>NC_141686.1:212502298-215263667 GCF_964263255.1 Lissotriton vulgaris
AAGTAATGGTTGCTGGATCTAACCTACTGTAAAGACCAATTATCCACATATGCTGCACTTGAACTCCCTAATTCTAGGCCCAAAGATCTCTGGGAACCTTTACAAACCTACCTTCTAATGCAAATTCGGGAACCAGCAGATAAGAAACTCCCCACAACCTTGCACTGTGGTATCACGGTAGCTCGTATTTAACAATCAATAATGCTTATGTAAAGGCACAGAGGAAGACTCACTGTACTGCAATGAAGTGCGTACCCCTCAATGCCCTAACATAAGTAAGTAAGGACACAGAGGGCTATCCACTCCAGTGACACATCTTGGTGCCCTTACATATATATGTAATGGCATACCCCTCAGCCCCCTTGCATAAGTATGTAAAGGCACTGAGAGGTATGGAGTGCTGAGCAGAGGTCTTTAAACAGGGCTGAACAAAGGAGCATTCTCTTTATGTTTAAAAACCACTGCTGATTACATTTTATCTGCAGTGGTTTTTAAACATAGAGGAACTGCTTCCAAGCCCTGCAAAAAATTAATACCACTTGAGATTACTTCCGCCGGTGGAGTGGAGGAATGTATACAGTAATTCTGTGTTTCAAGAGTAGTGCAAAATTACCAAATTCCTCCAATTCTGCTGCCAGAATATAAAATTCTGCCCACCCCTAAAATGAACTCTGTCCCCATGTCCTGGAAAGTTTTTTTTAATAGTATAAGGGGGCAGTGTAGTGATACCCTAAACCCAGGAGTTTGTGAGGGCTTACAAGAGGAATCCCCTGTCTCCTGTGACTTTTTGTGATATTCCACAATACTCCCAAGCTGCATTTCTCTTTAGGCATACATGAGATACCAAACTAAAGGGATATCGTTCTGTTGCCATAATTTCCTTGGAGAGTCAGTGTTGTCATGTTCTATCATGTTCTGAGGTTGCACATACCAGTTGCTAGCTTGGTATGTTTGGGGTACTGATGGTACACTGTGAGCTAGCCAGGACTCAGACCAACATATCCTGATGATGTGCGTTGAATAAATCTTACACAGTTTTCACTTTTATGTTGTCCCCCAAATGCGCAGGTTTACTGATAAAGTATAAACCATACATCAACGTCGTACCCTTGGGGGGAGCTTGAACTCAGGTACTGTGACAGTATTGTAGTACAGAAAGAGAATTTAAAACAATAATTAGACACAAGGTCTGGTGGGGGTCCAGGTCCAGTGGCCAACCACTGCTGTGAACAACTATATCATTATCATGCGTAAATTAATGATTGCGCATTCTCTCTTAATACTTGTATGTGCCTTTTTTTTGTATTGCCCCGCTCAATGGTCATCACCAAATATTTGTATGAGGCCTGTTCTTCGAGAACAGAGTTGTTGATTGACCATCTATATTTTAGTTTCTTCCCCTCCACAATTTGGAGCACTTTTGTTTAATCTTTGTTCAATTCCAGGTTTCTTGTGCTAAATATGAGGCTAACATGTTTACTAAGCGTTGCAGACCGACTGGGGTTTTGCTTAGTAAAACTATGTCATCGGCGTACTGCATTATGGGCACAGGAACATTGCCAAGTTTCGGTGCGTGACTTTCCGTTGCATCTAAGTTACGTCCAATGTCAGTAAGGTATAAATTAAAAAGACTGGGGGCAAGGACGCAACCTTGTTTTAAACCGTCCTGTGTCTCAATTTTGTGAGTGAGGCTGGTGCCGTTCCCTTGTTTAACCTTCACCCATGTTTCACAGTATAGGCTGGCTATTGCATTTATTAAATAATCCGGCATCCCCCACTATCTTAGTTTACTCGAAAGCCTCGGCCGGCTTACATGGTCGAAAGCTGATTTTATGTCGATGAAGCAACCGTATAGTTGTTGTCTTTTTTTGGCGTTTTCCGTTAGCAGGCCCAGGGTGACCAGGTTAGTGGTTGTCCCCATCCCTAGTCTAAAACCAATTTGAAACCAAAGGGATTATGTTGGTCGATGTTTCCCAGTCCTGCAGCTCTTTCAACAGGCACGAGGCATACAGCTTGGCTTTGATATCTATTAGGGAAATTAATCAGTAATTTCCTGGCTCTTTCCGGTCCCCTTTCTTATGGATTGGATGGATGATGTTTCCTCTCCATGTTGCCGGAAGAATTCCTTTTTTCAAGATGTGATTGAATAATGTTGCTAAAAGTTCGGCCCAGAAGTCTATGTTTGTTTTGTAGACTGCTGTTGGGAGACCATTCGGTCCAGGTGCCCCCTCTAGTTTTAATTTTTGGGTTAGCCTTTCTTATTTGGGCCCGGGTGATCAATACTTCTTCGAATTTGAGGTTTGTTTCCAGAATTACACTGTCATGCGGTCTTGAACTGTCAGCATTGATCTCCATTGGTGTCCCTTGTTGTTTTATTTCTGTTCTTTGGGGTTCCTTTGTTAAGTAAAGGTTCTTCACGTGAGTCCCCCAGTCCTTGTTACTGATTCCGGGATCCTGTGAACAACTGTAGGACAAGTGCAGCAGAGAATTGGCAGCCCCCTGGGGTTTGGGATCATGGCCTGGCTGGAGGGCAGTATGCCATAAGCAGTGCAGAGCAAGTGATTGGCCCAGACTGTGCACTGCCGAAAGACATGCATAGGGGGGATATTACTGCTCACAGTGGATCTAGGCCTGGTACACATTGGGGTGGTGATCACACGCAGGAGGTTGGGCCGGACTGTGCAAAGCCAAAGGATGTTCCCAGCATGGGGTTGGCCGCTTAAAGCAGGGTTGGGCCCAAGGTCTGACTGGAGGCCAAATCCTTTCTGTGCTTGGCCAAACACTGTGCACAGTTAGGAGTTTGGCTGCTTGCTGGGAGTAAGGTTCAGGGCCTGGATGTAGGGCAGGCCGTGTAGCCACCTCCCCTCTGTGCACAGCTAAAGACCATCAGACCCTTATACTACACCTCCCCCCGCTACTGCTCAGGCCCTCCCATGAGGTATTGCGATACTCCACACAGGTGTTTCTGCACATGCATTAACCTATGGTCAGAGAGTACCTGGAAAGCTTCACTTCGAAAACCTTGCAGTGTACAACTGTACCATTGGCCAGAGCTGGACTGCCAGAACTGCAGAAGTACCACAGGCCTAAAAATATATATGAAAAACAAAATCTTGAATGAAATGGGGGTTTGGATTCTGCCGGGGTAAGGATGTGAGATGAGAGCTGGGTGCAGAGAATTTCTTCAGTCCAAACCCTGTTGCCAGACTCTAATCAAGGTAGGGGTTAGGAACCAATAAGGAATTGAACAGTGGGCCTGACCCCAGTCCACACAACACACAGCTGTTGGGTGTGCACAGCAGGGGGCTAGTAACCATCAAGGGGTGGGGCACCAGGCTTCACAAGAGGCTAGGCCCTCTGGCCAAAGCGAAACAAAAGGGGATGATCGACGGAGCGTTTGAGCAAATCACCTGTGGTTTTTGCATTTGTCACCCCGAGTGGGATGGGTATGCTCAGACGTGAGTCCCATGCACTCCACACCACTGAATTCAAGCAAGCCGGGCTGAAGACGGCTGGAATGCCAGAAACTGGTCCTCGGAAGCTTGTTTCCGGTCCAGGGAAGGCATGGCTTGGCAGTTCGGGCTGGACTGTTCCCATGAGGCACAGGGTCAGACTGATTTGCATATGGCCATGTCTGAACTGGGGTGGTGTGGAGTGCAAAAAAATGATGGATTTAGGCCCAGATCTCTGTACTGGGGTGAATGTATGACATTGTTCCGTATTCTGTCCATCACCTATAGTTTTTGCATAGGCCCTCTGGCCACCTGTGTCATATTGTAATGCTTTTCTATATATTGTGTTAAGTTAGCATGAGTTTATTAAATGTTTAAACAACATATTTTCCTTCGGCTTCAGTTAGCACACTGCACATAAATATTATTGTAGCTTTCAACCTAGACGAAAGATGTGATTTATTTGAGAATAATATGTTATTGCTCTGATATCAGTCATGCTTGGTACACTTGGTACACTGTCTGCACACTGAGATCTATAGCCTCTAAGAATAACCTAACACAAGGTTGCTGGGAGGCCTGATCCTCGCACCACATTAGACATAACACAAATAATGTTGCTGCCAACATTGGGCTCTACGCGGGTAGATAGAGTTACTGAGAATGCAAAAAAAAACTTGATGGTGCTTCGCATGCAGAGAGTTGGTAGCTGATGATGTGATCTTCTTCTGCTGACATTTAGAGGTATGGGCCCGCCCTGCTAAAACCCAAATGAGACCTTCTTAGATATAATATAGTATGCTAAATAGGGTGCGCGAAATATAGGTGATACAGATTTCTATAGATTTTTGCATTATAATATGCTATCACCGTTCGCTTACTATGGACTAGTGACCATGCTGATAACTCTGATTTTTATAATATGTATAAGATACTGCGTTTGAGAACCTTGCATTGAAAAATAAATATTTCAAACTTGCACTTGTGTTCTTTTACTCCCCCTTGTGGTTTGAAATGATTATAGAGCGAAAGAGTGTTCATGTGTTCCACGATACCTGAGGTACCCTAAGTTCATGTTCTGGTTTGTCTAAGTCATTGGGAGTTTGTTATGACCAATGAGACACTGTAGCTAGCTCGGTAAGGGGATTTCTGATACTAAGGTGAGTTTTGGGTCATCCTAATTCACCCAGGTTCTAGATCTCTGTGCACAGTTCTGTGGGAGAACGGAAACCCTGCTACATGGCGCCCAACGGTTGTTGGCCTTATATCATGACACTCAAGTAGTATATCATTCAAACCTTAACCTCTTCATTCCAGTTTCCGGAAAACGGCGGTGTCAGAAAAACCTACCTATTTTTGTAATAGGTCTTTTCAAGCCTGAATCTATCTAAAACGCTTTCCTTGAATTACTACCCAGTTGTGCTACAAAGTGATCTTTGTTTTTTCACGTTCCTGTACAGTCATGGCACAAGCCGTGGACATCCCGCTGCATAGTCGCATTGCGGTGCGTGATCATTTGCGGACTTATGATGTACCTTTGGAAGGCTTGGCTGTGGTTCTGGTGGTGAGTGCGGAACATGCTTACCCGTACGAACTGTTTTATTCGTGGGTGACATTTCCGCCAGTGGACGCGAATTCAGGTGTGTTCCACTCGTACACTCCGTCAGCTGTACCTGCGGCATATGCTCCGTACAGAGCACAGGAAGTACCTATTGATGTTTGGAAGCATGGAGTTTGGTTTGGTGGCGCCCTACCACACGCTTTAACCGCTCCGAGGTTAGGTCCTTTGTCCATTCCGGGCACACCTTGGCCCGCTTTGGCTGGATTTACTCCTCACCCTAATCGCGCCACTTGTAACGTGGGTGACCTGCGACGTCTTCACGAGGTCGCGGTTGAAGTGATTAGGGCACTTGTTCATTACACGAGTCGTAATGTTCAAGGCGTAGCCCCTAGGGGTGCGCAGCTTCAAGCAGGTCAGGCTGGTTTGAAAATCAGTCCTGTCATGGTGAATTCCGTAATGGGCAAGAAGCCCCAGGATAAGGATGACTTTCCTTTCTGGCTTGCCGAGAAATTCGACCAGCTGGAGGCTGTGTTTTCTAATACGAATCCTGGTGAGAAACACCGGATTCTTACGCTTAATTTGCCGAAAGATTTGGCCCCTGAGCTTGTTGACTGTGAAACATGGGGTAAGACTTTTGCAGCAGTCTATTCGAGGTGCTTTGGCTCCCCGTCTATGTCCAACCTGTCTGCGGTCCTTAAACGTGTTCAGGATGATCACGGACCGGAGTCAGCGGTTGAGTTGGGTATGCGCCTGTGTGGCTCCATTGAGGTGGTTTGCAATCTGATCCTTGCGAATGTCAAGGGGGATGCAGTGAACTTCCAGGTGGCTAACGCCTTGGCGTTGATTCCCGACGCGGACAAACCCCGTCAGTTAGCAAGGATAATTGTGGCGGCTTATAAAATGGTTGGCCGCAATGCCAAGGGTCTTAAGACTTTTTCTGATAAGGAGAAAAAGCAGCCCCAGGGACAGTCTTTGGAGGCAAACGCTCAGCCCAAGTCCAAAAAACAAAATTGGCCTAAAAAACAGAATCAGGGTAAGCAACAACAACAACAACAAACACAGGTTTCGCGCCCTGCGTCTCCGTTGCCAGCGCAGTCGGAACGTGTTTATGATTTGCGCGACCGCGCGATGATTAAGACACCTGAACGTTTTCAGGCTTCTGACCAACGCTCTCCTCGTTCCTTTCAGGACTCATCGGCTCCGTCAACCGGTGGTGGAGGGGGCGGCAGGGGCCGGGGTGGCCAGCAAGGACGTGGTCAGCCCCGCCTCGCAACGGTGCAGACAAACAGGAGGGCTCTATGCCTCAGAGACCGCAGTTTGCCAAGAAGAGAGTCGCAGCCTTGACAGCGCATCGATATGCCCCAGATTGTGAGAACGAGGCTTCGGAATCTGACTTGGGCTCTGACCTTGCTGGACAGCGCGGCGGAGATTACCATAGTGAGAGAGGCCCTCCGTCCACTACTGAAGGTGACAGCGACTGACACTTATGTTGTGATTGAAACAGCAGATACAAGAGTTTTCCCCCTGATAGACTTTTTGAAATTGTCCTGTTAATTGAAGGTGACATACAGCGTACGGTTAAAGGGGTATTTTGGGAAAATCTTTCGTCTACATATGACATTTTGCTTTCCGAGGCTGACTGGCCCCCACCTTTTGTGCTCGCAGCTCCACGAGGGGAGGAGGTAATCCTCCCCAGTTTCGCGAACACAGTTTCGAGAGTGGAAGCGCTGCACTTTGCAGACGAGTGGGCTCTGGCGCTTGCACCGGCTGTGTACCGTAATCAGTGTGGCTGGGATAAATTGTCCCCGAACCACGAGATTCCTTTATGGTCTCAGCCGCAGCCTCAACCTCAATATCCCATATGACGTGAAGCGAAAGCTTCGGTTGCAGCGATCCTTGAACAATTGGAATATCAAGGTGTAATTGAAACGTGTGTGTCACCGATGAATAACCCCCTTTTTACTGTAAACAAACCGGACGGCTCTTACCGTTTGGTTTTGGATTACCGGCATTTAAACTCGCATTGCCATAACTGTGCAGTACAGAACACTCACAGCTCTGCCCTTGTAAATAGTCTTGTGCGTAAGCGGTTCAAAACCACGCTTGACATTTCCAATGGTTTTTATGCCCATTCATTGGACAGTCTAAGTTCCCAATGGACTTCTTTCACATGCGGCGGGGTCCAAAAAATGTTTCGCCGTCTTCCAATGGGCTATAAGAATAGTCCTGGCGTATTTTCCGCATGCATTGTCTCTCTGTTGGAGAGGATCGACCCAGATGCTTGTTCCTATGTGGATGATATCTATCTCACAGACGACGAACTTTGGGAGCATCTGTGTCGAGTGAACAGTATTATTTGTAACTTTGCAGACATGGGTTACAAGTTTAATTTTGCAAAATCGCACATTGCAGAATACACAGTGTTGTTTCTAGGCTATGAACTAACTAATGAAGGAAAAGGCTTGGCTCCTCACTTCCTGGAGAAGTGCGCACAGTTGCGCTCTCCAACAACACTGAAAAAATTACAATCTTTACTGGGCTTTTTGAATTTCGGGAGGACATACATTCCGGAATATGCCCAGCGTATCAAGCCTTTGTATGCTTTGATACAACCATCTTTTTCCAAATCATGCTGGCTGCCTGAGCATTCAGCTATTCTGTAGTCTTTGCAAGCTGATATGCTCGCTTCTGAATACTTACAGACTCGTGATAACCAGACCAACCTGGTGATAAGAATTGTCCCGGGGACGGTAGGTTTCACGTACCTAACTTTTAATGAAGGAGATACAGTACCTATGGCTTACAAGTCACACTTGTACACTTCGGCTGAACTGCGATTTTTCACTGTGGAGAAAGTTTTGACGGCTGTGCAGATGGCAATTCTCAAGGAACGTGCCCTGTCACAGGGAAAACGCATGTTGGTTGTTACCCCGTGTCCTGCCTTGGAGGCAGTTACGAAAGCCAGTGTACCAAATTCTAAAGCTTTGCACCCTCGGTGGATTCAATGGGCTGCATCCTTGTCATCCCAGGATGTCACGTTTATTTTTGACGCCACTTTACGGTCACAGGAGTTCTTACAGTATGAGTTTGTTCATCCTGCTCCTTTAGCAATGCGGCCGTTGGAGGATTTCCATTGCATCATTTACACTGATGGTTCGGCGCAGGTTGCGCATGGCTCTAAACATGCCTACGTTTCCGCTTGTGCCATTGTGGTCGGTGCCATGGTGAACGATGAGTTCAAGTCCAGTGTTGTGCACACGCAGATGCTTGGGGACTGCACCGCACAATTGGCTGAGGTTCGTGATCTGATGCTTGCATTGGAGTACGCAGATCCGAGTGAGACGACTTTGGTCGTAAATGACTCTTACTACTGTGTCCAGTCTTACAATGAGAACTTGTTCTTTTGGATTCAGAATGAATTTCATGATTCCAAAGATAGCACTATAAAACATAAAATATTCTGGGTCCAAGTGGAAGAACTCAAAGAGAAGTTGCCACTCGTGTTTGTAATTCATACTCTTGGCCATCAGCGCGTGGGGGTCCACGCTGTCGGAAATTCGCTTGCTGATGAAGCAGCGAAGTCAGCAGTATCAAAATACTTAGTTGCAGCAGTCACGAGGTCCAAAAGTAAGATAGATGATGACATCTTAGCATCGGTTGCTGCTACTGAGAAGGGAAGTAAATATCCTGCGGGGTTCCCTTCTAAATACACATACCACTTAAGTCCCGATAAGGTTCCTTATGTGAAAATTCCTGAAATTTGCAAACGTTTAATTCCCAACTCAGATCGCAGGGCTTCTTTGATTACAGCGGCTCATGAAGGTGTGGCGTCTGCGCATACGGGCGTCTCGGCCACTGTAACTCAGCTACAACAGAGGTTCTGGTGGCGGGGACTGTACAAACAGACGGGCGATTATGTCCTTCAATGTGACATTTGCCAGCAGATTAAACCTTCAACTGCTGCGCGTCCGCCTCAGACACTGTTGTACATTTCTAATAAACCACTGGGGTACGTTTATTTAGATCACTGCGGTCCTTTTTCTTCTGATACTGCATATAAGTATATCTTAGTAGCAGTTGATTCATGCACACGCTTTGTGTGTGTTTGGCCCCATCGGAGCACTGATTCACGGACTGTCATTAAGGATTTGCGAGTCTTTGTAGGGATTTTTGCCTGTGGTACCTTCCATTCGGACCACGGTCCGGCTTTCGCCTCTAAGGCGTATAAGGATGCTATGGTTTCGTTGGGGGTCCAAGTCAAGTTTTCGTCTCCGTACAGACCCGAGGGAAATAGTGTAGTTGAACGAATGAACCGTGACTTAAAGCAATCTTTCACAGCTCGAGTTATAGGCACTGGCAGAAACTGGCTAGCCCACCTCAATGGCGTGCAGCGTGCGCTTAATAATCTCCCTAGAAGCTCTTTGGGTGGGCGGACCCCATACGAAATGCTCTTTGGTATCAAGATGTACGTCCCTGACCTCGACGGTCTAGACTGCAAGGCCCAGGCCACGGCCTTTGACGTAGATGAACATTGCAATGTTTTACAGGATCTACTGCTACTAAGATATACTTATATGCAGTATCAGAAGAAAAAGGACCGCAGTGATCTAAATAAACGTACCCCAGTAGTGAAGTAGTGTGGCTCACTGGTTAGAGGCGGCAGACCCGAGAGCAGAGGACGGCCCGGGACCAGGGTTCGATTCCCGGCGCGGCAGGTTTCTGGACCAGGGTCAGCGGACTCGATAATTCTCTCGCCTCGGTGCCCACTCTGATCAGCGATCACACTCGGCAACTCTGGGCATTAGCTTGCCTCATCTTCACTAACGGCCCCACCAGACCGCCGGGGATGCCTGGTCTCACCCTGGAGATACCCATTAAGGGACCATCTCTCAGGGAAGCCAGGAAGGGTTTCGCAGCGGTCGAAGCGCCTTGGGACCCTACGGGTAAGTAGTGCGCTATATAAATGCCTATACATTTACATACATTTACAAAAGACCAGAGACAGTCTAGCAAAGGAACATTTGCCCTCCACATCGGATGATGCGTTGCAGATCCCGGTAGTTGGCTGGCTACCCCAAGTTGGAGAACTGGTTCGAGAGAAGATCGATAACAAGAAAGAGTTTGGTCCCTCATATCGTGCACCGGTTCGAGTTCTTGGAGTGAAGGGCACAAGAACAGTCATATTACCACCACTTCCAGGTCGTAAGTAAAACAGATTTATTTCTATTGACTATGTCAAGACACACAGGGCGGCCGATTCTTCATAGCATGACACCGGCTATATCCTGTCCTTCCATGGTGAGGCATTCTGTGCTGGCTATTACTTCTGGTGCAGGACAGGAGGTGTCCCTCGAGATGCCTGCCATATCCAGTCCTTTATTAAATACTATTCCTGTTACTAACATTGATGAGCTGAACTACACCTATCCTGCTGACTTATCTATGCCAGATTTGCAGACTCGTTTGGCCGACCAGTCAAGAATCTCTTTTGACTCTGTTTCGGAACTTTCAAAGAAACCCTCAACTATTGCAAAATATGCCACCTTATTTAAAAAACATTTTTTAATTCCCCCTTGGACGTACATTTGGTTGATTCTATTTTCATTTTACCTTTTTATGTCAATTGGTTTTGTGTTTTATTTTTTCCGCCTGATCGATGGTCACTATGTTAAAGAAAGAACAGGAATTCAGTACCTTAATGGAACATTGGCCCCTCTTTCCTCTTCACATTCAGCACACAGACTGAAAGAGACTTGAATACAGTCAACATTACTGCTTGGCCTGTCCTTGATGGGATTGTGTGGGATGCGGTTAGATTTCAAATACATGGGCCCACTGAAGTGATTAATGTTCCGAATGTGCTTAGAGTAAACATGGGAGGTGTAATTAAACAAAATATATGTTCTGATGATTGGGATATTCAGGCCGTAGAAGCATTATTCTATGATTTGAAATACTATGCTGCCTTTGATGCTGAGGATTTATATTTAGATTCTATTAATTATGGTGATTTGTTTTGTTTTCAACATTATGGTAATCATTTTTTACATAAGACAAATTCCAGGAGGGTTGCTGTAAATTAAACACTGTGGCAACATTGCCCTGCTCCATTGGGAGGCAGTTCCAATACGTTTCTGAAAAAATACACTTATTTTACAGATTTTATTCAATCAAATCCTGAGTCATTTTATTTCAAAATTACACAAAAGTCCATGTCCAAAGTTAGACTTACCGATACAAAATTGCTGTATTCGAAGTCCTTTCTAGACAGATTAGCTATAGATGGCTACGAGATTTGGAAAGGAACAATTGACCTTAAATCGGTTTGGGGTACCAAACATTGGCAGGTACAAGGCACTGAGGCTTTGCACCGTGCATGTCTCATCCCGAATCACATGTTGTTTCTAAATTCGTCTATTTCCCAAACAACATGCTTTAGATTGGCTACTTCTAAAAAATTAAATACACCAATTATCCCCTAATTGGAAGAATATTCAGGGTGGGGTAATTATACTGAATTGTCCATTAATGAGTTGCAAGCTCTATTGCACAATTCGTCCTTTAATATATCCAGTTTGGATTCGAAGGGTTGGCTGATGTGGCATAGGAGTGCTGATTCTTGCCAACGTCGTTTTCTGGGTTTGGCTGAAGGGTTCACACAAGTCAGACCTGATCCCCGTTTTGAAACTGATTATACTGTCACCACTTATTCTGTGGGGAAACTGTGTCAGAATTGGTTACAACATTCCACTTTAGCTGCAGTTAAACTACATCTGTCTCAGTTAACTGAAAACGTGCATTTGAATGATTTTATAAAAGGCCCAGCTAAGGGTAGGTCTAAACGGTGGATTTATGCAGTTTACAATGAAATTTGGAAATTTTCGCAAATTGAGGCTGCTAAACGCCTAAGAGCAATTGACCAAGCAAATTTGGAGAAAGTGCTTGCAGTTGTCGATAACAGTATTAACATGCTTTCTTCCCGAATTTACACATTGAACAATATTGTCTCTTCTGTAGTTGACATTGTGAATGATGAAGTGTCGGTATTGTACCATGGACAAAATCAATTGCGTTCTGTGATGCAGTTTGCATGGACACTACAAACTCTGAAAGCTGGTCGCGTTCCTTGGAGTTACATGAACGTGTCATCACTATTTGCCCCGTTTAATTTGACAAGCAGCGCATGCTTTCCATGCGAGATGCATCATTTTCTATGTTGCACATTGAAAAGTTAGAATCTTTGCCCTTCTCTGTAGCTGAGGCAGCTGCTGCTACATGGCTTATCCATGGTGTTATTACTTTACCATTTGCTTTATATAAATTTACTAATTGTATGAGATATATTGCAATAGGACGATATGAACCACTAGGCAGTGCTTTCCTACATGAGGCATGGTCTTTACCATACATGTACAGATGCCTGAACGATGGAAAGGAAGTGAATCTGAATGGTGAAGAATGCACACAGTCGCCTGACCGTTCACTGATATGCAGACACATCCAGTTGCATGGTTCTTGTAATCAGGACCGGCCTGTGTTTTAAAAGGCACACAAGTTCCTGCAATTGTTCCCACATTCACATTATTGACAAACTGTAGTTATTAGCTTTTGAATAACGAGGAGTGTTGTGGGTTAATGGTCGGTATCGCATATGTGGTTACTGTATCAGAACGTGTGGTGTGTTGCAAGAACGTGTTATATCCACCCACGCATGGGAATTCAGATGTTTCCATCTGGCCGCGCATCCCAACCTTGAAAGCGGAGTTCAATGGTATGAGCCGAATAAGGGCTCTTTTATCTCAAAAAGAAGTGGCCCTGAGCTCGGCCCGTGAAACTTATGTCCTTCACATAGCTAACACACGCACAGAGGTGCAGGCACTTTTAAATACTGACTTGCCGTTTCAGTTCTGCGAATTAGTTCATCAGATCTTTAATGCCTCCGCCACGTCTGACTTAGCTAATTTTTTTTAATTGGTTAGCAGTGGTCTCGTGACTACATTTGAAAAGATTTTTGGTGTTATCCCTGCTTTCTTCCATTCAATATTTTCGAGCTTGTTTGGTGGATTTCCTGTTTTGCTGGCTTTAGCTGCAGGCGTTTTGATATTATTCTGCTTCCTAAAATATGGATGCCCATCCTGCGCAAGAAGCCGCTCAGCCCCTTCTGACACTGTTTCACAACCGGATGCTTGATTACTATGGCACCCTGCCGCTTGCGACTTTAAGCACGGCATTTGGATTATCGTTTCGATTTTCCTATTTCACATGTGTCCAGCCTGTATTTCATTGCCTGAGCTGCGATTTTGACTGGGCCATTGGTTTGTGTCTCTGCTTGCCGTTATCTCCTGAAGTCGATTTTAATCACCTGATGGGCCCCGTAGTTGCTCACGAGTTGGTTTGTTCTGGTGAAAGGATTATGGCCTTGGCAGCGATGCATGGACTAATGGGTCAGTGGGACATCCCCGCAGCGGCACATGAGTTTCTGGCGCATAGCGTTCTTGAGAACCCACCGAGTTTTCCTCTGATGTTGCTAGAGGGTCCGGTGTTGGAGGAGCACGTATGTTCTTTCCCATTGCTTAATTGGATGGCTGAACTGTTTTCGGATGATGACAGTGATTTCATGTTGGAAGCTGTGGCTACCTATTTTGCATATTCTATCCACCCATGAGTGGCTTTGAAGACTTTTCACTATACTGGCACGTGACTTTTTAGTAATTCTGAATGGTGCTATTTTTTCTTAAGGTACAATCTACTTCTTATGTTCTAGGCCTGTGATTTTATATTAGGCCTCAAGTTCGAGATTTTTTACATTTTGGTTTGGCCACTATAGGCATTCATACATATTTTTGTACTGTTAATTTTTATATACACATACATACATTTAGCTTGGCTCAATATTATTGAACTCTGCTTTCATGTTATGCCTTTTGTTATATTATTGGCTTGTTTCTTGACCGTCCTCGGATCATTGGGGGGGTGTCATATAGTTAATGCTTTTCTATATATTGTGTTAAGTTAGCATGAGTTTATTAAATGTTTAAACAACATATTTTCCTTCGGCTTCAGTTTGCACACGGCACATAATTATTATTGTAGCTTTCAACCTAGAAGAAAGATGTGATTTATTTGAGAATAATATGTTATTGCTCTGATATCAGTCGTGCTTGGTACACTTGGTACACTGTCTGCACACTGAGATCTATAGCCTCTAGGAATAACCTAACACAAGGTTGCTGGGAGGCCTGATCCTCGCACCACATTAGACATAACACAAATAATGTTGCTGCCAACATTGGGCTCTACGCGGGTTTAAGATAGACTTACTGAGAATGCAAAAACACACTTGATGGTGCTTCGCATGCAGAGAGTTGGTAGCTGATGGTCTTCTGCTGACATTTAGAGGTATGGGCCCGCCCTGCTAAAACCCAAATGAGACCTTCTTAGATATAATATAGTATGCTAAATAGGGTGCGCGAAATATAGGTGATACAGATTTCTATAGATTTTTGCATTATAATATGCTATCACCGTTCGCTTACTATGGACTAGTGACTATGCTGATAACTCTGATTTTATAATATGTATGTTGGTATTATATAAGATACTGCGTTTGAGAACCTCGCATTGAAAAATAAATATTTCAAACTTGCACGTGTGTTCTTTTACTCCCCGTTGTGGTTTGAAATGATTATAGAGCGAAAGAGTGTTCATGTGTTCCACGATACCTGAGTTACCCTAAGTTCATGTTCTGGTTTGTCTAAGTCATTGGGAGTTTGTTATGACCAATGAGACACTGTAGCTAGCTCGGTAAGGGGATTTCTGATACTAAGGTGAGTTTTGGGTCATCCTAATTCACCCAGGTTCTAGATCTCTGTGCACAGTTCTGTGGGAGAACGGAAACCCTGCTACACCTGCAAATATATGAAGGCTGTGCACAGCAGGGGGTTGACCGCCTGCAGCCATATTCTGTGCACAGCAAGGGTAGGATGGCTGCCCACAGTAGGTTTGGGCGAAGGGCCAGGCTGAAGGCTAATAAGGGATTGGAAGTAGGCAGTGCCCAGAGGCTGTGCACAGCCAAAGACTATGTGTAGCAGGGAGGTCATTGACTGCTGAAGGGTTGGGTACTGAACCTAGCTGGAGGCCATGCCCTGCAACCAACTACCTGCTACATAAAAGGTTTGGTCACCTGCTGGGGGATCCCCTGCTGCACAAATCCAAACGTATTCAACCCCTTTGGCTAAACTCCCATTCCCAAAAACCTTTCACACTTGGGGAGTTAGAAATTGCGTTTTTGATAAAGGAGGGGGGAAACCCTGCTCAAGTAACAGTCAATCCTTGTCAGCTCGAACCACAAAAGTCACTGAATAAGCCTGTGCTTAACCCTATAGTAGCTTGGCACAAAAGGAGGCTCAGCTTAGGGGCAATATGAAAATTATTTGATCCCGTAAATATAAAAATCCAATTAGTAGAACCAAGATATGAAATTTCAAAAACTTTAAATAAGTATAAACCCTAAAAAGACAAAGTGCCATTCACGGTTATTTGGTCTTCGAAGGCCGGGTAAAAGGCACAAGTTTAGTATGACCACAATGGAGCACAGGTGGGATTCAGGTACCAGGTTAATCCAGCTCAAAAGGTTATCTTCTAAAGTCCAACGTAAAAAGTTCCATTTGTGGTGGTGGAGGTTGTATTGAAAGTTTCATGGAAGGTTGTTCCTGCAGCATGAAGATCACGCTGAATGTCGCAGGCAGTTGTTGCTGTAATACGGAGATCCTGTTGGGTGCCATGAATGGTCTTTGCTAAAGATTTTCATTGGCTGTCACTGCGGGTTGGTGATGCTGTAGCATGGAGTGCAGATCTTGCATTGATGGTAGTCACTGAGGGTTGTTGTAGCCAAAGAGTAGGTTTCACAGGAGCTTCACATTGGTGGTCGGCACGTGTGGCAAGATCTTGGCATGAACACGCCTGTTTGCCATCACAAAAATGCCAGAAACTTCCGGATTTCTCTTTTTTATTCATTGAGGACTTCAACTGATGTCAAACTAAGGTTCCAGGATCTGGGGGGCACCTCTTGGTGTGTCAGGAACTCACTCCAGCAGAGGCCAGCAGGGCTCTGGCAGGTCTAGAGCAGTTATTGGCAGGTTCAGTACAGCAGGTCAGATGGGTAGTTGCAGGGACTCCTCTGTAGGTTGTTGCATCCCTGAAGCTCAGAAAAGGAGGCAAGTCAGATAGCCCTTTGAGTTATTTCAGCCTGGGATGAAGGTTGCAGGTTAATTCTTCCTTCTTCATCAAGCAGGGTAAGCCTCAAACAGCAGGGCAGCATGGTAGTGGTAGTAGGGTGTCTTTCTCTAATAGTATCTCTAGGACCATGATGTTACAGAAGAGTGGGTCTGACGGTCCCCTTTAGTTTTGACTTCTGGTGGCCACTTTGAAGTGGGTGAAGTTTCTGGAGTTACCTGTACAGATGTGTCTGGGTTTTCCTGCCTCCCTTCCTTGGTCCCAGTCTGTAAGGGGGGCATAGTGGGTGAACTAAGCCAGTGCCTTTGAAATGCAAATGTGATAAGTGACAGGTCCAGCCACCCCCCAATATTCTACCAAAGATGGTCCATCCAGCCAAAACCCAGACCCCATATTGTGATACTCTCTGGAGGGAATACACAAAGGCAATCTCCAACTACACATAATCATGTGACCCAGGTAAGAGACTGCAGGAACCAAATGGTTAGAACAAGAACATGCCAACTTTTTTAAAGAGTCATTTGCTGAATTGTGACCTAAAATCTGACTTTACTAATAAAAACCTACCTGTTTCCAATCAAATGGTATTATTTACTAAATGTAATAAGCTAACCAAATGTTAACCTATGAGATAGGTAGGCTGTGCAATAGTGAAATACAAATTTGGGAGCTTTTTGCTACCAAGACATGTACAATTTTAAAGTGCATGCCTAACACAATAAATACAATGCACCCTGCCCTAAGGGGTGAGTCATGGGTATCAAAAAAGAAGTTTTTTATCTGACAAAATATTTCTTTGACAACATACACTAGAAAAGGTGTGATAGGTACTACCCTTCCTTTGTCTTCCCTTTAATACTGAGTAATTAAAATAATACAGGCGTTAGAAATGGGTATTTCTGGTTGGCTAAGGCTTGCGCCAAAGCCAGGCAGAAACCACCACTCTAGTCAGGGCAAGGAAGTCACCCGCCAAAGATAACCCCTGCTCACCCCTTGGTAGTTTGGATGAGCAGTCAGGCTTATCCCGAAGGCAATGTGTAAAGCATTTGCGCACGCACCCACGAGCAACAACATCCAAGGCCCCCCACAAAAGGAACTCCACACAAGGTTATATCAAAGATAGCCTTTGTATTATCACAACACATCAGAATCAGAATCACAGGTTGTACATTGCACCAACTGGCACGGACAATATTTACAAGGGATTATGTACACCTGACAGAGCCACATGGACCACTGTCAGGACCATCACAAAGTGAACTTGGTAAAAGTGAACTAAAACATACAAGTAACAATAGGTCATAGAACGTACAGTCAGTAAACAAACACTGATAATCACTGCACTTGCAACAGTCTGTGCCATGAAATCCATCATACACAGTACCCCATCAGTCTACCACCATTAGACCCTCACCACCTAAGTAAAACCTTACACTAGGGGCGTAAATAACACAGGTAAGTACAATCTCCCTAACATACCTAAACGGGTAAAACAACCTCTATGCATAAGCCATGTCTAGAGGTATCAGAACACAGGGTGCGCAAAACATACTATCCACAGTACATTTCCTAACACCCAAAGCATTCGCACATAAATCACATTTAGCACATAACTCACATCAAGGTCCAGGTTCCGCCACTGCGCCAAAACCTAAACTTAGCAGCTGCCCACTACTTGCTGGGCAGATGAGGACAGGAACAGGGCCTAAACGCTGCAGCTGGCACTAAGTGCTGCGCAGCTGGGGAAGGCCATAGTAGGGGCGAAGGAGTGCGTCCCACTCCTGAGTCCAAAGACATGTCCCTAGGAAGAAAGAACCTAAACGGTGTAGCTGCCCACTACTTGCTGGGCAGCTGGAAATGACAAACTACGGCATGGGCTCTCACCTGCACTTAGAAACAAACTGCCAAAACGTTGGAACCCTCTAAGCTCTGAAATGACCAGGTGTCCCCTAAGGAACTGCGGGGGAAAGGACAGAGGTGCCCTGGCACAATGTTGCCCTCTGGGCCCTGCTGGGGGCTCCTCAAAATAACATTGCCCCTTCGGGAGCCACCTGGGCTTCTTGAACAAACATGCCCCCATCAATGGAGCCACGCACGGGCTCTAAACACAACACTGCCCCTGGGAGCCTCGGGCAATAAACATGCCCCCGAGGGGCAACAGGAAGAAATGCGGCCCTGCTGGAGCCCTTGTGGCTCTAAAACAATTAAAGCGCCATATGTGGGAGCAGTCCACTGCCCAACCGTGACCGCTCTGACCAGGTGCCTCTGCCCGGCACCCTTGACCCAGAGCCCTGCTCACCTGAATTCCACCGGCTGGGTGCGGCGCTTTCTTCTCGGCACGGTGCTCTCCTCTCTTCATACGCCGTGGGGGCAGGCACCGGCAATGTGCCTCAAGCCCCCTCAGCTCTCCATTGGCAATCGCTGGCGCCAGCGGGGCTCTCCCTCAGCCATGGAAGCCCCGCCTCACTGTGGCACCAGGCTTCACCCGGTCCCCTCCATTCGGGACCGGGACTTGTAGATGAAGCCTGCAAGGCTCTCCAGCTTCTCTCTGCATTCCGCCGAACACAGGGCTTCCCTTTCTCCTGGAAGTCCCGCCCCCGGGGACACAGTCTTGTTTTCCTTCTGGGTACCGCTAGGTAGCGGCCAGGGGGGGAAGACCTCATTGCGGCTCGGGCTGCGGCGGAAGTGGGGGTCACCATGAGGGGTAGGCTCCCTCTTTCAATTTAAATACCAATGCGGGCAAAGTCGCGGGGTGGGCACCCGCACACCCAAATAATTATATAAGCGGGGTGGCACCCATAATAGAGGCTAACAAGAGGGGTAGGCTCCCGTGTTACTTATTAAAATAAAAATGAAGATGCAGGGTGGGCATCTGCGCACAGGGCTATATCAAATACCCAGGCATAATGCAGGGTGGGCTCCTGCTTAGGTTAACATATAAAAAACACAGGCATAATGCAGGGTGGGCACCTGCGATGACTGGACAAAATGGGGTATCCCTACGCCGGGATTCCCTTGGTGGCGATCGCAGCCCAGCGCTGCCCGGGGGGGAAAGGGACAGAAGCGCTCCCCATCAGCTGGGCAAGTTTAGCACAGGCAAAATAAAGTGCGCCTCATGTGCTGGGGGCCAACGAATCAACAAAAGGCCCCAGAAATGACCCCCACAGCAAGGAGGGTCCCAGCAACAAAGTCCTCATATGTGAAGAGGGCAGGAGGGTGTCCAGGAAGAAGTCCTCCAACAATCCAGGGGCTGGGCTGGGCCCAGGGAGGCCAGACTTCCCCTGGGACCCAGCAGCAGCACGCCCATGGTAGATTCAAGTCAGGAAACCAGAACAAGAACATTTAACATGAGGTCACAGCCTCTTTTTATACGCCAAATCCCTTTGTCTCTAGGGTGCAGGGTGGGGGAAAACCAGAAGCAGCTGGTTCTGGAGCACTCTGTTGTAATCAGCCCCTCTCCCCATTCACAGGACAGGCTAGGGGCATCAGACGCACCACAGGGGGCGGAGCCAGCATTGTGGAGGGAAGGCCTAGCCCTATTCAGGTCCCAGATGCACACCTCCCTCACATCAACATGCAGATCTTTCCATTCACCACCGGGGCAGACCCATCCTGACTCCTGGAGCCAGGCACACCAGCCAGCTCCAGCCAATCACAAGCCAGACAGTCAATTCACATTTAAGTGCACAGACATGCCAACTTCTAGAAGTGGCACTTCCACACCAGACACAATAAATCTGCGCATATCATTGCGCAGCATTTAATCACACGAGTCCGCACATACCAAACTCGACCCTGAACTCCCACACATCAGGAACTACCATGGACACTCATATCCCCCATGCATTCCTATGGGAGGGCAGGCCAATCTCACACATGCACTCAGAGAGCGTACACACTTTACACTGCGCCACAGTGCTAAAGAGTGCAAAGACCAGAAATCACTATAATGATGTAACATTAAAAGACAAAACGTTCAGGGGTGAATCTGCCATAAGGGCCAAGTCCAACAACAAGGGATCTTTATTCTGACAAAAGCTGTCGGCCCTAAGAGGTAAAAGCCAAAACATGTTGATGAAGCATGCCACTATCTAGTGGATGAGGGCAATTTTCAAATCATTGAGGGTTTCCAGAGACGAATTGTATGGATTCTATTCTCCTCTTCCTTTTCTGTTAGTGTGATTGAAAAGGTTTTTGTTTGCAGGTCAAAACTGAAGTTTAAAATTCCGCACAGACCTGAGACATGTTTAAGGGCTAAGAAATTTACAGAAAACTGATATCAAAATAGCAATGTAAGTGATGCTATGGTTTATTGTTGAAATAGCATAGATACTAATGTTTAAAAGCCAAATACTGAAAATTTACCAGTTAAGTATTACCTGCTCCCCAACCATGCACCGCTTATCACATAATATATTACGTTATTCATGACATGTTTAATTATATCATTGGTTATAACATCATTGATGACATCACTAATAACATAATCTAGTCATTTTTACAGTGTCCTATAGGGTTTGAGGACCTCAAGTAACTCAACATGCTATAGGTTTGGCCAATATTTTTTTACCCTAACAACATTACTCTCTTAAAGACTTCTAGTGACCCAGAATTGTAGATAAAGACGTTACCAAACATACATTTAACAAACCTTTTGCCCAACCCAATGGACGACATGGGCACACTGACAAAATCTTTTAGAGCCATGCATACAATACCATTATGACATAATTCCCATCTAAGTGGAACACCACACTGTTCCACATTTTTCTAAGATCATCAGCAAAATTCTAGAAATAAACACCCACACTTTATAAATAGTCACTATATGTATTTTTTAGTAGCACTGTGTTACAAATATGTAAAATGCACATGTGTCTATATACCCACTGGGAATATGCTGTTGTCAACAGAATTTTCGGCCATGCTCACTTGTCTTGAAGCCACAGTCAATCTTGGAACATACCATTGTAACCTAATCAGGTGCGCTGAGTCTTTACTTTTTTAACATGGAGTAATACATGCACCCTAAACTTTAGTAGTTGTGAAACAGTATATCATCATGCTCAACCACACTTACCTCCAGGACTCATGTTATGTCCATGCTATGTACTCATGTATATTCACTCAGTAACACCATGCTATATATATGTATGTTAATATGTGAGATATTGAGCAGTGCATGGTGATGGCAAGTTATAGATAGTTCAGTAAACTACATCTGGTGAATGTTAGTGATTTTTGTAATTATTAAACATTAAATTTCAGCACCTGAATATAATGCCCCTTTAACCTTCATTTTTTCCATGATTGAGCGTAAGGTAAAACCTCTCTGCATTCCTCTGGCTGTCTAAAACGAGATCATCAAATCCTCAACATCTTTTTGAGATGGAGTTGATTGGCGTCATTATATCCCCAGAGCTGGAGGGTTTCTTTATGCTTGCGGTCTGACTATTGCTGCAAGGTTCGGGAGGCTGTTGAGCAGCGCAGTTGCTCTAAGTGTCTCAGTCAGGTGGGACTTGGATTGACCTTCGTCCTCAGGGATGATGCCCCTGGTCAGGCTGGGAAGTCTAATCTCCGGGTTAGTCTCAATCTATTCTAATTCCATCTAGTCTAGTTCACAGTCAAAGGGTGACTTCACTTTCAGGGTATCATTCTCAGCCTTGCGGGAGGGCAGCAGCAGAGCCATGTTTCTCATAAACATCTCTCTGGAGCAGTTTACAGAGCCCCCTTGAAGTCCAGGTGAACTACGGATGACTGATGTGGGTTAGTATTGCTGGTACTTTGAGTCTCTGGCTGGAAGCCAGACCTAACTGAAGTGCAGGATTTGTTCAAAATGGGAAACTGTCCTCCAGCCTAGAAGAACAGCACCCAATGCAGGGCAGAGGAAATGGTGGATTTCAGGTTCGGTGGGAAAAACTTAAACCCCTTCCAGGAGGCGAGTTGACCCTCCCCCTCCCTTGCTTCACACGACTGCATCCCTCCTGCACATCAAATCAAACCACTGACAATGTGCTTTGGTGCCAAAAAAGGTCGCAGTTTCTTCAGCGTAACATTTTTATACATTTGCGCAATCTTATTTATCCTTTTGCTCTCCCGAATATACTTCCTTGTCTTTGCAATTCTTTAAATTGCTGCGTGGACCCATCCTCCTCAAATTACGGGGGAGGGAAGGGCCGCCTTCCTGGGCCTCTGTTACCAGGTCAAGGTCTCAACTTGCTACCAATTTGGGACCTGCCCGGGCTACACGTGCCGTCCCGCTCACCCTGCCCTTTCGTGGGGCCTCCCTGCTCCCCAGGCGTGTGGCATCCCAAGGACCCTGTTTGAGCATCTATTCTATCTATCATGAGGTTGAGTCCTTTCTTTTTGCTTTCTCAGTACCCCATCCGTGAGGCATCCTAAGGGTCCTGCAGGAGCATCACATCTACTTCTCCATGGCAGTAGGTCGCCCTTGGCTTCCTCAGTGCCCCTGCCTTGAGGCATCCAAAGGAGGCCCTGTGTGAGCCTTCCCTCTACCTTTTAGTAATTCTCTCTTTTTCTACATTTCTTGTGTTCCTTCCACCTAACTGCTCCCCCTGTGGCTGCGACGCCCGTTCCTTCTGGTGTGGGTGGGTGGGATTCCTTCTTCTATGCTGCGAGGGAGGGGGTATGTGCCTATACGGGCCTGTTGCCCCTTATTTATCCCCCCCTCTGCCTCATCAATTCACCCCCCCCGTATTGGGGAGTTCACTCTTGCCCTGGGGCGACCAATCCTGGTTGCCCCTTCCTAGCAGGCTATTTAGATTTGTGGGGGAGGAGCTCCCCGCCTCTAGCCGACGTTTGGGCCGGGCCCCTAGTAGGGTCTGGCTTCATCTCCCCCTGGCCCAAGTTTCATCTAGCAGGAAACTGTTGGGTAATCTCCCGCAGTCTTCCAGACAGACACGACCTCAAGGCAGGGACCTACCGAGGACATTCATTGAAATCAAGATTGCAAGCCCCCATCTTGTGCTGACCTGCTGGTCCTATCATCTTTGGGCACCACTCACCCTGCACTTGTGTCCTCTATTATACATCAAACATCTCACACAGCATGGCTCATGTAGACACAGCCTTAAACAGCAATTGCCCCAGTGCAGGAGTGTAGTGGGAGTTGTGAATGAAAGACACTGGTGAGCCCTGCTCTATCAGGCTTGCAGGTTATGCCCAGCGGACTGACATAAATTGCCATCAGACACACAATTGCCTTGTATGAAGAGATAGGAGTCAATATGCACAGTGGGAGGGGGTAGACATTGGGTGCATCCTTCATAGTAGAGCCTGTCACCTGCTGCTGAACATCAAGCAGAGTGGTGGAGCCCCTTCAGAGAGGACGGAGACTGGAGCCAGGCCAGACAGCACCAGCAAGAGGCGTGTGCAAATACGGACACACTGTACTAGTCAAAGGCAGTTAGGACTGCAGTGTTCTCCGAAGCGGGATAGCAGTGCAGTCTATCCGCATCGGAGACTTCACGCTAGCGCTGGCGCATGTCGTCACGCGCCAGCTATAAATAAAGGGGCGTGGCCCAGCACAAGCAGTCAGGACCATGCAGTGACTACAAGGTGTCCCATGTGTTTATTTTGGCCGCAGCGCTGATAACACGTGTGCAAGTGGCCCCTCCCCGATCACACTGGCGACGAGGGGCAGAAACAACCTCATGCAGTGCAGTCAATGAGCCTTTCACCTCTGGAGATTAGTGAGGCTTTTTTCAAGGTTGAGTATCCCATGAAGTGCTGCCTGGCCTATGCTAGCTTGCTGTGAGCCACCAGGCGAGTCTGCAGCGTCCAGGGAAGTCCCTACAACCCTGTGAGTGCCTGAAAGAAGGGGAGGCCATTTCTGCTCACCCTGTTGAGCCCACGCATGTGTCTGCCCCAGCATCCTAGAAGGAGAGGAAACCACGGTGAGGCCTAGCACATACAGGCCACCGGAGAGGACCCTGACAGCATTTTCATCGCCCTCGGCCAGGCGGCTGCTACCGGGCCCAGGAGGTAAGCAGTGCACGTGCCGCGAGGTGTGACTACGACTGCCCCACAATTGCGTGGATCCCTGCTATTAAGCCCTTTGTGGTGGACGGTGCCCCCTCATCCCTTGCCCCACGATGGAGAGACTGGACAGATCGCCTCGAGATCTACTATGAATGGGTGGGCATAGCCTGGGACAGGCACAGAGCCCTATTCCTCCACCTCAGAGGCAAAGACATTCACTGCATTTTCAAAACCCTGGTGGAGGCCATACCCAAAACGTATGTCCCGCTTCTCAACACCCTAAATGCGCACTTTGAGCCGATGGCGAACAGGGACTACGAAAGATTCATCTTTCGCCAGTCCAAGAAAGAGGCAGAGGAATTGTTCGATGCGTTCCACGAGCGTTTGAAAGAACTGGCCAACACGTGCACATTTTGTGACGAACAGGAAGAAATCCAAGGTCAGATAATACAAAGGTGCTATTTGTTTAAACTCAAAGTAAACATTCTTCAGGAGGACAGCAAATCTCTAGCGGACATCCTCACCCTGGGCTGGTCAAAAGAACTGTCACAATCCAGAGCATCCCACATGGAGGCGGCTCTGTACCGACCCATCAAGACGGAACAAGTCAACACAGTGGAAAAGGCGAATGTGGTGAGGCCCAAAGCATGCAAAAACACAGGAAGAAGACAGCAAGATAAGAAAAGGGAATGTGGCTACTCCGGTGGCACACCCCATCGCATGCAAGACTGCCCAGCTAGAGAAAAAAGAAGTGCAGTGCTTGCGGTTGATAAACCACTTCGTGGTGGTATGCCGGTCTGCAAAATCACAGAAAGAAGCAGCACAGACCATGGCTGAAGAGTGCGATAGTAAGGACATGGATGATGACGCAGGAGACTACCCGGTCCACTATGTATTCGCAGTAGATCAGCCACGACGGAAATTACTACGACTTCCATGGTGCAAAATCAAGGTCCACCACCAGGATGTGAGAGCCACCATAGACACTGGGGCCTCGATTGAACTAACGGCTGCCAATGTATATGATCAACTCAGCCTGCGCCAGCCACTTCGCGAAGCAAGGATCAGGGTGTTTGCGTACTGACTGAAGACACCCATCCCACTCCTGGGGTCCTTCAAGACTGAGCTGAGACACCAAGACCTCAAAATCCCCACCACAGTGTACGTGACCAAGGAAGGAAGCGGTATGCTGATAAGCGGACAATCAGCAGAAGAGCTGAGGCTAATATCATTCGCCATGGCGGTACAAGAGGAGGAACTGGGGGCCATCATGGAGGAGTTCCAAGACGTCTTCAAAGGCATTGGATGCTCGAAAGGGAAAGAAGTCTCCCCCAACATCGACCGGTTTGACATTGTCAATGGAGATGTACCTTTGTTCTTTACGACCTGGAAGTGGTGGTAAAATGACAGTTCTTGTGACCTTCACGCCAAGCACCGGATCTGGAGCTCGATATGAGGGACCAAATTCTTTCTTGTTTTTGATCTTCTCTCGAACCAGTTCTGCAGCTTGGGGTAGCCAGACAACTACTGGAATCTGCAATGCAGTCTCAGATGTGGAGGGCAAGTGTTCCTTTGCAAGACTGTCTCTCGTCTTTTGTAGATCCTGTCAAACATTGCAATGTTCATATACATTAAAGGAGGCAGCAACTGCCGCCTGGTCTAGACCGTCAAGGTCCGGGGCAAACATCTTGATACCAAAGAGCATTTTGTATGGGGTCCTCCCACCCGGAGACCTTCTAGCGAGAATATTAAGGGAACGCTGCACTATTAAGGTGGGCCAGCCAGTTCCTGCCAGTGCCTATAACCCTAGATGTCAAAGACTGCTTTAAATCTCAGCTCATTCGTTCCACAACACTATTACCCTCAGGTCTGTATGGAGATGAAAACTTGACTTGGACCCCCAATGAAGTTATGGCATCCTTATACGCCTTAGAGGCGAAAGCAGGACCCTGATCCGAATGGAAGGTGCCACAGGCAAAAATCCCTACAAAGACAAGCAAGTCTCTTATGACAGTTCACGAATCAGCGCTGCGGTGTGGACACACCCACATAAAGCATGTGCATGAATCAACTGCTACTAAGATGTACTTATACGCAGTATCAGAGGAAAAAGGACCGCAGTGATCTAAGTAAACACAACCAAGTGGCTTATTAGAAATTTACGACTGTGTCTGGGGCGGACGCGCAGCAGTCGAAGGTTTAAATTGCTGGCAAATGTCACATTGAAGGACATAGTCACACATCTGTTTGTACAATCCCCGCCACCAGAAACGTTGTTGTAACTGAGATACAGTAGTCGGAACGCCCGCATGGGCAGACGCAACAACTTCATAGGCAGCTGTAATCAGTATGGACCTGTGGTCCGAGTTGGGAATTAACCTTTCATCAACGTCTGGTATTTTCACATAAGGAACTTTATCAGGACTTAAGTGGTATGAATACTTTGAAGGGAACCCTTTAGGACATTTACTTCCCTTCAGCCGCTAAGATATCATCATCAATCTTACTTTTGGAACGTGTAACTGCTGCAACCAAGTACGTTGATACTGTTGATTTTGCGGCCTCATCAGCCAAACTATTACCAACAGCGTGAACTCCCACGCGCTGATGACCGAGAGTGTGAATTACATACACGAGTGGCAACTGCTCTTTAAGCTCAGCCATTTGGACCCAGATCATTTTATGTTTTATCGTGCTACCCTTGGAATCACGAAAATCATTCGGAACCCAAAAGAACAGGTTTTCATTGTAAGACTGGACACAGTAGTAAGAATCACTCACAATAAGAGTCATCACACTAGTATTAGCGAACTCCAATACAAGCATCAGAGCACGGAGCTCTGCCAATTGTGCTGTACAGTCCCC
Organism: Lissotriton vulgaris; assembly: GCF_964263255.1. Taxonomy (NCBI): domain Eukaryota; kingdom Metazoa; phylum Chordata; class Amphibia; order Caudata; family Salamandridae; genus Lissotriton; species Lissotriton vulgaris. Next base: position 212,529,413 of record NC_141686.1, read on the forward strand.
CAATGTCTGTGTATGCACGACATCGGACTTGAACTCATCATTCACCATGGTACCTACCACAATGGCACAAGCTGAGACGTGTGAGTGTTTAGACCAATGCGCAACTAGTGCTGAACCATCAGTGAAAATGATACAATGGAAATCCTCCAAAGGCTGCATAGTCAATGGCGCAGGATGAACAAACTCATACTGCAAAAACTCTAGTGACTGTAAGGAGGCATCAAAAATAATCGTGAATTCCGGAGACGTCAATGATGCTGCCCATTGTATCCACCTTGGGTGCAAAACTTTAGAACTTAGTACACTGGCCTTCATCACTGCCTCTAGTGCAGGATACGTGGTAACAATGAACATGCGTTTTCCCTGCGACAGTGCACGTTCCTTGAGAATCGCCATTTGCACTGCTGTCAAAACTTTTTCCACAGTGGAAAACCGCATTTCAGCCGAAATGCACAAGTGTGACTTGTAAGCAATAGGTACTGTGTCTCCTTCGTTAAAAGTAAGGTAAGTGAAACCCACCGCCCCAGGGAGGATTCTTATCACCAGGTTGGTGTGGTTATCACAAGTCAGTAAGAATTTAGATTCTAGAAGATCAGCCTGCAAAGATTGCAAAATGGCTGAATGTTCAGGCAGCCAGCAAGATTTGGTAAAAGTAGATTGTATCAAAGCAAACAAAGGTTTGATACGCTGTGCATATTCGGCAATATATGCATGCCCGAAATTCAAAAATCCCAGCAAGAACTGTAATTTTTTGTGTTGTAGGAGCACGCAGCTGTGTGCATTTCTCCAAGAAGTGAGGAGCCCAGGAACAACACTGTGTACTCTGCAATGTGAGACTTTGCAAAGTTGAATTTGTAACCAAAGTCCGCAAAGTTACAAATTATGCGGTCAGCGTGGCACAGATGCGCCCAAATTTCGTTGTCTGTGAGATAGATGTCATCCACATACAAACACGCATCTGGGTCTACTCTGTCCAAGAGAGAGACAATGCGGGCAGCAAACACACCTGGACTATTCTTATAGCCCATGGCCAGGCGTTTAATTTGGCGTTGTTTGCCGCCACTGGTAAAACTGGTCCATTGGGAACTTAGACCAGCTAAAGTGTGGGCAAAATAGATGTTGGATATGTCAAGTGTGGTCTTAAACCTTTTTCAAACAAAACCATCCACTAAAGCGGAGCCATGGGTATTCTGTACTTCACAGGTACGGCAATGCGAGTTCAAATGCCGGTAATCCAATACCAAACGGTACGAACCGTCAGGCTTTGTCACAGTAAAAAGTGGGTTATTCATCGTGACACCCAAGTTTCAATCACTCCTTGATATTCCAATTGTTCAAGGATTTCCGCAACGGAAGCCTTAGCTTCACACCGGATGGGATATTGAGGTTGAGGCTGTGGCATTAACCGTAAGGGTATCTCGTGGTGCGGGGAAAATGTATCCCAACCACAATGGGTATGGTACAAAGCTGGCGCAAGGGCCTTAGCCCACTCTTCTGCAAAATTCAGCGCATGCTCCTTTGACACTATGTGCATGAAACTAGGAAGGATTACCTCCTCCCCTCTCGGAGCTGCGAGAAAAAAGGTGGGGGCCAGTCAGCCTCCGCTAACAAAATGTCATAGGTAGTTGTAAGATTCTCCCAAAATACCCTTTTTATGGTACGTTGTAAGTCGCCTTCAATTAAAAGGACAATTTCATAAAAGCCTGTCAGGGGGAGCTACTCTAGTATCAGCTGTCTCTGCAACAACATATTGGTCAGTCGCTGTCACCTTCAGTAGTGGACACAGGGCCTCCCGCACTATGGTAATCTCCGCTGCAGTGTCCAATAACGTCAGCGCCCATGTCTGATTTCGAAGCTGCGTTCTCACTATCTGTGGCATATCTCACTGTTAAAGCAGCAAGTTTATTTTTCTGAAACTGGGCTCTTTTCTGCGAAGAATCGTCCTGTTTACCTTTTCCGTCTTTCGGGCGGGCTGTTCGTGACTTTGCTGGCCACCCCTACCTCTGCCCCGCTTCCACCACTGGACGATGATGCTGATGTGTCCTGCAAAGAACGAGGAGAGCATTGATCAGGAACCTGAAATCTATCAGGCGAATTAATCATACTACGGTCGCGCAAGTCATAAACACGCTCAGAAGACGCAGGCACTGGTGATTGGGACGGGACTCCTGTTTCTGTTGCTGTTTCCCCTGTTTTTTATTTTTGTTCCATTTTTTCTTTGGAGCTGTGGGTTGAACATCTGTTTCAGACTTCAGACCCTGGGTTTGCTTTTTATCTTTAGCATTAAAGGGCTTGACACCTATACTACTGCGGCCAATGGTTTTATATGCAGCCGTAATAATTCTCTGTAACTGTCGGGGTTTTTCGGCATCAGGGACATCGCGTAAGGCATTAGCCACTTGAAAGTTCACCCCATCTCCCTTTACATTAGAAAGGACGAGATCTGCTACTACATCAAATGTGCCAACAAGTCTCATTCCCAATTCAACCACAGCCTCAGGTCCGCGTTCGTTCTGAACACGCTTAATGACCGTTGGAAGGACTGCTGACGGAGTACCGAAGCACCTTGTGTATACTGCCGCAAAAATTCTCCCCAATGACTCACAGTCACCGTCCTCTGGTACCAAGTCTTTGGGTAAACTAATTGTAAGATCCTGTATTTTTCAACAGGAGTCGAATTAGGAAACACTGCTTCCAGCTGGTCAAACTTCTCAGCAAGCCAAAAAGGCATATCATCCTTATTTTGGGGACGCCTGCCCATAACTGCATTGACCATCATGGGACTAAGCTTCATTCCGCTCTGTCCAGCTGGAAGGGCCGCAAAACCAGGGGCTCCAATAACACTAATAGAAGAGTTATACAGAATCCGTAATTCAGCAACAGCAACTTACCCCGAACGAGGAAGCGGGGTGAATCCAGCCAAAACCCGGCCAATAAGCGCCTGGAATGGACAAAGGACCCAATCTAGCTGCGGTTGCAATGTGTGGGAAAGGGTGCCATCAAACCAAACATGGTGCTGCCATGCAGAAATTAGAATCTCCTGTGTCCTATAAGGAACATATTCCACTGGCACGGCTGAGTGAGTGTAAGTGTGAAAAACCTATGTACCCACTTCCACTGCAGGAAACGTCACCCAAGTGTAGAATATCTCAAACGGGTAAGCAACCTCAGCACTGAAGACCAAAGCCATGCACTCTAAACAAACATTATATGCTTCCAAATGATTGCGAACCGCAATGTGACTATATTGCGGTATAACAATGTCAGCCATAGTGACACAGAGAAGAAAAAGGTACAATGTAAAACGTAGTAGCACAACTGGGTAGTAATTCAAAAGGAAACCGTTTGAAAAGATTCAAGCTTCAAAAAACCTATGGAGCTATAGGTAAGTTTGTCCGAAACTACTATTATCTGGAAACAATAATGAAGGGGTTAAGGACTGAATGAAGTACTACTCAAGCGTCATGTAATAAGACCACCATTGTTGGGCGCCATGTAGCAGGGTGTCCCCAATCGTAGTGGCTCGGAAACCGAAACAGCCGGGGCAGGTTCGCACCTGCGTTGACATGCGCCTCCCAAACGCGGCACTGAAAAGGGAACGTCACCTAACCCCCACCATCAACGACATCTTGGGAGAACTGAACGGTGCAAAGTGGTTTTCGAAGATGGACCTCCGGTCCGGCTATCACCACCTGCCACTACACCTGGATCCTCGATACATTACCACCTTCTCTACGCATGTCGGCCTCAGGAGATACCGACGCCTCAATTTTGGGATCTCAAGTGCTGCGGCCCCACCCCCATCACAACAAGGGTGCCCCACGGCCCCTCCTCGTTGTATCCATGGAGAGGTGGTTGTCATGGTGAATGCTCATCTGTCAGCATGCCTTCTGGAGTGAAGCTGCACAGCCGGAGTGCATTTAGCACACCAACATGCCACACGTCTGATTGATGGAAACGTTTTACTGTTGATAACTATCCATTCTTTTCACGTATTCCAAAAGTTTAAAAGAGGACAAATAACTTTTAAATTCTGGTCGCAAGACTTTTCTCAATATGTACCCAGTTTCATTCCAGAGTTTGCTTCCATCTCTTCACCAATGAATTTAGTTAGACATCACTGAAAAGTTTAAAATAACGTATCTAGGGTCAGTAAGTTTCCGTTTAATTAAAAATCCCCAGGCCCAATCAGTACTTTCTCTAACTTTCCGCAGTCGTCGAGTGACTTTCAGCCTCACAAAGTGGACGACATTGAAACAGACGACAGATGGGGCTGTCCCTGAGGCTGTGCCGTGTTTCCCTCCACATTTCTCGTGCGCACCGCAGTTTGGCATTCTGGGAATTCTTCGCGTCCAGTGGATTGAGAGTGCGGGGCCCATAGTAACAGCCCCCCTCCCACCGGTCCTTTCGAAGTGAATAAATCCTCCCACAGAATGCGTGGGGCGCCCACAGGTCTGGAGCCGGGCGAGAGTGGCCGAAGGACGGGGAGGGAGGACCGGGTGTTTCTGGTCAGGTAAGCCAATTAAATAGACAAGCAAGCAATAGCGTTGTTTTTTAGATGGAAATTGTGTTTGCTAAAAGAAATTTAAAAAATCGTTCAACATTAAAATTTCTGAAAAGGTATTACACAGGCGTGGTTAAAATGACCTTTTCTTATTACAGCAACAATGAAAACGCTTCGCTCTGACGCGAAACAGTTGTGATGGCGAGGAAATAGAGTGTGACTACAATAAATATTCATTTATTTGATCCTTTTTTAAGGACAGGACCTGCTTATTTTCAGAAAGGCAGCGGCGTTGTCAAGTAAATGAATACCTTTTGTTGTGTGCACTGACAGACACGTGCATTACTGGCCCCGTTGCAGTTAACCATAAAGCGTGGCAACACTTCCAAGTTCCTGAGTTTTATGTCTGAGGATTAGGAAATCATCAAACCTATCGCCTTTCACGGTGAATGTATCTTTTTGGTAGTTGTCATTATGTGTACAGCATCACTTCTGAAGCTGACTCTAAGAGGCTGTTCGAACGACCCTCCTCAGGCTAGCGCCTGGATACCCCTCGGGGTGATTAGCGCGCTCTACAAATCTCCGACTGATTGAACGTGTACACGGATGCCCATGGCCGGCCTTTGTCGATCCGTTGCTTGTTTCTACTGTTGCTCGCTGCGCGTGGCAGAAGGGTGGGGTGCCCAGCTGCTGGCCAGTTCTCTTTGGCCTCCCCGCGAGGGGGTCCCTTCGTGTATAACCGGTTTCACGGCTTTACGCTCCACAGCATCACTCCCTGCACCCCCTAAAGGCATATCCCACTGATTTTGGAGACATGCGATGGACATATGTTGCCATCATGCGCACGTGGCACTTAGCTGGCCTAGAGTCGCAGTCCCCATCGCAACTGGTCGTCTGGTGATTTTCATGTTCACTTCCCTGTGTTCGTGCCCTGGGGTGTCTTGAGTTCTTGTGTCTGCCCACTACCCATCCAGACCTCTGAGGAGCCACCCTCAGACGCCCCACACATGAACAACGAGGCACACAGCAAGCAGCACAGAACATGTGCAGCTCAGTGCACGGCCAAGAAGTACTCGGGACGCCACCACTGGCAGACGCATGTTCATCAATGACTTAACACGTGCACCCTGAACGAGAAATCGGCACAATCTTCACGATGTGTTCCCTCATAACTTCATGGACATTTGCAATCTAGAAATAAGCCCCTAAAAATGTGTACTACGGAGCGTCCTCACTTTGCACTAGTGCAAGCTGGCCAGAGATGACACAAACCGGCGCAGTGTGGATGTAGGATCTACTTTCAGTGAAAAACTTGCACTGTGAAGCAAAACAGGTGTTTGTGGCGCAAACTGCCAGAACGGGTGCCAGTGGTTTGGAGGAGGGCAGCAGCACAAAAGGGCAAATTTATGAGGGCTCTGCGTTATACTTACTCCACACACATGGGGCACGCAGGACGCAAACCTCGTCATATTTATGAAACCACGCAAAGCCACTTTGTGTGGCTTAAAAATATGGATATGGCCTAATGCAACCCAGCAAAAGCATTGTGTTGCATTACTCTGTGCAATGAATGTTGCAGTGCGTGATCCCAAGCAAATCCAATCATTTTTTGAGGGATTCCCAGATTTACTAAAGCTGGTAAACACGAGAACGCACAAAAAAGATACACAACCAGGTGAGGCATAAAGAGAAGAACTATCTTTATTTCCCCTACTTTTTTCCTCCTTCTAGGTGTGCTGCAGACTACAGTTCACTCTGCAGCTCACATAGAAAGGGTAATATTGGAACTATGGGTTGCTTTTGCATGGGAAGGTGTCCCTCCCTGCACAGAAACAATCCTGCCGACAATGTAGGCACCCCTTTGCCATGGTGCAAGAGTACCTGTATTAATGCTAGGCTTCCGAAACGGCACCAGTGCAGGGGGGAAGGCAGGAATGCGCCATATTCGATAAATACGTTACATTACTGCCTTTTACATATGATGCACGACAGCCCTGCTCCATCACTTCTCTTTAATATCCCCCTAAATCTTTGCAGATATGGTGCTGTCCTGCTGTCCGCCTTTGATGCAACGCAGACCAGCACATTCCGTGGCAGCAGTTTTGGTTGCTGTGCTCCATTGTGTCATATAACAGTTAATGGGGCATATTACCAAGGGGGGCGATAGGCAATTATCGCCGGTTTAGCAGCCGTTTTCGGCTGCTAAGCGGCGATAATTCTATCGCTATATTAGCAAGCTGTCGCTAACTGATGTTAGCGACAGCTTTTAGGCGATAGCGAGCGGTTTGGGGCCCGCTTTGCATGTCAGCGATATTTATCGCTAATGACATGCAAAGTGGGCGTACCCAACCTGTTAGACTGAAAGCAGTCGCGAACGCCGCTATCGCCTATTAGCAAGGCAGGCGTAGCGATGGAAATATTCCCACTATCGCCAAAAACTAACACCTGCTCAGACCAGTTCTTAGCCATGTTGTCCAAAGGGAGGTGGATAACATGAACATGGCTAAGAGCATTTCGCCGCTAATGCGTGAATATCGTTGTATTCTCAGCGATATTCACGCTATCGGCAGAAAAATTATCGCTTTGGAGATAAACGTTGCTAATATCACGTTATCTCAGCGATCATTTCCGGCGATGCTTAGCGATTAAAAAAAATTATTGCTAAGCCTAGTTACCGATAATTATCGCTACTCATTGGTAATATGCCCCAATGTTCTTTAATGCATGTGCAGAGCTGACCTTTCAGCTGAATGCCACATGACCAGAAGTAATAGCAGAGCACCTGCACTGTCCTTACTAATCACTACCTTGTGTTTTATTTGCTGGAACTTAATACATGGGGTATTATTAAATCTGTTGAAAGGCAATCAAAGCTACTGAGGGAAAACAGAAAGGCTTGCTGTGGTAGTAGAGCCATGTCGTGTATTATGTTTTATATACATGTTGTGTGCATCCTAATTAAAATAACTCCACAGCTTCAATTAGTCACTGGCAAAGTGCAGAAGGTCTGAAGCTGGATTTATGGTTGCACCGTGAAACACACAAACTTCCCAGGATCACAGTCAGGTCAGAAGAGAGTAAAATCTTAGCATGAGTGCATGTACCTGGCTGCTGCACCCGCTTACATTTTTCCATTATTCTTTCATTCAGTTAGATCCCTATTCTAATGTAGTATAAATGGGTGGGAAATCAAAAATGTGTTAGTAAGAGGCTTTTTTTCTATTTGTGTTAGATTCATTTTAATCTTAGTGTTTACAAAAATGGATTTTGTTCACTTTGACACCACATTCTGTGCTACCTCTAGATTTGTTATTTGAGACGATGAACGATGCAGGAGAAAGGCAAACAGCCAGATTCATCATTGTAAAATCGGCTCGGAAAGGGCCAGATTCTCAGAATCTGGCCCTTTCCGAGCGCAATTTTTGCATTTGGGATTCATCACCCCAAATGCAAAAATCGCAAATTGCGAAATCGCTAAATTGCAAGGAATTGCATTTAAGGAATCTTTATTTGAGATTCCTTAACCCCTTCGATGCTGATGACGAGCTCAGCTTGTCATCAGCCACGGGTGACGTGTGCGGATGACGAGCTGAGCTCGTCATGTATCGCGGTAATTTAAAAAATGCCGCACAGCGCAAAAATCACCGCAGCAGCGATGCGGCTAAATGCAATTTATTCATGAACCATTTTTGAATTGCGCAATCGCTATTTTTGGCCACTAATTACCGCGAAGTCTGACTTCGTGGTAAATAGCGAAAACTTGTATGTTACACACATGTCCTTTGGACATGTGTGTGCGCAACATCAGTCTACATTTACATTTCAGGGGTGCTACAGGGTGTCCTTTTGACACCCCTAGCACCCTTGAAATCGCATCCGTATTTGCGATTAGCAAATTGCTAATCACAAATAAGGAATGACTCCCCATTCATTCCTATGGGCTTTGACCCATAGGAATGAATGGGGAGTCATTCCTTATTTGCGATTAGCAATTTGTTAATTGCAAATAAGGAAGATGTAGAAATCGCAATCAATATTGGGATTTCTACATGAATCCCGTTTTGTGAGTCATTAATAGCGATTCCTTAATAATCGCTATTAAGGACTCGCAAATCGGGACATTGATGAATCTGGCTGATAGTCTATTGTAGCCCTGGCTGATGAGAATGAAAGGTGACCTGTGTAGGGGCAGGGAATTCTGGGGGATTCATCGTTGTTGTAGGGGGCGATTGCATCTCAATGTTTTGTTATCACTTTCACTTTACCTGCAATCAGCATAATTTGAAGTTATATTTTAATATTGCATTTATTTAGATATGAAAACTTATAAAATATATAGCCTACAATATCCACAGAACATTCACAGAATAGCACATTCTCACTAAAATAACTACATGGTTCTAACTAACACAATTAAGATACAATTTAGTTTTTTTAGATATAAAAAGACTATATGGTAACATATTTTCTTTGTTCCAAGAGTGGTCTTTCAGGTCAGACGTCGAAATGGCCACCAATCTGCATATATTTGACTGCACTCACAGGGCTAAGATAATGAACTAATATAAGAAAAAATAATGCAAGAAAGTATGAGTAATAAACGTTCTTATTTATTCAGTTGGAAAACACACATGAAATACATGAAACGCATGACAAATAAATACTATTTGTACCAGAATTACTCATAATAAGGGCGGGCTTTGAAGCTGTTGGTGCCCTGTGCAACATTGTTTGTTTGCACCCCCCAATTGGCCATTTCTGAAACATCTAGCCTGCTGGTGTGCGCCAGGTGAGGAATCAACTTGCAGGGGCTGTGGCTGCTGTGAAGAATGCTTCAAACACGTTGTGTGCCTATGTCCAGCATCGTTGGACGAGCACAGGACCGGACTATAGAGAGAGTGGAACAAACTGGGAGCTCGCACATGTCGGCAGGTCATCATTGCCTCCCTAAACTCTGACAACATAGCTTTGAACATCCTGTTAACAAAATTAGTCACCATCGCATCCAACACTTTTAGCTGTCTAAGGGCCCAACAGGTGGGTTCTACTGACTTTCTTAAAGCCTCCACTGTGAGGGTCAGTCCAGTTATATACCACTCTGCCCCACATCTGTGTACCTTCCCGCCTCCGACATAAATGATGTGTGACGCAAACCTGATGGTGACTGCCTTGAGGATCATTCTGCTGCCACATGTGTTGAATATTGTTGTCTTATATGTTGTATTGGCACTATATTGAAGCATTGTGCTGCTATTAATGAGTAACAATCTGCAGCTACTCCTGTTGCTCTAGCATTCGTGAGACTTTTTTTGTGCACCTGAAGATCACCTTGGTGTTTTCTTTCTCATAAGTGATTCTAATGTATGATACACATGAAAGAACACCTTGCTGCCACCGTTGCTAAAGTTCCCTAAACTTTTTACTTTCCCCCTAGACCGTTTTCCAGACATAGAGTTGCCAATTTAGATGCTTTGGGTACTTTGCCACTGCTGATCAGTGTCAAAGTGCAAAGGTTCCCTATGTAAAGTGTAATGGTAATTGGTTGGCCATGATTGTTATGTTTGCCTTACTAGTCCCTAGTGATGTGCACTGTGTGTGCCAGGGCTAGTAATGCAAAGACGCACTGAGAAGGAAACTCGGGTCTGCGGTGTAGGGTCTGCGCGCAGTTTGCAGTTAGCATGTGTCCTGACAAATGCAACCACTTGTCAGGCCTTACTCTCCCTTTTGCATACACAGTGGGCACCCCTGTGGTGGGTCCCGGGTAACCCCAGGGCAGGGTGCAGTGTAAGTAAAAGGCAGGACATATACTGAGGTGTGTGTTATGTCCTGACAGTGAAAAACACTCCATTTCATTTTCCCTGCTGAAAGGCTATCCTGCCCATAGGACAGAATGGGGGAGGCTGGGTATTGTGTTGTGTTAGCCTAGTTTCCTATAAGTTTAAACTGGAGAGGTGAAGTTTAGTATGTATAAACTCACAATGTCATAACACATCTTTCTATGAAAGTGGTTTCATCACTGTGTGTTGAGAAACCACTCTTTTAGAAAGTAGCTGAGTTTTAAGCTTTAAGCATTTCTGTGTGTCTTTGTTGAATGTGGATTGACTGTTATCGTAGAGGCTAATTGTCGTTATTACACATTGTCAATATTGCTGCTAACAAACTGCCGGACTGTCTTATGACGCCTGACATTATTTCTGCATAACGAAGTACACAATTGTAGCTCTATGCATTGCACTTTTTCTCCATTGCAAAATACAGGATTTTAGCTGCCCGCATTGCATTATTTCTTCATTGCAAAATGCATTATTGTAGTTACGCATTGCATTATTCCTCAATTGCAAAGTACGTGACTGGGGTGTGACACATGGTATTATGCCTTCATTGCGCAGTACATGATTGTAGTGGTACACATTGCATTATTTCTCCCATTGCAAGGTACCAGGGTGTATTGTTACGCAATGTATTATTTCTACTGTGCCCAGCACAGAATTGTATCGCCACGCAACTCAGTATTGTGTGTCCACTGCAACATGTGTAATTCTAGCATTGTGACCAGCATAGCATTTTGAAAGCGGTAGTTGGGATTTGAACCTACCAGCCAGCAGGAACAAATATTACCCTTTATTATATGTTGGCTTTTGTATTGTGTCGTCTGATCATATATCTTTTATATAAAGTTTATACTCATTTTATCAAACTCGTGTGAAGTCCATTTGTGCTGTCACCAGTAGATTGCTGTGAGTGTGGTTGGACATACTTTATACTAGTGCCATGGATATAGGCCTGGCTGCTCATGCCAAGCTACTAAGGGGGTGAGCAGGGCTATCTCAAACGGTGTCCTTACTTGGCCTAACATTGAGTGAGGAGTCCTGGGTCTCGCATTTGGTGACAGTGGTGTGGGACTGGGACTTCGGCTTCCAACAATAACCACAATCAATAAAGATATAGATATATAATGCATAATTCATATGTAATCTCGCGTGATTCTTAGGTCCTTTTGTATGGCTACACTACAGAGAATTACACAAGTTACACCCACTCCGATGAAAAGGCTTCATCGCTATGAAAATTGGCCATGGTTGCAATGCAGAGGAGCTCCCACAGTTTTAGCCAGTTTGCCAGGTTTTTTAATTATTCACACCTTACAATTTGTTTACCCACCCAAAAAGAAATACATATTCTCAAGCAAAGCACTTGACAATGAATCTGGTGTGTCCAATACTCCCCGGTGACGTGAGAACGCCAACCCTGAATCTAACTTAGACCAGTACTTCCTCTCAATGCTTTTGTAAATCAATTTATTGGAAGAGCTGAGCCACCTCAGATCCAGCAGTTGGATTAGCCATTTCAAATTAAATATAACGGAAGCTCATGAAGTGAAATTATTACAAACATTAAAAAAAACATATTTTTTCTACTTTCTCTGTTTGCAAAAGAATACATCACTATCAGGCACATGCATCAAAGGTGTTTGCAATTGCAAATGGTGCGTTTCAGACAAATTGGCCTTTTGTGATCGCAACTTGGCTGTTAGCAATGCATGAAAGTGTTTGGCAAATGCAATTTAAGAAATTGCATGTTTTTGCGAGTTCCTAAATTGCGATTGAATTTAAGAAATAGCAATTTGCGATTCCTTAAATGTAATATAAGAAGTACTTTGAAATAGCGATTTCGCTATTTGGGACTGCAATTACTGAGAAATCAAACTGGCCTGTAATTTGCAAAAACTTTGATAAATGCATTTTTCAAAGTTTCAGGTTACACACACACATGTCCTTGGGTCATGTGTATGTGCAACATGGGTGCACATCACAATTTTAGGGGTGCAACAGGGTGTCCTTTTAACACCTTTGCATCCTTGAAACTGCATGCTCAATTTGCAAGCACATATTAGTACTCACAAATTGCGCATGCGATTTCCCATTCATTCCTATGGACCTATAGGCCCATAAGAATGAATAGGAAACCATTCCTTAATTGCAACTCGCAATTTGCGAATCGCATTTAAGGAATGTTTAGTAATTGCTATTTTAATATCGATTTCTACATGCATAGGCTTTTGAGAGTCCATAATTGTGATTCCTTAACAATCACAAGTAAGGACTCGCAAAAGCATTTCTTGATGCATGTACCCCTAACTGTACCAAAGAATGCCCTGATGGTGGTGCATGAAAGGTTCAAGAAATGCTTTGTATGCTTTATCGAAATGGTCAATAAAATGTATGGAGTGACAAACACATCAGGCAGAATAAGTAACTTTTTCACCTTAAAGCCCTCATAATGACTATCCTGGATTTTAGGAATGGTAATACCACACCCCGGCCCTGATTTACTAATGGAGGGCATCGTGGTTGTGCCACTTTTTTGGCACTGCCACAAAGTAAAATGTTAGTTAGTATTTACTAAGCCATGTAAGGGCCAACTTCAGTTGCCTGTAATGTCTTGGTATAAATGAAAAATAATGAAATGCAGCCCCTTGAGTCTGGGAGGTATTCCTTGGGTGGAGCATCTGCCTTAGCATGCATCTACCCATTGGTTTTTGGCACATTCCCCGATTAGTGAAAAGTGCTTCCCCTTCCCTGGTGAGGTGTAATAAGAATTATTTGTATTTCTCGTTGTCGCTTCTTTCTATGCGTGACTCATTCTGTAACACACAGAAAAAGAGGAAATTAATATACATAATTGTTTTTGTGCAGGAAAGTTTTCCTTTCTGCACAAAACAATCCTGCTCATAATACAGCTAAACCCTGCCCTAACCTTGGCCATCCCTGACGGCTATAGGATTTTATGTGCCAATTGTCAAAATGGCAAACAGAGAGGAGGGGTAGCCATTATTTACGAATCTAAATGGATGAATGCGTCGCCCTTGAATGAACAATTTGGCTGCATTGAGGGCCTTCCCTTTTGCATTAAATTATCGGCGTCGGCTACTTGTTCTGGCCTTTTGATTTATCGACTCCCCAACTCTAGTCCCTCACATCTACCATCTCTTACGGAACACATCATTCAGGCTTGCATGCGGTATTCTAACTTTACGGTGCTAGGAGACCTGAATCTTCATGTGGATGATGCTACCTGTTCCCTTAGCTCGAATTTTATCGCCACATTGGCAGCTGGTGATCTCATTCAGCTGGTAACTTCCCCCACTCACAAAGCTGGTCATACGCTAGATCTTATCTGCTCTAACCTTCCTGACATTTCGGTTAAGGATCCTAGACCAGTTATATGGTTTGATCATAACTTTATCCCTTTTGCCATTATCATGACTCATCATGATAGACCGTCTCTACCCCTAAGGAATTTGGTAGAAATTGGAGCAAAATCTCCCCGGAACTTCTTTTTGAACATACTAAAGATTCCAATCTCCCCTTGGCCTCTGACCTTGACTCACACAACCATAATCTTAATGAGTAGGTGACCAAAGCTATTGATTCATTGGCACCCCTTAGACCAATTAAAACCTTTAGATCTGCACCATCTGCCCCCCGGTATTCGGAGGAACTGAGACAAAAAAAGTCTGCCTGCAAATCCCTGGAACACTGTTGGAGATTGAATTTTGCAGCAGAATGTAAAACTAAGTACCGGACTGCCTTCAAAGAATGTTGCAAACTGATTATTATACATAAACAAAACTTTTTTATCGGACAGAATTGAGAAAGCTACTAATTCCTCCAGAGAGATTTTTAATATTGTTAAATCGTTCACAGACCCACAGGCCTTGAACTGTCATCTGCCTGTGTCTCAGTCTCTTTGTACTCAAATCTCTGAGTTCTTTGAAGAGAAAATTGCCCTTATTTATGCCTCCTTCCCTAAAACGGATTGTTGTGATTTGGGGGGGAAGAACAGTTAGATAATTCCGCCACAGCTCCAGTCTTTGCGGAAGTCTCAGAAATTTCGGAGGATCTTTTCCTTCAGGTGCTTCTTAAATGTTAATCAGGATCTCCTAGTGACCCGTGGCCAGCAAAGCAATATAAAGCTTTAGCAGCATTTCTAAATTCCCATCTCAATCTCATATGGAATGCTTACCTGAGCTCGGGTATTTACCCAGAGCCGTGGAAACATGCATTCCTAGTTCCGATACTGAAAAAAGCTAATGCGGATGCAGAGATCCCAGGAAACTATAGGCCTATTTGTCTACTGCTTGCCCCGGCCAAGATCCTGGTAAAGCTTGCCCATTAACAATTGGCCAGCTTTATAGAATCTAAGGGCCTTATTCACGATTCTCAGCATGGATTTCGCTCGGGCTATAGCACAGAGTCGGCCCTGATAGAAATGGCCGACTCTGTGCGGTGGACCTTTGACCGGGGATCGAGGGCGGTGTTGGTACTGCTGGATCTTTTGGCAGCATTTGACACCGTCTCTCACCTGATCCTCTTAAAACGGCTGAGATCCATTGGAGTCCAAGGTACGGTCCTTAACTGGATCGCATCTTTTCTGTCTGGCCGTAAACAACAAGTGAACACCCCCCTTATACCACCTCAGTTAGGCCACTCAAGAGGGGTGTCCCGCAGGGCTCCTCGTTGAGTCCGCTTCTTTTCAATGTTTATTTCACTCCTTTAGCCAAAATGTTATCTCAGTCAGGAACTAAAATGACATCATATGCTGATGACATTCAGATTCTTTTCTCCTACAATGACTCATCTCCGACAACTTTCGAACCCTTTAAAACATGTCTGAGGAATATTGCGAAGTAGATGGATCTCAATTTTTTAAGACTCAATGCCGGGAAGACCAAGGTTCTGTTTTTCAATCAACCATCTCCTCTTGCCTCTAATCTCTGGTGGCCGGAAGACCTGAGTCTTGCTCCTTCCCCCAATGACTCGGTAAGAAATCTGGGTGTCAGATGGGATAATCGTTTGTCCTTTGCCAATCAAGTCCACACAGTCTCTGCTTTCTGCTTCACCAAAATTAAAATGATAAAAAAATTAATTAACTGCATGCCCAGCAACATTAGAAAAACTGTAGTCCAGGCCCTAATACCATTTCACTTGGACTACGCCGACAGACTCTATCTGGGACTGACAGCTGGTCTGTGCCACAGACTTCAGATAGTTCAAAATGCAGCGGCCCGTTTGGTCTGCGGCCTTCCTCTTAGACAGCACATCTCTCCATACTTGCGGAAACTACACTGGCTGCCCATCCCTAAAAGAATTGAGTTCAAAGCCATGATTCTGGCTTTTCGAACTACTAAAGGCTTAGGACCAGCCTATCTTACTTCTAGTCTTCGCCCATATAGTCATTCTAGAGCTCATCTCTCTAATACCAAACAACTATTAGTTACTCCCAGGTACAAAAAAGCCTGATCCGGAGACAAAACCTTTCAAGTTTGTGCCACTAATCACTGGAATAAACTCCCACTTTCCCTCCATCTGATTCAGTCAGAATCTGAATTCCGTAGAACCCTCAAAACTTTTCTTTTCTGCTAGTATTCTCTCTTCTGTACTCACAGCTATCTGATCATTAGCGACGGGACACCCCGTTGGGGTAGCTGCGCGCTTTATAAAAGACACAAATAAATAACTTGCAGCATGACACAAGGGTGTTAAAGATAATGCTTGGCAGCAATTGCTGTGCACTAGCACTATTAGTGTGCCGAAGAGCACCAGCTTTTAGGAGATATGGTGCTTTTCAGCTCTCTCCCATTCATGGAACACATTGCTGCAACTTTGCTTGCTGCTCTTTGTTGCATGAATGTTTGTTACATTTGCCCCCTAATGTTAGTGATACAAAGATAACACATTGTCCCATTGTTAATAGGGAAGAACCTGTGATTCCTGATTCAGCCAGGTGCTACTGAAGTAGCCACATCAAGAAGATTGGACACGTCCTAATAAGGAAAAATGTATTTACTAGCAGATATTGAAAATGAGTCACTGTGAGAGCAAAGCAAAACTAATTGCCTAGAGTAAAACATGTTTGTCAAGTAGTGAATTGGGATCTACTCCCATGTTTCCAGTTATATTGTCAACAGGTAAGATATGGAATTTGTTGCTTCTGATTGAAGTTTATTGGACTGATTGATTTGTGCATAATTGTCTTTCAAAATCTAAATGACCATGAACCAGATGTACAATTTACTGGTCTCAATTGACCGCTTTTATTATAATGACTCATAAATATTCCTACAAATTATGTTGCATTATGTTGGTTCATTAAAAACAGGATTGGACTAAGTCGCGATCCAACCTACCTAATTAATATTAATTTGGTAGGCCACAAATTGTGGCTCAATTCGATTGTCAATGATCAAAGGATGGTGGCCTGCAAGTATCAGCAGCTCAAAGTGGTTGGGAATATTTATCAATAAAGTTGAAGGGGTCTCTTCTCTTTTGCAATTGGGTTACTATATCCATTGAGGTATCAGAAAATGTTCAATGTTTTGCAAATGGAGTTTGGCTACAAAATCTTGATACATAAGATACCGATTTGGCATTCGGAAAGGATGCCTATATAGCAGACATTTCCAGACAATGTATCGTTATTATTTCAGAATCTAGTTTTAGGAGTTGGATACACCTTTTTAAGTCCTAAATGGGATTAGTACATAGGAAAAGCATTTTGAAAGTCCCAAAAGTGGAATCATACTTGTTAAAATGCTTTGTATATCTTCTTCCAAATATTAAATAAATTGCAAAATCAAAATATCACATGCTAGATCAGTCTGACATTACAGATGCATTTGCATAAAAAGTTAAACAAACTAAGGGCCCAATTTTAAGTCTGATCAATGGGCTTTCTATCACAAACGTGACAGCCACCCGGCTGCCTTATTAAAAGTGCATTATATACTTGTAATAAGGCCGCTGGGATATAATACACATTTGTGAGGGAGTACCCTTCTGCGAATCTCTAAATCAGAACCTAAGAGTGATTACATGGTTTCATGTCACTACAAGAAAGTCACAACACAGTAGTCTGAATGTCCGAAGTTCATTTATCAAGAATATCACTATGTTAAACCTGACATCCATGGCATGGCATTACCCCAAATGACTTGCCTTCAGCTCTCCTGTTTGTTGAATGTGCTTTAGTTAACTTTAGGACTTTCTGCACTTTACCACTGTTAAATACTGCTAAGTGCTTACTCCTTCAAACATGTTAAATTTGGCCTACACCTAATTGACACATTTACTTTTACTTACAAGACACTTATGTATTGTACTACATGTACTCGGGGCCTGGAAATTAAACGTTACTAGCGGGCAACAGTATTCATTGTGCCACCCACTAACATAACCTTCTAATGTCGCAGGACTATCACTGCAGCCTGTAGTGCAATTTTAAACTGCCATTTCAATCTATCAAACTAAACCTTTTGCCAGGCCAATACTTAGAAGTCACACCCTAAGATAGGCCCAAAAGGCTCAGAGGGCAGAGTGCATTGTATTAAAAAAAAGGGATATTGTTGGACCCGGCCCTTTAGGCAGGTTCACCCCGAGACGTTTTGCTTTTTCCTAGCCTGTTTATGGAACTTTTTCACTGTGGTACAGTGTAAAGTGCTTGAGCTCTCTGTGTATGTGTGGTGAGTGACCTGCCGTCCCATAGGAATAAATGGGGAATATGTATGCCCATGGTAGTTCCTGATGTGTGGGGAGTGCAGGGGCGAGTTTGATATGTGCGAACTCGTGATATTGAATGCTGCCTAATGGTATATGCGGCATGATTGTGTCTAGTCTAGAAGTGCCACTTTTAGAAGTTGGCATATTTGTGTAGTTTGTGTCTGGCGTGTGATTGGCTGGTGAGCCTGGTCCAGGAGTGCCTGGGCCTGCTTGTGGATTGACTATCTGTTTTGAGGGTGACAGGGGCTGGAGAGCCCAGGAGGTTGTCTGAGTCAGCCCATGGATGAAAGGCAGCATCTGCTGCCAGGGAAGTGGGAGGAGATAGCACCTGATAGTGAAGGGCTGGGCCTGCCTGACCACAATGCTGGCTCCACCTCCCGCTGGGCGACTGTCACCTCTGTCCCTGATAGTGACAGGACTTCCCTATAATTATTTCTAGCTGGTTCTCACACTGCCTGCACAAAGACTTCAAAGACTTTTCCCTGTATAAGAAAGGGCTGTGTCCCCTTCCAAAATGTTCTTGTTTCTGACTTGAATCTACCAGGGGCGGGCGCTGCCCAGCCCTGGATGCCTGGAGGACTTCTGGGGCACCTCTCAGATTTACCTTGGCTGTAGGGGGGACTTTGCTTTGCCCTGGGATCTTTTGGACCTTCTTCCTATCCCCTTAGGACTTTGCTGGACTTTTCTTGTTTCTCCCTAGCGCCTGGGAGCGCTTTGTCCTGCTTCCAGCGCTTAAGAGCGCTCTATTTCGCCTGTAGCGCTTGGGAAGCGCTTTATTGGGATGCTTGCGCTTATGAGCGCTTTATTTCATTTATAGCGCTGGGAGCGCTGAAATTTTCCCCTCAGCGCTTGGTAGCGCTGTTATGGCCTTCCGCGGCTGCCCGCGCCGCGTATTTACTTGTTATTTATTTATCTTGAGGGAGCCCACCCCTCGGATAATGACTCCCCGCCTGCCTGCCTAAGCGGGGCCGCTGCGCTGCCCGCAGCGACCCGGAAGTGGTTGGCCGGCCGGCCAATCCTGGCGCGACCAGCCGGAAGTCCCGCCCCACAGCCGGGAAAGGGAAGAAGAAGGCGCCCGGGAGATGGCGGCCGGTGCGGCCTGTCGCGGGGCTCCCCTGTGCCGAGGGAGCCCCGGAGGAGCTGAGGAGTAGCGGAGGGGGCATGGGGCACATTGCCGGTGCCCGCCCCCACCGCACGTCGAAGTCCGGAGAAGCGATGGCAGCCGGTGCCGCCGGTGCGGGGCTCCCATTGCTGAGGGAGAGCCCCGCAGGCACCAGCCAGCAGTAAGGAGAGGGCGGAGGGGGCGTGGGGCACATTGCCCGTGCCCGCCCCTGCCTCCAGTGAAGGATCGCCGGAGGAGTCCCTGAAGCCGGTGAGTCGAAGCCGGCTGGGGGGGAGAGGGGGAGTGAGGAGGCACTTTGCCGGTGCCTTCACCCTGAGTGGCCCCACTTGATAGCGGGCCGCTCCAACCTGGCGAGAGTTGTTCCTAAAGAGCCCTGAGAGGCTCCATGCCCGCAATATTGGTTTAGAGCCCTGCGAGGGCTCCGGGGGCATTTGTTCTTCGAGTCCCCCCAGGGGGGGGCTCCACCGAAGGAACCAACATTTGTTGTAGAGCCCTGAGAAGGCTCTGGGGCCATTTTAACTAGAAGGGGGCGTTGGGGCACATTGTCGGTGCCCGCCCCCCTCCTGCCTGTGAGATGTTGGGTTCTTGAGCTTGAGAGAAGGCTTGTGGCGGCATTTCCTTGATGTCGAGCCCCCGTGGGGGGCTCCAACGACCCCCCCACAGTTGTTTCAGAGCCTGCTAGGCTCAGGGGTGTATTTTTTTGAGGAGCCAGAGGGCTCCAGAGAGAGGATTTGCTGCAGAGCCTGTGTGGCTCCACCATTTGTGGCACAATTCGCCAGAGGGGCTACTGAAGGCCCTGCCACAGTTTTTCATGATTCTCCAGCTGCCCAGCAATTAGTGGGCAGCTGCACCGTTTAGGCGCACTTTCAGGAGAGAGTCCCTGTGTGGGACAGAGAGGGCACAGTGGTGCCAGGGCATCACTGCTGCGCAGCACTTAGTGCCAGCTGCTACGTTTAGGCTTTCTTTTCTTGAGACTGGCGCTGCATGGCAGCCCGCCCTGACATTTGGACCCAGGGCATCTTTGCCCCAACAAGGCCAGCTGGCCTAGGGACTGCCACAGGTGGTGGCTTATGTAAGTTTTGCGCAATTGTATGGTTATTGCACCTCTGAATGTGTTTTCCTGCATCATGTGTTATACCTGCACCTCTGAATGTTTTTAGACATCATGTGATTTTAGCGCTATTGTATTGTTCTGGCACCTCTGAATGTTTTTAGGCATCATGTGTCTTCCTTTTCCCTGCGCTGCACCTCTGAATGTTTTAGGCATCATGTGTCTTCTTGCGCTGCACCTCTGAATGTATTTTATTGCATCATGTGCTTTGTTCTGAACACCGCTGAATGTGTAGGTTTATGCATCATGTGATTCCCTTGTAATGTAATGTAATGTAAAAAGGATTTGTAGAGCGCTGCGTTCACCGGACGGTTTCTTGGCGCTTGGCCTTGTCTTACACCTCTGAATGTTTTTAGGCATCATGTGTTTTTCCTGTACTACTCCTCTGAATGTGTTTCATGCATCATGGGTAATGTGTTCTTGTGTATACCCCTAAATGTATTTTATTCTTAGGTGGTGGTGTTTTGCCTAGTATAGGTAAACTAGGGAGGTTATGTGTCCATGCGTGATCTAGGCCTATGGTTATTAGTATTGCGAAGTGTGTACCTACCTTTACCAGTAGTTACTGGTTGTGATTTATAACTGTTATCTTGTGCTATACGTATTCTATTTCTAAAAGTGTTGATTCTGACAGTGGCCCATGTGGCCCTGTCCTGTACATAATCCCTTGTGAATATCGCCCGTGCCAGTTGGCACCATGTATATTGTGTGATGCTATCTGATGTGTTTTTACAATACACAAGTTGTTTTATAATAACCTTGTGTGGAGTTCCTTTTGTGGTGTGCCTAGTATGTTGTTGCTATTGTGTGCTGGCGCAAATGCTTTACACATTGCCTCCGAGTTTAGCCTTACTGCTCGTGCCAAGCTACCAAGGGGGTGAGCAGGGGTTATCTTGGTGTGTGACTTCCTTGCCCTGACTAGAATGGTGGTTTCTGCCTAGCTTTGGCGTCAGCCTTAGCCAACCAGAAATAGCCAGTTCTAACATTGTTGGTCAGCGGTGCGATTTGGACTTGTGTTTGCGCAGTGCCACAGCGACAACTGGCTACATTACAAAACTCTGCAATTTTTTTCAGATAGTCACATGTTTGGGATTATTGTTTTTGATTTTTGTTTTTCCTCAAGAATGTCATTTTCAAATGTGTTCCTGCGCTTTATGTTTAGTGGCAGATGAGAGAAAGTGACAGGGCGGGACGCCAGTAGAGAGGGAGGTTCCCATAGATTAGGAAACCCTTGCTGGGTCCAGTATCCAATCCCTGTTCCTGTTCCTGTGTGGGTAGATGGTAGAGAGGGAGTGTGGAGGAGAAATGGCTAGCTTGGGAGGGTGGTTATCCCCTGAGTGTAGTGTGTGTGTCCGGATTCCCCAGTATGGTAGGATCCAGTGGTGGCAGCTTAAATGTGTCCAGTGCATGTGAAGTCCCATTCCCAGTTCCCAGAGTATTGTGCCTGGTGCTCAGTAAGAGGGTGACAGGTTGAGAGTCAGGGGCAGTGAGGAACTGTCTCACCAGTATGGAGGGGGAGTGTGTGGATGAGTGGTGTCTTGAACTGGAGGAGTTGGTGTGAGTTTTTTTTTAAGGAGCTTGCCCGTGAGGTGTACCTCTGGTGGTATGCAGGAGGTCCTGCAGAGGCAGTGGACAAGAAGGTGGATGTCTGGCGGTGTGCTAGATGTCTTGCAGAGGCATTAGGGAGTGATTCTAAAAGGAGTGGCTTGTGTATCTGATGATCCTGTGAAGGGGAAGAGGTTCATGTGTAACCCAGCTAGGTCCCAGTTGTATGGAGGGGTGTAGGGGCTCACACCCTGTCTCAGTGGAGGCGGAGTGAGTGTGGGACGGTGTGTCCCACGTTGGCCTGAAACCCTATCTCAGGGCCTGGAGGGTTCCCTAAGGGAGCGCCAGGTCAGGGGCCTAAGCTGTACATAAGTCATTTGAGGAGGATCTTCCTGTGTCTAGAGGACGGGGAGGGCCTGTAACCAGAACTCCGGTGGTCCTAGTGTTGGGCAGTACCGCTCCTAAGTGGAGGGTGCAGAAGTCCTGGCTCGCTGAGCATTTGACTGTCTAGAGTGCTTGACCATTTGTGGGGCCTCTGGAGGTCGTTCCCCGAGGAGGGGGGAAAGCCAGGTTGGGGTTGTGGCCTGACCTGGAAGGAGTACTGAAGGAAAGTGTGTCATTGATATGCCGCTGGCGTGTGCCCTGTCTAGCCTGGGACATACTGAGAATTACCCTGTGATAGGGAGTACTGGAGGAGAGTGTGTCGCTGATACGCCGCTGGCGTGTGCTCTGTCTAGCCTGAGACATACTGGGCCTGTAGTCATGGAACCGGAAGGGGGTGCAGAGGGACGGTGTCCTTACTTCTGACCCCGGTGCAACCTGAGGGTTTAGATCTTAGGTTGGGAGATTAGGAAACTTCTAGGTCAAGAGGAATCTCTTCCAAAGTGGATCAGCTGAAAAGACTGAGGGGGCTGCACTTGCTGTGTGTTCTGGGGCTCACCTGCAGTTGTTGTTTCCACTAAGGTAGAGGAAAGGCGACTTTGCTGTGTGCTGTGTCCCCCCACCTGCTTTAAGAGGAACTGTGCTGTGTGCTTTGTACCTCAGAAGTGAAATAGTTTCCAGGTGGTAGAGCAGTGATGGAGTGAGGTCCTAAGCTGGTAGGAGAATTGTGTTCTGGTGAGTGCTTCTCTCTGAGGGTGTGGAAACCCAGAAGTAGAGTTAGGGTGGGGCATTCTTGCCCGTGACCTCTGGTCAGCCTGAGGGTATGGTTCCTAGGTTGAAGGATCAGTGGTAGTTGTAGCTACACTGAGAGAGAGAGTGGAGAATGGCTATTGTGTGCCAGGGGTTTCTACCCCCCACTCTGTGGATTGGTTAGGACCTGTGATATTTGGGTGGCCTAGGGCCTGGTCCTGGCTGTGGATGACTAGTGAGTACCAGTGGGGTATCCTAGTTGTGTCAGAGAGTTCTTGTTTGGCGGAAACCATGTAGGTTCAGAGTGGCGTAGAACCGGAAGGTGTCCCTGCTGTGCGGGTACGTGTCCGTGTTTTGTCGCCCAAAACAAGGAAGCCCATCAGTGGAGTGATTGGTCTACCCTGCGTTTTGGCTGGAAGGGGGTTGTGTTGGACCCGGCCCTTTAGGCAGGTTCACCCCGAGACTTTTTGCTTTTTCCTAGCCTGTTTATGCAACCAAGTGGTGGTGATTTTAGGCCTCTGCACACTTTTTCACTGTGGTACAGTGTAAAGTGCTTGAGCTCTCTGTGTATGTGTGGTGAGTGACCTGCCCTCCCATAGGAATGAATGGGGAATATGTATGCCCATGGTAGTTGCTGATGTGTGGGGAGTGCAGGGGCGAGTTTGATATGTGCAAACTCATGTGATTGAATGCTGCTTAATGGTATATGCGGCATGATTGTGTCTACTCTAGAAGTGCCATATTTGTGTAGTTTGTGTCTGGTGTGTGATTGGCTGGTGAGCCTGGTCCAGGAGTGCCTGGGCCTGCTTGTGGATTGACTGTCTGGTTTGAGGGTGACAGGGGCTGGAGAGCCCAGGAGGTTGTCTGAGTCAGCCCATGGATGAAAGGCAGCATCTGCTGCCAGGGAAGTGGGAGGAGATAGCACCTGAAAGTGAAGGGCTGTGCCTGCCTGACCACCATTCCGGCTCCACCTCCCGCTGGGCGACTGTCACCTCTGTCCCTGATAGTGACAGGACTTCCCTATAACCAGTTCTAGCTGGTTCTCACACTGCCTGCACAAAGACTTCAAAGACTTTTCCCTGTTTAAGAAGGGGCTGTGTCCCCTTCCAAAATGTTTTTGTTTCTGACTTGAATCTACCAGGGACGGGCGCTGCCCAGCCCCTGGATGCCTGGAGGACTTCTGGGGGACCCCTCTGCCTTGCCTGGGCTGATGGGGGGACTTTGCTTTGCCCTGGGAACTTTTGAACCTTCTTCCTATCCCCCCAGGACTTTGCTGGACTTTTCTTGATTCCCCCTAGCGCCTGGGAGCGCTTTGTCCTGCTTCTAGCGCTTAAGAGCGCTCTATTTCGCCTGTAGCACTTGGGAAGCGCTTTATTGGGCTGCTAGCGCTTATGAGCGCTTTATTTCATTTATAGCGCTGGGAGCGCTGTAATTTTCCCCTCAGCGCGTGGTAGCGCTGTTATGGCCTTCCGCGGCTGCCCACGCCGCATATTCACTTGTTATTTATTTATCTCGAGGGAGCCCACCCCTCGGATAATGACTCCCTGCCTGCCTGCCTAAGCGGGGCCGCTGCGATGCCCGCAGCGACCGGGAAGTGGTTGGCCGGCCGGCCAATCCTGGCGCGACCGGCCGGAAGTCCCGCCCTGCGGCCGGGAAAGGGAAGAAGAAGGCGCCCGAGAGATGGCGGCCGGTGCGGCCTGTCGCGGGGCTCCCCTGTGCTGAGGGAGCCTTTGAGAAGCTGAGGAGTAGCGGAGGGTGCACGGGGCACATTGCCGGTGCCCGCCCCACCGCACGTCAAAGTCCAGAGAAGCGATGGCGGCCGGTGCCGCCGGTGTGGGGCTCCCATTGCTGAGGGAGAGCCCCGCAGGCACCAGCCAGCAGTAAGGAGAGGGCGGAGGGGGCGCGGGGCACATTGCCGGTGCCCGCCCCCGCCGCCAGAGAAGGATCACCGGAGGAGTCCCCGAAGCCGGTGAGTCGAATCCGGCTGGGGGGGACAGGGGGAGTGAAGAGGCACTTTGCGGGTGCCTTCACCCTGAGCGGTCCCACTTGATAGCGGGCCGCTCCAACCTGGCGAGAGTTGTTCCTAAAGAGCCCTGAGAGGCTCCATGCCCGCAATATTGGTTTAGAGCCCTGTGAGGGCTCCAGGGGCATTTGTTCTTCGAGACCCCCAGGGGGGGGCTCCACCGAAGGCACCAACATTTATTGTAGAGCCCTGAGAAGGCTCTGGGGCCAGTTTTAGCTAGAAGGGGGCGTCGGGGCACATTGTCGGTGCCCGCCCCCCTACTGCCTGTGAGATGTTGGGTTCTTGAGCTTGAGAGAAGGCTTGTGGCGGCATTTCCTTGATGTCGAGCCCCCGAGGGGGGCCCAACGACCCCCCACAGTTGTTTCAGAGCCTGCTAGGCTCAGGGGGGGTACTTTGTTGAGGAGCCAGAGGGCTCCAGAGAGAGGATTTGCTGCAGAGCCTGTGTGGCTCCACCATTTGTGGCGCAATTCGCCAGTGGGGCTACTTAGTGCCAGCTGCTACGTTTAGGCTTTCTTTTCTTGAGACTGGCGCTGCATGGCAGCGCGCCCTGACATTTTGACCCAGGGCATCTTTGCCCCAATGAGGCTAGTTGGCCTAAGGACTGCCACAGGTGGTGGCTTATGTAAGTTTTGCGCAATTGTATGGTTATTGCACCTCTGAATGTGTTTTCTTGCATCATGTGTTATTGCTGCACCTCTGAATGTTTTTCTACATCATGTGATTTTTGCGCTATTGTATTGTTCTGGCACCTCTGAATATTTTTAGGCATCATGTATCTTCCTTTTCCCTGCGCTGCACCTCTGAATGTTTTAGGCATCATGTGTCTTCTTGCGCTGCACCTCTGAATGTATTTTATTGCATCCTGTGCTTTGTTCTGAACACTGCTGAATGTGTAGGTTTATGCATCATGTGTTTCCCTTGTCTTACACCTCTGAATGTTTTTAGGCATCATGTGTTTTTCCTGTACTACTCCTCTGAATGTGTTTCATGCATCATGGGTAATGTGTTCTTGTGTATACCCCTAAATGTATTTTATTCTTAGGTGGTGGTGTTTTGCCTAGTATAGTTATACAAGGGAGGTTATGTGTCCATGCGTGATCTAGGCCTATGGTTATTAGTATTGCATAGTGTGTACCTACCTTTACCATTAGTTACTGGTTGTGATTTATAACTGTTATCTTG
Organism: Lissotriton vulgaris; assembly: GCF_964263255.1. Classification (NCBI taxonomy): domain Eukaryota; kingdom Metazoa; phylum Chordata; class Amphibia; order Caudata; family Salamandridae; genus Lissotriton; species Lissotriton vulgaris. The sequence continues at coordinate 212,555,591 of NC_141686.1, forward strand.
TGCTATACTTATTCTATTTCTAAAAGTGTTGATTCTGACAGTGGCCCATGTGGCCCTGTCCTGTACATAATCCCTTGTGAATATCGCCCATGCCAGTTGGCACCATGTATATTGTGTGATCCTATCTGATGTGTTTTTACAATACAAAAGTTATTTTATAATAACCTTGTGTGGAGTTCCTTTTGAGGTGTGCCTAGTATGTTGTTGCTGTTGTGTGCTGGCGCAAATGCTTTACACATTGCCTCCGAGTTTAGCCTTACTGCTTGTGCCAAGCTACCAAGGGGGTGAGCAGGCATTATCTTGGTGTGTGACTTCCTTGCCCTGACTAGAATGGTGGTTTCTGCCTAGCTTTGGCGTCAGCCTTAGCCAACCAGAAATAGCCAGTTCTAACACATATGTGTAGCTTCCCACTGTTGTAAGGCCTATCTCCCTGGTTGACTATGTAATAAGTGCTAACTTTAGATTGGGAGCAGGTAGAGATATGATGTTAACACTCAAAGGAGTAAACTGACACCCAGCCTGCTCTGCCTTTTTTGTCACCCCAGACAGTTTGAAGGGGTAGGACAGGGAATCCCCCCACACAAAGGCTGGCACCAGTTGTGAAGTAAAATAACAATGGGGTAACCCGGTGTCCATCAGATCCTGGGTATGTATTGAAATAACTAAGGTGGTTCCGTCGGGGAAAAAAAAAATATTTGGAAGTGAAATCGATCCAGAAGAACTTGCTTAATGCATAGCTGAAATGATAATTTCCTTCAGAGAATGAAAAACATATTGAATAACATTGGAACACAAAGTTATACAACGCTCCTTAAAAGATGCTGATCAAAGTATTGTATTAAATGAATTACAGCATCTGGTATATATGTACAAAAAATTATTTTCCAAGGCTGTCAAAAATGAGATTCAAAAGCGTCCAAGCGTGTCTCAGCAATGCTGTGTGTGTGTGCTTTTCTGCAGCCCTTTTTGAGGATCGTCCTGTTATCGTGTGCACCAGAATCCAAGTGAGTCTCAGCGACGCTATGCGTGTGTGCTTTGTGCAGCCTGAGACCTTCATGAGGATTGCCTTGTTATTGTGCGCTCGGAGTCCAAGTGAGGCTCAGCGATGCTGTTTGCATGTGCTTTGTGCAGCCTGAGACCTTTGTGAGGATTGCCTTGTTATTGTGCACCCGGAGTTAAATTGAGTCTCAGCGACGATGTGTGCGTGTTCCTTGTGCAGCCTGAGACCTTCATGAGGGGTGCCCAGTGATCTTGCCCTGTAGCTCAAGTGAGTCTCAGCAACGCTGTGTGCGTGTACCCTGTGGCAGCCTGAGATCCTCATAGCAGTAGTGGCCCGGATCGGCAGCCTCTGAGGAGCTGAGCCACCAGCCCGAGCCTGCCATTGCAAATTTCCAAATATTGCATTGGAGGCCCAAGTCGCTGGAAGAAGACAGGAGAGTAAGGTCGCACCCCCCAGGAAATGTGTGTCAACGCCTGGGGTGGGATGCGGGCTCATAGGGAGACGCTCTCAGCCTCTCTCTCATTCCAGCAGCGCAAGCCTCTGCTTCAGCTCGTATTGCGGCCTGTACTGGCCAAGGTAGTGGCAGTAACGGGCCGGAGTGCGGAGCTGCACTTTTTGTTATACCATACCAGTGTTGGGGGCAACTGTTTGCAGTTTGCAGTGAGCCGACAAAGGCACTGTAATCATGGCTGGAGTGTATTCCACATTACCTTATTTCTGCATAAGGGAGTACCTGATGGTTGTATTACACATTGCATCATTTCTGCATAAGGAACTACCTGATTAGTGTATTATGCATTGCATTATTCCTGCATAGCTAACTACCTGATTAGTGTACTAAACATGGCATTATTTCTGCATAACGAATAACCTTACAGTCGTATGACGCATTGCATTGTTTCTGCATAACAAACTACCTGATTAGCCTATTACGCATTGCATTATTCCTGCATAACTAACTACCTGATTAGTGTAATATGCATTGCATTAGATCTGCATAAGGAAGTACCTGGTTGTTGCTTTATGCATTGCATTATTTCTACATTGCTGAGTGCCTGATTGTTGCATTACTCATTGCATTATTTTTCCATTGCAAAGTGCCTGGTTCTAGCATTACAAACTGAATAACATTGTATTTGGACTACAGTGGAATGTTTAGAAGTGCTCATTAATATAGCCCTAACTTACAAGGGCTGGCTGGCCTGACAACCAGCCAGGAGGAATATTACAAATGCGCATATGTTGGATTTCTAGTGTGTGGTCTTATCATATATCTTTTTATATAAAATGTATACTCGGTTTTATAAAAGTCGTGTGGAGTCCATTTGTGGTGTGATCATTGGGTTGTTGTGCGCATGGTTGCAAATACTTTACACATTTGCCTTGAACACAAGCCTGGCTGCTCGGTCCAAGCTTTCAAGGGGGTGAGCGGGGGCTTTCTCAGAAAATGTTCTTCCTTTCCCTGATGTAGAAATGCGGGTCTCTATTCGGCCTAAGGTCCCTACCTCAGCCTACCAGGGATCCCGGGTCTAATAGTGTCCAACTCTGTAGTGTTCCTTGTGAGTTCAGACTCAAAAATTCAATGGTTAGGCCTGCCCTGCATTAGTACAATTTCATTATTGAACAAACAAAGCATTGACTTGAGTCAGATTTTTGTGTGTCAATTAAAATACTGGTAGACGTCATGCACAGCAAACACCAATCATTCAGAGTCAGTGTGCAATGCATGCCATCATTTACCTATTCTTAAGTTGCCTAGAGGGCAGTACCTCTAGGCTTGGAAATTGGGATAGATATATAGTCAGGTTTGGAAGGACTCAAGGCGGGCACACATTTCTCATTTTTTGTATTATTCTCCATCCAATGTCTGGCTTGAGGGAAATTAATTTAGGGTGAGCATAATTCGGAGGAGTGGACTTACTTCTTCACTGACTGCACACAGTTGCAATTCCAATCATGCCATAAAAGAGTAAGACGGTGGTGATGGATTTGTTGTGATTCGAGCCAGAAATACAGTGACACACACAAATATTGAAGTAAATAATATTCTTTAACTATATCTTTTTTAGGTTCCTTTTTTTGCATCAAAGGAAGAAAGAAAGTAACTCAAAAGCCTTGTTGTCAGGGAAGTAGAGCTCGTACTTAAACTCTGGTGGTTCAACCAGAAGTAGGTCACCTAACACAGTACTTCCATGACCTGAGTCGCCGTCATCATCTTCCTGCTGAGGTATGGTGTAATCTGCTGGTATAAAGTGCTGCTTCATTTTGATCATGGTTAACCTTTCCATGTTTTGGGGTGAGAGATTGTTCCTTCTTACTGTCAGAATGCACCAGCAGCACTGAAAACATGCTCAGAAGAGACACTTATGACAGGATAAGCCAGATAGTTTATCGCTAGCCTACTGAGCACAGGCCATTAGCGCCTTTTCCCATGCCAATACAGCAATGGGTTTTGATCATAGTAGACCTCTGTTGGGTCATCCAGATAGGCCTGGACCATCCACTCAATGCTCATGGTTGCTCCGCTTTGCTTGGCTTCTTCTGCCGTTGCCTCAGCAATGGACTTAAGCCCTGCCTGTAGAAACCATTCCGCCGCGAGGGTAAATGGTCTTTAAAAGACCTGTGAAGTTCTCGGGTGCCACGCTGAGAGCAATGCACCCAAAGTGTTCACACTAGGGGGCTATGCTTTCACACTAGGGGGGGTTACGCTGAGAGCCGCGCACCCAGCACATTCACTCTAGGGGGCCGTGCTGAGTGCCATGTTAGGATCGCCACTTCAAACTTTTATAAAAAATAACAGTCCACTTCCATTAATTTATATTTGCACTGAGGACGCCATCCCCCGCGGCATGCCCAATTCTTGAATGCTTTTACTAATCATTAGGAAGGGGGACTGCATGGTCCCCTTTCCCTTGTCCACTTCTGGCCCTAGGAACCCTATTACCCTGGGCCTGGCCTCTTCATTGGGGACCATGGGGGGATCCCCAAAGCGGGACGATCCTGCTGGCTCCCCACCTCCTGAGGGAACCAGCATTGCTTTTTGGAAAGGGGAGCTGCTTTCATGCGGCTCCCCTTGCCAAAAAGCAATCCTGATTTGCTTCATTGAAGTGAGAGCAGGTTTTCCTCCTCTCACTTCAATGAAGCAAAAACAGGGTTTGCTACGACAGGGCAGGAGACGTGCTTCCACCATGTCTAGCAAACAACAATGTCCTGGGGGTGGGCTCTCCGGGACATTGCAGGAGCCGGCCCTGGGTGCTGGAAGTCCCCAGGCCCATCAAGGGCTCCAGGTGGAGGGACACGTGGCCCTCCTCCCTCTATTTTCAAAGCCCAGGGAAGGTGGTGGTCCCTGGAGCTTCGGTGCCCTGCAAAGGACCCCCCTGCATGTTTAATTAATGTCCTGGGGTGGTGATTCCTGGGGCTTGGGGGGGCCTCGGAGGACCCCAATCATTACAAAACAAGCCCCAAGGAGGTTGCGGTCCCTGGGGCAGCCGGACGGACGTGTGCCCTTCCGCACCTAATTTACTTTGCCCAGGGAGGTGGCTGTCCCCGGGCTATGGAGGCCCCACAGGCCCACACTATAATTATACGATTGCCCGGAATTACCACAAATTTGGCAGAAAGGTAGAGCTTGGTTCAGAAACCGACCTTTTTTATATGGTGTTAATCTGTTCAGTAGTTTTTGAGAAATTAAAAAAAAAGAGTGAAAAAATAATTTTCCCATAGGAAACTTTGTGCAAGGCTACAGCAGAAACTACTTAACAGAGTTACCCTAAATTTAGCAGAAAGGTAGTGCGTCTGTCAGAAAGCAACCTTTTTAAAAATGGTGTAAAACATATCAAAACATATGTTGTTGTTGTAGATCAACCCCATTCTATGGTCTCTGAGGTATGCAGGCACAGCTTTATTGACATTCTTCCTCGATTTTTCAATCTGACGACAAAATTGATTTGACCATTTCCACTTCTGTCTTCGGTATATATTGGAATATATAAAGACAGTTTGAGGCAAAACAACATCAATTGTCTAAAGGTGTCATTCATTAGCATTTCCAAACCTACCCCAGTCAATGTGCCTAGGTCGTTTCCACCACAATGGACATTCATGAGGTCAGGGTGTTGGAGATGCAAACAGGTTTTAACCAAAGGTGACAATTGGTGCCACTTCAATCTTCTCTGTCCAAACCATTTAATGTCCACATTTTGTAAAGCTAGGTCTAAATCAATACATCTCTGTTCTGCATACCTTTCACACCCGAAAACATAGCAATGTCCTACGATCCACACTAGCGTTTTGAAAGTATGGCTGGGAGGTACGGATAGATGTCTGTAGCTCATGCAATCCGTTTGTAGAATAAGAGATATATTAAAAGATGGGGAACTTCTTTTTTTCCCATACAAAACGATAACTGATTGGGAGATGAAAAGCATTGTTTTTTAAAAGTAGGGTGCACATTTGTTTTCCGGAAAAGCATCTTTTTGATTGGTTAAGAAAAAGCAGTTTAAACGTGGAGTACATATCATGGGATAAAATCTGCTCAACTCAACCATATTGCTACTTGTATTTGGAACGCACTGTTTGAACTAAAAACAATTGTGTACCTTTAACCTGCACGTGCCGTTACATGCTTGAGAAAATGCTACGAAAAAACATCATTAGGTTAAAAAAAATGATGAACTTTTAACCTGCACGTGTTGTAGAATGTTTTAGAAAGTGCGTTGATAGAATATGTTGCACTTCTGACTTCTATGTGTCCTTGAATATAAAAAAAAGTGTTTATATGGAAAATTTAGAAAAAAAATAGAGAGACGTTTTGCAATCTAAAAGAATCAAGGAACTATTCTAAATACAGACCCAACAGCACCAGGAAGAGGAACAAGCAGGGAGTGGGGGGACGGGGAGAGATGGGCAAAGTGGTATACCTGCACAATTAAGTACATCACAATTACAGACAATCCATTGCCAAAATGAAACACACCAACAAGGAGCAGAAGTTACAGAACCAGCCAACATCGCACCACTGAACAAGTATAGAGGCGTAAACCACACTACCTGAAAGGAAGAAGGGGGAACAAAACCTCACATGAAGGGACATCTCACACACAAGGCAGCACACACACATAGGAAGCAGATGACACCAACATCCAGCACAATGTTGTCCAAACACAAACATTCGCACAATCGAACATAGGACACAAATGCTCGCAAAATAGCTCGGACAAAAAACTTTCATCCCTTCTCTAGCTGCATTTATACAGGATGTGTAAAAAGGCCGGTCGTGGGTGTTGTGGGATGTCTGTGACTCTGATCATCATGGATGAGATGCCCAGCATGTGGCACATAGGCGGGTTCACTGCATGCCACTTTACAACATCAACTGCTGCGGCCCTTGAGGCAGCCACATCAGAACACAGAGACACACTTACCACACTTCCTGCACACTGACTTATCCGAGACACCCTGTTCCACTTTTCGGATAGGCACACCCATGCGCTGACCTCTGTATGCCGGACCAGCACACGCCGCTTGTGCATGCAGGAGGATGCATGCGTAGATACATGTCCAGTCTCACTGCCAACCCTGAGGTGACATGATAATGTCTGCTGAAGACATAACACTGTGATGTTGCAGGGCCTTTGCCCATAGTACTAACATAATGACCACACGGACACACTTGCTGACATGAGGGTTCAGGCGGGATTGGCAGTCCTGGGGTTGTTGTGAAGAGCGTTGTGGCCCTCAGGGGTATTTGTGTATCATGCTCATTGACTCTATGGCACCTGTGGGTGTTCCAGTGTGGCTCTTGGCTGTGTTCCCTTTCATGTTGGAGGTAGTCATCCTGCTTAACACCAGCAGAAAGAAGGTGTAAAATCCCTTGTGCTAACGTGGCTTATCGCCAGAATTTGTTTTGCATCGCAGTTTTTGCCTTTTGTTGTGAAAGTTGTGATGTGGTTTTTTCGTGTACAGAAAAATAAACAAACTGGACAGTGTATTCCGTAAAGATCCAGCACCTGAGTTACTATTCGTAATCAATATAAATACAATGAGATTTCTTCATTGATTTTGTGCGTATACTGTAAATGCACCCACTATCACAGTACAATTCAATACAGGTTTTTAGTATTTAGAATAAATCGTAAAGGCGCACCTCGTGTCTTTTTACACAGGAACGCTTACACTGCATCTCATTATCAGCACTTTAATGCAACTGAAGTTGAGATAAATCTAACATGCTGTTCAGAAGCTGGTGCAAACTGCAGACGTCACCAGCATTCCAGCAATAACTGCCCCAAATTGTATTACCATGGTGGACATCACGAAATAAGAGTAATAAGAATGAGAAAGAGTCACACACGGTAACAACCAAAAACTTAATTAATTGTTTCCAAACTTTTTTTCTTCTGTTAATGTAAATATAGAGGATAAATTAAATTGAACAATCTCAACACAAAACAACAATGCAGAAGACTCCTGTCAGGACCATGAATGTCGACGGCACAGCCTGGAAAATAAAGCACAAAATAAGGATGTGTGTAATGAGCATATAAAACAACTGCTAGAGAAAGAAAGAAGGAAAAAAAGCCAGAGAGACAAAAAAAGGCAAGTTAAGTAAGGGACTGAGAAAGGGAGAAGGGAGAGAGAGTGATAGAGATAGAAGGAAAGGAAGGAAGAGAGTGAGAGAGTGAAGAGAGGGAAGTGATAGAGAGAGAGAGAGAGAGAGAGACACTGCCGCCCCTGCGCATCCATGACCAAATAATTACCTGCCACCAGAGTGTTTACCAGTACGCACACCATGTGCTCATCTAAGCTCTGCAGCTCGGCAGATCTCATAGATGTCGCTGAGTCCTAAGTCATGAATGGCGGAGACCACATCAGCTTCTCCGCGGCCCGCCAGATCTCACACATGTCGCTGAGTCCTGAGTCATCAATGGCGGAGACCACATCAGCTTTTGGTGCTGCTAACGCTGTGCATCACAAGTCAGCACCACATGGTGGTAGGCCGCTGAGGGCCATATATCTTAGGGTGCGACTAACCCTGAGCAACTCAAGTCCGCGCAACGTGGTGGTAGGCCTCTGATGGCCACATCAGCTTCGGGTGGCACTAACCTGTGCAACTCAACTCTGGGCCATGTGCTAGTAGGCCCCTGAGGGCCACATCATCTTCGGGTGGCACTAAACATGTGCAACTCAAGCCCACACCACGTGGTAGTAAGCCCCTGACAGCTGCATCAGCTTTGGGTGGCACTAACAGCGTGGAAGTCAAGTTCACGCCACATGGTAATAGGCCCCTGACGGTCATACAGCTTAGGGTGCGACTAACAATCTGTGCAACGTTTCATGGGCTCTTTATGATTCAGAGCTGTGGAGCGCCACCATCCAGTCACCACCGGCAATAAAGGATGTGTCGTTGTCGATCCATTTTATTTGGGTGGTCACATGGCCTGTGATGCAAGTGCTGAATGGGTGTGGTGTGTGTGCAATCCTGTCCTTAGGGAGTGGCTGTGAGATGTTGACAACTAGACCACTGACCTGCACACCAACAGCGAGTACGCATGCGACTGGTAGCTATGTGGGGCCAACGTCGGAACGTAATTAGAGTGGCGTGGCGTGGCCTATGAAGGAACAGGTCAGGAATAGCCACAAAATGACGCGGACAGCTCATAGTACTGCGTCTGTGAGTTGAGCGGAGGGGCAACAGTTGTCCTTCTGCGAGCCCGGGTGCGAACTGTTTATAAGTCACACTACAAAAGCATTGAAAAGCCTTTTTGTGATTCAGTGCATTCGCTGGCATCTGTCCGAGGCATTTCTGAAAACACACAGGAGTTTTCCTGTGAAAGATACCCCTTTCACACTGCGTCTCCCCACATCAGCAGGTAACGCACCCTCTTGCCACATTACCAACATACTCCCAACATCCTTTTTGAGCCCGTAAGTGTCCCTGTGCGGTTCGACAGACAAGTATCTTAGTCATGTATAGATTTACGCATAAAACATTTTATATAAAGAAAACAACAACAAATAAAACTGAAGGGAATCTGGTGCTGTGGCCGCTGACACAGACTTGGGGTCACTGCCATTCAGGACTCAGGACACAGTTCCACATGTGGGATCGGCTTGTGTTGTACAAGGTTAGTGGCACCACGTGTCGACGGCCTTGCGTATGTAAATATGCCTCACTAATCGAAGGGAGTCTGGTGCTGTAGTCGCTGCCATAGACTTGGGGTCACTGCCATTCAGGACTCAGGAAACAGTTCCACATGTGGGATCAGCTTGTGTTGTACAGGGTTAGTGGCATCACATGTCGTCGGGCTTGCATAAGGAAATATGCCTCACTGATCGAAGGGAGTCTAGTGCTGTGGTCGCTGTCACAAACTTGGGGTCACTGCCATTTAGGACTGAGGACACAGTTACACGTGTGGGATTGGCTTGTGTTGAACAGGGTTAGTGGCAGCACGTGTCCAAAATTGCAAGCTTCGCTGCCCACAGTGTAGGCTTCTATTGAGTGTTTGCTTGCACTTGAAGATGAATTTGTTGATTGTACTAAAGCTATAACTGATATAAAAAAAGTTCTTGAAGCAAGGACACTAAAAGGATATTATATAGGTTTTAGGCTTGTGATAGTTACTTGCCTACTTGACTCTGTAATTAAAGAATCAAGACTTCATTTTTATTGTGAGCCCTGAGGACCGCAGTGTAGGCCAGAGGTAGCAGTCAGCAAGGGCCCATAGCCACGTGGCATTGAGTTGAGGTGCATATTTAGTGGCACCAGAAGCATTGAGACTGTATGAGCCAGTGATGATGTATGGTGTGGACGGGTCACACTTTGAGCAATGTCTCTTGCCTATTGGACTGCGTCATCTCCAATCGGGACTCTATCTGAATTGTGAGACCTGCTGACCGCAGTGTAGGCCACAGGTAGCGGTAAGCGAGGGCCCATAGCGACGTGCATAGGTTGGTGGCCCCATTGGCTAGCATAGTTCAGGTTCAGTGGCACCACGTGATATAAAACAAGTTCTTGAAGCAAGGATACTAAAAGGATATTGTGTAGATTTGAGGAACGTTACACTTTGAGGCCGATTCCGATGTCGGACGGACTCAGGTCCGTCCGACATCAGTCAGGAGCAGTAACCCACCGACCTGCTGTCGTGGGTTACGGCCCTCCTAATACGATGCGACCGAACAGGGTTCGGTCGCATTCGTATACTTCACAATGCAGGAACGCATTCCGAGCGGAATGCGAACCTGCATTGAGAAAAGCAGGGGTGCAATTCATCCCTGTACCCTGTGGCCGGCACCTCAAGGTGCCTGCCACCGGGAGCAGGGATCCACAGAGGGGCACCATAGGTGCCCTCAGGCTGCCATTTGGCAGCCTTGCACCCATGGGGGCCCTTCTGGGGGTCCCCAAAGACAGATTCTGACTGCCTTTTTATGCCAGACAGACCGGCACGAAAAGGCAGTGAAAAACTGCCATCATACTCCCTCAGCCGTAAAGAGGTGACCGGGGGAGTACTGAAGGATTTCCGGATGGCAGACGGGCTCGAACCCGTCGCAGGCAAACCGGAAATCTGAGTCGGATTCCATTCCGACCGAGCCCATCGGAATGGCTCGGTCGGAATGGAATCCGGCAGGCACTGACCGATTCGGTCGGAAGGGTTCCGAACATGATTCGGAACCCTTCCGAGCTGAATCGGAATCGGCCCCCAAGTTGCGATTTTCACCAGAAACTACTTTAAATTGTGTTATTTCTATTTGAATCTTTACATGACTATTATCTTCCATCTCTTCTTCAACACCTTCACCTATCAAACTGTTATTTTCTGTACACTTCTCTTGACTACCAGAGAAACGTAACTCTGTATCATCACAAAGTTGTTTTATATCATTTATATTAAAACTCCATTTCATGCCACAGCAAGACCTAGACTTATCGATATGACTCCTCTTGACTTTGAATATAAACATGCATATGTCTATCAACCCGAACATTTGTAGGATCTAATTTCTCGATGTGAAAGCATCCTTAAGCTGAAGCTGTACAATTTTTTGCTAAGTGTCTTCTCCTGTAAAAAAATTTACCACATTTCTTTCAATTCTGTTTTCTCGGACTTGGTAATATATGATGTGACATATAAAGAAACAACAACATATTGTATGTCTATATTTTCATTCCACATCTTCTAAATCACCGCATTGTAATCATTAATGTACTTCGATTGTTCTGTGCCTTTTATATTCTGAGGGCTCGACTCGCAGAATGAACTTAAGACTCAATCCTAAACTTACTACTATATTGGTATTCACAGAATGCACTTACTACTTTTGGCATTCACAGAATGAACTTACTACTTTTGGTATTCACAGAAGTTAGGATTTTGTCTTAGGTTTGTCTTAAGACAAACTTAAGACAGACTTAAGACAGACTTAAGACAAAATCCTAACTTCTGTGAATACCAAAAGTAGTAAGTTTATTCTGTGAATGCCAAAAGTAGTAAGTGCATTCTGTAAATACCAATATACTAGTAAGTTTAGGATTGAGTCTTAAGTTCATTCTGTGAATCGGGCCCTAAGTATTTATGGGTGATTTTCGAGTGATAGTATGCCTCACTGCTGACATAAAACTGTTTAGTGTTCCTTTCAATGACTTGTGGTGCACTGAGTTAGTAGTACCTTTGGCGCTCAGTGTGTACTTACCCTGTGATAATGCGTAGTTCAGGGGGGCCCGCACTTGGACCAATGTCTTTTGCCGATTGAATTCTACCTGGCTTCTGTTGAAGAGGGTTAGTGGTACCATGTGTCGAGGCTTGTGTTGAACAGAGTTAGTGGCACTATGTGTCACACCTTATGTTGTACAGGGTTAGTAGCACCATGTGTTGCCTGCCTTGCATATGGAAATATGCCTCACTGATCAAAGGGAGTCTGGGGGTGTGGTCGCTGCCACGGACTTGGGGTCACTGCCATTTAGGACTCAGGACACAGTTGCACATGTGGGATCTACTGTGCCAATGATGCGTTGTCCGGCCAGGCCGTACTAGTGGTAACAATGTCTGTTGCCTACCGGACTGCATCATCTGCAATCTCAACTTGATCTGAATTATGAGCCCTACTCACCGCAGTGGGGGCAGGAGGCAGCAGTGAAGAAGGGCCCACAGGCATTTGGCGTTGACTTGAGCAATGTCTGTTGCTTACTGGACTGCATCATTTGCAATTGCGACTCGATCTGTATTGTGAGCCCTACTCACTGCAGTGTAGGCTGGACGCAGCAGTCATCGTGTTGACTTAAGCAATGTCTGTTGCCTACTGGACTGCGTCTTCTGCAATTGCGACTCAATGTGAATTTCAAGCCCTATCCACTGCAGTGTGGGCCAGAGGCTGCAGTTAGGAAGGGTCCACAGCCACGTGTTGTTGACTTGAGCAATATCTGTTGCCTACTGGACTGCGTCATTTGTAATCGTGACTTAATCTGTATTGTGAGCCCTACTCACAGCAGTGTAGGCTGGAGGCAGCGGTTAGGAAGAGCACACAGGCACGTGGTGTTGACTTGAGCAATATCTGTTGCTTACCGGACTGCGTCATTTGCAATCGCGACTCGATCTGTTTTGTGAGCCCTACTCACCGCTGTGTAGGCTGGAGGCAGCAGTCAGGAAGAGCACACAGGCATGTGAAGTCATGCCTGTCTGCGACTCGATCTGAATTGTGAGCCTTGCTGTCTGCAGTGTATATCGAAGGCAGTAGGTTGTACAGGCATAAGTCCGCGGTGCTGTGCCGCTGGGGGCCTGTGTGGCAGAAGCCAGCGATCGGCTGAGGAGGCTGGCGGTCACAACAGTAGCCTCGCGGCAGTGTGAAGGGCGCAGCAGCTTGAGCTTTACCACAAGTGAACCACACACAGAGATCTGGCCTATTTATTCACATTCCTACACTGAAGTGGCGTACGTCTGACCAGCCGACTCCAGTTACACTTCTGTTTACAGGGGGAAACTACTTAGCTACATGACTGAGATCTTCCCTAATGTTTGATGTAACATGGTTGGGTCCACTGTCCACAACACTACAAGCACCAGTAGTATTTGTGCACATGGGGAGGTGTGTGTTGTACATACTGAGATGTTTCCAGCACATCACCGCTACACTTTGCATTGTGTGCAATGTTATTCATGGGTGAATTGGTTCCTTCACATATAGTTTGTTCACACATGTCTCAATATTTAGCTATTTTGTGGCTGAGGAGCCATGTTGTTTTCGGAATGTTCGGGGTCCTGGGGGTGGTGGTGGGTGTTGTGGTGTTCCTGGGTGTTGGAGCTGCTTGATCAGTAGGTCTATGACTAGTGTTGGTCTTCAGATATGGCTCTGGGCTGGGCTCCCTTTCCTACTGTATGCAGTTATTTAATATTTCAAAAACAAGAAAACATTATATAGTTTAAATAATAAAACAAATTACAAAAACTATTTTTAGGATATTAAAGTTATACAATATAATATTTTTCTTTCAAAATTACGGGAAGGAAGGGGCACCTTCATGCACAAAAACAATCACCACAGGCATTTTCTTCTTTCAATGTGTGATGTGTCCAGTACCTTCCCTGACTTTTTATAGTTTGGAGTGGGAATAGTAAATTATATATATTTAGGGGCTGATTCACAGAACTAACTTAAGACAAAATCCTAAACTTACTACTTTTGGTATTCAAAGAAGTTATATTTTGTCTTAAAACAGACTTAAGACAGGCTAAAGACAGAATCCTAACTTCTGTGAATACCAAAAGTAGTAGGTTTAGGATTTTGTCTTAAGTTAGTTCTGTGAATCGGCCGCTTAGTGTCCAGCACCTTCCCTTAGTTAATGTAGTTTCTAGTGGAAATAGTAAATTATTATGGTACGGTGGTTGCCACCGCTGGATCGGCGGTGGCTATCCGCCTGCCATTCTAATAGACAACTAAATATATTTCATTTACTATTCCCACTCCAAACTAGAAAATGACAGGAAATATGTTGGATACTAAACACATATAATTTACTATTCACACTCCAAACTAGAAAAAGTCAGGGAAGGTGCTGGACACTAAAAATATATAATTTGCTAATCCAACTCCAAACTGTACTAACCCAGGGAATGTGCTGGACACTAAACATATATAATATACTATTCCCACTCCAGACTGTTTTAACTCTGGGAAAGTCCTGGGCACTAAACATATATAATTTACTATTCCCACTCCAAACGGTTTTAACTCAGGGAAGGTCCTGGACACTAAACATATATAATTTACTAATCCGAACACAAAACAAAAATGTCAGGGAAGTTGCTAGACACTAAACATCATAATTTACTATTACCACCCCAAACTATATTAACTCAAGAAAAATGTACAAAAATGTACTCATAAAATGTAATATTCCCAATGCAATTACATAAATACATATAAAATAATACAGCTTATTACTTATATGAACTTATCCCCCCAAATGTGACTTTTGTATTTATAAATTAAATGATAAACAATATTTAGGAATAATTAAAAACATATATATAGTTAGTAGTTGTATTTAAATATGAAATATAAAACATGTTCAATTTTACATTATTGTTTTACTTAACCCCACTTGACAAATCTCACCAAAACAATCAAGAGCTGAAGTGAACTTCTCCTTTTCTTCGGATTTTTTGGGACTTGGCTCAAGTCTAGGCCCACGATGGCTGCCAACGCTTCCTGGTATGTTTTGTTATGTTATGTTAAGGTGTCTTATATAGCGCAACAGCTGCCCCAGCGAAGAGGCGTCCCGGCGCTAGAATGAAAACTGACAAATAGCAGAGCAACACTAGCTAGTTAATGGGGAAAAGAAGAGTCTTAATGACCTTCCTAAATTCCAGGTAGTTGTTAAGACCCTGAATCTGCACAGGAAGTGTGTTCCATTGCGTGGCAGCTCTATAACGAAAAGAGAGGCCACCAGCCCGGGTTCTTCGAATCCGAGGGACCACTACCAAATGCTGGCCCTCTGACCAAAGGGGACGTGACGGAGCATACAGTAAAAGAAGATTGGCCAGAATAGGCTTGGTGGCAGATTTCAAAACCTTAAAAGAGGTACATATAGCCTATATATGGCCACCAGAAGCCAATGAAGGCAACGGATGGCACTAGACACAGAGCAGGACTTGCGCAATCCTAGAAGTGTTCTGACTGCTGCATTTTGTGTCCTCTGCAGACTCTGAACCTTTGCTTTATTGGACCCTGAGTAGTGGGAACAGGCATAGTCAAGTCTGGACAAAACTGTCGCTTGAATAATGACCTGACGTATAGAGGCATTAAAGAAGCCCATCAATGGCCTGAGCCCCTGTAAAAGTCCATAGCAGATCTCTTCTGTTTTTTTGGTTTGGACACGATAACTTAACCAAACCCCTAAGTTCTTTACCGCTTGCTTGCGGGAGGGGGGCGTACACAGACTTGCTGGCCACCAGAGGTCACTCCACCGTCCTTGGTTTCTGCCTACCACCAATACCTCTAACTTGTTGGAATTCAGTTGGAGACAGTTAGCAGTGATCCACTCGGCCACTGCCGCAAGATCGTCCTGAAACTTGAGGGCATCTTGCTCTGTGTTATTAGAGAGTGCCACCACTAACTGAGTGTCCTCAGCATTTGAGACCATGGTCAGGCCCCTACTGAAGGCTACAGCATCCAAAGGTTGAACATAATATTACAAAGTAGGGGACTTACAGGCACATGCATCAAGCAATTTAGGAATCGCAAATGGTGCGAATCGCAAAATTCGGCCGTTTGCGATTCCCAAATCACTATTTGGGATGCATTATCCTAAAATTGAAGAAATCGCTATTTTTGCGATTTATTAAAGTGCGATTGCTTTTAAGGAATCGCAATTTTGCGATTCCTTAAAAGCAATGCATGAAACTGAAAAAAATTGCGATTTCGCAATTAGAGAGAAAAAATTACCATGAGGTTGGACCTCATGGTAATTTTGCGAAATGTTAGAAATATGCAATTTTGTGCATTTTTCTAACTTTCATGTTGTGCACACACATGCCCTTAGGGCATGTGTGTACACAACATATGTGCATTGTTTGATTTCAGGGGTGCAACAGGGTGTCCTTTGGACACCCCTGCACCCTTGAAATCGCAATCTCAATTTGCGATTAGCTAATTGCGAATCGCAAATTGAGATTGTCTTCCCATTCATTCATATGGGCCTCTAGGCCCATAGGAATGAATGGGAAGAGATTCCTTAATTGCGATTCGCAAAATGCTAATCGCAATTAAGGAATTCTAAGAAATCGCAATTTATTTAGCGATTTCTTAATGCATAGGCATTTGCAATTCCTTAATTGCGATTCCTTAAAAATCGCAATTAAGGAGTCGCAAATGCAGAGATTGATGCATGTACCTGTAAGGGAGGAACCTTGTGGAATCCCGTGTTTGATACAGTATTCACTGGACACAAATAGGGGGGCAGATACTGAGAATGACCTCTCGTGAAGAAATGAGGCAAGCCACTCCAATGCCAGGCCCGTAATTCCAACCTCCGCCAAGCTTCTCAACAGAATGTCATGCAACACCGTGTCAAACGCAGCACTTAAATCCAACAGAATCAGTGCCGATGTTTGCCCCACATCCATGGCTGACCAGAGATGTTCTGTCACAGCCAGGAGGGCTGACTCCATGCTGTGACCGGGCCTAAAGCCATTTTGAGAGGGATTCAGTATGTTATTGAGTGTAAGAAAATCAGACAGGAGAGAGTTCACATACGCCTCTGTAATCTTAGCTGCCCAAGGAAGCACAGATGTAGCCCAAAGATGGCCACCAGAGACCAAAATATACAAATGTAGCCCAAATATCAGCTAGATGTAGCCCAACTGTAGCCCAATGACAGAATGTACCAGAGTGTTCTAAAGAACAACTAGAGTGCTAACAGTCTTATTTATAAAGTGAGACTTATAGTTAGGAATTAACATTTAAAAAACCTTTGAAATTCACTGAAAAAAACATAGGTTTCACACCAGTTTTAGTTAGGAGTTAGCATTTAAAAAACCAATGAAATCAACTGAAAAAACCATAGGTTTCACACCAGTTATAGTTAGGAATTAGCATTTAAAAAACCTATTAAATTCACTAAAAAAACCATAGGTTTCACATCAGTTATAGTTAGCTGGAAATTTTACTGACATAAAACCAATCAAATTCCACGTTATAGTTAGTTGGACTCACTATAACTTGCGCGCCTGCAATGCACTGCTGATGACGTCACATATTACATCACTAATGACATGGTCAGTGACATCACTCATGACATCACTGATGACACCATCCTTGTGACAGACTGACAGACCTCCTTTCAGTGTAATGTAACCCTTGAAACACATATTCAAACAAAAGAAACTAACATTTTCAAAAAAATGGAGATACCCATACCAGTTACAATAACCAATTCAGTAATTCCACCATCTATATACACATCCACTCATACACCAACAGTTCTATATAGTCACTAATACATATTCTCACTCATCATATATAGTGATACACATATACATCCTGTTACACACCGACAGTCTTACAAAAGTTACTCACACACATACTCACACATGCAAATAAACTATTGAACATCCATTTATTTGCATATACAGCTATACATACATTAGCACATTACTTCTAAGGAAACTTAAACATACTTACTCTCTTAAACAATCACTTATAGAAACACATACTTATTTAAACAGGAACTCTTTCAATCTCTCACTCTAACATATACTTACTTATATACATCAATGCTCATATATACAAGATTAAAACATATGTAGTTACTCATAAAGACACTAGTGAGACAGGCATTCACTCACTAACACACACATATACACACTCATCCACCCATACAGTCCTGCACATATGCTGTCTTCAAAACACATACAAACAGTGAGTCAGTCACCAACCCATGCAGCCACTTATACACAAAGTGAAACACTGATACATATATTTAAATATTTAAAAATTACTCGTTAATATATGTATTCACTAAGATACACTTAATAAGGCAGTTAACCAATCAATTCTTAAAAAAAAAACATCCATTTACACACTTATTTAACCATTTATTCTTCCATCGTCCTTTACAAATACATATATAAAACATATTTATTTTTCATAAAGACACACATTCACTGGATGGTGTCATCAGTGATGTCATGAGTGATGTCACTGACCATGTCATGAGTGATGTAATATGTGACGTCATCAGCAGTGCATTGCAGGCGCGCAAGTTATAGTGAGTCCAACTAACTATAACGTGGAATTTCATTGGTTTTATGTCAGTAAAATTTCCAGCTAACTATAACTGATGTGAAACCTATGGTTTTTTTAGTGAATTTAGTAGGTTTTTTAAATGCTAATTCCTAACTATAACTGGTGTGAAACCTATGGTTTTTTCAGTGAATATATATATATATGTCCATTTGCGTGTCTTGCACCTTTCACTTTAAATGGGTGGCCAGCCCCCATGACTGCGTCATGTGATCAAGGCTTTGGCCGAAACGCGTCGTGGCAAACTGGTGCTTGGGTTCGAAATAAACATTTAAAAACACCTAAGAATTGGGTCTCGCATCATCCTTTGGCTGTAAGGAGCTAAGCTGAATTAAGCAGAGGACGACACATACCATATGTATATATATATATATATATATATATTTTTTTTTTTGGGTGATCTGTATATATATATATATATATATATATATATATATATATATATATATATATATATATATATATATATATATATATATATATATATATATATATATATATCGCAAAGACTTGAACTCCGTAACCTCCAGGCGGCAATGAAGGAGACACAGACCCCGCAGCATCAGGGTAGGTGTTTTTATTCAACCTTGTTTCCCACGAACGATGATGCGTTTCGGGTTATAACTAAGCCCTTGATCACATGTGGAACACCCTCGCCATATTTGTTTTTAAGTGTTAGCTAAGTGCACACCCACCTCCCAGGTTCCGGGTCATATGTCCAGCACAAGTGAAGACAGACTATAGCTTCAACTAGATAACGGAACATCATCATATTGTCTATTGCTGTTCACTAGTGAATTCACTAAACATTTCAAGATATATGAATGCTTCAATAAATACAGATATACCAAATAATCTGTATAAATACATACAAAAAACACCAATTAAATAAACATGTTTTGTATGTTTTGTATGTTGAAATTGTAAATAACAAGCTGAGCAACAACGTTCATGAGCTCAGCCCTACATATTAACACAAAACCCTTATACAAGGTGTTATATTTGTGGCAAAGATTGCAGTCACTTTTAGTGTTTCTCCCAGGATAAATCCCGAATGTATAGAGTTTGACACTGGCGATATTCAAAGTGATAAACAAGAAGTTTCTGACTTATATACTATTTTTGTCAAGGTCAATTCCATCAAATTGTAACATGACACAGAAATAAAGTGGTCCACCAACGAAGGGTGCACTCTCACACAGCTGGTGCACGCGGCGGGTTCGGACTCTCCCCTAAGTTTATGCACCACCAAACAAAGTATACGCTGCACTCTCCCAGATTATGTTGAAATCAATAAAGATTTATTCAGGCCATTGCCTGCTCCATCTTCACCTATGCGTTTAGACCGGCAGGTCTTGATCACAGTGTTTACATTTCAAATCGAACTTTCCCTGCGAGTGCTGTACTCTGTTTTGGAAAAAAAATTGGAGTTTGTAGCATTGATATTACGTGGGGCACCACCATGTACAAGCACCCACCTGTGAGTAATAAGGTGTTTTGGTGCTAACCGGTAGCGTGATTTATTATGGAGGCACCGTCTTTGGACCAAGTAGTGGAATACGGAGCATTGAAACTGATGCACGGACTGGCAACCTGAGCAAATCCAAAGACAAAAGTCGGGTAAGCCGTGAGTGTGTTTGGTGTCCAGTACTGCATACGTCCAGAGACAAGGCAAAGGGAAATAAGTTCGTATTGAGGAGTACCAATCAATCAATCAATCAATCATGGACATTTGTATAGCTCGCTACTCACCCGGTAGGGTCTCAAGGCGCTGGGGGGGAGGGGTCCGCTACTACTCGAAGAGCCAGGTCTTGAGGAGCTACCTGAATGAAAGGTGATCCTGGGTCAGTCGAAGGTGGATGGGGAGGGAGTTCCATGTCTTGGCCACCAGGTAGGAGAAGGATCTTCCCCCGGCGGTGGCTCTGTGGATGCGTGGTACTGCGGCGAGGGCAAGGCTGGTCGATCGTAGCTGGCGGGTGACTGCGTAGAAGGTGAGGCGGCTGTTGAGGTACTTGGGGCCTAGGTCGTGGAGGGCCTTGTGTGCGTGGGTAAGAATCCTGAACGTGATCCTCTTGCTGACGGGGAGCCAGTGCAGGTCTCTCAGATGACCAGAGATGTGGCTGTGTTGGGGGACGTCCAGGACCAGTCATGCGGAGGCATTCTGGATGCTCTGCAGTCTTTTCTGAAGTTTTGCTGTGGTTCCGGCGTAGAGGGTGTTCCTGTAGTCCAGTCGGCTGGTGACGAGTGCCTGGGTAACCGTCTTCCTGGTTTCGGTGGGGATCCATCGGAAGGTCTTACGGAGCATGCGCAGGGTGTTGAAGCATGATGATGAAACGGCGTTGACTTGTCTGGTCATCGAGAGGGAGGAGTCCAGGATGAAGCCCAGGTTGTGTGCGTGGTCCGTTGGCTTGGGAGTGGTGCCCAGGGCAGGGGGCCACCAGGAGTCATCCCAGGCGGAGGGCGATGATCCAAGGATGAGGACTTCTGTCCTGTCTGAGTTCAGTTTCAGGCGGCTGTTCTTCATCCACTCGGCGACGTCTTTCATCGCTTCCTGAAGGCTAGTTTGGCGGTGGTGGGGTCGTTGGTGAGGGATAGGATCATCTGGGTGTCGTCGGCGTAGGAGATGATGTTGAGGTTGTGTTTGCGTGCGATGGCTGCAAGAGGCCTCATGTAGAGGTTGAAGAGGGTTGGGATGAGTGATGATCCTTGTGGTACGCCGAAGATGGCTTCGGTGACCTCGTATCTGAATGGGGGGGCAGACTCTCTGGGTTCTTCCGGTGAGGAACGAGATGATCCACTCTAGGCCTATCTCTTGGACTCCGATGTTGCTGAGGCGCTGCACTAGGGTGCAGTGGCAGACAGTGTTGAATGCTGCAGAGAGGTCTAGGAGGATGAGGGTGTTGACTTTGGCATGCTTCCAAGTCTCCGGGAAGGTGGCGATGTTGAAGGAGGTGTTGATGATGTCCCGGAGTTAGGGTGCAATTATGGAGTCGGCCTTGTTGAAGACGTGGTGGGGCAGGGGTCGGTTGGTGATCCGGAGTGGATGGAGTTCATCGTGCGGGTGGTGTCTTCGGTGCTGATCGGGGTCCAGGCGCAGAGGGTGGTGGTGGGGGGCGTTGGTTCGGTGGTTGGGTGCGTGGTGGATGCGCCGAAGCTGTTGTGTATATCGGTGATCTTGCGGTGGAAGAACAAGGCGAGTGAGTCGCAGAGGTCTTGCGAGGGGGTGATGTCATTGTTTCCGGCGCTGGGGTTGGAGAACTCTTTGACGATGCTGAAGAGTTCCTTGCTGTTGTGGGTGTTGTTGTCCAGTCGTTTTGTGAATGCTGTCTTCTTGGTGGTGCGGATCAGCTCGTGGTGTTTGCGTGTGGCATTCTTGAGGGCAGTCATGTTGTCTGTGGTCTGGTCGAGGCGCCAGGGTTTCTCGAGGGTGTGGCAGTTCTTCTTGGAGTTCTTGAGTTCGTCAGTGAACCAGGAGACTTTCTTGCTGCTGGGTCTGCTGGGAGGGTTCTTCAGTGGTGCGAGGTCATTTGCGCAGTTGGTGAGCCACTGTGTGAGGTTGCTGGCTGCTTTGTTGGGGTCCGTTGTGCTGGCGGGAGGGTTCTGGCGGAGGAAGGTGGTGAGCTGCTCGGTGGTAATCTTGCTCCAGTTTCTGCAAGGGATCTGTTGCGGGTGGTGGTGGGTCGTTGTTCTTCTGAAGCTGAAGCAATAGCTCTTCCACAACAGTATGGTTAAGATGTTCAGCGAATTTGCATGCAGGGAGGCAGCCTTGGATATGTTTAAAAAGCAGAAAACAGTAGTGGGGTCACTCAATGCAGAGACTATTTCAAATGCCCGTAGTAGCCTGCACATGTAATTTACCAAACTGGAGTGGCTCTATGAAAGAGAGATGAGAATGTGGTGGGAGGCTACTTCCATCCAAAATTATATGGGCGTGAATAGGGTCCCAAGGGGACTACGGATTTATATGGTACCTGCGTATGTGAATCCCGACCCACGATTATTAGAGGAGTGAGCCGAATACACAGCTGCGCCATGTAAAGGCATGCTGGGCATATTTATCAAATTTGCCTGGAGTGATAGAGAAAGGTGCTAGCAGAGATAGCTACACTTGAAGAAGTGATTGCCAAAGATACAGATAAGAACAAACAAGAAGAATTGAGAGACGCAATGTAGAACGCTACAGAAATATGAGCTGAAAATTCGGCAAAGAAAACGGAAAATTTGAAAGAGATGAGCGAGATTACGCGCAAGGCAGGATTTTACCATTTGCGAAGAAATTTGATGGGCCACGAACATAATTGAATAAGAAGAAAGCAACTTCTCCTTCTGAGAGAGTAGAAACCTCAGAATCAGAGATCACAGAAAGTGAGCAGTCAGGAGATTAATTGGCTGCTCCTACCAGTGATAGAGCCAAGACCCCTTTTCACCTGGAGTTCAACCTCATTCGCCAGATGTGGTGAGAGGTGGAAAGATGTGGTGAGAGGTGGAAAGAGCAAACCACCAGAAGGCGACAGCGCACAAGAAGAGGTGGTTGGAAGGGGAAGAGGAGGAACTACGATGAGAGTGACACAGAGCAAGAGAGATAGCAGGTGGTAAGGGAAATAGAAAACCTTACTATCATCAATCTTACTCCAAGAGTTTTAACAACAATAGAGGAATCCACAAATCCACCGTCGGAGGAAGATCCTTCTCTTACCTGGCAGCCAAGACATGAAACTACCTCCCCACTCACCTACGGCTGACCCTGGACCATCTCTCCTTCAGGAAACAACTCAAGACCTGGCTGTTCGAGCAGTAACGCCCCCCGCCTTGAGCCCCTTCCGGGTGAGTAGCGCGCTATACAAGTTCTGTTGATTGATTGATTGATTGATTGAATCAGCCCTGAAATTAGGTTTGACATTCTGCCCAAACAATCATCTTGAATTTACGCAGACAAGGATCAATCTTTTCAAGTTTGTAAGAAATCTCAAACTACACATATTTTTTAAGGTAAAACCTACTGTGAAAGAAGCACAACAGCTCAATTTAAGTCCGCAATCTAAAGATAGTAACATTTTATGAGTTAATGATCTCAGGACGCTTGAAATATTGTAAGACTTACGCTTAGAACAAGAAGAAGGAGATAAAAATGATGATCTGGTGCTTAGAACAAGACTTTTTGTAATCGAACAAGGAGCACCAGTAACTCTCTTTAAACCTATATCACAATTGAATCCGCAAATGCTGTATGATGCCATTGAATCTTTTTCTGATGTGGTATTAAAGTATCTGGTGAAATTTAGATGGAATAGTAAGCCTCTAATCAAGTAGACGAACATGTCCAAGGAGCAAGAACTAACTTTGGCAAATCTGCAGAAAGACACATACAGCCCGATTCACAGAACTAACTTAAAACAAAATCCTAAACTTGCTACTTTTGGTATTCACAGAAGTTAGGATTTGTCTTAAGTTTGTCTTAAGATAGATTTAAGACACACTTAAGTTAGGATACTGTCTTAAGTCTGTCTTAAGTCTTTCTTAAGACAAACTTAAGACAAAATCCTAACTTCTGTGAATACCAAAAGTAGTAAGTTTAGGATTTTGTCTTAAGTTAGTTCTGTTAATCAGGCCCTGCGATCATTTGCAAACCCTCCGACAATGGAGGTAACATCGTGCTCATGACGAGAGAGCAGTATTGCCATGAGGCATTGCAACAACTCAATAATGCCAGATATTACAAGAAGACCAACAAAGAACAGTACTATGAAAGTATCAAACAGTATCATGCCCTGATTGATAAGTGGTGGAATAAATCTATACTGGACACAGATACATTTCTATTTCTCAGAAACAGTGATTCATTAGTACTTACATTTTACCAACTTCCTAAAATTCATAAGGATGGAGTGAATCCCCCGGGGAGACCCATAGTTTCCTCGAAAGGAGGTCTCACAGAAAACCTTTCCATTTACATTGACTATTTCCTTTTCCAAATGGTTTTGCAACTGGCCTCGTATATTAAGGACACACAAGATTTCATCATTCAGATAAGAGAACTAAAATGGGAACCAACTTACCTGTTGATTACACTTGATATTACCAGCTTATACACATGTATCGACCACCAACATGGACTAGAGGCAATGAAGTATTTCTTGAAAAAGAGACCCTTGAAATTTGCGGAACATAGCAATATGCTAATTGAATTCATTGAATTCTGTCTGATGAATAATATCTTTTTATTACAGGGGGATCTTTTTAAATAGATCTCATTAACGCCTATGGGCACCTGCTTCGCCCCCAACTACTTGAATTTATTTGTGGGATGGTTAGAGAAGCAGGTGTCCCTAACCCTAGAGAATGAAAAATGGGTTAGTAGCCTGGAACAGCTACATTGACGACCTCCCACTGATTTGGAGGGGGTCAGTCAAGACAGCAGAGGAATGCATTGCGATGTCACTGACCATGTCTTGAGTGATGTAATATGTGACATCATCAGCAGTACATTTCAGGGGCACAAGTTATAGTTAGTTGAACTAACTATAACATGGGAATTTCTATGGTTTTGTATGAGTGAAATGTCCAAGTAACTATGGGCCAGATGTAGGTCGGCAAATACCGGTCGGTAACAGAGATGTGGGGGCCTTAAAATGTACAGAATCGGTATATTTACCGAATAGGTAAAGTTACTGATTCGGTAAAATACCGATTCTGTAAATTTACTGAATCGGTAAATCAATATGTAGTAGACACAGAAAACAAAGCCACAGGCCCTTACCGATTCGTTATTTACCATGCAATTCTATTGCATGGTAAATAACGAATACCTGTGTACATGCACATCTGTGCATGTACACCTGTGCCATGTGGCACACAGACATGCCCTAAGGGCATGTATGTGTGTCACATGGCACACAAGTCAAAATCAAAGGTGCAACAGGGTGTCAAAGTGACACCCTGTCACCCTTGCAAAATCGGTAATTTTACCGAATCGGTATTTGACATAATTCCTACAGGCCCATAGGAATCAATGGCAATTACAAATCGGTAAATACCTATTCGGTAATTACAGAATCTAATTACCAATTTTTTACCAACATCTGCTTTACCGAATCTAGAATACCGAATCGGTAAAATTCGGTATTCTAGAGTCGGTAAATCAGATTTACCTACATCTGGGCCTTAAACTTTCCCTAAAACCTATGTTTTTTTCAGTGAATATCTAAGGCGTTTTAAATGCTAATTTCTAACTATGACATGCCTGAAACCTGTGGTTTTTTTAGTGAATATATATTACCTACTGGCAGGCCCCCGTAGGTAGTTATAGTTAGGATCAATTTTCCATAGAAAGAGCATTTTTTGTTTTGCTTATAACTTTGGCGTTGTTTGATTAATTTTCAAAACAAATTCTTTGTTCAGCTCCCTGGTTGAAAGTTTGGTGGTGGCCGAGATAAAAGGGGGGTCCTGAAACGTGTTTTCTCCATGTTAATTTCCATAGGAAACTTTAGAGAAGGCTACAGGTCAAACTTGTGAACTGAATTATCCCAAATTTGACAGGGAGAAGGGTATTGGTTTAGAAAGCATGCTTTTGTTTATTTAGTGTAAATTTGTTCAGTAGTTTTGGTAGAAATATTGAAATTTACAGATATCGATATTGATATTCTGGGAATTCTGCCATCTGATTGGCTGAGGCGTTACGAGCACGAGCTTGCTGCTAAATTGGCTGCGAGCGGTGCGAGTGGTTGCAACTAGGAAGTGTTGGCCGCCATTTTGTAATTCCTTGAAGCGAGTAAGAGGAAAAAGGGCAATAAAAGTGGGAAAGGATAGGAGCACTGTGGGGTGTTTAGGGTGTGCTATAGAGGGGGTGTGAAGCAAAGTATTCACCCCCACTGGTGTGAAAGTGGTGGGCTACGGAAATTAAGTGAGGTATTGCCTAGAGTTTGATGCTGCTAAGGTGAGCTGGTGCGGGACTTGGGGATGAAAGCGTGAGTCCAAACTCTGTGTCATATGCTGTGAAGTCATGTGCTTTGGCCGCTGTGCCACATCTGTCCAAGTAGTGTCAGTATGTAGTTATAGCTACTCAGAGGAACTTTTGTTTTGAACATTGTAACTTATGTATGGTGCTTAGGGGGTGTTATACAGGGAGTGCAAAGGTACATTTGTGCGTATCGAATTAATTTGGTATTTATGAAGTGCAAACTGCTCACTCCTATGGATGTGATGGCGCTGGGGGCTTAAGCTGAGCTGCTAAAGGAGTCAGGGTTAAGTCGCTGAACTACTGACCCCTACTGGTCTAAAAATGCTGGGTACAGAAATTAAGTGCGGTATTACCTAGAGTGTCATGCTGGTAAATTGAGCTGCTGCTGGACTCGGGAATGAAACCGTGAGCCCAAACTGTGTGTCCTATGCTGTGAAGTCCTGTGCTCTGGGTGCTGTGCCAAACCTGTCCAACTTGTATATGGTGCTTAGGTGGTGTTGTATAGGGAGTGCAAAGGTAAATCAATACAGTAAAGCCAGTGATAAAAGCGAGAGTTCAGTGCTGAAAAGGGAGATGGTGTGGCCGCTGGCCACTGCTGTGTGGGGAAAAAATTCTAGCGAGGGTCTGGGAGTTGCCATTAACTGGCCCTAAAATAGTGTAACTAAGTTGTAAGTTATAGTGTGGCTCGAAAAAGAGCCCTTGTGCTCATTAGTTGGAGCTACATATAAGTGCGGATGTACAGCTTCAAGTTATTCAGAAAAACTGGAGTTCCCTGATCTGTGAAGTATACTCCATCACTTCTGTAGATATCAAGCATATCAAAACGTATGTTTTTGTTGTAGATGGACCCCATTTTGTGATTCTGAGGTATGCAGACACAGCTTTGTTGACTTTCTTCCTAGATTTTTCAATCTGAGGACAACATTGTTTTGACCATTTCCACTTCTTGCCCAAGACGAATTGGAGTCTTGGGCACTAAGAGAAGAACTGATTCCAATTTTTCAAGCGGGTTTTAGAAAGGGTGAATCAACTCCCACTAATTTTTTACTGACATTATTAGGAAAAAGAGCAAAATGTAGGAAACAAAAATTTTGATTCTGTCCCCAGAAACATTTTTTGGATGAAGTTCATTAATTGGGGTACAGATCAAAATTGGCGACGGCAGACACAATACCCGTCGCCTTGAAACTAATGTCGGCGTGAAACAAGGATGTGTCCTCGCTCCTTGCCTTTTTCATTTATTTATGTCTGATCTCCCATCCCATTTTTATGTAGTTATTTCACCCTACCCTTCTGTGATGGGTAAAGAAATTAAATACTTACAGTACGTAGATGACACCATTTTACTTAGCCAAACTGTTATAGGGTTAAAAAGATTAATAAATCCCTTAAATATATATATTACTCAAATTGGTTTAACAATCAATACAAAAAAATCAAAAATCATGACAATAGGGAAAGGCAAACTGGGGTTAAAGGATTGGAATAATAATGGTTTGACTATAGACTGAAAAAACTTATAAATATTTGGGAATCACATTTGCCGATGCATTGACATTTAGGCAGCATTTTAACAATTTAGAGGCTAAATGTACTTCACTGGCCTTTGCCTTTAGAAAACTGAGAGATAAGCTATTATGCCCTAATTATGATCACTTGCTGAAGGTAATGAGAGCAAAGCTTATCCCATCCTTGGACTACGGTACAATAATCTTTCGTGGCAAGGATGTGAAACTGCTTGATGACATAGAAGTAAGGACGTATAAATCAGTTTTCAGGATTCCTAGACAGATTTCTCGTGCTAACTTAAGACTGGAATATGGTTTAAGGAAACAGTTTTTGGTCCATCAAGCAACATTTTTGAAAACCTTATTGGCACTATCTCGAGCCGATGAAGGCACGTTAGCAAATGTGTGCTGGTGTGAGGTTTTGAAGGGCGATTATTTGAGAAGCTGGCAGGACTATTTATCTGAGTGTCTATTTAATTTTGAATGCCCAAACTTGGTAGATGAAGTGAGGAGAAAAACGGTTTAAAAAATCAATCAATTTAACCGTTGCTTTGCTGTCAGAAATAATGGATAAAGATGAACTGAGGAAAAAAAACACTTCCGGTCTATAGCTAACTCCTTTGATAAAATGTTAGTCCAACCTCATTAACTTTTTCATTTAAAACCCTTGATTAAAAAGAAATATATGCTATTAAGGTTTGGCATATATCCAACTAAAGATGAAACCCCAAAATGGGAGTATAAATGGTCATCGAATATTTGTAGGCTTTGTGGGCTGTATGAGGAAACTTTGCTGCACATTGTAACACTATGTCCAAAAATGTTGCAGTAGCGGAAGACAGTTTTAAAACCTATCTTTAAAGAAATGGAAGATAGAACTTGTAGAACGGCAATTATACTTTGCTTACGTGGTGTCAATGTTCATAGTATACATCAATTTGTTCAGTTCATCTTCAAAGTGGAAAAGAAATTATGTAATGCTGACATCTAAAGTAAATGATAAATCCGGTACGGTAACGATATCATGATTTTTAAAGTTTTTTAGGGAATAGGTGGGCTATTTTACTGCATTTTTAATTTATTTAGAAAGTGTGTAATATATGTATGTTGTAAATTCAAAGGTAATTCTATAACTATGTTTGGAACATTATGTTTAGCTATTTCTATGGTTTTAGAGGTCAGAGTAGGTGAACTTTATCCCCAAAAGGAGCTTTGTATTACACATCATTTTTAACACTAAATTATAACTTTTTGCTGCTAGTATAAGGCACTTTAGCTTTGCTGTTGAAAAATGTAATACACTTTATATTTTGCTGCTAATAGTATAAGACACTTTAGCTTTGTTGTTGAAAATCTAATGCATTTTATATCTTGCTGCCAGTAGTTACAGATAATCTGTAAAGAAAAAAATAACATTATTAATTGTTTTTCTTTTTGCTGCTAATTGTTATTGAAAAACTATTAATATTCGCTGCTAGCACATTGCACATTGGTTTTGATGATGCTGAAAAATGTAATGCATTTTATATATTTCTACTAATAGCATAAGACATTTTAGCTTTGTCGCTGAAAATCTACGGCACTTTATATCTTGTTGCTAATAGTTACAGACAATCTGTAAAATTGCTTTTTCTTTTGGTTGCTAATTGTCATTGCAAAACTGTCAATATTAGCTGCTAGCACATTGCACGGTAGTTTTGGTAATGTGAGCATGGAAAATTAAAAAGAAACTAATAGAGAGAAGTTTTGAAACGTAAAAGAATCAAGGAA
This sequence comes from Lissotriton vulgaris, assembly GCF_964263255.1. Lineage (NCBI taxonomy): Eukaryota > Metazoa > Chordata > Amphibia > Caudata > Salamandridae > Lissotriton > Lissotriton vulgaris. The sequence continues at coordinate 212,585,121 of NC_141686.1, forward strand.
GTATTCTAATTTGTTGGTTACTTGTAATCATGTGTGGAGAAACAAAATTATAGAAACAGCACCAGGAAGAGGAAGAAGCAGGGAGTGGGTGGACGGGGGGACATGGGCACAATGGCACACATGTACAATGAACTACCGCACAAGTATAGACAAAGAATGGCCAAAATGAAACACACCAACAAGGAGCATAATTTACACAACTTGGCAATATCACATCACTGAACGAGCAGAGACGTGAAAACCACGCTGCATTCATACAGGATGTGTAGATAGGCTGGTTGTGGGTGTTGTGGGATGTATACAACCGTGGTCATCATGGATCAGATGCCCAGCACTTGGCACAAGGGTGGGTTCACATAATTTCACATTGCCAAACAGCTGCTCCTCCCTCCTGTGAACCCCCACACTTTTGTGCGATGCGCTGTTGTATCCTGTGCACTCGTAGGGCACAGCATTCTAATGTCTATTCCAGCATGTTCAGCGGCATTCAAACTACACCATGAGAGTGCCCTTTGGTAAGGGTGTATCCCACTTTACAACATCGTCTGCTGCGGCCCTAGTGGCAGGCCACACCAGAACATAGAGACACACTTACCGCACTATCTACACACGGACATGTCCGAGACAACCCGTTTCCCTTGCTGGATAGACACACCCCTGTGCTGACCTGTGTACACCAGACGAGCCCTTGTATGTTGTTGCAGATAGATGTGTGCGCAGCTACATGTCCAGGGTCACTGCCAGCGCTGAGGTGACATGGTAACGTCTGCTGAAGACAGCACACTGTGATGTTGAAGGGCCCGTGCCTATCATGCTAACACAATGACCACACTGACACATTTGCTCAGATGCAGGTTTGGAGGGTGTTGGTGGTCCTGGTGTTGTTGCAATGATGTGTGGCTCTTGGCTGTGTTTTCTTTCATGCTTCAGGTAGTTGTCCTGCTTAACACCAGCAGAAAGCAGGTGTAAAATTCCTGGTGGTAACGTGGGTTATCACGGGAATTAATTTTGCATTGCAGTTGTGAAAGTTAGGATGTCATTTTTTCATGTGCAGAACAATATACGAACTGGGCAGTGTATCCCGTCAAGATGCAGCACCTGACACACTATTCCTAATCAATATGATTACAATGAGATTTCTTCATTGATTTTGTGTGTCCACTGTAAGTGGAGGCACTACCTCTTTGCAATTCAATACAGGATTTTAGTATTTTGAATAAATCCCAAAGGTGCACCTTGTGTCATTTTGCACAGGACGGCTATTCTGCATTTCATTATCAGCACTTTAATGCAACTGAAGTTTAGATAAATCTAACACAGTATTCAGAAAATGGTGCCAACTGCAGAGATCACCAGTATTCCCACAATAAGTGCTCCAAAATTGAACGCCATGGTGGATATCAGCAAATAACAGTAATAAGAACAAGAAAGAGTCACACAGCAGTTAAGAAAACAACCGAAAAGGGTAATAATTTTTTTTTGTCAAACGTTATTTTTTTATAAACATATATAAACCATAAACTATTTTTACATTTTATTTTTTTCTTAATCTATATATAAAAAATAAAACAAACATAATAGAAAAGAACAAGGTGGAAGAGTGCTTTGGGGACCATGGATGTCGATGGCAGAGCCTGGAAAATAAAGCAAAAAATAAGTACGTGAGTAATGTGCGTATCAAAGGACTGCGAGAGAGAAACAGAGAAGGAAAAACAAGACAGAGAGAACAAGAGAGGGAAGCAAAGAAAGGGAGTGAAAAAGGGAGGAGAGAGAGATTGAAAGAAAGAAATGAAGAGAGGGAGAGAGAGAAGAGAGGGAAGTGTGAGAGAGAAAGAAAGAGAGAGAGAGAGAGAGACTGTCGCCTCTGCGCATCCATGAGCAAATAATTACCTGGTGCCAGTGGAGTGTGCAACAGTGGCCGGAATTCAAGTGCCCGTCAAAACCCCGCCGTTCTCAGATGTGTTGCTGAGTCCTGAGCCCTGAATGGCGGAGACCACTTCAGATACTCTGCTGATCTCAGATGTGTTGCTGAGTCCTGAGTCATGAATGGCGGAGACCACATCAGATTCTGCACGGATCTTAGAGATGTCGCTGAGTCCTGAGTCCTGAATGGCGGAGACCACATCAGCTTCTTCACGGATCTCCCAGATGTCGCTGAGTCCTGAATGGTGGAGACCACTGCAGCTTCTCCGCGGTCCGGCAGATCTCACATGTCGCTGAGTCCTGAGTCATCAATGGTGGAGACCACCTCAGGGTTTGGTGCCGCTAAGCCTGTGGAACTCAAGTTTGTGCCACGTGGCGGTAGGCTCATGATGCCCACATGAGTTTGGGGTGGTACTAACCCTATGCATATGAAGTCTGCGCCAAGGGGATGGTAGGCTGCTGACTGCCATATAGCTGAGGGTGTGACTAACCTTCTGCGCAACTTTTCATGGACTCCTTATGGTTGAGACCCGTGGAGCGTTCACCAGCTAGTCAGCATGGGCACTAAATGATGTGACATTGTTGTACTATTATATTTGTGTGGTCACATGGCCTGTGCCACATGTGCCGGATGGGTGTGGTGTGTGTGCAAACCTGCCCTCAGGGAGTGGCCGTGATATGTTGAGAACAAGGCCACTGATCTGCACTCCAACTGCGACTATGCCTGTGACAGGTAGCTATGTGGGGCCAACATCGGAACGTAACCTTAATCGGAATTTGCATCACTACTAATCTTGAATTGTGAACCGTGTAACCCCAGTGTAGGGTGCAGGCAGCAGTCAGGATGGGCGGACAGCCACATGGCATTTAGTTGAGCTGCACAGTTAGTGGCACCTGGAGCACTCAGTGTGGGCGCACCCTGCAATTATAAGTGGTCCCGGCGGACCTTGATAAGGGCACGTGGAGATGACTTATGGTGAAGTGAGTTAGCAGCACCTGAAACACACAGCGTGTGTGCATCCTGTGATGATGCGTGGTCCCGGCAGGGCACACTGGGAGCAACGTGTCTTGCGAACTGGACTGCGTCATCTGCAATTGCCACTGTATCTGAATTGTGAGCCCTGCTGTCCCCAGTGTATATCAAAAGCAGTAGTTAGCATAGACATCAAGGAATGCTTTTTATCCCTTCTTCTTGACAAAATCCAAGGACACAGAGTACAAATCTCTGTGCAATTCATAAATCAAGGCTGAATTCAAATTGTGAACCCTTCTGTCAGCAGTGTAGATCAAAGGCAGTAGTCAGTACAGACATAAGTCTGCGGTGCTGTGCCGCTGGGTTCGCAGGGGGCTTGTGTGGAGGAGGTCAGCGCTCATGGGGGCAGCCACATGCCAGGGTGAGTGCCGCCGCTCTACAGACTCGTTGGTCTTCCCTGAAGTGAACCACGTCCAGGGCTTGGCCTATTTATTTATACTCCTATGCTGGAGTGGCACACATTGGACCAGCCCACTCTGCCTCCACTTCTAGGGGGAACAACACAGCTACATGACCGAGATCTTCCCCACTGCTTGAAGTAACATGGTTGTGTCCACTGTGCACTACAGTACAAGTATCAATAGTATATCTCCACATGGAGAGGTTTGCAGGTTGCATAGTGAGGTCTGTGCAGCACATCAGCATTACACTTGGCATTTTATGCATTATTATTGATGGGTGACTTGCCTTCTTCATATGTAGTTGGTTGTCACATCTCCCAACATTTAGCTATTGTGCGGCTGAGGGTCCATGGTATTATGGAAGGTCTATTGTCCTGTTTTTTTGCTGCTTCGGTTGTAGTAGCAGGAGGGTGCTCTGGGGGGAGGTTCTGGTGGTGGTGGGTGGTGGTGCTGGGTGTTGTGGCCTTGTTCGGTGTTGGAGCTGCATGATCAGTAGCTCTATCACATGTTGGTCTTTAGATGTGGCGGTGAGTTGGGTCTAATTCACGCAGTAGAGAGTTGACCTCCTTACACCAGTTGAAGGTTGATGTTAATTTGTTACTGGTAAGTCAGCTTATCATCTGCTTTTTGGATCGCATTGCAGATTTGGCTCTTCGGGAAAATATGGGGAAGTGGTGTTTTTGTAGGTTTTTTCACAGAAATGCCTACTTTGCATATCATTAGCATTAGTTGTGGCTCTCGTTTGTGGCGATTTTGTGGGCGGAAGGTATCGATGGAAGAGTGGTGAGATTTGCAGTCTTCACCAGGATGAGAATGGAATGATAATTAAAAAACACAGAAAAAAATATATATGTTTAATAAACATTATAATTAGAAATTATCATTTAAAAAAACCTTTGAAATTCACTGAAAAAAACATAGGTTTTACAGATGTTATAGTTAGGAATTAGCATTTAAAAAACCTTAGAAATTCCCAGAAAAAAAATAGGTGTCAGGGATGTCATAGTTAGTTGGACATTTCACTCATACAAAACAATAGAAATTCCGCTGTTATAGTTAGTTGAGCTAACTATAGCTCGCGCCCCTGCAATGCACTGCTGATGACATCATATATTACATAATTCATGACACCGAACCATATGACTATGGGTCCTGGCTCAGCGCTACCTCTGACCTACACTGTGGAAGACCAGCGACACATGGTGCCACTAAATCTGTTCAACTCAAGCCGATCCCACATGTGTAACTGTGTCCTGATTTCTGAATAGCAGTGACCCCAACTCCGTGAGACAACTACAGCAGCAGACTCCCTTCAATCAGTGAGGCATATTGACATTTGCAATGGCGGCGACACGTGGTGCCACTAACTTTATTCAACACAAGCTGATCCCGCATGTGTAACTGTGTCCTGAGTCCTGAATCGCACTGACCCCAAGTCCGTGCAGCGACCACAGCACCACACTCCCTTCGATCAGTGAGGCATATTTCGATATGCAAGGTCAGCGACACGTAGTCCCACTAACCCTCTTTAACACAAGCTATTCCCACATGTGTAACTGTGTCCTGAGTCCTGAATTACAGAGACCCCAACTTTGTGGAAGCAACCACAGCACCTCACTCCCTTTGATTAGTGAGGAGTATTTACAGATTGAATTCTGCTGACAATTGGTGCCACTGAACCAGCACTATGCAGGCCGGTGGGGCCCCCAATGGATGCACATGCCTGTGGGCCCTTCCTCATCGCTACCTCTGGCCTACACTATGGTCAGCAGGCCTCACAATTCAGATACAGTCCCGATTCCGCATGACGCAGTCCAGTAGGCAAGATACATTGCTCCCAGTGCGACCGTCCACATCAACCATCATCACAGGCTCATACAGTCTCAATGGTTATGGTACCACTAACCCTATTTAACACAATCCAATCCCACATGTGTACCTGTGTCCTGAGTCCTGAAGGACAGTGATGCCAACTTTGTGACAGCGACCACAGCAGCAGACTCCCTTCAGACTTATTTGTTGTTCTTTTCTTTAAATTCATTTTTCTATATGTAAATCTATACATGATTAAGATTTTTCTTTCTCCAACCGCACAGGGACACTTCCGGGCCCAAGAAGGTTGTTGGGGGTATGTTGGTAATGTGGGAAGAGGGTACATTATCAGCTTATGTGGGGAGAGGGAGCCTCAAAGCGGAATCACTCACAGAAATAACTCCAATATGTTTTCACAAATGCCTCGGACAGATGCCAGCTGACGGACTGAATCACAAAATGGTTTTTCAATACTTATATAGTGTGAGTCATAAACAGTTCAGACCCAGGCTCGCAGAGGGACAGCTGCGGCCCTTCCGTTTGACTCCCAGATGCAGTACTACAAGCCGTCTGCGTCATTGTGTCTATCCCTCCCCTGTTCGGTCGTACGCCACGCCAGTCCACTCCGATTACGTTCCGATGTTGGCCCCACATAGCTACCTGTCGCAGGTGTACTCGCTGTTGGTGTGCAGATCAGTGATCTAGTTCTCAACATCTCACGGCCACTCCCTGAGGGCAGGTTTGCACCCACACCACACCAATCCGGCACATGCAGCACATGCCATGTGATCATGCAAATATAATAGATCGACGTCACATACTTTATTGCCAGTGCTGACTAGCTGGTGAACACTCCACGGGTCTCAACCATAAAGAGTCTGTGAAAAGTTGAGCAGAAGATTAGTCGCACCCTCAGCTGTATGGCCATCAGTGGCCTACCATCCCCTTGGCACGGACTTCATAAGTATAGGGTTAGTGCCACCCCAAACTCATGTAGGCATCAGTAGCCTACCACCACTTGGCATGAACTTGAGTTCCATAGGCTTAGCGGCACTAAAACCTGAGGTGGTGTCTGCCATTGACGACTCAGGACTCAGTGGCATGTGTGAGATCTACTGGGCCGAGGAGAAGCTGCAGTGGTCTCCACCATTCAGGACTCAGCTACATCTGGTAGATATGCGAAGAAGCTGATGTGGTCTCTGCCATTCAGGACTCAGGACTCAGCGACATTTGTAAGATCCGTGCAGAATCTGATATGGTCTCTGCCATTCAAGACTCAGGACTCAGCAGCACATCTGAGATCGGCGAGGTTTTTACGGGCACATGGAGTCCACTGCTGCACACTCCGCTGACACCAGTCAAGTCAAGTCAAGTTTAAATTTATATAGCGCACTACTCACCCAGAGGGTCTGAAGGCGCTTGAGGGATGGGGGGAGCTTACTTATCAAATATCCAGGTTTTAAGTTGTTTTCTGAAGGAGAGGTGGTTCTGTGTGAGGCGGAGGTGGGTGGGGAGGGAATTCCAGGTCTTGGCTGCTAAGTAGGAGAAGGATCGTCCTCCCATGGTGGATCTCTGGATGCGTGGAATTGTTGCTAGGGCCTGATTCGCTGAACGAAGTTGACGGGGGTGTAGAAGGACAGGGGCTTGTTGAGGTATTCGGGTCCTAGGTCGTAGAGGGCTTTGTGTGCGTGGGTGAGGAGACGGAACGTGATTCTCTTGTCGATGGGGAGCCAGTGAAGGTCTTTCAGGTGACCGGAAATGTGAGCTTGGCGGGGGATGTCTAGGATGAGTCTGGCTGAGGCGTTTTGGATGCGTTGGAGTTTTTTCTGTAGTTTGGCTATGGTTCCGGCGTAAAGGGTGTTTCCCTAGTCTAGTCGGCTAGTGACCAGTGAATGGGTGACCGTCTTTATTGTCTCGGTGGGGATCCAACTGAAGATTTTGTTGAGCATTCGTAGGATGTTGAAGCATGATGATGAGACGGCGTTAACTTGTCTGGTCATCGAGAGGGAGGAGTCCAGGATGAAGCCCAAGTTACGTGCGTGGTCCGCTGGTTTCGGTGCGGTTCCCAGGGCCGGTGGCCACCAAGTGTCGTCCCAGGTGGAGGGGGATGATCCTAAGATGAGGACTTCCGTTTTGTCCGAGTTTAGTTTTAAACGGCTGTTCTTCATCCATTCGGCTACTTCTTTCATCCCTTCATGTAGGTTGGTTTTGGCGGTTTTTGGGTCTTTGGTGCGGGAGAGGATCAGCTGAGTGTCGTCTGCATAAGAGATAATGTTGAGGTTGTGTTGGCACGCAATGGATGCGAGGGGACTCATGTATACGTTGAAGAGGGTGGGGCTGAATAAAGATCCTTGGGGTACGCCGCAGATGACATCGGTGGCTTCTGATCTATAAGGGGGGAGGCGGACTCTTCTGGCGAGGAACGAGATTATCCAATCCAATGCTTTTCCTTGTATTCCGATGTTGCTGAGGCGTTGTATAAGGGTGTTATGACAGACTGTGTCAAAGGCAGCGGAGAGGTCAAGTAGGATGAGGGCGGCTGTTTCTCCACTGTCCAGTAGAGTTCGAATGTCGTCTGTTGCTGCGATGAGGGCGGTCTCGGTGCTATGTTTGGCTCGGAAGATGGACTGTGAAGGGTCAAGGGATTTGTTGGATTCGAGGAAGGCGGCGAGTTGACTGCTGGCGGCTTTCTCAATGACTTTGGCCGGGAATGGGAGGAGCGAAATGGGGCGGTAGTTCTTAAGTTCAGTGGGGTCTGCTGAAGGTTTCTTCAAGAGGGCACTGAGTTCTGCGTGTTTCCAGCTTTCCGGGAACGTGGCGGAGTTGAGGGAGCAGTTGATGACGTCTCGGTGATGGGGTGCGATAATGGAGTCTGCTTTGTTGAAAATGTGGTGGGGACAAGGGTCGGTTGGCGACCCAGAGTGAATGGTGTTCATCAAGCGGATGGTGTCTTCAGTGGTGATTGGGTTCCAGGCATAGAGGTTGTTGGAGGGGGTTATTAGTTCAGAGGTAGGTGGGGCGGGCTGGTCTCCAAAGCTGTTGTGTATGTCAGCGATTTTGTTGTGGAAGAACGAGGCTAGAGAGTTGCAGAGGTCTTCGGATGGAGTGATGTCGTTGGTGCCGGCGGTGGGGTTGGTAAACTCTCTGACTATGTTGAAAAGTTCCTTGCTGTTGTGGGCGTTGTTGTCGAGCCGATACTTGAATGCTGATTTCTTGGTGGATCGGATCAGTTGGTGGTGTTTGCGGGTGGCGTTCTTGAAGGTGGTCAGGTTTTCATTGGTTGGGTTTTTTCGCCAGGCTTTTTCGAGGGTGCGGCAGATTTCTTGGATTTCTTAAGGTCATTGTTAAACCATGGGGCTTTTTTGCTGCCATGTTTGACTTGGTGGTTTTTCAGGGGTGCTAATTCGTTGGCGCTTTGGGTTATCCATTGTGTGAGGTTGGTGGCTGCTTGGTTTGGGTCCGTTGATTTTGCAGGAGGGTTTTGGTGGAGTGATGTGAATAGCTGGTCGTGGTAATTTTATTCCAGTTTCTCCGGGGAATTGGTTGTAGGTGGTTGTGGGTCGTGGTCTTTTTGTAGTTGAAGTGAACGCAACTGTGGTCTGTCCAATGGAGATCTGTGGTGTGATTGAAGGAGATGTGCTTGCTGGAGGTGAAGATTGGGTCGAGCGTGTGCCCGGCAATGTGGGTAGGGTTGTCGATAAGTTGCTTGAGTCCGAGATTGGCCAGGTTTTCCAACAGGGTGGTGGTGTTGCTGTTGTTGTTCTTTTCCAGGTGGAATTTGAGATCTCCCAATAGGATGCCCAATACAGGGATACCCATGAGGGCCACAAGACTCATCGCAACAACACCAGGACCACCAACGCCCCCCAAACCCACATCTGAGCAAGTGTGTCCTTGTTGTCATTGTGTTAGCATGATAGGCATGGGCCCTGCAATATCACTGTGTGCTATCTTCAGCAGCCGTTACCATGTCACCTCAGCGTTGGCAGTCACCCTGGACATGTAGCTACGCATGCATCCTCCTGCAGCAGCTCAGCATCACATCATGAGACTCTAGACAGTACCTCACATATTTTCCGTACCCCAGGACTTTCAGACCAGTACAGGTCAGTAGTTCGTCCTAGTAGTTATAAACACATGCTGACACTAGAGCCACAAGTGTAGTGCAGCGGCCACGGCACATGACTTCACAGCATAAGACACACAATTTGGGCTCACGCTTTAATGCCCGAGTCCCGCACCAGCTCACATTAGCAGCATCAGACTCTAGGCAATACCTCATTAATTTCCGTAGCCCACCACTTTCACACAGTTAGCGGTGAATACGTCACTTTGCACCCCCTCTATAGTACACCCTAAACACCTCACAGAGGCTACAGTGCTCCTACCCTCCGCCTTCCCACTTTTTTCACCCTTTTTTCCCCTTACTCGCTTCAATGGAATCACAAAATGTCGGCCAACACTTCCTAGTTGCAACCTCTTGCACCGCTTGCAGCCAATCAACAGCAAGCTCATGCTTGTAACGCCTCAGCCAATCAGGTGGCAGAATTCCCAAATATCGATATCTGTAAATTTCAATATTTCTCCAAAACTACTGAACAGATTTACACTAAATCAACAAAAGCTTGCTTTCTAGACCAAGACCCTTCTCCCTGCCAAATTTGGGGTAATTCCGTTCACCCGTTCGACCTGTAGCCTTGCCTAAAGTTTCCTATGATAATTAACATGGAGGTAACATGTTTTGGTACCCCCCTTTTATCTCAGCCCTCCCTTGACCAATCACTCCCAAAATTACAACAAAGGAGCTGATATGAAGAAGGAATTAGTTTTGAAAATGTCATGAAGAATCATCAAACAACGCTAAAGTTATAAGCAAAACAATAAATGGCGCTTACTGGAGGTACCTGTTGGGCTAGTTGGACGCTGGGACTCCCAGGATTCAAGGGGACTTAATCCCCCAACTTCAAACATGCCACGGGCGTGTTTACACAATGGTGAAGGGAGGGGGCGGGCCTGAGGTGACGTGTGAAAGCACGCCCTGGGGCACGTTTTAAGTTGGGCAATTAATTCCCATTCAATCCTGAGGGACCCTGGGGGCCAACTAGCCCACCAGGTAGCTCTAGTAAGCGCCATAGGTCTGCCTTGCAGAATGGTGGTCCAGGCCACACCCCTTTTTACACCTCTCTGCAACGCAGCTCCCTGGCGCATACTGGAGGTTCTTGGTGGGCTAGTTGGCCCCCAGGGACCCTCAGTATTCAAGGGGAATTAATTCCCCAACTTACAATGCACCAGGGGACGAGTTTGCTGAGTGCTGCAGGGAGGGGTCATGGCCTAGCCGAGATTTTAAATATTTTTTAAGAAGGTAGGCTGTGTGGCCCCCTTCTTCTTTCCTTTTTGGGGCCCTGGCAAACCCGGCCCCCAGGGCCTTGGCCCTTTTATGAAAAAAAATTAAAAATGTAAACAGGAAGGGGGCTGCGTGGCTCCCTCCCAAGGCCAATTTTGGCCCTGGGGACCCTATCCCTGGGGCAGTGCCTCTTTTTTTTTTTTTTTAATTATGGCCCCCCTCCAAGGCTTCTTCTGGCCCCAGTCGCCCGGGGCCTGGCCTCTTTATTGGGGACCGTGGGGGGAGCCACAATGCCCCCACAGTACCTGCCGACTCACCGAGTCCTGCAGGAGCTGGCATTATTTTTCCACTTGGGGAGCTGCTGACATGCAGCACCCTGTGTGGAAAAGCAATGTGGTTTGATTTTTGGAAGCAAGAGAAGGTTTCTCTGCTCTCGCTTTCAAAACCCGAACCATAGTTTGCAATGACAGGCAGGAGCCTCATGGCTCCCACCCTGTCATTGCAAACAGCAGTGTCCAGGGGTGGGCACCCCGGGACACTGCAGGAGCCGGCCCTGGGGGGTGGTGGTCCCCAGGGCCAACAAGGGCGCCAGGAGGGGGGCCGCGCGGCCCCTCCCAATGTTTGCACAGCCCTGGGAAGGTGGTGGTCTCCGGGGTGTGTGGGGGGGCTCAAGCCCCCCATGCAGGTCTTAATATTTAAAAAAAAACAAGCCCCTAGGGGTGGTGGTCCCTGGGGCAAAATAATTAATAAAATGCCCGGGGCTTGGGAGGCCTTGAGGGCTCCCCCCACCCATTAAAAATGAAGCCCCGGGGCTGCGGGGGCTGCAAGCCCACCTGCAACTCTTGACCATGTCATGAATGATGTAATATGTGACCTCATCAGCAGTGCATAGCGGGGGTGCGAGTTATAGTTAGCTGAACTAACTATAACAGGGGAATTTCTATGGTTTCTAGGGCGGCTTCTTACGGCGGGCATGGAGAATTAAGCTTCTTTCCTCAGTATTGGGACTCTTTGCCTGCTGCATTGGTGTGATGGTTTGACAGGCTTCTCCATGCCCGCCGTAAGAGGCCGCCCTGAAGGGTCAGGAGCTCCATATTTTAGCTGTTTTGGGGCCTTTTGCCCAGGGGTACTCAGTGGTGCATGGCCTGAGTCGTTCTGTGGGGTCTCTTTAATGTAAACATCATAAAGGGCATGGATGGAATTGGATTGTGGTGATTTTTGTGTGTTTTTGGATTTTTTGGGGTGTTGATGGGGCATGGCCATGTGGGTGGGGGCCCTTTTGAGGACTGGTACAGGCAGGGCCTGGCCATGTGGTGGGGTCAAGGGGCCATTTTGAAGCCAGGCAGTGTGCTTTGTGCCATAGGCCTGTATCCAATGTGCCTTGCTTTCATCCATTATGCCCAGGGTTACTCAGTGGTGCATGGGCCTAGTCTTTCTGTGGGGTGTCTTGAATTTGAACCTGATTGTGGGCATGGATGTCATTGGATTGTGGTGCCTTTTGCCCAGGGGTACTCAGTGGTGCATGGCCTGAGTCGTTCTGTGGGGTCTCTTTAATGTAAACATCATAAATGGCATGGATGGAATTGGATTGTGGTGATTTATGTGTGTTTTTCGATTTTATGGGGTGTTGATGGGGCATGGCCATGTGGGTGGGGGCCATTTTGAGGACTGGTACAGGCAGTGCCTGGCCATGTGGTGGGGGTCTAGGGGCCATTTTGAAGCCAGGCAGTGTGCTTTGTTTTGCCATAGGCCTGCACCCAGTCTGCCATGCTTTCATCCATTATGCCCAGGGGTACTTAGTGGTGCATGGGCCTAGTCTTTCTGTGGGGTGTCTTGAATGTAAACATCATTGAGGGCATGGATGGCATTGGATTGTGGTGATTTTAATGTGTTTTTCGATTTTTGGGGGTGGTGTTGGGGCCTGTCCGTGTGGGTGGGGGCCATTTTGAGGCCTGGTCCAGGCAGGGCCTCGCCATGTGGGTGGGGGTCTAGGGGCCAATTTGAAGCCAGGCAGTGTGCTTTGTTGTGCCATAGGCCTGCACCCAGTCTGCCATGCTTTCATCCATTATGCCCAGGGGTACTCAGTGGTGCATGGGCCTAGTGTTTCTGTGGGGTGCTTTAATGTAAACATCATTGAGGGCATGGATGGCATTGGATTGTGGTGATTTGTATGTGTTTTTCGATTTTTGAGGGTGGTGTTGGGGCCTGTCCATGTGGGTGGGTGCCATTTTGAGGAGTGGTACAGGCAGGGCCTGGCAATGTGGGTGGGGGTCTAGGGGCCATTTTGAAGCAAGGCAGTGTGCTTTGTTGTGCCATAGGCCTGCACCCAGTCTGCCATGCTTTCATCCATTATGGAGAAGTGTGGCTCACTGGTTAGAGCAGGCAGACCCTGAAGCAGAGGTCAGACCCGGGACCAGGGTTCAATTCCCGACGCGGCAGGGTCTTGAGCTCAAATGTCCATGGACTCGATAATTCTCACTTCGGTGCCTGACCTAATCATGGGTTCACACTCTGCAACTCTGGGCATTAAGCTTGCTTAATCTCCACAACGGCCCCCCGCGGCGGGATGCCTGGCTTTCACCTTGGGGATGCCCTGTAGGGGCTATCTCACAGGGAAAAGCCAGGACGTGTTCCCCAGGCAAGCGCGGAGATACCCCTTTGGGGGTCGATTCAGGCGCTATATAAGAAACATAATAATAATAATAATAATTGGAGGTTTTCATGTGGATGTTAATTAAGGGAGCATGACCCACTCGCTACACAGGAACCTACTAAGGTAAAGCTAATAAGCTAATCGCAGTGCAGCACTGGAAGGGATTCGGTGTGGAGAACTTCCACACTGATCGTCCTGGGTACCAGATGTTTTGGACGGAGTTCAATAATAATTAGCATTTGCTACAATGGACATTCATGTGACTGCATAATATTTTAAGATTAAGTATGTCAACAATCTCATCTGTTATATCTTCTAGATTATAGCCATGATCAATTTCATCTCCACGGGAGCCACAAAGACATCCCCATCCACAGCTTCCAGGTAGGTTTCAAATGCCCAGTGATTACCTTGTAAAAAAAAAGTGCTGGGGCTCTCACCAGGAGTCAGCTTTAGCCAGTCCATTTCTACTGTTAGCGCTGCCTAACATAGCACCGACAAAACTTACAAGTGGGGAGAGGATATGGCCTAATGACAAGAGCTGCAGACTTTGGGGCCGGGGTAACGGGTTCGAGTTTTGGCATTGGCTCAACATCCTGTGATTCTCAGTGAATCACTTAATCTCGTCGTGCCCACCGAAAAAAAATGTGTCCTTAACTGGTGCTCAAGCGCCGGTGTTGATGATTAAGTGCTGGGGCTGATCACCAGAAACCACTGGCTCAAATTAAGCACTGCAAATTACTCTCTCCTAGCTTCTCAGGCCATAATTTGAAGACCTGGACTGTTTATGTTTATGTTTATGTTTATTAAAACTTTTATAGCGCGCTCTATTACCACGGGGTATCCTGGCGCGGTGAGTGATTGGACAACAAGAGTGCTAGATCAGAGCCTAAACGAGCTGTTAAAGGGGGGCATTGAACAAGACTCTGCAATAAAATAGTATGTGCTGCAACAGCCGGTACATCCATGCAACAATTATTTAGATAATAACAAATCACATTAGGAAAAGCGGTCACGGTTGTCAAGGAAGTTGCAAAAATATATTAAAACAAATAACTAAGGGTGGGCATTGTTCGGGAAGCAGGGCTACGCAAAGTGCACTTCGCACTACGCGAACTTCACTTAGCACTACGCGAGCTGCGTGGTGGCATGTTTGCACTGTGCAAGATGTGTTTTCAATGATTGCACAGTGCAAACAAGCATCCGGCACTGTGCAATCATTGAAAACGGAATATTGCACAGTGCAAGCTGTAGTTTTCTGCTGCTCGAGTAGATTGTTACTCGAGCGGCAGCTTTCTCAACGCGAACTGGCAGTTTCTCATTGAGAGCGGTCTCGAGCATGCGCAACCACTCACAATGAGAAACCTTACCTCCCCACATTGAGAATCTCGCCGGGATGTAATTTTGCTTGCTCGAGGTCGCGAACATGACATTCAGGACCGCGAACAAGCAAAAAATTAGCTCTGCACTACGCTACGCTGCACTACGCGTGTTCACACTGTGCTACGTGCAGCTCGCGTAGTGCGAAGTTGCGCAAACTTCGCAAACTCCGCGAGCGTAGCGTAGTGCTTCGCCCAGGGTTACAAATAACACAGTCAGTGTTGACACAGAAAAATCAATGTTCAGATTTCCTATTTTTATTGTGCCATATTTATTAAATGGACATCCAAAGTAAAATCACCATTACGCACCTACTTATTTTTTTATGTAACCATGTTTTAATCTCATTTCTGTGTTCATGCAGGAAGCAACAAACAGGATACCCAGATGCAAGACTTCCAAGATCCAAGTCCTGTTTCCAACTTCATAAATGCTTGCTACAATCAAAGTCCATTCTTTATATTCATGTAGACTTTGCCATAAGGCTTTCTGGATCCAGGGCAGGTCACACGCAGAGAAGGCTCCAATCAACACCGATCCTCCACACAGGCACATGCTGCCACCTAACATAAGACCTGACTAAATTTTGTTTCCACTGGTTCACTGACATAATATTGATACAACAAGTTTCGACCCACAAAATTATCGGCACGTTAATATTGTGATATCAAAAACCTACACTTAATTGAAAAAATACATTAATATCGCGAACAAAAATTGAAATTAAAAATATCTCTATGCTCGTCTATTGAAAACAAAAATATGGTAAACAAAAATATTGTCATTTATAAATAAAAGTAGAAAAACTGCAAAAATATTGAAACCAACAATATGAACGACGTAACTAGAATTAAATACAATTCAACTTAGCTATAAAAAATACCAAAAACAAACATGTTTAATACATAAAAGTAATAAAACATGTCCCACATTATTAATAAAACAATGTAACATTTTCATGGTTACAAAAATTCCATTTCCCGAATTTGAACATTACATTACTTTAAAATATAGAATTTCACATATATATATACACCTCACTAAAATATATCATATATTTTTTTCACTTTATATTTATTTTGGAACATAAAATAAATAAATATAATGTAACAAAAAAGAAATCATCTCCATAAGCATGCGAAATAAACATTAATTGGCGTTTCCCAAATAAGGACATAGCAGACAAAATAATTGAAAGGACACTAAAATAACCAATACTTCGAAGCTACACAACTGTACAAAAAATAAAACAACCATACCAATTATCTCCTTTGCTGCTCAGCCGGTTTTTTTATTTCCCTGGAAGGGGCCCAGAAATTGGCAAAAATACAGCTAAATTGTTTTGTTTTGTTTTAAATTGGAAAAAATGGGCTGTAGATGAAAGCAGCTAGTTTTTTCCCTGCAAAAAGTATCAACAAAGGGTTTCTGGTGCTGAAATCACCATCTTCCTAGCTTTCAGGGACTGGCAGACTTTTGTCAGAAACCCAAACTTTTTACACAGTTTTGGCATTTTACTAGCGCACAACCTTTTTTTGCTATTTTTGTGCTTTCAACCTCCTTCAAGTTAATGGTAAAGATGGGTATGAAGGCAATGACGGATCCTGTAAAGCTATACATTTATGAAAAGTAGACAAAATTCTGAATTAAGCAAGGGGTCATTTGTGTAGATCCTTTAAGGTTTTCCTATAGAGACTAACAGTTGTCAATAGGAAAAATTGAAAATGAGTTACAAGAAACAGCCATTTGTGCCCATGTTTTCACCTGTTACTTCTTCAAAGTATGTCAGGTTTTTTAAAACAATATACTGTTACATCCACTAGACCCTTCTGGTTGTGGGTATATATAGGACTTGTAGGTTCACCAATTCCCCGAGGAACCCAGAGCCAATAACTGAGCAGAATCTTGCAATATGTTTTTTAATGTGTACAGGGTATATAGCAATTCATTTGAGAAAATATAAACAGGGATAAATCGGTATGAAAGACACTTATGTATTTCTGAAATGGGAACATAACATTGTGCTTAGAAAGAGTAGCTATTTGCAAATGTCTAACATTGCGGGTACCCATACCAGCATGTGAATTATAGGACATTTTTCAAAGTGACGTCTATTTTACACCTTGTCTTACATTTAGAAGGCAGAAATGCATTGAAAGTCAATAAGTAAAAACAGTTGCTCTACAATTCTGTGTTCCCGATAAAAATGTATCGCCTCACTAGTGTGGCTAGGTGTATTGCCCGCAACAGGAAGTGGCCCAAAACGCAACGTGGACTCACCACATTTTCACAGTGAAAACTGACCCCTTTTTTCAAGAGTGCCCCGCTGTCGATTTTGAACCCTAGCTCTGGCGGCACCTAGGGAAACTTAGCAAACCTATATGTTTTTGAAAAATAAACACCCAGGGGGATCCAGGATGGGGTGGCTTTTCTAGCTCTCACCAGGTTCTGTTACCCAGAATCCCTTTCAAACCACAAACTGTAGAAAAAACACACTTTCCTTACATTTCTGTGGTGGAAAGTTCTGGAATCTGTGTGGATCCACAAAATTCCACCCACCCTGCATTCCCCAAAGTGTACCAAGAAAAGTGGGACCTCACTTGTGTGGGTTGGCTTAGTGCCCGTGACAGGAAAAGGCCCAAAACGCAATTTGGACACACAATATATTCACAGTGAAAACTGGCCCTTTTTCTGCAAAGTGTTAAGCTATAGACTTTGAACTCCAGGTCTGCCGGCATCTAGGGAAACCTAGAAAACCTATAAATGTTTTAGTCCTAGACAACCAGTGGAATCTAGGATCGGGTGACTCTCACCCAGTTCTGTTACCCAGAATCCCTTGCAAACCTCAAACTTTGTAAAAAAAAACACATTTTTCTCACATTTCTGTGGTGGAAAGTTCTGGAATCAGTGTGGATCCACATATTTCCACCCACCATGCATTCCCGAAAGTATCCCGAGAAAAATGGTGGGTAGGCCTAGTGCCCGTAAAAGGAAATGGCCGAAAACTCAACGAGGACGCATCACATTTTTGCAGTGAAAACGAACCCTTTTTTAGCAAAAGTGCATAGTGGTAGATTTTGAACCCTAGCTCTGCCGGCACCTAGGGAAACCTAGCAAACCTATACTCTTTCTAAAACTAGACACCCAGGGGAATCCAGGATGGGGTGACTTGTCTGGCTCGCACCAAGGTCTGTTACCCAGAATCCCTTGCAAACCTCAAACTTTGTAAACAAAAAAACACATTTTCCTCACATTTCTGTGATTGAAGGTTCTGGAATCTGCATGGATCCACATATTTCCTATCACCCAGCATTCGCCCAGGTCTCCTGATAAAAATGGTACCTCAATTGCATGCATGGGTCAAGTATCCGTGACAGGCAAGGGCCCATAACATATTAAGGAGACATCAAAATTACCTATCACAAAACAACCTGGTTTTACAAGGGGCGTCACCTTGGTATTTTCTGACCCGGGCTTGGCGGCCATCTTGGGAAACCTACCAAACTCACACATTTCTGAAAACTAGACACCCTGGGGAGTCCAGCGAAGTATGGCTTATGTGGGTTTTCCAATCTTTTCCTACACAGAAAATTCCTGCAAACCTCAAATTTAGCTGAAAAAGATTACTTTTTTCTCAAATTTCTGTGTGGGAAAGTTATTTAATCTGCATGGATCCACAAATTTCCTTCCACCTACATTCCCTAGGTCTCCCCATAAAAATGGTACTTCACTTGCGTGGGTGAGTCAAGTAGCCACGACAGGCAAGGGCTGAAAGCGTATTGAGGAGACCTCAAAGTTACTTGTCACAAAACAACCTGGTGTTGCAAGGTGGTCACCACCGTTTTTGGCACAGCTTGGCTGCCATCTTGGGAAAGTACCAAACCCACACATTTCTGAAAACTAGTCACCCGGGGGAGTCCAGTGAGCTATGGCTTGTGTGTATCCCCCAACGTTTTACTACACAGAATCTCCTGCCAACCTCCATAACTTGTCCCAAGGTCTGACCATACTTAACCAAGTAAATGGACCACCTATCATGGTCAAACAAACACAATTGTAGCAATAGCTGGACAAAGATTGCTAAAGAAAGGCAAGTTGTTTATTAAAGAGTACAATTTGGGATCCAAAAACAAAGGCCAAAGGCCAGTCCAAAATTCAGTATGTGGCCCTGAAGACTGCTGTGCCACCTAACTTGTCTACCAGAACACTGCCAGGGTAAGCTCCCAGGAAGAGACATCTAGTGAGCAGTCCAGGCGTCTGAATGATGTTATTTGGGTGGGCTGGGGTTGAGATTGGGAGAGCGGGGTTGGTCCTTGGGAGGGATGGGCTCAGGATTGGGAGGGGTGGGTTGGTCCATGGAAGGGCTAGGCCTGGGATTGGGAATGTTGGGTTGTTTGTGTAAGGGCTGGGCTTGGGTTTGGGAGGGCTAGGTTTGATCATCCAGGTATTCTGTAAACTTGAAGGGTAGTGTATAGGGAGGGAGGAACAGGTTTAGTAATTTATTGTTTTGCCTTAGATCTGTGGTGGGGTGGGGAAGAGGTCCTTTGGGTTTTGGTCAGGGTGGCTAAATTTCATGATGGGTGGTTTTCCTTTTTTTTAGATCATTGTGTGGTGGGGAGGGGTTTAGTAGGGGTAGCTGTTTTTGTGGTGGACATGGAAGTGAAAGGATAGGGTAGGGGTAGGAAAGAAGATGTTTTGGGTTTTGGAGGGGGTAGCTGGGGCAGGGAAGAGGTCAAGAACAAGTTAGTTCCATGGGAGACTGGGGAGGCAGTAAGGCAAGGTGTTGTGTGTTGGTGATAGAGAGGTGTGAAATCCGAGGTGTGGATGTGCATGCTGTTTGTGCATGTCTCTATGTGTGCTTGGTTGATGAATGTTCCTGTGCCTTGCCAATGTATGATGTGTCTGTGGCTGGTGGTTTGGTGTCTGGGTGTGTGATATTAGTAGTGGCTATCAGGCACATGCATCATTGTTGGCTTTTGCGATTTCTTAATTGCGTTTTTTAAGGAATCGCAATTAAGAAATCGCAAAAGCCTATGCATGAAGAAATCGCAGAATAATTTGCGATTTCTTAAAATTCCTTAATTGCGACTCGCAAATTGCGAATCGCAATTAAGGAATACCTCCCCTAGAGGCCCATAGGAATGAATGGGAAGACATTCTCAATTTGCGATTAACAATTAGCGAATTGCAAATTGAGAATGCCCCCACATACCCCAGCCCCCACATGCTTGCGACCTTGGGCCAGACTGCCCCCTCCATCGAATCTTCATCCTGGACCTTGTTTAGACTGCTGTTGATATACTGGGTGAAAGGTCACCTGGAACAAAGACAATAAAGCCATGATGCCCTGCTAAATGCCTTCATTGAATGCTGTGTAGCTAGTATCTGCAGTACTGTGTAATTGCTTATTTTGTCAGCTGTCTTTTTAATGTAGCTCATCATGGGATCAGCGCTCATACATATTCTTTTTTTTCAACAATCCAATACAGAGACCTACATAACTTTGCATTACCCCCAGGTCCCCCTTGTCCTTGTCCACTTCATCACAAGGGAGATAGTACCATCTCCCCATACAGATAAAAGAACATAGGAATACCAGTACTCTCTCCCACCGGAAGTCCACATAATCTCATCAACGGCTTCCTTCAAAAAAGAAGTGAAATCATCCTTATGAACACGTTTTTGCCTTAAATGACCATGGCTCGTCTGTATCACTCACTGCCCTTGGATTAACTACTATATAAGACTATCACTTGTGAAGCCCAACGTTGTTCGGTTATACTCTCATAAGTTAGGTTTGTTCTCCTCCCAGGATGCTTTGTATTATTTAAATGTGATGTTTTTGATACACCCGCTGTCACTGTTCCTTGCATGCATTCTCAAATGATGTTGGTTTTACTCCCTTCTTATTAAAGACAGTGCAAATTGTGAGGTGCTCTGATACCCATCTGGGTCTTGTTTGCGCTATACAAAACTTTATAAATAAATAGATAAATAAATCCTCACCGACAGTGTTGTCAACCCTCCCCTCCAAAAGTAGGAATGTGTTGCAGGAGATGTTGCAGCCCATGCTAAGTCCAGAGGTTGTCGGGGCAGATGTCAGCAGAGATGTTTTAGCTGGTGTGGGGGCGGGGTTGGTACAAGCCACTCACCTGAATTACAGTTGGTTTTGATGGGGTTACGCTGGACCCCAGGATTCCTCCTAGGGATCTGTGCTCAACACCAGGGTGTAATGCTGTATCGATCACAAGCCCAGTGGGGAAAGAGGGTTGGGATTTGGAAAGACACAAGATGATATGGTTTTCCCCTGTGGTGACTGCAGTGAACCTCACAAGGACTCGCCTCAGATTTTATGATGCACCCTACCAGGCAGTACGTGCAAGGCACAATGATATAGGTTAGTACACAATGCTGAGGTAATTTTTCATTCTTTATATTATACAGCCCTTTAGTAGTAACCCATTCCTTACATAGGCATCTACAAGGTATTGGTTTTCCAATGAAGGAGTCTTCTGAACTCTCTGTTGGCTGGACATTGGAATCTCACCAAGGCTCATGGAAGATGGTACATTTGAACACACAAGATTTCCTTATACAGCTTAAAAACTAGAGGAGAAGCACTTGAGAAGGACCCTGGAATAACTGGAGTTTGGCAGAGCCCTGTCAGGCAAGGTTAAGGAGTGCTTACAAAATATTGTCTCTTGAAAAGGGATTATTCAAGAAAGCTAGTGAGCTCAGAGCATGGATGTATATGTTTATTCTATGAAAAAAACACAGGTTTCAAGAACGTTATAGTTAGACTGACATTTCACTTATACAAAACCAGAGAAGTTCAGCTATTATAGTTAGCTGAGCTAACTGTAACTCGCGCTCCCGCTGATGACATCTCAAATTACATCACTGATGACATCATCCAGTGATAAGTATTTCTAAAAAGTTTATTAATGATATATGTGTAGAATCAACAAAATGCCCTGAGCATATATATATATATACTAGCAGCCCATCCTGACGTTGTCCGGGTATGAATTGCTGCAGGCCAGTAGTATATTGTTTCGTAAGATTTCGTTTTGATAGCATTTCTTATCTGTGACGGACCTGTGAAATGCTCCGATTCACAGTGCACTGCTGATGCACTAAAGAGTGCGCGTTCAGTAGTGTGTGAACTCGAGTTTCCCTACTTTATTTTCCTTGCAATATTATATATCGCAAACTCGACAACATGGCATGAGCACAATTTACATTACAGTAGAACACATTCATTTGTGGTAGGCACGGGGAGACAAAGCGATTCATCTGGAATCACAGGATGTTGAGCTGATGCCGAGATTCGAACGTAGCTCCCCATCTCTAAAGTTCGTAATTCTAGAACTTGTGGTGGGAGGTGTGTCTAAAAGTGTATGTCAGTGCAGGGCATCAATGAGAGAGACCTATGCATTTTTCCAATCGGTGGTGAAAAAATATGAGTATGTTGCTGCAGATGTGGGCCGCCGTGCCACCAATGTACTTACGGGGGAGGGTAAACACCCATTATTCCGCAACTTTCTTTCCGCATACCATCACTCCGCATACTTTCATCATGAAAGTACCATGACTCCGCAATGCCATTATAACGCATGGCAGCACATTTTATATGCTTTTACCACGCATACATTTACAACGAAGTTCGTTGTAAATGCATGAATGATAAAAGCATGTGTTTTTTTTAATGTTTGGATAAGGCAAGTATATGTTTTGGGGTACTGAGGTATATGTTTTGGGGTGTTTGGGTATTTTAAGGGTTCAGATATAGTTTTGGGTTCTGGGGTACAGGGGTATTTTTAGGGTTCAGGGCTAGGTTTGGGTTTTGGGGTATAGGGGTATTTTTAGGGTTCAGGGGCAGGTTTGGGTTTTGGGGTACAGTGGTATTTTAGGGTTCTGGGCTAGGTTTGGGTTTTGGGGTACAGGGGTATTTTTAGGGTTCAGGGGTAGGTTTGGGTTTTGGGGTACAGTGGTATTTTAGGGTTCAGGTGTAGGTTTGGGTTTTGGGGTACAGGGGTATTTTTAGGGTTCAGGGGTAGGTTTGGGTTTTGAGGTACAGGGGTATTTATAGGGTTTAGGGATAGGTTTGGGTTTTGGGGTACAGGGTATATTTATAGGGTTAAGTTGGGTTAGTGTTTAAGGGTGTTGGGGTATTTTATAGAGTAAGGGTGGGTTATGATTATGGGGTGCAGGGGCATTTGAAGTAGGGGTGGGTGGAATTGGTGCGAACTTGGTACAATAAATCCACAATATTTTGTTCCGTCAGATTTCCAATTATTAAAACAGAAACCTCATATATTCAAGGTAAAATAACAAGTATTTCTACATGCTAAAATGCATATAGTCATTTCACAAAAGTGAAATTAGCTTCCAGGAAGCAGTGAGAGAGGTGATGATTTTGAGATCAACCCCCTGCAAAGCATTATGGGATGGGATTAGCAGTGGGAAGTGAATATTATAGTATTACACATCAAGCTGCAGTTCACCTCGTCGTCCTTAGATGTCCCTGATGAGGCAAATGCAATAGCATTTAAAATATTATACATCAAGCTGCAGTTCACCTCGCCGTCCCTAGATGTCCCTGATGAGGCAAATGCAATAGCATTTAAAATATTATACATCAAGTGTAGTGTAGTTCCTAGTTTCCCACTAGGCCCTGCGCATTGGAATAACATAAACAGTAGTATCGACGTGGAACTGCGGATATTCCAGGCCTCCACTGACTATGCTAAACTTAATTGGGTTGTGTTACCAACTAGCTCAGAGGTCACTGGAAACTTTCTTCTCTGCATAGGAAGTGATCAGCTTCCTTGGCACAGACAAGAAGGGATT
This sequence comes from Lissotriton vulgaris, assembly GCF_964263255.1. Taxonomy (NCBI): domain Eukaryota; kingdom Metazoa; phylum Chordata; class Amphibia; order Caudata; family Salamandridae; genus Lissotriton; species Lissotriton vulgaris. The sequence continues at coordinate 212,608,517 of NC_141686.1, forward strand.
CAGCTTTCCAACAACCATGCAACATGACAACTTTGCTCCTCAGATCAAGAGTCGATCTCTAGGGTCGTGTGAAACAATAGACACAGATTTCACTCAGTCAGTCTAGTGCAGTTTACTTTCACAGTATGTAGAGAATAGAGAGACGGGCGTTTATCAATAAAGGGTTAACATTTATTGAACAGTCTTTCTTCTCATACAAGAGAAATGTATTGCCACAATTGCAATAACTGTTATTATAAAAAGTACGTACAGTAAGATAAGTATTGCGAAATAGAACTGTAAAAGCATTGATATGGTTTCTTAGCCATGCAATGGTTTAAAAGTAATAAAACATATATACAGTCATATATACATTAGGCTAACATACTCAACTGGTGCTTCTAACTAAGCCTACCCCAGTGTGCCTGACCTAAGCCTAACACGTGAGAAGGGGAGTAAGTAAGTAGCTTAAGTTAAGTTGGTTTTGCCAAGGTTTGTTTCAAGAATTCTCGTCTAAGGGTTTAGTCAACACCATACCTCTGACTAGAATGATGGAGGATTGGTATCTCCTTCAGGGGTCTCTCTCGATATCCCAGTCACCCGCGAGGGTAAACTGGAAGCGCCGGGACTGGATTTCTCTGCACGAGAAATGCAGCGGCTTCTCTCAGCGCGTCGAGGAAGGAGGGGTGACAGCGTCCGCGGGCAGCTGGGCTGGATGTCTTCGCAGAGGACGGCTGCACGGCTCCTCAAGCGTACTGAACCATAGTTTGCGCTGTAGCGGCGATAATGGTAATCAGTAGCTTCACCACCACAGGATAGCAGGCTGCAGCGACAGAGTGCTAGTTTTTACCAACACGGGGTCGTGCAGGCAGCTGGCATCAGCAATAGGTTCGCTCATTGCTTAAGGCAACGTTGGTAATATTTATACCTGACAGGTGGCGGGTTTGACGCAAGTTTGCTGGACATAAGACGTCAATTAAAGATGTCACTAGGAAGTGACAGTTATCAGTTGCTCATTAGAGTTCCATTACTAATCAAAACATAGCAAGCGGGGATTTCCAGGTTTGCTAAGTTTTTATCTTGTTGAAGAACTCGGAGTGTTATCTAGGAATATCAGATAGTGACTGCTGCTCTGTCATTGCACTAATTGGTCGCAAAGGAAGTAGCAGAGAGTCATGCTGGAATGTGGCTCTGTTCGTGTGAGGCCAGAGATGACTTTTCAGAAAATCGCACTTGAACGGTTATGCCAATATAGGGAATAAATGGATTTATAGCCGAATAGGGGCATAAGGTCACAGTATCGATCAGGAACCTAGATAAGCACGCAACACCCACTCCACGTATACATGTCCATCAAAATTACTAAAACTAAGCAATAAGATGCATGTGTAACATTGCCCACCCCAAAATACATAAATGCATTCGAAATAGGCGTACTCGTAATACATGGAATTTAGGTACTGTACGTTTTTTAAAGCATAGTAACCATTCAAAAGGTATTGCATATGAAATCAATGAACGATTATGCAAAAGGAATTACACATGAAGTATCTCTGACAGAAGAAATGCGAGATAAATCATCACATAAAAATGCATTGTAATAACATGTGTGCTAGAGGCTGGTGTTATGTTGTTATGTCTCTAGATGTGTTTAGAAATAGAAGTGTGAAGCTTCTGTTCTCTAAGAATAGTTTTTACGTTAAGCAAAGAATTTGGTCGTGCCAAAAAAGAGAGGGTCAATATTAAACAAAAAATTGTCCAATTCAAAGAAAAATAGATTTCCAAAGCTCTTGGCAGTTTTTGTTGATCAAAACTGAAGGCCGAATTCAGAGTTCATGGGAACGCTGTGTGTCGGAAAGTTTCTCAAAAGTTATTGTTTCTCTATGGGTGAGAACATCGTATCAGACAGGCTCGCAAAGAATTGGTCTACAAAATCAGGTGATAGTTCAACCAAATTAGATAGCGCTGTAACTTGGCAGGTGTGAGAATGATTGCTGTCATCGAAGGCAGGACCAGCAATGCTCACAGAACGTTGTACCTGGATGATGTTGCTTTTGTCACTCGCTCCACTGTTACCACTTGGCTGTAGTACAGGAGTCTCCACGAATGCCGTCATCAGGATTGGTAGCCGCTGGGGACAACACAATGCGTGAGCCGTTATTGGACTTAGCAAAGTATCGACGTCCATTGGTACTGCTGATGGAAGTGAAAGACAGATGTCCAACACGCATTCATCGCCGCAAAGCATACACCGTAGCACAGGTAAAATGCAATTTTGCCATATCGGTCTGAATGAAAGGAACCAGGTCATGTTTAGATCTCTTAGCCTGGCCAATCCGAGGACGTTAGTTATCCTGTCCCTGTAGCGCATTGCTAGGATTGTCTCTTCCATTCCCATGGGAGCTATGTCTGAGCCGAGGCTTGCCATAACGTAGCAGGATGGTCAAAAATAGAATCCCTGCGATGAGTCCCAAAAATAGTGGTATGCCGCCAAAGATGGAGTGCACAAAATTAGGAAAGATTCCCAAAATTGCCTGGAAGGGTGTCAGCAGTCCCGTAAAGACTGTCTTAAATATGCCTGGGATGCTTGTTGCACTAGACATGTTAAGGAGTTGGCTGAACATTTCTACGAAATGCACGGGGCAATTTGTTGATAAAAGGTCATGAACCTCAGTAGCCGTCCTTGCGACTAGAAGATCATACGTCTCTTTAGATGACGTTATAGGCACTGTTGTCTGTAAAAGCACAGATTTCATTTTGCTTAATGTATCAATTCGTATAGAATAGAGATTCAGACAAGGCCAGAGGGGAGTCACTATGTCTGGAGGCCCGCTCGGGAACAATGCTTGCATGCAACATTTGACCATGGACGTTACTTGTACTAGATAACTTTTTCCGGGCGCGAGGCCACAGCACCTGTGATCCGTTCTAAGAATGTAACTCCCGTTTGCGAGTTGCATAAAGAAGGGCTCTATCTGAGTTGCAGGTGTGACTAGCTGGTGGCATGAAAGGTTGTTTGAATTTCCATCACATGCTCCGTGTAAATTAATACCTTGACACAAAAGTATACCGCTTAGTGAGTGTTTACAGTTGTCACCACTAAGAAATACATTTTTGTCGCTGTCACTATAGCAAGAATGAGTGTATGGTAATCTCCATTCGGATTTAACATATCCCTTACCCAATTGTTCATATTGGCCAGCAGGTATGTACTCAAGGCATTTATGAAATCGGAAAGTTGTTATCGGAATTGTGATAATTCCGTGTATTATCCATTCAATGACAGGGCTCTCTGACATTGTCAATGGTAATCTCTCGAGTTTCTCGATGCTCAAGATTGTATAGTCTGCTCCTTTCTGTGCCAAACTGATCTGTTTATCAGTAAGGTTAAAAATGGAAAATAATGACGTTGTGTTGATTAAACGCCAAGGCACATAGCCTGAACGAAGATTTTGCAGCGTCCAGCCTAATTCTATAATAGTGCGTAATTGAGACTGGCCATGTTGTAACATTAGCAAATCTCTGTCTATCACATCAAAGGCAGAGGATACAATATTGTCCAAAGAATATATTCTGGAAGACAGAGTCATTAACCCATTGTCTACTACAGAAAGTGATTTCTCCAAATTAATACGATCAATTTCTCGTATTTTTTCAGCAGTTTCAATTTGCTTTACTTTCCAAGCCTCGTTGTAAGCAGCATAGATACTGGTCGCTATGAAACGCTTTTGACGCTGATTGCGTGGTCCAAGAATGAAGTCGCGCAAATCAGCACCATCTTTTAATAAAGACAAGTGTTGCTTAATTTCAGCTAGTGTGGATGTAGTTAGCCATTCTAGGCAGAGTTTCCCTACACTGTATGTTGTTATCATTCCTGGATGTTGTCTCTGGGAATATCTTGAGTCTAATCTGGTCATTTTTAACCCCTGTGTTTTATTCAGGAACCTATCTTGACAGCTATTTGTGTCTGTAGGCCAGATTAACCACTTTTTCCAATCAGGATGTGTTCTGTTGAAATTTAAAATGTGTGACACGTCTAACTCAATATCAGCTGTTGCATTTTCAGGTAATGGCTTTGGTATAGACGGTGTTTTAAGTTCTTTGTTCTTAGCTAGGCCAAGACAAGATGTTTGGTGTACAGTGTCATTTAAAAATAACATTTGTTCAGGTATCATGCAGGTTCTAAAAAGTGCTTCAATGCCTTGCACCTGCCAATCTTTTGTACCCCAAATCGTTTTCGTTTCAATATTATTTTTCCAATAATCAAAACCAAATGTCATCATTTTGTCATAAAATGCTTCTGAATATATCAATTTAGAATTTGTCAGCATTGTTTTCATTCCTGTTTTATCTAACAGTTTATAATAAAACGTTTCTGCATCACTGGTGTTAAACCCTGTGAAGTATTTGAATTTCTCAAAAAATGCTTTAGAACTGCTTTTAGGTGGTGTAGCACAATGTTCCCATTGATTATACATAAAAACATTTCTAGGCTGTGCAGATTTATGCAAGTAATGATCCCCATAATGGGTGTAACAGAATAACTGCTCATAACTAGATGAACCTTGTAAATAATCATGATCTGTGAATCTAGCTGACATTACTAAATCAGACATCATGTCATTAATACTGTTAAAGTCCCAATCCTCAGAGAATGTACTTGGTGTCACAAAGTCACTTAAGGAAACCTTTAGTTGATGAGGATACTTCAGGATTTCGACCGGACCATAGATCTCATAGTCTGTTTTCTCCCATACTACCCCACCAGGTATTGGAATTGCTGTGACATTTACTGTTGACAGTTCTCTTTTCTTCACGTGGGATGATCTGTGTGGTTTCAGGACTAGGTTGATGTTCTGACTTGCTGTGTCCATTGTAATATATTTTCCTTCAATGAATTTTCCCAAACAAAGTACCATGATGAGCCAAAGCAGGAGGAAAAATACACCTAGACCGAACCAGAACTCTAGCCAAGGGGAAACAAGGTAGATTTCCTTCAGTTGATGAAAGAGTTCCGTTGCTTTTTCTTTAAAAGACTTTTTTGTTTCTGGCATCACTTCGGGGTCATTTAAATCTTCAGAGAAGTTGTCGAAGTTGATGAAATAACCAGAGGCAGTTCTGTCAATTGATGGGATTGTTTTTTCAATCTGTCTCTCGGTAGCACTTTCTGATGCCACATTAGTGTAGACTGGTGTTGTTTCTTGACGAACTGTTTCAATCTGTGTTTCAAGAGGCACGAGTTCCATGGCATTATTGCATAGTCCTTCATTGTGCACTGCAGGCTGATCGAATGTGATTAGTCTTTCAGTTTGAACCTCTTGGATTGTTGCAAGTTTGGGTATTCTGTTGTTTCTTGGGAGTCCACTGGGCCTAGTGTTGATTATAGGCCACATGCTTGTGGTTTTACCAGATCGATAGACACGACTCTGTTCTCCTTTTTACCAGCAAGGGGCGGTAGCACAACTGATCTTGTTCCGGTGACTGCTAAGACAGGTACTGCTTTTCTGTAAGAAGGCCCAAATTCCTTCTTAACCGCGATCTTTTCTCTGAATAGATCCCCAATCTTTGGAATCCAGACAGGCCTTGCTGGGGCTGTTGCGGGTGGTGCCTCGTCAGTGGTACTTGGCTGTTGCTTTAACTTTATGTTGCTTAATGATTTTCTTGTTTCATTCAGTTCCTGTAAAACAGCCAAACGGTCTTTTACTTCAAACTGCTTTGTTTCTGCTTGTACCACTGACATCTGACTATCGAGGTCCTGAACGTTCATTCTAATTCCGAACAATAGTTCGTATGGGCTGAAACCTTTTAGAGAATTTCTTGGCATGTTGTTAAGACTAGTCTGGACACTTATTAAATGTTTGACCCACCCAGCGCCTAAACCTAATACCTTCGCTGTTATAGATTGCTTTATGTCCCGGCTTTTTCTTTCTACCACACTTGTGCGATGGACAAGAATACCGCAACCCAATTCCCATGCTAGCCATGGCCCCCCCATAAGCTCGAGAGCTGAAAGCAGTACCTGGTCAGAATGGAACGTGGTAATTGCGCATATGCCGATATGGACTCGCTAATCTTTTATAACCGTTCTAGCGTCAGCCGAGCGCTGGGGACCTCATTTTTTAGGTGCTTTTCGCCTTAACTGTTAATAGGACGCAGGGTGGGGTGTAGGCAGCGTTACGCTCTTTCTGACTGGTAGCCGGTAGCAAGGTTCGCTACTGCGATCCCTATTGCAGATTTCACAGTTGTTTGCATATATTTGGTGTTCTACACTCATTTCCGGCCACCAGAATACTGATTGTAATTCAGTCAGTGATTCCTTGATCTCTCTGTGCCTTAGACCCAAACCCATGTGTGCGTCTGCTATTAAAAATATTCTCCTATTCATGTTTGGAATTACTCTGTCCCCCACTCCAGGGATTCGAGCAAAAGGAACGGAGTTTGCATCGATTATGTATGCATAATTGAGTGGATAGTTTACGGGTAGTGCTGCACAGTCGCCTTTTACGGTCGTTTTTACTGCCAGCATGGTTTCCCCGTCTATGTACTTATCTGTACGCTTTTTTGTGGCTACGGAAGCCGGGTTAGTTGCTTCCGCGGTGGCTGTATTAGCCAATGAATTCCCTGCAACGTGAACGCCATCACGTTGAAGACTCTGTGCGTGAATCACGTGAGTCTTTTGTAGTTCTTTGTGTAAAAGAGCTACCTGTTCCCAAAGCATTTTATGCTTTATTGTGGCACCTGTGTCATCTTTGTAGTCGTTTTTGATCCAACTCTGCAGTTTGTTATTGTAAGAATTGACGCAAAAATGAGAATCGCACACGATAAGTGTGGGGAATTCGCGTTCTGCATTTTCGAGCGCCATCTTTAAAGATCTGATTTCAGTTCTTTGAACCGAACAGTTTCTTACAGATTCAGTTTTTGTTACTTTCGGTCTGAATTTACCGCACAGCCAACGACCTTTAATGATCGCACATGCTGCATTGTAGGATTTGCTCTCTACGTTGAAATGCTGTACAAAGCTATCTGTATAGATTATACAGGCGTATTGTGGGAGAGGCAGAATTTCGATTGGCAGAGGATATTCTTCTTCATATTCTAAATCATTCAGTTCTTCAAATTGCGGGGCGAAATAGTATTTCACATCTTCCGCTCCTAGAGAATCTATGTACTGTATCCATTTCGGGTCCAGTGACACTGTAGGCAGGTTTACTGGGCTGAATAGCGCCTCGAAGGCGGATTCCGCTGTAAGGATATTAATCCGTTAGCCGTGTGCTAGTTCTCGTTCATTTGCTAATCCGATTTGCACTGCGTTCACAGTTCTTTCTGTGTGACTGAATGTTTTTTCTGCTTGTGTGTACAAGTGAGATTTAATTGAAATCGGTACCTTTTCTCCCTCATTAGAGGTTAGGTATGTGAATCCGCATCTTCCTGGGATGACACGGATTACAAGATCGATCGTGTTGTCACGTGTATCTAATTTAGTTTTTGCTAACATGTCTGTTTGCAGTGATCTCAAAATTTCTGTGTGTTTTTGAGTCCAATTGATTTGTTTTAAATCAGGTTTTATTAGTTCGTAGAGGGGTTTAACCCTCTCTGCGTAATTTAGGATGTAAGTTCTTCCGAAATTCAGAAAACCTAGTATGGATTGTAAATTCTTCAGCGTTTTTGGAGCTTGGAGTACAGCGCACTTCTCTAAGAAGTTGTCCGCTAGGCTTTTCCCTTCACTTGATAATTCGTACCCTAAGAACAGTACTGTCAGATGGGCAATTCGGGACTTTTTAAAGTTGAATTTGTAACCCTCTGCTGCGAACCCAAGTATAATGGTGTTCACTCTTTTCAAGTGAGTATCCAAGTCGTCGTCTGTGAGATAAATATCATCTACGTAAGACAATGCTTCATCATCATAGATTTGTAGTAACTCTGTTACCCTAGCTGAGAATAGTCCTGGGCTGTTCTTGAACCCCTGTGGGAGTCGACAGAATTTTTTCTGTGACCCAAATGCGGAGAAAGCGGTCAAGTATCTGCTTTCTGGTGCAATGTTTTGACAAAAGAAACCATTAGAAATGTCTAATGTCGTTTTGTACTTTTTCCTAACTATGTTATTCATTAGGGCTGCACTATGCGAGTTTTGTACTGCAAAAGTTTTGCAACATGTATTAAGATGTCTGTAGTCCAAAACTAGACGATATGAATTGTCTGGCTTGGAGACAGGAAACAAAGGATTGTTCATTTGAGAGGTGCATGTTTCAATCACCCCCTGGTACTCAAGTTGATCTAAGATCTCCCTGACCTGTTTTTTAGCTTCTTGCTTTATGGGATACTGCCGTTGGGCAGTTGGTTCACTTTTTAGTTGGATTTTGTGAGGCGGTGAATCCTCATCCCATCCTACATGATTTTTATACAATGCAGGTGCCTGGGCTACAGCCCATTTCCTTGCATATGTGTATTTTTTGTGAATCGGTATGTGATTCGAGAAGGCAGGCATAATCACTTCTTCGCCACGAGGGCACTCCCTGACAAACTCTGGGGGCCAATCTTTTTCAGCTAACAGAATATCATAGCCTTTTGAGAGCTTATCCCAAAATAGACCCTTAATTTTCCTAGTCTTATCACCCTCTATACGCAATGTTATTTCGTATATTTTATGGGGCTCGCTAAGCCTGGCGTCGGCAGTTTCAACCTGAATGTATTCATTCGTGTCCACTGTCTCCAGATGACTCATCAAGATCTTGCGCGCTATACTGATTTCTGCTGCACTGTCCAACATTGTCAATACCCACTCCCCGTTTTTCAACTGTGTCCTCAGTATTCTCGGCATGGTTGATTACTCTAATACTGGCTACCTTCTTTTTCTGAAATTGAGATTTCTTATTTTGAGCAGGTTCCTTGTCTTTGGACTTGGTGTGCTCTCCTGGGTCTGACCGTCCTCTTCTTTCCGAATTCTGTGGAAAAGATCGAGAGGGACGTGTATCAATACTTTGATATCTATCAGGTTTTTTTATATTATCCCTATTTTTAAGGTTATATCTTTTCTCAGAGGGCTCCCTCTGGGGAGACTGGCGTTCTCGAGTCGGAGTTCTTTCCCTCTGTCGAGGAGACCTTCCTCTGGACTGGAAAACTTTTTCCTTGGGAGTGGATTGTTTATTTCCATCCCAGCTCTTTTTAGGAGTGTTTGAATTATTTTTAATAAATAATTTTTCAGGATTTTCGAGCAGTTGGGGCTTTACTGGTTTTCCACCCAAGCTGTCTCTACCTAATTCTTCATAGCATTTTTCTATGATTTTTGCAAGCTCAACAGGATCTTTTATATCTGTTTCCCTCAACTTCTGGCGGATCGCCACAGATGCTGCTTCTCCCTTTACATTGGCTAATAATATAGCCGTGACCTGCTTGAAGTCTTTCAGTAATTTCATACCTAGATTTAAAGCGGGCTCTGGACCGAATTCATTTTGAATCTGTTTTAGCACGTCTGGTATTACCGCCATAGACGGAACACCGTGTGTTTTTGTGTAAATGGAAGCAAAGACTGTACCCCAAGTGTCACAGTCCTCCACGTGTGGTGCGATTCCCATAGGAAGGCAGATGGTCAAGATTCTGTGTTTCTCAATAGGGGTAGTATCAGTAAATACTGCCTCTATTTGAGTGATTTTCTGGGCTAACCAGAAAGGAATTTGTTCCCGTTTTACGGGTGTTTTACCAAGACATGACTGTATGTTCTGTGGTGTAATTTTATTTGTGTTCCCCTGATGAGGGGTCAGCTGTGGTGTATTAACAGCTGGCTGGACTGTTGCAGTCCGTATTACATATTGGACTAATTGCCTATGTATTTTTATTAATGTGTTTAGCTGTGCTAACAGCTCTTCTCTAGACATTCTTATAATGTCAGGATGTGGTGTGTAGCTGGCTAGAACCGGCCACGTGGCTCCTGGTCTACCTAGTGGACCGAGCCTGGTAATGTGATCATTGTGTTTTAGGGCGCCATTAAACCAGAGCAGGTGCTCTTGAAATTTAAGTGGAATTTCAACCTCCTCGAAAGGGGCGTACTCATCCGGAGGTTCCTCTATTTTGTAATAGTGAAACTCTTGTGTTATAGCGTTTACCGCTGGAAAGTTTATCCATGAATAGAATACCTCTGTCTGCCGATACTCGTGAGCCTCTATCACAAAAATTACTGTACCACCTTGAGGTGGCAGTCCGTTTTCTATCAGTTTTAAAGTTATAGATCTTCTTAACTGGACCGGGATGATAATAGCACCCGGGTCTGTGTATTCAGGACCTTGCTGAGTCGCATCTACTGCGGCCCCAGGGGCTCCGTTTTCTCCTGGCATTGTAAAAAATGCGAGGTTTGCAGAGTAGGTCTCCAAGGAGACAAAGATTAGATGCACAATATTTTGGAACACTGTATCCTTCAACGTTGAATAAACCAGAGCTTTACATAGGAATCTCTTCCTACTAAGGTCGGGCGGATTTTAACCTTTCACCCACTCCAGACGTCTATTGGAGTATTTACGGGAGAAAGGGGTGTGAAATATGCACGACTGAGTTACTCTACAAGTCTTACGTTAGTTTATCGCCTTACCAAACGTTAGGGCGCCATGTAGTGTAGTTCCTAGTTTCCCACTAGGCCCTGCGCATTGGAATAACATAAACAGTAGTATCGACGTGGAACTGCGGATATTCCAGGCCTCCACTGACTATGCTAAACTTAATTGGGTTGTGTTACCAACTAGCTCAGAGGTCACTGGAAACTTTCTTCTCTGCATAGGAAGTGATCAGCTTCCTTGGCACAGACAAGAAGGGATTCAGCTTTCCAACAACCGTGCAACATGACAACTTTGCTCCTCAGATCAAGAGTCGATCTCTAGGGTCGTGTGAAACAATAGACACAGATTTCACTCAGTCAGTCTAGTGCAGTTTACTTTCACAGTATGTAGAGAATAGAGAGACGGGCGTTTATCAATAAAGGGTTAACATTTATTGAACAGTCTTTCTTCTCATACAAGAGAAATGTATTGCCACAATTGCAATAACTGTTATTATAAAAAGTACGTACAGTAAGATAAGTATTGCGAAATAGAACTGTAAAAGCATTGATATGGTTTCTTAGCCATACAATGGTTTAAAAGTAATAAAACATATATACAGTCATATATACATTAGGCTAACATACTCAACTGGTGCTTCTAACTAAGCCTACCCCAGTGTGCCTGACCTAAGCCTAACACGTGAGAAGGGGAGTAAGTAAGTAGCTTAAGTTAAGTTGGTTTTGCCAAGGTTTGTTTCAAGAATTCTCGTCTAAGGGTTTAGTCAACACCATACCTCTGAATAGAATGATGGAGGATTGGTATCTCCTTCAGGGGTCTCTCTCGATATCCCAGTCACCCGCGAGGGTAAACTGGAAGCGCCGGGACTGGATTTCTCTGCACTGAGAAATGCAGCGGCTTCTCTCAGCGCGTCGAGGAAGGAGGGGTGACAGCGTCCGCGGGCAGCTGGGCTGGATGTCTTCGCAGAGGACGGCTGCACGGCTCCTCAAGCGTACTGAACCATAGTTCGCGCTGTAGCGGCGATAATGGTAATCAGTAGCTTCACCACCACAGGATAGCAGGCTGCAGCGACAGAGTGCTAGTTTTTACCAACACGGGGTCGTGCAGGCAGCTGGCATCAGCAATAGGTTCGCTCATTGCTTAAGGCAACGTTGGTAATATTTATACCTGACAGGTGGCGGGTTTGACGCAAGTTTGCTGGACATAAGACGTCAATTAAAGATGTCACTAGGAAGTGACAGTTATCAGTTGCTCATTAGAGTTCCATTACTAATCAAAACATAGCAAGCGGGGATTTCCAGGTTTGCTAAGTTTTTATCTTGTTGAAGAACTCAGAGTGTTATCTAGGAATATCAGATAGTGACTGCTGCTCTGTCATTGCACTAATTGGTCGCAAAGGAAGTAGCAGAGAGTCATGCTGGAATGTGGCTCTGTTCGTGTGAGGCCAGAGATGACTTTTCAGAAAATCGCACTTGAACGGTTATGCCAATATAGGGAATAAATGGATTTATAGCCGAATAGGGGCATAAGGTCACAGTATCGATCAGGAACCTAGATAAGCACGCAACACAAGCTGCAGTTCAACACATCGTCCCAAGATGTCCCTGATGAGTAAAATTCAAAAACATTGAAACCCTTTCATGAATGCTAAAAATTATGCTAATCTTATCCCATAATGCTTTGCAGGGCCTGTTAGTTGTATTTTTGTCCATAACTGTGCTTTGGGTGGTTCTAAAAGAATGGGACCTCCACTGAATTACTATTTAAAGGAAGCAAGAATGTATAGAACCTGGGAAGAAAAAACAACACTCGTGACAGAATGCCCCCAGCGATAGTCACGCCCCCAGCACACACCCACAGCACAATGCAGACACGCCCACAAGTGACTACTTTGCTGGCACGGTTCTTTTACCTTTTAAATGTATATGGTGGGCGTCTGCATAGCTTATGTCCGTCTGCTGCAACTGCCCTTTCCAAAGCTGTATTGGGTGTTGTGATTGGTGCTGTGGTTCCTGAGATTACCCGCCTCAAAGGTTTGGGCTCTCTCTTTATTATATTAGTATGGATATATCATGCTTGAATTTTTCGCCATCACGCAGAAAACACAGCACTCCGCAGGGACAAGTCAGGTCCACAGTTTCTTTATTTTTCAGGGACCCCACAACAAACCCGTTTTGGCATTTTGCCTTCGTCAGTGTCAGTGTCAGTGACACTATGCATTTGACATGTTAATAAAGTTTTTCAACCTTAATGGACATTCACAAGGAACTAACCCCTCTGCAACAACATAAGCGCCATCTTGGAGTGTATATTTGCTTATTACATTCCTGTAAATATTATGCACCCTTAAATAGGTTACTATGTACAAGGCAGAGGGTATACAACATTACACATTGGAAAATGCCACACAATCTATATATATAAACACACACACACTCAGGGTAGTCAAACAATGAGTGGGTGTATGAGCATCTTTATGAATGTATTAGTTTGTGCGTGACTGACTGTATAAGTGAGTGATTAAATGTGTCTTAGTGAATGTATGGATGAGTGCCTAATCTTTGTGAATGTGTGTATCGGTCTATCAGTTGGTGTGTAAGTGGCAGCATGGGTTGGTGAGTAGGTACATGAGTGTCTAGATGGGTTATTGATTAGTTGTCTGAGTACCAGTATGGATGCCTGAGTGTCATTGTGTGACTCCCTGCATGGATGTATGAGTGGGTATAACAGAGTATGTGATTGATTGTGTGGCTCTATGGGTGAGTGTGCATATGGCTGTGTCAGTGAGTGAATGGATGGCTTTGGTATACGAGTGATTAATTGCATATGTGAAAGGAAAAATATGTGAGTGTTAGAGTATATAAGTGACTGTATATATTAGTGTGTGCTTGTGTCAGAGACTGTAAGGAGAGTGACTATTTGTTAGTATCTGTATGAATAGTGAGCATGTTTCTGTATAGGTGTGTAAGTGGCTGTCTGATGGAGTGTTTGGGTGAGAGAGTAGGTGTATGACTAGCTGAGTGGATATATCAGCAGCTGTATTGGTGAGTGACTGGCTGTATGAGTGCCTGTATGGGTGAGTGACTGGATGTGTATGTAGACCTATGAATCAGTGAGTGGGTATCCTGTGTTTTTTTCATTGAATTTCTAAGGTTTTTTAAATGATAATTCCTAACTATAACCTCTATGTAAAGAGGCAAGAGAAGTGTCTCAGTGAATGGATTAGTGTAAGGTTAGTGCCTGTTCATTGGATGAGTACATGGGTAATGTCTGGGCGATTGGATGAATGCATGGGTAGTGCCTAAGTGAATGGATGAGTGCAAGGGTAGTGCCTGTTTGATTTAATGTGCAAGAGAAGTGCAGAAAGAGGAACAAAGGTGCAGAAGGAGGTAGAAAAAGTATAGAAAGAGGAAGAAGAAGAAAGGTGCATAAAGAGGCAAGAGAAGTGCAGATACATTAAGAAAGGGAAAGAAATAGGCAAGAGAAGAGCAGACAGAGGCAAGTGAGGTACAGAAAGAGACAAGGGAATTGCAGAAAGAGGCAAGAGAAATACAGAAAGAGGCAGGAGAATTGCAGAAAAAGGTAAAAGAAGTATAGAAAGAAATGTTCAAAAAAGAAGCAAGAGAGGTACAGAGAGACGCAAGTGAGGTACAGAAAGAAGCAAGAAAAACGCACAAAGAGGCAAGAGAAATACAGAGAGAGCCAAGAGCGATGCAGAAACAAGCTAGAGAAGTACAGAAAAAGGCAAGAGAAGTGCAGAAAGATGCAAGAGAATTGCAGAAAGAGGCAAAAGAAGTACAGAAACAGGTAAGAGAAGTGCAGAAAGAGGCACGAGAAGTGCAGAAAGGGGCAAGAGAAGTTCAGAAAGAGGCAAGAGGAGTGCAGAAAGAGACAAGAGCGGTACATAAAGAGGCAGGAGAAGTTTGGAAAGAGGCAAGAGAGGTGCAGAAAGAAGCAAGAGAAGTGCAGAAAGTGGCAAGAGAAGTACAGAAAGAGGCAAGAAAGTTCAGAAAGAGGCAAGACAAGTGCAGATAGAAGCAAGAGGAGGGCATAAAGAAGCAAGAGAGGTGCAACAAAAAAAGAGTAAGTGAAGAATGAGGCAAGAGAAGTGCGGAAAATGGAAAGTAAGGTGCAGAAAGAAGCAAGTGAGGTGAAGAAAGAGGCAAACGATATGCAGAGAGAGACAAGAGAAGTTCAAAAAGAATCAAGAGAAGCACAGAAAGATGCAAGTGACGTCAAGAGAGAGGCAAGAGAAGTACAGAAAGAGGCAAGAGAAGTGCACAAAGATGCAGAATAAGTACAGAAAGAAGCAAGAGAAGTAGAGAAAGAGGCAAGATAAGTGCAGAATGAAGCAAGAGAAGTACAGAAAGAGCAAGAGAAGAACAGAAAAAAGCAAGAGAGGCGTAGAAACAAGCAAGAGAAGTGCGGAAAGAAGCAAGACAAGTGCAGCGAGAGGGAAGATAGGTGCTGAAAGAAGTGAGTGAGGTGCAGAAAGAGGCAAGAGAAGTGCAGAAAGTGGCATGTGAGATATAGAAAGAAGCAAGTGAGGTGCAGAAAGAGGCAAGAGATTTGCAGAAAGAGGCAACAGAATTTCAGAAAGAAGCAGGTGAAGCACAGAAAGAAGCAAGAGAAGTAGAGAAAGAAGCATGAGAAGAGCAGAAAGAAGAGGCAAGAGGAGTGCAGAAAGGAGCAAACGATGTGCAGAAAGAGGCAAGTTAAGTGCAGAAAGAGACAAGATAGGTACAGAAAGAAGCAAGTGAGGAGCAGAAGGAGGTAAAAGAGGTACAGGAAGAGATAAGAGAAGTGCAGAATGAGGCAATGGAAGCACAAAAAGAGGCAAGAGAATGCAGAAAGAGGCAAGAAGGTGCAGAAAGAGGCAAGAGAAGTTCAGAGAGAGGCAAGAGAAGTGCAGAAAGAGGAAGAAATGTATAGAAAGAGGCAAGAGCAAGGGGGCATGGCCTCCAAAGACCTCTTAGCAATCCTACTATGTGGGAATTACTGGAGGTAACAGGAGGGGTTGTTGGCCCCCAAGTACCCCTCCTATTACCTTAGTAAGTCACACACATTAGGATTGCTTAGTTCTAATAACAGAACACACCCCCTTTGCCTACCACTCTGCAAACATGCTTCATGGTGGCTGCCCTCTTGGTTGGGGAATGAATTCCCCTTCCCTGCTGGGGGTCCTTAGGGGCCAACTAACCTACCTGTTACCTCCGGTAAGTCCCACACAGTGGGATTGCTGAGAGGTGGTTCCAGGACATGCCCCCTTTCTGTACTACTCTGCAAACATACCTCCTGGCTCACTCTTGATTGAGGGATGTAGTCCCCGTGCCTCTTGAAGATCCCTGGGGGCCAACTAGCCCTCTGGTTACCTCCAGTAAGCCCCACATATTGGGATTGCGAGAGGTGGTCAGAGGCCAAGCCCCCTTTTTACACCACTGTGCAAACACACCTCCTGGCATACTACAGGTGTGGCAAAGAGGTCTACTTCAGTCCTGAAGTCCTCAGGACACAAGGGTACCTTATTTCCCCACCATCTGTGTGCCAAGAGGCGCATTTGCAGAGTGGCGTGTGGGGCTTACTGGTTTGCTAGTTGGCCCCTAGGGACCCTCAGCAGTGAAGGGAACTTCATCCCCCAACCCAGAATGCGCAAGGAGGTGCATTTGCAGTGAAGTGCAGAGAGGGGTCAGGGCCCCCTGCAAGTTGCCACTTTCTTTTTTTATTTTGGGAAGGGGAGCTGTGTGGCCCCCTTCCTTTGACCCTGTGGGCCCCGGGGACTCCAACTCCCGGGGCCTGAGCCATTTAAAAAAATATATATAATAAAAAAGAGAGGGGGGCTTTTAAAAAAAAACTTTTCAAGGGAGGGTGGTCTGATCGCCCCCCCTCCCTGGACATTTTTGGCTCCAGGGACGCCATCGCCTAGGGCATAGCCACAACTTTGGAGACCACGGGGGGAGCCCCAAGGCCCCCGTGGTCCCTGCCGGCTCTCCTTCTCTAGCAGGAGCCAACATTGCTTTTGGACAAAGGGAGCTGCAAACATGCAGCTCCCTCGTCCCTAAAAACAATTCTGCTTTGCTTCTTGGAAGTGAGAGCAGTTTTTCTGCTCTCGCTTCCATGAAGCAAAGCAGAGGTTTGCTATGGGATTATGGTCTGGTATGAGGTGTGTTTTAATGAGTGATTTGTTTGTGTGTCCACTTTGGCAACCGCCATCAGCTAAGTTAATTTTTTCTGCATCCAATGTGCACAGTTAGGGTGCTTTGCAGTAGCTCTAGCACAGAGGTCTAGCGCCATCATGAAGCTTCCCACAAGGGACAGCCAGTACAAGGGTTTCATCTTATTCTGCTTGGCAGTGTTACCATAGCTCTGATGGTGTCGGAGTCCCTATTGGCAACATTTCCAACCACTGTGGTTCATGCAAAGGCTACTCTGGATGCAGCGGCCCAAACAGAGAACACTCCAACTGTCACATTCGGCGTTTCAGCCTGCATGCATCGTAAAGTGGCAGGGGTAAATTTGCAGCCTCAGCAGTAGGAATTGGACCGCAGCCATGGTGGGCTGATGGTTGGTCTGAATGGCATCGTAATGACCCTCTATATGTTTTATAGTTGAGGCTCTGGCACTATAGTCTAAGATCAGGCTCACGATGTACATAATACAGATCTCAAGAGGCAAACATTTTAGATCGGGCCTGAGTATGCCACAATATACAAACATATTGGAATTAGGTTCCACAACCACCTCGGCCATGACTAACTACACTTTACAGATGGATCATAGAGTTCCCTTTCTGTGCTAGGGGCGGAAGGTTCTAGTAACCTACAAATATTTTATTGGCATGGCACTTTTGTTGGCCAAAAGGTTATTAGCCTGTCTCTGGGGTAGGAAAAAGACCCCAAACAATAAATTCAATAAAAAAATACATGAACACTTTAATTGTAATGGTATTGACTCGAGCTTTTCATAGCATAACTTTCTATGTCATTACCTCATATCTACAAAGACACCTATTTCAGACAAAAGCTGACAACGTATTTTGGAGGAACATGTGTGACCTCTAATTCATGCCCTGATGAAGTCACTGGTTATACCCATGTGATGAAACATGTGTTGGCTAGATCATGATTGGAGATTGATATATGTGTCTCATGTTATACAGTAGATAAAGGAACAAAAATGCCCTGGGTCCTGATCAAATCTGTGTAAACCAATATGAATATGAGCCTATTCCTTGGGGTAGTAAAATGAGCATGCAGCGCACTTTGTTAGCATGCATTGGGGATGATGGCATCTCCTGCCATTGGAGTGTAAAGAGGAAAATGCTAAAATGCTTCATTTTATAGGGTAGACATTTGGGGGCTTGGCAACGTGACTTCATTATCTTTATGTGAGTCTGACTTTCTGCAATACCTCGGATATCTACCATCTAGCACATCTACTTCCTTGTTGATGGATCTCAGTGTTGTAAAGATGAAGCTTGAGGCAGGAAAAGGTAAGAACAGTCTTTATTATTTCACCCACTCTCCAAGACTGCCTGAGAGATGCCAACATTCCAAGGCAGGCTCTGGTGGGACATACCAACAGGGGGAGGGTAAAGGGGGAGGAGGAATGTACCACCTGAATGTGCAAACAGGAAGGAAGATTACAACACTTAGCATGTTGAATACATCTTCTTTAGCTAAGCTTAGACAGCTTCTATATTAGGTCAAGGTATGAGAGACTCCCAAGTCAATCCACTATGAAGAATGCATGCCTGATATGCTGGGCTCTTTGGGGGGGCAGCCTACTAGGTTGGTTAAGACATGTCTACAGATTGTCTAACTAGATAGACATGCCTTAGCTTTGGATTTTCTTGGAGTCTATTTCTTGGAGACAATTTCATGTTTAAGACATGGCTACAGTGCAGAATGATTAGAAATGCCTCTGAAGGCTTTTAACCCATTCATTCCTAAGAAAGAAGAATCCTTTCAAATTTGAAACATCCATGGACAACGTTAAAGTGCTATTCCCAAGGTTTTATATACCAAGTTAGATTATGTGCTTAAACCCTGAGCAAGATTAATTCTAATCAGCGCCCTTTTCTCGGTCAGGGCATGTTCTGCTTTTGATGCACTAACCAAAATTAGTAGTAAACACACACTACCTAATAACACCTTTGCATAATCATGTGTTGTTACAATAATTGTAGATTCAATTTTGTGAATGTATTATTGTACAAATCCATACAAATGTATCTTAATATTAATACCCCTATTGTATGTTATCTGAAAAATCATATTTAACTGAAACAAGTTTGTCATCTCCATTTTTTTAGTATGACGTGTTATTAGAACATTGGAATGTTGGGAGCTCCACTGCAGACAATAGAGTACTCCCTGCTTCTACGGGCCGGTAAAGGCCCGCAGAGCAACATTTGAATGTTCTACAAAGGCTTCTCAAAGCTCAAGGGTATTTATATCCCCGCGAGCTTCTAGAACCCTTTGTTTAATTTGTTAGAACATTCTGCCCTCTAATGGCAGAATGTTCTAATACCATTATGCCCTTCATAGCAGGGCTATACCGGCAATTAAAGTCCAGCTGTCTCGTTAAAGTCCCTCGCCTTCGGCTCGGGCCTTTAACGATTCAGCGGGCCTTTAATAGTCGATATAGCCCGCTACGGTGGGATATAAGGCTATATTATATTTACCTGATGACTGAATTATGGGTTTTGCCGGTTGCTTGATATTAAGTGAATGATGCCTGATTTATTTTTACTGAAGCTTAGGCAGCCTTGATTTTATGCAAGTCGGCTGTTATTCTGCTTTGCAGCTGTGAGTATGTTGTCAGTGGTATCAATAGACTCCCCTCCCCATTTTTTCCTCCTGTTGCTCTCTGAATGATCCCACTCAAGAAGGCGTTGGATAACATGCACATGGCTTTTTGATAATGGTCCTCTAAAGTTGTCCACTTTACTCTACCTGATGCTGTGACAGAATTAGTATAGCCTACTGTGTCAATGGACAGCACACCTCTCATGGGTTCCTTTTGGATTCTAGCCATGGTCTGAGTTTGGTAACATTTAGAGTTCAATGAAAGAATCTCACAGATGACATCACATTATATGACCAATGTGGGTGCTGAAATTGCGCATTCCAAAAATGACATCTGAACAGCACACATCTTGTTGGACACAGGAAATCTGCAGAAAGGGTTTCTCCATCTTGGATTGAAGGATTGAGGGGGAACTATGCTATTGTTTACAGTAGGGCAAACAGGAATTGATGCAAGAGTGGATGGTGTTGCACCGAGGAACATTTTCATCACTGGTTAGGCAGTGTCCCAGAGAGTTAGTACAGGTTAGTGCCAACTATAAAAGTGGTCCTCTAAGGAACCCTCCTCAGGACACGTCCTGGCCCTACAAAAGAACAGAAAAGGACTGGAAGCTGCCTAATGTGTCCTGAGGAGCACTGAAAGACTAGACTGGGTCATTTTGTACCATGGACAAAGAAGATTCCTTCTGTTAGTGGACTGGCCTCCTGAGTTGCTACAGGGACACAGGTGGAAACATTTATTTTATATGGAAGGCCAATTGCCTAGTTCTAATTGGACTCGCCTTGGACCCTGTAAGTCCTGGCAAGATAAAGCCCTTACATTCCTATGAGCGTCCCTTGAATTTGGGATCCTTAATTGCAGATAAGAAAGTAAACCACTGACCACTGAAAACTGATTTTCAGATCTACTGAGACTGAGACCAACCACCATAGTCACTCCAGTGGAGGCACAACCTCCATGAGCTGAAGAAACAGGTTTGTGATGGTTGGGGATTCTCTGTAGCAGGAGCAGAAACGTCTCAGCAGGAACTCAATGGGAATATATCCAGCATTGTTTGAGTATGGCCTGCAACCTTGCCACTCGTCATTTTTCAGACTAAGCCAGAAGGTAACATTCTCAACTGTGCTTTTCCATTTGGTGTATCTGAACTCAAGACCCATTGTTGTATACCTCAAAGTGCACCTAGGTCTCAGTCTAACACAACCGTTGACTCTTTTTGGCACTTACCACTTCTTGGTGTCATTTTCACTTAAAACCTCATATCTGCAGGTCCCTTTATTTAATTGATTTTTGTCATTTTAAACTAATTTTGTTTGGTAAAATTGACATTTTCTTAATTCAGTTTGGGATTTTTATTGTTTGGTGTTTTGGTACAGCATGTATAAAGTATATTTTGTACATAATTTCGATGTCAGGGGGACCGTTGCAGTCTCTAGACAGACCGACCTCCCGTCTGCGTTCCCAGCACCTCAATTGCATCGTGACTACACATGGTGTGGTCGCAAGCTCCCATTTTTCTATAGTCAGAAACCGGCAGCTGCACAAATTCCCATGAAGAAATGGGAGCTTCTGTTAATCCCTGAACAGCTTGGCAGGAACACAGTGCAGGGATTCACAGGGGGCACCTATGGTACCCCCTGTTAATCCTTGCTTCAGAGGTCACAGAGTGATGGGAGCCCTGCTTGGGACACCCAAAGTCGCTTTGCAACAGACTTTTCATTTCGGAAAGCCCAACATGAAAAGCCTGTTAGAAATTGATATCTTAATCCCAATGGCAAAAAAGCCGACCAAAGGGGATTATGAAAGGTTTCTGACTGGCCGGCGGGCTCCTTGAGCCCGTCGGAAGCCAGTTTGAAAGACTGGCCGGTTTACACTCCAACCACCTACATTATAATTGCAAACATACGAGGTTGGTCAGTAAGCCACTAACGAATGGTTGGAGGTTTACTGACCAACACTGTAATCGGTCCCATGGTGTTTAAGGTTCTGCTTTTCAAAAAGGAGAACAATAGTATTCCATTTTACAGGCGACTGCAGACTGCATCAACAATTATTCTCGCCTTTGCTCCAGCTGCACCTCAGTAATGGAATTTATGATGTGGTAAAGCTAGCATGAAAATTCGACCTTCAGCATAGATACTCTGTGCATTCATGGTATGGCTGACTACATCGAAAAAGTCAATCAGTCCACTAGTAGGAGATATAGAATCAGGAAACATTAGATTCATTGACTAAAAACTTTTAATTGATGGACAGTTTAATGTGCTCTAGTTTAGTGTGGTCTCCATCGACTCGAATTCTTCCAGCTGCAAATGTGCCCCGTAGAGAACCCCAGGCCATCTGGAGCATTCCTTTTCTACAGCATCATTACAAAGGACAGTTTAAAAAAGGGAATTTTTCAAGTACTAAGGCTGAGGATAAATAAGAGCAGGGATATGTGTGTGTGTGTGCGTGTGAGAGTTTGTGGAGGACATAGATGGGAAGATGAATGTTCCCAACAAGGTAATTTCATTCGTTTCTCAAGTCAGGGAATTTAGGGGCATATCAGCAAGGGCCATATCGCCTCTTTAGCGGCATTTTTTACAGCTAAAGCGGTTATATTTTTATCGTCCTATCAGCAAGCTGTCGCTAACAGCAGCTAGCGACAGCTTTTAGGCGATAGCGACCGGTTTGGGGCTTTGCATGTCAGCGATATTTATCACTAATGACATGCAAAGTGGGCGTACCCAAACTGTTAGCGACTGAAAACAGTCGCTAACACAGCTATCTCCTATAAGCAAAGCAGGCAAAGCGATAAAAGAAAAATCGATTATCGCTATCTAACGCCTGCTAAAACATGACTTACCTGTTTATCCAATAGGAGGTGGAGTGTCAGGTTAAGTCCCCATTGGTGTTAATGCGTGAATATCGCTGGATTTCCAGTGATATTCGCGCATTTCACCGCTATCGCTGGATATTTTAGCAAAATGGAGAAAAACGTTGCTAATAGCATTTTTTCTTCTAGCATATCCAGAGATAGGCAGCGATATAAAAATGCACTAAGCGCATTTTGCGATAAATATTGCTATTCCTGGCTAATATGCCCCTTTATTTTAATATACATGATTGAAATATTTGCCACTCAAAGTGCATCCCATTAAGCGCATCATACAACTAGTTTTCTTTCAAGACTACTTAAGGATCAGGAGATACTGCTTGCCAGATGGGGGAGAACCTATCTCAAGAATATCTCTTAATTTATCTCAAGGCCATTCAAATTCATTTAAAAAGAAATTTGTTGAAGTGCCCGGCAGATGAATTTACGTTAGTTTCACAACCCTGAAATTCTTCACAGGGCATCACCAATTTATGGCAATGTTTTGCGTATTCTAGGTGAATCTAGGATGTGGCAGTCTTGGCCCACATTTGTGCAAACTATGAGGTCAGAACAAATTTTTGTTGCCATATTTTTCCACACAAATGAAAACAGTGGCAACAATTGTCTTTAACCTACAACAGGGGTTCCAGGCTAAACGAAGAGTATTGATCTGGGAATAAAGTATGCTAAAAGCAAAGGGAATAAATAGATTGAGACAAAAGTGGTAACTTCCATTAAATCACCTTTTAGGTGGTTTAGGACTGGCATCACCAAATGTTTTTAAATGATTATCCCTTGATGGATGGTAGGCACACTACATAGTGTCCCTCCCCAAATGTATGTATTCTTGCGAATTCTCAGATTGATTTCTATTTTGCAGATTACATTGTTGTCTATGCCTAAAAATTAATAGTAAAACAAAATAAAACATTTAAGCTACTCATTTAGGTGGGCAAAGCTATAGTCAGTATTCTCACTCTCAAATGATAAGAATTGTGTCAATAAAGGTTTGTTTTACTCCAGTGTTAGAATGATTGATGTCTGCTTTCAAGCAGGGTATATCATTATAGCTTAATTTAATTACCAAAATATCGAATACAAAAACATCAAAAGGTAAATGCACATATAGAAGTATAGATTTATCATTCTTAACTCTACAACTATGTTTGTTGACATTGTATGTTTTTTGTAAATTATATACGTGGATGTATTTGTAAAAACTTATGCATACTTGTTGATATTTCTGTCATCAATATGTTGGGGCTGATTCACAGAGCTACCTTAAGACAAAATCCTAAACTTACTACTTTTGGTATTCACAGAAGTTAGGATTTTGTCTTAAGACAGACTTAAGACAGGCGTAAGACAAACTTAAGACAGAATCCTAACTTAAGTCTGTCTTAAGTCTGTGTTAAGACAAAATCCTAACTTTTGTGAATACCAAAAGTAGTAAGTTTAGGATTTTGTCTTACGTTAGTTCTGTGAATCGGGCCCGTTGTCTATAATGTTAAGGTAGAATGATATTTCCTACTTGCTATTCAGGACCCACACCACTAGGATGTGTTTCAGATTTGTAGAGCCACCGTAACATAACATAGCACTCGACCTGGGTTTTATAACTGACTTAAATATCTTCTCCCACCAGGTACTATCTGCTTCGAACATGGAAGGAGGGAACCAGACAACTGTAACTGAGTTCATCCTCTTGGGATTCACCACAAGTCGTGACCTCCAGATTGTTCTCTTTGTGATGTTCCTTCTCGTTTACATCACCTCCGTGCTGGGAAACATCAGCATGATAGCACTGATACAAATCGACTCCAGGCTTCACAGCCCGATGTATTACTTCCTAACTAATCTGTCTTTTACCGACTTATGCTACTCCACGGTCATCACACCCAGGATGCTGGAGGGATTTATCTCAGATACAAAAGCAATTTCTTTTCTAGAGTGTGCAGTGCAGCTTTTCTTTTTTGGTGTACTAGGTGTGTTTGAGTGCCTCCTTCTAGCAGTCATGGCCTATGATCGTTATGTAGCTATATGCAACCCTCTGCTCTATACAAGCATCATAAACAATAGAGTTTGTTTTCGATTGGTATTGCTTGCATTTTCTGGGAGCGTTCTGTTCTCTGTGGTGATGTCTGCCAACACACTCAGTTTGACATTTTGTGGCCCCAACAAAATCAATCATTTCTTCTGCAATTTCCTGCCCCTTATCCAGCTTTCTTGCAATGATGCCACTGGAAGAGTCATCGGTCTTCTGATAGTTGTGATGGCGGTGGGGTTCTTTTCATTCTCAACCATACTGATATCCTATGTTTACATCCTCTCTACAATTCTGAGAATTCGCTCTGCGACAGGAAGGAGCAAAGCATTTTCCACTTGTGCCTCGCACCTCACTGTGGTGTGTCTCTTCTATGGCACAGGTCTCATAATGTATGTACAACCATCAACCAGCTACTCCCAGGAGCAGGACAAGGTAGTCTCAGTCTTTTACACAGTGCTGATCCCCATGCTCAACCCCCTCATCTACAGCCTGAGAAACAAGGAGGTGAAGGAGGCATTGAGAAAGGCTATGTATCGCAAGTGAGGATAGTCGCCTGGATTAAGTGAGCATACATTAATTCTCCAACACCTTGGGGTCAAATGGCATTGTTTGGTAAAACATTGCTGTTATATCCTATCTTATCTATGGCTCCCTTTGCCTAGACTGGAATGTTCTGACTAGCTGAGTACTGGCAACTTAAAATGTTGTGTTTTGAATCAGATGGTTTGGGGTTTGCTGGAATTGAGGAAGCATAAAGTACCTGCCTCTACTGGACAGCTCCTTAATTCTGTTGTAAATTAAGCTTATATGATTTAATCTCCTATCATGTCTGTAGTCTCCACTACATATTTATTAGTGATGACTGGAGCTGTCCCACGAACCCTGCTGCCTGCCTTGTTCACCATTCTTCTCCAGAATATGCATCACATACCTAGATTAGCTGCTGATTAGAAGCCGCTCCCAGGACGTATCCTTCCTTTTGAGATTGCTGTGTCCTGCGCCAAGGTGCTGATCTTTTCCAAGTTCCACCACTATCAGTACTTGTTTACTGACTCTGGATGGTGTTTGTATTGTGCATTCTCTGATGGGTGTTTATGTATTGGAGAGCTCATTATTGGAGAGCTCATTTTCGTAAGCCCTCTACTATCCCTCAGAGTGCGTTGTGTTGTGGGTCTTGGTTGCACATGTGCATGGAAAAAAAGACTGCAAGGCAACCTCTTCACATTGCCTCGGCTATTTTGGAGCAGGATGACCGCCCCAGTGCTGATTCAATATTGAGACATTTTATTTATTTAGGAAAACGCCTCCAATTGTCTTGCCCACAGTTAATCATGGAGTATTGTTGCTGTGTATGTGTGAAGAAAAATAAAGCCAGTAAAGTATCCCCCTTGATGTGCCGCCATTTTGGGGTTGTTTATGCCATCATGTTGGGTGAAGTTCTTCACTTAGAAGATATTTTTGCATAGCATTTGTCAATGCATAATATATTTCATCAACTGAAGCAAGTCACAAATAGCCGTACTGAAGTTTAATACTACATTTAGTGTTTAACCTGTCTTTTTATAGCATTGAAAGACTATTTTATGCTAATTTTAGTATTCAGTAGTATTCTTTTTGGGAAGACTAGTGTATGAAGACTACTGATATGTGAATGATACTTCTTGAATACTAACTTATTTGCTAATCGCATAGCCTTCATTTACAATGCAGAACATTTAGCGAATACAAAAAATTTGTATACCACTGGACTTTAATGAATATAACCAGACTACTAAGAACATTCTATTCAAGCTGCATGCTGAATCAAAGCAGATTGGTATATGAACCTTATTATTTATTATGTGTTTACTATTGAAATATTAAAAAGATGTATGTGCAAAGCATTTTTGTCCAAACTCTTAAAGCTAAACTAAACAGTATGTCTAGGTTAATATTATATAACATATTTAACAAATAAACAGGTACACTTGTAGATGTTTCCCAATTACACAATAGCATAGGTGGCAGGAACCTAGCTCACAACTTCCTCAATTAATATATTAGTATGAATCAATTGTCAAAGTGTTATCCCAGAATTTCTGACCATTTGTGTATATGATTGTTTGATTTATCTTCAACATTGAGATCCAGAGTTTACAGTAAAGTAAAGTATATGGGTTTTTAGCAGTAACACAATGAACAATCTCCACATACAATGACTGAAACGCAAATAAGCCCACCTTCTTTTGTCAATGAAATGGTTAGCAGAAATATAATTTACATAAGAATATATCTGAATTTGATAATTGCACACAACAGTGTGAATTCCTAACAACAGAGGTGGTAAAATCAAGATTTCAAATAAAATTTAAAATGTAGTTATGAAAACAGTTGATAAAAGTAAAAACATAAGCCTTAATATGGTAACCCCGGTAATTACTTGTTTACAGTGGCGGAGAGGGTTGCAGTTTAATCTGATGTCTATTTAACATTTCCTAGTAATTACAGGGTGGAATAAGTTAACCCCAAGGTCAGTTATGTATGGAATAGACCCTATAAAGTTCTGGGCATGTAGACTTTGGTGTAGGGTATCACAAGGGCAATCCAAATCAAGACCATACAAAGTTAAAATATTACAAGCCTGGTGAATAGTGATTACTTAAATGTAGAGCATTATTTTTAGAATTAAGTACATTGAAATAACTTTCAATGAAACAATTGCAAAAATCCAGGTGACCATATACTGTGTTACAAAACACATAGTTCAATCCACTATGAGCAGAGAGTGGCTCCTATATTCTGATGTGGTACTGTTAATACAGCAGCATCCACTAATCTGCCTGCCATAAGCACCAAAGCACACCAGAGTGATGTTACTATAATCCTCAATTAATAACATGATAAAACAAAGCACAGTCAATCAGTATAGTTCCAAAAGTCATGTCCAAATAAATGATCCTCAGGTGTTGAAGTGTCCTGTCATTCACTTTTATTCCATAAAGGATAACAAACTGTAGCGGATGCACATTTCACCCTCCTGGAGAAGGAGAGCCCTGCATGTTTCAGAGGCTGTTGTGGGCTGGGCCGTTGGTGAGCTTGAGCCAGAGCCCCACGGGCCTCATTTTGCAACTTCCAACCTCCCCCGCCCAGTAGAGGGAGAGGCGGGTCACCAGCAAGGGAACTGGAAACAGGACACCAGGAAGAAGCCAAGTCTGGTTGTGGGTGGAGCCCACTACTGTGAGGTTGTGGGAAGCAGCTCTAACATCTACATTTTGTGTTCCAGAGATGCAGGACACTATTTAGCCATTTACGTCTTCAGAATTAAACTAGTAATTTGACAAAGGTGAGAAAGCCTCTGCTCAGTCAATTTCTGAAAATGTTAGACTCCCTTTATATAGTAAATATATTCCTTTTGAGAAGAGGCAAAACGTATAAATAAAAGATTGGGTAATACATATGCTAGTACCAGAATTCCCCAGAAGAGCAAAACATTTCTGTATTCAGAAGATCTCCATAAATGGACATCTTCAAGGCTACAAGGAGGTCTTGACATGTTAAGTAGGGCTTGATAGCCTGTAATCTCTTACTAACAAGGTCTCTGTAAGAATGTGCTAAAAAGCATGACTTCTCCTATTGCTTCCTGAAGCATAATGGGAACATTAATTTCTTTACTCAAGCGCAGACCCCATGCATATAATCTACATGAAATCCCTCAACAGAAAGGAAAAGGGAAAGGAATATAAACAGGTAAGGGCCTTTGTACACCATGATTGAATATTCACGTCCCCTCTGTTGTATTTTAGAAATGTTTCATTTACATAATTCTTCAAATTTTCTGTTGTTTGAGGTGGTCCTTTATGATGTAAGGAAAAACATGACAATGCCCCGATCCTGATCATACCTGGCTGTAAACCGGACCAACAGCTAATCTTCCCTCTTTGTTTACCAAACAAAGAGGTAGTAGATCACAAGTGCATGGAAGTAGTACAGCACAACATACAAAAACAGAGCCTGTGTTATCTGTGAACAACTGGCTTTACTCCTCAGTTAAAGGAGGTAGGTATGTCCATATATATGGCTTTCTTTGCCCAATCCTAATTAAATAGATCAGTATGTTTTCTTTTGCTTTGATTTTTGTTATGGAGAGCTCAATAACCATAAAATACACAGGCTACATACTTAGTTTACTACTTCAAAAAATGTTCACTCCATCTGTATTCAGGACAAGCCTTCTGGGGAAGTCTACCCCTGCCAGTAACGGGGCGGATATCCCTACTGCAGATAATAGCGCTTCCCAGGTTGCTATACTACTTCACCACATTACAAGTGTGGATCCCAAGTGCATGGTTCCGGTCCCTTGACTCCCTTCCCACTACCTTCATTTGGGGGACAGGCAGACATAGAGTAGCCTTGTCAACATTGAAGAGGGCACAGGCAGAGGGGGGTTGTCGGCGTGATGTGCCTTTCCCTTCTGATTGCCTTGTTGGGTAATCTCATGCCTGCACACAGACGGATCACCCCAGGCTGTTTGGGTTTGGGCGCGATCACCAATGGTGACACCCACGGGTGGGTCCTTCCGCTTTCTCTATGACACCAGCTTTTTCCAGCTTGTCTAATTCCGCCTCCACCAAAAGATGTAAATGGAACAGCACCCTCCTATGTTGAAGCACCACTGGCTGGACCGTTTTGTCAATGTGCAGCCTTACTTCTACTCCCTTCAAGCAGCCTAGGCCCTCAAACAGCTCTAGGAATTCCTCCATGATCTCACCGGCATGCAACTGATGAACTTGGCGCACAAACATCACAAGTCCCAGGTCCTCCACCAAGTGGCAGCCTAGCAGGGTCCCAGCGCTGTCCTCTGTGACTCGGAACTTCGTCAGGACTTTTGTCTCCTCATGCGTGACCTCCACTTCTATCACACCCTGCAGAGGAATCAGTGTGTCTCCTCCATATATGTATATCCGTGCTCTCGTGGGCATCAGCGGAGGAGCTGGATCAAGCTGTCTGTAATGAGCTGCGTCCAGGGCGTTCACCGACGCCCCAGTGTCAATGAGCGGGTTCATAGGGGTGTCACCCACCCAGATCTGGCACATAGGAGGCGGTTGTTTCTTCTTGTTGCTCCTCTCTGTGAATGATATGACCCAAATCTCGTCATCATCTTCGCCATCCAGCGTGTGGAACCGTTGGCAGATAGCATCCAACTCTCCGGTCGGTCCACCTGCCTCTGTCACTTGCTTGACCCTGTCCGGTCACTGCCCACAACCTCTCCCTGACGCCGGCGCCTTGAGGCTCATACAGACTTTGGCAAACTGCCCCAGCTTTCCACATTTCAGGCACAACTCCCCGTTTGACGGGGATCCTCTCTGCAAGTGCTTCTCCAATCCGCAGTTGTTGCATCCTCTTTTATGGTGTTGACCACCCGGTGCTCCTTTTCCTTGACCTTAACTTCTTTGTTTTGCCTCCACATGTTCCTCCTTGACTGCTGTTGGACTCGCTGAGGCAGTGGCAGCCGCCTTGCTTGCTGGCGCTACTTCTATTTCTCCGTCCCTGGCATCCTCCAGTTCGTGCATCCTTCCTAATATGAGTATCTTGTCCTAGGAGGCCTGGTAGACGAAGGTTGAGTTTCCTCAGTTCCGAGGACCTGCTACCCTAGATCAGCTGCACCCTTATCTCCATCTGTTTATTGATACCTGTAAACAAACTTGCAAGCCTTCTCAACCTGGCATAGAACGTGTCCATACATTCCTCATCTTGCTGTCTCGCCTGTCACATCTTGAAATGTTTGAAATCCTGGTTCAGCTGAGGGTCAAAGTTATGATTCAGCCCAGCTACATCCGCTGCGTAGTCATCCGTATTCTCCATGTTCGGTAGGTCTTGGAACAGTTCATGCAAGTATTCCCCTCCCATTTGAAGCATGGTAGAGCTTTTGACCGCACCATCAGTCTCCTTGACAGCCTGGAAATAATTTTCTAACCGTGCGATCCATTTTCTCCACTGTGCACCGCGGTGGGGGGTTCTGCTAGCTGGCTAAATGGCAACAGTGCTGAAAGCGTCAGGCGCTACCTCATTGATGCTCCTCCCCCACTGCCTCCTGCCGCATTATTTCCTGCTGGTGTAGACATTGTCCACCTCACACTCACGTGTACTCTTCCTCACCAAGCTCCTCTGCCTCCGTGCTCTTCCTGGCCTGCAGTCCGGCCAGTTATACTCTGCCCTCCCCCCAGTGGGGATTCCTTTTGTATAACACTGTCCCTCCTATTGTCTTCCTTTGTGGCACTCTTTCTCTTTTTTGTTCTCTTCTGAAGACCCTGGGCACTGTGTTGACTATGTTGACTTGTCTCTGCCAGTGCTTGTTGACATGTGGCCACACACTCTCTTCCTCGCACTACCGGGGCCTCACACGCAGGGAATCTGCCCTTGCTCACTCTAAGCACACTT
This sequence comes from Lissotriton vulgaris, assembly GCF_964263255.1. Lineage (NCBI taxonomy): Eukaryota > Metazoa > Chordata > Amphibia > Caudata > Salamandridae > Lissotriton > Lissotriton vulgaris. Next base: position 212,639,169 of record NC_141686.1, read on the forward strand.
CCAAACGGTGCAGGGGCACCAGTAGTGTTGATCTATCTTGGAACCATGCTCTTTTTCGGGATCTTTTCACAAGCCGCTTCGGATAACCCCTGTTTAGAGGTGGTAGGCCATTTCAGATGCACAACGTGGAAAGCATGTCCAACATGTTGGGAAACCCAGCAAGTAATTCACAACAACCTTACTGTAGATCTTAAGTCTTTTACTAACTGCAACACGAGTGGAGTGATTTACGCAATTCTATGCCCATGCGACTTGACGTACGTTGGACAAACTAAACAAAAGGTGAAAAACCGAATATTCCAACACTGCAGTAGGATGCGCTGCTCAACGGCAGGGGCACCACTGTGGATCATTTTAGGGACAAAAACCACACCCCAGAATCCATAAGATGGGTTGTACTTGAAAAGATCTCCCTGGGACCACGAGGAGACAATCTGAACTCCATTTTGAATATCAGGGAATGCAAATGGATGCACAAATTCAAGACTATCAACACAGGGCTCAATGAACTAGATGCCAATTTTGCCCAAATGGCAGGTTTAAACCCAGAATAAGCATTCTGTCCCACAGACCTGGTCACACACAGCATAGGGGCTCCACAGTAGTCAGTCCCTACTCTGCCCTAGTCCCAATACATGATCCATACCAGCAACCTTATCAGACAGGGGTAATACTGTTTCTACTAAGTGTCATGTTAAACATTGGAAGTTAATCACATTTTTCAAGTTGTATGATTTGTTGCTATATATACTAAATACACTGTCTGATACCGATATCACTATTTTATCATACTGTATAACCTCTTTTGAAATCTATTTGTTTCTAACTATACCGACCATGATTTATGCTAAGAGTGTGCAATTCTCACAGATTGTAAATTGTAGTAATTCTTGTTATACATGTTTAACTCTGCTCCATGTGTAAACACTGCTCCATGTGTCAATACCCCAGCGTATCTTTAAGACCCTACCGGCTTCATGCCCCATCATTGCCAAGCCACAGTTCGGACTTAATCTTGCTTCAGTCAACCGACTGAGATCTCTTCCCTTCTATAGTGACAACTGACACAAACCTTTGAACCAACTCCCTCTGAGCTTTCAACCCAACTTGGTATCTTTCCAGACGCTCCCTCACTCACGCGTTGCGCGCTGACAGGGCGTTCTATGCTACTTGCCTGTGATTGGTCCAGAGCAGGCGAGCCTCTCTTTACACTCAGCATTCAGCGGCGGCACCGCGAGCATCCTCAGATGCATCGAGGTAGCTACGAGTGCTGACGGCGGCGGCTGCACGCCGAACAGGTATGATCCTATTTAGGCTCCAGTATTACCAACTAATATAGCGGTATACCCGATCCTTACCTTTACGTAATAACTGGTATGACAACTTACGGGATTGAATCATACTTTTCAGCCTCGATTATTACCAACTAATATATCGGTACATCCGATACTTACCTTTACGTATTAATTAAATTCGGCCTTATTGATACAGTCACTCAAGTCAAGTCAAGTCAATAAACTTTATTCGGTTATTCTTGTTGACAACCATAAAAGCATTTACATTACAATTAATAACACAGTTATACATTAAAAGGGAGATTCAATTATAATATGGTCATAAAAGAAACAGATCTACATTGTACAATCAAAGCGTTTAAGAAATCCTTAAGAAGAGAAGATAACAATTCATGTATTAGTATTTTTTATCCTTCCATACTGTTTCTGAATTTTACTGCCAATTTTAAGAAACTACATATATACAAGGTGTATTCACAACTTAGCAGCTGGAGAAAGTGCAGTGCAGGACGGAATTGTCGAAAATTTAGTTTTTTCAAACAGGGTTTTAAATATATCTTCCTTGGTGTAACATAAAATGGACAAAAAAACAGAAAGTGTGCCAGGTCTTGCGGAAACTTATCGTCGCAGCCGCAAGCCGGCAACACTTGCCCACGATGAGATCCCCTGGGAACAGCCAACAAAAAATGAAACAGGTTGAACCTGAACCTTGTTAGAAGAAAACGGTCATAACTAGACATTTGCCATGATAGGTAAGGTTCCATGAGCAAAGTGCTTTTAATTAATACATGGTTACGAACACTTTCTTTTTTTAGTTCACGGGATTTCCTGTCCTGATGTCTAGAATCGATAAAAGCTTTCTTGACCGCTATAACATCCTTTTTAGTAATAGATTCAGGAAATAAAAAGAGTTTAGGACGACCTAAGTCAGTAAAGCACTTATGTAGGTACTTTAACCAGGGAACCTTCATCCTGTTATCCCATATAAGTGTTTCTCTTAGGATAAGCTGGGTGAGTGGTATATTGGCATTTAACCAACAGTTCATCCAGCATAACAAGGGATTGACTGCAATTTTATCACTTACGAAGGGAACCCCCAATTCCTCATGCACGGAGAAATTTGCTGTGCCCCTGGGAACCCTTAGTAGTTGTTTTAAAAAGTTATTTTCGACTATCTGTAGTGCTTCCAGAGGAGCATAACCCCATATTTCACTGCCGTAACATGCTGTGGTAACACTTTTGGCCTGGTAAAGTTGGAGTAATGCAGCAACTGGGCTATTACCCACTTTCCTGGAGAAGTTCAGTATCGCCGCATTTACCCTGATAACCTCTCCCTTCTTTTTTTGAATCACGGGTCCCCAATTCAGTTGACTATCAAAGAGGACCCCAAGGTAGGAGAATGTATGTGTTACAGGGATTTGTACTCCATTTACATTTAGGCGATTTGGTTTTTTGTTTCCTTGGCCGACCTTCATTATATAAGATTTCGAGTTATTAATACTTAACTCTCTTGACTTCATTAAAGAGTAGAAGGAGTCTAATAAAATTTGAAGTCCATTGGCAGTCCTAGATAAAAGGACTGCGTCATCCGCATATAGCAGAACTGGCAGACCCTTTCGGCCAATGTACGGGTAGTCAGTATTGGTACTTAAAAGGTGCTCTTCCAACTCGTTTATGTAGAGGTTAAAAAGGAACGGGGCCAGAATGCATCCTTGTCGGACACCCCGAAACACTCCAAAGTCTTTAGTCACATTTAGATCTTGGGTGTATCTGACATTCGCTTTGGTGTCCGAGTGCATATCTTCTAGCAAATTTACTAGGTTTTGATCTACGCCCATTTTTGCCATGGCGCCCCAGAGCTTCCCCCGGCTCACGCAGTCGAAAGCCGAGGAAAGATCCATGAACGCCATGTGGATCGTTCCTCTTCGAGCCTTGGTGTACTTCCCAATAATGAGGTATAAATTTAAGCATTGGGAAATCGTGGAATGTCCGGGCCTAAAACCATACTGGATTGGAGATATTATATTATTTTCCTCAGACCATCTGACCAATCTATTCAAGATTACTCCTCCCACAACTTTAACCACGGAGTTTATTAATGAAATTGGTCTATAGCAAGCTGGGCTGCTACGGTCTCCTTTCTTAAAAATAGGCACAATGGTAGATACCCCCCATGATTTTGGGCATCCACATGACACAGCCGCGTTGAGTACTGCTGTAAGGACGGGTGCCCATAGTGCTATACAAGATTTGAAGAGGTCAGGAGGAAGACCGTCGGGTCCTGGGGCCTTGTTGTTTGATAATCCTTCGATTCCCTTTATTACCTCATCAGTTGAGAAGAATAGAAAGTTTTCTCTACTTTCAATTGAACTGCGTTCTACCTGCAACCCATTGCTTTTAAAAATAGAACTGAAGTAGTTAATCCATTCTTCCTCCGGGATATTAGTGCCCACATTAGAAATATTAGGATGGTCAAATATAGGCTTATTAATAATCTCCCAGAACTTCGAGCTATTTTTTAATGTCGCAGGATCTAACAATGACTCCCATACACTTTTTTTAACTGCTCGTTTGCGAATAGCAAGTGACTTCTTGTACTCAGCCCGCAAGTCCCTGATAATCAACAGGTCTCTGGGTTTTATTTTTAAGGCTTTCTTAAGCTCACGACTGGCCTTTCGAACAATTGCTATCAAACCATTTTGGGTTACTGGTTGAGTTAACTTTTCCCTTAGTAGGTAGCGTTAAAAGTGACTCCACCTTCTTGGCAATCTCCATAAATGATGTCAAAATTTGTAATGGTGCTGATGCAGGGGATGTACATACTGTCAGATCGTGATTGCACACGTTGTTGATAGAGGAATAAAATTGTTTACAATCCACCATTGACCATTTTAAACGTCGCTTGCCATTGATACATTTTGTGAAACCATAGTCCTCTCGAGAATTACGCTTTTCAAGTATATTCATGCCCAATTTAATGCACAGAGGGTTATGGTCGCTAAAGATGCTCAAAAGGATCGAGAATTCCTCAACAATATTAACAAAGTCTGCCGAGAGTAAAATATGGTCTATGTAAGTCCCTGTTGCATGTCCTTTAAAGGTAGGAGTTGAAAATACAGTTTGCTCCGATACTATTGACATTGCTGTAAAAAAGTTATTTTCATTCATTAAGTCATTTAAACCTGTACCCCTCCGCGAGTGATCAAAGTGAATTCCTTCCATGCTATTACATCCCATTTGGCCAACAGTTCTCAAACTGGGGTTCCCACATAAATGTGTATTAAAATCACCCACTATTATCTTGAGGCGAGGCAGGGAACCAACATTAGCCCTTAGGAATTCACGCAGTGACTCGATATTACAATCTCCAGACTGATTCACTGCGTTATAGAAATTGATCAATACAAAATTTGTTTTACCCCTCTTAAATTCTAAGACCTGGATATTACTATTTCCAGAGTGGTGTTCGATTTTATGGCATATAAGTGTCAAATTAACAAAAATTGCCAAACCCCCTTTTGCTCTTCCGCTGGCAGATGGGACTGCTGGAATTATAAAACTCTGGTAGCCTTCAATATGAAAATTTTTCCCCACTACCCAAGTTTCTTGGAGGCATATTACGGGGTAATCTTTAACAAGAGACAACCAATCTTTATCTTTCAATTTATCTTGGAGACCAGCTATATTCCACGATAATAGCCCCTCCTTATATTTTTGTGGTTCGCATTGAGTTATGTCCACTTTTTCACATACATCTAGGCTAGTGGGTATTAAACCTGTGCTACAACATACCCGATCTGTCCCAGAATTGGCAATAGTATGAGCTGGAGGGAGAACTGAGTTTATGTCGTTATGTAATCTGGATATATCAAATAGTTGATTCGCAACACCCAGTGCCACGACATTATTACCTTGCATATCCACGACTTGGGTGACATTACCTAAGCCTATATCTTCTGGCAGGCGATCATTGAAGGCAGGGTTGGAAAGTGTGTCAGACAGTCATTCCACCCCCTCCAGCCCACCCTCTTCTAAAAAGATATCATACCTGTTGGAAATGGGAATATTGAAACGGTTATTGAAGTGGCTAGGGTATTGTTGATCTAGATGGTGTGTCCGTATTGGGCGTTCCCATCTATCCTGACTATGGCCCCAGTTATTAATTGGTGCACCAAAACCCCAGCCATTATTTGTTTCTGGCCATATTGGCCTAGTATGAGTATGAGTAGGCTTAGGATATGTCATACTCCGTTGTTTTTTGCCGAAAAATTCAAGGGTGAGAGGAATGATGGTACCTCTCCTGCGCTGCGGCGGCAAGATATTTGGCAAGATGTTTGGTAAGACAGCAGAGTTTACAAAATTTATAATAATACAGTCACCTTTAAATTTTTTGGGGTTTTGGCCTATCCACGGAGCCCTTCTGGCTGACTTGATGTCTCCAGCTAGCTGTTGTTTCCCCCATGGGGCCAACTGCATATTACCGGATAACCAATGCAGGGCCTTACTTGTTAATGCCGTGGGGGATTCTGATTGATCTGGTGCTAGAGGGGGAGCATTTGCCAATACCAGCACTAATGGAGCCGCATCTTCTATAAAGTGTAGTGTGTCTTCTTCTACACTAGATACGGGTTTTACAGGAGGGTTTGGGGGCTGGGTCTCTCTTGGCAATAAATGGTTTGACACAGTAATTGGAGTCTGGTCCAGTAGATTTACTTGTGTAATATTAGGAGTTATGCCTCCCTCTGATCTAAGACCAAAGGCCTCTCTTACGGGTAGAACCAAATTTGTGACTGTTTCTGATATGTTTGACACATCTTCTACTATCTTTTTCTGATCTGCGCCTAATTTCTTTACATCTGCAGATAACTTGTCCAATTTGGTCACTACTGGTTTGATTAGAGCTTTGAATTTAATGTCAATTAAATCAGCTATTCTGGATAGTAGCTCTTCATCCACATTGAACTTCTCAGCATCTTCTACTTTCCCCCTACTTTTATCCCTACTTGATACAGTCACTCAATACCTTGAGTCTCTGGAGTGTCTGCATGAAATACCCCTTTTTAACAAACTGGCCCATTATGTTAATTCCACGAAACGGTGCCCGCTGCGCACTGAACTCAAGGATTGACCATTGAAACCACACATGACACTGTGTTGCCAATTCTTCAATGAGGAATATTGTCCAAGTAAGTCTTCTCCGGTTTATTCTAATGTGTTGATTCGGGCTCCACAGCCAACGACAGTCCTCTGAGACTTTTCCTCTTCAATTTAAGTATTCTAGAACTTCCAGGAGCACGCCCAGGTCCACTTAACGACGGTACAGATGCCGACCGTCTTTTGATTTATGTAATCCCTGCATCCTTTCTTTGATTTTAAGACAGTTCACCACACAGAAATCTAACTTTAGCCTTCGCATTATCTTATAGGCTCTCTATCCAGTGTCCTGACGAAGACCCCAACATGAGGCATGAATAACCCTTAAGCGCACATGGGGGTCGAAACGTAGACTACGCCAACCTAACACACCATAGGATTCAAAGAAAAGAATTTATTTCACCTATGTGTGATGTAACTTGGGAACTTCTATACTACTTTGATTGTAAAGGCGTTTTTTGATTTTAACGCGATGTTCTTAAAATGTCACACCACCTTTACCCAGTCCCTCACAACTTTTGCACTTCCCTTCCCTTCCTCACTGAGAGCACTCTAAATGTAATGAATTCACAATTACATTGAAGTAATGCTGATGAATATATGAGACACAATATGTTGAACAAACTACGTAAGTAAATGATTGCAATAATAAATGCAATTTGAATTTGAATACCATATATATTCCTTCCTTGGAATTGTTCAGTTACATTCAGTTAAATTAACTTGTGGTGTTTGTATGTATGGTGTAATACAGAAATTATCTTGTAAACTAATTGATTTGTAACTCGGACCTCCTCTTCTTTGTACTGGCACAAGAAGAAGGCCACCTGAGGAGGAGCTGAATTAAGAGCTCCTGGTTTAGGGATCACTTTCTGGTGAAAATCCCCGGAAAAACCACCAAACCAGCACTGCTTTTTCCACCCCCTGAAATCGGAAGGAAACACCCGTCTACACATCCCAAGGAAATCAATTTTTGGACCTCTACTCACCGCAATCTCATGGTCCAGACGTCTGAGCTGCCCAGCCTGTCTCTGTTCGCCCCCCAAGGTGATCGGCACAATGCCCTGCTCGAAGTCCCTTGGAGTTGCTGCTGCCTCTGGGCATGCAATCAGCTGCTGTGGCATCCGGCTGGGAGTTCATCTATGAGACTGGCTTAATAGTGCTGAAATTGCCCTTTCACCCGATGTGGGGATACTTGGTCCTGTTGCCCCCGCTGCTCCTCTCTGTGTTGTGCCTCCCGGATCACTGAGCCTGGGATCGGCTCCCACAGACCTGCCCGGACGGTCCTCCGCCTGCCCCCGCCACTCCAGGGTTGCAGCTCCCTGATCTGATTCCCGTTGACTTCATCACAGCGCGAGGTCCGCTGGTGAAACAAGAGCCCGGGATACTACCTCTTGTTTGTCAGTCGCCTGCATCTGCAGCATATTCGCTGGGGCTGACTGATCCCTTTAACATTAGCCTGCGTCCCGCTGCTCCCTTCTGAGCCTGAGATTGGCTCCTACTGACCTATCTGGACCATCCGCCATCCGCAGATGACCACCTGCCTCATCGCTCTAAAGTTACAGCTCACCGTTCCCTTTCCTGCAGGCTTCGCCGCATCTCAAGCTCCGCCGGTGACTCAGAGCCGGGGTTACCGCCTCTCGAGCATCCGTCGCCTTCAACGCCTGTGTCCCTGAATAGTCGCATCGGTCCCGAAGTTGTCTAAGGATCTGGCTGAGTCCTTGGCTGCATTACTGCTACTGCTCACCGACCCCCCCCCCTCAACTGGAGCCTATTAACAGCACTGAGAACGAGTCTTCCCTCTCCCGAACTCTGTTACATATAGGGCTACAACCACTTCCTCGGCCGCCTCGTTGCTTATGCTCACCGACCACCGGATTTTGAACCTGGGTCCTGTGGGTTACACTGTGATTGGTTTTATCCCTGCCAACTGTCCTGGACTCGGCAGTGAATCACCCAGCCTTACGCTGAATTAACGATAACCTTTACAGCCTTGCCTGATGGTTGTAGGCGATTTTTTATAACTTATTATTTAACTCTTTGATTCACCATTCTCTAAGATTTTTTTAATGTATTTTTCCTCATGGCTCTACCTCTGTCCAAGGCTATATCCGCATGTGATCTCGATCTTGTGGTTCCCATTTTGTGTCTCCCAATCACTAACATTGCTGTTGGCCTCCATTATGCCTTCCTTTTTTTATTTTGGTGTTGTTTTCCCCCTTGACCAGTTTAGAAATAAAAATCGAAAAAGGACTTGCTCCACCTCTTCAAAATCAGCAGCCATCTTTGAATGGAGCCCCGATTACAATTTGCCATTGTAGCTCCAGCCTGCTGTCTTTGCACTTAAATTTACTTTCTTCTATCTACTTGCTTTCCTTATCTCTTTTTATATCTTCCATATCTATGTCCACCCCATTTATCCTGCAATTGCCTTCTTTCTGAATATGCTACTCATCACACTGCTTCTCTATTCTATACTACTTTTCAACTCTAACCCCATCTTTACTGACCACTGACCTATACTCAATGCTACTTTTCAACTCTACCCCCATTTTGGATGACTATCGACCTATACCTACACTGCATAACATAATTTAATGGACCTTACTCGCCGCTCCTCAACCTCACCCGTTTTATCCTACTTATATGTATATTTTTATTCTGTAAACATCCTTGTATGCGTTAATTGTGCAGCCAACACAGTATTTTGCTTGGTGCTTGTTTATTTTTCTTTTCCTCTATGATTCATTTTTCTCTCATTAACTACTCTGAATCTTACCCCTCTCACTCTTAATTTTATTATTTTGGAATTTTCGTTGTGATGTGTTATTATATTGCTGTGCAATCTGTCTGACAATATTATACCCCCTATGATGTTCTTCAGTATGGCTCACGCCTAGTTCTTATTATTGCAATTTGTGCTCGGTTATACATAATGCTACTCCCCCTTTCTTAGTCGTGCCCTGCATATTGTGTTATTTTGATATTCTCTGTGGTTTAAGTTGCATGCTTCCCCTTTTTCATTTCATGATGTTTGCTTTTATGTATATATTATATAGTGCACTAGCTATGCAGCTTATTCCTTATTTCATGAGCATTTATTCTTTTTAGTTGATTCTCATCCTTCTCATTATTAATTTGTTTTACATCCTTCCCATTTTTAGTTTTAATTCTTTGAATGTACATTGTGATGTGTTCCGTTCTCGTCATGCATTTTATTGTGTATTTTGTATCAGTATGCTCCCCCCCTTTGATGTTCCTCTGTTTGGCTCACCCTCATTTCGTATCGTTGTAACCTGCTTTGGCTAAACGTAACTCCTCTCCCCCTTTCCCCCTTTACCTAGCTCCGCTTTTTACTTTGTCCATTTTTGTACTTTTGTACAGAAGTTAGGATTTTGTCTTAAGTTAGTCGTAAAACAGACTTAAGACAAAATCCTAACTTCTGTGAATACCAAAAGTAGTAAGTTCATTCTGTGAATACCAAAAGTAGTAAGTGCATTCTGTGAATACCAAAATAGTAGTAAGTTTAGGATTGAGTTTTAAGTTCATTCTGTGAATCGGGCCCCACATGCCTAACTGAAACCTGGCTCAATGCCAACTCCACTCCTATCCTCGACTTGCCCTGTCCCCCAGGTTATTCCATCATTAAGAAAGATAGAATCAATCAAATAGGAGGTGGCCTTGCCCTAATCTTTAAAGATGCACTTAACCTCTCGCTAGTCCATCCACAAGACCCTACCACCTTAGAATATCTTTGCACTGATCTCACTATTTCTGGCTCCCCCAGCATTCGGTTACATACTATTTACCACCCCCCTGGAAATTGTATCTCCTTTACTGAAGAGATGTCTGATCTTATTATTCAAGCATCGCTCTCCCACTTCAAGAATCTCCTTCTTGGCGATTACAGCATCCACTGGAATAAAAACGAAGACCCTGCTGTCATCCTATTCAAAAACACCATGGACATCACTGACCTGACCCAACTCTGCCAATCCCTGACTCACACCAAAGGTCCCACCCTTGATGCTATTTTGACTCACAAGGATCTGGCCTCTCTCTCAAAGATCCTTCCCGTTGACTGGTCTGATCACCACCTTATCCTCTTTACCTTGAATAGCTCCATTACTCACCCCACCCCTATCGGCAGTTTACCTATGAAACCTACTCGCAACCTTCACCTTAATACACCTGGTGAATTGGAATCCACAATTAAAACTTGCTTACTTCTCCCCCCTCTCTCACAGCACCAATGACCTACCCGAACATTACAATAATCCTATTCTTGAAGCCCTTGACCAAATTGCCCCAATCAAACTCAAACAACAAAAAAACATCCCTCCCAAATCCTGGTTCAATTCTGAACTTAACCCCTTCGCTGCTGATGACGAGCTCAGCGCGCCATCAGCCACGGTGGTCGTGTGCGGATGACGAGCTGAGCTCGTCATGTAACGCGGCTTTTTAAAAATTGCCGCACACATCGGGAAAAGCCGCCGCAGCGATGCGGTTAAAAACGAAATATGGGCGAGGAATCATCCCACCTCTGATAATCTGGGTCTCCTTAGAAACGCCAGAGCCCATACAAAAAACACATGTTCAATGGAAAAGCCTCCTTTCTCCGGTCACAACTTGACCCGGCTAGAAACCGTCCCAGAGAATGTTTTAACATTTTAAAAAACAAACTTCCTCTTGCCCTCCTAAAATATTAGCCACTGTGGAAAGATGCGGAGAGATCGCCAGCTTCTTCTCGAATAAAGTCAACAAGATTGAACTATCCTTCTCTTCCCCCATCTCTCACTCCAACCTCCCCTCAACCAACACCCCCTCCCAAACATTCCTAATACACTTTTGTCCTTGTTTCCACCGTATCACGATCCCTCTCAATCCCTCCCTACTCTCCCCCAACTTGACCCCACTCCTATGGGCCACCATGCTAAAAACAATGCTTCATGGAGTGAATTTAGTCCAGTATCAGAAACCACTATCATCAACATCATTTCTAAACTCAAACCATCCTCTCATTCCAAAGATCCTCTTTCCGCCCATTCGGTTCAATAACTCAAATACACCATTGCCCCAATATGGACCAATATCATTAACTCCTCTTTTTCTACTGGCTGTGTTCCTGCCTCCCTTCATCTAGGTCAAATCTCCCCCATTCTCAAAAACACCTCTGCCGACCCTACTGACCTTAACAATCTACGCCCTAGCTCTAACCTTCCTTTCCTCTCTAAAGCCCTTGAAAAATGTGTCCTGTCCCAATTAGACAATCATATAGTCTCCTTCAATCTCCTTGAGGTTTTCCAATCCGGTTTTAGAAAGGGATGCAGTACTGAAACAGCAATGCTCAATATTACAGAGGACATTCATCGCTCTCTAGACAAAGGTGAATCCTCACTACTAATCCTCCTTGACCTCTCGGCTGCATTTCATACTGTCCACCATCCCACCCTTCTTAATACTCTCAAAGATCGCTTTGGTTTTGAAGGCACTGTACTTAAATGGTTCTTCTCGTTCCTTCAAAATAGATCCCAACAAATTGAGCTCAGTCACTGCCTCTCCAAACCTCAACCTGTCTCACTAGGTGTCCCACAGGTTTCTATCCTTTCGCCAAACCTATTCAATATATTCATGGAACCACTCACCCTCATTCTCAAACAAGCTAAAATCAGTTACTACCTCTATGCTGACGATACTCAACTATACTACAAGATCAAATCCCACAATGACATCCTTCACCTCAATGATACCCTGAATAAAGTCCAAGCCTGGTTCCATCTTAATCCTAAAAAAACTGAAATCATCCTTTTCACAACCCAAACAAATTCCCTTCCCATTCAACTCTGGATCAATGATATCAAAGCACTTTTATTCCAGCTGATGACTTCAAAATCGTTGTCCAATTGCTTGTCCTCTCCAGAATCGACTATGGCAACGCCACACTTGCTGGCACCCCTAAAGTCCACCTTTTTTCGGACTGCAAAAGATTCAACCACATCTCTCCTGTCCTCAAAAATCTCAATTGGCTCCCAATAGAAGGACAATCCACTTCCAAGATTGCATGTGTCACTCACAAAGCTCTTCATCAAAACACCCCCTCTTACCTCTCAGACAAACTACAAAAAGCTGGGTGCTCCAGGTCCCTGAGGAGCACTAACTCCCTTGTCCTGATCCCTCCTAGACTCAAATGTAAAAAGACCCAATCTCGTGCATTCTCTGGTAATGCCTCTACGATTTGGAACTCTCTCCCCAAGGATGTTCCTGCAATCCTTCTTACCCTCTCCTCAAAAAAGTCTCAAGGTACTTCTTCTCAACAAATACTGGGGTACCTAATGTCACTGATTCTGACTCTGCTCACTCTTTTTTTCTGGTTCTTTTCTCGACCCACCCCCTCTCTAACTTTTCACATTTTCTCTCCCCTTCTCTACACTCCCATCTCTCTCTTAAATTTCAACATCCCTTGTCCCCTTAATGATCTCTCTGTTTCTTCGCCCCCATCGCTCATTTGGATGTTGTTTTATCCTATGTGAGTAAACTGCACATTGTCAATTTTGTATTGATACGTTTACCTACCTTGTAAAGCGCTCTGATACTCTTGGGTCCAGTAGCGCTATATAAAACCTTTTAAATAAAATAAATAAATAAATAAATATGCAGCTTTATTTTGTAATAACCCAATGCATTTCGGGCTGTAAAAAGCCCTTCCTCGGGGGTCACTGTATATAACAACAGCAAGATTACTCCTTTAACAACTGTACATAAGCATGTATTTCACTTAATCATGGAACTCAAATGCTGCTAAAACTCAACATTTTGCTATGATGGATAATTACTCCTTATGTAATACTAAGTCAATAGTATACGCATAAAAGAAATTCATTTAAGAAATTAGCCTATCGGGCCAATCACATCACCCGATCGTGTCTTCCACCTTTTTCCTTTCTTTCAACCCTCGTACTTCTATAACTGCATGATTGCAATTCGCAATAAAGGAATGTATAGGATTCGCAAAATGATTTGAAAATCCTACATACATAGCATTTTGCGATTCTCAAATAGCGATTCTCTAAAAAGCGCTATTTGAGAATCGCAAAACGTAAGTTTCATACATATGGCACTAAATCTCTATCCGGTGGAAAACCACCAGTGTGCTGGGTGCACAGCATGTACTAATGTATTTACATTTCACATTATTAGATCCAATGATTCATGAAAACTCAATCACAAAAATTGAACGCAGGTTTAAGTTTTTCTACTTGTTATATAAATTGTATTTCTTATGAAGCAAAAATCATAAACATACGAGATAGTCAATACTTTGCACTATAACATTAAGTACACAGAACTTCAATATTTTGCAAAATCAGTGTCTTGAGCAACAAAAGAAATTTCCATTGAGAAACCTAAAATTTACGGCCATGCCCAATGCATTTCCGGATTAAGCTAATCCCTTCTTCACGGGACACTGTTAAAAATAAAGATACAATAATGAATATATGGTAAAGACTCATCATATACAAATAACAAATATGTAGCGTCTTCTCCGGCCAGAGATTAATGAAAATGAAGAAAAACCTTATATGCAACTTGCAAAGGCAATACCAAAGAGAACAGTGAAATAAAAGGAAAGCCGAGCACCATACACATAAACCGTGTCCGTTAATCCTAACCTGTGTGGGAAAAAAAAGAGTTGTGACCTCCTGCTCAAATACTACAATGATGATAGTTAGTACTTGCGTGAAAACCCTGTGAGAACGTTCATTCTATTATAATGCCAACTCCTAGAAAGTAATTATATCAATGAACGCGACTCACTCTGTGGCTGTAAACTGTAGAAGTTTAGTGAGTGACCAATTCCAACAATGCAAGGCTGACTCAGCTCTTCAAAAGAAGGAAATTATATAAGTCTAACCTGTCTCTTGAAGAAACTGATTTCCTACTACTCAACAAAAAACTTGTCAACTTACTACAAAACAAAAGCCCCCTGTCTGTTGCATCAGGATCCAAAGGGTTTTGTTAGAGGAAGAGGGATTCAAGATCTAACCTATAATTTGATTGGCGCCATTGATCTTGCAACGACTTATAAGTTACCATTGAACGTTATCACCCTGGATGCCACCAAAGCGTTTGATCTAGTCAATTGGACCTATTTGTTTAAGGTTTTAGAGAAATCAAACTTGGGGGACAAATCCTATAGGGTTATTTCAGCCATCTACCCCGCCCCTGTAGTTAGAATTTTGATCAATGGTAATCTTTTCTCTTCAATACAAGTCCAAAGAGGCACAAGGCAGGGGTGTCCCCTTTCGCTAATGTTTTTTAATGTATACATAGAGCCCTTTGCAGAAAGCATAAGGAGATAGGAGCATATTCTGCTGTTTAGATTTGGTAATTGGGAAAAAAAGGTCTCGCTATATGCCGTTGATATCATGGTATATACATCAGATGTGGAGAAAACCATTCCTATTATATATAGTTTAGCTGAGCAGTTTGGCAATATTTCAGGATATGAGATAAATCAATCAAAAACTGAGTGTATGGCCTGGAATTACACAGTCTGTTCCCTTCAACCAAAAAAGAAATGAGATATTTAGGTATGAAAATCACTCATGACATTAATGATATACCCAACACAAATCTAGGAAAAATAGAGAAAGAAATCTCTGACTCTCTAAAAAGTCTGGTATATTTACCCCTAACATTAATAGGTAGAGTCAATCTAGTAAAAATTATGCTCTTACCCAAAATTATTTTTATTTTTCAAAATATACCGCTAGCCGTCAAAGAAGAAAGCTTGAGGAAAATTCAGTCAAAAATGAACTCATTTCTATGGGCTTCTAAAGGGACTAGAATTTCCTGGAAGAAACTTAAGAGAAGGAAAAATTAGGGAGGGCTAAGCGTACCGGATATCATTTTTTATGCATAGGTCTTCTTAATGAAGGCTGGTAAGATGCTGATGAATGAGCCCAATCTTTCAGACATAGGAATAATGTTCAGGGAAAGGCTGCAAGACCCAGAAGGAGCGGAACATGCTTATATTTATAAATTTGGAGATTCTCGCTTCTTCAAGAAAGTCCGATTGAAAACTTTAAGGGACCTAGCAATCACTTGGAGAAAAATCAGAAAGTTTTTAAAAATCAGCTATTACAGCGCTAAGGCGCCTTTATGGGACACACCTGGCTTACCTGAGCGGACTAAAGATTTACTACCAATACCAATAAAATTGGCTGGAGTAAACCGCTGGGAACAACTTTTTCCAGAGGGAATTTTGCTATCCTTGGAAGATCTTAAGTCTATAAAGGATAATCAATTAGCAAAATTCAAATATTTACAGATAAAAAGCTGGTCCCAAGAGGTTGGTATTTCGGTTGGCTTTACAAATGAGTTTGAGAATGCTTTGAGATCCACACAACGAAACAAGAAAGAAGTGGCAAACTTTTACTGGCTCCTGATGGAGCTGGCAGACAGGGACTTCATCCTTCCAGTACAACTGTGGGGCGAGTGCTTGCCTGGTGCAAGTACAGAAGATATATGGCAATTATCTTTTGATTTACCATATTCTACAGTCCAAGCTGCCAATTTAAGGAGGAATCATCTTTTCTCTCTTCACAGAGTATATTGGTCTCCTCTCAAATTATCAAAGTTTGCAAAAGGTACCATTCCATGTTGTCCAAAATGCCGGATTGGTAAAGCTGACGATGAGCACATGTTCATAAGCTGTCCTAGCTTACAGCAATTTTGGGGTCTGGTAATGAAAGGTATGGAAGATATATGTGGGTTTGACATTCAGGTGAGCACTTCTTTAAATTCTTTGGTATTTTTCCAAATTATAATTTGTTAGCAGTAGAAATCAACAACTTGTGTTTTTATCTTATTCTATTAGCGCATGGAGAAATTTGCAAATGTTGGATTAAATGTACCCCTCCGATTTATTTAGATTGGCTTAACTCTTTAAAATATGTAATGAACCTGGATATAGCCACTCGTAAAGAAAACAATAAGAAGAGGGCTTTTTGGACATCATGTGTAGAATGGATGGATACTTTTTGAATCAGGGGTACGTTTGTCCAATGATTATGCCTCTATATGGAATTACTTCACCCTTTGGGTCAGTTCTGGGGTCCACAGATAGAAGAAGAGAACAGACAAATCACGAAAGGTTCTGGGTAAAGTGCAAACCATTAAAACAAGAGCTCTTGCACTGGTCCCAGCAGACAGGGGGGACAGCAGGTGTAATTAACTTGGCTCTGTTAAGATTTATTGGCATATGAGGACAATTGAAGAAAAAAAAAAGCCCTCAATGACACACTCCTCTCATGATTAACTCTTCACTTTCCACGTCCTGAGCTATCAAAAAGATAATGATGTTGGGCCCGATTCACAGAATGAACTTAAGACTCAATCCTAAACTTACTACTATTTTGGTATTCACAGAATGCACTTACTACTTTTGGTATTCACAGAAGTTAGGATTTTGTCTTAAGTTTGTCTTAAGTCTGTCTTAAGTCTGTCTTAAGACTAATTTAAGACAAAATCCTAACTTCTGTGAATACCGAAAGTAGTAAGTTCATTCTGTGAATGCCAAAAGTAGTAAGTGCATTCTGTGAATACCAAAATAGTAGTAAGTTTAGGATTGAGGCTTAAGTTCATTCTGTGAATCAGGCCCGTTGAATTTAACACTGTACCCCTAATACCCCTAACTGCAAGAAATCTGCATTTCACACATAATGATCTTTACCTGAGCTGTGCAGCGACGTCAGGAACTTGACTCAACCCAATGTAACACTGACGGAAATGAAACAGCCCCTCTGTGAAAATAAGGAACCAACACGTGTGCCCCGGTAACACCTTTGCTGAGCAACATAGCAAGAATCTTCCCTGTAAGTGAAGCACATGCCTGTTACAATGTATTCAAAAACGAATAACACTGCATCTCACTATCACTTCGCAACTATGCTGAAACTCACCAATGCTGTTGACTGTGTGCCGCTGGCAAAACCGAACCTCTTTAGCCCACATCCATAGTCAAAGGACTTTGAAAACTGCTGCGCTAATAATTATTGGATCTAATAATGTGAAATGTAAATTCATTAGTACACGATGTGCACCCAGCACACTGGTAGTTTTCCACCGGATAGTGATTCAGTATTCAGGCTGGCTGCCTTTTCACTGGGTTTCACGCATTCTTTGTTTGAACTGATTACACTTGATTCGTTTTTTTATTATTTATTGGGAGTGCGCTGACTTCTCATTACTTACAAATTTGAAACTAACCATCTATGGTTACTTGGTCCCCCTGAACTAACAAGTCTTATAGTCTATTGAACCCGATATTTAGACGACATTCTCATCATCTGGGCAGGTAATGCGACTCTGTTTTCATCCTTTACAAACTTTCTCAATAAAAACACCTCTAGGTGTGGCGCTGCGGCCAGGGTGACTGACGCTGGAATCTGGGGATCACGGTTCGATCCCCGGGTCTGGCGGCAGGTTAACCCAGCACCATGTGACTCTGGTCAATAGCTTGCTTAATCTTCCCGACGGCCCCCAGTGCCTAGAGACCCTTGCGGGTGATTGTGCGCTTTACAAATATGGATTTATTTGAAATTTACTGCAAAATATAGTAAATCAGAGATAGAATTTCTGGATGTCTTACTATATACCAAAGACAATAAAATAATGTCCCGCCTTTGTAGGAAGCCAACAGCATGTAACGCCACATTACATCCCTCAAGCGCCCACCCTGCAGTGCAGATCAATGCAATCCTCTTTGGGGAAATTACTAGACTCAGAAGAAACTGTAGAGAAGATGCCGTATTTAAACTAGAACTAACAAATCTTGAGGTTCGTTTTTAGAATAGGGGCTACTCATCACAGGTGATTAAACAGTCTAGAAAAAGAATCTTACATAAAATCAGACAGCTCACACTGAAAACAAAAAAACGGCGCAGTACAAGAGAAAAAAAGTTGAGATAAAGTCAGTTTGGTAATTAATTATAATATGCAAAGCCATCAAGTGTACCAGGTATTGGCCTCTTCTTAAACTACACAGATTGATAAGCAAATAGTTTACATCTATTCCTAGAGTTGGTTACCGAAAGTGGAAAACATTAGTGCCTAGATGCATCAACACATTTAGGAAGTGCAAACGGTGCGAATCGCAAAATTCGGCCGTTTGCACTTCCTAAATAGGTGTCTGGGATGCATCAAGCATTTTTGGAAAATCGCTATTTTTAGCGAATTCCAAAAATGCGATTGCTTTTAAGGAATCGCAAATTTGCGATTCCTTAAAAGCAACGCATGATTATTTTTAAAATTGCGATTTCGCAAATAGGGGGTGCAAATTACCACGAGGTTGAACCGCGTGGTAATTTGCATAAATGTGTCAAAATGCCCAAAGATGCATTTTTAAACACTGTCATGTTACAGACACACATGTCCTTGGGACATCTGTTTGTGTAACATGCACTTTAAAATACATTTCAGGGGTGCAGGGAGGGTTCCTTTGGACCCCCCCCTGCACCCATGGAATGCATTAACATTTTGCGAGTTCCAAATTGCGAATTCGCAATTCCCCTTGATTCTTATGGGCCTTTTGGCCTTTTGGCCCATAGGAATCAATGGGAATTGCGAATTCGCAATTTGAAACTCGCAATTTTATTGTGATTCGGTAAAAATTGCGATTTTTACCGATTCTCAATAAAATTGCGAAATTATTGATGCATTGCCATTTGCGATTCCTTATTTGCGATTCCTTATTTTTCGCAAATAAGGAATCGCAAATGACAACGTTGATGCATCTACCCATGAGAGACTTCCTTTGCCCTCGCTACCTGCCCCCTAAAAATACAGATACGACCTGGATACCTTGCAGACCGAAAGGCTCACATAAGTAAGTCAATTTGCTTGTAATAAACTGAAAGAATTTAAGTACAATACCAACATTACTTATCAGGTTCAACAGTTTACTAATTGCAATACAAGGTTTGTTGTATACTGTATACGTTGTATCTGCGGTTTAATCTACATAGGCAGCACAATATGACCTTTAAAAGAAAGAATGCAGGAACATATGCTAGCTATTCGCAATCTTGATACCAACTATCCTCTAGCTGTCCATTACAATACCAATCATCTGAAT
This sequence comes from Lissotriton vulgaris, assembly GCF_964263255.1. NCBI lineage: Eukaryota > Metazoa > Chordata > Amphibia > Caudata > Salamandridae > Lissotriton > Lissotriton vulgaris. The sequence continues at coordinate 212,658,756 of NC_141686.1, forward strand.
AGGACACTTACAGGTGTTAGCTTTCATGGTATTAAGGAAATACAAGAAGGTCCTAGAGGAGGAAACAGGATTCTGTCATTGAGAAAGGCAGAGGCTCAATGGATTATTCGCCTTCAAGCAGTAGAGATGGGGATTAATATTGATAAAGAATTACATGTTTACTTAAAAGAATAATGAATACATGTCTACTTAAATGAATAACTAATCCTGCCTACCTGTACCTCAATAGTAAACTTTTTCAAAATTGCAGAATATACTGAAATGTACAAGTCATACTTTACTGAATATTGCAGATTGCCTAATCAGCTATATAATTTGATATTTGAAAATTATAGATTATTCTGTACAATAAATCTTGTGGAAAGACGTGTTTAGAATATTTCTATGTATAGTGCTGCCGCAATCATCGCCTATTATATTGTGTTATATAACTAGGATATTGTTATATCTTTTCCTCTGTGTTCAATCCAAGCCCGCTGTGAAATGAGAAGCTATTAGAAATATTATAGGACTAACAACTGTGTATTCTTATCTATATTTCATGGTGTTGGGGCTGCTTTTCTGGTTAACTAGCTGCTGGTTCTGGGCTACTTTTTGTAATATGGTTTTTCTATGAGAATGACGCCATATCTATAACAACCTCGACTTATGCACTGAAATTACAAATTCTTATAACGTAAGAATGGCATTTACTACTACTCACCGATATGTACACCTCAGGAGTTTTTTCAATAGGTTGTTGTGTACTCATGCATGGAACGTTAACTTCACGATTCCTAGAACCTTTTTTATGTCTACATCACGACTTAGTCAGCGGTAGAAATTAAAAATCTTAAAACCTGATTCTGCTTTTATGTTAACCCCTACATTCGTGCATGGAACGTCAATATTATAATTCTTTGAACTTTTTCTATGTTTACATTGCGACTGCCATTCAGTCGTAGCAACTTCAAAGCTTAGAATGGTCCTACCTCTATGTTGCCAACACGACTGCCTTTCAGCTACAGAAACTACAAAGTGGTCCTACCTTTAGGTTAATTAACAAGAGGTCAGAGAGGAAATGCGTCATATTACTGAAAAATAAACCGGGGAAGACTTACTTGGACAATATTCCTCATTGAAGAATTGGCAACACCGTGTCACGTGTGGTTTCAATGGTCAATCCTTGAGTTCAGTGCGCAGCGGGCACGGTTCTGTGGAATTAACATAATGGGTCAGTTGGTTAAAAAGGGGTATTTCATGCAGACACTCCAGAGACTCAAGGTATTGAGTGACTGCATCAATAAGGCCAAATTTGATTAATACATAAAGGTAAGTATCGGATGTACCGAGATATTAGTTGGTAATAACCGAGGCTGAAAAGTATGATACAATCCCGTAAGTTGTCATACCAGTTATTACGTAAAGGTAAGGATCGGGTATACCACTATATTAGTTGGTAATACCGGAGCCTAAATAGGATGCTGGACTCCCGTAAATTTTCATACCTGTTCGGCGTGCAGCCGCCGCCGTCAGCACTCATAGCTGCCTCGATGCATTTAAGGATGCTCGCGGTGCCACCGCTGAATGCTGAGTGTAAAGAGAGGCTCGCCTGCTCTGGACCAATCACAGGCAAGTAGCATAGAACACCCTGTCAGCGCGCGACGCGTGAGTGAGGGAGCGTCTGGAAAGATACCAAGTTGGGTTGAAAGCTCCGAGGGAGTTGGTTCAAATGTTTGTGTCAGTTGTCACTATAGAAGGGAAGAGATCTCAGTCGGTTGACTGATGCAAGATTAAGTCCGAACTGTGGCTTGGCAATGATGGGGCATGAAGCCGGTAGGGTCCTAAAAATACGCTGGGGTATTGACACATGGAGCAGTGTTTACACATGGAGCAGAGTTAAACATGTATAACAAGAATTACTACAATTTACAATCTGTGAGAATTGCACACTCTTAGCATAAATCATGGTCGGTATAGTTAGAAACAAATAGATTTCAAAAGAGGTTATACAGTATGATAAAATAGTGATATCGGTATCAGACAGTGTCTTTAGTATATATAGCAACAAATCATACAACTTCAAAAATTTGATTAACTTCCAATGTTTAACATGACACTTAGTAGAAACAGTATTACCCCTGTCTGATAAGGTTGCTGGTATGGATCATGTATTGGGACTAGGGCAGAGTCGGGACTGACTACTGTGGAGCCCATATGCTGTGTGTGATCAGGTCTGTGGGACAGGTCTATGGGACAGAATGCTTATTCTGGGTTTAAACCTGCCATTTGGGCAACATTGGCATCTAGTTGATTGAGCCCTCTGTTGACAGTCTTGAATATGTGCATCCATTTGCCGAATATTCCAACACTGCAGTAGGATTCGCTGCTCAACGGCAGGGGCACCACTTGTGGATCATTTTAGGGACAAAAACCACACCCCAGAATCCATAAGATGGGTTGTACTTGAAAAGATCTCCCTGGGACCACGAGGAGGCAATCTGAACTCCATTTTGAATATCAGGGAATGCAAATGGATGCACAAATTCAAGACTATCAACAGAGGGCTCAATGAACTAGATGCCAATTTTGCCCAAATGGCATGTTTAAACCCAGAATAGGCATTCTGTCCCCAGACCTGATCACACACAGCATAGGGGCTTGGAAGTTAATCACATTTTTCAAGTTGTATGATTTGTTGCTATATATACTAAATACACTGTCTGATACCGATATCACAATTTTATCATACTGTATAACCTCTTTTGAAATCTATTTGTTTCTAACTATACCGACCATGATTTATGCTAAGAGTGTGCAATTCTCACAGATTGTAAATTGTAGTAATTCTTGTTATACATGTTTAACTTTGCTCCATGTGTAAACACTGCTCCATGTGTCAATACCCCAGCGTATTTTTAAGACCCTTCCGGCTTCATGCCCCATCATTGCCAAGCCACAGTTCGGACTTAATCTTGCTTCAGTCAACCGACTGAGATCTCTTCCCTTCTATAGTGACAACTACACAAACCTTTGAACCAACTCCCTCGGAGCTTTCAACCCAACTTGGTATCTTTCCAGACGCTCCCTCACTCACGCGTCGCGCGCTGACAGTGATTGGTCTTGCCTGTGATTGGTCCAGAGCAGGCGAGCCTCTCTTTACACTCAGCATTCAGCGGCGGCACCGCGAGCATCCTCAGATGCATCGAGGAAGCTACGAGTGCTGACGGCGGCGGCTGCACGCCGAACAGGTATGAAAATTTATGGGAGTCCAGCATCCTATTTAGGCTCCGGCATTACCAACTAATATAGCGGTATACCCGATCCTTACCTTTACTTAATAACTGGTATGACAACTTACGGGATTGTATCATACTTTTAAGCCTCGGTTATTACCAACTAATATATCGGTACATCCGATACTTACCTTTACGTATTAATTAAATTCGGCCTTATTGATGCAGTCACTCAATACCTTGAGTCTCTGGAGTGTCTGCATGAAATACCCCTTTTTAACGAACTGGCCCATTATGTTAACTCCACACAACTGTGCCCGCTGCAAACTGAACTCAAGGATTGACCATTGAAACCACACGTGACACGGTGTTGCCAATGCTTCAATGAGGAATATTGTCCAAGTAAGTCTTCCCCGGTTTATTCTAATTTGTTGATTCTGGCTCCACAGCCAACGACAGTCCTCTGAGACTTTTCCTCTTCAATTTATGTATTCTAGAACTTCCAAGAGGACGCCCAGGCCCACTTAACGACGGTACAGATGCTGACCGTCTTTTTGATGTATGTAATCCCTGCATCCTTTCTTTGATTTTAAGACAGTTCACCACACAGAAATCTAACTTTAGCCTTCGCATTATCTTATAGGCTCTCTATCCACTGTCCTGACGAAGACCCCAACATGAGGCATAAATAACCCTTAAGCGCACATGGGGGTCAAAACGTAGACTACGCCAACCTAACACACCATAGGATTCAAAGAAAAGAATTTATTTCACCTATGTGTGATGTAACTTGGGAATTCTATACTACTTTGATTGTAAAGGCGTTTTTTGATTTTAACGCAATGTTCTTAAAATGTCACACCACCTTTACCCAGTCCCTCACAACTTTTGCACTTCCCTTCCCTTCCCTTCCTCACTGAGAGCACTCTAAATGTAATGAATTCACAATTACATTGAAGTAATGCTGATGAATATATGAGACACAATGTGTTGAACAAACCACGTAAGTAAATGATTGCAATAATAAATGCAATTTGAATTTGAATACTATATATTCCTTCTTTAGAATTGTTCAGTTACATTCAGTTAAATTAACTTGTGGTGTTTGTCTGTATGGTGTAATACAGAAATTATCTTGTAAACTTATTGATTTGTACCTCGGACCTCCTCTTCTTTGTGCTGGCACAAGAAGAAGGCCACCTGAGGAGGAGCTGAATTAAGAGCTCCTGGTTTAGGGATCACTTTCTGGTGAAAATCCCTGGAAAAACCACCAAACCCGCACTGCTTTTTCCACCCCCCGAAATCGGAAGGAAAAACCCGTCTACACAGCCTAAGGAAATCGATTTTTGGACTTTGGACCTCTACTCACCGCAATCTCATGGTCCAGACATCTGAGCTGCCCAGCCTGTCTCTGTTTGCCCCCCAAGGTGATCGGCACAATGCCCTGCTCTAAGTCCCTTGGAGTTGCTGCTGCCTCTGGGCATGCAATCGGCTGCTGTGGCATCCAGCTGTGAGTTTGTCTATGAGACTGGCTTACTAGTGCTGAAATTGCCCTTTCACCCGATGTGGGGATACTTGGTCCTGTTGCCCCCGCTGCACCTCTATGTGTTGTGCCTCCCGGATCTCTGAGCCTGGGATCGGCTCCCGCAGACCTGCCTAGATGGTCCTCCGCCTGCCCCCGCCACTCCGGGTTTGCAGCTCCCGGATATGATTCCCGTTGACTTCATCACAGCGCGAGCTCCGCTGGTGATTCAGAGCCCGGGATACTACCTCTCGTTTGTCAGTCGCCTGCATCTGCAGCATATCCGCTGGGGCTGACTGATTTATTAGCCTGCGTCCCGTTGCTCCTCTCCGTGTGGTGCTGCACGGGTCCCCTCTGAGCCTGGGATTGGCTCCTACTGACCTATCTGGACCGTCCGCCGTCCACAGATGGCCACCTGCCCCCATCGCTCTGAAGCTACAGCTCACCATTCCCGTTCCTGCAGGCTTCGCCGCATCTCAAGCTCCGCCGGTGACTCAGAGCCCGGGTTACCGCCTCTTGAGCGTCCGCCGCCTTCAACGCCTGTGTCCCTGAATAGTCGCATCAGTCCCGAAGTTGTCTAAGGATCTGGCTGCGTCCTCGGCTGCATTACTGCTACTGCTCGCCGACGCCCCCTACCCCCTCAACTGGAGCCTATTAACAGCACGGAGAATGAGTCTTTCCTCTCCGGAACTCTGTTACATATAGGGCTACAACCACTTCCTCGGCCGCCTCGTTGCTTATGCTCACCGACCACCGTATTTTGAACTTTGGTCCTGTGGGTTACACTGTGATTGGTTTTATCCCTGCCAACTGTCCTGGACTCAGCAGTGAATCATCCAGCCTTACGCTGAATTAACGATGACCTTTACAGCCTTGCCTGATGGTTGTAGGCGATTATTTATAACTTATTATTTAACTCTTTGATTCACCACCCTCTAAGATTTTTTTTTTATGTATTTCTCCTCATGGCTCTACCTTCGTCCAAGGCTATATCCCCATGTGATCTCGATTTTTTTTTGGTTCCCATTTTGTGTCTCCTAATCACTAACAATGCTGTTGGCCTCCATTATGCCTTCCTTTCTTTATTTTGGTGTTGTTTTCCCCCTTGACCAGTTTAGAAATAAAAATCGAAAAAGGACTTGCTCCACCTCTTCAAAATCGGCAGCCATCTTTGAATGGAGCCCCAATTACAATTTGCCTTTGTAGCTCCAGCCTGCTGTCTTTGCACTTTAAATTACTTTCTTCTATCTACTTGCTTTCCTTATCTCTTTTTATATCTTCCATATCTATGTCCACCCCATTTATCCTGCGATTGCCTTCTTTCTGAATATGCTACTCATCACAATGCTTCTCTATTCTATGCTACTTTTCAACTCTAACCCCATCTTTACTGACCACTGACCTATACTCAATGCTACTTATCAACTCTACCCACATTTTGGATGACTATCGACCTATACCTACACTGTATAACCTAATTTAATGGACCTTACTTGCCGCTCCTCAACCTCACCCCTTTTATCCTACTTATATGTATATTTTTATTCTGTAAACATCCTTTTATGCGTTATTTATGAAGCCAACACAGTATTTCGCTTGGTCCTTGTTTATTTTTCTTTTCCTCTATGATTCATTTTTCTCTCATTAACTACTCTGAATCTTACCCCTCTCACTCTTAATTTTAACATTTTGGAATTTTCGTTGTGATGTGTTATTATATTGCTGTGCAATCTGTCTGACAATTTTATCCCCCCTATGATGTTCTTCAGTATGGCTCACGCCTAGTTTGGGCCAAAAGGCCAAAAGGCCCATAGGAATCAAGGGGAATTGCGAATTCGCAATTTGAAACTCGCAATTTTATTGTGATTCGGTAAAAATTGCGATTTTTACCGATTCTCAATAAAATTGCGAAATTATTGATGCATTGCCATTTGCGATTCCTTATTTGCGATTCCTTATTTTTCGCAAATAAGGAATCGCAAATGACAACGTTGATGCATCTACCCATAAGAGACTTCCTTTGCCCTCGCTACCTGCCCCCTAAAAATACAGATACGACCTGGATACCTTGCAGACCGAAAGGCTCACATAAGTGCTGGCACTGTAACATGTGTCAATTTGCTTGTAATAAACTGAAAGAATTTAAGTACAATACCAACATTACTTATCAGGTTCAACAGTTTACTAATTGCAATACAAGGTTTGTTGTATACTGTATACGTTGTATCTGCGGTTTAATCTACATAGGCAGCACAATATGACCTTTAAAAGAAAGAATGCAGGAACATATGCTAGCTATTCGCAATCTTGATACCAACTATCCTCTAGCTGTCCATTACAATACCAATCATCTGAATAGGACACTTACAGGTGTTAGCTTTCATGGTATTAAGGAAATACAAGAAGGTCCTAGAGGAGGAAACAGGATTCTGTCATTAAGAAAGGCAGAGGCTCAATGGATTATTCGCCTTCAAGCAGTAGAGATGGGGATTAATATTGATAAAGAATTACATGTCTACTTAAATGAATAATGAATACATGTCTACTTAAATGAATAACTAATCCTGCCTACCTGTACCTCAATAGTAAACTTTTTCAAAATTGCAGAATATACTGAAATGTACAAGTCATACTTTACTGAATATTGCAGATTGCCTAATCAGCTATATAATTTGATATTTGAAAATTATAGATTATTCTGTACAATAAATCTTGTGGAAAGACGTGTTTAGAATATTTCTATGTATAGTGCTGCCGCAATCATCGCCTATTATATTGTGTTATATAACTAGGATATTGTTATATCTTTTCCTCTGTGTTCAATCCAAGCCCGCTGTGAAATGAGAAGCTATTAGAAATATTATAGGACTAACAACTGTGTATTCTTATCTATATTTCATGGTGTTGGGGCTGCTTTTCTGGTTAACTAGCTGCTGGTTCTGGGCTACTTTTTGTAATATGGTTTTTCTATGAGAATGACGCCATATCTATAACAACCTCGACTTATGCACTGAAATTACAAATTCTTATAACGTAAGAATGGCATTTACTACTACTCACCGATATGTACACCTCAGGAGTTTTTTCAATAGGTTGTTGTGTACTCATGCATGGAACGTTAACTTCACGATTCCTAGAACCTTTTTTATGTCTACATCACGACTTAGTCAGCGGTAGAAATTAAAAATCTTAAAACCTGATTCTGCTTTTATGTTAACCCCTACATTCGTGCATGGAACGTCAATATTATAATTCTTTGAACTTTTTCTATGTTTACATTGCGACTGCCATTCAGTCGTAGCAACTTCAAAGCTTAGAATGGTCCTACCTCTATGTTGCCAACACGACTGCCTTTCAGCTACAGAAACTACAAAGTGGTCCTACCTTTAGGTTAATTAACAAGAGGTCAGAGAGGAAATGAAACAAGAGGTATCTAGTTTGGCACCGTATAAAACAGGCATTTTACTCGGGCCATTTGTTGACACAACCATCCACGATGACTATCCGGAATGAGGGGATTTTTCCTATACTAAGGTTGGTACAGAAAGGCGTTGAGGCTATACTATATCAGTACCTGGCTTACATTCCCATTTATTGCTGTTGATGTTACGTATTGGGGGATTAATAATTGGAGTTTGAAATGTGCTATATTATATGCGGAGTGTCTCAAACCACATTAAATATTGGGGGACTAATAATGGAGTTTGAAATGTGCCATACGTTATGCGGAGTGTCTCAAAACCACAAACTTGAGATAATTATTTACCCAGTGATCTATGAGACATTGTTAAATATATTAACTAAAGGTGCTTCTCGTACTTCAATTTACAGGAACAAGTTGTCCCTCTGTGTTCTCCCTATAGCGGGCTTATCATAGCTCCCTTTCAGCCTTAATAATCTATGGTCCTATTTCGGTACCAAGAACGTTGTAAAGTAAGTCTGTTCAAGCTCCTGGTGCGATTCTGATAATTAAGATAGAAACTATATCTCATTGAATTTTTTTGAGTTAAAAATGACTTATTAACTCTTTTAAATAGACTAACACAAGCTTTTTCTTTCTTGCATATAGGAACCTTTCATAGTATTAATCTATTTAAATGTGATATATTTGAAAATTCGCATAAGGATCTGTTCACTTGGATAATACTCATATTTTCCATGGGCAAAAATTAATACAGAATTTTTTTTTTCATAATTACAAAAAAGTATTTTTGGTATTGTTATGCTTAATATAGCACTATATTGAACATCTTGGTTGTTCTCTCCTGCTTGTTCCTCTATAGTCTAAACTCATGGAAGAAAATTTGAAAAGTATCTGTTCTGGAAACAAGCCGTCTGCCTAGAAAGAGCTATCATACCCTTGTAAGTGATGCCTTACATAATTTTAGAATTGCGCTCAACATAGTTGGGATACCCTTTGTGTATGCTGCAACATTAGAACTTTTATATAACAAAATATGTTGCTTTTCTCCAGCTACTGAATCATCCTAACTTTCCAGTCCCTCCCATCTTGGGTGAGTTACTTGGTTCGAATTATTACTCTTGGACTTTTTAATGTCAGATATAGAAATAAAAGAACAACATATAAGCACCCTACATAAACACATTTTCTTTTTTATATATTGGATTAAGGAATTGTTCCCATTCAACTGTATTCTGTATTGACTATTACCATGGAGGATTCGTACGTACCAAATTATTAGGTATTTTAAATATATTGGCCTTATTTTTTAGCCCTTTTTACATAAGAAAAGGACATAAAGTATTCTATCTATATTACAATATGATAAAGTCGTATTTAATACATGTATCTTTCTTTCTTATTATTTTGATCTTCGCTAAGACACGGTCACTTATATAGGGGACCCAAGAGTCTGCGATAGTTGAACATAGTAATTGGACTTCTTCTAAAAAGGTATATCGTCTTAGACTAACTCCTTCTGTCTTTTAGATGGAAGAGCTCACCTTTTTTGGTTCCTAGGAATATGTATAAATTACAAATAAAATAAAAAAGAGACGCATGTGTTGTGTATCGATTTAGATTCTGTATGAATTTCCCTGTTTATGCCCTTATATAGGTACATTTTATATTGACCTTATATAGGCATAGAAATCCAGTCCTCATTTAGGCATAGCCCATGCTACCCAAATACCGGCATGGCTACTTACATCAGTTCATCTATGTCACAACGACTTTTTGAAACACCAGACTCTTAAGCTTTAGGGAATTCCCTTTGCCTGGATATTGATTTCTCCAAGAACTCATTTATTATGCATGAACATCTATTCCTTAGGGCTTCATTCATGACATTCATATGCCCTACTTCTACTTCAATACTGGCATTCCTAAACACCTTCAAGGTATAAATATACCTTCACTTGATATGGCAAAACACGGTGTGTTTCAGTGTCGTTTGACTACCTACATGTATGATGGAGCTCACCACAGCAAGTCCCGAAGGAAGTCATCTCCTAAGCTGACGCACTGACTAGAAGCTGTCATCCTCCTGCCGAGATTCCCTCTCCAGTGTTTCTGACTCCCCTTGCGGGGTGTTGGGAAATCGAGTCCCGGGAAAGAGATACCAACCTCTCTCATTCTAAGGTATGGAGCTGATTAGAGCCTAGAGAAACCTTTGACAATTCTTGGCAAAAGTAAACTAAACTAAACTTATGGTAAGACAGCACCTACTTCTTTCCTCGTACTAGACTTAGGTTAGGTACACTGGGGTAGCATTATTCTAGAAGCACCAGTTGAGTATTTTAGCCTCTGTTATTTATGAATGTATTTTTATATATGTCATAGCAACAGATCATGCTATCACAGTGTTATTTTATATTACTGATTACGCTGTACGCATTATACTTTGCATTCTGTCTAACGATTGTAGCAGTTCATATCTCTTGCATGAGAAAGAAGACTGTTCAATACACCCCTTTTTATTGAAAAGCCTGTCTCACTATTTCTGTGCAATTCTGTAGAAACGAAGCATGCACTATTAACTGAATGAAATGGTTATATATTAATTACACGGTGGTGGTGGTGGAAGAGCAAGTGGTAGGGAGAGAGGGTCTGAGCATTTTAGGGATGGTGTATCTGTGGGTGGGGGAACCTGGGGCACAGTGTGAGGGGGAAACCTTGGGAGTGGTGGCCTGGGGGATGGAGGACTATGACTGTGTTGTGGCGCTGCGGGTGGGGGTGGGGCTTTACTCATCTGGGTCCGGGGGGGAGTTGCGGGTGGGGGCCTCAGTCTGCCTGCGCCTGGGGAGAGTGACTGGGTGTGAGGGGCACTCCCCTCTGTGTGTGGGGACTTACTCTTCCCCTTGTACGCTGGATCTGCTGGATCGGCGGGGAAGAGGCCAAGGTAACAGAGGAATAGCTTCTTGGGAGATGGGGTTGCAGGTGAGGCAAGGGAAGGGCTCTTGGAGGGAGAGGTATTGGAGGACTGTGGAGTGGTTGTGGATCCCTGTGAGTGTGGTATCAGTCCCCTGAGGTTGCTTGCATGCACGTTTAGACATTGGTTTGTGTGTTTGTGTGTTGCTCGTGTCTGTGGTTTTGGGTGAATGTGCTGGTGTGTGCGTGCTTGGGACAGGTAGGGTGCTAGGAATTGTGGATTGGGAAGAGGTTGGAGGTGTGATGGGTGAGGGACTGTTGGAGAAGGGACACTGCTGCCGTCAGGGGGGAGGCCGTGGACTAGTTGGTCCTCTGACATGCCCTCCATGAACGACACCAGTTGTCCCAACAGACTGGCGTGTGCATGGAGGACACTCAGCATTGATGACTGTCCTACATGGATCTGTCGAAGCAAGTCCACAGACTCCCCACTGAGGGCATCAGGGGACACAGGGGCATGAGGGTACAGTGCCTGGCATGAAGGAGACATGCTCCCGAACACAGGAGCTTCCACGGACCTCTGGGATGGGAGCCGATGGGAGGGTGGTGAGGGTGGTGGTGGTGGTGGCGGGAACAACCTCACTAGCTGGGGTTTGGTGGCTAATGAAACCCGCCTCTACAAGGCAGTCTTGCTCCGAGCTGCTGTGATCCTCAGCTGAGGTGGATGGTGCTAATGACTCTGTATGGCTCCCCTCACCCTCTCTGCCACTTGGTCCCTTCAACTCCTCGGTTGCTGTCCCAGTCTGTCTCTGCGGCTCCTCCTGGTCTGTGGCGCCGTCCCCTTCTGTGGGCGTGGCTGTATCTGGATAGAATTATGAAAATAAGACCAACATTAGTTACCTGCACTGACCAAACACAACACAGTGAGCACAGCACATCACAGCGCAAGCCCTGGCAGCATCAGCTGGACATAGCTCAAAGTGCTCACACTGTTTTGAATAAGCCAATTGTCACTCTGACCACCAACCATGGCACTCATATCCCTCCTTGACCTGCACACATATGTCTGTTGCATGTTGGTTGCTAATACCCCAATGTGCACACATGCACCACCTTCATAGTTTTTGGACATGCAAGTGAACATGTAGAAGTGCGTCACTATACACACATCACATCTCTTGCCACTGACTCAGTACAGGTGTCAGGATGAAGGGATGGCCAGAGTCTCATTTCACATGCCTGTGATGTATACCAGCACCACACACAATGAGGTCCTCATTTCCCGATAGTCAATGCCACAATGGGGTGCATGGAGCCCATTTGACTCCACTGCAGGATCCCCCCTTGCAAGTTCAATGCCATGGCACAGGCATGCCTGGAAAGTCAGTCATCACTGTCTCCTGTCAGAGGGACAGGGCATCCGAACAACAACAGTCTGTACTATGTCACAATCAAAGGTCATGGGTAAAGCAAATTCTGCAGCTGACAAGTACTCTTGTCTACCCCCTGCAAACAACTTATTCTGCACTCTGATGACCCCACTTCATACAAATCAGACATATGAGTGACTGCAAACACAACACCCTGAACATGAGCACCTCACAGTCTGCTGTGAATGAAACACAACTGCCTGAACTTCACAGTTGCATATACAATTGTGCACATTCAAGGGATCACACACCTATATGTCACACAGGTCTCATCTCATATAGTCACATCTCAGATGTCCTGCTGACCCTCAAACTTATGAACACCCCAGTTGTACTAAAAAGGAAGCCACACCACAATGACATAGAGGCAGACACCTGAGGGCACATTTCGCTAAGCACAATCTGTAAGTTGATACACGGGAATGTGAGTACAGAGTGCTTTAATGTCCTGGAGTAGGCATGACTCCCAGGTCAACGTGAAACAGTGTATATAGCCCTGGATAGAAGGCAGGTGGCTGAGCAAGTGTTACACACTTGATATACATACTCCTGAGTCCCCAACATTGGACTCATCTGCTGCATGGGTGTATTTTAAATACCCCAGGCACACGTGGTGAGTCAGACCAGCACACATCAAATGCACACACAGATCACATGTCAGATATCAGGCATTGTGTAAACAATTGACCCACCGACGAAGCACACAACAGAGTCCCGGTAACATATGCTGTCCTGAACCTTAAGCATAGTTGATTGCAGGGACATAGGGCCCGATGTAGGTAAATCCCATTTACCGATTTTGAAATACCGAATTTTACCGATTCGGTATTTCAAAATCGGTAAATGGGATGTAGGTCCCAACATCTGGATTCGTTACCGAATCCTTAACAATTCTTTAATTACCGATTCGGTAAATACCGAATCGGTAATGCCCATTAGGCATTACCGATTCGGTATTTACCGAATTGGTAATTAAAGAATTCACAAGGGTGCAGGGGGTGTCACTTTGACACCCTCTAGCACCCCCAAAACGGGCATGTGTGCAATGTGGCACACAGACATGCCCTAAGGGCACGTCTGTCTGTCACATGGCACATGTGTACATGCACAGATGTGCATGTACACAGGAATTGGTATTTTACTATGGATTTGTATTCCATGGTAAAATACCGATTCTGTAAGCCATGTGCCAATAGAAAATTGGCTACCCACATAGCATATTCGGTAATTTTACTGAATCGGTAAATATTACCGATTCGGTAATTATTACCGATTCGGTAATTATTACCGAATCGGTAATTATTACCAAATCGGTAATAATAACGATTCCGTAAAATTACCGAATATGTGCACCTACATCTCCCTAGACCTTTACCGATCGGAAACGGCCGAAAATCGGTATTTTCGGCCGATTCCGATCGGTAAAGGGCTACCTACATCTGGCCCATAGTGCCCAAGTGAAACAAGTCACAGACTGTGGATCAGATGAGGAGGGTGCATTACACAATTGAGGGACATGAGTCCTGGACTACAAGACCGACGAAATGTGGAAATGTAACCAGGCCAAAAGACTGCAAATAGCATGTCAGACATAGTTCACAGATTAGGCATGGACTTACCCCCTCCTTGCTGCTGTCTGGCCTTCAGCTGCCAATCCAGGTCCGGGAAGACTACCGCCAGACTACCGCCAGAATCCTGAGCATGTGGGGGGGTCAGGGACCGGTGTCCCCCCTCCTGTGAGGAGGCGACAGCTTCAGCTGGACCCTTGCGATTCTCCGGATCCAGCCCCGAAGGTCCTGCCACCTCTTCTGGCAGTTGTGGATCCTGTGCTTGTATACCCCAACTGATCTAACTGACCCGGCGATGGTCAGCCATATCTTCTGCTTTTGGTGGGCATCAACCTGTGAGGATGACAAAGTGAAAAGGCCATTACCACACATGCCACATATTTGTGCTGCACACAGTTGGATATACATGTAGTCATCACAAAGGTAAATGAGGTACACAGGTAGTTCACCCATGGAAATGGACAATTGTCCTGCATGTCTGACATGGTAACATTGTCTGGGAAGTAAAAGCTTGCACAAATGCACTTTTGCAGCAGGACACCTGTTCATCACATGTACCTACACACTTTGGGGGTTGAAAGTACTCAACGCATATGCTTGACACTGGTGTACACACTGCTAGTACAGCTAGTCAGACAACATGCACAATTAGGAAGGCACACTCCTTGTTTCCCATGCAGCTTGCAGTACTGTGGAAGGAGCCCATCCAGCAGGGCCTGGTTCTGCTCCTCTGTGAAGGATGGGGCTCTCTCCAGAGTACTTGCCATAGCAATAGATAGAGGATGCAGAGATAGCAGTATTGGTAGATGAGATGTGGTCCTGTAGCATGTAGTGCAGGCAAGGGAGATCTCTGGGTGCCAGCCAGCCTCATACCTGTGCTGCAGAGGCAGAATTTGTGCCATGTGTCCTAAGTGATAACACAGTTGCATCCTATGAATCCGGCCAATCCATGGAATTGTAAGGCTCGTACACGTCTTCCGCATCGTTCACAATTTCACCTTCATGACACCCTAGGATTTGCAACATTGTTGTAGGCAGCCAACTGAATTTCCAGCGCACGACCCGTACAAGTTTTGAATCCGCATCCGTCTCCATGACAGTCCATAGCCAAGGAGTGCGCATGACTCGGTCAAATAACTGTATGACACGTAGTTTGAAAATCCACATGCACCCGTCTCCATACGATTCAATGGGCTATGCATGCGGACGGCTCGATCCATGCCTGCACGACTCGTATGCATTAAAGTCACCCGAGTCAGTAAACATTGGAGGCAATGGGCAAGGCGTGCGCACGGCTCGGTCCTTGCTTGCACGACGCATATGCATTAAAGTCACCCGGGTCAGTTAACATTGCAGGCAATGGGCTATGCGTGCGCACGGCTTGGTACATGCCTGCACGACCCGTATGCATTAAAGTCACCCGCGTCAATTAACATTGCAGGCATTGGGCAAGGCGTGCGCATGGCTCGGTCCATGCCTGCACAACAGGTATGCATTAAAGTCACCCGCATCGGTCAACATTGCAGGCAATGGGCTAGGCATGGGCACGGCTCGGTCCACAACTGTGCAATGCGTCTGTGTAGAAGTCACCAGCGTTGGTTAACATTACTGTGACTTGTACATGGATTTCACACACAATTACTTGCCAGGGACTCAAGTGCACACCTACAACACCACAGCATGTGCCATACTGTATCCCATGGCATGTAGTGCTGCATTACCTGTGTGTGTATGGGGGAAACATTTGGTTTGTTGTGTGGCACTTTGGTGCAGCCACTCCCAGGCTGGGCACGGGTTCATGGGGACAGAATCCTTTGTGTGTTGTGCACATTACCATTGTGATGTGCAACTGTTCAGTTATGGGCATGAGTCATGGACACAGTTACAGTATGGATATGTGTATGACATGTCACATATACCCTGAGTCCTGGGTGGGATGGTATGTAAGTCATAGTGAGACCCATAGCCACAATTGTGATGTACACCCACAGTCTGTGTGCATGTTGTGTCTCAGATGTCTCTGATTTCATGTGCCCAATGGGAGACAGTCTCCACATCCATGTGGTTTGTGCATCAACATTGATGTTGTGTGTGTGTCTCAGAGACGTCCATGTATGGCCTGCAACAGGGGCCACTACCTGTGTAACTCATGTTTTTTTGTGGGGTATACATGATACGCCATATCATGTAGGTGTCCATGTGGCAATACAGGGACCCTGGGTATCTGCCTGTCAAAGACATGTAATGCCTGGGAGACATCAGTCCTCACTTGTCACTGTGGTGTGTGTTTGGAACATGACAGCAGCACATAGGTACTGTGACATAGCCTAATGATTTGCCTTTGCACTACATGGAAATTATGTACACATGTTGACTTGAGATGTGGGATAATGGGCATGAAAGTGACATATGTGTCCATACCCAACAGCACACACGTCAGTTCATTGTGTATTGTCATGATGTATCATGTGATATTTTGATTGGTCATAGCCACATGGGTGGATAAAGGAACAATCTTCCTTTGCCCCTCTCTGTACTGCAGGGCACCAACTGTCCATAGACCATTCCCAGACCTGGAAACTATGGTGGAACGCGACAGCATCTGACGGTACCGCTTCACCAGTCCACTACCTGAGACGTTGGCGGAGCAGTTGGCACCACATCTGCTACCTGGCCGGACATATCCTACAGCACTGACCCTAAAGGTGAAGGTGATGGCAGCCCTGCACGTCTTTGCTACCGGTATCTTCCAGTACACTGTGGCTACTGCTGGTGGTATGTCGTAAACTATGTTCAGTCGTGTGCTTCGCGATGTCTTGGAGGGGATGTTGCATTTCCTTGACCTGTACATCAAGTTTCCTAGCCCAGGTCAACTCACTGACATAAAGGATGCTTTTTATACACTAGGGAGGATGCAGAACATCATCGGATCTATTGATGATACACATGTGGCCCTGGTACCACCACGGGCACATGAGCAGACATACCGGAACAGGAAACATTTCCTCTCCATCAATGCTCTTGGGGTATGTCTGGCGGACATGTGTATCACACATGTGTGTGTACATTTCCCCGGTTCTGCGCACGTTGCCTACATCATGAGGAGTAGTCACATTGTGACGATGATGTCACAGATGCCTAACCAGTGTGCCTGGCTCATCGGGTTATACTGACTGTTTACCATTGTGTGTGTTTGGCAATGTTGTATTCCACCCTCTTTCAAAACTCAGCTAATGTGCAATTGTTTGTATGTAGGTGACTCTGGGTACCCCAACATCCCGTGGTTGCTGCCACCCCTCAGGAACCCTGTGACAGCAGCCAAGATGCGCTACAATGAGGCACATGGTCGGACCAGGAGAGTGATTGAGCAGACAATTGGTCTCCTGAAAAGCTGCTTCCGATGCCTGGTCAAGACCGGAAGGGACCTCCTATATGACCCTGCAAAGGTGTGCAAAATGTTAATAGTATGCTGCATGCTACACAACATGGCAGTGCGGAAGAAGTTGCCTCTCATCCAGGATGACGATGACCTACATCTGCCACCTGTGGAAGATCCTGGCCTGGGCCACGATGCCAGTGATGATGATGATGAGGTTGACGTCCGCACACAGCTCATCAACTTCTTCACCTGATTGTGAGTTTACAGGCTTGTTATGTCAATGTATTGAGTCAGCCTGAAATGTGTTGGTGCTGCTCATTTGCTGTTTGAGTGTGTCTGTGTGCTACTTAACTGGATGCGTGCAGTGATGTGTCCTTTCAGATAGTCTGTACTCCACAATAGTGTTGACATGCTAACTTGTTTCTGTGCAGGGTTCTTGTGAAATGTTTTGTGCGTGTGTATTGCATTTCTATCCTGTTCTGCTGTGTTTTTGACTGTGTCATATGTCTGTCCTTCTCAGGGTACTTTGCCTGTTGCTTGGTCAACTCTGACCGCCAACACCCAGAATCCAAACCCAGGGTGGAAGTTGTCGATTCTCGTCAAGTGATGTACCACACACCCCTGAACATCAATTCTTCGACACTCGGTGACTGTGTGCCCACTGTCACGTGGACTTACCTTGCAACTGTTGTGGAATAAACAAGTTGCTGATGTATAATGAACCTGTGCCTTACTTTGTTAAGTGATTTGTCTGTCTTCACACATCTGTCTGACATTTGATTACCTCACCTGTGGCGCTTGTTACCACTGACTGTGGATAGGTGTGGTGTCTGCATTTCACTGTAATTCTTGTCAACATCTTTGTAGGCGATGAGTTACATGGCCATGGTGAGTATGTGTTGTGGTGCCCTAGTGGTGTGTCTCCCTCAGATGTATGACGGTACAACGCGTACCGTTACAACGCGTACCTTTACGACGCAGGTTTAACAACGCAAGTCGTTACAACGACTTGCGTTGGGGGGTGCTGGATAGTGAATAGTTTAAATTACTATTCCAACTCCAGTCCCCGTGGATAGTAGGGAAGGTGTTGGATAGTAAATTAAACTATCCCCTATCCTAGAGCGCCCTCCAGCGAAAGTTGTAAATCCTGCGTTGTAACGGTACCGCGTTGTAACGGTTCCGTTGTAAAGGATATTTCCCATCTCCCTCATATGTGTCACATCACCATGACTCACATAATGATAATCACATTGCTGTAGTAGTTAGCATGCACTGTGTTCTTTAGCAGATCATCATCTACATGACACATACCAAGTTGGAATCACAACAGAGGCAAGTATGTGTAATAGTGAGTTTATATACATACATGTGTGAAGATAGTGCACAGGATTGTGGGTGCTGTATATTAGGTTTGGAATCCAAAGTTCACAGATGAGTTTGAAGTCTTGGTAGCTGAAATATCCAGAGTAAAGTCCACAGTCATCTGCTACATTAGACCAACATGAACCCTCCATGTCATGTTGGCGAGTTGGGTTTTATACAACAAGGTGAACGGTTTGCACACAAAGAACAAATTCCATAACAGGTTTTATGTTCCTGAGGGATGTGCATGCCTAGATGTGTCCCACTTTTCCTTCTTTGGGCGACCCCGCTTCCTCTTCTGGGGTGATCCTCAGGTGTAGGCATCTGCGTTGCAGAGGACTCTCCACCAGAGCCATCCTCTCTCCCTGTGACATTTGCAGATCTTGCAGAAACAGATGTTGTGGGCGCATATGGAGGTGTGGACATGTTGATGCTGATCTGGCAGAGGGATGTCAGTATGTCCCTTTGCACCGCAGTAAGTCCATCCCACTTGGACTCCATGCGAGCATGATGGGCAGCCTGCTCCTGTTGAATGTCCTTGAGGATCCCCACTACCTGGCCTGAATCCTCCGGTGCTATCCTGGTACTCATCTATGATGCGTAGCAGTTGGGGTTATCACAAAAATGGGTACCCCTGACACCATGGATTAGCCAATTATTTTTCTTACAGAAGTCCATTTTATTGACTCTGTGTATTCAAATATATTTTTCTTTTTTCCTTTTTGTATTCTTTTATCACACACCAACTTTCCTTTTTTACCTTATATATAATGCATTTACAATATTTACAACATTTTTCTCGTACTGTACATCTATATACATACGTTTATTATCGCAATTTTGATGTGTAAAGTAACTCTACTCATGTACAAAAGTCCTACTTAATTAAGGTTGTCAAGATCTCACATTTTCTTGATCAAATCCACATATATCATTTGTGGTCCTCAAACTGCAGTAAAAGAGCAAAGTGAGCATACATGAAGCAAATAATAGAGCCAGGATTGCAATAAGGAAATAAATGTTCGAAACGAAGGACAAGAAAAACAACAGAATAAGACACAGGGATACATGTAAATAATCAACATTTCATGCTCTCACATCGACCAATAACTGCAGCAAAAGAGCAAGACACACCATCACAGCCAGGCCAGGGGGCACCCCTGGACACTGCATCCCCAGACAGTGATTTCAAATGTACGGTTGCAATGGCTGTGAGTGCAAACGTGTTTGGGTTGGCCAAGGCATATGTGTGATTTGCAGCCACATTATTATTATATATTTAAGTTTATAAAGCGCGCAGTTACCCGTAGGTTTCCCGGTGCTAAAACCAAATGAGAGAGGGAGAGTCAAAAGGAGGGCAATTACAGGTTAAATAACCAAGTTTTTACCAGTCTGCAAAACTTAAGGTAAACATCTTTTATCAGGCCCATGTGTCAGCCATCTTGCCCGGGCATTTACTTTTTGAGTGACTGGCACTGTTGTATATGAATGTAGGACCCTAGTGTAATTTTCCAGATTCATGCCCTTATATAGGTATACTTTATCATATCCTTATATAGGCATAGAAATCATTACCATATTTGGCCTGAGCCATACAGCCCAAATACAGCATGGCTACTTCCACTAAGTTCAGAGAATCAACAACGATTTCTTGGAAAAACCTGCCTTCAGCAGTTAGGGACTTCCCCCTGCTTGAATTTTAAGTTCTCCAAGAATTCCTGGCGTTTTCCAAGAAATTAGCCTTTGAGTGACGTTATTAAGTCCAAACATGCGTCAAACTTGGCACCTTCAAAGTTTAAATATGCCCAGGTTTGCCCAGTCAAACACACGGTGGTTTGGAGCAGATCGACTATCTACTTGCTCGATGCCCTGCAGCCACAAGTGCCGTAGGAAGCCGACCCTCCAACTGATGCACTGAGAGAGACGCTGTCTTTTCTCTTGCCGAGAAATCCAGCTCCATTGTTGTCGGCTTACCCTTGCGGGTATCTGGGAAATCGAGTCCTGAGAGAGATACAAAACCTCCTTCATTCTAAAACCAAGGTACGGAGCTGATTAGGCCTCTTAGAGAATTCTTGGAATAGATTCCTGGCAGAGAACTACTAAACTTAGGCTACTCTTCACTTATTTCTTCCCTCGTACTAGACTTAGGTTAGGTACACCGGGGTAGGCGTATTTTAAAAGCACCAGTTGAGTACTTTTAGTCATTATTTATCACTGTATGTATTTTATACCTTTTATGCACTTTATGGCTTAAAAACCTTATCATGCGTTTACAGTACTACTTTATAATATTTATTTATTTTATTTATTTATTATTAATCTTGTAGAGCGCGAACAGCTACCCGTGAGGGTTTCCCGGCGCTGATTGACATTTTAGCATAGTAGTCCAGAGGGAGTTAAAGCGCAAAAGCCAGGTCTTAAAGGCTTTGCAGCTTTCCGAAGGGAAATTATTGGGCAAAAAGCCAGGTCTTAACGGCCTTGCGGAAGCGAAGATGGCAGTGCTCCACTCGTAGGTCTAAAGGAAGAGAATTCCAAAGTCTGGGTCCCAGTACAGAAAAGGAACGACCGCCCACTCTGGTGAGCCTAAACTTAGGCACACAGAAAAAATGTTGGGAGGAAGAACGGAGGGAGCGTGCGGGAACATAGGGTTTAACGAGAGATTGGAGATAGGTGGGGGCAGCTTCAATCTTTATCTTATGCATAAAGCATAGTGTTTTGAATTTAACTCGTTTATCAAGGTTGAGCCAATGGAGTTGTTTGATGCGTTCGGAAATTGGATCATATTTCCGACATCCACACAGAAGCCGAGCAGCGGCATTCTGGACTAGTTGGAGACGGCGCATGACCGCCCTGGTCGCCCCCAGATAGAGCACATTACTGTAGTCCAATCTGGAGGTCACCAGCGCCGTCACAACAGATCTCTGGGTGTCAGAAGGCAGGATCCAAAAGATTTTACGCAGCCACCTAAGAATAGTAAAGCAGGTTGCTGCAACCTTGTTAGCCTGATCCTTCATCGATAGCTCCCTATCGATAATGACCCCGAGATTTCTCGCTCGTTCCGATGGAATGGGTAAGTCTCCCATAGTTGATGGCCAATGTCTTGAACTCCATAGGTCAGGCTTGTTACCGAAGACAAGCACCTCCGTCTTATCTCTGTTGAGCTTAAGAAAATTACAGCTCATCCAGCGGGAGATGTCGCTAAGACCAGATTGTAAAGAAGAAGGTGATGAAGGGTCAGCTTGGGATAGGGAGAACACAATCTGTGAATCATCAGCGTAAGTAAAAAGATTAAGCCCAGAGTGATAAGCAACATGTGCTAAAGGGACAACATAAAGATTGAAAAGAAGAGGACTTAGGATAGAACCCTGGGGAACACCGTGAGGAGAAAGATAAGTGTTGGAAGTGGAGGTGTTGGAGAAAATTTGAAAAGTCCGGTCAGTAAGAAAGGACGAAAGCCAATGCAGGGCTTTGTCACATATACCAAAGGAGGCAAGGCTACTGAGAAGGATACTGTGCGAGACAGTATCGAAGGCTGCACTGAGATCGAGCAATATCAGTGCAGCCGTTTCACCACGATCGAGTAGTTGGCGAATATTCTCAGTTACTCCTAAAAGAGTGGATTCAGTGGAGAAGCCTTGACGAAAGCCTGACTGGGAGGGATGAAGGAGATTATTAGTGACAACAAAGCGAGACAGATGTAGATGAATATGCCGTTCCAAAATTTTCGAAAAAGCCGGCAGCAACGAGATTGGACGGAAGTTGGCAGCAACATTTGGGTCCGCATTGGGTTTCTTAAGAAGTGGGGTTACCATTGCATGCTTCTAGCTCTGAGGGACCGTGGCTGAATCAAGAGAAGCATTTAACAAGGTACAAATTACATCTAGTTGAGGAAGCTCAAGTTGACGTAAAACCGAAATGGGTAAGGGATCCATCGGTGAGCCAGACTTTATGTTGCTTAAGATTTCCAGGAGGGTAGCAGGTACAAGATTAGGCCAAGTCTTCAGTGAGGCCGAAGGGCAAGGAGTAGTGAGGGATGGAGATACACTAATGACGGATTTCTCCTGAGCTGCTATGTCTTTATAAATTTTATCAATTTTAGATGTGAAGTACTGGGCAAGTTCATCACATTTCGTGTTGGAGAGAGGAGGGGGTGTAGCAACTGTCTGTGAACCAGCAAGGTCTTTTACCACCTTAAATAGAACGTTGGACTTATTCATGGCTACTGTGATCAGGTTGTTAACATAGGTGGCTCTGGTGTGAGCACAGGCCTTGTGATAAAGTTTCAGTTCAGCTTTATACGTAAGCCCAGCAGCGATGGAATAATCTTTCCTCCAAGTTCTCTCAAGTTTTTTGCATTGAGATTTATGAACACGGAGGGTTTCATTGTACCATGGAGCAGGAGAATTATGAACAGTATTTTTCTTATTTGAGAGAGGGAGGCAAGTATTTATAGCCTCGGAGAGCCAGGAATTTACCGCGTTGGCAGAAGCGTTTATGTTGTCTAAATTAAGTGGGTATTTGGACATGAGATCATACAGAGTTTTGTTGAAGGCAGCTATGTCCAGATTTTTCCAAACTCTCTTTTTAAGATTCATAGCAGGATTAGCTGTCGTCTGTGTTTTGTTATTTATTGTAGTAAATTTCACAAGATAATGATCAGACCAGGAGACGGGCAAGGCAGGAAAACATATTATATGTAAGGAATTTGAGAAAATAGGGTCTAAGAGATGTCCACCCTTATGGGTAGGGCCCTTGTTGAGTAAAATTAAATTCATAGCGGCAAGATCAGTAATGCAATTATCAGCGGAATGATCATTAGGGTTATCCAAATGTAAATTTAAATCACCAATAACCAGAAAGTTACTGGAAGAAATAAGCACAGATGAAATATAGTCCAAAAACTGGGTATACCAAGAATTTACCGTGCCCGGAGGACAATACAGTAAAAGCCCTGTAAGAGTATACTTGGGATTTAAAGTAAGCTTAATACTGTTTGTATTATATGCCTCGTACTTTATAACCAGCATTATGATTGTAGAAGTTCATTTCCAATGCTTGTGAAAGAAGACTGTTCAATAAATACCTTTTATTGAAAACGCCCGTCTCTCTATTTCTCAGCACCTCTGGTGAAACGAAGCATGCACAGTTGACTGAGTAAAATAGTTATCTATTGTTTCCACGACTCTAGAGATACGTTTCATTTTGGTGAAACAAAGTTGTCATGTTATATGGTTGTCAGAAACTAATCCCCTCTTGTAATTTCGAGAAAGATTCTAGTGATCTCTGAGCTAGCTGGCGCTCACTATTAAGTTTAATATATTCGGTAGAGACCTAGTCGACTTCAGTCCTACGTCCTAAGTCTAAACTACAGTGTCGTAATTTGACGATGGCTGGGTTAGCGCTTAGCTTTGCTACACGTTATTCCCCTTAACTTGGCCATATTAGAAAACGCCATTTTGTATGTTACGGCGGCCATTTTGGGGAATGAGCGGCCTCGTGGTCAGCATGCCCTTTAGTCCGTTGTCCGTACCACTGACCACTCGAGTTTGCCCAGCAACAGGCTATTTTTAGTAACGGTCAAGCCTGTACATGCGCAGTCCCAACTGACCAGTCACCCCTCAGGAATGTTCCGCCAAAACTGACCAACGGAGTTGTAACCCCTCCCATGAGTTGGCTGTGTTCCAAAAATGACCATATGTAACCTTGTACCGCCTATCTTTTTATTACCTGTAAACTGTATAAAAGAACGAATCACACCAGTGTTCGGTGTGATACTTCTTGCATTGCCGAAAGGTGCTGTAGGAATGTACCACCACCCCATGGGGTCTTAATAAACTTGTTCTTTGTACTTTTCAGTTTCCGTGCCAACAGTTCTTTTGGTGTAAGTGGGTTATCTACGGAGCATGTAGGCCTTGGGAACCCGATACCACAAATGTATATATTATTCCAATGCGCAGAGCCTATTGGGAATATAGGAACTACACTACAGCACCATGTGTGCAATGTGTTTTAGCAGAGAAGGTGTGTTTGGCCAGCATCGGTGGTATTTGTTTTAAATCAGAACCTCCTTCTCACCCAGGCCAGTTATCCCTTCATGAAGCGTGCCACCATTGCAGTGGGTGAAGGTTATCTTTCAGGATGTCAGTCCTTGTTGTTCTGTTGTTTGATGGTGCACAGTTCCCAGCAGGGCCTTGTGCTCCTCACAACAGAGCCCTGTGTCAGACATCTTGTCAGTCCATTTCGACTCCCTGTGAGGTGAGCATGGTTTAGTGTGAGCTTGCTAGGCCATGTAGGTGGGTGAGTATTGTCTGTGACTGCAACTCCCATCATTCTCTTGGCTACACCTCCTTCCCAGCATGCCCATACTGCCTTCCTTTTGACTCAGCTTCCCTGTGAGGGAGTGTGCCTGTGCTGAAAAGATGATTGACAGTGCTGTCCTGGTGTTTGTTGGTGCACAGCTCCCAGTAGGGCCCTGTGCTCCCCACATCAGAGCCCAGTGTGCGATATCTTGTCAGTCCATTTCCATTCCCTGGAAGGTGAGCATGGTTCAGTGTGAGCTTGCTGGGCCATGTAGGTGGGTGAGTATTGTCTATGACTGCAACTCCCATCATGCTCTTGGTTACACCCCCTTTCCAGCATGCCCATACTTCCTTCCTTTTGACTCAGCTTCCCTGTGAGGGAGTGTGCCTGTGCTGACAAGTTGGCTGACAGTGCTGTCCTGGTGTTTGTTGGTGCACAGTTCCCAGCTGGGCCTTGTGCTCCCGACAACAGAGCCAGTGTCAGACATCTTGTCAGTCCATTTCCACTCCCTGTGAGGTAAGCATGGTTCAGTGTGAGCTTGCTGGGACATGTAGCTGGGTGAGTATTGTCTGTGACTCTAACACCCATCATGCTCTTGGCTACACCCCCGTTCCCAGAATGCCCATACTTCCTTCCTTTTGACTCTGCTTCCCATTGAGGGAGTGTGGCTGTGCTGACAAGATTGCTGACAGTGCTATCCTGGTGTTTGTTTGGCTACAAGTCCTAATAGAGCCCCTGTGCTTCACACAGCAGAACCCAGTGTGGTGCTTCTGACCGAGTCGGACGCTGATGTTAGCTCGGGTGGGCTTCTCCGAGTCTTTCTCGCTGACTTTCTCCTGTGTTTCATACGTGTCAGTCGCGGAAATCTCTATTGCTACAGGTAACTGTTGTCTGTGCGTGTCGGTCATGCGGCTTGAGCTCTGTGTGAGTCGGTCTGGTTTCAAATGCATTGCATCGTACTGCGCGGGTCAGACTTGGCGGGTACGTATCGGTCGGGTTCATTCAGTCGGTGCTAATCGCGTCCGGTTTCTGGGCAAATCACTGGTTTCCGTACTGCTCGGTTGTACGGCTTGTATTCCGCATGGTTCGGTTGTACGTCACAGGCGTTGCATCGTACTACACCAGTCGTACGACGCCTGTACGTGTTGGTCAGACTCCGTTCCCGGTCCATGTCAGTCGGTTTGATTTCCAAACAGAATCAGAATCCGCACCTTAGTGCTTAAATCATTTGAATCTTACCCAATGGGCAGATCTCATATGATTAAAATTGAAAACTGTCTCTCATCACAAAAGGCAGTGATTCAAGGCATCCCTCAAGACTCTGTCCATGGTCCTATCCCATTCAATCGTTACATGGAACCACTAGGAGATTCAAGGCATCCCTCAAGACTCTATCCATGGTCCTACCCCATTCAATCGTTAAATGGAACCACTAGGACACTTACTAAAGAGACCAGGATCCTTTATCACCCCTATGCTGATGACAGCCAACTCTCAGGGTGGCCTCCGCACTCTAAATCTCACTCCTCACAACGACCCTCTACTACATCCAAGAATGGATGAGGTCTCATCACCTAAAACGAAATCCCTCTAAAACAGAATTACTTTGTATCTCAACCTCAAACTCTCCACCCCCTATTTCATCATGGATGGATAATCTAAACATTCTTAACAGCAAACCTACCATAGTTGACAGAGTCAAATCCCTAGGTGTCATCCTGGACAAAAGACTTAACCTCCAATCCTAAATCAGCACTGTGGCCAAGAATACACGCTTCCCACTTTGCCTTCTCTCTGGGATCTGATGTTTCATCATTGAGCAAGTCCTGAAAACTTGTGTTCAATCTTTGATACTCTACAGACTGGACTACTGTAATTCTCTCCTTGCAGGCATCCCAAAGACCCACCTACCTCCTTTAAAATCCGTCCTCCATTATGCTGTAAGTTTCATTACAGGCCTAAAAGAAACAACCATATCATACTTATGCTGAGAAGTCTACCCTGGCTTTCTATTGAAGTTAGGCCACTATACAAGACTGCTTGTATCACCCGTAAAGCCATTCATGGTTCCATTCTTGCTACCTAGCTGAGAAACTCAAAATATCAGGTGGCTCTAGACTTTCACATAATGCTTAAAATCTACTGCTCGAACTTCTAACTTTAAAAATGGAAAGATTTGTGGCACAATCTTTCTTGGGTAATGCAACCAGAATCTGGTATTCGCTACCTCCAAACCTTCGCACCACCACTTCTTTCCAGATCTTTAATACAGACCTTAAGATTTCTTTCTTCCAAAGCATTTTTATCATACCTCTCCTCACCAAGCTACCCACCAGGCATACGCCCTCACATTCTATTGCGCGACCCTCACTGTTACATGACACTCACAAGATCTATTACGATCTATTACGACCTTTCAATTCAACTCTGAAAATATGTAATATGTTTTTGTGCAACCCTAATCGCTCTAACGTTTCTTAATATGTAATCTCTAGTGAATATGACATTTGAAAATATATAACTCTCACCATGAGTAACCAGTGTAGAGATACATATTGTCACCTACTACCATTTCTCTCTGAATTTCTTGTGTAACGTTCTTCATCCTATTCTAAAACGATCGTACACCACTGTGTAAAGTACGCACTATATAAAAATACAGAAATAAATAAGGGAAGATGAGGAGGGCTGCAAGGACAAGTGAGTAACAAGACCCTAAATAACTTTAAGGGAACAGTCTTCTTTGTTCATCTTGGGTTTTCAGTTATGCTTACTTTGCATTATGAGCCTTTGAAAGGCAGTTTGTAAACCATTACTGCACAAATGGGGGTAATGGCAGTTTCTTGTTCATTTTATTGCTGATAAGGGTAAATCCTGAAAGTTTTCTTATTACGCGTAGATCATTTTTTCTACTTGTGTTGAAGCAACAATTAATGTGCCACTCATGAAACATTAAAATGTCACACATAAGCCCCCTGAAAATATAGAACTATCAGACATATGCAAACTGAAAACTTGGCAGCTAAGCATTATGATTTTAATTTTAGCAGCCCTAGCCTGCAATTACAAGAACTGCTCAGTGCCTTGTGCTGATGCCCCGGCAGGCCGGGATCAGCTGACTAATATGGTAAAAACATGGCTTGCAAGTCAGCAAATACATAGCTGCCAAGGTTTCAGATTGCTATGTGTGGCATTTTCATAATTTCATTGTCATTTTGAGTGACATTCAACATCTATGTGTGACACTTTCTCTCAAGCAATGAAGACGATTAAAAAATATAAGTAACCAGAAACTCCAAGAAGATTTTTTTAAATCTCTGCAAAGCACCAGTGCTGCTGGGAAATTCCATCAGTAACTGGCTCTGTGTGAGACAGTTATTGCACAGAAGTGCGCCGACCCACTCCTCTAGCAGTCACAGCCGAATAGAATATAAAACAAGCATTTGCAATGCAATCGGTCTCATCTTTGGAACCTTATACGTTTTTAGCCATGAAGCACATAATCCTGGCTGCTACACCATCTAGTGTTCTTTAACCTTCAACTTTGTTTCATAGTTTTATATAGCATGAACCTCCAGTGAAGTGTTAACCTCTAGGCTATCCTGTATCCAAGGCAAGTCCCCTGCACTCCCTGAAGTAGGCATTGAGTGTTTGCTGTTACCCACTCCAATGGTACTCATTTAATTTTCCAGGAAGGATGAAAGGCTGAGTGGACCCGCTAGTAGTCGTGCCTGTGGCCATAGAACCGAACAGACATTCGTGCAGCGGGTGCATTAGCCCACTGAGGCCTCGGGCCTGGAGGAAACGCTTACCAGCCACCCCCTTTCTTTTCCAGCTGAAAGATTACTCACTCCTCTGCAGGTACAGCCCCAGTGCTGCTGCCCTTCCGTGTCACCCCCCTTTGCACCCTGAAGTCCTCGGATGCTGCCCCCTCATTTCACATGGATTTCCTCTCCTTGCAAACACCAACAGCAGCAGAATAAAATAATATATTTTTTGCACCAGGTGGCAGCGAAAACTCGGATCCAATTGCAGAGCCTTAATGGGATTCTGTGCATGTTCTCTCTCTCACCCCAGCAGGCCTCTGAGGTGTCCAACACGCTCATTCCTATTACCCAGCTGGACGCTCATGAGTAGTGTGCTGAGGGGGCCCCTGCAGCTCATGGCCCCTGTTAAAAAGACTGAAAAAAAACTAAGATAAAAAAACTAATAAAACAAACAAAAAAAAACTAAAATCTAACATCATTTATCATCCTCACAGGAGCATGTGTAATACGTGTACTTCTTCTTACATCATTTCCTTGTTTGTCAAAAAGACTCCAATGAACTCTGTACAGGACCTGTCAAACATTGTTCAATAACAGAAGAATCACACATTCTCTGTAACAACACAAGAATCACTTACTGTATCAGTTTCAGTATTAACAGAGTTAGAATTAATATTAGAATGTTGATTATTTTGTGAAGTATCAAAATTATCCAAGAAATTTTGAACATCTTCTTCATCAAATGTAGGTTGTGCCGACTTCTTATCATTGAAAATTGACTTGTCAGACCTAAAAATTGAAACACGTCTAAAATTCCATATTTTTCCTCCCTCAACTCTAACAGCCCTACTGAATACTTCTATTACCTTCAATGGTTCTGACCATTTTGCCCATTTATTAGAAGTAGAAGACCCCAATTTCACACATACCAAATCCCCTACCCGAACCTTATGACTAACAGTCCTCTGTGTATGAGGTTTGTTATATATTTTATCCTGATACTTCTTGACACGTTCCTTAACTTTGTTAAAGTCTACTTTTAACTTATAAGATTCATTAGATTTCAACCACCATGGCAATAATTTTGAACCTGCTTTCCTACCCCTTAACAGCTCAAAAGGAGAACAAGACGTGATAGAATTAGGGGAAGTGCGATAAGTTAATAAAGTTGCACGTAATGCTTTCTTCCAATCCAACCCATTCTTAACAGCCAACTGAATAGCCTCTTTAATAACTTTATTGAAGTGCTCAACTTGACCATTGGCCTGTAGGTTGTAGTTTGAAACTCTCTTATGCACAATGCCTTGTTCTTTGAAAAACAATTCAATTTCTCTGCTAATGAATTGTGTTCCATTGTCTGAAATAATTTCAGAAGGTAAACCTTCACGACTAAAAACATTGTTAAGAAAATCAATTACCTGAAAAGAAGTAATTTTTTCCACAATCTTTATTTCAGGCCATTTCGAAAAATAGTCAATTAGAACCAAACCATAAACTTCCTTCAAATTAGAAATACTTAGAGGTCCAATTATGTCAATTCCTAATTTCCTCCATGGACCCTGAGCACATTCAATTGGGGAAACTTGCACTGACAATGGTTTTACAGATTTGTCACTATTAGAACAAGGAATACATTCCCTGACCCATCTATCAACCATAGTGTCCATACTTGGCCACCAATAAAATTCACGTAAACGCCTCTTGGTAGTAGACATTCCCATATGTCCCTCATGGGCAATCTTGATGAGGTCTTCCCTAACATTAAACGGAGGAACAATGTTGTTGCCTCTTGTGACAATATTATGTGAACACATAAGTTCATCTCTGATTTTACAAAAATGAACTAATATCACCCGTTAGTTTCCTCTCCTCTGGCCAGCCATCTTTTAAGTAATTCACAACGGAACACAAGATATCATCATCAGACATTGCCTTCTTCCATACCTCTTCTGAAATTACTACAGTATCAGGTCCATTAATGTCCTGCATAGTATATGCAACATCACATTCCTCAATGTACTCATTCTCACTATGAGGCAATGATAACCTAGACATACAATCTGCATGTACATTTAATCTGCCAGGAATGTATTCTACGGTACACACATACTCTTGTAATTTAGCTGCTAATCTAGCCAATCTAGCAGTTAATACTCTTCCACCACCCGCTGCTAACATGTTTACTAAAGGTGTATGGTCCGTCCTGAGCAAAAATTTTGTGCCCCACAAAAACTGACGGAAATTCTCCAACACAACCTGATGACAGGCACTCGCAAGGTCTAATGTAGAAAAAACACAAGCACCTGAGAGAGTTGAAATTAATTCATTAATTTTTGGTAAAGGATGTTTGTCAGTCCAAATCTCCTTATTTAGGCTGCGAAGATCCACACATAAGCGGAGCTCGCCATTGCTTTTAAGTGAAAGAAAAATTGGAGAAACCCAAGGAGAAGATTCAATGGGTTCAATGATATTTGACTTTACCAGATCATTAAGAATATCTTTCACTATATCACGATAAGCTAAAGGGATATTCCTAGCTCTCTGCCTGACCGGTATAGCATTTTCCTTTAGTACAATTTTAAGTTTGAATTGAGCATATTCACCCAACTTCTCTGCAAAAACCTTTGGAAATAATTTCCTGATATCAGAAACAAAATCTTCATTATCTGAAGACGCATTGTAAACTGGTGGTGAAGCATTAGGATCTAATTGTATCCCCAAGTCTTTTTGATGAGGCCATCCTAAGATAGATTCTTCCTTCCGAGCTATATATACCTTTGCTCTTGTAGATCTACCTTTAAAATTGAGTTCAGCCCAAATGAATCCTTCTAAATCAATTTTGTGCCCCGAATAACTTCCAGGTTCAATGTCAGGACTTAAATATTCCCTATTTGGCCACAACTCCTCAAACATATCTTTGCCAATAATAGAATACCAGTCACAAGAGTCCACCATCATTGAAACCTCTTTACCATCAATGTTGAACATACATGAAGGGAAACCGTTACAATTGTTTGAAGAAATGCAAGAAATACAATTAAATTCACTGAATACCTCAGTTGTTTCTTCATCATCCAGAGTAATACAATTAACTTTTTGAATAGAACGGCACATTTTTCCAAAATGTATGCTCTTTTTACATTTCACACAGATCTTATTTAAAGCTGGACAACTCTTAAAGTTTCCTACATGGTCAAAGCTGCCACACCTATAGCAAATTATAAATGTACGTCTGTTGCCCTGTCTATTATCTTTCATGACCCCATCTTTTTTATATGGCTACAAAATTTTCTTTTGAACAGCTTGACTTTTCACAATTGAGACTTCAGGTACAGGCTCTTGTATTTTAACAGCTAGACTTTGACTTTGACCTCTAATTTCACTTACAAACTTCTCAGATTGTTCAATTCCTTTCGCAATGTTAATTACAGCTTTAAGAGAAGTTTCAGTTCCTAACCATAACCTTTCTTGGATTTTTTTACTTTTTGCTTTCATCATTATTTGGTCCCTTAAAACTTGCTCATAATTAATTGTGTCAAATGCACAGGACCCTGCTAAAGCATGCAAAGCTGATATATAACTCTCTATGGATTCATTATCCTTTTGTGCTCTAGAATAACATTTTAAGCGTTCCATCACAGTATTAATTTTCTTTCCACATCTAATGCTTAGTTGTTTAATTGCAATATCAAAAACATCAGATTCCTCAGAGTCCTCTAATGGAGGTAATTCTGATAATTCTTTTATACCTTGACCCCCTAACGATAAGCGTAGTAAATCAAGCTTCCTTTTAGAAGAACATCCATCCTCTTCTAAAACGTCTACATATGCTAAAAACATGGGATACCATAAGTCCCATTCCATTTTTGGTTCTCCTGCTGTCGGTAAAAAATGAGGTAGAACCATTATATTAGACATGTTGGTCAAAAAAAAATCTGTCTATATATACTTTAAATAATCTAAATCTAAAAACAGGATGAACCCTTACCAATACGATTTTGTAAATAAATTGCACAGTTAAAAACAACTTAATGAAACGCTCTTGTTAATTTATAAGTAGTGTGTGCATCGCTGTATCATACTCATGATGCACGAAGAAACTATTTCACAAATAGCCCCAATCCAAAATGACCAAAAACGTCACGCGACGTGATGACGTCACTCCCACAATGCACATTGCTCCCACAATCCTCGATGGATTGACGTAAGCTGAAGTGATGATGCACAGCCAGGCAACAAGAAGCGCTCGCGAAGGACAACGTTCTATGGATTGCCGTTGGACTAGCCGAGGGTTTTTCTCAAATAAAGGTGTGAGTTTCCTTATTTAAATTTCCCAAAATGTAGTGAAATTTGTCAAAAACAATACCCAAACACGAGTGAACTGCCGCAGGTGTTATCAAGTGCACTACAATAACTGCTGCAGTAGCAATCAATGCTATACGTAAAGTTCCGCTTTTAAAGTTATTTAAAATCCTTAGATAACCACATTTAGATAAAACTCAGCCGCTGGTGCAATCATGGCACAACGTACAAAACAGCCGCTGGTTCTTTCATGCACAAATCCAATAAACTATAAAAGTACCTTAATCCACGAAGTGAAAGCTGTCCTCTACCTCCAAAGATAATACTCCCACTGTCGCCAATATGTTAAAAAGACTCCAGGCCCTCACAGGTAGGTTCAGGTTGTAGGTTTATTCCAAAGTAGAGAAGACAGCTTAACAACCACATAAGACCGGCAGAAAGCGCAGTCAGGCTTCAACTGATTCCCCAAGAACCCCCAGCCATAGAACAACAAGAACATTCTACATTCTACATAGCCTACATACAACATAGTGAGAATACCACAGCCCCCAAGCACTGTGGGGGATGCGGTGCCTGTGTCATGGCCCTGAGTGCAACTATCAAACAAGCCTAAACACCTTGAAGAAGCCACAATGGAACACATTATTACTAAATCTGACCACACACATTCTATTAGAACCTATTTAAACTGGCAGTTCTGTACAGCACATTCTTCTCTCCACTAGTGACATAACCAAAACTAGAAGGATGAGGGCCAGGAAATCCGCGATTTCTTCAGCCCCGACCGGAGCTGGTGTCCACAGCGTAGAAGGTGCGGTAGTGCAAATAATGCTCCGTCTCCAAGAAGCTGATATGTTGAATTCACATTTACAGAGCATATCCCTAATAATCTGATTGTGTCATAAATGAAATTGCCTTAGATGGGAGAGAGGGAAGTCGAGCGGGAGAGGATGCAGGGGCTCCGGGGGCGCTGCTGGAGCGGGACCTGCTGCCAGTGAGGCCGGCTCTGGTACTTGCGTTGCAGCTGGGGCTTCTGCTCCCACACACACACAGAGCACATCCCGTGTTTACATGTTTTGGAGCCTTCAAGTCCCCGTTGCTGCTGCTTCTGCCTCCCGGACCTGGCACACTGCTGCCCCCTGCATCCAGCCTTCTACCCTCCTAGCACAGGCACAGCGAATGGAGAGGCAGGTACGGGGGAGTGAGGGGACGAACAGGTGAAAGAGAGGGGAGAGGAGACTAGAGAAGCAGGCAGGTGTAAAAATCGCAAACACATGAGGGTAGGGGCAGGAGAGAGTTTACGAATATTACAACAAAGGAGGAAGCAAGGGTCTTGCGGAGAGAGAGTGGACACGTAGATATCAGGGCAGAGTGCGTAGGCTGCTTGGAAAGTGAAAGCGCCTCTGCTTCCATGTAATGCAGCCGTGTGAATCACAGGAGAGGGACAGGTCAGGCAAAAACGCATCCTACCAAGCACCCTCACCTGTCATTTTTGTGGATACCTCCCGGACCTTTTCTCTGGCATCCGCCATCTTCTGACATGCCTTCGTGCTTCGACTGGTGCAGGCCTGCACCATCTGTAAAACACCAAGCTTCCCTGTTGCCGCCTCACTCTCCCCCAACACACCTCCTCAAGTAATTCACCCTCTTCCAGTTCCTCACCATCCTCATCATAATCCAGCTGCTCCTCATCCACAAGCTCCACAAACGCTCCCCGCACCTCACTAACTGCTCGCTTTGCTCCTTTCCCTTTCACTCCAGGCACAAACTCACACTCCAGATCTGCTGCTGCCCACTCCCTCGGTGGAGGGCAGGTCGCCCGGACCCCCCTGCTGCTTCGCCCGGCGTTTGGAGGCCGTCTTTCGCCCTGCCGGCCCATCCTTTCCTCTGCCAGCTTCCACCACTGGCTTGTACCCACCCCCCGGGCCGTCTGCGCCTGAGGAGGCCCCAGCGCCCTCAGGTCCCTGTGCCGCCAAAGCATTCCCAGCCCCCTCTAACCACACCCATGCACCACGGGACCCTGAGGTGCCTGTGACCTGCTCCCTGCCTGCTCCCACTTCGTGCCATGTCGCCGGGGATATTGCGCCCCGGGAACACACCCCCGGCCTGCCTCCCTGGCTGCACATAAAGCCTGCCATCTCCTCTTTGTCTCCTCGAGGGACATCCTACCCCACCTATCAGCCCATGACTCAGGGCCTGGCAGGACCAAAGCCTGCCCCTCACCCTGGGGAGGGGCCAGGGGGCCCCCCTCCAGGTACACATGGGGTGTCTGTGCAGTATGGGCCTTCAAGGGCCCCTTCCCTTTGGTGCTAGCAGTCCTGCACACTCCCTTCCTCCCATCAGACAGGTCCACAGGCTGCACTCCCCAAGGTCTCCCCCCTTATCCCCCTTGGATTCCCCATCTGACAGGACCAACACAAAGTCCTCCCCAGCCGAATCCTCTGTGGCGCTCTCCCCCTCCTTTCCATTGGCATCACTTGATTTCCCTGATGAGCCCCAGGCCTTCCCCTCCCGACGCACCTGCCTGTAGGCCCCTGTGCATGGCGCCGTCTACCACTCCCACCTGTGCTTCTGAAATGCCTAAGGGGGCCCCGCCCCACTTGCCTACAACCTCCGGCCTCAGACTCATGGCCGGTACTTCGGGGAGATGCGGGGGGAGGCTCTGACACCAGCCCCCGCGTTTACTGACCTCGGGCTGTTTCTTCCCCCGCCCTCTACCCCGTACCTGCGCGAGATGTCGGCGGCTCGTCCCTGCATGCTGCTATTGCCACGGCGAAACCAGCAGACGCGGACCTCGGCGCATGGGTCATCCCGACCCTTGCCTGGTCCAACACGCCGGGCCAAGGGGTAGTGCAGCGCGGACCGCCGCTGCATCAGGCTCCGCCATGTCTCCGCCTACAGGCTCCCGCAACGTCTGTCACCGCCGGCGAGGCCCCTTCCTCCAACCGACTCCGCCCTGAGCACAGAGCACACCAGGACACCAGAGGCTCGCAGACCACCCGGTCGACCGAACAGGTACCTAACTAACGTTCCTCACTATCCCTGCTACAAACTCCCTCTCAAACTTTCCTCAAACTTTCCTAACCTCTTCCCTCAGGCGATGAGGACAGGAAGGAGAAGGACTTCCTCCCCTGCCCCCTTTTAACTCTATCCCTAACCCCACCCCCTACACTACCTAACCCCTGTCCCACTATCGCGTGAACTCCCCAGGGGAAGACTGGTCTGCCGACCTTACTTACCCTGGGGCCGCAATCTCCTTCTCTGTCTCAAGTTCCTTTAATTCTGAGTGTGGGAATGGCTTCCTCATGAGTCATTCAGCACTGTGCTTTCTGTGGTATCTGTGAATTCTAAAACGATCTGCTTTCTATCATTTTATTTGCCCAGTTGACAGTCAGACATCAGCAAGCGCGCTCCTGGACTGTGAACAGCACGTGAACGTTACTTGATTAACCAACAGCATAGCATCCTGCCCACGTGCGCAGTAGTCTGTATTTTAGAAGGTGTAAAAGCTCTGTGTCTGACAGCAGAAGAGCTTTGGGTTTGCTTTAAACCATGTAAACATTCTGAAATTATTATCTGTATACATGCCAAATAATGCTTTAAACATCTTGTCTTTTGCATCCTTCTGGTTTTAGAACAAACACTTGACTTTGCCCTATGTCACTTTCCTGTGAGGCAGGAGCTGCTTTAATGCATAGAAATGAGACACCTTGAGCCGCCACAGATGTGACTGAAAGTGCAGTCCTGAATGAGTGCTATAGAAGCCACTACATGCTCTGAAAGTCGAGCAGTCAGGGTACTCACTCACCTGTGGAAAGCAGCGGACTTGGCCTCGTAGTAGGCACAGGCGAGGCCAGAGAAAACAGGCACAACAGCCGCTGCAGCAACCTCTAGCGATTCAGAAAAGGGGGTGGTGATGAACAGAGTGTCTGAATTAAGCAGACCACTCTTACCCAGTCCAAAGATCAGGGCTTGATCCATCACCGTTATTTATCTCACTGCACCATCCCAGCTCAGAACCTGGCTATATGCAAATCAGTTTGTCCCGGGCCCAGTGCATCATGGGAACAGGGCAGACTAAACTACCAAGCCAATTCTTCACCAGAAAGGAGACAAGCTACCGGGGACCGGTTTCTGGCATTTCAGCCGTCTTCGGCCCGGCTTGCTTGAATCCTGATGGTGCAGTGAAAAAGGGACTCATGCCCGAGTATACCTTGCCACACCTATAGTAGCCAAAAACGATTCAGGAAAGGGGGTGGTGATGAACAGAGTGTCTGAATTAAGCAGACCACTCTTACCCAGTCCAAAGCTCAGGGCTTGATCCATCACCGTTATTTATCTCACTGCACCATCCCAGCTCAGAACCTGGCTATATGCAAATCAGTCTGTCCCTGGCCCAGTGCATCATGGGAACAGGGCAGACTTAACTACCAAGCCAATTCCTCACCAGAAAGGAGACAAGCTACCGGGGACCGGTTTCTGGCATTTCAGCCGTCTTCGGCCCGGCTTGCTTGAATCCTGGTGCAGTGAGAAAGGGACTCATGTCGGAGTATACCCTGCCACACCTCTAGCGGCAGCACTTCACATTCTCATCCTAGTGGGCTTCGTGAGAATTCTAGTCGCGACCTGGAGATTAGTTAGACATGTTCTGTTGCATAAAAGATTTTCCGGGAGCGATGCAGGAAGATAGTGAAGTTAGGTCTGAAGCTCCCCACTGAGTCACACTAGCGCATTGTGCATTAGCATAGTGTATCCACATGCTTGGGCACCGCCGAGGTGAGGTGTATTCGCTGTCAAGATAACAACTGGACGAAGAGGGCAGAAGTGTGATAAAATATGATGGAAAACAGGGGGGCAGAGCTGCAGAGGCCAGTTGTAAAGGTCACTTAACTTATTTCAAAACATGGGGCAAGACGGGCAGCCATTTTAGGAACAGCCCCCTTGGGGGAAAAAACGCTGTATGGCGATCCATCACTTTCATTATTGACTATTGTGCTATCAACTCTGGTAAAAGACGCATAAAGTGCGTTCATAATTTCTTATTTAATATTATGATGCGTACACTCATGAGCAGAGCGTGTTGTAAGATGTTTCCCATCCCACCCATAGTCAAGTTTCTTCGCGTTGGCCATCGTTTAACAGCAGATGGCACTGGAGTCAAATATCCAGGGGATGCTACATTTCTGTGCAGGTTTATTAAATATCCTTCTTTTTCAGAAACAACACTTGCTACGGATGCTTCAACAAACGGGCAGTGCCTTCGTGCTTTTTTTTTTTTTAGCAAGACTGCTGTATCGTTTAAGGCGCTCTTTTCATGACCTTCAATCAGTAATAGCCAGGGAAGCAACCACTAACACTGCCCTTGCCCTTTGGTACCCGCGGTCACAATGGCTTTGCCACCCTTGGTCACCGGGTTCATGAAAGCTGCTGCTCAAAAGCACAGAGCAAGCAGATCGTAGGAGGTAGAATCCAGACCATCAGCAGCAAATACGTAACCATGTGACATCATCGGGTTCTCCGCAGGCATCGGGTATGAAAGAGTACTTCATCGTGTCATTGAGCATGAAACGGGTACCTATCATCATTTACCTCACCCATGGCGTTTTTGTGAATGGCTCCCTTTTCTCTTATCACAAAGCAATAAAGATGATGACGTTTTAGTTACAAAGGTCTCCTATTGGCATTTACAAGACGACGTGAAGGTGCGGCTGATTCAAATGCTTTTCGCAGGTGTACAGGAAGGTCACGGTACTCTCGGAGCATTTTACGAACAGGTGAAAGAGAGGGGAGAGGACATTAGAGAAGCAGGCAGGGGTAAAAATCGCAAACACACGAGGATAGGGTTAGGAGAGAGATTAGGAATATTACAACAAAAGAGGAAGCTAAGGTCTTGTGGAGAGAGAGTGGATACCTGGATATCAGGGCCGATTGAGTAGGCTCCTTGGAAAGTGAAAGCGCTTCCACTTCCAGGTAATGCAGACGTGTGAATCACGAGAGAGGGACAGGTCAGGCAAAAATGAGTGCGTATTCAGTTAGCCAATCAAAGGAGCAGACAAGCATTTACAAATGAAATAGGGCTCGTATTTACGGGAGCCCTATTGCATTGTAAACAAAACTGCAGCGAGCAAAAAGGCAGGAACGGGAGTGGGTGTGGTGGCCAGAGAAGTGACAGACTGCGGGAGGAAACAGGGGGAGTCAGGGAAACAGAACCGTTCTGAAAGTAAAGGGGCTAATAGCCATGGAGGGACACAAATGACATAATGGCTGTTACGAGGCGGGAATAACTTGCTGAACACCAATCAAAATGCTGTATTTACGCGTCGGCAGTGTTGTTTGGGAGATACAAAGTATCATTGTTGTACAAAAGCTAGGACCGGCTGGTCCAGCATTAAAATATATATAAGTCATTTAATTACTTATATTCTATCCTCCCAACCCCTAGTTTCTCTCATTCAGTGTTTGCAAGTTTTTTGTTGATTGTGATAAAAATGTTTGTATTATTTTTTCAATAATTGTTTTATTTAATGTCTGATGTGAGAATACTTTCTAATGTGTGACATAATGGTTTCTAAATGTGTAAATAGTCTTTGCCTTTAATGTTTGTTAAAGTTTGTTTAGCTTTGTAAATATTTGCAATCAATGTCTTTTTCTGTCAGCAATTCTTTGAAAATATAAAAAATACAAAATGATTGACACAAAATAATGGTGTCTAGGGAAGCGACAATAAATTGGTTTCTTACCCTGTATCAAAAAAACGTATTGAGTCACTGTGGTTTGGGTACTTTGTGTTGTTCACTATTGATATTAGGTCTAGCCCTCACCACATAAAGGACCTAACCGCTTTTGTTCCCAATTGATAGAGCAGGTGCATACCTGCGAGGGTTTCTGGACTGAACATAGTTCTTTGATTAAAATACATTCATTTGATTGGAGGGACTTTTAGTCTCTCCAAAATATGGCAGAAAAAGAGACTCTGTCTTTCACGGAGACACATATTCAAAATCTGATAGCTTCATCTCCTTTTTCCTTGGTAGCTTTGAGCACTAGCGCAAAAGAGCAGAACGAATCAGACAAGTTGATTTGACTACGCAAAAAACACGTGAGAACAGAGCTACACGGTTACTTTCTCTTGAGGCACCTCAAGGGTGGAACTATCCCTTGGGGCCTTCACGTGAAAAACGTACCTGTCATCTTTACAGAAGACGTGGAGTATAAAAAAGGTTTTAGCTACATTAATACCAAATGCAGCCGGGACCTCATGGTCCATACCATTGAAACGGCACAACGTTTATGTAATAAGGAAGCACAGGAAATAGAGGAATTGACCAAGTTCATTGAGACCAGCCAGGTGGTCACCGATGCAAAGTCCCTTCTGGACAAAATAGACAAAGATATTCAAATCTTTAAGGACAATACCATAACTGACAAAAACAACAGATACGAGCACGACGTCAAGGCGTTTAAAATAGAACAAGTTGGGGCGTGGCCAAGATGGCGGAGTGAGGGTACGCTTTCTCCCGGAGCTCCCGACCCAGCCCCCGGCCCTGAGCCTTTTGTATAGCTTGTTCTCCCCCCATCGGTGTGAAACCGAGTGGGGAAGGTGCGGGAATGGTTCGGGCTGTACCAGAGCCGCAATCCGACCTCGGAGTGACTGTAATCCGGCCCGGGACACTGAGCAACGCAGAGACCAGGCGCAAAGAGAAATGGCGTCCTAGCTGCGACTGTCCTGAGCTCCTTCCCCGAAGCACGTAGAAGTTGGCGGCGGTACGGCGGAGGGCAGCGGGTGCCACGCCTGGGTGCCGTGTCAGGACCTGCGACCTGGAGAGGGGACGGGCTGCTCGCGGAGACGACGCGCCACTGGCTGCCGATCCTTATCGAAATTGAGACCGCGGCTGCGGCCTAGCTGATCGGAGGCCTGCGAGCCGGAAGGGCGGGGTCACTGCACGCATAAGCGGCGAAGAAGTTGCAGCGACGAGACTGGAACCAAGACCCTCAAGCTGCTGTGGAGGAGTCCGCTTCTTGCAGGCTGGTGACTGACCCTGAGCCTAGCGGGGAGACGCCAATAGCTGGAACCCTCACCGGAGGGGGAACGAGGGCTTACAGGGGCATTCGGAGGCACCATTTTGGCTTTCGGTGATGGTGAAGAGTCGGACAGCGAAGGGTTGAGCCCTTGAGAACTACGTCGGGGATAATCGGCTCACCGCAGCTAACTCTGGCAGTAGCCAAAGAACGATCCAGGCCAGAGGACCTAATTTGCACGGCTGCGGCTGACTCTCTGCCCCTGGTTGTGACGGGGCCGGAAGCGACGATGCCCAGCCGTTGTAGTCGCCCCTGGATATGGAGGGTCCCAGAGAAGCATCCTGCGACACGAGGCAGAGTCCTTCTAGCCAGACGAGGCGAGTGGAGTCGTCGCCCCGGTGCCCCGGTGCCCAGCTGGCGAGGTGCCAGTTCTTGGCAGGGCGGCCTTGAGGACAAGATGGCGAGTCAGAAGGGCAATAAACAAAACAACCGTACGCTCCCCGAGATGCTTGGCAGGTCCAGGGGTGACAGGAGCCAACCGTCCCCAAACGCAGCGAGTGCCTCCAATGCAACAGGCGGCTGCGAACCCCCAGTCACTCGGTCCTTTCTCGAGTTGCTTTTTGGGACACTGAGAGACGACTTTCAGGCGCTGAAGCAGGAGGTGGCCGGGGAAGTCCGCGAGATCCGGAGAAAAGTCGACGGCCTTGGCGAGAGAGTGGTCACGGTGGAAACTTCCGCTCAAAGGCAGGACGAGGAGATCACGCAGCTACAACAGGAGGTGCTGCGTTTGAGGGACCAACAGATGGACCTCCAGGCCCACAACGAAGACTTGGAGAACCGCTCGAGGCGGAATAACAT
Source organism: Lissotriton vulgaris (assembly GCF_964263255.1). Lineage (NCBI taxonomy): Eukaryota > Metazoa > Chordata > Amphibia > Caudata > Salamandridae > Lissotriton > Lissotriton vulgaris. Next base: position 212,700,809 of record NC_141686.1, read on the forward strand.
CAGGGTCCGGGGTGTACCATCCACGGAAGAGGTGACATATGTGGCGGAATATCTGAGGGAGCTCTTCAGGGACATCTTGGGCGAAGCAGCGGACTTTCCGGTACGAATTGACAGAGCTCATCGAGTGGGGCCTCGTAGACGTGCTTCAGGGCCACCACCAGACATCCTCCCATTTCTCCCTGACTTTCCACTGAAAGAAAGAATCATGGCAGAGGCCAGGAAACAACCCTCGCTGACGTTTAGAGGACACCCTGTAGCCTTGTATCAAGATCTGTCCATCATCACCCTCCAGAAAAGGAAGGCATTTAAAATCGCAACGGACTTCTTGAAACAACATGAAACGCCGTACTCCTGGGGTCACCCTTTCAGACTTATTTTCCGTTGGAACGGAGTGCTACATCAATTGAGGTCCCTTCAGGACACGTGCGAGGTGTTGGGGATCACTGCGGAAGAGGAGGCCTCCGCCACACCTCGTAGGAGACGCACTTCCGGGGACGGCTGGCACAGAGTCTCGAGACGCAGAACATCAGCGGCGTCCCAACGTCCGAGTTCGCCTACCATCAGGGCTGAAATGGCGAGTGCCATCCAGGAAGCCTCCAGAGACATAGTGGTGCACTAACAGCGTAAGACTGCTCTGGGGAGAGAACGACTTTGCATTTCTGTCTTTGCCGGCTTAGAGCCATGAGGAGCTGGGGGGGGGGGGCAGAGGGGGGAAGGGTGTGGCTGGACGTCCACTACGATAAGTTACCATGGACTTGTCCGGAAAGGACATGGCTGGGAATATTCTTTGGAAGAAGTTGGGGGTTCTGGGGGTTTGGGGGAGGGAAGGGAGGGGGCGGAGTTGGGGGACCGAACAGGGGGTGGGAGGAAGGGGAGTTGGGGGAAGAGGGGGTCAGGAGTTGGGTGGAGGAGGGGAGGGTACAGTCCGTTCAGTGTTCTTGATCTTTTCACGATGGCCCGATGGGGAGTCACGGGCAGCTGAGGCCCATAGGCCCCCCCTGAAACATAGGATTCATTGCATGCCACATTCTGCCTTGATTCCGGATGGCAACTCTTAAGGTAGTGACCCTTAATGTTAAGGGACTTAATAACCCTGTCAAAAGAAGAGCGATTCTGTCCCTGCTAGAGAACACACAAGCGGACATTTGTCTTTTACAGGAGACTCATTTGCTTGCACGAGATTGCCATAGGTTAAGATCCCGCAAATTTCCCGCACAGCTTTTTTCTTCGTCCAGCACTAAGACGGCGGGGGTGGCGATCTTAGTGTCGAGCTCCTTTAGAGGGGAGGTCCTCCACAAGTTTGCGGAACAAAAAGGGAGACTATTAGCGCACAGATTCAAATTGGGGGCTCTGACATTTACCATCGGTTTGATTTACTGCCCGAATGAACGTCAGGATAGCTTCTTTCAGTCGGCATTGGTGGACATAACAGCATCCCCGGACAGGCACATTATTTTGGGTGGGGATTTAAATATGGTGGCAGACTCCACTATAGATAGGCCGGCACAGCGCTCACCACAGACAGGGGAAATGTCACAAGCAGTTAAATCCCAACTAGTGGACCTGGATCTTCATGACCTTTGGCGCCACCTACATCCCACAGACTGAGCTTACACCTTTTACTCTCACGCACACAAAACCTACGCGAGGCTGGATCACCTCATAGTTACCGGCCCGGTACGTGACTTAGCTACGACGTCGGAGGTGGGGGTCTTATCTCTATCATATCACGCGCCGGTCTCAGGGAGCTTCTCTCTGCCGGTCGACCGGGCCCCCGGGGGGTCTGGCGCCTCAGGGACGCTCTGCTACACAAGAAGTCTGTTGTGCAAAAGGTTACGGAGGTGATCAGGGACTTCCAGATGCATAATGATAGCGCAGATACCTCGGCGGTGACGCAATGGGCCGCTCTTAAAGCAGTGGTCAGAGGGGAATTTATTGCGATCTCCTCGGCGGAAAATAGGGATCGGAGGTAAGCATGAGCGGGAAATCCGTTACGCTCCCGGATTTTGAGAATTTTTGGGAAATCCGCAATCCGCGAATTTTGCGGTTTTCCCGCAAAATCCGCAAAAAAAATCAGCGAGCGTAACGGGTTCAAAAGTTGAACCCCCACTCATGCAACTATTTTAAAATGGTGCCTGCAAGCTGCCAGCGCCGTTGTAAAATAGTTACAAAGTTAGCTTGCACAGGAACCACTAGATAAAACGAAGCAGGTGCTGCTTAATTTTATCTAAGTGCTTCCTGTGCAAGCTAACTTTGTAACTATTTTACAACGGCGCTGGCAGCTTGCTGGCGCAATTGTAAAATAGTTACAGGCACAGCCTTACACAGGTCACTCAAGGGACCCCTGCGCCCTTCAGGGCGATTGCATAGTAACACACACATGGTCACTCGAACTAGTTGATGCTCAAATTCAGTGACTCATTCATTAGCCCAAAAACAATCATGAGCGTCTTCGAGGCTAGACAGGTGTGCCTCTTCCCAAATCTACCGTGGAAAATCAGCTGTGATGCTGGGTAGAGGGCGGCCTTTGCATGGTCGCTCGAACTAGTTGATGCTCAAAATCAGTGACTCATTCATTAGCCCAAAAACAATCATGAGCGTCTTCGAGGCGGGACAGGTGTGCCTCTTCCCAAATCTACTGTGGAAAATCAGCTGTGATGCTGGGTAGAGGCCTTTGCATCCTTGACTTTCATGAGCGCAATCCCCGTGCTGTTCCTGTGACCAGGAGCTTCTTTCTCTTCATATAATTGTGTTCGCATGGGTTGCTGCAAGTTCGCACGCGTTTTGTACAATTTTCGCAATTTGCGAAATTGTACAAAACCCTCGCGAACTTGCAGAAACCCGTGCGAACATAAAAAAAAATCCGCAAATTCGCGAGAATTCGCGGATTTTGCGGATTGCGAGTTCGCAAATCCGCAAAATTCGCGAACGCGAGATTCGCAAAATTCGCCCATACTTAATCGGAGGTAGAAGTGGGACGAGCTCACCCAAAAAGTAAGGGAATTGGAAGAAGTGCACCGCGGTACGGGGGCCCCCAGGATTTGGAAACAGCTGAAGGCAGCGAGAAAGCTCCTGTCATCCCTGGACATGGATAGGGCAGAATACGCTGCACTTCGACTGAAACATGCTTATTACACGGGGGGACAGGTGTGGTCGCCTACTGGCGAATAAACTCAGGGTGGCCAATGAACGTCATCGGGTAAAGGAAATTGCAACTGAGAATGGCAGACTAGTCACGGGGGACGACCAGATAGCCGAGGCCTTCCGCCGATTCTATGCAGACTTATACACCGGGGAGGATCTGCGGGATCAGGAGTCAGAGGACTACCTGGACTCGGTCACACTTCGTCCCTAGAACCATCACAAACGGAGTATCTCGAAAGAAAGATACGGGTCAAGGAAGTGGTCGCTGCCATCTCCAGGCTTAAACATGGGAAGGCCCCCGGCCCGGACGGCTACAAGGCGCTCTTCTATAGGACATTCGGTGACACGTTGGCCCCCGTACTAGCCAAATTGTTTAATTCATTCTCTGAGCCGGGGGCAATCCCTCCGGACCTCCTACAGGCCTCGATCTCGGTTATCCCTAAACCAGGGAAAGACCGGACCCAATGCAGCTCGTACCGCCCGATTTCCCTTTTGAACGTGCATTTGAAACTGTACACGGGTATTCTGGCGGCGAGATTAGCACCTCACCTGCCGGGCCTGGTGGAGCCGGACCACGCTGGCTTTGTCCCCGGAAGGCAGACGGTGGACAACACCAAGAGAGTGGTGCACGTTCTGGAGAAGGCCTCCCTGATTCCGGGAGAGAGAATGCTCCTTTCGGTGGACGCCGAAAAGGCGTTTGATCGCGTGCACTGGCCCTATCTAGAACGGGTTATGACGAGGATGGGTGTTAGACGGGACCTGGAGGGTCAGCTGAGGACAAGGGGAGAGGCCTCCGGGGAGAGCCGTCTCCTAGCGATCGTACAGACAAGTAACTTCCCCCCCACAGATGGACACCACACAGAGATAGGGTTTACGCTTTTTATATGCAGTTCTTGAAGTAAGGTAATACGGTACAGTGAGATCAGGATACGAGGATCCTCTCAATTCTAGTCTCTGGCAGGGAAAGGGGGTAGCGGGACAGTCTTGTTACCAATCTGGTATTGAGGTGGAATGATGGTAGCTCAAAATCCTCGAGCTCGGCGTTCTGGAAGGTCGGGCCGTGGCAGCGCCAACAGGTCCCGAGGAGGTCGTAGGTAGCAACGGGCCGCGGCAGCGCCAGCAGGTCCCGACGAAGATGGTGGTTGCAAGGGGGCCGCGGCAGCGCCAGCAGGTCCCGACGAGGACGTAGGTTGCAAAGGGCCGCGGCAGCGCCAGAAGGTCCCTACGAGGATGAAGGTTGCAGAAGGCCGTGGCAGAGCCAGCAGGCAGGACAACAGTTCACAAGGCAGGGCCGTGGCAGCGCCAGCAGTCTGTCAAGGATGAGTTCTTCACGGTGTCTCTCGACTCCAGGATACAACTGCCTTCCTGCTCTGGAGCTGCCACAGTTATAGGTCTGGCGCCCTTTGATGTCCGGACCCTCGCACTTGGAGGTCGGGAGGTCCGGGATAAGGGAGTCCAGACACCCAGCAGGGGGGTGGAGCCAGCGCCCGGGGAGGCTGGGGGCGATCGGCACCTGGCGGGGGAGAGCCATCGACACTCCTCTCTCCCATTGACCTGCCAAGTGGTCCGTTCACCTCCTGGGTGGATGGTGGTGCCGGGGTGTCGGGGCCTGGCCAGGCCCAGGGTTGGGGTCGAGCTGAGGCCACGCGGCCTCGTGGTGCAGTGTCCAAGATGGCGGCTGGGCCCGGGCAATGGTGCTGATGGTGGCCCGGGCCAGTGATGCAGAGATGTTCGGGGGCAGGCGTCCCGTAGGGGACGGGTTGCGGGTTGCTTCTGTGGGTAGCACCTGGAGAGCCGGTGTCAGGGCTCTGTCATGCGGGGAGGGAGCGAGCCCTTCCTGGGGCCTGTCCAACAATGGGTATAGGTGAGAAATATTGGACCCTGGTTTTTAATCGTTACAGGTTCCCGTCGGCGGTGGTGCGGGTGAATGGCTGTGGCTCTCGGAGGTTTGGCATTGAGCGTGGTACCAGACAGGGCTGCCCCCTGTCCCCGCTCCTTTTTGCTTTATATATGGAGCCACTCGCTCAGAGGCTCTGACAGAATCCGGACGCTACCGGAGTGAAGATGGGGGGATATGTCCACACGGTCATCCTCTATGCGGACGATGTGATTTTGACCCTGGAGAAACCGAGGCGCGCACTGCCAGCATGTATCGGTGAATTGGAGGCTTTCTCACGGGTGGCTGGCTTCAAAATGAACGTGGGCAAATCGACAGCACTGGATATTTCCCTGACTCCTGCAACACGGCGAGAGTTGCAGGGCCTCTTCCCCATGCATTGGTTGACTCACCAAGTCCAGTATCTGGGCATTCTGTTAGCACCTACGCTGCAGGCTATGGTGACAGCCAACTATACGGCCTTGACTGGGAAGATTAAAGAGGAATTGGGGAGATGGGGCAAAGTGTTGATATCGTGGCTAGGGAGAGTGGCAGTGGTTAAAATGACTGTCCTCCCTCAGATACTGTACCTATTCCGGGCCCTGCCGCTACACCCGCCTAGGGGCTGGTTTCAGCAGACACAGTCGATCCTATCCCGTTTTATTTGGCAAGGCCGCAAACCACGGATGAGGAGAGTTCTCTCCATGCTTGCACCGGAGTCTGGGGGGCTGGGAATCCCAGACCTACGCAAGTATTTTCAAGCGGCGAAGCTCCAATATCTGGTTGAATGGAGCCGATGGGAGTCGGACAAGCATTGGTTTTTTCAAGATCAGGCTGTAGCGGATCGCCCTTTACAAGAGGTGCCCTTTTTGCGTAGGGCTCACCACCCTCAGAATCTTTACGCGTCGTTTGTAACACGGGTCCCGCTGAGGGTGTGGGACACTACTAGCACAGCACACGAGCTTACCACATTCCCCTCCCCGTTTACTCCTATTGCAGACAACCCGGACTTCACGCCAGGGGTTACCCAGGGGGCTTTCGCCCACTGGCGGGCTGCTGGTTGTAGGTCACTTTTCCATGTGTATGGGCCGGACGGAGTTCTCCCTTTTCAAGCGCTTAGGGAGGAGTACGGTTTGGCTGAGATGGATAGGATGCGCTACTGGCAGGTGCGACACTGGGCTTTGCAACCACAGGTACGTGAGCTGGCAGATAGGAAACTATTGCCGTACGAGAGGTGGCTAGTGACGCGTACTTCGGATGCTAAACTCATCACAGATCTTTATAAATTACTGCAGCCTTCCCCTTCACACTTTCATAATCCAGGTAGGGAACGCTGGAACAGAGAGCTGGGAAGAACATTGAGCAATAAAGAGTGGGACCAGATCTCATACCGCGCACGACACTCTGCATATCATGTAGGACTTACTGAAACTTTCACTAAAGTGTCTACGTATTGGTACTACACCCCGGAGAGGTTACATGAGATGGACAGGCATATTGATAATACTTGCTGGCGAGGATGTGGGCACCCGGGCACATTGACACACATCCTGTGGGAGTGCCCAGTATTGAGCCTTTATTGGAAAGAGGTGCTAGATGAGGTTGATACTCGATTTGAAATAGAGTTGCCCCGCTTTCCGGCATATGTCCTGCTGGGCTTGCCCAACGGGTTGATGTATCCATTGAAATCCCGTAGGGTCAGACAAATTGCAATAGCACTGGGCTCCGCCATTCAGAATATCCTAATCCATTGGCGGACCACCACTGTTCCATCTATCACGGGCTGGTTGCATAGGCTGTGGCATGTTCTGGGTATGGAAAAACTATCACTGATGATGGCCGGGGAGGTAGAGCAATTTGGGGAGTTGTGGCAGCCCTTCCACGCATTGCTGGCTACTGAATTTAGGGAACTGACCTGTCCGAGGTACTTGAGGCTCTTGAGATTGACACCACCGCTAGATTTCACTGCACAATAATCATGGGTTGGATAGTGTTTGGGAGTAGTGGGGGGGACTGAGCACAGTAGGTTTGGCTAAAGACAGGACACTGGACGGGGTGTTGGGAGGGAGTTGGGGAACAAGAGGGGGTGGGGGGCGTTGGGGGGGAACTGTTTCTTTTAAATGGGGAGGGCACGGACACTTTCTTTTACCTCAGGGTGTTATCGAATGTAATGTTGATGGACGAGGAGCCCACGCAGCCTCTATTGCTCTTGCGGGACATGTAGCATTTACTTGAAGATGGGCTCCCGGGACTGCAGCACAATGCCATTGCTTGAATGTTTTTCCTTTTGTTCTGTGTACCCTTTCAATAAAATACTTTAAACATAAAATAGAACAAGTTTATCCATTCCTACGTGAGGACTAATACTCACAATCAGATTCTCATCAGGCCTTATCAACATACCAGGGCAGATCCAGAAACCGATTCAGTACTTTCTCAAGCACATCTTCTTCAGATTCAACGGGGTCTGACAATAGAAACCAAAAGAAGGGAGTGTCTTTTTTAGACAAAGGCAAACAAACAAAACCCAGGTACAAGATACCATGGGAAATGCGAACCCGGAGCAGCAATTACAAGTCATAGGTAACTCCTCAACTGTAGTCAATTTGTCATCTAGAGTTCTGACTATGGAGGAGGAAACAGTACTCAATCTTGGTCTAAAATTCGTACCTAGTAGGAACACCGATTTCACTAAATTGAAAATGGAGGCAATAGAATTTTGCCGTAAAATCAGACTGAAGGCGTTTTTCGCCAATGCTCCATTAACCTCTAGTGTAGAAACAACTGGTTTGAGGAACAAATCTACTTTTGTTCCTTACACTAATATCCCAAAACAGGATCAAGCCTTCGAACTGACATTACTGTCTTCCATCACCAAGATGGAGAAAGCCAAGACCTTTACCAAACAAAATATGAGTAAAAAACAGAGAGACATAATAGGTTCGCTCAAAAATGACCCTTCCATAGTGATTAAACCGGCGGACAAGGGCAGGGCGATAGTCACCTGGCCCCGTCCTATGTACCTGTCAGAGGGTGGGAAGCAAGTTAACAATACCATCTGGTATCGCGCACTAACAGAGGACCCCACAAAGGACATCCAGGGACAAATTGCGAGAGTCTTGGACTCTGGCAAAGAAAGTGGTTTCTTGGGCAATAAGGAGTATGATTACTTCTTAAAGAAGTGCCCTAGGACCCCTGTCCTCTATCTTCTTCCGAAGATACATAAGAGCTTGACAGAGCCCCCCGGACGTCCCATCGTGTCGGGCTGTGACTCCTGTTTAGAGCCGATAGCGCAATATGTGGATTTCTTTCTAAAGCCATTTGTGTGGCAGGTTAAATCTTATTTGCGTGACACAACCGACTTTTTGAACAAAGTCGAAGGTACCATCTTTGATCCGCAATCGCAAATCATGGTTACAATGGAAGTTACGTCCTTGTATACCCAAATCCCCCAGGAAGAAGCCCTAGAAGTCATGCAGTAATATCTGGACATGAGAGAAAGACCACATCGGGTTCCGACTGCCTTCATTTTAGAATTGGCAGCAATAGCACTGAAGAGAAATTACTTCACCTTTAACGGTCAGTTCTATATGCAAGTGAAGGGCACCGCCATGGGATGTCCTTATGCCCCAGAAATGGCGGTGCTCTTCATGGCGCAGTATGAAGAAAGGTTTGTGGACATGAATAATCCCTTTAAATATCAAATACTACAGTGGTACAGGTACATAGACGACGTCTGGCTCCTGTGGCAGGGGAGCCAGACCGAGTTAATGGCCTTTCATGGATGGCTTAACACTAGGCACAGAGATATAAAATTCTCGATAGAAAATAGCCCTAGCCGTATGACTTTTTTGGATATTGAAATGAGGTGTGTGGACGGTCGGTTGGTTACATCATTGTTCAGGAAAGACACCGACAGAAACATGATTTTACACCACAGGAGTGCACATCCCCGCAGTCTAAAAGCTAACTTACCCTATGGGCAATTATTAAGAATAAGACGGAATTGCTCAGAAATACAAGACTATGAGCTGCATGCCCAAGCATTTTGCTGTGATATGCAAGAGCGTGGTTATCCACGGAAGCTCCTCAAACATTCTCTTAAGCCTGCCAAATATACGCCAAGAGAATGTTTATTACAAACCAAACAGCGGGCACCTTTGGAGAAACTCGTGTGCGTCACCACCTTATGCCCGGACACACACAAACTAAGACAGGCTGTATTTAGGAATTGGCATTTGTTGGAGGGGTTGAGCTGCCCGTTCCCCAAACCCATTTTTGCCTACAGAAAAAATCGCACCATTGGCCAGGAACTCATCCGAGCTGATGTGGTTATTCCTAAGCCCAAGACCGACTTATTGGCGCAATGGAATCTCAAGCCTATTGATGTCCACCACAAGTGTGGTAACTGCGTCACCTGCTCCAGCACAATAGAAGGCGACGAGTTGGTACATCATGCGATCAAGTGGAAGCACAAATAATTTTCTAATTGCAGAACAAAGAACGTTGTGTACATGATTCTATGTCTGTGACAATTAATTTACATTGGAAAAACCAGTCAGCAAGTCAACCAAAGAATAAGCCAGCACCGATCGCGAATTAAGAAAAAGGTGATGTCTGCTCCAATGAAGGAGCATTTCTGTGAGAAGTCCCACAATGAACAAGAATTCAAATGGTCTGTACTGTACACTATGAATTCCAGGTCAAAATGCCACGACGTCAAGCGCGTTCTGTTACAAAAGGAAGCGTATCTGATTTTAATATTTAACAGTGCACAGACGGGTTTGAATAACCTTTCTGAGATAGCGGATATCTAATTACATCTGTCCTGATTTGCACCGGTTAGACATCCCTGGTTTGCCCGCTGGTCTTGGTCCTCTATCTCATGTGAATAGGTCCCTGGCCCAGAGAAGCCTCCCAAAACGCTAGCACATCCTAGCAGAGTCATTCTTTGCCTTAAAACAAACAATACATCAAATATTTGGGAGTGATATACCCATTACTTCCAAACTACGATAAGGTGTTGACGACAATATGCCCAGCACCTACTCATGATTTTTCTGACAATAACAAAAAATGTTTTTAAGTAACTGCGATTTATGGGACTACATGCCCCAAAATGCATCAGCACAGTTTCTGCATATAACAAACAGGAAACAGCGGCGGCCATCTTTTTTTAGGTGAATTCGAATCCAGCACCACAGAGCAGCAGCTCCAGCTACAGGTATTTGTCCCACTTGCACTAACACGCGCTCGCCTAGCGCTGAACTAGCAAGAACATCCCACTAAGGTCGCGCTTTGTTTTTCCCTTTAGAATGCTGAAATTAACAACCCCTTTCATGCGCAAACGAGAGATCAAATCAAGGTAGGCAACCTTTCTTCGAATTCTCCAAGCGAGTGTGAAACACCATTTGCACGCCGCTAAGCCTCTGAATGTCAATCTCTCCCATATCTCAGAATCCAAATTGATGGTTACGCCGCTTCTAATGGATCCTGCCAGAAATCGGCACTACCCAAAGTAAAAGGTATGCTTCCACTTCCCCAAACTGACACAGCCACTAGCACATCGAATGAATCAATCATGTAATTAAAAGACACCCTTAAAATCTTTCTAGGCTTCTCTGTTTGGCCACGCTATTCATTTAAACGGACCTCCAAAAGACCTCCTCTGAAATTCTACATTGAGCAGCCTTGGTATGTAGCGCACACCGTCATTATAGCTACTTCATGGTAATAAGGAGCCCACACACTAGACTAAGCAAAACATTGCTTTTGGATCCTACAGATACAAGACACATACAGCCCTGATGACAGACCAGTGACTCCAGTCTGGTCTAGAAACGCGTCGGCAGTGTTGTTTGAGAGATACAAAGTATCATTGTTGTACAAAAGTTAGGACCGGCTGGTCCAGCATTAAAATATATATAAGTCATTTAATTACTTATATTCTATCCTCCCAACCCCTAGTTTTTCTCATTCAGTGTTTGCAAGTTTTTTGTTGTTTGTGATAAAAATGTTTGTATTATTTTTTCAGTAATTGTTTTATTTAATGTCTGATGTGAGAATACTTTCTAATGTGTGACATAATGGTTTCTAAATGTGTAAATAGTCTTTGCCTTTAATGTTTTGTTAAAGTTTGTTTAGCCTTGTAAATATTTGCAATCAATGTCTTTTTCTGTCAGCAATTCTTTGAAAATATAAAAAATACAAAATGATTGAAACAAAATAATGGTGTCTAGGGAAGCGACAATAAATTGGTTTCTTACCCTGTATCAAAAAAACTTATTGAGTCACTGTGGTTTGGGTACTTTGTGTTGTTCAGTATTTACGGTTTCGGCCAATGAAAAAGATATGCGGGAAAGTGGGTGGAGCTTCCCCCACTATACTGTATACAGCATCTCTCTGACGAGACAGTGCATGCGCTGCGTAGTCCGAGACCTAAAAATGGTAGAGGTCGGAAAACACAGACAAATACATCTTGTACAATAACGGCTATAGTTAGTGGAGCTCTGTAAAGCTCTGCAGACCAATGGTTTGTCAAACTTCCAGGATTTCGTAAATTAACTATAAAGTGGCCAGATGTATTTTATCTTGCAGGACAGCGCTAAGAAAAGTTTGCAAAGAAAATTAATCCAGTCAATGAAAATGTATCATACTTTTTTGGGGAATTATTGGTTTCAAATAAAACACTTATGTGAGAAAGGGCAATACAAGAAGTACATATTTCAGTCAAAAAGTAAACAAACAGCAACTGGTGGAGCTGTGGTTTGTGTTTACTCCCACACCCTTTCCCAGTGACAGCCCTGAAGAGAGAATAGAATATGTCCACAGCACCTTGAAGAAGGGAAGGATTTAAAAATAATGTTATTATAGAAACACAAACAATAAAGGCCTTATTACGACTTTAGCCGTGTGAGAACGGGGAGCCACATCACCGCCCCACTCTCACACTACCAAAGCCGACCGCCTTCTGGATCATAAGTTGTGATCCAGGTGGGCTGTACTGCACCAGTGGGTCCACAGCCTTGCATTACAAAGGCTCATAAGAGAGCCTTGGAAAGGCAGTGCCATGGGCCCACCCCAGCGTGTTCCAGCATGGCCTGGACTGTAATGACCATGCCATGCTCGATCTATGGGTGCATGCAGACAGGGGTGCATACCATGTGCCCCCTGCATTCATTCTTAGGCCCTGAGGTAACAGGGGGCCCTGTAGGGCCCCTTACATTTGCTCATCACCAGCATTTTCATGCGTGAGAACTGCCATGAGAATTCTGGTGGCGAGGAAACTCGAAATATGCTTAGCGATGCCACAGCTGCACCACCAAGCATATTTCAGCCTCAAGACCATGCAACAACCCCAGGGATCGCAGAATCCCGGCAGTTGCAGCAGTCCCATGGAGGTCTGACCGCCGTACTTGTAATACGGCGGTCGGATCGCTAGTACGGCAGTCCTCGACTGCCACCACACCTCCACCCCGAGTTTGGCGATCCTATGCACTACTAAATTAGTAAAGAGGCCCTAAATGTGGAAAGGCATGTCAGGAAACTGCAGGGAATATACATGCCTTGCATTAGGTGGGGGGGTATATAAGTGGAGATTCTAAATACTGCACAGTTGGAATGAGATATCTGTGTAGCATTTACTTAAATCCTAGTTAACAAACCCGCACCTTTCTTTTTTAGGGAAATCTTCTGATATCTCAAGCATATTCAAAAGACTTACTATAAACAGTGACTTTTTGAAAACACGGCTTTGGTATTTCGCATGCAAGAAAAAGCTAGTACACCGTGTTATCTGTACCATTTGCGATGCCTTGAAAGTGAAATGACGACACGGACATGTTGCTATGAACCGTTGTGCGGTATGCCCACAGCATTTCTCTAATTTCCTTCTGTACTGAACGACCTGAGGCTAAAGCAAGCTGCATAGTGCCCTTAACAAGTCTGTTTACCCTCTTGCATAGTCCATTCCCTTGTGGGTTGTAGAGCGAAGTACGCAGATGCTTTTAGCCCAAAAACACAAAATAATCCTCCATAATGGCAGAGGTAAGCTGTGTGCCATTATCTGTCAATACCATGGAAGGAATCCCATCCTCGTCGCCAAAATGTTGTAAATGACAAAGAGGCTGCACACCAGTGTCGCGTTGGTTAGGGACTTTATTCAAGAAGAGGCGTAGAAAACCCAACCAGCAAGACCGGGACCAAACGGGCAACTAACTGCCGTTTGACCGAACACTGGACACGTAACAGGAACAGAAAGCACGAGCTCAGCGCGAGACATACGCTGAGGCACAGGGAGAATATAACACATCTCCTTTCCTTAAACAATGGATGAAGAAAGTGTAGCAAAACAAATTAGGCAAGAATTTACCGCAACATATCGAAAAGATAAGGTGGAACACAAAAATGATGACACTGCATTAAACACACAGTTTTTTTCTTGAGAACACAGGACCATGTAACACAGGACCATGTAACCCCACACCCTCCCTTAAACAAGCAATATTACACAAAGTCTTTTAAATAGGCAGGAGCAACCCTTTTGCGAAGAGGTCTGCAAAACTCTTCAGCAACAACATTTCTGGTGACCGGCACTGAAGTTGTTGGCTTGACCTTTTTCTGGTAAAGTGCTACCCTGCGGAGATTCCAGGTTTGTCCATTCTGCAACCTTATGTAGTTGCCAACCACCGACTTCACTTGGTAAGGCCCTCTAAATTTGTTGAACATCCTCTGATTTCCGCCAGGTTTCACTTTTACCAAATCCCCTTCAGCTATGTTGGTAGAGGCACAAGTTTTCGGGATGTTGCAACCCATCTTCTCTACTTTCCCATATAGCCAAGTAGGAATCAGCTTCGTACCCGCTGACCTCCCCCTCATGAGTTCAAAAGGTGTCATGGACATGTTGCTATGAACCGTTGTGCGGTATGCCCACAGCATTTCTCTAATTTCCTTCTGTACTGAACGACCTGAGGCTAAAGCAAGCTGCATAGTGCCCTTAACAAGTCTGTTTACCCTCTCGCATAGTCCATTCTCTTGTGGGTTGTAGAGCGAAGTACGCAGATGCTTTAAGCCCAAAAACACAAAATAATCCTCCATAATGGCAGAGGTAAGCTGTGTGCCATTATCTGTCAATACCATGGAAGGAATCCCTTCACGTCTAAAGATCTCATCAAGTACTTTGACAGTGGACTCAGCAGTGATACTCTTCATAAAAGCAACCTCTACCCACCGAGAAGCCGAATCCACTAACACCAAAGCAAACTTCTCAGAATCCAATAGGTCATGAAAGAGGCCTATGAAGTCAATACAAACCTTCTGCCACGCACCATCGTCAGAAACAATCTGTCCCATAGCATCAGCATGACGAATGAGGGCAGAGTAAAAGTTTGCTGCCCATCAGCCCATTGCGTGCCCCTGGTGTGCCTGAAAGTACAGTGGATAAGGGATAGTTCGACCTGGTTGGGCGTTGTGGCAGGACCTGAGGATAGTACTTGTCATTAGGGCGCATGGAAGAGCTACTGCCCGCAGTGGAAGAAAACCTAATAATTCCATTTCAGTGACTGTGCCAGATCTGGCAGCCCTCAGCGGCATGAATAGCTCAGGAGGGGTGCTCTTGGCGGATGAGAGAATGTGGGAAGGAGCTCCACCTACTAAGGGAAGAGTGGTGACGCAATGCCAGCATGGTAAGTGGGTCCGCAAGGACAGAAAATGCAGCTGGACAAAATAAATATTTCAATGAACAAAAGAAGAAAATAATGCACTTACCTGACTGCTGGAGGAGAGCGAGCTGCTGGGCGACACGAGGTGTCCGGCCTTGTGTGGTCAGTGAGGAGCCATCAGAGATGGAGCATGCTCTTGGAGGAAGTACCCCAGGCCAGCGAGTGAGGGGAGCGGTATGAAGTGGCTACAGACAGTGGAGAGAGCGTTGCGTGAATGGGTAATATGGAGGCTCCTTGCAGGCAGCTCCAGCCCCCACGCAGCCCGTGATGTAAGAGAGGCTGCTGCCTGGGGGCACGAGCAAGTGAGTGACTAAGAGCGGCGGTTGGCTGCTCTGCGATGCAGACAATGAAAGGCCTGGTGGGTTCACGTGCACTGCCTAAAAAATAAAAATGAAAGTAGAAAGGACTCACCAGGGAGGGGCCCTGCATGCACCCAGGTCACATGCAGGCAGGACGAGCGGCACCGAGGGAAGCCCGTCACGAGAGGACTGCTCCCCCCAAGAGACAGAGTTATGAGTGGTGAGGAGGTGGACTCACCTGGGGGAGTAAATTACTCCTGCAGGAACCTTGCTGCATTACTCTGAGTAATGGAGCAAGGTTCCTGCAGGTGTCGAGCAAGGAGGTTAGTAGCAGGAAGGAAGCTGCTTGGGCTAGGTCTAATACAACACTACCATCTAGAAGCCATATTGTGGTACTGCACCCACAAAAGAAAAGAAAGTGCAACATGACTGGTACACAGCAAGGACTGGCGGGGCACACAGATAATGCAGAGGGAGAGGCAGATTTATGCTGTTCAATAAAAGTAAAAGAGAAAAAGAAAACACTACAGTTCAAGGGAAATGCACAGCAGTGCAGCTCTACTTTGTTGGAGGAAAGAGTACCTGCCTAAACTGAACTAGCATACCCCCAAGACTCTGTCATGCTAGGGGTGCATAAAGGTCTATATTCTCAGCGAGTAAGCCCTAAGAGAACTTTAAGCTGAGAGGCCGACAGGAATGGTGAGGAAGAACTCAGTGACACCTAGTGACCATAGGTGGTCACTGCAGCAGTAAGGATAACCCTGGGACAGCGTGAATGAGGACACCAGTGAACACTGCACTTGGACGGCAGGTGTGGTACAGGGCAACCATCCCCGGCAGCAAGTCCCTGAAAGACTGAAGAATAGGTGCTGCATGCATACCCACTGATGAAAGGACGCCACTGCAAGTGGAAGAAGTATGAGCGCAAGCCGCTCGACACATGAGTACCATCAGAAGAAGGATGAAGAGTGCAAGGTCAGCGTATATGACCTCCAAGAGGTCAGAAAAGATGACCTGCAAGAGGTCAATGAAGATAACCTGCCGGAGGTCAGAGAAGACGACCTGCCAGAGGTCAGAGAAGAGGTAACCTGAGAAAGTGTCAGAGAAGTGGTGACCTGAGAAGAGGTCAGAGAAGTGGTGACCTGAGAAGAGGTCAGAGAAGCGGCGACCTGAGAAAGATCCGAGAAGATGACCCAGAAGCAGTCTGACAAGATGACTGAAGAGAGGACCAAAGAGGTCAGAGAAGAAAGACCTGAAATCAAAGAATGAGGACGAGTAGTGAAAGGAAGAGTGTTGCAATGAAAGGTCTGGTCACCAAACAAAGAGAATACATTTTCCTAAGGGCAAGACAGGACCAGGGAGACCCTGTGAAATGCACGTCACATGGAGAGGCGGGGTCAGAGAAGAAGTGCAAGACCTGATGGGACAAGACCGCGTCGCAAAGTGAAAGAACCAGAAAGAGTAAATAGTGAGGCACGAGGCCACTGCAGAAGTTCAAAGAAGAAAATAAAAATTAAAGAAACAAGGAGTGTGTTATGAGATATCTGACACACCAGAAGGCAAAGAAGACGACTGAGTGCAAGAACATCTGCCCTGCAGCACAGTACCTTGGCAACATCGGTGGCACTTTAATAAGCTTGCTGTCCAGGAGTCTTTGTAATGAGAAGCAAACTGGTGAGCAAGCTGGACCATTTGTGACATCCACAATTGGGGTCGCACAGGAGACTGGATGGTGGGACTGCTCAGATGTCCTGAAGAAAAGGATCCAACCACTCCACACCAGACTGTGGTGACCTAGGAGCAAAGGCCTCAGGTATGCTGGTGAGAGTGGCTCCCGCCACGAGAAATTGCTCTACAGCTGCTCTTCCGCGGTTCCCCGGTTGAATTAGATTTCGGGCGAGACGACCGGAGTAATCCTATCAAGAAACAAATACCTTCCAGGTGGAGCAAAGGACTTGAAGGTGGGACTCATTGTGCTTCTTCCTCGTGCCTAGAGGCTGGCACAGTGAAGTATAACCACTCCAGTGGAAGCCAGGTGAAGAGGGCCTCTGGGGCATCCTGTGAGAGGTAGACTCCCCTGAGAGGGGCATCCTGGTGAGAGAGGAATATTTGTAACTAGTCCGTCATTCTATAGCTGGAAGCACTGCTACCTTTGTGAAGATGCAACAACAACCAGGACTGATTTGTGAAAACGTGACATCTGCCAGATTCACTATCACTCCACCTGCACCATCACAGAGAGCTGTACAGAGAGAGACTTTAGTGTCTATTTCCACAAATGACCAAACCCATAGGGCACCACTGAACTTTGTCAAGCCAAACTGGTGATCCTAGCTGCAGTTGTACCATCATTTTGTTTCTGCAAGCAGCTAAACAGACTCAGTGGAGGTTTTCAGTTATTGTTTTATTCTCTACAATAGTTTGGACATTGTTGTAAAGTTTGGGAGGGATGTAGTGACCTGCTGGTCACTGGTCTAGTGTTTTTATGTAGCAGCCACTCCCTGAGGGCGGGCTTACACCCTACCCCACAACAATCTAACAGGCGTCACAGGACATGTGACCCTGACAATAAAAGGGGCTGGGCGCACGTGCCTTGGGCCAGTTCTACCCACTATCTAAGGTGTATTTGTCCTTACTATTTTACAAGGGGGCCTAGGGCCCCACAGCATTACATTGACAAGGTTTCAAATATTCAACTAGTTTACTGTTGTTTAATTAGTAATTTGCTTCCTATCAGGCGCCTGTGAGAGGGCTTGCATATCGAAGCATGGGTTGTGCCCTGGTCATGGAGAGGTGACCAGTTGCAACAGAAACTGGCCTGGGCCCGGCTAAGTTGTTTGCTGTGTTTCGAGTTACAATAACACAAAGCTTCCTTCTCCAGTGCCAGCCAGCCATCATATTTGGCACTTTAATCTTCCTTCGGTGTAAGAGCCTCTCAGCCCTGAGATTTTTGAGACCGTGCCACCCTTCACTCTTATCAGCACACAGGGCAGAGCTGTCAGGACAGAACATTTTCTGGGTAACATTTTTATTTTGCAATTTTGCATAGCACAAACTCGGCCAAAAGGAATTGAGGTACTTTACATGAGCACCATTGACATTAGACGGGCCCACATTCACATTCTTTTTCCCCAACATTGAATGGAAAGGAGCCTGGACTGTAAACAGAGTGCCAGGCTGCAACTGTACATGATCAGGGAAGAAGGAAAAGTAGGGGTCACAAATGAGGAAATACTTTATTTCCCCAATCTGTAGATCAAGCTAGCATAACCAATTCCTTAAGGCACCCTTCTGGTTCCTGCCAAGCACACAACTTTATAGACGCGAAGCTCCTGGGATCCGGCGCTTGACCCACCAGTGCTGAGTGATCAATGTTCGATGTTACAGGCCAGCATCGAATGTTCTGGAGGTTTGACTCAAGGTCAGCAGTGATAGCTGGGCCAGTAGGCACTCTTAGCTTGAGGGCAGTCCGGCCCCCAAAGAGCCACATTTGCCGCTTGCTGAGGTATGTCTGGCTATCAGTTATGTTATGTTATGTTAAAAATTTGTTAGAGCGCAAAACAGCTGCCCCAGCAACGGGGCGTCCCGGCGCTGATCCAAGAAAGACACCTGAGGGGAGAGGGTGAAACAACAGGAAGTTTAGATCAGAGGGAACAGATGAGTTTTAATTGCCTTGCGAAAGGCAGTCAGGCTGGTCAGGGAGCGAATATGAAGTGGCAGGGAGTTCCAAAGTTTCGCCCCTAAAACCTTGAAGGAGCGGCCACCCATTCTGCTGAGCCTGGTTCGAGGGACGGACACAAGGTGCTGTCCTAAGGAGCGCAAGGTGCGCTGGGGAGTGTAGGGTACCAGGAGCGGGCGTAAGAGTTCAGGACAGTCTGATCTAAGAATTTTAAAGGCAATAGTGAGAGTCTTGAATTGAATTCGAGACTCGATCGGCAGCCAATGTAGTTTCCGGATGGTAGCTCTAACAGAGCACCTCCGGGGAAGGCCCACCACTGCCCTTGCTGCTGAGTTTTGAACCCGTTGCAGCCGTGCTATCTCTGCTTTATTGGCGCCTAAGAATAAAACACTGGCATAATCCAGCCGAGCAAGGATGATAGATTGGACAATTAGTTGGCGCGTTTTGGAGTCGAAGAAGCCAAGTATCGGGCTGAGACTCCTCAGCAGACCCATACAAGTAGCTGCCACTTTCTTTGTGTGGGTCTGAAAATTAAGCGAGGAGTCCAGCCAGACACCCAGATTCTTCACCACAGTTTTCGGAGAGGGGATGGGGCCAAGCAAAGAAGGCCACACGTGTTCGCTCCAGTAGCAGGGGTTTTTTCCAAGGAGCCGCACGTTCAGTTGTAAGCAGTTGCGCGTCATCCATTGCTAGGCCATCCCTAAATTTCGCAGCTGAAATTGAGTGGCCCTCAGTAAGAGTGATGACCAGCTGCGTGTCGTCAGCGTATGACACCAGCGTGAAGTCCCACTCTTTTGCCACTACTGAGAGAGGCTGAACGTAAAGATTGAAAAGGGATGGACTAAGGGCCGAACCCTGGGGAACTCCTTGTCCGATGGAATGGGACCGGGAGATAAATGGAGGGGCTGAAACCCGGAAGGACCTATCCTTCAAGAAAGACCGAAACCACTCGAGGGCAAGATCACAAATCCCTATAGCCTCGAGACGTTTTAGCAGGATATTATGGGAGACCGTATCAAAGGCTGCGCTGAGATCAAGTAGAATCAGCGCAGCACTCTGACCGGCGTCTAGTATGTTCCGGAGGTGTTCGATGGTAGTCAGCAGGGTGGACTCTGTACTGTGTCCTGGCCTGAAACCATTCTGGGATGGGTCCAGGATGTTATATTGGACCATGTGATGGGACAGGACTTTATTCACATGGGCTTCTGCCAGTTTGGACGCCCATGGAAGCAGCGAAATAGGTCTGAAGTTTTCCGGCTTTGTGGGGTCTAACGTAGGCTTTTTAATATTAGGGGAGACCCATGCTTGCTTCCAGCAGGTAGGAACCACAGCCAAAGAGAAGGAGAGATTAAGCAGGGTGGCCAGTGACAGTATCAGACCACAGGAGATAGCCCGTAAACCACAGAGAGACTGGGACAGTATCTGTATCAAACAACAATGTCTCAAACATGGGTATCATTTAAAGAACACTTAAAGGTAGCATAATCAAGTGCAATGGATTCAATCTGAACAGGGAGAAACACAGGGAGACATATGCATGTTGAGTTTGCTTGTATTGGAATCAATTAAAACATGTTGGACATATTAAACATCATATGTACAAGCACATGGTAAGATAGCACTGCGTTACATTAATTGACATGTACCCAACAGGATACTGTGCACAAGTGCTCGTGAAGTTTGCGACGGCGCGAGTGGAATGTGATTTGGTATATACAGCGACGAAGTAGAAAGTAAAAGAACAAGTAGTTTACATATTCAGGACATCTAAGCAATGAATAGTACACAAATTACAGAAGCAAATGGGTAGGGTGTCCGTAAAGAGGGGCGCCAGAAGTTACGCTGTTGAAGTCGATGGCGTTTCGGCCTGCAGAAGTCTAGGCCATCATTAGGACCGGTTACACATGAATTAAAGGCAGTGTAGGACATGAATAGGGATGGGTTGAATCCGAGATCGGTGTGGATATCTGTTTAGGTTTGGGGGCAAGCTAGGTCAGGTGGCAGTTCGAGTTACAAGGCGGAAATGCCGGTTATTGGAACCGTTGGATTAACAGCGCCTTGATTCTTTCCTGCCTTCTTCTTTCTGTACTGAAGCCCTCCTTGTAATTCGGACTCCGCCTGACCTAGCTTGCTCTATCACAAATGTCCGAGCACTTGTGCACAGTATCCTATTGGTTTCATGTCAATTAATGTAACGCAGTGATATCTGACCATGTGCTTTTACATATGATTTTTAATATGTCCAACATGTTTTAATTGATTCCAATACAAGCAACCTTTACATGCATACGTGTTTCTCCCCGTTCGGATTGCAATTGATTATGCTACCTTTATTTTTTATTTAAATGATACCCATGCTTGAGACATTGTTGTTGGCTATCAGTGACTGCAGCCTTTCCCACAGAAAAGTAACAGCTATTTGAAACAGTTTCAGGCCTTAGCGACATATTGAGTAATTCTGTATTTTTTTATTTCTCTATTTTTAATGTAGTGCTTCTGCATGGTGTCTAGTTTTAAAACTCATTTATGACAATTTTAGACAACTCAAAAACACTGTTGATGTATTTGAAAAAATATGAATTCTGAATGCTTTTCTCCATTTTTTACCTGCGCTGCCATAACAATACCCACAGTCTGGTGAAATACTGGTGACATATTGGTCAGGTCTCAAATCTAATAATGACTGAGTGGTGTTCTGCTTTCTCAGCGCCCATAGGGAGGTTTGTCTAGCATACCATAGTCACTGCAGAATAAGGGTCTGTTCAGTTATCCCCAAAAGTGATCAGGCAGCATTCCTGGCAGTCATCACAAGAAGTCCAGGCTCTTTCTGGAAATCACTACAGTACAATCACTTTAGAAATGCAAAATCAGTAAGTAGCCTTCCATTACAGGGAGTTTACAACCGTTTTTGTAGAGCTTCTCACTGCTCAGAAGTGACAGTTTCCAAAATTCATCTCTTTAGATTGACCTTATTCCTTGGTTTCATTTGTGAGAAAGTGTCCCTAGATGTAACACCCATTTGGCAGTACAAAGTCACTTATAGGATCAATTAATCCTTGGTTTGTCACACAAAAGCAATCTAAATACTTGGCAGCTATGCGTGAATGCTACTACTTGACGGCCTCCATATTCGTTGGGTCAAAATACAGGCACAAGCTGGCAAGAAGGGCTAAAAAAGCTAGCCTTGAAGGACAATGGTACTTCGAACCAACCACTTTTTCGTGCTTGTGTAAGTAATCATTTGGAATAACTGCTCTCCGTAAGTCAAGAAATAAGCTGACTCCTAAAAAAGATCATCCTTATTAGTACAATTTCGACAGATATGAAGAAATCATTACCTATGAGGGTGAAATCTGGAATATTGTAGTGTGTAATTCTTTGTGGATTTGCGATACAGGGGCACATACAGATACCCATGTTCATGTGTAACCATCAAGTCAAGAAAGTTCAACTCCTTGGAAGTTGGGGTCAATGTAAACTGGATGTTTGGAATTCTTTCTTTGAGCCGTGGATGGAAGTTGTTGAGTTCATTTAGCGAACCAACCAAATCACGAACACTGCGAAAAAATGATGTGGTTACACTGCGAAAAAATGTGTTATTATCATTAGGTAGAAATCTTTTTTTTATCATACATGTAGAGCAAAGGCAGCCCCCATCGCAACTTTCATGATTTGGAGATAGGTTTGCCTCAAAATTTAAAGACGTTTGTTTGCATGGTAATATTCAAGAGAGCAATAATGGTATAGCTTGCAGTTGTTCTTTGTGTATTTCTCCCAGAAAATTAGACCACAAAAACTAGTTTTTGGGAGGATGGGCCATTCTAAGTTAACGAGGGGCGGAGATATCATCTACTGATACTAGTCTATTGCGACACTAGACATTCTAAAACTAGGGCAGGGAGGCAGGAAATCCAAGCACTCCTTGGGGGTGGAATCCTCCAAAAGCTTCTCTTATTGCAAAGTGGGCACCGGGTATAAATATTAGACCTCAGGCCTCATCTCTTCAGTCCACCTCTGGACCTGTGGAAGAATCCGCAGGACTGCTGCTGCTCTGCCAGAAAAACTGAAACTCTGTTGCCTTGCTGCCTGAGTGAAAGATTGGACCTGAATCTTGGACCAATGGCCACTAGAGTGACTTTAAGGGCCATGGCTGCCTCCTTATCAGAAGCTTCAGGGCCAGATCAGGCTCCCATCCTTCTGAGCCCAGAACCTGGACTCAGCCAGCTGTGAGTCTTGTCCACCAAGGGGTGCCACCCTGGTCCTGGACCCTTGGAAGGGGATCTGATGGTGCTCTGCCAGCCCAACTGAGGTCCCAGCAGAATGCACGCATCACATCGCCTACCAGAAATTCCTCATAGGAGCCGCTGTGTGGCGTATTTCCTAGCCAAACTAAACATCAGAACTGTTGTGTGGCCCATCCAAGGAGCAGGATATTGCTTCATTGCTCACAGCCTCCCAGGAACCTCTGATGTGCGATGCATTCTTGATGCAGGTTTTAGCATTGAATGCCGCTTGTCAACTGCATCCTCGATGACGGACTCAGCACAATTGACCCCCAACTCCTTCCAAACCAGCTGGTGTGTGATGTGTCTTGACGCAGGACTTCACATTGCAAGTCCCTCATCGACAAAATCCTCGATGAGGACATAGGCCCTCATTTCGCAGCTCCTAGGTAATCACCATTGCGCGAATCACCCTTGACATAGGGCTCTGCATCCCAGCAGGCCAAACTGGGTCCCTGAAGCTGTCCCGTTCTCCACTGTGGTCAGGCTGAACGTGTGACGTTCTTCTGGCCCAGCGCGTCTAGATATGTACAGTAGGTGTGTTGTGCTCTTATGCACTATTTTCACTTAAATCACTTGACCCTTTTCTTGGCGTGACTGTGAACGACGTGGGAGCTCGCCTGTCCGTTTTCCTTGCTGACGACTGCTCGCCGCTCCCGCTGCGCGGGAGCCGCTTCGCCTGTGGGAGGAACAATCGACCCACCAACGCTGTTTGCACCTGCCTGGTTGCCGAGGGAGACTAACACCTGAGGAGGCTGCCGGGGTAAGCGTGGCAGGGACTCACTATCCCAGGAGTCCCTGCATGACCACGTGACATCGGTCAGCGCCCCCCTGCGTGCCCCGCCCCCACCGGCAAACCGTTAAGAGCGAAGTTGGAACTTGCCTGTTTGTGACCCTTTTCTTGGCGTGACTGTGAACGACGTGGGAGCTCGCCTGTCCGTTTTCCTTGCAGACGAATGCTCTCCGCTCCCGCTGCGCGGGAGCCGCTTCACGGGAGCCGCTTCGCCTGTGGGAGGAACAATCGACCCACCAACGCTGTTTGCACCTGCCTGGTTGCCGAGGAAGACTAACACCTGAGGAGGCTGCCGGGGTAAGCGCGGCAGGGACTCACTATCCCAGGAGTCCCTGCATGACCACGTGACATCGGTCAGCGCCCCACTGCGTGCCCCGCCCCCAACGCCATCCTATAACAACAGAGGAGAGTCCGTCTTGCGGGATGCAAGCGGGACGCCGGGCGAAGCCCGGGCAAAGGGCGGGCCGTCTGTGGCCGTCTGGGGCCAGTAGGGGCCGGGACGGGCCACCCCTCGAACATCACAGGTAAACCAAAGGACTACTGAGCAGGGGTATATAGTAATACAACTAACTTTGCTAAAGCATTTTTACATGTCTACATATTCTCCAATGGCTACCCGTTCAGGTAGATGCTCACGGAGAGGGGGAAACTCTACGCTGGGGACCATGGATAACTTCCTTACCCGTGCCGTTTCTGTTGTAGAGAAGGAGATTATTTTAGCAGAACGTAGACTATCACGTGAATACTTGGCGCACAAGCGATCCTCCATGGGGTCTCTTGCGCAGGCCAAATCTCCTTCAAACATCCTTCAACCTGGATCAAATACCCCCTTTATCCATAGCGACCAGCAACCATGCGTCGTCGATTTGAGACCGGATATTGACTTCTTTGAAATTGCACCAGATCCAGCACCTTTAAACAAAATATCAACTAATGCTGGAACTAGAAACGTTACAAATCTTCCAGTGCCCTCACCACCAGCCTCGCCTCTAATAACAATACACGACACTCCCACAGATTGCATTGTTCAATCACCTCCTCAGAAGACAGGTAGGGCTGCTGTAAAACGGAAAAGATTAGTTACCCCACGCAAACCGGGGTTCCCCCACTGAAACCCAACAAAAGGGAGTCTTATGATGAATTAAAAAACAAGACTTTATACTGGCTAAGGGAAAACAGACCCCTACCCTATACTATCAATTGTCAAGTTATTCAAGTCCGAAGAGTTAGTTGGCTGGGCACCAGGTCTAAAGATATTGAAGGGGATTGTATACTGGTCAACTTCAAAGATCCCTCGGTAGCACAACTTGTATATAGCCAACAACCACGAAGAGGTAACCGAGGAATTGGAACCTGCGATCTTAGCTACTTCTACCAAATGCAATGGAAGCAAGATAGCAGAGTCCCTCAACAGCCAGGTTCGACGGCCAATAGATATTCTTTTTTTGATCCCCCAACTCCAATTGAAAGAATACACCCGATAAACCAGGGTTTGGACAATAACTGGTCATGGTGGGGTCATTGACAAACAAATGAAGACTATGAACCCAATGGATTGCCCTTCCTTAATTTTAGTGCGCACCAGCATGAATCAAGCAAAACACCAAAGTCATGTATTGGGGTATTGACCTCTGAAATAGAAATGATCAAGACAACACAGGCTGGGAAACTGCCCGGAAGAAAACTGGTAGGCCACCAAGAGCCGGACTTAATCGATGAGAGTAGCGTCCAGGCCCACGACCTATCACCATTGCCTAATAGAGTAGTCGGGGACCAGGTGTGTGGACAAGAACCCAAGGAGTTACTATATGAGGGGGAAACATTGATCACAAGTAATAGCCACCCAGCTAACCAAGTTCATCGTAAGCCCAATCGAGATTTAAAAATAATGTCATGGAACATTGCAGGATTGTCTAGAAACCTCTGTGATAGAAATTGGAGCACCTTCATGGAGGAGCATGACATTATATTTCTGCAGGAAACATGGGCTATTAACATCGTACATAGACTTGGTTATAAAGCATATTATTGTGGGCCAATTGCATCAGTGAGAGGTAGACCCTCAGGGGGTTTAATAATCTGGATTAGTATATCCCTGGATGTTGTTGTATCGCCTCTGTACCTTGCTTCCAATGATTTACTTGGTGTTAAGTTATCCATGAAAGATCTGGGTGATGTTTATATGATAAATGTCTATAATAGACCTTCCCCACAAAATAAGGAATCGATGGTTATAGAACAACTTAACTCCTATTTGTGCAATTTAGAGCCCGATTCTAAAATATTTATAGGCGGGGATCTCAACTGCCAGTTCGAGCCCATAATGGGGCTCGAAAATCTATTGGAAAATGAAGACAGAGCGCTTGACATCCCTCCCCTACATAATGTAAAGCCAGTAAAATGCACAGTGGCTGCTATGCAGATATATGAATTGACTGTATCCCATGGTCTGAGGGCATGCAATGGGCGACTAGATCCGGATAAGCCAGCGAACAACACATTTAGTAAGGGGTTGTCTAAATCACTGATTGACTTTATGTTGATTTCAACTAACCTTTGGTATTTATTGCTGGCCCTTAAGGTCGTGAACAGACCAGAAAGTGACCACCTTCCATTACAATTAGGGCTACTATCGGATCCTTTCTTGGCACACGACAGTAAGAAGGAAAGTGAGAGGGAGGTGGCTGAGGTTGTTGTTTCCAACAACAGAAAAGCAATTAAATGGCCTCATATTCTAGCAAAAGAGGAGACGCTTTTGGGAATTTATAATATCTTCTCAGATATCATCCCTTTATATGAAAACCTAAGGCTGGGATCCCCTGAGGTCCTGAAAATGCATTATCACTTAGTGGAATCACTAACTCCCCTCCTGAGCAAAAGTTGTACAAACAAAAAAGATAACACAAGGAGGCAATTGAAACTAGAGACACCTTGGTACAACAAACAGTGTCATCTAGCTTAAACTAATTTAATTACTGCCGTGAAATCCAAAGACCAGTTGAGGGTTAGAGAATGTAGACAAGAATACAAAAGACTCCTGCATAATGCAAAAAGAGAATGGGATGACTTAATCTGGGAAGATCTCCTGAGTGCCGCTAGGAGGCACGACCAATGCACCTTCTGGAACTTGATAGCCAAAAACAATAAAACAGGCAGCTCCAATAGGGACTTCTTTTTGGATGAAAATGTCTGGTTTGATCACTTTGTGGTTTTGTATGACCAGGCAGGGTCAGCCTTTGAGTATAATGATCCTGATTGTTCAACCCAGTGCACTAACATAGCGCAATTTAGTATTAAAGAAACTTTGTGTGCAATAAAAGCAATAAAGGCAGGTAAGGCCCCAGGCCCGGACAAATTACCTGGTGATTTATTTACCCATAACATTGATGTATGGTGCCCCTATATAAACTATTTGTGCAACTCCATTTTGTTGGGTACCCCAATCCCAGAAACCTGGAAAGGGGCAGAAATAGTAACCATCTATAAAAAAGGGGATCGCTACAATCCAGGTAATTACAGACCAATTAGTTTAATTGATATTTTACAAAAAACCTTTGCCAGACATATTTTAAATCGGCTTTTAAATTGGATTGAGGAATCCGAAATCCTCTCTAAATTCCAAGCAGGATTCAGAATTAAGACAAGCACTGTGGATCAGGTGTATAGATTTATGTGTATATGCTGGAAATACATTAAGATAAAGAAGTGTAGTATATATGTTGCATTCGTGGACTTACGCTCAGCGTTTGATCTTGTTCCCCGCCATCTGTTATGGGAATGCTTAAGGAAGATGGGTGTCCCGGATGAACTGTTGGCCAACCTTATAAGACTCCATACTGATAACTTTGCTAAAGTAAGGTGGGGAAGAAATGGTGAACTTACCCGAGCCATTCCAGTAAAAAGGGGGGTAAGACAAGGGTGTGTATTGGCCCCAACCCTTTTTTCCCTATTTGTAAACGATATTCCCCATTACCTAGCACAATGCAACCATGATTCTCCCAAATTGTGCAATGAGGCAGTTACAGCATTGTTATTTGCGGATGACACCATCCTAATATCCCAAACACCAAAAGGCTTGCAAAACCTAATAAATAAATTTAACAGCTATTGCGAGTTAAAGGGGTTAGAAATCAACTCATCTAAAACCAAGTATATGGCCATTAATCCCCCTAAAACATTTAAGAAGAACTTGGCCTTAAATAATACCAAACTTGACTATGTGGACTCCTTTGATTATCTTGGTATCAGGCTGGACAGCAGAATGTCTTGGACAAATCAATTAGAGAAAAGCAGGTTAATATTAAAACAGAACTCCCTTCCTATTCTAAAAATTCATGGTGGGAGTACATCAAAAGCAATAACCCCTGCAATTGAAGTGTTCAAAGGTAAAGCACAATCTGCCGCCCTGTATGGGGCTGAGATTTGGGGGCCTTACACAAAAAAATCATTTGACATCGGTGAAAATATGTTTTTTAGACGTCTATTAAGACTGCCAGTAAGAACACCTTTAGTGCCGGTCTATCTAGACATTAGTCTAAAACGTACAGATTATTTGTGTTGGTTGAGGCCCTTGCTTTATTGGGTGAGATTATGGTCAACCCCGGAACTTGCTGATTATAGAGCAGGATTATTGGAAGTTAGGGAGCTGGACTCCTTTAATTCAATCAAGTGGCTGAGACATGTATCCCAATGGTTTATAAAAATAGGCCTATCACACTTCTGGGAAACACCAGCATTGTCAATCACCTCGCCAAACATTTGTAAGGAACAAGTAAAATCTGCCTACTGGAATTATGTGAACATCAATGTATATGAACGTACCACTGGTACCTTAATGCATACATTTCTGCAATTTAAGGATCATCCCTCGTTTGAGCATTTTATGGACGAAATTGAGCCACCACTGGCCAAATCTGTTTACCTCCAATTTAGATATGGGGTTTTACAGATAAATGCTAATACCTGCCGGTGGGGAGGGGCAAACAAAGACCCAAATTGTAAATTATGTAAATCATGTGACCTAAAACTTAAAGAAGATGAGGCACATATCCTCTTTTTCTGCCCGTCATATGTATTTCTGCGTAAGAAATGGATCATACCCCTTTGTAAAAACTTGGGCACACGATCATTTAAAGAGGCAGAGCGTATACTTAGATCTTCAACCACTAAGTTAATAACATTTGGTTTGAGCAGGTATCTCCATGGTGTTTGTATAACTAGAAAGAAACTTGGAATGCTAATGTAAGATAAAATAGTTTTTATTGCTGGCATTTTTAATTATTTATAATTGTATCCAATTGTTTTTAAATATTTGGTCTTGTAAGATGGACGGATTGTAGATTCTGTATTAATGTTTGAGTAGCGAATCACCTCACAGCTTTTGTAATGATGGTCCTGGACCTGTACCTTATGCACTTTGCACTTATTGCATTTCGCACATTATGAATGTTTGTCAATGTTGTATTAATTTTAACCAAATTTTTAATGATGATTATGTTGTATGTATTTTATGTGTGTGTTGGCTTCATGACAAAGTGTCGAATAAAATCTTTTACAACAACAACTTAAATCTCTAAAACTGCATATCTCTAGTTTTTCTAGTTGTATTTTTGTCATTTTGTCCCCATATAATTCATTAAATGTTACTCTCGTATTCTCATTTCACTTGATTATTGTTTGAAGTGATCCATAAATACTTTATATATTGCCTCAGAGTTAAGTCTGACTGCTTTTGTGTGCCATGTTAGCAGAGGGATAAGCCCAAGCTAATTTAAGGTTGCCTATTAAATAGGGGTCACCCAGACGATTGGGGTTGTTGCCCGAGTGGGATTGCCACCCCCCCTCAAGCAATAACCCAATGTCTTACAGCGGTCATGAGCTAAATAAATCCTCACTTTACTGTGAGTGACTGGGTGCGCCTTTCATAGAATTTACTCTTGATAACATTCCGCTCAGATTGCCTAACTGAAATGTAAATATTACTGTCATGCTTTGATTTTTAATTTCCTGGTTCCTTCCTTGACTGTTTTTTCAACTCATGTTGTTTATACTGTTTAATAACATAATGTGTATTTCTAAAGCGCACGTTCACCCAAGAGTATAATGGTGCTGAATAGCAGATTTATTGTTACTAAACTCAATGGTACTCATTTTATCGACCTCACAAAGATAAAAGCCACCAGATCTGGCTACACAGCCAGATACAGAATACATCATTACAGTTGTCATCACTATTTCCAGAACCTGCTCAAAACTGCACAAACTGTGTTTGCCTTAAATTAAATTTATGTTTTAAAGAAGTGTTTTAACCACATCGATGCTAAGGCAATTCTGCCAGGGTGCTGATCTTTTTGTAAACCCATTGTTCATGACGAGCTCAGCTCGTCATAAGCACACGAGCAGTGTACTGCATGACGAGCTGAGCTCGTCATGAGCAGCGAAGGGGTTAAAGATGAAAGGCCCCACACTGACAAATAGTTTGGCCATCATTGACAGTGATTCGTCTGTAAAAGATTGAGTGCTGATGCCGAAAGCTCTGCTCCGGTGATGCTATTAAAAATCAGTGTCAAATTGTGGTGTCAAACTCACCTCAGTTCTTCTTACTCCAGTACCAAACAGTACTGACTCTTTATTTCAATCTTATTTTCCCTGCGTTCCCTCTTTGTGCCCAGTTTCCACCTTTCTCTTCCTTATTCTTTCCCATTTGTGTGCTTTTCTCTCTCTCGCTTATGATCAATTTATGATGAGGACCTGACTTATTGCTGCTTCAAGAGACACAGCTAGAGTGGAATACAGTGGACTCATGAGCAGAGGGAAGCATAAGATCCTGGAGCACTCTAGTTTCTCATCAGGATCCATAATCCTGGTCCAACACTCCTTCCGACTCACACTCATTAGATCGTGTACGAATTGTGTATGCCACAATTCAGGGAGAATTGAACAAGCTCAAATAACACCAGCCTTATGAAATCTCCCACTGGGGCTAAAAACAGGCAAGCTGGAGGCCTTGGGAGGGTCGATTGCACAAAGATCACATTCCCTGCAAGGGAGGGGGACTTCAACTTGGTAATGAACTTTACTTTAGATAGGGTCACAAACAGTGATCACATAAGTAACAAGCGTTGGCATAGCCAAAAGGTCTCACTTTTGGGACCTTGTAAGTATTTAGTTATGCAACACAATATCCTTGGTGCAACAACATCAACCATTGCATTGCTAAACTCTTATAAGATCCTCAAGGCGAGACCTATTGGCTATGCCAATGCTTGTTTCTAGTGGCAGGTTTGACTCGTAATAAAGTAGCACAGAGCATCAATGTGCCTGCGGCAAAGAATTTGTACAATGCGGGTCACAGAACTGAGTATGAGTGAAATACCAGTTGCGCTATAAAAAAATGATACAAGTCAGAGAGTGGGCTATGGAGAAGTGAGAGCACTGCTGGAGTGTAGTAATGATAGAATTAGTGGAGAATGAAGTCATTCGGGGCAACAAAGACTGTCTCACTGGGCGCCACCAGCGCTAAATAGTGCCCTGCCCCGATAGGGCAGGCTGCTGAAGCCAGCTTTGTACTGGCAACTTACTCCTACTTGTAGCTAGCCAATAATTGCTAAAATAATTATGGAAAACAGTACAAAGCAAAAACAAGGATGCTTTCCAGTGTGTGCAATTTGAAGGACATTTGATGAAAGTTTTAGCATGAAGCATTCAAATGCTATGAGGTGGCTATGCTAAAGAGAACATACACCCTCCTTTTATGATTTCCCCAGAATCCTGAATCAAAATATGAATCCACACGTCTGTACACTGGGCATAATGCTACCAAAGCCATGCTTCTGCCAATGTCTGCTTGAAAATCAAACTGCCTGCTTGTACATACATAGCAGCCTTCACGGGAAAAAAACTTTACATTTCAATACCGCTGGGCTGAGGCTTCTTACAAGAAAGACAGTCACCCAGGCCCTCGTCAGCAGCAGACTCAACTACGGAAACTCCCTCTACACGGGAGCCCCGATCAAGCTCATCAAACGACTACAATGCATCTAAAACACCTCGGCGCGACTGATCCTCGACATACCAAGCCACGGCCACATCACCCCCCACCTGAGAAACCTGCACTGGCTTCCCCGTCAACAAGAGGATATCCTTCATGCTCCTCACCTACGCACACAAAGCACTCCACAAGACTGGCCCTGCCTACCTCAACAGACAGTTCTCCTTCTACATCCCCAACCGCCAGCTACGCTCCGCCAACCTCTTACTCGCCATCGTCCCGCACATCCGAAGAACATCCACACACACCCACCTCGCCACCAAGACATGGAACACCCTCCCACTGAGCCTATGACAGACCCAAGACCTGCTGACCTTCAGGAGGATACTCAAGACCTGGCTGTTCGATCAGTAGCGCCCCCCTCCAGCGCCTTGAGACCCTCGCGGGTATGCATTTCACTTTACAAATGATTGATTGATTGATTGATTGATTGTCTTTCTCCACCAAATGATTGAGAGTTGCGCTTTGTACGTTTAGGCACTATACTTACCTAAAAACTTTGATATTGCACATCTGGTTCTACTGATTGGATTTTTTGTTGTTCTGATCTCATTTCATTTCTTAAAATTTTCTCTATTTTTCTAAATTGGTTTGGGATTTTTCTTGTGATGTGTTTTCACTTTATTACTGTCTGTGTGCTGCATAAATACTTAACACAATACCTCTAAGTTAAGCCTGACTGCTTTTATGCTATGCTGCCAGAGGGCTGAGCACAGGTTATTTCACTGATTTTTCTGCTTCACCCTGACAAGTTTTTTGGTTGTTTTTGAGTAAGGTTTCCTACCCCTCAACTAATAACCCCAATTTCTGCAGAAATATGTATATGGTCCTGAGTCCCAGAGCAATAAGAAAGACATCATGAGAGAGTAACTAGACGTTGGTGCAGTTGTCAAATAGAACACTGTGAGAATAAATCTGTGACTTAAGTTTTGACTCTCCCTAAATACAGAAGTCAACTGAGGAAATGTATGAAACATATGTGATCCAGCGCTCCTTCAAAAATTCTGCATAAATGATGTCACCATCTACCACCAAACTTACCAATCAATACCAGGCCCATAAGAATAACAGAGCAGCTGAATCATGAGGCGAATGAATCTGATATGTTGTTTAAACTTTCTACAATAAACAAGACCAGCTTGTCATTTTTAAAAGTTTATTTTATAATTCTCAAATTGCATAAACTTTATTAGCTCTTTATTAATAGCAGACATTTTAATTTTATTAAATCAGTTTAATTCATTAATCATTGGCTCAAAAATCCGACAGTTCAACTTTGCATAAAATAATGAATTTTAAGAAAACATTAACCCTATTCCCTAAGTTAGCTTTCTGACCTGGAAAGGAAAAACATTTAAGAAGCAGTTGAATCCTTACATGTCCATAGGAAATCGGACAGCACTTCACCCTCAGGAAACAGTCAGCCCCGTTCCCTTCAAGAGGCCCAATTTTTATACCATTTTTGCTCGCTAATCTAACTAAATGTAATTTTTTAAACAAACTTCAGCACCCTGATTGGTTGCTGACTGTCAGACCATCAAAACCACCTCTTCCAGAGAAAGAACGTCACCACATTATTGTTCATTGACATGATGTGACACCAGCTTCCGAGCGTTTGCAACAATTTTAAAAGTTGTTTCTCTGATTTCCTTCCAGAGCTCGGCAAAATCATCTCTGTCACTTCCTTGGCCTTGTAAAAAGAACATTCAGAGCAGTCCGTGTACAAGTCTCTATTGTCAGAGCCACAGTCTTTTCAAAGGTAAAACTCTCCATGGAAAAGTTCCAAGATGACTGCACTTGGCTCCGACTCTGCTCACGTACAGGCCAACCAATATTTCTTCAGAACCAAAACTAGGCCTCAAGCCTTTCTCTCGGGCTAGTATTCAAACAAACACAAAAGAAATATTAATTCAGGTAAAATAAACGCTTCTGTTACCCACCCAACCAATGCTAAAATTAACCCATTAATAAATGACATCAAGCAGAAGCAAACAAATAAAGCAGCACATAAAATATCTACCATTCTTCATATAGTCCAGCTTTAGGTTTCTGAAAGAGTAAAAGATAATTAAATGATACACAGACAGACAATCACAACATAGGACAAACATGAAAGCACATATAATAAAGCACATGCCATGAAATAATCAGCCGCATATTAATAATGACAAAGACAATAGGACGAACAAGACAAACAAAACAATATTAATCATATGTTACAAAACAGACTCGCAAATGCAACAAGAGCACATGTTATTAGTTCCCGCGTGTTCAAGAGTGTGATGCAACCTTATACTAGGTTGGATTAATCAAACAAATCATGCAACAATTCATTAATAGATTAGTTCATGTTACAGGAAATAAACTTCACGAGTCAGAATAAAATTATTTCTGAAGCTCGCTCCATCCATTCCCTCATCTGGTGATTTTAAAATCACCAAACAACAGCCAAAAATTTCAGGAAATTTTTCCCCCAATTTGGAGACGTCACACATTGGATTCTCTCGATATTAGTCTCCCTAAACTCCTGTTTCTGCTGTATGGCCATCTCTTTCAAACTGAACCCTTCGCATTTCTTCCAACTCATATTCCTTCTCTTTTTCCTTTCTGAGTTTAAAAATCCTTCTCTTTTCTTTCTGATGCTTCCTCCTTTTGTGAATCAAACAGCTAATTTTTAGCAGCATTATCACTATAATGATGACAATTACTGGATAAAGCACTTTGCCAATATTGGAGCTTCCAACTTCAGAAAACCATTCTTTTATAGCTTCCATTCTTTTCCCAATTCGTTCAGTGAAACTTTCTTCTTTCAAAGGTTCTATTTCCTCATGAAATTGCGTAATGTTCTTAACAAGCAACTCTATATCCCGACTTTTGTCAGGTACATAAGTACAGCAATGCTGAACATGTAAAACCCCACAAACTCCTCCCTCTTTTGCAAGCAGAATGTCTAATGCAAGACGATTCTGCATAACCATGCTACTGGTAGCAACAAGTTCTGTGCTAACCAACTGGAAACCACTTGCAGTGTCTGTTGAGAGTCTATCTACAATTGTAGAAACTTTTCTAATTTTGATTGAATTCATAGTAATTCCCACCATAGGAATAACAGCACCAAAGATGTCTCCAAGGATTTCTGTAAAACTTTCTCTTTTGTACCTATTCAGGTTAAGATGTTCACCAAATTCAAAGGTACCCTTTAAATTTCTGTCAACATGAAACATTTTTGGAAAAACCAGGCCAAGATAGCATGTCCCATACCAATGGTCTGGGAGGCTAAAATATGCTTTATTACCACAAACAAAATAAATCCCAGGAAAAATTGGATCCTTACCACCTTTAAATCCCCATCCCCCTATAATACGATAAGTATCTTCACATTGACTAGCACCCACAAAATAATTATCATATAGCGTATTGTCTCTCCTGATACAAAATTTACCACTAACTGGTTCATCTATGTGAATTGCAGCATTTGTGTTAACACCATTTAATTTGGCGTCCTCCATTTGCCAGTATTTAGATTTAGCATGCTTAAGCATCTCATTTCCTTTGTAAACAGCCCTTCTCTCCTCAACCATGTTCAGGAAAGTCTTTTCTTCAGCTCTCATTTTGCATGTTAAATTATTTCTATATGCATACTCATAATTGAGTTCATTAGTAACTAAAAAGAATTCCCTCATCTGCTTCGCAGGCCTAACTTTGTTTAAGCTATTTACAACTTTGAGATTTGCAAAAACCTCATCAAAGTCTGAGTAATAATACTCCAGACGACCAGTTTCATAAAACAGGCTAGCAATTACACTGCAAGTAATGCCATAAGTGAGAGGTAGCATATTATAAGTCACCCCCTCTGAAACAGAAGCAGGCAATTTTACACAAACATAGCAATCCTTAACATTCATTACTTTAACATATTCAGATAAAAGCCTTGAGAATGAATTGCTTGAGAAATCTCCAATAGATCTGTCTTGATGAATCTCTGGATTATGCTCAATAACTCTGCTAGACTTGCCAACATGTTTCTCATGTTTAGGCTCTACCTTACTTGTTATATTAGTCTTAAGTTTCTGTTTATTA
The DNA here is from genome assembly GCF_964263255.1 of Lissotriton vulgaris. Taxonomy (NCBI): domain Eukaryota; kingdom Metazoa; phylum Chordata; class Amphibia; order Caudata; family Salamandridae; genus Lissotriton; species Lissotriton vulgaris. The sequence goes on from NC_141686.1 coordinate 212,736,732, forward strand.
ACATCAAAAGGATAGACCACAGCTAATATTAACCAAAGTAGGATTAATAATATCACACAAATTGAAGTCATTTTACAACATCTCTTAAGTATCGAACACCTAGAAGTATCTGATCTAGGCATTGTTAAAACTTTGAAAAACAAAAATTTAAAATGTGAGTAAACTATAAACTATATCCCCCCTTTTAATTTTTTTTTTTTTTTAGAAATAAAACCCTAAACAGCTTTTCTTCGACCTTGTGTCACATAAATATGTGCTCTCCAACTAAACACAATTTCTTCGACCTAAAGTCACCTAACAAATTTTCTTCAGCCTTATTCCAGTAATCTAAAACCCCTATCTAATTTTAATGACTTCAATCTTTGTCACTAATTTCTGCAATTTCCAAATCTTCCTGACCACTGGATTCCACCTCAGCATTTGGTGGAATGATTATATATGTCCATTCTGGAGACTTATATTTCTGATTTGGCTTTATTATTCTTCTTGTTTTACGATTAATTACTTCTATGTTCTTGCCTTTCTCTCCTTTCTTATCAGAGTCACCTCCCTGACTCGATATTTCGTTAATCTGCTCTTTTGATTTTTTCACCAATTTGAATTTCAAATTGTCCTCAGGCCAAATATCCCCTTTCCTCAGGATTTTCTTCTTTGGCATGTTTTCGTTACATTCAGCTTTCCAAGCTCTTTTTCTGAATTTTCTTATTTCAGACTCTTCATCACTTTCATCAGTGTCTGTATCTGAGATTTCAAATCTGTACCTAGGAATTTCTTTACTCAGCAGCTTCACTCCATTCGGAACAATATCCTTACTGGTACTTGGTAATTCTTCTTTTTCTTCAGGAATCACCTTCAGCTTCCCAGTCTCAGGCTTTTTGCTCTTGAACACGGAGTTACTCTTTTGCTTTTCAATATTTTGGCTCAGATTTTCGTCTCGCTCAGAATATTCTGCTTCTTCTGAATCTCCTTTTCCCTTTGGAGACTCTTTTTCAAGCAGATCTTCATCAACACCTCGATCTCCAGTTTCGATATTCAGATCTTCTTCATTCAAGTTCTGATTCTCATCTAGATTTTCTTGATGTTGACTTTCTTGTTGATCATCAGACTCAGGATCTTCTGGGTCTCCTTCTGAATCTGAATCAGCTGTTGTGTCGCTGTCTTCATCAGGATTTTCAGGAGGTGGCACACGAATCGTATGGCTTGCATGCACCCATCTTTTCAGCCCTTTACATTTAACTGCATTTGTTGTAACCAAAATTATTTAAGAGCACACAGAGGAGTACAAAGTTCCCCGGGGATCGTGATACAGTGTGGAGAAGAGAGTGAATGCAAAGAGTCAAGGAACTAGGAAGGTTCCCTTGTCGGAACTAGAGAGCCTCACACACCCAGAGCATTAGGTGTGAAACACACCCTGACTGAAGGATGTCCAGCATCATCATCGTCTCACTGCCCCTCGTCAGACCGGCACTGCAATGTCTGACGGAGTGCCCGAGGGCACTCTTTTGGCGGCGTTCTTTTGTTCCTTGCCGATGGTGAGTGTGAGTGAGGACGGAAAAGAGTGTAGTCAGTGCAAAGTGAGTGAATGTTAAAAAGGGTGATCAGTCCACAATAAGTTTTATTGACGTGGCTGATTCCCTAATTAAAAGGGGTGGGAGGGGAGCTAGTGGCTGTGGGCATGTACAGACATCTAACTCAACCCCCTGGTGTGGTCAACATGTTTCTCGCCAACCGGTGATTCGTCAGGACCTAAAGCAAGGTACTACACAGGAAAAGAAACGATTAAATGCTCATGCACAAAGTAAAAAGCAAATACAACCTCTCAGGGTCGGGTGCAAAAGAGGGCCACGGGGTCCTACTCTAATTAGGCGACCTAGAGGTAGGGGAAAAAAAGGGTTAAAAGAGAGCGAGTCAAGTCATAGCTTAATTAAGTGACTGTATAGTCGGAAGACGTTGAGTGACTTAAGTGAATGCTCTCCAAACTGTGAGGGGTGAAGGGGGACGTGAAGGGAAACTGATATGTGAATACTGAAAACTTGTTATTTCGTGCTAATCACTCGCCTTGAGGCGGAAAGCCGGGGCTCTTAGCGCTCGCTTGCGCTGCTATCTCTCTGTGTTATTTTTGATTTAGAAGAATTGCACAGATACTTTTGCCATTACGAACGCTGCCTTCAGCATATAAAAACTGTAAGAACTGACCCATTTTAAAAAATTGTATATATCTTAAACAGCCCGTTTTTATCATTGTTCTTACCTGGGGTGAGATTACTTCCCTCCAGGCAGCAGACAAACAGGACAGCGCAGCTCAGCTGTGAGTGACGCTGGGCACTCCCCCCACCCACCGGAGCCGCCATCTTGGGAAGGGAAGGGAGACGGTGCAGTCCATCGTCCCTCCCACCCTCCTCACTCCCCAATGGATAATAACATCCGCTCCGCACGTCCGCGCAGCGGGCGGGCGCAGCGGGCGCGCCGGCGGCGCGCCGAAGGCGCGCCAAAGGCAAGCCCGTCTGCGCCCGTCCGCGTCTGGACCGGGCCCAGGGCCACAACCCCTGCCTCTCTGATTAAGTATACCCGCGATTCTCTTCTGAATCTTTGTCCATCGCATGCTCCGTTGTGCACCAAATTTAATCTGTCCCTCAAGCAGATGGGATCACATATACAATGTACAAATTGTAATATTTCTCCTCTGTCTAATTATCTAACCAGGGATGAAGAAGCTTTAACCACTGAGGTTGATACCCATGTCTATATGGCGCTCATTAATGCACGTTCCCTAAGTAAACACTGCCAGGAAATAGCCGACCTAGTCTCCGATTTAAACTTAGACGTGCTTTACATCACAGAGACCTGGACTGATGAAGCTTCTGCGCCCGATTATGTCACGGCAGTCCCCCCAGGCTACAGTGCCTATCGACAGGATAGGCCCACAGGGAAAGGTGGTGGGATAGCTATTATAGCGAGAGACCAATTTGATGTCCGCTGTTCGCCTATTCCTACGACCTCATGCGAAGCCTTGCATTTTAACATAAAAATGTCCCCTACCTATAACTTCAAGGGAATACTGCTCTACAGACCTCCGGGGTCGAGAACGGCGTTTCTCGCAAATCTAAGTAATATGACTGAGTTCATAGCTACAGAAGACTCCACTACAATTATGGGAGATTTTAACTTCCATCTGGAGCTTCCCAGTGATAGGGACACTTTAGCCCTTCTGTCTGACTTAGACACAATGGGACTTACGCAGCTGGTCACGACCCCTACTCATCAGGCAGGCCATACACTGGATGGAATATTTACAAATGCGGATGGACTTAGTATTATTTCAGTTCTCCCTATGACCTGGACTGACCATTCGGTCATCCTTAGTAGACTCTCTATTAAAGATCCACAAAGGAAAAAAGCAGACCACGAAAAAAAGGCTACGTTCAAAGCTTGGAAGGATATTAATGACAATGACCTTATACAGCTTCTTAACACCACAATTCCCGAATTATCCTCCGATCCCATCATTGCCACAGATCAATTTCAAAAGTGGTTAGTTGATGCCACGACCCAGCTGGTACCTATAAAAACATTCTCAAAAAACCGAAATTCGCCAAAAGCCCCGTGGTATACACCAGAATTAAAAACCCAAAAACAATTAACCAGGAATAGGGAAAGACATTGGCGAAGAACTTATGATGTTGTGAATATGATAAATTATAAAAAAGCTCTTGGCACTTATAAAGCGATGATAATAGTAGCCAAAAAAGATTATTTCACACGTCAGATTGAAACTGCAAAAAACTCCAGCAAAAAATTATTTATCGTGGCCAAAACACTTGCTGGAAACTCTCCCGATCTCAATCCTTCCCCATCACAAGCTTTATGTGATGCCTTATCGGAGTTCTTTTTTGCAAAGGTTAATGACATCTACCAAGCCTTCAGCTCAGTTCAGGTTAGTGGCATAGCCACCACTTCCATGATGATTCCCAAAAATTCTATGACCTGTTTCCGCCCCCTTACCACTGACCAAGTGATGGACATTGTCAAAACTATAAAATCTGGCTCAGTCCTGGACCCTTGCCCGACCTCCGTGCTTGCAACTGTATTAGATACAGTTATCCCCATCATCACCGCCGTGTGTAACACTATCCTGACAGCTGGAATCTTCCCGGACTCACTAAAAAACACCTTGATCAAACCCCTGTTAAAAAAGCCGGGCTCTGATAAAGGCGAATTAAAAAACTACCGCCCTATAGCGAGCCTCCCTTTTCTAGCTAAGGTCCTAGAAAAGGCCATGAACCAGCAGCTATCAGCCTATATAGAAGACCACAAGTTGCTAGATGACACCCAGTTTGGTTTCCGCAAAAATCATGGCACAGAGACAGCTCTCATCAAAGCGGCTGATGACATAAGAATCATCCGTGATCAAGGAGGAACTGCTCTATTGGTCCTCTTGGATCTCTCAGCGGCTTTCGACACGGTTGACCATAAGATCTTGGTCGACCGTGTCGAGAGGATGGGCATTCAGCTCACTGCGAGGGATTTACTTGCATCTTTTCTGGCCAACAGAACCCAGGCGGTTACACTGGGCCCCTACCAGTCGGCTGCTCTGTCGCTACCGTGTGGGGTCCCCCAAGGCTCATCCCTTAGTCCGACACTGTTTAACATTTACGTGTCGGACCTTGCTAGTGTCATCAAAGAGCATGGGATGAGCCTGACCTCATATGCTGATGACACTCAGCTGGTGCTGGCAATTAAGGGCGATGGACAGAAGGTGGCAGAGGGATTCCAGAAGGGGATGATCACCATCGGTGAGTGGATGGCAAGGAATTGCCTAAAGCTCAATTCCGATAAAACGGAGGTGGTCATCTTCGGTAATCTCTCACCAGCATGGTCAGATGCATGGTGGCCATCAGCCTTGGGTACACCTCCATCCCCCACGGTCAAAGTTAGAAACCTAGGTGTTACTTTCGATGACCAACTCAACTTCATGGCCCATGCAAACAAGGTGGCAGCCAACGCACACTACAAGTTGAGAACGGTAAGGAAAATTATACCGTTTCTTCCAGACTCAGCAGCCAAAACATTAGTCACTACTTTAGTTTTGTCATCATTGGATTACTGCAACGGTCTGCTGCTCAATGCTCAGAGTAGAGTCATCAAAAAATTACAGACCGTGCAAAATGCTGCTGCTCGCGTACTATCAAAAAAAACCAAATTTGCACCTATCTCAGATACTTTGAAAAATTACCACTGGTTATCCATCCACAACAGGGTAAAATTCAAAGTTTTATGCATAGTGTATAAAACACTACAGGATCAAGGACCTTCTTTTCTTAAACACCAACTGATTCCCTACAATCCATCGAGAACCCTCCGATCCACTTCGCTTAACCAACTAGTGGTTCAACGTAGTCGAACAGTTTCATGGGGTGACCGCCGCTTCTCAATCGCGGCTCCTAGACTCTGGAACATCCTCCCGAATCACCTGAAGGTCTGTCCCTCTCTTATTCAGTTCAGAAAAAAACTGAAAACGTGGTTATTTAATCAGTAATCCACATCCCTGTACTGCCGAGATTACAATGCATCTTAGCGCCGAGACGCCCAAGGGTAATTGTACGCGCTTTATAAATATCACAAACAACATAAACATATTACCGGACACTGGGTGCAATTTCCCTTCATAATCGGTCTAATGATGGCACGATTATTATCTCTATTTGGAGACAGCGAAGTACAGATAAAATACTAATCTGAAGTGTGCAGTCAAATCTTTCAAAGTGACACCCATTCCTAGGAGAATAACAGGAAGATTCTTACCCTAAGGGAAAGTAACACAGGCCTCGCAGCATGCTCCCGTGAGGCCAGCACTGTCTGGTGGGTAAACCTGTAGGGTATGGAAGGGAGGGATTGATAAGTGTATTCCACCTCAAGGAGGGGGATGGTGTGTTGTTGTAGTGCTGATGCATGGTGGTGGAGGCAGTGTAACAAGTGGCCTCCAGGGTAAAACAGGGGCTCCTGTGGCTCCTCATAGAGTAGGAGGAGGGGGGAGGGGAAAGGGGGGGGCGGGGCACAACCACTCTATCCACATTATTACTAAAGAAATCAAAGGGGCCCCAGGACGGAGCCCAGTATTGAAATACAAGAGCACACCGCCAAATCATGTTGGCAGGCCTAAGGCATTTTTAGAACCGGCATAATTGTGCTCAGAGTCACCGCGCTGTTGGATGCCTCAAAGGAGTGAGCAGCGTCGAGTTAGTAAGGTCGGGGGCAGGGGGGCTCTCCCCATGCTCGCCCGACTGCTGGCCGTAATGAGCGTCGGTTAGTTGTAGGGTTCGGAGCAATCTCTGTAATGGTCAGGACCATGAGGCTGCAAGGTTGTGTGTAACCGGCAGCAGGTAACCTGCAGTAGGTAACTCTCACAAATGGATGCAGGTCCAAGACGGGGGTAGGAACAGTAACCTTTAAAGCCATAAGGGCTGGGCTGCATGCATTGGGAAGAGCCTCGGGGAGTCAGGGGATAGAAGCAAAGCTTACCTCAATCCAAGCGCTGGCAAGGCGGGACACCTACCCCTCACGCTCGCGGCACCTGGTCAGGGTGTGGGGCAGCTGGTGAGGGATCACGGAGGGGTACACCGTTAAGTAGGTTGCTTGGTGATCAGACAATGTGCCGTCGGTAGCGTCGCGCCTGTCACGCATCATGCGCATGCGTGGTAACAATGCGCTGACTAGACCTGTATTCCGGACGCTATGGCAAGGCATCGCGGCCATGTTGGAAAGGTCGCTGATGCCACGGTTCAGAATGTCAAAGGGTTGGTGATGATCCGGGTGGCTCCCAGTTACCGAGACTCGTTTCGGTATCAATCTGGAGAACGCCTCATGAAAGAGTGGTGCTCGGGCGGCTTATGTCTGGAGAGTTGCGGTAAGGCAAAATTATTTGTCTTGCCTTCTGCCACCTTGGAACTAAACAGTTTCTTCTTCGATGTACTTTGGTCCTTACCCAGTCTCTGGGTAACAAATCATGGGCTTGCACTTTCTCTTTTGAAATTATATCTGTTCCCACCTGATGAAATACAGAATTAACTATATCAGACAGGTTCTGCCAATATTCAATGATTGCACTATCATTAATACTCATTAGTTTGCCAACTGGAACAAATGCTTGCCTCATTACTCTACCCATCACGATGTCATGAGGGCTAAGAACTGTCTTTTTCTCAGGAGTACTTCTCATTGACATTAGAACAAGTGGAAGTGCATCTGTCCACTTCACTCCTGTAGCTAGACACATTTTTGAAATTCTATTCTTGATGGTTCCATTTACTTGTTCAACAACACCTGATGCTTCTGGTCTGTAAGCACAATGCAGCTTCTGTTGAATATTTAAAGCTTCACAAATCAGTTTCATCAATCTGTTTTCAAAATGGGTTCCACAATCACTTTCAATTGTTACTGGAAATCCGTACCTAGGTATGATCTCCCTCAAAAGCAATTTTGCCACAGTGACTGAGTCGTTGTGACGAGTCGGGAAAGCTTCCACCCATCTCGAAAACAGACAAACAAATACCAATACATATTTCAGTCTGTTGTGCAACGGCATCTCAATGAAATCCATTTGTAATCTGGTAAAAGGACCACCCTCCCGTCCTATGGCTCCCAAGCTTACAATAGTTTTCCTGTTTGGATTCATCTGTTGGCAGGTCAAACATCTTTGGCAAAGTGACTCTGCAATGATTCTGAATTTTGTATTGAACCATGTTTCTCTGAATAATCTAATCATGGAATCTCTTCCTAGATGTCCTGGACCATGGTACATTCGTGCCATGTCTGCAATCATGCAATCTGGCATTACAGGCCTTCCATCTTTGTAAACCCAAATTCCATCTTCCTCTCTTTGCCTGCATTCATTTTTTAACCATGTGTTTTTCTCTTCTTCCTCTGCCTCATCTTGTAACTCTTTCACCTCCTGCCATGTCTCTACTACAGAAATTAGCATGAGAGAATTCATCGTTTGACTTTTGTCTTTTTCCCGATTGATTGAATAATTGTTTTTGGCACAGTATTTTGCAATCTCATCTGCATACGCATTTACTTTGGTGATGTAGTCATCACCTTTCTTGTGAGCGGCACATTTGACTACAGCAATTTGCTCTGGTAACTGAATGCCATCAATCAATCTCTTGATCAATTTTGCATTTCTGATTGGTGTTCCTGCAGAGGTTAAATAACCTCTTTGAGACCATAGCTCTCCATAGTCATGAACCACACCATAACCATATTGACTATCAGTCACTATGGTCACCCTTTTGCCAGTTGCTTTTTCACAAGCTCGAATTAGACCAATTAACTCTGCAATTTGAGCAGAACGAATTCCATCCAAAGGTGAACCTTCAACAACATCTGAAACTGTGCATACTGAGTATGCTGCTCTCAGAATCCCTTCATCATTTCTCAAACAAGACCCATCCACAAAGTAAACTATGTCTGATTCAGGTAAAGGAATATCTTTTATATCTTGTTGTGGTTTTGTGCAGTAATCTACAACAACCAGACATTCATGATCAATGTCATTTTCATTATTTACCTCAGTAACGACTCCATCTGGCAACAGTGTGGAAGGATTCAAATTCACACATCTCGCAATTGACACATTATCTGATCCCAGAATTGTTTTCTCATATTTTGTCAATCTATTACTTGTCAAATGTTGAGTCCTACTTCTGGTGAGAAGAATTTCAACTGAATGAGGTACATATACTTTTACAGGAAATCCCATAATGATACCCTCACTTTTTTCAAGTCTTACACTTGTTGCAGCCACTGCTTTTAATCAACCTGGAAAGGCTTTTGCAACAGGATCTAAAACAGCTGAGAAATATGCAATTGGTTTTCTCAACTTTCCGTGTCTCTGAATCCACACAGACAATGCACAACCTTCTCTTTCACTGCAGTACAGTTCAAATTCCTTTTCATAGTCTGGCACACCCAGAGCTGGAGCTTCACATAAACTCCGTTTTAATTGTTCAAAAGCTTCCAGTTCAATCTTTGACAAACTGGATCTTTTATGTCATCTTTTGTTAGTCTCCGAAGTGGCTTTGCAATTATTGAAAACCCACTAATCCATTGTCGACAGTAACCAACCATTCCCAGAAACATTCTCACCTGTCTTTGTGTTGTTGGTGGTTGAATTGCTCGAATCATTTTAATTCTTTCAATTGTCACTTTTCTCGTCCCCTTTGCAATTCTGTGACCTAGATATTTTACTTCTTGTTTACAAAACTGCAATTTTGCAGGTGACACTTTATGTCCCTCATCTGCCAAACGATTTAACAAGGTAATGGTATCAGTAACACAATTTTCTCGTGTTTTAACTGCCACAAGCAAATCATCAATGTACTGTACCAGCGTAGAATTACCAGGCAATATCAGATCTTCCAGAGATTTCTTTAACAACTGATTAAAGATAGATGGACTCTCAGTATACCCTTGAGGGGTACGACACCATGCTAGGATTCTATTTTGGAACCTGAAAGCGAAAATTTGCTGGCTTTCTGGGTGTAATGGAACTGTAAAGAAGGCATTGCACAGGTCAATGACCGTGTACCATTCTGCATCATGCGGAATCTGGTAAAGTATTACTGCAGGGTTTGGAACAATTGGACAACATGGAACAACAATCTGGTTAATTTTTCTCAGATCCTGAACAATTCTGTATGTTCTGTTTGGCTTTTTAATACCCATAATCGGTGAATTACATGGGCTGCTCTCAATTTCTTTTAGCACACCTTGACTTATGAATTTTTCAATCACTGGAATGACACCCTCAATTGTTTCAGCTTTCATTTTATATTGAGGAACATTTGGAAAATCTATTCCTTGCTTAACAGTGATTTTTACTGGATCTATATTTTTCATAAGACCCATATTTCCTGTTAGGTCCCAAATTGCTGGATTAACCGGCTTTTTGAGCTCTTCTGGCAAATCATTTTTATCAAATACAGGAAATAGTGATGTTTTCTCCTCATCTACCATTAGCATAGTCAATTTATAAAGCCCATCTTCTTCTGCTGTTTGCATTTTAATAATGTAACAAAACGGGTCTGGCGTAAGCACAGTAAGGCTGTGCCAATTCAAGGAACAAACAAAACAAATTGCCAGTACTGTGCAATATTTTGGTTTTTTAGATGAAGAGCTACTAATTGCTCCTCAACAGAGACCACTCTTACAGTCCGAAAAGTTTATGAAAACATTAAATTTTTATTTTATTATTTTCTCTGAACTGTCTTTCAGTTCTAGTTCATGTGTTTCACAATATTTTGTTTTACAGTAATTTCAGAATATACTATCTCTCAATATACATAGGGAGGAACAGTGGAGTACACACAGAGAACGATAAATGAATGTGCTCTAAGACGATTAGACAATTGACATGAAACGTAGACACTGGACAACATTAAACATTTATGGCTATCTACAAGAGGTTGGGGCGATAGGAGTTGGTGGCGTTACTCTCAAGCTATTTATCATAGAATCCCAGATTTTAATTTAATCATCTGTACAATTCAACTTATTTAGGCTTAATTCATATTTGGATCCAACTGGATAGAGGCTTGCATTTCACTAGAAAAATGAAACAATTCATTCCAGGCCACCTAACACCTCGCGCCTCAATCGGTCGACGCGTTTCGAATCCTACACCCTTAGGTAGGATTCTCTTCAGGACCATACACAATAAATCTGCAGAAAAAACAAATAAAAGCAGTCTGTCAGTGGGACATAGAGGGACTCTCAACTTTCACTCGGCATCCAGACCACAGTCAAACCGTTACCTGTCAATGGGATGACTTGGACGCGCTGGTTAAGCTGAAAAATCAAAAGGACATTCATACTCAGAACCTATTTTGGATGGTTCACTACACTTAGTATGCGGAAATCTTGTTTACTCACTAGATCAAAGTTGTGAAGGAAACCTCATTAGAGTATCCTCAATGGCGTCAGGTCCATTGCCTGTATAGTTTTCTTTAATTCGGGGTCGCACCTCAAAGTGAATTCTAACTCTAACTAACACGTAACAGTTTTGTCAAATGGATGACAGTCATCCATTTGACAAAACTGTTACGTGTTAGTTAGAGCCCACGCCTCCACTTCTGATGTGGCGAACTCGAGCCAGGAAGGAGCCCCAAACAGCGCACTGAAAGCTGTCTCCCTCTCTCCTTACAGAATTCACTTTGAGGTGCGACCCCGAATTAAAGAAAACTATACAGGCAATGGACCTGACGCCATTGAGGATACTCTAATGAGGTTTCCTTCACAACTTTGATCTAGTGAGTAAACAAGATTTCCGCATACTAAGTGTAGTGAACCATCCAAAATAGGTTCTGAGTATGAATGTCCTTTTGATTTTTCAGCTTAACCAGCGCGTCCAAGTCATCCCATTGACAGGTAACGGTTTGACTGTGGTCTGGATGCCGAGTGAAAGTTGAGAGTCCCTCTATGTCCCACTGACAGACTGCTTTTATTTGTTTTTTCTGCAGATTTATTGTGTATGGTCCTGAAGAGAATCCTAACTAAAGGTGTAGGATTCGAAACGCGTCGCCCGATTGAGGCGCGAGGTGTTAGGTGGCCTGGAATGAATTGTTTCATTTTTCTAGTGAAATGCAAGCCTCTATCCAGTTGGATCCAAATATGAATTAAGCCTAAATAAGTTGAATTGTACAGATGATTAAATTAAAATCTGGGATTCTATGATAAATAGCTTGAGAGTAACGCCACCAACTCCTATCGCCCCAACCTCTTGTAGATAGCCATAAATGTTTAATGTTGTCCAGTGTCTACGTTTCATGTCAATTGTCTAATCGTCTTAGAGCACATTCATTTATCGTTCTCTGTGTGTACTCCACTGTTCCTCCCTATGTATATTGAGAGATAGTATATTCTGAAATTACTGTAAAACAAAATATTGTGAAACACATGAACTAGAACTGAAAGACAGTTCAGAGAAAATAATAAAATAAAAATTTAATGTTTTCATAAACTTTTCGGACTGTAAGAGTGGTCTCTGTTGAGGAGCAATTAGTAGCTCTTCATCTAAAAAACCAAAATATTGCACAGTACTGGCAATTTGTTTTGTTTGCATTTTAATGCCATCTGGTGAGCAATATATTCTGCAATTCATTTTGCATAATATATCACGGCCCAACAGATTCACAGGACTGCTGTCACAAACTAGAAATCTGTGTTTATCTTTATAGTTCCCTATTTCCAACTTTACTGGTTCTGTCAAACTTGTTTTAATTTGCTGATTAGCTACACCTACAACTTGGATGGACTCACCAGAGAGAGGAAGGTTTTCTATTTCTGCTGATCGAACAGTAGAACGGGTAGCACCTTTGTCCACAAGAAAAGTGATATATTTGTCATTCACTTTACCATTAACAAATGGACCAGACTGATCTACCTCAAGAGTGGGTGCAAGCACACACTCTTCTTCCTCTCTCAGGCACCGTCATGAGTAATCTTCTGAGGAATCACTCTCTTCTTTGTCTTTTAACCAAAATTGAGAAGCATTTGACATGTTAATTTTTGATACATTATTTACCAAATTACCTCCACAGAAACCTGTTTTGGGAGAAAATCTCTGTGTGTTAGCACTATTGGGGAATGGTGCTTGAGGTACCTGACTGCTGAATTTGACTCTGCTGTACCTGGTTCTGCTGAAACTGGCTTTGCTCTATCTGGCTCTGCTGATTCGCTACCTGTCGCTGCTGTAGCTGTCGCTGCTGACTTAATTCGTTTAACTGTTGCTGTAGCTGTTGCTGTTGCTGCAGATTTAACTCACACTGCACCTGTGGATTCAATGAATTATTTTTAAAATTTCTGGGCGGGTTTTTACACTCGCGTTTCCAGTGTCCAATCTCTCCGCAATTAAAACATGGGAGGTTTTGTTTCAACTCTTCAACATTCACATTAAATTTTGGCTTATTATTATTAAAATTGTTTTTGAATTCCCCTTGATTCTGCTGCTGCATAGAAGCTAACTGTTGTTGTTGCTGCTCTGCTACCTTCACTTGTGCCCACATCGCCTTCTCCTTGAGATTTTTCTGCTTCGCGTCTATCTCATCACTGCAATATTTCGCCTTTCTCAAAATGTCATCCACTGAAAGTGCTTGCCAGCAGGCAATTCCATTCCCAATCATGTCACCAATTTCAGGTCTCAAGCCATATACAAATCTGTATATAAAGTGGCTCATGTCCTTTTCACCTAATTTTTCATAGCCACTGTACTGTTTAAAGACTAACAGTAACCTTTCATAAAACGAGTGAACTGATTCTTTTGGTTCCTGGTTTGTTCGGTCAATTTTAACCCAGTCCACTTCTTTCGGGGAAATTTTCCCTTTCAACCAGTAAATTACTTTATTATAAATGTCCATGACATCTTTTGCTGGAGCACCTGTAACCGGGTCTCGAGGAGGTTCTTCTTTTGGCCAATCCACAGAAATGTTGCATTCTGTCCAAAGATCTGATGGGACAACAATGTCAAAGAATCCATCTAGATCAATCCACAGAACCTTTGACACTTTTATAAATCTGTCTACCTGTCGGTACCACTCAACTGGCTTTTCTCTCAACCGTGGAAAATCATTAGTAAACAGGAGAATATCCTGTCTGGACCAAGGAACATGCACACACCCTCCTCCAGCTATTTCCCTCATTGGAAATTCAGAAACTACATCATTTCTTAAACTTTTATCCTGTTCTTTCTTTGACCATTTTATTCTCCATTTACCTAATTCGCCTAATTTTCTGAGAAAACTTATTAATTCTCTTATATGTGTCATTCTTCCAGCAGCATTTAGATTGTCAATGGGCCCGATTCACAGAATGAACTTAAGAGTCAATCCTAAACTTACTACTATTTTGGTATTCACAGAATGCACCTACTACTTTTGGCATTCACAGAATGAACTTACTACTTTTGGTATTCACAGAACTTAGGATTTTGTCTTAAGTTTGTCTTAAGACAGACTTAAGATAAAATCCTAACTTAAGTCTGTCTTAAGTCTGTCTTAAGTTTGTCTTAAGACAAACTTAAGACAAAATCCTAACTTCTGTGAATACCAAAAGTGGTAAGTTCATTCTGTGAATGCCAAAAGTGGTAAGTGCATTCTGTGAATACCAAAATAGTAGTAAGGTTAGCTTCATTTTGTGAATCGGGCCCAATGTCTCTTTCAGAGAAATCCACTCTGTAATGTTTCTGCAAATGTTTCTGTTTACTCAAATCAATTTCTAATTCAGCAGCCATTTCTTCCAGTTGTTCATACCTGTTTTTCGTTTTCCACTGAATACTTTTACAGATAAACAGCAATTCATCTCCCTGATACAACTTCAAATTGTCAGTACCAATTGTGCCAATGATTAATTCCTCCAGGTCAGCTTTTAGTTTAGCTACATCAAGCTTTTTATAATCAGGAGCTTCAGGGCTCAATCCATTTTGGGATAATTCTATTCTATTTAAACTTTTCTCAGACAGACCTGAATCTGAATCTGCCACTGATGGTGCTTGCGAACTTGACAAACTTCCATTTAATGTTAAATTTGGCATCATAGATTTTTCTCTATGAATCTCTGTGAGTTCTGAATAAAATTTCTCAGCAACTTTTTGAATTTCTGCATTTAATGGAATTGTCAAAGCAGAATGTCTATTATCTACTTGATCAAAAACCGGTACAACAGGACCAATAGTTACTGGTACTGTCACTGCTTCCATGCCTTTTGTCAATTGTTGAATTAAATCTTCCTTCGCTTTATTGTAACTAGAAATTTCTGGAATGTCAGCAGGTATTTTTTCTTGATTTCTCACAAAATTATTTTCCTGTTGCGGGAATCTATTTTCTCTAGGTGTGCTACAATTATTTACCGATCCTACTCTTTCAGGTAATTTTAAAAATCTGGGAGAACCTTCTTCAGCTTCTCTAGAAGGTGCACTTGGAGAAGTTCCTGTAGAAACTCTCGGGGTAGATTGAGAACCTGCTTAATAAGGTGGCGGTTTGCGTTTAGTAGCATAAATGTCTTCGAAAACTGCATCATCCAATTCCTCATCAATTCTCCTTCCAGCTGTCTTTTGTTCTAAATCTTCAGTAATCATTATTCTCACTGGATACAGACCATCGTACATATCTGCCTTTCTCCAGCGTCTCACTTTGTCTTCATGTGTTTCTCTATTTAAAATATATTTTGAATTTGTAGGTGCCAGGCATTTACTTTCGCGCTCAAGTTCCATCATCTCAACCTCCCATTCAACCAATGCCTCAAATTGTGTAGGTCTTGGCTTCGGCACAAGATCCATCATTTTTCCTCTCAGGTTTCTCAAAACTTTCATATTAAATGACCCATCTTCTGGCCAGGCTAATACACCATCATTCCTGGTATAATGCATCCAATTATCAAACCAAATTACAGTATGATAGCCATATTCACCTTCCATATATGCTGCAGGTGTTTTGTACTTATGAAGTAATTTACCACCACGCGTTTCAATTTTCTTGTCAGGTTTAAAATAATTTTTCACCTTCTGAAACCATGAAGGCTTCTTTTTCTCACTATCGTCCCAATAACTCATGATTTTAAGTCAAAATTGTTGTTATGTAAGCTTCGAAAATGTTTCTCTGGTGTTCCGCTATTTCAACCAATCCGTGCGCGAAAGACACCAACAAGCCAATCGGGTTAAGCCATGTCACCAACTTGTTCCTCCAATAGAAATACAGTTTTCAGAACTGACCAATCTGGTACTAGCTTACTGTGACGTACGTTACCCAATCACAGCGTGACCCTAAATGACGTACACAGTTGCTGCAGCTTCTCTGCGTGTCACTACGTAAACTCACCCCTCCCATACAAAACTTTTTCACGACGCCATTTTAAGCAAAACTTTCCAATGAATTTAATTAGTAACTACAAATAAACAAACCACTTGTCTGTTTCGCTAACAAGGTGATAGTTTTTACAGTCATTCAGAACTCATTCTTCGCATAAAATAGACAACGCTATTTCTATACGATCATTTATTCACGCATACATACGAAAACCCTGATCATTCACACACGAGATCTTGGCAGGACTTGAACCAACCATAGAAAACATCAAACGTTAATAAGAATGGAAAGGGGCGACCAATCGGTCCCCCCGAACGTATGGTGGAGTACCCCGATCCCCCCGGGAAGCCATCTTGGGCGGGAGGCGAGTCCCGGCTGGTATGCCCGAAGCGGCGTAGCCGGGGCGCGCCTTTTCACGCCGTAGAGTCGGTTGTCCTAGACACCGAAGCCGCCAGCCACGCCCCCGGAGGCGGGCGGAGGCGGGTTTACGCCCGCCCGAAGAAGGATAAAAGGAGCGACAAGCCAAAGTAGCATCTTCTTGTTCCTGTGCTCTGAAGCTGCACCTCCCCGCTGCACGTGAGCTCGAGACGGAACGAAGAGCCAATTTTGAGCGTTGTAATTTTGTCTTTGTTCTTTCAGAGAATCATCGTTCGAGAATGCCGGGCAAGAAGGTCGGAAAGCGGGTCGGTACCGATCAGATGCTCCGCATGCTCGTGAAAGACATGGCCGAGATGAAGAAACAGATGGCGACAATGAACGGTGTAGGAGGCCCAAAGCGAGTCGTCGGACCAGCATTGCCGGGAGTAGTCCCTAGCGGGAGAAGGTCCAAGAGGGGGGCGACTGGGGGAGAGACCCCGGTTCCCGAGGCGCCGCCGGCGCTCCCCGATACACCGACTGAAGCCCCGATCCCGGTCCCGAAGGAGGGGCAACCAATCCCGGTTGTAGTCACCCCTGTGAACGGGGAGGATATGCCTCCCGAGTTGGCTGCACAGCTGGCAGCGTGGTTGGGGAAAGATAGCGAAGGCACCACGGCGGATGACGCCAGGGCAGTAATGAGGCAGTTGCGGCAGTCGAGAGAGGCCGCAAAGGCACCATGTCCTTTTGTTCCCCCGCAGGCTCCAGTGGGTGCAACCGCGGCGGGCACGAGTTCGGCAGCGACTACGGTTACAGCCTCTAGTTCAGGTAAGCAGCGATTGCTGATTGCGGGGGAGGGGTCTGTACCCTCGAGAAGGGAGAAAGTGGCTCAGCATATTCCGATTGAAATCAAAGAGAGGATATGGGCTGGGAAATATGTGAACATGTTTTCTTTGCTAACTGATCATTATGAGATCGAGCATGTGAAGGGTCAAAAAGAGTTTTTGCACCCGAGTGTTTGGCGCGCCAAGATGGCCGCTTTTAAGGTCGATGAGAACATAGGTAATTGGGGCAGAGCATTTGGCATTTTCACTTCAATTATGGGGGAACGAAGGCCTGAAATGTTGGCCGAGTTACCCGTGTACCAGACACGTATTATGGAGTATTCTCAGTCATATGAGGGCAATCAGCGGTTTTGTTATGATAATGTTTTTCGGAAGGCCAAGGAGTTCGACACATCTCTGACGTGGGATTGTTACGACTCCATTTCTTGGCAAAAGATGGAGAAATCAGGCATGTTAAAGGCACCATTGGTGGGGGGAAGCGGGGGAGAGTTTTCCTGCCATTCATCTGGGGCGCCCTTTCGGGCAGGTTCAAGTAATGAGCATCACTCGAGATCGAGTGGCATACAGGCAAAAAGGGCATCTGCTGGAATTTTAACAGAGGAAAGTGTACAAGGCCCCAGGGGTCATGCAAGTTTAGGCACGACTGTGGGGGGTGTGGGCAATCCTCGCATCCTGAGACCAAGTGCAGAGCCAAAACGGGTGATAACGGAGGTAGGGGAAGCGCCAAACAGGTCTGAAATAGTCCGAGGGGCGCCTTTACCTACCCCGGTTGATACCATGGCAATGATTCCTTGGCTCAATGAATACCCGGATCATGTCTCCGCTGGGGTGTTGCGAGATGGGTTTTCGTATGGTTTCCGCATCCCAGTGGGGAATTTTCAGGGTAAGGCACAGTGTAGGAACCAACTGTCGGTCCTGCAGAATACGGCGGTGGTACAGGCGAAGATTGTGAAAGAGTTGACCCGGGGTCGGGTTGCCGGACCATTCGACACGCCACCAGTCGCTAATTTTGTTTGTTCCCCCTTGGGAGTGGTCCCCAAGAAGGACCCGGGTGAGTTTCGATTAATACATAACTTGTCCGCCCCGAGAGGTCTTTCGGTGAATGATGCGATAGACCCGGAGGTGTGTTCGGTGCGGTACGCATCTTTCGATGAGGCCGTCGCCATGTTGAATCGCCTGGGGCCCGGAGCGCTGATGGCCAAATCGGACATCGAGTCAGCGTTCCGGTTGCTCCCGGTACACCCAGACGATCAGCGTCTCCTCGGTTTTATGTTTCAGGGTCGCTATTACATGGATAAATGTATGCCAATGGGATGCTCCATATCTTGTGCTTATTTTGAGAAATTCAGTTGTTTTCTGCAATGGGTATTCACAAGAATGACGGGGTTTCAACATGTTATGCATTATCTTGACGATTTTCTGTTCCTGGGTGCAGCTGGGGATCCAGAATGTGCACAAGCTTTAAATGAATTTTGTGGTCTGATGAATCAGTTTGGTGTGCCATTGGCACCAGGTAAGACGGTGGGGCCATCAACTTCGCTCGAGTTTCTCGGAATAGAGCTCGATTCACTGGAAGGTTGCTTCCGGCTGCCCAAAGAAAAGGTGGGGAGATTCAGGGCCTCCCTTGAGGCATGTATTCGGGAAACCAAGGTGAACTTGCATCAATTGCAGCAAACTGTGGGTCAGTTGAATTTTGCCCTTAGAGTAATGCCAATGGCCCGCCCTTTCTCCCGCTCGATTGCTCAAGCCATGGTCGGTCTTAAAGAAGGGCACCATCGCACGAGGCTCTCGGCCGAGATTCGCCAGGACATGCGCATTTGGTTGGCATTTCTGGCGGATTTCAATGGTCGGGTGGTCTGGAACAAGCCGGCGGTGTCCTCCGAGGAGTTGGGGCTGTGGACAGATTCGGCGGGGAGTATAGGCTTTGGCGCCATATTCGGTA
Organism: Lissotriton vulgaris; assembly: GCF_964263255.1. NCBI lineage: Eukaryota > Metazoa > Chordata > Amphibia > Caudata > Salamandridae > Lissotriton > Lissotriton vulgaris. The sequence goes on from NC_141686.1 coordinate 212,755,727, forward strand.
ATCACTGGTCGGCCCAAAAATGGCCGTCATGGTGGCACGAGTGTGGGCTGACGAGCAACATTGCGTTTCTCGAACTGTTCCCTATTCTGGTGGCCCTACAAACATGGCCTGAGGGGTTCCGGGATCACTCTGTGGTGTTCTGGTCGGATAACATGACCGTGGTTGAGTGTATCAATAGTCAGGCAGCACGATGCAAATGGATTCTGAGATTGCTTAAGGAAATTGTGTTACTATGTATGCAATTGAACGTACTCTTTAGGGCAAGACATGTGCCAGGAGTACTGAATCAGGCGGCTGATGCGCTTTCTCGTTTCCGTATGCAGGCCTTCTGGGGTTTTCTGCCCACAGCGGACCCGGTGTCGGCACCATTCCCCGAAGCTCTCTGGTCTCTCGGTGCCCCGAACTACAAAACCTCGTGGGAGAGAGTTTAGCACCCAGGACGAGGAAGGCATATGAAGGGGCGTTCCGTTCTTATCAGTCCTTTTTGGGTTCGGCTAGGGGGGAGCTTTGGGGCCAGGAAGAATATGTTGTAAAGTTTTTGCTGTCGTTACATCAGGCAGGCAAATCGGTAGCCACGGCCCAGAGGCATCGGGTCGCCATTTCCTTCATGGCGCGGGCTCATGGGATCCAGGACCCTACTGCATCTTTCGTAGTACAGAAAGCGCTGCGTGGGTGGCAACGCCTTGAGGGTCGCAGAGTAGATGAAAGGCACCCGATAGGTCTGGAAAGGTTGGCTCTGTTATTTTCCGTTCTCCCTGCGACTTGTTCATCACAGTCTGAAACAGTGTTATTCAGGGCCGCTTTTGCATTAGCATTCCATGGGGCTATGCGGGTAAGCGAACTGGTGGCGAGGAGCAAGCAGGATACGGGGGGGACTGTGCCGAGAGCACGTTCTAGTTAAGGGGGATACGATGATGGTCTCGTTTCCCAGGTCCAAGACCGATCAGGGTGCGATCGGGGACAGAGGCGAGTCCCGGCTGGTATGCCCGAAGCGGCGTAGCCGGAGCATGCCTTTTCCCGCCCTAGAGTGGGTTGTCCTAGACACCGAAGCCGCCAGCCACGCCCCCGGAGGCGGGCGGAGGCGGGTTTACGCCCGCCCGAAGAAGGATAAAAGGAGCGACAAGCCAAAGTAGCATCCTCTTGTTCCTGTGCTCTGAAGCTGCACCTCCCCGCTGCACGTGAGCTCGAGACGGAACGAAGAGCCAATTTTGACTCACCCACCAGCCCCTGGAGACAGCAAGTGGTCTGAAGTAAAGTTGTGATGTGGTAACTCAATTTTCTTACAGGTTACTTGGATTAAAAGTTGTGATTCATTATGCAATAAAGTGGTAACGCGATTTTCTTACAGGTTGCTTTGATTAAAAGTTGTGATTCATTGTGCAATAAAGTGGATAATTTCTTACAGTATGTTTTATCGAATAAAGTATTTGCACCAGTGTTGATCAGTGATGTTTCGACAGTTCATATATTGAGCATCTTCTGTCTTTTAGTGATTAGTCCTTTTAGTTTAATGTCGTATTTATTTTCGGTCGGGCGGTAAGGTCATGATCGGTGAGCAGTAATTGGAAGATCCCTATGGGGGGGGCGTCACCCATTACGGATGGGAGCGCCCGGGGGGAGGTGGCCATTGGCCCCTCAACGGGGAGGCGGTCCCTTCTAAGGATGGGACGCCGAAAGGAAAGGGAAGGCGGTCAAGGCCCCTCCCTGGATAGGAGGGGCTACGGGCTCCTCCTGGGAATTTCCCGGGGCCAGGACATCTGCGACGGCAGATGTGGTAAATTGTGTGGGGTGGGGAGGGGGGTCCACGCTACCTTCTAGACACCTCACACGAGTCCTCGGACGACCTTAAAATGGCGTCGAGTTAATTGGGGCCCCCGTCAAGACAAGGGAAATTGGTATGTGCACATGAGGTACAGTCCTCTGTTTGGCCGCCCCTCACAAGTGAGGGGGTAGTTCTGGTTTAGGGATCTGACACCGGTTACGACCTTGCCGTTGGCCCTTAACGTTAGGATGTACAATTTCAATTTAAGAATGTTTTGTAGGATGTTAGTATCGGCTAGGAGAACCTTTGTATTAGAAATATGTTAAGGTCAGCCAAAACATCGTTATATGGAAATGAAATTGTACATGATATGAAACTGTTATTTTAATGTTTTAATTTTGTTTCATATTTTAATAAATACGGCCGGGAGGGTAACTCCCTCCCGCCTTCCAAAAGTTCAGAAATGTTTCCGTATTCCCATTCTTGGGGATTGTGTTGAGAGGGGGTGGCGGGTATCTCAGCCATATAGACGACGCTATCTCATTCTTCACTCAAGCTTGGATAAATCCTACTACTCTTTTCACAAAAAGTTTTAAAACGAGGCACCCAGACCCTATGCTTAATGCTACGATTTCATAGGCAATCCTCACTATAACATTCAACCAGTCAATCTAATGTCCCTAAACTTGTGTTGTACGTCCACAACACGTGATATATTCTATACCACAATTTTGAAACAGAACAAATGCACTATGTAACTCTTCTAGTCACACTACCTTTTGCCGGCAATAACCAAGAGTTTTTCACACTGCTGGCAAAACCCTTAAGACTACATATAACAATCTGACAAAATCAAAACTCAACATATGTTAAACATTGCTCCTATGACTATACCAACATATATGTATCATGCATGTAACAAGTATGTCAAAAACAACATATAACCGTACGAATACTACCAAAAACGGATCCAGCGCTCCTTCAAAAATTCTGCATAAATGATCTCACCATCTACCACCAAACTTACCAATCAATACCAGGCCCATAAGAATAACCAAGCAGCTGAATCATGAGGCGAATGAATCTGATATGTTGTTTAAACTTTCTACAATAAACAAGACCAGCTTGTCATTTTTAAAAGTTTATTTTATAATTCTCAAATTGCACAAACTTTATTAGCTCTTTATTAATATCAGACATTTGAATTTTATTAAATCAGTTTAATTCATTAATCATTGGCTCAAAAATCCGACAGTTCAACTTTGCATAAAATAATGAATTTTAAGAAAACATTAACCCTATTCCCTAAGTTAGCTTTCTGACCTGGAAAGGAAAAACATTTAAGAAGCAGTTGAATCCTTACATGTCCATAGGAAATCGGACAGCACTTCGCCCTCAGGAAACAGTCAGCCCCGTTCCCTTCAAGAGGCCCAATTTTTATACCATTTTTGCTCGCTAATCTAACTAAATGTAATTTTTTAAACAAACTTCAGCACCCTGATTGGTTGCTGACTGTCAGACCACCAAAACCACCTCTTCCAAAGAAAGAACGTCACCACAATATTGTTCATTGACATGATGTGACACCAGCTTCCGAGCGCTTCCAACAATTTTAAAAGTTGTTTCTCTGATTTCCTCCAGAGCTCGGCAAAATCATCTCTGTCACTTACTTGGCCTTGTAAAAAGAACATTCAGAGCAGTCCGTGTACAAGTCTCTATTGTCAGAGCCACACTCTTTTCAAAGGTAAAACACTCCATGGAAAAGTTCCAAGATGACTGAACTTGGCTCCGACTCTGCTCATGTACAGGCCAACCAATATTTCTTCAGAACCAAAACTAGGCCTCAAGCCTTTCTCTTGGGCTAGTATTTAAACAAACACAAAGGAAATATTAATTCAGGTAAAATAAACCCTTCTGTTACCTACCCAACCAATGCTAAAATTAACCCATTAATAAATGACATCAAGCAGAAGCAAACAAATAAAGCAGCACATAAAATATCTACCATTCTTCATATAGTCCAGCTTTATGTTTCTGAAAGAGTAAAAGATAATTAAATGATACACAGACAGACAATCACAACATAGGACAAACATGAAAGCACATATAATAAAGCACATGCCATGAAATAATCAGCCGCATATTAATAATGACAAAGACAATAGGACGAACAAGACAAACAAAACAATATTAATCATATGTTACAAAACAGACTCGCAAATGCAAAGAGAGCACATGTTATTAGTTCCCGCGTGTTCAAGAGTGTGATGCAACCTTATACTAGGTTGGATTAATCAAACAAATCATGCAACAATTCATTAATAGATTAGTTCATGTTACAGGAAATAAACTTCACGAGTCAGAATAAAATTATTTCTGAAGCTCGCTCCATCATATGGAATCACAGAGGTTCACAGAAAAAAAATGGAAGTAGCCTGCCTGGTTACCTACATATCATCAGGGAATCCTACCTGTGATAAAGAAGGCTGGACCATAAGGAACATTATTCATTTTGAATATTAAATAAACCTGCTCATATCAAGTACCCCTGTAACATGTACTAATTGTAAGTAGTGAATATTTACTAACATGCACCCTCACATCACACATGGGATATGTGCTTTGAAATATGCATGAATTAATCCTAACTTGTATATAAATAACTCAAAGTGTGATAATATTGTGTATAGAACGAGATACAAAGTCTTGCATTGCAAGGCCGCATAAATATAGAGTAAAAATCATGATGAGTGTTGCTTTATTCAAATAATTATTGCGGCTTTCCTGCTTATGCTATGGTAGGTTAACTATTAATATGGAGTAAAGATAAGGTGGGTGGTTAACAGAGAATATTTCATTATCACATAATTAATAAATGTCTGTTATCCCATTTTTTCAGTAATGAACGAGTGCCTCATTTTGTATTAACTTGACACAACTGTGGATTGTGGAATGGGAAGCGCACATGAAGCGCGTGACCAAGTGACTGAAATGCGGAACAAGCTGAAAGAGTGTGACTCAGTGAAGGACAATATGTTTGACATGCGGCCAACACCAGTGTCTTCATAAGAAAATTCTGTAGGGGTTGAATATATTAATTTTTGTTCCTGGATTGTTACACATATACTCATGAGAGAGAAAGGATAAAATAAGAATATGTGGGAACGGAAATTTAACAAATAGGTAGTCAAAGAATCGTGATCTAATGGTAGGGCAGCCCCTAGATTTCAGGCAATCCTGTAGCTGGGACAGGCGATTTTAGAAATTTTAGAGGGACGGACATGTGAATTAAAGGTATAAAGAATAGGTGATTTAGGGGTGGAGTCTAGTGCGAGTTTCGGAAGGAACGTGAGGAGAGAGAAGGATGCGCCATTGATCGTAGGGTTGCAGAGAGGCCTTGCTGTTCATGTCCTATCCCTGTCCCTATACTTGAGTCTTTTGATCCCTGACTCTCTGTCCGGGGGTCCACTACTACTACCTGGGCCTGGGTTTCCTACTCTCAAATTATTTGGGTTGGTGTTCTGCAAATGTTTGATGTCTCTTTATCTATCCACCCTATGCAACATATGTTTTAAGAGGTCATTTATTTGCTGGATGTTTATATTACATTGCACTCTCTCTCATGAGGTTTTTCAAAAACTAACGCATTTGAGTTTAAATAAAAATGTGTAATTGCAAACAGAGTCTGTGATAATTTGAGTCAAGTTTATGATTAAAACTTCATATAGGATTGCTATTGTCTTCAATTCTTCAACTAATTGGTTGATCGACCAAGTAGATGGAAAATTGAATAACATATTTATTGTGTAAATTGTGGACTGTCTAAATATTGACCAAGAGAGTAAAGATTTTGAAAGAAGTTTGAAAACTTCACGCCAGCGCAACAGGGATTTGGGTGTATGTGTATGGGCCAAAGTACGTGAATTTATTGAATGTTCATCCCTGGTCAAAATTCTGGGTTTGCGCTGGATCCTAATTATTTTGTGCCTTTCCTTTGAGAGTTACGGTCCTCACAAACCGGCCCAAGGACACCACTAGGTGGCATTATACTTGAATATGTACTTTTCAATGGAATGTAAAACTCTATAACTATGCCCATACAATACTGTTCCACAAAAGGTCTGGCCATCACTGTGCCACAGTACATCCTGGGATCCATCAGTTTAGGGTCTGACCATCAATCGCAATGCCACAATATTTCCAGGACCCATCAATACACAATCTGACCATCAATCACAGTGTTACAGAATGTCCAGTGATCAATAAATGTGTGGTCTGCACATCAATCATAGTGCCATAGAATGTTCAAGGGCCCATAATGTGATTGTTTTACCACCAATCACCGAGCATAGAATGTCAAATCCATGGTCTGACCATCAATCATAGTAGCAGAGAATGTCCAGCAATCCACCAATTAATGGTCTTGACATCAATAACAGCGCCACCGAATCTCAATGGATCCATCATCATCATAAATCTTTATTTCGGCACATTGTGGCCATAAAAGATGCATAAAAACAACAATACATAGCACAATCATAAAAGAAGAATAGGAAGATTTACATGCAGATGGATGGGGTTTAGGGAAAATACAATAAAATTCATAAGTTAGATAAGAAGGCAAAATGTAAAACATTTTATAATATTAATTCATACAGTTCCAGTAACTGGTTTTGTAGGATCAATTCATTATTATAAAACCATTTGATGAGTCAGAGCAAACATGTCATATGCAAAAATACATGAACACAAGCCTAACCATCTATAAGTCCAGACCCAGTTTCTTGCGTACATAACTTGCTGCCAAAAGGAATCTACATATACAAAAGAAAACCACTTGTCTGGTGTCAGTTTTGATGATCCTATATGCTTCTTTGTACGAGCGTACACCTATAACATTGCACAGTGGCTTAATCCACCTTTTCCTGGCTGATACGTATGCTGCGCAAAAGAAGAGGATATGAATATCGTCTTCTTTGGTACTAAACTGACAACACATGCATGTCTCACTATTTGTTGGTTCTACTGTCTTAAACCATCTTGCTAGGGTTACATTGGTTTTCAGCATTCCATACCTAAATTTCAAATACTGGCTTTTGGCCAAAGGTGGTCGTACCTCATTTAAGAAGTCCTCAAAGTATAGAAAGTCATTGTATGCCAAAAAACTGCTTGTAATAGATCAACCTGCATGGCTATTTGGGAGGTTGCATGTTATGTAAGGCCAAAATTGAATTTTTACCAGTTTCTTACAACTTTGCGTCACACATAGGGGTTCTTCCCAAAAATTTGACAGCCCAATTCTACAAAGCCATGTTTGCACATGTTTCAACCATGCATTAGAATTATGCAAATCCGAAACTCATTATTTCCCAGAGACCATCTCTGTAATCTCCAAGTACTGATGTACACCAGAGTCTCACCCAATAAGAAAGTGGGTGTAGGAGTGCATAATGGTCTGTGCGCTTCATGTTTAGGTCGAGCATTAAGGGTAAAATTGAGGTACGTTTAGGTAGTCTTAGGAGACTTCTGTAAAAGTTATTTTCGCTTTTCATAAAAAGATTCCCAGCTATTGACCCCAAATTTCTGCGCCATATAGCGCTGCAGACTGGGCCTTAAACTTAAACACTTCTAGTGCTGGTGATACTGATTTACTAAGACTCGCCCCATGTTCCTTTAAAATAGGTAAAGTGTTCTGAGTCAAAAGTGTTTTGCTCTACTCTGCTTGGGTTTTCCACGAATTCTTTTAATCTAGAGAAACACCCAAATAAGTCAAATTTGACACTATTTCCAATTTCTGGTTGTTTAAAAATAAGTTCCCCGTAAAGGTTGTGTGCGGGTTTAAGGCCATACATTTGGTTTTGTTTGTGTTGATCTCTAGGCCTTTTTTATTGTAGTATAGTTGGAATGAATTTAAAAGGGCTTGCAGACCTTTGGGTGTCTGTGAAATTAGGATTGTATCATTCGCAAATAAGAGTGCAGGGACCCTTTCTCCGTTCAACTTGGGTGAATCATTGTTGCACTCCTCTAAGTGGGCTGGGATGTCACTAACAAACAATGAAAAGAGCATGGGAGCCAACACACACCCTTGGCGGACTCCACGCATTATTAGAACAGGTTTTGTCAGTTCTCCATTTGGCCCCCAACGCACTCTTGCATAATTGTTATCATGAAGTCTTATGATCTGTTGGAGTAAGCAGACCGGCAACCCCTGCAAATACAAACAATCCCATAAACGATCACGCAAAACTAAATCAAAAGCAGCCCTTAGGTCTACAAATGCCACATAAATATGCCCTTTCCGTAAAAAAACATACTTCCAACAAAAGCAAAAAAATCTAAAAACTTGATCAATCTTACTTATACTACTCCTGAACCCAGCTTGGAACTTTGTAAGTATGGCATTCTCGCCCATCCAAGAATTCATATGTGATAAAATATGCCTGGCAAATATCTTTTGTAAAATATCCATTAAACTGATCGGACGATAGTTTGACGGGTCATTCCAATCGCCCTTTTTAAAAATTAAAATAATTTCTGTACCCCTCCAACTGTCAGGAAAATCTGCACCAGTAACTAGAATATCGAAGAGCCAGTTAATATAAGGTGCCCAGACATTAATCTCATGTTTGTATGGGTCGCCTGGGATTTTATCTAGGCTTGGTGCCTTACCATTTTTAATTAAATTAATGGCTAACTCAGTTTCTTCTAAATCGAACTCTAAAGTGCAAGGGCAAGCTATATAACAGGGATGCGCCATATCCCTTCCCTCCATATGTTCTGGGGCTTCATATAAATGGGAGAAGTGGTCAACCCAAGTCTGTTCATCAATGAACACGTCTTGGGCCGATCTACCTGCGTGATTCCCATTCACCACTTGCCTCCAAAATCCTACGTTATCCTTAGTCTTTGCTGCCACTAACATATTCTCCCAAAATTCTTCATCCCAGTTTGATCTTGCTTTTGCCTGGGTCCTCTTATATTCCTTTCTTGACACCCTGATAACTTCTGGTGCTTTACTTTTTATTGCCTGTATAAGTAAAGTCTTACTTAGATGGCAGTCTTTATTATACCACTGCCTGCTAGACAAGTTTTCTTTTGGCAGTTTTATTTAGGCATTTTAGTAACATAGGGTATTAATGATTTAAAAACCTCATTGTGGAGTTCGATGAAAACATTGTACCCAGCCGATAAATTTATGTAACTAGAAAATGTGTCAGCTAAGAGCGAATAAATACATGCTAACACTTCTCCATGGTCTAATATTTGAGCCCATTTAAGTGATCGTCTGTTATTGCTTAACAATGGAGAGTCATTGTTGATATTATCCAAAGCACAGTACTCCTTCTCTAAACTATTGCTGGGAAATATGCTTTGGTCAATTAACAATTGAAGGGGACGATGATCACTTTCGAACCTAGGCATAATCTCCAGGTCAATCAAGTAAGGCCAGATATCAAAGGATGCTAAAATATAATCTATTCTGCTTTGAGAATTGTTTTTTTACAAAAGTCTCAGCCTTTCAGGAATCAGAAGGGAGATGACCATTACAAGCCCTCAGCCCATATGCAGTTACCAACCTCATTATTTGAACTGCTAAGGCAGTACAACGCAACGCCTCAGTGTTAGATAGGGGTGGGACATTGTCAGCCCTATCCTCTATATCGAAAACGTCACCAAAACCCGCAATTGGCATAGTTACAGTTCAAATACCCGCCTATTATCATACTCTGAGTCTCTTCCAGACTATTTATAAAATTATCTAATTTTTCCAAGATCGGAGACTCCTTGGATAGACTACAAGGTCTGTTATATACATTAAATAGAAGGAGACACCTCCCGTCTTTCGTACTGACTTTCAACCTGAGTATGTCATCTGAATCAATAATTAAAGACGTGATACAAATCTCCAGGGATACCTTTACCCATATGGTAAGTCCCCCAGAGGGCCTGCCTCTAACTGAGGGTACTGACTCTATATTGAAGGTCCTATATCCAACTCTATGCGGCATTTCCAAAGCCCATGTTTCCTGTAGAAAACAGATGTCACTCGAATCTATGTAGCTACTCCATTCAGTATCACAAAGATTTTTCCACAGGCCCGCTATGTTCCAAGATATTAATTTTATATTTGAATGATTACTGCCCAACCTTTCTACATTTGGTCCATCCAGAATTGTCTCTTGAGTACTTTCCATTATAGCAGTAGTTGCCCCTATTATTTCTCCTGTAGCACCCAATATAAGAGGAGGATCATGTCTCGCCTGAACATCAGTACCTATTGCCTCCATGTTCGCCACTTGGGCAACTGTTTCAAGTTAGGCATCAGTAGGGTCCATTGACCCACATTTTTCCCCGCTTACCTCTACGCCAGGAATTAAAGACGTTGATGAAGATAGTCAATCAACCATCTCCAGAGTTGGTAAATCCCAGAATCTATTAGAGATATGAAGTGTTTCCACCCTTCTACCTACGTCCTTGATAGTTGATCGATAAAAATACCCAAGTGGGAGAGCATGAATATTAGTGCAAGCCTTCTGCGTTTCATCACATACTCTTAATAGGTGACTTAGGGCGATTAAAATTTATGACTATGCAGTCCCCCTCTATATCTTTCCTTTGTTCACCAACCCAGCCTACCCTACGGACCTTAATGATCTCATTCATTTTTTGTGGGCTAAATCCTTTAAACTTTTGTAACCAAACCATAGCCTTGTTCCTAAGTATATGCCAGGTTTCAGATTGATCTCTCCTTAACGGAGGTACTCCTGTCAGAACTAAAACATATGGACATGCTGCTGGAGGTAATCTCAGGTTGTCACTATTAGGGGTGACATTAGGATCACTAGACTTTGAGGTGTGTATAGGCAAGTTGCTATTACTAGGAAAGGCCAAATTCCCTGGTACTTGGTCCAACCTTCTACCACCTAGACCCGAGATGTTAGTTCGAGGTTCAGTCTCATTTAAAGATCTAGTACTCACACTTAGGTCAGCCGTTACAGACGACGGAGCTACCACTGACAAAGCCATAACATTCATACCTATGGGCACTTCTTTATTTCTAGCTTCACTCAAAGTTTTCTCCACAAAGGCTTTCCTCAAATATATCTTTCCCCTTTTTGATCATAACCTCCAGATCCACTAAACTAAATGTATACCTTTAATTTTTTATTGTCTAGGCCCCTTATTCTGGAAACCATAAGGTCATTTATTTGCTCCTGTATAGACTGAAGGGTAGATTTAAAAATATCAGCGACAACAGATTCCAGCGACTCTACTATACTATCAGCACCAATGGTAGGTAAGGAATAAGCCATCTCAGTTTGTGTGCCGAACAATCTACTTTTGTGGCTTAAATTGTCTCTTACTTCCGCCTGACTGGTCATTGGGTTCTGTTTTACCCCCCTCCTCCCTTTTTGTTATAAGACCTTTTCCTCTGCAGCAAGGGTTTTGCTTTAGTTTTTTCCTGTGTCCCTTTGTGAGCCCCCCTCTGCCTAGTCACCATCGGCGGTGATAAAGATACCTCTGAAACAAGCTGTGTTCTATTGGTAGTCTGGGTGGAGACCACTATTATCCTATCTGGTGTACGCACAGGAGATGAAATATGCACGCATGGTAATTGTGGTGTGTTTATAGAGACTAGTGGGCTAATGGCTTGGTAAGAAGCTAAAGGTGACGGTTCCAAGGACAACCTTTTTTCCACGAGTGCAATCCCATGGCTAATAAGCGATTCTGCACGATGGAAAAAAACATCCAGGGTTCTGGTTAAACATTCCTGTTTCCTCATTTTAATGCCCAAATGTTCGATAGCCACTCGATAATTATCTGTATAACTATGCTAGGGTAACAGCCAAATTTACTGTGTATAGCAGGAGATAACTGAGGATAAACAACAACAACTAAAAACCCAGATGTTATCAGGGATAGTGGCAAGGAGCAGCAAGACTCCCTGGTTAACCACAAGTGCTCATACAAGTCGACTCAACAGAGAAAGAGCAATACAATGCCTTGGACCCGGGCACTCTTCAAACAAATGGCCAAACCTAGTACTAGTGCTAATAATATGGCAACGTCAGTAACATAAAACAATCATTGTACCAAACCTAATCCTTAATATCACAAATGCCTAAGATAAAAGCCAAGGGAGGTGGCCTGGCCCGGCCACGTCCGGCCCCGGATGGCCACAGACGGTCCGGCCCTTGTCCCGGGCTTAACCCGGTGCGACCCACATGCGATCCCGCGACGCTGGGGCTAAGCTCAAATTTATGCGCCTCCTGGCGTGGGATATGCGTTGGCGGCTTCCTGCCGCAAAAGCTCCCGGTGTTTGTGGTCCCCCCCTCACTGCGGCCACACTCTAAAGGCAAGGAGCTGCGGCGGCAGAGGGAGACCAGCTACACGACAGCAGGACCGGCAAAATCAGGGCAGCAGGAGCAGGGAACCACATGCAAGTACCCCCAAGTGATATCTGGACACCCGCTCCACCGGGGCTAAGCTCGAATTTATGCGCCTCCTGGCACGGGATATGCGTTGGCGGCTTCCTGCCGTAAAAGCTCCTGGTGTTTGTGGCCCCCCCCTCACTGCGGCCGCACTCTGATGACAAGGAGCTGCAGTGGCAGAGGGAGACCAGCTACGGGACAGCAGGACCGGCAAAATCAGGGCAGCAGGGAACGTCAGGCAAGTACCCCCAAGTGATATCTGGACACCCTATTTTTGTTAATACTGTAGAGAGCGTTTTCGTCATTCGTTACAGCATAAAGTTTAAAGGAGAGAACTATTTAATGTTAATTGAGACAACGTTCAGCGTATGTCAATTTGAATGTGCTGGAAATGGGAGAAAAAATGATTTTCTTAGCTATGTGCGATTATATTTCTAATTGTACTTGCGAATTACTTTTCTATATAATGTAGCACTGTTCAAAATCTCAATTTCTAGTACTGTATATACAGCTTTCATGTGGACTGCCTCAAGTCAAGCTGGCACCTTGAATCAGTCTAATATAAACCAATTTAGATTCGTATTTGTTTATATTGTGACGAACAGACGAGTGATGACTCGCTGACGAAGTCACTTTTGTAAAGGTCCGAGTTATCAAAAAGAAACTTTTTTCAAACAAGAAGCAGGCTGTCATTGAAGGCATCCATTAATTTGAATATCCATAAGATATTCTCCAGAGACAGACTGCAAATCAGTTACCTAGCCACAGGAAATCTGTTCATCAATAAGAGGGCCCATTCTGACTGCATTGTTATGCAGTTCCTACAAATTAAGTAGGACTGTGTATCAGGTGAATGTGCACTTCAGAATATAGGGGCTGAGTACACATATACCATCAGAAAAATGACACAATGTTTGGTCACAGTGCTCCAACTGAACCCCTAACATTCCAAGGGTACCAGATGGCATCAGCAACCTCGAACATGACCACTCCTATTCCCCTAGAAATTGAGGAAACATCTACCCTTTTGTTGTTACTTTGCATGCCCAAGTTGAACACAAGAAAGATAGGAAAATTGTGTTTCTGCCTGATCTATTGGGATAGCCTAACCCCCATACCTGAGTATGATGTGCCAAGAAACTGGTCTGATGTAGAACAGGCTACCGTCCTTTGCAGGATAGAGGTCAGAGCCAGCAAGGCTGCATCTCAGTCACAGTGCATTGCGTTTCAGGATAATCCCAGCAAAAGTGTGACTCTTCTGAAGCTGTTTTTTATAATAAAAGCTACATTCATATCATACTGTGTCAAAGGTGCACAGCTGATGTGATGGTTTGTCTGGAACCTTAGAACTGTCTCCAACAGACAACATAACACATGGGCATTGCATGATTTACATTATGTGCCTAGCCTTGGACAGAGTGTACAGACACCATGGCAGAAATTCTCACTAGCACATACAGTAGCTTCTCAGTTCATCATTGCGTAGATGCAAAAAACATGTAAAAAGTCACCATTAGAAAAAGATGTCAAGCTAAAACACAAACTCAAAAATAAAGACTCAGAGCGGACCCTATTGCAATTCATTACAGCATGATGAGTTCATTACATTGCTCATAGAGCACATCCTGTGCTACATTGCCGTCGGTCTGAACTTTTGATTTTGTCCAGGTCTTGGTCGGTCAGATATACCAAATAAGTACCTATTGTTTCTAAGCACTATACATTAGTTTATTCTTCTAAAATTCATTTCTCTACTTAATGGATTTTTGTTATTTTCATGAATATTAAATTAACCCCTTCCATGCTGCTGCGATTTCGCGGCAGTGCGGCACTTCCGCAAAACGGGCGGGGCCGCGTCGGCCATTGGCCGACGGCAGCACTGGGGAGGTAGGCCGACGGCAGCATGGAAGGGGTTAAGAGCAAATTTTCTAACTTGGTGTGAAATCTTTTTGCGTGGTGTTCTCACTATTTTACTGTTTGAAGTGTTGCACAAATACAATACTAAGTGCTTATTAAGTTAAGCCTGACTGCTATGTGCCAAGTTACCAGAGGATGAGCACAGTTTAATTTAGGGTGTGTTTGTGACTTAACCTGAATAGGATTGTTGTTGTTGTTTCATCAGGGCTTCCAGCCCATTCAACCCGAATCCCTATTTCTACCAGTAAGCCAGCATCAGTTGCAGTACCCCACATACACCCATGGATTATGTTTAAGGCTCCCGGTTTTCCGTTTAAACGGATTTTTGCATATAAATACAGACATAAAAATGTTTTTCTTTCGTCTGTATTTATAAATAGAAATGGAAAAATGCCAATATGTTTACCCCTGCTGCTGTCTGCCAGGAGAAGAAGAGCCTGTCGCAGTGCAGGACGGGGAGAGGGCTTATCAATTTTTAGCTGAGCCCATAACAATTTACGACATTAAGGGGCCATCAGGCCTCCTTTTGGTTAAGTATCCTGGCTGGAAACTATGTGGGGTGGGGGCCAGTGAGGATGAAGATGCATCCCTAAAAGCATTTGAGGGAAAACAAATGCGCACAGCTTGTCACTTCACAGGTACTTAAGAGAGGCCTGCATTAGACTTAAGAGATATAAAAGCACCGTAGGAATGTTAGAAGTGTTAGTTTATCCCAGTATTTAAGCAAATAAAAATTTTAAATCTGCTATTGGATTTATTTCTTTTATAGCGCGATAGCCCTACTCATCATAATACAAGGTGTCGGAGCGCTTGACAATAAAGCAGATGTGTGTAAATCAATGTATATGATGCGTTGCATTGAGGGTAACATTAGGATTTTTATTAACTGCAAGTAACAAAAGGATCTTTGTTAAAAAGAGTTACCCATTTATCATCTACATAAATCTATCTAAACCTATAACAACCAAGCGCGCCTTGCCTATTGAAATAAATGTGGAATATACTAGCTGCATCTTCTGTTTTTGCTTGCAGCAAAATAAAATGTGGATAAATACTGATAAAATGATCAAAAAATAAATATGGATAAATACAGATGGAAATGGTAAAAAAATAAATACCATAAACCCGGGAGCTCTAATTATGTTGCATTCCCAGATTTACTAAGAGTAGTAAACCTGGGAATCTGTCAAAATGGTACACCATACCCACATATGTGTAATAAGTAGAAATATGTTGATTTCTTCCTGTTATTTCCTCTTTCTATGTATGCTGCATTCTGCAGCACATCTGTAAAGAGGAATATGCCTCTCAGGATTGTTGTTGTGCAGGATGATGTCACGTCTTGCACAAATCCTACCTGCAAATCTAGCTCTCTAGCACCATGGTGCCTGCATTGTTAGGGAGTACTCAGCACACAGAGAGAGCAGAAATGTGCCATAGCTCCTCATGGAAACAGTCTAGCCTGAACTGTGATGCCCTAAATGCGTCAGGTATGCCCAGATGTGGGCCCTGAGTTCATTGTGCCATGGTAACCAAGCTATGCCTGGCCAAAACCGGTCCTAGATTGCTTGTGTTCTGGTTCAGGAAGCTGGCTTGGCAGTTTTGGCTGGGCTGTTCACATAAGGAGCAGAGTGAAGACTGATTGCCATATGGCTGGGTCCAAAATGAGGTGACATGTTGGATGGAAAAAGATGGATTGGGATGCGGCCAAAGCATTTGCTAGTGGCCGACATTGATGAATTCAAGCATTCCATACACAACATTGTTATTTTTGCATTAGATGTCTTAAGTGTGCAGGGTATTTCCAAACATGGGTCCCGGGCTCACTGTGCCACTGGAATCAAGCTGTACCTGGCTGAAGAGCTCTAAGTAGGGTGAAACTGGTCCTAAATTGCTTGTGTTGTGGTTAAAGGAACACCTAGCATGCCATTTCCGGCTGGACTGTCTCCGATGGAGTAGGTTCAAGAATGATTTGCATATAGCTAGGTTCAAACTGAGGCTAACATGGTGTGCACAATAACGATGGACTGGGATGATGCCTGAGAAATTCACATTGGCTGAGATTAATTCAATTCCATCCATCACTTTTCTGTATAATTTAGTGTGTCACCCTCAGTGGGCCAGGTATGCCCAGACATGGGTCACTTGCACACTGTGTCATTGAAAGCAAGTGTGCACGGCTGATGAGCCCATATTTTTGGCAATACTGGTTTTGGGTTGCTTGTGTTCCGGTTCAGGAAGGAATTGGCTTGGCAGTTAGGGCTGGAGTGTACACATAGGAGAAGGGTCAAGAATGATTTGCAAATAGCTGGGTCTAAACTGAGGAGACATGTTGTACAAAATAAGAATGGATGTATCTTTGTGAATCGACCATCAGTTCACAAACACCTTTGTTTGTTATGTGAGGGAAAAACAAAGGAATTCCATACCAGTAGATATATTTGCCTAGAGAAAAGAAGTGAAATGTAATGAAGATTTTGAGTATTTATTTCCTGGAAGAGAAGTACTTACGCTCATCTACAACTTGCTCGGATTTCCATAGATAAAACATTTCCAAAGATACATCAAAGGATTCATCTAACCACTAGAAAGTCAATGATATACTGAGGGCCTGATACACAAAGATAACTTATACTTTTGGATAATTTACACTTTGTGTACGTTTATTTCTTTTTAGCCATTAACAAAGTCAGAATTACATTTACTCCGAAAGTGGAACTTGCACTCGAATTTTATGAATAGCCAAACAGTAGTAAACTTACTCAAAAGTGTAAATTACGAAAACGTTTAACTTTCCTTTGCAAATGAGGCCCTTAGTTTGCAGCAATAATTCTACGAGTGGAGATGGGCTTCAAATGATTGTGAATTTACCCACAAAATACAAACCAGATACACAAAAATCTAATCTGAGTAATTCAACTCATTAAACGATGTTTGCTGTAAAAGCATGGTTCAAGGACTGCTATGGTAATTATGCAACAGGCACCTGTCTACGTTCTCCATAGGTTTTGTTTTAATTGTCTCTACCAGCCCCGTGGGATCTGTGTGCCATTAAGACTAAGTCCCAGGAGAGACATCACACACAACGTATAAACCTCATGCCATCAAGGCACAGTCACTGAAGTCTGACTCGAGTGTACTACAGAATGGCATCCCACCCAGCCTCCTTTTTGCAGCATAATCAGACTCAGGACCACCTTTATGTTCAGAGAAGGAAATGGAGGCAGCGAGCAACTTAGCCAGCTACCACTCCTACATTATGCTCCACTCGGGTTGACGTAGAATTCCAAGAGAAGGGCTGCCTACAATGCACAGGTAAAACAAGTAGAAGCAGTCAGATATGTGTGCCTTGCACTGTGTACTTCAAAACCAACATGTGGCATTTTATTTCTTTAAATTAACAAGAATAAAGCCAACTGCACATCATTTGTTTTACATATGCAGATAGAGCGAGCAGGTACCAAATAGCTCAATTTTACCATACGCACCTTATGCCCATATAACATTCACACTTTGAACTAGCAGTCCTGCCTAACCAGTTTACTAATTTGATTCACTCTATCAGTTTGCCCAGAGGTCCGTTTAGGACTTATACCTGTAAACCATGACTTTCCAATCCTCGTCACCTATTTATAAGCCCTGTGAATCAGAGTGAGTTAGCATAAACAAGCATTATTTATCCACATTTGACTTTTCATATAATAACCACAGACTTGGTGAAAGTTTTAAAACCTTTATCTATGAGAGATTTTTTGAGTCAAAATGAAAAGGGCCACAATCTTGTGACAATAATTTTTACAAGCATGAAATGAACCAGCAATTTGTAAGAAATCACAG
The DNA here is from genome assembly GCF_964263255.1 of Lissotriton vulgaris. Classification (NCBI taxonomy): domain Eukaryota; kingdom Metazoa; phylum Chordata; class Amphibia; order Caudata; family Salamandridae; genus Lissotriton; species Lissotriton vulgaris. The sequence continues at coordinate 212,773,676 of NC_141686.1, forward strand.
CAACACCTTTAAACAATGGTACCTGGGAAGGGTGAGAAAGGGAAATAGAACAAGGACATACCACATAGATTATATTTACCTAGAATGGTGCAATGACCAATCCTGGCCACAGGCTGGAGCAAAATATGGACGAGGACCAGGCTCCTGACTAATCAGGTGCCCACTGGAAAAGACAGGTGCAGATCAGGACAGGTGACCTCAGCTAAGTGTAACGCCAGCGTCACACCCCTCTCTCTGGGAAAGCCAATTAGTACCCCGATTGGGTAATCAATTCTTCTGACAGAGTGCTCCGCCAGCACCTCTGCTCTCGATCACCTATTGAGTGCATTGGGTCAGTGACATGTCAGCTATTCGGAGAAGTCGGACAATTTCTCTATCTGAGCCTACCTTAATTATACCATTTTGAGGGCAATGTATCACCCCTAAATGTTGCAAATCTATGTTTTTCCCTTCAGTGAATGGTTGGAAAGACGAGGGGAGGTCATCACACCATACTAAGATGATGTAATTTCAATTTTAATCATATTGATTAAATCCCACCCACAACGACTCTCCCATGGCTTTATTCCGTCCAACAATATTGGGACACATTTTGAATACATTGTATTTGGTATCTTCCTTTCTAGAGGTCAGATGATCCGGTTCCCAGGCACATGGTGGGCAAGAAGTGGGCTGGCGGGAGTTCAATCCCAATGCTTCAGCAAATTCAGAGTCAGAGTGTGTGTGTGCAGAATCGTCCAAGATGGAAGATGTGTCAGTGGTCAGGCCCAAAGTAAGAGCTAGTAGCAAAGTCAAAAAGGAACATATTAGAATACGTAAATAAATGAATACCACTTATCTCTACTCTATTCCCATTACTTTATACTAACGTGTGCGTTAATAGTTAAGCAGAACGAACAAACTTAGTACAAGCTGCAGCATAAGCATTAGCATATGAGATTTAAATAAGCCATTTCTGGCACTAGTGCGCAGAAGCAACGATTTCTCACCAAGCAGAGAGGTACTTCATGCCACGTAGATGTGGCAGACGCATGCGCAGAAGGTTTCCTGCGTTTTCAGAGGCCATTTTAATGCTTTAGAGTTACTGTTAGTAAAAGCACATAGGCAAGCTTCCCCAAGATGCTAGAAATGTCGTGTAATGCAAATATTAGTGAACAAGAAATGTTGGCTAATATATTACAAGTTATTTAGGGAGGGCTGAATACAAGCAAGTTTCTGAATATTTTAAAAACAGTGGTCCAGCACTCCATTTAACAGTAGGAGAAATATATAAAGAGACAAATTCTCAAGAACCAAACAAGCAGGTCATGGTATGATTCCTTTATTTAAAGTTCTTCTTTAAAAAACACACGACGTAGTCATAAAACCACGAAATAGCCAACGCATTTCATCCTTATGGACTTCATCAGGGCCAATATATTCATATAAAGATTCCTTTTTAGTCTCTAGATAGGACAGTTTTCAGAAATCAGTTTGGAACGTGTCAGTAACTTCCAAAAGTTGCCTCAATAAAGGTTAAAGTAAATCAGAAACGTTGTGCAAGCAGTGGTGTCTTCTATAGTCAGGCCTAACAGTGTTAGCGATGCTGTGTTTTGTGTATTTAAAAACTTGTGCATCAGCACCTATTCGAGTGGCGTATCGGCATCTCAGTGTCACGTGGCACCTTGCTTACCTAAGGTAAGCAAGATGCCACCGTGACACTGAGATGCCAATACACCGCTCGATTTACTTTAACCTTTATTGAGGCTGAGTCCTATAACTGTGGTGTTACTGTATTTTTCTTACCACTTCCCTCCTGAAATCCGGTGTGCACACTGTATTTTGGTTGACTCATAAATCTGGCATAGGGGCCTGAGGCAATTGATTCTGTTTTACCTGTTGCGGCTGTCTCATTGACACCTCATTCTGCGTCTGCGGATTTAAATTTTGAGTTTGGACATTATTATTCTGTATTAATTTACACGTGTTTCTCCAATGCCCTAATTTTCCGCACCAATGACAAGGAAACTTTTTCTTTGTCTCTTCTTTACTTATTTTCCCTCTGGGTTTTCCCCCACTTCCTTCACTTTGGCCTTGCCCTCTTTTCTGTTTATTTGCTTGCTGATTGAACTGAAGTTCCTGTTGCTCTGCCATTTTAACTTGAGCCCACATTACTTTTTCTTCTAATTTCTTTCGTTTATTGTCAATTTTATCCTCACAGTATTTTGCACACTTGAGAATTTAATCGACAGGCTTTGCTTGGCAACACAATTTATGCTCTGTAATTGTTTGAGAAATTTTCAGGTTTTAGTCCAGACACTAAACAATAAAAGAAATGTGTCACGTCCTTATTATCAATGTTTTCTAAACCACTGTACTGTTTAAATACCTGCAAGAGGCATTCAGAATATGCATGCACAGATTCATCCTTATTTTGGGTAGTTCTGTCTATTTTAATCCAATCAGTTTCTTTAGGTGGAATGTTCCATTTTAAATAAGTTATCACCTGATTATATTTCTTCATTACCTCCCCAGAAGGAGCTCCTGTCTTTTTGTCTCTAGGGTATTCCTCACTAGGACAATCCACAGTGACTTTGCACTCAGACCACAAATCAGCTGCAACAACAATGTCAAATAAACCATCCAAATCTTTTAACAATACTTTCGATACCTTCACAAACCTTTCGACTTGTTAGCACCATTCTACAGGTTTTTCTCTCAACTTTAAGAAATCATTAGTAAATGATTAAATATCCTTTCCGGACCATGGGACATGTACATAACCTCCTCCTGGCACTTCTCTCATTGGACACAACCTTTCAACCTTTTCAGCTTCTTTTAGTTAGTATTCAGAAGTCGTTTTATTTGCCTGTGCCTCTTCCTTTTTCTTAGTCCATCTAACTTTCCATTTGTCTAGATCTCCCCATTTTTGCAACAACAACAACAATTCTTTTATCTGCAATTTACGACCTGACACATTCATGTTTTCCAAATCTTTGTTAGAAAATTCAGCTCTATATGGTTTCTGCAATACCTTTGATTTGCCAATATCAATTACCATTTCCAACACCAAATTCATTCGTTTTTCATGATATATGTTTGTATTGCGAGTAATACTTCTGCATATGAGCAATAATTCATCTTCATCAAATTAGTTCAGTCTGTCCAATCCCACATTTCCTGCTACCATTTCTTCTAATTCCACCCTCAATTCGAATATGTCCAATACATTTGTCTGCAAATTAGGCTTCTCTATGTTTCGTGTCTATCTGTCTTATTCTTCCTGACTTACTACAGTTGCATGCCTCGTTCCCGGGGATGTTTAAATCTGTACCTCTTTTGAACATGGGGGTGTCATTTTCCTGTTTGAGTCACTTGCTGGTTCTCGTATAGGTAAATCCATTAAGGAAATTACCGACTCACATTCACTTGCTTTATCATCAACCATTAGGGTTTCTTTTCTTGGCTGAATTATGGGTGTAGCCAGAAAGGGAGTTTTAGGATTAACTTGCTTATCTCCATACAAGGGAACTGCTGGACCTATTGTTAGAGGTATTGTCAGGGCTTCAGGACTTGTATTTAATTGGGACATTTTCTGAATTAATTCACTACGCTGTTTATTTAAATGCTTCCTTTTCTTTCTCTTGAAGTACCTTTTCTAATGAGGTGTCATGTATAACTTTTGGAACTAAAGGTGGGTGTAAAAATGAAGCACTAGGAGTAACCCACACAGTTTCTTCCTGATAAGGTGGTGGATTTCTAATTAACAAGTCATCTAATAAATCATCATCCGAATCACCACTAGTCATTAAATGTTTTGTTTTCCCTTTATTTCTACTTCCTGATGGGTTCTCGGTGGTAAAAACAGGATAAAATCCTTCCACTAGCATGGACTGTCTCCACCTTTTCATTTGCTTATCTTGTGTCTCCTTTGGGAATATGGGATAAAATGTACTCCAATTACTGTCACTTCTATACCTGTCTCGCTCAAACACCTCTGCCTCCCATTCTTCTAGAGCTTCATAGTGCGGTAATCTTGGTTTGGGATCTAATTTATTCACAAGATTTCTGAAGTTGTACAAAAATCTGCAATTAAAGGTACCATATTCTAGAAATGCCAAAACCCCATCTTCCTTAGTATACTCTATCCAGTTTTCTAACCACACACCTGTGTGGTAGCCCCCTTTTACCATCATGTATGATGCTGGCATATTAGGTAGTGGAATAATAATCCCTTCTCTAGTTTTAATAACTTTGTCTTTCTTGAAATAATTCATTATTCTACTGAAAAGTGACATATTTCTTCTTTCTCCGTACATAATATAAGGTCTTCCTCTAATTTGTTGTTCTCTTGCAAATCCTTAATATTTTTTATGAGGTCGGTTTCCTATAACTGCTGGATCTAAATTCCACATATACAGCTATTTAATTTCGTAAAAATTGTCAATAAATTTAATTAACTCCATTTTTTTATTTTGCAGAAATAATTCTCCAATACCAGCGCTTCTCTTATTTTAAATGCCCAATGCTGTTTAAACTTACAGGCAGCGTTAACCAACAATTGCGCAGCTTTTCTGTGATGTGAATCTTACTCTCTGCACTTAACCCTCCTTTACAATTTTCTCACAGCTACACACCCGCTGTTTCTACTAATCCCAGAGCGGCTCTCTGTGACGTAAGTGCAGCACTCGCGACTGACTCCCTCCTTTGCAAGGTAATATGACAAATCAATTTCTTTCAATTTTCAATTATACATTCATTAATTGACAACATGAAACATTCGCTACTGTGCCTGATTGACTAAAAAGAAAAAACCAATTTATTTCACAACGAGTAAACTTAATATCGCCTACTCTTCATACACTACGAGTAAAACAACCTTCTGTTTACTCTTCACTTAAGCAAAAAGAACCGGCTACTCCTTCAGAATTACCCTTTCTAGGTGATATAAAACTAAAGTTTCACCAGCGAACTCCGTGCTATCAATCACTCTCACAACTATACTTAGGAAAAATAAACCCAAACTAGTGCTTCAAGTTTTACCTAACTTTAGGCACCTATTCCTCAAGGCAAGTAACCTCACAACAATATGGCTTTTATTTACCAACTGCTTTCTTTATCCCAGGATATTCCAAACAACATTTAACAACATGAAAACAGTTTTGGTTAGCACATAAAGTCAATAAACAATCAATCTATACTAATATAATAAAGAGAGAGAGCCAAAACCTTTGAGGCGGGTAATCTCAGAAACCACAGCACCAATCACAACACCCAATACAGAGTTGGAAAGGGCAGTTGCAGCAGAAGGACACAGGCTATGCAGACGCCCACCATATACATTTAAAAGGTAAAAGAACCGTGCCAGCAAAGTAGTCCCTTGTGGGCGTGTCTGTATTGTGCTGTGGGCATGTGCTGGGGGCATGACAAACACTGGGGGCGTGTGGTACGTTCCGCCCTTCATGACATGTCTCATATCGTGTGCTGTGGGCATGTGCTGGGAGCGTGGGCGTGTGCAGGGCGCGGGATTACAAGAAAAAAAAGCGCACGTTGTGCCCAATATTTCATTCTTTTTTCTTCCCAGGTTCTATACAATAAAGCTCCGGTGTGCTTGCCCTGCGCTCCCAGTGACCTGCACCTGCTTTACTGTATGGAGGTCAGGCATGGCGCTATTCCCAAGGGCAGGAAGGAGCGCAAACAGGGGCCATTGTGCAGGAAATCTAATCTCGCCTTAACTTTTGGTGACTCCTGAAGCGCACACTGGAGATTTTCCACTTCTGTTGCACACAGGCCTCGCGCCACGCACATCCGGACACAAGCCCCGCCTCCACGGAAATAGCAGGAAAGGGACTATCCCTTCCCCGGTAAGTACATTGGTGGCACGGCGGCCCACTTCTCCAGCAACATACTCATATTTTTTCACCACCCATTGGAAAAATGCACAGGTCTCTCTTATTGATGGCCAGCACTGACATACACTTTTAGACACACCTCCCACAAGAAGTTCTAGAATTGCGAACTTTAGAGCTGGGGAGCTACATTTGAATATCGGCATCAGCTCAACATCCTCTGATTCCAGGCAAATCGCTTTGTCTCCCCGTGCCTACCACAAATGAATGTGTTCTTATGTAATGTAAATTGTGCTAATGCCATGTTGTCGTGTTTGCGCTATATAATATTGCAAGGAAAAATAAAGTAGGGAAACTCGAGTTCACACACTACTGACCGCGCACACTTAAGTGCATCAGCAGTGCACTGTGAATCGGAGCGTTTCACAGGCCTGTCACAGATAAGAAATGCAATCAAAACGAAATTCTACAAACAATATACTACAGGCCGGCAGCAATTTATACCCGGACAACGTCGGGATGGGCTGCTAGTAATTAATAATTTAACAATCGATACGCAACTACCTGTTATTAACTAATCCCTAACCATACTACTGCTACCAAGAAAAGTATACTGATAGAGCGCGCAGGGACCAACTAGCTCAATTTTACCATACTCACCTTGGGCCCATATAACATTCACACTTTGAACTAACCAGTTTACTAATTTGATTCACTCTATCAGTTTGCCCAGAGGTCCGTTTAGGACTTATACCTATAAACCATGATTTACCAATCCTCGTCACCTATTTATAAGACTTGTGAATCAGAGGGAGTTAGCATAAACAGGCAAAATTTAACCATATTTAACTTTTCTTAAAATAACCACAGACTCAGGAAAAGTTTTAAAACCTTTATCTATGAGAGATTTTCTAAGTCAAAAAGAAAAGGGCCACAATCTTGTGACCATAATTTTTGCAAGCATGAAAATCACCAGCAGGACATAAAGTTTGTAAGAAATCACAGCAACACCTTTAAACATTGGTACCTGGGAAGGGTGAGAAAGGGAAATAGCACAAGGACATACCACATAAAATATATTTACCTAGAATTGTGCAATGACCAGTCCTGGCCACGGGCTGGGGCAAAATATGGACCAGGACCAGGCTCCCGACTAATCAGGTGCCCACAGGACAAGACAGGTGCAGATCAGGACAGGTGACCTCAGCTAAGTGCAATGCGAGCGTCACACCCCTCTCTCTAGGAAAGCCAATTAGTACCCCAATTGGGTAATCGATTCTTCTGACAGAGTGCTCTGCCAGCACCTCTGCTCTCGTTCACCAATTGAGTGCGTTGGGTCAGTGACAGGTCAGCTATTCGAACAAGTCGGACAATTACTCTATCTGAGCCTACCTTAGTTATACCATTTTGAGGGCAATGTACCACCCCTAAATGTTGCAAATCTATGTGTTCCCCTTCAGTGATTGGTTGGAAAGACGAGGAGAGATCATACTAAGATGATGTTTTTTCAATTTGAATAATATTGATTAAATCCCCACCAACAATTTACTTTACCATGACTTTATTCCGCCCAACAATATTGGTACACATTTTAAATACATTGTATTTGGTATCTTCCTTTCTAGAGGTCAGATGATCAGGTTCCCAGGCACATCGTGGGCAAGAAGTGGACTGGCGGGATTTCAATGCCAATGCTTCAGCAAATTCAGAGTCAAAGTGTACGTGTGCAGAATCGTCCAAGATGGAAGATGTGTCAGTGGTCAGGCCCAAAGTATGAGCTAATAGCAAAGTCAAAAAGAAACATATTAGAATATAGAAATAAATGAATGCACTGTATACCACTTATCTCTAGTCTATTCCCATTACTTTCTTTTTACTTGTGCGTTAATAGTTAAGCAGAACGAACAAACTTAGTACAAGCTGCAGCATAAGTATTAGCATGTGAGATATAAAGCAGCCATTTCTGGCACTAGTGCGCAGAAGCAAAGATTTCTCACCAAGCAGAGAGGTACGTCATGCCACGTAGATGTGACAGACCCATGCGCAGAAGGTATCCCGCGTTTTGAGCTGCCATTTTAATTCATTAGAATTACCGTTAGTAAAAGCACATAGGCACGCTTCCCCTAGATGCTAGAAATGTTGTGTAAATATTAGTAAACAAAACATGTTGGTTAATATATTACAAGTTATTAGGAGCGGGCTGAATAAAAGCAAGTTTCGGAATATGTGAAACTTTGCACCATCACATGTACCCTTTCTTTGGTATACATTACGCTTCACACATCCATGTGCATTTTTATTCCACTCGTCACCTTGTTTGTCAAATCGCAGAAATGATATTTTCTATGAAATTAGCTTTTTAGAACTGACAGACACTACTTAAGCTGTGTCCCAAAACTGATGTGATCCATGCAGAGAACAGCATTCACCGCAGGCTTTGGTGATTGTAAGAGGCGCTCATCATCTCTTGAGCCATTGGACGATTGAAGCTAGTATTCGTGGTCGATGGAGTTTGGGCAGGTATCTTGTATCGTGGGTATCTGTTTTCCTTTGCAGAGTCCTGATAACATTTTCAGGATATTGTTTTCATTCACCAGAAATGATAGCAAAATGCATTGTTAAATGCCACTATGTGTCAATATTTAAAATGAAAGCAGAGTACACTGAGGCCCTTTCAAAACGGTGAAAGCTGCACATCTTACCTACTCACTTTAAACTGGGAGGTAATGGTGTAGGAAGGAACAAAGGAGCATATTATCAAGGGGGCTTTAGCTGACGTTTTTGGCCGCTAACAGCAGTTAGCGACAGCTTGTAGGCGATAGAGAGAGGTTTAGGGCCCGCTTTGCATGTCAGCAATATTTATTGCTGATGACATGCAGAGTGGGTGTACCCAACCTGTTAGCGACTGAAAGCAGTCACTAACATCGCTATCGCCTATTAGCAACACAGGCGTAGCAATGGAAATATTCACGCTAAGCCTGAATATCTCCAAAAACTAATACCTGCTCAGACCAGTTCTTAGCCAATATATCCAATGGGAGGTGGATATAATGGCTAAGACCCTGTTAGCGATAATGCGTGAATATCACTGTATTCTCAGTGATATTCACAAATTTTGCTGCTATCGCCGGGAATTTTATCCCTTTTGAGATAAACGTTGCTAATAGCACGTTATCCCAGCGAAAAAATCCTGTGATGCGCGGCGATAAAAAAATTGCCGCTAACCCTACTTAGCGATAAATATCGCTACTTGTTGATAATATGCCCCAAAATTCGCAGTGAGGTTCCAGCAATGTATCATTGCAAAAGGATTTCTGGTATTTTCATGGGTGCTCCAGGGAATTACCTTGGAATACCGTACTAGTCATTTACGTATGAACAAAGCTTTTGCTGCACTAACATAATTGTCAGTCTTATGTTATGCATAGTTTTTATCAGATTACTTACCCCCAAATTTCATGTGATGGATGCCCACAGGATACTGGTTCACGTAGAAACTGGCAATTAGAGCTATTTTATACAAGAACAAGACATTTACTCCCCTCACAGGCATCACTCATGAATTTCCTGCATATATTATACCCTTGTTTTGAAAAGTTACTTGGGATGTTGGTGAAATTGTATTTCAATAAACGCAAATAATTTTTGGGAAATTATACATAGTTTCTGAGAAATAAAATTGCACATTTCGCTAACAAATTAAGCTTGCAGAGTTATCAGCAGAAATGGATTCCCTCATTTAGTCCCAAAATTAGTATCCAAAAACCTAAATGGCATTACCAGCTCAGAGTGTTCCACTTTGTTTAATCAACAAATTGCAACATTTATTAGGCACACACTAGTATAAGTGCCTTATTATAAGTTTGGTGGTCTGACTGCTGTAGGACCGCGTCCACCCCTGCCAGCAGCCCAAGGTGCTGGCGGTCTGAAGACCGCCGTACTACGAGTTTAACATGGGGTCAGCGGTGTGGAGGAAGGGGTCTTGCAGCGGTGGTGAGTACTATTACCAAATAAATCAATGCCTTTATGTGCATTTCAACTGCATATGTGTAGGATGCATAGGTTTGGCCCATATGTGGGCAGTTCTGGCAAAGGGTATATGGTATGAAAAGGACTCACCTGTAGATCACTGCACACAGGGTCATAATCCTCGGGGTGAAAATCCTGCTGTGAAGGGAGCACCTGGTTAAAGGGATCCACATTGGAATGTGTCTGGAAGAGGAAGAAAGGAATAAGTGTGCACCCCGAATCCTTTGTCACCGCTTCCTTCAAGCTAGCGGTTGGACTGCCGCGGTCTGTTTGTGGAACAGGTAACTCGTAATAAACAAGGCACTCCTGCTCCCCTATACTGCCCTGTGGCAGATGATTTTTCCCGAGCGTGAACCTTTCTGTTATTGGTCTGCGGGCAATCTTGGCTGTCCAGAGGAGGTCTTTGCAAAGCCGATCCATCCAACTTGTGATTCAACAGTCGGAACGCAGCTCAGACTGCCACCACTGATATGGTGGTCCTCATAATAAGGCCCTATGTCGGTTGCCACAACTAAGAAACATGGGCAAGGTCATTATTAGTATCTTATTTATAACAATATATGAAGTGCCAAATTGTCAATTCTCAAATGAAATAAAAATTCTAACAAGAGCTCAGGAGGAAAATAATGACAGACAGAAGTGGGACCTTTGGGGTATTGAAAACAATGTTGAGAGGCCAGTCCCCCTAGAAACTCAATAGGCTGGGACAGAATCAGCCATTAATAGGGCAATCTGGTTTGAGCACAGTCATGTGCAATTTGGCAGATGGATTGCTCCATCACAAACGTGGCAGCTATCCTGTTCGCTTTATTAGAAGAGCGTTAAAGCCTATGGCTCTAAACCAAGCCGTTAGTCACACGTGAGACCCTCTTCTCATGATTTGAATTTACTGAGGCAAGGTCATTTAAAGGCCTTGTTCAAGACAATATTAAGGATGAGGAAGACAAAACCAACTGATCATATCAGTCAGATATAAAACATCCATCCATGAATGTTTTGCCTTGCAGATGGAAGGGGCAGTTAGTCCTATGCCAGGGACACCTCTGAGAGGTAGTTCAGAATGGGACATAGTCTTATATAAAATCTGCTGTGAAAATTGTAAATCTCTATAGGGCTGGCAGGAAATGCGGATTGTACCTAAGGGACAGAGATTCTGTAGGGCTGGCAAGCAGTTGCCTAACAAAATTCAAGGTCCAGAATTCTGCATTGCCATATCTTAATAAGCATTGACAAGGTATATAGATTTGGATTTTGCAGAGAACACTTGCACAGACAGAAGTACACATGTTACAGGGTTCCATGTGAGAATACAGACCATGTGCTCTAACAAACCATGTACACACTAAACCAGGCAATACATCTGTCTGGATGGAAACGTGGACTGCTGATACCCAGGCGGAGTTTGTGTGTATATGAATGCTTAATTCATAGCTGCTTAGAAAGGTAACTACATATGTGGAAAAAGAATGATCAAATCGAATTAGTTTTGCAAGCGGCAGTCAATTAATTGATCAGGGTTACAATTGAATATAATACGAGCAGACTACGATTAACGGGTTAGAAATTTTAAAAATATTTCCATAAAGCATTGAGTCAACTGTGGCTGGTCTCATTTCATGCATGCAAAACTGCTTCATGACATCCTCTAATTTCTTTGCGGATAAACTATTTATTTAAAAAGTTTGAGATAGTGCTGGCTAGACTCGATGGTATCAGAGTGCTTTACAATGGTAGGCGAGGAAAACAATTGCAATATAACATTTGTACAAATAGGTAAAATGCAGGACAGTCGGGACAGTAGGCATATGACAATTATAACATGGGCAAGAAAATAAGAAATACAGTTAGGCCATAACAAGTACTGGATAGTTAAGCTAGCGTTGGAGGTCAGGGATGAAGGAGGAATATGAAAGAAGGAAGGAAGAGAGGAGGGTGATGGAAGAGGTGATAGCATGCAGGAGTAGACAGTCATTATAAGAGAACTGGAGGGGGGAGGTTAGAAGTATATGAAAAAAAATGGGAAGGGGGGGAGTAGTCAGGTATAATGGGTCGGGAACATAGTACAGTTGTAAGCAGGTTGAGACACCATGCTAGGGGGCAAGGCTTAATGACCCCAGTATTTGTTGAGAAGGTGCAGCTTGAGGTCTTTTTTGAAGCTAAGGTAGGAGGGGCTGCAACATAAATCTTTAGGGAGTGAGTTCCAGATAGTAGGCGCATTTCCGGAAAAGGAGCGTGATTGAGTAGATTTCTTGTTTAATAAAGGAGGAACTAGTATGAGAGCATTGGTGCTCCTCATTTCTCTAGAGTAGCCCACTTTGTGGAATATATCTCAGAGATACAATGGGGTGTGATGATGTAAGGCTTTATGCTTAATGCAAGCGGTCTTGAAGGTGGGTCTGCCTTCAATGGGAAACCATTTTAGACCTTCGAGGATGGGAGAGATGTGGTCAAACCGTCTACAATCAGAAATAAGCCTTGCCACAAGGTTGAGGACTGATTTGATTTGGGCTAAGTGAACTTTCGGTGTTCCAGAGAGAACGGCATTACCATAGTCCAATTTAGACAGTACCAGTGATTGAACAACGAATTTAAAGTCATCTGCAGGAATGAAGGGTTTAATTTTCTTGAGGTGATGAAGAGTGAAGAGAGCTCCTTTGGCCGAATTTTTTATGTGGGGAGTAAGGCGGAGATTCTGGTCAATGTTAATTCTGAGGGATTTAACTGAGTTAAAAGTGGATAGAGAGCAGTTGAGAGCTTTAAGGTCAGAGATCCAGAGATTAATGGGGAGCCGGTTGTTTTTAGAAGCGAAGAGAATGATTTCCGTTTTTTTAGGGTTGAGTTTAAGGTGATTGTAATGGAGCCAGTGTAGAATCTTAGTCAGAGCAACATTGAGGTGTAGAAGGTCAGCTTGAGATTTGATCTTATAGTAAAGTTGGGTATCAACAGCATAGAGGTGGAAGTTGATTCCTGCTTGCTTAAGAATGAGCTTGAGGGGTTCCATGTAGAGGTTGAATAGGGAAGGTGGGAGAATAGAACCCTGACGAACACCCAAGGGGACAGGGTAGAGAGGCTGATTTTAATTTGTTTGGTTCTGTGCTGAAGGAATGAGGTGAACCATTTGAGGACAGGACCATTGAAGCCGAAAGGATCTTTGAGGGTATTGAGTAAGGTGGAGTGGTTAACAGTATCAAAAGCAGCAGAGAGGTCAAGTAGAATGAGAAGGGAGGCCCCCCTTTGTCACGGGATTTGTGGATGTCATCAATATTGTTGAGCATAGCAGTTTCAGTACTGCGGCCCTTTCCAAAGCCTGACTGGAATGTGTCCAAAAGGTTAAAAGAGTCAAAGTGCTTGCCCAATTGGAGCAAGGTGCATTTTTCTAGGGCCTTAGATAGAAGTGGAAGATTCGAAATAGCTCGCAAATTGTTGAGGTTGTGGGGGTGGGAGTGATTGGGCCTAGCTGGAAGGAAACTAGGACCCAATCCGCGGCCAGGGAGGAGTTGATGATGGTGGTCCAATATGGTGCAATGATGTGTTTTAAGTCTTGAACAAGTTTAGCGGGAAGAGGGTCCATTGGTTGAGAGAATGGTTTAAGCTTGGTGATGATGTTGAAGACTTCAAGCTCTGCAACTGGGTGGAAGTTAAGCCAAGAAGCACTATATTAGGTGGGGGTTGTTGAAGAAGTGCTCAGGAGGGGCGACAGCAAGTGGTAGATGACCAGTGTCAAGGGGTGTGAAGGTGTGAAAGGAGACTAGGAAGGGAGGTCATAGAGGGGTGAAAAGCAATGTGGAGGGGGGTAAGCTAAAGGATTGATCGATCTTGGAGATTTTTTCGGAAAAGAAGTTAGCAATTTTTTCACATCTTTCGATAGATGCCATCAATTTGGGGGGGTCATGCGTCTACATGCGTTTGGTCAGCCTAAGCGAGCATCTCTCATTTTTGAGTTCAGCATTAAATCAGGATTTGGCGGGGTTGTTTTTTTGCAGTTTTAGTTTGGCTGAGGCAATTTGGTCAAGGACCTAGATGATGGATTTGTTGTAGTGTTCGGCAATGTCATTTGCATTTTGTAACGGAGATGTAAGTTGAAGTTTTGCTTTAATCATAGTCTCCAGCTCGCCTGGAGGAATAAGGTGAAGATTTCTAGTTAATTTCCTATGTTTGATGTTTTTAGGGGAAGGGGAGGCACGGCGCAATTAATGGTGAAGAGGATAATGTGGTGGTCAAACCAGTCAATGGGGACAATGTGAGAAAGGGAAGCCACTTCTTTGCTAGTGATGATAGCATCGAGAGTAGCCACTCTGAAATTTGTTGGCGAATGGCAGAGTTGATTCAGGTCGTTAAGGGTTGAGTAGATCATTGAGGATGTTAACCGAGGGCTCATCCTTTTTGTTCCAGTGAACATTAAAGTCTCTGAGGAAGAGGTTGTTGGAGTTGAAGATTGAGGATAGGGAAAGCAGGTCAGACAATTCCTCCACAAAGGGCAAAGAGTCGCCAGGTGGATGATAGATGTAATGTAAAAGAATAGGAGGGGAACCATGAACTTTAAATTTGGCTCCCATGTTTTCAAACGTAGCATGATCAGGGTTCCGAACAAGAGAGAGTTGGAATTCATCTTCATAGATAATGGCTAGACCTCCTCCAATTTTGACAGGCCTGTCTTTTCTGAGGATGGAGTAACCCGGGGGAGAGAGTTACTAGGGAGAGAGAAATTAGGGTTTCAGATAACGCTCTTGCCTACTAGCCACTAAGGGCAAGACATAGTAGCTTGTTGCAAGACAGCATGCAGCACAGGCACCATCATCATTAACTTTACAAGTTGCCGAGAACTCATACAGGGGAAAAGAAGCACTTCTTGAAACACGACACAGGAAGTGGCGTTGTGCTCTGCTTGACTTTCCTGGTTGGTGTTTTTAGTTCCTTGTATGTTGTGGGGTGCCTGACTCCCACCAGGCCCTTTACTCTAACCTGCATGGGTCTAATATCTTTTTAATTTCAATATCACATTGTTGTTTTAATTCTTCTTTATTTCCTTGTAGTGCTGGAAGCTACACTGGATCTGCTAAGGTTCAGTTCTGTATTAAGTTGTCCCCCCCCCCTTGTTAGCGTTTGGCGTGTGTAAGGGTTCTAGCCACTTTGGTTCTCTTGCCATGCCCACCACAGGACAGAGGCCTCCATAAAAGATGGTGCCAAAGGCACGCAAGGGCAAGCCCTTCTGCATGGGTCCGTGCCTGAACCACTTTCAGTGCCACCCTCTCTCAGCCCTTCCAAGTACCACTCATCGGGGTCAGACTAAAGTATTTTAGTTGTAGTCTACGAATCATGGTACTTAAATATATTAGTCATGCAATGCTGCCAGGATAAGGAACACCCTTCCACTTCAAATATGAAGTGAATCTAATCATCTGTCCTTTTGTAAACTTCTAAAAACTTGGCTTTCCTCTTAACGTGGTTGTGGTGTCTATTGTTGTGCCCCTGTTAGCGCTGGGATGCCTCAGATTAGCTATGCGCTTAATAAATGTTTTTTTCATTTCATGCATAAAACATTCTTGGCCCTTCTTTCAGAAGTGCTATGTTATGCCAGGTGAACATTCTCTTAATCAGAACAACGCGGCCCATAAATCACCTCGGCAGCTCCCTGTAAAAGGTTCTTTAGACCTTTTGACATCTTAGCGCAGTTGATTCTACAGTCTATGTTGCGTATGTGTGCACAGCTTGTAATATATCTCTATATCACAGAGCAGTTAAAATAGTTAAAAGTAGTAAATATTGAATATTTTAACATAAAACATTAATGAAAGTAAATTAAATATGTTTTACTAATATTTACTCATTTGAACACACACATAAACATATGTGTGTGTATATTTACATGCATATATATCAGGTAAATCTATTTAAAAATATGTTTTATTTATATTATAATTATACTTTTTTGTATTTACTAATATAACAAGTACATATATAAATATATATATATTCATATATACATATATATATTTATATATATTTACATACACATGCAAAAAAACTAGTCCCACTCAAATCCATACAGCAGTAGGAAAAGTGTTAGACTCCAGAGGGGTAAAAAGTATTATTCCCACTCCAGTAGGTGCAGGGAAGGGAATGTACCAAGAGATAGATTATAACAGTAATATTTACTATTCACAATCCAGTAGGTGTAACAGTAGGGAAAGTGTTGCACTCAGGAGGGTAACATTTACTATCCCCACTTCAATCTGTGCAACAGTAGGGAAAGCTTTTGACAATGAAGGGGTAACATTTATTATTCCCACTTCAGTCTGTGCAACAGTAGGGAAAGTGTTGGATATCAGAGGGGTAACATTTATTATTCCCACTCCAGAATGTTCAACAGTAGAGAAAGTGTTGGACTCCATAGGGATAACATTTACTATTATCATTCCAGTAGGTGCAACAGTAGGTAAAGCATTGTTTTCAGGAGGGGTAACATTTACTATTCCCACTGCAGTCTGTGCAACAGTAGGGAAGGCGTTGGGCACCTGAGAGGTAACATTTACTATTCCCACTCCAATCTGTGCAACAGTAGGGAATGCGTTGGAAACCAGAGGGGTACAATTTACTATTCCCTCTTCAGTAGGTGCAACAGTAGAGGGGTAATATTTCCTATTCCCACTCCAGTCTGTGCAGCAGTAGGGAAAGCATTGGACACAGGAGAGGTAACATTTACAATTCCCACTCCAGTCTGTGCAACAATAGGGAACACGTTGGAAACCAGAGGGGTGCAATTTACTATTCCCTCTCCAAAAGGTGCAAGAGTAGGGAAAGTGTTGGACACAGAGGGGTAACATTTCCTATTCTCACGCCAGTCTATGAAGCAGTAGGGAAAGCGTTGAACACCGGAGCGGTAAAATGTACTATTCCCACACCAGTCTGTGCAACAGTAGAGAGAGAGGGTAGTGCACTTCAAACAAAAAACATATTGTAACAACTCTATACAATAATATATTTCTGAAAGATTCAAATTATATCTCTAAATCTTAATAAAGAAAACAAATTCCATACTTATTGCATTTTTTAATAATTCTTATCAATTAAAGCAAATATAAATAATTCATGTTAAAATACCACACTATCGGCCACATGCATCAATGTTCCCGTTTGTGAATTCTTAATTGCGTAAATTAAGGAATCGCAATTAAGAATTCGCAAACGGCTATGCATTAAGAAATCACAATTATTTTTGCGATTTCTTAATTTTCCTTAATTGCGATTCACAATTTGCGAATCGCAATTAAGGAATCCCTTTTCATTGATTCCTATGGGTCTAGAGGCCCATAGGAATGAATGTGAAGGCATTCTCATTTTGCGATTCGCAATTAAGGAATCGCAAAATGAGAATGCAATTTCAAGGGTGCAAAGGGTGGGGGTCCATAGGACGCACCCCTGCTCCCCTGAAATGTACCTTTAAGTACATGGCATGTGTGTGTGTAAAAGGAAACTTTCAAAAATGCACTTTTGTGCATTTTTGAAAGTTATCGCAAATTACCATGAAGTTTAACTTCATGTTAATTTACCACTTCCTATTTGCGATTTAGCAATTAAAAAAATCATACATTGCATTTTAGAAATCGCAAAATTGCGATTTCTTAAATGCAATTGCAATTTAAAAAATCGCAAATAAATTGTGATTTCTTAAATTGCGAAAAAAGCAAAAAAGCTTAATGAATACCAAATAAATGAATTGCATTCGCAAACGGCTGAATTTTGCGATTCTCACAGTTTGCGAATGTAATTCAGTTTGATGCATGTGGGCATATATTCCCACAAACAGCACAACCAACAATTAAAAGAAATTGAAGAAAACAAAGTATGTCACAATTAACAAATTAACAAAACACACATAAATAAAACAATTTGTAATAAATGATTAGATTTTTTTTTAATGTATTATTACTTAAGTAACTTCACACCTTATTCTCCTACAAACACACCAAAACACACATATATAACAAATAAAAAGTATGTGTTATACAAAAGTATCAACAAATTAAATATTTATTAGGTTAAGCTTTATTAACCCTATTCCTCTATAAAGTAATGAACACAAACCGATAATATAACTTCATAAAAAAAAGGATTTTACAGTTTACATAATTATTAATTGTTTAATTAAAAAGCAATTATAAATACATTATTTCTTAATTAACTTCCCACTCTTTACCCCTAAAAACCAATAACCCACACCTAAAATATACTACACAATTTGCATAAATAGTTGTCAATTAAACTATTATTTTAATTAAAAAACTCACACCTAAAATGAAACTAAAAAAGTACATTAATTCCACAATTTACATAATTAATTAATTATCAGTTAAAAAGTTAATAATAATACTAATCAATTTATTTTCCACTTTGTACCCCCACAAAGCCCACAAACCGCACCTAAGACATAACTTAAAAAATACTTTAATTACAATTTTTACATATTTAACTATCAATTATGTAATTATAATTAGAAAACAATATTAAATTATAATTAATTTACTTTTCACCCTACATCTCAACAAACCCAACAATCCATACCTAATACTTAACTTGAAAAATAATTTATTAAGAAATACACATTATTAATTTGCAATTAAATTAATAATAATAATTACGAATCAATTATTAGTTAATTATACCTAATTTACTTTTCACCCTGTACTCCTCTAAACCCCACATCCTGCTACAACACTAAACGTTACAATAAACGCTAAAATTTAATTCTAAAACTGCTCAAATTGCGCAATCTAGTTTTAAATAATAATAATTATACAATTTATATCATATACAATCAAAACATATACTAAAATACAATTAAAAAATGTAATTATTAACAAGAATATTTTTATAAATGATATTAACAACATAGATATTTATGTAAATGACATTAACAACACAGATATTTCTTACATCGAAAGTGCTTACCTTGAAAAAATATATTCTTGTCAAAAATATTGCTGCATCATGATATTCGTGGATCACAATATTAAAAACTCGATATTTCTGCATCCCCATATTTTTAACTCAATATTTGGTCCAAATACCGGAATTAGAGAGTAAGTCAAACTAGAAGCCTGCAGAGACAATAAGCACGATGTTTGCAATTGGTGCATGCTTACTCAGAAATACACTATTAATTACTATTACTAATTACATCACTCATCTTTCCGGAGTGCATTTTTTTGGGTGTGTGAAGATTATTTTAAGAACTTTATATGCAATTGGGTCCCTTCCAATTGCAGTTTGCCCCTAGATCGTATCAGAGTTCTACCATTTATATAGCACTTACTATCCCTATATGAATTGCCTCCGCGTCTCCCTGGATTACATTTGATAGTGATGTCTTTTGTATAGCGCCTTCCATGCAACTGCCTCGTGGTGCTTCTCTTTTTGTACTTTATAAAATGAACAGATACAGAAATGTATTTTTTGATGGAGTGCTGACAATTGTGTCTCTACACACAATGAAGGAACACATGAGTTTGCTTTGTTGCCCACCTGTCATGTACACTGCAACACATAAAAACGAGATGTCACTAATGTAAAAAAAATATTTTGAATCTTAACAGTGGGTGATTGTTGCTCTAAAGCAAAGCTAATAAGCATTGTGCCAGTTTTTTTACAGAAACGGATACATTCAACAGGGATAGGATTTTTTTTGTTATTTTTGTTGAAGTGCAGTTCTGGGTCTTACAATAGGCAGTCCTTTGTTTACACATCTAAAGCTTAGGAACATGATTTGCATGTTGTCTGGCAAATATACAGGTTTACAAAGATATGCTGCAAACTTGCAACACAGCAGGCCTTGGTACATACATGCCGCACGGAAGCTGCTACATAGCTCTGCTGCCACACACCTGGGGAGGCGATGGGGAAGCTGTAGAAGTTCTGGTGGGGATTAGAGGTGGTGGTGGGAAGCTGCAGATGGCAGGCTGGGACTACTGCTTGTGACCAGGCCCAACAGCAGTCTACATGCAAACCAGGATGGTGGGCTACTAGTCTTCACACTGCCACCACAGAACTTTCTTGTGTCTTGGGCCCCGAGAGTGAGCAAAGACCCTACTAGTACTGAAAGCAACCAGGTGGCCCCGTCCACACTATTCTGGACGGACCATGTAGTCAGATACGCATGATAGGTGACTGAGAAGATGTTTGAACAGCCGGATGATAATTCATTATGGGATCACTACTGCAGCCGTACATAGATCGGTGCTGCCTTGCCTTTTTCTGTTGTTTCCTGGAAGGCAAAAATAATCCCACTGGAGCTCAGAAGATGTAGAGGAAGAAATATTTATTTGCATTGGGTTTATATCTGGTCAATTTTGATGCATGGTCAAATTTAAAAGTCAGATATCAGGCAATGTCTTATGACAGAACCAAAACCAGGGATTCACAGGTGATTTACCAACTTCCCAGATATTGCCACATTTCTGAAAGATCTCCACTGGTTCCCAGTTGGTCAGAGATCCACTTTTAAAACATGTCGTATCTTATTCAAATCTCTCCACATGAAAAGTCCAGCCTCCATAAACTCCTTCATCCAAAAGTATATTCCCAATAGAAATGTAAGACCTACCCATCTGCACTATCTATTGATCCCTCAATTCAATAGGAATAGGACAGGCAGATCCAGATTCTCAGTCATTGCCCCTGTATCTGGAACTCTCTGCCCCTGGAAATCAAGATGATCCCCAACTAATTCAGACAGATGTAAAAACATGGATTTTCAATCAAGCCTATAATTAATACTCTGAGCTGCCACTTTGTTAGCAACTACAGCACCAAGAAACCACTTGGTGGATGTGCGCTTTACAAGTAATAATAATATAACATAATAAACTGTTGCTTAGTCTGTTTTAGATTTTTCTTTCTCAAACTAAAAAGTCAGGGGATTTTCTTAAGTGAATGAACAATGAATAATATTGCTTGGTACAATGAGTGGAAAAGCAAAGGCTGTAAAATGGCCTTTTTACCTGACACACAACATAATTTAAATACATGCAAAAGAACTCTTCAACTCTGTCAAACTATATCAGCAATTAGAAAAGCACAAGGAAGCACATTTTATATAATTCTAAAGTGTGATGGAAACACATTAATGTATGCTCAAAACAAGCCGAAAAGAAATAATCAGTGAAACCAGATTTCCATACAATATCAATTGCACATTACTTAGATTTATCAGTAAAGTAGTTTTTGCAAATTTAGTGGCCATTACAATGTGAATTGTGCTGCCTGTAATTGACAGTGCACCACCACACCATGCTTTAGTAATATTGCTGCCAATTTCTTGACTTCATTGCCTGGATTTACATGTGAGAAAGTGCCACTCTAAGGTTCTGATTAAGAATTTGATGGTGCACCCTGCTGCCACACTGCCAAACCTGCATAAGAACATCCACAGCATAATTACATTTTTAGTCGTTAGCGGACAATTTCTTTGGCATTCCCACAGTGGTGGCTATAAAATAGGCCCTGCAATGTGAGCAGCAAAAACAGTTCCAGCACGGCATGGACTAAAAGTTCTTTTTCATGCTTCAACTTCTATGCATGCACATGCTGTGCCCCCTATGTTCATCCACAGGGGGTGAGGCACCCTTTGTTTCCTCTTCACCAGGGTTTTCGTGGAGGAAGAGCTGCCATAAAAAACCCATATGAATATCTTTTGGCCACTGTGCCACCACCAGGGGCAAGCTGTTCCCTGGCTGAGTCAGTGGTCCCAGGGCGACATGACCACTAGGGACATAATGTAGCGGTTGTAAGACCACCACCGCTGCTCCACTACAAGTCTGCTGGCCAGAAGTTCACCAGACTCATAATTAGGCCCTGAGTGTCATACATTTAGCAGTAGAAAGACACTCATAAGTACCTAGAAATGTCACACATAGGCAATCCGTTAACTTGGCTGCTATGCTCTGTGGCCAGTTGGCTTCATATTTTCTACGCCATTCAAACCAAGTGCTCCCCTCACTGCACCCTGTGTGTAAGTGCCTGACAATGGAAGCCTGTTATCGGTTGTCTTACCAATGGAATGGTAGGCATATCATTGGCAGAGAATGCAGGAGGGAGATTCTAGGTGAGGTAATGAGGTGGAGCTGGTTGGAGGAAGGTAGAGATGAGGATAGGCGTGCCCTGCCTTACTGTGTAACTCTTCACGTCTATACATTATAAACTTCTTCAAAATATTAATGGACTCTGGAATAATTTCCAACAAGTGTCGGTGAACTGAGTGGCCTGCAATTGACCCTATTCACAAAAACTGACATGTTTGGAAAATGCACATTTCAAATTTGCTACTCATTTACCAATGCAGCATTTAGCATACTGCCATTGAATTGCATGCTTACTACTAGTTTTAATACAATTAAAGTGGTGCACATTACCTTTCAACTATGAGTTTCAAGCAAGGCTGATGCGTGTAAGTTGAACTGTTGCTGCCAATTCTGCACACAACACTGGTGCGCATAAGAATCAGCATGGAACAACATTGCACATTTAAATCTTCACATGAGCTGCTGCACTTCAGCAATAACAGCGTGTAACACTACATCACACGAGGTCACTGTGCATGATCTTACGTGCTGCAATTTTTGTTTTCCTTACGGAGATTACAGCAGACAGTTGCGTGCGCTTTTTGTGGCATTCCGGTTTTATTGGCAAGGCAGCAATGATTTTTGTGCATTTTGGTGCAGCCAGCTCAGAAGAAACTTGCAGTAAGAGTGCAATTCAAGTTTTACTCGTTTGCAAGCTATTTTATTTCTACTCTATTTCTCCAAATGGGATATCTATGGAAATATATATCAATTTGTGGTTGTATGATTGTTGCAACTTTAGCGTCGATTACGATGTCATTCGGAAAGGCTTCGAATCAGATTCGGGTCTGTCGAATCTGATTCAGAACCCAACTTTCCGACCGATTCGGAAAACTTTCCAAATGACGATTACAATTTTCGTAAACCACTCAAACTTTCTGAGTTAGTTCTGACTTGGTTCAGGATGGCATTCAGAGGGACAGACTTGTTCCGAGCCAACTCATACAGGTCAACAGACCACGTTTATGACTGAGCGATTACTATGTCAGATTCGGACAGCCTTTCAGAATCGGTTGTTCTGACACAGATAGGCTGTCGGAAAATGACTTTGGAGGCCCATAGCAGGCCCCCTTCACTTGGAGCCTTTTGTATGGGGCCTGTGGGGGTACCCAAGGAACCCCCCTTTCAGAACATGCACAGTTGGGCAGGCACCATGGGGTGCCGGCCACAGGGTACACGATTTTCCCTAGCCAACCCTTTCTTCAATGTGAACCTGTTTATTCAGTCGGAAAACAGGCTCCCATTGAAGTCTATCCGATTTGGTCAGAAACCATTCCAATACAGTTTTGGTCAGAATGCTTTCCGGATGACATCGTACTCGACCACTTTGTAGTAAAATAAGGACAGTGCACTAGTGCAATTCATTAGGTGAAGACTGGGCACTGAACAATTCCACTATTTTTGTACTCAAAATTTCAGCCTCAGTTCAACTCAAGCATTCAGCCTTCTGGTGCTGTGCCAACCTTCAAATGGAGAGAATGGAAAGAATATAATGTAAATTATATTGAAGTCGTCGATGAAGCCAAAAAAATGCCTAGGTGATATCAAAGTATTTGATGCTGCTGTCCACAATTTTGACATTTATTTAAAACCTAAACTATCTATGAGTATCCAGCGTAAACAGGAAAAGGATAAATCATAAATGATTACACTGCTGGTTTAAAGACGCAGATTGATGTATTATAGGGCAAGTTTATAAGGGATGAAGTGAATATGCACTCTTAAAATCCTGCAACTCAACAGTTTTTATGGGTCAATGGAGATTCTGCTCTTAAATACATTTTATCAATAGTGTGTAAAGCAGAGATAACTAGCAGATATGCTGCTGCTGTAAATAAAGAATCTAAAGAAGGGTACATAATTTGTTTGCTAAAAAACAAAACATGTTTTTTGATAAGGATAAAAAATCTAGAGAGCAACTCAAATGTTACTGCTGTTATAGCACAGATCACTTAGGGCCTGATTATGAGTCTGATGGACTACAGACCACCTGACTCACAGTGGCACGGTGGTGGCGGTCCAACCACCACCGCACTGTGGACTTGTCACAGCATTACAAGTTAAGTGGTCAGAGATCTCTGGTGGTGGTGCGGCGGTCTTGAAGCTGCAATATGCTTGAAGGGACCACTGTGGTCCTGGCCAGCATATTATGAGTTTCCTATTTGCCATGATTTACACAGCGGTTCCTCCTCCATGAAAACAATGCTGGAAAGGAAACAAAGGGTCTTGGTCATGTGGTACATGCAGGGGGCACATGTTGTGCCCCCCTATGTCCATATATCTCATTACCTGCATGGCATGGGTTGCACCAGTCCATGCTGTGCAGGTAATAACATTGACATTCCCATTGTGGTGCCTATTTCATAGGCACCATCACAGGAATGCCAAAGATCCGCCCGCCAGTGACTGAAAAAGTCATAATCTGGCAAGTGGTGGGCACACAGATTAGGCAGTCCTGAAGAGCTGCAGTGGTGTAGCACACCGCTCCAGGACTGCCAAACTCATAAATGGGCCCTTAAGATTTTACAAATATTGGGCAGTGGCTAAACAGAAGTGCAGCAAATGTGGGATTGTTCGACAGTATGCAAAAGTATCTCAGAAAAGGTGCAATAAATGTGTTTGTAATTGGTTCTCCATGTACCATCATTAATGAGGAATTATGGAAGAAGAATTTGGAGACAAGGTTGGAGAGCAATTGTTCTCAGCTGAAAACAATCCAGAAGGCTATAGTGGTGAATGTATAGATATGTTGTGATTTAGATGGTTTACATTCAGATTTAAACACAGGTCAAAACTTGGTAAATTGGACAAAAAAGGGACCCCCCTGTGCCTGAATGGTTTGATCAAAAGAACTAAACATTATATTCGACCCTAATAGTAAGGAGAAAGTACTAATAGTAGATTATGGTGTAAATGTAAGTAATACCATGTTAGCAGGTTTCCTGGCATATTTAGTGGGAAACTAGGGGAACCTAGAGAATTTGAGCACATCATGTTATTAAAATAAAATGCTACTCCCAAAATTCACAATACAATACAATGGAATAATGTGACAACTGAGCCCGACAACGTAAAATTCAGAAAACATCTCAAAACTTGGCTATACCCCCAAGTAATGCTCTGGCCTAATTGCAGACTTGTAGGTGCACGATCTGACTCCCAGCACGGAGTAGCCATATGCTTTATAAGATAAAAAAGGATAGGATTTGGTAAGATAAGATAAGGAATGTACCATTTATGGACTCTGATGAGGTTCCCAAAGAGTTGAATAAACATGTGTCTTCTGAAGTTTTTTAAACCTGTGGAAGCCTCTGACTAGGTGTCCCCATTGGTTGTTGCCAGGTGGAAAAGGTAAAATCAGGGTATGCATTGATTTACATCATTTCAATAATAATATAATAGTGGAACAGTTTCTCTTGCTATGTGGAAATGTTGTTGTATGGGGGCAAGATGGCCGCTGGCAGTCTGTAGGGAGAGGACGCGTTCTCCCTTCGCTCCCTGAAGCTGACTACCGAATGAAAGGTGACACGGCTTTAGCGGATTGCTGGCGGCGGGTTTTTTTTTGTGCTTCGAGCAGTGGCTATGAGACAATCGAGACAATCGAGGAAATGATACAGAGCTCAACGGATTTCTTCGTAATTTCACCCGTAACGGAGATCAGGCTGTTCACGAAGGCACTAACCTCTCTGACCGTGGGATCGACGCTGGCGTGGACACTGGCTTACACGCGTCAGCTGATGGTGAAAGTGCGTGGTTGGAGGCAGCAGCAGCAGCGTCATCTGCAGCAGAGGTCCGCGGTTGCTCCATCCAGGCTTTGGCGCTCAATGGCTCCGAAGATTGCGAGAGCCCCGAGGGAGGAGAAAGCTGCCTGGAGTGAGTCAGATGCTCCGGCAGCCAATCTACGAGCAAAAAAGTTGATGCGGACCCAGGAGGAGCGCGAGTAGCAGCGCATCACTGATCAGGGGAAGAATGCAACAAGAAGTAAGGAGACTGGTAATGCAGGGGAAAAAAGTAAGAAAAAGGAAAGGAGTAAGGCGGCTTCTACAAACAAAGGAAAATCATTAGAGCAGGCAAATCTAAGACAGCCCTTAGTTTACGAGGCATTTTTTCCTGTTTCTGCTGTTAACCCTCGTGGGATGTCAGCTATCGTGGCGTCCCCCGCAGACCTTGCAGACCCAGTCCCTGACCCCGATGTGAGCCTAATAAATGTCGGCTCTCCCGCAGTTCAGCTTTTGGCGGAAAATTCTGAGACAAATATGCTGGTACCTGTCAGTGAGAATGTGCATATGGTTACTGAGCCACTGGAAGGAGCAATGGCACAGGAGCAAGGGGAAGACTGTAGAGAGACTGCTGCCCAGGTAAAACAACCCAATAGTGCAATTGATATTGTGGAAGGGCTGGATCAACAGGGACATGGAAAAGAGAAGGAAATGGCAATAGATATTGACAATGTGGACAATATTAGCCAGCAGGTTGAGGAAAAGACTCCGCCCAAAGAATCGGCCCCAGATAAGATTTTGGCGCTAACAGAGGCATTAAGAGAAGAACAAAATACTGATAATATGTATGAAGTCTCCCCTCCTAATTTGATAGTTACTACGGGGGAGGATATTACTGGTCCTAATTTGAATAGTCTGGCTGAACTGGGGGTTAATGGGGATATTAATATCATTGATGGTCTAACGGTCCTACTGGCTTTACCTGGTTCTCCGGCTGATGAATGCTTCTTTTCAGTAAATGAGGGGGAGGATGAGGGTGAAGACGTGGGGGCGGATGGAGAAGGGGGAAGCGAGTCCGAGTCGGAGGACTCTTCTAATGCTGAGGAGGTGGTGAGTGATCAAACGATGTCAGGTTTGGTAACAGAAACAGTAGCTACATCAGGCTCTGGAGAGGGTTCAGAGCAAGAGTTGTCTGCAAAGCGCAAATCTAAAGTTTTGACAAAAAAAAGGAGAAAACAAAGGGCACTATGAGCCCTGCAATTACCAATGTTGCGAAGAGACTTGACTGGGATTACTCAGCCACGTCGCAGATGTATCAAGAGGTGGCTTGGGGTGTAGACGGAAACCGGGGCACTTTAGGGGTTCTCGAACAAAGACCTAGGCAAAGTCAATGCGAAATTCAGAGTCAGAGCCAGGGCCATTCACAGGCGCAAGCTTCACCAATGGGGTTTGAAATGATGTTCTCAATGCTGAAGCAAATTCAAACTGAGGCAAGGGTGGAAAGTCGTAGAGCCAGACAGGAAAGTAAAAAGATACAAGGCTCCCTTCGAAAAGTAAACAAAGTTTATGCAGATTTGGCAGGGAGAGTTACGGAGGTAGAAGAAAGAACTGGGGTTCTCGAAGATGAAATGAAGGGTTGGAAGGAATTCAGACAGGAGCAAGAGAAGACTAACAGTGAGGTGTTATGGAAGCTGGAAGATTTCGAGAACAGGCAGCGGAGAAACAACATTAGGCTTTTGGGCATTGCGGAAGGAAGAGAAGGGCAGGATGTCAGAGCCTACGTTATAGAGCTCCTCAAGGGTGCATTTCCTGATTCAAAAGGCTGGGATTGGGAATCAGAGATCCAACGCGCTCACAGATTTCCATTTACACAGAGGAAGGGGGATGTCTCAAATAAGCCCAGAGCAATACTAATATATGTGGGTAACTATCTACTGAGAGAGGAAATAATGGCGAAGGCAAAGCCGCAGGCTAAGTGTAGGTATAAGGATGTTGAATTCTTTGCTAGGCCAGACTTCTGCCATACTACGGTAGAACGCAGGTGGAGATTGCGGGAACTAATATCACCATTTCAAAAAATTGGCTGTGAGGCATATCTAATGTTCCCCAGTAGATTGGAAGTGGTAAAGGATTGGCAGTTCAAAATCTTCTACTCTGAAATTAAAGCGGCTGAGTTCCTGTCATGGTTAAAAGAAAGGAACTCGCAGAACCAAGCACAATCCCAGACACAGGCTGATAGGGATCAAGCTGTAGCTTTGGTTGCTAAAAGAAAATAAAAGATAGAATATGTATATGTCTGTATGAAATAGAGAAGAAGAACAAAGAATATAGAACTGTAATGTATGGAAAATGTGTATATAGGCATGATGTAAAGTGTTCACCTTGTTTGTTTTGATTAAAGTAGATAAAAGGGCAGGGGGAGGTGGGGACGCGGTGGTCCCGAGCAGACACAGCTGTCACACATAGGTCCAACGGACCTATTTGCCTGTAGGGGGGGGCGGGACAGTCGGGGTGGGGGCTCAAGGGGGGGAACACGGGGGGTGAGGAACATCAAATAAACTGGAGTCATAGTAGAGGGGGAGTAATCTGTAATACATGGATTAATAAAACAGAAAAAATATATGAGCTGTATATGGCTGTGAGTCCAATATGTAGTATGTATCAGTTCGGTATTTGCAAAATGAAGGGTAAACTACCGAAAAAAACAGGATGAACACCCGAATAATGACGTGGAATGTGTGTGGCCTCAATGACAAAATAAAAAGGCAGAAGGTGGCTGTTCTGATTAAAAGTCTAAGATTAGATTTTCTCATACTCCAAGAGACCCATATACAGGCGTCTGAAATTAAGCTGCTTGACCAGCTAGGTCTTGCTGTCATAGCATACTCCAGGCAGGGGGCTAGGAATAGGGGGGTTGCTGTAATGGCAAGACAAAGAAACATTACTACTAGGAAAAAATGGGAGGATGCTTGGGGAAGGTGGGCTTTAATAGAATGTTTGATAGGGGAACGATGGGTAACCCTTGGCTCTATCTATGGGTCTACAGGGGATGATTCGGAAATCTTTGAAGAGATTGATATTGAATTGGCGACCTGGGCTCCATATGTAGTAATAGGAGGGGATTTTAATATCAATGGAGCAGGGGGACTGGGTTTGGGGTTAGGACCTCCAGTTAAATATAAAGGAAGGAAGAAAAGAGTGTTTCAAGCAGTCTGATCCTTAGCAAGAAATAATGGGCTATTGGATGTTTGGGATACTCTTAAGCCAGGTCAAGATGGATATTCCTGCTACTCAGCACCACACAGAGTAAGTGCAAGATTAGACTACTTTTTAATCAGTAGCCAAGGCACTGACGGTGCAGATATCGAGAGATTACCAAGAGTATTAGCGGATCACAATCCCCTAATTGTCACCTTAAAGGGATTGGTTGTTGCAAGGAAGGTCTCAGAGTGGACATTTGAAAAGGCACTGCTAGAGGATGAGGCATATATTCAACACATGAAGAGCTGGATAATTGAATTTATGACAACAAATAGGCATACAGCACCTGTAGGGGTAGTATGGGATTGTTTTAAGGCAGGAGTGAGGGGTGAGACTATCAGCTTTGGGGCTAGGAGAAGGAAACAGGAGAAATAGAGAAATGATGCTTTAAGGAGGGAATTATTGCTAGCAGAGGAAGAATTAAGTAATAGACCAGACCAGACTAATGATGGAGGTGCAATTGATTCTGCATGTATGAAGCTTGCGAAATTGCGAATGGAAGCAGAAGAATCTATAGCACTGAAGGCGGTTAAACAATATGCGGTTAATAGAGAGAAATGCTATGAGATGAGTGAAAGAGTTGGTAAAATGCTAGCAATTAGAACAAGGCAAAAGGTATCATTTGGAGAGATAAAAGCAATAAAAGATAGTTCAGGAGGGATTGTAACAAATGTGCAACAAATTAGAGAAGTCTTAAGGAGCTTTTATACGAATTTATACCACGAAAATGATATAAAAGATCCCGAAGACATAAAGGAGTATTTGAATCATTATGATGGGGCTCAGTTGGATGAAATAGAAAACAGAGGATTGATAACCCATTAGATGAAGAGGAAATAAAAGGAGCTTTGAAGAGTTTACCTTCTGGAAAAGCGGCCGGGCCTGATAAGATTCCGCTAGAGTTTTATAAGGTGTTCTGGGAGGAGATAGGGGAAGATATGGTACATATCATGAAACAGGCACAGAAGGGAACGTCAATACCAAATACCTGGTCAGGGGCGGAAATAGTAGTTATCCTAAAGAAAGGAAAGGCACCGACAGATCCGGGGTCATACAGACCAATTACCCTTATGAACACTGACACAGAGGTCTATTCAAAGGCACTGGCAATAAGATTCGCCAGTGTAATAACACCTTTAGTCACTGTTAGCCAACATGGTTTTATACCTGGACGGGGGACCACGCATCATAGACGGAAACTAATAACCCTTATGGATAAAACGGAGGTTAGTGGGGAGCCGTTTGCGGTATTATTTTTGGATGCTGAAAAAGCATTTGACCGCGTATCATGGATATATTTGTGGAGTGTTCTGGAAAAAATGGGGTTTGGAAATGGCTTTCTTACAGCGATAAAGACTTTGTATAGTGCTCCAGTTGCTACAATTAGAATTAATTCAGGAACAACGGAAAAAGTAAAAATAAATAGGGGGACTAGGCAGGGATGCCCGTGCTCCCTGCTACTTTTTGCAATATATTTAGATCCGTTAATTCGGAGATTAGAAGCAAACGTGAGTATACCCCCAGTTGCCACACTTAGGGGGGACTGTAAGATACTGGCTTATGCCGATGACGTGGCTGTCGTAACACCAGTACCCACAGAGGCTATAAGATATGTGGAACAGGAGGCTAAAGAATTTGGGAAAGTGTCAGGATATTCTTTGAACACTGGAAAAACACAAATCATAAAAAATAGTAATGCTATATGTCAGGATCCACGCGTGGTACAGAAAGGAACGTATTTGGGTATAACTATAACCTCAGAATTGGAAAAGCTAGTAGAGCTAAACATAGACCCCATTATACGAAAAGTGGGGATAGAGCTAGATAGACTGAATAATCTACATCTCACACTGGTCGGGAGAGTAAACATCATAAAAATGTTAATATTGCCGAAGTTTTTATATCTGTTTAGGACAATCCCATTATGGTTTGATAACCTTTGGTTTAAAAAGACTGAACGAACGATTAACAACTTTATCTGGTCCAAAGGTAAAACTAGGAGAGCAGCAAGATTTATGGCACTTCCACGGGAAAGAGGAGGATGGGCATTACCGGACTTAAAGTTTTACTATTGGGCTGCAGCCCTGCAATATATGGTAGGATTAATAGGTGGAGCAGAAGCGGAAGGAGAAGATCATCTGGGTTCATTAGCAATATATGGCATATTGATGGGAGAAGAAGTTAAAAATATTTTTTTGAAAAATTTTGACACAGCTTATTTTAAAAGAACACGTTTTAAGACTATTTTGGGTGCACATAATATTTGGAAAGTCTTCACTAAGAAATTTCGATTGGGGAAATTTAATAGGTACACGAGGATGAATGAGAATACGTTATTCCCTGAAGATATATTTTCTGTATACAGAATGGCATCGAAAAGGGATAATAAAAGTGGGGGATTTGATGACCCCACAGGAGATGAAACAATTCGCAAACCTACAGACGAAATATGATTTGTCAACAAGACACTTCTTCAAATATTTACAAGTATGAAGTTTCCTACAAAATAAAAGGGGGGGATCGAGAGGATTTGAGAAAAACAATATACTAGAGACAATACATAATGGAGTAGACTGCACAATTAAAAGGTTTTACGCTGAGCTAATTGACTCTAAAACAGATGATATGGCTAAGTGGGGGGAAAGTTGGTCGGAGAAGTTGGGCATAGAGCAGGAATGCTTTAATATATCAATAGAACTAGGAAAAAATATTTTGTGCTCTGCGTCTCTACAGGCTCAGCATTATAAAACCATCTATCGGCTATACTACACTCCAGCGAAACTTGCACAATGGGGGGCGACTACTGGTATAAACTGTCCTAGGTGCAGAAGTTTAGAGGCAGATGTTATTCACATCTTTGCAACATGCCCATGTCTATTGACAATACTGAACGAGATAGAAATGTTTCTACAAAGGGCATTGAAATTATCTACTAATTTAACACCTGCAATTATTCTGTTGGTGGTAGACTTGGGCAATGAACATGAGGAGGGCAATTATTTTATCTTTGTCGCCATGGCAGTCTACAGATTATGTATTGCCTCAGCATGGTTAGAACAATCGGCACCAGTATTCCAGCAATGGTTAGCCAAGCTCTTAAGTATATATAATCTAGAAAAAGCGATCTACTCAAGAAGAGGAAAGCGTGCAAGGAAACTAGGATTGGAAATATGGGAGCCAATAATGAAATGGAAGGAAGAAGTGTGAATTGTATATATAATGTATATAATCTGTATATAATGTATATAATGTATAAAATGGCATAAGAATCATCGGGATGTAAGGGAGGAGAAAGAGTCTCAATAAGAAATAAAACGATGTATAATTTGTTTAATTGCAATATGTAAGATTAACGAAAGTGATGTTCTTGTGTTAAGTTGTGTTAAGTTTGGTTGATGTAAATATTTAGGTATGAGGAAGGAAATTTTTTTTAAGATATAATGTGTCATATGTTGGGTATAATGTAAGATTATGTATTAATTTTTTTTACATTTTTATGGTGAAAACATTATGGATTTACTTTAAAAAGATTTAAAAAAAAAAAAAGGAACAGTTTCCCTTGCCAAAAATAAATTAGATAGTTGCATCTTGTAAAGGTGCCAAATGGATTTACTCTATTAACCTCTCATCTGCATACCATCACATTTCTTTATCCCACAAATCTGAGTAATATACCACCTTTGTTACACCTCTCAGGTGTTTTCAATTCAAATGTATGTCGTTGGATTAGCATCAGTGACAGCGGTTTTTCAGCAAGTGATGTTCAATCTATTTTCCAAACTAATTGGAGTGAAAATCTTCCAGGGTGGTATTTTGATTTTTAGAAATATGAACATCATGAAAGATCAACTAATGTCTTAAAACATTTAGAATCTAGAGGGTTGACTGTTGATTTCTCAAAATGCATGTTTACAGAAAATAAAGCCACTTATTTAGGACATGTGATTAGTGAGGATGAGTTAGACTAAATTAATCTTTGATCAGAGCCATTGAGGAGGCTCTGACGCCTGCTACTAAACATGGGCCTAGTGGAGTTTTGTACCAAATTCATCCCAAAATTCACTGAAAGGAAGTTAAAAAACATAACCAAACTTGAATGGTCAAAGCAATGTGAAAGAGGTTTGATGATAATAATTCAGCTATCATTAAGGCCTCTTCCTTGAAGGGTTTCCGCCTATCAGCTGATAGCACCATTACTACTCACTATCCCAGAATGATAAATTGAAAGAGAGCATATTATTGCTTATGCGTTCAGATCCCTATCCTCTTCAGAGGGAAAGTATCCAGCTAGTGAAGATGAGACGTTAGCATGTGCATGGGCATTAAACCACTTCAGAGCCTTTTGTGAGGAAAACATTGTTTAGTTAGATGTGACCATAAACCACTGGTAGGAATGCTGACAACTGAAGATAATATAAAAGCTTCTGCCAGAAATGCTAGATTATATATGCAGATGGAGGGCTTTAAATATGAAATAACATATTTGCCTGGTAAGGGTAGCATTATGGCTGATTTCTTTCAAGAATGCCTACACAAATGAAGGGTGTGAGGATGAATTATGGAAGTAGCTTTGGTGCATGATTACAGTGCTCCTGCAGTAAAAGTTGAATGGAATTCTGAATATGAAAAGGACTGTACTTTCCCAAATTGCCGAAAAAGAATGCTATGGAGGACTCTATAAGAACAAACTGGGAAATCTGATCTGACTGTGCACAAAACAATGGTACAATTTTAAGGGATGAGAGAGTAATTATACCACTCAGTTTGTGTGCTATGATTCTTAATTTGGCACATGAAGGCCATTTAGTTATTGCTGGAAGGAAGTATACTGTGAAAATGTTGTACTGGTGGCCAGGCATAGATCTTGAAGTAGAAAGATTCATGAGAATGTGTTCCAAATGTGTTTGAGCTGACAAATCAATAAAAACCATTAGACCTCCAATGTGCATTGGGTTTAATCCTCAGAATCAGTGATAATCTGTAGCTATTGATATTATGGGTCCTGGTGATTCTCCTTAGAAATATGTATTAGTCCTCATTGACTTGCCATCAAGATGGCCAGTATTTAAAATTGTTGATCAACTGACACTGACTCCATATTGGAATTCCTGGACCAAACTTTTGTTTCAGAAGACATCCCTTCCACAATATTGAATGACGATTTTGTGTATAATTTATGTCCAAGAAAGCTTATTATATTTTGAGAGAGTAGGAGTGTTCCATCCAAGTGGTAACAAAATAGTTGAGAGATTTAACAGTGTGATTAAGGGGGCTAGTCAACTGGCTTTGGCAAGTAAAATGGATTGGGCTATTCAGCTTGGCAAAGCTGTGTGGTCACATAGTGAATAATGGGAAAGTGTTGAATCTCAACAGGTTTGCACTTGGACCATCTGAGATATGCAACACGATGCAGAATGAACTGCAGGTTACCAATCAAAATCCCTTAGAAGATATACCAAATCACAGAAGTGATCTTGGTATAAGTACACAAGATGCAACAGCTGAAAAAAAGCATTCTAAATTCTGTAATTGAGTTACCTAGCTCATTGTCTAGGGAAGAATATGGGTTGGTAGTTGGTGATTCATCTGATTCAACTAAGGCAGAGGCTGTAGAAGGGGAGCAATCAGATTCTGCGAGCAATGATCTAAGCATGAATGGTGGAAGTTCAAATTGTAATAAGAGGATAAGGAAACCGCGCAAGTGGGTAGAAAACTATGTTAGAGGAAATTAATAAGTGCTGAGTATCATCTACATTTGCTCTATGTATTCCTTTATCATCACTTATCATTATTGTGTTACATATTTATTATTTTTACTAACAAGTACTGTTGAAGACAAAACAGAATTGCAATGTTTACATTTTATTGAACTACTAATTTATGTTATTTTTTTGTATAAAGTGGAGGATCTGTTATGGGTTGTCTTACCAACAGAATGGGAGGTATTAAATAGAACAAGAGAATGTGGGAGGGAGATTTTAGGAGAGGTAATGAGGCAGAGGTGGTTGTAGGAAGGTAGAGATGAGGATAAACGTGTGCTGCCTTGCTGTATAACTCTTCAGGTTTATTACTTCTTCAAAATATGAAGGGACTCCACAATCAATGCCAAGACAGTCATATTATTCATTAAACGGTCTCGCTGCCTGTCTGGCTCGCAAGTATTTATTTGACCTGCTATTATCACTTGCAGTTCTCCAGGCACTCCTATGCTACCTTCTTACTGCTATATCTCTCCTCAAACACATATACAAGATTTATTATCTGATTGTTGAGTGACCTCTTGAGACTCTTTTTCTGACTGAGACTTGGCTTAAAAATTCTTCTACTCCTGACAATGCAGAGGCAGTTCCTGATGGCTTTTCAAATGTTCATTTAAGTCATGATGAGAGAGATGGAGGCAGCTTGGCGATTACTTTAAAAAAGAATCTGTATTCTTGCACTATTATTCCTACTTCTGATATATATAATGCTGAGGTTTTATCTTTTTCACTTTATTTAAACCCTAATTTTTTGGGGCTGAGCCACGTCATTTATTAAGGATTTAACAGAGTCTCTATCGCCATTACATATTAAAGTCTCTAATTGTATGATTCTTGGTGACTTTGGGCCTGATTCACAGAATGAACTTAAGACTCAATCCTAAACTTACTAATATTTTGGTATTCACAGAATGCACTTACTACTTTTGGCATTCACAGAATGAACTTACTACTTTTGGTATTCACAGAAGTTAGGATTTTGTCTTAAGTTTGTCTTAAGACAAACTTAAGACAGACTTAAGACAGATTTAAGACAAAATCGAACTTCTGTGAATACCAAAAGAAGTAAATTCATTCTGTGAATGCCAAAAGTAGTAAGTGCATTCTTTGAATACCAAAATAGTAGTAAGTTTAGGATTGAGTCTTAAGTTCATTCTGTGAATCGGGCCCATAAACTGTAATCTTGATAATTCATCCGATGGCCCTGCTAATAAATTTGTGGATGAACTGTTTGCATTTAATTTACATATACATTGTGATGCATACATATTAGCATGAGCTCTATATCAGAGACCATTCCACCCCAGATAACAGGTATCGTGGACATAGATGTCATATTATACCAGTATTGGCTTGTATACACCCTCCATACGTTTTTAATTGGCTCTTTTTCATACCCAAACACTGTTTCAGAAAATACAGAATTTTCTACTGGAAACAGACCTAAGAACAGCTGTGCAGGCTCTGGTTTTCAGTTGCATGAGTGGAGAGAAATAAATCTTGTCAGGAGTTACACACTCCTATTTCACTTGCATATGTCATAAGCCTTTTTGCTACTGACTGCAGTTAAGCATCTGTCTAAATAATGTGTATTAAGAATATTAACAGCAATAACAAAATAGTGAACATTAGCAATACAGGTATCACTGAACAATATTGCTGGTCGAATAAAAAATGAAACATATGAAATATAAGAAGTTTTGTTATTTTATAAAAAAAAAGAATAAGAAGAGAGAAAGAAAAGTGAGAAAGACCGGAAAGGAAAATAAGACAGGGGAGAAGAAGAGAAGAAATTAAGGTAATGGTGGGTGCAGAAGAGAGATAAGTAATGAAGGGTAACCAATAAAGATCAAAATTGACCTAGGACCAAAATCACTGATGACCAGCTCACCACCACACTCAGCAACTCCACCCCAACCATCACGGACAATGACGACCCCGACACCTCAGGCCGAAATCTGCACAGATGGATCTTCGACTGCGCCAACACCTTAGCCCCCCTCAAGAAGGACAACAACAAACACGCCAGCTGGTTCACCACTGAACTCCGAGAATCCAGACGCACATGCATCCGCCTCAAAAAGGCCTGGAGAAACTCCAAATCAAGAGAAGCCCAGAACAACTTCAGAGCCACCACTAATGCCCACCACAGACGCCCACCACCAACTCATCAGGAATACAAGAAAGAAAGCGATTGAAGACAGAATCTCCACGCAGGCGCACAACAGCAAAGAACTCTTCAGCATCATCAAGGAGTTCGCCCAACCCATCAGCAAGTCTATGTACATCCCCCCCTCAATAGACCTCTACGACAGACTCAGCACCTTCTTCTAGCATAAAATCAAGAACATTTACAACAATTTTGATGATAATAGCCAACACACAAAGCCCACACCTACCACCCCCAACACATTGAAGCCAATGATTGACAGCTGGACAACCCTCACCTCCGAAGACACACTGAAGATTATGAAGTCAATCCACTCCTGGGTCCCCACAGACCCTTGCCCCCACCACATCTTCTACAGAGCCACCGACACCATCGCCCCCATGCTTTGCCACACTATCAACTGCTCCATTGCAAATGCCTCCTTCCTCTATGACATGACTGGTAGCACGCTGAGAACAACCCCATTCTAAAAAAAACCTTGGATGACCCCACAGACCTCAAAAACTTCCGACCCATCCCCCAACAAAAAGTCATTGAGAAAGCCACCTCCATCGAAGAGCACAATATCTTTGACTCCTCCCAATCTGGCTTCAGAATGAACCACAGCACGGAAACTACCCTCCTCGCTGTAACAGACGACATCCGCTCCCTCCTGGACAGACGAGAGACATTGGCCCTCATCCTCCTTGACCTTTCAGCATCCTTCGACACAGTGTCTCACCGCATTCTAACATGCAGACTACACGACGCATTGTTCAACTTCTACATGGCTCAACCCATGGCCTCAACATTGTTTCATGCGTAGACAACACCCAACTCATCTTCTCCCTATCCAACGAACCCAACGCAGCCAAATACAACTTTCAAGAAGGCATGGAAGCAGTCGCCAAATGGATGAAGAGCAGCTGTCTACAACTCAACACGGAAAAAATAGAAGTACTCATCATAGGCCAACACCCTGATGCATGGAATGACAGCTGGTGGACCCCCGCCCTAGGAAGCCCGCCCACCCCCATGGACCATGCACGCAACCTCGGATTCATCCTGGACTCCGAACTCAAAACAGACCTCCAGATCAACACCGCCGCATCCTCCTGCTTCCACACCCTACACATCCTATGCAAGACCTTCAAATGGATCCAGCTCAAACACAGAAAGACCGTCACACATGCACTCATCACCAGCAGACGCGACTACCGCAATGCACTCTACGACGGAATCGACAAAAACCTCACCCGCAAACTTCAAAACATCCAGAACACCACCGCCAGACTAGTCCTCAACCTGCTACAACACTGCCATATCACCCAGCACCTGTGCACACTCCACTGGCTCCCCATCGAGGCAGGAATCACCTTCAACATCCTCACCCACGCACACAAAGCCCTCCACAACACCGAACCAGCATACCTGAATAGCCAACTCACATTCCACGCAGCCCAAAGGACCCTACGATCAGCCCAGCTCTCCCACGCCATGGTCCTATGCACCAGGACATCCAGTTCAGGAGGCCCCTCTTTCTCCTTCCTCACGGCCAGAGCCTGGAACGCCCTCCAGCTCCACCTCAGACAGACGGCCTCCCTTCCCAACTTCATGAGGGTCCTCAAAACATTGGTCTTCAAAAGACTGCCTCCTTGATGGACTGAACCCTGCACCTCCCACCTCCCCAACAAGCGCCTTGGGACCCTTACGGGTGAGTTGTCACGCTCAACAAACCCATGATTGATTGATTGATTGATTGATGTAAGGGTAATAAAGGTACATCATGTATTCTATGTTCATCACATGTATAGTCGACCATGCCATTGCAGATATTTTCAAAATGTTTCAAAAGATCAATTAATATAGGTTTGGGAGATATATGTTAAAAACTGAGTAATCAGGAACCTAAGAAAATACTTTGCAAGGTAATAGGAACATTACAATGAAATATCTTTGAGCATTTGGCCCAAATTGAGGACCATAGGTTTAGACATATTTCCAGATTTACAACATTGCATAAATCTGGGAATGCGATAAAACAAAAACATGTGCCTCCCCAGACTTGTCTTAATAAGAAGAAATGTAATTATTTCTTCTTGTTTTTTCCTCTTTCTATTTGTGCTGCATTCTGTAGCACACTTAGAAAGAGGAAAATGCCTCCAATTATGATTTTGGGCAGAAAGGTGTCCATACTTTTTAGAACAGGCCCAACATTATGGAGAAGGAGAGGAATCAAATTTACAAATACATTCCGGCATAATAGGGAGCTCTATTATAAGTAAAGATTAGAAATTGTGGAATAAGAGCTGTTTTAGAGGTATTAAATACTTTGAGCCAAATTTTTATCTCAGAAGTGCACAGAGAACACGATCAGTAAATCAGCTCCCCATAATACCTCAAGGGAACTTTTGGGTCAAATAGTAGCAGGGGAAATGTATGTTTTTCTAGGATTAGTGGCATGGTAAATTGGATCTAAAGGTGTTATAATTAAAGGTAAGTGTGAATCATCATGTAGTTGTGATGAATACAGGCCTCAGCGAGGCCTGCGAATGCTAAGGGTTCGCCCTTCTGTGCACGGAGTCCTCAGACTACACAAAGATATTGGCACGGAAACTGGAAATATAAAAACATAGTTTAATAAACCTTTAAAGGTGGTAGTACAGCCCACACAACACTCTACAGTATTGTACAAGGTAGCACAAAGAACTCAGGCATGCAGTCCCCTTTTATACACAAAAGAAGGGGCTCATAAGTAGGCGGTTACAGCTCAAAACATGATTTACGACCATATATGGACATTTCTTGAACATGATCGATACATGGGTGGAGTTAACGGTTCTTGAGACCCGCCGTAATGCGCGTTCCAATCTACGCTAATCAGAGACAGATGTGACTCCTACTGAGCATGTGCTAGATGCACAAGGAACTATTTATAGCCTGTTGCTGGGTAAACTCCATGGGTGATAATCAATGAGGTAGGACTCACCTCGTGGCGAGCACATGGCAATGTATGGCACACAAGATGGACGCCAGAAAACAAAATAGAGTCTGGCCGTATTTTAAGTACGGGCGTGAAAACTAGGAGAAAGACACGACAGCATGTCTTCAGCGAATGCTTAATACTATCGCTGTTTTATTTACAACAGACGACCCTTTCAGCATTTGCTGAAGACATTCGGTTTTCTTGAATAATCTAAATACTCATCGTTTATATCGATGCTCATCATTTCGGCTATCTCTCTAGTTATAGTTTTCTGATGGGCAGCCTCTGCAACGGATTGTTTATAAGGCACACAAAACGAAACACATAAAGAACCTATCGTTGGACTACATTGGATACATATACAACACGTGAATAATACAACAACAACTATACAAAGTCCAGTGAGAACTTTCCAACCCCACGTGGAAATCAGAGTCCAGATCCAGTTTGAAAAAGTCCAAGACCCATTTTCAATATGTATATGAGCTGAAATTTTGTGTACTTTGTTAATGGCTTTGTACGCAGAAGGAGTATGGTCAGGGATAAAGACACAACAACTACTTCCAATAATTCTGCAAGCCCCGTCTCTGTCTGCTAACATTACATCCAAAACCATTTGGTTTTGTAATGCAACAATCCTAGTAATTTGCAGCTCTTCAGTAAGATTTCCAAGGGCTGCAGCAGTTTGATTAGTAACAGCTTCCACTACTCTCGTTAATCGTCGTATCTTTCTACTATTCAGAGCAGCTCCAACAAAGAAAAACAATCCTAGGTTGAAATCTATATAATGCTGCAGACTGGTATCAGTTTGATCAACGTCATCGACAGACAAAGTTCGCTTATATCTGTTTACAATCACATTGTTCAATAATTTCAAATCTTTATGATATGATGCAGGTGCCAAGAATACAGGTGGCAGTAAAAATGATACATAACATACTCCGGACCATCCAGCTGGTAATCGATAATAGCCTTTGTTTCCACATACAAAGTAAGTATTATGAGAGGCGAGGAACATACTGTTATTTAGACCATCAATATTCAATACAACAATACAATCACTAACACCTACGGGGATATGGCCTACACTCTGTACACATAAATCTGCTTGTGCTTGGGCCACAGAAATCACGAACTTCTCTTTTCCAACAGTGTCTCTAGTGTTCATAAAGATATAAGGCGTTGAATCATTGTCCGGTCCATATTCTTCCCACTCCCATATAGTTCCGTTGGCTTGTGGATAGCCTTCCTTATCTTGATGGCATTCTTTATTCAGTCTGAAAAGCAATCTACCCACGGTGGGTTTTCTCGTAGCAAAAAGCAAAGTGTACCATGCCCTACTAGAGCCATTATGAGAGAAAGGGAGAGGTATGAACGGTGTTCCCCCTTTCTTTTGATGTGCCGGCATCATCCCACATATCCAACAGTTCGTAGCATTCGTAGCAACGTGGGTATGATGCAGCATCTGAAGGAAAGTGTTATTCAAATACAACTGTCGATGTTTCAACTCTTGATATGGAAGTGTATAGAAGAAATCCTCATCTGGGACAGGAGTAAAAACAACATATAGCTCACAGGCAGGAGCTTTATCCTCTACAAACCACGTGACTGTAGCAACAACTGCTACAACGACAATAAAACTTACAGAACCACAAATCTTCTTCTTATCCATTCGAACAAATGTACACACAGTATCTTCCTGTAACTAAAGTGTTGTCAGAACTCTTACCCCTAGGTAGCCGTTGATTTCTTCACCAGTGGGCCAAGATGGGTGTCACTACACTAATGCAGGGCTGATCCCCCCCCCTTGCCGCATCGGCTCTCCGTTTCACTGACCTAGGGACCGTTCTGACAACTTCTCACACAATGTGCAGGTTCTTTTCTTGGTCGCAGATTATATCTTCTTGATCCAGGGATTGTCGGGTCCGGGAAGCACTCCTCAGATTCATCAGGTACCACAGCACGGCCTCTTTCCGCAGTCAAGATATCTTGATGGTCGGTCAATACTGCA
Source organism: Lissotriton vulgaris (assembly GCF_964263255.1). Classification (NCBI taxonomy): domain Eukaryota; kingdom Metazoa; phylum Chordata; class Amphibia; order Caudata; family Salamandridae; genus Lissotriton; species Lissotriton vulgaris. The sequence goes on from NC_141686.1 coordinate 212,815,534, forward strand.
GACTCCACCAGGTCCGGTTGCACCTTCCGGCAATAAATGGAATGAATCCAGTTCTTCCGGTTGGTGACTCGGACAGTTGTTCTTGTAGCAAGAAGAACCTGCTCGGGACCACACCACCTCGGCTCGACCTCTCAAAGGACTTCACAAGGACGAAGTCACCAGGCCGGATATTATGGCCTTCTCCTGTGGACCGGTCCAGGAGTGCTTCTTGAACCTGTTAATGAACGGAAACCAAGCTATCAGTTAATTGTGCCAAATAGTCATTCATCAAAACACAAGGTACATCGTACACTGAGCTTGTTTTGGGCACCCCCCCCTACGTCATGGGGCGCCCAAAAACGATCTCATAGGGCGTTAGGCCCGTCCGAGAATGCAGTACTGATCTGATAGACAATAATGCCAAAGGCAAAGCATCTGGCCAAGTCAGAGAGGTAGAAGCTTGTATTTTTGCTATTTTGAGCTTCAACTTGCCATTATACTTTTCCACCAATCCAGCTGATTGTGGGTGGAACACTGCATGAAACTTTTGCGTTATTCCTAATCCTTTCAGGACATACTTAACAACGTCCGCCACAAAATGGGACCCGTTGTCACGCCACAACAATCTACAAACACCATAGCGAGGAAAAAAATCCTTCAACAGCACCTTAGCAGTAGTCATTGCAGTATTGTCCTTCATAGGGTATGCTTCAATCTATTTGCTGAATGCACAAACCACAACCAGAACATACTTTAGAATATTACAGCGTTCCAGCTGAATATAATCCATTTGCAATACTGCAAAAGGTGCAGTAGGTGTTGCAAATCCTCCTGCTGGAGTTTGTGTCCCTTTTCCTGGATTGTATTTAAGACAAATCATGCAGGTCTGTACTACTCTCTTAGACGTGCTAGCAATCTCTGGTTGCTCCCAAACTTGCGTAAGCAATTTCACAATTGCCGAAGCTCCAACATGTGCTAGCCCATGTGCCATCTGAACCATAGGTTGTACGAAGGCTGTGGGTAACTTCCACTTATCCATCTGCTTATTCCTCCAACAACCATCATCGTCCAATTCTCCATCCCTGGACCATTGCTCTCATTCTTTGTTAGAAGCGATCTTTTGTATATCTAACACCTCTTCCCTAGCATTGTGCCACCGCTCAGCTTGTGACTTCACAACATACATCGGAGTGGAGCCAGGCTGCATCGCAGTTTTGCGTGCCACTCGATCTACGAAAGCATTTCCTTGTCCCACTTGATCTGTCACTTTCTTGTGTGCGCTACATTTCACTATAGCTATCTTCTTCGGATAGGTCAAAGCAGTCAAGAGGTTCTGTACTAATTCTCCATACATTATCTGTGCTCCATGTGATGTCAAAAAGCCCCTTTCCTTCCAGAGCAGGCCAAAATCGTGCGCTATTCCGAAAGCATAGCAGCTATCCGTATAGACATTCACGCATAACCCTGCACTAAGCTCACATGCTCGTGTCAACGCTATCAATTCTGCTGCTTGTGCTGATTTCTGCGGTATGCGTGCTGTCTCCACTATTGTGTGTAGCGTAGTAATTGCATATGCTGCTGAGGTAGTTCCATCTGGTAACTTCAAACAAGACCCATCCACCCACAGCTCTCCATCCACATCTGTAAAGGGCGTATCTTGCAAGTCAATACGACCCTTTGTCTGTTCCTCAGTCACAAAGACACAGGCATGTGTCTCTTGCGCCTCAGGCCGAGTCACCGGAAAGGGCAACAACGTAGCTGGATTTAGTGTTGCACATCTCTTCAACGTAATATAAGAAGCCAACAGCGTTAGCTCATATCCTGTTAGATGAGCACTAGTTAGATGATGTGTCTTCGTTTGATTTAAAAGGGCATCGACAGCATGGGGGGCCAACATCAAAAGCTTATGAGATAACACAATCCCTTCACTCTGACGTATTGACACAGCTGTTGCTGCAACTGAGCAAAGACAACCAGACAGTGCTCAAGCAACAGGATCAAGCATTGCCGAGAAGTATGCACAGGGGCGCTGTTTGTCGCCGTGCATCTGCACTAACACTGATAATGCGCATCCATCTCTCTCATGTACGTACAATGTAAAAAGTTTTGTGTAATCAGGGGTACCTAACACTGGTGCTGAGCAAAGAGCCTGTCGTAATTGTTGGAAAGCATCCTCACACTCATTTGTCCAGGGAAGGGGAACTGGAGTATCCTTTGTCAAAAGTGCTAACAGTGGTTTAACTATGTATGAAAACCCTAATATCCACTGTCTACAAAAGAAAGTGAGACCCAGGAAAGCTTGAACATCTTTCTGCGTGGAGGGTGCTGGTGTATCCAAAATGGCTTGAATGCGATCTGGTGTAAGTGCACGCCCCTAAGTAGGTTACCTTTGGTCTACAATATTGCAATTTATTTTTCGATACTTTATGATTGTGCGATGCCAAGAAAGTAAGCAAAGACAATGTACACTCTTCACATTGTTCGGGGGTGTCGGCCGCCAACAAGATATCATCCACATATTGTATAAGCGCCACACCTTCAGGTAGAATAAAAGAATTCAATTGTCGTTTCAATGCTTGACTATAAAAACTGGGACTCTCAGTATAGCCTTGAGGAACTCTACAAAATCTGTACGATCTATTATTCAAAGTGAATCCGAAAAGGTATCGGCTGTCAGGATGAATAGGGATCAAAAAGAAAGCGTTCTTCAAGTCTATAACAGAGAACGTCATTGCAGTTGGCGGGACCAGAGTCAGAAGTGTCGTAATGTCAGAAACCACTGGGTATTGAGGTATCACTATCTTATTAACCTCCCTCAAATCGATAATAAATCAATAGATCCTGGTATCAGTGTCTTTCTTCAAAATTGGTAGTATAGGACTGTTACACACATTGTATGAAACTTCTTCAACAACCTCTACTTTAATAAGATCCTGCACTATCTGTATAAGCGCCTCCTCCCCCTCCTGTGAGATGCGATACTGAGGCAGGCGCGGCAACAAAGCTCCCTCCTTTACACTAATGTGTACCAGGGGAATGATCATCTGTCCCACATCAGTATCCGAAGTAGCCCACAGGGTATGAGGTAAAGAGGCCAATGCAGTATCTTCTTTAATCGTACACACCCTCTCCATTGTCGAATAATTGTCATTCAATATAACACGTACTCCTTCAGGGGAGCATTGTATCGTAGCCCGGAAATTCTTGAGCATATCCAGGCCCACAATGTTATCAGGCGTGTTCGGGGAGAGCAAAATTGGACATGGTGTAACAAACTTATCTATATGAAGTGCAAGAGGTTGTGATGGTGGGCACCGAGACCGCCCTCATCGCTGCCACCGATGACATCCGAGCCCTGATGGACAATGGAGAAACAGCGGCCCTCATCCTCCTAGACCTCTCCGCGGCATTCGACACTGTCTGCCACCGCACCCTAGTGCAGGGCCTCAGCAACGTCGGAATCCAGGAGAAGGCTCTGGAATGGATCATCTCCTTCCTCGACGGAAGAACACAGAGAGTCCGCCTACCACCGTACAAGTCAGAGGCCACCGAAGTCATCTGCGGCGTCCCTCAAGGATCGTCGCTGAGCCCCACCCTCTTCAACGTCTACATGAGCCCCCTCGCGGCCATCGCACGCCAACACAACCTCAACATCATCTCCTACGCTGACGACACCCAGCTGATCCTCTCCCTGACCAACGACCCCGCCACCGCCAGAGCCCACCTTCACGAAGGGATGAAAGACGTAGCCGAGTGGATGACGACCAGCCGCCTGAAACTGAACTCAGACAAGACGGAAGTCCTCATCCTGGGTTCCTCGCCCTCCGCCTGGGACAACTCCTGGTGGCCCCCCGCCCTGGGCACCGCACCCAAACCGACAGACCACGCACGCAACCTGGGCTTCATCTTGGACTCCTCCCTCACCATGACCAGACAAGTCAACGCCGTCTCCTCGTCATGCTTCAACATCCTGCGCATGCTACGGAAGATCTTCCGGTGGATCCCCACTGAGACCAGGAAGATGGTCACCCAGGCCCTCGTCACCAGCCGACTGGACTACGGCAATGCCCTCTACGCCGGAACCACCGCGAAGCTCCAGAAGAGACTCCAGCGGATCCAGAACGCCTCAGCCAGACTCATCCTCGACATCCCACAACACAGCCACATCTCCGGACATCTGAAAGACCTGCATTGGCTCCCCATCAACAAAAGAATCACCTTCCGTCTCCTCACCCACGCACACAAAGCCCTACACGATCAAGGCCCGAGCTTCCTCAACAGCCGCGTCAACTTCTACACTCCCAAACGCCATCTCCGATCAGCCAGGCACGCCCTCGCCGCCGTCCCCCGCATCCGAAGAACGACAACAGGAGGAAGGTCCTTCTCCTACCTGGCTGCCAAGACCTGGAACTCCCTCCCGACGGACCTGCGCCTGACCCAAGACCACCTCTCCTTCAGGAAGAAGCTCAAGACCTGGCTTTTCAAGCAGTAGCAGCACTCCCCCCCCCAAGCGCCTTGAGACCCTCTGGGTAAGTAGTGCGCTCTATAAATACCTTTGATTGATTGATTGACTGATAAGAGAAGGCGTTCCATTAACCCTATAGATGTAATTGTTTAGCCAGACAGGGGAGTCCTCGGAACCAATTCTTTAGACAAAGCGCTGCGTAGCTCCTGTGTCAACCAGGAACCGATCAGTAGAACCCAAAACATGTGCTGTAACATAAGGACCCCTCTGATCTACTGGCACTTCAACTGATTCCTTACCCCATCCTACGCAATCCTATGCATACTGTGAATCGTGCTTTTCAGGAGGTACATACTCAGACATTTAATATTGATTCCGTCAATCAAAAACATTAGACCCATCCTGCGGTCGCATACTAGAATCAAACCTAGCTCGATCCTTCGTGTTGCCCCAAGGGCCTGAAGAACCTCCCCTACTCCTCATCGGTCCCTGCCCACGCTCTTGCCGCTGTGCACGCAACAATGGACACTCGTTTGCCCAATGGCCTCTCTGCCTACAATATGCAAATTGATCCCGGGCCAAATCAGTGCGGCCCGAGGAAGAACCAGGAAAATTCCGACCGCCCCTTTCATTACCTCTACGAGGTGGTCCATACACTTGTGCTAACATAGCCTTCATTTTTAAATCTTTAGATTTCTTTTCATCATTACCCTTCGCTTCTAATTCCTGACGTTCATAATACTGAGCCATCGTCAGGAGGGATGCCGGTGCCGAAGTCCTCCAAGAGCTTTCACTCGCTTTCAATCAAGCTGCTACTCCCGGCAATAAATTCGAAACATATTTATCAATGAAAATATGCCGACCCATGTCGTCCGTAAGCGACTGGCCACTGAAATCATGAAAAGTTTCCTCAAATCGTGTAAAGAAATCTGAGACTGATTCATGTGCTTTCTGTTTACATGACGCTAACATAGTCCAATCAATCTTTTTAGTAGGAATGATCGTTTTTAATTTAGTCAAAATGGCAGCTTGAAGTTCTAGAATCAACTGGGGTAGTTTCTGTGCAGGCTTCCTATCTCTATCCTCATCTTCAAGATCCACCCATCTAGCCTTAAAGGTTACAAGATCGTCCACCTTTTGTACAGATCTCCACATATCTGGGGGTAATATAAGCCAAAAAACTGTCACTACTTCATTAGAAAGAAACTCAGTAAAGTATAATTTCTCCCTATCCTGCCATACTTCAAGATATTTCAATAACTCTGCAAGGTAAACAGTATCCTTGTTAACCCGATAAGCAATCTTTCGGAGTTCAGCCATACGGTCGACCGATAACATGGACCGCATATCCACCTTCTGTGCGGGCGGTCCAGAATCCTGATCTCCTCCTCTCAGAGCAGATGGGCCAGCGTATGGGGCGGAGAGCAATCTAATAACGAAAAATCATCATCATGTTTATTAAGGGCAGGATAAAGAGGCTGTCAAACAGGATACTGGCCAGATACTTGCAACCAACGTTCTTTTCCCTGTTTATCTTCTAATTCCTTTGCTTTGCACTTTTTCGACTCTTGCACTCTCTCACGCTCACTCTTTCATTGCTCTTTCTCAATCAGTGCCTGCTCACGCTTCTCACGCTCTCGCACCTCTTTCACCAACATACGTATACACTCGAACATTTCTTGCCTCACTCGCCGCTTGCACATACACTGCTCTACATACTCAATTTTCCGCAAATCAAACGATCCATACAGAGGCCATCGTAACTCAGGATCCTTTTTGGTATATTTCCTCCATAACGTGCTGTACATTATAGGGGAAAGACCAAATTTCACATACATATCCCTATTCGGCGTCCCTTCCGGGGGAGCCGGCTGTGATTCTTCAAGTATCAACCAGTCATTTCCAAAGCAGCAGCACCACTTACGGAGTGCGCCAAAAACAGGCATGTCAGAAATAGTACAAAATATGCAATATTATAATAAAAATGGCACTTAAAACGTTGCGGTCCTCAAATCCAAAGTTCAGGAGAAATATCTCCACATTGCCTGCCTATATGTGTTGCAACACATATATGTACAAATTCAAACCAAACAATATGACTAGTCACCTCAAACAAACAAACAAATTAGTTGCGGCAAGCGTATCCTAAAACTGCCTTGCCAATCAAGACTACCAAAGGCTCAAGGCAAGTACCGTACAACGATTCTTACCAATCAAGAGCGTCCAGATTCAAACTGCCAAGTTCCAAATTCGCCCAAACGGCCACTATGCGGCAAACTGACAGAAGAGGTCTCAGTCGAGGACCGGCACCACCCAGATGGTCAGATCGGAAGGAAAGAAAGAATACCTCGGGATGCCAGGACTAAAAGGCGCCGCTGGCAGTGATCACGTCCCCGGCAAGGCTCCAATCCTTCTTCACGACCAATTCTTCGAGCATCTGAGTCACCGATGAGCCCCACGTGATGGGCACCAATTGATGAATACAGGCCTCAGCGAGGCCTGCGAATGCTAAGGTACACCCTTCTGTGTACGGAGTCCTCAGACTACACAAAGAAATTGGCACGGAAACTGGAAATACAAAAACATAGTTTAATAAACCTTTAAAGGTGGTAGTACAGCCCACACAACACTCTACAGTATTGTACAAGGTAGCACAAAGAACTCAGGCATGCAGTCCCCTTTTATACACAAAAGAAGGGGCTCATAAGTAGGCGGTTACAGCTCAAAACATGATTTACGACCATATATGGACATTTCTTGAACATGAGCGATACATGGGTGGAGTTAACGGTTCTTAACACCCACCGAAATGCACATTCCAATCTACGCTAATCAGAGACAGATGTGACTCCTACTGAGCATGCGCGAGACGCACAAGGAACTATTTATAGTCTGTTGCTGGGAAAACTCCAGGGGTGATAATCAATGAGGTAGGACTCGCCTCGTGGCGAGCACATGGCAATGTATGGCACACAAGATGGACGCCAGAAAACAAAATGGAGTCTGGCCGTATTTTAAGTACGGGCGGGAAAACTAGAAGAAAGACACAATAGCATGTCTTCAGCGAATGCTTAATACTATCGCTGTTTTATTTACAACAGTTGGTTTGCGGATTAAAAACAATGAAGAGAAGAAGCTCATAAAGTATACTCTTTCAGGAAGTAGTCAGGCAATTTAAAAGTGTTCAAATGATAAAATGGAGTTTTCTTTTGCAAATTGGTGTGCAAACATAATAACCTTCCCCTTCCAATGCTTAAAGGAAAAGGATCTGCTTCGAAACCAAATTTAGGGGCCTATTAGGATGGCGGACAGACCTGCGTCCGTCCGCCACCCCAGAGTAGGAGGGACCATCCGAAGGGGCAGCGGCGGTCCCGCCCTGCAGATTAGGATGTGACCGCCCCCCTGGCGGTCACATCCTGTATATTTAACATTGCGGCAGGTGCTGCTTGAAGCAGCACATGGCCAATGTTAAAAAAACATGTTTTCCTTTGCATGCACGAAGCTGCAGGCACCGCGTGGTGCCTGCCGCTTCGTGCACGCAAAGGCAGGGGGGTACCACAGGTACCCCCCATGTGCACCCCCCTTCACCCCAGGAGGCCCACAACTGGCCCCCAAAGAATAGTCCGTATGACTTTCCACGGCGGAAATGCCGCCCTGGAAAGGCATAGGACCTCCGCCATCCTAATATGGCTGGCGGTGTCTGATAGACACCGCCAGCCATGTTAGAGCTTTTCCGCCGCGGTCAGAAGGCGACCACGGCGGAAAAGGGGTGGACGGAAAAAATATCCCCCAGCCATCCTAATCCGGCGGGGGTTCTTTTTTCTGTCCGCAGCGGTTAATACGCTTGCTCCGGACCGGCGGTGGCTTCCCCCTGCCCAGAGGATGCGGATTAACCGCAATCCTAATGAGGCCCATATGTATTATACCAAATTGAAGAATTTTGGATGTAAGAGTACATTTAGACATATCAATAACATATTTGAAGGAGAAATTTGTCAGGAAAGATTGTTCAAATGAGACTTATCATGGAGTAGGGTTATCATGAAAATCGTTGATCATAGCATAAAATTGGCAGATTGAAAAAGAATGGTATAACTTAAACTCAGGAAATCAGACACCCCCTCACATATTGGTTATTTATGGTTAAAGAGGGAAATACATGGATGCTTATTGTTCCAGAGCAATTTGCAACAAATAGAGTACATTTTATAAAGTACTATATAGGGATTTTAAATGATAACATAGAAATAGCATCGAGGACATTCGGATGAATAGTGCAAACTGCTGGATGTACCAACTCTGTGGTAGGTTGTAGAAAAGCTTGCATAATAAAACACATGAAAGAGGAAAAATAAAAAATTAGAATACTGGCAGTCACAAATGAAATAAGGACACTGAATGTGTAAAGTATAGACCAGATGAGGTAACTTGTACCATCAATTTATATACTTATTGGTATTTGATAAGGACAAAGTCAGTTTGCAAAATCCTCTGATGCTGAGACAGTCATTATGAGGAGAAGGGCATTACCTATATCTGAGGAAAATGGCAGCCACTCCCAAAGTAAATCATGAAGTATTTAAAATGAGGAGAAGTAAGTTCATATTATTTGATGAAAATAGGTAGAGTATGCCATGGTATGCTCCCTTAAGTGCCAGTTGATAAACCATTTTTAGTCTTTCCTTTTGAAAATAACATATATAAAAAAAGGGTGCAGTAAAAATATCCTGAGAACAGCATGATAAGTAAATGGCGACCACACGTGTTAAGAGGAGAATTCACCACTGTGGCTGAAATGTGAGGCCAAAAGATGAATGCATTAGGAGTCCTGCAATGAGAAGCTCAATTGCTGACTGAAAACATGAAAAGGAGCGACTGCCCCATGTCAAATTGACTTTTTAAGTTTAAAAGAGCTTTGCTGAAAGCTAGAGCTCAACGGTCTGCCACCATCTTGTTTGGTGCAGAAACCACGACCGATTAAGTTTCCTATTCTCATCAGATATTTCCACTAGTTCTGTTTGTCAGCCTCTAAGATTAACTACAAAACACTTCACAAGTTGACTCTACTCACAACAGCAGTCCCTGAAGCACAACATTCCAAGATTAGATACAGGGTGATGAAACATGAAATGAAAGCAGATAGCAATTTATTTTCCTGATGGGCACCAAAACTCCATCACAAACTCTTAATTTTCTTTTTGCAATTGGTGGAAATTGGGTTATTGGTAGGGGTGGGATATGCACCTACCTCTAATAAGTCCACTAACACGGAATAGGGTATAGTTAAGCCTCTTTCCCAACCCTTGGTAGCTGACAATGAGGAGTCAGGCCTAACTTAGGAGACAAGAGTATAAAGCATTTAAAGACACCAATACATCAAATTAGTAAGACACAACACACAACAACAGTTAACAGGAAATATTTTCATGAACAAATAGACACCAAAATGACACCAATCCAATGTAGGGAAACAGAGATATAAAAGTATAAAGATTAACCACTGTATAGTGCATAAAAGCCTACAGTGACACTCTGGGACACCTGGCCGCCCATGACTGGAACAAAGTCAAAGTTTCAGGCCGACTGCAATAGAGCCCTAGTCAGATACACTAAGCGGATGCCCAGGTCAAAATTTGACCTTCACACTTAGAAACTTTTCTGGAGAGTTTTCTTCTAATAGCCCTTGACCCTTTACAGCAGGCTGGATTTGTAGAGACTTGACTTTCTGCAAGGCCCTAATCAAATCCTGGAAGCCTGCAGTTCTGGTGCTTCAAGGGGGATGAACCTGAAATGCTGGCTGGGTCGCAGTTGAAGGTAGTCGTCTTGCCTACCGCAGTCGGGTCGGTCACCTTATGGAGCTTTTCCACCAAGGCCTCCAAAGACCTCCAAACTTCAGGAAGTGCTTCCTGAAGGTCTTTTTGTGGATTCAAAGAGCCCAAATACAAATCCAATCGACTAGAATCTCTTGACTGGTCTCTGGAAAGTCTGGACCATAACTCCCACAATGCATCTGACCAAATCCTTAAAGGTTCACTAGGAATACTCTAGGATGGGGACTCTTGAAGGAGATGATGCAGGTGGATTCTGTTAACCTGTAGCTGCAGGGAGTCCATCCCTTAATCCTTCTTGAAGCAGGCACAGTCTCCAGGGCTGTAGTAACAAACTGTACAGCAGGCGCAGTCATTCAGAGTGCAGGCCTTTGGGTGCAAAATCAGATTCTGGCAGGGCAGTTCTTCCTTTCCTTGTAGTTTCAAGCAGCAGATCTGAGGGACCATGCAGCTGTCTGATATTTATTCAATGTTTTGTGGCAGCAAGCAGGAGCCCCCTCTGTCGAATGAGAGGCTGGGTGCCACCCAAAAGCATGACAACATCCTTCAAAGTCTGGCACCTTCTTGTCCCACAAAGCACTGCATTGGATGAATTCTCTCCAGAGGAGTAAGAGCTGGCAAAACCAACCCACAGTGGGGCTCATTTTTATTAGCTCTCCTTCCTCTTACATCTTCAAATTCTTGTTCTAAACCTGCCATCTGTCTGGGGCACAGGATGTGGGGGCTAGATTGGCCTGGCATTCCTTACTGATCCGCTCTCTCTTTGAGCTCAGTTTTATTAATCCAGCCCCATCTTAAGGACCCATCCTCCCCAGCTCTATCCATCAGATCACCTTTGCACCTTCCAGGCCACTTATCAACTAATCAAAGCAGCCATGCTAAGCCTGTTAAACAACATCAATCAACAGAGACCACTAGAAGTCTGGATTTTGATATACAGAAGCGAACGTTCCATAACTTCTGTTCTTTACTATTTATGAAAGCTTCAACAGTGGCAAGTTGTTGGAGTAACCAATACTAACCTTGAAGGCCTTGAATGATATTTAACTCCTTTCCTAGCAATATTCATGGCTGAATAAAATATTGATATGTTAGTCTATGGAGCTAAGTATATACAATGAGGAAAAATGAAATGGGACATTTTTCCCTCACCAGGGCATAAAAAACATTTTGTATAAGGCCCATGCTTACAGGTACGTGGCCCCCACCCCTAGGACACCTAGGGAGATCTTGGGGTACCTAGTTAGCAGACTATTAGGTAGATTATCACTTTTAAAATGCCCATGCCACCAAACTTGAGTTTGCACACAATTTTGCTTTTAAAGACAGTCTGCAAGGCCAAGCTGCCTCAGACTACAGACACCCAACAGTGCACACCTACAAGTGCAGGAAATCTGCTGGCCTCTAAACGTCCATGCCCTATTCCTATTATATACTAGGGATGTATAAGGAGCTAGCAGTACCAATAGGGGGAATTTACTTTTAAAGACAGGCTGCAAGGCAGGAATGCCTTTAAATGGGTCTGTCATTGTCAAGTGCATGTGTACCCTATAACATGTAACTTTACATATAGCACTGGCCTGTATCGGGTTAGCACAGGCCAGGGTACAGTCAGTGTCAGTTAACACCAGTATCATTCAGCAAATATGGGGGTAAACAGGGCAAAACAATCACTTTATAACAGCAATCAAATGAACACACGTCTTTTAACACAGTATCTCACTCATCCTAATTTATTGCCACTGACTGCATCACTTGTCTCCAAAAATCCTATATTCCCCTCTCGTGTTATGCTATGCATCTTTTAATCACCTCGCATTATTGTACAGCACTTTGTAGCTGGTTTTTCACTATATAAATACTGTGCATGAAAGCTCTGCTTCCTTTGCTGCAATTCAAAGCACATTCCTTTTCATGTGCACCAGACTACTATTTATCAGCAAGTAACTGGTGCTTGGCTTCTACAGGTCTACCATTATGCTATGCACAGCGTATAATTTGTTGCACCTGAAACTGCTACTCACATTCAGCTGCTCTGGCAAACATCAATGTTGACGTTTTTTACTACCTTGCATGCACTGCTTGAGACTCTGGAGAGACTCACATGCTCAATAGTGCCAACACCACTCTTTCTTATCCACTAGAATCAATACTGTCTTTCATCCTAGATCCTGCTATCATTTTGTAATGCAGTCTTGGGCTGTCTCTGTACCGCTGAACCATTTCAGATGGCTGTTCTTTTGACAAGTGCCCAGATTCAATCATTACCTTCTCTTTTTACAACAACTTTATAATATAAAGAGGGCCACACAACCTGAATTCAGAAAAACATTAATAAAAGAACAAACATTAAGGCAAACCTTTGCTGCGCTCAACAATGTAGGATACAAGAACGCTGGTCTGCACCCAGTCAGGCCAGAGCCCATCAAAATAGGAATTAGGAAGTTCATGGCAAAATAAAAAATAGAATGTACCGAAAAACATCAAATGAAGGAGGCTCTGGGGAGAACTTTCATTGCAAGGACAGATAAGAATGGGCAAGTAATCCTACTGTTCAAGGGAAAAACAGAGATAACATCTTGTGATCCCCAGCCTAATCTGGTTCAAAGAGTCCTGTCCCATGTGTTAATAACAAAGTCCAGGCTCTGCTTCATACTTATATTGGTTTGGATCAAGACATCATATTGATTCTGGGTCTTTGCCAGTTCTACCACCTCTCTTTGGCTCAGCCTCCAGCTCAGGTAGGATCTTGTTGCCCAAGTCCTATCTATTTTGTTTATTTCATGTGACTGTAGATAATTGGTCTCAAGAGTTTCAAGCCCCTACTTGGAATAGTCCACCCATTGGTTACGGGTCGTCCAAATCGCAGTGCAAACAGTCGTCGATCACCCCCCTGTTAAAGGTTACCTGGGGATTACATCAAATTGAGCACCTCAGTAATACAAATCCAAGTTAATCTGATCTTCCACATAATCTATTCCAAGCTCTTGATAAATAGCAAAAGCGGTGGAACTCGGGGGAAGGCCTACAAACTGTCTTCAGATTCTATTCCCCTTGGCCTACAGGCCTCAACTGCCTTGTATCCCCCAAAAATAGTCCCATAGGTTAACACATGTAAACATTTCCTCCAATACACTTCAAGGATTGGCACAATATGCTTCTTACCTATGGTACAGGCAAGGTTGGACACAAAAGCTCCAGAAGTGAAAGCCATAACCTACTCCTAGCAATACGTGGGGACTAAGTGCTTCTCAAATCAAATGTAACTATAGAATAGGGGAACTCATTGACTATCACAATTGGTTTGTCTTGGATGACCAAAGTCATCTCACTTCAGTCTCACAAGTTTCTTAATTCCTGTACTATAGTTTGTAATTTTAGTAGGACTAGATTGTCTTCTTCGATTATTGTGTAATAATTATCACTCACTAACAATCTCACATTATCCTCTTTATTTTTAACAAAGTCTGTAAGATTGTGCATGCTATTTTAAAGATTCTAATTAAGGGTGAGTTAACATAGGAGAATAAATGAATATGTCTCTGGAGCTCACCTGAATGGGTTATAACTTGGTGCAACAAACATTAAATTAATCATATCTTTTTAATCACAAACACATTTTCGTGCATATTTCTATGTTTGAAAATGTGTAGTTTAATACTGCACATGTTCATTTGAATGGGAATAGTTACCTACATATTTCTACCCACTTATTTCACACAGCGCAATTCTCTTGGCAGGCTCTCTTCAATGGAAAATATGGAGATGGTGAATCACACACTGGTTGCAGAATTCATCCTGGTAGGATTCACAGATGACCCAGCACTGCAGGTTATACTCTTTGGGCTCTTCTTCAGTGTATACCTGATCACTCTGCTTGGCAACATGGGCATTATACTCATCATATGGAACTCTCCTGCTCTTCAGACACCCATGTATTTTTTCCTTAGCCATTTGTCCTTCACCGATGTATGCTACTCTACCGTGATCACCCCTAATATGCTGGCCAACTTCCTCAAGCAGAAGAAATCCATTTCAGTCATGGGCTGTGCTGCACAGATGTACTTCTTTGCTTCTTTAGCTACTATTGAGAACCTCTTGTTGGCGGTGATGGCTTATGACCGCTATGTGGCGATATGTCATCCCTTGCTTTATTCAACTATTATGAGAAGCAGAATTTGTTTACAAATGGTAATCATGGTCTACACATGCGGGTATTCGACTGCTTTGATACATACGGTCCTCACAGTCAGACTGACCTTCTGTGGATCAAACCTGATTAACCATTTCTACTGTGATGTACCCCCAGTGCTCAGTCTTGCATGTGTCAATGCCTACCAGAGCAAGGCAGTTATATTCGCACTAGCCGTCCTGCTGGGCACAGGTTCCCTCCTGGTGACACTACTGTCCTACACCTATATCATCGTCACCATTCTCGGGATCAGTTCTTCTACAGGAAGGAGGAAGGCTTTCTCCACCTGTGCCTCCCATCTTACAGCGGTGGGCTTGTTCTACGTTACTGTCCTCTTTATCTATCTGAGGCCTCCTTCTAGTTATTCAGAAACTCAGAATAAAGTTGTGTCTGTTTTTTATGCTATTGTGATACCCATGCTTAATCCAATGATCTACAGTCTGAGAAACAGGGAAGTAAAAGAAGCCTTCAGAAAAGTAATAATGACTACCAAGTAACGTCTGTTCTTGCTTATAAGAGAGGTTGGAGCACTAAATTGTAAATCTGTTTTTCAGAAGATAGCAGTCCTTCTTTTGTGTTCATTAACATTATCTTTTGACCCTAGTTGCTTACAGCAAGTGAAAAACTGTCCTCCACACGTTCATGAATTTAAAAATAATAAATTACTTATTTGCCAGTAGTATAAGCTTCATAAAAAAGCATGTATTTGCCTGTATTACTGAACATGTGTCAACTTAATACACATAGGTTTTAAAATAGACTTAGTTCCATATCAGAAAATAATGCACAATATTTGGTGCTGCATTGCTAAGAAAACAGTGAAATAAGATAACCATAAAAGGGCATATTTAGGAAAATGGTGGTGCAGGGCAGCACAGCAAGCCACATTGCTGCGCTGCCATATGTCACTGAGAAAGGGCTGGATTGCGTCATATTCATCCAAAATCCTCCCCCCTGCGTTAGCACCATTTTTGCAGCTTAGCAGCAACGCAGGCACCATTGTATGCAGAAAAAGTGATGAATTTGTGGCGAAACCTCCCATAAATATGCCCCTTAGTATAGTAATGATTACTTACCTTGTCAATCTATCAATATAGTGGATTTGATATCTTTGAGTCTTATGGCCACGATCTAAGAAACCCATCCACCCGCGTAGCTAGAGAGGGTGGTTGGGAGGGGGGGGTCTGCCCCAGGCGGCAGAATTTTGAGGGCGGCGGCCGCGCGGCACTGGCCCGTTGCGGCGGCCTTTATAATTTATTTGGGGACATTGACTTCTGTCAGTCAGTGTCCTCAAATAAATTATAAAGGCCGCCGCAACAGACCAGTGCAGCGCGGCCGCCGTTTTGGAAGCGTTTCTCCAGCATGGTTCCTCTGTGCATGTGCAGCAGCACCGCACCACACGTTAGAGCTGCAGGAGCCCTCGAGCGCCTCTCCTGACCCCAACTTGACTTGGGCCAGAGTTCCAATGCGCGGGCGTTGGTTAACTACGGAAGCTCTCAAGTACATCAGCTCTGCCTCCAGTCCCCAGTGCTGCAACGCGCTCGAGCCTGCCAGGTGAGGGCTTCCTTGTGGCTTGCAGGTTAATTTTAAATAAATACTTTTGAGTGATGTTATCGTACTGAGCTATGTACAACCAGATTTGCATTGCTCGACAAACATGGTTTTGATCATTCTAAAATGGCAGTTCGCATTTTCGCCTGTATATCACAGTAAGGAAATACTTCCCGTGGCCCCATTTTTAGCCATATCGCTTGAAAAGCTGCATTACATTGCACATATCTGCACCCCCAGCATGTGGTTCTCTCTGTTTTCGTAAAGCACTCCAGCATTTTAGAAACTAACAGCCAGATTCATCAAAGACCCGTTTTGCGAGTCTTTAATAGCGATTCATAAGGAATCGCTATTACAGACTCGCAAAACGGGATTCATGTAGGAATCGCAAAATTAAATGCGATTCCTACACATTCCTTATTTGCGATTAGCAAATTGCTAATCGCAAATAAGGAATAACTCCCCATTCATTCCTATGGGCCAAAAGGCCCATAGGAATGCATGGGGAGTCATTCCTTATTTGCGATTAGCAATTAGCTAATCGCAAATGAGATTGCGATTTCAAGGGTGCAGGGGTTTCCAAAGGACACCCTGTAACACCCCTGAAATGTAAAATTACACAGATGTTACACACACACATGTCCAAAGGACATGTGTGTGTGTAACATGCAACTTAGAAAAATGCTTTTAAAAGCATTTTTCTAAGTTTTCGCTATTTACCACGAGGTTTGACCTCGCGGTAAATAGCAACCCAAATTTGCGAATTCGCAATTTTTACATGTTTCAAGAATAGCATTTAAGGAATCTCTAATAGAGATTCCTTAAATGCTATTCATCGCAAATTTGCAAGTTCTTAAATAGCGAATTTTGCATTTGGGATGATGAATCCCAAATGCAAAAATTGCACTCGCAAAGGGCCAGATTCTCAGAATCTGGCCCTTTGCGAGCGCAATTAAGCTTGATGAATCAGGCTGTAAGTGTTCCAATCTATACTTAAAATGCGGTTTCAGATATGGAAGCATTTCAGCCAAAACTGCTTTGACATAGCGTGTATTTCACAAATACAACAAAAAGGCACTCGCTTCTGCCTAGCTCTCGTGGTTTACTTGAGGTGATATTGTTGCTTGCAGCATACCAGCCATTGAACAGTCACTAGACTCAGTAACAAACCACTTCTCGACTTTTTGATATGAACCTGCTGCACTCTCGGTCTGAGGTTTGACACTCCTTGTCATTTAATTAAATTACCCTTTTGACATAAATGAGGCTACTATTGTCACAATAGTCGAGTGATTAAAGTAAAACATAACATGCTTTGCTTTTCCACACTATACCCTGGATAGTGATTCATGTTTTTTAAAAGTACACAATTTTAATATTTCATTTCTGCATCTCTACATTAGCACATATTTTAAAACTAACTAAGGTCTGATCTAAGCTGGTGATAAGCTGAGTACTGTACACCTCGAGGGAGTGAGATAAATGTCACCTGACCCCTCTGATTGGTAACGTTTTGTTGGCTAGTACACTAATAGACTGAGCCCTCTAAAAAATCCCCCCCCCCCCCGCCCCATGTATTTCTCTCTTGGAAGTAAATTGTTCTTTAATGTCAGAAGGGATTTGCTAGAGCGGCAACGCTATCGTTTCCAGCTGGTGGCATCCATCTGAGTAAAATGGGGTAGATAGGAATCACTTTAAAGCTCCGGTGAACTTGACACGTTCCTTCATTCTCTAATTTTCATAAGGAAGAGTTGCAGACCATGGTAGTTAAGAGATAAACTTTTTGGTACCGGAACACTGCAAGAATTTCTAAGCATTTTTTGAAAATTAGGCATTCTCTTGTGATTGCACCGTGCACATTTCCTGCTCAGTTGTGGAGTGCCATATAAGCTGTCAATAAAATAATTTTAGAAGTAATTCTTCCTACAAAGTGCTGCCAGTGGAGGGATATAGTTTGTGTTTAAGCCATACCCTTAATTACACAAGCCATGCATGCCCCTTTAGGAGACCCCCCCTTCTTTCAGCCAACTTAGTTAAAACCCTGATGTCAAGCTCCTCCATTTCTTCTGCTTTGCTACAGTTTTAAAATGGATCATAAAAGTTTATGGTTGCTCAAATAGATGTTATTTATATGTTTCCCTCACCTTCATTGCTTGGTTTTGCGCTTGAGAAAGTGTCACTCATAGACGTTGACATGTCACTCATAATTACACTGAAATTCTGAAAATGTCACACATTGTAAACTGAAACCTTGGCATCTATGGCGGCGCTGCCCAGAGTGTTGGCAAAAACAAGCAGAGAGTCCTGCCATGGCCTTTGCTTGTCGCCTGGCAGGCCAGAGGGCGAGGCCAGCACCCGGGTCACCTGTTTGATTAGCTGCGGTCCATCTCCTTGGATACCTTGGGCACTCGGCCATGCTGCAGTCCTATGGGAGTGTGGGCATCAGATCTCTTTGGTCTCTCGGGCTGGACTGGGACTGCTTGCCTGGCGTGGGAAACCAACTACCGCCCGCCTGATGCACTCGGTGACCACTGGTACTGAAGGACACACAGCCAGGGTGCGTTGGTGATGGGCGGAGCTGCCATGAACATAGTGGACCCAGGTAGGGGATGTTTGTTTCGGAAATTATTATTTTAATAACTTGAAAGAAGTCTCTTTACTCTAGAACACATTTATTCCACACCATGGCTTGGAGATTTCATCACCCCCACTTTCCACACACATGTATTAGTGCTACACACAGTGTCAAGTAAACTCTGATGATTAATGTACCTGCTGGAGAGAGATGGGAGTTTCATCTAGTGGCAGTTTTCATTTGTGTGAGGTAGCGCAGGTGGTTTATATCATAGCTGCCAAGTATTCGCATTGCTAATGTGACATTTCCATTGACTCAGACTTATGAAAGACATTCCAAAGCGAAATGTGACACTTCAAAAACATTTTATACTGTGTTAAAATAATGAGTTGCATATTCATTGTGGTTTAAGTCATAGGCTGGGACATCGTTGCAATTTAAATACAGAAGTCGTTAACCACCACTCCTTACCCACCACCACCAGGAATCTATTCCTTTACTGTCTGGTTACACTCATCTGTAGTAACTGAATTAATCAATTAAATATCATAATGCAAACAAATGCATTTCCTACTGATTACTTTAACTTGGATTTATCTTTAAACATACAGTGTGCCTTTATTTTAAATGCTGTTACCTGAAGATGAAGACAATCGAAACTTGGGACAGAATAAATATATTTTGTCCTTCCAGCTTTATTTTTAACTTACTGCCCCTCCTAACCCTCTTCAACCTCATCCGGCCTGGATCTGCCCCATCTGCAGGACTCACCTGTAGTTCCTGAAGGTGGTGCCAGGAGAATTGTGGTCAAACCCAGTGTGGTGGACCTGTCTGCAGACATTGCTGAGGTCATGGACGGGGCAGATAGGGTACAAGGGTCCTGCACAAGCTGTGATGTTATGAGTGAGATGTCACAAACAGGGTAGGTAGAACTGATTTTGGGTTTCCTTCTGCTTTTCCTTCATCGCTGTAGCTAGGTGGGGACGGTCCGTCCAAGGCGGCACTGTTTTGGGGACCGGGCTGTCTATCCCTGGGCCGTGTCATATATGTGTATGTAACTTGCATGATCGAGGTAACTATTAGCGGCGATACTAAGTGTCTCTCGGACCTCTTTCAGGTGCTCGCCGTCCTTTTTCCCCAGCACCCCCCAGGAGGGCGGCAATCTGAAGGATAGCCCCGGGCGCCACAAGCTGTAGCTACGCCCCTGACCCCATCACCAATAATTTGAGTTTGCCTGTTTCCACTGCTGCTTATGAGAGCAGAAAGCAGCACTGTGTTGACAATGGCTCTGTCAGAGCTCCTTCATTCCCTCTCGCAGTGTGGGCATGTGGGAAGGTGTGTTGGTGTGAGCACAATGCTGTACACACTCTCCTGTCTTCCGTGGGTCTGTGTACGCACAGGAGAAGTGGGAGATCGCAGGTGAGACCGCCAATCCCAATTTTGCTGCCACCCTTGTGTCTTTGGAGACAGATGAGGTGGCAGAACTACTTTGGTTAACCATTGTTGCGACGTCACTGCAGTGAATTCAGGCTAAAGGCTTTTAATGAAAGCCATATACAACAGCATTGATGTTAGAGGGATATTATTGATACAGCTCTAACGTACAGCATGAATGGGCTGTGGCATTGACAAGCATTGTGCATTACATGCTAGGTCCGGGGTAATCTTCCCCTCATGATGATAAACCACATGATAATCTGAATTACTTTTTATTGCATTGGTTATGGGGATATTGTTTCCTCTTCCAACTGATTTGAGATGTTTTATGTTCTGAATGCTGCTAAATGTAAATAACCAATGAGAGTTATCACTTCTTGAAAGGTGACAAGAAGATCATGTTAAGGATGCGTAATATGTAACCTACTTCTAGGCCTGGCATGTCCCATAACCTTGAGACAGGCTCATTTCTGACACTGCCTCCCCTTCTTCTAAGGTCCTGAAGAAAGCCCCCCCCCCCGACCGTTCTGGGCAAACATTAGGGCTGAAACATGTCGACCATTTTTATGGACACTTTGGTGTGGTAGACTAATATTAGGTCTTCCTGCGCACGACACTGTTTTTAAACGATCTCGAACCTAGACCTATTAAAATATGATCTAGGTGTATGAGTTTTTAGCGCCGCCAGCTTTATAATTCACTTCACTGGAGCACTTTCGCATAATAATTTGCTTTATTGATTAGTTAGTTAAAACCATAACAAATTTTCTTTACAGCGTTTGACCAATGTTGGATTAAAACAACCTAAATAAAAACAACGCAAACAGTAAACAAAAATTTCAGAATTTTCAAATATAAAAGAAAACTAAAAATTACGTTCAAACGTTATCTTTCCTAGAGCCTTAAGAAAATAAGAGACTTCCTCAGGCATAGTCCGCAGTGCTATGGGAGCTTATTAATGTTAATTTGATATATGCGCTTTTGCTTTCAAGCATTTTTCAAAAGCTAGCAAAAACTTTATCATCTTGCAGTTCATTTGGGGATCAGTTGGATCCAGGCACCCAATAATGGCTGTCCTGCATGTGCGGATTCTCTTTACCAGAAAGGCATTCATCAAAAAAAGTACTCGCTCCCTGTGCAGCTTCTTACAATGACATATTATATGGATTAAATCTTCCTTTGTATTTCCACAGAGACGGCAATCTGTTGATTCAATGAGCTTCCAAGATTGTTCATCGGCTAAAGTTGGAGCACTTTCACATATCTTTTTTTTTCGTTGATCACTACTGCAATAACCAGTGGTTCCGCTCCGGATGGAGGAAGCATACAACAAGAAATGAAAACCAATGATGATGCTCTCATGTTTTTAAAACATGGAGGAGAACCAAGATATACCACCTTACGACTTGTGTATGTGAATGAGGGTTTTTCATGATAACCTACACAAACATTGCAAACCCTGGTTACACAAGTCAAGTGATCCATTCTCTTTTGATATTTAGAGACAACAGTACAAACAACTACAACCCAAACCACCACTTATCCCGTCACACATCAAGGTCCTCACCTACAGAAGCTAAATGCCGCTGCCCCTGTAAGGCAAGATAACTGTACCAGTGAGATCAAAAGGCCAAGAAGTCACAACAACGTTCCACATAGTGGACAGAGAAGCCAATACGCTAGTAGATAGTCACACAGCCAAAGATCTAGGCCTCAGCCGTCAAGACTCTGCAAACAGAAGATGTCCTGGAGCTGTTCTGTTGTGTTTATATCTAGGACCCTAATTCGATATTCCCGATTCATGCCCTTATGTGGTTATAATCAATAATATCCTGATAAAGGCATAAGAATCATATCCATATTCAGTAATAGCCCATGCAGTCCAAAGCACAGCACGGCTACTCACATCGACTCCTAGAAAGCACAACGCGTTCTTTAAACAAACCAAGCCTCCAGCAGCCCGGGAAATCCCCCCCTGCTTTTGTTTTGATTTGAACAAGAACTCCTGGAGTCCAGAAAGAACTGTTAGTTCTTAGTGACGTCTTATGTCCAACCTTACGTCAAACCGGGCACCTTTCAGGTATAAATATACTAACAGTTGCCTTAAGCAAACACACAGTGGTTTGGAGCAGAGCGGTCATCTACTTGTCTGAGAGCCCAGCTGATGCGAGAGCCCAAGGAAGCCGCCCCTCCCGTTTGACGCACTGAGAGAGACGCTGTCTTTTTCTCCAGCCGAGAAAATCCAGCTCCGGTGTTTCCAGCCTACCCTTGCGGGTTGCTGGAAGATCGAGTCCTGAGGAAAGAGATACCAGACCTCCCACATTCTATTACCAAGGTACGGAACTGACTAATCCCTTGAGAGAATTCTTGATGCAGATTCTTGGCAAAACAATTTTAACCAACTTAACTTACACTGCTACTTACTCACTCCTTCCCAAGTATTAGGCTTGGGTCAGGTACACCGGGGTAGGCTTAGTTAGAAGCACCAGTTGAGTACGTTAGTCAATGTATCTATGTATGTATATATTTTATCCATTTTAAAGTATCATATGGCTAAGAAACCATATCAATGCTTTTACAGTATTATTTCATAATACTACTTTTACTGTACGCACTTTACTTCATGATAAGTATTGCAATTGTGGAAACTCATTTCTCTTTCTTGAGAAAGAAGACTGCTCAATAAATAACACCTTTTTATTGAAAACACCCGTCTCTCTATTTCTCTGCACTCTGGTGAAACTAAGTATGCACGGTTGACTGAGTGAAATAGCTGCCTATTGTTTTCACACGACTCTAGAGATAAACTCTTATTCTGAGGGAGCAAAGTTGTCATGTTTAGCGGTTGTCAGAAACTGAATCCCTTCTTGTCTGAATCAGGGAAATTCAACCCTCCCTATTCATTCAAGAAAGTTTCTAGTGGCCTCTGAGCTAGCTGGCGCAAACCTAAATTAAGTATAACATAGTCAGTAGAAACCTAGATGACCTCAGTCCTACGTCTACACTGCTGTTTATGTTATTCCAATGCGCAGATCCTATTGGGAAAATAGGAACTACACTACAGTTCAAAGGACTAGGGTGCATGAAGAGACTGTCCGTCAGACTACACATCGATAAGGCCATGACGCCATTTGCACTCCATCACAGATTCATACCATTTTACCTACGACCACTAGTAGAACAAGAGCAAGTCAATCTAGAACAAAAAGGAGTGATTGAGAAGGTTACCGGGCCGACCCCAGGGTCTCGCCCATGGTGATAGCTGAGAAGCCAAAACAACCCAAGATGCTGAGACTATGCATTGACATGCGCCTACATAACCAGGCAATTAAAAGAGAAAGGCACATCACACCAACAGTTGATGACATAGATGCCGATCGTAATGAAACCCAAAGGTTCTCTAAACTGGACCTCAATGCCAGCTATAACCAACTGAAGCTGGTTGAGGAGAGACAGTACATTATGACCTTCTTGACCCACATAGGATTCCGTCGCTATAAGAGGCTAAACTTTGGGATTTTGTCCGCTGCCGAAATATTCCAAAATGCGGTGCGTGGGATGTTGTCAGGCCACCAAGCCATATTAAATGTAAGTGATGACATCCTAATACATTCAGCAACCATCGAAGAACACCACTGACACCATCAAGCTACGCTGCTATGGCTCTCGGACCATGGAATAACTCTCTACAGAAAAAAATGTTCGCTGTTCCAAAACACCATTGAATTCTTCGGATACGTGTTCAGCCAAGATGGCGTTCAGTTTGACCCCTGGAAATCTCACGCCATCCAGCAAGCACCCACCCCGACCACCGCATCCGAAGTACACAGTTTTCTCGGAATGGCCACTTATTGTTGCAATCTCTACTTGCTCCCCATCGAAAAAAGAGTTACTTTCAAAATACTCACCCATGCCTACAAATGCCTCCATAAGACTGGACCCCAATACCTCAACTATAGAATTACCTTCCACTTACCTAAAAGAGACCTCTTATCCATCAACCTCGTCCTCGCCAAAACCCCACTCATCTGCAGAGCCAAAGCAGGAGAAGAGCCTTCTCCTACATCACAGTCAAGACTTGGAACGAGCTCCCAATCGACATCAGATGAGCGCCCTCCCTGAACACCTTCTGGAAGGTGCTCAAGACCTGGCTCTTCCATTGACCAGAACTGTGCCCCCCATGCCTTCAGACCCTCACGGGTGAGTAGTGCACTTACAATCTCCCTGATTGTTTGATTGACTGTATTGTGGGCAGATTATACCCAATGTTGCCACGATCGCTGAGCCATTACGAGCTCTCAGAAAGTTGCCACCTAGAAGTGGGGCAAAGAAGAGGACAGAGCATTCTAGAACGTGAAAGAAGAGCTATTAAGCAAGACCACAATGGCGTCCTTCGCCGCCGCCTGGATGACCGAACTCCTGGTGGATGCCAACCCAGTGGGCCTCAGAGCACTCCTAACATAGCAACCTGAACCAGGCAAACCTGAACAACCCCCTTGCGTTTGCGAGTAAAGCCCTTACCCCGACCAAAGCATTCTACACCCAAATCGAGAGGGAGGAGATGGCAATCAAGTGGACGTGCAACCACCTCCATCTATACATAAACAGCCACCCATTACAGTTCATGACTGACCATCAGCCACTTCTTCCTTTATTCAAAGGGACACCACCTCATCTCCCAACAAGTGGGACGGACAAGAAATAGAGCGCCTATGGAAACTGTTGCGAGTGCGAGATGAGCTGAGTGCGCCAGAAGAAGGTTTAGTGCTGCAAGGGTCCCGAATTGTCATTCCAGTGAGCCTACAAGAAAGATCGACAGCCCTTGCCCACAAAGGGCATTAGGGCACCAGGTTAATGAAGTCATGGATGAGAGAAAAGGTATGGTTTCCAGGGCTAGAGACAGTCCTGGACTCCCTGGTCAGAAACTGTCAACCCTGTCAGCTCACTAGTGGCCAGGAATCCCTTGCTCCTGTAATCACAAAAGCGCCAGCAACCACACCCTGGTCACAAATCAGCCTCCAGTTTGGGAGCTTCCCAGACAGAAGAGTAATAGCCGTGATCATTGACAGCTATTCTAAATATCCACTTGTGGAAGTAATCGAATCCGCCCCATTCACACTTTTACAATCCGTCTTGGAAAAGACATTTGTACTTTTCGGCTTACCCCATGGCTGACAACGGCCCTCCTTATCAGGGAGGGGAGTTCAAAGAGCTGCTCATTATACTGGGTGTACGCCATTGGCGCATCATGCCGCAATGGGCACAAGCCAACGGTGAGGCTGAGCATTTCATGAGGACACTAAACAAGATCCTACGAATCGCCATGGCTGAACAAGCTGACCCTGAAGCAGCACTACAACGCTTCCTACAGGAGTACTGCAGCACCTCATACTGCACGACTCAAAGATCCCCATGGTCCCTGATGCTTGCTGGGCATCGCAGAGACACTATTCCTGTGACTGAAGCTTGGTCCCCAGAGCCCTATGAACAACAACCAGATTTATCAGAAAAAGGAAAAAAACCATGCCAGTCGACAGCGAGGAGCAAAGACTGGCATCATCATGCCAGAGAGCTTTGTGCTGGTGCAGAATCAACACAGTGGGGGGATGTTCAAGACAGCCCATAAACCAGGGCTGCGGACTGTAATACAAGCAAACAGCACTCCGATTACCACCCAAACAGATATCAATATAATAACCACAAAAATCTCCTTGTTCAAGAATGTGCCAGCACCTAATCAAGGCGAAGACGAAGTTACATACTGTAACGAAACACGTTGGCTGTTTTATCTGGTATAATTACCGAAATAAAGAAGAGAACTTTTGGAATAATAACATTGCCTCCTTGATCCTTTCGAGTGCGCCTCCTACCTTTTGTTTATTGTCTAGTGTTCGGACTTGTGCCTTAGGACAACAGGCACCTGGAGTGTGCAGCACCACAATTACAATTTTGATAAACACTTTTGTTTTGGTTGTGCTTAACCTTGGTCAGGTTGTCCTGTTCTTTATGGTTATGCTTGTTGTATATAATCTGCTTGGGCAATATTAACTATTACTGTTGTTTAGCTTTACTATGATTGCATTTCAGATTACTGTTGCTTAGCTATACTGTAATTATATAATCAGTGCCCCAACTGTTGCTTTTCCTCTGATTGTATCCATGCCATTTTTGAGCAGCTAGCTTGCCCGCGGCAAACTCCTTCACACTTCTTTTCCTGCCATTCCTGCTTCATACCACCCAGCACCCTACCCCCACCTGGGACCTACTTAATAGAGCCTGCAGTGAAGCCATGCAGCAAACAAGTGCAGTGGGGATGCCTGTGGTGGGCTGAAGGCTTGCCACCGGCCAAGTTGGAATGGAAGGCCACAGAAAGCCATCTATCATTCCTTGCATGGAGAGCAACAGGACATTATTGCAATTGGTGACAAGCTGGGCAACAGACAAAATGCTCGCATTCCAAGCAGTCCTGATCACTAAGCATTAAATAACTTCCATTCAAATGAACTATAATAAGTGGGAGTATTGCGAGGGCTGGATTCCTTTTAGTTAGCAGGACAAATTCACTACTGATGCACTGCATGTGCATGAATAGTCATGCATTTGCAAACAAGTGAATGTCCAACAGAGAGTCCCATTCCTCTTGGGTAAGGAAGATCTCTTTATTGGCACAGTCACAATGATACGAAAATGGGAGTTACCATAATAAATAAAGCTGCCTCCTAGGCGTTCATATCTACCGACTGGGAAATGTTTCATGCAAGCTGTAAATTGAAATGTTGATATTGGTAAAGAAATTCCACTGTGTGTTAAATGGACAGTAGAAGCTGATCCGAGTAATGTAAATGGGAGCTGCTTTAACGTAGCATCCTTTTTTGCCATCAGTTGTTGTTTGCCTGTCAAATTAAAGGGCAGGTGAGTGGTATTTTGGTAACGGCGGAGTACACATCCATTATAGATCTAAGCTGACTTTGCCTGTGATACAATGTTGACATGTCACTTTGCATGATATAAATAACAGATTAGTTATTCAAGTTATAAATATGAGACAACAGTGTATTAATACTATTATCAACAACAGCAGGCACTTTATCCAAATTATCTTGGTCAATTTGTTTTAATCATGCATCAGCTTACATTTGTAAAAATTTTCAAATGTCATTATATGTAACATAAATACATCTTTCAGAACATGGGAACTTAGGGCCCAATATAAAATCAGACAAACCATATCTTCGGATAGGCGAGAAGATGTTGTTTAACTGCAAACAGAGCAGAATGTTCCAACCTTTGTTGATAATCTGCCCACTGAATAGGTGGCAACAATACCTGAATGTTGTGAGTGGGAATATCATGGTTGGGTCTGCTTGCCCTGAATCCCCGTTGTTGAATTCAGAAAATAAACATGGCAACCATTTTTGCCACAATAACCACCCTCGAGGACCTGAAAGTATGGAATTAAATGTACTATTCTGCAACATACTATTGAGTTGTTCTTCAGTATAATTTGCCATATTGTTCCAATTTTAAAAGTGGCCAAGAGAGGGACTATTTGCAGAATTCATGTCTGTAATATAAGCCAGTCCCAGACACTTAGGGGCTGATTCACAGAACTAACTTAAGACAAAATCCTAAACTTACTACTTTTGGTATTCACAGAAGTTAGGATTTTGTCTTAAGTTTGTCTTAAAATAGACTTAAGACAGTCTTAAGACAGACTTAAGTTAGGATTTTGTCTTAAGTCTGTCTTAAGTTTGTCTTAAGACAAACTTAAGACAAAATCCTAACTTCTGTGAATACCAAAAGTAGTAAGTTAAGGATTTTGTCTTAAGTTTGTCTTAAAATAGACTTAAGACAGTCTTAAGACAGACTTAAGTTAGGATTTTGTCTTAAGTCTGTCTTAAGTTTGTCTTAAGACAAACTTAAGACAAAATCCTAACTTCTGTGAATACCAAAAGTAGTAAGTTAAGGATTTTGTCTTAAGTTAGTTCTGTGAATCGGGCCCAGAGTCTGCTGGACCATATCATTTAGATAGATCATTTGTTTTGGAATTTAACATGCACGGAACAATGTTTCTATCCCCTGAAGGTTTGGTACTGCATTCCGATTTCATGCCAATAGTGCCTCTATGATAATCATAGCTCTTGACAGACAAACAAAAACGTATATATGATCTAGGCATGTGTAAGCATATATTTCTTTGGAGGAGTAGGGACTAACTTAAAGTAATATGATGCTGCGTCTGATGTATAATACCCTGAAAAAATGTAAATGTATCCTTGTATGTTTTAGAACTTGCATGAGGGGGAGTGTGGCAATGGTCCAATTGAGTGGAATTAAAAAGGGTGCACTGGACAGTAGCGTGATGCATATAAAGATGCCCAAACTGATGATAACAAAAAATATCTCCATAATGTACAGAATCCATGTACAAATTCCTTGACTCAAAAACAGTATAATATTTCCGCTCCGAAAGCTTGGAGTTTATTATGCTAATTGGTAACCAGTTACATACAGGGCGCTCAACAGATTCGGGGAAAGTACAATATAATAAATACTTCACGGTGCTGCAAAGGAAGAGGGGTTGGTTACCATGCAATCTCACCTCGATCCACAAAGGCGGAAAGTAATTTATCAAAATTGTTGTCTCTGAGCTCTCAAAATTTAATAGATAAATGTCCACAGATAAGTAATCTTTCTCAAAGGAGTAGTTCTCAGTTTGGCACAGTCCAGTCCGTTAATTCATATTCTGTATCCATATAAATTCAGCTAACAAAATCCATGTATTCCAAATCATATTTATTGTTCCAAATCCGTATTCAAAGAAAATAGCAGCCAACACGGGTTTCGTCATGCTAATATTAAGCACTATGACTTCTTCAGGGCTGGTCCGTATCTAAGCTCCAAACATAAACTCGTTGCCATACTTACTTGGATGTGAATTTGTTTGCCCTTGTATTTGTATTTGGCTTCCCTCGTGCCCCCCTGGTCCGCCGCGGTTTGTGCTGTTTGTTGCAGAGGGGTAAGCACCATCTCGCTGACGTAGGCTGCCACCTCCCATCACAGCTGACAAGGCAGGTCGGCGCTCCACCCCTTGCTGTAGCGGTTCCGCCCTGCTTGCACTGAAAAACGAGGGGCCAAGAGCGCAAGCCCGTCCACGCCAGACCAGCGCCAGACCGCCTTCTTCTTTCCTGCCTTATGCTCTTCTGTTTTTTCCTTTCCTGGTTACCCATAATGGAAACTGTCAACTATACATGCTCTGAACTATGCCATCTGATTAGAGCTCCCTTGGATGCAGAGCTGGGTTCTCCCACTACTCAGCTGCAGTTTCAAAACCCCAAACCTGACTCCCACTCCCTCTCGAAACACCCTGCCAACAGTGAAAACCTAAATACAGGGAACATCACACTAAAGTCCAGCCACATACTTAAGCTGCACAATCTGACCTGTCTTTACTGTAGTGCCACTCCTGTATGATGTCATTACAGGATCCTCAGTCACTTTCCTTCTTCGTTTCAGGATTTCAATAAGCTGATGATATCAGTCTCTATGCACCAGCCTTTGGACCAACTTCTGTCTACTTCACACGTTACTTTCTGCCCTCTAACTCCTCGCTCCTTGATAATATAGAGCTCTCTTTCTCTATGGAAAATTCCGGTATTAGGCCGACTGCCACCAAATTCCTGTACAAGTCCCCGGCTCCCTTCGCCTTCCACAGTGGCCACCTGCTTATTGCGTTTAGAGCCGGGGAGACAAACACATTCCTTTGATAAGGGCCAGTCTTGACCGGTACCTCACTAGCGCATAACAGAATGAATTCTAAACACTACCTTTACCCTGCAAGCGCCTCGGACAGTCGAGGCAGAAGTACAAAATGGCTTTTCTCTAGCTTTCGAGCCTGTAGGCCCAATAAAACGGGAAAAGGCACTAAACCCTGTCAAAGCGCATAGTTAAGCCCTACAAATGAATGCAAATGCAACTAGGACTGAGATGGTAGTGGATTATAGTCACCACCAGTCTGAAAATAAACTAAAATGACCCTGTCGCAACAGCCCCTCCCCGAAAAAGTCTGCTCGTAACTTAGGTTTCCTCATTGATGACATGCTTTCTATGGCCGAGCATATAAATACCACTTTACGCACTGGCTTTGGCATCCTGAGAACCCTAAAAAAAATCTTTAAATGGATGCCGCTTTCCTCCCGGATGCCCCTTGTTCAAGGCCACATTATTAGCCATTTAGATTACGGCAACGCACTACTGGCTGGCTGTAATGAGGCATACATAGCCAAACTTTAGGTACTGCAGAACACGGCAACAAGAGTGGTTCTTAACCTCCCCCCTCGCTCCCATTCAATCCCGCGCTGAGGGCCCTACACTGGCTGCCTGTGAAAAAAAGGATTATTTTCAAGACCTACTGTATAATTCACAAAACTCTCAGCGGCAAACGCCCCTTGTATTTAGCAAATAAACTAGAACGTTAAGCACCGGCTCGATCCCTTCACTCATCTAGTTCAAGTTCAAGTTCAAGTTCAGGAATTTGTATAGCGCTCTACTCACCCAGAGGGTCTCAAGGCGCTAGGGGAAGGGGTACACCTATTTGTCGAATAGCCAGGTTTTCAGTTCTTTTCTGAAGGAGATGTGGTTCTGATTAAGGCGGAGGTGGGTGGGGAGTGAGTTCCAGGTCTTGGCAGCCAGGAAGGAGAAGGATCTGCCACCCATGGTGGATTTCCGGATGCGCGGGACTGCGGCGAGGGCTTGATTGGACGATCTTAGTTGGCGGGTGGGTTTGTAGAAGGACAAACGCGTGTTGAGGCATTCGGGTCCTAGATTGTAGAGGGCCTTGTGTGCTTGGGTGAGAAGGCGGAAGGTAATTCTTTTGTTGACGGGAAGCCAGTGGAGGTCTTTTAGATGTCCGGTGATGTGATCTTGGCGCGGGATGTCTAATATGAGTCTCGCTGACGCGTTTTGGATGCGCTGGAGTTTTTCCTGAAATTTTGTTGTGATTCCGGCGTAAAGTGTGTTACCATAATCCAGTCGACTCATGACCAGTGCGTGGGTGACAGTCTTTCTTGTCTCGAGGGGGATCCAGCGGAAGATCTTTTTGAGGATGCGAAGTACGTTGAAGCAGGAGGACGAGACGGCGTTGACTTGTCTGGACATCGAGAGAGAGGAGTCTAGGATGAAGCCAAGGTTACGTGCATGGTCTGTGGGTGTGGGTGCTCTGCCCAGAGCTGAAGGCCACCAAGATTCGTCCCAAGCTGAGGGTGAAGATCCTAGGATGAGCACCTCCATTTTGTCTGAGTTGAGTTTTAGGCGGCTCTGTTTCATCCATTCGGCTACTTCTTTCATGCCTTCGTGAAGATTGGTTTTGGCGGTGTTGGGGTCTTTGGTGAGGGAAAGGATTAGCTGGGTGTCGTCGGCGTAAGAGATGATGTTGAGGTTGTGTTGACGCGCGATGGAGGCGAGAGGACTCATGTAGACGTTGAAGAGGGTGGGACTGAGTGAGGATCCTTGAGGTACGCCGCAGATGACTTCGGTGGCCTCTGAGTGGAATGGGGGAAGTCGGACTCTTTGAGTTCTCCCAGCGAGGAATGAGATGATCCAGTCCAAGGCTTTTCCTTGTATGCCGATGTTGCTGAGTCGATGTATAAGGGTGCTGTGGCAGACAGTGTCGAAAGCGGCGGAGAGGTCGAGTAGGATGAGGGCCACTGTTTCTCCGTTGTCCAGGAGTGGTCGGATGTCGTCGGTTGCTGCAATGAGGGCGGTTTCGGTGCTGTGTTTGGCTCGAAACCCGGATTGAGATGGATCAAGGGAGTTATTGGATTCAAGGAAGGTGGCGAGCTGGCTGCTGATGGCTTTCTCGATGACTTTGGCCGGGAAAGGGAGGAGGGATATGGGTCGGTAGTTTTTCAGTTCTGAGGGGTCCGCTGTGGGTTTCTTCAGAAGGGCGCTGAGTTCGGCGTGTTTCCAGCTTTCTGGAAAGGTGGCAGAGTTGAAAGAGCAGTTGATGACATCGCAGAGTTGGGGTGCGATGATGGAGTCAGCTTTGTTGAAGATGTGGTGGGGGCAGGGGTCAGAAGGCGAGCCAGAGTAGATTGAGTTCATGAGGTGGATGGTGTCTTCAGTGGTGATTGGGTTCCAGGCGCTGAGGATGTTAGTTGGAGGAGTAGGATCTGAAGGGGGTGGGGCGGGTTGATCGCTGGGAGAATTCTCGAAGCTGTTGTGGATGTCGGCAATTTTGTTGTAGAAGAAGGAGGATAGCGCATTGCAGAGGTCTTGGAAGGGGGTGATGTCGTTAGTTGCTGCGGTGGGGTTGGTGAATTCTTTGACGATATTGAAGAGTTCCTTGCTGTTATGAGTGTTGTTGTCAAGACGATCCTTGAGTGCTGATTTCTTGGCGGATCGAATCAGTTGGTGTTGTTTGCGGGTGGCTGTCTTGAGGGAGGCCATGTTGTCTGAGGTTGGATTTTTCTCCAATTTTTCTCTATGGTGCGGCATAGCTTCTTGGATTTTTTAAGTTCGTCATTGAACCAGGGAGCCTTTTTGCTGGCTGATTTCATCTGGTGCTTTTTCAAGGGTGCTAATTCGTCCGCACTGAGGGTAATCAAATGCCTGAGGTTGGTGGCCGCTTGGTCTGGGTCCATAGAGAGGGTGGGAGGGTTTTGGCTGAGTGATGTGAGGAGTTGGTCGGTGGTGATTTTGTTCCAGTTTCTCCGAGGAATATGTTGTGGACGGTTGTGGGTCAGGGTGGTTTTGTAGCTGAAGTGAACACAACTGTGATCCGTCCAGTGGAGAGCTGTAGTGCGATCGAAGGAGATGTGCTTGCTGGAGGTGAAGATAGGGTGGAGCGTGTGTCCGGCTGTGTGAGTGGGGGTGTCAACAAGTTGTTTGAGTCCGAGATTGGCCAGGTTGTCCATAAGGGTGGTGGTGTTGTTGTCGTGTTTGTTTTTCAAGGTGGTAGTTGAGGTCTCCTAGAAGAATGTAGTTTTCGGAAGCGAGGGCGTGTGGGCTGACGAAGTCCGTGATGTCATCGCTGAATTGAGTGCGGGTGCCTGGAGGCCTGTAAATGAGGGTGCCTCTAAGTGTGGTCCTGGGGTCGGTGTGGATCTGGAAGTGGAGATGTTCGGCGGTTGCAAGGTTGTCGTCGGAGCTGGTTGTGATTTTGATGGTGTTTCTGTGGACGATGGCGATACCGCCTCCTGTTTGATTGGTGCGGTCTTTTCGGATTATTTTGTAAGCGTCCGGTATGGCTATGGCGATGTCGGGAGCAGATGATGTGTTCATCCATGTTTCAGTAAGGAAGGCGATGTCAGGTGACGCAGTGTCGATTAGGTCCCAGAGTTCTGTTGCGTGTCTGTGGACCGAGCGGGTGTTGAGCAGGATGCAATTTAGGCGGTTAGAGTCGGAGTTGTGTTTGGAGGACGTGGATTTGGTGAGGGTCCTGAAGCAGTTGAACTTGCAGGAGAGGCAGGCGAATGGGCCGTAGGTACGTCCTGGAGTGGCTTCGTAGCATAGTGGAGTACGTCCGGGGTTGAGGGCGAGGAGAGTGGCGGCATCATATGTGACTCTAGAGGGTTGGGAGCGGCGGGGACCAGGGGGTTTGGCGCTGGGCGCGGTCCAGGCGCGGACGGGCGTAGACCGGCTTACCTTTGGCGCACCTTCGGCGCGGCCGCAGCGCAAAGTGCGGACTGTCAGAACAGGGGACAGAGCTTTTTCCAAACTCGGCCCTCAATCATGGAACTCCCTGGGGGCGTGGCTTGGCCAGAGAACATGGCGGTCGTGTAGAGCCGGAGCTCCGACCAGCCTTCAACAATCCTACCGAAATATCCTGGCCTCAGTCATCTGTTACAGTTCCCTGCAACGCCGTGTGTATCCTGGTCCCGGAGCTATCAGGGGACTGCGCCTGGGGGCACTGTATCCGCTCCTGGGGCGGAGAGAAGATCCGGTGGGAGACCGCGTGACAAGCGGTCCAAAGCGGCCTACTAAGCCGGGACCTCGATTTCTGGGATCTCGCTCCGGCGCGCGCCGACTGGCACGGAGGGCCGCGCCGAGGGCTGGAGAGGCTCCAGCCACACTGCACCTTGGGGGATCCTGGGGCCCTGGGGCCCTGGGGCGGTAGTCCCCGATTGGCGATGCGATGCGGCAGGACACATGGCCGCGGTGAATCTTTGGCAGACATCGGCGACGAGAACGGCCAGAAAGAGCGGTCGCCATCTTTGATTGGGAAGGAATCGGCACTGCATTGCGGAGACCCGCGTCTGCCGTGAGGACAGCTGCCCCGAGCTCATAGGCTGCTGCCCCGGGTCCAGGTCAGTGCGGGGTCCAGGGTGGTTGCTGGACTGCTTTGCCCATCGGGGGTCAAGTCGGGCCCCGGGCTCTTACTCACTCGGGGCGCCACCCCATCTTGTCCTAAAGGCCCCGGCCCCACAGGGAAGGGGAGCAGCGACTAACGGTGCGAGGGGCTGCTGCGGGCCCAGATAGCCCGGTGGTGGTAGACACAAGGGGACAGTGAGGTTCGGCGGCCTATCGGGGGCCAAGTCGGGGAGCGACCCATGCAGTAGCCTCCGTATTGGGTGAAGCATCGTGAAGCCGCGGCTACCAGCCAGATATCTTCGGGAGCTGGCTGGGGAGCGGCGCTACAACCTAAGGTCGGAGATACGGGCTCGCAGGCCTATACCATCCCCCAACCGACGAGCAGCTAGCGGTGAGCGACTGTGCTGGGCAGTGTCGGTGGAGATACTGGTTGGGACGTGAACCGGAAGGGGGCCTCACTACCTGAGGACATCATGACACGGGGAACACAGGGCAAACAGGGCCCCATTGACAAATTTACCAAAGCCGCCGGCACTAAAGGAGCGCAGGTGCCAGACATTGCTGCGCTCCTGGCTGCAATCACGCAGTCCAGGGATGTCCTGGATGCTAAAATCGGGGCAGTGGGCTCGGATGTTATGCTCCTCCGGCAGGACTTGCGCAACGCCGTGGAACGCATAACAGGCGCCGAAACGCGCATATCTGCTGTCGAGGACGACGTGACTACCCTAAAGAAGAGGGTTGTTGCCCTGGAAAGAACACAGAAGGATCTGGTTTCGAGGGCCGAGAATGCTGAGGGCCGTGCCAGGCGCAGCAACCTTCGTCTCTTAGGCTTTCCAGAAGACTGCGAGAAAGGCAATGCGGAGCGTTTCCTGACGCAATGGCTGGAGGGATGGATGCCTGCCGACACTCTGTCCCGCTGCTTTGTGGTGGAGAGGGTTCATCGGGCGCTGACGCAGAAACCCCCCCCCCGGAGAGCGCCCTCGCCCCATGATTGCAAAATTACTGAACTATGCTGACAGGGACGCCATTTTGAAACAGGCGAGACTAAAGGGCAACCTGACATTTGAGAACTCCAACATCCTTATTTTCCCGGATTACACGAAGCTGGTCCAACAACAGAGACAGTCGTTTGCTGCCGCCAAGGCTCGCCTCTGGGCCTTAAATTTGCCATATGCTCTGCTTTATCCAGCAAGGTTGCGAGTCGTCTTTCAGTCCCGCACTTTCTTCTTTGACACACCGGAGGATGTCTTTCGTTGGACGGATGAAACTGTCAAGGTGCGCGTCAACACAGCAGAGGGCGGAGAATCTGACTCCTCAGACGGGGGCCCTTCTGGTAAGGGTCCCGAGAAGCAGCGAAAGCGCCGTGGCAGATCCCGCTCGAGTCGCGACTCGCAATCAAGATCTAAGACTCGTCCAGCCAAAGACTCGCAGGAGGCTCAGGAGAATGTGTCCTGAAAGTAGGAGGAACTGACATTTGCATTAAAGTTTGCTTGCTTGACCGGGGCTTCTGGCTTGGCTGGAGGCCAGTCTTGCTCAGGGTGAGGGATGGGACGACAGCCTAGTTCTCTATGGGCTGTGACCTGGGGATCCATTGGAGGAGGTGTTCCCTTGCTCCCTGTTGGGGCCGGGACCACGCTCCGGCCACGACAGGTACTTCCGTGTTTGGGAGGTGCGGGGTGGGGGGAGGAGGGGGTGAGTTGATGGGGCTTGGGAATGTTTTGGTTCAAGGGGGGGGCTTGCGCGAAATTTGCTGCTTTTGTCCTGCCTTGGGAATTGCCACTGCTGCCCGCTGTGGGCTAGACACTACTCACAGTTCTTTCTACAAATGTTGTCGGATAGTGGAGGATCACGGCTAGGTCCCTGCGGGACACGCCTGTTGAGTTGGAATGTGAGAGGGATGCTAGACAAGGTGAAGAGGGGAGCAGTGTTCGCCTGGGCTAAGAAGAGGGGCACTGATATACTCCTGTTGCAAGAAACTCACCTGCTAGGCACCAAGGCGCTTTGCTTGCAGCGTAATGGTTTCACACATGCCTTCCATTCAGGCTTCACAAGGGGGTCAGGGTGAGTGGCCATTCTTATACATCATAGGGTCCCCTTTAGTCTCAGACGCACATGGGTGGATGCACAGGGCAGGTATGTGTTTGTGCAAGGGGAGATTGGGGGTGAGGTGGTAATCATTGGAAGTGTGTATGCGCCGCCCCCCCTGCAGTGGGCTCTGGTGGAAAATTGATGTCTCTTTGGGTCGATATGCCCACTGCCCTGTCTGTGGTGGGGGGGACTGGAACGACGTCATGGATGTTTCATGCGACAGATGGCGAAGCACTGCTGGCCCTGGTGGGGACGAAGTGAAGGGAGAGCAGGCAACCCGGTTGAGGGCAATGGCCACGGGGTTGGACTGGGTTGACTCCCGGAGATACAAGCACGGGGCGCGCAGGGAATTCACGTACTTTTCCTCGGCCCGAGACTCGTTCTCGAGGCTGGACTACATTTTTGTTCCACGGGCAATGGCCAATAAGGTTCTGTCAGCGGGCACTGTCGGATCACTCCCCGGTCTATGTTGTGCTGGACACTGGCCATACTAGGCAGCCGTTCAGGTGGCGTATGTCGGCTTGGCAGTTAATGCAGGGCCCTTACCGTGCTCACATCACTCGTGAACTTGTGTTCTATCTGTCCACGAACGAGGGCACGGTGGAGTCCCCGGCGGTGCTGTGGGAAGCCATGATGCCCATGCTGCGGGGAATCGATATCTCATGGTGCGCGGAGGCTCGAAGGGAAAAGCGTAGGGACCTTGTGCGGCAAGAGGTGGAATTAGAGGATCTAGAGCGCAGAGGACAGGGGGAGGACGGCGGACAGGCGCGGCGTCAATTAGTGCTGGCGCAACAAAAATACACCTCAGTGTTGCTAGATGAAGCCCAACAAGCCTGGCTCGCTACCCGTAGCCACATATATCAGTGGGGCAACAAATTGTGCAAGATGCTACATCGCTTATGTCAGGGCATCCTGCATGCCCAGCCATTGCCCCAAATAGTTGCCCAGGATGGGGAGCCGCTCTTAGAGCCTGCTGCGATAGCTGGTAGCTTTGCCTCGTACTATGAGACCCTATATGCTCCCCGGGAGTACTTGGAGGCAGAGATGGTGCAGCGGTTCATAGATGACCTCCCTCCGAGGGCCGTCACAGATGAGGTTCGTGAGGTGCTGGATCGGCCATTGTCGGAGGAAGAGCTGACCACGGCTCTAGGCGAACTGAACCCGGGTAAGGCACCGGGCCCAAATGGGTTCCCGAGCGAATTCTTTAAACAATATGCGACGCAGCTGACCCCCCATTTCCGGCCGGTCATTGAGGAGGCGCGTGAGAGTGGTAAGCTCCCCCTGGATTGGAGGCATGCGGAGGTAGTTGTTTTCCTGAAACCGGTGTGGCCACCGGAGAGGCATGAGTCCTACTGTCCGATTTCGTTGCTTAACACCGAGGCCAAGGTTTTAGCGAAGGCCCCACATTACTGACTTGATACACCCTGACCAAGCTGGCTTCATGCCACAATGCGCCACTCGCCATAACATCAGGCGAGCCCAGGTTGTGATTTCGGCCTGGCGAGGGTTGGGGGAACGGGCTGTACTGCTGCTGGCGGACATGGATAGGGCGCTTGACTCCCTGACGTATCTATTTGCCCTATTGGGGAGTCTTAAACTTGGGCCCCGATTTCTAGTATACGTGCGGCTCTTATACACGGACCTCACGGCCGCGGTGCGAGTAGGCGGAGGGGTCTCCCGCTCCTTCAATATCCGCCGGAGGACGAGACAGGGTTGCCCCCTCTCCCCATATTTATTCGCGCTGGTGATGGAACCCCTTGCGTCATGGGTTTGGATTGACGCTCAACTGAAAGGTTTTCAGTGGTCGTCCGACGTGGCTGATAGGATAGCTATGTACGCCGATGACGTGCTGTTTTTCCTCACTGACCTTGAGCGCTCGGGACCTCGCATTTTGCGAATACTACAAATCTTTGGTGAAACATCGGGCCTCTATATGAACCCTGGAAAGTCTACCCTCTGGACCTTGGGGGGTCCGCAGCCTGTAGGAGAATGGGCCAATGAGATCCAGGTGACCGCTGATGGAGTAAAGTACCTGGGAGTGTACCTCACAGAGGATGCTTCCGTGGCCTGGGAGCGCAATATCACCCTGGTGTGGGACCATGTGCAGGAGGACCTCAAAGTTTGGGCCAGAATGCCGCTTTCCATGCATGGTAGATCTGCCATCTTTAAGATGGTGGCGCTTCCTCGCCTGCTTTATCAATTGCAAAATCACCCGGTACTGATCCCACAAGATTGGTTCCGGCGCCTTAACACAGCGTTGAGTGGCTTTCTGTGGGAGGGGGGAGCTGTGCGAGTGGCCCTACGGACCTGCTTTCGCTCCACGTACACGGGTGGGCTGGCCACATCTGACGTCAAGTCATACTACCAGGCGTCCCACCTTCTGGTTTTGAATGACTGGTGGTACGCAGATAGGAGAGATCCCGCCTACATGGTGGAGCGAGCCTTGATGGGTACTGCCTCTCTGCATATGCTCTTATATTATATACATACATACATACATACATACATATTCGGCATCCCTCAGGAGGTCCCTGCCATCTATAACGCAGGTGGTCTTCCAGGTTTGGCGGCAGGCCCTGCGTAGGATGGGTTGGTGGAATGTCCTAACGTTGGAAACCCCGCTGTGGCGGAATGGTAGATTGCCTCAGCTCGCTGCCTTAGTGGGCTTTCGGGGGTGGGATGCAATTGGCATCTCCATGCTGGGCGATGTTATGTCAGGGTGTGTCCTCAAGTCCTTTGATACTATGCGGGAGGAATTTGAGATGCCGCGTACCCAATTCTACAAATATCTCCAATTTCGGAATGCACTTACTCCATATCTCCAGGGGATGGAAGAGTTACCCGAATTTAGTCCTATCGAAGCCAAGATCTTTATGGGGGAATTACCTGACAAGAAGAAATCCCGTATTTACCAAACTTTAGTGTGACATTGCTCCACAGATCTTGCGCAGCTTAGAACAGCAGGGGAACAGGATGTTGGGGAGCTTGATGAGGAGGACTGGGTAGAGGCACTGGAGGGACCCAGGGGAGCGGCCATTTCCATGCGCTTGCGACTTATACAGTTCTGGTACCTCCATCATACATATTACACTAGGCAG
This sequence comes from Lissotriton vulgaris, assembly GCF_964263255.1. NCBI lineage: Eukaryota > Metazoa > Chordata > Amphibia > Caudata > Salamandridae > Lissotriton > Lissotriton vulgaris. The sequence goes on from NC_141686.1 coordinate 212,855,057, forward strand.
CGCTTGTGGAGGGCGGGCTTAATAGCCTCCCCAGATTGCCTCAGATGTGACTCAGAAGTAGGTACACTGCTACACACTGTGTGCGACTGTAGGATCATACAGAGGTTCTGGGATGGGGTGTTCAGATGTTTGAATGAGGCCCTGGCCTGGGGGCTTCCGAAAAATCCTCAGCTGGCCCTCCTCCATGTAATGGCTGATGTGGGGGGCAATCGTTATAAGCTGCATCTTCTCTTGTTGGGACTAACCCTGGCTAAACGGGACATAGCGAAATCTTGGAAGGCGCCCGAGCCCCTTCGCTTATAGCTTGGAAGAATGGGATGGACTTTTGTATGGGTCTGGAACAGCCGATATATGTGGCAAGGGGCTGTCCTCAAAAACACTACAAGATCTGGAAAAGGTGGGCAGAATATCGGGGTCTGGAATTGGAACCACCGCCTGAGGAAGATGCATTTCAGCTCCCCTGACAGCCCGACAGCTCGAGCTACATGCGGACATTGTGGCACATTTGGCAGGAAGTTTCATGTCTTCAGTACAATACGGGCGGATCAAGCAGCGGCGCGCGCGAGGGGAGAGGGGGATGTGCGGGGGGCGGTGGGGACTTTGATCCTGGTTTTCTGTTTACAACTGTTTGACCTCTTACGAAATAATTGCATGTAATAGTGCTTTACAATTTTTTTCTGGTGATTGACTCTGGTGTTCAGAGCATTACTTGACATATTTTTCATGCAATCAATAAAATCTGTTTTCAAAAAAAAAAAAATCATGGAACTCCCTCCCAATTCAGCTACGTGAAGTAACCAATCACAAAAGCTTTCGTAAACTGCTGAAAACGTGGCTTTTCCGAATGTAGCGAGCCCGCCACAGTGAATCCCTTTCTCATACCTGCTGGCGCTGTGATACCTACGGGTGATACATGCGCCTAATAAATGCAAAACACATATATACATACATACATACATACATTCATCTGGAAAACCTGATGCACAGGTGGGATGCTTGGAAATCCAGGATGCGTCAGTGATCATTGCAGCGGTGTCGAGCGGCACTGTGCCAGTTTACTTCAGCCGCGAACACTTGATGTGCCGATTCTTGCAGCGGTGATAGATGTTGCGTCGGTTTCCGCAGCGGCACAGTGATGCGAGGAAATTCTTCTCACGCCATGGAGATGCGTCAGAAAAATAACCACAAGAAGAGAGATGTGTCAATTTTTGCAGTTCTTCAAGTTTCTTCTTTCTTCTAGCTCCCAAACAGCAGTACCAACCTTCAGAGGTCCAAAACTGGCACAGGCACCTCTTGGCAGGTCAGAACTCACTCACAGCAGCAGAGTTCAGGTGAGCTGGGGGTGAAGTCTTTGTGTCCCTGAGACTCCAGAACAGGATGCCAGCACACACAGGCCCTTGGAGATCTCCTTCAAGCAGGGGACACAGCACACAGCAAAGTCCTCCTTTCCTTGGCAGAAACAGCAACTGCAGGCCAACCCTACACAGCACACAGCAAAGAGTCATTACTTCTCCTCAGTCTCTCCAGCTCTTCCTCTTGGCAAAGAGTCCACTTGAATTCCTGGGATGATCTCAAGTTCTGGGGCTGTGCCCCAATATTTATACAGCAAAATCCTTTGATCTCTGGTGGCAGAGAAGCCCTTTGCTCAGTCAAAGTCAGTTTTGTTCTCTCTGGTGTAGCTTCCTAACAGTAGGTGAAGACGACATTGTGGAAGGCAGACCAGGCCCATTCAGTTGAAAGAAAATATCCTCCCCCTACTCTAAATGCAGCCCAGGTCTATTCAGCCCAGCCCTGACTCATCCAGACTCTCTGGAGCCACTGCACATCCCAATCCCCTGTCACTCCAAAGCCAGACAGTCAATACACATCCTAGCAGAGGCCCACTGGATGAGGAGGCAAGAAAATACCTACTTTCTAAAAGTGGTATTTTCAAATACAGATCGTAAAAATCACCCTCACTAAAAGATGCATTTTAACATTCTGAGTTCAGGCACTCCGAACTTTATTTTCCTTACTTATTCCCATGGGTGGCTATGTTTATAAGATGTTATAAGCATACTCCTCAGTTTAACCTATGGGAACAGGTAGCCTTGCAATAGTGAGAAACGAAATTGGCAGTATTTCACTACCAGAGCATGTCACACACACCAGGGCATGTCCTACCTTTCACATACACTGCACCCTGCCCACAGGGGTACCTTGGCCCTATTTTAGGGGTGACTAACATGTAAGAAAAGTGATGGTTAGGGCCTAGCAAGTGGGTGCACTTGCCAGGTCGACATGGCAGTTAACAAACTGCGCACTGGCACTGCAGTGGCAGACCTAAGATATATTTTCAGGGCTACTCGTGTAGGTGGCACAATCAGTGCTGCAGGTCTACTTGTAGCATTTGATTTACAAGCCCTGGCACACTCAGTGCACTTTACTAGGGGCTTTCCATTAAATCAAATATGCCAATCATGGACAACCAATCATGTTCACAATTTACAGAGAGCACATGCAGTTTAGCACTGATTAGCAGTGGTAAAGTGCCCAAAGTCCTAAAACTAACAAAAGGTCAGGACAAATTAGGAGGAGGAAGTAAAAGGTTTGGGGAGAACCCTGCAAAAAGGGCCATTTACAACAACTGTAATTAATTAATGCACAAAAGAGAAAACCAAGGAAAGTCTAATTCAAACTTTTATCCAAGGTGGGACCAGGTATAAGCCATAAAATAAAAACACAGATCCTTAAAGTAGAAGTGTCAGAAACAGAAGAACTTATCTTGATCGATAAAATATCTAGAATCCATTGAAAAACCCGGTGGGCCAGGTACTGCAACCAGATTGAAAGAATCCAGAAGATTTGAATCCAAAGAAGATGGATCTCTATACACTACATTTGCTGTAGAAGACGCAGTAGTAATGACAGTATTAACTTGATTTGATTAGGGGATTTATACAGCACGTGGCTACCCTAAGGCTTCCCACGCGCAGACGATGAGAGCTGTGGTAAGAAAGGTGCCCATTGTGGTTTAAAGGAAATAGCCAGGTCTTCAGTTTCTTTCTGAATGCCAGTTCACTTTGCAGCCTTGTTGGGTCCACATGTAACTCATTCCACAGTTTTGGAATCATGTGTGAAAAAGATCTGCCTCCCCATCTGGATTTTTTAATTCTGGTAGTGTGGAGGAGGTGTAAATGGGAAGACCTTAGTGGTCCGATGGGTACATGCGCTGCGATCAGATGTCTGAATATTCGGGGCCTATATTTTTTACTGCCCTGTGAATGATGCACAGGGATTTGAACTTTATTCTTGCAGCTACTGGTAGCCAGTAAAGCTATTTTAGGGATTCTCGTGCTGAGGTGTGTCTTTGGAGATTAAGCAGGAGCCTAGCCGCTGCATTCTGCACTGTCAGGAGCCTCCTAATCACATACTTTTTGGTAACCCAAGTAGAGAGAGTTCCTGTAGTCCAGAAGTGAGACTATCAAAGACTGCAGGACAGTTTTCCTAAGCTGCTCAAGTATAAGTTCCAGTATCTTTCTGAGCATTCTTAGCAGTCCGAAGCAGATACCTGAAAGTTTGTTGGCCTGTTGGCTCATTGAAAGGGAGTTAACCAGCCAGAAGCCTACATTTTTTACCACCGGTTTGGGAGCCAGTGGGTTGCCCATTCAAGATGGGCAGTTGTTCAGTGGCCTAGGTATCGCCTTGATGCCTAGAATCATGAGTTCAGTCTTTTCGCCATTCAATTTTAGCGAACAGTTTGACATCCATTGGGACAGTTTGTTTAGGGAGGGCCCCAAATGAATATTGCGTTGGTGGTGGTCTTGGGACAGAGAGACAATCAACTGGGTGTCGTCAGCATACGATACTCCTAAAATGCCAAACTCCTGCATGATGGTGGCCAGCTCTCTTACATATATATTGAAAAGAGTGGGGCTCAGGGAGGATCCCTGTGGCACTCCAAATGTTATAGGCAGGCTATCTGAAAGACGGTATTGATCGATTACTTGGAGGGACCGGTTGTCCAGAAAGGAGCTTAGCCCCTCCATCGCTTTGTCCCTGATGCCTATTACCTTCAATCTGCTTTTTAGTATGGCGTGATTGTCGGTATCAAATGCTGCACTAAGATCAAGCAATATTATTGCGGCTGCACCTCTGTTGTCTAGTATGGCTTTAAGTTCCTCGGTTACTACCAAGAGCGCTGCTTCGGTGCTATGAAGGGCACGGAAACCTATCTGCGTGGGGTGGAGTAGCCTGTTCTCTTCCACATAGTTGACTAAAGTATGATTGACATGCCTTTCCAGGAATTTGCCAAGCAGGGGGAAAAGCGAAATAGGCCGTAGGTTACTGAGTATGTCTGGATTCAGATGGGATTTTTTTAGAATAGGTCTTTTTGTGGCATGCTTCCAGGCTCGAGGGACCGACCCCGACTCAAGTAACTGATTAAGAATCTTCACTAGGGGGGGAAGAATCACCTCAGTCACCTTGAGAATATCATGTGGAGGTGCGGAGTCTAATGGGGAGCCTGATTTGATGGATTTGAGCAGCTTAAGGGTAGCTTCCTCCTCATGCCCAGAAAAATGTGTTAGACTAAGGGCAGTCACTTTCTTGTGAAATAAGGAAGCTATTTGGTTGCATCTTTCTATCGTGGCCATCGGAGGACCGTTGGTTTCTTGTGGGGTAGTCAGATTTTTGACTACTCTGAAGAGTTTCTTTGGGGAGTTGAGTGCCTGGGTAATTTTCTCCTCGTAGAATTTAGCTTGCGCCGGTTTTAGTTCTTTATGGTAGCAACTGATAGAAGTTTTGTTATTGTTTTCTTTTTTAAGGTTGAAACCCTTTCTCCAGTCCCTTTCTAATGTCTTGCAATGTTTCTTCAAAGATAGCAAATGTTCATTGAACCATGGAGCTTTTCTGGTCTGATGTTTTTGCTTGGGCAGTTTCATTGCCGGATGTGGATGCAGGGATTAATTGTAGGTGGATGTATGTCATTACATTGCATACTAATAACACGCATGCCATTACAACCGGGGTATTACTACGCAATGACAAAGGAATGCAAATTTATTCTCAATTTGAGCCTCTGTTTCCTCACAACGAGGTGGATGGCATCACATAAAAACATGCGTAGTAATTGATATGCGTTGTTACATTGCATACGTTATTACGCTTGCAATGTAATGGCATTGCGGGAAAACAGCCACGTTGTAATGGCTGTTTCCCATTGTAGGTCATTATTTGCCTCTCCTTACTTTACCCACAACGAGCTGCAAAAGAATTTCCTATATGGTATCAAGAGTAGAATACGAACTACCAATGACTCTGACTCCTCGTGGCCTACTATTGAGGAGCGGCCACATCGTGTAGTTTGACATACACAATAGAGACAAATTGATTGTCTTTAGCACCAGGAAGCTAGTGGTACAAACGGTAGCAAGATAATAGTTCTGGCATCTTAGATGCAAAGGACTGGCACTGGCACTGAGTATGGAGGACCGAACTCCATTTTTACTGCCACCTTCTCTCGTACAAGATCACCAATTTTGGGAATCCAAAAAGAAGGTTTTGGTTTCTCATTGATGCTTGCAGAGACAAACGCTTTCAACTGCAGGTTGGAATTGGTGGCCCGGAAGTCTTTTAGATCCTTTAAGAGATCACAACGATTATCTATGTCAAAGTGCGTGGCATTTGCCCCACACTCTGACCCTCAAGATCTGGAATGTAAAATTGTAATGCTTCGTATGGGTCCGGCCACTCAGATTTTTCTGGGGAGTTTATTTAATGCCCTGTAAACCCCATAAAGGTGATAGACCAACTACGCCCTATACCTCATAGTCTAGTTGTTAAGGGCTGCTTTAAGACATGTGTCATCCTTTCTACAACAGAATTGCCCTTTGGTCAGTGTGGAGAAGAATAATGCACCTGTACACTCAGGGCAGCCATAAAATCCCAATAAGCTTTTGAAACAAAGGCTGAGTCCTGGTCCGAGTATACTATATGAATTTGTCCAGATAAAGACTTGCATATCCTTAATAACAGTTTGGGTGTCAGCTGAGCACTGTGGCCAAACCCAGAGGAACATGGACCAAGAATAAACTTTAAAAAAAATACATTTAAATGTAGTATCCAAAATTAGTGGACCACAATGGTCCAGGTAAACACAGCCTAAAAGGTTATTGCAAAGCAACAGGTGTGGCTGTAGTGGACGAGCCACAGTGGAAGCTGTGAGAAGTTAGCCTGGCATATGCTGGCCACTATTCTAGTGGGCACCTTGCACCAGTTCAAACGATCCTTATTGATGGTAGGTTTAAGACAACCTTTATTGAAAGCTATCCTAGTGGTCAGCATAGAGAGCAGCCTTCAGGCTAAGTCTTGGAGGAATGTAAAGCAGCTTGTTTTACCAGTCTATAATGTTGTGAATGACCAAATGAAAGGAGAACCACACCAGGTAAAAAAATATGTATTTATTCTAAACACATCCCACTAGTCTCTTTATGAGGCTAGAGGCAAAAGTACATACAGAAAACTTAATAGCACACAGTAAATTGGCACAATATACGTTGAGCCCAAGGGGCGTACCAAACCATATATTAAGAAAGTGGTATAAGAACCACAACTTGACTAGACACAAGGCCTAGAGCCTCTAGAAGTGCTGCAGCCACAAGGAACCCCCCAAGGTAGTGAGACAGGGGACCCACAGGGGACGCGTGCAGTGTCTAAACACAGTCGTGGATCATCATTAACTTCTATGGGGAAAGTCGCGGTTGGAAATGTAAAGATAAAGGAAACTTTTGAGAGGACTTTGAGCAAACCCTTTTAGACTTAGGGGGTTCTAGGGCCAACACCCACAGGAGCACCGGAGTACTAGAGTTACCCCACTCAGGGAAGGCGGGTGCATAGGTGTCTTTTGGTGTCAGGAATCGTCATCGTTTCTAATCCTGATCTGCTGCAAAGTGCTGCTGCCTGAGAAGTGGAAAGTGCCTGGTGTGATCCAAGCCTGGATCAAGATGAGAAGAACCTGAAAGCAGAGGGGACCGAGTCTGGGTCACTAGTCAGTGACCAGGGGCACAATAGTCGAATGCCCACCAATGTCGGGTGATTTCAGGTGAAAGAGGTGAAGCGTGACTCTTCAGCCACGAGGACCAGGAGGCGTTTACGATGACCAGGTTCTGGAATCGAGCTGTCCCACAAAGGATGTCGAGTGCTTTGGTGTCAGTGCCTGGATTGGACCCAATAAGCCTTGGCAACAGCAACCCACGCAGGTCCAGCAAGGTCCGAGGCACTCACCACACGGTGGGGAGTCAGGGCATCGCGAAGGAGCCTCGAGCTGAAATGCAAGAAGCAGGCTCAGGGAAGACCCATGGAGTGTAGGCCCAGAATCTTTGGATCAGATGGTGCTCGGGGCTTGGGCTAAAAGTAACCCAAAGCACAACTTCAAGAGACGTCGGGAAGTCAATGCACTTGCAAATGTGCACCGTGTCTAGGAGTTCCGGTTCCACGTCACTCACGAGGACTGCGGGTCTCAGCTTTGCTGGGGACTCTGGTCGGCCTCTGAGAAGTCTGGAAATCTTCTTCCTGTGTTGCAAATACTTCGGAGCACGGCGGGAGCTTCGGAGATGCAGACCGGCAAGATGCTTCGTTGGTGCCTGCCAAGCAGGGGAGTCACTCCTTGACCCCAAGGGCGATTCTTCCGTCCTCTAGTCTTTAGTAGAGTGTTCAAGTTCTAGGATTCAGTTTCAGAGTTCCGTACAGATGTAATCTAAAGTCCTGTTGCCAGGGGTTCCTTATGTATACTAAAGAAAGGGGTTGGACATACTCTGGGGACCCACCTATGGAAGGGTATGGAAAGAGGGGTGGCTACACCCATTTCCTTTGTCCAGTTTCACACCAGAGCAGGAAGCCCCTGCAACCGGTTTGCACTGGACTATGCACAGGGACACCAAATGTGCACCCAGTGCAGACTTCAAAGCACTCTCAGAGTGCACCCACCCAGCCCCAATACATTATAGCCTGTCTGGGAGGTGGTTACACCTCCCTGTGACAGGAAACCGGTTGTGCAGGCCTCCCCTGCTGAAGTTTCGGTCATCAGCAGGAGGCCAGACTCGAGTCTGTGGTTGCAACATCCATTTTGTGATGCCAGGGCTTTTTTAAACTATTACAGGTCAGACCATTGTGCACATGTCACTCCCTCTAGAAGGGTGGAATTCTACCCCCTCCACCAGGACTAGCGGGGGGGGGGAGTATTCCAAAGTGTTTGACACCAAACACGACATGTTTCCATGCAGCCATTCCAAAGTTAGAATTTACCGCAAGGTTATAATGCACTTAAGAGTATATGGTTTGGCTGCATCACTGAACAGCCCCAAAGAATAGATTCCGAAGGCTGCAGAGGGGTCCTGCTCATGCATGGGCACCCTCTCACATGAAACCAAGCACCCTGCCTTCAGGATTAATAAGGCCTGCCATAGGGGAGACTGATAGGTTTCGATGTGCAGTGATTTAAAGGCAGATATAGGTAACCTATATCTTAGTAAGGGGTGCATGCACCACCTTACCCAGGCTGCAGCAGCAGTCATGTGGTGTCATTTTGGAAGGCTTCCCAGGGGTGGCATGATTCATGCTGGAGCCCCTGGTAGGCCTCTGGGGTACCTATGCCTTCAGTACCTGGTGTACCATATACTAGGGACTCCCAAGGGTACCCCAGTAACCAAACTGGAGTGTACGCAAAGTATATGCAATCAATTTAGAGAGGAACCAGCTAGGTTGGGGTCCTGAATAACAGGGCCCCAGCCAGACTAAAGTCAAAAAACTGTGAAACACCAACAAAAAGTGGGGGTAACCATAGTAATAGGACATATTTTGGGCCTGTTGATAGAAACCGTGTCACCAACAATGTTGCTCGGGCAGGAAAATAGTGGCCGCAACACCAACATGTGCACAAGCAATGCCTTAATGCGCAGCTACTACTAAAGCTAGCCTGCGGTCTTGATTGGGTATCTATCGCCAACCCCTGGAATAGTTACAAAGGGAACAGTGTGTTCACTAAAGTGGTAGGAATATTTAGAAGAAAAGCCTTTAGGTAATGGTGTGTCGTCTTTTTGTGAGCTTTAATGGCAGCCAAGATATCACTATCTATTCTTATTTTAGAACGAGTTTTTGCAGCAATGGTAGCAGTCGCAACTGCAGATTACTCCCATACACTGATGGTTCAATGTATGTATAACATGAGCCTGTGCCCACCTGTTTTGAGGTCTGCCATCTTAACCCAAAGTGTTTTATGGTTGATTGTTTGCATTTAGAATTTTTTATCCATTCTGCCTTCAGTAATGTAAATTAGTATTAAGGATTGTAATAAGAATCGCACACTATAAGTGTGGGGAATTAAAGATCCTTAAGTTTTAGTTCAGTCAATTTAGCAGTGTTCTGTGTGTGAGTTTTTTGTGGTTAGAGGTTTTCGCCCAACATCACTCTAACAACAGTGATGCATGTCACTGAGTATAGTTGTTTAGAACTCATAGCAGGTTGGGCTGAACCATCAGTGTAAACAATGTATGTATACTGTTCAGGTGGTAAGACAGTAGTAGGCATGGGGTAGGAATGCTCATACTGGAGAAATTCTTGAATCTGTAAAGAGGGATCAAATACAAGGGACTAATTCCAATGCAGGCTGGAAGGGCTCAAACCATTGGATGGAGCTCTCCTGCCCACATTGGAATCTGCTGTTTGGATTCCTTTGTGGCCGAGCTATTCCAATGGGCTCAGTCGGAAAGGAATCTGACCTGGTTTCCTGGATGGCTTCCGACCGGCTCGGAGAGCCCGTCCACCATCCGGAAACCCTGGCCGGCTCTTTCCAGCCTAGGGAGTACAATGGCAGTTTCCCACTGCCTTTTTGTGCCGCTCTTTTCGGCAGAAAAAGGCAAACAGCTTTGGGTGCCACAGCAGGTCCCCCTATGGGTGCAAGGCCACAGAATGGCAGCCTAGGGTGCACTGTAGGTGCCCCCTGTTGATCCCTGTACCATGAGGTGGCTGCCACGGGGTGCAGGGGTGAACTGCACCCCTGCTCTTTTATTGAGAGCATGCATTCTATTTGGAATGCATGCCCCTATTGAAAGGTATAGGCATGTGACTGAACAGAGTTCGGTTGCGACCTACTTGCAGGTCTGTAACCGACGACATGTCATTTGGTTACAGTTCCTGAGCGATGTTGTACAAACTCCGCTCTGTCTGACATCAGAATTGACTCCTGAGGCTACATCAACAGCTGCTAAGGATGTTGCCCACTATATACATCTAGGATGGATGGCTAAACCATTAGGAACAATTGCCTTTGGGACAGCCTCTAAGGCATCCTAATACCCCCCGTGGGACCCCCGCCCTTTTGGCGGGCAGTCCTGATTACCGATGGGATGGCGGGTGGACTAAGTCCACCCGCCATCCTAATGGGGGCCTATATGTTATGGATGATCTGGTTTTAAAACAGGAAAAAGTGGCTATTCATTTGAGAGACACAGGGTTCAATTACTCATTGGGTGAGTATGTCTCTAACAGCTGTTTTAGCATCCAGTTTTTTTGAGTACTGTGGCAGTACTTGTGGGTTGGACCCTACAAGTATAATATGTTAACCCCTTCGCTGCGGGGGTAATTCCCCCGCTGTGCTGGGGGGGAGGGGGGCGCGCACAGCGCCCGCATGCTCATGACGTGCTGAGCTCGTCATGAGCTACAGTGCTCCTCTGCTCATGACGAGCTCAGCTCATCACAGGTGCATTGGTTCCCGTGGAACTCTCAGCACAGCAGGGGAATTCTCTCTGCACCTGAGTGTTCCACGGCCCATGACGAGCTGAGCTCGTCATGAGCACCGGAGCACCGTGCCTTATGACGAGCTCAGCTCGTCATGAGCATGCAAAAGGTTAAGAAGAATCCTTATCCCAGCTGTCATTGTTGCAATATAATGGAGGAGCTAGTGCTGTCACCTAAGCTTGCTGAACTCGATCATGGACTAGCACTGAAAATGAAGGAAGTATTAAATCCTCACTTTGTGGGGATGTTTGCTCAAAAAGTGGAAGCCAGTTGCCCTCCACCAAAAAGAATGTCATAAGACAAGGTTAAATTCTCCCAGTGTGCTGCTTTAATGGTGCGCTCTATGTCACCCTTAATTTGGATGTTTAGACCATATAATATATCTAGAGAGGCAACGTGCCGGACTTCTGCTTCACTGTCGAGGGTTCTCAGTGTCTGTGGCATATTTAGCGGTTATGGCTGCTACTTTCTTTTTCGGAAAAGGGGCACTATAATAAGTAGATCTCTCCTTCTCTATCTTCAATTCAGACAAGCATTGTGTATCCTTTTTTTTTTTCTCATACTCTTCTTGGCTGCGTTCAGATTGTTCTCCTCTGTCTTACTGCTTGTGATACACTTCCCGAAAGGAAGGAGGGGAACTTGTATCAGCAATCTGATACCTGTCTGGAGTCTTCAATTTAGAGCAAGCATTAAATTCGTAGCACCTCTCAGACAACTCCGGGGTGGAGAACCTCCACGGGGTTTACCTTTCTGTTTGGATTTATTCCATGGTGTTTTAACAAACTCACGGGTCTGCTTGGCTACATTGTCTTGACTTGGCTTGCCAAGTGGTGGTTTGTTAGGTCTGGTTCCCAAATGATTATGTCCTAAGGATGTATATACATCAGTAATAATAATAGGCAGCTCACGTTCATGGTCGGCTTGAGCAACTGCTGTGAGTTACTGGTGTATAGTCAGAGATGCTGCTTCACCTTTAATGTTTGACAGAATCCTTGCAGATACTACATGAAAATTCCCCATTCATCTCATCCCCACATCCAGGGCAGCAGCTGACCCGTATTTATTCTGTATTCATTTTAAATCATCTGGAAGGCTGACATTGAGGGTGTGCTGTGACTGATTATATAGATAGCTGCAAACACGGTCCCCCAGATGTTGCAGTCTACCATATTGGGAACCATCCTGTCTGGTAAGCACATAGTTAAAATACATTGCTTGTCTTATGGTTCATAACGAGAAACCGCTTCAAGTTGGTCTACATTTTGGTCAATCCAAAATATTATTTCAACACGATTAGTAGGTCCTTTGCCCATAACCGAATGAACAATTACAAGCCTGATTGTCGTCACTGCAGGTACGTAGGCTTGCCCAGGCAGGCCAGTTCTTGCTGTCTGCACCTACAAGGCGTGCAAACCAAATTGAGTTAAATTTCTATGTAGTGTCACTAAAGCAAGGTACAATGCACGCATTTGGACAAGATTTTGAATATTTATATTGGGATATAGTGTGCATCCAACTGGAGTTGTCCAGGTCGCCTCTGTCATTACTGAGGGGACCCATGCTTAAAGGTGTAGCTACTTGTGGGAGGGTTACATGGAGTCAAGTGTGGTGTTCCCAATAGGACAGAGTCATTCCATAAGCGCATAACGTCTTTATTGATTTGGTCCTGGATGCACAGTGTATTACCATCCACAGTTAGAAAAACAAGAATAAAAGACTTCAAAGCAGTATGCAGCACCTGCCTCCACTACAGAGATAAACACACCACCTGCATTACGAAGTCCATGTGCATTACGTATGCATGGACTGCAGGTCTGCAATTCACAGGAATAGCAACAGGTTACGCCGACATATTATAGCAGTGTGAAATACAACGTACAATGCAAAAATGGGTATAGTCATTTTAAAATTTCAAGCTTGATAAACCAACAGAATTAGGTACTGCCTTAAGACTGTGGAGGATTAATCCCAAACCCACAGCCATCGCTGGTGAAAGGTGTAAGGGTATTGCAGACATGCACAAGCACTACTCAGGAGAACAAGCATTTGTGGCACCATGTTGCAGGGATTCTACTCAGAAACAGAACAATGACAGGGATCATGGTAAATCAGCATGTAAGATCCTTACCACATCAGTACCTATGGGCCCAAATCCAGACTAACTCATAGTGCTTTACGTGCCGTCCTAACCTTCCAGAGAGACAGGTAACTTAGCACCTCGGAGCACAATACTCTTAAGTCTCTCAGGAGTCATGGTAACAGATCATCACCTTTCGCTCTCTCACTCACACTTGTCCACAATAAAATGAAAGAGTCACAATGAAAGCTTACAATATTTATTGAAACTAACGTGCTCTATCATGAAAAAAATGTGCTGCAATTAGGAGACATAAGCAAGCCAATATTGGGGTTAGCACAATTAATAGACTGTACACAATGAAAAGCCCTGTCATGGGGAATGACAAATCAGCCTAAGCCTATCCCTACTATAACAATACATTATTATACTAACCACCTCTGGGATTATTGCTGGACCCCATACCTAAGAGTCATAATAAGTTGGCCTACAACCCAGCCGTGTGACTCGTTTGTCTCAGGACCTTTTCTCTACAAGCCTAATTTCCCTCCATTTTTAGAACTACAAGTCCGCTTAGATTGGCCTTTCTCATTCAGAAGTAAATCCTGAGCTGGCCTTTCACTGTCACTTGAGCACCCCTAGGGTAAGTCCTGAGGGGTGAAGAGCATGGTATGTGGTCGACCAGGTAAATACACATGTGTAGCCTCTGCCCAGGTAGTGAAGCACCCCCATGTGGGTCTTCCATACCTAGATGGTTAGGCTCTTCCCATTGGACACTGCCTGGGTTTTGATGATTCTCTTGTAGTGGCCTTGGGGCTTTGGGCACTTCCCTACTGTAAATGCAGTTTAGACGTGCACACACCCTTACTACACATGTTCAGAAGAGGTGCTTACCTGGTGTTTGTAAAATGTGTCACAGCCTGCCATTGCAGCCTGGTGTGTGCACACTGGCATCTATGTTGTGCTTGAGTATGTGTCAAGCCTGCCATTGCCACCCTTGTTGTGCGCACTAGCACCTGTGTTTTTTTTAACCATGTGTCCAGCCAGCGTTTGCAGTCCGCTGTAAGCACACCTGCTTCTATGGTGATTGTAAAATGTGTCAAGCCTGCCCTTGCAGGCTGGTGTGTGCCCATTTGCACATATAGTGTTTTTAAACATGTGTTCAGCCTGGCATTGCAGGCCTGTGTGTGCACACTTGCACTATGTTTTTTTTCAAACATGTGCCCAGCCTGCTATTGCAAGCCTGTATTTGCACCATAGCACGTATGCTCAGGCTAGCTCTGATAAATCACTAGCCTCTCTGAGGGGACATTTCACTACCACTAGAGCACACCTAGGATAAATCATGAGGGGTGACAGAAGTGGTAGGTGAAAGGCAGGGCAGGTACACATGTGCTACCCTGCCCAGGTAGTAAAGAATACCCATGTGTGTTTTCACTGCCTATGAGGCATGCTCTTCCCACAAGTTAATATGAGAGAATAGTGGAAAGGACTTCAGGCTGCAAATAGTGGAGCAGCCTCATAGTGTTTTCTATCATTGGATTCACAATGAAAAACCAGGTCCTGTGAAAAAGGTGGTTTTGTCATTACAAGGCTAGAAATACCACTACTAGAAAGTGATACTTCAAGACGGGCGACCATGGCGCCCCTTGCTGTTGCACTGCTATAATGAAGATGCTCACCTCTTGAAATAAACCAAATTCACCACTTTTTTTTACCAAGTAATCCAAAGTAATCAATAGTAGTCTACTGCATTTATCAATGTTTAATCCATCCTTCTTTGAATCACTCCGGGGACAGCGATGGTGACTTAGAATGTTTTATTTCGCATTTTCAGATGTCTTATGTTGCCATACAGGCTTAAACAAAGCCACATGCTTTCAACATTCCTTCGAGCCAGCATTATTAAAACAACCCAATGCATTTCTAACTGTTAAAATTCTTCGTCAGGGGTACTACAAATGAATCAGAAAGAACTGCATGAAAAACACAATATAATACATTTTGTACCTGTGCTTATTCACAACAACTAAATTGATGACTAAAACGATAACCAATTTTCATCCCTAAACTCCCCTCAACTTAAATTCCCTTCATTTTCCACAAAGAAATCAAAAATTCCCTAAAAGACATTTAATCCCAAAAACCCTCTCACAGCCTCATTCCCCTCGTGCAAACTTATACTACCACCCTCAAATTAAAATGACAGGGAAAAACGTGCTTCGACCCATTAACACAAGGTCCATAAAAACAAACTCAGTTCTTTTTACCTCATCACGCCATAACTAGCAGTTATTTGTATGCTTATCTTCCTCCGTATTCAGGGCGTCATCAACTTCCCTCCCATTCTGATCTGTCTTAAAACCTACTTCCATACGTGTTCCCTGTAAGTCCCCGATTAAGGCAGACCCCGTGACCAAACGTGTGCTGTGCTTCCTAATGAAATAAACTAGTGCCTAACATACCCATAATGCACTGGCCCTGTAATCAGGAAATGTGATCCAAACTAAAATAAAACAAATATAACAAATGAATTGTGAGCAATGTGAAAAAAGTCAATCTAAGACATAAATTAAAGCAAAAACAGTCATAAAATTGCTCATAACAACTGAATCAGTCCCTTTCAATTCACCAAAAATCTGTTGTGTGTAACAAATAAACTTCATGTTAAAATAAATTAAGTGCAGTCGACACTAGATGACACTGTCAGCAATCTGCCCAAGATGATTTAATTGTCGTGTTGTCTCCAAAGTGGTCCTTCTCAATGCACACATTTATTCAGTCAACAGTAATCTTCTGGGGTGTAGCTTCGCATTTGGGACATGAAAAATGCAACTCAAGTGTAGAAGGATGTATGACGTTACAACGCATACTTTTACAACGCATACCTTTACAACGCATTTTTTACAACGCAACATTTCTTACAACGCATTCAATTACAACGCATGCCATACAACGAATTTTTAAAAACTACCTTTACAACGCATTCCATTACAACGCATACTACCTTTACAATGCATACCATTACAACGCATACCACTACATTGCATGTATGGTAAATATTGAATAGTGTAGGGGTAAAAATTACTATTTTTACTCCAGGTGAGTGCAACAGTAGGGTAAGTGTTGGATAGTGTAGGGTTAAAAATTAATATTCTAACTCCAGGGGGTGCAACTGTAGGGTAAGTGTTGGACAGTGTAGAGGTAAAAATTAATATTCTAACTCCAGGGGGTGCAACAGTAGGGTAAGTGTTGGATAGTGTAAGGGTACTATGCGTTGTGAATGTATGCGTTGTAATGGTATGCGTTGTAATGACATGCGTTGTAGTGGTATGCGTTGTAGTGTCATGCGTTATAATGGTTACATTGTAATAGCATGCTATGTAATGGATCTTCCGTTGTAAAAGTTTTATTGTAATGGTAGTGCGTTGTAAAAGTTGCGTTGTAAAGGTTGTTTCCCAGTGTAGAATTGTGAGTGCACAACTTCTCTTCATGGATAGTTTAATTTTTGCTTGAATTGCCAAATACATGCGTTCATCACAGCACTGTGAACATCCCACACAGCATATCAACGATATTTCAAGAGGGGCGACCATGGCTCCCCTTGCTGTTGCACTGCTATAATGAGGATGCTCACCTCTTGAAATAAACCACATTCACCACTGTTTTACCAAGTAATCCAAAGTAATCAATAGTAGTCTACTGCATTTATCACTGTTTAATCCATCCTTCTTTGAATCACTCCGGAGACAGCGATGGTGACTTGGAATGTTTTATTTCACATTTTCAGATGTCTTATGTTGCCATACAGGCTTAAACAAAGACACATGCTTTCAACATTCCTTCAAGTTGGCATTGTTAAAAAAACATGCATTTTGCACTGTTAAAATTCTTCGTCAGGGGTACTAAAAATAAATCAGAAAGAACTGCATGAAAAAACAGTATGATACATTTTGTGTCTGTGCTTAGTCACAACAACTAAAATGATGACTAAAACGATAACCAATTTTCATCCATAAACCCCATCAACTTAAATCCCCTTTATTTTCCACAACAAAATCACAAATAGCCTAAAAGCCATTTAATCCCCAAACCCTCTCGCAGCCTCATTCCCCTCGTGCAAACTGATACTACCGCCCTCAAATTAAAATTACTAGGAAAAACGTGCTCCCACCCATTGACACAAGGTCCATAAACAAACTCAGTGCTCATCATGCCATAACCAGCAGTTATTTGTATGCTTATCTTCCTCCCTATTCAGGGCATCATCAACTTCCCTCCCATTCTGACCTGTCTTAAAACCTACTTCCATACGTGTTCCCTGTAAGTCCCCGATTACGGCATACCCCGTGACCAAACGTGTGTTGTGCTTCCTAATGAAATAAACTAGTGCCTAACATACCCATAATGCACTGGCCATGTAATCAGGAACCATTAACCAAACTAAAGCAAATCAAATATAACTAATGAATTATGAGCAATGAGAAACAAGTGAAACAAGTCAATATAAGACATACATTAAAGCATAAACAGTCATAAAATTGCTCATAACAACTAAATCAGTCCCTTTCAATTCACCAAAGATGCATTGTGTAACAAATAAACTTCATGTTAAAATCAAATTAGATGCAGTCCAGACTAGATGACGCTGTCAGCAATCCGCCCAAGTTGATTTAATTGTCATGCTGTCTCCAAAGTGGTCTTTCTCAATGCACACATTTATTCAGTCAACATTAATCTTCTGGGGTGCAGAAAGTGGGCATTTCTCTGCTCCCAGAAACTTTGTGGGCCTCTAAGTTTGACTACACATTGTTAGGTTTGAAATTCCCTTACATATGCATTTGTATCTATTATATAAGTTAGCATTAGGTGCTAAATATTTGTTATTTGTATTAGCATTATGAAACCCACTGAGTTATCCTTACGGCATGCAAGGTTTGTTGGCTTGTGTGCCTCCATTTTGTAATGTGCAACTACTAAAAGTTTGTTTAGGCCGCAGCCATAGCGGGTCCATTTTTGTTTTTCTCTTGCTTCAGCAGAACTGTAAAACTGTATATCGTTATTATTCTTTCTCTGCTCGCCAAGGATGAAGTTGGATCTGCTAATGAATAGATGCTCTTTTTGTACATTCCTTCCTGTATTTGTAGTTCTGCTCCCACATTAGGACACGTTGAAGCCTGACACTTTGGCCTTGGAGCACTGATAATACACCCACCTGGCAGGTGTTAGCTCATCTTTCTGTACCCTCTTTGTTCATGCCCGGCTCAGGATGGTATTTTTTTATAGTATGCGTGGCTGAGGTCTCGAAAAAGCTTTATCATGTATTAGCACGCTTTGGGCGAGCAGTCCCCCTCAGCGTCTACCTTAGGGTGCAGGTCTGACCGGGGCTGTCTCTGCAGAGAACTACTTATAAAGAGTGTGTATTCTCTACTGACTGACCGACTCTTCATTTTGGAAGGCATAGCAGGTGGTTTTGGAAATAACCCGCGGGCACCCTTAGAGGGCCATGTCCTTCACTTGGCGCCTGAACAGGAACCCCTGCAAAAAGGGCTCACTTACCCGTAACCGGGTCGCATGGGCCGGGGTGGTGTCTGGTCGGTCGGATCAAGCCTCTCACATGTAAGACCGAGCTTGGTTCTCGCAGCCGCTCCGCCCTCCCGATTGGAAGGTTCCTCGGTTAGAGGCCCTTGGCCGGGGTCCTAAAGGCAAAACCCTGGAGATGACCGTTTGGTCCGGAGAGTCTGCTGTGGAGAATAGCTTGGTTGACCTGTGTGCACAAGAAGAGTGATTTGATTCTTGGAAAATGGTGCCTTACTTTGGATGACACAGGCCTGTGGGCCATGCTAGGTACAGTCTGCGGACTGTCTTGTTTTGGACTTGGAAAGGTCTGCGACTGCTCACAGGTAATCCGCTAAACCAATTGGTAAATTGGATCTGCATTTGAAAAGGTCTAGGGCTGTGACTTGTTCCTTTGTATTGGTACAGTCTCCAGCCTCTTTTGGATGCAGTTAGTGAACTGACTTGCTTTGAATGGCACAAGTCGATGGGCTGTGTCTTTTGGTCTAGTCTCTGGATAACTTTGGTTTGAATTTGGCTGGTTTGCGAACCCTTGGAAATGACAAAGATTGTTTATGAACAACCAGCCAGACCAATTGGTAATTCGGTTTACACTCTAAAAGGGCTGTGCTGTTTGACGACAATTTACCAGGCCGATTGGTAATTTGGCACATGTTCTAAAAGGTCTGGGGTTAGAACCTGTCTTTTTAAATTTGGCGCAACCTTCGGGTTGCGGTGTGCGGTTGCGGTGTGAGGTTCACATACCGCTCTGTTTAATTTTTTTTTCCTTTTTGACCATTGTGCTCTTTGTTATTCTTCCATTTTCTCTTCTCTCTCCGTTTGTTGGTGTCATATGTGTCTGTTGTTTACAGTGTATGTGTCTTATATTAAGATTCCGTGTTTAAGTAAGTTTGGGTGCTTTGGATGTCCATGCTGTTCTACTGATGCTTGATTGGAAGAGAGCCAGCCTGCACCTTCCGAAGGTTCTTCAAAGTATATGTGAAGCACGGTATTGGCCCTATTATATTTAACATGTTGTGGCATAAATATACAAGGGACAATACTGAACTGCAATGGGCACTTGCTGGTTCGTTTGATAAGAAAAAAAAAAATTCTTGCAGGACAAACTGAAGAAGGTGAGGATTTTGTTGATGAGCTCTTGGACTCTCGTCCCTCGCCTCCTTATGCCCATAAACGGAAATACCCGACAGTCCCGACATCTCAGTCACCGGCTCCAAGTACTGCCCACTCGGATACATCTACAACTAGCTCTACTGCCTCTGCCGACCCCTCTTGCCTCCCTTCCCTACACGCCAGTAATCAGAATGCGTGCTTCTAACCTCCCCACCCTGTCCGTCCATTCCCCTGCGGCTACTCGGACTCTCTCCACTCCTACAGTGCTATCCCCTACACGATAATTCCTGACTCTGCATCCACTCTTTCCGCTTGGAGTGTGACACCTCAAATGCTACCGAATGTTGACACGCCTGTGAGAGGGATGTTTGAAGAAAATTGGGCAGCAGGGGGAGATCGCATGGAGAAAGTGTTGGTGCGTTCTGCAGTGGATGATGAGGAAAAGACGAAGATGGCAAATCAGGCAGCCCAGTGGGCTAGCAATCCAATATATAGTGTGGAAAATGTATGGAGTGGGAT
The DNA here is from genome assembly GCF_964263255.1 of Lissotriton vulgaris. Lineage (NCBI taxonomy): Eukaryota > Metazoa > Chordata > Amphibia > Caudata > Salamandridae > Lissotriton > Lissotriton vulgaris. Next base: position 212,875,116 of record NC_141686.1, read on the forward strand.
GAAAGATCATTTTTTAGGCAGCTTGCTCTTAATCATATGTCAGCTACAGTGATAGGATTTTGGGTGCAGTGCTTTCAGGGAGTTGCAGGGCAGATTTTATATAATATACAAGACAGGGTCTACGCTATGGGCATGGCCCCGATTGAAGTATTTGCCAATGTAATGACGTTAGTGGGGTACCAAGGTGGATTGCTCGAAATGATTCCGGCCATGGGGGCACAACACCCCATGAGAGAAGTCCCTCCCAGTTATCATCCAGAAGTACAAGATTTGTGTGATTCAATGAATACAGTAATTCGTCAACGAATTGATGCTCAGTCTAAAGAGCAGTGGATCTACACTCCGTTTAAGAGGAATCAAGTCCTGTCTTTAAAAAGCCACCTGCCAGGCCCTCGGAAAACCCCCCTGCATATTACAAGAAATTGACAGAGGTGGCCTCGTCCACTGTGATGACACAAGCTGATATAGAATTGTTTTTTGGCTTGTTAGTACCAGTTGATACATGGAGGCAGATTCATATGCAAGACCATGCACTGGAATTAGGAGGTACCTGGGATGAGATTAAGGCATATGATAGAGAGCGTAAGCTTGGAGACAAGCCGAAAGCAGAGCTGCTAGCCTTACCAGGTCATATTATAAAATACATGCACGCCCTTATTTCCCCAAAGAAAGTGGATTGGGATAAGTTGACTGCATGCCACCAGAAGAAGGATGAGAGTGTGTCTGCTCTCTTTACTAGATTTGCGGGGGTATTCTTGAATTTTAGTGGTCAGGATTTATCATTGGAAAGTGGTGTTCTGTTGTTCGTTAATAGTTTTGTTACTAATGTGCTTCCTGAGATTGCAGCTAGACTGCGGCTTCTGAAAGCACATGGAGTATGTCCTCACCATCAGTGATCTTGAGTATGGCAGAAAAGGTGGAGAAAAAGGTGAAGGATTTAAAGACAAGGGTCGTTTTGCAGCAAGGTGTGAGGGGCAGAAGAAGGGGTTCAGGAATGGCCCAGCGGTTGGCTAGGCCCAATACAGGTGGTGCTTCCAGTGTCCCCCTGGGAATTAACCAATGTGCATATTGTGGAGAGGAGGGACATTGGCGGAATGAGTATCCGGTGTTGTTGCAAAAAGGCGTGGCTCCAAGAGGTCGAGGATATAGATGACATGGGAGAGTTGGACAAGAGGGGATGCAGTTGGAGGATGCATCATTAAATAGACAGATTGGAAATTATTTCAATATACCAGGAGCCGACAGTATTACCATGAAGATTATGACATGGTTGAGGTGACTAGGCTGTCCCATAGCTAGGACAGGCACGGACTGGGCTAGGGACCAGTTCCTATGCATATAGACCAGTGCAGACCCTACGCCACTGCTGATATACAGGGCACCACAGAAAAATTTCTAGTTGATACAGGGGATATGAATAGCTCTGTTTCCCGTTCACTGGTCCCAATGGCAGCTCTCTCTGGCCAAAATAATGTTTTGGTTGGTTTCTCAGGTGTGCCGGTTGTTGGCCTTATTTCCAAACCTCCAGAATTGACTAATGGTCCCATTACGGTTGATTCTCATTTTTACTGACGTCCACTTGTGGGGAAAATTTGTTGCCATTGGATTTGTTAAAAAGATAACATACGGCGATTTTCTGTTCTCCTGATGGTGTGTATATGACCATTGGCCAGCAGGTGGCCCGTGATAAACAATGTTTTGCCAAAGATGTCCCACTTCCCACAGAATTTGAGACAGTACCCTGCACATGATGGGGCACTGGGGACGCAGATGTGGAATTGCTTCAGATCCCCCCGGTATCCATTCAGCTCAAGGATAAAGTCGAATTGCCACATATTCCTCAGTACAAGATTTCACAGGCAGGAGAAAAAGCTCTCCTACAAATAATACAGGATTTGATTAGAATGGGGTGGATGGGGTGGTTGAAGAGACAGTAGCAAATGTCTGTAATAGCCCTCTTCTTCCTATCCTTAAAAAGATGCCCTCAGATTCTACGGATGTCCACCCAGATGTCTATTGTTTTATTATCGACCTGCGAGAAGTTAATGAGATCGTTCTTCCACAATACCCAGTGGTACCGGACATTACAACTATTTTGACAATGATTCCGCTGTCCGCAAAGTTCTTTTATGTAATTAATAGAAAGAACGCCTTTTTGAGTATACCAATACATACAGACAGACGATATTTGTTTGGTTTTACAATTGCTCATCAAAGTTTTAGATTCTGTTGTGCACCTTAGGGCTATACAGAAAGCCCTAGTATATATAGCCAACATTAAAAGCACAATTGGATTCTCTAGAACTCCCCACTGGTAATGTGCTTTTGCAATATGTTGACAACCTTCTTGTGGCCTCCAATACTGAGGATGGCTGCAGGAAAGCCACAGTTAAATTACTCCTACATTGGCACACCATGGTCACAATGTGTCACTTTCTAAATTTCAATATTGTCGACAGGAGGTCACCCACCTAGGTCATCTATTGTCGAAGGAGGGACGCAGACTAACCCCAGAACGAATACATGCCATCACTAATATGCCTGTTGCCAAGTCCCAACGCGAGGTAAGCACGGTTATTGGGATAATATTGTATCATCAGCATTGGATCCCCAACTACTCCTTACTAACAAAACCCATTCTTTACCTGACCACCAAAGAAGTGCATGAACCCCTACCTTGGACACCTGCATGCCAGCAAGCTTTCAAACAGCTAAAGGTTGCGCTTTGCTCTGCTCCTGTGCTTGGTACTCCTAATTACCAGAACCCTTTTGGGCTCTACTGGATGTATGACGTTACAACGCATGCTTTTACCACGCATGCTGTTACAACGCCAGTTTTACAACTCAAACCTTTACTACGCAAACGTTTACAATGCATAGCGCTTTGGGGTGATGGATAGTGAATAGTTTAATTTACTATTCCAACTCCAGTCCCCTGGAAACTAGGGAAGGTGTGGGATAGTAAATTAAATCTATTCCCTATCCTAGAGCGCCCCCCAGCGCAATGCTTTGTAATGGTTTTCGTTGTAAAACCTGCGTTGTAATAGCACTGCGTTGTAAAAGTTTTGTTGTAAAGGATGTTTCCCGCTCTACTACATGAGGCGTATAGTTGCCCACTTTCTGTTCTAACACAGGATTTTGGTGGTAAGCAGAGACCCTGCTGCTATTTCTCTACTATGCTTGATAACGTCGCCAGAGCTCTGCCGAGCTGTCTGAGAGCTGCTGCGGCTGTGGCAGTTTTTATCAGACAATCAGCAGGGCTCAGCCTTGATACTGATCTCACAGTAATGGTACCTCATGCTGTGGATGCGCTTCTGAATAAGACAAAGACACAGCATCTTACTAGTGTATGTTTGACTGGATATTAATTGACTTTGTTCACTCCACACATTACCATTAAACAATGTACTACTCTGAACCCAGCCACATTACTACCCCTCCCTTCAGAAGGAAAGGCCAATGATGTCCATGATTGTCTGTTTTGGACTGGAGAAGAGATGAAGGGACGGGTAGACTTGACTGATGTTCCCTTATCTGACCCCCAAGGGGAACTATATGTCGATGGATCTTGTTTCAAACTGCCAGATAATAATAAATAAATAAATTGATACTTGTATAGCGCACTACTCACCCACAAGGGTCTCAAGGCGCTTGTACGAATACCACTGTGGAACCCATCCTGGCTTCCCCTGTGAGGTGCCCACTCCTGGGCACCCCCAAGGTGGAGGCCAGGCCTCCTTAGCATTGTGGGGGCCGTTGTGGAGATTAAGCAAGCTATTGCCCAGAGTTGCAGAGTGGGACTCCATGATTGGAATAGGCACCAAGGCAAGAATTATCAGTTCTGTGGAATTTTGAGCCCAAGACCCGCCGAGGCGGGGAATAGAACCCTGGTCCAGGGCTAGACCCCTGCATTAGGGTCTGCCGCTCTAATCATTGAGCCACACTTCTCCACTACTACTGCAGGCTATGCAATCAGCACCTTACACACTGTAGTTGAGACGTCTTCTATTCCATAACAGTCGGCCCAGGCAGCAGAGTTGGTTGCACTACTTAGGGCTTGTGAGCTGAGTGAGGGATTACCTGTAAATATTTACAGCGACAGCCAGTACGCATTCGAGGTGGCCCATAATTTTGGATGCCTCTGGGCAGAGAGAGGGTTTCAACACACTTAGTCTACTATCAGCCCTGACCCTTCAAGCAAAAGTGGCTATAATAAAGTGTAGCGGCCATAAATCTGTCATGGATGATGTTGTAAGAGGCAATGTGTTCACAGACAGAACAGCCAAGGAAACACTGAAAGTCAAGATGAATAAAATGTTTTTGGCAGGACTTGCTAGATGGGTCCCAGATAATGGGATGTTCGAGAATACTGGGAAAGTGGAAGGGAAATACAGAGAGAGGCTACTGTAGGCGAACTAGACATATGGGAGGAGAGGATAGGACATTTGGAAGAGGATGGATGTTGGATTGATTTGTCAGGAAAACAGAGATGGCTGTTACCTAATGCCTTTGTTCTCCTTGTGGTCATTATGGCTCATGGTCCGGCGATTATTAGTGCAAAGGGTATTTTTTTAAATTGCTAGACCCAGTGTGGCAGAATGAGAATATCTCTAAAGTTGCAACACACTTGGTGAAACATTGTATTGTCTGTTTGAAGCACAATGGCGGAAAAGGCACCCCTACACCTGCTGGTAATTTTGCAGCGCCTTCTTTCCCTTTCGAGGTCATCCATATGGATTTCATCGAGATGAAACAGGTCAACAATCTAAAATATGTATTATTGGTAGTCTGCGTATTTAATAAGTGGGTGGAGGCCTACCCGACTAAAGAGAACATTGCTTCAGCGACAGCAAAAGCACTTTTGAAAGCGTACTTCTCGCGCTGTGGATTGCCACGTGTGATCTGGAGTGACAACGGGAGGCACTTCAATGCTAGTCATTGAATTTGTGTGTAAAGGCTTGCAAATTGTGCAGAAATTTCATGCAGCAAACCCTCCACAATCAACCGGCCTTGTTGAGAAATATAACGGCTTTCTAAAGGTGAAATTAGAAAAACCTTCATGAAAGTACAGGATTGCAATGGCCAGATGCATTACCCCTAGCGCTTATGTCAGTGAGGGTGACTGCGCATTCCATGACTGGTTTGTCACTCTATGAGGTGGTCTTCGGGCACCCTGCTAATGTTTGGGGCATTCCCAGATCTAGGAAATAAGTAGAGATAGAGTATCCTGTCTTGATTGATTATTTGTATGCTTTGTCTAAAGATCTCCGTTCTGTTCACCAACAGATATCTGCCGCCCTACAACCATTGTTAGAGGGTCCACGATATCAGATCCAGCCTGGGGACTATGTACTAGTCTGCTAGTTTCAGCACAATCCTGCTTGGAGCTGCAGTGGAGGGGTCCCATACAGGTGCTTTTTGGCCACTAGGACAACTGTGAAGGTGGATGGCTGGAAGCACTGGGTGCATTCCTCTGATGTGAAGAGGGTGCCTCTGTCGCTACCATATGATTCCTGGGTTAAAGTACGGGATCATCAACCAGGAAGGAGAGCTGATACCTCATTTTGTTCCCTTTTCTGATGCCCGGTTGAGAGGGGCTCAGACTGACAAAGAGAGTGACGAGATCTTGCTTGAGGTGGTTCCCCCTTGAGATAAGGGCCACCCCAGATAACCCAGCTCCTGCTGTCCAACTACCTGAGTTCCGATCCGTAGTAGAGTGTGAGTTCTTACCTTTGCTTGTTGACAACGAAGTGCCTGGGCACACTAGGTACAATCTGCGGCCCCAAAGGAACGACAGTACATCAGCGGGCCAACACAGGAGCTATGGAAAGACTTGAGTTTAGGGCGCAGATGCTGTGCTCTTGGTATCTGCTTTAGCCTAAAGTAAAGAATACTGATGCACTGCCTAGAACACTGGACAGGATTGTTGAGGGTATTTGCCTCGGAGGGAGGTTACCCTATCCTCAACGAAGGATTGTCTACAGCACGGGCCGCGATTGTGTTGCTGTGTTGCAGTGGTGCAGCTCCATTGTGGGAGAGACAACATTAATGAACAATAGAAGAATGCCTGTGAGGCTTTTGACGGACACAGGGCAGAATACCCCTCTGGCTTGTTGTACAGTGGATTTGACTTTCCCTAAACACTTTCTAGCTCTGTACCTGTTTGTCGTGAAGCAATGAGAGAGAATCGCCCTTTAATGGCTTCTCTGATACAGCAGAATGGGCCTGATGGTCTAATTGGTCCACTGGAAGCAGGGTGGTGGTGGTGTTCATTCTGTTGCCGATGGTTGCATTATTTGGAATAGTTTGGTATCTGGAGGAGCAGCATCCTGTACATATTCTGATAGGAACCATCCTAGTGCCAGCAGAGCATTCATTCATTACATTGGTTCGCATAAGGAGAGACATAGACAAACATGCACTAAAAATGCCTTTATTCAAATGCTCCATCAGGTGCATAGCACAACTAATGTCACAGAGTGGTGGGTATGTGGCCTACTTCCTTCCGCAATGCAAAAAAATGATCTATTCATTTCTATGCCTTTTACTTACTTAGGATGCTGTAAGGCTTGGTTTATGTGCACTATTATGCAGACTCAATGAAAATGACGCAGGCCGATTATGGAGCAATGTTAGAGTACATTGCAGTGCATCAGAGTTATACCCCGGGGAAGATGGAAAGGAGGGAACGCTACACCCCGATGCTTGCATGAACGTTTTTACAGTCCACTAAAATGTTACCTAGGTTAAGAAACGAAGAATTATACTTTCAAGGCTTTAACGTCACTGAATATTTTAAATGTTTCCAAGAGCATTATATCACTGAGGATAAAGCCATTTCTGTTCCTGTGATAAATACAACAGCTAGTTTCTGTGTTCAGGGATCGGGGAATGTTTCAGTGGGACGAAGTCAGTGTAATTATACCTATCAGCTGAATACGACTAGTAGCCTACCCTTATTAACACCTCTGAATGAGTACTTTATCTGTGGGGAACACGCATATACTTGGCTCCCTAGGGGATGGACTGGCCAGTGCTATCTCTCTTTCCTTCTGCCACCTGTTTATATTGTACCGTCCACTTAGCTCAAAGATCATAGGTTACATCAAAGAAATGTTTCCATAACCTGAGCCAAAAGTGTGGTCATTATAGATGATATTGATCAGACAAATACTTCACTACAGCAATTCACTAACATAATGAAAGGTATTGTGCCATTCTGAGGTCCCATGCTTAATAGCCGTAACATAATATGCCTAACTAGAATAGTTGAAGGAGTCATTAATACTACTGCTAGTATACTCACTAAAATAACAGTCGAGCTCCAAGCTACGAGACTTGTTTTACTCCAAAAGCAGATGGTTTTAAATGTCTTACCGGCTGATAAGGTTGTAGCATTTAGGGTCATCAGCAGTAGCTTCTGTGTATAAATTCTTGATAGTGCTCCAACAGTATATTCTGCCATACAAAGGTTACACAGATTGGCCACAGAGATACACCAGGATAATGGATAATGGTCTTTCACAGGGTCTTTCACAGGGTGGTTCTGAGATCTATTAACTTCATGGGGTTGGAAGATATTTCTCGTTTTGATAGCCGCTGCAGGGGTTATATTCTCCTGTTGCTTATGTATCCATTGTCTTCCTGCTTGCTGCCCCGAAACTAACTTCCAGCATGGTGAGGTAAGCACAAGAAAATAAATATTCCCCTATGATGGTGCAAGAAAATCATTCAATAATATTGATAGATGAGAGAATATTTGATTATTAGATTGCTACAATATTTGCATATTTATGTATACCTTCTTTTCTGATGAATTTTGCTAAATAGACGAGTAAGCACTAACCCCCCCTTTAGAATTGTAAAGATCCTGCCTGAAAGCAACAAAGCTTACTTAGTCTCCTATGCTAAAAGGAGGGTCTGTTAGGTTTGAAATTCCCTTATATAATATGCATTCATATGGGTTATGTAAGTTAGCATTACGTGGCTAATAGACGCCATTTGTATTAGCATTATGAAACCCACTGAGTTATCCTTACTACATGCTAGCTTTGTTGGCTTGTGTGCCTCCCTCTTGTAATGTGCGACTACTAGACGTGTGTCTAGGCCGCAGCCACACTAGGCCTCATTTCTTTTTTGCTTGCTTCAGCAGAACTGCAACACTGGAAATCGTATTATTTCTCTGCTCCCCAAGATTTAAGTCGGATCTGTTAATAAATAGATGCTCTTTTTGTACATTCCTTCCTGTATGTGTAGTTCTGCTCCCACATTAGGAGACGTTGAAGCCTGAAACATTGGCCATGGAGCACTGATAATACAGCCACCTGGCAGGAGTTAGCTCATCTCTCTGTACCCTCTTTGTTCATGCCCCGCTCTGGACGGTATTTTTCCATAGTAGGCGTGGCTGAGGTCTCGAGAAAGGTTTATAATGTATTAGCGCACTTTGGGCGAGCAGTCCCCCTTAGCGTACAGCTTAGGGTGCAGGTCTGACCGGGGCTCTCTCTGCAGAGAACTACTAATAAAGATTGTGTATTCTCTACTGACTGACCGACTCTTCATTTGGGAAGGCATAGCAGGTGGTTGTGGAAATAACCTGCGGGCCCTTAGAGGATCTGTTGTGCACAAGGAGGATTACTGCCATTGAAAGGGATGACTACCTGCTGCTGTGTGGCACCCTGAAGAATGCTTTCCAGGGGCTAGTTGGCTGACCCCCTGTTCCTTGTGGAGGTCTTAGGGACATGAAAGTCCTCCTCTGTGGGACCTACATTGTCTGATGTGACACCTGGAGAGCGGTGCCCTCTTAAGTGCCCACATCGGCTGCTGAGTTCCAACTGGTAGCTCAGTGTGAGCCTGAATCTATGACTCATGCCTGGGGAACGGATTGCCTGGTGCAGAGCCCCAAAAGTATTTCCCGCATCACAGAAGTACACATCAGTACACATCAGTGAAGCAGCTCCTGTCATTGCAGACAACTTGAATGTTGATGGAATGCCAGGAGTGTTGGTTGAAGAAATTATGTTTATCTGTGGTAAGGTTCAGAATTGTCACAATGGTGGATTCAATAACACCTAAGATCTGGGGGTAAGTAAGCATTGTCACAGAAGTGACTTGACATCCATTGTCTTTCCACAAGTGACAGTGGCATTTCGATATACTATTGCACCCAGATGGTGATGAATTTCAGTACCTGCGACAAGCACAATGCTTGGCAGAGCTCCCAAAGTTCCAAATTGCTTTGTGTGACATTTTAATAATATAGTGTAATTATGAGTGGCTTTTCAATGCCTATGAGTGACAATTTCCTGCAAGCAAAATCAAGCAACGAAGATGAGGGAAACATACAAGCCCTCAGGAGAGTGAGGCTGAGGCACACCTAGGTCACAGCCAGGCTGTATGATTTCTCAACCCTATAAAAATCATTAGTCGAGCGGTCTGCCCCGGTCCGGTGAGCCGCCCGCTACTTGCCCAGCCCACTGGCTGCAATAGATCACACCAGCAGCAGCCTGTCACAGAAGCTACACTACAGGCTCTGCTGATTTAGCGTCGTTCAGCGATGAGTTCAGAGTAGTTAAGTTGCATCACAGTGGCTCTCACTCCTTACACCCAAAAATGAGTTGCACAGCTGAAAACTGTCACTGAGCTGACAGACTGCTCTCAGCTGTAACACAGGGTAGGCAGCGCAGAAGATGATTATGACCCCGTGCACTGCTAAAAAGAAGATTTTTATTAGCATTTAGCAGCTTAACTAGGAGATATCTCACTGTCACACTCAGGCACTTAATTTGAGAGGCGCAAGCCCACCGGTGCCAATACGCAGGACATGGCGGAAACAACTTGTGGTCTCCAGTAGCAACACCGCATGATTCTGGCTCTGCTGTACAATGGACTGGTGTGCTCTGGGCTGCTTAGGAACCGCTTCGGAGGCTGCCCCAATGCCTGTGGGGTTGGGTTCTGAGTTTATTTACCACCGCCATTGGCTGCAATCCAGCAGCCAAAGCTTTATTCAAATTCATCAACCTCCACCATCCATAACCGCAGGATGGTGACTCCTGACATCAGTGAATGTAATACTGAGTGGTGCAAGGTGTCCTCCTATTAAGTGTTACATTGTAGCAGAGTACCAGCTGGAGCTGAGAGCAGCTCAGCCAACCCACAAGCCTGCGGGAGTGGCACACCGTGTGCACTACCACTGCAGCTTTTCAGTCAGTATGGTGCTGTATAGCAGCACTCCAGCTTTACAGCTGAGGAGGCGCTAGAATGCTTACTTTGCATTTCAGTGCGGACCACCGCACTGGAATGCGTTAGTCTGACGCCTGATGCAGGGTAATTCCCCAATAGATACCCACCACTTCTCTAGAAATTAATTGTGAATTGTTCGTTTTTCATATAGACACCTTCTTTCTCAGGAGCTGAGAGGAAAGTACGTTTAAGACTTTGGAGAGCATGGGGGGCAATTTTACCTGATTTCTTGCATGTTCTCAAAAATATATCACAGCTAACAAGGAAAGGGCGTTCAATAAAGTGTATAGTAAAAATAGCAACGTTTCCATTTGGCGCATGATAAAGATTATACTTGGTAGAGGAAGAAAAGCGCCGTGGGGCACGATTTACCTGCATGTCCCATTGGGTACAACATCAGCTGCCTCCAACCGTGTGCATCCCAGCGCTACTTCTGCTGCCCAGAGGGACCTGGTTACTGACGCTTCTTACGTGCGCACGTCTCTATAAAACCTTTCCTCGTGCGGCGTGCATGGACAACGCATCTCGGCTTCCACCATGGGACTACTTCCAGAGGTAGGGGAACGGAGGCTTGGTTATATGATTTCATTCAAAGATGATTTCGCTTCTCGTTTTCCAGGAACTTGAAAGGGAAATCATCCCCTCCGTATGAAGTGTATATGTCAGACTCTCCAATCAATCTCTGATTTAGCTATAGGCGAGAACATCTCTATTAGTCCACATTGACTAATTCTAGAGGAATTTCGGGTCGTATGAAGGGTCATGCAGAGAGGGATATTTGAGTACAGGTGAGTTGAATAATATTATTTAGCACGACAGGTAGCGTAGGGAAGAATCCGATAGACCCTGTTGGACGTTTGAGGAAACTAATATAATTTAGAACTCAATCGAAAAATGTTGCTATTGCTGATGGAATGTGTCACATACCAAGGCACGAGCAAAGTGGGCAATTACCCAGGCCCTGGCCTTCTAAGGCGCCCCCGGGAAAGTGAACTTTCTGTTTGACTTTTTTCTCTAGCTAAACCTCTCTCCTTCTCTGCCTTCGTCTACCGCTGACTTTGTCTCTACCAAGTGTCATCTTAAGTATACTTGGGGTCTTGGGCAAGACATGCATCAACTGTTTTTTTTGTGACCCTGTTAAAATCTAATATATAATTTAGCATTGTTTGGCAGGATGCAGGCTTGAATTAGCAGGATATGAGTAATACCATTCCTGCAAGGGCCTCCAAAATATGTCTTGCTCTGGGTTCCCAAATCCTTAAGATGATGCTGAGGCTCTCTGATGGAGAGGTGTGGCTCAATGGTTAAAGCGGCAGACCCTGATGCATAAGTCTAACCCGGGACCAGGGTTCAATTCCCGCCTCAGCGGGTCTTGGGCCCATTTTCCTTGGACCTGTTATTTCTCGCCTCGGTGCCTATTCTAATCATGGGTCCCACTCTGCAACTCTGGGCAATAGCTTGCTTAATCTCCACAACGGCCCCAACAACACTAGGATGCCTGGCTTCACCTTGGGGGTGCCCAGGAGTGGACACTTCACAGGGAAAAGCCAGGAAGGGTTCCACAGCGGTACTCGTACAAGCGCTGAGATACCCCCATGGGTGATTCGTGCGCTATACAAGTACTACTACATTTACATTTACATTTACATCACAGGAGGACTCGACCTTCTTCTACCCTGCAGTTCCAAAATACTCTTGTACTCCAAACACTGACATCTTATATAGTCTATGGTATAAGAAATTAACATAATGCAGAGCATCTTGCCCAAACACACTATCCATACTGGCAGTCGTATAAGAGAAGACTGTCACTCAGTCCAATTGGGCAGAGCTCAGACTCTTCACTCCTTCTCTACACCTGTTCCCTCAGCCAGAACCATAAGACAGGAGAGGGGGTGACTGCTTGCCACAGCCAGCATGGGACACTGCTTTGAGAACCTAAAATAATTATAAACACAATAAAGAAATCTGCATAGCTACGCAGAGCTTTCCGCATTCCATAAAAATCTTAAAGGTGTGTCAGTGTCTCACATTTACTGGCCCGCACTGCCCGGCAATGCCTCTCATAATGCAATAACTGCACTTTGGTGGACGTCACACATTACATAAAAACACTTCCTACTTTGGCACAAAAAATAAAATAAAATACTCTCTTCAGTGTAGCTTTCTGTATACGGAGGTATGCATTTCTGCACCCCACATACATGTAATAAGAACTACACAAATGTTAAAATGCCATACAATATACTCATGTTCAGCTTTCAGTTTGTAAACGTGTTATCTCCTACATCGGGCCTGATTACGAGTGGGTCGGGTAAAACCCATGTTTACGCACGGATCGGAATTATGTTTTGAAAGCTATTTAACATATCCAATAATTACTAGATGTGTTAAATACCTCAAGCTTCTTTTGAACTGAGCAGGTCAAACCTGCCCAATTGTAAATGTGACCGAAATCTACTGTACAATGCAGATTTCGGTGTGTTAAGTCCCAAATTCCTCATGTTTTTTCCTACAAGTTTGAAATAGGAACTATTACTCACACCCGATAAAAAACGAACCCCTACTATCATTATTTATCAGGTGCGCTAAAAATAGCACCCACACTTGTAATCAGGGCCATGGTGTTCAAATTCCAGGATAAAAGATGTTCATTGTATAATATCTCCAAATTTCGGATCGGTCCTTAAAACTGACCATTGTCTCTAAACACTAGGGGCCTCATTTATGAAAACTGCTGCATCGCTGAGTGAAAACAGCATTGCAACCAGTTTTTACTGGTGACCTCCTTGCAACACGAAGGATTCGCCCTATTTAATGGACAGCGCTCCATGTCACAAGGAGTTACAGATACGTCAGTATTTCTGATGTATCTGTAGGCGCATTAATGGCGCATTGCTGGAGTGTGTTGCAAAAGTGACGCAACTCCAGCAATTGGTCATTTACATGGGCAAGTCCCATGTCAAATGTGCCTGCATCAGTCTTACACCTGCTGTGAGGCAGGCATAAGATTTTGATGCACTGGCGTCCTAGAAGTGGTGCAGTGTAATCTGTCTAATAGATTTCAATGCGCTACTTCTACAAGGCTTTTTGCAGGGGAACGCCCACCCTGCATACATTATACCTGACGCAGGTATAATGTATCGCAGGGCTTTACAAAGTGACGCATCTGTTTAGATGCGTCACTTTGTAAATAGGGCTCAATATGGTGCGTCACAAAAAATGATGCAACGGCGGTGCAAAAGTGTTGCACAGCCTCATAAATAAGGTCTTAAATTACAAAGAGTACATGTAAAGGTTTTTAAACTTCACTCCTCTGTTTATCCAATAAGTGTTTTGACAAACGAGCAATACTCCTTTGTTTGACTGCACTCTACCCACCAGATTTGTACTTGAAATCACTGGCACACATTTTCAGTATTATTCCCTCTTGAGCACTGACAACAGCACCAGGTGCTTTATCAAGTATAAAATGAAAATAAGTTCCTGCATATATGGGCCATCCCAGTACCCAACTCTCACACACACCAAAACCCACTTCTGCTGACACCTCCAAACATAAAGCTATGATTGCTGGTCCATCAATCTAACAACGATTGTGAATGCATGTATCACCTTGAACAACATCCACAAAGGCACCCAGGAATGTACAGTTCACCACACCTGACATTTGTATTTGGTTTATTTTACCACTACTATAAATGATAACTCTCTGCAACGAGATAGAGCCACACATCAGACAATGTTAAAATAAAATTCATATCCGTAAGAAAATATAAAAAACCCATTATAAATTAGGAGAGAAGTCGTGATTACTATATGGTCATGGTCAAGTGACTTGTGATCTTCAGGACATCACTTTGATCGAGTTTAAGCTGTACAATAAACTTGCATGGCAGGTTGATGCAAGGTAGGCGTTTGTCATTTAGAAAGGTCTTTCATACTTCCAAAGATCTTTAGAGTGTTCCAAATGAATGTAGCCTGGGGAAATCAAGGGGCCCGACAGTTATTTTTAGAAAGGTTGTGTCTTATTGTAAGCATGTAGTTTAATCACAGCGTCATGTTGCTTCACTCAACTAATTCTAATCCTTTGGTAGCTCGAGTCCTTTTCATCTACAGTATGCAGCATTGTGATGGGAATCATGGTATGAATCCACCGTTTTCCCTTTGAGTTGTCTTTTCCCACAGTCCAAACCCATGTCCTTTAGTACACACTCTCTTTTACTTCTAACAGGTAAATGACTTACATAGGGCCCGATTCACAGAATGAACTTAAGACTCAATCCTAAACTTTTTACTATTTTGGTATTCACAGAATGCACTTACTACTTTTGGCATTCACAGAATGAACTTACTACTTTTGGTATTCACAGAAGTTAGGATTTTGTCTTAACTTTGTCTTAAGACAAACTTAAGACAGACTTAAGACAACATCCTAACTTCTGTGAATGCCAAAAGTAGTAAGTGCATTCTGTGAATACCAAAATAGTGGTAAGTTTAGGATTGAGTCTTAAGTTCATTCTGTGAATCGGGCCCACTAAGTTTATTTCTTGAGAAACATATTTTTGACGTCTGTGATTTTTATTTACTCACCTTCAACATACTTGTTATTTTCTGCCTTATTCTGGCAAAAATTGGTTTATATATTAATTGTTTCATTTGTATTGTTTTTTAAACTCCAAGACTTCTGAAGTAAAGATTCATCTCGTCCTGCAAACTTAAAGTGAGCCTTGATACCACGAGGTTTTATTATTCAGCCTTTGCACACGATTATCAATGCTGATTTCTTGAGGCATCTGGGCAACTGGTTCAGTTCTTGCTCTAGCTAGGGGTTGAGAGACATGTAGGTGTTCATCTGACTAGATTTCTGACTCGCTCAAAGTATTCTCGCCTGGTTTACAACTACTTTCCGCGAATATGAACCACATCTAAACTCTTTCGTTACAGAAATCACCGAATGAAGACATGGAAAGAAGTAATCAGACTTCTGTAAAGGAGTTCATTCTTCTTGGTCTCACTGATGATCCAGAGCTGCAAATTCTATGTTTCTTACTGTTTCTCATAGTGTACATCATTACTGTGGTGGGCAACATTGGACTAATTGCCCTAATTTTTACTGCACCGCGCCTGCACACTCCCATGTACTTTTTCCTCAGTAATTTGTCCCTGTCAGATTTCTGCTACTCTTCAGTGATCACTCCCAAAATGTTGGAGGAACTCTTGTCTTGGAAGAACCTTATCTCCTTCACCGGATGTGCGGTGCAAACATACTTCTTTGCTGTGTTTGCAAGCATGGAGTGCTATCTGCTGTCAGCAATGGCCTATGATCGATATGCCGCCATCTGTCACCCATTGCTGTATCACCTCATTATCAGCAGAAGTGTTTGCATACAGCTGGTGACTGCTGCCTATCTGGCAGGGTTCCTTACTGCAGCAGTGCACACAGGGTGCACCTTCCATGCTTCCTTTTGTGGCCCCAATGTTATTGATCATTTCTATTGTGACATACCTCCACTGATGAAGCTGTCCTGCAACGACACATTCATCAGAGAGACGGTAATCTTTGTTGTAGTTTTTGTCCTTGGCTTTGCCACTCTTCTGATCACAGTAACATCATATATTTATATTCTGTCTGCCATGATACAGATCCCGTCAACATCAGGGAGGCGCAAGGCATTCTCCACTTGTGGCTCCCATATGATTGCTGTCTCCTTGTTCTATTGCACTGTTCTATTCATGTACATGAGATTGCCTTCTAGTGACTCTGTGACTCAGGACAAAGTGGTGTCAGTGTGCTACACAATCATGATCCCTATGTTGAACCCTCTGATATACAGTCTCAGGAACACCGAGGTCAAGGGAGCAATGGTAAACATTATGAACAAAAAATGGTTTGAGTATTAATTCATGGATATGTAATTACCTTCTTGCAAATGTCAACCAGGAATTCCTCCTAACATTTGTAAGTGAAAATTGCAAACATTTTCAATATTCTTCCAAGAAGTAGTAATTAGCCTTGAAAGCCTTGTACAAAATGTTTGGTTATTGAACAATCATTTATTGTCAGAATTTTTCAATGGGGTTTTAGGTGAGGCGTCAATGCATAATTGACTGTCATTGAATTAGTAAGTTGCATTAATATGTTATGAAGAATATTTGAGCCGTGGAGTGCACCAAACAGGTTTAATAGTAGTTCAAAAAGTAGTAAGCTGCTTGTAACTGGCATCATCAGAAATGAAAGCTGCTAAGGGACAATCACTCTGTCTCAGTTTGTGGCACACATAATACATTGGCCTTGTTCAGCAAGAGTGAATCCTGTTCACTCCATCAATGTATGTTATGATTTTCCTTTCTTCCAATGGATGTTGGTGTGTATGGGAGGATCTTTATTCTCCTTCAACCAAAGACAAATCTACATCAAGCTTAACTTCATCATATGTGGTGTACGTTCTTTATATACTCAGTAAAACATTAAAGAAAACTAGAAAGGCACTCATTAAAAGAAGACAATATTTTCACTCCTTGGTCAAAACGCAAGAATCGATGAAGGAACTAAAAATGGTTGACAGCTTGAAAGGAATCAATCAATCAATCAATCATTCATTTGTATAGTGCGCTACTCACCCAGGAGGGTCTCGAGGAGCTGGGGGGAGGGGTCCGTTACTGCTCAAAAAGCCAGGTCTTGAGATGTTTCCTGAAGGAGAGGTGGTCCTGGGTCAGGCGTAGGTGGATTGGGAGGGAGTTCCATGTCTTGGCCGCCAGGTAGGAGAAGGATCTTCCTCCAGCTGTGGCTCTGCGGATGCGTGGAACGGCGGCGAGGGCGAGGCTGGCCGATTGTAGCTGGTGGGTGGGTGTGTGGAAAGTGAGGCGGCTGTTGAGGTACTTCGGGCCCATGTCGTGGAGAGCCTTGTGAGCACGGGTGAGGAGTCTGAACGTGTTGACGGGGAGCCAATGCCAATGCAGGTCTCTCAGGTGGGTCGAGATGTGGCTGTGGCGAGGGATGTCCAGGATGAGTCGTGCGGAGGCGTTCTGTATGCGCTGGAGTCTTTTCTGTAGCTTGACAGTGGATCCCGCGTAGAGGGTGTTCCCGTAGACCAGTGAGCTGGTGACAAGTGCCTGGGTGACTGTCTTCCTGGTTTCGGTGGGAATCCATCGGAAGATCTTATGGAGCATGCGCAGGGTGTTGAAGCACAATGACGATACGGCATTGACTTGTCTGGTCATCGAGAGGGAGGAGTCCAGGATGAAGCCCAGGTTTCATGTGTGGTCCGTTGGCTTGGGGGTGGTGCCCAGGGCAGGGGACCACCAGGAGTCGTCACAGGCGGAGGGCGATGATCCCAGGATGAGGACTTCCATCTCGTCTGAGTTCAGTTTCAGGCGGCTGCTCTTCATCCACTCGGCGACGTCTTTTATCCCTTCGTGTAGGCTGGCTCTGGCGGTGGCGGGGTCGTTGGTGAGGGAGAGAATCAGCTGGGTGTCATCAGCGTAGGGGAGGATGTTGAGGTTGTGTTGGCGTGCGATGGCTGCGAGGGGGCCCATGTAGGCATTTAAGAGGGTGGAGCTGAGTGAGGATCCTTGTGGTACGCCGCAGATGACTTCGGTGGCCTCGGATCTGAATGGGGGGAGGCGGACTCTCTGGGTTTTTCCGGCGAGGAACAAGATGATCCACTCCAGAGCATTTCCTTGGATTCCGATGTTGTTGAGGCGCTGTACTAGAGTGCGGTGGCAGACAGTGTCGAACGCCGCAGATGGGTCCAGGAGGATGAGGGCTGCTGTTTCCCCGTTGTCGAGCAAGGATCTGATGTCGTCGGTGGCTGCGATGAGGGCGGTCTCGGTGCTGTGGGTGGCTCGGAAGCCGGACTGCGAAGGGTCAAGGGATCCGTTTGTCTCGAGGAAGGCGGCAAACTCATTGAACGTTGATGGATATGGAGTTTGTTCTAAGGCTTTTAATACTCTAAAGCTTAGATTTCATTCAAGTGGTATGTGTTTATAGAGAGGAGCTCCACATAAAACCCAGATTAGGATTGTACACACATTACCTGTAAATAGAACTACTTCTGGAAAAACAAAGAAAGTCTCACAACACGTCTGTACATTGGGAGTTACATTTACTAAATCCTCTATTCAGAAATATTTCTATTTGCCTTTGTGGTTTAAAGGTGGTAACAAGGTGTAAGAGTGTGGGCACAAATTGTGCATTAATTTGATAGTTTTTCAATCCTGCAGGGCCTTTAGCTCCTATAGAATAACATTAGGATTACCACATTATATTCTATAAGTGTATTTTCCAAATGGGACGATATACCCAATTCAAGTTTAGAGTCTCTGGAACCCCTTTGCAAAGTCCAAACTTATTGTGAAGTTGATTTCTAACTTACAATTCTGAATATGACACTTTAGAAAGTTGGCATTGTGTTGCCTTACTCATTTGGTGCATGCAGCCTGTCTCTGGTCACATGACTGGATGTAGTTGGAAGTTGGAATGTGTGTATTCCTCCTAGACAGCCACACACTATTGGAGCTTAGCTGAGACTGAGTCTGCCATCACTGGCAGGACGGGAGGGAGGAGCTGGGCCCATGGAACCCTGAATAGGCTGTCTTGTTTCCACAGAAAGGACTGCATACCTCCTCCCCCTGTAGTTAGTCTGGGCCAGGGAAGGGAAGGCAGGGTATCTGTGCACTTCAATGCATACCTCTAGATACATCTCCCCACTTCAAAGTCACACCTGTGTATAAAAGAAGGACCTCCGACACCACAGCTTCAGTACACACCTGGACCTCTGGAAGGAGCACTGCTGTGCTGCTGAAGGACAGCCACTCTGCTGGATGGCACTCTGCTGGACTCCTGGTTTGCAGTGCTGATCTGCTGACTGCTGCACTCCTGCCTAGGTGAGTAGGACTGGACTTGCATCTCTTACACCCAAATCCCAGAGGGAACCCAAGGGCTACTTGACTGACATCCTGATCTGAAGCCTCTGGGACATAAAATAATTCTAACCTCCTGCACCTGTACTCTGCCATCTGTGGGTCTACCCTGCCAAGTGGTGCCACCCCAGTCCTGAACCCTTGGAGGTGGGCGTAAGCTGCATCCTGGAGCAGAACCGATACATCTCCTCGGCTGAGCTCCGCATCCCCGAGCAGTATTAAGGCATTGCCACTGCTGTGTAGATTGGACTAGTTGTCAAAGACTCGCAGTTTATCACCACATATTCTTAGAACTGATGCATCTCCCGATGGCACAGCATATCCACAGTTCAGATCCTCACATATCTCGTCAACGGCAGCCATGATGACCTACTTTGCAACGCAGCCTTTCAGCTCCTCGGAACCCACCCATCGTCAGCTGCACGCTACATCCCTGATGTCGGACTTCTCATTTCAAGCCCCATTGATGGGATCCTTGACTATGACACAACAGGACCTTGCACTGCAGCTTTGCCAAATCTCTAAACCAATGCATAGATTCAGCTGTGAGGCGCATCTTCTATGTAAATCCATGCAACAATGCGCAACCAGGTTTTAAGATACTTCATTCAGTGGCTGGAGCTGGGATCCTGTGGTCAGCCCGGGCTTCATTGCTGTCGGCCTGAACTAGGGACTTTGTACCGGTCTGGCGCGACCACATATCCCCAATAGTGCTATGTGCGTCTTGCCACTATTTTCACTGTAAACTTTGAAATTCAATATCTTCAATTCTACTTTTTTTTTGTCTTGTTGGTCCTGTTTTGTTTATGAAACTAAGCTCTATTTTTCTAACCAGGTGTGGGATCCTATTTATGTGGTGTTTTCACAGTTTTATTGTTTGAAGTTTTGTACAAATAATTTACACATAACCTCTATGTTAAGCATGACTGCTCTGTATCAAGCGACCAGGGTGTGAGCAGAGGTTCATGTGGGGTTTGCTTGTTCCTTAGGGCTTATTATGATTATGGTGGTCCTACCACCCTACACTCTGTGAATGCTCGCAGTATTATAAGTGTGGGGGTTGAACCACCATTAATCGCTGCTACTGCCATGGATAAAGGATCCTATGGCAGCGGTTTGAGGCCAAATATGCTGGCAGTGCTGCAGCTGCACCGCCAAGCATATATTGAGTTGCCTTACAGCCACCATTTTCATGGCAGTCGCACCACCATGAAAAGGTTGGCAGTGAGGCAACAAAGGGGGCTCCATTGAGCCTCTGTGCATGGGGTGCATTCAGGGGGACACTTGTTGTTTTCCCCTGCAGTTTTTGCAGGGGGGAATGCGGGTATGCGACGGGTATGCACTACCAAGCTACACGTTACATCATATACGTATGGGGTCGCACCCACTGCACGTTGTGTATGCAACAAGTGCACGCTGCCATGCCCTGTGTTACGTCATAGACGTACGGAGTCACGCTGCGTATGCCATTCCCTCATTTTTTTTGTCGCAAAACTATATCTAAATAACTTTAAAGTGTATATGAGAGTAATCTATAATGAAAAATATTTTAAACATTTATATATTTCTAAATGTAATAAACTTATATTATAGTAAATGTATTTTCTCATAATCATGTCGGGTGCGGTCTCCTTGCACGCTGGGCGCACTATTGCCATGTCACCATAAAAAAAAGCATTTCATTACTTCATAACATTTCCCATTGTAACAGTTGGAAAACACCACCCATTTTAGTCAATCTCTGCAGTGGTGTCACTAAGAGGGTGCGGGGGCTGCGGACCGCACCGGGTGTCACCCCATCATGGGGTGACACCAATCTGGTTACGCTGGCTGGCTCGCTGTGTAACACAAACACAGCTCTGCACTGCAGTGCACTGTGCAGCCTCACCTCTGCTCTCTGCTGCTTTATTATAGTGCAAGCGCACTGTGCGCAGCGCACGCACCTGCTTACAAATTAAAATACTGCAGTCAGTGCAGTGCATGTTGCCATGCATGCACGCACCACCAGCTATAGTGGACGGCCCTAGGAATCAGTTTGTGGGTCCTAGGGCCGTCAATCTTTAGCGCTATCAATGATGGCCCTGGGACAGCCCCCGCACACTGTGCTCCTCTGACACATCACGGCGGTCGCGTGCCAGCACCACGTCAGTGGAGAGACAGTCAGGGAGTGCGTACGCTGCTAGAATAAGAATTGTCACCCACACCTCTGTCGGTGTTTGATATAGTGTGAGCGCCGTCATCTCCCTCCCCTTCATACGGTAATTGTGGAGGCCGAGCTGAGAAATATAATTTGTATTATTATGAAGTTTTTGTGTCACACCCTTTCCCTTGCTGGGCCGGCCCTTAATATATGCAGATTGAGGGCGGCAGGGGGCCTGAGCTGAAGTCGTCTCACTTTTATTCATGTGTGATTCACCAGTGTGAACTAATCCAGTCATTTTATTTTTTTATCTAAGTGAAAATAGGAAAACATTCCTCTGTTTGAGACCCCCGGCCCCCTTCTTTTCATAAAATTAAGCCGAAGCAGTGTTTTGCGGAAAGTCAATCCGCAAATGTTGGCAACTTTGTTTGTAGCGTGCCTGCCCCTATTTCCAACCCCAGTGCATTTACAGAATGCATTTTATTTTCAGCAGTACGAGCGTGTATGGCTGTTCACTCTGGGTAAACACTCAAGTTTTTGAGCTCTCTAACCACTTGGACGGTATTGGAATCAGGCCCATATAATGAGATTTCCATTGAAATGAATGGGCAGTGCATGACGAGTTACCCTTGTCATTAGCATTGAAGAGGCTAAACAACAGTCTGCTGCTTTTCAAACTGAGTGGCAAGCCCTGGGCTGGAGACCAAGGATTTCACATTTGTTAAATGAACAGTAGTTTTAGGCAGAGGCATATTTGAAGTATTCCTTGTGAATTAAACGTTTTCAAAAGAAAGCCATTCATTTTGGACAACTTGTACTTTACTCTATATTCAGCAGTCCTTTAAATTGGAAAGAAAAAGGTGGGGGTCTGTAAAAGGTAGTGACCAAGGAAGCATAACTAGAAGTCCTTTTCAAGAGACCTATGTGGCACACAACAATCAGATCGCAATCGCATTAGACTCCCAGTCTACAAGACCGGCCAAAGACATTCACAGTATTATAAAAAAGGAAGCTTTAAAGACGTGTCAAGGAGCGATCTAATGATTTCAGAACTGGTGCTCGCTATCGCTTCATTATTTATGTGCGTTGCTGTCTTTCTACTCTTTGGGGGTCGGGTTTGGTACTGAAGGTCACTGCATATCCGATCCCTTTTAAATATAACCAGACGACACCACCATGTCCAGGCACTAAATGTGGGCCACCAACTCCAAACCCCCTTTGAAATAGCAGCACCTGCACCACAATGCATTGTGAGGAGCTGGCTGGCGGTCAGGGCCTGTCTGCTTCGGTATCTGTAGCCAGCAGGAGCCAGACAAGCTTGTAGCTTGAAGGAAACTTCTGGATGGTTCGACAATTTGGATGCTGAAATACTTGCGCGCGTGCCATCATTTTCGCTTTTTTTTCCCAACAGGAAGGTTTTTTTTTTCAAGAGCCAACAAGAATTAGAAGAACGATTTGAGCGGGAAGCTAGGGCTGATGGCGAGTGTAACAATGTGTGTGAATTATATGAGAATGAGTGCACAAACCATAGATTGCTTTAAAACAACAATAAAATGTCGCCTTGTTAGAACACTGCTGGCATAGGTCCTTCGCCAAAACACATAACATTTCAGAGCCAACTAGATTAGGTCTTTTTTTGGGGGGGTGGAGGCAGAGCAGATTTTTTGTAAGGACGAAAGGTTTCCTATCTTGGATCCCACTGGACGTGCTCCTTGTTGTTTTTGAAGCCTGCTCGGGTATTGGTGCAGTGCCCCCTCACCAGTCTAAGGGAGACAGGCAGCTAGTTGGTGGCAGCTATGACTAGTGAGTGGAACAGGGGGGCTTATTTACAATCCTCTTGCGTGACCAGTGCGTCACTTTTAATATGGGAAACAGTGGTGCACCGGCGGCGCAAGGAGCTTGTAAATAAAATAAGCCCCAGGGTTTTTACTGGTATACTTGGTATCTTTAGGACAGGAGTCTATTGACAGCCACTCTGTAAAATATGCTAGACTCTCCCTTAACTAGTAATTCCCCCTTAACTAGTGTGTTCTTTTGTTGTGTTAGCCAGTGAGTGCAGTATAAGTTGGAGTTTATCTCCAGGTTGCCTTCTGATTTTGCCTTCCCTCACACAGAGTCCCTCTACAGTGCCCTGACACCCATCTTGGAGAATTCACACTCATCCCTAGCGAAACATGAGTCCTTCCAGCGGACACAGTACCTAAACCTGTTTATGCTTGTTACAGACCTGTCTGTAGCTCTGCAGAACTTGATCAACTGATGGTTGATGTAACTGTTCTGTCTTCCCTTAAACCCACGTTATGTGGCCTGGCCAACTTTGGTCCTGCAATGACAACTGTCATGAAATTGCAGTGATCCCATATAATAGGACTTCGCCCCCCTCCTATTGAAATACAAGTTCAGTTCTTTGTGTCTGCAGCCACTCTTACTATGTGGTGAAGTGCTAGCAACCTTTGCTTTTTGGTGGTTGACCTGAGATTGTGATTTTGTAAACATGGCACCTTTTGCCATGCTAGACATCCACCAAACCCTGATACTGATCCCCTTGCCAAAAGATTATATTTCTTCTGGACATCAGAGGGAAATTGTTGCATCAGCACAGAGCAATGTTTGTCAGAAGCAGGGCTTTTGTGTGCTTGTTCTTTCTTTTTGGCGAATGCCTATTGTGATCTGGCCAGGAAGAGGATGAAGCCATACAGCAAAGCATGGAGATGAGATGGACTCTGTCCAGGAGGACAAGAAGCTAGCAAAGTAGTAGGAAGCACGCATCAAGGTCGCCTTGAATAGGTGAGCCGTTCAGGTATTGAGTGATAACCATCGAAAAGTACCTGCATCATGAGAAAAACCCATCACATTATGTATAGGATAGGATGTGTGCATTGTTATGTTACGTGAATTTGTAAAGCGTGGCTAATCACCTGATTGAAGTATCACAAGCCCAGGGATGTCTCCTACCTCGACATATATGTGAGGTATTAAAATGAAGGAGATGGGGAAGTAAGAGTTAAGAAGGATTTGTTTGAGTTCTCATTTTTAGAAGCTGCAAGACAGAGTTTAGTCCAGAATGTAGGTGGGATAGAATTCCAGACTCCATGTGCACAGCTTGAGAAGGTCTATATCGAGTTTTAGTTTTTTGAAGACCGTTTTCTCAAGAAGCAAAGTGTCACAGCTAGTGAGCTGTAGAGAGTCCTCTTCCCCTGCAGTTCCGATGTTTGCATCAGGAACAGGCCTGCCTGCCTTACAGATTTAGGTAAGAGCATTATGACATTTGGTATGAGAAATTTCTTTCCATATGTGTTCCCATTGATTTTTGCCTAGAAAGTGCCTTTTTGAAAAAACTACATTTAGTTTGAACCATAATTAATGGTCTTACTGTTTGGCCCATTTGTTATTGATAGCTACACCTCCCCACTTTTTTCTCTCTCTATAGTGACGTGCACAGACTGTAAGGGCACCCAAAGCATTCAGGTGACTGTGTACACTTGTTTATGTTTACATGGGTGTTAGATGTTTTGTCTCACATTTTTATGTTGGTGCAGTAGTTTTATTGTAAATTGGTCCTGATGAAAGCAAGGACGTAATAGTCCCTTTATTGCTGAAACTAGTCGACCACATGATCACACTTACCATAGGCTGTCTTCATAAATAGTCAGCTTAAGGTTACACCGTTTTTAACATTGGTATGGCAAGCACACTTGGAATAAACTTTTGTTAAGTGCTTTTTCAAAACCAATTTTAAACACACTTTTTCTTGGTTTCCTTTTTTTCCCACTTTTTTTGGCACTGCACACCCCAGTCCCACTTTTTTGGCCACTTACTATCATCTAGTGGTATTCCACACTGTCGTCTCTAACACTGTTGGAGGGCACCCCCTACCACCGGGTTGACCTCCCAGTAGAGCATTAACAACCTCTGACGGGTGGTACGGATAAAATCCCAAATGATGAAGGCCGGATCCGAGTGGTGACTGATGGGTATTTTTCCTCATCCTTAGAGAGCTCTCTGTGACACTATCTGTGTGAAATTGTGGTTCCTTGGTTAGTCTTTCTTCACTTATGGGCATTTTCATTTCAAGACCCTCTGGTACCTTTGTTGTTTATTAGTTCTTCTGGGGATAGTACCCAGAGCTTGGTCTTTAAACTTCCCCTAGGTCCTCCCCTACCGTTGTGTTTTGTTGCATCAGGAACATACTGCCAGTATTGGCTGCTACAACACAATTACTACCCTGCTGGTGCCTTCCCATACCAAGAAATGGCAGTGAAGTAGGAAATGCCACCAGTCAGCAACACTCCTTGGTGCTGCACACGATTCCTACAGATAGTTGGAAAAATGCTGGTCGAGGTTTGTGTTTTACCACATTCCTCAGGGAGCTTAGTCAAGAACCTGGATGCCTTGCAGGGTACATTCAATAAGCAGATTGTGACATGCTCAGTGGGACTAAGAGCTGCAAACTGCACTGACAGTTCTTCAGCACCCCCCAAACTAAGGCAGAATGGATAACAAGCTCAAGGTGCACATGGGGGCAGCTAAGTTCAGATGTGGAGTCACAAGGACGTTTAGGGTCACCAGATTTCTTGAAGAACTGGTCCTGTCCCGGGGACTTGCTGTGCTGGTGTTTCACAGATGATCCAAGTGTAACCTTCCTCTGGTTAGCTTCATCTCTTCCAGGCAGATGGGTTGGGATCCCCTTCAGCCAGTTTTCCTTCTGCAGCGGCATATCGAGTGCTTCTCTTCCCAGAAGCAAGGGCACATTCCTTTCCTGTGGGAGATCTTCGATGCTTCCAAGAGGATTCATCACTCTTCAGGTTATGTTCTCTAAACTGGCAGTGAAACTGGCTGTCATGAGCACCAATTCTGGATCAGAGACGTTGGCTGTAAATAACTCCTCCAGACCCCAGGACCTTTCTTTCTGCCTTATTTCATTACACTGGGACCGTTAGTGCTCATGCTTTATGGCCATATGTTATGTTATGTTAATGGGCATTTGTTGAGCGCACTGTCACCATGAGTTTCCTGACGCCATAGGTGCTGAGATGCTCTAAAAAGCATCCGCAGACTTGGTACATGTCATGAGTAAATCAGGGCAGGCGTGCACATACTACAAAGCGATGCAGCGGACATTCACCTCTCAGCATCTCCCCCATCAGCCATAATTCTGAGCATTAGCCTTAGCCCCCCAATTATCATTAACTTGCCCCATGAGCTTTCTTTTTATTAGTCATACTTTGATACAATAGTTGTATCTCCTTTCATTAGTCCGAACGTTCATTTCACCTTATTGCTCCATCATGCTGGTATTAATTCTCACTGATAAATATAACTCTCAGAACTATCCTTCATTCAGACTGATAATTGTAACTCTCCATTGTAGCCTTAACTGTCCTAGTTTGATCCATCTCTGCAAGTTAACTTGAACATTCCAGTTAAATTAACTCTATCATTAAACTCAACTCTTGAAGTCCTCCACACCCTTGTTGACCAAGGTTCTTGTGTGATTAGCTTTCTCGCTCCCTGTTCACTGACCTTATCTTCATTCTTAGGTAAATCTTAGTGATTTCATACCAGTTTTGGCTTAAACTTGCCTCATTTGTTTTAACTCTTCATATTAGACGTAACTCTATCCATTGCCATCTTTAACTCTTGCGGTTAGTTTTAACTCTCAGCCTTAGAATTATCTATCCCATTAACCATAACTCAACCATTTATCCTAACGCCTCTCTGTTAACCTTAACTCTTTCCATTAATCTTGCTCTCAATATTAGCAGACCCTTAAATTAGCCTTACCTTACCCTTCAGCCTTAGATTTTCCGGTAGGCATATGCCATTTTTACCCCATTGCTGTACGACACTTTGCTGAGAAAAACCATCACTTGAACTACTGACACACGTCAATCACTCCACCCCAATCAAAGCAAAATCTTCTCAAGAGTGGTACCAAAACAGCCACAACTTAAGGTGAGGAAATGGCCTGGGTCTGGGTTAAGGACTTTCAGAGAGACATACTCTATCCGTTTCAGGTAGGTGAAGAAGCAAGAACGTTTTGCATCTGGGGGGAAGCTACTTGTCATGAGGCGTCAGTTTTATGTGCGTGTTTTTGGAAAAACATCTATGGTAAACTGAAAGACCATATCTGAGCATTTACTCTTTCAACGCAGACATGTATTTTCTGGAGCAAATACATGTATTCCACCAGACAGCATAATTGTGGCACTGCTTTTTAGTAAATATAACTTTCTTTTTTTCTTATACTCAAACCACGCAGTGCAAAAAATAAGTTAGATAAGAGGACACTTTCAAGTTGGTTTTGTAAAGACGGTGGAGGGGAAATGAATCAGTTATTCTGAGCTTGCAGGCTCCCAGGATACAAGCGTGAGGGGGTGACACCATGAGTTACCCACGCCGGGTTACGCCAACCCTAGTGACGCCACTGAATCTCTGTACTGCATTTGATGAGACACAACTCTTCTGCTTAGAGAGCTTTTTTCTAAACTTTTTGCAATGTACACATATCTTACACTACACACAACATGCAACCATCATCTTCATCAATATTCATACTTTGTAAAGTAGCCTGTCCACCTGTGATAGCCATACACCTAAAAGTTACATAACCAAAGTTTTCTCCACTACCAGAGATAACATGGTTGCATACGCTGTCCATAGCCAAATGTAATGTAGTACGGCCCAAAGGCAGCATGATGCATAGATAATGAACACACAGACACAGATAGATAGTGGAAATAGGTACGGGCGCGTGCGCTCGACTCCTTGTTTATTACTAGCATCACATATCCAGTAACATATGTGATGGAGGTGTGTTGGGTGAATTTAAAGAAGCCCTGAGAGAATGGTTGCTGCTAGCATCAACTACAACAGTAATTCTTGGATCACACACAGAGATTTAATATTAAAAGAATCAATAATTCGTGCTGCAGTAAGGTAGGGACAGTAGATAAGAAATAATACAGAAAAAAGTCTAATATAAAAGAACCACAACTTGTGGTATACTGAGGCACAATTAATAGATCTGAAATATTACACAAAAAGACTATATCATAAATGCTCCATCAGTTCTAGTGCACTCACATAGCCACATCAAAAGCAAAGAAGGCACATCAGCCTTCGAAGATGCGTGCTGTGGGCAGGCCGTACTAGGAGCAATATCTGTTGCCATCAATACTGCATCATCTGCAAAAGCGACTCGATCTGAATTGTGAACACCGCTGTCTGCAGTGTAAGCCAAACAGAGCGGTCAGCAAAGGCCCACAGCCACGTGGCATTGACTTGAGCTCCACAGTTTGCAGTTCGTGAAGCAACAAAAAAGCATGTGCGGACCACGCCATGATGCGTATGAGTGGTGCAGACAGAGCGCACTGTAGCAATGTCTTTTCCTACAGGACTGCGTCATCTACAATACCAAGTCAATCTCAAATGTGAACACTGCTGTCTGCAGTGAAGACCAGCGAGAGCGTTCAGCAAGGGCCCACAGCCACGTGGCATTGACTCGAGTTGCCCAGTTTGTCATACGAGAAGCAAAAAAAAGAGTGTGCGATGATGCATATGCGTGGTGCGAACAGAGCGCACACCAGCAATGTCTTTTCCTACAGGACTACCTCATCCACAATAGCGACTCGATCTGAATTGTGAACACTGCTGTATGTAGTGTAAATTGAAGGCAGTACTCACACAGACATCCATGAATACTTTTTCTCACTTCCTCTTCACGAAATACAACAACATAAATTACAGGAATCTCTGCAAATAAATACATCAAAACAATTAGAATTCTGATTTCTGCTGTCCACAGTGTAGACTATTCAGTGTCCCTTTGCACTTGCAAGATAAATGTGGTCATTCTACTAAACCTACAAGTAATCTAAAAAAAATTCTTCAAGCAAGTATTCTAAAAGTATAATGTGTATATTTTAATAGATGTAATTACTTGACTACTGGAATCTGTAATCAAACAATCACCACTCGATCTGAATTGTGAACACTTCTGTCTGCAGTATAGGCCAGAGAGAGCGTCAGCAAGGGCCCACAGCTACGTAACGTGGACTTGAGCTCCCCAGTTTGTCATAAGCAAAGCAACAAAAAGTGTGTGCGGAGCCTGTAATGAAATGAATGCATGGTGCAGACAGAGTGCACTGGAGCAATGTCTTTTCCTACAGGACTGCGTCATCTACAATAGCGACTCAATCTAAATTGTAAACACTGCTGTCTGCAGTGTTAATTGAAGGCAGTACTCACACAGACAACCATGTATACTTTTTCTCACTTCCTCTTCACAAAATACAACAAAAATTACAGAAGACTCTACAAAACAATTCGAATAGCGATTTCTGCTGTCCACAGTGTAGACTAGTCAATGTTCCTTTGGACTTGATAGATGAATTTGGTCATTGTAGTACACCTATAAATAATCTAAAAATATTTCTTCAAGCAAGTATACTAAAAGGATTTTGTGTATGTTTCAATAGACGTTCCAGTTACTTGACTACTGAATTCTGTAATTAACCAATCACCACTCGATCTAAATTGTGAGCCCTGCTGACCGCAGTGTAGGCCAGAGGCACTATTCATTAATGGCTCACAACCACGTACCGTTCAATTCAAAAGCATGGAGTTGGTTGCACCAGATCGGTGGGGGTACACATAAATAATCACAGACTTGAACTTCTGACATCCTCAATCATAGAAATCAAGACCTCGTTTCACTATTCAGACCTGCTATACCGCGGTGAACTCCACCGACTGGTGTCAACAAAGCATAATAATCAAGTGCGACAGTTAGCTACACAAGCAAAGAGTCTGATGCACCTCAACAGAGGAAGTTCTATGAAAAACAAGCAACAAGTAATATCGGACATCTTCCATTGTGAGATCAAGACACTGTTCCACTATTGGGACCTAGAGTAGGTTGCACTTGGTCGAAGGGAGTACCTTCATCTCCACTTTCAGATGCAGTCCTAACATCGTCAATTGTGGGATGAAGACACTGTTTCACTGTTGAGACCTACAGTTGATTGCACCTGGTCAGAGGGGGTACACAGAAATTATCACACACTTTTACTTCTGACATCCTCAATCATAGAATCAAGACCCGGTTTCACTGTTCTGACCTGCTGTACCACATTGTAGTCCAGCGACTGCCATCAGCCAAGCCCAATAATCATGTGCAGCAGTTAACTACGGAAGCACAGAGTATGAGGCACCCCAATGGAGGGAATTCTGTGAAAAGCAAGCAGCAGGTAATATCAGGCATCTTCCATTGAGAGATCAAGACATTGTTCCACTATTGGGACCTAGAGTTGGTAGCACTTGGTCGAAGGGAGTACCTTCATCTCCACTCTCAGATGCAGTTCTAACATCGTCCATTATGCGATTAAGACACCGTTCCACTTTTGGTACCTGTTGGACTATTGTTTTAGTAGTACACAGAGCACTCCACTGTGGTGGGCCTCAGGCTGGGCGCTGTGCCTGCGTCACGGTAGCCAGCATTGATCTGAGGAACCTTCCGATGCGCAGACCTCAGCCCAGGAGCTTCCTCCAGCACGTGGTGAGCCCTCTTTCACATAATCTAGTAGTGAAAGGTGAACTGTGGGGCATATGTGCGTCACAGCGGCCATGTCGGTTTCTGGATACCAGCAGGCTGAGAGCATCATTCACGCAGCCACCTTCGATCACGGGGTCAACCTCATGACCTGGCAGACACAATCGCCATTCCTGAGCAAAACCACACCCACACAAGCATGCCTTTTATTCATACCCCTAAGCTAGCCTTGTGTACGCCGAGCGTTTTCGTCATCTTCCCTACTGACTGTACTATCATGTTTGAGTCAACTGTCTATTTCACTCAGTAGACTGTAAGTGTATGTTCACATGTACATGTCTGTGCTATACATACTCAAGTCTGTCCGGCACATCCCCTCAACACTTTGTATTGTATACATTTATAATCGAGAATCACTTCCCACCTTTGCACATACTTTGCTCCCATCTCTCCCCGCATTCTGCATTCTGTGGCAGAGGTGCCATGCCATGTTTGATTTGTATACATGGCTAGCCACGGTTCCCACAGTACATAGTGTTGTTGTGTCTGCTAGGTGTACATGTTGTTTGTCATGTTGCATGTTATTATATAAGGTAGCGCGTGTATTCACAAGCAGTGGTTTCTCCATTTACATATCGCTGGTTTAAAGAGGATACAGAACTTTTTATCACAGGTGAAAAGTGCGACCACAATGGCACTCATTCATTACTATCCAAGAATGCCCAACTGCATGACGCTTCTAAGCTTCCAGCCCCCGATCTTGCATGCTTTCTTAAAACCACGCCAACTCCCATAATCAGCCCACCATTCACACAGTGTTCTAACAGCACTTATCCGCTTCTCAATAACATGCACTCCTTTGGAATATGAGCTGGCATACCATCTGTCCTTACTGTTTCAAACTGAGTAACTTCCTGTGGCAATGTCTATTCCCATCCACACAAAACAACTCTCAAAGTTCAACTTGACCTTCAAAATCTACTTTGAAAACAGATTTCATGAAACTAGCCAAAGTGAAACAGCTTTTGTTCAGAACAGAAGTGTCCCTCACTTCTGTAAAAGAAATGTATTGACTGCAGATAACATGAACTTCAGGTAAAATACAGTCCCTTTTAAATACGAACATCCCAATACACTTTGTGAATTGTTACACAATTTTCAACACATCTCACAGTCAAGGTCTGGCACACTTTTTTAACACGGTCTCCTCCGGCCTTCTCACACTCTTTCAAACTGTTTTTGGTATAATACCAGAATTCATTTATTCGATCAACTATGGAATAACAGGAACAGTGCCCATAATTCTTGCTCTCTTTGCGGCCATCCTACTACTATTTTTGCTTGCAAAAATGGCTGCGCTCCTTGTGCTAACAACCATGTCCAACAGAATACACCTTTACGCGAAGCTACATCAATACTCTCAAAAAATGGAACAACTTTTTAGCTGCCTGCCTCTATCTACTATTGGAGCCAGCTATAACATGACATTTATTTAAGCATATGCAATCTGTGTACAACCATCTTTTTATTGCAAAACGTGCCCATTCGACTGGCGAATGGATCTATGCCTTGCAAACATCCCAACAATCGCTCCCGATATCCAGGAGGTAATGGAGCATCTTGAAAACCATGAACTTGATTATTCAGGCAGTGGAGTAATGGTGGATGCAACGCAAAAAGGTATCATGGCGGAATGGGATTTCTGAGCAGCTTGCAACCTTTGACAACATCGCAGATTGCCTGCCAATTCAAATTGCCGCTCCAACATTCAAGGAACATTACTGTCCCTTGGAGGATATGAATTAGATCGCTTCGCTTTTTTCACACGATGACAACAATGACCTCTTGGAACATTTCGCATCTCAAGCTGCTGAAGAACTTCCAGACTGCAATCTCCAAGACTTGTAATAAAATTCACGTTATTCTTGGATTGATTTTTTCAAACTTTTTTGACTTTTTTCTTGAAAAATTTTTAATACACTTAAATTGAATTATTTTCATATAATAACTTTCTAAGTATTCTCATGCAATTGAACTCTGTTTTCATTATTGTCCCTTACGTTGCCACTCTAACCAGAGATCAGTGATGTAAGGCATATGCAAATACGCTATTTACTTGCTAAATCAGCCTAAACCCGACATCCATTTTGAAACCATATCTGGGACATATTATCAAGGGGTTTATCTCCGCTTTTTTGGCTTTAAAAGCCAAGAAAGCGGAGATAAAATTATCTCCCTATTACCTAGCTGTCGCTAACACCAGTTAGCGACAGCTAGTAGGAGATAGCGACCATCTTGGGCCCCACTTTGCAGGTCAGAGAAATTTATCACTAATGACATGCAAAGTGGGCGTGCCAAGATGTCAGTGACTGGAAACAGTCGCTAACATCGCTATCTCCTATTACCAACTTTTGGAGATATTCGCGCTAAGGGCGAATAGCTCCAAAAGCTAACACCTGCCCTGAGCAGTGTTAGCCATGTTATCCAATGGGAGGTGGATAACATGGCTAAGAGCATTAGCTCGGTAATGCATGAATATCGCTGACTTTTCAGCGATATTCATGCATTGCGGCCGATTTTTATCGCATTTGCGAGAACCTTGGTAATACCAAGGTTTATCTGCGATAAAAATCGCCACAGGTCGGCGATAAATTCATGTCTCTAAC
Source organism: Lissotriton vulgaris (assembly GCF_964263255.1). Taxonomy (NCBI): domain Eukaryota; kingdom Metazoa; phylum Chordata; class Amphibia; order Caudata; family Salamandridae; genus Lissotriton; species Lissotriton vulgaris. Next base: position 212,908,639 of record NC_141686.1, read on the forward strand.
CAAGCAATAGAGATAATTATCACTATTGCTTGGTAATATGCCCCCATATCTTTTCTTTGTGCATATGTCTCTCTGCCTGCATTTCACACAAATTTACTCTTCCTCAGCCTGTGCTCACAAGCTGGCGATCAAGATGAAAAAAAACAATATTGTTTAGAAACTGGTTGGCACAGTGTGGTAATCGTATCCTACTTTTATTTTCATTATACAATTTAGTCACTCATGTCTGATAGCTATTGTTCATGTCACATGGAACTGTAACATGTAATGTGGAATTCACTGATGGAGGAGCTTCGGTTTGAATACAGCAGAAGCGGTTAGAGTTTGCCTCAGCTCGATGCCTTAGCTCTCTGCACAAGAATTTTTTTTTTGAAAGAGCTGAAGACAATAATGCATGGTTTGACCAGAAGGGTACCGAATGTGCTTCTCAGAAGCACAATGTATGTATGCCTCCTCAAAGTTCCAATGTGGGTAGAACAATTACCAATTCTGACACTGATCATTGATCATTTTGTGTTACAAAAAGCAGTACCAGGGTACCTAACAAGTGTGATGATCACATTTTGCAAAATATTTTGTTTTCTTTGTTTTCTTAAAGGATACATGTGGTAATCGTATCCTACCTTTATTATTCATATAGAATTTAGAGTCATTCAACTCTAATAGGTATTGTTGATGTCACAGGGAACTGTAACATGTAATGTGGAATTCACTGATACAGGAGCTTACGTTTGAATCCAGCAGAACAGCTTAGAGTTTGCCTCAGATGGATGCCTTAGCTATTGCACCAGTGGGTCCATTTATGGTACTTAAATAAAGAAAACCCAAAGGAAATGATGGACGGAGCATTGACAATACAAGCACTCACCCCCGTCAACTGATCTGGGTTTAATCCATCACCGTTCTTTAGCCTACTCTGCCACCCCAGTTCAGACATGGCCATATGCAAATCAGTCTGACCTCTTTTTCTTTGTTCGCCATAAGTTGGCAAGGTATACTCAGACGTGAGTCCCTTGCTCACTTTGCCACTGGATTCAAGCAAGTCGGGCTGAAGATGGCTGAAATGCCAGAAACCGGTCCTCGGTAGCTTGTTTCCGGTCCAGGGAAGGCATGTCTTGGCAGTTCGGGCTGGACTGTTCCCATGAGGCACAGGGTCAGACTGATTTGCATACTTAGACTCACAGTTTCATCCCCCTGTCTTCAGAGCAGTACCAGTGAATAGTTTGCTTCCCACTTCTGCTATAGTCTAAATGCATACTAACAGCACCTGCAAAGCAATGCTACAGCGGCCAGTATGTTACAGCGCCCAGAGCACATCAGTTTACAGAACTCAGCTCACAGTTTAGGTGCACGGTTTCATCCCTGAGTTTACCGGTACCTCACCTCAGCACCATCTCACTCTAGGCAAAACAGCACTTTCACACCGGTAAGGGTAAATACTTTGCTTCTGCCAGTATGCTACAGCGCCCACAGCACATCTGTTTACAGCATTCAGCTCACGGTTTAGGCGCACGCTTTCATCCCCGAGTTTACCGGCACCTCACCTCACCACCATCTTACTCTGGGCAAAACACCACTTTCACACCGGTAAGGGTAAATACTTCGCTTCACACTCCCTCTATAGCACACACTAACCACCCTACAGAGCTCCCAGCGCTCCTACCCTCCTCTTTCCTACTTTTTCCCCCTTACTTGCTTCAACAGAATCACAAAATGCCAGGCAACACTTCCTAGTTGCAACCACTAGCACCGCTCGAAGCCAATAAGCAGCAAACTCGTGCTCGTAACGCCTCAGCCAATCAGATGGCAGAATTCCCAAATATGGATATCTGAAAATTTCAATATTTCTCCAAAACTACGGAATGAATTTACACCAAATAAACAAAAGTGTGCTTTCTAGACCAAGACCCTTCTCCCTGCTAAATTTGGGGTAATTCTGTTCACCCATTCGGCCTGTAGCCTTGTCTAAAGTTTCCTATGGAAATTAACATGGAGAAAACACATTTTGGGACCCCCCTTTTTTCTCAGCCACCCCCTTGACGAATCACCCCAACCTTTTACCATAGGAGCTGATATGAACAAAGAATTAGTTTTGAAAATTTCAAGAAGATTTATAAAACGACGCCAAAGTTATAAGCAAAACAAAAAATGATTTTCCTATGGAAACTTGGTCCTAACTATAACTACCTACTGGCGACCGCCCGTAGGTAATATATATATATATATATATATATATGTGATACGGGACTCAAGCCAACCCCTCCCGTACCTCCCATTCCCGGACACTCACCCTTCACGACAGCCTCTGAGGTAGCGTCCTGGGACACCAACCTGACAACCAGCTCCCCTCCCCTCTCTGTCTTCCAGGAGCCAATCAGGAACGGGCGGCTCCCGGAACCACAACCACCTGACCCCGGAAGTCCCGCCTCGGAATCCCCGCCGGAACAGGGAAAAAGCGGAAGCAAGGACAGAGACGCCGTCGGAGCAGCGATCTTGTGGCAGGAGGCTCGGACCGGCGTTGAAGCAGACCAGACGAAAGAAGAGGTAGAAGAGTGGAGCGAAGACTGGTGGAGTCCAGTAGAGGAGGCTGAAGAGCGGCAGCAACTCACCTGGGAGTTGCGGCGGAGCGTGTGATACCACCGAATCCACCTCTGTAGCACATTAGGTGCTTTGTATATAGTGTTCGTCCCTCTCTCCTTAGTAGCACAAGGCCTGGCCTGCACTGTAAAGATTTTGTATAGCACGTCCTCACTTGTACAGCACTTAGTACATAGGCTGACCCCTCACGATCCCTCACCTACACCCTGTCTCTCTTTCCCTTCCGAATCCGTCCCGCTACCCTTCCCTCACTGTCATTCTCTACTCCCGTACACTCCCGGTGCTGGTTGTAGAACAGTGTCACAACGAGTCAGGCTGGACTAACCACTCCTTGTGCTCTTTCTCTTTCCTCTGAGGACCACCCAGCACGTATCCATCTCGGAGGACCCGTTCCATCACCGGAGGGAGAAGAAAGACACCATCGCGAGAGGCCCTACATCCGTACTACCTTTTTCATCGCCTGTACTAACTGTGTTCTTGACACTATTAAAGACCCACCATTGCACACTACATACGGCCTCCTCGCCTGATTTTCCGGCCCGCCCTAAGCCCACGTTCACAATATATATGTGAGTCTCCATTACACCTGAAGAAACAATCAAATTCTGGACTGGTAAATGGTTAAATATATGTGAATACTATTCTACAGAAATAGATTTCTCATTGTTTCTGTGGATACTTTACTAATATGCTTATTCTTATAAATGATTAAAAAAAAAGAAAAAGCACTGAGTTAAATTTTTCTGAGGAACTGATGGTTCCAGTCCAGACAGATGTCTTAAAATGCAATACTGACCACTCATTGCTCTGTTCATTAAACACATAAATGGTGTCTTTTTAACAAACTTAATAGGTTCCTGATATAATTTTCAATTAGGAATTGTCAGTTAGAGGAAGGGCCATACCTAGCAGCAGGTATTCATTATGTATGCATTGTAATGTAATACAGTTTTTGTATGGAACATGTACACCAATACCTTGGTTACTAACTGCTCTGGCGCAGAGCTTATGTGTGATTTTGGGTTCGCCACAGGGCAGGTGCTCCAAAAGCTGTATGCTTGTGTACATGTCCTGGTCCAATGACTGGTGTAGTGCCACTGCCCTTATAGTTTTTCCCCTGCAGATTAGGCCAGTGGACTGCAGCAGTAGTTCAAACACTGATATATGTTTCAGTTTCTTCAGTTGACTGTAAGAAAGTGGGTCATTTTACTGTCTGCCAAATCTGAGCCAGCTATGAAAGTGCAGGCCCTCACATGGGGTTCTAAATAACCCACACAGGATTACCTCATTTTCTATGTATTGGTCTGTGATTATCTTGTTGATGAAAGGGTGGTGTAAGTTCTTGAGTAGATGTTCCCCAGCTAATCTAAGTTATATGTAAGTACAGTACCCTGTTTTCTCTCCATCAATGTGGGACTAGCTGTTTTGCAAATTTAGCAAGAGTATTTGAATAATTCCTGGGCCCTCAATAGTATTTTACCTTGTCCTTTGTCCCTGTGTGCTCCTATGCCAATGCTCCCTAAAAGTGTGTTTCTCATTCTTGTAAAGTTTACTCAGTGATTGGATGGTTTATGCAGTTGTTGCTGGTAGGTGTCAGTTTATTTTAATGAATGCTGAAAAGTCAGTCATGTAGGTGAGGAGGAATGAACTAATACATGCAGACAGAGTAGAAGGTTAGGATTAACAAAACAAATGCAGAAGAGATAAATCAACCAACAAAATCAGCTAGGCTTCATATAAAGTATATACATTACTTCTTTTGGCAAGTGGTCTATGTCAAGTATACCAAGCTTGGCCAAAATAATATTGATGCAAGGACATTTGATGAGCAGGTACAACCTATTAGGTTGGGATGCCAAAATCTCATGCCCTCCAGAGCTGCTGCAGTTCTATATCTGGCGACCTTAAATACAGGAGTCCAGGATTGCAGGTTTTGGGAGGGCCGCCTGAAAATCTGTACTAATGCAGTGCAGGACCTTGGATTCTGGGTACATCCATGATCTAGCAGAACCAGAGCTGGCTAATCCTCCTTACCTCCTTGAAAGCTAGAATAGCTTTCTATTATCCCTGTCTCTCACTTTCACACACTCACTTAGCCTCCACACACTGTCCTGCTAGTCAAACTCCCTTTCACATTATATGCCACAGTCTCTGTCATAGTCCTTTCACACTTACAGTCTCCAGTGGCCTTATAAATGTATTCCTCCCCACAAAGTCCACTAACATATGGAGAATAGGCCTCAGAATAAGGGTAGAGGGTACAAATGCACACCATCTGAGGCATATCAGTGTGCAAAGGAAAAACAACATGATCGTAAGAGTTCTCGGGAACATCTTGTCCATTGACCAAACATCCCTGTGTCAGACTGAAAACCTCACTTCTGATAATATTCCCATTGGCAGGAGAAAGCTTTGATCCTTCTGGGAAACACTCCTTACTAAAGAAGACTCACTGTTAGAAATTGAGTTTCTGATTGGAAGAGGTAGGCACCCTGTCAAAGCAGGAATCGCAATTCTAGTCAGGTTAAATTAGATACACACCCTAAATTAATCTGTGCTCACCCTCTGGTAACTCGGCACAGAGCAGTCAGGCAATGTGCAAATTATTTGTGCAACACTTCAAACAGTAACATAGAGAAAAAACCTCTAAAATACTCAACACCAGTTTAGAAAAATAGATTATGATTTTTTAAAATAAAACAGGACCACAACGACAAATATCCAATAAGTAGAAGTCAAGGTATGACATTTTAAAGATTAAAACTGAAAAATAGCTCTAGCAATAAGTGCCTATGGGGTTATCTGGTTGCACTGCACCGGGTCAAAGTAAAAAGTACGCGCTGACAGAGATAGAGCGCGAGCCAGATACAGGAGTCTTCAAAACGGTCCAGCGCCCGCAAGTTTATACCTGCTGCACACAGCCCTGTTTTCTTGCAATAGCACATCATGCTAGCCTACTCCTCTTACCCTCCCTTCCTTCCCTATTTATCTCTATCTGTGTCATCTCTAACACCATCCTGGTCACTCATATTTCTCACCCCAGATCATATACCTCTGGAATACCTGAGTCACCACTGTTCACCCCCCTTACAGATGCGACTGCCTACCTCCGACCCCACCCAGGTACCCCCATCCTTCTCTCCCTTCTCTTGTTTCCTATCTGCATCTGATTCCTTTCTGCACCCCACTCTCTCCTTATTACCTGCGTAAGCCCCCACACCTCCCATACCGTCCCTACTAAATGGACAGCTACACGCCCCACCGGTACCCCAACTCGCACATGGCGTCACATTCTGCCCTCCCATCAAGCCCGCTATGCGCCCTCTCATGGAATGTCAACGGCTTCACTCACTAAATAAAGCAGAAAAAAGTTCTCTCTTATCTCCAGATGAAAAAGATTGGCATCGCCCTCTTATAGGAGACACACCTTGATGCCTTGGAATCCCACAAACTCAGAGGAGACTGGGTCGGGAGGGTAATCAACAGCAGTGTATCGGCGTCACCTGCCCCTGGGGGGGGGACAGCCCTGGAAATGCAGGGCGGCGATGCTCCTCCACAAATCCCTGCCTGTTACAGTAGTCAAAACATTGGCCGACCCGTATGCAAAGCTCAAACTATGAGACAAATACCCATGGGAGCCAAACGGTCCTTTTTCCTTCAACTAAATCAACTGCTAGTGGAGATAGGAGTGTCTAAATCCATAATAGGTGGCGAGTGGAACTTGGCCCGCAATGCGGTGCTGGACAGGTCTGGACCCTCAGAGAGAGGGAATGATGGTGATAGGGCTCTGCTGGATGACATCACCCTAGACTATGGATTGGTGGATCACTGGTGCTTATGTCACCCCACCGACAAGAAATACATATTCCTGTCACCGGTGCACAGGACCCAGTCTAGGCTGGACTACTTCCTCATATCCAGTCCAGTGGTACCACTTATATGGGAGTCGTGCATATTGGAAGTTGCCCTATAGACCACTCCCTGTCCTACTGTCTCTGGATGTGGTCCCCATCTCCCGGGCCACAAACCATGGCACCTAAATATTGATATAGATACCGCTCCCCACAGGGTAAGACCATGTTGCGCAATAACCTTTCTACCTACCTGGGGAACAATAAACAATCAGTGGATTCACATAGGACACTATGGACAGCAGCGAAAGCAACCATCCGGGGACAGCTCATGAGGGATGCAGCAATTGCCAATAGACGGGTGTCACTCCCTCAAACTCAACTGGAAGCCCAGATTGCTTCTCTCACCCATCTTTACAGTGACTGCCCTTTGGTAACTACCCGCAGATGTCTAGAACTGGCGTGCATGGCCCTCAATAACCTCTTCACCTCCAATCTGAGTATGCTCTCCAATGCCTCAAAGGAAGGCCCTACGAGCAAGTAGAATAGCAGGACGGCTGCTAGCAGCATAGCTCAGACAACGGGAAGCCGCCATACAATCAGAGGCAGGACACATCCTCACTAGACCCCAAGACATAGTTAACGAGTTTACCTCCTTCGACACACGTCTTTATGTGCCAGAAGTACCAGCAAGCGAGGAACAGATATCTGCGTACCTGGAGGGTGATGGACAAAGGCAGAGAACTATTGGAGGGGGATATCAGCAGGGAAGAAGTAGCATCAGCCATTGCTAATCTACCCTATCATAAGGCGCCGGGCGAAGACGGCTTCCCTGCAGAATATCATAAATGGTCCGGTGAGGAAGCCATTAATACTCTACACGCCACACTACAAGAGGCCGAAAGGTCAGCCTCCTTGGGCACCCTATCCAATAGAGAGGTGATAGCGGTCCTGCCTAAGCCAGGGAGAGATCTGCCTGTGTGTGGCAGCCACCACCCCATTTCCCCACTGAATGGGGATATTAGAATACTGTCCAGTATCCTAGCAGCACACCTGAAGAAGGTTATATCCTCTCTTATTCACCACTCTCAGGTTCATCTCCAAAGTATGCTTACTATATGACTGTCCTGTAGTTCAGGTCAACAGTGGAGGGTTTCTGTCGGACACCTTCAAAATCCAGAGAGGAACTCATCAGGGCTTCCCGCTCTAACCCCTCCTATTCCTACTAGCCATGGAACTACTGGTTGCTGTCATCTGCCATTCACCGCACACCACAGGCATCCCTATCACAGACAGCCTTAACTCAATGTAAAATCCTGCAGTCAATACAAGGCGAGAGTTCTTAAGAGCCTTTCTCAGAAACAAAGAATGGAGAGGTTCCAGCAGGTGATTTAGATTAAGTAATAAGTCTATTTTCTAAATTTGTAGCAAGATCAAATCTTGATTGTTCCAATGAGACAGAGAAGGAAATGCTATGGCCTCGGGATCAATAAATTGCACAATCTTAAGGTTGGTGACGAGGTAACTTGTTAGCAATTAACTTCGGATATACATTTGAGTATTCATGGTAAATTTCATGACTGACTGTGTAGAATTTCTAAAACTCATTACAGAATCTTTGGATGAAGAGATATGGTCACATTGCAATGTGAGAAGCAAAATTCTGTACAAAGGTATATAGGGCCTCATTTATGAAAAGTGACGCATCGCTGCGTGAAATCAGCGATGCGTCACTTTTCACTGCGCACTCCTTGCGACACCAATGATGCGTCATATTTAATGTATGACGCATCATGTCGCAAGGACTTACAGATACGTCAGTATTTCTGACGTATCTGTAAGCGCAAAAGTGACGCATTGCTGGAGTGTGTCACAAAAGTGACGCACCTCCAGCAATGCGTCCTTTCAAATGGGGAAAGCCCCATGTGAAAGGGCTTGCGTCAGTCTTACGCCTGCTGTGAGGCAGGCACAAGATTTTGACGCAACAGCATCCTAAAAGTGACGCAGTGAAATCTCATGGATTTCACTGCGTCACTATTACGAGGCTTTTTGCGGGGGAACGCCCCCTCTGCATACATTATACCTGACGCAGGTATAATGTGGCGCAGGGGTTTAAAAAGTGACGCATCTACCTAGATGCGTGACTTTTTAAATATGGCGCAACAAGGCGCATATTTTACGCCGCTGGTGCGTCACAAAAAGTGACGCCCCGGCGGCGCAAAACTGATGCAAGGCCTCATAAATAAGGGCCATAGTTTTTCAATTACAATGATATACTGGTTATGTGTATCAAGTCAGTTTGGTTCCTAAAGTAATAAGGAAACAAGAAGAGGAAATTAAATCTAAAAGTAAGTGAGAGAGCGCAATTTGAAGTAAAATGTATAAGTACACCATATTTACATATAAGATGCACAAATCTAGTTAAAGCACCTAAGAGTGTCGAAAATATATAGAAATGCACATACTCACGAGTGTTTAATAAATGTAGAATGCATATTTTAGAGTGTGAAGCTAATGTAGTAATGCTTAGAAATCTTATAATGCTATTAGACTCCATGTTATGTGACTGTTGCAGAAGAGAATGCAATGCTGCCAAACGTAGAAATGTGCAGGCCTCATGGCAATATGTGAAGAACGAAAACGTGCTCTTACAGTTTCACATAAGATGTATTACTATTATTTAGAATATTATTGATCATACGTTAAAAATTATGTTTTGTAGAAGTGTTTCATATAATCAGAGTGTAATGGGTTAGAATTTGTTTTAGTTTAAGAAATAAAGGTTCACGGTGTGCAGGCCTGTTGCAAATAATTTAGTAGGCCTGGAAAGATAAAGTCGCTTCTTTGATCTGCATGTGCTAGTTAAATTCGGGTCTCGTTAAGCATAAATTGCGGACCATGTTCGAAGTTTTACGACTTGAGAGATAAACTGGAGGTCGGAATTTGGGGCCTAATTCATGGGTGTCTGTTTGCAGGTGTGAGGGGGTTCCAATCAAGAGAGTAATGAATAGAGCTCTGTCCTGGGAGACAGGCACGGGCCTGGAGGAGGCTTCAGGAATTTCCTGGGGGGTACCGGCGTGCCGAGAAGAAGCCTGGGAAGCAAGGTCAACGCTAACAAGAAGCCCAGAGGAGTATCAGTATGGAAAAAGCCAGAACCGACACCACGTGAGAGGTGTACGTGAGGGGCGTCTCTGAGGGGCGTTTCAACTGTAATTGTGATTTTGTATTAGGGACAGGACCCTGGGGTGGAGTTAGAGCAGATGGCCTGAGGACCCATAGAGAGCGGATGGGTAGGCAGAGAGGGCATGACTGCAATGCACAGATTCACACCAGAGACTACGGGAAAGTGAGTGAACTTCTTTGGAAGTCACCACGACTGACACCTTTTTAGGTTAAGATTCTGCTAAGTAGGGATGTCACTTAGTCTAGTGTAGGGACAGTCTAACCTGACTTTTCTCTTTTTGTAAATGACGCTTAAGTTACAACTTATGTCTATTCTTGCAAACTTGCTGATCTTTGAAATAGTTTTGGTGATATTCTTCTGTCGCCTAAGATCGTTTAGAGAATTCATGTTTGTCTTGGTGCCAGTATACCTCTTGAACCTTATATTGAGATGTTTGTATCTCCAGTTATCTTTGGGTTTATAATAAAACTTTAAAACTTCTTCATGGTAAGTGGTTCTTCAGAGTCGTGCCAATTATTGGTTTGATTAATCTGGTAGTGGGTTGCTTTTTACTCTATGACAGGCAACAAAGATTCAGTCGGCCTAGGTGGGGATTGAGATCTAGAGTAACCAGATAAGAGATCAAAAATCCCGCCGTCTCAGTTGGTAGCAGACTTAGGATGGTTGCCTTCTAGAGGAAGGTGATCTAGACTAGGTTAAGATTACCCCGAGGCCCCTAGAGATCGAGAAATGACCAGCAGAAGAATCACCTGCCGAAGAAGGTGCTGACGGTGCGAGAGAAAGCAGCAGAGTCAGCCGAGAGTGAGTATAATAAGGGTCATGCGTTGTCAGATTGCGGTGTTTTGTGTTGTGTTGTGTTGTAATGTCATGCGGAGTTGAATGCCTGTAGTGTGATTGAGGCAGGGTTGTGAGCGCGCGCAACCTGGTGAAAATCTTAAGTTCAGAGAAGAGCTTAAGTGGTTCGGGTGTATCGGACATCCAGAGTAGTTGTCGACCATTGTGAAGGGTGTCATGAGGTACCCTTGATCGCCCGCAGGACCGAGATAGGGGGAACGAAAGAGTGAGTGTATGGGTAACGGACGCTGGTCGGAAGTTACCGTGTGTAAGTAACCTATCAGTTAAGACGACTGTCTGGACGTTCGCGGAAAGACATTTCGTCAGTTAAGGTGACAATTACAGTCAGACTGTGGGCGTACAGTCAAGAGAAGTGATCGCTTGGTCGGAAGTAATCATTTTTCGGAGTATGAATGGGACGCATGCATGACCGGGAGACGAGCTGAGAAAGGAGGGGAACTGCTGCGAGAAGGGGACGAGTGACGTCAGCGAGAGCCGCGCTGGGATAGGCCGGTTGGTGTGAAGACGCGCTGTGATAGGCCGGTAGACGCGAACCGCGCTGTGATAGGCTAGTTAGCAAGAACCACGCTGGGATTGGTGGATTGTCATCAGGAAGTAAACAAACACAGGGAATTAAGGAAACTTGTAGATTTGATCATGAAGTCTTTTAAATGCTTTAGAGCGATCTTTAAGAGAGACAGAAGGAACTCTTATTACGGGGAAGAGGCCCCGCCAGAGGGTACACCAGCTCATTATATGGCTACGAATGTTGGGTTGCATACCATACTGTGGATTTCTAATTGGAGTAAGATTACAGAGGGGAACGAGGAACTGACTTTTCCGAAATACGGAACGTTTAGATTAGAAGTATTGCACCAGTTAAAAGCAGTTATGACCTCAATGAGACCTCTACCCAGACCAACACAGTTTGAAGCCCTTAATGCGTGGATTAGGGCGGCGCACGACAGGAACCAGAACAGGCGTCAAGAAAGAGTGAGACGATCGGTAAGGGCAGTGCAAGACGCCAAATGGGATGAGGAAGCCAAGAAATGGAGAGTGCAGACTATTGAAGTAGATAAACTGTACCCAGTGATAGAAGTTACAGGAGATAAAAGAACACCAGAAGAGGATGATGAGAGCGAGACAGAGGATAGCCTGGTAAATAGGTTATTGATGGATAGACCACCCCCGTACAATAGAGAGATGAAAGGTACGGAGCTTCCAAGGGAAAATAGGGTTGGCATAGAGGAGTATAGACAACTTCCTATAACAGATTTGGAACCCACCAAAGGTGAGGAAACACCTCAACCTAGTCCAGTACAGAGAGTAGTCGTAAGGTTTGTGGTACAAAAGGTGCGAGAAACGGAGCGTGCCAAGTCGTATCAATTGCCAGACGCTCTCCAAGTACCTGTTACCATAGGTCCTATAGTATCAATTTATGACCCAGAGAAAGCACGAGAGGAGGAACAGGTGCGGCTAGACAGAGAAAGAGCAGAAATGGAAAGTAGGAACAATATGATTAATTCTCGAAGGCAGTTGCCAGGACCAAGAGATCGGAGCACCCCATTGAATTCAGCAGTGGATCCCATAATAGATCAGAGGGGGTCAGAGAGGACCGATGGATCTGAGGGGACCACGGCCGAAGTCCTTTAAGGAGTTGAGGGCTGACCTGAGAGAGTGGGATGCTAACACAGGAACCTAGAGTAATAGGTCAGGAGCGGAAGCTGAGTGGGGAAGTCCAGGTGATGGAACATTGTCTCACTGCGGGGCTAGTGAAAGTGGTCAGGAGTGCGATGGCAACAGTCAGGAGAGTAGAGGAGCTATACGTCATTCCCATAATGGAAATGGACCGGAGCAAGAAGATAGAAGTGCAGAGTGTGGAAGGGTGTCTCGTCTCATTCACAGTGAGGGAGACCGAAGGACGCAAGAATACAGAGACAGCTTTAAGTGCACTCACCATGCACCTGGCGATAGTAGACAACACTGGGATCGCGGGAACATGGGGAGTTGCGAAGGGTCTTACCATGTGTTGAGTGATACTAGACAGCAAGGGAATTGCGAAGGCATGGGGAACAATGGAGGGTCTTATCATGCATTTATAGAGACCGAGCAGAATAGACAGAGTGGGACTGTGGGAAATAGTTAGAGCATCGTTTCACCACACACCGAGAGGGGATGGAACTGCGTGGGATCTGGAGAGATGGGAATGTGGGAGGACTCCCCATAACTCGCCTGAGCCCAGGCGTAGGGCTCGGAGCTGGGATGGGAGGGATGTCAATGGGCCCTCTAAGAATAACACACTGAAAGCTGAGATAAAGGCAAGAAGGCTAGATGTAACCAGTTTAAAATCTGATTTGGATGAGATAATAGATGGCACGTTGCTCTTGGAAAGGATTGACATGTACGAGCAAGATGAGGTACTGTTTATAGCAAAGGATATTACTCGGAAGGCGAGAGCAGTACATGAGAAATTATCTGAATTGGCAGACAGGTACATGGTAGACTTGTCGAGAACAAAGGCATTACAGGGTAACCATAGGTTACATTATTCAGATCAGGACCTGGAAGAGAGGAGGACAATTGGATTAAAAACACACATAAGGGAAATGATCACAGGAATAAGGACATGGAGAGATCTGGATAAATGGGAAGAAAGGTGGTCCAAGAAAGGGACTGTCAGGCGGAGCACAATTGTAATGTCCCCGGAGGGAGGGCTACAGAGAATGGAAGCATACCCTTTGTGAGAAATAGCGAATGGGAGCTATGTGCATGTGCCCTGGAGTAGGGGAGATTTAGCAGCATTTACCAATTCCTTTCCTAAGCTGAGAGAGAATCCCGTGGAGTGGTACAAACAGGTAGAGAGGTTTGTAAAAATCTCTAAAGTACTGTGGATTGATTTGAACACCCTATTTGATATTGTAGTCCCAGGAGACTTGTGGACAGCATGCAAGGTTAGTGTCGAATGGCCCACATCGGAACCAGAGAGAGATGCTCATACCAATGGACCGTCAGAAAGAGTAATGGAGAAATATGAAAGGGTAATGACATGGCTGAAAGAGAAGGTGCCACCGCAGGACATAGATTGGGTGAAAATAGACCGAACTAGGCAGGAACCCAAGGAGACAGTCCATGAGTATTATGAGCGATTGCTGAGAACATTCAAACAATACAGGGGGCTAGACGTAATGGATCACAAAGACATAGGACAGTTTGTGTCGAAATTCGTGTTGGGCTTGAGGCCTGATATTTGTTTGATGATTCAGCAACATTTAATTTGCTGGCAAAACAAACCGTTAGATGAAATTTTGAGATATACCAGGTATTGCAGTGATGAAATAGATTCGAAAGCAAAAAAACTTAAGGAGAAGCTGATGTTGGTTCAGATGCAGTCGGCTGGAAAGGGTGGACAGCAGCAACAGGGAACAGGGACCATGGGAAGGAGATCAAATAATCAGAATAGGGACAATGAGGAAAATCCGAGACCTAGAATAGACTTGGCCACCTTGAAAAAGATGACAAAGTGTCACCAGTATCACCAGGTGGGACATTGGAAACGCGAGTGTCCCTACAACCCTGAAAATGGTGAACTGGAAATAGAGGAGGAAGAAGTTCAGATCAGTCCAGTAAAAGGGACAACAATACCCAAGGGTAAGGTGGTCAAAGGGGGGACCTCGGCTCCTCGAGCACAGTTCCCTCAACCACCCAAAATTGCGACAGGGGGAAAGACCTCTAGACAGATGCCTCTTTTTGTAGGCGGAGAAGAGTGTTACTATGTTGATCCTTTAACTGGACAGCGGGTGAGTAGAGAAGAGGACTGTACCCTCGGAGCAGTTCTAGAGGTGGACCAAAGGGGACCGTATGTGGAGGCCGAAGTGGCAGGGTGTCCTACAACCTTCTTGGTGGATACTGGGGCCACTAGATCCACCCTGAGATCAGCAGTGGTTCCGGACCTGCCAATGTCGGGAGAAACAATTCAAGTGGTAGGAGTCGCAAATAGGAGAATAACTAGCCCTTTAACAGAACCAGTACTAGTGAGAATAGGAAAATACAGCGATGAACATCAGTTTGTAGTATGTGATTCTAGCCCTGTGTGTCTGTTAGGAAGAGATTTATTGTGCAAATTAAATTGCACAATATACTGCATGCCTCAGGGAGTAAAGGTACAGACTAACGACGATGATGCCACCTTTAAGGTTGCAAATTCAAAAGTATGCATAGAGCTGTATTCTACCCTGACGGTGGAAGAGCTCTCATGGGACTTAAGAGATACGGTGTCATCTGAAGTGTGGGATTTCACTGGGGAAGAGATAGGACTGATCAAAGGAGTGGAACCAGTGAAAATCATGATAAAACCAAACGTTGAATATCCAAGAACGCCTCAATACAAATTGACCCCGGAGACGATTGCAGGAATAAAGCCAGTGATCGACTCCATGATTAAACAGGGAATACTGAAGGAAATCGTGGGTAGTCCATGTAACTCCCCAATTATGGGTTTACAGAAACCTAGTGGGAAATTTAGAATAGTTCAGAACCTCCGAAAGATTAATAACATAGTTGTTTCATGTTGTCCAGTGGTACCGAATCCGTCAGTGATATTATTTCAGATACCATTCCAAGCTGAGTGGTTCACAGTGATCGACCTTTGCCAGGCCTTCTTTTCAATCCCATTAGATGAGGAGAGTCAATTTCTTTTCGCATTTAAGCTGGAAAATCGCGTATTAACATGGTGTCGTATCCCACAGGGGTATACAGAAAGCCCATCGATTTTTAACCAGCTGCTGAAGAAAAATCTTGAAAGTCTAGTACTGCCACAGAACTCGGTTCTAGTCCAGTACATAGACGACCTACTTGTTGCGTCAGAGACAGAGGAAGCTTGTAAAATAGATACCATCACCTTGCTGAACCATTTAGCTGAGAATGGACACAAGGTGTCTCAGAGCAAATTACAGTACTGTCTGACAGAAGTACAGTACTTGGGTCACAGAATTGAAAAAGGGAAACGGAAGGTGTCACCAGACAGAATAGAGGCGATCATGAAAATGAATTCGCCTACGACACAGAGAGAGGTCAGGATGTTCCTAGGAATGGTTGGTTATTGCCGACAGTGGATAGCTAACTTTTCCCTGAAAGCAAAGCCCTTACAAAAACTGACGCACAAGGAGGTGAGTGATCCGGTACCATGGGACAAGGATTGTTTGATGGCATTTCTACTGCTGAGAGAGGACTTGTGTCGTGCTCCTGCTTTGGGAATGCCGGATTACGAAAAACCATTCTTACTTTACTGTTGCGAAAGAGAAGGTTGTGCTTTGTCAGTTCTAGCACAAATTCATGGAAATGCCCGTAGACCAGTTGCATACTTCTCGGCTACTTTAGATCCAGTAGCCGCAGCGTTGCCCCGATGTCTCAAATCCGTTGCTGCAACAGGTGTCAGCATTGAGAGGTGTGAGAGCATAGTAATGGGACACCAGTTAGTGGTGTATGTACCTCATTCTGTGGAACTGTTAATGACCAGGACCAAAACACAGCACTTGACCAATAACAGGCTCACGCGCTACGAGCAAGTTATTCTTGCTGCGGAGAACGTGACCCTTAAGAGGTGCTCTGTTTTGAATCCTGCTACTTTGATGCCGCTCCCTAATGATATGGAAGATGAAGAATGTGAAGATCACGATTGCCTTGATGTGACTGAACTATGCACCAAACCGAGACCAGATATTGTGGATGAGCCGTTGACTGATCCTGATGAAATTTTCTTTGTTGATGGCTCATGTGTAAGAGACAATATTGGTCAGTTGAGAGCAGCTTATGCTGTTTGCACCATTACCGGAGTTGTGGAAGCCGCTGGCCTGGAAAGGGGTACACTCCGCTCAGGTAGCTGAAATTATTGCATTAACACGTGCCTGTTTAGCAGGTAGCAAAATTCGAGTCACCATTTACACCGACAGCCAATATGGTTTCGGGGTAGTTCATGACTATGGGCAATTGTGGTCTCAAAGAGGTTACATGACCTCTTCAGGTTCAACTATTCGAAATGGGGAATTTGTACGACTGTTGTTAGAAGCATTACAAGGTCCGGCAGCAAATGCCGTTGTCAAATGTGTAGCCCATACGAAAAACACAGATTTTGTATCCCAGGGAAACAGATACGCTGATGAGGTCGCACGCTATTGTGCAGAGCAAGGATACTCTTTAACAGAAGTGGAAGTGGGTGGGACACAGAAAAAGACAGAGTTAACCATGATGCTAGAAACTGTAGACACCTGGGATGATTTAAAAGGCATACAAGAGAATGCAACAGATTTGGAGAAAAAGACATGGGAAACTGCAGGTTGTGTAAAAAGTAAAATGGATTTGTGGATTTCAGCAGATGGAAGGGCAGTGTTACCAAATGAATTAGTGAGTCCAATGGCAAGACAGATACATGGCCCAGTACATCTAGGAAGAGATGCTATGTTGCGGGTATTTAGGCAGACTTGGTATAACCCTAAATTTAGAGTAGCCGCAGAAGCTGTGTGTCAGCAATGTGTAACATGTCAGCAATTGAATGTAGGAAAAAGGACACCAGTTACATTGAGTCACATTGGGAGGTCTGGTGGCCCATTCAACCGGATGCAACTAGACTTTATTGAGATGCCAAAATGCAACCGCCTCAGGTATGTTCTGGTGGTTGTCTGTATATTTTCCAGATGGGTCGAGGCATACCCTACACGCAGGTGTGACACACTCACAGTAGCAAAGTTGTTGCTTAGAGAGTTAATACCATGGTTCGGGGTGCCGGCCTCTTTGGAATCAGATAGGGGAACACATTTCAACAGCGAAGTTGTGAAGATGCTCTGCTCTGCATTAAATATTGATCAGAAGTTGCACTGTAGCTATCGACCAGAAGCTTCAGGAATGGTGGAGCAGATCAATGGGACGATAAAGTCCAGAATTGCCAAAGTGTGTTCATCGACATCTTTAAGCTGGCCTGATGCCTTGCCGTTGGTACTTATGAGTATACGTAGCACACCAGACAGGAGAACAGGTCTCTCTCCACACAAAGTTTTAATGGGGAGGGCAATGAGACTGCCATCAGTTCCAACTGCAGCTTTGTTGAATATCACAGATGATCTGATCCTGGATTATTGCAAGGGACTCTCTGATGCCATTCATTCTGTGTCTCTTCAGGTGTAGGCTGCTGAAATTCCATCATCCAAAGACCTGTGCCACGACCTGTGCCCTGGTGATTGGGTCGTGGTGAAGAAGCACGTCAGGAAGAATTGCTTAGACGTGCGTTGGCGCGGATATATCAGATCATTTTGACAATGAATACTGCTGTTAAATGTGGCGGGCTGCCCAACTGGATACACGCCTCCCATACGCGGAGAGTTCCAGCACCCCTGGAAGAAACAGCTCCTCTCTCGGATGAAAATCCAGCTGTGGATGAAGAATCAACAGAGGGGACCAGTCAAGCTGTAGGGGTGTCGGAGGAAGCTGGGAGCGTGTCAGATCAAGTGGAAGAAGGACAGGACGACAGTGAAACTGGCGTTGCCACAGAAGGAGAAAGTTGCTGTGAGTACGAATCAGACACGATCAAGCTGCAAGTGATCAAGAGTCGAGTGTGAGGACAAGAAATAGGAGAACAAGGCGTGGAGAGGCTAGTTGGCCTGAAAGAAGGAAGAGGCCGAGCTTGAAGTTAACTCCAGAGAGAACCCTTGCTCCTATATCCGAAGACTCAGACCTGGACGAAGGTGCACAGAATCAAGAAGCGGACGGTCCAAGAAGATCAAGGAGGGTGCGCGTGCCCTGCAGAAGATACGCCACTCCTGAGTGGACCTACCTGGCAGCAGATGTCTTGTGCACGGAGATCCGGGAGGGTGAGGGAAGTGACAGTGACCAGCACTGATCCTATCATAACGTTGGAAGTGGCGTTGTTGGTACCTGGAGTTGAAGCTGAAGGGTTGCTGACACTCACTATTCCCAATCCTCCTTACCTGAGCAGAATAAGAGAACTGGTTTTAAACAGAGTAGAATTTCCGACTTTTGGCACAACGGTATCAGCGCTCGAAGAGGCCATCCTTCATCTAGAGCTGTTAGAATACGTGATTAGAGCTGCTGGTACTCGGGTGATTGTAGACACCTAAAGACTTTTGTAAATAGACAAAATTTGAGAAGATAACCTAGCGCCAAGCGGAAGAAGAAGAAATTTAGGGACTTTTCCATTTAGTTGACGGAGAAGGGCTAGGGCTGTCTGTTGTTGTAGTTCAAAGGACTGATTTTTCAACAAGGTTTGTCAGCTTCCAAGTGTAGTTTGAAAAGACTGAATAAGCAAAGAAAGACTGTTGAAAGTACAAAGAGAAAGACTTTGTGTTGAAAAAGAAACGAAAACTACACTGTCTTGAGATCATGGAGGCCGGCAACCCGAACCGCAAAGCGAAATGCATAATAGGTACACTTTTGGCTGGAGTAATTTTTCTTATATTTTTAGTAGTTACTGTATCATACATAGTGGGACATGAAAATGAAGCGAAAGCAACAGAGGAAGCAAAGGTTGTGGTAACATCGAAACCTACTACTGCTGGTAAAAAGGGGGATAATGCAGAGAAGGATAAAGCTTTACTAGCAGCAGAAGCTCGTAGGTTGCACGTAGATGAGTCACAGGGAAACTTTAAGTCAAATGCTTATGCCAAATTACTGTATGAATACATTGACGATATGGAGGCGAAGGACTGCTACGTCTGTATGCACTTGCCAGCCTCTGTAGACGAAGGTATTAGGTATCATCATCTCCCGTTGACTTATGGGATTACATGTAGTTTATTGCTTAGTATATTTTATGGACGAGATAGCTTTGAGTACTACTTTTCAAATTTCGATGCTGTGTTACCAGAAGTCCCGGCTTACAAGCATATGAATAAATGGGACTACTATAAGAGTGAGGACCGATTAGGGAAATTTTTCATTCCTTGGAAAACTTTAGATACTTCACATGCCCGAAGAAATAATCTGACCTGTAAGGCATCAGAAATTGAGAAAAAGTTTATAGGGCAGGTGGATGATCGTTACAGGAGGCAGAAGATTCTGAAGGCTTCAGGGCAGTGGAAAACAGATTGGACCGAGGAGGAAAAGTCACACAAAAGGAAGGGTAGTGATGGTCCAATAGCTTTAGATCGAGAACAAAGAGGGAAATTGTGTATATACAGGGGTAAAACCTACTATGAAAATGTATTCGTGGGAGAAGTAAGTTGTGAACATGCCTTCCAGTTAGAATACTATACAAAAGATTTCTTGAAGGGAATGCAGGTAATACCGAATGTGTATTTTGTCTGTGGAAGAAATGCCTACATGAAACTACCAGATAATTGGTATGGATCATGTTATTTGGCAATCGTCTTCAGCGATGCTGAGGTAGTTGGAGACGTATTCGGCGCTATGTTCCCTCTTCTAGGGTTAATACTGAATGATGTCAAGATCAGGAGATTGGCAACAGTTGTAGATAGATTATCCGCCAGTACTGCTAGATCTTTAATGCTGGTGAAGGGAGAGATGCAATCGATAAGGGCAATGGTTCTTCAGAACCGACTTGCTCTAGACGTTCTGTTAGCCAAAGAGGGCGGAGTCTGTAAGGCTTTGAAGGTCCAGGAATGTTGCACTTACATTCCAGACAATTCGAAACCTCTTGAGAAGTACATACGAAACATCACTGAAATCCATCAAGAAATTGAAGATTTGTCAAAAGTAAATGTGTGTGAAAAAGAGGGTCACGGAATGGGTAAAGTTGGAGGTTGGTTCGCCAACCTAGGGAAAAGCTTCATATGGTACATACTGAAGCCTATCATCATAATAGTGATCTGTGTAATCATATTGTGGGGATTAGTGAGATTGTACCAATGGTATAGGTCAAATAGGTTGCAAAGATCCATGAGAGAGCAGGAGCAGAGACTAGCTGCGATGCAGGAAAACCAATACAGGAGTCTGAGGGCTCTAGAAATGATAAAACGAGGGAGCATTGCAACGAGTTCTGTTTGATCCAATTCAGTCTTTCAGTGATGTTGTTGTGATGGTGATGACCTCTAAACGTCATCAAAGGGGGGAACTGAGAGAGCGCAATTTGAAGTAAAATGTATAAGTACACCATATTTACATATAAGATGCACGAATCTAGTTAAAGCACCTAAGAGTGTCGAAAATATATAGAAATGCACGTACTCATGAGTGTTTAATCAATGTAGAATGCATATTTTAGAGTGTGAAGCTAATGTAGTAATGCTTAGAAATCTTAGAATGCTATTAGACTCCATGTTATGTGACTGTTGCAGAAGAGAATGCAATGCTGCCAAACGTAGAAATGTGCAGGCCTCATGGCAATGTATGAAGAACGAAAACGTGCTCTTACAGTTTCACATAAGATGTATTACTATTATTTAGAATATTATTGATCATACGTTAAAAATTATGTTTTGTAGAAGTGTTTCATATAATCAGAGTGTAATGGGTTAGAATTTGTTTTAGTTTAAGAAATAAAGGTTCACGGAGTGCAG
This sequence comes from Lissotriton vulgaris, assembly GCF_964263255.1. Lineage (NCBI taxonomy): Eukaryota > Metazoa > Chordata > Amphibia > Caudata > Salamandridae > Lissotriton > Lissotriton vulgaris. The sequence continues at coordinate 212,929,629 of NC_141686.1, forward strand.
GCCTGTTGCAAATAATTTAGTAGGCCTGGAAAGATAAAGTCGCTTCTTTGATCTGCATGTGCTAGTTAAATTCGGGTCTCGTTAAGCATAAATTGCCGACCATGTTCGAAGTTTTACGACTTGAGAGATAAACTGGAGGTCGGAATTTGGGGCCCAATTCATGGGTGTCTGTTTGCAGGTGTGAGGGGGTTCCAATCAAGAGAGTGATGAATAGAGCTCTGTCCTGGGAGACAGGCACGGGCCTGGAGGAGGCTTCAGGAATTTCCTGGGGGGTACCGGCGTGCCGAGAAGAAGCCTGGGAAGCAAGGTCAACGCTAACAAGAAGCCCAGAGGAGTATCAGTATGGAAAAAGCCAGAACCGACACCACGTGAGAGGTGTACGTGAGGGGCGTCTCTGAGGGGCGTTTCAACTGTAATTGTGATTTTGTATTAGGGACAGCACCCTGGGGTGGAGTTAGAGCAGATGGCCTGAGGACCCATAGAGAGCGGATGGGTAGGCAGAGAGGGCATGACTGCAATGCACAGATTTACACCAGAGACTAAGGGAAAGTGAGTGAACTTCTTTGGAAGTCAACACGGCTGACACCTTTTTAGGTTAAGATTCTGCTAAGTAGGGATGTCACTTAGTCTAGTGTAGGGACAGTCTAACCTGACTTTTCTCTTTTTGTAAATGACGCTTAAGTTACAACTTGTGTCTATTCTTGCAAACTTGCTGATCTTTAAATTAGTTTTGGTGATATTCTTCTGTCGCCTAAGATCGTTTAGAGAATTCATGTTTGTCTTGGTGCCAGTATACCTCTTGAACCTTATATTGAGATGTATGTATCTCCAGTTATCTTTGGCTTTATAATAAAACTTTAAAACTTATTCATGGTAAGTGGTTCTTCAGAGTCGTGCCAATTATTGGTTTGATTAATCTGGTAGTGGGTTGCTTTTTACTCTATGACAGGCAACAAAGATTCAGTCGACCTAGGTGGGGATTGAGATCTAGAGTAACCAGATAAGAGATCGAAAATCCCGCCGTCTCATAAGCTTTCCATAATGTCAGCAATTTGGAGAGATAAATGTTAATGTTGTTCTGTCAAAAGACCAGAGACTTCTAAGGTACCATCAACCACTCCAGCAACTGAATATTTTTTATGTGGGATGTTATAGTTCATAGCCCACTAAATATGTATGTTGCCATTGGAAACTCTTCAGTCTACAAGAACAGGAGCTATGTAATGTTGAGATTGAATTGGCACATTTTCCTGCAGTAGCACAAACTTAGATGGCCCAAGAGGAAAAGGGAGGGGTCATTAATTAACATGCAACTCTATTCTCTGCAAAAGAGGTGAGTGTTCTGTTTTGCTACTTCTTTGAATCATGAATATAGTGAACAAGGCAAGACCCAAGAAGATGACCCTTCTCTCTGCAGGGTAAATATAGACCTAGTTTGTGCTGCCTTGATCTTTCTTTGTCAGTCAGAGAACCTGTAGAAAAACCCACTTGCATGGGTTCATCTTCAGGATCTGAGGTCTTGAACAATGTCTTTAATGAAGGTTTGGGTAGCATTTTTGACAAAGAATGTTTGCGGTGTAACAGTCTTAGCTCTTGAAAGCGACTGTTGATCTGAAAGATCAACTCTATAAGGTCTTGTGAGGATACTGGCCTTAGCAAATCTTGCAAATTAATCTTTCAATTCATCCTTCAATGCCTTTTCAAACAGGGACAAGAAAGCTGTGTTAGGCCAGTCAATCTCTCTAACTTCGTTTTTTAACTTAGGGATGTTTAGTAGTGTTCTGGAAAATAATATGCCACAGCAAGGAAAAACAACTGGGAACCAGAAAAACCTTCCGACTGTCCTGGTCTAACAAAGTGAGGAGCAAGAGAATAAGGTAGCAGGAACTAGAGCTTCCACAGCATCCATTAGCCAGGCAAACACGAAGAAACAATTGCGACACAATGCAATCAGGGTCAAAATTGACTCTTGTTTTAATATTCAAAGTAATTGGGAAAGTGCTTCAGCTATCTTGTATTGGGATAAAAAATATATACATGTACAAATATTAACAAATGAGAAAAAACACACATGCTAATATAATTTTACCATATAGTGTAATTTGTTTTCATTGTGGTGCTCTAAACACCATGAATACTGAGGGGCAGATTTACAAGCCACTTGGGGCCTCATTTACGCCGCTGTTGCTTCACTTTTGTGATGCAGCGGCGGCGCAAATCCTGTTCCATGGTGCGGGGTACTTACAACGTGACGCATCTGGGAGATGCATCACGTTGTAATGCCCTGCGCCACATGTAGGCGTTCCTGTGCAGGGGGGGGGGGGGGTGTTCTGGCGCAGGAACGCCTCCTAAAAGTGGCTGAGTGAAATCTACATGATTTCACTCAGTCACTTTTAGGCCCATGCTGCGTCAAAACCCTGCGCCTGCCTGAAGCAGGCGTAAGGATTGACGCAGCATTAACTAGATAGGGCCCCCAGAGCATTGCTGGAGCTGCGTCGCGCTTGCGACGCAACTCCAGCAATACATTACTTTTACGGCACAGATGCATCACGCATCTGTGCCGTTTTTGCACCATGGGGCGCATCCATGATGGCGGAGCTGTGGCGCACAATAACTGGCGCATCCCTGCTCATTTGCAGGGATGCGCCAGTTATTGTAAATATGCCCCTATATTCTTTCCGTATGTGGTGTGCCATTGAATCTGCATGCAGGAGAAATAGCCCTAGAAGTCCCGGTGTGGCTCAAGAGAGCTGATGTACTTTAGAGTAAAACAGTATGGTGGCTGCGATCAAAACAGCAGGCTGGATGAGAGAAGCAGGAAGGAGCCCACAGAAGAAGTAAGTCACACTCTGTTGCGGTGAAGAGGTAAATCTGTGTGCTACTTTAACACAAATAATATTTTTGCTGGTGCAGAAACTGCAGAATAATCCGTCCATGTTTTGGTTTTTATTTCAGTCGTTAGTAAAACCTTTCTTTTCTATCCTGCTTGATAGCCCTGAAGCCCTGGTTCTGCACTGCCTGGGTTGCAAATGACACCTGTAATAACACTTTTAATGATTCATGATTTGCTGTGCAATACATTACAAATACGTACATCATGCATGTGGAAATACCTCTGGTGACAACCTCATATCACATTACACCCCTAGAAGGTCCATAACATTGTCAGGCTGCCACCACATCAATAAAAGCAGCCACCTGTTAAGCTACACCAATGCAACACCACTGAAATCAATGATAACAGTACCAATATGCGACACATGTTATGACCTTTCATTGAAGTCAATGGGGGTAGTACCAACAGCCAATACCATTTATTTGACTATGAAAACTTGCATTGTCGTCCGTTGCCATTGTCAATAAAGCGTTGTTGTCAAAAGCATGGCTCAGTGTCTTTCCTTTACTATGCCAATAATGCAGTTTTAGTACCAACCGCTACCCACACTCCAGAGCCAAAGAACAGAAACTCTAGCTTCAGAAGTGCTATAAACTGAAGGCAGACCTCTTTCGGGTAAGGGATTCAGTCCCCTGGAAGAGGTAGATTGAGCTTTTAAAAACAGTGCTGGGGGGCTGCTCTGCTCCCTGCAGTCTCTAAAACTGTTGCTGGTACGTTGCATCTTATTAGGGCATCACAGCAAATGCATCTGCACATTTTAACCCCTCCCATGCTGGTGACGAACCCCAGCCTCACGCCCCGCGGTGGGCGTGTGCTGATGATGGCTGGGGTTTGTCACGGCCCGCCCTGTTCTTTTGTTTACCCCACAGCGGTAAAATAGCGGCAGCAGCGAAAGGGTTAATTGTGTGCTGGGGCTTATGGGTCAAACCCTCGTTCCACAACATGCATACAGTTTTATTCTTTTTCACATTGAGGCCTATTAGCGCAGTTGGCATATTTTTACATAGGACCAACAGGGCACCTAGATGCTAGCAGGGTCATTAGGGATTGTGGCAAGAGGCCCAAGATGCCCTTGACCTCTGTCAGCTGACTGTGTCGGTGTCACAATCCTCTGCGCTCCTACTTTGCTGTTTCCAGTGGGTGGAAGCAAAAGTTACTGTTCCTCACGCACGCACTGACCTATGACTGGAGGAATAGAGTGGGGTGTACCAATCCCCCCAGACCTGGGCATGCAGGCCCCTTGAGAACACCACAAGCCCTCCTCACTCTGTTCCTCTTCTGTCCAAGTGGGTTGGGGTCCGCCAAAACATGCTGAATTGTGGTGGGCCCCCAGGCATGCAGTCCCAAAGGCCATAAGAGATCTCATGGTGCGGGCCCTATGCACTCCCCCTCACCATGGTGAGAAGTAAAAACAGACATTGTATTGCCAACCTCTGGGGGCTTAGCCCACCCTAAGGGAATTCAATAGAAGACAGCCATTGACCATTTTCTTCATTCCTTGCTCATCTCTCTTGGGAATCATTGTTTAAATGCTGATTTATCTGGCCGAGATAGGCCCATTCGCACAGCTTTAGAGTTGCTTTGCTTATGATGGCCAGCTTTACCCACCAGGACCATATGGCCTCCTGGCAATAAGAGTAGGCTTTTTTGCATGGAGACAGGTTTTCTGGCTACCTGAGTCAGACCTGTCCTCTGTCTGACTCCTGATGCTCCTCTCCTGCTTGTGAAGCATCTTGTTAAGCCCCTTGTATATAGTAGTACTTCTATAGCGCACAAATCTTCCATGAGGCATCTTGGCACTTGTACACTTGTACACTTACCGCAGTGGAACCCTTCCTGGCTTTTCCCTGTGAAGTGCCCACTCCTGGGCATCCCCAAGGTGAAGCCAATCATCCTAGCATTGTTGGGGCTGTTGTGGAGTTTAAGCAAGCTATTGCCCAGAGTGGGACCCATGAATTAGAATAGGCACCGAGGCGAGAATTATCAGGTCCGAGGAAATTTTAGCCGAAGACCCGCCGAGGTGGGAATTGAACCCTGGTCCCGGGCTAGACCTCTGCATCCGGGTCTGCCACTCTAACCATTGAGCCACACTTCTCCACCTTCTCCTTCACAACCAACAAGCAAAACATCCCCCCTCCCTCAGTCACAATGCCCGGTGCATACTTTCAGGGCATCTGTGTGTTAGCAGAGTCAAGTGTTAGTCCACAAAAGTCTTAAGGGAACCATCCAGGGTCCCCACAATTGTTTATTCCCCCAAATGTTTCTCAGGGATCATAAGGGGGCAAGTGCCTCTGATACTGGAGATACCAACACTAGTCCTAGGAGTCAGCTGGAGTCAAAGTCCAAACTCCATCCTCGCAGCAGCATCTGATCACTTCCTCCAGTGGTCATTCTTTCATTATCATCGCTTCAACCTGATCCCAACTCTCCTGCACAGAATCCTGGGGCATTCCAATATGGCCACTTCAAGTTGTCTGTGGAAAAAACTTTCATGAGAGCCTCAACTGCTCCCCAACCTCACACAGCGGCCTGAACCCTCCCTACCAAAACAACAAAGGGAGCCGCACCTGTCTTTGACTCCAGATGTATGGCCCTCCTCCTTCGTCTTGGTGGGCCTGACTTGTCCTAGCCCAGGGCAGTGTGGCAAGCTATTAAATAGATGTAGATTTCCTCCAACACCCTTCCTTTCCCAGTAACTGGGTCAGGCACAGTTAATTGTTTTAATGTGTGAAGAGGCCTTTCATTCTTCAGCTTGAGAGCAGAGTGACTAATGTAGCCTACCATAAAGTAGGAGGTAAAGGCCTGGAATCTGATTATGAGCTGAGGCAGGGAAATACTAGAAATCATTAAGTGCCATAAGGAGTGTAGGTATGATTCCATCTACTGTAAATCTAGATTCAGGATGCATGTTTGCCGCTATATTGACACATCCATGGACCCTGCAGGTCAAATTTGGGTGAAAGTGCTTTTAAGTGCATATTTTGCCTATAATACAGTTTAAGTACCACCTACTTTCAATGAGCGCCACACAGTTGCACTATGAATGCCAATTCACATTATAAGGCCTTCTTCATGTCAAAGCTCCCTAAGGGAACCGGCTCAACCCTAAGAACCAAGCCAGACACCTTCAAACATGAGCAGGGCTGACCTTCTGGTTCGTCCAGTTGAAATGCACCAGAGGCCCAACTTCCAGTGTTTGACCAGGAGCTCCTTGGAAACAGGGGAGGCTCCTCCGCAATGGCAGAGGAGCACTGCTTGGCTTAGAGCCAGCAAATGAAAATTAAAGCCACTGCCAGGAAAGCCTTAGCATGACGGCGAACCCTCATCAAATCTAGACAGGTGAAGAACATTGAGGAAACCCGGCAGAAAATACTCCAGAAAAGTTTCTAAGTCCAGAGGTAAAATCTAGACCAAGGCCTATCACAAGGGGTATCCAGGCAGGGCTCCATCACGGTTAGCCTGAACATTTGACTCTGTCCCTGTCAAGAGCGACCAGATGTCCCAAGGTGGCGCTATTGGTTTCTAAGTGCGACAAAGGGCTAACTCTTTAGAAATTCATAGCTCTAGTTCCCCACATTGGATTTCTATCGTTTTGGTGTAATTTTACATATTTCTTCATTTTATATGTTGGTGTGGAAATTATATTGTGTGTTGTGTCTTGAATATTTTCTGAATTGGGGTTCATAAATGCCTTGCATACCTGTCTCGTAAGTTAAGCCTGCCTGCTTGCAGCCAAGCTACCCTGAGTAGAGCATGGGAATAATTTATTGAGACCTGTACTGAGCCCTAGACTGAGTGAGTAGCCTTATTGCCAGTGGTAGGTACACATTTACCACTACTAATAACCCAATTTTCAAAATCTACTAATCTGGACTTCCCTTTTATGATTAATAATAGAAATCACAGCACAGAGTTAACTAACACACCTGAGTCCTTTCCGTCCCTTGGGATTCATCAGGGAAGCATAAATATGGCTAGTTTCACATGCAAACATTACCAGGCGTTTTCCGTTTGCTTGCAAAGACGCTGGCTGAGAAGGTATTGTAGAGGTATAATATGTGAATGCATATTCAAGATTATAGATAGGCATAACAAATGCAGTGAGATTAAAAAAAGCTGCTGAGTTTGAAATGGTAGCCATTTTTATAAACTTAAAATGTAATGCATCTGGATGTTTGTTTTAGAATTATATTTACTTAACACATGTTTCTATAATACTTTTTTGTAAAAAAAAAAAGCTTTTTAGGGGCATGAATTTACCACGGGACATACATGTATTAGTAAAACACTTGGCACTAATCTTCGTCATTCAAGAAAGAAAAATATGATCTCAAAATAATCTCTAATTTGCATTAAAAATAGCAATTGTATTATATAAACATGGTTTATTAATGTAACACTGCAGGTGGAAAGGGGAACAAAAACGTTTCAAAATTAACTGTTTCAGACCCTTGTCCGTGAATTGTTTGTTCTTAAAATTCTTACTTTATCTCACATTTCTGCTTTTAGGCGTAGCTAAGATTTATTTCCAAAATGTCTTTTTTGTTATTACAATGGTGCTAAATAACACAGTGAACACATGCAATAATGTAGAAAATAATATTTGCGGGGAGAAATATGAATGTATGTGATAAACTGAATACCTCCATGAAATATTTTCAAAGACACATTGATTCCATTAAACAGTACGTCTAACTAAAATGTGCTTTAAACCAGACTAAGACAATGACCAAGTATTGGCATATTGCCTTTATCAAGGTCGCCACTCATCCCCAAATTAAAAAAGCTCTATTGAGACTTTCGCATTTATCAAGTCATTATCAGCATTCTGCGTCCACTAAAGAAAAATGCAGAGAAAGATGTGTTGTCAAATTTTCCAAAGTACAAGTGCACGTGCAATGTTAAAAGTGTAAAACGAACAGAAACTGTAGCACCGTTTCGCATACACCCACAGGCTTTCTCAAAGTCAAATATTATAAAAGCAAACGGTGTCTAGAAAGCCATGAAGATCATAGGAACTCTTCGACATTGTCAATCAATGTATTACCCCGGTTGTTTTAGCTGGTGGTGGATTTAATGTAGGTTATTTGCCCCTTTAACTCTGAGTTTCAAAGTTGTCAGCAGTTGGTAAATGTGGTGCACAAACTGTGACTTCACTAGCCCAGCCCAGTAATGCTTCTAAACCATGTTCAATGCTGATCATGTTTTCTTCAGTCCACCATGAATGTGTTTATTCTGAAGATCTTCAAACCCAGTTTACTGTAAGTGAAGGTGCCATTTACTTAGATTGATCTCGAATTTTGAACAATTTTTAATGGCAGCTAAACATTAATACAAGTCCTATACGTTGCCTTATATAGGTATGCTGTCAGAGTAATCCTCTAGCCAGAGGACTATCCTCCAAATAGAGCCATGATCTTTAACCTAGACCTCAGTGGTGTCAGTTACATCACCAGTCTTAAGAACACAACTTTCAGTCACCGAATGAAAAACGTTATACACTGTTCTCACTTGTCCAAGTTTCAAAACTGACTGAGGCTCGAGTATAGGTCTATTGCTAACCATATCTGAAAGGGAAACATGTGAGGCTTTGTCCCCATAGAGCACACATACATTGGGGTCCATGCACTTAAGGCATTAATGCAGCCCATGGCATATATAAAGTAGGTTCAGTTACAATGCATGGTAACTCTACAATATTAAAGCATATATAACACTAGAGAGTGCTTGGAGAGGACTGGCTGTCAGCTTTCTAACACTAGATGGTGCTATATACCCACTTCACCTTGTCAATGCACTGCCAGAACTTGCACCTCCATATGTGTAACTTGTAAACAGTTTGACAGCAAGGGGCATACCTGCTCCTAGCACTATTTGCTATTGCAAAGGTATAGGAGTCTATTTCCTTTAAATGTGGACGTTGTTTCAAATGGATCTGTATATCCCAGCCCATCTGCTATTCTGTGGTCTGCACCTTTGCTCTGCTTTTCTGCTTTGAGTCCCTGGTTGTAGAACTAACACATACTAGTTGGGTTAGGGGTGGAGCTGGCAGTGACCAGATTCTAGAATTGGCTCAGGGCATTTTTCTAGAAAAACAACATTTGTTAGTAGTGCGTGCGTATGCAAGAGGCATCTATAGAGGGCAACGCTGACAAATAAAGCAGCGTCGGGCTATATTGAGGATGTAATAAAGGGACAGAAAATTAGGGCACAAAAAACTGTGCTTGGCAAGGGGGGACATTTCTGAGAGAGTGGAAATAATACGGTGATAATCGAGAAAGTGGGAGTAGAGACAGAAAGAGATTGGAATGGAGGGTGCCACAATGATGGTGCAGAAGAGAAAGAAGGAGTATCATGGAGGAAGGACTCACAGCAGCAGGTGTTCAAAGTAGGGAACATAAGGCAGTGATTGTGACCCCAATGAAAGATGGCGGAGGAGTGAGAAGAGAAGAAGAGAAAGGTAAGGGCAGAGTTAGAGAGGAAGGAGAGTTTGGTTGATTAACGAGGAAAGTAGGAAAAATCCTGTCTGAAATTGGGAGGGACAAAAATACAATAACTATTGGGGGGTTCCCCTTCGTGATTTACACACTCGACATGTATGGAAAACTGTGGCTAATAGAGCTTGTTTTATAGGGGAAACTGAGAGAGAATTTGAAGTGCATTTGTAGGAGAACTGTTGGTTCACCACCAAGGAATGGCACAGATGCCAATAGGGATGCGCCAGTTAACATGCGCCACAGTGCGCCACAGCTCCGCCACCCATGGTGCGCCGCATTTATAATGCGGCGCTCCATGGTGCAAAAACGGCACAGATGCGTGACGCATCTGTGCCGGAAATGTGGCGCATTGCTGGAGTTGCGTCGCAAGCGCGACGCAGCTCCAGCAAGGCTCGGGGGTACACCATGTGCACAATGCTGCGTCAAGACCTACGCCTGCTTCAAGCAGGCGCAGGGTTTTGACGCAGCATTGCCCTGAAAGTGACTGAGTGAAATCTCATAGATTTCACTCAGCCACTTTCAGGAGGCGTTCCTGCGCAGGAACGCCCCCCGCGCAGGAACGCCTCCTTATGGCGCAGTGCTTTACAACGTGACGCATCTCCTAGACGTGTCACGTTGTAAACAGGGCGCATTGTTTGTGCCGCAGTTGCGTCAAATAAAGTGACGCAATTGCGGCGCAAAGAGGCGCAACGGCCTCATAAATCTGTCCCATTGTGCCGCTAACATTAGAGAACATAATACAAGATTGGGGACATAATAACAGGAACGTTTTTATTGGGTTAAGTATGTGGCAATTTGTGCTTATAAAAGCGCATTGAGTTCATGGTGCCTAGAGATCGCCCGGGTTGTGTATAAAATTCACCTGAAAAATTACATTTAAAAGCACCATGCAGCAGAAAAAATCTTCAATATTGTGCAGGTATTTTCATACAATTTTATCAGGGGCTCGAAATAGTCCAATTCATTTCCGAAAGGATCTATAGATGAATGGTGAATTGTAATGCACACTGGGCTAGATACATTACTGGGAAAAAAACTGGAAGAGCAGACCCAAGCGTCATCCATTAAGGGTGGTATTTGAAACTTTGTGGAAAGCAATGCTGGTGAAAACAATGACGGTCGGATACTTGTCAGAGTTAGTGCTGTGGAGAGGAGCACTTTAGCTTGATATGCAAAATGTGCAATTGTTCGACATCCTGCATGGTCACCTCAAAGTACGTAAAACAAGTGCAAGGGACAGACTGCGGTCCACACTACCTCTGCCACATCCCAAACCTGACCCATGAGCGCAAGTCCCACCAAGACCCTGAGAATGAGTGCCAAAACCCCTCAGCACCTGCACAATATTCACGTGTCTGCACACTGGATCCACCAGTAAACATTTACCTCTATCGTGATAGCCCCAACATCCTGTGTGATACAAAGCAATAACATGGTAAAACATCACTCACATAGACAGCTGTACATGTATTCACTTCAGTATTATCATACTTTTTATTGCAGCACATTATTATGTTGGATGATGTTCACTGGAGTTGATTAATATATTCTTGACATGCTCATTGTTGTCCTCTGGACAATGGTGCATTTTTTGCCAGCTCTTTCTCATAACCCCACAGCAATTTCATGCCGCATATGCCAAGTTTGAGAATTTTTAGTGGAACTTCAACTAGTACTCAATGGTAATTTATATGTGACAGTGCTGTAAAACTCATTGCTATTAACTACCTCAATGTTACCCAGTTTACTTTCCACAGAAGGATGAATGTCATTGGTGGTTGCTGTGGGATTTAAACATGGGAAATGCAGATCTCTCCAGCAGGCACACAAAGTCTAAGAGATAACTATGAGGCTTACAGCTCTGAGGTATTCTGAATGTACACCCCTTAAACCGTAAGACATATGTACTAATTAATCTGCATTCACAAAGACTCTGCAGTCCTGTGTATGAAGGCACTTGGTTTTAGCAAGGATCAAAATTTGGTACAAAAAACGATTTCCTTGAATTTCTTTGAAAGTTCCAGAATCTGTGCGAGCCATCAACAACCATACAACCGAGACTTCCCATAGCTCTGCTGATAGAAATTCTGCGACACTTGCATGGCTGTCCTAAAAATTATGAGTTCGAAAATGAATTAAAAAATCTTTTACAAAAAAGCAGATTTGTTGTTATGTAGGCATATGCCGTTCTTGGGATAAGGATAAACCAGAATCCAGGAAAATCTACCAACCCTAAATAGGCCATGAGCCAGGATCCCTAATTCTATCCATTGGTACCACTCAGGTTGACGGGTTCTGACATGTTTTTTTCCACAAAGTATGGAAGCTTAGAGATGGAATATATGTAAAAGCAAGACATCACTCTTTGCCACTTGACTGATAATATTAGACTAGCCATCACAGATGAAAAAATATAATGGTTTACATATTTCTGATAAATAACATACAAATTCATAATCATATGTGGGAAAATAAATGTAATACCACCAGATTGATTAAATTCAATATAAGTCAAAAAATAATTATGAATAATAATTGTAATAAAAACAACATAGTCCTTAAAATAATTCCAACCGGTAGTAGAATGACCCTCAAGGTTTGATTAGAGGGGGCCCCACACTGCTTACTCTACCCCCAGGCAGAGCTTCTGCCCACCATGTTTGTGTTGATCCCCACCACCACCGGGACATGGGGGTGGTTTGTCTTAGGTGTGGGGGGTTGAGGGTTGTTTGGAGGGTAGGTCCTCGCTTGAAGTCCTTCCTCAGGGGTTTGTTACTTCAAAACTCAGCATCATATGCCTGCTAGGGTTTTTTGGTATGCCATAGGGATATGCTAATCTGAGACCAGTATTGCTGGAAGTTTTTGCAACCCTGGGGATTTCGTGCCCTACTGTAGTTATACTGACATTGTGACTTTTTCTTGATGCTTAATAAAAATAATAACAACAAAACTTGATTGTATTCCTTCGATATAGATTATATGCATAATTTTCACTTACAATTTCAAATAAATAGTTGTTACATCTTACATATGCAATGTATGTCGTGAGTGAACATAAACACAATGTTATCATTCACAGTCATCGTCATCATGTTCTTCTTCTGAATAGGTGTCAGAATTTTCAGTGTCTGTTTAATTTTCACTGGTGGGAAGACTGCACATGTCAGTTCATTTGAGGTTATTTAGACAGCAGACAAATGTTGGCAGTTTGCAGTTCCTAATGCAGGTGCAAGCTAGTGGATCTAACACAGTCTGAGGTGCTGGCTGCCCCTCCATCCAGTCCACTACCAGTTGTTCTGCTCCCTTTTGTTTTTCCAACTTCTACCCTCTCCTAATTGGACTAGGTGTCTCTGAATCATTCAGATAAATATCTTGCTTATAGCAGCTTGATAATTTGCATGTTCAACACATTTCTCTAGAAAGTCCCTGCAGGGATGACTGTCTATCTCACCCTGCTTTGTGCAGAATAGGTGATATCTCAAGTCATTCACATGATGAACCTAAGATGTTGGTGTATTTAGCAAGCACTAGAATTCCTCCAAATTGGCCCTTAGTTCTTCAGAGTGATCCCATTCGAGCGGCAAAAAATGATCCCTTGTATGTCTGTAGCAAGGCAGGATTTTGAATACACTTACTATTCCTTTTCCTGCAAATGTGCTTACTGTGTCACATCCAGTAAATCATAGCATCTATCATTGCTTGGCAAACATTTTCACCAAGAGTTGAAGCTATTTTCCAATGTCAAGGACTCACAAGCGTATTTTAGAACCATGTTTCAGAAACAATTTAGCCATGATTCTGGGCCCGATTCACAGAACTAACTTAAGACAAAATCCTAAACTTACTACTTTTGGTATTCACAGAAGTTAGGATTTTGTCTTAAGACAGACTTAAGACAGACGTAAGACAGAATCCTAACTTAAGTCTGTCTTAAGTCTGTCTTAAAGCAAAATCCTAACTTCTGTGAATACCAAAAGTAGTAATTTTAGGATTTTGTCTTAAGTTAGTTCTGTGAATCGGGCCCTAGGTCTTGGAATCCCAAACACATAATAAACACATCAGTGTCATCTGAGTTTATCATTACTGCCTCACAACCCTCATTAGCAGCGTGTGCAGCATGCAGCAACAAACAACCAACTGTTTCTTTGTGTGTACTGTTGAAATCTGGCATTTTGTGGCTCTCTTCAGATGTGATTTTTTGTCATTTATCTTCACGGTTTTAGAACAGTGTTTTATTCTCAAGTTTTACAAAATACTCTGGTTTCCTCCTTTGGTTAACAAGAAATGTGATGAGAGTTGTTTTATTTCTTATGTGGCTTAGGAATTTCCTCCACGGTCTGAGAATCTGGGATGGTGAGATGCTCAGTAGCTGGTGCCCAAAGTTCTTCCCCTATGATTGTCCTTTCAATGTTCTTAATAGATGTCTCATTGGACATATCGAACACAACATTGATTCTATGACTCCTAATTCCTTACTGAAAATCCATGGGCAAGACAGACATAGCCCCCTCACCAAAGTTTGATTCATCTCCTTTTACTCTCTGAACAAGAACCATACCATCAATCAGTGTGGCTGAATTTTCATGTATCTCCTCAGTAGGGGTAACGTTTTTCTGCAAGTATGTAGCTGAAACAACTTTGTTTGTGTTTTACAAAAGACATCTGGAGTTGCTAAAACCCATGTCAAAGGTCCTAAGGGATGAGAGAGTACATCTGCCATTAGAAAGATTCTGATTCTATGCTGTCACAACTATTCGACCAAATAGTGCTTTGTCTGCTGTTATGATGATTGCCCTGCCATTGCTGTTCACTATCTTCTTCTTGGACATGTTAGTGAATGTTTTTATTAATTTGTTCATTTTCATTGGGCCATAAAAATTCTTGATAAGTAGATTATTCTCGTCACTCAAGTTTGAAGTCTGTATAGCACTGTTCACCTATTTCATGTGCCTTCATTATGTTGGATACTATGTTTTGAGATGCCTTTTTTGCCGTGGAGAGAGTAATGAGATCTGTTGCCCAACAAATGGGTTCATCCAGGTTTGAACCAGGCTAACAGCTCTCGTAGCAGTATCTTCTTCTTTTTCAATTAGTGACTTAGGTAGGTCTGTGTGAGTAAGATCTCATCTGCTGTTGCAAACCACTTCCCTTTTCTGACTCAAAAAGGCGCTTCTATGTTCAGCCAGCATATAATATCGTTTCACCACGCCCGCCTTGGGGTTGAACCTTGTCATACCACCCAGAGTCTGTGTGTCTTTGTTGACTGTTACCACTATCACTTGATCGATCAGAATTCAAAGTAAACAAGCTGCTGCACTTCCTGTGGTAAAATACTTGACGAACCTTGTTTCTTACCACATTTCTCATAATGTCTAACAGTGGAATGTGGGGGCATATCATCAAGGGGGTTTATCTCCGCTTTTTTGGCTTTAAAAGCCAAGAAAGCGGAGATAAAATTATCTCCCTATTACCTAGCTGTCGCTAACACCAGTTAGCGACAGCTAGTAGGAGATAGCGACCATCTTGGGCCCCACTTTGCATGTCAGTGATATTTATCACTAATGACATGCAAAGTGGGCGTGCCAAGATGTTAGCGACTGGAAACAGTCGCTAACATCGCTATCTCCTATTACCAACTTTTGGAGATATTCTCGCTAAGCGCGAATATCTCCAAAAGCTAACACCTGCCCTGAGCAGTTCTTAGCCATGTTATCCAATGGGAGGTGGATAACATGGCTAAGAGCATTAGCTTGGTAATGCATGAATATCGCTGACCTTTCAGCGATATTCATGCATTGCGGCGATTTATATCGCATTTGCGATAAACCTTGGTAATACCAAGGTTTATTTGCAATAAAAATCGCCGCAGCTCAGCGGTAAATTTTTGTCTCTAACCAAGCAATAGCGATAATTATCGCTATTGCTTGGTAATATGCCCCGTGATTCTTTACTTCAGCTGTCTCTAATAACATTTTCCATGGTGGGTAGTCATGCTGGCTTGTCAGTGTATCTCCATGTTGGACATTTGACCATAAATGAATTATACACTGGGGATCAGAGGGAGAGGATGGGCTTGTTTCAGTCTTCTTTATGATGCTGCACGGTCATTCACCATCAGATCTGGAAAAATAAATTAATGACAACATTTATAAATTTTACTTGGTGTACTTAATGTACTCATAATTACTATTATTATCAATTTATATCATCACATTCACTGTTATTGTAATGTTTAATAATAAAGTTCACAATAATAATAAAAATTATGAAAATTTTCCATTTACATCAATGTATCGTGGGAGTGGAGTGGTACCACACAAAAGGCAAAGAGTTATGACTTGCTATTACATATTTTCCATCTCAAGACATCCATACCTAGCCAATAAATGCTATTAGAACCTATCACCCCAAGTGGTACCAAAAACATGGTTGGCTCAACACCTAAGACATTCCTTACAACTAGAGACACTTTCCTTTTTCACCCCTGCAAACTTCAAATGTGTGTCAAAGAAATTAATTTCCTCACATTTCTATAAGGTAAAATTTCAGAGACTTAAAAGAATGGCAAACGTTCTACTACATACATTTCTACCCGTAAGAACATTACCCCAAATGTTAAAGGAACGAAAGGTCTCAAAGAGGAAAGTAAGAACATTTTTTCAAATTTCCTTTCTGAAATGCAATTATATCGAATGTGGCTTAGTTTCATATTTCAGCTACAGTTCATCCTTCACTTTTGGAAACCTAGATATTCCTGAGAATATTGACCTTGGAGAGCCCTGGGTGCTATTGCTTGCCCCCACTTCTTTTTCTCATCCATAGTGCCATGCACATGTGACATTTTGAGAAGAAAACTGCATTTCATCTCATTTTCTGTGGGGGTGGTCTGCTGTATTTAAACTGTTAATGGTTAGCCAGCACACATGTAAACCTCAACTCAACTCATTTCTACAAAGTAAAGCCACAGGAAATTCCAGAAGGAAATCTGTATATAAAGATATTCTAAACACTAGTTTGTGTTTTAAAAAAAGCTTTGCACATTTCTTTGATTATTGGCCTACCCTCTTCCTGTCTTAGGTTTTGCTTTGCACTCGTGTTTAATAAATGTTGTGGACTCTGTTCTGGGGTGCTGGAAGCACAATGTTTGCAAGTTTCAGTTCTTCTACTTGCAAAACGTCACAAGCAAAGGTGTGCAAAAACACTATTTCATTTGAAATATTTACTTTGCAGCTCTTTTCTAGCCATTTTACGTTTCTGCACCGGTTTTTATTTTGTATTTGTTCTTGACAAATTTGAGCCATTTGACAAAGTCCCTAGCTTTGCATTAGAGCAGGGGTCCAAAAAATGCACCCTTCACTTATTCACTATTGTAGCCATCTTTGAATGAGACATTTTCCAGAGGCAGAGCTGCATGTCCTTAACCACTTATTGTTTTTTAATCAATTTTTATGGTCCTGTATAATGTTATCAGCTATGTTCGAATATGTGACTTACTTAGAAATTACATTTATTCAATACTAGAGGATGCTCTTAGGTAATGTGGGGGAAATGCCATTCATAATGGCAGCATTGATATTGCTACTTGTACAGTTAAATACTATAGCTCCTGTATTCTGTACGAAGTGTGCATGGAGTTTGGCTTTTGCAGAATGTTGACTTTTGTATGTTATTGAATTATTTATTTGTTAAGTCTTTATTATTTGCAAAGTTTGTGGAAATTATTAAAACAGGCCATACATTTTTTTTCATAGAGACTTCTTCTGTGTTACAAATGTATTTCTCATTTAAATTTCTCGGTCCTTATAGTCTGCTGATCTATTCTGCTTTGCTGTGTTCTCTTCTGTAAGCCCTGGTGAGGAGATTGACTAATCACCTGTCACCTGGGCCTGGAAAGTGTGCTAACAAACAGGAAAAGGTATGTTTAAAAACATACTGTGACTGCCTTTGAATGCGTCTGTTTTTGCTGTACATACACATCACAACCTGTATTTTATTCTGCAGACTGTCTTAAGATCGTATCGAGATCCAGTGATTTTTCAAGGGGTAAGCTTAGTTTTATACTGTGACTTTCTTGCAGCTGCTACAACATCTGTTTTTGCCTGTATATGTTCAGTTTGTGTTTTGATTGTAAATGTCTAATATCACACTTCTATAAGATCTAATTTCATATCTTATCTCCTTTAACTGGGGAGGCCAAAGCACTGGTTACGGCATGGCCAAACTATGGAATACGCTTCCAATGTATAGCAGCTCAATTGCCTTATTTAGAAAGGGTCTTAAAACATGATTATTCCAGAACTAGGGGGCCTATTACCAAGGGCCATTATCGTCGCTTTAGCTGGACTTTTTCCCGCTAAAGCAGCGATAATTTGATTGCCCAATTACCAAGCTGTCGCTAACACCAGTTAGCGACAGCTAGTAGGCGATAGCGATCATCTTGGGGCCCGATTTGCATGTCAGCGATAATTATCGCTAATGACATGCAAAGTGGGCATGCCAAGATGTTAGCGACTGGAAACAGTCGCTAATATCACTATCTCCTATTACCAACAATGGCTTAGTTTTGGAAATATTCGCGCTAAACGCAAATATCTCCAAAAGCTAACGTCTGCCCTGACCAGTTCTTAGCCATGTTATCCAATGAGAGGTGGATAATATGGCTAAGAGCATTGTCACGGTAACTGCCTGAATATCGCTATATTGACAGCAATATTCACGCATTTTGCCCATTTTTTATCGCTTCTGAGATAAACCTTGATAATAGCAAGGTATCTCAGCGATAAAAACAGGTGAAGGGCGGCGATAGGAATATTCCCGCTAAGACAACATAGCGATAATTATCGCTAGTTGTTGGTAATATGCCCCTCGGTTCTTGACATTTGGGCTTACTTTAGTTCTTAGCGCCAATACACCTCCTGGAATTTGTGCGCTCAATAAGTTACATTAACATGACATAACATTAACCTGTTTACTGTTTTTCAATGCATTTACTGCATTTATCTTGCAACGGAGATAGAATTGATAGCCATTCCTACACAATGTGTTTTTGTTTTTTACTTACTTTTACTTGGTATACAGTGGAACTCAAAGCGGAAAAAGCCAGCTGCAGGCGTGTGGAAAGAACATGGCGTTCTAACAAGACCCACCAAAACAGACTCCTCTAGACAGGCTCTATCTAAATATCATCTCAACTTAAAAGATGTTAGACGTAGGTTTATCATTAACCATATTGACAATGCTAGTAACTCTTCAAAAACATTGTTTGGTATAGTGTGGGATTTTGTGTCTCCTAAAGTTTCAGTCAGGCGCCTATTGAATCTCAAGATTTATGCAACTCATTGGCGTCTTATTTTCAAGAGAAAATATCAAAAATTTATGAGAACTTTTCTTCATCAGTTTCTCATGACGCTGCATCCTCTACTATATCGGAGGAGCAAAATAAGACGGTAGTCTGTTCCCTAAACAGCTTTGAACTGATCACAACAGAAGAGGTCATTAAAGGTCTTGCTTCCGCCAAATCCGGATCACCGCTAAAAATAAAGGCGCTGCTTGCCACAAGTTGTGCCCCGGTAATCCGAGATATATTTAATCAGTCGATCCACACTGGCACTATCCCAGCCACTTGAAAGGAGGCATTTGTTCGCCCAATATTAAAAAAAAACATGGCTGATCCTTCAATTCTTGGTAACTACTGTCCTATTTCTTTGCTACCACAGTTGGGCAAAATATTGGAAGGTATTATTAACCGACAATCAATCTCTTACTTGGAGGATAATCATTTGCTGGATCCCTCACAGTTGGGTTTCCGGCCAGGCTTTAGCACAGAGACCGCTATTCTGGCCGTGACCGACTCTCTCAGACAGACTATAGACGCAGAAGGCTCAGTAATTCTGATCCTCCTAGATCTCTCTGAGTCTTTTGACACCATCTCACATTCTAAGCTGGCGGAGAGATTTCTTGCCTGTGGCATCAAGGGGGTAGTGCTCAAGTGGCTTAATCACTTTCTATCTGAGAGAACATAAACGATTATGCTGGGTCCTAATACCTCGGCCAAAATGCATCTTGACAAGGGTGTTCCGCAGGGCTCTTGCTTAAGTAGAACTCTTTTCAACCTATACATGGCTCCGATGGGAGGGCTAGTCGAGTGGCTGGGTTTTGAGATCATCTTGTATGCTGATGATACGTAGCTTATGTTTACCATCGGACCAAACCCAGAGCTGGACAAAAAACATTTTTCCACTGGTATGCTTGCCATCTCTAACTGGATGACAGTAAATTGTCTCCAGTTAAAAAAAGGAGGTCATGTTAATGGTAAAGCCTCAGACATTTGGCCCCCTCCCCTAAACAGTCAGTAAAAAATCTGGGTCTAAATTTGGACCGGGCCCTGACTATGAAGGATCACATCGCGGCTACCACAGGCTTGTGCTATTATGGTCTCCGGCTTATTCGGAAAATTCTTCCTTATTTGCCTCCCCCCCACCGCAGAACAGTAGTCCAGGCAATGGTAACCAGTCGCCTCGACTATGGCAATGCTTTGTTGGCTGAAGTGGGAGAGACACTTTTGGCCAAACTCCAAGTAGTACCAAACACTGCAGCAAGAATGATTTTCAGTCGTCCTTCAGGCTCACCTTTTTTAAGATTTGCTGCCTTACATACAACGCACTGAATGGAAGAGGTCCCCAGTATTTGCAGAAAAAACTATTACAATATTCCCCTTGCAGGAATCTTAGATCTAGCACTCAGGATCTTCTTCAGGTCCCTCGAATTCACCTCGTCCGCATGGGGGGCAGAGCATTCTCATTTCTTGCGCCAAGATATTGGAATGATCTCCCACCCTTTTTACGCAAAATCCCAAGCAACAGCATCTTCAGGAAACAGCTGAAAGCTTATCTTTTCTAATAAAGTAACCCAAATTATACCGGCCCATGTCAATCTCTCAGGACAATCTCCTAGTTAGCGCTGAGATGCCCCAGGGTGATTTGAGCACTTTATAAATATTTAACATAACATTTAACATAACAGGCTGATTTTTATCTTTTATTATGCGGGCTTATATTCTAATCCTTGCAAGCCTTTTGTAACATTATTGATTTTTTCCTATTTTGAAATATACGCGCAAAATATTTAAATTAGGACAACATTTGTTTTAATCGAACTTTGCTTTCTGTACTCCTAATAATGCTTATATTTTTTCAGATTTTTATATTGAGTGTTACAGCATGCCTTCTATTATGTCTGAGGTTTCCGCTACTCCATCTGACTCGATGACTGTAGCTGCCCTTCTCCTATCATCTGTAGTTCAAGCCCTTTCACTTATGTCTGAGTTGTCTGTGCCTGATGACATGCAAGTACATGGTAGATAGGAACCAATGACATCAATGCTTGCCTTGTGGTTAAATGGTCGCATCCATTGAGATATCCAGTGCCATAGTGACACATTTTGTTGACATTTTTGTTCCTGTGTGTTTTTCCCATCAGTTATTGTACCCAGTATTAGTAAGGTATTTTTTCAACAATAAAAAATGTCCACTAACTTTTCTATTGTTCCTATCACTAGTTACGTATTCTCTACTTTTGGCATTATACTTTTCTCTATCAATCAATCAATCACATATTTGTAAAGCACACTAATCACCCGTGAGGGTCTCAAGGTGCTGAGCCGGAGTGCAGCTACGGCTCGAACAGCCAGGTCTTGAGAAGTCTCCTGAAGGTCAGCAGGTCCTGGGTCTGTCGCAGCCGTGTGGGGAGGGTGTTCCATGTCTTGGCCGCAAGATAGGAGAAGGATCTGCCGCTGGTGGGGGTCCTGTGGATGCATGGGAAGGTAGCGAGGGCGAGGTTGGCGGAGCACAGCTGACGGTTCGGGGTGTAGAAGGAGAGACGCTTGTTCAGATATGCTGCTCGGGCCTTGTGAAGTGCTTTGTGGGCGTGTGTGAAGAGCTTGAAGGTGATCCTCTTCTTGAATGGTAGCCAGTGCAGGTCTTTAAGGTGGGCAGTGATGTGGGTGTGGCATGGTATGTCGAGGATGAGGCATCTGGAGGCGTTCTGTATGCGCTGGAGTCGCTTCTGGAGTTTGGCCATGGTTCCTGCGTAGAGGGCGTTACTGTAGTCCAGTCTGCTGCTGACGAGGGCCTGGGTGACCGTCCTTCTGGTTCAAGGGGGGATCCACCTGTAGATGCTACACTGTTGTCTTTATTTATCCTGAGCTACTCATGAATAATTTCTGAGCATCCTGCAGGTTAGACACAGCCTGGACATGCGGACAATAGCACTATTGGCAAACTGTGGCTCAATTTCTGAATATTTAACTGGTCTGCTGTTGGGTCAGCGGAGTTGGGGGTTGCTGTCCTGGGAGAACGGCGGACAGTTCACCATAGTTGGACTCGTATTCATCTTTTAAAGTATAGCTGAGTGGACATTGCGCTTACCTTCTTATTTAGGGGGCAACTTTTTAAAAAATCACACAGCGCAGCAAGTCACCTTGCTGTGCTGTACTGTGTGACAGGGAAAGTGCAGGATGTGCCATATTTAAAGCAATATGGAGCATTCCTGCCTTTTCCTTTGTGCTAGCATCCTTTTGGCAGTCTAGTACCAATGCAGGCACCCTTGCAACATTGTTACACGAGTACCAGTGTTGCAAGCAGGATTGTTTTTGTGCAGGATGGTTCACCGTCCTGCACAAAAGCAATCCTTAGAGGCATATTCCTCTATATATGTATGCTGTAGAATGCAGCACATATGGAAAAAGGAAGTGACAAGGAGAAATACAGAGATTTCTCCATATTATGCCCCTCCTGGGAAGGCATATTTTTTGGGCATTTTCCTAGGTTTACCAGTTCTGGAAGATCTAGGACAGCGTCAACAATCATTGAAGTTGTGTGGGAACAATTACACACCACCCATAGAATGCCTTTCCAGGGCAGAGTAAGACAATGCAGCGCTTTGCGCTGCATTGCCTTACTCCAGAATTATGGAGCGACTCAGGGCCGCGCAAGATGGCCTTGCGTGACTGCATACATCTGACTTAAGGTTATCATTGCACTTGCACCACGGCATGGTGCAAGAGGGATTCAAACCCGCTCATAAATAGGCCCCTTAGTCAATTTAGTACATATACGAAGGGGCCCCCGTAAGGAGAGTGTATTGTGAATAACATACACTGGAAATAAATTAAAGGCAAACAGTAAAGCAAAAATTTGAAAAGGCAATTTTTCGATTGGTATTTGTGATTCATTACCAAACACTGCGTGATTGCCGGTGGCAATATATGAATTAAATTTGTAAATAGCAAGCCCCAAGGGGGGGAGAAAAAGGGAGGGAGGGGGTAGTGCTCAAGGGAGTGTTTAGGACAAGGAAAAATAACACAGTATCAAAAAAGTAACCGATATATTACAAAGTTAGTGACTGTATAAAAACAGTTATAGTACACATGCCGAAGTTTCGACCCCTATCAGCAGGCTAATTAAAGTCCTTTCACGGGGTCTTCATCAGGACGTCACACAGGGAGGGGGAAGGGGCAATTCTGTATGAAAAGATAGAGCAAATGAACTTTAGTACATGGTAGGGAAGACGATTACTCATCCTATCTAATATATAGACCAAGGCATGAATTAAAGACAAAATTACCATGGGGTACGGCCCAGCCGGGCTCTGTACATGGAAGGGACGTCACGCTAGAAAGTCGTGGTCAATCAAATAAGGTGGAGACCTCAACTGGAGAGGAGACAAACAATCGATGAGATTCAAAAGAATCGGTGGGATTCAAAAGAATCAGATGGCTATTCAAACCAAAGTGAATGTACTTCCACCCTGTAGTGGAAGATTAATATGAAGCAAGAACAATGTTGGCCAAACATGGTTACCAACATTAGCACGTCACACTCAGGGATTAATCAGAACAATGTAAAACTCTGGCCATATGGAGATTTAAGACTATACCTCTGAGTTGTAGAAAGTCGATCCTTCAAGGATCCACGAGTCTAGCACAATGCAGGAAAGCAAATTGACTGCTTTGGTCTCCTGTGGTTAACTAAAAGGAGAAGAGTTGTATACTAAATGTGCTGGACGAGCAAATCTCCTAGTCTGAGATGTTCGCTGCAGAGTGACAGATACTTATGAAAATTGAGCGGACTGCGCCGTCTACGTAGGACATTCAGTCAAACTCCGTCACGTTGAGAGCGCGGAGTGGGAAGTTCACAGATCTAACTCGAATCGGAATATGAATTCGTCCGCTCGAAAGTCTGTTAGACCTGCGGTAAATGAAGTAATTGTTTACCTAAAGTCCGGGACTGTACTTTTAGAAAGATATCGGACTCGAGAATTACTTACAAAAGGGAGAGCGGGCTGCGCCGTCTACACTGGTCCTGCCACGAACTCCGCAGCGACTGCAATGCGGAGTTTGGGGAGGAGCTAACTGATATAGCAAATCAGTTAAATAGAAGAGTTACTCACGATCGCCGAGATGGGCATCTGAGTAGGATTTGATGGCCAAAGTGAATATTTGGATATAGATTCATAGGGCGAGTATACAAATAGTGGAAATTAGAACAATTGTATTTAGAAAAATTAATGAAATCGGGCACTGGTGCAACTCTCACACAGGAGGATGTAAACCAGTAAGCAAGGTATTGAAAGACAGTGATCACTCAGAGAGTCAACATTCAAAATGATATAATATAACAAATCCACGCGACTCTCATCACACAAGGTCATAGGTGGAAAACATTTGACAGCAAATCATGACAGTATGCTCGTGCACTTCTCCAACATGAGAGTGTAACGAGTTGGGTGGGCAATTAAAGAACATTCAAAAATGTAGGTTTTGAGATGTAGGTTTTAACCAAGTGCTGCCAATTGTGATATACTACTATCCTGCTCATTCAACCCATTCTTAATGGAGTCCAGAAGGGACATCCATTTGGACTCACGTGTGTTCAGTATTGTTAAAAGATTACCTCCTCTTCTACCCAGGGTTACCTTTTTAAATGACAAACCAGCGTAAGTCTGTGACCGCGTGTCCTGCTGTCAGCCAATGGTCTACCAAAGGAGCCCCTGCCACTTTGCATCTTAGTCTGCTGCAATGAGATGAAATTCTAGATTTGATTTTTTGTTGAGTTTGGCCTACGTATAACAGGCTGCATGGGCACCGAATGATGTAAATAACTCCAGTTGAATTGCAGTTCGTATAGTGTTTTAGATTGTACGTTCTGCCCCCGTGATCAAAGGTTTTGGTCTGGATAGTCGTGTCGCAGGCGGTGCATGTGCCACACCTGTGATGGCCAACTACAGGGGGCAGGTTCCAGAGGGATGTTAAGGTTGGTTGACTTGCTGACTCCAGATAAGAGTGGACCACCATGTCCCTTATGCTTTTAGCTCTCTTGAAGGAATGGAGAGGCAGTTCAGTTTGTTTAATGACATCCGCAACCAAAGGCCAGTTTTGATTAATGATCTTCTTGATGTCATTGCTACGTGTTGAAAAGGTCGTGACACAAATGACGCGGTCAGCCGAGGCACGTGGCAAGTCGTCTGGATTGAGTAGGGAGTCGCGGGGGTTGTACCACGCCCGTTTTCTGGCTCGTTTCACCATCCTGAAAGGATACCCCCGTGATATGAGGCGTTCGCTTAAGACCTCGGACTCTTTGAGGTAGTTGGCTCTTGTGGAACAATTCCTCCTGATTCGGAGAAATTGCCCCACCGGCAGGTTATCCTTGAGGCCTCTCGGGTGATGACTCTGATATTGCAATAGTGAATTGCGTTCTGTCGGCTTACGGAACAACGTTGTTTGCAAGTGATCTGTTTCCACATAGATCGAGATGTCTAGAAAGGGTATGGTTTTGTTGCTGGATTCCATCGTGAACTGGATGTGAGGGTTCCGGGAGTTGAACCAGTCATGGAAAACTTGAAGTTGATCCCCATTTCCTTCACAAATGCAAAGAACGTCATCAATATATCTGACCCATAGGGGCAGATTGGCCTTGAAGGGATTGGTTGCTGGGAAAATATGTTGATGTTCAAAATGGTCCATGTAAATTATTGCCAAGTTTGGAGCGAAGGTAGCCCCCATCGCTACCCCCTTAGTCTGCAAATAGAATCCTTCCTGAAAAATAAAGAAGTTGTGCATCATAGCAATCTCCAGTAACTCAATTATGAATTCTGTAGGGACCTGAACCGGTGCAATTCGTTTATCTAGGGCCTCTCTCATAACTTCCAATGCATCTTGTTGGGGGATGCTGGTGTAGAGCGATATGATATCGCAGGTGACTAGGAGTGCATGTTCTCGGTTGAATGGTCTCTCATCCATCAAATTAATGACCTGGGTAGTGTCTCTTAGGTAGGCCCTGGTATTGAGGGCAATGGGCTTGAGAAAAAAGTCCACATATTGGCAAAGGGGCTCTAACAATGATCCACAGCCGGACACGATGGGGCGTCCTGGAGGGTTGTTAAGGTTCTTGTGCACCTTCGGTAGGGTGTAAATGGTAGCCAGTCTCGGAAATTTTTGGTTGAGGAATTCAAATTCCTGTTTGGTCAAGAAACCGGTATCCAATCCTTTCTTTGTGATTCTGAGAATGGTGCTGGCCAATTCACGCGAGGGATCACTGGGTAGGAGGCGATAACTGATGCCATCTGACAGTTGTCTGTAAATTTCTGCCTTGTAATCCGAAAGGTCCTGCACAACAATGGCACCGCCTTTATCAGCAGGTTTGATGACTACTTTTTTGTTGTTGCGTAATTCTGCCAGGGCCTTTTTCTCCGTTTTGGATAAGTTGAGCCTCGTGAATTTAGGTTGTTTTAGTGATTGATCTACAGAAGAGATAACAACTTCTTCAAAGGCAAGAATCCGACTATTCATAGCATACGTGGGTGGAAAAAAGGTTGAGGGTACTCTAAGTCCTGTAACTGAGTTTTGTTGTCTTGATGTTTGATTTCGAAAGAAATATCGCAGTCTTATCTTCCTGAAAAAACTGTATAGTTCTGTTTTCAACAGGAATTTATTCACCGGAGCAGTGGGGACATAGGAGAGTCCTCGGCCGAGGACCTTAAGTTCTTCGTCCTGTAAATTGTATTTGGAGATGTTGATCACCGGGCTGGTGGTAGTAGGTGTGGTGGGGCCCTGTGTGGTACGTACATCTACCATCTGTATGTGTTCCTGCGGGTTGAGATCTCCCCGTGCACTTCCAGTCGAAAGGTCACCCGTTTCTGTTGCTTGCCTCGTCCGCCGTCCCATCCCGCCTGATTCTGTTGTTGTCCTCTTGTTTGGCCCCGGGGCCAGTTGTTGCCACGACCCCGTGGGGGGCGCCATTGACCCCGACCTTGGTCTAAAAAATGAGGTGGAAATTGTGGAGGATACTGTTGGTAAACTGTGTCTTGCGGGGGATAGGATGGGTAAGGGTACGAGGTGCTGGGTCCTGCCTCACCGTCACTTCCGGAGCTGTATGAAGAGTCGGAAAAGGTTGTGAAATTCCTTCGTCCTCTGTACCCCCCGCGCCCGCGGTTGGTAAAACGACCCTGATTGTCCTGTTTATAATAGTCTGGCTGTAGATACGGGTAGACTAGTTTCTTGTCAAACAATCTGAGGTCTCGTGCTAGTTTTTCCAGCTTTTTAGTTTGGACTGTGGTATCAAAGTCTTTTTAGTTTGGGCTGTGGTATCAAAGTCTTTGGACTTTTCTCCCAACCTACCCCCCACCCCAAGAACCCCGCCTCTCTCCAACTATTCCCCAGTCAGTGCTCCTCAGGTGTGGCAGTGTATAAGCTGTTGACGTGCTGTGGCTTGTGCTGCGTGCTACATCCTATAGCTCCAGGGGACGCCTCCTAGGTCCACACTCTCCCAGGGAAGCTGTAACTCCCACAGGTCTAAGTCGCGCTGCCTTGTAAGGGACTACCCTGGCTGACTCACCCAGGGTCCAGGTGCGGGTCGCACCCCTGTTCCTCCCCCTCCCCCGCTGCAAGGTCATCTTCGTCTACCCTAGAGGTTAAGTAGGTCTGGTATAACCCCCAGAAGTTCTTGGGTCGACTTCGGGGTGGAAGCAGCTCACTGTAAAGCTCCGCTTGAGTATTACAGAACATCATGTCGTTGGACCACCGTTTCAGCGTCGGCAGAGGGCCCCTCATCCAGCATAACGCAACTACTCGTTTGGCAAGCAGCATGCCCATGCTTACCATTTTTCTCACAGGCCCGGGCACCTTCCTTGCATAGCCTAGCAAGGCGAGGGCTGGGTCCATGGCTAATTCCATTTCCACAATAATGCTCATTTCAGCGAATACCTTGCACCAGAATCTCCGAACCCCCGGGGACATCCATGCTAAATGCAGGAAGTCCGCAACTGTGGCGTGACATCTCTCACAGCCTGGTGTGTCACGGAGACCATACCTGTGCAGCCTTTCCGGGGTATGATACACTCGCTGTAAAAATTTAAAGTGGACCAAACGGTGTCGCCCGTTCAGCGAAATCCGCCTGGAGGCCGCACAGCAATATGCCCACATACTGTTGTCTATTTGGGTGTCCAGGTCGGTCTGCCAGGCCAAGCGCGCCCTCGTGTACTGTAGTGCAGTATGTCTGTGCCCTATCTTATAAAGCTTAGAGATCAGCTTCTGCGGTGCCTCAGTGTCTATGACATATACTAGTTCCGGTATTTCAGGGGGTTCCTCCATGTCGGGTCCTAGCAGGTCTAGAAGGGCACTACGAACCCTATGATACTGGAAGCGCTGAAGTAACGAGGGACGCTCCCTCCCTCGTGTCAGCTGGTCCCATGTCTTTACCTTCCCATGCTCGAATAGGTCTCCCAGAGTGCGTGCGCCCAGTTCACTGAGGGCCCTGTGTACACCTGGTTCCGCCAAGGTGGGGAGCCATAGCGCCCAATGCATCGGCATATTGGGTGCGTACATCAGCTCTTTATCTTGCCTCTGTAGTATGGAGTGCCAGGCATGGTTAGTAGACAGGAGGGAGTCCAGTGTTCCTACTCTACGGTCCCTAGGGCCGCAGATAGTCGCTGGGAGTGGGGTTGGGTCTGCGAACAGCCTTTCCAGAATCACATGCGGAATGTCCTGATTACCATGTATCCAAGTGTGGAGGTGTGAGGCCTGCGCAATCCTATAATAGCGCTCCATATCGGGCGCAGCCAGCCCCCCTTGCTCGTATGGCAGCTTAAGGACCTTCCACTGCACTCTAGGTTGCTTTCCAGCCCAGGCCAGTCGTACAAGAAGTTTGTCTATGGTTGTGAAGAAGGCTTTAGAGAGGACAATCGGGATATTATTAAAGAGAAACAAAAACCTCGGCAGGACCACCATTTTCATCATAGCAATTCGTCCCATCAATGACAGCGGGAGCTTAATCCAGAGTTCAACGTCATCTGCGAGTTTGCTATAGGCAGCTCCGTAATTTTCCCTCAGCATAATTTCGGGATCCGTGTGTAGCATTATGCCCAGATACCTTATCGGTTCTGTGGACCATTGGAGCGGGTATTCCATCTCGAAAGGTTCGGTGACAGGGGTCAGGGGAAACGCCACTGACTTAGACCAATTGACTTTCAGCCCAGAGAGCGCTCCAAAACGTACAACCTCCCTCAGAACCGATGAGAGATTATTCACCGGATCTCTGACTTATAGCAGGGTGTCGTCCGCGTACGTGGATATACCAATCTTGTAGGTGGGGTAGTTGATAGCTTCATAAGAGTGGTACTCCCGAATCGCGCAGGCCAGAGGCTCCGCCACCAGAGCGTAAAGTAGCGGCGAGAGGGGGCATCCCTGTCTCGTGCCTCTGCTGATGACAAACGGCTCCGAGACTGCATCGCCCAGCCTAACTCGCGCAGTGGGTTTATAGTAAAGCGCGCCAAGGAGTTGGAGGAATAGGTCTCCAAGTCCCAACGTCTTAAGTACTCTGCGCATGAATGCCCACTCTACGGAGTCGAACGCCTTCTCCATGTCTAGGAAGACTGCGATGGCCTTGGCGTCATGCTTGGTGTGCTGCATGGCACCCATCACTGTGCGGATGTTGTATGTGAGATTCCGAGCTGGAATAAATCCCGCTTGCTCTGGGGCCACCAACTCAGGGGCCACAAGTGCCAACCTGGCCGCCAGCACCTTAGCATAGAGCTTGGCATCCACGTTGAGAAGTGACAGGGGGCGGTATGAGCCTGGAAGGTCATGCGGTTTGCCCGGTTTCAATATTGTTACAATAAGTGCCTCTCTCATAGAGGGCGGCATGGCGCCTTCCTCACAGATTTCGTCAAAGAGGGTGGAGAGGTAGGGCAATAGCTTATCTTTGTACGCCTTGTAGAAAGTCACAGTTAATCTGTCAGTCCCGGGGGCACTTTCAGACCTCATGCCATCCAGCGCGTCTGATATCTCCTCCGTGAGTATGGGGGACATCAAGAAGTCCCTCTGCCAGTTCTCGAGGAACGGCATCTTGATATAGCTTAAGTAATTGTCAATTTGATCCTCTACCCCGGAAATCTTGTTTGTGTATAGCTCCGCGTAAAATCCCTTGAATTCCGCGAGAATGTCCTACTCCGCTGTTAGCACCGCTCCCCCTGCCGATTGCAATTCTGTGACTACCTGCCTTCGCCTGGCGCCCTTCATTATCCTGGCTAGGAGCGAGCCTGGCCGGTCTCCCTCACCATAAGTGCGCGCCGTCGCATACTTTCCTAGGTGCCGAACTTCTCTGTCTGCCTCCTCGTGGAACTCTTTCAGGAGCTCCTGCAGGGTCCCATCTCCTGTGGGGGTTGGGCCCGCCAGATGTTGCCTTTCACACTCTGCTATTTGCCCCTCAAGGTATGTCAGTCTGTGTCTAATGGCTTTCAGGACACTGGAATGTTTAGCCATGACTATACCCCTGACGTAGACCTTAAATGTCTCCCATATCGTCCCGAAGCTGTCCACTGTGCCTAGGTTAGTAGCGAAAAACATATCTATTTCTTCCCCTAGTTCGGCCCTAAACGTCTCATCCAACAGTGAATATGGTGGGAAGCGCCACGTGAACGGGGGTATCCTCTGCCTGGGGGTGTTAAGTACCAACAATATAGGGGAGTGGTCCGATAGTGTACGGGGGAGCACCCTACAGCCCCTCACAGTCGCCAGTAGTGGGAGTGTGGACAACCAATAGTCTATTCTGTTGTGTATATTGTGGTACGCAGAGTAGTGTGTGTATCCCCCTCTATCCCGGTGTCTTTCCCTCCAGACATCCACCAGCCCCAGTCTCACCATTTCAGCTTGCATTTGTTGCGCGGCTGCTGCCGGGCGTCGGGGTGGACCCGCCGATCTATCCAGCTCCGGGCAAAAAATGAAGTTAAAGTCTCCCCCCCACAGCATTCTATCTGAGGACCACTCAGTACAGTGTCCTGCTACTGCCGCGTAAAAGTCAGGGGAGTCGTAATTCGGGCCGTATACGTTCATTTCATGACCAGCAGATTTTGCCCCTTGCCCGTACATTTGCTTAGCACAAACCTTCCTTCCGGATCTGCTCTCAACAGTGTGAGGGACAATTTGGATTTTAGGTTGACCCATGTGAGAACACCCCTAGCATGTGTGGTGAAGCCTGCATAAGTGGAGTTACCCTGGAGACCCCTATGTGTAAGCATCTTACTGGTGTTGGGTAAGTGCGTTTCTTGCAACAGTGCCAGGTCTATGTGATGTCTTTGGAGGTAGTGCAGCACCTTGTGGAGTTTACGATAGTCATTCAATCCCCTCACGTTCCATATCAGAGCCTTAAAGGTCTCTGTGTCACTCATTAAATCTTCGTGTGGTGTGTCAGCCATTTACAGTGTAGCAATACTTCATGTGCATTTCAAGTATAGGTACTGCCATCCGTCGTATACAGTAACTGCCAAGCACCTCTGTGGGATGTAACATTTCAGAGCACACTAAGAACCCCCCCCGAACATACCTGGTCCCATAACTTCCGCATCCCCCCACCTCCCACAGTCAACCAACCCCAACCTGGTGTGACCGAATCCCCAGTGTCCCTCCCCCCCACCCACTGTCAAACCCATGCAACAAGTCCCCAAACAGGCTCAATCCGAGCCGTAACCGCTGAAAGCGCTGGGGCAGAGGTAGCCTAATTAGTCCTTTTGTCGTCCACTTTCCTTCCGGGACTTCCGTACAATGTCTATAGACTGCCCCTTCGCCAGCGCCCCGTTAGTAGAGGTTAGCAGTGATTGGTAAGCACAGTATTCTACCAACAGGTCTGGGTCCTCACCCCCCCTCCCCCCCGACCCCCATCATCTCTATTCCCCCTTGCGTTGGGCACCTGGGAGCAATTTCCTGCTTAGGGTAATTACAGTAGTGTAAGCGCAACCCCACAGTGGTACCAACACAATACGTGCAGATCTCACCCACAGTACAGCATACAATAGTCCAGCGACTGCAGTAGATTGTTCCGTGAGGGCGTCGTCCACCACCCCAAGGAGGGGGTCCGGGGGTGCGCAAGCAGTAGTTTCTCCATGAAGTGCCATGGATACCCCCTTCTCATCAGTCCTGTTCCTCAAGGTCCTCAATACTGGTCCGCTCCGCCGTACGTGTCTCCGGGCTCCCCCGGTTCTCTCTCATCCACACCTTCAGGGATTTTTGCAGTTCTTTGGGATCAGTGAAAAAATGCGAATGTCCCTGCCTGTTGATGCGCAGCCTCGCTGGGTATAACATGGCGTAGTCCAAGCCAAGGTCTCTAAGTTGCTGTTTGT
The DNA here is from genome assembly GCF_964263255.1 of Lissotriton vulgaris. Classification (NCBI taxonomy): domain Eukaryota; kingdom Metazoa; phylum Chordata; class Amphibia; order Caudata; family Salamandridae; genus Lissotriton; species Lissotriton vulgaris. The sequence goes on from NC_141686.1 coordinate 212,961,690, forward strand.
ACAGGACAAATCTTCGTCTCTCCTCCTGCACTTTCGAGGTGAAATCGGGGTATAGCGATATGTCCATTCCCTCGTACTGTAGTTTCCCCTTCTCCCGGGCAGCTCGGAGGGCTGCGTCCCTGTCCCTGTAATTTAACAATTTCGCTATGATCGGCCTAGGGTTGGCGCCCGGGGGAGGCTTTGGTCCGAGGGTGCGATGGGCGCGCTCAACTATAAACATTGGCAAAAAGGTGTCGTCCCCCAGTAGCGTCTTCAGGAGCTTCTCGACAAACAGTTCCATCTTGCCCGTTTGGGTCGACTCGGCCACTCCCATTACGCGGTGTTGGAGCGCCGAGAACGTGCCTCCAAGTCCTCCGACTTCTCCTGGATTACCTGAAGCAGTCTTCCAAATTGTTTACGGTCGCGTCCCACTCTGATTGCGCCCCCTCCGCCTCTGTCAATCGGCGCTCCGCCATGTCCAGCCGCTCCGTATGCTTGTCTACCCTTTCCGTCATACGGTCCATCCTATATGCCAACGCATCAATCTTGTTGCCAATGGCTGACATGCCCTCCTGCAGGCCCTTCTCCATAGTAGTAAGCATCCCTTTTATTTCCGCACACAGCGAGGCACCCGGGTCGCTAGCCGCGCCCGGAGACTGGGCAATCGGCTGTTCTGGCTCCTTATTTCGTCGTTGATCGAACGACAGTTTCGTCTGCGTTCTGTCTCCCTTGCCCATAGTTATGTTTTCAGGGAAGGCTGGGCTCCACGTGAGTGAAGGCACTGCTGGATACTAGTGCGCTGTGCGTGCCCCCTTGCTGGTTGCGAGCAGTTTCAGGGGTTCAGTAGTCCAGGCTATGTAGTGCGAGTGCCCTGCCGGGACCCGTTGGAGCCACGTGTGTCCGCAGGCCTTGATAGCAGCGGCCAGTAGTCCACCCTCCAGTCCCACCAGTACGGCTCAGGGCAGTGTCGAAGCTCAGCTCTTGTGGGGGGGGTCTCAGCACTCAGAGGGCCTCTCTCTCCCCAGTCGACGCGCTGTGCCCCTATGCTGTGGCAATGTCTGTCTGCCAGGGTCCAGGGACAAGCGTACCTTCAGGGGGCTCCGCGGTTGCCACGCGGTCCGCCACCGGCCTCGTAGCTGGACCGGCGCCTCCCCCGCTGCTCCTGTCGCCCCCAAAGTCTTGTATTGCACCTCCGGTGCGTGGTCCAGGAGTATGGGGCAGCTGGAAGGTCAGCCCCCACCGGGCTCCGGCTGACCTCGAGTCGCCCGCTCGGCGCGGCCGCAAGTCGGGTGACGTAGCTCGGCCCCGTCGTCCAGGAAAGGCCGAGGATCCGGGCCTGGTCCGGCGCCTGCAGAGTGGACGGGCAAAATGAGGGTCCGTTTCTCACCCAAACTTCAGCCGGAGGTCAGTTAGGGGCAGAGGCGGCGATTTCTGCCGGTCTTGCTCAGTATCCACCGCTGGAAAAGGATCTATGCCGGATAATTGCTGGCGCTGGCTCGGAGCTTCGCTCTTACGCGTCCACCATTGACGCCGGCTAGCTCCGCCCCCCCAGGCCCTGGCAGAATTACGCAACAACAAAGAAGTAGTCATCAAACCTGCTGATAAAGGCGGTGCCATTGTTGTGCAGGACCTTTCGGATTACAAGGCAGAAATTTACAGACAACTGTCGGATGGCATCAGTTATCGCCTCCTACCCAGTGATCCCTCGCGTGAATTGGCCAGCACCATTCTCAGAATCACACAGAAAGGATTGGATACCGGTTTCTTGACCAAACAGGAATTCGAATTCCTCAACCAAAAATTTCCGAGACTGGCTACCATTTACACCCTACCGAAGGTGCACAAGAACCTTAACAACCCTCCAGGACGCCCCATCGTGTCCGGCTGTGGATCATTGTTAGAGCCCCTTTGCCAATATGTGGACTTTTTTCTCAAGCCCATTGCCCTCAATACCAGGGCCTACCTAAGAGACACTACCCAGGTCATTAATTTGATGGATGAGAGACCATTCAACCCAGAACATGCACTCCTAGTCACCTGCGATATCATATCGCTCTACACCAGCATCCCCCAACAAGACGCATTGGAAGTTATGAGAGAGGCCCTAGATAAACGAATTGCACCGGTTCAGGTCCCTACAGAATTCATAATTGAGTTACCGGAGATTGCTATGATGCACAACTTCTTTATTTTTCAGGAAGGATTCTATTTGCAGACTAAGGGGGTAGCGATGGGGGCTACCTTCGCTCCAAACTTGGCAATAATTTACATGGACCATTTTGAACATCAACATATTTTCCCAGCAACCAATCCCTTTAAGGCCAATCTGCCCCTATGGGTCAGATATATTGATGACGTTCTTTGCATTTGGGAAGGAAATGGGGATCAACTTCAAGTTTTCCATGACTGGCTCAACTCCCGGAACCCTCACATCCAGTTCACGATGGAATCCAGCAACAAAACCATACCCTTTCTAGACATCTCGATCTATGTGGAAACAGATCACTTGCAAACAACGTTGTTCCGGAAGCCGACAGAACGCAATTCACTATTGCAATATCAGAGACATCACCCGAGAGGCCTCAAGGATAACCTGCTGGTCGGGCAATTTCTCTGAATCAGGAGGAATTGTTCCACAAGAGCCAACTACCTCAAAGAGTCCGAGGTCTTAAGCGAACGCCTCATATCACTGGGGTATCCTTCCAGGATGGTGAAACGAGCCAGAAAACGGGCGTGGTACAACCCCCACGACTCCCTACTCAATCCAGACGACTTGCCACGTGCCTCGGCTGACCGCGTCATTTGTGTCACGACCTTTTCAACACGTAGCAATGACATCAAGAAGATCATTAATCAAAACTGGCCTTTGGTTGCGGATGTCATTAAACAAACTGAACTGCCTCTCCATTCCTTCAAGAGAGCTAAAAACATAAGGGACATGGTGGTCCACTCTTATCTGGAGTCAGCAAGTCAACCAACCTTAACATCCCTCTGGAACCTGCCCCCTGTAGTTGGCCATCACAGGTGTGGCACATGCACCGCCTGCGACACGACTATCCAGACCAAAACCTTTGATCACGGGGGCAGAACGTACAATCTAAAACACTATACGAACTGCAATTCAACTGGAGTCATTTACATAATTCGGTGCCCATGCAGCCTGTTATACGTAGGCCAAACTCAACAAAAAATCAAATCTAGAATTTCATCTCATTGCAGCAGACTAAGATGCAAAGTGGCAGGGGCGCATTTGGTAGACCATTGGCTGACAGCGGGACACGCAGTCACAGACTTACGCTGGTTTGTCATTGAAAAGGTAACCCTGGGTAGAAGAGGAGGTAATCTTTTAACAATACTGAACACACGTGAGTCCAAATGGATGTCCCTTCTGGACTCCATTAAGAATGGGTTGAATGAGCAGGAAAGTAGTATATCACAATTGGCAGCACTTGGTTAAAACCTACATCTCAAAACCTACATTTTTGAATGTTCTTTAATTGCCCACCCAACTCGTTACACTCTCATGTTGGAGAAGTGCACGAGCATACTGTCATGATTTGCTGGCAAATGTTTCCCACCTATGACCTTGTGTGATGAGAGTCGCGTGGATTTGTTATATTATATCATTTTGAATGTTGACTCCCTGAGTGATCACTGTCTTTCAATACCTTGCTTACTGGTTTACATCCTCCTGTGTGAGAGTTGCACCAGTGCCCGATTTCATTAATTTTTCTAAATACAATTGTTCTAATTTCCACTATTTGTATACTCGCCCTATGAATCTATATCCAAATATTCACTTTGGCCATCAAATCCTACTCAGATGCCCATCTCGGCGATCGTGAGTAACTCTTCTATTTAACTGATTTGCTATATCAGTTAGCTCCTCCCCAAACTCCGCATTGCAGTCGCTGCGGAGTTCGTGGCAGGACCAGTGTAGACGGCGCAGCCCGCTCTCCCTTTTGTAAGTAATTCTCCAGTCCGATATCTTTCTAAAAGTACAGTCCCGGACTTTAGGTAAACAATTACTTCATTTACCGCAGGTCTAACAGACTTTCGAGCGGACAAATTCATATTCCGATTCGAGTTAGATCTGTGAACTTCTCACTCCGCGCTCTCAACATGACGGAGTTTGACTGAATGTCCTACGTAGACGGCGCTGTCCGCTCAATTTTCGTAAGTATCTGTCATTCTGCAGCGAACATCTCAGACCAGGAGATTCGCTCGTCCAGCACATTTAGTATACAACTCTTCTCCTTTTAGTTAACCACAGGAGACCAAAGCAGTCAATTTGCTTTCCTGCATTGTGCTAGACTCGTGGATCCTTGAAGGATCGACTTTCTACAACTCAGAGGTATAGTCTTAAATCTCCATATGGCCAGAGTTTTACATTGTTCTGATTAATCCCTGAGTGTGACGTGCTAATGTTGGTAACCATGTTTGGCCAACATTGTTCTTGCTTCATATTAATCTTCCACTACAGGGTGGAAGTACATTCACTTTGGTTTGAATAACCATCTGATTCTTTTGAATCCCACCGATTCTTTTGAATCTCATCGATTGTTTGTCTCCTCTCCAGTTGAGGTCTCCACCTTATTTGATTGACCACGACTTTCTAGCGTGACGTCCCTTCCATGTACAGAGCCCGGCTGGGCCATACCCCATGGTAATTTTGTCTTTAATTCATGCCTTGGTCCATATATTAGATAGGATGAGTAATCGTCTTCCCTACCATGTACTAAAGTTCATTTGCTCTATCTTTTCATACAGAATTGCCCCTTCCCCCTCCCTGTGTGACATCCTGATGAAGACCCCGTGAAAGGACTTTAATTAGCCTGCTGATAGGGGTCGAAACGTCGGCATGTGTACTATAACTGTTTTTATACTCTCACTAACTTTGTAATATATCGGTTACCTTTTTGATACTGTGTTATTTTTCCTTGTCCTAAACACTCCCTTGAGCACTACCCCCTCCCTCCCTTTTTCTCCCCCCCTTGGGGCTTGCTATTTACAAATTTAATTCATATATAGCCACCGGCAATCACGCAGTGTTTGGTAATAAATCACAAATACCAATCGAAAAATTGCCTTTTCAAATTTTTGCTTTACTGTTTGCCTTTAATTTTATTACAGTGTATGTTATTCACAATACACTATCCTTACGGGGACCATTTCGCACATGTACCACATAGCGCCCAGGTCCCCGTGACTGCATGGGTTCAACCACCTTTTTTGTAACCCCTTAGTCAATTTAGCCCTGGAGTCTTAAGTCTCTACCACTTCTTCAATAAGCCTTGACTGATCTCCATCCAATGTCCTAGGGAAGCAGGTGTTTTTTTGATTGCTATGAATTAGCATTTTGCGATGCAACTGATTAGCACATCAATTACTTAAAATCATGAAAGTGGGTCACAGATAGACAATAGCCTGTACTTCTCAGTGTCCTCTAACTGTGTGTTAGATCTCTTCCCTTCAAAGTTAAAACTGCCTGGGCCTTCCTTTTTGATTTCAATAATGTTTATTAGTGCTTACAAAAGACAAATACACCTCTTGAAACAGATTCACTGCCCCATAAAAACATTAGAGCTTGAAACCCAAAACTAAACCTTACAAAGGAGGTTGTGCGATCTGCAAACGTGTCTTATGTTATCCTCACAATAGGAATGTAACCTCAGAAATGCCCAGTGGCCAGTAGATGCCTGTTTAGAAGTCAAAAGGCACATTTTAATGATATCCTAGAGGTGAAATTATTTAGTTGGACCTTAAATAAAGTCATAGAGATTTTTTTATTTTATTTGGCCATAGTATAGTTCATTACATCACAAACAGATACGCAAATAAATACAATTAACACAATCCAACATAAATATAAAGAAGCACAGCGGACAAAAACTTAAAATGCACAAACAATCAAAGTTAGGCATGAAATTAATTTTGTTAAAATAAATACAAGCATTAATCCCATTGAATACAAGACCATACACGTTTGAATTTTAGCCAAGAGCGTGGGCCTCTAGCTTTGGCAAGTGTTATCTCCATTTCATATATGTCTCTCAGCAAGACCCAAAAATCCTTAATACTAGGGCTGTTAGTTTCAATCCAATACATAAACGAGCACAAATGACTAATATTGAAACTAATAGCCTAGTAAGACAGCCCTGTTCTTCAATAGTCCCCAAATCATATCCCTTTCAGTCATCTGAATATCATGACCGACTAACGAAGACAAAACATGGTTAATACCAAACCAAAAGGTACTTAGCTTTGAACAAATAATAAACATGTGTCTTAAGTCGGCAGCGTACTCCTGACATTTCGGACAGTATGACTTAGGCGAAGGTGGCTGATTCACTGCCCATTTAGAAATAATTTCCGGAGTGTAGCATAAATATGAACTGATGCTGTTGCAATTTCAAATTCACAGATGCCTCTGCTATGTCTATCGTCTCCAGTGATTCCTGTATATCTTCTTTAATTATAACTGTACAGAACATCCGACTTAACTTCAGCGCAATTTGCAACCCATCGTCACTTACATTAGCAAGCAATGCCTGATATATTTTACCGATTTGCCCTCGTCCTATAATCTGCAAAAATGCAGACCTCCGATGGAAAGGGCCTCTGTAATAAATCAAGACCCAAATAAAATAGTCTCTAATTTGCAAATACATATAAAATGTAGTGTCCGCACTTCCAAACTCTTCTTTTAAAGCAATGCACGTCTGGAATCCTTGCCCATTGTACAACTGCCCAAGCTGCGCTAACCCCTTACTTTGCCACCTTTTCCCAACAGCGTTGTGAAATATATCTGGTAGTATGGGATTACCCCAAAGCCTATTAAGCACATGTAATTTAGGGATAGCATATGCCTAGCAACATCCTGCCAAATCCTAACAATGTCCATGACCACCTTAAAACAAACCCTCTTATAGTAGTTAGGGTCAGCTGTTTTATATAGCAAAAACCCAGTGTCAGGGCCACAGGCAACCTGATACGAAAGCCAAGTTACCCCAAAATCAGGTCCTTGAAGTAGGCTTTGGAGTCAACCCGTAAATGCAGCCCAAAAATATATTTTGAAATCAGGTAGTTTAAAACCACCCTGCTGATTTGACAGCTTAATGTACCGTAGTGCTCCCCGTCTGCGCAGATAACTCCAAATAATTCTTTTAAAGAATGACATTGGGACCCTCAACGGGATTGCCCTAAATAAATACAAAAAGTTTGGAAAAATATTCATCTTAATGACATTACACCTACCAATTATACTAAGGGGTAGACGATGCCGGCTACGCAAATTAGTAACCACTTTCTTAAGCAGCGGTTCATAATTAAGTTTAATCACTTAGGGCCCGATTCACAGAATGAACTTAAGACTCAATCCTAAACTTACTACTATTTTGGTATTCACAGAATGCACTTACTACTTTTGGCATTCACAGAATGAACTTACTACTTTTGGTATTCACAGAAGTTAGGATTTTGTCTTAAGTCTGTCTGTCTTAAGTCTGTCTTAAGTTTGTCTTAAGATAAACTTAAGACAAAATCCTAACTTCTGTGAATACCAAAAGTAGTAAGTTCATTCTGTGAATGCCAAAAGTAGTAAGTGCATTCTGTGAATACCAAAATAGTAGTAAGTTTAGGATTGAGTCTTAAGTTCATTCTGTGAATCGGGCCCTTACTCTACAAAGCTGCTAATACATACTCCTAAGTATGTTGCTGTCTGTGTTATGCCTAATGCAACTGGAGCCGAGTCAGCTTGGTAATTCAAAATTGTCTGGGTTTTATTTAAGTTTAGTTCATAACATGAAAAGAGCCCAAACCGTTGGGCTTCGAGTGTAATCTTGTTGATCGCTAGAAGTGTAGACTGCTATGTCACCTGCATATGCGGTTAAGTTAAATGAAACTGGGAAATCCTAGCGTTTTCCATCAAATGTTCAATAAAAGGCTCAATGTATAGGGCAAACAATAACGGGGATGGAGGACGTATCCCTCTTTGAACCGAAAAATATGATGACGAGAAGCCATTGAGCCTAACAGAGGCTGTGGGATTAATATCAAGTTTCTGAACGCTGAAATAAACTTCTGGCCTAGACTTAATTGTTATAAAGATGAAGCTTGAGGCAGAATAAGGTAAGAACAGTCTATATTCTGTCACCCACTCTCCAAGACTGCCTGAGAGATGCCAACATTCTAAGGCAAGCTCAGGCGGGACATACCAACAGGGAAGGGGAAAAAGGGGGGGATGGAATGTACCACAAGAGTATGTGAACAGGAAGGAAGATTACAACACTAATATTGTCATTATTTACCATAAACACCCCCAGACCACACAATCAAAAGCCTTCTTGGCTTCCAGCATCCGCATTCCAACCCGGGATTTTAACTGCCCAGCAACATAAAAAAATACCAATAGCTATCTTAATGTGGAAAGCTGTGTCTCTCCGAGGGACAAAGCCATGCTGCTGCCTTGAAACTTAAACATGTATGACAGGAGCCAGCCAAGATGCTAACATTTTGGAAACGATTTTAGCATCTGAATTGATCAATGATATTAGCCTATATGAAGTCATCCCTTCTACAGATTTGGGAAATACAATAACATTGGCAATGTTCCAGGAAGATGGAGCACTTTCCCCACCCACAGCTGCATTACATAACTCCAACAAGATCGATACTAGAATATCCTTAAAAACCTTATAAAATCCCAAAGGAATTGTATCCTCTCCTACCGCTTTACCAGTAGGCAATGTACTAATTGCTTCCTCGATTTCCTCAATTTCAACATCTCTTTGCAGTGACTCAGAGAGAAATGGATTCAAACTAGGCATAGCACTTTCCTGAATGTACTCCATTGCAATTTGCATATTAAAACAAGTAGAGTCACCATATAAACTAGCATATTATTGTTTAACTCGTTCTACTATATCTTCAGATCTAGTATAATCAGATCCATCTAACCCCTTGATTAACTTAATATTATACCTAGCTCTTGAATCAGCAATCTGATTAGCCAGTAACCGTCCAACCTTTTTCCCATACTCATACTGTTTAGACTTGAACTTGTGGTAAGTGTTTTCAACTTTGTCCCTCATATTTCTTAATAAGTTTGGCTCTTACTTCATTAACCAACTGATATACCTGCTGTCCGCCAGGATCTTTTGTAGCAATAGCAGTAGCATTTTTTTGTTCCAAATATAAATAAAGACTATACTCCTGTTCCTGTTGGCATAACCCCAGCAGATTCAACTTTATAATGTATTGCAAGGTAACCCCCCTGACAAAAGCCTTCATGCTGTCCCAAACTATCAGTATTGGTGCCGTGCCTAAGTTTATTTCATCATATTCCCTCAGTATTCCTTGCATTTGTCTCTCATATTCTGGATTACCCAACAGGTGCCTAGGGAATGTAAATCCTCGCTCTACACCTTTGTTCCCAAATTGAGCCAGTAGTGTCAGCACCACTTGATTGTGATCAGATGTTATTTTGGAGCATATCTCGATATATGCAGTTTCAAGAGCCCAACTGTTTATAAAAATCATATCTATTCTAGTATATGTTTAAAGCGGGTGGGAATAAAATATATAGCCCGGCACCGTGGGGTTTAATTTTCTCCAGGCATCTTCCAATTGGTTAATACGAAGAAGGTCCATAATAGCAGCCCTAGTCCTACCCATTCTATCACATATTAAAGCATTAGTTGTATCTAACTTTTTATCTAGGATACAATTAAAGTCCCACATAACAATCAGCTCCCCAGCACAATACAATATTTCAGAGCACAAATACATGAAAATATCAGGGCAATCAATATTAGGCCCATACACTGCACATACTGTAAACTTACGTCCATAAACCAAAAGCTGTGATAGCTCCCACCTCCCTTTCGAGCCAGCCTGAGACAAATACTTTCAAACCTGCTGATCTGAAAGTCCCAGTGTACCAGTTTATGCCAATAAGGGGGTTTTAGTACACAGTTTATAGGATCCGTTGCCTGGAACAACTGAGAACACTCCCTGGCTCAAACTGTAGCTAGAAACATACAATTTGTATTCAACTCGGAACTACTTCTGGTGGACAAAGTGACATCTACATACATTTTTCTTTAATCTGTAAAAAATAAATCTGTGGGCCCGATTCACAGAACTAATTTAAGACAAAATCCTAAACTTACTACCATTTTGGTATTCACAGAAGACACTTAGTCATTTTGGTATTGACAGAAGGCACTTACTCATTTTGGTACTCATTGATGAGTAAGTGCCTTCTGTGAATACCAAAATGAGTATATCGTTTGAATGCTGACAAGTGTGAGATTCTACCTTTAAATCCTCTTTGTCAGAAGCACTTTTTCTCTTCTACAGGTTTTTCATGGCAACCTTCAAAAATTAAATATTTAGGGGTTTGGTTTTCTCCCTTATTATCTGATACTCTCAAGCTCAACTTTGATTATGTATATAAGAAAATGGATGCAGCTATCACTCGTTGGCATCCACTCTTTTTGTCCTGGTGGGGTCGTCTTAATTCTATAAAAATGATGTTATCTCCCCTACTTCTTTATACTATTTCCATGCTTCCTCTGCACATTCCTCTCTATTTCTTTAAGAACATTGATTCCCTACTACTGAAATTCCTTTGGAATGGTAAAAGATACCGAATAGCTCTTGCTTCATTACGTACAGACAAACTTCACTCTGGAGTCCGCTTTCCTGATTTCACACTTTATCATCGCGCTTTTTACCTAAAGCAAACAACTCGCTGGTTAACATCTGACCTACCTCACTATCCCCCTGTCTGGTTAAGTATGGAATCCTCCTTCATTTCTCCCTTTACCTTTCAAGAATTCCTATCTTTTACATCCTCTTTAACTCGTCTTCGTTCTCCTATTCTCTCCTATTCTCGCACTCTCCTTTCCCCTTATGTCTGGTCTTCTTATTCATCTCTTTTTTCTCTTCACAAACAACCGATTTGGAATAATGCTCTACTTAAAATAAAAAACCGTACCATATATTGGAAAACTTGGCCTTCTCGAGGCCTTTCCTGGATATCTCAATTAGTTTCTCAAGGTAAACCTATTTCATTTCAACACCTTCAATCTCTTTTCTCTTTACCCGTTTCTGCCCGAGTTCAATATGACGCCCTTTGTCCAGCCTTACTTTCTTATCTTCAAGCCCTTCCTTCCTCTAACGAAATCCCGGCAACTTGCAAACCTACTTCCCACTTATTGGACACGTCACCCTCTGCTTCCGCCTTATACAATTCTTTTCGTCTTTCCAATGATAGATTAAAATCTCATACTGAACTTGCTTGGGAACTGGACTTTTCTCAGACATGGCCGGTTCCTCATTGGGACAAAATTTGGACTAAAATCCATAAGACCTCTAGAGCTGCTAACACTACCCAAACTTTATTTTTTATTTACCATAGAATTTTATTTACCCCACTCGCCTTATCCTGTTTCGCTTCAGATACTCCCTCCTCCTGCTGGTCCTGTCCATTCCCCTCTGCTGATCTCAAACACATGTTGTTCGAATGCCTGGTAGTTGGTCTGGAAACAAATTCAAAAGATTTTTCAATTCCAGATCCCCTTTTCACCTTTACTAGTTTTTCTAGGTTCCCTCTCGCCAGAACTTCCCCACCCTTCCAGCCATTACTCTTTACTTGACCTCTTCCTTGCTGTAGCTTTTCATATCATTACCTCTAATTGGAAACAAGCTGCGAATGTTACCTATCAATCCTGGTGGAATGCAATTTGTTTTAATCACCGATTAGACACCAATTACGTATCCCCCATCTCCTTAGCTATTAAACGGGACCTACTTTGGCTCCCTTTGGTAACATATCTTTCTTCCTCTGCTCCAGTTCCTCCCTCTCCTGCTCCAGACATAGTTGAAGTCCGTAAACCACCATGACTTCCTTATTACTTGTGTACTCATACTTGTACTTGATTATTATTGCTTTTATATTCATATATGTTGTATTTCTGCTTACATTATTCCTGTCTTTATGATATGTTCATGCTTTTTCATGCTTGTAATGCTTATTTCATGATGTTGTTATTTTTAATGATTATTTCTGCCATTTGCTTATTGTAATATGGCTGAGATACCCGCCACCCCCTCTCGACACAATCCCCAAGGATGGGAAACCGGAAACAGTTCTGAACTTTTGGAAGACGGGAGGGAGTGACCCTCCCGGCCGTATTTTATTAAAATATGAAACAAAATTAAAACATTAAAATAACAGTTTCATATCATGTACAATTTCATTACCACATTGCGATGTTTGGCTAACCTTAACATATTCTCTAATACAAAGGTTCTCCTAGCCGAACTAACATCCTACAAAACATTTAACTTGAAATTTTGAAATTGTACATCCTAACGTTTAAGGGCCAACGGCAAGGTCGTAACCGGTGTCAAGATCCCTAAACCAGAAACATCCCCCTCACTTGTGAGGGGCGACCACACAGAGGTGTACCTCAAGTGCAACTACCAATTTCCCTTGACTTGACGGGGGCCCCAATAAACTCGACGCCACTTAAAGGTCGTCCGAGGACTCGTGTGAGGTATCTAGAAGGTAGCGTAGACCCCCCCCCCAAACCCCACACAACTTACCGCATCTGCCGTCGCAGATGTCCTGGCCCCGGGAAATTCTCCAGGAGGGGGCTGTAGCCCCTCCTACCCAGGAAGGGGCCTTGACCGCCTTTCCTTTCCTTTCGGCGGCCCATCCTTAGAAGGGACCGCCTCCCCGTTGAGGGGCCAATGGCCACCTCCCTCGAGCGCTCCCATCCGTAATGGGTGACGCCCACTCATAGGGATCTTCCAATTAGTGCTCACCGATCATGACCTTACCGCCCGACCAAAATAAATACGACAATTCTAAACTAAATGACTAAATGCCTTAAACGACAGTAACAACAATAACTTTATTAAAAGCATGCTTACTGATCAACACTAGAGCCGGATCACTTTATTTGCAAAACATACCACAAATGGACCATTCTTTATTGCATAAAGTTATCACGATAATAATCCGAACCTGCAAACAAAATTAGAGTTAACACCTCAAACTTTATTCAAAACCACTTGCTGTCCTCAGGGGCTGGTGGGTGGGTCAAAATTGGCTCTTCGTTCCGTCTCGAGCTCACGTGCAGCGAGGTGGTGCAGCTTCAGAGCACAGGAACAAGAGGATGCTTCCTTGGCTTGTTGCTCCTTTTATCCGTCTTCAGGGCGGGCGTAAACCCGCCCCTCCTGCCCCAAGGGCGTGGCCGGCCGCGTCAGTGTCTAGGCCAGCCCACTCCAGGGCGGGAAAAAGGCGCGCCCCGGCTACGCCGCTTCGGGCATACCAGCCGAGACTCGCCTCCCGCCCAAGATGGCTTCCCGGGGGGATCGTGGTACTCCGCCATACGTTCGGGGGGGACCGAATGGTCGCCCGTTTCCATATGGCTGAGATACCCGCCACCCCCTCTCGACACAATCCCCAAGGATGGGAAACCGGAAACAGTTCTGAACTTTTGGAAGACGGGAGGGAGTGACCCTCCCGGCCGTATTTTATTAAAATATGAAACAAAATTAAAACATTAAAATAACAGTTTCATATTATGTACAATTTCATTACCACATTGCGATGTTTGGCTAACCTTAACATATTCTCTAATACAAAGGTTCTCCTAGCCGAACTAACATCCTACAAAACATTTAACTTGAAATTTTGAAATTGTACATCCTAACGTTTAAGGGCCAACGGCAAGGTCGTAACCGGTGTCAAGATCCCTAAACCAGAAACATCCCCCTCACTTGTGAGGGGCGACCGCACAGAGGTGTACCTCAAGTGCAACTACCAATTTCCCTTGACTTGACGGGGGCCCCAATAAACTCGACGCCACTTAAAGGTCGTCCGAGGACTCGTGTGAGGTATCTAGAAGGTAGCGTAGACCCCCCCCCAAACCCCACACAACTTACCGCATCTGCCGTCGCAGATGTCCTGGCCCCGGGAAATTCTCCAGGAGGGGGCTGTAGCCCCTCCTACCCAGGAAGGGGCCTTGACCGCCTTTCCTTTCCTTTCGGCGGCCCATCCTTAGAAGGGACCGCCTCCCCGTTGAGGGGCCAATGGCCACCTCCCTCGAGCGCTCCCATCCGTAATGGGTGACGCCCACTCATAGGGATCTTCCAATTAGTGCTCACTGATCATGACCTTACCGCCACAGGCCGGATAGTTGACCGGCTATCCGGACCCCCCACAACCCTCCTACCTAAAGGTCATGTCTTAAAGTCTTTAGCCAAGCTATCAAGTCTCCTATGAGTAACTCGTTCTGAGGTTCCGTGACGATTTGAACCCGTGTTTTCAATATTGTCGGAAATACATAATATTGGTATCAGCGAACCGCAAATGATCCATTTAGTATATCCTGGTGTTTTCGCTACACTACGAGCAAGAGCACTCCTTTTATAAACACATTTCTGATCTACCCACAGCATCCATCTTAGATCATGACCGTCATTTTGTGTTTCTTGCCCTCACATACCCAATAACCTCTGATCACTTCATTTCGATTAAGGACACGTAGCCTTAGCCGGAGATTCACCTCTCTAGTGACACGTGCACCTTAGACCAGATCACGCTGTAGCTGCATGACTCGGCAAAGGCTGCCTCCTCTGCCCGAGGCCAGTCCTGCTAAACTGGTCTTCGTGTCCATTGTCCTGATCACGATTAGGCGGCCGAAGCCGGTAGCCTTGCCCATTTACAACCTACAAACATCTCTTATCCCGCTTTTCTATCTTCCACACCTGGCTCCGTTCCTTTCTTTCTGAATCTTTATTAGGGGGAGGTAACGAAATTTACGATGAGGCGGTCCAGCTCTTGAATGCAATATTGACAAGGGATTGTGATGAACTAGTGGGAACCCCTCTTCGTAGATGTTTTTGTAACAGATTTTATCAACGGTTCCTATGTACGCCAAATATTTATTGTTTATGACACAAAGGTTTTGGGAAGGTACCAACATGTAAAGAATTCGCCTGAAGGCCAAAATTTAGTATATAAGGAGCAACCCTCTTTGTACAAATCGAACAGGCTCCTAGTTACTGCCCATGCGTAGTTTCTGTGACTTCTGTGTCCCTGCAGTAATAAACCTTTGGTCTTTGACGCCACCATCGAGAAGCCCGTGTTTCTGTTCATTTGTGCACCAAGGCAGGTGGAACTCCAGGGTCTTTGGGTGTTGTTCCCTGACACCTCTGGACGGAACCAAAAAGTCCAGAACTCCAATTGGCGCCCAACGTGGGGCGACGTCATTCGGTACCGGTCCAAAAGCCTGAAGAGTTCGAGAAGCTTCGTGTGAAGATTCCCGAGGGAGGCGCCCCACTTCATCGATCCCGGCATATCGCAAAAGTGGCCCGACGTTCTCTTCCACGAGGGTTCCCGTTCAGGACGGCTGCAGTGGGCCGTTGCCTTGACCGTCGCCCTGTCTTGGACCCGAGGTGCAGTCCTTAGTACAGCGAAACGTGACGGGTTTCTCCTTGGTGACGTCTTCAGTGCCTCAGTTAAGTATTTAGTGATAGCTAGCTGGTTACTTTGTGAGGGTTGTTGAAATCCTTTTTGGTTCTTGGTTTGGTTTGGTTTCGTAAGATTATCACTGGTTGTTCTAGTTACGATAATCTATTTGGTTTAGTTTGGGTATCGATACATCAGTTCGTTTTGGTAGGCCTAAGTTCTTGGTTCGAGTGCACATATTTGTTTCGTGTTTTGTTTGTTTTGTGTTCCGTACTGAAAATGGTAAGTCGGAAAAACTGTATGTTATCTTGTTTTGGTTGCAACAGTGACTCACGATTGGAGGACTCATGTCTGGTTCCTCCAATTGGGACTCCCCTGTATGACTTGTATTGTAAATATGGTGTGGGTCCTATATCTTATAATGAGGTATGGATCCGTTACACTGAGAAAGATGGTGTCCTTAGTTGGCCACTACATGGTAGTTTTGAACCCGAAATTCTAGACAATCTAGAAGCGAAATTGTTTGAGAAGAAAGCCCGGCCGGCAATGTTTGATTCTTTCCGTTTCTGGCGAAAAGAATCCAAACAGAGAGAAATGAAAAGGTTAAAGAAAGAACAAAAAGAGCAAGAAGAGTTGACTCTAGAGCAAGCAACTAAGCAGTTGCAAGCTAACGAGTGTGAGAAAGCCATAGAGGTGGCCATTAGAGAGCACAATTTAGCGATTGACAAGTGCTATCCTGCCTTGCCATCGAAAACAGCTAAGATACTGGAAGATTCTGAAAACGATCCTCTGCTATCTTATTTGTTACGGTCACCTCCACCGTATGCACAAGGTGCTACGGCTCCACCTTTACCGAATGTTCAATTGCCGGTTGCTGGACAACCTGGTGTTCCTGCTCCTGTCCCTCAGAATCAGGTTCCCGTACCTCCTGTGGTCAACGTAAATGTTCCTACGGCTCCTCCTCCTCCTGGATTGCCGACTTCTATACCTGTATCTGTCTCGCTTGCACCTACTGTTCCACAAACTATCTTCCTCGATACTTCTACTGTTCCGTTATCTGTTCCTACCTCTACTGTGTTTTCTGCGTCTGCGAGTATGTTGACTCCACTTTCTGTTCGTCGGAGAATCACTGATTCTGTGTCTAATATGCTGTCCCCTTTCTATAAAACTTTAATCAAGACTCCTACTTCCGATTCTGTTCAGAGACGTAGTCAGCTTCCGAGTACTGAGGAACGGGGAATTTTAGATTCCACGGCTCTCAGGTGGATTTCGAAGAGTAGGAGATATAGTACGAAAGATGTGCTAGAAACGTTTATGCAGTGGAAAGAACCAACACAACGGTATGTCTTTGACGAGGTGTGCTCGTTGTTACGTGAGGAGATAGAAGAAGATGATGTTGAATCAAATCTAGAAGATTTAATTAAGGTTCAGAAAGAGTTTGCTGCAGGAATGATAGTGGGTGATAATATAGAAGAAGCGATGGAACTGATTTTAAGTTATAGGAATGATCCATCACTTCGTTCACCAAGAGATTTAGAGAAAAGCAAGACGAAGCTAAGTCGCCAATATCCAATGAGGGAGGTTCCTCCAATTTGGCGTGAAGCTGTGCAAGCTGACGCACCGAATAATATTGCAGCCGCTCCGGCCCAATTCCAAAGAGTGTGGATACACATTCCGTGGAAGCGAGCTGAAGTGTTAGCAGTGAAGCAGGCCTTGCCAGATCCACGTAAGAATCCTGCTGGATATTATAAGGAATTAACACAGACAGTTGAGGCTTGTATAATGAACTTAGCAGACATCGATATGTTGTTTGGCAACGTAGTTCCGCAACCAGTGTGGGCTAAAATTCGTAGAGAGGATCATCAAGTTGCCTTAGGTGGTGACTGGGCAGCTATCACTGCAGCGGATGGTCAGCAAGTAGGTGGTGCTAAACCCGAACCCCTAATTGCTAACCTTCCAGGTAGAATAATTGATCTAATGAAGACTCTGATGCCCGCATTGCGTGTTAATTGGGACAAGTTATCAGCATGCAGACAGAAGAAAGACGAAAGTGTCTCCGACTTCTTCACGAGGTTCGAAGAGACTTTTGTAGATCATAGTGGTCAGGACATGAGTACAGAAGGAGGGCAAAGACTGTTTGTCGATAAATTTGTGCATAATTTGTTACCTGAATTATGCAATAAATTAAAGGATTCAGAAAGTGCGTGGGCTGTGTCCACAACTGCGCAAATACTTGCGACAGCACAGTACTACGAAAACAGGGATAAAGAGGAAAAGGAGAAATCAGAGAAGAAAACAAAGGATTTAAAGACTAAAGTTCTTTTGCAGCAGGCGTATCCGCCTCGCACGAATCAGACTAATATGCAACAGGGTCCGTATCAAAGAACAGACTATAGTACATCGAGACCTCAATATCAGTGGAACCAATGTGCGTACTGTAAGAAAGAGGGTCACTACAAAAATGAATGTCCGATCTTAGCACAAAATAATGCAGCAGCAGCTCAGAGAGGTTGTGGTGGTTTTGTGCAAAATTCTAGAGGTCGAGGACGAGGTGCTATGCCTCCACAAACGAATGATCGTCCTTCAAATCACTTTGATCAACGAAATGGACAGTCTACTCAGCAAAATAGATCTCAACAATATCTTGTTGAAGACTATTGTGAAGTGGATGAGGGATTTCAGCAAAATGGGTACTAGGACAGCCATGGACAGAGAGAGGGAGTAGTATCAGTTCCAGTGGATCAGAGTGGGCCTTATGTCGCAGTAGCAACATCAGGTGTAGTCGAACCGTTTCTGTTGGATACTGGTGCCGCAAAAAGTTCTATCATTCATGCGAAACTCCCTGGCGCACCTTTGTCCGGCTCAACAAATGTTTCTGTAGGTTTTTCAGGCGCCCCTGTTTACAACCCGATATCTGGTCCTTTGTCTATTTCTGTTGGACCGTGTCACTTGAAAGCACCTCTGATTTTGACGACAGGTTGTAATGAAAATCTGCTTGGTCTAGATTTGTTAAAACGACTATATGCGACATTGTACTGTTCTCCGGAAGGAGTACAGCTCACGTTGGGTAAAAATATCACTTCTCCGATGTACTTGTCAATGGATGCACTCCCGCCAGAGCTACGCTCACTCCCTGATTCTCTTTGGGCAACTGGTCCTAACGATGTAGGCCTTTTAGAAATACCACCATATGTAGTGACTTTAAAAGCGAATGTAAAATTTCCAAGAATTCCTCAATATAAAATATCTAGTGAAGGTGAGCGAGCACTTTTATTGATTGTACAAGATTTGATTAAGAAAGGTGTGGTTGAAGAAACAAGAGGAAATGTCTGTAACAGTCCTGTACTACCGATTCTGAAACGAACTGATCCTGCAAAGCCACCAGTTTATAGGTTTGTTATCGACCTTAGAGAAGTTAATAAGATTGTAATTCCACAGTTTCCTGTAGTCCCAGACATTACTGCCTTGTTGACATTGATTCCTGCTACAGCCACTTGGTTCTCAGTCATCGACTTGAAGAATGCCTTTTTCAGCATTCCGATAGCCGAAGAAAGCAGAGATATTTTCGGCTTCTGTCTAGGAGGTCGAAGTTTCAGATTTAAACGCGCTCCACAAGGCTATTGTGAGAGCCCATCTATTTACAGTCAAGCATTAAAAAGTCAGTTAGATTCCTTTGTCCTTCCTCCAGGTTCTGCCCTAGTACAGTATGTAGACGATCTTCTAGTGGCTGCCGATGACAAGGAAACTTGCAAAGCAGCTACAATTTCGTTATTGCATCATTTGTCTAATTTGAATCATAAGGTGTCACCTTCGAAAATGCAATATTGCTGCCAAGAAGTGACCTACCTAGGTCATCTCTTGTCAAAGGAGGGAAGGAAGCTGACCCCAGAGAGAATAAAAGCAATTACGCAGATGAGTGTTCCACGCACACAGAGAGAAGTGCGTGCCTTTCTAGGCATTACCTCTTACTGTAGGCAGTGGATCCCAAATTTTTCTCTTTTAGCAAAACCATTGGTAGCTTTGACTGGGAAAAATGTTCCGAGTCCGGTGCCATGGTCTGCTGAATGTCAGGAGAGTTTTTCTGAGTTACGAAATGCATTATGTTCAGCTCCTGTATTGGGTACACCCGATTACAGCAAGCCATTCACGCTCTATGTTCATGAGAGAGAAGGTTGCGCGTTGAGTGTTCTGACACAGAAGTTTGGTGACAAACAACGCCCTTGTGCGTATTTTTCATCAACATTAGATCCGGTAGCTAGAGCGTTGCCTAGTTGTTTGAGAGCTACAGCGGCAGCTGCGGCTTCCATTCGACAATCTGCTGGTTTGGTGATGAACAACATGCTAGTGGTCATGGTTCCTCATGCAGTGGATACACTCATGAATCGAACAAAGACACAACACCTTACCAGTGCGAGACTATCTGGTTACGAGCTGACATTACTAGCGAGTCATATTCAGATCAAAAGATGTAATTTATTGAATCCAGCAACGCTGTTGCCGACTGATCAAGAGTCGAGTGATTCCGAGCCACATGATTGTTGTTTTAAAACGGAGGAAGAGACAAAAGGACGAATAGACTTAAAGGATACTCCGTTATCCGATCCAGACGGCACGCTGTATGTGGACGGGTCATGTTTTAAATTGGAGAATGGTGATGTGACTGCTGCTTACGCAGTAACGACTTTGAAGACGATTGTGGAGACTGCAAGAGTGAGTCAGAATTCTGCCCAAGCTGCAGAATTAATAGCTCTAACAAGAGCGTGTGTTTTAGCTAAGGGAAAGAGAGTGAATGTCTTTACAGATAGTCAGTACGCATTTGGCGTGGCCCATAGTTTTGGCCGTTTGTGGAGAGAAAGAGGTTTCATTACGTCCCATGGGACTAAGATCCAACATGGTCAGCTAGTTAACGACTTGTTGGAATCTCTAACCTTGCCGACTGAAGTTGCGATTGTAAAGTGCAGTGCTCATAAAGCAATCACGGATGATGTTGGTCGCGGGAATGCTTTTGCTGATGAAATTGCTAAACAGACAGCTAGAGACACGATGAGCAGAATGTATGTTGCTACGTCTGCAAGATGGATTGCTGACTCCGGAATGTGTGAGGATACTATGGAAAGTGTGAAAGAGATTCAGAAAGAAGCAACTGAGGAAGAAAAACGTGTATGGAGAGAAAGTACGGGCAAGTTGGATTCGAATGGATGTTGGACTGATTTGACAGAACAGCAGCGTTGGATGTTACCTGACGCGTATGTGCTTGCAGTGGTGACAATGGCGCATGGAGTAGCGCATATAAGTTCTAAAGGAATTGTAAGATGTTGGCTCCGGTCTGGAAGAATGATGGAATCAGTAAGTGTGCGGAGAGAGTGGTGAAAAATTGTATGGTATGCCTGATGCATAATCCTGGCAAGGGAACTCCAACTCCAGCTGGTCATTTCGCTCCACCTTCCTGCCCCTTTGAAGTGATTCAGTTAGACTTCATTCACATGGATCGCTGTAATAATTTAAAATATGTCCTAGTGGTAGTTTGTGCTTTTTCCAGGTGGATCGAAGCATATCCACTAAAGGACAATACTGCCCTATCAACTGCCAAGATTCTTCTCAAAGAATATTTCCCTAGGTATGGAATGCCACGGATTGTATGGTCAGATAACGGAAGTGAGTTTATAGGGAAAGTTATGCAGAGTGTGTGTGCCGGCCTAGGTCTGAAGCAAAAGTTCCACAGTGCGAACCATCCCCAGTCTGCTGGTTTAGTGGAGGGTTACAATGGCACCCTTAAGCTGAAATTAGCTAAAATACAAGCATCCACAGGTTTAGCCTGGCCAGACGCACTTCCTTTGGCTTTGTTATCAACGAGAGCAACTGTACATTCTAGAGTGGGGCTTAGCCCCTACGAAATAGTTTTTGGCCGCCCGGCAAATATTTGGGGTGTGCCGAGGCCTAAAAAGTTTTGTTCTCTAGAATATCCTATGTTGATAGACTACCTGTACGACTTGACTGCTAAATTGAGTCTTATTCACCAACAGGTTTTCGATGCATTGCCAAAGCCTCCGGAGAGTCCAGGGCATCAGCTGAAACCCGGCGATCAAGTTGTGATCAGAAATTTCGCAAGGACGAAGAACTTTCAGCCGAGATTTGTCGGACCCTTCCAAGTCCTACTGGCAACGAGAACAGCGGTTCGTGTGGCTGGACGCAAGCATTGGGTGCATGCATCCCATGTAAAGCGTGTGCCTTTGCCACTTCCTTACGACGACTGGGTGAAGAAGGGAATTGGTTCCTCCGAATTTGAAAGCACGCCAAAATTCATCCCCTTCAGCGATGCCGAATTGATCACTGACACTCCAAGCTCTGACTCTCCTCCAGAAAAGACTCTTTTGAACACTGAACATTTGTCCCCTGCATCAGAAAAAACTTTGTCATCTGCGAACTTGAACACTGCAACAGCTACCAGTGAAACGCTATTTGCTGATCAGACAGTACCTGCGAAGCAAAGATATAATTTACGAAACCGTAAAATGGACAAATAAAGCAGGCAACTGCCTATCGTGATATTTTTAAATTTTGATCTTTTGCCTTCAGCCAGGAAGTTTGCTATTGTTTTATTATTTTTAAATTGCCTTGCCGTCTGGGTAGCCGTAGGGTCGTGGCTGTGTGCCTAGTTGAATTTGCAGGGGTCTGACACAAGGTCGATCTTTCTGTTGGTTCTGGGAACTCCCAGGGCTGATAGAGGCATTTTCATCTACGTACACATCATCAGTGGTCGCGAGCGGATTGTAGAAGATGGAGCTTCCTGCGCTGCAACGAGAAAATGTGATTCATGTTCGCAGAAACAGACTTTATAGAATTCTTCACAGCAAATGCTTTTTGATGCAATGTGCCATTACATTCTTGATTGTTTTGATAACGTTGGTGGGTGGAATCGTCTTCAGTATAAATTTGATTTTTGTGCCAGTTACTACAATACCTCCCCTTGATCCTGCTACTTCTACTGTTTCTTCTATACACTCTTTTCATTTGTTTCCCGAACATGAGCAAGCTCGACGCTCAGAGTTCATTAACAACACTTTTGTACAGCTCTTGCACCAACACCAACTGGTAGTTAACACTACAGACTGCTGGGTGTGTGGCTTGATACCCCACACTATGGATAAAGGTATTCCCTATCTGGTTTTGCCTTTTAGCTACAATGGATCATTTCAGGCCCTTCAAACCATCTTTGCTTATGCCCTTGAGACCTATCCTCCACGTCCACCACGTTCCACTAAATATAACTCTGCCAACAAAGCTTTAGTCCAGGGAATTATTGACATGGTCAAGGACGTCAATAATACTCCATCATACCCTAGAGACGAATTACGAGTATATTTAAGTTGGAATACTTCAGAGTATCGCCTTAGTTTAGGAGAAAGCAAGCGTAAAAGCTCAACTCCAATCTGGGTCGTACCTCACCGAGGTCAGGTCTGTTTGCAAGGGAATGGGAGAAATCCGAGAGCTCAGCTAGGGAGGAGTGAGTGCGTAGAGACTTATGTGTTTCCGGCTAACTCTTCCCCTGCTTTTCTTACTGCTAGGGGTACTTACTTCATCTGTCGAGATAGAGCTTATACATGGTTGCCTGCCGACTTTTCAGGATCATGCTATATTGCTCGATTATTGCCTCCGACATACACTGCTTCATCTGATTACCACAGAACCAGAGTAGTGAGAGGTGTCTTCAGCAAGGAAGATACTGCTGGTCAGGAAGCTGGAGACTTCTTCAAAGGCTTCCTTCCGTTCTGGGGGCCTATGGCCAATAGTAGAAACATACGTCAGCTAACACGGGTAGTTGAATCTACTATTACCGAAACTGCTGGTGCCCTTAGCAATTTGACAGCTGAGCTTCAGGCGGATAGACTCATGACGTTGCAGAACCGTATGGTTCTAGACGTTATCCTTGCAGATCGAGGTGGGGTATGTAGAATGATCCAATCGAGCTGCTGTGTCTTTATTCCTAATAATGCTCCAACAGTCTATGAGGCGATCTCTAAGCTACACAAGATTTCCGACTCTATTCACGTAGACAAGGGAAACTGGTCCTTCATGGAGTGGTTTTGGACTCTGATCTCGACGTGGGGATGGAAGGTTCTAATGGTCATTGGTGTCATCTTAGTATTCCTATTCTCATGTTGCCTGATTATCCAGTGTGGTCCTGCTCTGTGTAGTCTTTGTGCTGCAACTTGTTTTAGGAAGCCACCTGCGTTTGGAGAAAAGGCACGAGAAAGGATGATGATACAACAGCATGTCACTGACCTGATGAGCATAGAATTAGACTCTGACATAGACTGAGTAATTGCCTATGTAAGGGCAAAAGGAGGGTCTGAGGTTCCGTGACGATTTGAACCCGTGTTTTCAATATTGTCGGAAATACATAATATTGGTATCAGCGAACCGCAAATGATCCATTTAGTATATCCTGGTGTTTTCGCTACACTACGAGCAAGAGCACTCCTTTTATAAACACATTTCTGATCTACCCACGGCATCCATCTTAGATCATCACCGCCATTTTGTGTTTCTTGCCCTCACATACGCAATAACCTCTGATCACTTCATTTTGATTAAGGACACGTAGCCTTAGCCGGAGATTCACCTCTCTAGTGACACGTGCACCTTAGACCAGATCACGCTGTAGCTGCATGACTCGGCAAAGGCTGCCTCCTCTGCCCGAGGCCAGTCCTGCTAAACTGGTCTTCGTGTCCATTGTCCTGATCACGATTAGGCGGCCGAAGCCGGTAGCCTTGCCCATTTACAACCTACAAACATCTCTTATCCCGCTTTTCTATCTTCCACACCTGGCTCCGTTCCTTTCTTTCTGAATCTTTATTAGGGGGAGGTAACGAAATTTACGATGAGGCGGTCCAGCTCTTGAATGCAATATTGACAAGGGATTGTGATGAACTAGTGGGAACCCCTCTTCGTAGATGTTTTTGTAACAGATTTTATCAACGGTTCCTATGTACGCCAAATATTTATTGTTTATGACACAAAGGTTTTGGGAAGGTACCAACATGTAAAGAATTCGCCTGAAGGCCAAAATTTAGTATATAAGGAGCAACCCTCTTTGTACAAATCGAACAGGCTCCTAGTTACTGCCCATGCGTAGTTTCTGTGACTTCTGTGTCCCTGCAGTAATAAACCTTTGGTCTTTGACGCCACCATCGAGAAGCCCGTGTTTCTGTTCATTTGTGCAACAAGGCAGGTGGAACTCCGGGGTCTTTGGGTGTTGTTCCCTGACACCTCTGGACGGAACCAAAAAGTCCAGAACTCCAGTTCCCCACCCGGGACAAATGAACACCATCCCCCAAATACATACTGTCACCAGTAATACAACCATGCGAAATAGAATGCAGTGTATTGGAACGGAACAATCTACTCACTTTGTTATTAATTTTTCTTACTGAATGATTCAGAGCCGAAACAGAAATAGCCCCCCGCCATACTTTTCGTGGGATCATATGGGACCACGCAATTGTGCACCCTGGAACTCTCCTCGCTAACCAACTTACAGTGGAAAGCATCGCCTCAAGAAGAAGTCGTCTACCAGTGGTGACCAAATCATTGCCCCCAAGATGTACTATAACTATAGACGGCGGTGACCTCGTCCGCCCTAGCAAACCCTCGAAAAATGATTGAAACTGGTCAATACAGAGTCCGCCCCTTCCGTAGAAGGACACACTGTACCCGTATTCCCCAGCCACGTGAATCATGTCACCTGCTTTGAATACGTCCGCGGCACGCCTCACGTATGAGTGGCCCACGACCCACACCTCCTTTTTCACAGCCGGTGATGTCTGACCGCTGGCCCGGTGTTGGGTCGACTGCATAGTCCGCCCCGCCTCGTAGGCTTGCGCAACTGAAACCAAACAAAAACAAGAAGCGTGAGTACATCATTACAGCTTCACAACATGTGCAACCGCACATACCTTTTATAACAATTGGGGGACCAACGCCCCACACGTTTTACTTGTTCTACATTCAGACCCCTGGCTGTAGCCTCTGTAGCAGCCCCTATCCGAAAGGAATGGGTCCCAAACTCGCCCGGGTTCAAGCCCGCAGCGGCAATCGACATCGCAAGCACCCGCTGAAACTGAAACCTCGTCAGTGGGGTGGAGTCAGCATGTCTCAACAAGGTCCCCCCCCATGATGCCACCCTTTGTGCTAAATATTCCTCCACACAACTCACCGGGCACATGGAGGACCCGGGAATCCTTTGTATGATTATGCAATCACCCATCGCACCCTGATCGGTCTTGGACCTGACAAACGAGACAGTCATTGTCCCCCCTCTGACCTGAACGTGCTCTCAGCACAGTCCCCCCATCACATCCTGCTTGTTCCTTGCCACTAGTTCGCTTACCCGCATAGCCCCATGGAATGCCAGCGTAAAAGCGGCTCGGAATACCACTGTTTCATACTGGGATGAACACGTTGCAGGGAGTATGGATAATAACAGGGCCAACCTATCCAAACCTATCGGGCGCCTTTCATCTACTCTGCGACCCTCAAGGCGTTGCCACCCACGTAGCGCTTTTTGCACAACGAAAGACGCTGTCGGGTCCTGGATCCCATGAGCCCTAGCCACAAAGGAAATGGCGGCCCGATGCCTCTGGGCCGTAGCCACCGATTTGCCTGCCTGATGTAAGGACAGCAGAAATCCTACTACAGACTCTTCCTGACCCCAAAGCTCCCCCCTAGCAGCCCCCAAAAAGGCCCAATAGGAACGGAACGCCCCTTCATATGCCTTCCTCGTCCTGGGTGCTAAACTCTCTCCCACGAGGTTTTGTAGTTCGGGGCACCGAGAGACCAGAGAGCTTCGGGGAAGGGTGCCGCCACCGGGTCCGCTGTGGGCAGGAAACCCCAGAAGGCCTGCATACGAAAACGAGAAAGTGCATCAGCCGCATAGTTCAGCACCCCCGGCACATGTCTTGCCTTAAATAGCACATTCAATTGCATACACAGTAATACAATTTCCTTGAGCAATCTCAGAATCCATTTGCATCGTGCTGCCTGGCTATTGATACATTCAACCACGGTCATGTTATCAGACCAGAATACCACAGAGTGATCTCTGAACCCCTCGGGCCAAGTTCTCAGGGCCACCAGAATGGGGAAAAGTTCCAGAAAAGCAATGTTACTTGTCAGTCCACTATCATGCCACCATGACGGCCATTTCTGTGCCGACCACTGAGTGCCGAATATGGCACCGAAACCAATGCTCCCTGCCGAATCTGTCCACAGCCCCAGCTCCTCAGAGGACACCGCCGGTTTGTTCCAGACAATTCGACCATTGAAATCCACCAGAAATGCCAACCAAATGCGCATGTCCTGGCGAACCTCTGCCGAGAGCCTTGTGCGATGATGACCTTCCTTCAGGCCGACCATGGCTTGAGCGATCGAGCGGGAAAAGGGGCGGGCCATCGGTATTACTCTTAGGGCAAAATTCAACTGTCCCACCAATTGTTGTAATTGATGTAGCTTCACCTTAGACTCACTTATACACGTTTGCAGGCATGCCCTGAATCTTAACACTTTGTCTCCTGGTAAACGAAAACAACCTTCTTCAGAGTCGAGCTCGATCCCCAGAAACTCGAGGCAAGTCGAGGGACCCACAGTCTTACCAGGTGCCAATGGCACGCCAAACTGATTCATCAAGACACAAAATTCAGTCAAAGCCTGTCCACATTCCGGATCCCCGGCTGCCCCCAGAAACAAAAAGTCATCGAGATAATGCATAACATGTTGAAACCCCGTCTTCTTTGTGAAGACCCATTGCAGGAAACAACTAAACTTTTCAAAATAGGCACAAGATATAGAGCACCCCATTGGCATACACCTATCCATGTAATAGTGACCCTGAAACATGAAACCAAGGAGACGCTGATCGTCTGGATGTACCGGGAGCAACCGGAACGCTGACTCGATATCAGACTTTGCCATCAGCGCACCGGGCCCCGGGCGATTCAATATGGCTACGGCCTCATCGAAGGATGCGTACCGCACCGAACACACTTCCGGGTCTATCGCATCGTTTACGGAAAGACCACGTGGGGCTGATAAATTATGAATCAGCCGAAACTCACCCGGGTCCTTCTTGGGGACCACCCCTAGAGGGGAACAAACAAAGTTAGCAACTGGTGGCACATTAAATGGGCCGGCGACTCGACCTCGAGTAACCTCTTTCCCGATCTTTTCCTGTACCACGGTCGTATGTTGCAAGACCGATATTTGGTTTTTACATTTCGCTATACCCTGAAACTCTCCTACTGGGATGCGGAAACCATATGAAAACCCGTTCCGCAACACCCCAGCGGAAGCGTGATCCGGGTATTCGCTGAGCCAGGGAATCATTGCCATGGTATCAATCGGAGTAGGTAAAGGCGCCCCTCGGACTATATCGGACCTGTTTGGCGCCTCCTCTACCCCCGTTATCACCCGTTTTGGCTCTGCACATGGACTCAGGATGGGATGATTGCCCACACCCACCACATTCGTGCCTAAATTTGCATGACCCCTGGGGCCTCGTACATTTACCCCTGTTAAAGTTCCAACAAATCCCCCTTTTACCTGCGTTGCCGGTCGGCCTCGAGTGGTTGTCGTTACTCGTACCTGATCGAAAGGGCGTCCCCGCATATTGGCGGGAGGATTCACCCACGCTACTCCCTACCAGTGGCAACCTCAACATACCAGTATCTTCCATTTTGGACCAAGACACAGAATCATAACAATCCCAAGTTAAGTTTTTATCATGTTCTTTCGCTTTTCTGAAAATATTATCGTAACAGAACCAGTGATTGCCCTCGTGTGATACAGAATACCCCATGATCCGTGACTGATAAATCGGCAATTCGGACAGTAATTCGGGCCTACGTTCACCCATGATGGATGTAAAAATCCCCCACGCTTTGCCCCAATTGCCAATGTTTTCATTTACCTTAAAGGCGGCCATCTTTGCGCGCCAAACACTCGGATGCATGAGCTCCTTCTGGCTCTTAACATGCTCCATCTCATAATGATCGGTAAGCAACGAGAAGATGTTTATATACTCCCCTGCCCATATCTTCTCTTTAATAGCCAAAGGGACATGTTGACCCAACTTTTCCCTTCGTGAGGGTGCAGACTCATCCCTCGCAATCGGCAATGGCCGCTTACCTGAACCGGAAGCTGTATCTGCGACTGGACCTGTCCCATGTGGCTTCTCTACTGCCGCAGCCGGCGATGGTGCCTTCGCCGCTTCCCTTGTTTCACGCAGTTGCTTCATCAACACCTGCGCGTCGTCAGCCCTTGCTACCTTTTCCCAACCACGCTGCTAATTGTGCTGCCAGCTCGGGCGGCATATCCTCCCCGGACACGGGAGTGACCACCACGGGAATCGGATTCCCCTCTTCCGGCACGGGAGTTGGTTCTTCGAGTGGGGTACAGGGAACCGGGATGTCTCCCCCAGCTGCTCCCCTTCTGGGCCTCTTGCCTTTTCCTCCCGGAGCTGCTCCTGCCAAAGGACGTTTCGGTCCACCTTCCTCGTCTTTATCCGCCATTCGCCTTTTTAGGTCGGTCACCTCTTTCATAAGAACACGCAGCATCTGGTCGGTAGTCATTCGCTTTCCCGCTTTCTTGGGCATTCTCCAACAGAGTATCTGCAAAACAAACAAGAAAGATTACAACGCTCAAAATCGGCTCTTCGTTCCGTCTCGAGCTCACGTGCAGCGAGGTGGTGCAGCTTCAGAGCACAGGAACAAGAGGATGCTTCCTTGGCTTGTTGCTCCTTTTATCCGTCTTCAGGGCGGGCGTAAACCCGCCCCTCCTGCCCCAAGGGCGTGGCCGGCCGCGTCAGTGTCTAGGCCAGCCCACTCCAGGGCGGGAAAAAGGCGCGCCCCGGCTACGCCGCTTCGGGCATACCAGCCGAGACTCGCCTCCCGCCCAAGATGGCTTCCCGGGGGGATCGTGGTACTCCGCCATACGTTCGGGGGGACCGAATGGTCGCCCCTTTCCACTCTTCTCTTTCCCTTCCTTTATTTTCAATTTCCCCCTTTATATTCCTCAATAAATCAAACTTAAAAAAAAAAATCATTAAAGTTTTTTTGTGGATAGCTGCGCATTTAATGGAAATAGTAAGTTATTTTTTTTGTCTACATGGACCTGTTGTGGATAATATATATAACATCCTGTTCCAAAAATTCTACACGATGCTTTTCTAAGGGGGTGAGTGGGAAGTTGCATCAGTCATGACAGAGCAACTCTCTTCTTTGTTCTCAATGCCTCTTTCTTTGCTGGCTGTACAATGCAAGCCATTTTGTGTAGCCAGTGTGTGTGTTTGTCATAGGCTATCATGTATTCTTTGTTCTCCATTCTTCTTCTTTGCTGGCCATGTGACAGTGGCCATTTTGTATAGCTAGTGTGCAAGTGTGTGTGTGAGGTCACGTGACCATTTTGTCATGGTTCTCTATGCCTCCTTTTTTGCTGACTAGTTAGTGTGTGTGTGTTTGGCTACCATATTGTCTTTGTCTTCCTTGCCTTCTTCTTCAGTGGTCATGTTTATACAGGCAATATGTGCTTCAAACACACAAAAGTGCAATATAGGGATTGAAGCACACAATGGCTGCATAAAATGCAAGAAATGGAAGCTAGCTCATCCTAGAATTTGTGGAGCAACATTGTGAAGGTTCTCAGTCAGGGCTATTTTGCCAGAGGGACTGTGCCAGTGCTGCATTCTAAAGTGCTGTGATTGGTTGAAAACGCTAAAAAGCAGTTAGCTGCTCAGTCCACCTGCCTCACAACAAACAGCTGAACCAGTTGTCAAACAACAGATTACATGTGGAGTACTACACACTGGAACTCTTTCCTGGAAGTTAGGCAAAGGCTACCTGCTTGGCTCACTGTAAATGAGGATTTTCAGGGTATTCAGCAGTATCCAAGAGTTGCGTTCACCATGGAGAAATCTCATTCGGCTACAAACATCTTGGAAGAGTTTTATAACAAGGTCTACGTTTAGCTTAAACACAGATATCTCACAATTGGATCTGTTGCCACTGCCAATGGCAGTAATATAGTGAAAGCCATCATCAATCTAATGTTGCCGAACTTTCTTGAAAAGAAGATATAGTCAGCAAATACTGGTTATCTGCACAAGAAAATGCACTCATTTAGTCATTGATTCAAAGCCTGTAAGCAGTTGAGGATTCTTCAGCTTGC
Organism: Lissotriton vulgaris; assembly: GCF_964263255.1. NCBI lineage: Eukaryota > Metazoa > Chordata > Amphibia > Caudata > Salamandridae > Lissotriton > Lissotriton vulgaris. The sequence continues at coordinate 212,992,378 of NC_141686.1, forward strand.
TGATACCCTTACGGTATTATTAGTGCGGAGATACCCTTACGGGATTGATTCCTGCGCTATAGAAGAAATTAAAATAAATAAACTATCTGTAAAAACACTTGTACAGGAGGTGCCAACACAATTGAACGCAATCTAATACATGCTAGAACACATGTTTGAGCAGTGCAAATCTATTAATCATTATGTAATTCAAAGGAGAGGAAATGCAACTGTAAAAGTCATGACAATAGAGGTGGACGAATAGGGGCTACTGGAGTGCCTGATGCAAATGCTACTTCCTTTTGAGATTGTGACATGAGGAGTGAGCAAGGCAGATAGTACCATGAGCCCAGCAATCCCATTGTTGCATCTGCTGCAGGGGCAGTAGCAAAAAGGTGGAACAACTGTTCATCATTTGCACACTAATCAAAGGCCACAAAAAAGTGTGGGTCCTCCTCCAAAGACTATATCTGTGCCGAAATACTGGATCTACAATACAAAAAGGCAGTGGGCTCTTTCATTCCTTTTACTGAAATGGATTTCTTATTTTACAAAACATGGATTGTCAGTAAAATGACTGATATTGAAGGGGAATACCAGCAATTTCAAGGATAAAGCAGCCGTTCTGAAGTGCAGCCTTCTATCTCAACACATGTCAGTGCTGTTGGTTTGCAGTCTCACAGCAGCATCGGGCACCATTGCTAGCTACTCCAAAACACACAGCAACAAGTTCACAGCCAACTTCTGCAATGGGTTGATTTCATTCAGCATGACTTCAGTCAATTGCAGAGGCTCAGACACAGTAAATGGCAGCACCAAAGACAATTCAGAAGATGTTCCAAGACTATCTTGATTACCCAACAGAGGCATACCTGGATCAAAAACCATTAACCATGGCAAGAGGGCAGATCTCAGGCTTGCAATAAAGTATTTTGCATGTCTGATAGCCAGTGTTTATTTGGAGCACGTTTTAGTGCAGTTGGCACAATTAGCACAGTCAGAAGGACCAATCTCTTGCATCAAAATATGTAGAGGGGGTGATGAATAAAATGAACTAACACTTCATTCCAAAGGATTATTGTGCTCCTAAACAAACTAAGGATGATTATGTAAATTGGTCTGACAACTGAAGTTTGGTCAGTGAGTATCCTCCAAGTGCCTCCCCTATAGTAACTCTACTTTCCAGACCAGTACATCAGAAGTTACATATAGTCCTCCTTCCATGACACAGTTTGACTGTTCACTGCTGGGTGTGCCTCTTGGTGTCTGTTCAGTCCTTGTGCTCCCTTGGGGAGGGGCGCGGGTGTGTTCTGTTCTGTGGCTGTTATGAGCTGTGCTTGTATTACGTTGACTCTGTTTCTTGTTCCGAAACTTCCTCACATTCAGTCTGTTGCTGAACCATCCCTTTGAGCTTCCCCCACCAGAGGTGGAACAAAATCTCAGACACCAGCTGGGCAAACTCCCTCAGCACCTCTAACTCTACTAACACCACCAACCAAGAACAGGGTGTGAAAAACATCAATTCCTGGATCACCCATTGCGCAGACAGCATTATCCCCATCAAGAGCAAAACCCATAGAAAATCCTCAAAAATAGCCAGTTGATGCGCCCAAGAACTCAGAACATCAAAACAAGAGAGCAAACAGTTAAAGAGGAGATGGTGCACCAGCAAGGATACCTCCAACAGGGCATCCTTCAAGACCCCCATCAAACTCTACCACTGCCTGCTGAGGGCAACAAGAAGAATGACCTTGCTGAATGCATTGAAACCAATGCCAACAACACCAAGTACCTATTTACCATCGTTAAGGAATTCTCCAACCTGGTTGCCAGCGAAACAAACATCACACCCTGTCAGGAGCTGTGTGACAACCTCATCCACTTCTTCCATGAGAAGATTGCAATCATTTACAGAAACTTAGAACCCGGACCCACACCTACAGACTTCCTTGACAGCTTGTCCATCATCGTAGCTGACACAAACCACACACTAACAACCTGGAACATGCTCACTACCCAGGAAACCACATCCACCATTAAATACATCCACTGGGGAGCTCCCACAGACCCTACTATTCTAGAAAGCTCAGAATCATCATTGACAACCAGCTCACCATGAAATCACAGATCAATGCCATCTCCTCCACTTGCTTCCTCATTCTGCACATGCTCTGCAAGATTTTCAAATGCCTTCTCCTACACATGAGACGCACCGTGACACAATCCCTCATCACCAGCCAACTGGACTATGTTGATGCCCTCTATGTATGGCTTGCTGCACACCTTGTACAGAGACTTCAGACCACACAGAACAACGCAGTCAGACTCATCCTCAGCCATCCCAGATGAACCAACATCACACCCCACCTCAGGAAACTCCATTGGCTTCCTGCACAGAAAAGATGACAATTCAAGCTCCTGACCCATGCACGCAAGGCTCATCACAAATAGGGAACCACCTACAACAACCACTGCCTAAACTTCTGCCAAGCATCAAGAATACTATGCTACACCTCCCTTTAACATGCCTATACTCCCCACATCAACTGAAGCAAAGTGGAGGATGCTCTGACTCCCACATCACAGCAAAGACCTGGAATAGCCTCCAAATGCACCTCTGGATCATCACCTCACTTCAAGAATTCCCCAGTGGCCCACAAGACTTGGCTGGTAAAATAAGCCTCCATGGCCTGCAAGTGCATGGACACCCTATCGGGTTATTAGTCAAGCTTTATAAATCTTGATTGGTTGATTGATTGAGATTTCTGGCTTTGTGTCTGGGTTAGTTGGTAGGATGTAGTTTTGGGTTCGAGCCCGGGATCACTGACATAATATCGATTACACTAATATAGATTTACAAAAATATCGAGGATAAAATATCGAATACAAAAATATTGAATTCCTATCTACAAACAGGTAAGTACAAAAATATTGAATCAAAAATATTGTTTAAAAAAATATAGTTAGTCAAAATATCGACTTTTTTATGTCTTAAAAAGAATTTAAAATTAATGAAATATAAAAAAATAACTAAAATATATTTAAAAATACTTGAATAACCTTAATTTTTTTATTGAACAATTAATTTAAGTTATAAAAAAACATACAATTGTATTTTTTAAAACATATATATATATATATATTAACATAATATTCATAAAAAATATACAATATTTTTACCGTAGGATAGCGGGAGGGTCAAATTTACTATTACCACTCAAGTGAGTGCAACAGTAGGGAAAGCATTGGATAGCGTACGTGTAAAAATTACTATTCCCACTCCAGAGAGTGCAACAGTAAGGAAAGCGTTGGATAGCGTAGGGGTAAAAATTACTATTCCCACTCCAGAGAGTGCAACAGTAGGGAAAGCGCTGGATAGCGTAGGGGTAAAAATTACTATTCCCACTCCAGAGAGTGCAACAGTAGCGAAAGCGTTGGATAGCGTAGGTAAGCATGGGCGGAAAATCCGTTTCGCTCGTGGATTTTGCGGATTTTTGGTAAATTTGCAATCCGCGAGATTCGCGAATCTCCCGCAAAATCCGCAAATCCGCGAGCAGCGGATTTCATGGCTTGCTCGCACTGTTCGCGTGAGTTCGCGGCTTCCCAGTACAACTTCGCGCCCCGCGAATAAGCGCAAAATTGCAGAAATACGATCTTAACAAAACTGAAACTACTTACCAGGTTCAAAAGTTCAGGCTCATCATTAGTAGCCATTTCCTGTAGTGCTTCCTGAGGGGCCCCTCCAGAGTTCAGTTGCCAGTTGCAACTATTATGTGACCCTGATCTGAACCTCAGAATAGTTACACATATGCCACAAAGGTCCTGAATTACAGCTAAGGGAGACAAGCAGGAGCCAGGCTGGAGGTTCAAATCCATTAATCAGCCCCTAATTCATTATTGTCAGTTGGGGCAGGGCAGGTGTTGTAACTAATTTTGCAACAATGAAAGCACTTAGCAAGTGCAAAAGATCACTAATCAGGAAGCACTAAGGAAGCAGGTGCCAGCTAAAAAAATATTCTGTGACACATTAATCAGCCCCAAATTAATTCAGGTCACTTGAGGCAGGGAAGGTGTGCTTGCGTTGCCACAATAATGTACACTGACTGGACAACCAGAGGGTGCTGTGATGAAACAGAGGGTGGCATCGGTGGGCCAGAGGGTGGCATGAGTAGTCAGAGAGTGGCAGTGGTGACAGAGAGTGGCAGTGATGAAGAAGAGTGTCCCAAACAGGCTGGACACGTAGAAACAACAAGTTCGCGAAACTTGCGACCCGACAGGTAAGTTCGCGTTTTGCGAAATTGTACAAAACCCTCGCGAACTGGCAGAAACCCGCGCGAACACAAAAAAAAAAAAATCCGCAAATTCGCGAGAATTCGCGGATTTTGCGGATTGCGAGTTCGCAAATCCGCAAAATTCGCGAACGCGAGATTCGCAAAATTCGCCCATGCTTAAGCGTAGGGGTTAAAATTACTATTTCCACTCCAGAGAGTGCAACAGTAAGGAAAGCGTTGGATAGCCTAGGGATTAGAATTACTATTCCCAATCTAGAGACTGCAACAGTAGGGAAATTTAATATTTAATATATTAATACAAATACATTAAATATCAATACCAACAAAAAATTTATTACAAGTAATTACCAATTTAATATAATATAACAATTAATCCATTAAGAATACAAATAAATATTAATTATTAAAATTCATTAGTTAATAATACAAATTAAATACCAATTAACAATGAATTAATTACCAATTAAAAATGACGAAGCCCGGGCCAAGGGCGGGCCCGTTTAAGCTTGTTGCAGCCCTGAGGAGACCGGACCGGGCCCACCCTCTAACGCCCTGTAATTTCTATATTGAAGGCTGCTCCATTGCCCTGTAAGTACTCAAAAAAGCTTATTATATTTGGTTTGGACAATGGCTGGGTGTGAAGGCAGGAGAAAGAAAGTGACGACGAGAGGGCATGTAGCTGGGACATTAGATCAATTTATTATGAGGGCAGCGTCCGTTTTGGAACATGAAATAGTTCTAACAGAGCGCCGCCTCTCCCTGGTCCCGGTTTTTGCTAAAAGATCTTTGTTGGGGCCCCTGGCAAAGGCTCATACACCAGAGCATCTGCTCCAAAGGGTTGTTTCAGTTGGGCTCTCGAGTGGGCTCAATGTCCAGCCATCTCAAGAGACGGGTAAATTAGTCTCGACTGGAGAGTCGCTACAACCGGCAGTAATGTCAGATAATCTACTGATAAACCATGATACCAACACAGTAGTATCAATCAATCAATCAATCCGCAGATTTGTATAGCACGCTACTCACCCGCCAGGGTCTCAAGGCGCTGGGGGGAGGGGCGGAGTCGCTACGGCTCGAACAGCCAGGTCTTGAGTTGTTTCCTGAAGGAAAGATGGTCCTGGGTCAGCCGTAGGTGGGTGGGGAGGGAGTTCCAACTTTTGGCCGTCAGGTAGGAGAAGGATCTTCCTCCGGTGGTGGTTCTGTGAATACGTGGTACTATGGTAAGGGCAAGGCTGGCGGATGGGAGCTGGTGGGTGGGTGTGTAGAATGTGAGGCGGCTGTTGAGGTATTTGGGGCCCATGTCGTGGAGAGCCTTGTGTGCATGGGTGAGTAGTCTGAACGTGATCCTCTTGCTGACGGGTAGCCAGTGCAGGTCTTTCAGATGGGCAGAGATGTGGCTGTGACGGGGGATGCCCAGGATGAGTCGTGCAGAAACCTTCTGTATGCCCTGGAGTCTTTTCTGGAGTTTGGCTGTGGTTCCTGCGTAGAGGGTCTTCCCGTAGTCCAGTCGGCTGGTGATGAGGGCCTGGGTGACCGTCTTCCTGTTTTCGGTGGGGATCCACCTGAAGAGCTTTTGGAGCATGCGCAGGGTGTTGAAACAGGATGACGAGACGGCTTTGACTTGCTTGGTAATTGTGAGGGAGGAGTCCAGGATGAAACCCAGGTTGCAAGCATGGTCAGTTCGCTTTGGGGCAGTGCCCAGGGTCGAGGGCCATCGGGAGTCGTCCTGGGCAGAGGGGGATGTCCTAGGATGTAGCCTAGAAGAGCCTGGTACTTCCTCTCAGCTACGCGGGCATACCGAAGGGGCTATTCCTAAAAGGAAGCAGACAGGAGCATTTATCTGGGGCAGTAAGTCTACTAGCCAAAGCTTAATAATACCAAGAAACCTGCTTTTGCAGAGCCAAAAGCCATAGAGTTTCCATGTGTAATAACCATTCCCAATGTGGCGAACAGTACCCACACATCGTGTTTAACTGAAGAAACATTGGTGACGAAATTGGGCGCCCTTATATTGTCGTCATTACAGCCCTTAGAGGGAAGATTATTACTAATAGAACAAAGGTTAACTAAAATTGAACAATTATCTAGGTAGAGTTTGGACTACATCAAGGATAAAAAGGCGAATTCTGGTCAAACACGAGCAAAGATTGTTCCAGATGGGCCTTCTCCTACTAAATCTATATTCCCTTGTAATTGTCCCTCTAATCCCCCGATAATTGCAACTCATCAAACTATTATTGATTATCCAGATGACCATTTGACCATGGCTTGTAACAACAAAACTAAAGTGCTACAACAGTCTGGAGAGGCAGAGCAGAAAATTCCACGCAGAAATCCATCAAATCAACTTAATGTTGATCAACTGAAGCCTAGTTTACCATATATTGACTTACCGCCGGAAAGCGCATCCTATGTAGTTGCTCTAGCTGCGGTCCCTAAATTGGACATTAATAGAACTGAATCATACATTGAACTAAAAAACAAATTGATTCATTGGTTGAATAATAATAGACCTCTACCAAGAAATGTGCAATGCCAAATTTTGTTTGCTAGAAGAGTGGGATGGGTGGGACGCAGACCTAAAGATGTGGAGGGGCATCGTATTGTTATTAATTTTAAGGACAGTAGGGTGGTTGAACATGTTTGTATGGGCTTTTCTAAAAACTCCCAATCGACAATCCAACCTCAGGACCTAAGTTAATTCTATCCTCCCCCTAACCGTAGTCTGACCCAAGGTTACTATGGAAATAATAGGGGTTGGCAAACTCAACATGTGAGCCAGAGCCATAGAGAGGAAGTGGGTGAAAACCAGTACTTGCTAGGTGTTCCAGTAAGTAACAGGTTTAGCGTACTAGATCCGGTAGATTGACTACCATCCACCTCCTTATCTTCAGTTATTTCACCAGGGAGGCAGAGGGTCACAATTAAAGGACGGCCCCCCGGGGGGGGGGGAAGAAACAAGACTATTCAATAACTGAGGAAGCAGGGGATAGTGATAATGGAAGACTATCCATAGTTGATTCTGATGTTGAGGTTGGAAACCAATTGTTAACGAAGGATATATCTATCACATCCGGCGAAGGAATATTATATCCTGAAGTTGTATTCCATCCTCGTTTGTGTACTGACCACTTAGGCTCACTGGAAAATACAGGGCCTGAGGAAAATGAAGGGAGTGGCCTAGAGGGCTCCAATGTTGGCGTACAATTGTTGTCTTGGAACATTGCGGGCCTTGTGGCCAAATTTGATTTACCGAACTGGGCAGACTTTATTTACTCCCATGGGATTTGCCTCTTACAAGAGACTTGGGCCCTAACTCCCGTTCACAGAGTGGGGTTTGTCACATATTATCAGCCAGCTGTTAAGGGCCCTAAAGGTAGACCATCGGGGGGTTTGTGTATATGGGTGGGACTTCACCTTGGATGTGTGGTGAAAAGAGTTGATACCCACTGCCCAGATATAACCTGTATTCTCCTGACCCATAACAATTTAGAAAACTGGCACTCATTAATATCTATTCCTGGCCAGTCCAGTATGGTGGGAATTCCCTGACATTGGATTCCTTGACAAGTTTTTTTAACTCTCTCTCGGGTGATATGCATTTTCTAATTGGCGGGGACTTCAATTGTCACTATGAACCCCTCAATGTATTTGTGAAACCTATTACTACTGATGAGGGTGCAATTTGGTTAGTTCCACCGCCAAACACATACTCGGCAAAGGGGTGGACCCCACTTGTCCTTCAAATGACTTCTCTTACTCTTACATTTTCTCGCAGAGCTGAAAAAATCTTGCCGAAAAACAGAGAGGGAATGGAGAAGATCTTATGATCCTGCTCTGAAAACTCGGTATTTCACTGAGCTGAAGCTCTACCACAGAGCTATTTGCAGAACACGAGCCGCATTTTACGCTCGGGAATTTGCAACCAGCTCCAATCCATCAAAACTGATCTTCAAGGTCCTGAAGGACCTTATGAAAAATAGAGCCACCTCGGAGGTGATTTGCACAGACTCCCACTGTGATAATCTGGCCTCCTTTTTTGTGGAGAAAGTGAAAAAAATTTACCAAGGATTTGATATACACCGCCAGAATCGAGAGGCTATCGACCCCGATGCGGTGGGATATGAGACCCTTGCTATGCTACCAGACTTGTCTATTGAGACCTTTGACAGGCTTAGCCTCAGGGTCAAGTCAGGTTCGCCTTTAGACCCGTTAAAGCCAGCCTTTATCAACACACTTTCCCCGATGTGCCGAGCTCCCATATTGAATCTTATCAATATGTCATTGTCCAATGGAACGGTACACACGGCATGGAAACAGGCAGTGGTTACTCCTATATTAAAAAAAGCCAACTTAGACCCCCGGTTGCCAGAAAACTATCGATCTTTATCCCTGTTGCCTTGTATAGCCAAAGTAACAGAAGCCCATGTCAACTCTGTTCTGTCTGAGCATCTGGCTCGTAACCAGATATTGGATTCCAGTCAGAACGGCTTCCGGCCGGGACACAGTACCGAGACGGCATTACTTTACATCATGGAACATCTCCGCCAGGTACTTGACTCGGGTCGTACAGCAGCGCTTTTACTATTAGACCTAAGCGCTGCTTTCGATACTGTGTCCCACCATATACTGATCCAACGCTTACAGGAGGCTGGAGTGACTGACGTCGCTCTCCAGTGGTTTCGATCTTTTCTATCGGATCGATCCTTTAAAGTGGCTATACCACCAGGCCAATCCGCCACCTATTCCCTGGAGCTGGGAGTCCCACAGGGATCCTCGTTGAGCCCTACAATGTTCAACCTCTATGTGAAACCGTTGGCTGCTGTCGTCAAACAGTGGGGTCTAACGATTGCCTCTTATGCGGACGACACACAGCTAGCGGTGACACTTAGTGGAGACCCTGAGGTGGAGGCCCCCAGATTCCGAGCGGGTCTTGTGGCAGTAGCAAGCTGGCTTCGCACCAACTGCCTTCAGTTGAATGCCACCAAAACGGAGGTGTTGGTACTAGGGAAGCACGCTGAGCTATGGGGAAACCAGTGGTGGCCATCAGAGTTGGGTGTCACTCCTATTCCAGCATCTGGAGTGAGAAATTTAGGTATTTGGTTGGACTCTGCGCTCACCTTCATGGATCATACTAAGAAGGTGGCTGCCACGTGCTATGGCATTCTGCGGGGAATAAGGCCGGTTTTAAAGTATTTTGATCCCCCTACCAGACAGCTTGTGGTCCAGGCCTCAATTCTATCTCGGCTGGACTACGGCAGCTCGCTGATGTTAGGGGTGAATCAAGCGGAGGCCTCTAGGCTTCAAAGGGTGCAAAACGCTGCGGCACGGGCCATTGTGGGCCTCCCCAGACATTGTTCAGTGTCTGGTACTATCATGGCCTTACATTGGCTACCGGTCAGACAGCGAATTAAGTTCAAAGCGCTGTGCCTTGCCTTTAAAATTTTGAAATCTTCTTCGCCGCCGGCACTTGCCAACCTACTCACTCCCTATATTCCTTTGAGATCCTTGAGATCGGAGGCGCTCCACCGGGCTGTCTGTCCACGTTTTAAACTGAGCAGAATGGGTGGCCGCTCCTTTAGGGTGCTTGCGGCAGGTTTATGGAACTCACTCCCGGTGCACATCCAAGCTCTTGATGACTTGCTCGCCTTCAGGAAGGCGATTAAAACTTTCTTGTTTCCCGTGTCTGAATAGTTGCCTTTTTCTTTTATTGTGTGTTATGTTATAGTGTCTGTCAAAGCGCCAGGACGCCCCTTTGCTGGGGCAGCTGTGCGCTATAAAAATATAAATAACATAACATAACATATAAGGGCTTGTAATTGGCGATTCCCGAATGATAATCCAGGGCAACCAACCTTTTGAAAGATTAGGCCAAGCATCGGAAATTGATTACTTTTTAATTAGTATAGAATTCTGGCATAAAGTTCTAGATTTTAGTGTTGTGCAGCGCATTGAAAGTGACCATAATCCTCTGGTCAATTTGTTAGATCTTTGTTTGAACGACACAGACCAAGGTTTTGTAATCCCTCCTAGACGTGATCTCTGAATAGTTGATGGAGGGAGGCTTATTCGCTGGGCCACACTTAATCAATCCACAGAAACAAAGGCAAGAATGTATAACAGTATAATTCCTTTGATAGAAAAGGCAAGCATTGTTTCAGAAAACCCTCTTAATAGTGGTACTGGTGAGGACCTGGGAGAAATCCACCAGGAAATGGTTGTAACGTAATACCAGGCCTACCAAGAGTAAACACCGTGGTGATAAAAACCTGTGGTTTAGTAGGGGATGTAGGGTAGCAAAGCGAACTCTGCTATCATCCCTCAAGGAGGGTAATCGGTTACGTATCAAGGAAGCAAAGGCAGATTAAAAAAAAATATTTTTAAAGTAAAATCAGAATGGGAAGCAGAAAGATGGCAGGCTATCAAGTTTGCCTTAGACGCAAAAGACGCGAGGGCCTTCTGAAATTTGGTCTACACAGGGAAGCCAGAGGGCAAGACTACTACCGACCCAAATATCTGTGAGGAAGCATGGTGCCTATATTTTAAAGAATTATATTCAAACTTGTTAATTGAAGCAAGCGAGTTGCCGGTATGTCTTTTAACTCCCGATCCCACATGGTGTATACCACCCTGCACAGTGGCTGAGGTGCAATTGGCCTTAGCTAATCTCCAACTGAATAAAGCGCCAGGATTAGATAGGATTCCCAGAGATCAGTATAGAGACGAACAGGTAGTGTGGGTACCTTATCTTCAATTATTATTTAATGCAATTCTTCAGGGCCTTCCAGCTCCCTGTACGTGGGCAGGGTTGGAGATCATCCCCGTCTATAAAAAGGGGTCGCCTATGGAACCGGCCAATTATAGGCCAATTAGCCTCATCGATGTATCTCAAAAAACTTATGGAAGGGTGTTATTACAACGACTGCAGGAATGGATTAGCGCCCAAGATATTTTGACCCCGTTACAAGCAGGCTTTAGGGCCAAAACTTGTACTATAGTTGGGCTCCAGGTAATTTACTGGAAGCATGTCGTTTTGGAAGGTGGTAGCCTATATTTAACTTTCGTGGACTTGAAATCGACATTTGATATGGTAGACCGTAACCAGCTGTGGAGTATTTTGCTGGCTATGGGGGCTCCACCATATCTATGCTTTCAGTTTAAACGACTCCATGAAGTCTCCTTTTCTAGAGTAAGGTATGGCAAGAATGGCAAACTGACAGCTCCATTTCCTGTTGACAAGGGGGTTAGGCAAGGTTGTGTGCTTGCGCTGACCCTTTTCTCCCTCTTATTAAATAGGCTGATAGAAGACCTTCTCTCCGTCAAGGATATAGACTCCCTGAAATTTGCTCTTCACAGATTTCCCGCACTAATGTTTGCAGATGACACCCTGCTGCTCTCAAAGTCAGCTATGGGCATGCAGCGTGTGTTAAATGTATTTAGCCAGTTTTGTAAAAAGAGGAACCTTGTGGTCAACATTAATAAAACTAAATATATTTTTTTAAGGCTAATTCCATTAATTGCCCTCATCCGATGATGGAAGATAGACCCCTTGCTTGGGACTCTCACTGAATGATAAAATGGGGTGGGGTCCTCAGATGGATAAAGCTAATTTAAAATGAACCCAGGCTGTGGGGGGAATTTTAAAAGTCCAGAAGAATTGTTTTTAAAAAATGATAAGCCTACCACTTGAAATATATAAAGTCCAAGCTAGGTCAGCATCCCTATATGGGGCGGAATTGTGGGGGCATAGACCTTCTAATGCCCTCACATTAACTGAAAATAATTTCATCAGACAAATTCTGACCCTGCCGAAAAACACACCACTAGTACCGCTAAGGATGGATTTAAATATTCTTCCAATTGCTGATGTTATTGCAACACGTCCGCTGCTTTATTGGCGGCGGTTGTGGAGTACTTCCAAGCAGGCCAGCTATAGGGAATAATTAAAAGCGGTAATGACAACACTAGGGGCAGACAGTATACCTTGGTTATCATTTGTAAGGCACTCTTTTAGCCCAATTGGCATGGAGAATCTTTGGTTAAATCCAGAAGTTTCATGCTCTGACACTACTACGAAAACTTTGGCAAACGCACTAAAAGAGTACAAAATAATGAAAATGTATCGGTCAGCAAATCTATCGAGCCTTACATACAGGTTTCTGGATTTTAAGTGCCAATATGAATATGAACAGGTGCTAGATTCTATACAACCTATGTTAGCAAAAAAGTTGTTCCTCCAATTTAGATATGGAACTCTCCCACAACATGCAACTACAAATAGGTGGGCGGGAGTTCCTAATCGCCTTGCGGAGGAGCAAACTGTAGTCCACGTAATGCTCTTCTGCGCGGCATATAAAAAACCTAGGCAGAAATGAATCATTCAATTGTGTAGGAACCTGGGTATTAGGAATTACCCTTATTTTCCTAAAAACAGAAACTGACCCGGTTCAAATGGTTGCAATAGCAAAGTTTTTGTTTTCTATGTGGTCAATTCGTAGGAATTTAATAAAATCGGATTAGATCACTAGTAACCTATAGCACCCTCTTTTTTTACCTGGTAGCATGGTCAATTTATGGAGTATTTAACTCTAGCTTGAGGTGGAGGGAGATTTAGTGGTATGTAGTTTGGGATCGGGAGATCAGTGCAGTATTTTTAGAATTTTATGAATTTGTATATCACATTTCAATTTTTATAGTGTGATTTAAATCAATGAAATTCCCACAATTAAGATTTTTAAAATAATGGTATTATCTTATTATGCCTAAACGCCAATGTATGTTATTATTTTATACCTCTAATATACCTTGGATCTGTAATTGTCGACAATAGAATGTGCTTTTACGGTTATCTACAACAGCAATAACGTTTTTGGAATTGAATTGAAAATATTTAATTAATTACAATTAAATTACTTCCCACCCTATTCACCTATAAACCCACAACCTGCTATGGAAAATAAATTAATACAATTATTATAATTATCAATTAATCAATTTATTCAAAATAAATACCAATAAATAAATTAATATATTTAATTAATTACAATTAAATTACTTCCCACCCTATTCCCCTATAAACCCACAACCCACTACGGAAAATAAATTAATTAAAATTTGCATAATTATCAATTAATCAAATAATAAAAATTAATTACCAATTAAAAAGTATTTAATTACAATTTAAAATTAATTAACAATCAATTCAAAATAAATACCAATACATAAATTAAAATATTTAATTAATTACTATTAAATTACTTCCCACCCTATTCCCCATTAAACCCACACCCTGCTACAGAATTAAATTACGCAAACATTAAATAACAGAAAATTCATTACTTAAAATAAATTATAATAAAAATATACACTTTTCACATATATACTAACATACAAAGCACTTTAAAAAATTCGATATATTTCAGTACCTATATTATATACTTCGATATTTTGACTTTTTATATTTATAAAAATCGATAATAAATTACTTACCTTAAATTCGATATTTTTGTTGACTATATTCTGTCCATTCGATATTCTGTCCATTCTATATTTTTACTTCGATATTACTGTCAGTCGATATTTTGAATTCGATATTTTGTGTAGTTACCCAATCTCTACCTGTGACTTCGTAGATGTTTTGTCACCTACTTTAGGATCATTGGTCTTGGAATCTTTATCCACATGAAGAAATTGGCTAACTCCTAAATATAACCAAGGCATGGAAAGGTTAATGTCATCTTTGGACTACACCTATGGAATATGGAATATAGCACTACTATGCCTTCCAATGTAGTGACAGGACAAACATAACTCCAGTACTACCACTGTAGTCTCACTGCTGCAATGTGAAACTGGTAGCCTGGTCTTTCAAATCAACACTTTCCATAGGAGGAAACTTTCCTTTTTAAATATTAATGAATGACTCCTATGTAGACCACAATACAGGTTGCATTCCATTTAAAAGTAAGCCATGTAGAAATTAAAAATAATCATGTCCCTAAAATGACTAGCACCCAAAATATATTTTCACAATAGCAGGTTGGCTGAGTAGAAACACTAGGAAGCAATATTAAATATTATTTCTAATATTTTAGACTATGGACCAGCTAGAAAAATGTTCAAATAACTATTTGTAATATTCATTCAGACTCCAACTCAATAGTGAAATTAGAATTTCAACAAATATTAAGTAAAATAAACTTTTGGAAAGCTATATTTTCCCTATCTATAAAGTCTGTAGGCTAATTTGCATCAGTCCTCTGTGAGACCAGTCAGCCTTTGGTTGATCTTCCCCCCAGACATTTTGCCTGTTGTTGTTGAACTCATTTGTGTTGGCCCTAGGACTCTGCACACTTTATCACTGCCAACCAGTGCTATAGTGTGTTGCTCTTTCCTTTCAAACATGATTAATTTAGCTTATGCGCAGTTGACACATTTAATGTACGTCTAAGTCCCTAGTCAAGTGGTACAACATGTACCCATAGCCCGTAAATTAAATACTAATGGTGGTCCTGCAGCATACATTTAGCTACCCACATAAATAGCTCTTTAAACATATCTCAGACCTGGTGGTGCAGCCGGTGTGTGCAGTTGGAAACTGCCATTTAAAACGATCAAAATGATTGTGTTGTAACATCATACATCCACTGTGAGGCCTACCTTTACTATAGGATAACATTTGAGTGCCTTATTACATTTAATATGTGATTACATTTGTTTGGGAACAGGTAGGAAAGTTATGTTTGGCCTCTTTCAATTAAAAAACCTCTTTAATGGTAAAGTGGAATATTAAGTCACTATTCTGGAAATGACACTTTTAGAAACTTGTCCTGACCATTTGGTACATGCAGCCTGTGTCCTGGGTCACATGACTAGCGTGAGTGGCTGTTTGCCTTTGTGAATTCCTCTCAGACAGTGTAAAAAAGGTGAACTAGATTTAGTAGAATGGGTCATCCTTTAAGTAGTATACTATATTTTTCTAAATTAAATTGGGATTTTCTTGCATTGTGTTTTCACTTTACTACTGTTTGTGTGCTGCAAAACTACTTTACACATTTTGCGCATCTAAAGCTGAGTCTTTCGCTGCCATCCCTGGACATAGTCTTTACGAAGAGAATGCTTAGAGAAAAAGGGCTCCAATGCTCTAGATCACAAGACCTTGACTATTTGAGGGAGAAAAGATTGGTTAACTGGGGAAGGAGTTCATGGAAAAGGGAGGACCGGTTTCCATATCTAGATTTTTTGCCCAATAAATGGCTAAGACACAAAATCCTACAGGTCATGTGGGTATTAATCCTTGGAAGTCGAAAGGAAAAATAAAAGCAGCATTGATCCAAATGGATGGTATTTGCAAATGTGGCCTAAGGGTAAAAAATGATATTTTGCACATATTGCTTGATTGCACATTGATTTTAGCGATACGGAAAGTATTTTTATTTCCAATATTTTAAAAATATAAGGTGATTTTGCGTGCTCAAGCGGCTTGTCTCCTTATGGATATGCTATCCCTAGATATTACAATTGCTTTGGGGAAATTCCTGAAAGCAATACACAACTTTATAAAGGAGAAATTAAAAGAGGGATGCTGATTTTACATTTTTTTAAATGTCCCTCCAAAAATGAGAATTTATGGGTGAGAATTTTATGGTTTTATTTCTTTTTTGGTAATTGTGTTAAAATGAAATGTGTCTTTTAATATGGTCACTATAAAAGCAGAACGTTCTCAAGAATTGTTCTAATTCGAACTGTTAGGAAGAGACAAAGAATGCCTACTTGCTCACTTCCTTTAGTTGTTGGGAGTAAAGCCAGCTTTGAAGACTAATAGTAAGGGTCAAAACAGGATCCCCTACTAACCTGTCTGCTCCACATGTTAAGAGACAAAGGTAAGGCTATTGAAGCCCCATTTGTAAGGCTCTTTAACAAACCTATACTCCAGGGATCAGTTCTTAAAACTTTCAAAAGATCAAGGGTGAATCCTTTTATAAAAAAAGAGGACAACCTCAAGGTAATCAAAAAGTATCATCCTATCTCTCTCATTCCTTATTCAGCAAAACTGTTGCAGTCGTACGTGGTTCAGGAACTCTGAGACATATGTACAACAAACTGGAGGAGCACAGATTAGCTCCTAAATTGCTAACGCTGCACTCCGTCAGTAAAAAAATGCAGGAGTGCGCCGTATTTACAATGATACGGTGCACCCCTGAGTTTCCACTGGTGCTAAATTAAGCTGCCTGGCGCCAACGCAGGCACCTTTGCACCATAATGCAATAGTGTGCAAGGGTGCCTGCGTTGGGGGGAATGATGTTATGTGCAGGAAGGTGTGCCTTGCTGCACATAAACAATCCAGAATGGCGATTTGTAACTCCTATGTGTGCTGCGTTGTGTAGCATACATAGAAGCTGCAAATCACATTTTAAAAAAAAAATTAAGTTTATGTGCTTGTAGGGACATCTCCTGCACATACAAAATCATTCATGTAAATGTATTGTTTCTATGTGTGTTGCACAATGCAGCACACATAGAAACAGCAAAAACAAGCAGAAAGTCTGCTTGTTTTGCCGTATTTTGCCCACTATTGTTAATTTGGGGGCAGCATCAAAATCAATGGGTGTTGTGGCAGATCACCCACTGCAACACCCATTGCCCACCCCTTTCACGTGTACATTTTCAAGTGTAGCATGATAGGGTGCCTTTTTTACAAGCCGCCTTGTAAATAAAGCAATGGGCTTAACGTCACCAAAACGTCTTAAAAAGTGCTGTTTTGGTGGTGTTAAGTACTTGTACATATGCCAGTCTGTAACCTCTTGTTAAAGTCACATTAGGTGATCCATCCGGGTCACGGTTCTGAATCAGTGATAATGGTTTCAGTGAATGATCACAGGTTTGATAAGTATGCAGCTCAGACATCTGCTTTGGTATGTTACATCTGCCAGCTGCCATTGATACAGATGATCATGTAGATTGTAAATTGATACTGGTATAGCGCACTACTCACCATTAAGGGTCTCAAGGCGCTTGTATGAATTCCGCTGTGGAACCCATCCTGGCTTTCCCTGTGAGGCGTCCACTCCTGGGCACCCCCAAGGTGAAGGCCAGGCATCCTTAGCGTTGTGGGGGCCGTTGTGGAGATTAAGCAAGCTATTGCCCAGAGTTGCAGAGTGGGACTCCATGATTGGATTAGGCACCGAGGCGAGAATTATCAGGTCTGTGGAATTTTTGAGCCCAAGACCCACCGAGGCGGGGAATTGAACCCTGGTCCCGGGCTAGACCTCTGCATCAGGGTCTGCCGCTCTAACCATTGAGCCACACTTCTCCACTCACATTTTTGTTGACCGCATGGAGGCAGCAGAGCTCAAGGATATGGCCTTGAATTGGATAAAGTTCTTCCTGTAGAATCGTACTTAAGTAGTGATTCTGGGTGCATTTGTTGCTACGTCTACCCAGATTACATGTGGAGTCCTCTGAGGACGGATTTCTATCACCCCATCTCTTCACTGCATATGCTAGAGCCCTAATTAAAGCTCTTTTAGATAGGGGTTGTAGAGTGTGCAACTATGCAGATGATCCCCAGCGTTTTATTCATTTAGATAATACCCAGGCTTCACTGTTGGAATTTCAAAACATCAGGCGATTAATCTGTTGCTGGATGGGAATGAACCAGCTCACATTAAATGCAGCAAATGAGAAATCCTAATTCTAAAGAAAAAAATCGACCACTGGAGCAAGCTTTATTGGCCAGTGGAGACAGGTGACCCTCTACAGCATGTCTCTGGTTAGGAGTCTGGGCATATTGTTTGTTACTGGTTTCCGGATTGATTCCAGAACCTTCAGGGCGGGGCAGAAGGGAACCAGTGGAGAAGGCAAGGGGGCGTGTGCCCGCGGGTCTGAGCGCGCCAAGCGAGGTACCAAGGGGGAGGTGAATCCAGGGAGAGCACCTAGTCAGCCAAATTTAGTGACCAATCAGCCCGCCGGTCTACCGTAGTAGTCCAAATTTGGTATGTTGACCCCTACGACCAGAAGTGGGGCCATAGAATCAGAGGGTGATGACCTGGAGAAGGCCAGTAAGCTATTGGCACAGGTAGAGGGGCCCAGGATGCTAGGGCCCAGCCTGGGGCTGTGGGGCAACAGGGAGAGGTGGCACAGTGCTGGGGAGGAACCAGGGCTCAGCAGCCAACCAGGCTAACACCCAAGGCATTGCAAAAAAGGGCAAGAGTCCCCCTGAACCAACTCAAGGGAGTGCAGCAGTGACGGGAGCACCCCCCAAGCATCAAGACTCAGCGATTTCAGATATGGCACAGCTACTGCTACTGCCAAACTTAGGTTTGGGGGGAAATACAGTTACCATGAAAACATGTGGTCAGGTATATTTCGTGGTGGGTGAAAGAAAAGATGTGGAAAAGGGAGTATGAGGACATTTTCGATTTACTCCTGGACAAGCCTGATAGGGAGAAGTTGAAATGTGCATACTCCAGGAAATGTGGCCACTGGCCGTACAAAAAAGGATAGAAGCCATAGAAGCCAATACTACTCTTTTTGGAGATACTTATTTGCTTCTTTTTTAGGTCGTTTCATAATGACGTTAGTTGCGTAACACACATTGTAAACTTAGTGATTGTTCAAGGTAGTGATGTTTCTTGTTTTTGGAATAATGAATGATACATTTCATATGAATCAAAAGTAAATCCTTCAGAAGAATGCACATCCCTTCTAGACATCAATTTAGATGATAGTTTACATTTTCAGTTGTGAGGCATGTTGTTCTAAATAACTCACAAAACCATGAGCACTAAAGCGTTTATTATTCGCAGAAAAACAAAAATTCCCGAGTCACTAACAGTGGAAAATGGTTGCTTAAAAGTGCTTGTCACACATGAAATTAACCTTGAAGCTTTTCTTACACTTCACAAGTAGAAATAAAATGATAACTTGGGAAAGAATCACTTCAAACGTATAAACACACGTAACATATAAATATAACTAATATACATACAAAACTCTTGAGGTTCATTCTAGAATAGCTTTCACCTCAAAATCTGTCAACAACAATTATCGCTGCATGGCATAGGTTGCCAACTATGATTTTGAAATTGCTCATTTATATAAATAACCTACCTTTGTCTAAAAAAGCATATGAAATTCAGATATGTCGCTTCTCTGTGAATGAAATGGAGTGTGTCACCAGCCTAATAAAAGGGATGGCATGCTCTTAGGGCCCGATTCACAGAACTAACTTAAGACAAAATCCTAAACTTACTACCTTTTGTTTTCACAGAAGTTAGGAGTCTGTCTTAAGTTTGTCTTAAGACAAACTTAAGACAAAATCCTAACTTCTGTGGTTCAGGATTTTGTCTTAAGTTAGTTCTGTGAATCGACCCCTCCGATACTGGTAAACGCACTGTTTCACACAGACAATCAGTCAGTAGACTAAGATAGAGATTCTCTTAGTCTTTAAATTTCCCTGTTTGTAGTTCTTACAGGTTTTCAAACCAGTTGTGCAATAAGTGATAGTGAAAATGCGTGGTTGCCTCGGAGCCACCTCTTGTTTTATCAATGTAATGAAATTGATATCCTCTCATTGTCATTTTGTAGATATAATGAATTTTTTATGTATTGTGCTGCCAAGTATGGATGCCCATTTCACAATTATTTGCAACCATTTGAATATATATCAGTTGTTCAATATTTCTATCTGTATTTCTATCTATTTTTGGACCATTTTCTTGGTACTTATCCATATTTATTTTAAGTTTTGAGAATAAATGGAGTCATAAAATAGTATATTTCCACATTTATTTAAGTGCTAAACATGCACTACTTTGATTCCTGTCGCGTCTTAGCAAATTAGCAGCCAAATATAACAAAACACTACACTGACAGGTAAATATTAGCATTATATACAAATGTATCTTAACAGATGCCTGTATTTAAGGGATTATCAGCTTATTTTTAAATCCCCTGGGTGTCTATCTGCTCAGCAGTTGGTCCTAAATCTTTGAAGAACAACAGGGAGAGCCACTGACAAGAAGCACACTTTTCTGTATTACTCCACTTTTAAAAATAAATACAAATGGGAAATAGACTGTTTTCTGTCTGTATGTAGAAGTAAAAATCAGTAAAAATGGGAAACTGGAAGCCTTAATAATAATAATTTTTTTTAATAAAAAAAAATACTGTTTGGTGCATGTTTGCATCAAGTTGACGGAGCCCTGTAGCAAACAGTGATTTCCATTGCCAGAAACCACCATGATGGTGGTTCCTGCCAATGCTTTATAAAAGACCACCAAAACATGAATCAGGGACTGTTTGCTGATATTACTGGACTAGATGATGTACAACATTGTTCAGGTTCTGGAGTTCTTGGAGCAGGAACTGGTGAAAGGGAAGCAGCACCCATCCTCTCTCTTATAGGAGGTGTCAGGGATGATAGCAAGGTAGGGCACGTGGTGGGCCTGTCAATGCGAACATGGCATTGACCAGTTGGATGCAGCAGTTAATTACTTTTCCATCACTGGAAATCATCTAATGTGAATGTTGTGGTCGTAGCAACAATCAGAGAATAGTATACCTTTGTGGGGGGAGGTTGGCAGCATTTGGTCAATTGTAGTTTCAAACCACTCAGAAAACACAAATGATAGTGAGAAGCGTCAGAGAGCAGCATTAAGGGAATAAGGAGCCTTAAGTATGATGCATGCACGTTCAATGTAAAGGCACACATTTTTTATTGTGACTACCACGTGCTTAGGTCATTTGCCAATAGTGCCTTTTAGTGGCAATCATAGGCATGTCTGTACTTTAACTGAAAGCATTTCATGAACACAAGATAACTTCTACCTGATCACTAAATCATATCTTTTCTCCTTTTCATTCTGTGTTGTGTCTTAGTAAAGCTACCCAAAAACAGAAAATATATACTGCAAGGTAGTGACTCACACCCTCTATGGTTTCCACAAAGATTCCTTAATACCTGGCCATCTTCAACAATCTGATCATCTTTAATTCATTGAAGAAGAACTCTGCTACTCTGGGGATATCTGGAGACCTATTCAACTGCACAATCCTGGATTGTAAGTGGCCTAACTAACATCAAGCAATGGAAGGTGGGAACCAAACATGGCTGAGGGAATTCATTCTCCTGGGGCTTACTGATGAACCACACATTCAAGCTTTAGTTTTTGTGCTCTTCTTTGTGATTTATGCTGTCACAGTGCTGGGCAATGCTGGAATGACTTTTCTAATAAGGACTGATTCCCAGCTCCGGTCACCGATGTACTTTTTTCTTGGTAATCTATCATGCGTAGACCTATGCTATTCCACAGCAGTAACTCCAAAAACTATGGCAAATATTGTCACCTACAACAAGGCCATCTCTTTTGCTGGCTGTGCTGTCCAGCTCTTCAGCTTCTCCGTGTTTGCATCCTCTGAATGTTTTCTCCTTGTTGTAATGGCCTATGATCGATATGTGGCCATATGTAACCCTTTGCATTATTCGGTTATAATCAATGGATACGTCTGTGCACTGCTAGTGTCTGTGGCTTACAGTGGAGGCCTTCTCCTAGCAGTCATGCATACTGCCTGTACCTTTAGTCTGTCTTTCTGTGGCTCAAATGAAATCAATCATTTCTTCTGTGACATGCCCCCTCTCTGGGAGATATCCTGCACTGACACCTCCAGCAACCAAGTGCTTATCTTTGTCATTGCCACCTCTCTAGGTGCTACCTCTTGCTCCATCATAATGACCTCCTATGGTTACATCATCAGCACAATCCTGAAGATTCGCTCATCTGAGGGCAGACGCAAGGCTTTCTCCACCTGTGCCTCCCATATTACAGCTGTCTCCATCTTCTTTGGGACCATCTTCTTTATGTATTTGCGACCATCCTCCAGCTATTCTGTCACTCAGGATAAGGTGGTTTCAGTGTTCTACACAGTGGTCATTCCCATGCTCAATCCACTGATTTATGGACTCAGGAATGAAGAGGTCAAAGGAGCTCTCAGGAGACTTGTGCTTTATGGCAAATAGATTGGATCAAGTGATAATGTCAACCTGGTTTAAAATGGGGTGTAATATGTCAAATAATTAGGAAAAGGAGTTTTTCTTCTGCAAATAGGTAAAGTTTAAAAGGCTATCATAAGGTGAACATTGCGGCAAGAGCTGAGACAATGAAAACATCTTATCAAATGTAGGAATGTAGTAATAAACAATAGTTTGCAGAACTCAGCATTTGAGGGTTTAGCACCTGAGGAACAATTCATTCAATTACTTTTAAAACTGATCTGTAATTAAATTTAATCTGATTTGATTTTACGATTTGTAAAGGGCGACTGTCTCTCCTAAAGGAGCATCCTAGTGCTATGCGGAGGAGGTAAAGTGGCGACTGGCAGACATGTGAACCATCCTAAATAAATGAGTGAAAAACAAAGTGCATCAGAGGACCCAAAGATCCAGGTTCTCTGAGCTTTCCTATAATGTGTTTCTGATTCTATCAGCCTTAGTTGTGTTGGCTTGAGGTTCAATGTTCTGGTTCCTAGTACTGCCAAAGATGTACCTCCTTTTCTTCTGGATCTGTAGGCAGGTGGTTTAATGAGGTCCACTGAGCTGGATCTGGGGGTCCTAACGGTGGTGTAAGGGGTACATTTGGTTGCTAGCTATTATTTAAAAGCTCTGAAAGGGATGTATGTCGTTACAACGCATACTTTTACTCCGCGTACCATTACAACGCGGTATTTACAACGCATACCGCTACAACGCATAGCGCTTTGGGGTGCTGGATAGTGGTAAGTATAATTTACTATTCTAACTCCAGTCCCCGTGGACCCTAGGGAAGGTGTTGGATAGTAAATTAAACTTACCTCTTATCCTAGAGCGCCCCCCAGCGCAATGCGTTGTAACGGTATGCGTTGTAATGCCCGCGTTGTAGTGGTAGTGCGGAGTAAAAAATGCGTTGTAACAGGTGAATACCTCTGAAAGTAATGAATAGTACCTTAAATAAGATTCTTTTATGAATAGGCAGCCAATGAAGGCTTTTAAGGGCTGCCGAGGCAAATGATTTGTGGTGCAGTTTTAGCACTACTTGCGCCGCTGCATGTTGTTCAACCAGTAGTTTTTTTAAACTTGTTTATTAGCTACTGCAAATAGGCTGTTGTAGTAGTCTATTCTGGACAGGATAAGTGTTTCTGCAAATTTCGTTCTTGTAGTAAAAGGAATGGAATCAAAAGCTTCTAAAGGGTTTTAATGAGGTGGAAGCATGTCCTAGCAACTGCAAGAACCTGAGGCCGAAATGAAAAAGAGGTATTGAATTTTACCCCCAGATTCTTAGCCATTTCCACTGTGTTATGTGGAGCAGGAGCGTCTTCAAGGCCACCATTGCATTCGTTTAAAGGGATTGTCCTTCCCTATTAGCAGAATCTTGGTTTTGAGATGATTGAACTTCCTCCAACAGATTATCGCTTTTAGGTATAGCTTAAAGTTGTGTGCTTTATTATCATCTTTATCTAAGGACAGGATCAGCTGTGTGTCATCTGCATAGGATGTTGTTTTGATGTTAAAGGAAGATATTAGCGAAATAAGCAGGGCAAGTAGACGTTGAACAAAAGATGGCTAAGGGATGAGCTCTGTACGATGCCTGAGGTGATGGAGCATTCGATTGAGAGGAATGGACCTTGGGCTACTGCTTGTCTACGATTAAAGAAAGGATTTTATCCAGGCCAACGCAGTGCCTGATATGCCTTAGTTTTTTATCTGGGTAAGGAGAATGTCGTGTATAATAGTGTTGAATGCGGCCGACAAATCTAATAAGATCAGCACCGCATTTTTCCCTTTGTCCGCGGTTAATTTCAATGTGTCCACTATTTCTAATTATATTAAATGCTTGGGTTGAAAGCCTGACTGGCGGGGTGAAATATCTTGGCATTCTCAAGGAATCTGTTTAGCTGTTTATAGACCAGTCTTTCTATAATTTTGCCCAGGATAGGAAATAAAGATGTTGGGGGAAGGTTGGAAATTGTTGACGGGTCAATTGTCTGTTTTTTCTGAAGGGGTTTGCCGATTGCCAGTTTCCATTGTGCAGGAACTGTTGCTGCGGCCAGAGATGAGTTAACTATATTGATAAATACTGGATTGATGATGTCCATGACCTTATGAATTACCAACGGAGGGCATGCATCAAGGTTTACATGAAGTAATGGCTTGATGCGCCCAGTCAAATCAGATTTCTTCAAAGACCTGAAGGAGTGGTCCTGTATGAGTGAGATCAGGCTCAAAATCTTGGGCCAGTGTGCGTAGGGTGGAAAATTCTTTTTTGAATGGTGAGAATTTTTTGCTCGAAAAAGATAGAAATCTGATTGCATAAAGTCTGTGATGGGGAGATTTTCTTGATTAACATTTTTGGGTTAGTGAAGGACTTTACAATTGATAAAAGCATTTTCTGGCCGTTTTGCACATCTAAAATCTTTTTTGAGAAGTACTCCTTTTTTTGCTAACTTTATTTGATGATGGTATTTTTTTCTACTTATCTGTTGATAAATAACGAATATTATACAGATTCTAGACCCAGCCCCCACTTACCTGTGACCAGTCTTTTGACCAGTTAAGGCTCGTTATGGCCCTGCATCTGCTTCGCTCATGTGGCTTTTTCACACCTACTACCTCTCTCTCTCACTCCTTCTACTCATCCATTTTTTCTTTCACACCTTTTTCTTCTGCACTCTTTCTGGGCTTAGCTCAGGTTGTTTTTCCCATGCTACAACCCGTTTTCTCCTCTAGCCTTCAGTGAAGCTTGTTTACCCTTTTCAACTCACATTTTGCCTCCACTGTAGCTCTTTTGATCTTCCTTCACCTTGCTTTTAGCATCCACTAAAGCTCTTTGTCTCTATTTTCACTCCTCTTTTTGTCTCTACCGAGAGATCTCTATTTCACCCTGCTTTTTTCCTCCCCATAAACCATTTTGTTCATCGTTATTCCCTCTTTTTGCCTCCATTGTAGCTCTTTTGCTATTCTTTTACCCTACTTTTATGTATCCGCTATATATCACATATGGGCTATATACAGGGCTTGGGGTTTGTACTCACATAAGACTTGGGCTTGATTAAGATCTTGGTGGTACTTCCATTGTCCCTCAGCGGTTGAGTTTACAATTACTCCATCAAGCTGATGGATTTCCGCCCGCCATATTTTGATGTTGGTTGGCTGAACCACCGTCAGCATTGGCAAACTGTTTCACATAAATGGTACGTCGTTGTCAATGCTGTGGATGCTCTTCCTGCTAACATCACTCCATCGCCATCAGCGTTCAGATTTCACAGTTATGCTGAAGTTGTCCTAGCAGCGGATTGCTGACAAAATAATTTCGTTACAAGAGGCGTTCAAAATTGTACTATTCCTGTGGCTTATGAATGGATGCTAGCATCACACACATGATCTTTTGTCTAATTATTTTCACCTGCAAAGCACACTCCAGTTCATCAGAACTTTGTCAATGAAGTCAGAGAAGTGTGGCTCACTGGTTAGAGCAGGCAGACCCTGAAGCAGAGGTCAGACCCGGGACCAGGGTTCAATTCCCGACGCGGCAGGGTCTTGAGCTCAAATGTCCATGGACTCGATAATTCTCGCTTCGGTGCCTGACCTAATCATGGGTTCACACTCTGCAACTCTGGGCATTAAACTTGCTTAATCTCCACAACGGCCCCCCCGTGGCGGGATGCCTGGCTTTCACCTTGGGGATGCCCTGTAGGGGCTATCTCACAGGGAAAAGCCAGGACGGGTTCCCAAGGCAAGCGCGGAGATACCCCTTCGGGGGTCAATTCTGGCGCTATATAAGAAACATAATAATAATGATAATTTTTGCTTTCTCTATTTCTTGTCCCATTTTTTTTTTGTTTATCATAAAATGTAGTTCAATGATTAGTTTTATAATGGCAGGGAGGAGAAATCTCCATTTTGCAGAGGGAGAATAGTCAGCCATGGTGGATGAAGTCAGTGGAGTTGAAACTCGATAGTTTGTAGCCCAAGTACAAAATACAACCATAGTCCAAAAGGGCAATTGGGGACAAGAAAAGTTCACAGAGTAAATGCTGTAGCAAACAACCTACGCACAAAGGAGGAAATTATGAAGAGGTTTAATGACCTATAGGGGAGAGTGTGTTCCCTGGCCTCCAAGCATCACCTCGAGGTCCATAGGACTGGTGGTGGTTCCCTCATTTTCCCTGGGAGGAGAAGGTTTTACAGATTCTACATCCTGCAGGCTTGACAGGAATACTTTCTTTTAGTACACCACTGAAAGTTGGTTGTGACATTCCACCAGATACTGCCACCGTGTATTGGAATGTTCCTGTTGGCACAAAATCAAATGCTGACAAGATTGTCACTATTGGTGTTATTGCTGTGGGATTCCAATTGTGGGGCAGATCTGGCTGTAGCCGATGGCACACTGTTTTGCCTATTCAATCGGAATATTTTTATAATATCCTGTTTTTCCATGGTCAGAAGTACCGGAAATGGTTAAAACACTTGAGGCTGATGTTACCTCTCTCTCTCTGGATTCATATATCTGCATTAAAACATTTTTAACTTTTTATGACATTTACAAACATATATTTTAGGATATATAACACAAATGCCATGTCATTGAAAAATATATGATATGTTTCTTACCATAATTTTACACAACATTAATTACTGTCATTTTTGCTGTAAAAATATAATTTTTGACATGGCTGTTTGTAAGAAATGAGTAACTAATACAGAATCAATTTTATTCTGCCAGAATTTCACCCATAAAATCAGCATACAAATAATAATAAAAACATAAGATAAAGAAACTTAATAAAATAATATGTATCAGTTAAAAACAGCAGCATAAAGTGAGACAGAGTTAGCTGTATGATTATGATAGCAATGTGCCCGGGCCCTCATGGAAAATTTTGAAAAAGGAACCAACATATATTGTGACTTCTTTATATGAACATTGTAATAAAAAAGTAAAAGCTGCCCTGCAGTGCCTGATGTTATGACATTTCTTTTTTTTATGGAATTAAGAACAGTCTTCTGTATTTAAACTAAAACGTGCGAAAAACCATAAAGTGCATTATCGATTGTCCTTTCCCATCGCACAAGACATGAGGTACCATCTAGATTCTTCTTAAAACCAAGAGGGAAGCACAACAGATATTTAACAGTATCAGCTCCTAGGTGAAACATTAATGAATGTTTCCAGTGCCTCTATGCTTGCCAAAAGTAACTAATAGGGCTGTTCAGTGCTATCAAGGAGTGATGCACCGTATTCTAAGTCTTCTATGCGATGTTGCTTAGTGAAATCCCTTTTTATTGAGATTATTACTTGTATCTGCCTCACCAAAGGCACTCTGCAAAGCAGTTTTACCAAATACAAATTTGACATTCGCCAGCCAGGGAATTTGATGGCCATTATCGCAGAGAGGCAGTCCGATATGATGTATTTAGATGAAACAGCCTCCATATCACTCCAGTTGCCAGCCATAATAGTGTTGGCTGGGTTCTAATGCGATACTTACATGACACAAACCCAGCTCCTCATAGCAAATAAAATGAAAGATTGAGATCAGAACTGAGAGGAGCTTCCTGCAGACCTGTTTTCTTCACATTGTAACAGGTTGTAGTTACAATGCCCCACACGCCAGCTCCTATATTCAATAGAGGTGAATTATAACATATATCTGAAATAAAGGTGCCAAACCACCCCCCCACCCCAATATTGTGGAGGATTAAAAAAGAAACCAATTGCCTATGAAAGTTGTGTTCTGCAATGGGCAATGTTGGGAGTCTAAGGTTTTCTGTCAGAGGGCCTATTCTATGGAATTTACTCCCCCCATATATCCGGAAAGAGGAAAGCTACATGAACTTCCGTAAACATGTAAAAACCTGGCTGTTCCAGAAACAACTGTGTTAATACTACCACTCAGCATATTCCTTCTATCCAACTTAATGTCACAGGCGCCGGGAAACCCTATTTGGGGAGGTGAGCGCCATACAAATGGAAAATATAATAATAATAATAATAAGGCCCAGTGGCTGAAAAAGTTACTGGAAATAAGGGAAGCTGCTTACACAAGTCAGATGGTTGGTACCAACTGACAAATGTGAAAGCTGACTGCGCTTAGGGCCACATGCCATGATGTGAAATTTAGAGAATTTGGTATGTAGGTCCCAAGCAGCCATAAACTCCATAAAACCAAGCTCTAGTTGAAGCAGTCGTCTGCTGTGCGAGTACTAAGCACTGCAATGTCTGCATATAGAACCATGGGTCAAAATCTGCCCTTAATATTTGGTACATTATGAGATATTTGAGTTAAAAAGGGATGGAGCTCGTTGATATATAAAATAAATAAAAGAGGGGGCCATCACACACCCTTTTCTCATACACTGGTGAATATCTAAGTAATTAGATACCTCGCCCTTGTAGCTAATTCCGATCCTGGCTCTCATATCTATGTGCAAATATGCAAGAAAGTGCACAAGTGCTACATCCAGCCCTCGTGATGAGAGAATTTCAATATCTTGGGGTGGCTAACATAGTCAAATGCTGCAGTCAGGTTCATAAAAGCCAAGTAAGGAGAGGTTTGCTTGGCAACAATGTACTTATGAAGCACCAAGTTCACATAGTGCAACTAATACATTTTAAATGTATTTACACATTATCTATCAAATCTTCGGTCAGTGGAAGTATAAACAAAACTGCATAACTCGTGCATTTAACCACAGTAACTCACTACATAATACAGTTTTTGTTTTAAAAAAAGAGTAACAGCATTGTGTATATGCAACCAAACTGGCCACCATTTTGAGTGGTGGTGACGCACTTAGCATTTTAAATGGTGAGCACCTGACCTCGTCATCATGACATTTGGAATTAGATGCCCCCGGCAAAAGTTGACCAGGTAGTGGATGTAAAACTCCATGACTGACACTGCCATAGCCTAACATGTGTGAAAGCAACATATGACACATTGATGTGTCCTTTTCCATTGGCAATCACATACTTCATGTACTTGTATGCAGCATTGCAAAAAAAGCTCACTTGCCTCCTTGCACTGCAGGCAACAATACCTCCTCAAATTCTGCAGCTGTTTCTGACCTGTTGGAGCCACGATGCCCAGGAAAGCAGGTAACAGGGCCCAAGCCGTCTCACCAGAGGAGCTGGAGATGCTAGCTTTGTAGGTCCTGTCCTTGTAAAGCCAGCTGTATGGCTCACCATAGGAATTGGTATATTTTTAAAATTAATATGTAACAGTTTCAATTAGTCAATCAATCAGGGGCTTGTAAAGCACCACTACTCACCTGAGAGGGTCTTAAGGAGTGGGTGGCTGCTGGTCCTTCTGGGTGTAGGATCATTCAAAGAGCCAGGTCTTGAAACCCTTCTTGAATTGGGTCAGTGACAGGGATTGCTTGAGGTGGAGGGGCAGGGTGTCCCAGATCTTGACGGCGAGGTAGGAGAATGAATTTCCACCGGTTCTGGTCTTGTAGATGCAGGGGAGGGAGTCCAGGGCGAGTTGGGCAGAATAGAGTTGCCTGGCTGGTACTCTAGAATGGAAGGCGATGGTTCAGGTGTGCTGGTCCTTTGTTGTGGAGAGCTTTGTAGGCATGTGTGAGGCGCTTGAATGTGTTCTTGTTGACTGGGCCCCAGTGGAGTTGCCGGATGTGTCGCATGATGTGACTGTGGCATGGAATGTCTAGGACCAGTCTGGCTGCAGATTTTTGGATGTTCTGTAGTTTCTTGTGCTGTTTCTGGGTGTCACGAGCATAGAGTGCATTGCCGTACTTGAGTCTGCTGGTGATGAGTGTGTGGGTAACCGTCTTTCTGGATTCTGTGGGGATCCATCTGATTGTCTTTCAAAGTAGGCGGAGCGTGTTGAAGCAGACCAAGGAAACTGTGTTAATTTGGCAGTTCATTATGAGCGAAGGGTCCAGTATAATGCTGAGGTTACGAGCATGGTCCGTCGGAATGGGAGTGGGTCTCAGTGTGGCTGGCCTCCAAGTGTCATGTAGTTCCTACAAATGTATATAGGATCTGCACGTTTAGACAACATAAACCAAGGGATTGATGTTCAGATCGATTCCAGACATCCCCAAAAGATATGTTGGTCTGTAGACCAGCTATCTCACAGTGCCACTAAAAGCCCCCATACCTTGATCGTGCAAACCGTACAGCACATTTCACTCAGCTACTCGTGCTCACTTTGTCTCAGAGAGATACACAGAATAAAGAGTGGGAACATTTTCAATAAGTATTTATTGAACCTGCGACATTCTATTATAAAAAAGTGTGCTGCAACAACCCTTAGACAGAAACATATATATACGATTACAAACACCAACAGAGTAAAATAAAGGGTAGAATTCTACCATGGTGCTAAAACATTGAATATATGCAGGTATAAAGATACGTATCATGCGTACTCCTAAAATGCTAATCCTAGCTAAGTGTACCACCATGTATGTAGATGGAAAGCCAAGAATCCCCCGAGGAAAGAGCCAACCACATTACCCGACGGGAGAGAACAAAGATCCCTGTCTTGGTCTTAAGTTGGACACCCCACAAGGGATTTCAGACCACTGTGTGCTGTAGTGTCTGTGTGCAGGGACTTCAGGGTCTTGTGTCAGCATGAAATCTTCTCCGCTGGTTTGCCCAGCGGTACTTATATACCCGAAAGGCACTCTCAGGGGTTTTACCTAGATGTGTCATGGCACTGTGGGCCTATTAACCAAGAATAACAAGGGGGTGAAGGATCTATGAGTATTCTTCAGTGGTGCTAGATGGCAGGGGGCATGGCATCAGGTTGAGGGCGAGAAGGGTGCTGGCGTCATACTGGTGGCAGGTCCGAGAACAAAGGAAAAACACCGGTGTGGGAAGGGACACTGGAGGTGGTGGGCCGCGACGGATGGCAGGGGGCAACGAAGGGGAAAACAGGTGAAAAATGGAAAATGGAAAGCCCAACACAGAGGCAGAACAATTAAAAAGAAAAGATGAAGCAGAAGGTTAGACCAAAAAAGCAGAAAGAGAGACGTAGGGCAGCCAGGAGTTCTCCCTGTGGTAATGTTTCTGACACCTCCTGCTTGAAACCCAAAAAGTCAGAAAGGATCATGAGGCCCCGCTTTCATGGTCTGTATTCATACTGAAAATCGAGATCAAGCGAGCTCTTGTCCTTCTGCTCTGCAGGAGATTTCTGTCCTCCCTGAGCTCGCCTTAGG
Source organism: Lissotriton vulgaris (assembly GCF_964263255.1). Classification (NCBI taxonomy): domain Eukaryota; kingdom Metazoa; phylum Chordata; class Amphibia; order Caudata; family Salamandridae; genus Lissotriton; species Lissotriton vulgaris. The sequence goes on from NC_141686.1 coordinate 213,023,866, forward strand.
ACACCAGCGTTATTGTTTGACAGGAGTACCGCCCCAGTCAAACTGCCCACCTGCCACTGTCCCCAGAGCGGGGTCTGACTTCCCTTACCTACATTGTTCCAACATGCCAGAGGCTGTTCACCTTGGAGAACTGCTGCGGATATGGGTACAGTCTGGTGCAAGATTTACACCATCTCCCCCGGATTTTCAAGGACCAGCGAGAGCTCACCGGACGCCGCCAGAACCGCAACGCTTTCCAAGGATCAGGCCCCTCTCTCGGGGCAAACCCATTCAAGGGCACCCTGCCCTTCACAAAGAAAAGAGAACTCTCACCGGGGCTCCCAGAGGCTTAACCGGGATAGTTTGCAATACTACCTTTTGATCGGCTGAGAGCAACGGAGGCCATGGCCCGTCCCTCCCGAAAGACGCTCGCCAATCTCCCAGGATGTCTGACCCATGTTCAACTGCTGTTCACATAGGGGAACCCTTCTCCACTTTGGCCTTCAAAGTTATTGTTTGAATATTTGCTACTACCACTAAGATCTGCACCTGCGGCAGCTCCACCCGGGCCCTCGCCCGGGCTTCTGTGCTCACCTCAGCGGCCCCCCTACTCGTCGCGGCTTAGTTCCCGCGGCTCTCAGCGCCAATGACGGGCAGGTAAGGGCCCGACGCTCCAGCACCATCCATTTTCAGGGCTAGTTGATTCGGCAGGTGAGTTGTTACACACTCCTTAGCGGATTCCGACTTCCATGGCCATCATTCTGCTGTCTATATCAACCAACACCTTTTCTGGGGTCTGATGAGCGTCGGCATCGGGCGCCTTAACCCGACGTTCGGTTCATCCCGCAACACCAGTTCTGCTTACCAAAAGTGGCCCACTAGGCACTCGCATTCCATGCCCGGCTCCACGCCAGTGAGCCAGGCTTCTTACCCATTTAAAGTTTGAGAATAGGTTGAGATTGTTTTGGCCCCAAGACCTCTGATCATTCACTTTACCAGATAAAACTTGGGGCTCCGAGCACCAGCTATCCTGAGGGAAACTTCGGAGGGAACCAGATAGAGCCAGGAGGCTCTCCATCCTGCATGCCTCCCACCAAGAGGAGCGGGGTCCCTTCGCAGGCCCTTGGCCCCTTCTCTTCCAGGGTGCCCTGCCACGTGAGAAGGGCAGCTCCTCAGTCGCCCGGACCCAGTGGGGCTGGGATTCAGGTGCGGGACGGCCCAGCCGGTGCCAAGGCCTTTTGAGGGAGGGGTGGTACCAGCCCGGGATGCATAGCCATTCGGTTCCGTCTTGGAGAGGAACAGGGGACGGGGGCTGCCCCAATGCCCAGTCCCTCACGCGTCGCTTGGGCCCTCCTGCAGGGTAGGAAGAGGCCCACCGAAGTCCCGGTCCTTACCCGAGCACCCCATGTGGCCGCAGAACGCTCCACCGGCCGGGGCGCACCAGGGCAGGGTCAGGCCCTGTGCCTAGGGTATGTGCTTGCAGGAGGTGGCCGAGGGTTTCCGGTTGGGGCTGTCGGTCGCTTGGGCCGCTCCATCGTTAATGATCCTTCCGCAGGTTCGCCTACGGAAACCTTGTTACGACTTTTACTTCCTCTAGATAGTCAAGTTTGATCGTCTTCTCAGCGCTCCGCCCGGGCTGTTGCTGGCCCAGGCCGGGCCGATTCGAGGACCTCACTAAACCATCCAATTGGTAGTAGCAACAGGAGGTGTGTACAAAGGGCAGGGACTTAATCAACGCAAGTTTATAACTCGCACTTACTGGGAATTCCTCGTTCATGGGAAATAATTGCATTCCCCAATCCCCATCACGAACGTGGGTTCAGCGGGTTACCCACATCTGTTGCGGAAGGGTAGACACACACTGATCCGCTCAGTGTAGCACCTGTGCAGCCCCGGACATCTAAGGGCATCACAGACCTGTTTTTGCTCGGTCTCGTGTGGCTCAATGCCACTTATCCCTCTAAGAAAATGGACGCCGACCGCTGGGGGTCGCATAACTAGTTAGCATTGAGGAGCCTCATTCGTTATCGGAATTAACCAGACAAATCGCTCCACCAACTAAGAAATGTAAATTGATGCATGTATAGCGCACTACTCACCCGCAAGGGTCTCAAGTCGCTTGTACGAATACCACTGTGGAACCCATCCTGGCTTTCCCTGTGAGGCGTCCACTCCTGGGCAGCCCCAAGGTGGAGGCCATTCATCCTTAGCGTTGTGGGGGCCGTTGTGGAGATTAAGCAAGCTATTGCCCAGAGTTGCAGAGTGGGACTCCATGATTGGAATAGGCACAGAGGCGAGAATTATCAGGTCCGTGGAATTTTGAGCCCAAGACCCTCCGAGGCGGGGAATTGAACCCTGGTCCCGGGCTAGGCCTCTGCATCAGGGTCTGCCGCTCTAACCATTGAGCCACACTTAACATTGGATACCACAGAATCGAGAAAGAGCTATCAATCTGTCAATTCTTTCCGTGTCCGGGCCCGGTGAGGTTTCCTGCGTTGAGTCAAATTAAGCAGCAGGCTCCACTCCTGGTGGTGCCCTTCCATCAATTCCATTAAGTTTCAGCTTTGCAAACATACTCCCCATGGAACTCAAAGAGTTTGGTTTCCCAAAAGCCGCTCAGCGGGTCATGGGACTAACGCTGCCGGATCGCTAGTCGGCATTGTTTATGGTCAGAACTACGACTGTATCTGATCGTCTTCGAACCTCCAACTTTCGTTCTTGATTAAAGAAAACATTCTTTGCAAATGCTTTTGCTTTCTTTTGTCACCTCTAGCGGCACAATACGAATGCCCTCCCTCTTAAACATGGCCCCAGTTCCGAAAACCAAACAAAATAGAACCGGAGTCCTATTCCATTATTCCTAGCTGAAGTATTCAGGCGACCGGCCTGCTTTGAACACTCTAATTTTTTCAAAGTAAACAGTTCGGACCCCCAGGACACTCAGTCAAGAGCATCAAAGGGGCACCGAAAGGCAGGAGCTGGGACAGGTGGTAGCTCGCCTCGCGGTGGACAGCCAGCTCGTTCCCAAGATCCAACTATGAGCTTTTCAACTACAGCACCTTTAATATACGCTATTGGAGCTGGAATTACTGCGGCTGCTGGCACCAGACTTGCCCTCCAATGGATCCTCTTCAAAGGATTTAAAGTGTACTCATTCCAATTAAAGGGCCTCGAAAGAGTCCTCTATTGTTATTTTTTGCCACTACCTCCCCGAGTCAGGAGTGGGTAATTTGCGCACCTGCTGCCTTCCTTGGATGTAGTATCCGTTTCTCAGGCTTCCTCTCAGTAATTGAACACTGATTCCCCGCTACCCATGGTCACCATGGTAGGCACAAAAAGTACCATCGAAAGTTGATAGGGCAGACATCCGAATGTATCATCGCCGTCACGGGGATGTGCGATCGGCCCAAGGTTATCTAGAGTCACCAAAGCCGCTGGGCGAGCCCAGATTGTTCTTGGTCTGATAAATGCATGCATCCCAGGAGGTCAGCGCTCATCGGCATGTATTAGCTCTAGAATTACCACAGTTATCCAAGTAACAGATGGAGTGATCAAAGGAACCATAACTGATTTAATGAGCCTTTTGCAGTTTCACTGTACCGGCCGTGTGTACTTACAAGGGCATGGCTTAATCTTTGTGACAAGCATATTCTACTGGCAGGATCAAACAGGTAGTGGCACAGGATCCGCGTGCCCATCTCCCCGACTGGCAACCTTTGCGCGCCCCTCCATCTCTCACTCACCTGGGCGGGAGGGCTCGCTGGAGGGGTGTGGAGCGGTGCGGTTGCACGGGCACCGGCAGGCCCAGCCTTCTTACCAGGGAGGGAGAGGAGGTGGCACCATTCCGAGCTGCTGTGGAAATGTACTGGGCAGGGAGAGGGGTGATGGTGTGGCGCGCACCCGCCTACAGACCTGCTGGGCAGCAGCATCCGAGGGCCTGGGGCCACCCGACCCCTCCTGCTCGGGTAAGACCACTGGGGGGCACGAGCTGCCGGGGCCACTAGGCCTTCGCTCTGCTGGGTATAGGGCCTCCCGCCAGGCAGCAGGCCGTCGAGACAGACGGTCCATGCGGGGTGGAAGATCTTTGCTTGAAACAGCAGCCAAGGCTGCCAAGCAGTCCTTCCCTAAAAGTACAGAGAGTGCCCAATCAATCAGAGTACAGCCGGGGCATCCCTTGCAGGCCAGCCTGCGCAGGGGGTATGGTGGCTTAGCATCCCCTGCCTGCCTGCTCCCAGGACAAGCAGTGTTGCAAAGTCATCCTGTGCCCTGGGCACACCCCAACTTTTTGCTGACTGGAACTGGTGGTAACTGACTCTGACTGACCCTGGGCTCTGTTTAACCAGGCACAGTGCCAATGCCAAGCTAAAAAGAACACATTAGAATACAGTTAGGACAGAGGATTGAAACTACCTAGAAGTCTCCAGTATCCTGGGGTAGGGCAGTTTAGAGGCCAGCAGATTTTCTGCACTGGCACTAGCATGTGTGAAGTGCTGAAGCCTGAGGTCAGTTTAAAAGCATCTCTTGTGGCAAGGACAGCTTTTAAACCTTAAATTGTGCCAAACTTGACTTTGGGGTAGGGGCCCTTAAAAATGAAAACCTACCAAATGTTTGCATATTAGGGACCCCAGGGTCACCCCTAGGTATCCCAGGGGTGGGGGGTCAGTTATCTATAAGGAGCGCCCTTATAAAATGAGTTTTTATATGCCTGGGTAAAGTGACATTTTACATGTCACTCCCCATATTGTGCTAAAGAGCTGCTCAAATTTGACTTTGATGCTAGAAGAATTGGGTAAGGATAATCTGCATGATTTCTTCAGATTCAGAAGCCCTGAAGTCTCCCCTACTTGCACAGGGGGTGGGGGTCCTGTAGAAATTAGGGAAATACTTATTAAATATGGTTTTATAAGTCCTGGTTCTTGAAAAGTGGACCAAGTCATTTTTCATTTTCCCCATTGCAAACCCCATGGCCCATAGGTTAACATGGTGGGAAATGATTGATTAATAAATATTGATAGGAGAGGACTAGCCGGACCATTCAAAGATTTCCTAGAATGGTAGTAGTAAATCCAACAATATTATATTGTAGAATTTCTCCTAAAGTGTACATACAAGAAGTTATGAGACGTTATTGTTTGTAAGTCCAAATTCAGCCTTTCAGTAGTCTGCCCTGATTGGTCAGAGTTCAGTGGAGTAACCAGGCTCCTGGGAGGGCAGTGTGCTGGTCTATAGGAATGCCAGGCCAGGAGGTGGCGTCGTAAACTATGCTCTTCAAAGGCAGTGGGGAGGTCTGGGTTTCAGTCCACTCTGACAACCTTGACCCAGAGTGAGGGCTAGGCTTAAGGAAGGTAGGTGCAGATGGTAGGGGGAGAGTCCATGGAAATAAGCCATCCCAGGGGGTGTGTTTAGCCAGTTCTTACCTCCTTGCTGGAAAATCAGCCATTATGGATTTTGAAAAATGATGCAATCTGGGACAAACTAATGCCACACTCTACAGGATATGGTCATAACTATGAGGAGTTGCCCTGCTCTCATTGGTCAGCAGTGACCTGGTGCTTGACCCAGAGAATTTTGAATATGTATCTGAGAGAGGCAGAGCCCTCCAGATCTGCTGCTTGAAACTGAATGAAGCAAGAAGTGCCCTGCTGAAGATTTTGCTGTGCAAGGAACTCTAAGGCCTGACCTATGAAGACTACACCATCTGAAACTACAGCCCTGTGGATTACCTTGCTGCCAAAAGACTCAAGAGTGGAACTCCCTGCAAGCTACAGGTTAACAGAGCTCACCTGGACAACCCCACAAAGAATTTAAAGCCTGGAGTGCCAGTGAATTTGTAAGGGTTTTGTTCAAGTGGATTGCAGAATTGAAGTTTCACACTTTCAAGGACCCTCTTGGAGATTCCAGAACCTTGGATTGTGTGTTGGATACTTTGGGACCCACAAGCAGAACGCCAGGAAGGTGTTCTAACTGAACCCTGCTTGCTGAAGAAGGCGGCCCACTACAGTGGTGAGAATTCTTCAGAACAATTTATAAAGGTGTGTCCCTGACAGAGAAAACGAAATGACTTAAAGGGGTGCTGTTGGTTTCTAAGCACTAGAAAGTGACTAATCTTTCAAAATTCATATCTCCGGTTCCCTAGAGTGGATTAATTTTGTTTTGGTGTCTTTTAAAAGGTAAAAATACTACCTATTTTTATAAATTGGTGTTGGATTTTTATTTTGTGTTGTGTCTTAATTATTTACTGAAATGGTGTTTTTAAATGATTTACATACCTGTCTTTGAAGTTAAGCCTGTCTTCTCGCAGCCACGTAACACAGTCCTATCATGTGTTAGTGGCCTTATTACCAGTGGCTGACCTACATTTGCCCCTACCAATAACCCACTTTCCGACAAGCAGACTCATAGAAAAAGGATCATCAGGAAGGGGCCCGAGAGGCAGGTGCGTACCCAGACCGCTGGGGGGCCCAGCAGGCGGGCCCGGGTGTTGCCTTCCCCCGTCTTGGTAGAACCAAGCTTAAATTAGGTCCCAAAATTGGACAAAATAGACCCTAGAACACAGGTGCTCTTTCCTCGAGTCTCGAGTACCATCTTTGACCTCTTTCCTGGCTAGAAAAGTAAATTAGCTTGAGGACAGTCAATGCAGTAATCTGCCCTTGCCCTATTCCATGGTGACAGAATTTAGTAGGACTTTCTCCATTTGACGTACTGTTTATTCTGCTACATGTACCTTATAATCACTGTTTGATTTAGTTTTCTGAGGATGATGCACTGTATGTGAAAGTTTCTTTGCATTGTACATAACTGTTGGGCACATTATTTTATGTAAAAAAAGTCACCAATGTATATATACAGATAAGAGAAGGCAAGGAAGCCTTTGTATAGTTTGTTTACTGACAGGTATGAATGTTTTGTAAATCAAATATGAAAAAAGAAGAAAAATATAAATGAACATATCCCAAAGATAATTAAAAAATCATTTGGGAAAGAATTACATTTGTTTGATTAATGGTGGCAGAGGCAACTTGTTTTTTGTTCATGTCTTCCTCCGTCTCGGCATCTCAAGGAGGTCTGCCTGAGCAAACTCAGAGAAAAAAGGACTATTGGGAAGGGGCTGAGAGGCAGGTGCATACCCGGGACACTGGGGGCCCCGGCGGGTGGGCCCGGGTGCTGCCTTCCCCCATCTCTGCATTGCTGGACCTCACGGAGGTATGCCTGAGCAAACTCAGGGAAAAAGAACCATTGGGAAGGGGCCAAGAGGCAGGTGAGTACCCGGGCCCCTGGTGGCCCCGGTGGGCGGGCCCAGGTGCCGCCTTCCACTGTCTCGGCATCGCCAGACCTCATGGAGGTCCAACTGAGGAAAAAACCTCGAAGAAAAAGGACCATCGGGAAGGGGCTCAGAGGAAGGTGCGGACCTGGGCCCCTGTGGGCCCCGGCGGGCAGGACCGGGTGCTGGCTTCCCCCGTCTCAGCATTGCCCGAACTCACGGAGGTCTGCCTGAGCAAACTCTGAGAAAAAGGAACATCTGCAAGGCACGTGCGTACCCGGGCACCTGCCTTTCCCCTGATTCAGAACCTCCGGACCTCACGGAGGTCTGACTGACCCTCTCCCTAGTAATCCAGAGGAAAATTACCCCCCTTTCTTATAATCCGTGCACACGAGGTGACAGAGGAGACCCAAAGCGCAAAACCTCCTGGAGCCCTCGCTGGGATTGGGGAGGCAAATGATACCTGATCGGGTCTTCCAGGGAAGTTCGGCCATCTGGTCACCCCCTAGGAAAGCATTGGGTGTGACCAGATGGCCGAGGGGATTGGTGCGACCAGATGGCCGGGGGAATAGGTGCGACCAGATGGTCGAAGGGTATCGGTGCGACCAGATGGCTGAGGAGAAAGGTGCATCCCGATGGCCAGGCATGAAATGGCCCCAATGAAGGAGTGAGCGGACGCCGGGCATGGGGGACCAGAGGCCCAGGGCTCCAGCTAGACCCCAGCCATGGAGGCTGCGAGGGGGACCCGATGGGTCCGCTGACATAGGACCCACGGACACCTTCACAAGCAGGGGAGGCCTGCAAGGAACCAATGGACCCCAGTCCTGGGCCCTTGGTGGAGCAGCAGGCCGACGGACTGGGCCTGGGGACGGAGCTCCTGACCCGGGCCCAGCGGGCCCCTGGACCCAGCCAGGGCTCCCAGGCCCAGAGGCGCTGGGGAAGCCTCCCTGGGCCTGCTGGACACCATCCCGGGCAACCTGCCATGCGGCGGACCGAGGACGGAGCCCGGGGTGGGGAGGCCACACTCTCAGGGGCCCTCAGGGGCCCGGATAGAGCTCCTGAACCCAGCCAATCAAGGGGAGGTTCCCCGGGCACCACAGAACCCATCCTGGGCCTTTGGCAGTACGGCAGGCCGGGGGACATGGCCCAGGGCCAAAGCACCCGACCCAGGGCCCAGTGGGCCCTGGACCTAGTCAGGGCTCCCAGGCTCAGAAGCACAGGGAAAGCCCTGGTCCCTCTGGACCAAGGATGGAGCTCAGGGTGGGGAGGCCATCCATCCCCAGGGCCCCCAGGGCTGGAGCTCCAAAACCCAGCCAAGCAAGGGGAGGCTCCCCAGGCACAACGGAACCCGTCACAGGCCATTGGCAGTGCAGCAGGCTGGGGGACTGGGCCCAGGTCCGGAGCACCCGACCCCAGGCCCGGTGGGACCCCTGGAACCAGCTGGGGCTCCCATGCCCAGAGGCGAAGGGGGAGCTCCCTAGGCCCACCGGAATCAATCCTGTGCACCCTGCCATGCGGCAGGACCAAGGACAGAGCTTGGGGTTGGGAGTCCACTTTCCTGGCAGCCCCTGGACCCAGCCCATCAGGGGAAGGCTCACCGGGCCCGCCGGACCCCATCCAGGGCAGCCTGCCACGCAGCAGGCCCAGGGACGGACCTAGGGCTGGGGTGGCATCCTGGCCCGTCTAGCTGCCAGCTGAGGGCCACTAGGCCGAGAGAGGTCCCAAAGTACGTTACGTTACGTTAAAATTATTTATACCGCGCACTTTCACCAACGGTTTCATGGCGCTCTTTGACAGGTGCAGTGATCCAGGGTGAAGGGATTATTCGTAGGCAGATTGAAAGAGCAGGGTTTTTAGTAGTCTGCGAAAGCAGTCATAGTTGGGGCATAGACGAAGTGAAGGTGGCAGGGAGTTCCAAGTGGAGGGGGCCAGAACAGAGAAACTCAAACCACCGTGCTTTTTCTGTTTAAATTTGGGGACCACTAGGAGGTTGAGAGATGCTGAACGAAGAGCTCTAAGGGGAATGTGACGAGTCAAGTACCTTGTCCCAAGTAATCCAGAGGAAGGCTACCCCCCTTTCTGGGAACCTGTGTGCACCGTGAGGCTCAGGGGACCCTAGGCGCGAACGTGCCCAACCTCCAAGAGCCCTTGCTGGGATCCAGGAGGCAATTGGCCCCTTATCGAGAAGCCTGGCCATCTAGTCACACCATAGGAAAACATTGAGTGCGACCAGATGGCTGAGGTGAAAGGTACGACCAGATAGCCGGGACCCAACGGACTCCCAGCTTCCCACCCCAAGCCTTCGTGGTAGGGCTCCCACATGCCCGCGCAGGGCAGGGCTCGGGGGCCCCGATTCCAGGTGGGGGCTCAGAGACCCTGGCTGGGCCTCAGGCACGGGGAGGACCACCGGAGCTCTCAGGCCCGGACGCCTGTGGGAGGACTGCCTGGGACCCATGGAGCCTGTCCCGGGTACTTTGCCACAATGTGGGCTGGAGCCCCCCTGGACGGAGGAGAGGTGTTATCCCAGCATAGCCCATCTGGTCACCGGGAGAAAACCGGCAGCCCGGGAGGGAAGTCCCGGCATGCCCTTCCCTAGTAATCCGGAGGAAGGCTACCCCTCTTTCTGGGAACCCATGTGCAACAATTGATAAAGAGGACCCAGGGCGTAGAGGCACCCGACCTCCTGGAGCCTCCACTGAGATCGGTGAGGCAGATGACCCCTCATCAGGACTTCCAGGGAAGCCTGGCCATCTGGTCACCAGATTGGAAAGCAGTGCGTGCAACCAGATGGCCAAGGGGAAAGGTGTAACCAGATGGCCGGGACCAAAATAATGCCAATCTGCCTGCCCCGAGCCTTCACGGAAGGGCTCCTGCCTGCCTGCCCTTGCTGGGCTCTTGGACTGCAGGGCTTCGGGGCTGCAGGGCTCCGGGGCTACAGGGCTCCTGGGCTGCAGGGCTCCAGGGCTGCAGGGCTCTGGGGCTGCAGGGCTCAGGGGGGCCCTGAAACCCCACGCTGGGCCTCAGGCACGGGGAGGACCACTAAAGCTCTCGGGCCCGGACGCCTGGGGGAAGACTGCCCGGGACCCATGGAGCCCGTCCCGGGCACTTTGCCATGCTTTGGACTGGAGCCCCGTAAAGGGAGGAGAGGTGTTGTCCCAGCATAGCTCATCTGGTTACCAGCAGAGAACAGCCAGCCCGGGAGGGGTGTCCCGGCATACCCTGCCCCTAGTAATCCGGAGGACGGCTACCCCTCTTTCTGGCAGCCTGCGCGCACTGAGTGATGGAGAGGACCCAGGGTGAGGAGGTGCCCGTCCTCCTGGAGGCCTTGCTGGGATCGGGGAGGTGAATGGCCCCTCATCGGGACTTCCAGGGAAGCCCGGCCATCTGGTTGCCCCATTGGAAAGCATTGTTTGCAACCAGATGGCCGGGACCGAAATAGAGCCAATCTGCCTTCCCCAAGCCTTCGCAGGAGGGCTCCTGCCTGCCCTTGCAGGGATCTGGGGCTGCAGGGCTCCGGGGCTGTAGGGCTCCGGGGCTGCAGGGCTCTGGGGCTGCAGTGCCCAGGGGGGCTCCAAACCCCACACTGGGCCTCAGGCATGGGGAGGCCCAGCCACCCGGGGGAGGACTTCCCGGGACCCATGGAGCCTTGCAGGTCGCCAGGGCTCTGCACCAGGGACCCTTGTCCCGGGCAAACAGACCTTCTGGGCGTGCCCTCGTTTTCCACACATTTTTCCTAAATTCTGCTTAGTGTGCATACTGGCACTACGCAAACTACGCACAGCCCTAGTATTTTACTGACCTCTAGTGGTCGATTTCTATCAAGACAGTTCAATTGAGACAATTGAACAGAATGAAAAGTCCCTATGCTGAAGCAGACAAGCCCTAGGGCTGATCTCCAGAGCCCACAAAGTACATACACATATAAGTATATACTAAGGTATATACAAGAGGTCTTTAATGCTAAACCTAAAAATGTATAGCCTCCTAACAGACACCATCAACAGAACAAAGCATCTTTAAAACACCGTCAAACGCTCACTCGAGCTCCAGTCTGCAACTGCAACCCTGACACCCTGTGGATAATAAAAGAGTCGCTGCAAGCACAAAGATTAAAACCCGATGGTTAGATGTGTGCTATACAAATGCCAGTAATATAACATAATTTAAAGCAACGATCCGAGCTCACCATTACGGCAGCAGGATCTGAAGCAAGTCTTTTAAGGCATGGAGCACAAGGCATGTTCTTTCTGATAGCAGTTCAAACACCGAGAGCCTTCCTTCGTGATGGTGTGCACTCTGAAATTGCGGTTTGCATCGGACTATAAAATAGCAGCATGTATTCAGATTCCAATTTCACAGCCAATTATGTGATTATTGAGCTTCGCATTCTGGGCAGTCCACGGTGAGTAATTAAGTCATCTAAATCCATGAAAAACCTTGAAAAAAGACCCTCCATGCAAATGCAGAATGGAAGCATGCTACACCAAAGCCACAATTACAAAAATGTTCAAACGATGTGGTAGAATCCAATGAAAATTTTGGATTTTTGCAAAACAGAGTTGAACTTGTAAAACGTAAAAAAAATTCTCAAGCTTTCTCTAACAATAGTGTACAAAGAAATGTGACAAATATTGCCCCGATGACTGTAACAGCAACTCATGCAGTGTGCTAAAGTTTTCAAAGTACAAAACGACCTTCACAAAGGGTGATTTGACGGGCATCAGCTGCATTGCATAGTCTAAAAATAGTAATGTGGTGGGGTTGGGAGGCTGCCTCTCTCTAGATTGTACCAGTCAGTAATGTGGTGGCATGGTAAAGTTCTATGGCATATTTGAAGAAGATTGGAATAACATAGCCTGGGTTCCATTATTTATATTACAACTCTGCTCTTCTACTGTTCCTCAGAATCTATCCCAGAGCTCCGGTCTATTGTCTCAGTAGTCACACCCCTGTTGTAACGGCCCTTTCCTTCATAATTCACATTAGACGTTATTTAATAGAGGACGTCCTATCTAAACACCAAGGTTCAACTTTCCTAAATCGATTTAGTGATATTGCGCTACTTCACTAAGACATCAGCTTATGTCCTCATTGTCTGCGTTTTAAGATATGCCAAGCACTTTATGAATAAGAGGTGGCTGGGATAATAATGGGTGCCCACGACCTTCTGCGCATAAAGTTTTATTTGTACAACACACGAGAAATGTGAGGTTAGCGGCTTAGTTTCCCTGACATTACCGCTGACTTGACACAGGTGGATACAGCCAGTGAGGTGAGCGGTCTAGTTCCCATCCACTACACCATCATGTGACTATGCGTCATATGCTCACGCCCCACTAGTCTGAATTGCCTTCTGGTATATGTACAATGCGAATCGGATTCCGGGTTAACATTCGGGTCCACGGAGGGCAACCAGTAGGTGCAGAGCGGGCACGGACCTTCAGAGAAGTAATTAGCATGGGTTCCTGTGATGTGGCCACTTTTGATTGCCTGAGTGAGTGCACTTCGTACTCATTTTCTTTCGTTATTTACAGGGTTTGACATGACGTCAAGCGCCCCCCCCACAGGATAAATGTTGTGAAGTCTATTTTACTTCACGTAAGCCCTCATTTTCCATGTGTTTATATCTTCTTATAACACTTGCCTACTTAATGATCACCAATACCGTGAACGTGAGTTCCTGTTACTCTCGCGTCCTGACAATAGAGTCATGTTCTTTACTTTAACTAATAAATCCCAGCAATACCAGCAATTAGCGTGCATGATCAAGAAGCGCACCACTGTTTTCAGGGATAGGGTGATTGAGCACATTAAGAAAGCACCTGGTTGGCACATTGTGTTAGTGTTTAGTTGCCACTGACATAGAATCCGCAGGTGAAGTACTGAGCGCTATGTACCATTTATTGGAGGGCACAACGACAACAGCATGAGGCACCAAAACAATTAAGTAGCAATGAATACTCTGCAATTTGTTGTGTGTGCTTTCATGTCTAATTATTCTTATAGATCCAAAGCGGCTTTCGGAAATCCTGAATGTTTGATCGGATAAACCGTGAGTTTGCTCAATATATATCCCACACAGGTCAGGGTGCGCCTTAGCCTGCGCATACCGCCCTGGTGGGTTGGTCCTGATGAAAGCTTTGCAAATAGCACTTTGAAGCAGAAACATGTCGACCACTTTTTAGTTCCCATAACAAATTGGACGCGTCTGGTCAATTTAGCCAGATCGATCACATCCAACTCACATGTTTTACTGTTGCCTGGTTTTCTACCATTAAACTTTTTGGGGAATTAACCGAGGCATCTTTTGAACTCACTATTTCTCACAATCACACACACGTATCACATAAAAAACCAGCTCTGCTGTAACCAGGCGTTGTAGCACACCAGCGAGGTACTCGACCTCTCTGGTGGGGACCCAATGATGAAGCATGTCACCAACTAGGTTTGTGAGTGAGGGTTCTTTTCAAACAAGAGTGTTTCCTTGTGTTGTTTTCCCGCCCTGTCCATTGTTTGGCCTCACTCTTCTGTTGTATTTTGATATTGATTGGGGGACCAAGAGTGGTTCCTTCTTTTTTCCCTCCCTCTCCTGCGGTTATAATTTTATAATTGAAAGAAGCACAGGTCACTGCCTTAGGTGAAGTCCTGAAGACACTAGCTATTCAGATAGATCAGGTGAGTTGGTTATGGTGGACATCTATGTCATGTGCTAAAAGTGTGGAGTAGTGGTATAACTCAATTAGGAAAAGCACAAGTCACTGATCTTTCTCATGCAGATAAGGCCCATATTAGGCTATTGCAAATCCCTGCCTATTGAGTTGGCTTAGTTGAGTTATTTTGTGCTGGTACTATAGCACGGTTGGTCAAGGAAAATACTAGTGGGCACCTCAGCCTGTTACTCTGATGCAGGGAGGCTATTGAGGTAGGTGGGTAGCTCCTGTGACATGACTGGTGCTCAGCTTACAGGATGGGGAGGGGCATGGTATGTTTTGTCACAGCCCAAGTGATGCTTAAGTAAGCCGGCTCTCTTGTTGTTAAGATAGCACTGTCGACTCTGGCAAATGCTAGGAGAAAGCCCATTTGGTTTGGACAACGGTTTCAAGTTAGTTCAAGTGCTTAAGAAAGGCACATATGATGCATTTCACCTGGTGATAACATAGCATGATGAACTGGGTCAGTTGGTCGAGGATCTAGGTTGTAGCATCTCATAGTTTATTTGGGATCAACAGAGGACAAAACAAAAACTCAGTAAACTAGGGTACAGGCTAGTTACCAAACTAGTCTGTAAACAAAACTAGTGACTCAAAGCACTGCATTAGCCAAGTGCCAGTCCTTGCTTTCTTAGACTGAGGTTGTCCAGAGTGGGGTAGAGCTCCATTGGTTATTTCACACCATGCAGACATAGTTACATTGGAAGGTAATGTTTTAGCTGTGTATTTGGTTTGTTTTACTCTGGCTATGTAAGGTGGATTTACTAGAAAAGATGTCACGTCTGTTAGGAGTGCAGGCAATCACAGCTTCTCCTCTCCCCTTCAGCATACCTCCGTCCCACCCTCGCCCTCTCCCCGGTGTTTTCTCTCCACCACCTGCCTCCAGGTGTTTACAGCAGAGGAACCTGGGATCTGACCAGTCCTGGGAAGGAGATCAGTGTGTACCCATCCCCCTCGCCCGTTTTCCTGGAGTTTACCACCGAATACATTTTATAAGGGAGGAATTTGGAGCCTGACTCCCTGGAGGATTTGTGTGGGCACTGCTTGTCTTAGCCTTCCATCCCAGTGTGTATTCCCCCATAGGATGAAGTTGAATCTCAAAATCTGCCCAGAGGAGCTGAGCAAGTGTTGCTCTTGCTTACCTCTCTTGTGGAGAGTGCTCCCCTCAGAGTCTCTGTGGGGAGAAATATGTGACATGATGCCCACAAGGGCTGAGTGAGCATTGTTTACCCTCCTCTGTGCTTGTGGGTACTCCCCAGAAATACTTCACTGGGGTATGCACCAGAAGGTGCTGTGTACAGCTCATCTCCCCTCACTAAACCAGGCGTGTAACCCCAACTTGGTTCTTTACATGTGATCAACTCCGCGTGTCACCAGATGGAGTTGTGTGCACCCCCTGCCTCTGTGCCTTCGAGGCGAACATGAGGGAAACGGGGTGATGGATGAATATAGTGGATCCGTAAAGGGGACTGTGGAGAGGCAGATACTGAGACAGTAGGGGAGGGCTGATGCGCATCTCTCACCTGTAAGGGATCCAGTCCGAGTGGTGCCTCAATGTCATCACTCACTCGCCGGCTGCTGCAGGCCCCTGAGCAGGAGATGAGAAGCCGTTGCTGCCCACCTCACACCTTTGGGATGCAGCCGCAGCATCCTCTGGGCCCAGTCAACTGGGGTGAGGAGGGCAGCTTCAACCTCAGCGAGGGGGCGGTGTGCACCCAGTGTCCCCCGAGCTGGTACCTGTCCTCTCCTGACAGGGCTTACCCAGTGTGTCCCTTTTGCGGGAGCAGATACCGGGGAGGGAGAGCCTGTGGTGCACAAAGCTCTGAGTTGGGCTAACGCGCACTGAGCTCCGCTCCCCATCAGGGCCAGCCAGCCTCCCTCTGTAGCAGTGGCTTCAGCAGCACCATCATGCTTTCCCACTGCACTTCGGAGCCGCAGAAAAATATTGGGCTCCTCCTGTACCTAAGGCAGCAGTGGCACAACAGCGCTTTGCCTACCTCCCAGCTGCCGCTGCTACAGCCCTGCTGTCATAGCAGAGAAGAGAGCACCATCAAGAAACACTCTCGAAGCAAGACGGCAGGAGACAGGCAGCATCCTTTACAACCCAGCAGCCTCGTGCAAGAGGATGTCAGAACAGGCACAGCGACAAACACCACCTCAAAGAGCAAATGTGCCGCCGCCTGTCCTTTACCACTTGGCAACTGAAAATCTGGCAGCAAGGGTCACTGGGTGAATTAAGCCTTTGGTGTCTGTGTAACGTGTCAAGGAAAGAGCACTGTGCCCCTCCCAAAACCAGCTACAAGAGGGTAGGGGAAGGAGTTGCTACCAAGTCACTGTTTGGGATTTGCTCGTTGTCTCCCGAGAGCCTCTGTATTTTTAAACGGGAGTGCCGGCAGGGGAAGAAGGGGGCACAAAGGAGTGCTCACAGTCCACGTACGGTGTAACACTTAAAGTAAAGGGGTCAGTAGCCACGTGAGGTGACAAATAATGACATAGCTGTCATAAGGAGGGACTAACAAGCCCCAAAATGAATCAGAAGACAGCATTTAAGGAGGACAAAGACACAAGCCAATGGGCGGGGAGTGGGTGAAGCTTCCACGAAGCTTCCACTCCGTACTGAATACTGCATGCCTCACAACGTGAGCAACGCATGTGTGCTGCTACTATAGGCGCCACCTAAAAAGCAGCAGAGCACTGTACATGAATTTAGCTAGTAAGAAGAGAAAAAGCTGTGTTGTGGATGGGTAATGCATTGCATGTGAAGAGGTGAGTCTTCAACTCTTTCCAAATTCGAAGCAACGTTGTTGTGGTCCTGATGGATATGGAAATGTTGTTCCAGATCCTGGGTGCACAGATAGAAAGGCCTGTTCTTCTTTTTTACATTTCCAAGTCTGCAGTCTGAGATACCGGCAGTTTTGCTGAGAACCCCAAAGATGGTGATCTTGTCTGCTGATGCAGCTGGTTTTGAAGATGATGTTGACGGCAAGGGGAAGCAAATAATTTCCATCTGGATGGAGTAAGGTGATCATCTTTCTTTAGGACCTGAATGAGACGTGCTTTAGCATATGGGATGGGAGGCCTTAGAGTAGGCCATTACCACTTCGAAAAGTACGAGGACTTGAACAGCAGTTCTTAAATTTCTTTCTCGAAGAAATAATTTGATTTTCTTTAGAAGACAACTGGTACCAAGCCTTATTTGTTTTTGTGGCAATGTGTTACTCGAGGTGAGGAAGACATAGTTCTGGAAGAAATGGTTTGATTTTCTTTAGAAGACAGCTGGTAGCAAGTCGTCTTTGGTTTTTTGTCAATGTGTTTCTTGAGGGTGAGGTTGGAGTGCAGGGGGAATTCAGGTGTCTTTGCATGTGGTAAAGGGTAGGATTCAAAGCCACCAAGTTTCATGTCATTGGGCCACGTTTGTACTATGTGTGTTTTTGCTGTTCTTGGCACATACAGGAATTCTGTCTTGGTAGTATTGAGCTTCAGCTGTGTGCTGGACAACCAGGTATGGATGATGTGGAACCAGTGTTTGAGGCATTGGATGTCTGAAGAAGAGGATACCAAGAAGGTTGATGAAAAAAAAGTCTGAAGATGACACAATGACAGGATACAATATAGATCCCTGGGGGATCTTTTGGGACCTGAAGGTTCATTGACATAAAACTGACCAGGGAGAGTAATTTCAGGCACTTCATAGGACAAATTCCAATCTTTACCCACAGACTGTGTGTAGAACCTGAGGGTTTATGATTATGTTAGATGGCACCAAATGTCACAATGAGAGAGACCAGAAAATAAAAATCAGAAGTGGATATAAAATACACATAAACAGCACTTCCACTATGAGATGAATGTAGGGCAAATTCATCATCCAAAGAGGGATATGGACTAAAATGGAGAAGGAAAATCTTTTGATGAAAGCAAAAATCAGAAAGCACCTTGAAAATGAAAAGTATGGAATGATATTAAACAAGACCCTTTTGGATAAAAACAGGAAAAGGTGCAGCGGAAAGTAGAAGGAAAGCAGAGCCATGATTTGCAAAGACACCACTTTAAACAGTGCTATCAAAAACACCACTTTAGCACAGAAAACTTTCTAAAATGTTTCCCTCAATTGACTTGGGGAAACAGAATGTAGTGATTGAAGAACTAGAGAACGGTCCAAGGAGGGAACAGTGGAATATACTCTGAGTCTGAGAATGCCTTAAGAAGGAGGGACTGGAGGGAAAATACATCCATGACAAACTCTTTTGGAAAACATTGCGAAATCTTAATGAATCACACAAATGATGTAAAAAACCTCTGGAATGACACAATTTTCAAAGACCCCTCAGTGCCTAATAAAGGACTCCAATGTCGACTGTCTACAGAGCATCTGAATAGCTAATTCAACATCAGGAGAAACACACAACCCACAGAAAGCAAACTCTCAGTAGCCAAACTTTAAGTTAAGATGGTGTGTCATGTCCTTTAGGAGAGTCCCATCATGTACATACCAATCACATACATTTTTGTCCATCCACACAACATAACAGTCCTAAACACAGGTGACCGTTTACCTAGTAGCTTACTTCTGTCTCTGCGACAACCAGGCTATTGGTATCTTATCTTAATCCCTGTACCTGATGTACATAAACATGTCTCCAGGAATGGTAAATTTATTCTGTATAAGGGTCACCACTTTTTCCATCCATGGCCAACAGCCTGTTGTGCATGAGTGTTTTTGTTTAAAAAAGGATTAGCAAAGGATTAGTGAATGTTATAAAAACATTGATTCTGGAAGAAACCCTGTAATGATGACTTTAGTATAAAAGACCCTTACTCTCCCTTTCAGACACAGAGGAGAATTCCTTCCAGGCTAGACCGAGGCTCTGCAGGCTGATCCTTCAACAGGCAGAGATCTGACATCCCTTGCGGGATGCCATCCTCGACGCAGCAACGGGGTTCTTCATTCAGAACCATCATATGAGGCATTAGCACTTCCCCAGAAGATTCTTGGCTCCATTAGGATCTATCCCGACATTTACATACACAGGCTTCACCAACAAACTTAGGCTAGGTACATTTAGGTAGGCGACGCATTGTATGAGTACGCCACTGCTAATGCGTTATATTATATGCTTTATTCTTCTTATTAGCACTGTGGTAGAAAGTATCTACTTTTTACGATATTGGTACTAACAATTACATTTGTCTGCTGCTGTCTTTTGATTGTCGCAGCTAATATGTTTCATACTAGACTCACGTTTGACCAATAAATAATTATTTAAACCATTATTGAAACTGTTCCAATCGTCATTCTATTTTATGTGTATCCTGAGAAAAGATACAGTATTATTTCCACAATACCTGAGAAATCGGGGTTGTCATGTTCAGTGGTTCCAAGAAACTACCTACACCTCTCCAGAATACAGGGGGATGTTAGTGGCATCGAAGAGATAGCTGGTCTAACGGCTGACTCATCCTGAGGGGGTGTCCAGAGTCTGTCTGCACAGCAGGCCCTCAGTTTAGGACATACAAAACGTGGAGGTCCTAGGGGGTCCAAAGAACTGCACGACAGTTGTAGCAATTACAGGGGACAATTGGTTAAAGGAGTGAGGACTGGAACATAGGTAGATCCATTCTGGACAAATTACCAACTCATGAATATGGGCAAACCAACATTTACTCATGCTAACACATTTGCATGAGTTCCTTTTCTGAATTGGAATCAGGACTTTCTGAAGCAGAGAGAAGCAGAGAGAGATAAAGACAAGACCTCAAGGCCCAGAAGAGGTCAGGGCTGCCCTGTGATCCAACGCCCTGGAGAAAATAGAGCTGAGGGAGTATGTAACATATCTACCACTGGACTCCAAATTTGAGAAAAAAAATCCTGCAAGAGCTCCAATCTTACTTATGCTAACACATTTTCACGAGTGCCTTTCCTGAATTGGAATCAGGACTTTCTGAAGCAGGGAGAGATAAAGATGACCTCAAGGCCCAGAAGAGGTCAGGGCTGCCCTGTGATTCAACACCCTGGAGAAAATAGATCTGAGGAAATTTGCAACATATCTACCACTGGACTCCAAATTTGAGATAAATATCCTGCAAGAGCTCCAATCTTAGAGAGAAGTCTGACAAGGACAAAAAGATCCTAAAGAAAGATCCTTCTCAGAGTTTATCTTCCTGCTACCAACCCCTGAAACATAACTGGCTGTTAGTGAAAAAAGACGAACATATACACAGGCAAAAACTAGTAATAGTTTCTCAATTCGCAGCCCAATTAGAATCATGTGAGTAGTCAAACAGGGGATACATCTTAGATCAATGTCTTGGGAAAAGGCCTTCTCCGCATCCTTTCATTCCTGTAAACATACCTACTAAACACCATGATGGAAGAAAAGGCCTTGCTATTCCAAATGTACATACTAATCAAAGTCATTGGATTGGCTTCCTTCAGATGTGGAAGACATAGGTTTAGGAAAACCTATATTTAGATCGAGATGTTCAACAACCTCCTCCAGATTTATCTCTTAATATAGCATGCATTTTCCGCAGTATCAGGATTTTCATCTTGATCTGTTGTAAAGACTGAGGGGCATATTAGCAAGCTGAAGTATCACCGCTTTTTTGGGGAATTGTGCCGAGAAAGCGGCGATACTTCCGGCTCCCTATTAACAAGGGCAGGCTAACGCCTGCCTCAAGCCCACTTTGCATGTCAGTGAGAAACATCGCTAATGATATACAAAGTGGGCGTTCCCACGTCCAACCATATGTAAAATGTGGTTGGAGGTGGGAACACCCTATTACCAAGGCAGGCGTTGGGAGAAGAAGACCTGCGATAAACTCGTTTATCGCAGGTCTCCCAACGCCTGCTCTGACCAGGTGTTAAGGCATTGATAACATGGGGGTGTGGATCATAACGCTGAATCCACCCCCCCATATTATCAAGGCACACATTAGCGCGTGAAAACAACGTTTGTTTTCATGCGCTAATGTTCCATATCGCCGAATTTAATTTCGCCTTACGTGTTGCATATTGATAATTACGCGCTAACACGGCAAAAAAATCCGGCGATAGCCGGCGATATGGAAATGTGCGATGTGCGTTATATAACGCACATCTAGATAATATGCCCCTGAATTCTCACCATTTCCTTATCACTGTGTGGGTGATCTGTGTGAGCAGGAGATACAGCAGCAGCAGCTTGACCCAGAGGAGACAGCAGGGAGCATGGGAACTACAGACCCTGAATCATGGCAATGACGTAGCTTGTGCTTCTTATGGGAATGGGAATCTGGAGTGGTAACAGCCATTGTCCATTCCACTGAACCAGAGTACAGCATTTTAGCAACCATTGGCAAAGCCAGTAAGTCTGTTCTTGATAAGCTATTGTATTTTATTGGAATCATATGCCAAAAGAATTAAAAAAAGAAAACATGCTGCGTAAATTTGGCAGCAGTGTGCTCACAATAAAAATTGCCACTACATATAATGTTAATAGAGGCATTTTGTGATTCCTAGCAGGCATTGTGAACAGGTTCACAATGCCCTTGTAGTGTTAACATACATCCTGGGAAAACCTGATTCATATTGCCTGATTACCTGATTATAGTGCAATATTACTGATCGTTTGAATAACTGGAACCTGAAGATATAGTTGAATGGGATCAAAAAAGGACAAACAATGAAAAGAAAAAAAACATTAGCAAAGTAAAGTATTTTTCCCACCACCTCTGCCTCTAAAAAGCAATGACTAGGCTAGGTAGTAAAGTAGGTTGACCACTAACACTTGCTACATGGTGCATGGAAACAAAGGGGTCCATTAGGATATCGGGCGGATTGCCTCCGCCAGGTAGGCGGTGGCCACTGCCACCCTGGTGGAGGCAATCTGCCCGACAACCACTTTTGTTTTCCCCTCCGCCAGATTAGGATGACGGAGGGGACAGCGGCGGACGGAAAGACCGTCCGCCACTTTACTGCCGCGGTCGCCTTGCGACCGCGGCGGTAATAGATTAATATGGTGGCGGTGTCCAATGGACACCGCCAGCCATATTACGATGGCAAAATGTGTGGGCCTTTCTGCGGTGTCAATGCCGCCACGGAAAGGCATGCGGAGATTGCTGCGGGGGCCCCCTGCAGGGCCCCCCAGGTTGGCGCCACTGTTGGGGGGGCACATGGGGGGTACCTATGGTACCCCCCCACATGTGCATATGCTAAGCAGCAGGCACCGCGCTGTGCCTGCCACTTTGCATGTGTGAATGCGTCATCTTATGTTTTACATTGTGGCGGGCAGTGCAGAGAGCACCGCCCGCCACAATGTAAAACATATAGGATGTGCCCGCCACTGTGGCGGGCACATCCTAATACCCACAACGGGACCCCCGCCCTTATGGCGGGCGGTCCCGATATCCGTTAGGGTTGTCCGCCTGCCATCCTAATGGACCCCAAAGTGTGAGATGCAGGTGAACAAATCAATGAATGACCAGGTTTGACCCAAAACCTGTCTATCTATGTATGTATATGTATATATATATATATATATATATATATATATATATATTTTTTTTTATTTTTATTTTTTTATTTTTTTTTATTTACAAATGAACTGGATTACATGAAAACAGTGAAGCCACTATAGCTGTCTCTACACTAAACCTAAAAAGGGATGCTCCAGCCAGACTTGCTTGTGCAAAATTCTCCCAAGTCGCTGATAATGTTTTTTTTGTCTGCAGGGATTAAGGGCTCCTGGGGCATCTCTCTATGAATGTCAATTAACAATATAAATATAGGAGCATTTTTCCTCTTCCTCAGCCTACATAGACTGGGGCACCTTTTTCTACTGACATTTCATGGCATGAACAATAAGCATGATTTCACACCAATAGAAGCAAGCAAGCGATTTCAAGAATTTCTTGTAAACAGTGTGTGAGTAGATTGTTTCTTTAAATATTACATGATAAACTGGGACTGTAAATAATTTAGATTGACGAAGACACTAGAAATCGAAAGGATATACCGCTACTTTAATATCATAAATCCACATATATAAGTAATTTTGTGAGGAAATTATAGGGTAGCAAAAAAAAGTTTCGTGAAAAGAGGTGGGAAAGTCGGGTTCTGCTTAGGATAGTAGGCAGAGGTTGGTTTTAAGATCTTCTTAGATTGCACCAGTGAGAAATTCTGAAGCACAATTGGAAGTTATTCCAAAATCCTGGCTTTGCTGTCTTTGTGAGTCTTTCGGATTTTCAGCCTTTGAGCTAGGCAGTCATGTTTTCTCAAATGCAATGGTTTGTACATCACAAAGCTGATTTTAAAAATGGATTATGGCCGGAAATGGGAGCCAATGCTGTTCAAACTGTGAGAGATGTGCTTAAATCTTCCCTTTCTTTAATTGCTGATTAGTCAAGCTATCACTGGTGAATCAGAGAGACCGATGAGTAAACCATTGCCACTGTTGTGATGGAACGAGGCCTGGACAGTGGCTCAGAAGTTCATAAAAGGAAGCAAGGGTCCATACTTTCACCCCAGAAGGGGCAATAATACATTAGTCTGAATTTGGGTTTCACATGTAAACTGACCCCTCTTCCCCACAGAGAGGTAGAACGCCCAGTGGGGCAAAAAAAATGAGTTGGGGGGTCCAACCCTGGCATTGGACCATACCCGGACACCAAAAGGGGCAACACATTCTTTCTGCCTTAGGAGAGCAGATAGCTGGGTTGTACCAATTTGTCCCCGTGGGGGTCAGCAATCTCACTAGAAGAAGAAGAAGAAAAATCTTTATTGTTGATTAATAAAAATCATTACAATCAAGGAGTATAAAAATGCATTCATTTGTACACAAGAATAAAATTATATAAACTTAGTCGAACAATTGTGTTTTCTTCCAATGACAAAAACAAGACAATACATTGCTAGTTTTAGAATGATTATGGAGATAACATTATATTTCACTGTATTTGTCATTTGTTATTATAGCAACACTTTTGTACATTAATAAAATCTTCCATAAAGCTATCAATACTATTTTGCTGATTAAAATCCTAAATTAAAATGTCATAGATAAAGTGCCATTATATCTTTGCTTTCCAAAGTGCCATCCTTACTTGAATTAACGTTCTATTTTTCAATATTTACAAATTTGAGTGTTTCACACTGGTCAACATAAAGCAACGCTTCTTTATATATATTAATAAAACCTTCCTAAAACTACCAACACTACATTATTTTTTTAAATTTATGAATTAAAGTGCCATGGTTAAAGTGCCATAGTTAATGTGCCATTATATAATTCCTTCAGAAAGTGCCTTTCTTGCATCGAACAACATTCTATATCATTATTTAAAAGTATAAAAAAATTTCTCGCAGATCAATCTGCACTAAAACAATAAAGTCATTGATAATTCGGAATATTATTAATTACTAAAGTCAAATAGAACCGTGTAAAATTTTCACTCCTAAGCCGTACGTGCGTTTTGCAATTATAAATCAGCAAGTTTGGGTTTAGTAACATCGTTCAACAGCTGGAATATCAAAACAGATTATTAGTTGTTACAGAATACATCAATTATCAGGTAAAGCACTCAGAAGTTAGCTTTGTTTCTACAATGAGAATACACTTTGCAAACTGTGTAATCAAGTGAGCAGATTTCCTAGAAAGACAAGTTATAATTGCTTGGCGGCATGTCCTCACCCCATTTTCTTTGAGAATGGACTTTAATAGGGCTCTCCTATTAAATGAGTACGATATACAATAATGATTCATTATAAAAAACGCATAATCTGCAACTGCTTGATGGCCAGTTTTGTACCCATGAGGAAATTCCATCCTTTGCGGGATATCGCCCAAATCGTAACTTCAAGAATTTATCTCTTATAAATGGTTTTAAATGGGAAATAAGGTAAGATTGTGGCTCCAATGTGATAAATGAATTAATAACTGTTCAAACATGCCTTTTTTTTTCAAACTCCTCCTTATCCAATATAATTGATAGGAAGTTGGCTGATTAATTTAAAGTCTGTCTGAACACCACTTTATTTCCAGCTTAATCTTCAAAAGGCTGAGACTTAGAATTATTTAGGCTCTCCGTTAGATAAGATCTCTAACAACTTGTGTACTAATGCCTCATTATTTCCTACCAGCAATGGTTCGCAAGTGTGCCTGAGTCAAAGTAAAAGAACGACAATAGTGATTTTAAAAATGAAAAATTGTATTATTAAAATGTATCTTCTAAAACCGAATTCCAATCTGAGGTCCGTGTGCCCGATATTCCTTGGGACCCTGAAGACCGATTTAAAACCTTTATTTGTAAATTATCAAGAATTTTTGAATCTTTACCTTGAAAGATAACTTACCCATAAGCCAGGGTAGAAATCAAATTTGATTTCATTACCTTGATTAAATACTTGTAGTTCAGACATACCAACGTTTCTCTCAACTATCTAAAAGCAAAAGACAAAGCAGTAGCTTTCGCATTTAAATTGAGAAAATGCTGTTTAAAAGACAATCTGTCATCAAATGTAATACCTACATATTTATAAAATGTTACCATTTCGATCTTTAACCCATTAATATTCCATATTCTCATTTCTGATTTAGTCGAACCTATCATCAAATTTTTTCTTATTCATTACTAAACCATTAGCTAGCATATAGTAATTCAATGATTCTATTAGTCTTCATCGACCTATAGCAGTATGACTTAGCAGTATAGTGTCATCTGCATAATGTAAATATTTTGTATTTCATCCTGCAAGGTTAGGCGAGTGGGCATTAACGTTTTTAAAAGAAGATGGTAAATCGGCCATAAAAAGGTTAAAGAGACAGGGGGCTAAGACACAACCTTGTTTGAGACCACTATGAGTTTCAAATCACAGAGTTGTACATCTACTATCCCCCATTTTAACCTGGACCCACGTATTAGAATATCGCAATACAATCATATCTAACAGTTGGTTTGGAATGGTCTATGCCGATAACTTCTCCCAAAATAATATTGCAGGGGACAGAATCAAAAGGAACCTTAGGGTCTACAAAACAAATATATAACTTTTGTCTTTTATACTTTGCTCTTTCAGCCACTAAAGTTGTTGAGGTCAAGTGCGTAATCGTTGACTCTCCCCTGCAAAAGCCAGTTTGAATTATCAATATGATTTCTTCTTTCGCGGCCCATTCTTCCAAGTCATTAAGCAGACAATTAGAAAATATTTTTGCCTTAACATCTGTTAGGGCAATTAGCCTGTAGTTAGCTGCATTGTCTAATGGGCCACTTTTATGAATTGGCTGGATTATACTTCCCTGCCATGATTCGGGAACCATTTTTGATTTTACAATGCCACTGGACAATGGCGTCAGGATCTTCGACCAAAGATCTATATTTTCCTTAAGGGCGTAGTTTTGAATCCCATTAGCGCATAGCGCTCCATTTGATCTAATCCTGCTTATTACCATGTTAACTTGATCTTCTTGCCATATCTCTTTGACTAGTGGTTTGACTTAATGGTGTAGTTTGAGTTTTTAAATGTTAAAACGCTCTCAATGATATTTTGTTTAACTTCCTGTAGTCACATAAGATTATATTTATTTAGCTGTGAACTACACACCCGTATTAAAGCTTGGCTTGGTTTGTCGGCTCGATTTTTTGAAAAAAAAATGCATGTTAAAGTCTCCTGAAATAATTAACATGGTGGCACGGTATTGATGATTCAAGACTTTAACTATTTCCCAAAGCGCAGTAAATTGGGATGTCTTAACTGTTCTCTTTGTGCTTAGGTAGATGTTTAAAAATATTGTAGGTTTTTAAAATCTAAAATCAGAAAGCTAACTATCCTGGGATTTCAAAATAGTGTAAAGAGCAAAAATGTGGGACAACCTACCCTGGCATTGGTCCATACCCGTACTCCTGGCATTGCTCCTTACCTCCAGCCTAGAACTATTAACCCCTTCCCTGCTGGCCCGTTTCCGCCCCTGTGCGGTAAACAAATGAACAGGGGCGGGCCATGACGAACCCCAGCCGTCATCAGCACACGAGCACTGTAGTGCATGACGGCTGGGGTTCGTCATCAGCATGGAAGGGGTTAATAGAGTCGTTCTGCACCCCCAGAGGGCACATAGGAAGTTTGCCTTGTGTGGGGGTTCACCTGTAATCTGCCCCTGGGTGAAAGTGGTGTAAACCCACTAAACACATGGGATTTTATGGCGGTGAAAAAATGGGGTGGGGCATCCCATCCACCCATTGGGTTACACCCCCACTCCTAAAGTGGTAATAGAGAGCATATTACCAACAACTAGCAAAAATTATCGCTAAATAGGTTTAGCGACAATTTTTCAATCGCCAAGCATCGCCGGATTTTATTGCTGAGATAAAGTACTATTAGCAACGTTTATCTCAAAAGTGATAAAATACCTGGCAATAGCGGCGAAATGCGTGAATATCTCTGAGTATACAGCGATATTCACGCATTAGTGACAAAATGCTCTTATCCATGTTATCCACCTCCCATTGGATAACATGGCTAAGAACTGGTCTGGGTAGGTGTTAGTATTTGGAGATATTCGCGCTTAACGCGAATATTTCCATCGCTACGCCTGCCTTGCTAATAGGCGATAGCGATGTTAGCGACTGCTTTCAGTCGCTAACAGGTTGGGTACGCCCACTTTGCATGTCACAGCTTGCTAATAGGGCAATAGAATTTTTGCCGCTTAGCGGCCGGTAACGGCCGCTAAAGCGGCGAAAATTGCCTATTGCCCCTCTTGATAATATGCCCCAGAGTCTTTCTGTCTCAAGGAGGGAGAGGGGGAGTTTCTCTCCAGTCTGCTCCCCAGGTCAGGTGGCAGAAATCCCACTTAGTGCCAAAATAATGGGATGGGGCCAGTCCATCCTAATCTGGGTTCCCACCTTTAAAGCCACAATAGTCATTCTGTACACCCTCGACAGGAAAAGATAAAAAAAAGGACCTTGCAAAGCATATCTGGTCTTTGGTGGTCCCATTTTTATCGAGACATGTGGGAGTGGCAAGAATTTTGTGGATCGATACAGATTCCAGAACATTCCTTAACAGAAATCCGAGGTAAAGCTGTGTAAAAAATGTTGTGTGATCCATGCAAGCCAGACTACCCTGGACTCTGCCAAAAAGCGCCAAATATCTGAAATGTTCCTTTAAAGAAATATGCGGAAAATGCATGTTTTTAGGCAAAGTGTAAAGTCTGTAAGGCCTTCCAGCCAAAACAATGTCTTGTGACTCATGCGAGCTAGAGCATCCTGAATTCCATTGTATGTCTAGTTTTCAGAAATGTCTGGGTATGGTAGGTTTCACTGGGTGTTGGTTGAGCCAGCGCTCAAATTCCACAGCTACCCACAGCACAAAAAAGGATAGGTTTCTATTGGTGAAAGGGATGACTCCCCGTTTTGTTTTAGGGTGGTTTGTGCTGCTCGCACTAGGCCCAGCCAAACAATCCTTGGAGTCTTCTGATGTGTGCTGCAAAGATCAGGAGCATGACCTGACATCTTTTCTGTACAGGGAGCCAGTGGATGTCCCTATTGTAGGGGGTGATGTGGGTTCATCTAGGGAGATCCAGGTTGAGTCCGGCTGCAGCATTGTGTATCGTCAGCTTTGAAAAATGAACATCTGACCCATGCATCATCTCTATGCTGCAGATTTTCCTGGATATCAACAATACGCTTACCCTAGAAACCCAAGCTTGTTATTGCTCATAAATAAATATTCCAAGACAAGATCAGGATTCTTGTGTCTATTTGAAATAAGGACATTGTTGACTGCTTCTCTTCAAGGAGATTGCTCCAGGGGCCATACAGAAGGAGCTGCAAACGTGTGTGTGTCTTCTTCGTTAATGAGAGGGCATTCCTTCATTTGCATGAGCCACACCCCAGGCAAATAAGGGAATCACTTTGCCTCTGAGCCCGTGCCACATTACCAATGTGGACGCAGAGGCAAACATGACTTTAGAATGTGCACTTAAAAAATTTCATAAAGAGTTGGTGCACTTTCTGTGTGGCTCATAGCCGGCTGCCCTCTGAGACACAAAGGTGCAGTGGACCATCACAGACATCCGCCTGCGGGCATCACTCACTGCACCCGCCTGCAAGGGGAACTCTCTCCCTTCTTGAAAGTGCAGGTGGCTCTTAGCAACAGCAGCTTTGTATTTCACTTGAATCTGCTGCCCTTAGGACAGAACCCGTTAGCGGCTGCTCTGGGGGGTAGCTCATTCTACATAATAGGGTGCATTTCCACTTTTTGTGACCGGCAAACCATTAGAAAGGTGCACTGTGGCACAAGCAGGGAAAGTAAGCTATATATATATACATAATACAACCCCAGATGTGCACATTTTGTGATTAGCTGCTTCTCAACTTTACACCATCTATTTTGAATATTTCCCACTTTCAGCTGCCTCTTAGAATCTGATTGCCTTTCTTTACTATTGTTTATTGAATTGAGGTACTTTTTTTATATATGACTTATTACTAATCACTTACTATTTAAGAAAAGAAAGGAAAGCCAGGTAAAAAAACAAATGTTGCATTACTACGCTCTTCTCATCCTTAGTTTAAATGGCTATTTAAATACAAGAGCAAATTTCTTCTTAAAGTTGCCAAGGAATATTTAAAGAAAATTGTCCGTGGTTTTGTGAAGGGAGCATATGCATTTGTACAACAGTATCTTACTCATGCATTTTTGAACTTCATTGCAATATCTGCTGTTTTGATACTGTATTTGATTTGCACTACAGTTCCAAATCAGAAATAATAGCTCAGTTAATATCTATTTTATTATTCCAGCATATGAAATATGGAAAGAGGAGAAAATACTACTGTGTGGGTAGATTTTATACTTTTAGGACTCACAGATGATAAAAATCTCCAGGTGTTCTTTTTTGCTGCATTTCTGATGGTCTACACCACCACCGTGCTGGGCAACATTGGCATCATGGCCCTCATCAGGATCTCACCCCGTCTACAAACACCCATGTACTTTCTACTCAGTAACCTGTCTTTTGTAGATCTTTGTTATTCTACTGTCATTACCCCTAGAATGTTGGCCAACTTCTTGTTGGAAGGGAAGGTAATTTCATATGCAGAATGTGTATTGCAGATATTTTTCTTTCTCATGTTCGTAAGTGTCGAAGGACTACTTCTAGCCGTAATGGCCTTTGACCGCTATAATGCAATTTGCAGTCCATTACTCTACCAATCTATAATGACTAAGAGACTCTGCAACTCTCTTGTTCTTTGGACATATGCAATTGGTCTTTTGAACTCCCTGGTAAACACATGCTGCTTTCTCAAGTTAACCTTCTGTGGGCATCACAGGATCTCCCACTTTTACTGTGATATCCCCCCACTTCTAAAGCTGTCCTGCTCTAACACCTCCCTCAATGATGCCTTGCTGATGTCTTTCTGTGCTCTCATAGGAGTGGGGTCACTCTCTATAATTGTTGTTTCTTATCTTTATATCATCTCCAACATCCTCAAAATCCACTCCTCACAGGGAAAACGTAGAACATTTTCTACCTGTGCATCTCACTTTCTCTGTGTGAATTTGTTCTATGTGACTGGTCTTTTTATGTACCTTAGACCTAATTCCAGTTACTCCTTGTCTCAGGATCATGTGGCCTCAGTGATCTACACAGTGGTAATCCCGATGTTAAATCCCCTAATTTACAGTTTAAGAAACAAAGAGGTCAAAGAAGCACTTAAAATAGGAACAGCAAGAAATCTAAAATTATTATCTATAACGTAAGATGCAAAACATAATCAGATTGCACAGTTTTACATTAATTAGGCACTTCCTGAGTTTCCATGTTAAAATGGTATATTCTTGGATCCAATAACTTCTC
Source organism: Lissotriton vulgaris (assembly GCF_964263255.1). Lineage (NCBI taxonomy): Eukaryota > Metazoa > Chordata > Amphibia > Caudata > Salamandridae > Lissotriton > Lissotriton vulgaris. The sequence goes on from NC_141686.1 coordinate 213,054,651, forward strand.
TATCATTAATCTAAGGGAATTAATTGTTGAGTCCCCCTCTAGTTCGACTTGAAAAAAGTAGTTTTCTTCAAAGTTCAGCGAACAATGAACATTGTTCTGAAATACAAGGTTTAGTTTTTTTTTACCTTTCCAGAACACGTTGTCAAATTATTATGGCTTTACTTCAGTTGCCGCATAGTTTGTCACAAAGGGCCCTATTATGATGGGGTCAGACGAGTGTCCGACCGCCAATCTGTCGGGAACGAGACCGGCAGATAGGGAGTTGGCAGTCCCGCCAGACAGATTAGGATCCGACTGCCGAGGAGGTGGTCGGAAACATGACTCTCAGCATTGAGGCTTGTGCAGCAGCCCGAAAAAGGGCTGTAGCACAAGCCTCAATGCTAAGAGGCATATTTGTGAACATCCCAGCACCGTGTGGCAGGCACTAGACACCAAGCAGTGCCTGTCACATGGTGCAGGGATGTTTAGGGGGTTCGCCCCTGGTATCCGGTAACTGTGTTCTTCCCCCTCTGTACTTTGCGGTGGATTGTATATTGTAATTTGTATTTTTTGTACTGTATTCTCAGGCACTCCTTGCGCCCCTTACCTCTGTGTCCTCCCCGCTTCCCGCTGCTGCTCCCCGTGGCCTGCCCCCTTTTCCCTTCTGTTTCCCCTGCCCTCGCCCATTGGCCGCCCCGCTCCCGCCTCCCAGCTGCTCCTCCCTCCCACGTGGCCTCTTATGGAGGCCGCGCGGCGAAGATGAATGTGACCTGACCCCAAGTCACCCCCCACGCCGCATGGCTCCTCGTGATTGCCCGAGTCTCTGCATTCTGCTCCGCCGCTGCCCAGGGTTAGCCCCTGGTATCTGGTAACTGTGTTTTTTCCCCCTCTGTACTTTGCTGTGGACTGTATATTGTAATTTCTATTTTTTGTACAGTATTTCCAGGTGCTCCTTGCGCCCCTGCCCTCTGTGCCCCCCGGCTCGCCGCTTCCTGCCACTGCTCCCCCACTGCCCCGCCCCCTTTTTCCTTCTGTTTCCCCTGCCCTCGCCCGTTGGCCGCCCCGCTCCCGCCTCCTAGCTGCTCCTCCCTCCCACTTTGCCTCTTATGGAGGCCGTGCGCAGCGGGCGCGCCGCTGGCACGCCAAAGGCAAGCCCGTCTGCGCCCGTCCGCGCATGGATCGCGCCCAGCGCCAGAACCCCTGGACCCCGCGCCCCTCTGCAATGCCAGACTGCACTACGACTCCAGCACCCTCCACGCTCTTAACACCGAACGAGACCACCCCTGCTACCAGGCCACCCCCAAGCACACCCAAGGGCCCTTCGCCTGCCGGAACTGCAGATTCGCCAGCATCCATCCCACCAAACAACCAATCAGAGAACCCAACCACCTCCGATGCATCCTCCTCAACACCGGCTCCGCTCGCAAGCACGCCATCGAACTCTGGAACCTCCTAGACTCCATCGTCCCCGACGTCGCCTTCCTGACGGAGACCTGGCAGAATGCCACCTCAGAGCCAGACATCGCCATAGCCATCCCACAGGGCTACAAGATCTCCCGCAGATACCGCACCAATGTAGTGGGAGGGGGAATCTGCAAACACAACAGGTGATGGACCGAATGTGGATCAATGTCACACACTCACCCCAGTCCAAAGATCTGGGCCCAAATCCATCGTTTTTTTGCACTCCACACCACCCTGGGTTAGACAATGGCGATATGCAAATCAGCTCTGACCCTGTGCCCCATGGGAACAGTCCAGTCCGAACTACAGGGGGAATCGCCATCATCCACAAAGACTCCATCAGAATCTCGACCAACACCAACAACACCCTCACCACTGCTAAGCACATGCACTTCCAGACCCACACCGACCACAGCACCACCTTCAGAGGAACACTCGTCTACCGACCTCCCGGACCACGACCACAGTTCAGCAACACCATCGCCGACCTCATCAGCACGCACGCCCTCGCCTCCACGGACTACATCCTCCTCAGGGAACTAAACTTCCACCTCGAGAACAACAACGACGCCAACTCCACCGCCCTGATCGACAACCTCGCCAACCTCGGACTCAAACAGCTTGTGACAACACGCACCCATACAGCTGGACCCCATCTTCTCCACAAAGCCCCCACGTCTCCTTCAACCACACCACCGAACCCCACTGGACAGACCTCAGATGCGTCCACTTCACCTTCAGGAAACCCACCACACACCACCGCACCCAACAGCTGCCACGCCGCTGCTGGGGCAAGGTCACCAAGGACCAAATGACTACCACCCTCGCCCTGAGACCACCCGCCGACCCCACCGACCCAGACACCTCCGCAACCAACCTCAAACAGTGGATCAATGACTGCGCCAACACCCTCGTTGGTTAAGACCTCCACACCCAACCACACTAACAAGAAAGCCGCCTGGTTCACCGAAGACCTCTGGATCTCCAAGCACACCTGTCGGGAGCTGGAGAAGAATTGGCTCCATGACTGAACACCTGACAGCCACTCAGCCCGCTCAGCCCACAAGAGCGCCACCCGCAGACACCACCAACTCATCAGGGCCGCCAAGAGGACCGCCTTCAAGGACCACTTAGACAACAACGCATACAACACCAAAGAGCTCTTCAACATCGTGAAAGAACTCACCAACCCGTAGCTCCAACACCAACAACATCCCACCATCACAAGACCTGTGCGACTCCCTGGCCACCTTCTTTCACCGCAAGATCACCGACATCCACGACAGCTTTAACCCTGACACCCTCGCACCCACCACCGAGTCAACTACCCCTGCGACCACCACCCGCACCAGCCGCCTGACCGCCTGGTCCAACGTCAGCGACAAAGACACCATCAAAACCATGAACTCCATCCACTCCGGATCCCCATCTGGCCCCTGCCCTCACCAACAAAGCCAGCACAACCATCGCGCCCCACCTCCGAAAAAAAATCAACAGTTCCTTCTAGACAGCAACCTTCCCGGAAAGCTGGAAGCACGCCGAGATTAACGCCCTTCTGAAAAAGCCCAAGGCGGACCCCAAGGACCTCAAAAACTTCCTTCCCATCTCCCTGCTCCCGTTCCCGGCAAAAGTAACAGAGAAGATTGTCAACAAACAGCTAATCCGCTACCTCGAAGACAACAACATCCTGGACCCTTCCCAATCCGGTTTTTGCAGCAACTACAGCACCGAGACCGCCCTCATTGCCGCCACTGACGACATCAGGATCCTGATGGACAAAGGAGAAACGGCCGCCCTCATTATCCTGGACCTATCAGCAGCCTTCGACACAGTCTGCCACCGCACCCTATCAGCATGCCTCCTTGACGCCGGAATTCAAGAGAAGGCCCAGGCCTGGACCTCATCCTTCCTCTCCGGCAGAACCCAGAGCGTCCGCCTACCACCCTTCTGCTCGAAATCCACCGAGATCATCTGCGGCATTCCACAGGGATCCTCCCTCAGCCCGACGCTGTTCAATATCTACATGGCACCGCTCGCCCACGTCGCACAACAACATAACCTCAACATCATCTCTTACGCCGACGACACCCCGCTGATCATATCCCTCACAGAAGATCCCCACACCGCCAAAGCCAACCTCCACAGAGGAATGAAGGCCGTAGCCGACTGGGTGAAGGACAGCAGACTTAAGCTGAACTCAGACAAGAAGGAGGTCCTCATTCTCGGACCCACCCCATCAGCCTGGGACGACTCTTGGTGGCCCACATTGCTAGGCACAGCCCCGGAACCCACAGACCCGCACGCAACCTGGGGGTCATCCTCGACTCCACCCTCTCCATGACCAGGCAAGCCACTGCCATCTCCGCATCCTGCTTCAACACCCACCGCATGCTCCGCAGGATCTTCAAATGGATCCCTGCTGACACGATAAAAACCGTCACCCAGGCCCTCATCTCCAGCAGACTCGACTACGGGAACGCCCTCTACTCAGGAACAACAACCAAGCTCCTGAAACGACTACAACTAATCCAGAACACCTCGGCACGACTGATCCTCAACGTCCCCCGACGCAGCCACATCACACCCCACCTGAGAGGCCTGCACTGGCTTCCCGTCAACAAGAGGATCACCTTCAAGCTCCTCATCCACGCATACAAAGCCCTACACAACACCAGACCTACATACCTCAACAACCAACTCAGCTTCCACACCCCCACCTGAAGCCTCGCTCAGCCAACCTCAGCCTCGCCACAGTTCCTCGGCGGCAGATCCTTCTCCTATCTCGCCGCCAAGACTCGGAACACTCTCCCCACCAGCCTACGACAGACTCAGGACCTGCTGGCCTTCAGAAAGCTCCTCAAGTCCTGGCTCTTCAATCAGTAGCCCCCCCAGCGCCTTGAGACCCTCACGGGTATGTAGCCTGCTTTACAAATGCAGTGATTAATTGATTGATTGATTGGCTAGGGTCTATACCCCAAATTCCATGCAAACCATTTTCCTAAAATTGTTCTTTACTCTTGTGGGTGGCTTTGCAGAGGGTGACATTATACTCATGGGGGATTTCAACCTTACTTAGGGCCCGATTCACAGAATGAATTTAAGACTCAATCCTAAACTTACTACTATTTTGGTATTCACAGAATGAACTTACTACTTTTGGTATTCACAGAACTTAGGATTTTGTCTTAAGTTTGTCTTAAGACAGACTTAAGACAAACTTAAGAAAAAATCCTAACTTCTGTGAATACCAAAAGTAGTAAGTTCATTCTGTGAATGCCAAAAGTAGTAAGTGAATTCTGTAAATACCAAAATAGTAGTACGTTTAGGATTGAGTCTTAAATTCATTCTGGGAATCAGGCCTTTAGGACCAACATCTTGATAGCAAGCACCAACAACAAGCTGTCACAAGCCGTTTCATGAAAGTGCTTAAGTCCAATCAGTGTGTTTGATTGCTGCTTCATGCATCAAATCAAATCAAATCAAATCAAATCGAGCTTTATTCAGTTGTAGGTAAAAACATCCATAAAAGCACAGTATATTTACATAATGTTAAAAGGAATTACATTTAAAAATGCTTCATGCATAGTGTAACCAACCATCAGGGATAACACTTTCTTTTCACACTCCCATCACTCTTACTCAAGGTTGAACTACTAGTTTATTAGTCAGTCTTTAGAGCAGGCCATTTTGGTGACTGTTTTCCACCCAATCGCACTGTCTGACCCTGCACCTGTGGGATTGACATTAAAATGGGATTCACTCTTATACACTGTCACTGCTTTTTCTCAGGGACTCTTACTAGGTACTGCCTTTTCTGTGATTTCATACACAAAACCATTGAGAATTTTTCCATTTGAATAATCCCAAAGACACTAATATATCTAATACCTGAGAGGCCTTCAAGGCAATAATGTGGGGTAAATGAATGTCCCTATTGTCAGCGCTAACCAAACAAAAGGTCCAAGACAGATTAGCTCTGGAAACCGCGCTCCATAGAGACACAGCCACTTTCACACTGCAAAGAAACATCCCAGCCCTGAGAGGGTAAGTGAACATGACATATGTAAATATGGCAGAATTCATCTTGCCACACCTTGAACACATGACATAGGATGAGGGAACAAGGTGGGGAATCATTTGATACGCCAGTTGCGAATAAAAAATTAGAAGGATTACATTAGCCTCATCCACAAGGAGACTGGGAAAGTGCCAACATCTGAGGGCGATAAAGTAAAAGTCTTCCACCATGTTTATAGATCACCATATTTTACACCTAGGAAGTTAGAAACATTTGGTAGACAGGCCAATGACAAAGTAGAGTATCGGTCTGCATAAAACTGCATTTTTGTGTACAAGGACCTAAAATTAAAATGAAGATGCCTAAAAGCAATTCATTAAAATAGATAACATAATAGAATTCTGGAGGGATACAGTCATAAGATTTATGAGATTCCTGGAACAACTTCTAAACTAAATAGTCAACAAATTTCACAGAATGTCTGTGTTTTGATTGATCAGACGTATTCAATAAACTCTTACAGAATAGAAAGCACATGCCAGAAATGTGTATTTGATGAAATAGCAATTGATCACTTGTTACATGTTCAATAACACATCTTCAAACTGAAATGAAAATAGAGTGCCTGCACTGGAACTCATGTTCCTTATGACAAACTAAGTGAAGTTAGCAGCCTGCAGAGGGTTGGGTTTGGTGTGAACATCCGCTGCACATGGCTGACGGTTGTGTCAATCAGCTGTTAAAATATCAGCCAGGAAAATGTTGTGTTACAAAAATATGGTTTACAAAATATCAGCAACCAAAATTTGACGTTTCATTCAGATAATGAAAAACTCAATAATATCTACCACCAAAATATTTACAACATATATGTATATCTATTTTCTGTTAATGTAAAGTGAAGAAAACATTTGTTTGAAAAAATGTATTATATACTACAGAACAGAAATATATGTATAATAAATAATATTTAAACACAAATTTAAAAACGTATACCGATTGCATAAATTATTAAATTGATAACTGTAACAGACACTGTTCGGGGGGCACAGGGCAAGCAGGAACAACTGGGCCTCAGCCTTAGATGTAGTGATTGTTTGCTTCTGATGTCCTTACATCTGTCTTGCTATGCCCCAATAAACTTGACTAGTTTGATCCAGTTCAGACTCTGACTGTCAATGGCTGTATGGCAAACAGTTGCATTGCTTCTGAGGGTTAGTGTGTAGGTATTCAACTTCAGGACTAAAAAATCAATCAACAATGGAATTAAGCAAATGTACTACCCAATGTGTATATTTCAAGAAGAAATGCACTTTATTATACAATACAAAGAAATACTAAAAATTAATTTTGTCACAACACAAATGTATAGTCGTGGGCATCATTAGGCAGGGCTGCCACTCCATCATCTGTCCACATCTGGTGTCCCTATTCTTCTTGAGACTGTTTGTCTAGCCCTATAGGTTTGGATATTAGATTCAGTATGGTTCCCCTTGTGCTCATTGTAGGATGCTGGCTCTCTATAGAGTGTACTAAAATGATGTACAGGAAGGTCAGTTGGCAGTTAGGCTTATACAGGGTAGTGCCAAGCATCTGTTGTGCTCAAAGAGGCAATAAATGAGACACGCTCAAAAATACATCGGAAACCAATCTATAAAACAAAATCGAATTTTATGTATTTTTTAAGACCAAGAACTTCCATCTATTGTAAGTACTTTAGAAGTTACGATTTTTAAAAGTTTGGAAAATATATCACTTTTGTGTGCACATACGCACCATTGAAGTCAATGGGGAATAGCTTAAAAATGCACATAAAATCGGGCAATACTTTCACGAAGTTCACCTTCTTGTTTTAGGTTGAGAACATGACCAGGTCCTAAGTTCAAGTAGTAGAATATATGGAGCTTCCTGGATTCAGCCATGAGCATACTGCTGAAGGTGTTTGCAGCTGGTGCGCTAGACAAAGGGGTCACCTGGAAAGAAAGACACTGCACAGGAGCCTTTAAAGGTAAGTCTGGTGGGTCTCACTTAAGGGAGGAGGTTGCAAGGGTCACTGGACCATGGAAGCATGGCTGGTCAATTACCGGGGCCGAATGCAGAGCATATAGGTCAGCCGGGTGCCTTCAAATGAGAAGTCCTTGCACTCAGGAGCCGGCAACTTGCAGAGGCAATTTCAGAACAGCTGGGCCACTCAGGACGTGGGTCTCAGGGGCCTCAATGTATTGGTATGATGCAGCTCTGTTAGGTCCTGGTGTCGCCAAACTTGTGTGGGGGATACAGGTCTGACTCTACAGAGCTCATGTACACATTTTGGTGCAGATCAGTGCCTGTGGCATGCAGGCAAATGATACCTGCACACCAAGGGAGGTTATTGCTGGGAGAACTTCAGGGTTCTTGGAGCCTTCACGGGTTGGGACATCATGACACACCACGATTGTCAAGTCCTAGAGGCAATTTCCTCTGCAGCAGGATTTAAGGTCTTGGGCAGCAGGTCCTCTTTGTCCTTTTCTCCTTCTTGTCCATTGAATTTAGGTTCAAGGTCTAGGGACGCCACATCAGGACTGAATTTAGGGGTGTTACAAGGGGAGACAGGGAGTAGTCAATGGGCCATGTACCTTTAGAGTACCTTCACTCTCTAAGTGACCACTTCCTGTGGGAAGAGGCACTACCTTAGCCCTGATAGGTTGTTTCTCCCTCATCTCAAAACAGTGGATTTTCAGGAGAGGGGTACACATAACCTGCCACACCTTTGGGGTGGTGCTAGCTGAGTCTGGACACTCCTTCTCATCGAACTAATGTTCCCGCCAGTCCTCCCACCAAATGTGGTGCTGGACAGGGGGGTTGGCATTCCCTACTAAATGGGGAACCTGGGGCTGAACTTCAAAGGTGGCACCACCTTTGAAGGTTCCGTCTCTGGAAGGCCATTCCGGACGGTAGGAGGTGTGAAGCACCACTGCCCAGAACAAGCTTTGTTTCTGGCCTCTGAGAGAGCAGGTCCTCACCCCATGTGATGAGAAACAGGTCAGGTGGTGGCCAGCTGGCTAATATTAGTCAGAGATAACACCAGTGCTTGGTAGGCTTTCCGGGGACCCTCTAAAGAGTCTTCTATGTGCATTTTTTAATAAATCCCACACTGGCATCAGTGATGATTCATTGAGACAAAATGTTTGGGACCAAACATCTTAGGCTGCAGTGAATCCATCATGGAGTTAGGAAACACGTAATGAAAGGTATCCTGCCCATGCATTTTTTATGGCGCCCCTGGGCACTTACAATATCCAAGAAGGTCTCAGATATTGCAGGGTCATTTCTGCTCCTGCAGACATGTCCCCACATGGATATAGTGCACCCTGCCTTAGGGCTGTAAGGCCGGCAGTAGGGGTGACTTACCTATATCTCATGCAGTGTGTGCAGGCATGACACACAAGGCTGTGTGCCATGTTGACTCTTCGGTTTTCTCTACACCAAGAGGTGTGTCCTGCAATGTCAGAGTGCATGGTCTTGGTGAGGGATCCTGAGGGTGGTACAATTTGTGCTGCAGCCCCTGTGGACCCTCTACAGTACCCATTCACTATGTACCAGGGGTACCATTTACTGGCTAAAGTAGTGCCAATCATGGTACAGTTCTTGCACTACGATCCTGGTTAGCAGGGATTTAGTGCACTTACAGACCGAAATCACATCAGTCATCAAGCAAAAAGTGTGGGCTAACCATGTAAAAATAGGCACTGTCATACACTCATTATCTCTCAGTTTAGCCTTTCATAGTTTCTAATCACCTGCACTGGAATAGGGCATTGGTCATCTGCCTTGCTTTTGTCTCAGTGAACTTGCCATCCCTCTCTCTTCTGAAAACATTGTAAAAAGCCAGATCATCTGGGATGTGCATTTCTGATGTTGGATTGCCTGCTTGGTGTGGGCTGAACTGTGCTGGGATAAGAGGCAGTGTGCTTAAAAGGCATGTGTTTAAAAGGCTCCCTTGAGCCAACAAGCTGACAAGCTCATCTGGGATGCACCAATGTGCCTGTGAAGTGGCACTGTAACCTGTGAAAACTTGGTTAGCATTTCAGCAACCCCAGACGACTTTTCTCTGCTTGCTACTACTTTTGCTCTCTGCTGCTGAAGGGCTAATCCCAGAAACACATGTCTAGCGATAACAGCACTACCTGCACCGACTTTTGTGAAAAGCTAGAGCAACTTTGAAGTAAGCATACTGCATTTACCAGAATGTGTGCTGCGGATGAGAAGCAGTGTGCTCCATCCCTTCTTATGTATAAATAAAACATTGGAAAGGTGGCACTGTACTTTCCAAGAAACACTTGGAAAAAGCCAAGCTATACTCAAACACATTCTAGAAATACTTAAATATGAAAAACACTACTTTAAAAAAGGAACATTAGCAAAAGCTATCAATGGAAGAACACCTAACCCAGCTCAGATCAAAAATCTCTAAACATACTAAATAAATGCATTAATTCCTAATAAACAAAGTAAGACTCCTTGCTAACAACTAATGCTACCATATCTACACTCAATAGCAAGAAGCCTACTTTAAAAAAACAAACTAAACAACACAATTTAACATTCTTCAAATAAGAACACTCATACTTTGTTAATATTCATTTCTAAACCTTGTTAAGGCAAATTAACATCAATCTGAATAAAACAAATCGAAAGACAAAAATTAATAATAATAATAGTGATAGTTTGACTCTAGTAAGCATTTGAAAATAAATAAGCATACAATAAAAAATGACCAACATTATTTTAAATCAACAAGCACATTCAATCACTTACAAAATATGCTAACACAATAGAAATTCATATATATTTATATACAAAGAGAAATTAGAAAGCCGGCTGTTTAGAAAGAAGACATCAGGTAACAGCCTACTTCACTCTAACAGCTGTCATCCAAGGAACCTGGTAAACAGCATTTCTTATGGGGAGCTGTTACGTGCAAAACGTAATCCAGTACAGAAAAAGGTTTTCTGGATGAAATGAAAATTATGTCCATGCACTTCAAAAGTAGAGGATATTCAGAAAAGATAATAAAACAGGCCTGTGATAAAATTCAACTATTAGATAGAAAAGATCTGTTAGTAGACGAAGATGAAGACATCAATTCTAGCACTCCGGCACGTTTTATCACAACGTTTAGTAACCAGGCTTGGCAAGTACAGCGTTGTTCCAAAAAGTTTTGGAATGTCTTGGAAACAAACAGTACCCTAAAAGAGTATGTAGGTGAGAATCCGTAAATCACTTATAGGAAATGCACAGCTCTAGGAGACATGCTATGTAGCAGTGAGTTGAGGGACAAAAATGAGAAATCATTGGTAAAGGGATTCTTTACCTGTAGGGCTTGCAAAGCTTGTAAAAACAGCAACAACATGAAACAAATTGAGTTATCTATACATCAGAAACCGTTTATAATTGTGAAACATTTAACTTGCAAATCTGATTTTTGTGTCTATGCCCTGATTTGTCCCTGCCCGAGAATTTATATAGGAAGCACCATACATCAGGTGAAAAAACGTGTTCTCGACCACAGAAGAGCTATTACAAATGAGGATAAACAGTATCCAATAGCAAGGCATTTCAAAGAAATGCACAATAAAAAATGTAGATCTCTTGAAGTATTGTGCAATAGACAGGATTCCGAAAGGGGAAAGAGGAGAGAATCGTTTAAAAGAACTCAGGCGCCGTGAACCCAAAATGATTATAAAGTACAAGATGATGTATCCCCTAGGGTTAAATAAGGATGAAGAACTTTCAGTCCATTTGGGATAATCATGTGCACTGCCTTATGAATTTAAGTAGCCTGTAATTTGTTTGTATAGAATTTTTTATAGATGAATACTGATCACTTGTACATGTATACTTTTATTATAGGAGACAGAGACACCATCATCTGTTAAAAATGGGAAATTGATAAGAAGCCAGTGTTGCCAACTACAGTTACAAGCCTACAGGGGCAGCATTGTAAATACTGTATATAAACAGTCATGTCTCGCCGAGCGCTCACATGCACACACATGCCTCTACAGACACTCTTCTGCCAGGTGGAGGAATCATTGGTGTAGGTGGGACTTTCCACGCAGAGCCCAGGCTCTGAGCAGCTGGGTTTGGTGGAAGGGAAGTATCCTTGAACAGGATTTATAAACTGGGATTTTTTCAGAAAGCACTGCCTTTGAGAGGGTTGCTGCCCTGATAGCTGCTCAGAGTGAAAGCATTCTTGCGACTGGCATCTTCATTCTCTATCACCCTCTGCACATTTGGCACATACAAAACAAAGGGCACGTCTGCAAAGAGGGTGAACGGTGTCCTTGGAGGGTGACATTACAATGTCTAAAGCACTGAATGAAATGTGCGCTTGTGTATGGAAAAGTAGAAAACACCCAAGTGATAGTCATGCAAACAAACCAAACTGACGCAGTTTAATTGATCACAGCTTGGCTTGCATTTACATTACTCCGACATAAGGAGGCAGTCTACCTTATTAGAAGCACTATGTTCTGCCACTGAAATTGAATTTCTTATTTAAGTTGTAAGGCGGGTGTGCAGTGGAAATGTTTAAACAGAGGCTCGTGAAGGTTGTGGAGTCCTGCTGGTAGGAAAACTTTAAAATACTCAGGCCCAAGTCTGACAGAGACCTAACAAAACGTGAGAGGGCCCCCCTGCACGATGTGCTGAAGGAGCCCCTCACACTCACATGAGTAGGGGCTGAGGGGGGCCCCCTCCAGTGTGGGAAAGACTGGGTGCCCCCCCGCACTGCGGGGGCCTTTGTTACGCCCCTGCTCACAGTACTACAGTCATAAATCAATATGACAGGGTCATAAATCAACATCACGGGGCATAAATCAGACTTGACAAGGACATGAATCATAAGCGCTACAGGTCATAAATCAATCCAATGACAGGTAATAAATAATTCCTGACAGACCCCTAAAACATGTGTGCATGAAGGGAAACAGTCTTTTCAACGCAACTGTTACAACGCATGCAATTACATCGCATGACATTGCAACGCAAAAGGTGTGCAGCAATGGGTAGAAGGTGTTGGATTTAACTCCAACACCTTCCCTACTGTTGCACACAGTGGAGTGGCAATAGAAAATAATCTATTCCAACTTCCTGCGCTCCCCGGACAGAAAGTCGGGGTAAAGTTTTGCGTTGCAATGGCATGCAATGTAATGGCATGCGTTGTAACATCACATATTCGTACGTGACAGGTTTTATGGGGTCATAAATTCCCTTGTTGGTTTTGCTCTGATTGCATTGGCGGGTAATCTCTTACTTGGCTTAGGCCCCAACTCAATACTTTGTCTGTCCATTTTCAGCCCTGCTGTCCCTTTCGGGATACTCGCTCTGCCGTTAGCCATCACGGCCGGACTGGGAATGCAAACCTGCTCTGGCAATCAACTCAGACCTCTCCTGGGGCGGGAGGTGGCGGTGCTGGTGACAACACTGCTGCTGCTACACTGTTGCTGTTTTTGTTACAGGGGAGCCAATATTGAAGCACTGCTGCAAAATCCCTCCCCAGTAACGAAAACGACCCCCACAGGTCCAAAACCATCCCCCACCCTTCCCACCCACCGGGAAAATGCCAGGTGCCTGCTACGGCCAGTCCAGCCCTGTAAGGCATCACCAGGTAAGTGGTCTTCCTTCTGCACACCTCCCTGCTGGTGTGCCCCCTTTTTGTCCACTTTGCCTGCTATCCGGCACTACGGCAATGCTGCCGCTGTTTGGGATGGGTGGGTTACAAACTGTTGATCGGCACGCTGCCCCTACTTTCAAAAGTAGCCTATGCAGGTTCAGAGCAGTGTTTATAGTGCCCCATTGTCCCCTTCCAGCATGTGGCGGCTTTCTCTCATGGGGGAGGGGGGGTTCAAAACATTACCTAGGCACCTATTGGTCAGGTATTTGCGCACAAACTTTTGCAGGCATCCTTGACTTGAGGGAGAAAGCAGGGGCAACTCCCCCCTTGTTAGACGTGCAGCCAAGGCAGAAACTGGAAAATTAGGGTCCACGGAGGTCGTTATGGCGCCAGTCCGTGAGGCCCCATTCGGGGACGGCATCTGCTAAACCAGCAATATAATAAATAGTAAGGTAAATCACATGTTGCAGTAAGTTTGTTCCTTTATTAAAACAAAACAGTTACAAATCATTCCACAAGATATCAGACTCAAAGGTATTACCAACATTTAAATCATGCATGCATAGAGTTCTCTTGGTGGAACAGCGGTTTCTCAGCAATTCCGCTGAGAGGACACTGCAGCTGGGGCAAATCACCACCTGCAGCCGGGCTTCACAGCTATCCGAGCATTGTCCCTCAAGTAGTTGAGTGAACCTCTGCTTTGGTTATGTGTGGAACATGATGGAGATTTATTGGCATGAGATAAAATGGACTGTTTGACGACAGACACCTTCAGGTGCTCCTAATATAGGACAACTCGGTGATGCAGAGAGAAAATCGGCTATAAGGGAACTGTTCAGTGAAATGCAATGAAATACAAAATGCATGCTATCTCTATAGAAATGCTTAAGTCTTCAGGCAACCTTTAGTGTACGATAACCACCCCTGTTTTCCGTGAGTTGTTATGTGCCCGAGATGTGTTCCAAAACCCAAAAGGGAAGGAGGGGCTGTCGTAATAGTTCATGCCACTGGCAGGTGGTGGGTGCGGTGAACGACTGTCTCACTAAAGTAAGCCTAAGAGGAGTACCCCTTGAGGCAAACGAAAGGTGCTGCAGAACGCAGGACCAACTACGTTTTCCTCAAAAAGCGCCCTGCAGAGACGGCTCCTCTGTTGGAGTGGACGAGCGTCACCCCACTTAAAATTCCCCCCCTTCCCAAAGACCTAGAGATAAAAAATAAAATGATAATTTATTACCTTTTTATTTTTCTTCCCCCGTTACGAGCCAAGCATCAGGACAGGGATGGTCCCAGGATGGATGAGGGTGGGCTGGCTAAAGCACTGTCTTAAGTGCGCATGTCAATTTAGCCAGCCATATTGCAACGGCCAGCCACACATGTGCACTTGACCTCTAAACACAGGACTCCAGAGTGCTGTGGAGGGCCGAGTGAGGCGGTTCCCACCAATCCTGGTGCTGCTGACATGCTGCATGTGATCAGCATCAGGATTGGGCAAGGGAGTGCCAGCATTCAGTTCCAGTAAAGAAGAGGTACAGAGCGAGGACGTCACATCAGATAGGTTTTATTTTTATTCTTTTATAATATTTCGCGTGCCCCACTCCTCCTCCTCCTGGTAGATGCCTGCCGCCACTGGTGTCCCACTGCAGCCCCGGCCCACCAGGTGCCACTGCAGTTTTAATCGAAAAGAACTTTAGGGTTCCAAGGCACCTATAGCTTGCAGATGAACCTGACTCTGATGAGGACGGTGCTATATGCCCGAGTAGGTTGCCGTGCTCAGGGACGGATGCCTACCCTTAGGATCGTCGGTTGACTCACTTGACAGCTGGTAGCAGGTAACTAACTGCATGTGATCTGCGCACCACCGCTGTATGCAAGAGACGTTTATGATCCGTGTACAAACTGTTGTTTTGTCTCCCTCTATTCCAACCTCATGTTTTTTTTTCAAAGTGCACATTTCAGAAAGGAAATTTGTCTTGCTTAAGAAATTCCAAATCTCAATGCCAGAAAAAAAGCGCAGGAAGTGTATGCATATTTACCAGATTAAAGAAAAACTATTCTGTTTGGTTTATTGAAAAAAAGTTGGACACCTTGCATATGTGGCGAGTGGAGAGAGAGAGTGCATTAGCGTCTCGTTTCAGGATTGCCATTGCTAACATAGTAGTTTTAGCTAAAACGAAGGATATCAATGTCTTTCTTGACTTGTGACACGCCTGCCTGCTTCACAGTGGTTGAGTTGTAAAAAATAACTCGCCATGAGGCAACTTCGACGGAGGTGTGGGTAAGACTGGGGTCCCCATGCACTGCGGGGGCTGCGGGGGCCTTTGTTACGCCCCGGCCTGCGCTCTGTTTTTACTGGTAGCGCTGAAATGATGTTTGCTTGACTCAATGTCCTGTTCCTCCTTGAGGATCCAGGCTTCAGATGTTCTCTTGGCAGCAAAGGGAGCGAGAGACCTCTGTCAAGAAGCAGAGAGGCTTCTGTGTAAAGAGCAGGGTAAATTCTCCACCTTTCTGCCTACAGCCTCTTGCTGTGAAGGTTACTTGTGCACCAAGGCCTGTTGTTATGCTTTTATTCGAGTTTCTATAAACTCTGAGTTCCATACATAAATACTCACTCACTCTATCAGCAGATAGATTTCAAGCAGCATTACTCGACGTTTACATTGAAACACAATTAGGAATACTCCTCTGTGAAAATCAATGTTTCAATGCTCCTGAAAAAGTCAATAATCCTGTTTTTACTTTTTTAATATCTCTAGTAATAAAAAGGAGAACAGAGGACCCACGCTTAACTCACACACAACTAAAAGTGAAAGTCCGCCATTGTGACGCCGCCAGCTGCTTTAAAAGTGAAAGCACGCATGGTACGCTGAATTGTAACTAACAAGACTCATAATGAATCAGAATACAGCATTTACAAAGGACAAACACAGAAGCCAATGAAAAATAAGGGCGGGGAGTGAGCGAATCTTCTCTCCGTACTGAACGACCACAGCTCTTCACAGAGCAGCACTTTCACGCTGGCTCTCGCTCCACCTAAAAATAAGGAGCTCCTAAAAATGAAAAAAATAAATAGGGGAAAAATACCAGTCTGAAAATCCAATGAATCTATCCAAAACCCAAAAAGTAAAAATTGAAAGAATAGGAGCTCTAGGATAATCAAAACATCAAGGAAAAGGTAAAAATGTGATTGGTTAAAAAACAACAACTCTTTTTCCTTGAAAAACAAAAGTAACAGATCAAACATTTAAACCCTCCCAAAAATAATCCCAAGCCTATTATGAAGTAAAGCAGAGTAAATGGGCATTAAAGGCAATCTTAAACACACAGAACACACATGTGAAATAAATATAAAAATAACATTTCCTGATGAGGCCCACCACAATACTTCATGCTAACTTCCAAATACTGCACTGAAAAATACACTAAAACATCACTTAATTACAAAGACAAGCCTCACTATGTCTAAACACCTCTTCCCTACCACTATTCCCTGTGGGGATGAAAGTCCTGCTCTTTCCAAAGTCCAACACTTTCCACTGGCAAACCTTGGATAGAAATTCAGGAAGCAGCCTTTTTGCAAGTGGTTGTTCTCATTTCAACTTTGATTTCCAGTCACCCATAATGAAGGCGCAAAGATGCGTACAACGGATGCAATTACATTCCAGACATGAGCCATAATTGCACCCTCTGCATTCCTGGTTGCAATACTGTAGTTAACACAAGTGCACCTACAATTCCCAAAGCCTGGACAAGAACAGCTACACGTGAAAAAAACCTTCTATCAGACAGCACTCTTTCTTTATGTAGTGGCTGCTTTGGACTGTATCCATGTGACGTGTGTCCCTCCTGCAGACACTTCTCATCTGTCCCAGAATCATATTCATACATACTCCTTCAGTATTTAAGGAAAATGTGATGAACCTAAAAATTGTAGGGGCATATTTACTACGTTTTTACGCAATGCAGCGCTGCCACCAATCCAATAGTCCTTCAGCACAGAGGCACTTAAGGCAGCCATGCACCTGGGGTTTTCCCATTTTTGTGATGCGGACCTGGTGCAAAGAGTTAGTTATTCGGGGACATAGTAGCTAAATATCCGAGGAGTACATCTTCAAACACTCCACCATTAATCATATCAAAAATTGGAGAATGGTCTTTAGGGAGATGGACTACTATGTGTTAAATTAATTTCTCATTTTGCATTCTCACACAAAATTCCATACTTATGTATGTTTGTTTAAGTACACGTCACGGCATTCTTTGAACTGCCGATACACGCTCTGCTTAATTGACGTGTTGTGAGCCACCCGGCCTTGCGTCAGGGGACGTGCCGCCATCTTTGGGAGTCGCTTTTTTCTACAAAGTAGGATGTGTTTGAGTGCCGTCGGAGATGCGAGGATATCGATTATTCACGACCAGTGAACCTACGTGCAGACTTTGGAGCTATAAAGTTAAATCTGAGTAAAGAAACTCGTTGATGGCTAAACAGAAGAATTCACTTTATGAATGTTTTGGACTTTCTCATTCATCTATGGCTGACATCATTGACTTTCGGATGATCTCGGTGTCATCATTTGAGAACTAACTTTCTTAACGATCTTCACGAGGAAGGTACTGTTTGTTTATTACACATATTTCCATGGAGATGTTTACAGAGCTGCTGTCCTATTCCATGACTACGGTGA
Organism: Lissotriton vulgaris; assembly: GCF_964263255.1. Taxonomy (NCBI): domain Eukaryota; kingdom Metazoa; phylum Chordata; class Amphibia; order Caudata; family Salamandridae; genus Lissotriton; species Lissotriton vulgaris. The sequence goes on from NC_141686.1 coordinate 213,072,451, forward strand.
CTACTTTATTTATTTTAATTTATTGTTTTCATGAGACTTGATTATAGCTCTGCTTGTCATTCTTTGCTCAAGTTCTATTGTTTTTAACTTAATTAATTATACGTGATTTTCCTTTCACAGTGCCATTTATCGGCTGAAAATTTTCTGTGTGTTTTTGAGTTATTTATACTATTGATAACTCTTAACCAAAACACAAGGTAGGCAGGGGTTATTTTCTAATGGTATTTTACTTGTTTTCGTTGGCAGGTTAGACTGTTCAAATACTTGATGTAATTTCCATTTCTCTTTTTTGTGAGTGGATGTTCATGAGTATCATTTGCAGGTTAGGTACTACTTAAAGGTACTGCTTAAACTTTGTGATGTAATTCCATATCTCTTTTATGTGAGTGGATGTTCTTGAGTAACTTTTGCAGTTTAGGTAATGTTTAAAATACTGCTTAAACTTCATGATGCAATTTCCAATTCTCTTTTGTGTGAATGGATGTTCATGAGTAACAGTTGGAAGTTAAGTACTGCCTAAACTACGTGATGTAATTTCCATTTCTCTTTTATGTGAGTGGATGTTCATGAGTAGCACTTTTTGTGTTTCATACTTTATGTTACTGACATCAGTATGTGCACGGAGCTTCTTCCTGTGATTCTTTTTCAAAAGTTCTGTATGAATTTTCTTCAACAGTTCTGAATGATTCTTTTTTTAAATGTTCTGCCAGTTTCTATTTTACCTTGCGCAAGGGTTTCTTTGTAGAAATGTACTGGCAATTGTTTGTTTTTTCCTCTCTTTCAAATTGTTCGTACTCCTGTTTGGTGTAATTTTTCACCTTTCTTTATGTTTTCTTTCTGGGAGATTCTTGTGTTTTCTCCTGTTAGAGGTACTTTTCTTGTAATCTTTTTTGTGTTTCTCTCCATTGTCTTCCGTTCGTCGGTTCATGTCTTCATACCAGTCTGGCCAATTGGTGTGTTTTACTGTAACCTTGAACGTTTTGAGTAATTCTCTTTTGTCCTTGAAAGAGAAGATGTGTGTTTTTTTGCTTCTGCCTTTTCTATTCTTTCCATTATATTCTACATACTTTTGATTGTCTTCTTATCTTATTTTTGATGTTCCTTCTTTATAGTTTTCACCATATTATTTCTTCATCGTCTAATCTATGTTTATGTTGTTGTGGTTATGCTTTGCATTTTCGATTCCTTTATAAAGGGGAAGATGTGTAGTGTCTTGCATTTATACCCTTCCTTATAGTTTCTCACCATATTCTTTCTTCATCGTCCAATCTATGTTTATGTTGTTTTGGTTATGCTTTGCATTTTCGATTCCATTATAAAGGGGAAGATGTGTCGTGTCTTGCATTTCTACTATGCCTGTCTAGTTATCCTGTGGAATGTTATCATTCATGTGATGTCATGGAATGCTAGGTACTGGACTCTAGGAGTCAGTTGATAACTGGGCTGAGCAAGTAACATACTGCTCCTGGTGGGGTTTTCCTTGACTTATACTTGTAACCCAAACTTGGAATAAATATCTTAACCTTCCACTTCGTCTGATTCCTGATTCCTACACCAACACTACCGGATGGTTCCCAGAAGTGGCTCATGTGAGGAGCACATAGAGCAAGGACCACAAAAGGGAGCTGGCAAAGCTGCACCTCAGGATTAGTAATGAAGCCTCCGTAAAGACGGGAGGCTGGTAATTAAAATCTGCCTAGTAGCTTGCCCCCTTGGCTCCCTGACTTTGATATAGCCTGAGCTCTGACTGGAACAGTGTGGGGCAGGAAGAATGAAGATACGCCTCCTCCCAGAGCCAGACAAAGGGAGGGTTTAGCAGAAATGTTCGCCCAGAATCTTGTCGCCACGCCCCTCAGACCTTAAATCAGTCAGAGCTCTGACTGGGATAGCAAGGAGCAGTCAGAACGAAGGGTGCCACGCCCACCAGAATACAAGCACTTCATCAACATAGGGGTTGGAAATCCACATGTCTCACCCAAAGGGGTGGGGAGGCAAGCCAAAATTTATGTAGTGCAACACCCCCGGAAATAGGACAGGTGGCGTCTGATGAGGAGTAGGAAGGAACGCAGCTGAAGAGAAATTCAGATACGGTAAACAGTACCTCAACTTTGGGAATCAAGGTCGCATAATGAGAGGTTGCAAGTCCTCAGGATGCAGTTCTTGACGTCGACGGATCCACAAAACAAAAGGGGAGGAGTATTATAAAGTAGAATCCACACACTGGTAAAAGTAAGATGTTTATTACAAGTCTCTGTGATCTGCAGTCAGCTTACGTCTCATCAATCCTCATACTGCACATTGTAATGTGAGCTTCAATGCCAACTGCTGGAAGGTTCCAAATGAGGATAAGGAGAGGGGGCAGGAGGTATCAATAAAAGAGGTAATGGAAACAACATTAAGAGAAATAATGATGATTAACAGAAATGTTATCATTTGTAAGATTTTAACAACCAGGATACAGACCAGATCTCTCTCTGGTTGTTGGAGAATATTATCTTGATTTTATCACTGTTGATCTCAAGCAGCTAGCTCATCATCCAGAATGCAACCACATTCATGCAAAATCGAAAAGAATGATTTAGTTGTCATTGGCATATGAGACAAGATTAAAGCTGAAGGAACAACCTCAGGGGCATATTTACAACCCCATAGCACAACCAAGCATCACTTTTTTCAGTGTTCCAGAGGCTCAGTGATCTGGCCCATGTTTACAAGGCCAGGCAATGCCACTTTGCGTGGTTTTATACAGCCTTTTCAATATGGCCCTCTTTCGCGCAGCACTCTGCGTCAAAGGGGCATGTCATGGGTGATGCTGTGGGTGCGCATACTCATGGCTATTTGACACTTCCCCAGATTTACAAAGATTCCTAAATCTGAGGCAGCGCCAAAAACAATTTTCTAGGAGAGGCATTAAAGTGGCGTAACAAGAGGAAAACTATTATTTCTCCTCGTTTTTTTCTCTTTTTATGTGTGATACATTCTGCAGCACACATAGAGGTAGCAAAACGCCTTTAATGATTGTGTTTGTGCAGGAAGGTATGTCTTCCTGCACGAACATCATCTACCCTAGAACTCAGACACCCTTGCACCTTGGTAGTAACCCTACCTACCTAAATTCCACAACGATAAGAGCAACCCCCCAGGCAAGCCCATTGTATCATACAAGGGCAGTACCACTTAGGTAGGTGGTATAGTACAGGTATTCTGGGATGGTCTTTCTTGAGGAAACAATATTCCTCCCACTCCAGAATCCCTTGCTCCCTCCAATTCTTGAGTTTGTCCCAGATTTCCTCTACACCCTGAGAATATGTCTCTCTGTTGACCACTGTGTAGAAACTCTCATCTGAGAGTTGTCGTTCGGCCTCCCTGATGTACATGTCCCTACTGAGAATCACCGCTGGACCCTGTCTTCTCCACAGGCACCCACGTCGCCTTTGACCACACCACCAAACTCCATTGGATCGACCACCACTGCATCCATTTCACCTTCAAGAAACCAACCACGCACCAACGCACCCAACAGCTGCCTCGCCGCTGCTGGAGCAAAGTCACCGAAGACCAGCTGATCACCACCCTCGCCCAGACCCCACCCGCCGACTCCATCAACCCAGACGCCACAGCCTGCAACCTCATACAGTGGATCGACAACTGCGCCAACACCCTCGCCTCGCACAAGAAACCCTCCAACAGCCATGCCAGCAAGAGAGCCACCTGGTTCACTGACGAGCTCCAGACCTCCAAACGCGCATGCCCGAAACTGGAGAAGATATGGCTCCACGAACGCACACCGGACAACCACGCAGCCCACAAAGACGCCACCCACAGATATCACCACCTCATCAGATTAGCCAAGAGATCCTCCTTCAAAGACCGCTTAGATAACAACGCACATGACAGCAAGGAGCTCTTCAGCATTGTAAAGCAACTCTCCAGCACCAACTTCTTCTTCCACTGCAAGATCGCTGACATCCTTGACAGCTTCAACACCACGACCACCCCGACTACGCCAGACTCCACCTCTCCAGTGAACACTACCAGTGCCAACCGCCTGACCTCCTGGTCCATCGTCAACAATGATGAGACACGCAAGGTTATGAACTCCATCCTCTCAGGATCTCCGTCAGACCCGTACCCACACCACGTATTCAACAAAGCAGGCACAGCCATCGCACCCCAACTACGGAAGGTTATCAACATCTCCTTCGAAACAGCGACATTTCCGGAATGCTGGAAATCAACGCCCTCCTCAAGAAGCCCAAGGTGGACCCCAAGGACCTCAAGAACTTCCGGCCCATCTCCCTGCTCCCGTTCCCGGCAAAGGTCATCGAGAAAATCGTCAACATGCAATTTGCCCGCCACCTGGAAGACAACAACATCTTGGACCCGTCCCAGTCAGGATGCAGACGAAACCACAGCACCGAGACAGACCTCATCAAGTCAAGTCAATAATCTTTATTCAGATATTAAATTATCCATAAAAGTACACACATATTTACATACATGGTCAAGTTTTAAAAAATAAAAAAAAATGTAATCACATTAAAATGGGGTAGCATAGCTGAATATTTCCTTATTAAAAACGATAACTGCAAAAAAGTGCAAGGTGTCATTATTATCCGGATCCTCCAATTCATGTCTTTTTCTTTGGCATTATCAAAAAATAAAGTGCATATGCAAGAATTGCCCTTTAAAGTGACACAATATATCCACAGAACACATGTTCCGTGCATCAATTAGAGCGAGAGCTTGCTAGGTCATTTAGCAGCATTATTTAAGGTGCAGGTTTTATAAAGTGCATAGAGCATAAATCCTGGTTGGTAGACCATCTTGATAAAGTGCAAAGTACAATGTCAACCGATGATCATTAAAATTAGACAGAAATCTACAACTCAATATATGCAAGTAGAAAAAAAATAACATCTTTGGATACCAATAAAACATTTTGGCCAGATAGGCATTAGTTCTCGAATTATTTTGATTCATATATTTACAGATAGCAGCGTAAATTAGAATGTGGATGTGCAAAGTGCAAAGTGCAAATAGGCCTCTTCCAAGTGCATATTAATCACGTTGGTCTAGTTGAATGAATATTAATTCATAGAGGAACGGGATCGGGTAGCCATTTTAAAAAAAGTACACACACGGTATATTAATTCATCATCTCTAAGGTGAAGCACAGTCTTATATGCCACTTTAAAATCCTTTATGCCTTTAGCTCTAAAAAACGATATCAGGAGGAGCTTACAATATCTTTGATAGTAAGAGCAGAAGAACAAAAAATGCATTAGTGTTTGTTTACCTGGGTTCTGACATGGGCAAACCAGATTCTCGATATTAGGATGGTAGCCCATGGGGAAACACAATAAAAACTTTATGGATCCTGCTCTGAGACGAGACAGAAGACTACGCTCCCAATAAGTGATCTCTTTAAGGAGGTAACCAGCTGGTGTAGGCGAAGTAGATTCGATGTCACCTACTATTTGAATATACTGCTTCACAGTTGTTTTGGCCAGTTCTACATTATGTCTGGTCTCCCCATAATGTTTATAAAGAATGTTACGGATAGTCTTCCCATTAGTACCATCTAATTCATTTGGACTATCAAATATATGCTCAAGATTGACTGCTGCCAGGCTCACCCGTTCTTGGGCCACCCATGGGATTTTAATACCCTGATCACATTTTAGGCAGTCAGCCAAGATTTCTCTTGTCAAGGAAGCTTCGGGGTTTTTCCAGACCTTGATCCAGAACAACACGGGGCGAGCCTTTATGTAGTCCTCCAAATAAGACATTAGTAGATGATGAAATTGGTAAACCCAATAGCCTCCTGCAAAATCTGTTTTCCTCACCCTGTGCATTTTTTAAGTTTGTATATCCCCAGATTTCGGCCCCATATGTCATGATTGGGACACATTGTGTTCTATAGATTTTTAATAAAGACAGTACCACCTCAAATCTTTTAGGCTTAGGGAGGGTCAATACTGAGTTTATACCTTTAGTAAACTTAGACCGACCGTAGGCCAGGTGTGGGGTCCAAGAGCCGTTATCTGAGAATTATAAACCCAGGTAGGGGAAAGTGCGAATGCATAGCAGCAATTCCTGGTCCAGAGTAATCCTATTAATATGACGTTTTTTAGAGCCACAACACATTAAAAACGATTTTTTAAAATTAGTACAAAGGCCAAGACTGTACATAAAATCCACAAATCCCCTCACTAAAATCCTCAGAGCATTCGGTGTACGACCCATTAAAACCGCATCGTCTGTAGAGAAGGGCGGGGAGTTTAGTGCCATTTATTATAGGGACATCCGGGGTTAGGTTAGACAAAACATTATGGAGTTCGATAATGTATATAATGAATAAAAGAGGGGCAAGGACGCACCCTCGTCTAACACCTCCACCAACCGTTATGTCACCTGACACCGCTCCATCCATACTAATCCTTACTCTTGCTTTTAAATCTCTATGGAGGTAGGCCCTCATCATCGCCACAGACGACATCAGGCGCCAACTAGACAATGGCGAAACCTCAGCCCTCATCCTTCTGGACCTGTCAGCCGCCTTTGACACGGTCTGCCATCGCACTCTTAAGACACGCCTCCTTGAAGCCAGAATCCAAGAGAAAGCCCATAACTGGACCACGTCCTTCCTCTCCGGCAGAACCCAGACCGTCTGCCTCCCACCCTTCCGATCCGAAGCCACCGACATCATCTGCGGCGTCCCCCAGGGCTCATCTCTCAGCCCAACGCTATTCAACGTCTACATGGCCCCCCTCGCACAAGTGGCCCGCGATCACAACCTCAACATCATCTCCTACGCCGACTACACCCAGCTCATCCTCTCTCTCACCAAGGACCCACACACCGCCAAAACCAACCTCCATGAGGGAATGAAGGCGATCGCCGAGTGGATGAGGAGCAGCCGTCTGAAGCTGAACTCGGACAAGACGGAGGTCCTCTTTCTTGGACCCACCCTCTCAGCCTGGGATGACTCCTCGTGGCCGACCACACTGTGAACAGCACCAACACCCACTGACCATGCACCCAACCTAGGATTCATCCTCGACTCCTCCCTCTCCATCTCTAAGCAGGTCAACGCCATCTCCTCCTCCTGCTACAACACCCTCCGCATGCTCCGCAGGATCTACAAGTGGATCCCGACCAAAACAATAAGAACGGTGACACAGGCCCTCGTCAGCACAAGACTAGACTACGGCAACGCACTACGCAGGAATCCCAGCCAAACACCTACGACGACTACAACGCATCCAAAACACCTCCGCCCGTCTGATCGTCAACGTCCCCCGCCGCAGCCACATCACCCCCCACCTGAGAGACCTACACTGGCTCCCCGTTGACAAGAAGATCACCTTCAAGCTTCTCACCCATGCACACAAAGCACTCCACACTGTCGGACCAGCCTACCTGAAGAGCAGACTCAGCTTCTACACCTCCACCCGCCAGCTCAGCTCCGCCAGCCTCGCCCTCGCCGCTGTCCCCTGCATCCAACGAACGACCTCCGGCAGCAGATCCTTCTCCTACATCGCAGCCAAGACCTGGAACACCCTCCCTACCCACATACGGCAGACCCAAGACCTACTCGCCTTCAGAAGACTCCTCAAGACCTGGCTCTTCGATCAGTAGCAGCACCCCCCATCCCTCCCCATAGCGCCTTGAGACCCTCATGGGTAAGTAGTGCTCTTTACAAGTACTCTGATTGATTGATTGACTATGTTGGCCCCTTTGTCAGCAGGGCATATGATTATGTCATTGTTATCTGCTAGTGCTTTCAGTGATTGTCTCTGTGGGATTGTGAGGTTCTGTGGAGTCTGTTCCTTGAAACATTTTTTGTGACGGAATTTCATGAGTTTGTTGGTGACAACCTCATGAAAAGTATCAATATGGTCATGGGCAAGAGAAGGAAAAAACGTAGTATGAGGTCCAAACTGAGTTTTGGCCGTATCGTCATGAATTATGTGTAGGTCATCAAGTACACTATCAATAGCAGTACTACCAGTGTCAATGGCCATGTCTGTTTCACAATGGCGTAAAATGACAAGGGTGTCAATGTCACTGATATTGAGGTCAATTTCACCAGTTCTCATGGGGACTCCTTGTCTATCAGTCGAGCATCCTGCTTTAAGAAAACACCATTTTTTTAGCTTAAATTTCCGAATCAATTTAAAAAGATCTATATGGGTATATGCATAATTAAAGGGAAGGGTAGGGCAAAAGGAGAGGCCTAGGTATAGTGTTCTTATAGCAACCTCACTTAATGGTCTTTCTAAAAGGTTAATAATGGTTTTCTTCACCATGTCCGTGTCCATCATAGTGCTTTTACGGAGCTTCTCGCCTGTGGTCCCATGTGCCCCATTCCTCTGCCTCTTTTGCCACCTTTGTCGGATTCTTTCCTTCTTTCCTGGTTTCACCTCTTCCACTTCCTCTTCCTCTGCCTCTTTGTCCCTCTGGTTTTATTACCGGTATTCCTCTTCGTGTTTGTCGGCCCTGTCGCAGGAGCCTGTACTCGTCTAAAAAAGCCACAGATCATTTTCTGACGATACACTGCTGGGTGCTGCTGAGTATGAGTGGTCATACTTTTTACTTAATGTAAGGATACAGCCATGTTCATAATCCTCAAAGTCCCTGTGCAATTTCCATTGTTTTCTTTCTTTGATGTCGTCCTCATGCTTTCTAAGCTTTTGTTTCATATCCTCCATTTCTTTATTGAGTACCCCTGCTTCGATTGATTTTTCCAATTCCTCTTTCAATATCTTGATATCTTTCAACAGTGTCTCATGACCCAGCCAAGGATACTTCACAAGGATTTCCAGCATCCTCCGTGAGCTTGATGCAGAATTTTCCGACCACTCCTCTAACATCTTAGAGGCACATTTACAAGCCCCTTGCGCCTCATTTACGCCGCTGATGCGTCACTTTTGTGACGCAGCGGCAGCGCAAATCCTGCTCCATGGTGCGGGGGTACTTACAACGTGACGCATCTGGGAGATGCGTCATGTTGTAATGCCCTGCGCCACATGTAGGCATTCCTGTGCAGGGGGGGCGTTCTGGCGCAGGAACGCCTCCTAAAAGTGGCTGAGTGAAATGTACAAGATTTCACTCAGTCACTTTTAGGCCAATGCTGCGTCAAAACCCTGCACCTGCCTGAAGCAGGCGTAAGTATTGACGCAGCATTAACTAGATAGGGCCCCCTGAGCATTGCTCGCGCTGCGTTGCGCTTGCGACGCAACTCCAGCAATGCGTAACTTTTACAGCACAGATGCGTCACGCATCTGTGCCGTTTTTGCCCCATGGTGCACCGCATTGTAAATACGGTGGACCATGGGTGGCGAAGCAGCGGCGCACAATACCTGGCGCATCCCTGCTGATTTTCAGGGTTGTGCCAGTTATTGTAAATATGCCCCTTAGGGTTTTGGTACATTGTAGGAAGGAATGGTGTATATCCTGAGGCCTCTGGGACCCATACCTTTATCAAAGTAATCTTGTAAAGATATGGCTTCCCACGATTTTGACACTTTGGATTGGAGAAGTTTCTCCAACTTTCTGAGCTTTTCCACGTTGCTCCTGTCTTGTGCCATAGGTGTTGGTGTCTTGGTATTGATACCCAGTGCCCTGGCAAACAGCGATTGTGCTGCTGCCCTCCTTTCAGCATCCTCCGCCATGTTAGTGCGGTAGTCACTCACACAAATGTAAATGCCTGAGTCTCTAAATGTTTGTCGATTTTGTACCCACTCGACAAATGTCAAGTTCCTCTTGCCGCTGTACTTGTGACCATGTGCCCCTTTTGGTGAAACAATGGGGTTGTAATCAGATGCCCCCACCCCCAGAGACGTAGAGCGACCTGTGCCCAGGACAACATTGAAAATTAGGGAGGCCGCGCGGTAGCCCCGCGTGTCCACCCCTCTCCCCAAAACAGCCCTTCACAGCCCGCTTAACTCTGGGATGCGTAGATCAGTCCGATCGCCGTGGTGGCTCCTTTGGGTCATTTGTCAGCCCCGGTCAGTTGAAGGTCAGGACATAAATCCACAACAAAAACGCTCCAATCTGACCAAGGACCCCAGAGAGGTGGTGTGTACGCCGGTAGAGCGGCCGGCAGGAAAATTCACCTGCAAGGTCCCGTATTCACGGACCAGTGCACTCTCAAGGCCCAAAAGAAGAAGAATTGCTCAGGGAAGATTTATATCACTTCTCCGCTCCGCGTTTTAGCTGTAAGCAGCATTGCTCATACGTGAGAAACACTGTTCACACAGTGTTGAAATACTTTAATCAAGCAGTGAAAACGGACATACAACCGTTTCTTCTTAATCGTAACATGTCGCTACTATGTTGCAGTGTCACAAATATTACAATGGTAAATACATGAAACGGCAAATGCATTAGATGAGAAAAAATACATTGCATTGTAACATGGCACCCATGCTAAAGTAACAGCAGGTCATGATTAGTCAAGAAGAATAGCTAAAACAAAGTGATTTTGCAATGTCACTATCAGTATACAACAGCCGTCAAAATACACCATTGAAATCCCAACAACGAGGTATCGGTAGGTGGGCATGTAATGCAACCTGTAACGAGGAAAAAGAGGGGGGGGTTGGGTGGTTGGGCTACAAAAAAGGTAAATGTGTCTCTGAAAAGGAATCTAGATGCTAAGAAAGCATCGGTCATCTTGGAGTGTTACTGCCCAAAAATACGAGAAAATAGACCATCCCTCTGTAATGTATGAAGTCTAGGAAAAAGCATGAGCTGGGCATACAGAGACCAAAAGAAAAGTCTGCAATGCGGGGAGAACAACAGTGCGCAGATAACCCCCCTTCGCCCCCCCACCCACCCCCGAAAAAAGGAGACATGTTGAACACAATACTCATAAATATCCAAGAGTACGGTTGTATGTCATAAAACCACGTCTGAATGGTACATCAAAAAAGTCAGATTACAATAACACACTTTCTCCCCAAATGGGTGAAACCCAGGATGTCCAGATTAAGGGCAATCTAACCAAGTGGCTGAGACCCGGGCCAGGGTGGTGTCAGGCCAGTGCCGGAAAATGGTGTTTGTCTAAACAACAAGGTTGCAGCAGTGTGGTGTATTGCTGGATACAGGATGACTCTGAGGTATACACCCGTTACAACGCATCTTTTACTCCGCACTACCATTACAACGCGACTTTTACAACGCATACCATTACAACGCATTGCGCTGGAGGGCGCTCTAGGATAGGGAATAAGTATAATTTACTATCCAACACCTTCCCTAGGGTCCACGGGGACTGGAGTTAGAATAGTAAATTATACTTACCACTATCCAGCACCTCACAGCGCTATGCGTTGTAATGGTATGCGTTGTAATGGTCGCGTTGTAACGGTAGGTAGTTGTAATAGTATGCGTTGTAACATGGTACATCCGGACTCTGAATGCTGCACAAAGTGTGAGATGAAGGGCCATTGCCCAAGTGAGCGCATGCAAAATGCAACACTGCGAGTACCAGGGTATAGAGGACTCAACGAGTTTGAAGTACCATCATGAGATGAATGGCAAGTGCCAGTGTCCTGTAACAGGGTACATTTGACTCATGGGGGGAGTAACAGAGTAACAAAAAAAGGAGAATGATAACAATAACAAACCACTGATGTAAAGTGTTGACTGAAGTGACATAATGTCGCCATGTCCCTTTGAAGAAAAGGGTAGGGTGCCCCTGAGGGTGAACTACCAAGGTAGAGTGAGTCCCGTCCTTTCCTCCTGTAGTGAAAAACAAGGGAAACAAAAACAATTTCTGTAAACAAGAAACTAAAAGCAAAGTACAGAGTATCACATTCCCGAGAAGCAAACAGAGGTACGAAGGGGCACATATTAAAGACATCAAGTTTCATACAGATGTATTAATAATTCTTCATCAAGATTAAGGCCACCCGGGCGTGTTGTTTGACACTCAATGATATACTGAGATTCACATTGCCTCAGTTTGAGTGTTCTATCACCACCCCTGTGAGGTCTCGGTAGGTGCTCAATGCAAAAGAAACTAAGTAATGAGCTGTTGGAAAATGGTGTGCTTGGAAAAGTCGTGCAACTGGGTATTGTTGCTAAATAGCCGTGATTGATCTCATGTGTTCTAAAACACGTTTCTTGGCTGGTTGGATGGTGCTCCCAATGTATTTGAGAATGCAAGGACTGTAACAAGTATACTACATCTGGGGTGATGCATGTGAGGAATTGTGTGATCTTTTTGTTGAACCCTGTGTTGGCGGTGAGTTCTTTCCTCATGTAGCTATTTTTGCATGCTTTGCAGTGTCCGCAGGGTAAGAAGCCAGAGAGGCCTTGATCCCTGTGCCACTGTGCTGCGTGAAGTCACTGTGGAGGAGTTTGTCTTTGAGACTGTGGCCTCTCCTAAATGTAATACTGGGTCGTTCACCAATCAACTGTCCTATGGTAGGGTTATTCGTCAGTATTTCCCAATGTCTGGTTAGGATTTGTCTGATGCCCCTGGTATTTCTTATGTGTGTAAGAATGATCCTGGTGTTATTCTCAGTATTAATGTCCTCAGTTGCCCTGTCTGGCTGAGCAACAAGGGTATCTTACCTTCACAACTGCTCCACTTTCTTGGTAGCCTTGTTGAGAACCCATTGTGAATACCCTCTTTCCTTAAACCTCGCAATCATGATTTGCTTTTCCTCTTGAAATGTTTAATTGGAGCTGCAGTTACGCTTAGCTCTCAACAGTTCCCCGTACGGTATACTCCCTTTGAGGGGGTCAGGGCAGCTGCTGAGGGCTTGGAGTATGGTGTTGCCAGCTGTCTCTTTGCGGAACAATTTGGTGTGGATGGTATCATCCTTGATTTCAATTTTTATATCAAGAAATTCAACAGAGTGTTTGCTCACAGTACTGGTGAGTGTACTGTTGCTGGTGTTGACATTCAGTTTCTCAATACATTTGTTCGCTTCCTCATCGCTGCCTTTTTATACCATGAAAATGTAATCTATGTAGCAAAGCCAAAGTACGGCCTGCTGCATTTCTGGAAAGTCAGGATCATCCATGAAGAATTCTTCCTCCCACTGGCCTACGCAGAGGTTGGCAAAGCTCAGGGCAAAGCATGTGCCCATCGTGGGCCTAAGGACCTGTGTGTAAAGTGTCTCTTTGAACAGAAAGATGTTATTAGTGAGACAGAACCTGATTATCTCAAGAATCATGGTGGTGTGGGTGTTAAATCATATGTGTCTTGATTTAAGATAATGTAGACATGCCTGGATGCCCTGCTCAAGGTCTATAATAGTGTAAAGTGATATATATATATATATATATATATATATATATTTTTTTTTTTTATTATTTATTTATTTATTACCTACTGGCGATAGCCAGTAGGTATATATAGTTAGGATTGTTTTCCATAGGAAATCCGCAACATTCTATTGGGAATAACTTTGGCGCCGGTTGAGGAATCTGCCTGTAATTTGCCTCGCTGCGCTTCGCTCCGCTCCTTCCCTGAAATTTTGGGGGGGATTCGTCAAGCGGGGGCCGAGACAAAAGGGGGATCCCAAAACGTGTTTTCCCCATGTTAATTTTCATAGGGCGGTTGGACTCAGTTTTAGCCCGAACGGCTGAACGGACTTACACCAAACTTGGCAAAATTGTAGGGACTGGTACGCAGATGTGCCTTTGCTATGTTTGGTGAAAATTGCTCCAGTGGTTTTTATGAAAATTAACTTTAAAAAAACATATACATCTGGGCGCAGCCTAACCACACATCTCATTGTGAGATCTGATTGGCTGTCAGCACTTCATCCAAGAAGTGTTGGCAGCCATCTTGGGACCAATATACATGATAGCACTTCATTAAAAAGCATTGTAGTTAATAGAGGGTTTTAGGACTTTAGTTACATTATAAATCATTTGTTGATGGTACCGTACTCATTTTAGGAACTGTGGTGTGTTCTAAGGTGATTTTACCATGTGAAAAAGCCTTCTGCAGGGATATCATGAATCATGTTTGAAAGAAAACTATTATCTCATGCTTTTCCCACAATGGTTTGGAAGGGGATCTATAAGCAAAACTGAAAGCATATTGTAGTAATGCTTAGAATTAGATGATGCGGTCATGATGCAGTGAAATTGCATCAATGTGAATGTTCCAATTTAAACCAGTATTTGTGGGTTTGCTGATGGTTGCTGTACTTGACTTGTACTGAATAAAAGTCATCTTAATTCAACAATTTGAGTGGATTACTACATATTTTGGCGACGAGGACCTGCGCAGAGGACAGGTAGTGGACAACCATCACCTCTGGAACGATGCTATATTAATTTAGCACTATTGAAGAAACGCAAAAAAAGGAAAAAGGGAAAAAAGAAGAGATTCCATCTGAAAATTGTAAGTGCTTTCTAATTATTAATAACCAACAGGAGTTAAATTCTATGAAGATTGAATTCAACAATTTAAAAGATTTCAAATGAAGATTAAATTCAACAATTTAAAAGCAGTATATTGAAGCCTTTAATAAATCTTTTTAAATGGCAAGCTAATACTGTATATTTGAAACATTTTATTTTGAGCGCTTATATTACATTCTGAGCACTTTTCTTTAAAGACTGTGATTGCTCTGGCTCATTTTTGGATACGTGCTAAAGAGTTTCTTTAAAGAGTACATCTCGTTTTGTCCCTAATTCTTCAGGCACGCCTTATTTCAATTTCTTGACAATCTTGTTATCGAAAATGCATTTTGTTAAGAGCCTACGCGAGGAACTTAATGAAAAAACAGGAGAACCTAATTGAAAAATAAACATTGCCGCGCGTTCAAGCGCGAGGGAAGCCTAATCGAAAGTAAACATCAGCGCGTGTTCAAGCGTGAGGGGAACTTGAACGGACATTAGCGCGCATTCAAGCGTGAAGGGAGCCTAATCAAAAGTAAACATCAGAGCGTTCAAGCGTGAAGGCAGTCCCATTAAAAAAAACTTTAGAAAATGTAACACATTGCAAAGTACAATACATATCAATGAACTGATTTACAAATAAATCACATTCACAGTTTGCATTGCATCAAAACATACTTACAAATGAGACACTCTACACAAACTACCAAAACTCAATTTCTTCCCATCATCTAATTCAACCACAGAGCCTTTAACTGAAACAACTTTATGTGGCTGAGAAAACTTACTTTCCCCTTTTCTTACAAAACCAAACTTCCTTACAACAACCCAATCACCTTCTTTGAAAATTAAATCCTTAACATGTCTCCTACTATCAAATTCTATCTTGTTGCGCCACTGACAATCAATAGCTCTCGATCTCATTTTTTCCCTATCAACCCAAGAAGTCAAGAAGAGTGGAGAGAAGCTTTGGAGTTGGATATGGAATACAAGAAGATAAAAGAGTTGATAATGAATTCTTGGAATGGATCTAGTGAAGAGATTGTACATAAGCAATTTATTTCTGTTAAGGATGAACTTAGTTTGCAAGGTGACAAGATTTTAAGAAGAAATAGGATAGTTCCACCAATTTTGTTGAGGTCAAAGTTGTTGAGAATTGTACATGAGGGACATCTAGGTAGGAGTCTGACTAAACGTAGATTGAGAGAATTTTATTGGTGGCCAGAAATGGACAAGAATGTGGAGGATCTTGTGCGTGATTGTCATGCTTGTAGCAATAGTGATAAAGTGAAGATTACAAGGGAACCTCCGTTGAGGTGTGTGGAATTGCCCATGAAACCTTGGGAGAAATTAGCCTTGGATGTTTTGGGTCCAATTGACAAATTGGGTTGCAATAATAGGTTTTTGCTTGTGTTAGTGGATTACCATAGCAAGTGGTTTACTTGGAAATCTATGGGGCAAGTTTGCACTTCAAATGTGATTGCATTCTTGAAAGAAATTTTCTTGGAAGAAGGGGTACCCAAAACTCTCATAACTGACAATGGTGTTCAGTTAGTTTCTTCAGATATGACTAGTTTTCTTCTAAGTCTGGGCATTAGTCATGAGAGAGTGGCTTTGTTCCGTCCGCAAGCAAATGGACTTGTAGAGAGGGTCAATAGAATGATAATGGATTCCATACAACTTTCTTTGGCTAATGGTTTATCTTGGAAGGATGAGTTGCGAAGAATGATGTGGGGTCACAGAATTACATCACATTCAGTTACTGGAGTTTCTCCTTTTGTGGCTTTGAAGGGAAGAGAACCAGGTACTAAGGAGTCTCCAATGTGGTTGAAGGAAAAAAATCAAGTTTGGGTTGATAGGGAAAAAATGAGATCGAGAGCTATTGATTGTCAGTGGCGCAACAAGATAGAATTTGATAGTAGGAGACATGTTAAGGATTTAATTTTCAAAGACGGTGATTGGGTTGTTGTAAGGAAGTTTGGTTTTGTAAGAAAAGGGGAAAGTAAGTTTTCTCAGCCACATAAAGTTGTTTCAGTTAAAGGCTCTGTGGTTGAATTAGATGATGGGAAGAAATTGAGTTTTGGTAGTTTGTGTAGAGTGTCTCATTTGTAAGTATGTTTTGATGCAATGCAAACTGTGAATGTGATTTATTTGTAAAACAGTTCATTGATATATATTGTACTTTGCAATGTGTTACATTTTCTAATGTTTTTTTATTTTCTTTCTTTTTGATTCCATAGGGGGGAAGATATGTAGTAATGCTTAGAATTAGATGATGCGGTCATGATGCAGTGGAATTGCATCAATGTGAATGTTCCAATTTAAACCAGTATTTGTGGGTTTGCTGATGGTTGCTGTACTTGACTTGTACTGAATAAAAGTCATCTTAATTCAACAATTTGAGTGGATTACTACACATATTTTCTGTAAATTCACATTATCTTTCTCAGTCATGTGAGAATGAAGTCTGACCTTCTCAGTAAAACATGTACATCCAACAAGGACAGAGGCTGTCAGTTGATTCCTTTGTGTTCTACTGCAGCCTCCTAGAGTGTTCTAAAGAACAACTAGAGCGCTAACAGTCCTACTTATTACAAAGGTATGGCACACCTGAAGCCATCTTGATTGGAATAAAGTGGTAACTCTTAAAACATTTAATTTAAAAAGGAACAAAATGAGGGGGTATATTTTGGCATAGAAAGTATTATTAGTGCTGCAGAAAGAAAAATTAGGGCACATTTTGAGTGACTTCTCAAATCCTCTTCTATTTCATTAAAAAATTCTGACATGCAGGCTCCCAAGATGGCCACCAGAGACAAAAGAGCCCAAATATCACCCAGATGTAGCCAAGTATAGCCCAATGACAGAATGTCCCAGAGTGTTCTAAAGAACAACTGGAGCGCTAACAGTCCTACTTATTACAAAGGTATGGCACACCTGAAGCCATCTTGATTGGAATAAAGTGGTAACTCTTAAAACATTTAATTTAAAAAGGAACAAAATGAGGGGGTATATTTTGCCATAGAAAGTATGATTAGTGCTGCAGAAAGAAAAATTAGGGCACATTTTGAGTGACTTCTCAAATCCTCTTCAATTTCATTAAAAAATTCTGACATGCAGTCTCCCAAGATGGCCACCAGAGACAAAAGAGCCCAAATGTAGCCCAAATATTACCCAGATGTAGCCCAAGTATAGCCCAATGACAGAATGTCCCAGAGTGTTCTAAAGAACAACTAGAGCGCTATCAGTCTTACTTATGACAAAAGTATGGCACACCAGAAGCCATCTTGATTAGAATGAAGTGGTAAGTCTGAAAACATTTAATTTAAAAGGGAACAAAATTAGGGGGTTCATTTTGCCATAGAAAGTATGATTAGTGCTTCAGAAAGAAAAATTAGGGCACATTTTGAGTGACTTCTCAAATCCTCTTCTATTTCATTAAAAAAATTCTGACATGCAGACTGAAACAAGCACTTTTAATACCAGCAACAGACTTCCCTGGTGAGCAGTACCTTTACTACAGTGATCTTTTGAGCAACTAGAGTGCTAACATTCAGAATTTATGGCAAATGTGTGACACATCTGAATGCCTTCTTGATGGAACCAAAGTAAACAAGCATTGAAAATGAAATAGATCTCGCCCTCGTTTAAGTTAAAGCCATTCTGTTTGTAATGAGGTGGGTGTTTAGCTTTGCTTTTATTAGTGTTTTTAAAACTTTCATGTAAATAACATGCATATGTATGCATATATGTATATGTATGCATGCAATTATATTTGTATTTATATAGATATGCAGATTATATATGTTTATATATGTATGTATATATATATACACATGCATATATATAAATGCATATGCATATATATGCATATATATATGTGTATATGTGTGCGTGTAGAGAGAGGTAGAGTGGTAGAGGTAGAGTGGTAGAGGTAGAGAGGTAGAGGTAGAGAGGTAGAGGTAGAGAGGTAGAGACTAGTAGAGAGAGAAGTAGAGAGAGGTAGAGAGTAGAAAGTGAGTAATAGAGAGTTGAGAGTGAGTAGTAGAGAGTAGTAGAGAGTAGCAGAGAGTGAGTAGTAGAGTGAATATTAGAGTGAGTAGTAGAGAGTAGTAGAGAGTGAGTAGTAGAGAGTAGTAGAGAGTGAGTAGTAGAGAGTGAGTAGTAGAGAGTGAGTAGAGAGTAAGTAGTAGAGTGAGTAGTAGAGAGCAGTAGAGAGTGAGTAGTAGAGAGTAGTAAAGAGTGAGTAGTAGAGAGTGAGTTGTAGAGAGTGAGTAGTACAGAGTAGTAGAGAGTGAGTATCCGAGAGAGAATAGTAGAGAGAGAGTAGTAGAGAGAGAGTAGTAGAGAGAGAGTAGTAGAGAGTGAGTAGTAGAGAGTAGTAGAGAGTGAGTAGTAGAGTGAGTAGTAGAGAGTGAGTAGTAGAGAGTAGTAGAGAGTGAGTAGTAGAGAGTAGTAGAGAGTGAGTAGTAAAGAGTGAGTAGTAGAGAGTGAGTAGTAGAGAGTAGTAGAGAGTGAGTAGTAGAGAGTAGTAGAGAGTGCGAAGTAGAGAGTGAGTAGTAGAGAGGGAGTAGTAGAGAGGGAGTAGTAAAGACTGAATAGTAGAGAGAGAGTAGTAGAGAGTGAGTAGTAGAGAGTAGAGAGCAGTAGAGAGTGAGTAGTAGGGAGTAGTAGATAGTGAGTAGTAGGGAGTGAGTAGTAGAGAGAGAGTAGTAGAGAGTAGTAGAGAATGAGTAGTAGAGAGTGAGTATTAGAGAGTATTGGAGTAGTAGAGAGTAAGTGGTAGAGAGTAGTGGAGAATATTCCAAAGTTTGGCACAGCACCACTTGCACAATAAGTCCAATCAAATCATATCACTTAGAGTCCTTATTGAAGCGCTGAATCTTGGTATATATTCAAATGCTTTTATTTTCCTAAAAAGATATGATAAGATATGACCCAGGGACCTCCAGTATGCAAGGGGAATTAGTCCCCCCTCTGCAAACGCACCAGTGGCCTGCGTTGCAGAGAGGTGTAAAAAAGGGTGTGGCCTCATTACACCTCTCTGCAATGCAGCCCCTTGGCGCATACTGGAGGCTCCTGTGGGGCTAGTTGGCCCCCAGGGACCCCTAGTATGCAAGGGGAATTAGTTCCCCCTCTGCAAACGCGCCAGGGAGCTGCGTTGCGGAGAGGTGTAACAATGGGCATAGCCTCATTACACCTCTGCAATGCAGCCCCCTGGCGCATACTGGAGGTTCCAGGTGGGCTAGTTGGCCCCCAGGGGCCCCCAGTATGCAAGGGGAATTAGTTCCCCCTCTTCAAACATGCACGGGGCTGTGTTGCAGAGAGGTGTAAAAAGGGGCGTGGCTTCATTACACCTCTCTGCAATGCAGTCCCCTGGCGCATACTGGAGATTCCTGGTGGGCTTTCAGGTCTTATATAGTTAGGAATTAGCATTAAAAAAAACCTTTGAAATTCACTGAAAAAAACATAGGTTTCAGGCCTTATATAGTTAGGAATTAGCATTTAAAAAACCTTGCAAATTCACTGAAAAAACCATAGGTTTCAGGCCTTATATAGTTAGGAATTAGCATTTAAAAAACCTTTGAAATTCACTGAAAAAAACATAGGTTTCAGGCCTTATATAGTTAGGAATTAGCATTTAAAAAACCTTTAAAATTCACTCAAAAAACTATACGTTTTAGGGGTGTTATAGTTAGCTGGACATTTCACTCATACAAAAACATTGAAATTGCTCCTATATAGTTAGTTGTACTAACTATATATCGCGCACCCGCAATCCACTGCTGATGATGTCACATATTACATCATTCATGACAAGGTCAGTGACATCACTGATGACATCTCAAATTACATCACTGATGACATCAGTGATGAAATCATCCACGTGACAATCACATACACCTTTTCATACACTAGTAAAATCTTTCATCACTCTTTGTAAAATACAGAGTATGATATTTGAATCCATTGTTACAGCAATACAAGTAGCTAAAAACCCACTCAGTGATTCATAGATGTACACACACATCTAATCACTTACCTGTAGATTCACTCATACGTGCTTTCAATGAACAATAGAACACTATCAAAAATACTTATACACCTAAATCGACATTACACACCAGCACACATCCTATTCACATATGAAGTCATTCTACTCACTTATGCAAACAATGGATCATACTTACATATTTACTTAGCTACACACTTATACAAACACAACTTCATCTATTCATTTAGATAGTAAGTCATACTTAGTGAATTATAAAATCATTATTACAAGTATAAAGTTATCCATACAGTCACTCACACAATCATTGAGTCTTATGTATACTTATTTATATACAACAACTAACACATACACTGCCTTTTATTTTTCTAGTTTGTTGGACATGTACCATTGAGAAATATATTTGCTCATCACCACACCCATAAAGATATTCACTCACCCAAACAACTGTTAGAACATGTAGTTTTAACTTCATATATCTAGTGAATCAACTATTCACACATCTTTCCTCAGAGGCGGCATGCTCTGCAGTGTTTGTTTCAAACTCCTCCAACTGATTATCCCCACTTTAAGTAACATGCCCATTTGGGCTTTTGTAATGTTGCATCACGGGAGTTAGAGTTCTCTTTAAACCCATGTTGGTCAGAAACACAAAACACTTTCAATTTGTAAGCAGCATACCTTCTTTTATTCAGCAAAATGTTCATTCATCATGGAATGTCCCCAAATGTAAAGCACATCCTGCTGTTCCAACGTAGCGCTAAAACCTTCTCAGGCCACAGGAATTGCCATGAATCATGCAAAGGTGCACTCCCCGACCTGGCTTGGCCGTTTAAATTAAGTTTCACAAGTTGCCTTTCTTGGAATGCACTCTCCAGCCGGAGTTTTCAAAGCGCAGGGACACTCTTAGATGAAAGACAAATAAAATCTTCCTGCATGCCTCGCCTGACGCGTTTCAGAGATAGACTCTTTCCTCAGAGGCGGCATGCTCTGCAGTGTTTGTTTCAAACTCCTCCAACGTTGGAATTTCAATGGTTTTATGTCAGTAAAATTTCCAGCTAACTATAACTGGTGTGAAACCTATGGTTTTTTCAGTGAATTTAATAGGTTTTTAAATGCTAATTCCTAACTATAACTGGTGTGAAACCTATGTTTTTTTTAGTGAATTACATAGGTTTTTTAAATGCTAATTCATAACTATATATAGGGCCTCAAACTTATGAAATGTAATATTTTTTATAATGAATCCTATATTGTATATTTATATAATAATTCTTTTTTTTTTTTTTTTTTGCCCTGGAGCGCTCCCGCTGCGCGCCCCGGTGAGCGCACCGGAAAGCGAAGTTTTCCGGCGCGCTCCGGGGCACGCATTAGAGCTATTGCCGCGAACGAAAACAACATCGTGACGTATCGCGTAGCCGCGTACACGTGATACGCACGGCGTAAGCGCACCCGGAAGCACTCGAGCGAATAGGATCGCGCAACATAGGCATCCGACGCGCTTACGCAGCGCGCCCCGGAGCGCGCCCGGGGCGCGTAGCGTAAGCGCGTCGGGTCATGTGACCTGAAAATAACACTTTTTATTGGTGCAGAACAGTTTTGGTTTCCAAATGATGAAAGCCCGGGTCATGTGACCTGAAAATAACACTTTTCATTGGTTCAGGACAGTTTTTTTTTTCCAAATGATGAAAGACCCCACCTTTTTTCCTTATTCTGACTTTGTCCTTTGACTGAGGAAGACCTGTTTGGAGATCTTTTTAAAAAAATGTTGTACTTTAAAATGGCTACAGTAGCAGCAGCAGCTGGAGCATCTGCACCACCACCACAACCACCACCACCACCTAGAGGACCACCACAACATCACATTGGTGGTCAAGAAGAAGAGGAGGAGGAGGAGGAGGAGGAGGAGGGGAGGAGGTGGCTGCAAGAAGACGATACCCCATACAAGCCAAGGCAGCGCATTGTATGGGAGTTTTTTTCTATCCCAGAGGGCAAGAAGAAAGTCAATGCGCCAAAAGTGAATTGCCAAATCTGTAAAATTGAACTGTCAAGGGGGAACCCGAACAAAAAATATTCTTTTGGTAATAATACCATGATTAGGCACATGCAGCGCAAGCATCCGAACAACTATGCTGCCGCAGAGGTGAGAGAACTGGCCAGCAACCCTCCCCAATCTACACCCAGCACCTCCAAACGAAAACAACCCACTCCATCGGGACCAGAGACAAGGGAGACGATCCCTTGCATACAACCACGGTTTGGTGAATTCAGGATCACATGTATTTTTTGTGGTAAGACCATCTCCTATGGTGAGCAGAGCATAAAGCTCATCCTCCTGGCTGGTGACAACCACAATTGCCCCAAAAAACCCTAATTTTTTCTTGATTTTTTTTTTGCTCCAGTTGAGCCATTTTCAATTCCCTGTTTTTTGTTTCGCCCCATAAAAATAAAAAATAAAATACAAAATAGTTCATAAAAGCCAAAAAAAGTACAAAATGTTCAAAAAACATTAAAAAAATATAAAACAACAAAAAGAAGAAAAAAACAGTTCTTTTTAGAACTAACTCCAATTTATAAAAAAAGGCTACATTTTTTAAAAACTCTATCATTCTTTTTTCCCCATGGTACGCTCCCCGGTCCGCTCCCCGGTGCATGTATTGGGCACTCCCCCCGCGCAAATCAAAAAAAACAAATGTTTTTCTCCTGCGGGGCCCTTTTATTGGCCCCACATCAAACCTAGGGGGTCAGGGGGGGTCTACTCTGCCCCCTTATGGTCAATTCCCCCTTTGTTTTTGCCACCTCTTGTGTCTCGATCCTACCGAGACACAAGATGGCGGCCGCTCTGGACTATTTGGAATGTTTACAGACACCCGAGAGCCAATCAGCTTTCCGCGCGCAAGTCGCGTAGCGCGCCCGGAGCGCTCCCCGGTGCGCGTACCGGGGCGCGGCCATAGATATATATTTTTTTTTCAACCTAAATTACTCAAAATCCACTGGAGAACATATCTTGAGACATAGCAAAGGCACATCGGGCTACCAGTCCCTACAATTTTGCCAAGTTTGGTGGAAATCTATTCAGCCGTTCGGGCTAAAAGTGAGGTCGACCGCCCTATGGAAATTAACATGGGGAAAACACGTTTTTGGACCCCCCTTATATCTCGGCCCCCGCTTGACGAATCCCCCCCAAACTTTCAGAGAAGGACCAGAGCACCGCAAGGCAACTTTGAGGAAATTTTCAGGCAGATTCCTCAACCGGCGCCAAAGTTATTCACAATAGAATGTTGAGATTTTGCATTGAAAATAATCCTAACTATAACTACCTACTGGCGACCGCCAGTAGGTAATATATATATATATATATATATATATATATATATATATATATTTGCAGCACTGTGATCCTTCCAGTTACTAGTCATGTCCCCCTCGAATGGCCTAGCCACTAACACAAGTACAGCTACAATATTCTGTGCACTATCCATGCAGACCTCTAACCAGCTCCATACTATTGATACAGCTCTCTAAATATCCAGTTAGTACCTATGCAGTGTAGGAATCCTCCTGTCAGTCCCAAGCACTTCCTCAATCACCCATCCAGCACTATTCTCTTATCCTATCACTCTGCCAATACCTAAGCACTTATACATTCACCATACACTACTAATGCATTCTTTCATTCAATCATGCTCCACACATATATTCAACCAAACTTTCAGTCATTACCATGCAGTTATAGTTCTTTTTTTTCAACCAGATAAGGTAGTTTTGATTTTGTATTTTTTTTGTATTTTTTCAACAATTTTGTATGTTTTTGGGTGTTTTTCTAAAAACTAAACAATAAAAGGAAAAAAGTAAACAGGTAACTTTTGGAATTATAGATCATTCCAAAAACAACAACAAAATAGAAAAAATTAACATTGGTGGTTGCGTTGAGCAGCACAAATAGCATCCACCGACTGCTCTCCATAGCAAACAATTTTTTTGCACTTGATGCAGTGCTCCTCCAAAATGGCAAATTCAGTCCTTAAATCTATAGGAAGTTGAGATGTTGACGCTCCTGATGTACTTGCTCCAGCTGCTGGTGGATTTAGAGCAGCTCTCCTCATCTCCTCCCGAGTAAGATTATGTGTATGTAGTGTACGTAAATTCTTGTACAGGGAAGCAGTGCCGCAAGAGTTCTTTTTATCACTTCTTCTTGAAAGGACCCTCTCACAAATCTTGCAGGCCACCTTCCTGGCATTGACTTTTTTTTCCCCAGGTGGAAAAGTAAAACATTTCCACACAACAGACTCGGACCTCTGCTTAGGTGGTGCCTCCTCCAACAGTTCTTCATCCGAAGATTCTTCCTGCTGCTGTGCTGCTGCCATTTTTACTGTCAGTTTTAGAAAAACACCCAAAAAAAATCCGAAGATGTTCTTCTGGGACAAAAGATGTTCCTCTAAAGGTGCTCCAAGAAGAATGATTAAAATGCGTGGGGTCCTCCAATAGTTACAGTGGGACATGTTATGAACCAATCAAATCCTTTTTTAAGTAAGGTCACAAGGGTGTTGTACACCCAGCTCATACAAAGAACACACCCTCACGCGACTACATCAAAATATATTTAAAAATAATATAAGTTTATTTCAAGTAGAAATATATGATTTTTATGACTACATTAGGTAATATCTTGCCCTAATATGTACATTAAAGACACAGACATATCATTTTAGAATATACAAATTTTTGCGGGAGTCGCGCACTCAGCGCTCCGCAGCACGTGGCCCGCCACCGCGCAAGAGTCGCGTACTGTAATCTGCATGTGTCAAGAATCCACGGGAAAAGGAGTCGTGCACCGGTCGCATTCCAATTGCGCACACCACATAAGATTATTCGTATATGACATAACTGAAAAACACACACCCGTCGAACACACTACGCGGATCCTTCCACTTTTCCTAAAAGGTGGCTAGAATACGCGCACCCACCGTGGTAGGTACGCTTTGGGTGCGCGACTCCCAAAAAAATAGGGAAATAAAAAGAAAATTATATAAATATATATAAATAAAAAATGAGAAAAAAAATATTTAAACAATATTTCAGTTTTACACTTTTTTAAAACATTTTTTGTTGGAATTTTCAGAAAAATATATAATATTGTTTAATAAATAATATATTTACAAATAAACTGTTAAGAAAACTGTAGAAATTCAGTACAAAAAATATAGGTATAACTACTATTATACTTAAAAACTAGCATTTAAAAACCTTTGAAATTCACTGAAAAAACCATAGGTTTCAGAGACATTATAGTTAGAAATTAGCATTTTAAAAACCTTAAAAATTCACTGGAAAAAGCATAGGTTTCAGGGACGTTATAGTTAGAAATTTGCATTTAAAAAAACATTAGAAATTCATGGAAAAAAACATAAGTTTCAGGAGTGTTATAGTTAGCTAGACATTTCACTGGTACAAACCATAGAAATTCCTCCGTTATAGTTAGTTCTGCTAACTATAACTCGCGCACCCGCAATGCACTGCTGATTATGTCACATATTACATCATTCATGACATGGTCAGTGACATCACTGATGACATCAGTGATGACATCTCAAATGACATCACTGAATTTGAAAAACAGCATCCCCAAAGGGAATGCTGTTTTTCAAATTCACTGGATGGCTACTGCTTGCGTGCAGCATTGAGTTACCTGCAGTGGGTTTTCTTAACAGTGCTGTTTCAATCTTCTCATCTGCCTCAAAGACCCTCACATCCAGATAAGTGACATCTCTCGAGCTGATGATACTGGTAATAAATAAAATAATCCACAGTTGCGTAAAAAGTTCACAGTTGCATCACGTTTACCCAACAGTACCTTTAAATGTGACAAAGCTCCAAAACAGAATCTGGTGCAGTGGTAAACAAGCGATACGTGACTCCTGAGACCCTGGGGAGGCGATGCGACAACCCCGCCGGATGTAGCGAGCGTGTTGCGGTGACTTCGGTGTGTATGGGGAGGGAGGTGATACCTTGTATGGATTCCAGTGCGGAGGTTCCGTAGTGAAAAGCTCGGAAAGGCACGATGCGATGATCTTTGGGGCTGCGACGATCTCCGGGGCAATGATGCGCAGTCCAGCGGCGATCTTCCTCTTGCAGCTCCTCGATGCGATGGCTCTGCGACGATGTTCGCAGTGAAGTGATGCGGTCCGCAAGCAAGCGGTGCGACGATCTCACCCAGAGACGACAGGCTCTGCGACGACACTCGCAGCGATGGTATTCTTCCCGCACCGGACTGGTGCGTCCCGCAAACGAAGGATGCAACGACTCTGGCAGCGGCAACAGGTGCTGTGACGATCTCTGCCTTCGTAGCGGTGGGAATTTCCTCACACTGATGGGGATGCGCTCCGCAAGCAAGCGATGGGATAAAACTGGCGCTTTGACCCTGCGCTGCTGGACGATCAGGCTTTTCCAGTTCTTTTAGGGGAGCGCTGTGAGAAAGTGCCCTCTTTCTGCATGGTTGCCCCCACTTTACACTGAATTTCTGATATACTTTAATTGGGTGTGCCTTGGGCTCCTGCTAATCAGGTGCCCAGGGCCTATGTTCTTTTTAAAAAATTGCATTGAAGCGTAAACCTAATTGGCACCTCTGGCTACAGGTCAGCCACTGGTAAATGGTACCACAGGTACCCAGGTCACTGTGACCAGAGAAGGCCTCTAAGGGCTGCAGCACTTATTGTGCCACCCTTAGAGGTCCTGTACCACTACACTCATACACTGCCTTTGCAGGATGCGTGTTTTGGTGCCGAACAAAGTGAAGAGTCAACATGGCACACATCTCTGTGTGCCATGCCTACAACCCACTGCCCTGGCATAGGTCAGTCACCCCTCTAGCTGGGTGCACTATACCAATGGTGAGGGTACAGGTGCATGAGCCCTGTACCCCTACAGTGTTGAAGTTCATTCTAAGACATTGTAAGTGCAGTACTGCCATTAAGAGTATATGGTGCTGGGAGTTTGTCATTACGAACTCCACAGCACCATACTGGCTACACTGGAAACTGAGAAGTTTGGAATCAAACTTCTCAGCACAATAAACCCACACTGATGCCAGTGTGTGATTTACAGAAAAAAGCACATAGAGAGCATCTTAGAGATGCCCCCTGAAAACAAACCTACCAGTAGTGTCCAGGCTGAGTGGCTGCTTTCAGCTGCCACCACCATACATGTTTCTGGACCCCTGGGTCAAGACCCTGCTGCTCTTTGGGGCCTGAAACAATGCACATCCTGCGACGAGGTGCAGAACCTCCTCCCCCTGGGTGGGCAGGGTTCATGAAGGGTGCCGCCTTTGTGAGCTTCCCTAGGCCACTTGCTGCTCTCAGCAACTGGTCCGCACTGGTTCTGACCCCCACTTTGGGCGGGAGAACCAGTGGGAAAAACAAGTGAGAAAGAGAGGTATGCCCACCTCTGCCAACTCCACCCCTCAGGTGGGGGAGGCGAGGTGAAGCAAAACGCTCAGTCCATGCCATCTTGCAGATGAAGGGACTCAGCCAACCAGGGACAGGCTCATGCCCCCTCACACTGGGGGTGACATAATATGGGGTGTACCCACCCCAGGGAAGGGACCCATTGGTCCCGGCCTTTTACCTACCTGTAACGTCCCTAAATCTAGTATTTAGGGGCAAGCCTGAACCTTGCTTCCTCAGACAAGAAGAAACTACAAGAAGAAATAGAAGAAGGACCAAACAGCTGTGCAGCAGCTAACAAGAGGAAGACTTCCACTGACTTGGCCCCAGCCATACTGGCCTGTCTCCCCCTCAAACCTGCTCCTGCTAAATCCTAGTGGTCCTGCAGCCAGCAACCTCGAGAACCCTGAGGATCTGCCTGCCTTCATCCACAAAAACGTTGTCTCCCGTGAACACCGTATTTGTTCTTTTGCAACCTCTGGTCTTGACCGGAAACCGTGAATCCACACCACTCTGCACCCGCCGTTCACTGCCCGAGCTCGAGTGGGCAAACATCACGAGGGGGACACCCCATCGATTCTGACCCAAGATCAGGTGACCCCTGACCTGCCTCAAGACTACAGTTGACGCTGCAGTCTAAATCCAGAAGGCCACCCAACCACGACCAGGAATTGGTAAGAGGTTCCGACCCCAAAAGGCACCCCTGCACCCAACGCCCCATGGCCGTGTGTGCCCAAACTGACGGTGCCTAACCAACCCCTACTTTCCCAACTTACCTCTTGAAGTGGTGGTCGCACCCAGAAGACCTCCGTCTTCAAGCCTGCAGTGCTTTTGCAAACCGGAGGTTCTCCATTGAAACCAGGGCATCCGATGTCGAAACAGCACCCTGCAGCCAGCCGCCCCAGTGCCGCTGGGGATGTACCTTTGGTGCTACTTTGTTTCCCCATTTGCCCTGAGCTAAAGTCCAGTAGCTTTGTTCCCACAACCAAGTGGCCTGCTAGACAGCAGCCACAAACCGGAGGCTCCCTACACCCCTTTGGATAACATTGGGCCTCAGCACTCTGCAGCCGGTCGCCCTAGTGCCACTGAGGGTTTAACGAGAGTGCATCCTTGACCCTGGGGGAACCCTTGTCCTAACCCCAGAAGCTCAACTCCAAACACCAATGGCTTACCTGGTACCCGTTAACTTCATTTCTCTCCGTAGGAATCCATTGACTGTTTTTCTCTGAAAAATGTTCTGAGTGTGGAGTTGATTTGTATGGAAACCTGAAAAGTAACAATTGTGCAAAGCTGATTTGACTTACCTTTTCTCTAGGAAATGTCCCAGTGTGATATCAAGGCATATCACACTGAGTAGAAAAAGTAATCTAAAAAGAAATCTCAAAAGTAACGTAAAAGTAACTTGTAACCTGTAATTCTTATTGCAAAATTGATACAAAGTATATGTAGAGCATTCCACGGTATTGCATTACAAGTAGTTCAAACTGTAACCATTTCAAAGTACATTTAGAATTGCATTTCAAACTGTATATTTACTGAAAAGTATATCAACTTACCTGTGCCAGGCTTGCTTGGTTCTAGGAAATAAAATAACTAAAATAATATTTTTATATGAAAACAATTGGTCTGAAGTTCAGTCTTTGAGTGTGTGAATTCATTTGCTGACTGAGTGTGTACAACAAATGCTTAACACTGCCCTCTGATACTGCCTTACTGCTCGACCACAGTACCACAAATAGAGAGTAAGGTCAACTTTACCTCTGCCTACCTTTGGGGTTCCACTGGACTCTGTGCACACTATACCTAATTTTGGTATAATATATACAGAGCTAGCTTCCTATAAGTGCATTTAACAATACTGGGATGATAATGCTGGCTCAGTCTCATCTGTGGCGGAGGAATGAGAAGCCATGAAGGTGGTGATCTGGAGTATTGCATTTCCAGTAAGTGGGGGTGCAAACCTAACTGATTTTGGATATTTGGAAGCAGAAGGTGGGGTTTGTATGGTCTCACCTATGGGCTTGAGGGGACTCCGGATGGGAGGGGTCAACTGATGGAGGAGTGGGAGAAGCTGTTTGAGCAGGTCACATGCCTACTACGCTTTGATCATAACGCTCCTGTAGCCAGGGCCCACGCAAGAGAGATAAATTAGGCAGAATGCTTGAATGGATTTTGAAGGGTGACAGGGGTGGTCACGCCATTCTCCAACAGCGTGATCCCTGGGGATGAGATGTTTTTATAGAGTAGGGGATTAATGCAGTGTTTCTTTAACACCATTGGGATCTGTATTCCTCAGGTGTGGAGTATAAGGAGTTGGATATGCTGCATTATACTGGGGATGCTTCCCCATTGTTGCTTGGGCCTGCAATGGTAGGGTGTGGATGTTACTGAGCAAGAGGTGCGGGGTGATTAGGGAAATCGAGAGGGGTAAGGTGCCTGGCCTCGATGGTTTACCAATAGACTTCTATACAGCCTTCAATACAAACCTTGTCCCTAGACTTGTGGCCCTTTTCAATTATTCTGGGCAGCATGGGTTGCTTCTGTCCTCACTGTAGGAGGCTGCTATCATGTTGCTTCCAAAGAAGGATAAATACACTCTCCTTCTTGATTCTTCCCACGCACTCCCAATGTCCAATGCCGATTACAAGATTTTGAGTGCGACCCGTCTATTCACCCATATGGCTCTCTGGTTCATCCTAACCAGACTAGCTTAATTCCCACACGTGGCATTATGCCTACAATATTCATCAAGTGTTTTCCTTTTATCACTTCACTTATGTCATGACTACATGTCATTCATGATCATGTAATGTTTATACTATACTGTTCTATATATTTTGTATCCTTCCCAGCCCTGAAGAGTCACTGGTTACCACCCAGGTGACGAAACACGTGTCGGCAGGTGTTCACATTTGACATAATCCAAGACTTGTATAAATATTATCTACTATAAGCATCCACTTGTGTCGACTTTTTTAATATTCACATTAAGTACTACAGTTTGTACATTGACACTCTGAATCATCATCTTGTACATCTGCCCAGGACCTGTTCTCAATTTATTTTCTGTGTGGGTCCGCACCCACATAACTGCAGGGGTGTCAGACCAGGCATTTTTGGCGTGGTTTCCCCTGACTTTTTGCCTCCTGAATTTTTGACGCTGTGCTGGATTTCGTTTGTTTGCTAGCTTAGATGCTTTGGGCACTTTGCCACTGCTAATCAGTGTCAAAGTGCAAATGCTCGCTGAGTACATTTTATTGTAATTGGTTATCCATCATTGGCATATTTGTATCACCAAGATGTCCCTAGAAAAGTACAGTGAGGGTGCCAGGGCTGGTGATTCAAATGCTACTAGTGGGCCTCTAGCACTGGTTGTGCCACCCACACGAGTAGCCCTAAAATGGTGTCTCAGGCCTGCCACCACAGTGCCTGTGTGCAGTCTGTGGACTGCCATGTCAACCTGGCCAGTGTCCCCACTGACCAGGCCTAACCTTTCCCTTTCTGTACACATTGGACACCCCTATGGAAGGCCCAAGGTACCCCCATGGGCAGGGTGCAGTGTGTGTGAAAGGTAGAGCATGTACTAGTGCAGGTGACATGCTCTGGTAGTGAATTACAGCCATTTTCCTTTTTCACTATTGTAAGGCTATCTTGCCCATAGGCTATAATAGGGAATGCTGTGTACAGTGGTTACCTGCATATCTTCCCATAGGAGCAAGATAGGACATAAAAGTCTGGTATCCCTGAACTCAGTATTTAATAACACATATTTTAGGAAAGGTTTTTTTTAAATCCTGTGTCTGAGACAGCACTTTTAGAAAGTGGCTGTTCTCTTGTCTGACCTTTCTGTGTGCCTTGGCCTGTTTGTGAATTGACTGTATGTTTTGTGAGTGACAGAGGCTCGGTGGCTCCCAGAGGCTGAGTGGGCCATCCCAAGGATGAATATCTCCATCTGCATCTAGAGTGGTGGGAGAGGATGGCACCTGGGCCTGAATAGGGCTGTGCCTGCCTTCCACAATGCTGGCTTCACCTCCTGCTGGGCGGCTGTCAACCTTGCCCCTCTCTCTGAAAGGAAAGGAGAAGCCAGGAAAACAAAGTGCTCAAGGAATACCCAGAACTGGTTCAGACCGGGCTCAGAGCCCTCCTGCATAAAGGGAACAAATACTTTTAAGGGAATAAGTATAGGACACCAGACTACCAAAAATTAGATCATCCTGGAATCAAGAAGGAACCTCTGCCAAGGAGAAAGCTGGAAGACTGAAGAGGAAGGACTGTCCTGCTGTGTGTTTGTAGGCTGACCTGCAGTTGCTTTGCTGCCAAGGAGAGGGGAAGGACTTTGCTTTTTGTTATGTCCCCTTGCTTGAAGAGATCTCCAAGGGCCTGAGTTGAGCTGTCTCCCTGTTAAGAAGTCCCAGGAACAAAATGACTTCACCCCAGCTTCCCCCTGACCTCTACTGAGAGTGTTCTGTCCTTCCTAGAGTGCTTGGGCCTGTTGTGGTGCCTATGGAAGTCTTACCTGTTGTTTGGGAAGCTGAACTAGAAGAAACTTAGTCTATCTGCAAAATTTCATGCATCACTTGCTTGCGGAGCGCATCTCCGACAGTGCAAGGAAATTTCCGCCGCCGCGAAGATTGAGATCGTCTCTGCGCCTGTTGCTGCTGCAAGAACCAATGCATGCTTCGCTTGCAGAATGCATCGCTCCGTTGCGGGAAGATGACCATCGCTGCAAGTATCGTCACAGAGCCTGTCGTCGCTGGGTGAGATCGTCACACCGCTTGCTTGCGGACCGCGCATCACCGCTGCACCTGAGATCGTCGCCATCCCGAAGATCGGCGCATCATACCTTTGCGAGACGCTACCTATGAAACCTGCGCACTGGAATCCATACAAGGTATCACATCCCTCCCCATATAGACCGGAGTAACCACAACACGCCCGCTGCGTCCAGCGGGGTTGTCGCATCGCCTCCCCAGGGTCTCAGGAGTGACGCAGTGCTCGTTTTTCAATGCTGCAGCTTTCAATTGGAACTTTTGTCGCAACTAGAGGTAACTTTTGGCTAAAACGTGATGTAACTGTGGATTATTTTAACACAACCTTAAGAACTCTTTTGAAATCATATCCTTGAACTGTGTATGTTGGATTTTTGTCGTTTTGGTCTTGTGTAGTTTAGACTAAATAACTTTATTTTTCTAAACTGGTGTGGAGTCCATTTGTGGTGTTTGCACTGTGTTACTGTGAGTGTTGGTACCAATAATTTACACATCGCCTTTGATAAGCCTGTCTGCTCGTGCCAAGCTACCAATTTGTCTCAAGTACCTACCTGTGCCAACTATAGACCCCGAAAACTAACAAGGGGTTATCCGGGTTTTCCCCTGACCTGTTAGCATCGTAACCGTACTTATGTTCCCCACACCCCACTATTAACCAGCCTTAGCACCATTCTTCTTGCCTACTCAAAACCCATTGCAGAACCAGTAATATCCGTCAAGTGTTCATGGACTGGAACAGTTCCCAGCACAGGCGCTATTCATTTCAGTGGAAATTAGGAAGGCATTTGACTCGCTCTGTTGGGATTTTATCTTCGGTACCCTGGTTGACATGGGACTGGGCATACCCTTTGTCAAGTGAACAAACACTAACCCCTTAGCTAGGATCAGGACTGCTTCCCTGATCTCAGAGGCTTTTGCCGTTGATTGGGCAGCCGTCAGGGTTGCCCCTTATCACTGCTGCTGTTTGTGTTGGCAATGGAGCCATTTGCTTACACGGTTCACTGGAGCTTTCATTACCATGGGTTATGCCTTATGTCTATGCAGATAATATGTTATTGTATTTGAGGAAGAAGGACATTGATCTCAGGGAGCGGTGGTAGCATTGTAGGAGTTTGGGGGTCAACTGGGATAAATTGTGTGTCTGTCCCTTACGGCGTAATGTGCCTGAGTGTAGACCTGTGCTCACAGCTCTTATGTTACAAGGAAAGCATCATACAGTTCAGTACATGTGGGTGGCTGTCTACCACTCCCTGGAATTGTTGTATAAGGGAAACTTTTGCCAGGCAATTGCGGGGTTGCACCATTCGGTTGCATTCTAGACTAGGACACCATTGTCTGTGAGTGGCCCAGTGACAGTCTTGAAGACGATTATTCTGCTTTGTCTTCTTTGTTTACAGCCCTCCCACTGGAGCTGCCCCCAAAAAAGTCTCAGGAATTGAATGGCTTGATGCTGTTGCTATCCTTGGCATGTAGCATTGGCATGTAGCACTTTGGAAACTGTGCCCACCAGTTACTGAGGGAGGCTTGGGGCACCTGATCTTGGGTTCTGTTATTTAGCGGCACTGCTCTAGTGGGTTGCTTTCTGGCAGCCTTGTCGGTGGGAGGGCATACGTACCCACAAAGGTGGCTCTCCATCTAAAGATCTGTTAACTGGTATCCTGTTGAAGCTGATGCCAACCTCCAGGGTTGAGACCTTGAATGCCTTGATGATGTACGTCTGGGGTGGAGCCTTGTGGCAGCCCTGGGCTTAGATCCTATATACCGGTAAGCTCCCCCTTCAGGAGGTTCGACGCTGGGGATGTGCGGAGGGTGGTTGGGATTGTTGTCCAAGGAGATTTTTTGCAGTTGGAATTTTGTCTTTTTTGGAACTCCAGGAGTCCTGTGATCTCCTGGTGGGTCGTTTTTTTTAATTTTATGGTGCCTTGACTTGCACAATACGTGGTGTGGCTCTGGTGTTGCTAAACCATCGTTATTATGGGGTAGGTGGAAGTGGTCACCTTACTTTATAGGACTTTGCTGTGGGGGTGGACATCTCTCTCTGACAGCTCTCTCTAATTATAGGCTACATTTGTATGAGAAAAATCACACCAAAACCAACAAAATCCAATGTAGGGAACAAGAGAGATACATTTTTAAAGATTAAAAGTAAAACAAGTGCTAAGAAACAAATGGCGCTCCAATGGTTAAAAAAGGTCATGCTGAACCAGGACAAAGTCAAGTGTCCAGGTCCTCCGCATTGTACCACTTTCGCACTCGCTTCCAGAAGTGTTTATTGATGCAGGAGAGTGGTCCACACCACCAGCTAAGGGTAGCTCTGGTTTGCACTCCCACAATGCAGCTGGTCAATAAATGTAAAATGCAGCTGAAACTTGTCAGCTGGAGTTCTCCTAGTTGTTGAAGTTGCAGGTAGCCCTTCCAGTACTTTTCTACCTGTTGGTGATCAAGGAGTCCACTCCTTTAAGACAAGGAAAGTCCTTTTGTTGTGAAACTTTGTGAATGTAGCAGTCCTGATGAGTTCAGTCCTCTTTTGTGCCGTCTGTAAGTACAGCAGGGAAGTAATTTTTCTCCAGATGTTTTGTTTGGGTTTTTGAGGGTCCATAACACCAATCCAGGTTTTGAGAATCTTTGCGTTACTCCCTGGGTAGTTGGGACTATACGACCCACAATACGCCTAGCCACAACCTTAAAAGTTCACTGAATGCTGTCCGACTGGGTTCTTTTTGGTGGAGATAATGCAGGTCAAGCTCTTTTAACTTTTTGCATTCAGAGAGCCTACTACTCCAACTTCAGAGCAAGGCAAAGACCTTTTTGGGTAGAAGACCCAAGTGTGCAGCAGGTGTGGTCTTTATGAGTGCAGTACTTGCTTGTGCTGTCCAAGGGTCCAGCAGGGCAGTCCTTCTTCTTCTTTGAATTTCAAGGCAGGGATTTTGAGATGCTGGGCAGCTCTTCGATATTTATCCAGTGTTCCTGGTCAACAAGCATAGGGCCACCCCTGATCAATCGGGTACAGATTGACACCAAGAAATATGAAAACTTTTTCCGAAGTGTGGCAAACTATTGTCCCAGAAAGCTAGATTCCTTTAAATTCCAAAAGTGAGGTATTCTCCCCTGGAGGTTAGGAACTGGCTAAGTCAACCTACTAGTGTGGCTAAGTTTCCCTAACACTCCCCTTCCTGCCCTCTGGTAATTAAATTACTGGTGCTCCTGTCTGGCTGGGAATGCAAGAGGTGGAGGTGAATCTGTGTCCTGTCCTAACAGTCATTCCCTTTTCGAAGACCAGTTTGGCTTCCCAGCCCCCTTCCTGCCTTTTGCTCTGCAGCTTGCTGATCTCCTCTCACCAGATGTCTTTTGTCTCTATGCAGGTTATGTTGGCCTATGGAGCTATTGTGCTACAATGGGAAAAAAATTAGTTAGTTGTTTTTCCTCACCAGAGCATATAAAACATTTTTTATAAAGCCCTGTTCCTAGTTACAATACACCCTACGACTTTGGCACCTAGAGGAGACCTTAGTGGTGAGTTCTATGTAAAAATAAGTTGTTCAAAACTTTGGAAGTACTTTTAATTCACCAGTAGAATTTGCATATAATTTACTTTTACACATCATGTAGAATTTTGGCTCAAGCTGGTTCTGCAGCTTAGCGGTGTGCTGACCAGATAAGTTTTTCTCGCTTGTTTTTAGTGATCTTAACTCATCTCGGAGGTTGACAGCTGGGCCTACCCAGCGGAGATTTCGTATTGCTCTATTTATTCCTTGCTTTATTTGCTTTAATTGCATTAATTAATTGGGCTCCTCCTAGACGGTAGCTTTGAGTGCTCAATGGTATGGTGTAAGGCATTTGTTGGGCCATGACTGCTGCGGTTACGTCCCTCCCTTCATCTTTTGAGTGGAGTGTGCCAAGGTTTTCGGTGAATTTAGCCCAACTTTTAAGCACATCTTTATTCCCCTTTTGATTTTCCTCTCACAGGTTTTTTGCCTCGTTCAGGAAGTTCTCCAAATTCTATATTTTAAATTTAATTCTTCTTATGTTGTCTGTGAACACTGAGCCTAAGCTTGCTGGTTGCTCGGTAGATGCAATCCCATACGCATCCAGAATAAGTTCTTGTGGCAGATGATCACCATAGTCTGAACTGTCTATCCTGAAGTCTACTATTTAGTTAACAGGGAGTTTGACGTAAAAGTGTGGTCAATTGTTCTATTTGATAATGCGCTTTGAAATTGGGAATGGCCTACACTCACAGGGAAGGTGGTCTGCTGGGGTCAGCAGACCACCATGTCTGTGATTGCTTTTCAAATAAAGCGTTTTTGTTTTTAGTAATGCTGCCCATTTTCCTTGAAGGAAAATTGGATGCATTTCAAAAATAAAAATGAAAAGCTACCTTTTCATTCAGTCGAGCCTGAGTCAGCGCTGATGCACTGCTCAGCGAGACTGCTGTAGTGGAGTATGGTAGAGAAGCCCCGCCCAATCTCCGCCCATGTTTGTGTCAGATTCCTTACTAAATGCTGGCTTTTGATT
Source organism: Lissotriton vulgaris (assembly GCF_964263255.1). NCBI lineage: Eukaryota > Metazoa > Chordata > Amphibia > Caudata > Salamandridae > Lissotriton > Lissotriton vulgaris. The sequence goes on from NC_141686.1 coordinate 213,109,569, forward strand.
CCTTAATTGACTTATTAGTCCCTCCTTAGTACTGCCGTGTCTTCCTTTGTAACCTCTCATGGCTACTTTGGTTGAACCACGGGAACTATATTTAATCTTGTAAGCACTATTTTCTTTATTGAGATTCTCTTACTGCAGTCACAACGTGCTCTGCTTACATTCAGCGCACCATGCGTGCTTTTTGTTTTCAAGCAGCCCGGGACAATGATGTCCGCTTCTTTGGAATGCCATAGGTCTCTCATTTAAATGCGAGACCTATTGCATTGCAAATATTTTAATTCTTAGAAGCTCTCAAGAGCTCTAAACATGCTCCTCTTCATGAGCACAGCGCACGCTCATCTTTAACCATGGCGGTCACTTTGGGGGCCGAAAACCCACATGTTACATTTTAGTAGGAAGTCCTTAAACACATTTGTCCTGCAAGGCATTTCATTTTTGTTCTCAATATGCTGTAGAAATGACGGGACTCTGGCGTTTTTTTGTTGGTTTCTAGCCCGGCTTTTTAAACCCGTCTTTCTTTGGTATGACTGTCAAAGCTTCATGAAATCTATGTGCAAGCCCACACGTACCAGAATCCACTTTCACCTGGCATCCTGACTCACAGCCTGCTCTCCGGCTTTGTCTCACATATGGCATTCACTGAAGCTCTGCGCTCAAATAAGCATGGGTATTCATTATTACTTATTATTTATGACATTTATTAAGCGCGCGGTTACCCCCAACGGGGGTGTCCCGGCGCTGAGGACAGCAGCGGCGTAGAACCCAGGAGTTAGCAGCTGGCGAATAGCCATGTCTTCAGTTTAGCTCTGAACTGCGATTCTGATTCGGTCAGTCGAAGATTTAGTGGAAGGGAATTCCATAGTTTGAAAATAACCACTGCAAAAGTGAAAAAAAACCCAAGTAAGTTGTACGTTCGCTTTATGCCGCTTGCAGTTGGGCCCATATGCATTCCGAGTTATATTTAGGGATCACGCCCGGGGCGTGCGTTTTTTTCTCTCCACTTTTGTATATTATTTGTGGGTCTCCCACTTGACACTGAAATACTCAGTCACTGAGTTGTTCACTATGAAGGCCCAGTCCCATTGGCACCCCTCGCTCGTGCAAAAAGGAATACTCATGTCCCATTAACTTGACAACGAAGGATTTGGTGCAAGAACAAAAGTTAGAAGTTTTCTTTGTGGAAGGAAGCCTGTTTGTGGCGCGATGAAATCCGATAAAGTACCACGGCAACCACGGTAAGCTTTTCAAGCACAAATCCTCTTCCATTTTCTAGAGAATAATAAGCGTCACCCTTGCCACACAGCCTCTTCTATCCCTTCTTCCTCACCTTTCTCATTTTCCACGTTTTTTCTGTCTTTAGCTGTCCCTACTTTCTCTCAATCTCCCCTTAAATAAATATTGTTCTCCTCCCTGCATTTACCAAACTCATCCTGCCTTATTGCACTCTTCATCTCCTTTGACTTCTCCCTTCCATCCATGCACTCCCTCCATGCTCTTTCGCCGTTGTCCATTCTGCTACTCATTCCCCCTTGGCGCGAGATGGTACACAATACATGCCACTGGCGAGGGATGCTTTACTGGGACAAGTATGTAGTAAGTAAGTCGTCTCGAACCATTACAATTATAACAACTCCGCTCCACTAATACATCTTAAAAAACTGACCCCTACCACTCTTAATCCCCCCTCACAAACATGATGTCATGTTCCTAAATTGTATATGGTCATCTTCAGGCTCAGCCTCACCTCTACATCCCTGTAATCTTTACCCCCTCTTTTTTTCTGCACTCTTTTCTCCTAAATTTCTTTGTCCCTCCCTCTCCATCCACACTTGGGTTCCCCTCCCCCTCCAGGCCTTCCTTGACCACTCTCCTTCACCGGCTACCATTCACCAATCTGTGCCCTTAATATCCCCATTTCGTGTTGTTCTTTAATATCTATTCCCTCCATAAATTTTTCTCTCCCCTTTCACCCACCACCGATTCCACAGCCTCTCCATCCACGTGCTAACCCTTTCCTTCCTCCATTACTTTCTTCTCCTCTCTTTCTGATAATTTCTATCTCTCTGCCTTGTCTTTTCTTGCCAATCTTACCCCTCCTCTCCGTCCCTCTAATATACATGCCCTCCCTACCACCCACTTCAGTCTCCTGGCTATTGCTTCAAGTCTGCAAAACCCCAGGAGCATGTAAGCTATAGCATATCTTGTCCCTGTCGTCCAGGCATATCCTCTTGCTCCTCTGATGCACTGTGCCATCTTGACATCAACAACTCTAATGCAGGTGTAAATCATATATGCATTTTGTTCTGGAATCTCTCCTGTCCCTCAAGAGGAAACCCAGCCATGTATTTGTGATAAAATCTTCCATTGGAAATCTCCACACTGTATTTGGCTCATCTCTTTGTGGAGTTGGGCTCAGTAGAAGGAAAGCAAGTATTGTTCCCTTGTTGGGTTTGTGTTAAAAAAAGCATTACAGGCGTAATTCCACAGCCAACAGGAAATCTCCCAAAGTACTTGCCATGCGTTATAGACCGTGTCAAAATGAAGTAATGAATGCATTGTTTAATGAAGGACTGTGCTCAATAGTGTCTTTTTTTAATAATGTTTTTATTGGTATTTACATGTTACAAAATACAAAAGACACTGTTACAAAAAAAAACATATAGCAAGTTACACGGTCAATCGTATAGGGCAAAACTGTGGTTGTTTTTCTAGTTTTTTGCTTGTCTGCCCCACAGTTCAGCACACATAGAACATTGAACATTTAAGTTATTGCGAAAGGACGCGTGTCTAGTTGGTACATAAAACATAGAAGTGTATGGTCGTTGTTTAGTGACATGAGCGTCGGGCTAGCTTGGAGTTGCGTTGAGCTGGTTTGGCTCGTTAAGCATATCTCTGTTGTTTATGGGGGTTAGTAAGGGTTTCGAAATATGTCTAGTTTTTACCACATCCCTCTGTTGGGGTTCCTCCATGGTGTGAGTCGAAGTGCAGTGTTGTCGGCCCCTCTGAGGAAGGTCACCCAGTTCAGCCAACTTTTGAATGTGGCTTTGGAGGTGTCCTTCCATTTGGTTAGTACTGTTTTGACTGCTGTTGTCAGGAGAAAGGCTAGGAGATTTCTATCCTGTTGTGTGGCAATGTCTGCTGCTATGTGTGCCGTGGTAGTTGTGACAAATGTTTGTTATAGATTGCAACCTATGGTTTTGTTGATGAAGCTGAGCACCGTCACCCCGAAGTTGCTGACCTTAGTGCAGTGATATATGAGGTGTGCGAGGTCTCCCCTTTCTATGCCGCAGTTCCAGCAGCTATCATTGTCTCTCAGGCCTATCGAAGCAAGGCGAAGTGGTGTCCAGTATGCTTGTTGTAATAGCCAGAATTTAGTCTGTGCCAGCGCTGGGGATATCATATTTTTTGATGTGGCCGCTCAGAAGGTTCGTAGTTCTTGTTCCGTGAATTTGGAGCCTAGCTGAGTTTCCCAGTAGCTGGTGTTCTTGGCGTGAGTTTGGTGGAGACAGGTCGGAGGAGTTTGTATAAGTGTGAGACTTGGTGACCTGTCATGTTTATGGGTTCTATGTACTGAAAGATTGAAGGTTTGTGCTTGGCTAGTTTAGATTTTGTTAAGGCTGTTTTGATTGCTAGGAAATTGTGTAGTTCTATGTCTGGGAGGTCGTGTCGGGCTTTCAAGCTGTTGAAGATGTGGGGCACCCCCTCAGCTTCCAGCTGTGCTGGGTACGAGAGTCCAAGCTTTCTCCATGATTCTATGTCAAGGGGCTTCCCCCTGTATTTAATCTTGGGGTTTGCCCAAGGTGTTTCTCATTGCGAGTTCTTGATGCTATGTTCGAGTTTCCGGTCTACTGTGAGCAGCGCGTACCTTGTGATCTTAAAGATCGGGTTGTTCTTTTGTGCTTGCTTGTTGGCGGTGAGGAGATTTAAAGAGTCTGTGTTGTCTAGGATGGCTTTCTCTATAGAGAGCCATGTCGGCGTGTATTGCTGTTTCAGAAGTACCTGGTGCATTCCTTGTCTGGCTATAAAGGCTGTTTCACAGGTCCGCCACATTGAGGCCTCCTAGTATTTTCTCTAGTCTTAGTTTTGGGAGGCCTCTTCTAGGTTTCTTATCCCGCCAAATAAATTTGTTTAACATTTGGTCTATCTTCCTGTGTAATTCATCTGTGAGGGCCAGGGGAAGCATATTTGCTAGGTAGTTTACTATGGGAGTGATCATTATATTGACCGTGTCTATTCTGCCCCACCAGGTGATGAACCTGGGCGACCAAGTTTCTAGTAGCCCCTTGATCTTTCCTAGTGTTGTTTTCTCATTCATTTGTTCTAGGGTGCTTCTTATTCTTTTCCCGAATTGAATACCCAGGTATTTTACAAACCTGGGTTGCCAGGCCATCCCTAAGGTACCTATTACCTCTCTGGTTGTGTGTATGTTGAGGGGCATGCATTCTGTTTTGTCTCTGTTGAGTTTGTATCCTGAGTGTTTAGCGTATCGTTATAATGAGTACGTTTTCTGCATTGGCGGCAAGTTTGGCTGTGGTGTTGTTAATGGTTATGCCCGCAATATTGCTGTTATTTAATGTGTCCCTAATCAGGGGTTCGAGCGCTAGTAGGAACAGTAGAGGGGATAGCGGTCAACCTTATCTTATCCCCCTCTCAAGGTTGAATTGGGCCGATGAAGTTCCGTTAATAGATATCTGTGCTTTGGGGTTTTTGTAAAATGCCATGGCTTTCTTCGTGTAGCTGTCTCCTAGGTTGTATGTTTGCATGCACTCCTCTAGGAAGTGTCAGGATACTCTGTCAAAGGCCTTTTATGTGTCTAGCGTGATTGCTACTGCCGAGTTGTGGATTTTCGAGGAGTGCTCTATTCTTTGGCAGAGGAGTTTTGTGTTATCGTGAGACATGCTTGTTTTCATGTAGCCTACCTGTGTGTTCCCAATCAGCTGTGGTAGCACTTTGTTTAGTCTTGTGGCTAGAACTTTGGCGTATAACTTGCAATCTAGGTTTATTAGTGAGATGGGGCGGTAGTTCTTGGGCCATTGTGAATCTTTCCCTTCTTAGGGTATAACAATTATTTTGGCTTGTGCCATGGATTCTGTTACTAACCCCTCCTTTCCACAGTGGTTGAAGACTTTATTCAAGACTGGAAGAAGCTGGTCTTGGAAGGTTTTGTAGAAGGGGGCTGTTTAACCATCTGGTCCTCGGGCTTTGTTATCTTTTAGTGACTTTATGGCTATATTGATCTCAGTCATTTTTATGTCTTGCCCTAGTGTCCTAGCTTCCTCTGCCATTATATTGAGTAGATTTAGTCTGTCTAGGTAGGCTGAGCTGCCCTCCTAATCGAGATTGTTGTCTCTTTTGTAGAGCTCTTTGTAGAACTCCATGAACCTGTGTAGGATATCCTTGTGTCGGGTATGTGTCTTGTTGTATGCATCTGTGATTGTGGAGATACAGTTTTGTCTTCGTTTGTGATATGATGCTAGGATATTCCCTGCTTTATTGGCTTTGCAGAGGTTGATTTGTTTGTACTTTCTTATCCACAGACCCGCTCTCTCGCTAAGAATTCTGTTGAATTCGTACTTTTTCTCTGTGAGTTCTATAAGAATGGCTGTTTAAGAAGTGTCCCCGATATGTTTAGTTTCTAATTGTTTGATGTCAGATTCTAGCTGATCTAGCTGAGCTCTTGTTTCCCTGTCTCTTCTGGCCTTGATTTCTATTAGCGTACCTCTGATGGTCGCCTTAAGGGCGTCCCATAGGCTTTTTGGATCTATGTCCGGTGTGTTGTTTTTGTTTGATATAGTCCTTAATGGCCTTCTCTATTTTGTCTTTGTCCACCTGTTTTGCCATCATTATGTTGTTGAACCTCCATCTACGGGTGCTGTGCTCATTGTGGCGGCCTGTTAGCTGTAGACTGATGCAAAAGTGGTCTGAGATTGTTCTTGCTGCAATTTCTGTGTGTTCTATCAGGTGTGTGTGAGAGCCTGAGATGAGGATGTAGTCAAATCTGATGTAGGAGTTGTGTGGGTTGGAATAGAAAGTGTAATCTCTGGTGTCTGGGTGTTGTAAGCGCCATGGGTCTTGTAGATCTAATCTGTTACATATGTTTTTTAGGATGTTGTAGGAGGCCTGAGGCCGGGATTGGAACCCTGATTGTCTATCTAGAGTGTGGTCAAGAACAAGATTGAAGTCCCCTGCCACTATGGTCATATCATTCGACTGATTTGCCTCTAGTTCCCTCATCACCCCCTCCCAGTATGTTGTGTCATCTATGTTTGGTGCATATATATTTGCTACTAGTATGGTTTCTCACCTCTTTTGAGTTGGGTAATCAGTAGTCTACCTTTGTTGTCATACTGTTCTTTCTCAATGGTTTACTTGGAGTTAGTGTTCACTAGGGTGATTACCCCCCGTTGTTTGCCTACCGCCGGTGAGCAGGCTAGCTGACCTATCCATCTCGCTCTAAGCTTACTTGCGTCTTCCAAGGAGAGTTTGGTTTCTTGTAGAAGGATAATATCACTTTTAGTTTTAGCCAGGTAGTCTAATACTTTCCTTCTTTTATTCAGGTGGTTCAGACCTTTGACGTTGAGAGATAATCTTGTGTCCGTTCCATTGTAGGTTGTGGTTCTTCCTCGCTACCCCGAAGATGGCGCCTGTTTGGTGTGAGTGTAGTGGTTTGCAAATTATCGGTCTTGGGCCTGATCTGTTGGTTTGTCTGAATGCTGGGACTCTGTAGGCCTTGTCCAATTCGAAGGGGTTTTCGAATTTGAGATTCGTCAGCTTGGGTATGAGATCCTACATCATTGCCACACATGAGCCAGCTTTATCCTCCTCTCCCTCCGGCACTCCCAGGATTCTTATGTTTCCTTTTCTTTGTCGGTCCTCAAACTCTGCTGCTTGTTTGCGGAGATCTGTGGTTGCCTTGGCAATGGTGCCCATCACCTTGCCTGTGAGCTGCGATCTGTCCTTTATGTCGCTGACTCTTTGTTCCACTGTTGATAGTCTGTTGTTTGTCGTGTGGATGTCTGCTCTAACTGCTGCTAGTTCCAGTTGTATGGCGTCCGTAGTTTTCTTCGTAGTTTTGGCCAAGTCGTGGACCTCAGCCAGCTTTTTAAGTATGCTGTCCAGTGTGCTGTTGATGTCCGCCTTCTGTTTAAAGTAGGATTCTGGGTGACCTTCCGGTTTGATTTTCTTCGATTGTTGCACAGTTTACCTTCATTACCGGCCATTTTTGCTAGCCCTCTTTTAGCTTATAGGAGTTTGAATCTCTTGTTACTGCTCTGTGGTATAGATTGGGATGTCCGCTCTTGTTGGCCGTTGTCGTTCCACTTGTGTGGCTTAAGAGTGGTTTTTGGGTTTAGACTCTCTTGCTTGGTATCCCTTGTAACGCTTGGTTTGTTTTATCTTTTGTGTGTTTGGATCTTTAGGGGCATTTTCTCTGCCACGGCTGGGCTCCTTAGTTTGGTGTGGACAGTATTTCGTTGTTTACCAGCACCCCCTTGATTCTCCGTCGGTCGCCGCTTGCTTACCGTTTGCTCTTCCGTGACGCAGTTTTTCTGACTGCGTCTTGCACTTAGTACAAGGAGGAGCACTCACATGTGTTGACACTTTTGGTTGCTCCTTCGGGCGTACCCTCGACGGTCAGTGTGGAGCTTCCCCACTTCTATCTGTGGAGTGTTCGCCTTAGTGTACCATTGCGGTTTCTTTATCGCACCGACCTTCCTTTATCTGATCGCCGTTCTGTTCCGACACTCGTTTTTTCTGGGTGCTGGGCAGCCTTTTCAGGGACTAGTTTGCGCGGGCCTCGTAGCAGTGTTTGTGCTGTTTTCGGTACCTTTGGGCTGAATGTGCTGTGTTCAATATATTGGCTACTCCTCTCACGGTACTGTTCGATAGCTGAGAGACCCCCTTAGCACAGTATCTCACCTTTTTTTGCGCACCTAGTTCGCTTTGTCTGTTTTGTGCTCAAGATGGCGGCCCTCCGGGAGGGTATGCAGCTCCTCTCCTTATTTGCACCCCCGTTTTCGCTTTCATTGTGTCTTGCAGGCGGTGCGTTGGGTGGTTGCTCTTCCGTGGCTGTTTGGTTTCTGCTCGCTTTAGGTTTGCTGTGTGTTCGCTCGGCTGGCTAACCCTTGACCTTTATGCGCAGAGTCTTCGTTTTCTTTTCCTCGTCTCGCACTATCCGTGCATAAGATGGCGGCCGCCCTGATTGACCGGGCAGTTTTGCTTTTTAACACGTTCGGTTGGGACCCCGTTGCCTTCGCGCCAGTTCGCTTTGTTGTTCTTCTCTGCCCCGCCCACTCTGACTTCAAGATGGCTGCCCCTGTCAATCTAAAAGTTGCCTTCGCGCCAGATCGCTTTGTTGTTCTTCTCTGCCCCGCCCTCATTGTGTGCAAGATGGCTGCACCCGTCCAGCTAAGAAGTTTCGCTTTCGCATTGGATCACCGGTGGTTTATAGTGCTTTTGATGGTGGGCTGTCGCTTGGCTGGGGGGGGTTAGCGCACTGGGGGTACTATCGCTGACCTCGTCAGTGAGCGCAGATCGTACAGTAGACGTTCAGCTTTCCTCTGCCCCTTCGCGACGGATCACTTTGTTCTTCTACTCTGCCCCCGCCTTCTCTGTGTGCAAGATGGCTGCCCCGTCAAGTTAGGAAGTTTAGCTTTCGCTTCCTCTCGCAGCGGTGGACCACAAGAGGCTTTCAGCTTTTCTGATGTTGGGCTGTCGCTTGGGTGGAGGTTAACGCACTGGTGGTACTATCACTGACCTCGTCGGTGAGCGCAGATCGTGCAGTACACGTTCGGGTTTTCCTCGTCGCACCACTGATAGGGGGTCTCATCTTGCCATTGCCATCTTGCTGGCTGGGATCCTCCGTTTTTTTGCTACCGCCAACTTGCTCCTTTTCGATATTTAGCCAGTACCTGTGCTTGTCTTGGTTACACCATTCGGAGTGGTGCGGTGTCCGTTTTCTGCCGTGATAGTTGTATCTTAGTTTAGCCGCCCGTGTTACGCTAAAATCTTTGTTTGCATCCCGAGGTGTAGCGGAGCTCTGAACTCAGGCAACTCTCCCCATTGCCGTCCAAGCCACGCCCCCTGCTCAATAGTGTCATTTATATATTCCAGAGTGCAGCCTCGGGATGAGGGTGAAAAAAGGAGCAAAATACGAAGAAAAAAATAAAAATAAAGAAAGGTAGCATGGTCGCAAAGTGGCAAAATTGTATTTATTCACAATCACACATGATTAGAACCACTTTACAGATTTTGCCCGAGTGCCACTTTACCGACTTTGCCAGTAAAGTGCTACTTTCATTTTCTCTTAAATATTTAACAACATTTATTTCTAAAGGTGGGGAAGTGTAACATTCTTGGCGGTACTGCAATACCTGGTTGATGCATAGAATGGAAAATGTTTGATGTGATACATCTCCTTCGATCATACCACAGCTCTCCATTGGACGGACCACAGCTGTGTTCACTTCACCTACAAAGCTACCACGATTCGCAACCCCACACAACCTATTCCTCGAAGAAACTGGAACAAAATCGCCACCGACCAACTCCTCACATCGCTCAACCAAAAACCCTCCCGCCCTCTCATCGGACCCAAAAGAAGCTGCCACCAAACTCAAACAATGGATCACTCACAGCGTTGACGAATTAGCACCCTTAAAAAACCACCAGACCAAACAAGGTAGTAAAAAGGCCCCCTGGTTCAACGATGACCTTAAGAAATCCAAGAAACTATGCCGAACTCTCGAAAAAACATGGAGAAAAAACCCAACCACTGACAATCTGACCACCTTCAAGGCATCCACCCGCAAACACCACCAATTGATCAGATCCACCAAAAAATCAGCATTCAAGGATCGACTCAACAACAACGCCGATAACAGCAAGGAACTTTTTAACATTGTCAAAGAATTTACCAACCCCACCGCAGCCTCAAATGACATCACTCCCTCCCAAGACCTCTGCGACCCGTTATCCTCTTTCTTCCACAACAAAATCGCCGACATACATAACAGCTTTAAGAACATGTCCAAAGAACAGTCCACCCCACCCACCTCCGAAACTGAGCCGCTCTCTAACAACCTTAGCACCTGGAACCCAATCACCACTAAGTATGAGCGGAAAATCTGTTCCGCTCGCGGATTTTGCGAATTTTCGGTAAATTCGCGACCCGCGAACTCCCGCGAATTTACCGAGAATTTGCAAATCCGCGAGCGGCGGATTATTCCGCGGGCAAAAGTTGAAGCCTGGCCTGTTGTAACTATTTTACGATGGCGCCGGCAAGCTGCCAGCGCCATCCTAAAATAGTTACTAAGTTAGCTTCAACAGGAAGCTCTAATAGATAAAATAAAGCAGGTGCTCGATTTTATCTATTAGAGCTTCCTGTTGAAGCTAATTTAGTAACTATTTTAGGATTTTAGGATGGCGCTGGCGCTTGCCGGCGCCATCGTAAAATAGTTACAACAGGCCAGGCTGGTGTAATTTCCTTTCCCAAATCTACCGTGGAACATCAGCTGTGATGCTGGATAGAGGCCTTTGCATCCTTGACTTTCACTAGCGCAATACCTGTGCTGTTCTTGTGACCAGGGGCTTCTTTCTCTTCATCTGCTGAACTGATCTTTCTCTGACCTTTTGTACACACAAGAGGCATGTGAACTCGCATTGAAGCCCCGCACGTTTGGTCCCGCTCACACACTCGCGGTGTGCACCGTCTTCCTGCCATTTACCCACTATGATGGACAGCTCACTCAGGGACCCCTGCGCCCTTCGGGGCGATTGCATAGTAACACACACATGGTCGCTCGAACTAGTTGAAGCTCAAATTCAGTGACTCATTCATTAGCCCAAAAACAATCGTGAGCGTCGTCGAGGCTGGGCAGGTGTGCCTTCATCCCAAATCTACTGTGGAACATCAGCTGTGATGCTGGATAGAGGCCTTTGCATCCTTGACTTTCACGAGCACAATACCTGTGCTGTTCTTGTGACCAGGGTCTTCTTTCTCTTCATCTGCTGAACTGATCTTTCTCAGACCTTTTAAACACACAAGAGGCATGTGCACTCGCATGGAAGCCCCGCCCCAAATCCGCGGATCCGCAAATGCGCAAAATCCGCGGATTTTGCGGATCCACGATCCGCAAATCCGCAAAATCCGGGGATCGTGGATCCGCATAATCCGCCCATGCTTAATCACCACTGAAGACACCATCCGCCTAATGAACTCCATCCATTCAGGCTCACCAACCGACCCATGTTCCCACCACATCTTCGACAAAGCAAACTCCACCATTGCACCCCCATCTCCGTGATGTCATCAACTGCTCCTTCAACTCCGCTACCTTCCCAGAAAGCTGGAAACACGCTGAACTCAGCGCCCTTCTGAAGAAACCCACAACAGACCCCTCTGAACTCAAGAACTACCGCCCCATTTCCCTCCTCCCATTCCCTGCCAAAGTCATTGAGAAAGCCGTCAATAGCCAGCTCGCCGCCTTTCTAGAATCCAACAACTCCCTCGACTCCTCACAGTCTGGCTTTCGAGCCAAACACAGCACCGAAATTGCCCTCATCGCAGTGACAGACGACATCAGAACGCTACTGGACAACGGAGAAACAGTTGCCCTCATCCTACTCGACCTCTCCGCCGCCTTCGACACAGTCTGTCATAGCACCCTTATACAACGCCTCAGCAACGTCGGAACACAAGGAAAAGCCTTGAACTGGATCATCTCGTTCCTCGCCGGAAGAACCCAGAGAGTCCGCCTCCCCCCATTCAAATCAGAGGCCACCAAAGTCATCTGCGGAGTACCACAAGGATCATCACTCAGTCCCACCCTCTTCAACATTTACATGAGTCCCCTCGCATCCATCGCACAACAACACAACCTCAACATCATCTCCTACGCTGACGACACCCAGCTGATCCTTTCCCTCACCAAAGACCCTAACACCGCCAAAACCAATCTTCATGAAGGCATGAAAGAAGTAGCCGAATGGATGAAAAACAGCCGCCTAAAACTTAACTCAGACAAAACGGAAGTTCTCATCCTAGGATCCTCCCCCTCGGCCTGGGACGACTCATGGTGGCCATCGGCCTTGGGCACAGCACCCATACCCACAGACCACGCATGTAACCTAGGCTTCATTCTAGACTCCTCCCTCTCGATGACCAAACAAGTCAACGCCGTCTCATCCTCTTGCTTCAACGTACTTCGTATGCTCAAAAAAATCTTCAGTTGGATCCCCACCGAAACAAGAAAGACGGTCACCCATGCACTGGTCACTAGCCGACTGGACTATGGAAACACCCTCTACACAGGAACCACAGCCAAATTACAGAAAAAACTCCAACGCATCCAAAATGCATCAGCCAGACTCATATTGGACATCCCTCGCCAAGCTCACATTACCGGCCACCTGACAGACCTCCACTGGCTCCCCGTCAACAAAAGAATAACGTTCCGTCTCCTCACCCACGCCTGCAAAGCCCTCTACAAACTAGGACCCGAATGCCTCAACACACGACTGTCCTTCTACACACCTACCCGCCAACTAAGATCCTCCAATCAAGCCCTCACCGCAATTCCGCGCATCCACAGATCCACCATGGGAGGAAGATCCTTCTCTTACCTGTCGGCCAAGACATGGAACTCTCTCCCCACTCACCTCCGCCTCACACAGAACCACATTTCCTTCACGAAGGAACTTAAAACCTGGCTATTCGATAAATAATGCACCTCCTCCCACAAGCACCTTGACACCCTCTGGGTGAGTAGCGCGCTATACATATTCCTGAACTTGAACTTGAACTTATCAGCAGTTTTTCTGATTTTAATTTATAATATGTGTACTGCGACTGTGTGTGCAGGGATGGGGTCTTTTTAAACCATACTGTTTACGTACTGTGCAATAATGTGCTGCATTGCTAAATTCTTATACAAACCCAAAGGCGAGACCGATTGCATTGCAAATGTTCGTTTTTTAAGAGTAGGCAGTGGTGTTAACACTCGCATTCCCGTTTGCGATTGGGTTACCACCAACTTGGAGTTGACGGTAACTGCAAATGTTTTGCAACCGCATTCCTGCGCCCAAAACATTCCTACATACCAGTGCGACTCACTTTTAGGAAGGGATGCCCTTAACACGGTACACAGACAAAATATCGATTTTTAAATATCGATATACAAAAATATCGAAGTTTAAATATCAATATACAAAAATATCGAAGGTAAGTAATATCGACAGTCTAAATATCGATATTGGTATGATATCAGTAATATCGAAGTTGTAAATATCGATGTTAATAATATCGAAATTAATAACTTTGATGTTACTAATATCAATTTTTAAATAAATTTAGTGTATATTATATAGTATTTATTATGTTTTATTATTTATTTTTAATGTTATTTAATTAAATATTGTCTTTTACTACTGTAGCGGGTTGTGGGTTTATAGGGGAATAGGGGAATTTAATTATGTTAAATTAATTATTAATTAGTAGGAATTATTAATTAATTGAGAATTAATTTTTAATTATTTTTAATTAATGTATTAATTGATAAATATGTTCTGTAGCGGGTTATGGGTTTATAGGGGAATAGGGTGGGAAGTAATTTAATAATAATTAATTAATTGATATATGTTTGTACATATTTTAATTAATAATTAATTGGTAATTATTTTCTATTAGTTAATTAATTATTATAATTTTTTACATATTTATAATTATTAGTTGGTAATTAATTATTATTAATTATTTAATTACATTAATTATAGTAATTTTTTATAGATAATTTATTGTTATTCTTAATTAATTAATTGTGCAAAATAATATTAATTATTAAATTAAATTAATTACAGCAAATGTGCTAATATATTTACTTTATAGTTATTGTTAATTAATAATTCATTGGTAATTAAATAATATTAATTAATTTTGGGTATAGGGGTATTTTTAGGGTTCAGGGTCAGTTTTCAGTTCATGGGTACAGGGGTATTTTTAGGGTTCAGGGTCGGTTTTCAGTTCATGGGTAAAGGGGTATTTTTAGGGTTCAGGGTCAGTTTTCAGTTTTTGGGTAAAGGGGTATTTTTAGGGTTCTGGGTCAGTTTTCAGTTTTTGGGTAAAGGGGTATTTTTAGGGTTCTGGGTCAGTTTTCAGTTCATGGGTAAAGGGGTATTTTTAGGGTTCAGGGTCAGTTTTCAGTTTTTGGGTAAAGGGGTATTTTTAGGGTTCAGGGTCAGTTTTCAGTATTTGGGTAAAGGGGTATTTTTAGGGTTCTGGGTCAGTTTTGGGTTTTTGGGGTACAGGGATATTTTTAGGGTTCAGGGTCATTTTGGGGTTTTTGGGGTACAGGTGTACAGGGTAAAAACAAAAAAATATTACATTACATCAAATAAATTAGATGAAAAAAATTAAAATTACTTTAAATTTTTAAGTGTTTTATTTATTTTAAATGTATATGTATTAGTTTTAATTTTGTTTTAATATTTTTATTTAATACTTGTAAAATTATATGTATTTAAATATTATTTTTACATTATTATTAATACATTTTAAAAAACGATATTTTTGAGTCCGATATTTTTGTACTTCAATATTATTTTTTCGATATTTTTGTACTTACCTTAATGAAGATAGGATTCCGATATTTTTGCTGTCGATATTTTTGCTCCGATATTTTTGCAGGTCGATATTCTGTCTGTCGATATTTTGTCAGACATTCCCTTAACACGCCCCTTCCTAATAGCGACTGGCAGACCCTATTTTGCAAATCATTAATTGGTTACCGACATGTAAAATAGGGTTGGTACCTGCCAAAAAAGAGTTTTACCGCTCACTAACGGCCCATTTGATAGAGGTAAAATGCTTCATACATCTGAACCCAGGTCTCTACAAACATCTGGGGGCAGATTTACAACCCCTTGCGCCTCTTTTACGCCGCCGTTGCGTCACTTTTGTAACGCAGCGGCGGCGCAATAGATGCACAATTGTGGGGGGTATTTACAAAGTGACGCATCTGGGAGATGCGACACGTTAAGCCCTGCGCCATAACGAGGCGTTCCGGCGCAGGGGGGGGGAGGGGCGTTCCTGCGCAGGAACACCTCCTAAAAGTGGCTGAGTGAAATCTATAAGGTTTCACTCAGTCACTTTTAGGCAAATGCTGCGTCAAAACCCTGTGCCTGCTTGAAGCAGGCGTAAGGCTTGACGGAGCATTGGACAGATAGGGTCCCCCAAGCTTTGCTGGAGCTGCAACTCCAGCAAAGCGCCACCTTTATGGCACAGATGCGTTAACGCATCTGTGCCGTTTTTGCCCCATGGTGCGCCGCATTATAAATGCGGCGCACCATGGGTGGCAGAGCTGCCGCGCACAAAACTGGCGCATCCCTGGGGATGCGCCAGTTATTGTAAATCTGCCCCTTGAAAGGTAGATATCCGCGCATTATTATAAACCATTTCGCAAACGCACATTGGTCACATTAAGTGGATTTCTGAGGTATTTAAACCATTCTCCAATCAAATAGAGAAAATGCGGTAGCTAGAAACTGTGTCGATATCAACCTCAATATCAGATACAGTTGGGATAGTTCACCATTTTCACGAGTTATTTAATAGCATTTTTACTGTAAATAAATAAATAGCCCGTGTGAGCGCTTCAAACGTTACTATTGCAATACATTGTACATGTTGCTTCAAAACCGACCACAAGAGGGCGCATTCTGCTTAGCAATTGCAGTAAATAACCTTACGGAGATAAAGCGTCTGAAATAGCTTTTCATCAATGTGAAATCGATCTGGCTCATCGATGCCTCGCATACCGGGGAAGGGCTGCATCCTGTGTAACCTTGTGGCACATCAGTGTTTACATGGTTTAGGAGACATTAATATGAAAAGGAACTAGGAATGAATACATGATAATAAATCATAGAAACAAACTCGTGTAAAGGGGGTTCCATGTATATTTCCTTGAACATACAAGAATGCATGCTTACTTTGGAAATCATCAGATGATCCTCTGGCTGCAAAAGGTCAAAGTATGTATACACATTAGCTTTCTGTGACTAGAATAATTTGTTTTTATATACTCAGCAGTTCATTTGTATTGGGTATTTGAGACTTGCTTGCTGTAACAGAGCTGTGTTGTTTTTCACCCTGAGATCTTGTCTCTCTCGCGCCAGTGGGAACCCCCTGCCCCACCGACCGGCTGGAGCCTTTCGTGCACTCAGGAGCATATTTACAAGTTACTTGCGCCATCTGTACGTCACTTTTCCCATGTTAAAAATGACGCAAAAGTGACGCAAAGGGGTCGTAAATATGCCTCTCCGTATATTGTCAGTCCTTAATTTGAGCATGTCATGTTTGCGAACAGGGCGGACATCCACTGGACCTTTGATGTCCTCCTGACTAATGTTCTGCGAGACACGTTCTAGTGTCCCGCAGGAAGTTGTAACGCCAGCCACTCCCTCGAAGGCTGAGCACACTACACCCCCACACCCATCCATCGCGGCTGTCACCAGTGACCTGACCCCACGAATAAAAGGGCCCGGGTGCACGTGCTCGTGGCCAGTTACTGCACCATACGATCAAGTGTCGGTCTCCGTCATTTCTCGCCATTTAGGCCTGAGGCCCAACATTACACTGGCAAAGAGTGGGTGTTACCCACGCGTGAGGAGGCAGCTGAGCCGCAGTCCCTGTGGGGAAAAAGGGTAGCTTGAATGCCTGCACTACGAGCACCTCCCGCACTGGCTGCCAAGCGCTGACTTGGTAGCAGCCCACTGCACTTAACGGCCCAGCACCAGGCTGGGGGTAACCGCAGGACAGTGATGCGACCAGCACCGTAGAAGGTCAGACTCTACCCCGCACCAGCACCGCCGTGTGAGGTGAGAAAGCTACGCGAACACTAACGTGAATGGATTACCCGCAGTTCCGCGCACCCGCCAGGAGCTCCGCCATCCTGAAAGAGTTGTGACCGGGGGGAGAGAAGTGGAGGTGAAGCACCGCCACACTGTTGAGTGACCCTCCCCCTGCCAATGCCTGCTGGGATGACAGTCGCCAGACATGGGACGCCTGCGTCCATAAGACTACCACTGGCCGATGCGGCCTTCACAAGTTGCTCTGTGATGCTGTCTGAAGAGTCGGTAGCCACAGCCCATGTAAGCGGGCTGCACCCCGAGGCAGGCAGCCCCGAGGAAGATGCCCACTCCTGGCCCTGTCACACGGCGGAGCCAAGCAAGCTATGACCCCGACTGCCCTTCATGTAGACTCATCGACCAGCCGGTAGGCGCGATGGCAGGAAAAGAAATGCTGGCCCGTTGACAGTGACAGGCTGCCCCGGGACACCAAAGGTGGCTACCTGCGAGGGCGGCCATCCTTAGTGCCATAGGATGGCACGGACCCTAAGCGGTCTAGTGGTTGGCTGACTAGGTGGTCAGCCAGTGGGCAACCTGGGATTCCCCCCACGCGTGAGATCATTTCCTGTCCTGGGGAGAGGGGGGAGGGCTATATAGCCCGGGTGACGAGGGTCTGGCGTCCTCTTTTGTTCCTGTGCAGCGGCGTGCAGACCCTCGCCCCCCCTCACCTCCGAAGAAGCCCGCAGCGCGGACCCGGACTGCCCGGCGTTCTTTTGTGTAAGGTGAGTGATTTGTGCGATGGGATGAGAGGGGGAAGGCTGGGGGAGGAGGGGCGCGGGGCTTGCACGGTGGTGAGAGCTGGGGGCGCTTCCAGCATCGCGCTTTGCGGAAGAAAGGTTTTTGGGCAGCTTCAAGCTTTAGTTGCATCTGCGGCGTGTTTTGGCGCTACTTGTTTAAAAAAAAAAAAAAAAGAGAAGAGGGGGTGGGGGCGCTTCTTGAATTCGGTGTTTGGGCGCTGCTTTGGTCCCGGAGTTCAAGGGGTGTGAGCGCTTCGAGAGGAGGTGCCCTGCGGTGTCTGGGGGGGGGGGCGCATGTGAGGGAGGTGGGGGGGGGCGCTCCTTTACTGCGCCAGGAGTGGCGGGACATCCCGGTCGCCCCCAACGGAGAGTGCGCCAGCTCGCTCTCAGAGTTCACAGACTAATAAACTTGACGGTGTTAAGGCTTAGAAGACATCGCGAGGCACCATGGTAGCAGTGTAGAAATATCGATCCTTGTCTCTCTCCACACCCACTGCCAGTATACAATAGTTGCCACGTGCTGCAAGAGTGTTTGTCCAGTCTCAGGGACGAGACCCCCCCTAGCATCTGGTTTGCAGTCATTGAGTAGTACACAGGTGGTGTGTGCCTCTGTGCGCATAACGCACAATGCATACAGTGCCTCGTATTGTGCAGGACCGTGTGCGCACCCCCTTAGCCGTGGGTAGTGTTGCAGCTTTGGTGGGCAGCGGGGTTGGTTTTGGGCATTACCAAGTTGGGTGGGGGTCTGGGGTAGCGCTTCGTGCGCGTGCTATGGCTTTTGGGGGTTTTTTGGCGCTAAGGGATGGGATGGTGACGGGGCGGGCGGGTCTCGGAATGCGGCTCCCTGGAATGCTGGGGGGGGGGGGGCGGCAGGAGGGCCGGCGGAGATGTTGTTTCGCGCCCTGGGGGGGGCGGGTTAGGAATGGCCTTGCCGAGGGCACGTGGGGGGGCTGCTCGCGCCTGGCACCTTCGGGCCGGGGCGGGGGAGGGGTTTTCGGAATGCGGCCTGCGCAGCGGGCCTGTGGTGGGAGACAGTGCTGCTCGCTAAAATGCGCTTCGACTCCGCGTCACGGGAAGTAAGCGCTAGATAAATAATTGCAATACAGTATAATAACTGCGTTCAATCATGCTTTGAAATAAGAAGCTCTACGGAAGGTTGCATAATGAAGTAGTGTTTTACTGTACCAAAAAAATCTAACACACGTGGAAACATTAGTTGTAGGTATTATATTTGCATATGAATTTGATGCACGTTTTGACATTCTTAGATATTTATGAATGCCGCATTCACCTGTTTGCCTATTCGTTGATGGGCTGGGTTCCCTTGGGGGAGGTTTCGCAGATTGGGTTAATTTATGGAACAAGAGGTCAGGGATGGGATTAGCAAGGGAGCGGGTTTATGGGTACTGTAGTTGGGGCAGGCAAGGATAGGCGCAACGTGCATTGGTGTGGGGGGGGGGGAGACTCACATGTTGTTTTGTCTTTATGCAGGATGGCTTCACGGATGGAGGATTCACATCCCACCCAGGGAGTTGCGCAGGTGGTGGGGTTTCTTAAAGGGGCATGTTTGGTACACACCCTCGTGGGGAATGACTGCTGAAGGTTTAGGCGAGGCTTAGGATTAAGGTCGGGGGGGGGTCAGCTGGGTTAAGGGGCAGGGTGGGGGGGGGCATGGGGGCATCTCATCATGTGTTTTATTTTACAGACATATTAAGGCACAAGGTCTTGGGACTGTCAACAGGGACGGCATAGGTAAACGGTTGGCTTACTGGGGTCAGTAGCCACATGGAAAATAAAATAAAAGAATGTTGGAGGCACGTTCCTAATTTGGGTTTTCTCTTGCAGAGAGGAGTAGTGGAGCAATATAAGCTCGGGGTGGACCTGTGGACCGGATTGGCGAGCAGCAGAGCAAGCGTTGCGTTGTCTGGTCTGGAGTTCGCTCGCACGCGCGCAGTCACCGCTGTTGCAGCACTCAAAGTAAGTAAGAAGGGCTGGGTCGGGATCGGTGATGGACCCGTGTAGGGGAGCGCATATCACGCCAACGCAGAAGACGTTGCTCATTGTCTTTTATCCTCCTATCCTCAGATTTTGAACGGATTGTTGAACATGGAAAGCCAGGGATCCCCATCGCTATTCTCTCAGATGTCGCAGGTGGAAGACTCGCTGCCTGATGCGAGCCAAACACCACAGTGGGCGGCCTTCATGCGGATGGCCAAGAGGAAGGGTTTAGCCTGGGTCGAGGGGCTCTTGAAGGAGGCGGAAGAGGATGATTCTGGGGTCATCTGCGAGGCTCCTTTGTCCGAGGTTGAATCGCAAGAGGCAGGGCCAACTAGATTTTCCAAACGGGCTAAGAAACAAACATCCAAAGAGTTCCCGCCTGACCCTCCAGCAGCCAAGAGCAAAGCTGTGATCGCACATATAGAGCCTCCGCCCAGGCACGCGTTGCCTGGTGCGTCACCGGGCGTCTCATCAGGAAAAGGCAGAGCTGTGCCCGCACAAATTGAGCCCCCGCCGAGAAACTCTTTGCCGGGGCCGGCACAGGCCGCTTCTAAAGAACCTGTCCCTGTCCAGCCCGTGTATGCCACTCGGGAGGACCTTGCAAGACAGTCTGATTCCCTTAAAGAATTCATGAGAGAGCTCATTGGAGCCATGGTACCACCAACACAGATTGACAAGACTGCAGGTACACCGGCGGACAACAGTGGGGGGGCGAAGGCGGCGGCTTCTGTGTGGGTCACTCAGCCGGCGGCGGCATTGCCTTCTACGACGTCGCTCGTGCAAGTGACTAACACCCCTGCCGTGGTGGCGAGCTCTTCGACGGCGTTGGCGGGCGGTAGCATTGTGGTACCTCCTACGCCGCTGCAGCCCACCCTGCCTGTTTTGCCTGCGCCAGCCATCGTCAGCGACACGGCAGTCCCTGTGGCTGCGGGGGTGGTCACTCCCGCTCAAAACACTGGTACGTCTGTGGCCCCTACATTGGGCAGTGGTGCTGGGGTATCATCTGTGTCATCTAATACCATTTCTTCTACAGGAAGCGCAGTTGGCATGGTTACCTTGGCAGCATCTCCTTCTACCCCTAACACTGAGCCTCGAGTGGCGGCCGCACCCCTGTTGTCGGGTCATTGTCACCTGGCATGGCAAGTCCCGTTAGCGGCCAAGGAATTAATATGGAAGCGGGAGTTGATAGATATCTTCTCGCTACTGCTGTTAGGTCAGGAAGGAACTGATGTCAGGAAGGCTGGAGTTAAGGAGGAGGATAAAAAGACCAAATACCAACAGTGGCCTGACAAAACCATAGAAAATTGGCTAGATGCATTTGCAATTTTCCAGGCGGTGATATTGGAGAAATATCCAGAACAGGCGCAGGCGCTAGTCCAGTACAGTACCTTGATACGAAAGGAGGCTGCGCGATGGGGAGGTCAAGGTTGGGTGTCTTATGACTTGGAATTTAGGCGAAGGATGTCCTAGTGTCCAGAGATGAGATGGGACCAGAAAGAGGTTCAGTTGTGGCTTGACCATATGGGCTCCAACTTGCTTCGTAATGGGGGGGCCTTAGACAAGAAGCAAGGAGGCAAGTACTCGAACAACGCCTCGCAGAGGAGCGAGCAGCAGCAGGACAGACAGTCCTTTCGGGGTGGTTACAGGAATAGAGGGAGTAACAAAGGCTTCTTTAAGAGAGCATCCCCGGGTATTTGTCGATCTTTCAACGCCGGTTATTGCGTCTGGGGGAAGTCTTGTAAGTTTGGGCATTCATGCAACAAGTGTGGAGGCTCTCATGCAGCAGGATCGTGCTCCGCTCAGCAAGGGGCCGCTCCCAAGCCTGCAAAGGAGGCAGGTAGCAAGCAATAACCCCAGCGCGCCGCCTCTTCACTCCAACCCTCCCCCGACTTGATTCTGGATGAATGTGCACGCAGTTCAGCAGGGGCGTGCAAGGGACCCTCGCCTGTGATTTTGAACAATTTGTTGCCCCTCTTACAGGAATATCCGCTCGCGCGTGACAGGCTCCTGCTGCTGGCGGGATTTAGCGAGGGTTTCAGGATACCATATGTGGGTTGTGAGGCCCCCAGAGAGGCTGAGAATTTGAGATCCGCGAGGGATTTGCCTCTAGTGGTGAGATCCAAAGTGGAGAAAGAGAGATTGCTGGGGAGAGTAGCGGGCCCTTTTGCAAGTCCACCGTTAAAAGACTTTGTGGTGTCGCCACTGGGGGTGGTCCCTAAGAAGGAGCCAGGGGCATTCAGGCTGATTCACAATCTTTCTCATCCTGAAGGAGCATCAGTTAACCATGGGTTGGAGGAAGGGTCTTGCTCCGTCTCTTACTGCTCACTGGATGTGGCATTGGATTTAGTCAGGAGAGCAGGTGTGGGGGCGTGGCTGGCGAAAGCAGACATACAGTCAGCCTTTAGGTTGTTGCCGGTGCACCCCAGCAGTCAACACCTGCTAGGTTTCAAGTTGGATGGAATGTACTACTATGATCGATGCATGCCGATGGGGTGCTCAGTGTCGTGTGCATACTTCGAAGCATTCAGCAGCTTCCTGCAGTGGGCGTTACAATCTCGCTACGGAATAAAAGGGGTGTCACACTACCTGGATGACTTCCTTTTTGTAGGGACTCAAGGGTCTATGGAGTGCAGCGAGGCATTGCAAAAATTTGAGGAACTTACCACTACTTTGGGGGTTCCATTAGCTCCTGGTAAAACAGTGGGGCCTGCGCAGGTGTTGACTTTTCTAGGGATTGAGATTGACACGGTGAAGGGGGAGTGTAGGTTACCGGCAGACAAGGTTCGGGACCTGGAGCAGTCCATTGTTTTGGCTCTAGGTCGGGACAAAGTGACGCTAAGTTCCTTGCAAGGGCTGCTGGGGAAACTTTACTTTGCCGCCAGAATCATTCCGGCGGGAAGGGTCTTCGCACGCAGGCTGGCTATGGCATGCGCGAAAGGCAGGAAGAGTTATCATTTGGTGAGACTTAGTAAAGGCATGAAGGAGGATCTCAGGATGTGGGCGAGGTTTCTCGCTGATTTCAATGGCTCTGTGGTCTGGAGGGCACCGTGGGCAGGGTCGCCTGAACTGGCCATGTTCACAGATGCTTCTGGTAGGGAAGGATTTGGGGTTATTCTTGACACTGACTGGTGCGCGCAAAAATGGCCGAACGTCTGGCGAAAAAAGAGAGTGACCTCCAACATAACGGTTCTGGAACTGTTCCCCATTGTTGTAGCTTTTCACCTTTGGCCAGCGAAGTTAGCCGCGCGTAGGGTCTTGATGTGGTCGGATAATCTGGCTGTGGTACAGGCCATCAATTCTCAGTCTGCGAATTGCCCTCTAGTTTTATGCTTACTCAGGGAGCTGATGAAGGTTTGTCTGGTCTGTAATGTAGAATTTAGAGCGCGGCACATCCAAGGGGTCCAGAACACAGCTGCTGACGCTCTTTCTCGCTTTCAGTGGCACAGGTTTCGGGAGGAGTGGCCGAGGGCAAAGGAAGAGATGACAAGATTCCAGGAGCACCTGTGGTTCATTCTGAATCTGAGAGGCGATTGAGAGGTCTAGGCGAGCTGGCTTTGGCACCGCGGACAGTCAAGCGTTACCGGTCAGGCGTGGAGAAGTTCTGTGCAGTCACCGGGGATTGGGAGCAGGTGTTGCCAACTTTGGAGTCCAGGACTCAGGACTTTATCATGTGGGCGAAGGATGAGGGCAAGTCACAATCTTGGGTGGTGGGCCATTTGTCGGCCATTAGTCACCACGCTAGGCTGAGGGGACAGCCTGACCCAACTAACTCCTTTTTAATACGGTCAGTGCTGAAAGGTTGGTCGAGAAGTGAGCCCCGAGCTCCTGATAACAGGGCAGCGATTGACTTTGCAGCTTTGAAAGGGATGCTGGACAACACAGAGAGGGCCACCAGCTCCGCGTTTGAGGCAGCACTTTTTTCCGCTACCTTTGCACTAGCATTCTTTGGGGCCTTCAGAATAGGGGAGATTGTGGCTGCATCAAAGAATGACAAATCAGGTATCGCTTTGGGTAGGCAAGAGGCCACATTGGTTGGGGACTGCTTGTCTATAAGGTTGAGGCAATCTAAAACAGACCAAGGAGGCGCAGGCAAGGTGATAGTGCTGAACAAATTGGGAATCGCCAGGTATTGCCCCGTACGACTGGTGGAAAATTATCTGGCGCGGCGCCCGCCGGGGGAAGGTTACCTTCTGATTCATGCAGATGAAACCCCCTTGACCAAGTATCAACTGCGGCGCATCATGGACACTTGCTTAGAATTAGCGGGCTGCAGCAGACAAGGGAAAAGGTTTTGTACTCATTCATTTAGGATAGGTGCTGCGACTACAGCTTTTCAGGCAGGGCTGCCAGTGGCAAATATAAAGCAGGTGGGGCGCTGGGAGTCCAGCTGTTACAAACGGTACATACGCGCATGAGAAGGTTTAAAACAGGACTGGTTGGCGGGCAATTTGGGTAATGTGCTTGTGACATTGATGCAATGTATTGTTTGCAATGTATAATTGGATATGTAATAAACGTGTTTTACACATCTGCATCTTTTATTTGTTAGGTAAATCGGTCTGGGTGGCTGGAAATGTGAGAATCCAAAGGGTAGCCCGGTGGGCCGATAGCGGAAAATGGAAGCATGGTTTTGCAACGACAAAAATCAGGTGGATAGTGTCGCACGATTTGCATTGGAGTAGCGTGCAGTGCGTATTTCAAAAACTACTGGACGGGGGCGAATCTCCACCAGACTTACTTATTGTGCATTTGGGAGGCGAGGAATTGGTCCACTTGGAGCGTAGGG
The DNA here is from genome assembly GCF_964263255.1 of Lissotriton vulgaris. Taxonomy (NCBI): domain Eukaryota; kingdom Metazoa; phylum Chordata; class Amphibia; order Caudata; family Salamandridae; genus Lissotriton; species Lissotriton vulgaris. The sequence continues at coordinate 213,133,992 of NC_141686.1, forward strand.
CCCTGCTGCAGTTAATGAGGGGCACGCTGAGCAATTTGAGCAATCTGTTGGGGCGGTGCGAAGTATGGTGGTCCGAGATCACTCCAAGACTGCATTGGAAGGGTGCTAGATCAGGGGTGGCCATCGAGACTTCCCGCAGACGAGTGAACAGTGCCATGCGCAAATTCACAGAGCAGAGGGGATTCGGCTTCATAAGACACAGTTTGTTGCACACCAAATGTACGGGTTGTTTTGATGAGGATGGCGTCCATCTATCAGAAGTTGGGATAGCCATTTTCCTGCTGGACCTATCTGAAGCGATGGGAGCAGCGGGTTGTAAATAAAGGACAGATAAGGGATGGGGGGACTCTCGGACGGCGGTTGCCGCACCGGGAGCCTTGGCGGAGTTACAGGGCGATCCAATACAGGAAGGTACAGAAGGGTACCCTCTACAGGAGCACCGGAAGGGTGCGTGAGCGATATATCCCCCAGGGAGATCCACAGTAAAAGGATCCTGGGGGACTGACGGCGCCCCGTTAGTCCTTCGGGCGGTTGTGTACCTGAGCAACCGGGGGTTGCCAACGCTCTGCCCCCCGAGGGGGGGGGGTTGAGTAAATGGGCGAACGAGAGGTTCGCCGGGGGTAGGGGTTAGACCTTCCCCCCAAAATAATAACGCCCCTAAGGTTTAACACCGCGGGGGGTTATAGCTCGGTCAGGTGGGCGGGTCGCGAGGGGCGGCCTGTTCTGGATCGCCCATAAGTTAACCCAACATGTTGGCATATGTATATGCTAATAAAACTGCAACAACTTTCTCCATCAACTTGTGTGGTGTACGTTATTGTGCGATGGGGGGGTTGTGTGTAAGCGGGTGCGGGCCGATATTGGCACTATGACAGGCTGCCCCGGGACACCAAAGGTGGCTACCTGCGAGGGCGGCCATCCTTAGTGCCATAGGATGGCACGGACCATAAGCGGTCTAGTGGTTGGCTGACTAGGTGGTCAGCCAGTGGGCAACCTGGGATTCCCCCCACGCGTGAGATCATTTCCTGTCCTGGGGGAGAGGGGGGAGGGCTATATAGCCCGGGGGCCAAGGGTCTGGCGTCCTCTTTTGTTCCTGTGCAGCGGCGTGCAGACCCTCGCCCCCCCTCACCTCCGAAGAAGCCCGCAGCGCGGACCCGGACTGCCCGGCGTTCTTTTGCCCTCCCATCCGCTTACCCTGCACTTGGGCAGATCGGGGTTGGGGGGGTCTACTACTAATGAATTGTTTTTGTGTTGCAGGCGGAGTTACAGGGCGATCCAATACAGGAAGGTACAGAAGGGTACCCTCTACAGGAGCACCGGAAGGGTGCGTGAGCGATATATCCCCCAGGGAGATCCACAGTAAAAGGATCCTGGGGGACTGACGGCGCCCCGTTAGTCCTTCGGGCGGTTGTGTACCTGAGCAACCGGGGGTTGCCAACGCTCTGCCCCCCGAGGGGGGGGGTTTGAGTAAATGGGCGAACGAGAGGTTCGCCGGGGGTAGGGGTTAGACCTTCCCCCCCAAAATAATAACGCCCCTAAGGTTTAACACCGCGGGGGGGTTATAGCTCGGTCAGGTGGGCAGGTCGCGAGGGGCGGCCTGTTCTGGATCGCCCATAAGTTAACCCAACATGTTGGCATATGTATATGCTAATAAAACTGCAACAACTTTCTCCATCAACTTGTGTGGTGTCCGTTATTGTGCGATGGGGGGGGTTGTGTGTAAGCGGGTGCGGGCCGATATTGGCACTATGAGGCGCGCACCCGATCCTCACAAGAGGCCAGCCCACTGCTGCCAAACCTCGAGGCCGCACCGGCAGCTTTGCACAGAGCGCGCAGGACATGGAAAGCCTGCAGTCTTGGGCAGTGTGACACGGCTGAAGCACCACCTAGTGGCTGCACTGATCACTGCCAGCAGGAAGGCCTAATCACAGAAGCTGCCACCAAAAAGAAAAAGAAAATACACAAGTCCTGCACTGGCATCTCGAGCAGGTGTCACGGTCCACGGTCTCCTCACAAAGTAACTGCAGCACTCCTACGGGTGGCCTGTCACACTGCACCCTCACCAGCAACAGATGGAAAGTGCTCCTCAGTCCAAGAATGCCGTGGTAGTAATGCCTGCAAGGAAAGCAGCACAGAGCTCCCTGAACAGAGGAAGGTGCTTGGAACGTAATCCACTATAAGCAGCTCCCAACACTCGGGGGGGAATTAGGGGGCGGGTTGTGACGCTACCCCATGCCTATTAGTAACTGTTGTTAACCACGTTGGAATTGTCTGTCATTTCCACAACCCTGGGAAAATCAATATATGTAAATTATATGTGCAAATAAACCGTTTTAGTACAAAAAAAGGTTTTAGTACCAACCAGACCCAAACTGGCAAGCAACCTCAGTTGTGGCAAACTCTTGCACACCATTTTGCAGATTGTGAGGCATGATACTGTGCCACACTATGAATAAATAACTTTTTTTAGGGCGATACGAATAATGAAAACTAAGGTGTTTCTATGCACATTTTCATATTTTGCCATTAAAGGATACTGTGGTATAGAAGGAAAAGAGATCTACCTCAGAGCATACAAAATACTCAATGGAAAGCCGAGACCTGGGATTCCAAGCCATGTTTGCTTGTGTCAAAGTCTGCTAAGTTGTAAGCGTATTTTTTGTTCCTTGTGTGTGTCTGCTCCACATGGAACTCTTCGTCCTCTGAGGAAAACGTGCTTCGTGGACTTCCTTACTTAATTCAGAGTGTGAAGAAGTGGTGGCAATAGTTTAAAACAGACTTGTCCTCGTGCAGTGAGCCCGATGCCAGCGTCTGTAGTGTTAAACAATGCATGTGAAGCATGCAGACCATTTTTAGAGTAATATAAGACAGGCTCTGCAAAAGAGCCAGGAAGTGGTTCTTCACTTGACTTGTGATGTTGAGCCTACAAACAGGCCGAAACAACCCTCCCCACCCCCTCACCTCTCCATCCTTGTCCCACTGTCGGGCAGTCTGAGAGACAGACTGCCCGACAAATAAAACTTTAAGGGACTCCCCATATACAATCACCCTAACAGTCGCACATGCAGGCATAGGGATACTTAATAGGGGAACTCCGAATGACCTGCTTTCAGCTTACTCCCAGGAGTGGGGGCTTCAGACCCTCCCCAGTATTTTAAACACCAAAGTCTGTGATGTTGGCTAGTGTCCGTATGGCATGCAGCTTCTGCTGGCTTGACATTATGGTGTTGTTACTTTGTCCGTGTGCGAGCCAATACATACATGTATGATTTCAACAGTGTGTTGATCGAAGCTTTCCTATGTAGCAATGTGCAAAGTTTACGTCCAAGGTAGATGGAGGCAAGAGATCTTTGTTTGGCAACACAACTCAAATGGATGTGAAGGGCCCCAAAGTTCACCTGTGGAAAACTTTGTGAACATCTTGTGATTCTGGGCGAAACACTTAATATCTCCGGGTCTGAAGAAAAAAATGAATGTATTCATGTAATGTACTTGGTGCTCGTGTAAAGCGTTCCAGTAGCATCAGGTCTATGGCGGAATGGGGGAGAGTGGGAAAACACAGCAGAAGATTGCCTGTGCCTGGCCTCACTCAGAAACAGGAAGGGAAACCACACAGATGCAGGGGTAGCACATGGCTTCGAGGCTTTGCTGTGGGCGGGCTTAGGGCTGAAAGCGAGGCTTGGAGCACGATGTGTTTCAAGCTTCATTTAATAATAATAAATGAACAATGTATATCTGTGCATGCACGACCACGGACCTAGGTGCTCTTCAACAAAGTCTCGCCATTTGCAGCCGAATGCTTGAAACTATTCCAGTTAAAGTATTTATTAATATGAAAGTAAAATGTGTAACATTCACACCGATGCCTTCCATAAAATATAGATTGCGCAGTCACCAGGTGGAGGTAAGCCATTACTACGGAACACAAGCGCCGCGAGACTGTATATTTTGCAATCACCAAACTAACCATCTCAATCCTCCTTTTTTTAAAAATAACAGAAGGGTGAGGTAGTAGTGAATGAAGGAGGGGTAAGAATAGAAAGACTGAGTGAAAGGAGGAGGGCGGAGTAGGGGGGACAGATGGTGAATGAAAGAGAGCGAGGGATGGGGTGGGGCGAGACACGGCCGGGAAACTGAAAGTACGGCCGGCCTGCGGCCGGCCATGAGTAATTAGGAGACAAAGTGAAGCAACACGTACCTGATAATGCAGAGCGGCCGGAAAAATGAAAGTATGGCCGGCCTGGGGCCGGCCATGAATAATTAGGGGAGGAGAAGCCGCACAGCGCACGCTGGGAGAAGCCCTTTGATGTGCTGTGCGGCCGTGAATGCACGTGCTTGTTTGGTCACGTGATTCACGTGAACTTAATGAAAACCGCAGCGCAAGAAGCCCTTGGTTTGACGAGGATTTCGAGCACTTGAATTCTCGCTCCGCTCAATGCGCTTGCGCGCATTCATTGATAGGTCGCGAGACCCAGGGCCGGTCCTAGAACTTTTGGGGCCCCGGGCGAAAGGGAAGATGTGAGGCCCCTCTAATTTGCATGTAACATCACAAGAAGTGACCACAGAAAGTGACATTGCGGGACTATTGATCTTATTTGGCATCACTGAAGAGACCTAACGTGGATATCAGTAACAATGACAAAAAGATAAATATACAAATGAAATACGTCCATATATTTTCAAACTGTATTAAATGGATTACATTTGTCACATTGGATGGAAAAGCTAGTTCCAGGTCTTAGAAAGATGGATGTTTTTTCACTCAATGTTTACTGATCGTTTCCAGATGAGTGCTTGATAGAAATTCCAGTTCTGTCTCATAAAGGGGGGCGATCCTGTTGAGGTAATGAGGTGCGGGATCATTCAAAATATAAAATTACACAAAAGCAAACCTCGCACATTTCAAAAGTCTCCCTTACCATTTTGTATCATTATGCTGCCACCTTAGGATGACATTAACACTAAGTAATTTCTTTTAACGTAAATCTTCTCACCAGTATACCACACGCACATGCTAAGAGTCGTAGGACAATCTTTTTTGTGTGTGGGCTCTTTACTTGCCAGAATTATGTTGAGTGCAAAAACACAACACATATAATACAAAATTACAAGACACCATTGCGAACAAATTAAGATTGTACATCAAACCCCGACCAAGCCGCCACCAACCTCACCCTATGGCTATCCAACAGCGCCGACATCCTAGCACCACTGAAAAAACGACAAAGACTGGGGAAAAAACATAATCCTCCAATTTATACCTTGAAGTTTGCATGCAGCTCTTAGATGACAGTTAATAGCTCACTGTTCAATGTTAGGATTTTGACTTATTAACTGACTTATTTACAATATGTGCACTTTGTGATCTGCATGGTCCATGTTCTTTGCAGCAGGCACATTAATCCTCTGCTCTACCTTTCCACAAGTCAAAACTTCCACTAGACTAAACTTCGATCTCTCTCAAGGAGGAACATTAATCACTGGAGTGATCATGACATTTTTATTGTTGCCGAAAATTGCTGGAGGCCAGGAAGGAGGCAGCAAGTGCTTTTAAAAACATAATATACTTGCAAAGATGACGCCCCCATCAGAAGTGAGCGCTCAATGCGATGTCACCGGTCAATGGAGACACAGTCGCCCTCATCCTCCTCGACCTCTCCGCAGCCTTTGACACAGTCTGCCATAGCACCCTTCTACAGCGCCTCAGAAACATCGGAATCCAAGGAAAAGCACTGGAATGGATCACCTCGTTCCTCACCGGAAGAACCCAGAAAGTCCGCCTCCCACCATTCAAATCAGAGGCCACTGAAGTCATCTGCGGCGTACCACAAGGATCTTCACTCAGCCCCACCCTTTTCAACGTATACATGAGCCCCCTCGCGGCCATCGCCCGCCAACACAACCTCAACATCATCTCCTACGCGGATGACACTCAACTGATCCTATCACTCACCAATGACCCCAGCACCGCCAAAACTAACCTACACGAAGGAATGAAAGAAGTAGCTGAATGGATGAAACACAGCCGTCTGAAACTGAACTCTGATAAAACAGAAGTCCTCATCTTAGGTACCTCCCCCTCCGCATGGGACGACTCTTGGTGGCCCGATGCCCTTGGAAAAGCACCCATCCCGACAGACCACGCACGGAACCTGGGCGTCATCCTGGATTCCTCACTTTCAATGAACAGACAAGTCAACGCCGTCTCCTCATCCTGCTTCAACATTCTTCGCATGCTCAAAAAAACATTTCGTTGGATCCCCACCGAAACTAGGAAAACGGTCACCCACGCTCTGGTCACGAGCCGACTGGACTATGGAAACACCCTCTACGCCGGGACTACCGCTAAACTCCAGAAAAAACTCCAACGAATCCAAAACGCCTCAGCCAGGCTCATATTAGACATCCCGCGTAAAGAACATATCTCTGGTCACCTGAAAAACCTCCACTGGCTTCCCGTCAATAAGAGGATCACTTTCCGGCTCCTAACCCACGCACACAAAGCACTCTACGAAATCGGACCAGAATGCCTCAACACACGACTGTCCTTCTACACCCCCTCCCGCCAGCTTCGTTCTTCCAACCAAGCCCTTGCCACTGTACCTCGCATCAACAAGACCACCATGGGAGGTAGATCCTTCTCCTACCTGGCAGCTAAAACCTGGAACTCACTTCCCACTTACCTTCGCCTTACCCAGAACCACCTAGCATTCAGAAAGCAACTTAAAACGTGGATATTTGACAAGTAATTCCCCACCCCTCCTTAAGCGCCTTGAGACCCTCTGGGTATGTAGTGCGCTATATAAATCCTTTGACTTGACTTGACTTGACATAAATAAAAAAAGACCTAGAACAATCGAGACCACTACTAAATCATACATTGACTTGAAGGTATGCTGCTGATTTAAGTTTTTTTTTTAAATCAACGTTTTTGATTTGGTGTTAGAAATGCAAGTGGCCGGCTTTAGCGCTGGTGGAGCCCTATGCAACAATGTTTGTTAGTGCCCCTAATTACTTCCTCTGCCACGGATTCCCTCACTACCACCCTTTAACAGTGCCCCTCGAGTCTCCATAACCACATTCTCACTGAGATGCATTTAATTTGATTTACAGCGCTACTGATACCAGTGTAGGGTGTCAGAGAAATGTATATCACACACATTATAAAGAGACAATCTCTCATAAATGTCTAAATCACTGTATAGGAAATGTTACATAAGACAAAGGACTACAATGTGTAGGAGTCATCAGACAATCATGTTACTAGGCATTATAGTTTATTAGTGATTGGTCTGGATAAACACAAACTCTGAATTTAGAACGTAATACCATGGTTGGAGGTTCTCTTTAATAGCCAGAATTGAATTATATCCCAATGAACCCTTTTTGCAACATTAAGATAACCAAAGACTGGGGAAAAAACATAATCCTCCAATTTATACCTTGAAGTTTGCATGCAGCTCTTAGATGACAGTTAATAGCTCACTGTTCAATGTTAGGATTTTGACTTATTAACTGACTTATTTACAATATGTGCACTTTGTGATCTGCATGGTCCATGTTCTTTGCAGCAGGCACATTAATCCTCTGCTCTACCTTTCCACAAGTCAAAACTTCCACTAGACTAAACTTCGATCTCTCTCAAGGAGGAACATTAATCACTGGAGTGATCATGACATTTTTATTGTTGGCGAAAATTGCTGGAGGCCAGGAAGGAGGCAGCAAGTGCTTTTAAAAACATAATATACTTGCAAAGATGACGCCCCCATCAGAAGTGAGCGCTCAATGCGATGTCACCGGTCCCACCGCCCTAGAGCCTCCCTGCTCAAGGGTCCTGTGACCTCAATGACTGGGTCACTGACCATCTAGGGCATTGGAACTCACAAACTTTCTCGGGGGGGGGGGGGCAAATTTACGGTGTGGTTTTTGGCCGAGGGCCGCACCGGTGGGGGCGGGGTCAGAGGGGGAAAGCAAAAAAAATTGTGACCATGAGGTTTCACACAGGTCCCTGCAGCAGATGCCTTTGTCCACTGAGCCGCCAGACCAGCATACCCATATCTCTTTCTCTCTCTCCTTCTGACTCCCTCCCTCTATCTCCCTCCCTCCCTGTCTCTCTCCCTCTGTCTTTCTCCCTCCTTATCTCTCTCCTTCCCTCTGTCTCTCTCCCTCCTTGTCTCTCTCCCTCTGTCTTTCTCCCTCCTTATCTCTCTCCTTCCCTCTGTCTCTCTCTCTCTGTCTCTCTCCCTCTGTCTCTCTCCGTCTGTCTCTCTCCGTCTGTCTCTCTCCGTCTGTCTCTCTCCGTCTGTCTCTCTCCGTCTGTCTCTCTCCGTCTGTCTCTCCGTCTGTCTCCCTCCGTCTGTCACCCTGCCTCTGTCACCCTGCCTCTGTCACCCTGCCTCTGCCCCATCTTATAAAAACAAAAGTAGCGCTTCACTGGCAAACTCTTTAAAGTGGCGCTAATGTGCTTTGGGTTTGAATAAAATCAATGTTGCCACTTTTTTCGATCCACACTGTCTTGCTTTAGGTATTTTTCAATTTTAACCTTTATTTCTGTCCGTCCCGAGGGAGCACATTTAAAGTGAAAAATGTCAGAAAAAGACAACCTTTCCAGCAAGCATGTTTTTTTTGGGCGGGGGACAAAGAAAGGAAAGAGGGAGTAATGGCTACAGGGCACAAGGAGGGGGGCCCCCGCACCTGGATCTTGCTCTAGTGCCTAGAGGCCCAGGGAAAGGGGGCCCCCTCCCCTGGGCCTCCAAGCAGTAAAGAAGCATTTCGTAAAACACTAACGTGACAGTTCTACATCCATTTTAAATGCACATTCCAATAAAAAAAATAGGCGATACAAAAGTAAACACGAGCCAGTTGATCTGGCTGCTCCCTCCTCCCCTCACCCACCTCTCCTTACCTGTGTCTGGCTGGTTCTGCTAACAAAGGGGGCCTTCTGTCACCTAGCAACAAAATGCAGAAAGGCAATGGCCGGTACTTAGCAGAGGTGTTGCCTCCCCCTGACACTGTGAGCACACATAATTGCTGGCCCAGTTGCGGTGCAGTCCCTACTTTGTTTGTCCCTTCCCCCCACCCCTGTGCCCCCAGGAATGCCATCACACCCTGACAGCAAGGTCAAGACACTTCGCATTTGTAATTTGATTGCGTGGGGCAGGGGGCCCTGGAGGTTAACTGGGAAAGCGTGGCCTTTCACGGTGAAACAGGGGGCCCCCCGAGCGCGAGGCCCTGGGCGGCTGCCCACACTGCCCATGCCTAGCGCCGGCCCTGCTGGCGAGACCTAAAAACCAAATCACATGATCTGTGAACATGCTGGACAAGGAAGGGCTGAAAAGTGATGGGCTACGACTTGTGTGTGCCAATACCGACACCCGCCCTGAGGCCATCTTCATGCCCCACGAGCAGGCCCGGACTGGTGAGTCCGGGCACCGGGCAATCCCCCGGTCGGCTGGAGGGTTTTGGGGGCCGGTTTCCGAAAAGGGGGCCGGTTTTGTGTCTGGGGGCCGATTTTGCCCCCGGCAGCATGCGTCACTCACTTTGTTCAGGCACGCACTCGCCTGACTCGCACAACTCACGGACTATATAATGCGCCTGCACGAATCCCCCCCCCCCCCCCCCCCGCCGCCGCCGCCGCCGCCACCACCACCACAAGCAAGCACTGCAAGTTGCAAGCAAGCAACCACCTGGTCCGAGTCCGACCGCGTAACCGTCCATTACAAGTAAACACATAAAGAAATGGAGGAGGAGGGGGGAGGTGCCTGTGCGCAGCGCGCCGAATTATGCCTGCCCCCTCCTCTGCCGCGTCTGCGCGCCTCTCTAGGGCTGGTGTAATTCTCCTCCTTCCCGGAGTTCCCGCATGCGCATTGGCAATTTACTGCGCGTGACGAGTCACGACAGAAGAGCAGTCCAGTCGGTGCGCACGGAGTCGGAGTCCCGCCAGGCCCATAAATTAATTTTATTCTAGAGTGGCTGGCTACTGGCAGTGGACAGGCTACTAGCGCCGGCGCCGCCTAGCCCGACCCCCCTGTGTCTGCCACAGTGCCTGTGCCACCGTCCGTGACTGACACTGACCAACAGCACTCAGCAGACACTGGACGGCAGCCAGGCCTGAGTGAGGTGAGTGACTGAGTCAGTTTAATTTCTGCCCGCCGTGAGCGCACCTGATTCCCACAGCCGTTTCCAGCCCCGGCTGCCTGGGAAAAATGTCAGAAGGGCTGCTGCTGACTTAAGCAAAAATGATAAAGTGTGAGTGGAAGCAGGGCTGTCTGAGGCTGATGGAATAAGCCAGAAGTTATGTGACGCATTCCATCAGGGGTCAGGTAACCTTCCTTCGCGACGGGCAAATACGACACATACACAGCCCACAGCCCTCCAAAGATGGCCGCATCATGCGGCGCGCATGGTAGGTACTGCCTTGCAGCAGCGGAGTATTTATAATAAAACTGTAACCACCAGGCTAAAACGAGGCAGTGAGCAGGGCTTCTTAACCCTTCGGCAGCGGACTGACGCTGCGTTCGGTACAGACAGCAGAGCTATCCTTTGCTTGTCAAAGAAAGCACCTTGACCCCTGACCTGTCACAGACAGCAGCGCCGTCTCCCATTGGTTACAGGGAGCGTATCTATCTGTGCCTTGACCAGCTGCCCCATCCCTGGACAAGTGAGTACCTACTGTTGGACTCGATGTCTACTGTTATGTCCAGCAGTCTGCCTACATCCAATTATGCGGCAAGAAAAGCCAAATGATGCAGCACATTTTACAATAGCATTACTTCATTTTTTGATCATTTTTTTTATACTTAGTGAAACTCTGTAGAGTTGGCCTAACAGCTAGGGCTGTCGCCCTTGAATGTGGGGAACTGCCTGGGTTCGAGTCTCGGCAATGACACTGAACATCCTGTGATTCTGGGCAAATCACTTAATCTCCCCGTGCCTAACAAAAATGAATGTGTCCTCATGTAATTCAACTGGTGTTGTGTAAAGCGCTCGATACCCGATTCGGGTCAAGTTTGTGCTATATAAAACTCTGTGGAAAAATACAACATATTTTTCCAATTTTGTATCAGTAGATCCAAAGTTCAATTGTTAAAAGAATTCCCCAAATCTTATTGAACTTTTGACAATTCCATGACGGCGATAGTATATTCTTTCCTTCACCATAACTCTGTTTATAGTGTTATTGCTTTCCAACAAAGTTGGGCTGTGTTATAAATTCTGTTTTTACACTATATTGGATCTGGCCGTTAAGAAATGGAAAATACATTTCTAATCCGGACATTCCTTCCATTTTAAAGAGGTAATACAAGCAAGGAATGTGGGTCTTTCCATTCCTTACTTTGGTGGGGAAAATGATATATAATCTGAGCGCAGTTTGCCAGTCATAATATAATCTGAGCGAAGTTTGCCCGTCATACCCCTTGGCTCCGGTAGCACAACACCTTACAGTCAGCATCAGCAGGCCTGCCGCCTGAGCGAGGTGAGTGAGTCCGTTTTTCTGCCACGGGCCGAGACTGAAAGAAGCATTCAGGATCCTATTCTGAGCCGGTGCACTGTGCACAGGAAGGGTTCATGAGTCAGTTTTGAACAAAATTGGCCGGCCAAGGGTTCAGACACTAACTTGGCAAGCAGGGTAAGAGAACTTACATTGGTGGGGAACACAGGGACCAGAATACACGATTAATCCTATCATTCATGAAGCGAGTCATCCAACATATAATACAGGATCTAGGGTCTATGTACAACATGTATTTGAAATAAGTTGGCCCACATACATATAAGGATTCTTATTTTGGCCCTTGTTTCTTTTATAACAATTCTACTTGATTCTATTGAATTTGCGTTATATATTTATATTTGACTGATATGTGTGATTTGAATGGACTGTATGTAGTGCGATTGATAGTTTGACTGTGGTATTTGGGGGGTTGAGCCTGGGTCTCTCCAGGGTGTACATACATTGTTATGAATATTGCTACTGTGGTGTTGGCATTTGAATAGATATTGTATATACCTAAGTCTATGTGTATGCACCATAAGAATCGTTGAATATTGTGAATAAATATGATGTATACATTTTTGCCTCAAACCTGGCTTTGACATTTGTGATGTATTGAATCGCTGGGCTTAATTGCGACTTATTGAGCTTTGAAATTATTGATGAGATATTTTACTTCAATCTATGTACCAGACGGGTGGTTACTTACACTAACTCGGCAACTTCCAGTTAGTGCATGAGATGCAGACAGCACAACTCAGAAACAGGAAGCGCCAACCACTTCTTGCTGTTCACGCTGCGCTCGCTCGCTACGCGCCGGACGGGGGCTGGTCTGACAAAATTTGCCAGGGCTGCTTTCAGTTCCCAGTCCGGCCCTGCCCACGAGAAGCACTACAGTATTCCTGCATCTCACACTTACCTAATGATCAAAACCCACAGTATTATTGGTAATTCCAGGCACAAGAAGACCACATCTGTATTTCTTCTCCAATCGAAATGGGGGACAATCTGTTTCCTGTGGGTGAGTACTGTACAGCGCTGTTGCGCTTTTCACTGTGAAACACTGACTGACCTTTCCGTTTCGGCCGCCATCTTGGACCAGCCAAGGCCTACCAAGGAAGGCTCTCAAAGGGCGGAAACACCAACGCCGTCCCCTCACCTCCCACCCACAGCAGAGGGCTTCGAAGCGCTCAGCCCTCTGGAATAAGGCGTTCATGGAGGTCAGAGACGCGGCTCAGATGTCTCCTGGGGTGGGGCCGCCGAGCGCGATAATGGCGAGCCTGTGGTGTCCTGTTATAGTTACACCCACCCGCTATTTGTCCCACTGAAAGCGCGTCCACGTGCGATCCAGGTGGAGACAGGTCTGTCTTCTGATTGGACGTTCTTGGAACCCGATCCCACATGCGTTCAGTTTCTGTGGCCGCAGGCCTGGTGTCGGGGAGGGGAGGGAATGACATCCGTCTTTTCAAGAGCCTTTTCCAGTGGTTCACCACAGAAGAAGAAACCGCAGCATCCCACGGAGCCCTCGCCTGCAGGTAACGCGCATCTCGCTGTGCCACCTGTCATTGGTTTTGTTTTCTATTTACTCCTATTTATATTAAACGATCTCTGCAGCTCTGGCGTTCCTTTTAGTGTTCTATTTTGGTGTTTTGTCTCGCCTGTGTTCTTCAAATAATCTGTAAAGCTCCGAGGTCGCAGTAACGTGGAATGGATTTTGACAAAAAAGGATTAGATATTACTTCGTGCGGGGCTGTCCATAGACGGCGTCTGTGGGTAAGGCGGGCCGGAATCTGAGTTGCAGCTGGGGGCCGATTTTTAGGGCAGAGCGGTGGCCGATTTTGCATCTGTCTGTGCTGTTCATGTGCTGCCAGCGTCACAGGGGCGTACAGAGCAGCTTTCCAGAGGCCTGTAGCTGGAGGCAGAGGGGCCTCTGTTACCACAATTTCACCAAGGTAACGGGGTGTCATTGCCAGTACCCCACAGGGCTGGCCCATTGAGATAATAAAAAGCTGGCTTGGGCTCTCTAAGGGAAGATTAATGTATGTAGATTGAGCACCGGGGAGGGGAGGGGGCCGCTGGCGACAAGGGGCCTCAATTATATTCAGGTGTGGTTCACCAGCGTGAAATGCAGCAATCGCGCCAGACCGGTTCTCAGGATGTATGTTTAGCTTTCCAGGGCTCTCTCTGCTGGAAGACAGAAAGCTGCAAGTTTATTCGAACGCACTTAACTTTGCCAGGGAGCTGAGTGTGTAACTCCGAGGCCCACATTACATAAACTGCCCGTGTGGAGCTACTAACTTACCCCTCGGTGTTGCTTGGCATCAGGTTACTTCTTGTAAGTGTGGTTTAAGTTGCTCCACTCCATTTTATGGCGGTCCGCGATCTTTTTCAGATTTAACAATGTTTGCATTTTGCACATAACTGTTGATTTTTGCTGTGAAAACTTTAGAGAAACCTAAAAGGATATAAAACAACTCTTTTGATCTATTTCTCATTGCGGTGCTGAATAATGTTTACAGCAACAAAAACTGGGAATCATGGTCCTTATTTACAAGGCCATTGCGCCACCGTGGGTCACTTTTTTTCAGTCACCCTGAGTAACATTTCAAAGCCTTGTAAATATGGGCCCCTTTTATGCATTAATTTGCGTGAAAGGGGCGCTCCATGGGTGTTGCTGTGGGTGCTCCCATGCAACACCCATGCAACCTGACACTTTTACAGATTTACAAAGTTTTGTAAAGCTGGGAATGCGTCAGAATCCTCTCTCTCCCTGGTGTCATAGGTGGCGCAACTAGGAGAAATACTTTTTTTTCCCCCTGTTTTTTCCTCTTTCTATGCTTATGCCATCAATGATTGTTTTTGTGCAGGAAGGTATCCCTTCCTGCAAAAAACAATAATACTTGCAATGCAGGCACCCTTGCACCATGACACAAGGGTGCCTGCACTGGCACATGGCAGCCAATTGTGTGCCAGCGCAGGGGAAAGAACACGGATGCGTTGTTTTGTTGTTAATACGATGCATCCCTGTGCTTTTAAAATTACGCAGCTCATTGAAGGGAAATGGCTTTGAGCGCCACACTGTGTCATTTTTTTGTAAATGAGGCCCCTTGTTTAGTAGACATAGATGATGGAAAAAGGTGCAAAAGTACACGGCCATCCTCCGAAATTGGCAGAGGACCACATTCAGTATCTGCAATATGCAGATGACATAGTGGTCCTTAGCCAAACCCCCATTGGCTTACAAAGAGTCATTGATTACCTAACTAACTACTTTGACTGTCAGGGACTGGAGATAAATATGAGAAAAACAAAGGTGATGCGATTAGTAGGCCCAAGACCCAAAACAAAAATGTAAGTGGTCAGCTAAGGGTAAGGAAATGGAGGAAGTTAGCATTACAAGAATCTGGAGGAAAGGCTGGCCTCTTTGGGACCATCAAAGGACCTTCAGGGCGAAGTTCCAAAAGTTTGGAGAACTTATGCACAACTTTGAAAAAAAGCTGGATAAGTGGACCAACTAGACCTGGCCAGCCAAGCCGGCGACCCTCACTGTCCCCAGCTTGATGAAGAGCATCGAGGGACACCTGGAGAAAAAGTTGCGTGAAAGTTTCTAATTGGGTGATTATGATGCGGTAGTAAATGGCTCTGTCCCTTGGTTGGAACCGGTCCTACAGCAATCCTAATCACCTGTTTGGATCATTTCCAACCAACCCATTTAGATGGAGTTGCTCAGAAAGGAATCAGAACTGGATTTCCAAATGGCTTCCGATGGGCTTGCAGAGCCCGTATGCCATTCTGAAAGCCACCCAAGGACGTCTCTTTCTGCCCAAGGGATCACAATGTCTGATTCCAACAGCCTTCCTGTGCCGGCCTTTCTGGCACAGAAAGGCTGTCAGAAGTCGATTTTGGGACCCAAGGCATGGGGCAGAGGAGCCGTCTGTTGATCCCTGCACCCTGTGGCGGGTACCTTAAGGTGCCTCCAGGTGCCTGCCACTGGGTGCATTGTGCCTGCCACAGTGTGCAGGGTTGAGCTGCACCTCTTCTCTTTACAATGACAGCATGCATTCTGACTGGAATGCATGCTCCAATTGTAAAGAATAGGAGTGTGACCAAACAGTGTTTGGTCGCATTCTTATTGCTGGGTTGGGACCGCCGACAGGAGGTTGGTCGGTCGGTCCCAGTACCGAATCGATGTCAGACGGACTCAGGTCAGTCCGACATCGAAATCGGGCCCAAGTCTGAAGGTGGAAGTTGGGACTGGCCCAACTGCAAGAGTCAAACTGTCGACCTTCCAAAATGCACCGGCCTGGATCTCTGGCTCGTCCTGCTGGAAAGCCAGGCAAACCCTCATCGTCCCCGGCCTGGTGAAGAGCAATGAAGGACCCCTGAAGAAAAAGCTCAATGAAAGTTTCTAAGTCAGAAGGTAAAAACTGTGACTGGGGCCAACTGCAAGGGGTAATCGCACAGGGCTCCATTGTGGGCGGCCTGAAACTTTGTCTTGACTTTGTCCTGGTCTAGCGCAACCAGATGTCCCAATAGGCACTATTGATTTCTATGTGCTATATCGTGCTAAATCTTGAAAAAATCATATCTTTGGTTCTCTACATTGGATTGTTTCATTTTAAACATAAAAGTATTCCTATTTTTATGAACTGGTTTAAAAATTTTATTGTGTGTTGTGCCTAATTATTTACTGAATTGCTGTTTTTAAATGCTTTACATACCTGTCTCTGAAGTTAAGCCTGCCTGCTCGCAGCCAAGCTACCAAGAGTTGAGATGAGAATAATTTTCTGAGACCTATGTTAAACCTTAGACTGCATTAGTGGCCATATTGCCAGTAGTAGATACATATTTACCACTATTGCTAATCCACTTTCCAACAGCAGCAGGCTGCAGGGTCTTGTTTTGATCTAATCACTAGATCGCTCCGCTCTGCGGTGTGAAACATCTATATATTTTTAACCTTATTTTCTCAAACTATTGAATAAAATTACACCAAGTGTCATTTTGTTCAGCAGTTTTGGCTGTAGCTCTATCAAATTTTCCTCTGAAAAACTGAATGCGATAAATGTGCTTTGGGGCCCCTTTTTTCTCGACCCCCTCTTTACTGATTACTGCAAAGCTTTCTAAGAAGAACCTGAAGTGGAAGAACTTATTTGTCATTCAAATGCTCCCCTGAATTCGAGGAATTCCTAGAATACATCAGCATCTCGACGCACGAGTTCTGTACATAAAAATTAGGCTAGGGGTTTTGAATTTGTACTCTTTTTCTAGTCTATGGTCCAAAAATCAATCTGTATCTACCTCATGCCCTATGGGCTGCAAGACTGTGGAAAATGTTAAACATGCATAAAGTTCAGTTTGGTTTATCAGAGTGAAATGAAGTGCTTAATTTGAGCCGGTGGTTTCCGGTGTTCAGCACTGGCACTTAATTGGCCGCGCCAGCACTTATGACAGTCCGCCACATGGTGGACTGTTTGTCTGATTTAGAGTGAGCACAACAACAGTTGTTTACTAATTCCATATATGTTACAAATAACTAATACCTGCCCCCAAGCTATTCTTTTTTTTTTTTTCTTTTTTTTTTTTTATAACCAGGAGAACAAAAAACAGGAGCAATTTTACTGCAGTAACAAAAATGAAAAACAGCATAACAAAGAGAAATAAAATGTTATCTGTACTGCAGGTACTACACATTGGGCCAATACTCAGACAAAAGAGGAAACAGTATGTTAAACAAGAAGAACATAAGTACAGCAATCAATATTTCAGACAAGTAGTATATAAACATTAATTTTTGACTCAACCAATGCCGCTAGGTATAATGCCTGCCTTCCATCTAGTTATTGGACGCCAAAGTGCCTCCCCACGAGCCCTTGTTTTGACTCCTCTTGTTTCAAAAATAGCAGTTTCAAACCTATAAACTGCTAGGAAGCGCGCTAGCCAAAAACTTACTGCTGTGTGCTTCGGCTCCCTAAAAGCCATGAGAAAGTTCTTCCCGTATCTGCCATCATCTTCTAGAGAGTCAGTTGCTAGAGCTTTAATTTTATCTAGGCTCGACTATGCCAACTCTCTTTTTAGCGGCACTCCAGCTTTCTTAGTGGCCCGACTGCAGATTATTCAAAATGCGACTGCGCGGCTGTTATATAACATTCCAAGCAGAGAAAGCGTGCGAGCACACTTAAAAGAACTTCATTGGCTGCCAATTGCTCAAAGGATAACTTTTAAAATTCTCACCTTAGCATTTAAGGCAGTCCATGATATGGGACCATCTTATCTAAGGAAAAGATTCAGTCGATATGTCCCCACTCGGCCGCTACGTTCAGCTGGCTGTAATCTCTTGAGTGTGCCCCGCTTTCAGCGAGTACGACTAGGAGGCTACTCGCTTGCTGTAGTCGCAGCTAAGACGTGGAACGCCCTTCCCCTCTCCCTGAGATCAACTGAGAATTTTGTTTCGTTTAAGAAAGCACTAAAAACCCATCTTTTTAGAACAGCCTATTAGTGTTCTTTTTCCTTTAGCTGGCCACTTGCTTGTTTTTTCCTTTATCGCGCCAGGACACTATAAAACAGCAAATAATAATAATAATAATAATCTGAAAGCTAGGAGGATCTCTTTCTTTCCAGCGGGTTGATAAGATAAGTCTTAGTACTGCCGTACCTATAAAAATTAATCTTTCTTCAGATTTATTTAAATTTAGAGAGTAATCATGTCCTAGTAAAAATAGAGTTTCTGATTCTGGTATTTTGTGATTGAATACCTCTTCCCAAAAAGCTGCAATCATATTTTTGATTACCATCAAATCAGGACAATTATAAAACATATGAGTTAGCAAAGCAGGTCCTTGTTTACATCTAGGACATAAATCATTCTCCCGCTTCCCCCAAGAAAACAATTTGGCAGGGGTAAAATACAGGTCAAATACAGTTTTATAGAGTTGTGCTTTGAGGTTGCTGGCCATAAATAACTTCTGGCTCATCACCAAGACTCTATCAATGTCGACATTAGGGTTATTTAATTTTATATTCCATTTATTTTCAACTTTGTCAAGATAATCCTGTTTTAAAGTCAAGAGAATGTTGTATAGGGTTCCAAACCTAGTGTTTGTTCTGGGAATTACATCCAAAATTTCAACTTTAGAAAGGGAGATTAGGGACTCTTTGGCCTTTAATTTAGCGAATATCTGGGCGAAACTCAAAAAATCTCCATTAGGTAACTTAAATTTAACTTTTAGATCAGAAAAGGTGGAGTCAAAATTATTTACTAGGAAGTCACCGATTGTTCTTATTCCAACCTTTTCCCATTTCTTTAGGACCACATTGAGTTCCTTATCACCAATAGCATTTGGGCGCCAAAGAGATTCTAATAGCTTTAGGGACTTGAAATAGTCTGAAATGTCACACTTGTAGGAGTGCAATGGTTAGTAGCTCGTTTGGTACTGTTATTGGTATCACTAGCAGGGACAATGGGTGGTGTAGGCTGCAGTGGCCTCCTGATGAGGGCACAAGCACTTAATTTAAAAAACATTAAGCACAGGTGAAATGTATTGGTGTTACCGTAGACCAGAAAGTCACACATTTTAATTGTAGCTACGTTTTAGCTGTTTTTTATACAACAGGTACTTTTAAATTGCAACCAAATAGGAGAAATATGAGAGGTACCACATTGATAGCTAGGCTTCATAGTAGCTGCCTGGAGGACCAGTTATGGGTCCTCCTGTAGAATCTTACGGAGCACCTTGTCTCCTGTAATTAGAGACACATTGGAGGCTTACCAAAATGCAGCGGTCCTTAATTAAGGAATTATGATCCAAAAATGTAGTTTATGCACTTTTTTTGAACTGTGTTTTAGCTTGTATATAATCACAATTCCAAATTGAATTATGATTTAATATTATTTATAGTTGACAATGTCATGGAACATCCCCCACTCATGTATGTCTGCAATTACCCAATGTACATAAATGAATGATTGAAATAGTTTTATAGAGCGCATATTACCCAAAGGGTGTCTTAGCTCTGAGCAGATCAAAAGCCGAAAGAGGCGCAGCAGGCTGAGGGTTTAACATAGGGGACTCTGTTATTAAAAGTGGGTACACCCAGGTCTTTAACTGCTTTCTGAATAGCTGCAGGGTAGGTTGTGAATGGAGCTCAAGAGGAAGGGAGTTTCATAACTTTCCCCCCAGGTAAGCAAGCGTTCTACTGCCCCAGTTTGCTCTTTTAATTTTTGGGACCATGTCCTTGTCCGCAGAGCTACATCTAAGGTTTCTGTTTGGCGTGTACCAAGTGAATCGTTCTTGGAAATAAGACGGGCCGGTCCTGTGAAGAGCTTTATGCATTAAGCGATACAAAAGGGGATGATGGACGGAGGTTTTGAGCAAATCAAACACTCATCAAGGGACTCACGTCTGAGCATGCCCTGCCAACCTATGGTGAACAAAGTGGTACAAAAGGGGGTGGTGATAGACGGATCATCCGAACCAATCAAACACTCACACCCAGTCGACAGATCTGGGTTTAATCCATCACCGTTCTCTAGCCCACTCTGCCACCCCAGTTCTGACATGGCCATATGCAAATCAGTCTGACCCTGTGCCTCATGGGAACAGTCCAGCCCGAACTGCCAAGCCATGTCTTCCCTGGACCGGAAACAAGCATCCTGGGACCAGTTTCGGATTCATAATCCTCATCAGCCAGGCTATCTTGAATCCAGTGGCCAAGTGAGCAAGGGACTCACGTCTGAGCATATCCTGCCAACTTAGGGCGAACAAAGTGATACAATAGGGGATGATATGTTATGTTATGTTATGTTAATTATTTATTTCTATAGCGCACGGCTACTCAAAAAGAGTGTCCCGGCGCTTTATTGGAGAAAGAGACAAAACTGCAACATACTAACATAACACCAGATAAAAGACTAAAAGAAGTGTGGGCCAGAGATTCACGGAAGACCGGCTACTGAGTGAACAGCCAAGTTTTAAGGCCTTTCCTAAAGGCCAGCAGGCTGGTGGCTCCCCGCAGGGCCTGTGGTAAAGAGTTCCACAGCTGAGGTGCCAGCAGTCCAAAAGAGCGGCCTCCGAGGCGCGCTTTCTTTACCCGGGGGACAACAGCAAGGTGCAGGGATTCCGACCTCAGAGACCTGGTCGGATGATAAAAGACCAGTCTCTTTTGAGGTACTTAGCTCCCTCCTTGTGAAGAGCTTTATAGGCCAAGGTCAGCGCCTTAAAGGCGATCCTCTTGCGGATAGGAAGCCAATGTAAAGTTGCCAACAGGCCCGAGGCCCTGGAGCGCCTACTAAGGCCAAAGATTGCCCTGGCAGCGGCGTTCTGCACCACTTGAAGCCGCTGCAGCAAGTACTCTGGAAGGCCCAGGTAAAGAACGTTGGAATAATCCAACCTGGACCCAATCAGAGCCTGGACTGTCAGCGTCCTATGTTCCACGGATAACAGAGGAAGGAACCTCCGCAGCATCCTAAGGATGCCAAAGCAAATGCCCGACACCCCCAGGATCTGGGATTTCAAGGAAAGCCTGTTATCCATCTTCACCCCCAGATTCTTAGCAACCTGAGAGGAGCAGGACGGAGGGAACATATCCAGTGGCCACCAAGTCTGCCAATCTGGCTCTGTGTCGCACCCAAAGAAGAGTACTTCGGACTTGTCGGAATTGCACTTAAGGCTGTTTAGCTGGAACCAATGAAAAACAGCCCCAAGGCAATCCCGAATACTCTCCCCATCAAAGTCACCTCCTCTCTTACAAGAGAAGAGGAGCTGGGTGTCATCCGCGTAGGATACGATCTGGGCACCATGCGACTCCACCAACGCTGCCAATGGGGTCATAATGATGTTAAAGAGGGTCGGGCTCAGAATAGAGCCCTGAGGGACCCCGACTCCCAGAGGCGGCATCACGGCGGAATCAGGCGGGGCCCAGATCGATTGCTGGCGGCCGGCTAGGAAGGAGGAAAACCAGTCGAACACCGTCCCCCGTAAGCCTATCTCGAATGATGGACGGAGCGCTTGAGCTTGAGCTTGAGCTTGAGCTTGAGCTTGAGCAAATCAAACACTCACCCCCAGTCAACTGATCTAGGTTTAATCCATCACCACTCTTTAGCTCACTCAGCCACCCCAGTTCAGACATGGCCATATGCAAATCAGTCTGACCCTGTGCCTCATGGGAACAGTCCAGCCTGAACTGCCAAGCCATGTCTTCCCTGGACCGGAAACAAGCATCCTGGGACCGGTTTCGGATTCATAATCCTCACCAGCCAGGCTATCTTGAATCCAGTGGCCAAGTGAGCAAGGGACTCACGTCTGAGCATATCCTGTCAACTTAGGGCGAACAAAGTGATACAATAGGGGATGATGGATGGAGCGTTTGAGCAAATCAAACACTCACCCCCAGTCAACTGATCTAGGTTTAATCCATCACCACTCTTTAGCTCACTCAGCCACCCCAGTTCAGACATGGCCATATGCAAATCAGTCTGACCCTGTGCCTCATTGGAACAGTCCAGCCCAAACTGCCAAGCCATGTCTTCCCTGGACCAGAAACAAGCATCCTGGGACCGGTTTTGGATTCATAATCATCATCAACCCGGCTCTCTTGAAACCAGTGGCCAAGTGAGCAAGGGACTCACGTCTGAGCATACCCTGCCAATTTAGGGCGATCAAAGCGATACAAAAGGGGATGATGGACGGAGCTTTTGAGCAAATCAAACACTCACCCCCAGTCAACTGATCTAGGTTTAATCCATCACCACTCTTTAGCTCACTCAGCCACCCCAGTTCAGACATGGCCATATGCAAATCAGTCTGACCCTGTGCCTCATGGGAACAGTCCAGCCCGAACTGCCAAGCCATGTCTTCCCTGGACCAGAAACAAGAATCCTGGGACCGGTTTTGGATTCATAATCATCATCAGCCCGGCTCTCTTGAAACCAGTGGCCAAGTGAGCAAGGGACTCACGTCTGAGCATACCCTGCCAATTTAGGGCGAACAAAGCGATACAAAAGGGGATGATGGATGGAGCTTTTGAGCAAATCAAACACTCACCCCCAGTCAACTGATCTAGGTTTAATACATCTCCATACTTTAGCTCACTCAGCCACCCCAGTTCAGACATGGCCATATGCAAATCAGTCTGACCCTGTGCCTCATGGGAACAGTCCAGCCCGAACTGCCAAGCCATGTTTTCCCTGGACCGGAAACAGGCATCCTGAGACTGGTTTTGGATGATAGCTAGGCTTCATACTAGCTGCCTGAAGGACAAGTTATGGGTCCTCCTGTAGAATCTTACGGAGCACCTTGTCTCCTGTAATTAGAGACACATTGGAGGTTTACCAAAATGCAGCGGTCCTTAATTAAGGAAATATGATCCAAAAATGTAGTTTATGCACTTTTTTTGAACTGTGTTTTACCTTGTATTTAATGTGTTTTTACTGTTTAATACTGTACTTTTATGTGTTTTAAAAAATGACATAAAGTGGATGATGATGGTGGCTAAGCCAGTATTTTCCCCTGGAAACTGTTGTACATAAGAGATCCAATCCTGTGCACACAATAGAGATCGAAATGAATTGCCCACATTGTAATAACACCAAAAATAAATGAGAAAATAATTGATTACATTAATATTGATCATCTCTCAAGACCAAAGATTAATGTATCCTTGCATCTTGCTGTCCATACAGGGCAGGGCAAATGCCGGGTCCCCAGATCCTGGAGTCGAGGGCACCACCAAATCCAAACCTCACCAACATTGCTGCATCATGTGTATAAGTAGGCCATATCATAATCACAATTCCAAATTGAATTATGATTTAATATTATTTATAGTTGACAATGTCATGGAACATCCCCCACTCATGTATGTTTGCAATTACCCAATGTACATGAATGAATGATTGAAATAGTTTTATAGAGCGCATATTACCCAAAGGGTGTCTTAGCTCTGAGCAGATCAAAAGCCGAAAGAGGCGCAGCAGGCTGAGGGTATAGCATAGGTGACTCTGTTATTAAAAGTGGGAACACCCAGGTCTTTAACTGCTTTCTGAATAGCTGCAGGGTAGGTTGTGAATGGAGCTCAAGAGGAAGGGAGTTTCATAACTTTCCCCCCAGGTAAGCAAGCGTTCTACTGCCCCAGTTTGCTCTTTTAATTTTTGGGACCATGTCCTTGTCCGCAGAGCTACATCTAAGGTTTCTGTTTGGCGTGTACCAAGTGAACCGTTCTTGGAAATAAGACGGGCCGGTCCTGTGAAGAGCTTTCTGCATTAAGCGATACAAAAGGGGATGATGGACGGAGCGTTTGAGCAAATCAAACACTCATATGCAAATCAGTCTGACCCTGTGCCTCATGGGAACAGTCCAGCCTGAACTGCCAAGCCATGTCTTCCCTCGACCGGAAACAAGCATCATGGGACCGGTTACGGATTCATAATCCTCATCAGCCAGGCTATCTTGAATCCAGTGGCCAAGTGAGCAAGGGACTCACGTCTGAGCATACCTTGCCAACCTAGGGCGAACAAAGCGATACAAAAGGGGATGATGGACGGAGCGTTTGAGCAAATCAAACACTCACCCCCAGTCAACTGATCTAGGTTTAATCCATCACCACTCTTTAGCTCACTCAGCCACCCCAGTTCTGACATGGCCATATGCAAATCAGTCTGATCCTGTGCCTCATGGGAACAGTCCAGCCCGAACTGCCAAGCCATGTCTTCCGTGGACCGGAAACAAGCATCCTGGGACCGGTTTCGGATTCATAATCCTCATCAGCCAGGCTATCTTGAATCCAGTGGCCAAGTGAGCAAGGGACTCACATCTGAGCATAATCTGCCAACTTAGGGCGAACAAAGCGATACAATAGGGGATGATGGACGGAGCGTTTGAGCAAAGCAAACACTCACCCCCAGTCAACTGATCTAGGTGTAATGCATCACCACTCTTTAGCTCACTCAGCAACCCCAGTTCAGACATGGCGATATGCAAATCAGTCTGATCCTGTGCCTCATGGGAACAGTCCAGCCCGAACTGCCAAGCCATGTCTTCCCTGGACCGGAAACAAGCATCCTGGGACAGGTTTTGGATTCATAATCATCATCAGCCCGGCTATCTTTAAACCAGTGGCCAAGTGAGCAAGGGACTCATGTCTGAGCATACCCTGCCAATTTAGGGCGAACAAAGCAATACAAAAGGGGATGATGGACGGAGCTTTTGAGCAAATCAAACACTCAACCCCAGTCAACTGATCTAGGTTTAATCCATCACCATTCTTTAGCTCACTCAGCCACCCCAGTTCAGACATGGCCATATGCAAATCAGTCTGACCCTGTCATGGGAACAGTCCAGCCCGAACTGCCAAGCCATGTCTTCCCTGGACCAGAAACAAGCATCCTGGGACTGGTTTTGGATTCATAATCATAATCAACCCGGCTATATTGAAACCAGTGGCCAAGTGAGCAAGGGACTCACGTCTGAGCATACCCTGCCAACTTAGGGCGAACAAAGCGATACAAAAGGGGATGATGGACGGAGCGTTTGAGCAAATCAAACACTCACCCCCAGTCAACTGATCTAGGTTTAATCTATCACCATTCTTTAGCTCACTCAGCCACCCCAGTTCAGACATGGCCATATGCAAATCAGTCTGACCCTGTGCCTCATGGGAACAGTCCAGCCCCAACTGCCAAGCCATGTCTTCCCTGGACCGGAAACAAGCATCCTGGGACTGGTTTAGGATTCATAATCCTCATCAGCCAGGCTATCTTAAATCCAGTGGCCAAGTGAGCAAGGGACTCACGTCTGAGCATACCCTGCCAACTTAGGGCGAACAAAGCGATACAAAAGGGGATGATGGACGGAGCGTTTGAGCAAATCAAACACTCACCCCCAGTCAACTGATCTAGGTTTAATCCATCACCATTCTTTAGCTCACTCAGCCACCCCAGTTCAGACATGGCCATATTCACATCAGTCTAACCCTATGCCTCATGGGAACAGTCCAGCCCGAACTGCCAAGCCATGTCTTCCCTGGACCGGAAACAAGCATCCTGGGATCGGTTTCGGATTCATAATCCTCATCAGCCAGGCTATCTTGAATCCAGTGGCCAAGTGAGCAAGGGACTCACGTCTGAGCATACCCTGCCAACTTAGGGCGAACAAAGCGATACAAAAGGGAATGATGGACGGAGCGTTTGAGCAAATCAAACACTCCCCCCCAGTCAACTGATCTAGGTTTAATCCATCACCATTCTATAGCTCACTCAGCCACCCCAGTTCAGACATGGCCATATGCAAATCAGTCTGACCCTGTGTCTCATGGGAACAGTCCAGCCCGAACTGCCAAGCAATGTCTTCCCTAGACTGGAAAGAAGCATCCTGGGATCGGTTTCGGATTCATAATCCTCATCAGCCAGGCTTTCTTGAATCCAGTGGCCAAGTGAGCAAGGGACTCACGTCTGAGCATACCCTGCCAACTTAGGGCGAACAAAGCGATACAAAAGGGGATGATAGACGGAGCGTTTGAGCAAATCAAACACTCACCCCCAGTCAACTGATCTAGGTTTAATCGATCACCACTCTTTAGCTCACTCAGCCACCCCAGTTCAGACATGGCCATATGCAAATCAGTCTGACCCTGTGCCTCATGGGAACAGTCCAGCCAGAACTGCCAAGCCATGTCTCCCCTGGACCGGAAACAAGCATCCTGGGACCGGTTTCGGATTCATAATCCTCATCAGCCAGGCTATCTTGAATCCAGTGGCCAAGTGAGCAAGGGACTCACGTCTGAGCATACCCTGCCAACTTAGGGCAAACAAAGCTATACAAAAGGGGATGATGGACGGAGCGTTTGAGCAAATCAAACACTCACCCCCAGTCACCCAGTCAACTGATCTAGGTTTAATCCATCACCATTCTTTATCTCACTCATCCACCCCAGTTCAGACATGGCCATATGCAAATCAGTCTGACCCTGTGCCTCATGGGAACAGTCCAGCCCGAACTGCCAAGCCATGTCTTCCCTAGACCGGAAAGAAGCATCCTGGGACCGGTTTCGGATTCATAATCCTCATCAGCCAGGCTATCTTGAATCTAGTGGCCAAGTGAGCAAGGGACTCACGTCTGAGCATACCCTGCCAACTTAGGGCGACCAAAGCGATACAAAAGGGGATGATGGACGGAGCTTTTGAGCAAATCAAACACTCACCCCCAGTCAGCTGATCTAGGTGTAATCCATCACCATTCTTTAGCTCACCAATTTGTACATGTTGTCGGGTTCAGAGGACATTTACTGGGCACTGGACAGCAGCTCTCCAGTTTGCAGAGTCTAAAAACTAGCAATAAACTTCAGCAACAAATGGGGGGAACCATGCAATAAGAGTCATTTTCTCACAGGCATTACTCCATATTGTGAAGGCAAAATGTGTGGGTCAACCACAAATGGACCTCTAAATCTTTTGATGTAATAAACTCCACACTTCCGCTCCATCACCTTGTTGTCGAGGATAAAGATGGAAGAAAAACAGCCACAGATCAAATAGCTGTCAATGAGGTTCCATCTAGCAAAGCTAATTTTTTGCCCATGAACTATTTTTAAATTTTACACAAGACAGGTAGGAAAAAGATACAGAAACAAATAGAAGAAGCACTCCAAGTCGTTGTATAATAGATTGGAGTCAAATTGTAGACAATCAATGGCAATTATTGCAATTGCTACTTCAGTTGGAAGCAATACAACCAATGCTGCTAACTCTTTTGTTTTAAATAGTTTTGCGCTTCATAAATTCTCCAATACACAGGTGTTTATTGTTGATGATTTTTTCTTATATGACCCAAAGGTCAGGGTTTCCTCATGTAATATCTGTGCAGTTTATATCTGTTTTTGATTAGATCCCAACTTGCTTGTCAGACTTATCATGTACAAAGTACTGGGCTACTATACCTGACTTTAACAATTTATTACTGTTAAACCGGGCATCCTTGGCATGGCTTTCCCCTAACATTTTGCCTTCAGACCTCCTGTTTTTGCTGACTTTGTTTTTGCTGGCCTCAGGACTCTTCACAATTTACCACCCCTAAACAATGCTAAAGGGTTTCTGCTCTTTCCCTAAAACATTGTAACATTGGCTTATACCCAATAGGCATATTTCATTTACTTATAAGACTCTATTAAAATACACAATATGCGCCTAGGACATGTAAATTAAATACCACTAGTAGGCCTGCAGCACTAATTGTGCTACCCACTTACATAGCCCTTTAAACATATCTAAGGCTGCCACTGCAGAACCTGTGTGTGTAGTTTACACTGCCATTTCGACCTGGCAAAAGAAACTTTTTGCCAGGCCCAACCCTTCCCTTTAAATACATATAAGTCTCCCTTAAGATAGACCCTAGCCAGCCCCATAGGCAAAGTGCAGTGTATTTAAAATGTTGGACATGTACTTTTAGGTTTTACATGTCATGTTAGTGAAAAACTCTTAAACTCATTTTTCATTACTGCAAGCCCGATCTCTCCTATGGGATAACATTAGGGTTGCCTTATTACATTTTATAAGTGTAATTTCCACCTTGGATGAGAGAACTCCTTCAAGTATGGTGTCTCTGGAATCACAATTTAAAATCTGGAATCAGATTTTAAATTGCAATTCGAAAAACGCCACTTTACAAAGTTTCCTTTACTTGCCTTAGTCATCTGATGCCTGCAGCCTGTCTCAAATCACATGACTGGGTGTAGTCCTGGACCTTTCCCAGTTGTCTTCAGAAGCAACCACAGCATGAGAGAACCCTCCTTGAATGCTACAGAAGACATGTGCACCCTCTTTGACTGAGGCTAAACTGCAGCCCTCATCCTACTGGACCTCTGGGCAGCCTTCAACATGGTCTCCCATCACACCCTCTGCGCAAGACTCCACAATGCTGGCATCTGCAACAAAGCCCTAGATTGGATCTGCTGCTTCCTCACCAGCCCGGGCACAGAGTCAGACTTACCCTGTTTTACTTAGAACACACAGAGATCAGCTGCGGAGTGCCCCAGGGATTCTCCCTGAGCCCCACACTATTCAACATCTACATGGCTCCGCATGCAGCCAGAAGCCACAGACTCAACATTGTCTCCTATGCTGATGACATCCAGCTGATTCTCTCCAAACCCACAGCCATGAAGAGGAACTTCCCCAAGGGGATCAAGGCAGTCGCCACCGGAATCAAGAACAGCTGCCACAATCTCAGCTCAGACGAGACCAAATGTCCTCATGCTGCACTCCACCGCCTCCGCTTGGAGCAACTCCTGGTGGCCCGCAGTGCTCGGAACCCCCCACAACCACAGACCACCCATGTAATCTTGGCATCATCCTGGACTCCTTGCTCTCTATGAACTGGCAAATCAACATTGTCTCATCCACCTGCATCCAAATTCTCTGTCTACTTTGGAAGATTTTCAAGTGGAGCCCCACCGGGTCCAGGAAAATGGTCACCCATGCTCTCGTCAGCAGCAGACTGGACTGCAGCAAAGCACTCTATGCCGGTACCACCAAAAAGCTTCTAAAGAAACTACAGAACATCCAGAACATCTCCACCAGACTCATCCTGAACATTCCCTGTCGCAGCTACATCACCGGTCACCTGAGAGATCTCCACTGGCTCCCAATCAACTAAAGAATTACCTTCAAGCTCCTCACACATGCCTACAAATCCCTCCACAATGCCGGACCCGCATACCCCAACCACCGCCTCTCCTTCCACACACTCACCAGACATCTCTGCTCTGCCCAATTAGCCCTGCCCACCATCCCACGGATCCACAAGACCACAGATGGAGGAAGATCCTTCTCCTACCTCACTGCAAAGAACTGGAACTCCTTACCTCTACATCTCCGGCAATCACAGTATCGGCTTCAATTCAGGAAGGACCTAAAGGCCTAACTCTTTGACTGAACCACTGATCCACTCCCTCCCAGCATCTGGAGACCCTTATTGGTGAGTAGTCGCACTTTACAAGAACCCTGATTGATAGTTGCCAGTTGGGCTTTGTGTATTCCTCATAGACATCCACACACAATGGGAGTTGATTATTAATGAATAGGCTGAGTCTTGTCTTCACACAAAGAGCTGCATATCCCCAAAAATTAGTCTGGAGCCTTATAAGGGAAGACATGGCATCTGCGCACTTCAAAGGCATACCTCTAGAAGCTTCTACCCACTTCAAAGGCATTACTGTGTATAAAAGAAGGACCTCCGAAACCACCACTTCAATACACTACCTGTGGATACTCTGCCAGGAGGAAGGGCTGCCGTGCTGCTGAAGGACTGCCCCTCTGCTGGACTCCTGCTTTTCTATGCTGACCTGCTTCCCTATTGCCTGGGTGAGAAGGACTGGACCTGCATCTCATTAACCCATAACCCAGAGTAACTCCAAGTTGGCTGGCCTCCTGGTCCTACGCCTCAGGGACATAACAGGCTTCCAACAACCATGCACCTGCACCTGGACTCTGCCTTCTGTGAGTCTCCTTTGCCAAGTGTGCTACCCCAGTCCTGGACCCTCGGAAATGGGCATAAGGTGCTTGCAAGTGGAACCGATGCATCTTCTCTACTGAGCAGCGCATCCCCAAGCAGAACCTATGCATCTTCTCAGCTAAGTGTTGCAAGCCCAAGCAGAATCTATGCATCTTCTCAGCTGAGTGTCGCATGTATCGCTACTACAGCATAGATTGGACCCATCGCAAAAACCCACATCACCCCGCAGTCCTCAGAACCGTCACATCGCATATTGTTCTGCACATTTAAAGAGCCCAGATCCTCACATATGATGTCAGCAGCAGTCTCAACGACAACAGTGAACTCTGCATCACAGCTTCTTAGAAACAGAGCAGCACAAGCTGTGCGCCGCATCCCGGATGTCAGAACTTCACATCGGATGCCCTATCTTGGGGGATCCTTGACAACGACACAACAATATCATGCACAACAGCCTCGCCCCATTTAGGAACTGACGCATTTCTTTGGATGCACTGTGCATCTTCGAAGCAGATAGACATGATGCTCCGCAACCAGGATTTAAGGTACTTTGTTCAGCGAGCCTAACTGGATCCCTGTAGCCAGCCCATGCTCCATCGCAGTTTGCCTGAACTTGTGACTTTGTCCCTTTATGTCGCTACCAGATATGTCCAGTTGACAGTTTCTGCTTTTTTGCGCTATTTTTACTAAAAACTTCAAAATTCAATTGCTCCAGTTCCAGTAATTGAATTTGTGTATTTTGGTCTTGTTTTAGGTATTAAATATCGTTCTAGTGTTCTAAACCTGGCGTTAGACCTGGAAGCCTTAGGGTGGTCTTCCCTCAAACTTTTGCCTGCTTGCCTCTAGTTCTGCTGATCTTTTTTTGTTAGTTTTAGGACTCAGGGATCTTTACCACTGCTAACCAGCGAAAAGTGCATGTGCTCTTTCCCTAAGCATGGTTTGATTGACATAACCACAATTGGCATATTTAGTTTACTTACAAGTCCCTAGTACAGTACACTACATGAGCCTAGGGCCTGTAAATTAAATGCTACAAGTGGGACTTCAGCACCGATTGTGCCACCCACTCAAGCAGCCCCTTAAAACATGTCTCAGGCCGGCCACTGCAGAACCTGTGTGTGCAGTTTTCACTGCCACGTTGACTTGGCATTTAAAACCTCCGGCCAAGCGTAAAACTCCCCTTTTATTACATATAAGTCACCCCTATCTAGGCCCTACATAGCCCATAAGGCAGGATGCTGTGTCATTAAATTTTGTTTTCATAGGTTAACATTGGTGATTCCTTGTTACATATAATAAGTGTAATTCTCCATTCAAAGAGGTGAGCTATCATGTTTAGTACCTATAGAATTAGAATGATAAGTCCTCTATAAAGATAGTCAAATGTATCATTGCAACTTAAAAAAAAGTCCACTTTTAGTAAGATAGTATTTTACTGCTATTAGCTGTGTACCTGCAGCCTGTCTCCAATACAAGTCTGGGGTGTGCTCCTCTGCAGAAACAGGAAGGTCTCCCACCTTGCCCATTCTCGTGCAACACCTTATATTAGATGTGTAATCAATATAAATGATAAAAACACTTTTTATAATAAATATTGAAATCATAACCCAAAAGAGAACACCCTGCCATCCCACTTAAACAAATAATAACCTACCCACTCCAAATTATAAGTATCCACCACTTTTGCTAGCAACTCTGCTTCAGTGATTTGAATGCTGTCTGCAGAACTGTAAGTTAATTTGTGTCTCTTTGAGACTGGCATTGCTTCCTTACTGATTTTTAGGTCTTGCATGCAGGCAGTGTGCATATGCTGTTGCTTGTCAATGTCTGTTCCTTAAAAAAATGTTTTGTAAGTGTGAATTGTGAAATGGGCTAAGGTTGGTCACTTCACCCCAGTATCACTGGCTATAAGATGCAGGTAAGCGCTGTGGGGCTTGGTGGGGTGAGGGATTATATCAACAGAGGATGGAATAGGAATTATTTTCTTTTTTTAATTTTCCCTATTCCGTTGGCTGTTGAATCCCCGCTCCACCACGCTTACCTGTATGGACCGCCTCTACCTGCTATACCAAGTACGGGGAGCTGTTTCTGGGTGGAGGGCTTGGCTTTGAAAGTGAAATAACTCCTAGCAGCAGCTAGAGAACCTGTGTGTTGGCGACTGCACAAGCTGGCTTCATGAGGGTAGCAAAGGTTTTTGGTGAATTGCCAATCTTTCTCTTTTGCAGATCACTTGGCCCTGTCTTATTGGATCCCTTGTTCTGTGTAGCTGTTGTACATCATAGACCATGATTACAACTTCTAAAGTCTCCTGTGTTGAAATGGTCTTCTGGGATGAGCCAGGTAGGTGGTGTCTGCATTAACACAATGTGCAACAACCAACGGCGGACCACAATAGCCCCACTTCACTGCTGAGTTCCTCCTTTGATTGTGAGAGGTTAATGAGAGATGGTGTGCTCATACAACTCCTTCACCTGCCGCTATTAGTTGCAAACTGCAAAGCAGAATAGAAACGGTGTAGACATGGAGAGGTTCCCTCCTAAGATGTCTTCTCCAATAAGTAAGACTAATCAGCTGAGAAGTAATGGAGATCTGTGATTCCTGGTTCCCCAATGGTTATGAGTCAAGTTAGGAACCGAGATGCGTATATCATCGGCGAAGACACATAACAAAGGAAGTGCATAGTAATGCGTCTTGAGAGGGTCTCCTTGATAAGGGCCTGGTGTTTAACTTTGTGTGCCGTGCATAGATGTTGATTCAGAAAAGGGGGTGGTGATGAACAGTGTCTGAATTAAGCAGACCACTCTTACCCAGTCCAAAGATCAGGGCTTGATCCATCACCGTTTTTTAGCTCACTGCACCATCCCAGCTCAGAACCTGGCTACATGCAAATTAGTCTGACCCTGGCCCAGTGCATCATGGGAACAGGGCAGACCAAACTACCAAGCCAATTCTTATACTGGGAAGGAAACAAGCTTCCGGGGACCGGTTTCTGGCATTTCAGCCGTCTTCGGCCCGGCTTGCTTGAATCCTGATGGTGCAATGAGCAAGGGACTCACATCTGAGTATACCCTTCCACGCTTTTGGTGGACAAAAACGATTCAGAAAAGGGGGTGGTGATGAACAGAGTGTCTGAATTAAGCAGACCACTCTTACCCAGTCCAAAGATCAGGGCTTGATCCATCACCGTTTTTTTAGCTCACTTCACCATCCCAGCTCAGAACCTGGCTACATGCAAATTAGTCTGACCCTGGGCCAGTGCATCATGGGAACAGGGCAGACCAAACTACCAAGCCAATTCTTATACTGGGAAGGAAACAAGCTTCCGGGGACCGGTTTCTGGCATTTCAGCTGTCTTCGGCCCGGCTTGCTTGAATCCTGATGGTGCAATAAGCAAGGGACTCACATCTGAGTATACCCTTCCACGCTTATGGTGGACAAAAACGATTCCAAAAAGGGGGTGGTGATGAACGGAGTGTCTGAATTAAGCAGACCACTCTTACCCAGTCCAAAGATCAGGGCTTGATCCATCACCGTTTTTTAGCACACTGCACCATCCCAGCTCAGAACCTGGCTACATGCAAATTAGTCTGACCCTGGCCCAGTGCATCATGGGAACAGGGCAGACCAAACTATCAAGCCAAATCTTATACTGGGAAGGAAACAAGCTTCCAGGGACCGGTTTCTGGCATTTCAGCCGTCTTCGGCCCGGCTTGCTTGAATCCTGATGGTGCAATGAGCAAGGGACTCACATCTGAGTATACCCTTCCACTCTTGTGGTGGACAAAAACGATTCAGAAAAGGGGGTGGTGATGAACAGAGTGTCTGAATTAAGCAGACCACTCTTACCCAGTTCAAAGATCAGGGCTTGATCCATCACCGTTTTTTAGCTCACTGTACCATCCCAGCTCAGAACCTGGCTACATGCAAATTAGTCTGACCCTGGCCCAGTGCATCATAGGAACAGGGCAGACCAAACTACCAAGCCAATTCTTATACTGGGAAGGAAACAAGCTTTCGGGGACCGGTTTCTGGCATTTCAGCCGTCTTCGGCCTGGCTTGCTTGAATC
Source organism: Lissotriton vulgaris (assembly GCF_964263255.1). NCBI lineage: Eukaryota > Metazoa > Chordata > Amphibia > Caudata > Salamandridae > Lissotriton > Lissotriton vulgaris. The sequence continues at coordinate 213,168,056 of NC_141686.1, forward strand.
CAGATGGTGCAATGAGCAAGGGACTCACATCTGAGTATACCCTTCCACGCTTATGGTGGACAAAAACGATTCAGAAAAGGGGGTGGTGATGAACAGAGTGTCTGAATTAAGCAGACCACTCTTACCCAGTCCAAAGATCAGGTCTTGATCCATCACAGTTTTTTAGCTCACTGCACCATCCCAGCTCAGAACCTGGCTACATGCAAATTTGTCTGACCCTGGCCCAGTGCATCATGGGAACAGGGCAGACCAAACTACCAAGCCAATTCTTACACTGGGAAGGAAACAAGCTTCCGGGGACGGTTTCTGGCATTTCAGCCGTCTTCGGCCCGGCTTGCTTGAATCCTATTGATGCAATGAGCAAGGGACTCACATCTGGGTATACCCTACCACGCTTATGGTGGACAAAAACGATTCAGAAAAGGGAGTGGTGATGAACAGAGTGTCTGAATTAAGCAGACCACTCTTACCCAGTCCAAAGATCAGGGCTTGATCCATCACCGTTTTTTAGCTCACTGCACCATCCCAGCTCAGAACCTGGCTACATGCAAATTAGTCTGACCCTGGCCCAGTGCATCATGGGAACAGGGCAGACCAAACTACCAAGCCAATTCTTACACTGGGAAGGAAACAAGCTTCAGGGGACCGGTTTCTGGCATTTCAGCCGTCTTCGGCCCGGCTTGCTTGAATCCTGATGGTGCAATGAGCAAGGGACTCACATCTGAGTATACCCTTCCACGCTTATGGTGGACAAAAACGATTCAGAAAAGGGGGTGGTGATGAACAGAGTGTCTGAATTAAGCAGACCACTCTTACCCAGTCCAAAGATCAGGGCTTGATCCATCACCGTTTTTTAGCTCACTGCACCATCCCAGCTCAGAACCTGGCTACATGCAAATTAGTCTGACCCTGGCCCAGTGCATCATGGGAACAGGGCAGACCAAACTACCAAGCCAATTCTTATACTGGGAAGGAAACAAGCTTCCGGGGACCGGTTTCTGGCATTTCAGCCGTCTTCGGCCCGGCTTGCTTGAATCCTGATGGTGCAATGAGCAAGGGACTCACTTCTGAGTATACCCTTCCACGCTTATGGTGGACAAAAACGATTCAGAAAAGGGGGTGGTGATGAACAGAGTGTCTGAATTAAGCAGACCACTCTTACCCAGTCCAAAGATCAGGGCTTGATCCATCACCGTTTTTTAGCTCACTGCACCATCCCAGCTCAGAACCTGGCTACATGCAAATTAGTCTGACCCTGGCCCAGTGCATCATGGGAACAGGGCAGACCAAACTACCAAGCCAATTCTTATACTGGGAAGGAAACAAGCTTCCGGGGACCGGTTTCTGGCATTTCAGCCGTCTTCGGCCTGGCTTGCTTGAATCCTGATGGTGCAATGAGCAAGGGACTCACATCTGAGTATACCCTTCCACGCTTATGGTGGACAAAAACGATTCAGAAAAGGGGGTGGTGATGAACAGAGTGTCTGAATTAAGCAGACCACTCTTACCCAGTCCAAAGATCAGGTCTTGATCCATCACAGTTTTTTAGCTCACTGCACCATCCCAGCTCAGAACCTGGCTACATGCAAATTTGTCTGACCCTGGCCCAGTGCATCATGGGAACAGGGCAGACCAAACTACCAAGCCAATTCTTACACCGGAAAGGAAACAAGCTTCCGCGGACGGTTTCTGGCATTTCAGCCGTCTTCGGCCCGGCTTGCTTGAATCCTATTGATGCAATGAGCAAGGGACTCACATCTGGGTATACCCTACCACGCTTATGGTGGACAAAAACGATTCAGAAAAGGGGGTGGTGATGAACAGAGTGTCTGAATTAAGCAGACCACTCTTACCCAGTCCAAAGATCAGGGCTTGATCCATCACCGTTTTTTAGCTCACTGCACCATCCCAGCTCAGAACCTGGCTACATGCAAATTAGTCTGACCCTGGCCCAGTGCATCATGGGAACAGGGCAGACCAAACTACCAAGCCAATTCTTACACTGGGAGGGAAACAAGCTTCCGGGGACCGGTTTCTGGCATTTCAGCCGTCTTCGGCCCGGCTTGCTTGAATCCTGATGGTGCAATGAGCAAGGGACTCACATCTGAGTATACCCTTCCACTCTTGTGGTGGACAAAAACGATTCAGAAAAGGGGGTGGTGATGAACAGAGTGTCTGAATTAAGCAGACCACTCTTACCCAGTTCAAAGATCAGGGCTTGATCCATCACCGTTTTTTAGCTCACTGTACCATCCCAGCTCAGAACCTGGCTACATGCAAATTAGTCTGACCCTGGCCCAGTGCATCATAGGAACAGGGCAGACCAAACTACCAAGCCAATTCTTATACTGGGAAGGAAACAAGCTTTCGGGGACCGGTTTCTGGCATTTCAGCCGTCTTCAGCCTGGCTTGCTTGAATCCAGATGGTGCAATGAGCAAGGGACTCACATCTGAGTATACCCTTCCACGCTTATGGTGGACAAAAACGATTCAGAAAAGGGGGTGGTGATGAACAGAGTGTCTGAATTAAGCAGACCACTCTTACCCAGTCCAAAGATCAGGTCTTGATCCATCACAGTTTTTTAGCTCACTGCACCATCCCAGCTCAGAACCTGGCTACATGCAAATTTGTCTGACCCTGGCCCAGTGCATCATGGGAACAGGGCAGACCAAACTACCAAGCCAATTCTTACACTGGGAAGGAAACAAGCTTCCGGGGACGGTTTCTGGCATTTCAGCCGTCTTCGGCCCGGCTTGCTTGAATCCTATTGATGCAATGAGCAAGGGACTCACATCTGGGTATACCCTACCACGCTTATGGTGGACAAAAACGATTCAGAAAAGGGAGTGGTGATGAACAGAGTGTCTGAATTAAGCAGACCACTCTTACCCAGTCCAAAGATCAGGGCTTGATCCATCACCGTTTTTTAGCTCACTGCACCATCCCAGCTCAGAACCTGGCTACATGCAAATTAGTCTGACCCTGGCCCAGTGCATCATGGGAACAGGGCAGACCAAACTACCAAGCCAATTCTTACACTGGGAAGGAAACAAGCTTCAGGGGACCGGTTTCTGGCATTTCAGCCGTCTTCGGCCCGGCTTGCTTGAATCCTGATGGTGCAATGAGCAAGGGACTCACATCTGAGTATACCCTTCCACGCTTATGGTGGACAAAAACGATTCAGAAAAGGGGGTGGTGATGAACAGAGTGTCTGAATTAAGCAGACCACTCTTACCCAGTCCAAAGATCAGGGCTTGATCCATCACCGTTTTTTAGCTCACTGCACCATCCCAGCTCAGAACCTGGCTACATGCAAATTAGTCTGACCCTGGCCCAGTGCATCATGGGAACAGGGCAGACCAAACTACCAAGCCAATTCTTATACTGGGAAGAAAACAAGCTTCCGGGGACCGGTTTCTGGCATTTCAGCCGTCTTCGGCCCGGCTTGCTTGAATCCTGATGGTGCAATGAGCAAGGGACTCACATCTGAGTATACCCTTCCACGCTTCTGGTGGACAAAAATGATTCAGAAAAGGGGGTGGTGATGAACAGAGTATCTGAATTAAGCAGACCACTCTTACCCAGTCCAAACATCTGGGCTTGATCCATCACCGTTTTTTAGCTCACTGCACCATCCCAGCTCAGAACCTGGCTACATGCAAATTAGTCTGACCCTGGCCCAGTGCATCATGGGAACAGGGCAGACCAAACTACCAAGCCAATTCTTATACTGGGAAGGAAACAAGCTTCCGGGGACCGGTTTCTGGCATTTCAGCCGTCTTCGGCCCGGCTTGCTTGAATCCTGATGGTGCAATGAGCAAGGGACTCACTTCTGAGTATACCCTTCCACGCTTATGGTGGACAAAAACGATTCAGAAAAGGGGGTGGTGATGAACAGAGTGTCTGAATTAAGCAGACCACTCTTACCCAGTCCAAAGATCAGGGCTTGATCCATCACCGTTTTTTAGCTCACTGCACCATCCCAGCTCAGAACCTGGCTACATGCAAATTAGTCTGACCCTGGCCCAGTGCATCATGGGAACAGGGCAGACCAAACTACCAAGCCAATTCTTATACTGGGAAGGAAACAAGCTTCCGGGGACCGGTTTCTGGCATTTCAGCCGTCTTCGGCCTGGCTTGCTTGAATCCTGATGGTGCAATGAGCAAGGGACTCACATCTGAGTATACCCTTCCACGCTTATGGTGGACAAAAACGATTCAGAAAAGGGGGTGGTGATGAACAGAGTGTCTGAATTAAGCAGACCACTCTTACCCAGTCCAAAGATCAGGTCTTGATCCATCACAGTTTTTTAGCTCACTGCACCATCCCAGCTCAGAACCTGGCTACATGCAAATTTGTCTGACCCTGGCCCAGTGCATCATGGGAACAGGGCAGACCAAACTACCAAGCCAATTCTTACACCGGAAAGGAAACAAGCTTCCGCGGACGGTTTCTGGCATTTCAGCCGTCTTCGGCCCGGCTTGCTTGAATCCTATTGATGCAGTGAGCAAGGGACTCACATCTGGGTATACCCTACCACGCTTATGGTGGACAAAAACGATTCAGAAAAGGGGGTGGTGATGAACAGAGTGTCTGAATTAAGCAGACCACTCTTACCCAGTCCAAAGATCAGGGCTTGATCCATCACCGTTTTTTAGCTCACTGCACCATCCCAGCTCAGAACCTGGCTACATGCAAATTAGTCTGACCCTGGCCCAGTGCATCATGGGAACAGGGCAGACCAAACTACCAAGCCAATTCTTACACTGGGAGGGAAACAAGCTTCCGGGGACCGGTTTCTGGCATTTCAGCCGTCTTCGGCCCGGCTTGCTTGAATCCTGATGGTGCAATGAGCAAGGGACTCACATCTGAGTATACCCTTCCACGCTTATGGTGGACAAAAACGATTCAGAAAAGGGGGTGGTGATGAACAGAGTGTCTGAATTAAGCAGACCACTCTTACCCAGTCCAAAGATCAGGGCTTGATCCATCACCGTTTTTTAGCTCACTGCACCATCCCAGCTCAGAACCTGGCTACATGCAAATTAGTCTGACCCTGGCCCAGTGCATCATGGGAACAGGGCAGACCAAACTACCAAGCCAATTCTTATACTGGGAAGGAAACAAGCTTCCGGGGACCGGTTTCTGGCATTTCAGCCGTCTTCGGCCCGGCTTGCTTGAATCCTGATGGTGCAATGAGCAAGGGACTCACATCTGAGTATACCCTTCCAAGCTTATGGTGGACAAAAACGATTCAGAAAAGGGGGGGGGTGATGAACAGAGTGTCTGAATTAAGCAGACCACTCTTACCCAGTCCAAAGATCAGGGCTTGATCCATCACCGTTTTTTAGCTCACTGCCCCATCCCAGCTCAGAACCTGGCTACATGCAAATTAGTCTGACCCTGGCCCAGTGCATCATGGGAACAGGGCAGACCAAACTACCAAGCCAATTCTTATACTGGGAAGGAAACAAGCTTCCGGGGACCGGTTTCTGGCATTTCAGCCGTCTTCGGCCCGGCTTGCTTGAATCCTGATGGTGCAATGAGCAAGGGACTCACTTCTGAGTATACCCTTCCACGCTTATGGTGGACAAAAACGATTCAGAAAAGGGGGTGGTGATGAACAGAGTGTCTGAATTAAGCAGACCACTCTTACCCAGTCCAAAGATCAGGGCTTGATCCATCACCGTTTTTTAGCTCACTGCACCATCCCAGCTCAGAACCTGGCTACATGCAAATTAGTCTGACCCTGGCCCAGTGCATCATGGGAACAGGGCAGACCAAACTACCAAGCCAATTCTTATACTGGGAAGGAAACAAGCTTCCGGGGACCGGTTTCTGGCATTTCAGCCGTCTTCGGCCTGGCTTGCTTGAATCCTGATGGTGCAATGAGCAAGGGACTCACATCTGAGTATACCCTTCCACGCTTATGGTGGACAAAAACGATTCAGAAAAGGGGGTGGTGATGAACAGAGTGTCTGAATTAAGCAGACCACTCTTACCCAGTCCAAAGATCAGGTCTTGATCCATCACAGTTTTTTTTAGCTCACTGCACCATCCCAGCTCAGAACCTGGCTACATGCAAATTTGTCTGACCCTGGCCCAGTGCATCATGGGAACAGGGCAGACCAAACTACCAAGCCAATTCTTACACTGGAAAGGAAACAAGCTTCCGGGGATGGTTTCTGGCATTTCAGCCGTCTTCGGCCCGGCTTGCTTGAATCCTATTGATGCAATGAGCAAGGGACTCACATCTGGGCATACCCTACCACGCTTATGGTGGACAAAAACGATTCAGAAAAGGGGATGGTGATGAACAGAGTGTCTGAATTAAGCAGACCACTCTTACCCAGTCCAAAGATCAGGTCTTGATCCATCACAGTTTTTTAGCTCACTGCACCATCCCAGCTCAGAACCTGGCTACATGCAAATTTGTCTGACCCTGGCCCAGTGCATCATGGGAACAGGGCAGACCAAACTACCAAGCCAATTCTTACACCGGAAAGGAAACAAGCTTCCGCGGACGGTTTCTGGCATTTCAGCCGTCTTCGGCCCGGCTTGCTTGAATCCTATTGATGCAATGAGCAAGGGACTCACATCTGGGTATACCCTACCACGCTTATGGTGGACAAAAACGATTCAGAAAAGGGGGTGGTGATGAACAGAGTGTCTGAATTAAGCAGACCACTCTTACCCAGTCCAAAGATCAGGGCTTGATCCATCACCGTTTTTTAGCTCACTGCACCATCCCAGCTCAGAACCTGGCTACATGCAAATTAGTCTGACCCTGGCCCAGTGCATCATGGGAACAGGGCAGACCAAACTACCAAGCCAATTCTTATACTGGGAAGGAAACAAGCTTCCGGGGACCGGTTTCTGGCATTTCAGCCGTCTTCGGCCCGGCTTGCTTGAATCCTGATGGTGCAATGAGCAAGGGACTCACATCTGAGTATACCCATCCACGCTTCTGGTGGACAAAAATGATTCAGAAAAGGGGGTGGTGATGAACAGAGTATCTGAATTAAGCAGACCACTCTTACCCAGTCCAAACATCTGGGCTTGATCAATCACCGTTTTTTAGCTCACTGCACCATCCCAGCTCAGAACCTGGCTACATGCAAATTAGTCTGACCCTGGCCCAGTGCATCATGGGAACAGGGCAGACCAAACTACCAAGCCAATTCTTATACTGGGAAGGAAACAAGCTTCCGGGGACCGGTTTCTGGCATTTCAGCCGTCTTCGGCCCGGCTTGCTTGAATCCTGATGGTGCAATAAGCAAGGGACTCACTTCTGAGTATACCCTTCCACGCTTATGGTGGACAAAAACGATTCAGAAAAGGGGGTGGTGATGAACAGAGTGTCTGAATTAAGCAGACCACTCTTACCCAGTCCAAAGATCAGGGCTTGATCCATCACCGTTTTTTAGCTCACTGCACCATCCCAGCTCAGAACCTGGCTACATGCAAATTAGTCTGACCCTGGCCCAGTGCATCATGGGAACAGGGCAGACCAAACTACCAAGCCAATTCTTATACTGGGAAGGAAACAAGCTTCCGGGGACCGGTTTCTGGCATTTCAGCCGTCTTCGGCCCGGCTTGCTTGAATCCTGATGGTGCAATGAGCAAGGGACTCACATCTGAGTATACCCTTCCACGCTTATGGTGGACAAAAACGATTCAGAAAAGGGGGTGGTGATGAACAGAGTGTCTGAATTAAGCAGACCACTCTTACCCAGTCCAAAGATCAGGGCTTGATCCATCACCGTTTTTTAGCTCACTGCACCATCCCAGCTCAGAACCTGGCTACATGCAAATTAGTCTGACCCTGGCCCAGTGCATCATGGGAACAGGGCAGACCAAACTACCAAGCCAATTCTTATACCGGGAAGGAAACAAGCTTCCGGGGACCGGTTTCTGGCATTTCAGCCGTCTTCAGCCCGGCTTGCTTGAATCCTGATGGTGCAATGAGCAAGGGACTCACATCTGAGTATACCCTTCCAAGCTTATGGTGGACAAAAACGATTCAGAAAAGGGGGGGGGGTGATGAACAGAGTGTCTGAATTAAGCAGACCACTCTTACCCAGTCCAAAGATCAGGGCTTGATCCATCACCGTTTTTTAGCTCACTGCCCCATCCCAGCTCAGAACCTGGCTACATGCAAATTAGTCTGACCCTGGCCCAGTGCATCATGGGAACAGGGCAGACCAAACTACCAAGCCAATTCTTATACTGGGAAGGAAACAAGCTTCCGGGGACCGGTTTCTGGCATTTCAGCCGTCTTCGGCCCGGCTTGCTTGAATCCTGATGGTGCAATGAGCAAGGGACTCACTTCTGAGTATACCCTTCCACGCTTATGGTGGACAAAAACGATTCAGAAAAGGGGGTGGTGATGAACAGAGTGTCTGAATTAAGCAGACCACTCTTACCCAGTCCAAAGATCAGGGCTTGATCCATCACCGTTTTTTAGCTCACTGCACCATCCCAGCTCAGAACCTGGCTACATGCAAATTAGTCTGACCCTGGCCCAGTGCATCATGGGAACAGGGCAGACCAAACTACCAAGCCAATTCTTATACTGGGAAGGAAACAAGCTTCCGGGGACCGGTTTCTGGCATTTCAGCCGTCTTCGGCCTGGCTTGCTTGAATCCTGATGGTGCAATGAGCAAGGGACTCACATCTGAGTATACCCTTCCACGCGTATGGTGGACAAAAACGATTCAGAAAAGGGGGTGGTGATGAACAGAGTGTCTGAATTAAGCAGACCACTCTTACCCAGTCCAAAGATCAGGTCTTGATCCATCACAGTTTTTTAGCTCACTGCACCATCCCAGCTCAGAACCTGGCTACATGCAAATTTGTCTGACCCTGGCCCAGTGCATCATGGGAACAGGGCAGACCAAACTACCAAGCCAATTCTTACACTGGAAAGGAAACAAGCTTCCGGGGATGGTTTCTGGCATTTCAGCCGTCTTCGGCCCGGCTTGCTTGAATCCTATTGATGCAATGAGCAAGGGACTCACATCTGGGTATACCCTACCACGCTTATGGTGGACAAAAACGATTCAGAAAAGGGGATGGTGATGAACAGAGTGTCTGAATTAAGCAGACCACTCTTACCCAGTCCAAAGATCAGGTCTTGATCCATCACAGTTTTTTAGCTCACTGCACCATCCCAGCTCAGAACCTGGCTACATGCAAATTTGTCTGACCCTGGCCCAGTGCATCATGGGAACAGGGCAGACCAAACTACCAAGCCAATTCTTACACCGGAAAGGAAACAAGCTTCCGCGGACGGTTTCTGGCATTTCAGCCGTCTTCGGCCCGGCTTGCTTGAATCCTATTGATGCAATGAGCAAGGGACTCACATCTGGGTATACCCTACCACGCTTATGGTGGACAAAAACGATTCAGAAAAGGGGGTGGTGATGAACAGAGTGTCTGAATTAAGCAGACCACTCTTACCCAGTCCAAAGATCAGGGCTTGATCCATCACCGTTTTTTAGCTCACTGCACCATCCCAGCTCAGAACCTGGCTACATGCAAATTAGTCTGACCCTGGCCCAGTGCATCATGGGAACAGGGCAGACCAAACTACCAAGCCAATTCTTATACTGGGAAGGAAACAAGCTTCCGGGGACCGGTTTCTGGCATTTCAGCCGTCTTCGGCCCGGCTTGCTTGAATCCTGATGGTGCAATGAGCAAGGGACTCACATCTGAGTATACCCTTCCACGCTTTTGGTGGACAAAAATGATTCAGAAAAGGGGGTGGTGATGAACAGAGTATCTGAATTAAGCAGACCACTCTTACCCAGTCCAAACATCTGGGCTTGATCAATCACCGTTTTTTTAGCTCACTGCACCATCCCAGCTCAGAACCTGGCTACATGCAAATTAGTCTGACCCTGGCCCAGTGCATCATGGGAACAGGGCAGACCAAACTAGCAAGCCAATTCTTATACTGGGAAGGAAACAAGCTTCCGGGGACCGGTTTCTGGCATTTCAGCCGTCTTCGGCCCGGCTTGCTTGAATCCTGATGGTGCAATGAGCAAGGGACTCACTTCTGAGTATACCCTTCCACGCTTATGGTGGACAAAAACGATTCAGAAAAGGGGGTGGTGATGAACAGAGTGTCTGAATTAAGCAGACCACTCTTACCCAGTCCAAAGATCAGGGCTTGATCCATCACCGTTTTTTAGCTCACTGCACCATCCCAGCTCAGAACCTGGCTACATGCAAATTAGTCTGACCCTGGCCCAGTGCATCATGGGAACAGGGCAGACCAAACTACCAAGCCAATTCTTATACTGGGAAGGAAACAAGCTTCCGGGGACCGGTTTCTGGCATTTCAGCCGTCTTCGGCCCGGCTTGCTTGAATCCTGATGGTGCAATGAGCAAGGGACTCACATCTGAGTATACCCTTCCACGCTTATGGTGGACAAAAACGATTCAGAAAAGGGGGTGGTGATGAACAGAGTGTCTGAATTAAGCAGACCACTCTTACCCAGTCCAAAGATCAGGGCTTGATCCATCACCGTTTTTTAGCTCACTGCACCATCCCAGCTCAGAACCTGGCTACATGCAAATTAGTCTGACCCTGGCCCAGTGCATCATGGGAACAGGGCAGACCAAACTACCAAGCCAATTCTTATACCGGGAAGGAAACAAGCTTCCGGGGACCGGTTTCTGGCATTTCAGCCGTCTTCAGCCCGGCTTGCTTGAATCCTGATGGTGCAATGAGCAAGGGACTCACATCTGAGTATACCCTTCCAAGCTTATGGTGGACAAAAACAATTCAGAAAAGGGGGGGGTGATGAACAGAGTGTCTGAATTAAGCAGACCACTCTTACCCAGTCCAAAGATCAGGGCTTGATCCATCACCGTTTTTTAGCTCACTGCCCCATCCCAGCTCAGAACCTGGCTACATGCAAATTAGTCTGACCCTGGCCCAGTGCATCATGGGAACAGGGCAGACCAAACTACCAAGCCAATTCTTATACTGGGAAGGAAACAAGCTTCCGGGGACCGGTTTCTGGCATTTCAGCCGTCTTCGGCCCGGCTTGCTTGAATCCTGATGGCGCAATGAGCAAGGGACTCACTCACATCTGAGTATACCCTTCCACGCTTATGGTGGACAAAAACGATTCAGAAAAAGGGGGTGGTGATGAACAGAGTGTCTGAATTAAGCAGACCACTCTTACCCAGTCCAAAGATCAGGGCTTGATCCATCACCGTTTTTTAGCTCACTGCACCATCCCAGCTCAGAACCTGGCTACATGCAAATTAGTCTGACCCTGGCCCAGTGCATCATGGGAACAGGGCAGACCAAACTACCAGGCCAATTCTTATACAGGGAAGGAAACAAGCTTCCGGGGACCGGTTTCTGGCATTTCAGCCGTCTTTGGCCCGGCTTGCTTGAATCCTGATGGTGCAATGAGCAAGGGACTCACATCTGAGTATACCCTTCCACGCTTATGGTGGACAAAAACGATTCCGAAAAGGGGGTGGTGATGAACAGAGTTAAGCAGACCACTCTTACCCAGTCCAAAGATCAAAGCTTGATCCATCACCGTTTTTTAGCTCACTCCACCATCCCAGCTCAGAACCTGGCTACATGCAAATTAGTCTGACCCTGGCCAGTGCATCATGGGAACAGGGCAGACCAAACTACCAAGCCAATTCTTATACTGGGAAGGAAACAAGCTTCCGGGGACCGGTTTCTGGCATTTCAGCCGTCTTCGGCCCGGCTTGCTTGAATCCTGATGGTGCAATGAGCAAGGGACTCACATCTGAGTATACCCTTCCACGCTTATGGTGGACAAAAACGATTCAGAAAAGGGGGTGGTGATGAATAGAGTGTCTGAATTAGGCAGACCACTCTTACCCAGTCCAAAGATCATAGATGTTGGTCATTCCCGGATCCAAAGGCGGAGTCATTACCAGTGAGATTAAAACTCATCTTTCCCCGATCTATTAACATATGTTTAAACTGTTATTACAAAGTAGCACACGATCTCCATTTTGCTCGTGTTTTCTATATTAATGTGCCCAATTTTCATTGATCTGTGATAAAACACTATAGGTTGACCCATATGTTGAATATGAAGTATTGTTTCATTCACTTTCAAACATATAATTTCCCTTTCTGCTGCTTTGGAACGCTGACATTTGTACCAATGCTCCTCTACAGGTGAGAAATTAGACCTGCCCCACGCCCTGCAAGCAGTGGCATGGCAAGGGGGGGAGGTGAGGAGCCCCCCCTTCCCCCACCCCAAACTGCGGCTGTCGCTCGCGGGGGCAGCAAGAGCAGGAATCACCAGCACCCCCTCCACGCTCTTACATTCGGAGGCTGCGGGCGGCCTAAGGCAGGGGCCGCCATGGGCAGCGAAAGGCCTAGCTATGCCACTGATGTTGTTGACCACCACTGTGAGGGCTGACTCAGTGCTATGCGCCTTTCGGAAGCCATGCTGAGAGGGGTCAAGCAGGCAGGTCTTATCCAGAAAGGCGCTAAGATGGAAATTCAGATGAGCCTCAAACATCTTAGCAGGAGCGGGAAGAAGGGAAATGGGACGAAAGTTCTTCAGAATTCCAGGATCCAAGGAGGCCTTTTTTAAGAGGGGCTTAATGATGGCAGTCTTCCAGGAAGCTGGAAACTCCCCACTGGAGATGGCCATATTCATAACTTCCAGCAAAGGGGGAAGTAAAGTATCCCTGCAGTTTTTTAGGATTTTAAGGGGACAGGGATCAAGGGGAAATCCTGACTTAATCGAATCTAGAAGTTTATCTAGGGCCTCAGTCGTGAGGAGGGGAAAATTGGAGTAAGTGTCATTGGGAGCTGGGGTGTAGTCTAGGCTGGAAGGGGGAGCATGAGTGAGATTGTGAGTCTGGAGAGCTGTGTGAATATCCAGGATTTTAGTATGAATGAAGGTGGAGATCTGATCACAGAGTTCTTGAGAGGGACCTTTGGGATTGGGATGTTGAAGAAGAGATAAGATATCTACCACCTTAAAGAGATCACCCGGGGAGGTGAGGGATGAGGTTAACTTGGAAAAGTAGGTTTGTTTTTCGGCCAGCACCGCCGCTTTGTAGCTCCTAAGGAGATTTGTATGCTTGATCCATAGGTCAGCATCTGGCTGGGCTCTCCAGAGCCTTTCTTGCCTCCTACACTCCTGTCTCCGTAGTCTAAGAGTTTCTGAGTACCAGGGCGCTGACGGGCGTTTCCTGGCACAATAGTGGGATTTAAGCGGGGCTAGGGTGTCCACGGCCCTAGAAATGGTACTTGCGAGCTCACGGGCAGTGGTACAATATCCTGAGAGGGGGAGGCTTGAAGCTGGCAATAAGAGGGCCAAGTGATTCATTAGACAGGCCCCTATAGTTCCCCTTTAGAACCCAACAATTCATGTCCGTGGGAGGAGCAGGAAGAGAACCTGAAACAAATTCCAGGGGGACTGCTTTGTGATCCAACCAGGAGAGAGGCAAAGGGGAGCCAATCTCTAACCTGGGATCATTAGTAAACACCCCATCTAAGATGTGGCCAGCAGAATGGGTAGGAGATAGCACTTTTTTGGAGAGGCTGAGAGAAGCAAGTGAGTCAACAAGGGATGTAGTGTCGGCCGAGTTGAGATTTTCTAAATGAAAATTAAAATCTCCAAGAATAGTCAGGGAAGGCCTATTAATGAATGGTTCGATTACTTCAAGTAGATCGGCGGCAAACAAAGACCTAGAGCCCGGGGGTCTGTAGATAAGGATACCGGCAAAGTTTTCTTTCGGGGAGGTACTAAGAGAGAAGAAAAGAGCCTGAAAGGACTTCTGGGGGAGGGGAGGGGCTCCATACGACAGGTAAAAGAGTTCTTATATACAATGCCCATTCCACCCCCTCTACGATCCTCTCTATCATGTCTCACCATGGCATAACCATCGGGAAGGGCGTTAATCAAGTCGGGGCCAGCTGAATCCGAGCCCCACGTTTCGGTGACAAAGACCCAGGAAGGTTTTCTTTCCAAAACAAAATCTCGGAAAGCAAAGTTGTTACTAACCAAGGAACGAGCATTAATAAGGAAGCCCACTTCTTTAGAGGGGGGGTTCCTGTATCCCCTCGATCTTAAATGACTTTGCGGCATAATCACGATTTGACGGACTAGGATTGATCGTGCAGCTGCAAATAAAACCATGATGCAATTGCTCGGGAAGCAGTGTATAATGGCACGCTTGCCGGGGGGGTCTGAGAGATATAAGAGAGCCAAACAGATCCCCATGGTCATCAGGAGAAGTGATAAGGGGCTGGGCAGCATGGCGCTGACTGGCGCATACGGGCAGGACTCTGGCATGACTCCGGCTAGAGTCCGGCCCGTCCGCTATGCGCGTCCGCTGCGCGCAGAAGACGGTCGTCCCCTCTTATGGCAGCGGTGCAGCCGTTCCACATGGCTAAATAAAACATTGGCAAAACATTGGCAAAGCCAATAGCTGTGACCAGAACATCCTAACCCTTTATTTGATTCATCCCAAACTCCACATTTCGGTTCTTTCTTTTTCGCTACCCAGAGTTCCCCATTTCTTTTCTCTTTGATTTTTTATGTGCTCGCTGATCCTCTTTTTCTTTTTTCTTAAATCCTTACATATCTTCTTTTTTCCCTTCTCAGTCCCTCCTTCTCTCGTGCTTTCCTTTATTGATTTTCGTATCTTTGTTTCTCTTTCCTGCACTGCGCTGCTCAGACACCATGGGCCTCATTTATGAGGCGGTGCGTCACTTTTACGCCGACGGTGCGTCACTTTTTGTGATGCACCAGTGGCGTAAAAAATGCGCCTTGTTGCGCCATATTTACAAAGTGAAGCATCTAGGTAGATGCGTCACTTTGTAAACCCCTGCACCAAATTATACCTGCGCCAGGTATAATGTATGCAAGGGGGGCATATTGACGCAAGGAAGGGTCGTAGAAGTGACGCAGTGAAATCTATGAGATTTCACTGCGTCACTTTTAGGACGCCGTTCCATCAAAATCTTGCGCCTGCCTCACAGCAGGCGTAAGACTGACGCAGGCCCTTTCACATGGGGCTTGCCCCATGTGAAAGGACGCATTGCTGGAGTTGCGTCACTTTTGTGACATACTCCAGCAATGCGTCACTTTTGCGCTTACAGATTCGTCAGAAATACTGACGTATCTGTAACTCCTTGCGACATGATGCGTCATACATTAAATATGACGCATCAGGAATGTCGCAAGGAGTGCGCACTGAGAAGTGATGCATCGCTGCTTTCACGCAGCGATGTGTCATTTCACATAAATGAGGCCCCATGTGTTGTTGAAAAGACAAGTCGTGCCTCGCCAGGAGCCGGGTGAGGTGAGCAGTGCCCAGGCAGCTGTCTGCAGCATATTAGGACACAGCACAGCTTTGCCTCATTTTGTAACTTTGCACAGCACAGCACTTACATACCTTTCATCTACTGTCAGACACCGCTTACCCTGCGAAATCGCCCACCATTTACTCTGCACAGTCACACTGACATTGCATTGGCAGTCAGATACTGCTCGTCCACCACTCACACAGTGCTTACTCTGCACTCACACACCATTGTCATACCCGTCACCCACAACCCACACCTCTCACCCTGAACTCAGACCGCTCATCCTGCACTTATGCTATTGGCATATCGCTCACCCTATACTCACACACATCTTACCTTGAACAGGGTAACATCGCTCACCCTGTACACTCACACAATTCTCATTCTGCACTGAACACACATCAATCACCGTGCATTGAGGCACATTCACCCTACACTCAGTTAATTTTCAACCTTCATTCATGCACCACTCACCCTGCACAGAGAGCACTCACACCATTCTCCATTCACTCATACACTGCCCCCTCACCTCTTATTATTAATCCCATAGGCAAAACCTGGTGCATTTACCAATGCTTGTTTCTTTCCGATTCTTTGTCTGATTCAAAGTCTGACGATAAACAATAAGTTCAGTTAAGTAAGCAGTGGTTCACACCAGAGACTTTCCATGGGCAGAGACGGGCTCGAGATAGCAACTGTGCTCTGAATGTTCTCTCGATGTTGGGGTGTGGTTGAGTTTTGCAGGCGTGGTCAGTCTCTTTAGTGTTCACCCTCCCGCGCGCCCATGTGATGCTTTTGAAAGACCATTTTAAAGCCCTTTTGTGGCTTTGAAGGGACATGAACAACTGCAAGTAACAATACCTCTCGTGCCTGCATTTGAGTTTCTTGGAATGTCTTTCATCATCTATTTCTGCACAGAAGGTAGGATTTCTCAAAATGTAGGCCAAACAAAGGCGGGGGTTATGTATGTAGGTATGTTTTGGTATTTCTAAAGCACAAACCTCGCTGGCTAGCAACAGAGAGCAGTAAAGGAAAAGTATAGTGGTGCTGTTGGTGGGAACTTTGAGCGACATTATGTACTCTCCCTCCCATTAATTACCAAAGTAATTTCAACTAATTCATGGAGTTGCTGGGCAGAGAATATACACATTCGGATCCCACATGGCTAAGGTTACATCGCCCCGTAGACAGCAGAGCTATTTCAGAAAGCACATGCTCAGGAACCATACAGCAGAGCGTTCTTGCAGACTCACAGATCTTGCAGACTGTATTTTATGACATATCTGGCAGTTTGACAAAAAATACATTTCTTACTTTTTTAACAGAAATGATAGTGCATAGGCTTTGTAAACTTCACTGGTGCTGGTACATACATCAGAGCTATACCTAAAGTGACACTGAAAGTACAGGGGGTTGCTTTATACGTTTATAGACCTCTCAGGTGGCTTGCCTTATCCTTATCAGGTACAACAAGGGGTACTTTATTCCATATAATACTTATTTACACCATCACCTGCCTTGGTGCATAGCTCTTTCCAATGAAAGAGCGAGCATGTTTGAAACATAAAGCAGAAATATAAAACCTCTAGTTCAAAATTAAACACTTTAAAAACATGTTAGATATTTGTTGCAAACAGTTCAATACAAGGCAGTTGTTAAAAAAGAAAAACTGCAGTAGCTAGTAAAATGTAGAAATGCAGAAATATTTAAGCTTTTATCTATCTAAGGAGTTCACATTTTCACATTTGTAGGAATGAGATGGTTAGTCGTTGCGTTGTTACTGTCACTGGCAGCATGGCCGGGGCAATGTGTGGTGAAAGCTGCAGTAGCCTCCTGACGAGAGACCTGGCACTTATTTGTTTACAAATTAGCACTGTAAATGAATGGCTGTATTATATTGGTGTGGTGCAAAGGTAGTTCTAATGTATTAGGAGCCAAAAGACCATTCATGGCACTTGAAAAAGGAGAAAGAGACCAATTTGGCAGAGAACAAAAAGAAATAGGCATATCCAAGCTGGCACAATTATTAGGGAGAACCATGCCAAGACAGCCTTTCACAAGGAGCAATCATGGAAGGTCAATGCCAGTACGGTCAAACAATTATTGAGTATCTCATCTAATGACAAATCAGGAGGTTTCAGGATTGCCTTGGAGCAGGTTGTATATGAGAGGATGCACTTCAGGTGGCTTGAATCAGCAGCAGTTGCGCATTATCAGGTAAGGGGAAGAAGGTGATGGCTGATCTCCCCTTCTGTGTGAAGATATCATCCCAGGCTATCTCAAACAGAAAAACATACTAGCTATGTAATAAAGCAAACAACATTTTTCTCCTAAAGAGTGGTAAGCATAAACTATAACACAACAATAAAAATTGATATCAAAAAGGTTTTTTTTAATTTAAAAAGAGAAAGTGATTTCACATTTGTATCTTCTATACACAATACATTGATATAAAACATATATTTTTAAGCATAAAACATATTTGATTAAAAAACGTTCAATAGACAATATTGTTGTTTTGTGTATTAATACTGCGGCTGTAGTCTGCCAACGCGTTTCGACACGGCGTCATGTCTTCCTCAGGACAAATTATTTTGCAGCCAAATACTCTAAAAAGAACAATACATTTTCAGTTTTTTTGTTCATATATATAAAGTGTTATATTGCATGATCATATTTTGTTTACTTATCGCAAAAAGAGAGAGCTTTCTCTTGGAGTGCTGATTTTTATCCATTTCTTTATAGGCAATGCCTATCTCTCTAAACATAGCATAGTATTGGATTTATTTAAAGAATATTTCATAGGAGGTACATAGGAAGAAGAGGGATTTTAAGAAGGCAGATCCTCAAAGACCAGAGTACATATTCATTTTGTTCAACAAATGACATAGATAGAATGATATCTTTCTTATATACAGTTATTGTCTTACATTTGATATGACGGCCACTTTTATTAGACCCTTAGATAAAAACATGTTGATCACATTTTGGTCAAAAACTCATAATGAGTTACATCAATGCCTTGTAAACCTTGTAAACCTTTCAAAGAAACCTATACTCTAAACCATAGAGTATTTCTTTTCCCAAAACATTAAGGAAAAAGAAATACAAAGACGATGGAAAAAGGAAAAATGGAAAAAAGTTCCAAGGATAAGAGAAAGTGTATTCATGTTTTATCCGTGGCCAGTATATAACGTAAAGTGGAGCTGACTAAATTTTTATTCCAATCATTAGACTATTTATTTATTTGCTATCGAGGGAGCCATAGAGGCTCCCATACTGACTCCCTTTGTCTGAAGAAATAGATACTCCCCAAATTCAAAAAAGTTTTCTTTCAATACCAAGGTAAGGCATTCTTTTATGAAATTGCTAGAGCATGGAATCTGATGTTTATCAATAAACCACAAAGTTGTTTCTATAGCTCCTGCTTGTGGAATGTTACTGTATAGCGACTCAATATCAAGAGTCACTAGAATGTCTCTTTGTTGGTTAAATGGGAGATTTTCAATTTTCTTTATAACATCACCCGTATCTTTAATGTAGGATGGTGAGAGTGAAATGTATGGGCGAAGTATATTATCCAAATATTTAGAGATGGCTTCCAAAGGGGTTCCTATCGTCGATACAATTGGGCGATAGGGAGGATCTTTCTGATTTTTATGAATTTTCGGTAACCCATATATACATGATACCTTTCTTTCAGATTTACTTAAGAACTCAAATTCTTTATTATTCATTATTCCTGCATCTAATGCCCTAGTTGTTATTCTATTGATTGTTTTCACTATCCTCTCTGCGGGGTTTAGTTTGATTTTTTTTATAAAAAGTCTCATCATTTAGCATCTCTAGCATTTTAGTTTCATACAAAGCAGTGTCTATCAAAACTATCCCTCCTCCTTACATTTCACTCTCACCATCAGATTCCATGCTCTAGCAATTTCATAAAAGAATGCCTTACCTTGGTATTGAAAGAAAACTTTTTTGAATTTGGGGAGTATCTATTTCTTCAGACAAAGGGAGTCAGTATGGGAGCCTCTATGGCTCCCTCGATAGCAAATATATACATGACTGCATTTGAAGCCAAACATATCTTCAATGAAATAGCCCCTTTCTTCGAGTCTGTTTCCCATTGGTTTCGATACATAGATGACATCTTCTTTGTGTGGACCAATGGGGAACAGACTCTGGAGGAATTCCTTCTATGGCTAAACAAAGCAGATGAAAACCTTAGGTTCACTGCCCATACTAACAGAAAAGAAGTAGAGTTTCTTTACATCTACATTAGGAACAATGAGGGAGTCCTAGGGGTGGATCTATACACTAAGCCCACCGCTAGAAATACTCTCCTACATTTTAACAGTTACCACCCCAAATGTCAGTAAGACAGCATTCCTTTTTCCCAATTCCTAAGGGTTAGGCGCAATTGCACCAACCTAAAAGATTTTGACACCCAATCTGAAACTATGAAGACAAAATTCCTTCAAAGATGGTACCCACGTCGTCTGGTTAGAGAGGCTTATAAGAGAGCCAGGTTTTACGACCGAGATGCACTCCTAAATTCGGAAAAACTCAGAACAGACCCAAAGTTAGTCTGTATAACTAAACATTCAACTTTAGACTCTACAGTGAGGCAAATAATCAACTCAAATTGGTATTTGTTAAATTTAGATAACACTCAAAAAATAGCAAAACCAATGTAGGCACACGGGCGAAACAAAAATTTGAAAGATCAGATTGTCCGTTCCCGATTCACCAAAAGAACAGAAAATCCACCCTTTGTGCAGAGATCATTTGACACAACCAATGCAGTGAAAGGCACCTCCCGGTGTGGCTCATGCAAGTCTTGCAATAGTATTCTGACTGGAGAAACAATGACCTTCAACAACGTTAACATACAAGCTAAGGAATTGTGGACATGCAACACTCAAAATATCATCTATCTGATTATATGTCCTTGTAAATTAGGATATGTAGGGGAGACAGCAAGATCTGTGAAAACCCGTATGACTGAACACTTATCAGCAATAAAAACAAAAAAGCTGACAGCTCCATTGGTCAATCATTTTGTAGATTTCAGACATTCTCCCGACGAAATAAAATGGCGAATTTTAGAGAAGATTCACATACCCAATAATATGGGTGGTGATAAAATAAGAAAAAAACGGGAAATATACTGGATATTTACCCTTAATACTTTCAATTATGGTCTGAACCAGGAATGCCCCTGGGAGAATGCCATAATATAAAATAGCTGATCTATTAATACAGGGAATCAATGATTAAAGTAGGTTGATATCTGAATATAAGTAGTTTTCTGACAACAAGTAGTTTGCTGACAACAATCAGCTAATATATAAAGAAATGAAACTTTGAGTATTTAGAGTAAGATGTTATTGTAAACATAAGTAGTTTTCTGACAAGAATCGGTTAATATAAGAGTACAACTTTAAAGAGGGGCGGGGCTCAGAATGTTTGTCATCAGAAACCCACAGTATAAATACCA
Organism: Lissotriton vulgaris; assembly: GCF_964263255.1. Classification (NCBI taxonomy): domain Eukaryota; kingdom Metazoa; phylum Chordata; class Amphibia; order Caudata; family Salamandridae; genus Lissotriton; species Lissotriton vulgaris. Next base: position 213,188,901 of record NC_141686.1, read on the forward strand.
ATAGGAAGGCGGTTGACAAATCCCTTCCTTGAAACCCATTACCGGTACCTGGTGAGATTGTGAGAACAGAGAACATTTTGCAGGTAAGCGTTACTCTGTCCCTGGCCCTCGCTCCTTAAGCATTTGGTTAGTTTAAAAATAGAGGGACATTAAAATATTAATTTCCTGCCACTATATTTTTAGAGATCCCCTTAAGAAGAATATCACGTCTTCTTGGACGTCTTTGTAACGTCACGCATTTATTCCAACACTCTAGAAGACGGGTTTGTTTATCAACGCGAGAGGTCCTTGAAATATACGAGACCTTGGATTTGCTCCCGCGAAAAAAGTATCTGTTAAGGTAGGAAGACGCTACAAAATGAGAATGGCGTTGATGATAATTTTTTTAATAGATAGGAATACTCATTATAGTTTTTCTTTTTATCTATATAGGGTCACAATAGGAATATTTATTTGATTTGCAACACTCGGCTTGTACTGTTCTGAGCGATCCATTCACCATCATTACCCGGTGGTTACTGACTTCATTAACCGTTCCGCTTTACTTTGAAAGCCTACCACGAGGCGGTAAGGAACCTAATAGCAATTTGAACTGACAAGACTTTTTGTAATCTGATCGTAATGTGTGACATTGAACCGTAACTCAACATGTAATCATATCTCTTAATAGAGAACACAGGTCTACCTTAAAAAAAGAAATAGACGCTACATATTTTAAACTGCAATGAGTGAGATGGGAGCAGTGAAATCTGGATAAAAAGGTAACGCGATATGATATAAACAAGGGATCGCGATTATACAAATTAATAGCTTAGTTTTAACTAAATGAAACTTGAATAGAAGAAAGACCCAGAAATGTTGTCTTGTCCTTTCAGATTTCACATACCACGAAATAGAATTTCAAAGGTGCCTCACTCTTCGCTGCAACTACACGAAGATTTTGAAGTTCCTTTAAATAAATAAAGTTTATACAAGGTAAAGAAAAGGAATAAATTTGTAAGCTTGTTAGACGATGAGAGAAAATAGATGAAAATGAAATATTAAAGATATTAGAATACAAATAAATAAATAGTCTAATGATTGGAATAAAAATTTAGTCAGCTCCACTTTACGTTATATACTGGCCACGGATAAAACATGAATACACTTTCTCTTATCCTTGAAACTTTTTTCCATTTTTCCTTTTTCCATTGTCTTTGTATTTCTTTTTCCTTAATGTTTTGGGAAAAGAAATACTCTATGGTTTAGAGTATAGGTTTCTTTGAAAGGTTTACAAGGTTTACAAGGCATTGATGTAACTCATTATGAGTTTTTGACCAAAATGTGATCAACATGTTTTTATCTAAGGGTCTAATAAAAGTGGCCGTCAAATCAAATGTAAGACAATAACTGTATATAAGAAAGATATCATTCTATCTATATCATTTGTTGAACAAAATGAATATGTACTCTGGTCTTTGAGGATCTGCCTTCTTAAAATCCCTCTTCTTCCTATGTACCTCCTATGAAATATTCTTTAAATAAATCCAATACTATGCTATGTTTAGAGAGATAGGCATTGCCTATAAAGAAATGGATAAAAATCAGCACTCCAAGAGAAAGCTCTCTCTTTTTGTGATAAGTAAACAAAATATGATCATGCACTATAACACTTTATATATATGAACAAAAAAACTGAAAATGTCTTGTTCTTTTTAGAGTATTTGGCTGCAAAACAATTTGTCCTGAGGAAGACACCACGCCGTGTCAAAACGCGTTGGCAGACTACAGCCGCAGCATTAATACACAAAACAACAATATTGTCTATTGAACGTTTTTTAATCAAATATGTTTTATGCTTAAAAATATATGTTTTATATCAATGTATTGTGTATAGAAGATACAAATGTGAAATCACTTTCTCTTTTTAAATTAAAAAAAACCTTTTTGATATCAATTTTTATTGTTGTGTTATAGTTTATGCTTACCACTCTTTAGGAGAAAAAATTTGTTTGCTTTATTACATAGCTAGTATGTTTTTCTGTTTGAGATAGCCTGGGATGATATTTTCACATTGTACCTTTTCCCTGACCCAGGATCTTTATCCTTATCAGGGGGCCCTTGATATACTACAAAACTGATCTCCCCTTCTGGCCACAGAGAGCAAGTAGGGGTCACACTCAGGTTGGGGCCACATCACCAGGAGCTTCACTCAAAGGTCTGGGACTGGTGTCTCTTTCCGCAGAATTATTGGGTCTGAATTTGATGGGCCAAGTATATCCGTGCCCATGGATACAGGAGAACTCTCATCTTGTCATCCCGCCACATGCCTCGCATAATGATTGACTTCATCTGAAAATCATTATCAATTTGTGTAACTCCTTGCAATTGAGAAGTTAGCTAGATTTGTGTAAAATATAAATGCATGGACCAACTAGTGTGCTGGAGAAATCACTCTCTATATGTAAGTGTGAAGAAATTTTGTCATTCCTAATTTTAGAAGATGAATGAAGGTTAGTGGTCATATTTTAATAAATGTAGACTCTCGGTAGAAGGCCTACTGTCAATATCTGCAAGGACCATATTAGCTATTTGTTTGTAGAAAAGGGATCTCAAAACGAAGATTTTAACCAATACTCAGCTGTTTAGCTTTAGCAGACAAGTCATCTGACTGGGCTTCTTGTTTTATTTTTATTTCAGAATATATAAATGAAGTGGCTGCAAAAGAAAGATGGGTCTCAGGAAAGCTGACAATTGTTCATGGAGTGCCCATCCAGAATGGGAATTTGCATAAGAACGGTAATTATTTATGCATCTTTGAAATCATTTTCATGAAATTGTACATGTAAGCTAAGATTTGTGGTTACCTGCTTAAGAAAGATATTTGAAACTGAGTTGATAGCATCAGTAGTGTTTAATTATTTTATAAATGCCAGGAAGTGGCGATTCAGGGTCTGATGTGTATATTTAATTTACTACTTGATACCAGAGGCAAAGAAGCTGTCAGGAAGCGCCCCCTGCTGGCAGCCCTCAGGAGGGAGGAAAGGGAATCCGATGAACCCCGGACTTCTCTGTGTAACAGTTGAAAGCAGAGACAGGTGATTTTGGAGCCATGCATAACCTCAAATTATAGATAGGTAAAAAGTGAAATACGGGGATATTTTTCACCACGGGGTTATGAATGACATAATAAACAACTCAAGCTTCATTCTCGTTGTCTATTTGATGTCACTTAGAACCCTTTGTTGAAAACATCCCATACTCCACTGTTCCCAATTTATAATTCTATATTTCACGGATCGAAGTACTTCCTGTATGACTAAATACAAATATAGTTACATTTTAAAATAATGAATCTTTTTCCAGTGGAACACACGGAGGAGATCGTATGACGCTACCGTGTGTATTACCAATAGTAAATGTAAATATAACATGATTTTAATGTTCTACAATATCCAAGGCTTCACAACAACTACTCAAAAGGTGTGGGGCCGGCCAACTTTGTAATGAGTGTTATGTTCCTGCACCTCAACATCCTGCCGGAACTCCTGGTCTATCCCTTCTATTGAGAAAAGCAGTTTTAACCTCTGGTTCATCTCTAAAACTAGTTTCTCTTGCCACAGACATAAATGTTATGTTAAAGAGCTTTATAGAGCGCTCATTTACCTGGCGATGTCTTGGCGCTAGCTTCACTCGAAAACAACTGGAATGAAAGTCTTAATTATTACTATTTAAAATGCTTTATTGAGATAATAAAACAATGTAAAACATCAACACAAAGTCTAAAAGAAAGAGCAGGAAATTAATAATATAAGTCAGGAATAATAAGGCAGTAATATGCAAAATCCTTATGAAATAAGATTATACTAAGTGGAAATGCATTTTAGAGGTGGTTTTCTAAAAAGTAAAGGAAAAGGAAGAAAGGGAAAACAAAGAAGAGAAAAGAAAAAGAGAAGAGAAGAGAAAAGAAACAAGGGCAAAAGAGACGAGTCCTAAAAGGTAAAATGCATAGAAAAAATACATACAAGAAGAAACAAATATTAATAACAATAGAGAGCAATGCATAAAATCTTAACAATAAAAATTAAGTGGACTGCCAAGATAAAAAGTTAGTTAAAGGTAACCAAAGTAAATCTCTTTTAATCAACAAAACAGTGGTAGTGGCGTATGCTTTGTCCATTCTGTGGTGATGACAAAGTAAGTTCCACCATGCTTGAAAGGAGATTTTTGAAGTGTCCTTCCAATTAGAGGTAATAATCTGAAAAGTGATTGCTAAAAATAAATTGATAAAATTACCAGAGTCTCTGTAATTAACAAATGCAGGTGAGAGGTTACCAAGAAAGATATATTCAATGTGGAAAGTAATGTTAGACAAAAAAATGTCATTTAGTATGGAACAAATGTTAGACCATAGGTCGGCTATTAGGGGACAATGAAAGAACATATGAAAAAGGTCACTCTTAATGTGAGGGCATGACCAGCATTTAGAAGAGTCCAGCAATTTAAATCTATGGTGGTCAGTGGGGGTAAGAAATAACCTATTATAAAAATAATATAAGGTCTGGGTTGTACTAGCCGAGCGAGAGGTAGTGTGAATCCTGGACCAGAGGGAATCCCAGGTATCTACAGAAATGTCAATACCCAAATCTGTTTCCCAAAGGAGTTCTAAAGGAGATTTAGTTCTAGTTGGAGGGGAATGGGAAATCAATTTGTAAATAGTAGCTGCTTTAAATTGAGTTGAGAATTCAATGGGAGTAAAGGAGGGAAGTATATGTTCAGGAGAGGAGTTGGGACTGGGAATTGTGGGGAAATAATAAGAGGTGAGAGTTTCCTTAAGAATGCCATAGCGAAGGGAATAATGTGGGGAAAATATCATTAGGAGATTGGAGTTCAGAAAAAGATAAAAAAGAGTCATCCTTCTTCCAGTGTTGGGGAGTAAGAATTCCTTTATCAATCCACTCCTTCCTGAATAAGGCGCGATTATTAATCTTAACATTTTTGTTATACCAAAGAGGGATATCAAAAGAGCGACTGTTAGAAGAAAAATGTGCAGGAAGCGAGGAAAAAACTAAAGCCTTAGAGTGAACAAGAGTGGGGAAGGACATGCCTTTTGGAGGTAAGGACACCTGAATGGCAGAAAGAAGAGAAAAAGGAGAGCACGGGGCCTGTTCCAAGGTGCCCCACGTCGTTGTTGGTGCAATATTGGAATTGGAAAGAAAGGTCCAAATTTGTTTCAAAGAGAAGGCAGAGTGATATTGTCTAATATTAAGAAAGTTAACCCCTCCTAAATTTTTAGGGAGTCAAAGGCGGGCCAAAGAGATTCTAGGTTTACGATTATCCCGATTATTCCACCTCCTCCTTCTGTGACACCCGGTTCACTTCTCCTGTGCCGATCTGCTGTTCTCTTCCACCCCGCCTCCTTCCTTAACTCCCTGTTTTCTTCTCATATGCTGATCTGCTGCTCTCTTGAAACCCACCTCCTTCTTTAACTTCCTGTTCTCTTCTGCTGTGCTAATCTGCTGCTCTCTTCCACCTCACCTCCTTCTTTAACTCCCTGTTCTCTTATCTTCTCCTGTGCTGATCTGCTGCTCTCTTCCACCCGCCTCCTTCTCTAACTACCTGTTCTCTTTTCTTCTCTTCTCTACTCCTGTGCTGATCTGTTGCTCTCTTCCATCCCACACGCCACGCAGTTAAGAAAATTAGCTTCCTCTTGTAAATTTGCCACTTCAATTGATGAAAGAATTAGAGATCAGTTCATGGTTGGTTGTAATATCGAAAAGGTTCGAGATGAACTATGGTTAAAAGATGAACCATCTTTAGATGAGGTCTTACAACTAGCCAAAAGAGTTGAACATTCCCTAAAGTGCGTAGATACCTTGAATAAAGACAAACAACCCGCTGTTCATGTTGTTAAGAAAACGGTGGCTGACTCACAAAAACCTTCTGGGTTTACTAATCCTTCAAATTCTAAAAAGAAACCCTTTGTACCTAAATGTTTCAGGTGTGACAAAATTGGTCATTATGCGAATGACACGAAATGTCCTGCTTTTAATGCTGTTTGTTCAAAATGCAAAAAGAAAGGTCATTTTTCCATGTTATGCAAAAGTAAAACCCCTTCCACTTCTATAAAATTCGTTGAAGATGAATGTCTAGAGGAAGATTTTGTCTGTGGACAAGTTATTGTTCAAGTCACATCCACAGCTGATCTTAGAAACTGTCCTATTGACACCATTGAAATTGAGGGTGAATCAACGGATGTTCTCTTTGACTCTGGTGCCAAAATAACTATTATTTCTAGAAGTTTTTATTTGGGTAAGTTGTCCAACAAGACTCAATTATCTAGAGCTGACATTCGTCCGTTAGCTTATGGAGGTAAACTTATTCCTCTTATGGGATGCTTTACAGGTCGAATTGAGTACAAAAGTCGTTATACTGTTGGCAAGATCTATGTTTCGCAGAAGGGTGATAGTATAATCAGTTGGTTCCACCAGGGTGATCTTCACATAATGTTGGATCCCAGTGGTCCCAATCCCATAATACTTAAAGAGCTTGTCAACTCTGTCCAAATTGATTCTAATGTTGAGTTATTGTCACGCATCAAAATGCAATTTCCTAAAGTATTTAGAGGTGAATTAGGGTGCCTCAAAGACTTCAAACTTGAAATTCCACTAAGACCTGGTTCTCAACCCTATGCTTGCAAGCCTAGACCTGTTCCCATTTCCCTCAGGGATGAGATAAGTGAATTGGAAAAATTAAAGTTGGGTTGGATCATTGAAGAAGTTACAGGGACTGATTGGATTGCGCCCGTAGTGGCCGCACGCAAACCCAATGGTTCTTTGCGTCTATGCATTGATTTGAGGCAGTTAAATAAGTGTGTTATCAGTGACAGATACCCTCTTCCTAACATCTCTGATCTTTTGACTAAAGTGGCAATGCAAAAATATTTAGCACGTTAGATTTAGCTTCTGCTTACCACCAGATTGAGCTAGAAGAGTCTTCAAGAAATCTTACATCTTTTATCACTCCCTTTGGGACTTTTAGATTCGTCAGAATGCCCTTTGGCCTTGTTTCAGCGGCGTCTGTATTCCAGCGCATTATGGAGAAGGTTCTCAAAGGTTGTGAGAAAGTATGTGTTTACCAAGATGACATTCTCGTATTTGGTAAGAATGATGTTGAGCATGAATCTATCCTGTTTGATGTACTTAGTAGACTTGAAAGGGCCAACCTCACCATCAAGATTGACAAGTGTCATTTTGGTGTCTCATCAATTCATTATTTAGGTCACACAATTTCAAAAGATGGTATTGCACTTAAGGCCAACTTGGTGGATACAATTGTTAAGATGCCCCCCCCCCCCCTTCCTCCAGAGAAGAATTGATGAAATTCTTTGGTATGTTAGAATATTATAATAAGTTTGTTAAAGATTTTGCCAGTCAGTGTGTAGGTCTAAGAAGTTTGTTAAAAAAGGGGTCTGAATTCATTTGGAATGACACTTGTGAGTCTGAATTTCAGACGTTAAAAAAGGGACTTGAGAAAGCTCCCAATCTTCGAAGCTTTGACCCTCAAAAGATTTCTATTCTTACTACCGATGCCAGTCTCAAAGGACTTGGTTCTGTTCTCCAACAAGAGAATGACGGAGTCTTAGATACCATTATGTTTGCCTCACGTGGTCTTAAGGACCCTGAAACTCGTTATTCCGTTATTGAACGGGAGGCTCTGGCTGTATATTGGTCTGTCAAAAAATTCAAGAAATTCTTGTGGGGAAGTAAGTTCATAATCAAGACTGATCACTAGCCTCTATGCGAGATTTTCTCAAAAAAAGGTATTGATTTAGTATCCAGTAGAATAACCAGATGGGTTATTGCACTTCAGGAATTTGATTTCACTATAAAATATATACCAGGTGTTCAGAATTGTGTGGCTGACACCTTGTCAAGGCTTGTTGACATTTCAAAGGACGTACCTTTAGATGATGACTGTGAGGAAGATAAATATCAAGTTTGCCCAGTTTCTGTTGAAGTCATTGATGAATCTGAGTGGCGTTCTAAATTATCATCTGATCCTGTTCTCTCTGAGGTGATGTCTCTCCTAGAGAAGGGTTGGCATTCTAAGAAACAGGGATGTGTTGAGTGTGCGAAATTCTGGGGGGTGAAAGACGAATTGGCTGTTTGTAATGATTTGTTGGTTCGTGGGACTAGATTGGTTCCTCCCTCTGAATTACGCAAAAACATCATTGATCTGGCTCATGAGTCACACTCTGGTATGACAAAAACTAAGGAAAGAGTTCGCTCATCCTACTGGTGGCCAGGCATGGACTTGCACATTGAGCGTATTATCAGAGATTGTGTGGTTTGTAACCTGAGTGATAAATCCAAAGTTGTAAGAGTACAACCCATGATCATTAGAGATCTCCCGTGTGGGCCGTGGAAAGAGGTTTCATTTGATATCCTTGGCCCCATTTACTCTGATGGGCAGCAAACATTCGTTTTCGTATTAATGGATTTATTTTCCAGATGGCCTGAGATACACTTCACTTCAAACATTGAGACTAGCAGTGTTATAAGATTCCTAGAGACCCTCTTTGCCAGGGAAGGATTCCCACAATCGTTGCTCACTGATAATGGGGTTCAATTAGTTTCCAGGGAAATGGAGTATTTCTTACTCAGGTGTGGTATAATTCATAAAAAATGTGCTCTTTACCACCCAGAAACCAATGGCGTGGTGGAGAGATTTAACAAAGTACTCAAAGAAACCATCTCTTGGGCTAAAGGGGTGGGCCTCAATTGGAAAGAACAAGTTCTCAAAAAGGTTGAAAACTATAGATTCACTCCTCACTCCTCCACTGGTAAATCGCCCTTTGTCCTTTTTAGGGGTAGGTCCCCTTGTACTTTGTTAGAACCAACATGGGTAAGAGATTTGAGCGATGAAATTGCTAGTTGTTCCAAGGATGGTGATTCGAGTAATGAACTTAATTGGCAAGAGAAAGAGATTTTGAAATCCTCCAACAGAAAACTCTATTTCGATTCCAAGCATGCTGTTAAAGCAACGCCTGTGAAGGTTGGTGACATGGTAGTTGTTAAACTTCTTGGTAAAAAAATCAAATTCTCTGAACCAATAAAAGTAATAAAAGTCTTTAAGAATGCTGTGAGGACTTTAGACCATAGAATATGGAACTTAAATAGAATTTGTGTCTTATCTGATAATCACCAGTCTCCTGCTCTTGAGCTTAAAATGGGTGCTGATGGCTCCCGACTTGACACAAATCATGAAGTTCCTAAAGTGTGTCGACATTCTTCCAGGACCACCAAGAGACCTTCTCATTTAAAAGACTATGTTTCTTGATGAAAGCTTTCTTGTTTACCTATTGTTTTACAATTTTATTTGTTCCTTCTTTTGCTTGTTTTGTTTTTTTATGGGGGGAAGATGTGTAGCATCCTCTCTCTCTGATTCACACTGTATGTATGATGTCATGTATTCTATTTGGTTGCCACAGCTACTAGAATGTATCTTTACAAGCTGTGGGCAGTTTTACTTTGAGCTTGGATGAGATCTGGATGTGTCTCCTTATACTCCAATAAACCTGAGCTCCTATTCAACTCAACCTTGCTTCTGCTGGGGCTATCCGTGTAGACACTCACGGAATTGTTTACATTTGAGAGTGAGTAATTGCTTTCACGAGCGCACCATCGAGCTCTGTTTATTTCCAAAGACACTTGCTTTCACGAGCGCAAGCACCTTCGAGGATTGTCAATCTTTAAATGTACTTGCCGCTTTACTGCAGCTTCAGCACATTGAGAACGTGTAGCGAGATCAGTCTATCTTCCAACGCTTCACAAGATGTACTTATTTTTAAAGAAGTTGAAAGCCGGCGCCACTTTACTGCCGCTTCAGCACATTGAAAACGTGTAGTGAGATCAGTCTATCTTCCAACGCTTCACAAGATGCACTTATTTCTAAAGAAGTTGAAAGCTGGTGCTGCTTTACCACTTCGTGCAAGCACAGTGAGCCTTCCCTATTTCAAACGTTAAACGGCACCATAACACCAGGGGAAACAGAGGCAAACAGTTGCAAGTTTTAAATAGAAGGTTGATTAAACGAACGCAGACCCCTTTATAAATTCTCACGTCAAAGTTTCTTCAGAACACTGTTCATTCAGTTAAAAAAAATGATAATAAAAAACAGCCGCAGGTGCCATCAAAACACATGAATTAATAGTGAAAACAGCCGCTGGTGCAATCAAAGGCACACACAATCAAAGGCACACAATCAAATCAAATAATAATAAAAACAGCCGCAGGTGCAATCAAAGCACATAAATTAATAGTAAAAACAGCCGCTGGTGCAATCAAAGGCACACCATAAAGGATATTGGTACCTTGAAATTGAAGAAAGTAATTTTGTTGAGAAAGTTGAGTCTCCTGTTTCTCCAGCTGCCGACTACGCCAATGTAAGATCTTGAAAATTGATAAGAAAACAGCAGAAGCAAGGTTGATTTGAATAGGAGCTCAGGTTTATTGGAGTATAAGGAGACACATCCAGATCTCATCCAAGCTCAAAGTAAAACTTCCCACAGCTTGTAAAGATACATTCTAGTAGCTGTGGCAACCAAATAGAATACATGACATCATACATACAGTGTGAATCAGAGAGAGAGGATGCTACAACTCCCTGTAAACTTCAGCTGATCTGCTGATCTCTTCCACCTCACCTCCTTCTTTAACTCCCTGTTCTCTTCTGCTGTGCTGATCTGTTCCTCTCTTCCACCCACCTCTTTATCTAACTCCCTTTTATCTTCTCTTCTCTTCTCCTGTGCTGATCTGCTGCTCTATTCCATCCACCTCCTTCTTTAACACCCTGTTCTCTTTTGCTGTGCTGATCTGCTGCTCTCTTCCACCCGCCTCCTTCTTTAACTCCCTGTTCTCTTCTCCTGTGCTGATCTACTGTTCTCTTCCACCGCCTCTTTCTCTAACTCCCTGTTCTCTTTTGCTGTGCTGATCTGCTGCTCTCTTCCACCCACCTCCTTCTCCAATTCCCTGCTCTCTTCTCTTCTCCCGTACTGATCTGCTGCTCTCTTCCACGTCTCCTTCTCTACCTCCCTGTTCTCTTCTCTTCTCCTGTGCAAATCTGCTGTTCTCTGCCACCTCACCCCCTTCTTTAACTCCCGGTTCTCTTCTCCTGTGCCGATCTGCTGTTCTCTTCCACCCACCTCCTTATTTAACTGCCTGTTCTCTTCTCCTGTGCTGATCTGCTGCTCTCTTCCACACCGCCTCATTCTCCAACTCCCTGTTTTCTTCTCCCGTGCTAATCTGCTGCTCTCTTCCACCCACCTCTTTCTCTAACTCCCTGTTCTCTTCTCCTCTGCAGATCTGCTGCTCTCTTCCACCCGCCTCCTTCTTTAACTCCCTGTTCTCTTCTGCAGTGCTGATCTGCTGCTCTCTTTCACATACATCTTTCTCTAACCGCATACACACATACATACAACCACGCACGCACACACACACAACCACACCACACACACAACCACACCACACACACAACCACACACACACACAATCACACACAACCACACATACAACCACACACACAACCACACCAACCACACCCAACAACACACAACCACACCCAACCACACACACACAACCACACACAAAACCACACACACACATAACCACACACATACAACCACACACATCTATCACGCTCACTCTATCCGTCGCCCTTATTCTATCTGTCGCTCTCACTCTATCTATCTGTCGCCCTCACTCTATCTATCTATTGCCCTCACTTTATCTATCTATCTATCTATCTATCTATCTATCTATCTATCTATCTATCTATCGCCCTCACTCTATCTATCGCCCTCGTTCTATCTATCACTCTCACTCTATCTATCGCCCTCACTCTATCTATCGCCCTCACTCTATCTATCGCCCTCACTCTATCTATCACTCTCACTCTATCTATCGCCTTCTATCTATCACCCTCACTCTATCTATCGCCCTCACTCTATCTATCGCCCTCACTCTATCTATCGCCCTCACTCTATCTATCGCCCTCACTCTATCTATCACTCTCACTCTATCTATCGCCCTCTATCTATCGCCCTCACTCTATCTATCGTGCTCACTCTATCGCCCTCACTCTATCTATCGCCCTCATTCTATCTATCTATCTATCTATCTATCTATCTATCTATCTATCTATCTATCTATCTTTTGCCCTCACTCTATTTATCTATCTATCTATCGTCCTCACTCTATATATCTATCTATCGCCCTCACTCTATCTATCTTTCGCCCTGCCTCTAACTATCTATCGCCCTCAGTCTATCTATCTATCGCACCACCACAGCATCACTCAGGGCACCACAACATCACTATGTGCTACTACAGCATCACTGAACGCCACAACATCACTCAGCACCACCATAGCATCAATCTGTGCAACTATACAACAACAACTGGTTCAAATATGTTCTCTCAATGTTTCAAGCTTTATTACAAATGTCACAAAAAGATGTTAATATTTCACTTCTGTTCTTGGATTTTAGTCACAATAAAATACACTGAACATAATCTTCACAAAAGTTATGTACTAAAGTTTAAGCTATTGCCATTATAAATTACAATAACTTTTATTTAAGTATTAATTATTTAAAAAAATTAAAAGCCATTGTTATTTGTAATATCAATACATCTAAGTCATGTAAATAGAAAAGATGTTGCATTTAAATGCTATAGGTGTGACATTTGCAAAAGTTAAAAGTATTGGCATTGTAAATGACAAAGCTATTAATTTCGCTATTTTCAAAACCAACACAAAAATTAAAAATGTGTCATTTACAAGACCAATAGCTCAAACTTTCCCAATGCGAGACCTATTGCATTGCAAATGCTTGTTTTCATTACACATATTTATAGTTGATATGTTTCACCTTTCTTTGTCTGTGCATAGAGAGTTGCAAATATGTCCTTCAACGTTTTGTAAAATACTTTAAAATTCAGGCTGTCTTACGGTCCTGTTCTGATGTATCTTTAAGCTACATTCTTTTTGGTGTTTGTGATGTTCCTGGAGAACAAACTGAGCTCGAATGTATCTTTACAAATCCATTTCCTCTGGACTACCTGAGTATGTCGACATAGTTTTAAATGTGCCTTTCTTTTCTCTTCCATACATAATACAGGATTATTCATTAGTAATTGAGCAATCGTCATTATTATTGCTATATCATTGGAATTGCGTTTCACAGGCCGTTGACAGCATGCCTTTTCTGTTTGCAAAGATATGTAATGCACTGCATTTGAGATGCAATCAAGACCTTCTTGGGTTTATTTAGAGAACAGACTCCACGTTACTCTGTGTATTTTCTCCGTAATAATATTTTAGGAGAATGTTTCCCTTATTCATTGAAGGCAGGCTTCATGACAATCTTTTTATTTATTTTATTTATTTATTATTTTATTTTTTAAACTTGTATGGCGCAAACAGCTACCCAAGTAGGGTTTCCAGGCGCCTAAGAACACAGCATCATAGATGGAAAAAGAATAGCAGGGGTCATTCAGATTACTGATCAAACAACCAGGTCTTTATCTCTTTACGGAACCTGGGGAGACTTCCCTCCTTTTGTATGTGAAGTGGTAACAAGTTCCATATAGTGGGACCAAGGTGGGCAAAAGATCTTCCTCCCATCCTGGAGAGCTTGAATCTCGGTACGCAGAACTTTTCAGCTGATTGGGATCGCAAGTTTCTTGTAGGGATATAGGGATGTGCTAGTGTCTGAAGATATTTCGGGGCGGTACCTGCTTTAATTTTAAACATGTAGTTTAAGGCCTTAAATCTGATGCGATTTTCCACCTTCAACCAATGCAGTTCACGTAAGTAGGGGGACACGCTGGTATTTTTTGGGATATGACAGAAAAGTCGGGCAGCCGTATTTTGTACCAGTTGTAATCTTTTTATAACGGCTTTATTTGCCCCTAGATACAAGATGTTCCCGTAGTCAAGCCGGGATGTAATTAAGGCATTGACTACTGTTTTTTGCATGGGGACAGGCAGCATCCACAAAATCTTCTTTCGCCATTTGATAATGGTGAAGCAGAGACCCACTATTTTGCTTGCCTGTTGCTTCATGGACAAAGTATTGTCCAGAATTACTCCCAAATTTCTTGCATGAGGCACTGGTGCTGGAAGATCACCCATCTGGATAGGCCAGTGTGATATATTCCAGAGCTCTGGATGTTTGCCCAGAAGAAGGATCTCCGTCTTGTCTCCATTTAGTTTCAACTTTTTAGTTGTCATCCAGTTGAAGATGTTCAGGAGACCACTTTTGAGAGAAGACGAAGATGAAGATTGGGGTTCAGACAGTGAGAAGACAATTTGTGAATCGTCTGCGTACGTCATAAAAGTGAGTCCCGCTTTTTCCACTAAGTCTGCTAAGGGTCTCAGATATAAATTGAAAAAGAGTGGGCTAAGAATGGAGCCCTGTGGAACCCCGTGGGGGGAATTAAAATGTCCAGAGCTTGCAGCGGTAGATTCTATTTGATATGTACGTTGGCTCAGAAAGGATCTAATCCATTGCAGGGCCATTCCACCAATTCCATTTTTTTCAAGCGTGGTGAGTAGCCTATTATGCGACACAGTGTCAAAGGCTGCTCTTAGATCAAGTAAAATAGGCGCAACCGTTTGACCATCGTCAAGGAGTTTCTTGATGGTTTCAGATATTCCTAGCAGGGCAGTCTCCGTAGAGAAACCCGCTCGGAAGCTAGACTGAGTGTGGTAAAGGAGGGCATTTTCTTCTGCAAAAAGGGTAAGGGCTGTGTGTACATGTCTTACCAGACATTTGGAAAAAGCTGGAAGAAGTGATATAGGCCTATAATTGGCTATTTGTTCCGGATCTGCTGTGGGTTTTTTCAACAGTGGGGTCACTATGGCATGTTTCCATAGGGTAGGAACTGTGGCCAGCTCGAGTGATGAGTTTAAGGTATCTGGGATAATTTCAAGGGCAGGTGTTTCCAACAGTTTTATTATATTGATAGGGATGGGATCCTGTGGAGAACCAGATTTAATCGACTTCATGAGGGAAGTAAGGGTATCAATTGTGATGGGCGGCCATTTTTGTAGGGTTTGATTACATTCCAAATTTTCCGGCGAAACAGTGTCACCGTTGTTTTTATCAATCTCAACGATTAATTTGTCAATTTTATCTGAGAAAAATTGGGCTAAGTCCTGACATTGCTTCTCACTTAGAGGGCGTGGTGGGGCCGTGATCTGCCCACCCGCAAGGTCTTTGACCGTGGTAAACAAAGTTTTAGCTTTGGTTACAGCTCCTGTGATGGTATCAGCTACATACGTAGCACGCGCTTTTTTACATGCGGTATAATAGCGATTTCTAGCAGTGTTGTACCTAGTTTTTTTGTCAGGGTCGAAGTCCTTACGCCATGCTCTTTCAAGAGCCTTACACTTGTTTTTTTCCACTTTAAGTGAGTCATTGAACCATGGGGCAGGAGGGCGATGTACATTGCCTTTGTATTTAGAAGTAGGTAAACAAGACTCTGCTGCATTGGTAAGCCATAATTGAATGGCATTAGCAATACTTTCCATAGTTTTGTTCTTTTTAGGCGGGTTCATGCTAAGTGCAGAGTTACGTTTAGAAATATCTAGAGATTTCCAGTTTACCCTCGGCCGGATCGATAACATCTTATGTTCCATAGCAGTAGTGGGTGGTTTAAGACTGAATTTAATTAAAAAATGATCAGACCAACACACCGGGGTGGTGTCCTTCCAGGTAAGTTGTGAGAGGTTCGAAAGGAGTAGGTCTAATAAATGTCCTGTCTTGTGGGTGGGTCCCGAATTTAGGAGATGGATATTTAGTGCAGTAAGATCTTCTAGTAGATTACAGTAGTCGTGTTTGATTTATCCTCTAGATGAAGATTAAGGTCTCCAATAATCGAGAAATTTTTTGACGCCAAGAGAAAAGGGGTGATGTAATTGGCCAGGTCTGTGGCCCATTTAGCGCAGCTTCCAGGTGGCCGGTATATAAGGATGCCTGAAAATGTGAAGTTGGGATTCAAGCAGATTTTAAAGAATGCAGCTTCACATTCCGGGATTGCTAGTGGCTCAAGCGTGCATGTATGTTTTTTATTATATGCAATGGCAATTCCACCCCCCGTTTTTCGGGTTCGATCCATCCTCAAGATCGCATAATTGGGGGGAAGGGCCATAGCTATGTCCGGGCCGGAGCCTGCATGCAACCAGGTCTCTGTGAGAAATAAAGCGTTAGTTTTCTCATCCACTAAGAGGTCAAAAATATCTAACCTGTGTTTGGGCAGGGACCGACAGTTAATGCTGTAGAACAGGCAATTGTCGTTAATAGGGGGCGACTGTTTAGGTAATTTACTACGCCTAGTTGTAGGAGGGGGATAAGGTTGGAAGGATGTGATAGTATAACTA
Organism: Lissotriton vulgaris; assembly: GCF_964263255.1. Classification (NCBI taxonomy): domain Eukaryota; kingdom Metazoa; phylum Chordata; class Amphibia; order Caudata; family Salamandridae; genus Lissotriton; species Lissotriton vulgaris. The sequence continues at coordinate 213,205,329 of NC_141686.1, forward strand.
CAATTAGGACAGGCAGCAGTTCCCATATGCGGGATGGCAAGTAAAGCACAGTTATCATTTGGTACAGGACGCAGAGCCATAATCTGGGCTGGGGACAATACCTGTAGAGGCCTAATTTCGGGAGCATAGCCTTCTGCCCCGTGCCCCGTCCTGGCCTGGACGGGCACAGACGGGCTAGTCTTAGGCGTGTCTTCGGCGCGTGATCGGCGCGATTGCTGCGCGTCATCGCTGCACGTCTTAGACATCATCAGAGTTTTGAAGGTTCCATGCTAGCGATCAGCACCGCCTCCCACACTCTCCACCAATCAATGGCTGGCCCCGGTAAGAACCCGGAAGAAGGTAGCGCCCTGCACCCTCCACAACAAACAAGCCTAACGCTTGCGGTGGACCGGGGTAGCAGGGGCGTCAAGAATCGCCAAAGAGAGGTTTGTAGGATGCACACAAATTAAAAAGGGCAACAACGATTTTAAAATGTAAAGTGCAAAGTTCACAAATAAGTTTTAAAAAGCTTTAAGCGCGCTAAGTGCAATTATTAAATCAATTCACATAGCGGTTTCAGCGTCCAGGTCATGCTATCAGCGTTAAAATAAATGCGTGTAGGGAGGAGCTTCGCGGGCAACCAAGATGGCCTTGTGAGCTCGGAGTTCCGAAGACCTCCCGATCCTCCGCAATGATCCTGCCACCTATCCTGTCCCACGACGGTGGGAATCATCAGCTAAGCCGGTGCTGAAGCGGCGCCCGTTCTCAGATCGGAAATCCGATCTTCCCGGACCGAGTTATGCCGTCGTGAAGTTGGCGGACCCCGCCTGCGTCATTGGCTGACACCGGTGGGACCGAGTGGTGGCCTGTCGCGGGACTCCCTGTTCGGGCCTATCGGACTGCCTGGACCAGCTGGCCCGGGCACTCTTCGCTGCACTCTCCCTTTGATGGTTCCTGGGGCTCCCATCGCCGTGTCTCTGGTGCAGACTGAAGTTGCGTTTGGTGACCTGCCCCTCCCCCGGACTATCCTGCCATAGCATTTCAATATGGCGGGCAGAGGGGACTCGGACAAAGGAAAGCCTCCAAGAGTCAGCAGGAAGCCGACTCATTCCCAATCTACTATTCCAGAACGTTTCTCTCAATCTAAGGGATCACCGGTTATGACGGGCCGAACTAAAGACTCGTTGCGGGACGTGTCCCCTGAGGAGCCTGAATTTACGCTTCGGGACGTGATGGGGGCCATTGCTGGTGTGAAGGCTGAGATGCATAGTCTACACGAGGCGCTGTCCAGCAAAGTGGATCGAACATAATCTCATCAGAGCTGATCTTGGCAAGACAAATGATAAGGTGAAGTCTCTGGACCTCAAAACATCGAGCTTAGTCAACGACATGTCAGACGTACAGACTGAGGTCCGTGACCTGAGAACGGCTAATGGGATGCTTGCGCGCCGGCTTGACAAATTCGAGGGACGGGCACGGTGCCAGAATGTCCGCATTACGGGAGTGCCGGAGAGGGCCGAGGAAGGGTCGGTGGAACACTTTGTGGAGGACTTGGTGGTTAAGAACTTGGCGCCGGGAGGTCTGAGCAAGTTTTTCTCAGTCGAGAGGGCTCACAGGGTCCCGGGTGGCCCGCCGAAGTCGGGTGCATCCCCTCGCCCCATCATCGCGAGACTCTTTAATTATAGGGACCGGGACGCCATTTTGCAGGCATCGAGGAGCGCTGGCCCTCTGCGATTCCAGAATGCAGATATCAACTTTTTCCCTGACTTTACTCAGGCTGTCCAGAAGCGCCGGCAAAGTTTTACTGGTGTAAAGAGGCGGCTTCGGGAGTTGGGGATGCGCTACTCCATGCTTTATCCTGCTAAACTTCGCATTGAGCATGGTAACCGGACAGTGTTTTTTGACCTTCCAGATGCGGCAGGGGACTGGTTGGACACTTTGCCTCAACAACGGACCGAGCCGGATGACCAGACGGAGGATGCTGCAGGAGGATCAGGTTCCCGGGAATGAACAATCTGCCTGTGACTTTTTCTGGGAGGGTTGCTGCGGCTGGCACCGACTCTGACTATTGTTTCTTTTGCTTTTGTCACTTCTGCACTTTGATATGGAGGGTGACGGGGGGGATAGGATGTCTCTTTTCTCCTCTAGGGGCTTCTTGTAGGTTAGTTTAAGGGGCGACAGGCACACTGCTAGTTGGGATGGCTTCTAGTCTAATGCAGGGGTGCAGGGTGGGGGGTAGTTGGAACGCGTTCTTCTTGTTTGTTCTATTCTTTCCAAACTCGTCATGGCTGTGGTTTTATTGTTCTGATGATCTTTGCTCATGGGCTGCATTCCGGGGGGGTTGGGTGGGGGGGCGCGTCCTTGATGATGGGGGTAAATCATTGAATTTGTTGAGCTGGAACGTTAATGGGTTGGGGGATCGCATTAAACGTGGTGTTGTTCTGCAGATGCCGAAACGTTGTGCCCCAGATGCCGGAAACTCATCTTGTTGGTAACACCTGTAGGGCCTTGAACAGGAGAGGTTTCAAAATGGTGGCCCATTCGGGTTTCTCTACAGGGTCCCGTGGGGTGGGCATCATGGTGCGCATGTCCCTTCCCCTAGAGGTGGAGTCTACCCTGGTTGACGATAGGGGCCGATACGTTGCAGTGGTGTGCAGGTGGGAGGGGCGCACTCTGGTTTTAGTTTCGGTTTACGTCCCCCCGGGGCTGCAAACATCCACTTTTCAAGATCTGAGTGGCGCCATTTTGGGACTCCCGGAGGGACTGCTGATTCTGGGGGGGGGGACTTTAATTCTGTGGTTTCAGGTGATTTGGATTGTTTCCCATCCAGAGATCTACGTAGTGCTCAGTCCTGGCTCTCGGACTTCATTGCCACCATGGGCTTGGTTGATTGTTGGCGACTTTTCCATCCCGCTCAGAGACAATACACTTTCCACTTCGGGGCCCACGGTAGTCTTTCCCGTATCGATTATGTCCTGACCCCCGCGGCCCAAGCACAGTCGGTTTCCAACGCTCGTCTCATGGCCAGGGGTATTTCTGACCATTCCCCGGTTTGGGTGTCTTTCGACTTCTAAATTGTGGCGACATCGAGAGTGGCACCTATTAACCACTGGTATTTTTGTAACCCCAAAACCCGCGATCTCCTGGCGAAGTCTATTGAGCTGTACTTTGCTGAAAACTCAGGTTCTGTCGATTCGGCCGTCTCCCTTTGGGAGGCCTTCAAAACTGTTCTCAGAGGGGAAGCCTTCTCCTTGAAGCCGAGGCGCGCAGAAGATGGGATGAAGACTTGGTTCGGCTGGAGTCGGATATTGCTGATCTGAACTCCCAGCTGGCCCTGGGACCGACTCCGGATTTGCTCCATGCTCTTGCCCTGAAGCAGTCGGAACTTAGGGCCACTGCTACTGACGTTGCTAAGGCGATGAGCAGGGAACAGCAGGGCAGGATATATGACGCTGGGGATAAGGCGGGTAAGCTTCTTGCATGGTTGGATAAGAAGGACCTGGCGTCCCGAGTGGTACCAGAGATCCTGGGTGACGACGGACTCGTCGTCACTGACCCTGCTGCTATCGCCAAGACGTTTGCGGACTACTTTGAGACGGTCTATACGTCTGTTTCCGACCGGTCCGAACTTGACTCGGCCTCCTTTCTGGAGGAGATCGAGCTCCCTTGCTTGTCTGACGCGGAGCGGGAGGATATGGACCGGGGCATGACGGCTGACGAAGTAGCACTGGCGATCAGGTCGCTGCGCTCTGGTAAAGCACCGGGGCCTAATGGTATCCCGGTGTAACTATATAAGCTCAGGGCTGATACCATTGCTGCACCTCTGAGAGATATGTTCCTGGCGGCCCGTGAGGCTGGTGAGCTCCCATTTGACCAACGACTGGCCACTATTGTGGTCATTCACAAGGAAGGGAAGCCTCGAGACCTATGCCGTTCCTACCGCCCCATTTCCCTGCTGAACGCCGAGCCGAAAATTTTGGCGAAGCTTCTTGCTAACCGGCTGGTGGGAGTGATCGCGGACTTGGTTCACCCGGATCAGTCCGGTTTCATCCCTCACCGTAACACGGCCCTTAATCTTCGAAGGCTCCATGCGGTAATGGCGCGGGAACACCTGATCACGACGCCGACGGTACTTGCCTCGCTCGACGCGACAATGGCATTCGACTCGCTCGAGTGGAATTACCTCTGCGCTGTGCTTACTAAACTTGGGTTTGGACCTGAATACATCGGCTGGGTCCGGCTCCTCTACTCTTCCCCACTTGCCAATGTGACGGTGAACGGTCGATTGTCTGCCTCGTTCGCCTTGCGCAGGGGCACTAGACAGGGCTGCCCGCTGTCGCCGCTCCTGTTTGCTCTAGCACTTGAGCCGTTGGCTGCGTGGATCCGGGTGCATCCCGACGTTGCAGGTATCATGTGGTCGCCTGGTTTTGAGGATCGAATATCGCTCTATGCAGACGACATCCTTTTATATCTTACTTCTCCCTGCCAGTCCTTGATTATGGTGTTTGATTTACTTGGCACTTTTGGTGGTTACTCGGGCCTGGTCATCAATTGGTCCAAGTCCTCCCTCTACGTGCTGTGTGGCGATACTCCGCGCCTCCCTCGAGACTGCTCTATACAGATTTCGCAACATGGTTTCAAGTACCTGGGCATTTATATTTCAAAGGATGCCCGTGCTCGTTACACTAAGAACTTGCTCCCTCCTTTGGTGAGGTTGCGGCGAGACGTGGAGGGCTGGAAGAAGCTGCCGATATCTCTGCTGGGCCGGGCAGCATTGTTTAAAATGATGTCCCTGCCGCGGTTCCTCTATGCGCTCCAGAATACGCAAGACCCAGTGCCAGCCAAGTACTTTGGAGAGGTTGAGAGCCTGCAGCGTACCCTGCTGTGGGATGGCAGGCCGCGGATCTCTATTGCCAAGCTGACTATTCCATGGTATGATGGTGGCATCGCCTTGCCTGACATGCGCCGCTACTATTGGGCGTCTCAGCTGGCGGCAGTTAACCACGGTTTTTACGGTCCGGCGGTCAATCCTGGATATGCCATGGATCGCTGGCTTACGAATGATGGGAATTACTACAGGGCATTGTACTCTAGATCTCTGGATCGGAAACTGACTGGACCTACTAAAACAGCGGTGCACCTCTGGAGGGCGGTGACCAAGACTTTGGGTTGGCAGGGCAAACTCACTATGGCTACTCCCCTGTACGATTCCGACCTGCTTGGGAAACTGTGGCACTCCAAAGGGTTTGACAGATGGGATCTTATCGGTATTTCAAAGGTGGTAGATGTGATGGCTAGGGGGGAGGTTAAATCTTTCGAAGTGCTACAGGCCGAGTTCCAATTGGGTACAACGGAATACTTCCGTTATGCACAGCTTCGGCACGCTCTCATATCTTCTATACCCGTGGGGAGAAAGTGCCTGAGTCATCTCCGCTGGAAGACAGGGTGTTAGACGGCCATATGCCGGATAGTGCCATCTCTTTGACCTATAAAAAGCTTATTAATGTGCGGACTGACCTGCTGGTGAAACTGAAAGACCTCTGGGTGAATGACGGAATTGAGATGGATGAGGAGGAGTGGCAGTCAGCAGTTTCTTCCCCTAAGGAGGTGGCGATCTCGGCCAGGCTGAGACTTGTTCAGTTGAAGATACTCCACAGGGTTTATATCACGGGCCCAAGGCTGATACACATGGGACTCTCTTAGGATGGACTGTGCAGGAGAGGATGTGGTGAGGTGGCAACTTTTATGCACATAATCTGGGAGTGTCCGGTGGTACAGAGCAGGAATATCGTCGTAAAAATATCGACTAACCTAAATATCGCTGCAAAAATATCTACAGGAAGAAATATCAATGACAAAAATATCGTCTGACCAGAATATCGACAGACAGGTAAGTAATATCGTTAACATTAATATAGTTGCAATAAATATCGTTTACAAAAACATAGTTTACAATAATATCGTTTTTTAAATAATTATAAGTAATGTAGTGTTTTTAATGAATATTTGTAGTCAAAGTAGTATTTTTAGTAGTATATTATTATTTAATAATGTATTTTCAGTTGAATTTAGTATTAATAGTTCCGTAGCGGGTTGTGGGTTTATAGGGGAGTAGGGTGGGAAGTAATTTAAATATAATGAAATAATACATTAATTAATGTTTTAAATGAATATAAATAGTGTAATAAATAATAGTTAATTAATTTCAATTAGTTAATTGAATAGAAATTATGTAATTAATTATATTAATTTTTTAATTAATTTTAGGTGTGTGTACAGGATTTTTTTAGTGAAAATGTTTTTGGGTAAAGGGGTATTTTTAGGGTTCAGGGTCAGTTTTCAGTTTTTGGGTAAAGTGGTATTTTTAGGGTTCAGGGTCAGTTTTCAGTTTTTGGGTAAAGGGGTATTTTTAGGGTTCAGGGTCAGTTTTCAGTTTTTGGGTAAAGGGGTATTTTTAGGGTTCAGGGTCAGTTTTCAGTTTTTGGGTAAAGGAGTATTTTTAGGGTTCAGGGTCAGTTTTCAGTTCTTGGGTAAAGGGGTATTTTTAGGGTTCAGGGTCAGTTTTCAGTTCTTGGGTAAAGGGGTATTTTTAGGGTTCAGGGTCAGTTTTCAGTTTTTGGGTAAAGGGGTATTTTTAGGGTTCAGGGTCAGTTTTGGGGTTTTGCGTAAAGGGGTATTTTAATTATATGTATGTATTATTGTTGTTATATAAAGTAACGTGTAAAATCAATTTATATGTCCACATTTATTAAGTTTATAATTAAGAAGTGTAGTACATTTTTTTTAAATAGTTAAAAAATAAAAGTAATGTAATGTATTTTGTTAATAGTACTTATATTTATTTATTATTTAATGTAATTTTAATTATTTTAAAAAGTCGATATTTTTTACATCTATATTAATTACAACGATATTTTGGAGTCGATATTTATGTACTTACCTGTTTAAGTATAGGGTGTCGATATTTTTGTAAACGATATTTTTACAACGATATTTATGTCAGCTATATTTTTGTAATCGATATTTTAACACCCTACCGTGTCCGGTGGTTGCCTCGTACTGGGGGCGTGTGCATGAAGTGATGAGAGCTGTTACCGGCGTGACCCTGCCTTCTGAGGCCCGGCACTGCCTCCTGAACGTTTGGGGCCCGAACGACTACAATGTAGCTCAGACCCGCTGGGTCACCCTGGGTAATATGATAGCCAAAAGCGACATTGCCCAGAAATGGGGTGCGTCCGCGCCCCCCACTGTCGACCTGTGGAAGACCAACATGGATTGGTGCATGTTCCGAGAAAAGACTGTTTACTTGGCTCGGGGCAAACCCAGGATGTGGGGGTCGATATGGGGAGCGTGGAACTGATACAGGGGAGACATCTGTGCACCCCCGGAGATGACACAGCCTGAGATCCGCCTGTCTCCGTAGCTCCCCCCCTCCCAAGGTTCCAAGCTTTGTATCCTGAATCTCTGCTCCCCGTCCATCTGACTGTCATGTACCCTGTTGTTGATGGGATGTGCGAACCCCGCCCCTCCCCGTGATATATGCCTAGACTATCCTCTTTGTCCTCAGCCTTGTTTCGTTTCTTCTCTTTTTTCACTTCCTTTTCTGTTCCTTCCTCTTTTTCTCTCTTTACTTTTCTCTCTGTTGACTTAGGTCATATTTATTGTTATTTTAGTATTTTCTATTGTAAAATTAAACCTGACCACTCCTGTGCCTTGTTTTTGTACATTTTTCCGAGTTGCAATGTGATGCTGCCTGGCCTCCGGGATGTACGGCTGAATAGCGGTGTACTTGTTTTGGTAAATAAAGGTTTTCCAAAAAAAAAAAAAAATGCGTGTATCTTCAAGTAGAGCGCTTGAAACAATGGGGCTTTGAAGGCTCCGTGCTAGCGATCAGCACCGCCTCCCACACTCTCCACCAATCAATGGCCGGCCCCGGGAAGAACCTGGAAGAAGGTAGCGCCCTGCACCCTCCACAACAAACAAGCCTAACGCTTGCGGTGGACCGGGGTAGCAGGGGCGCCAAGAATCGCCAAAGAGTTCAAGTTCAAGTTCAAGTTTGGCATTTATATAGCGCACTACTTACCCATAGGGTCTCAAGGCGCTTGAGGGAGGTGTGGAATTATTTATCAAAAATCCAGGTTTTGAGTTGTTTTTTGAAGGAGAGGTGATTTTGAGTGCGGCGGAGACGGGTGGGGAGTGAGTTCGAGGTTATGGCCGCAAAGTAGGAGAAGGATCTTCTCCCCATGGTGGACCTGTGGATGCGTGGTATGGGGGCGAGGACTTGGTTGGACGATCGGAGTTTGCGGGTGGGGGTGTAAAAGGAAAGGCGTGTGTTTAGGCATTCGGGTCCTAGATCGTATAGTGCTTTGTGTGCGTGGGTGAGGAGACGGAACGTTATTCTTTTGCTGACGGGGAGCCAGTGGAGGTCTTTCAGGTGACTGGAGATGTGTGCTCTGCGGGGGACACCGAGACCGCCCTCATCACAGCAGCAGACGACATACGAAAACTATTGGACAATGGAGAAACAGTTGCCCTCATCCTACTTGACCTCTCCGCAGCTTTCGACACAGTCTGTCACAGCACCCTTATAGACCGCCTCAACAGCATCGGAATTCAAGGAAAAGCACAGAACTGGATCACCTCTTTCCTCGCCGGAACAACCCAAAGAGTCCGCCTCCCCCCTTTCAGATAAGAGGCCAGCGAAGTCATCTGCGGCGTACCACAAGGATCATCACTCAGCCCCACACAGAGTGTGCTGTGATGAGGGCGGTCTCGGTGTCCCCCGCAGAGCACACACAGAGTGGGGCTGAGTGATGATCCTTGTGGTACGCCGCAGATGACTTCGCTGGCCTCTTATCTGAAAGGGGGGAGGCGGACTCTTTGGGTTGTTCCGGCGAGGAAAGAGGTGATCCAGTTCTGTGCTTTTCCTTGAATTCCGATGCTGTTGAGGCGGTCTATAAGGGTGCTGCGACAGACTGTGTCGAAAGCTGCGGAGAGGTCAAGTAGGATGAGGGCAACTGTTTCTCCATTGTCCAATAGTTTTCGTATGTCGTCTGTTGCTGTGATGAGGGCGGTCTCGGTGCTGTGTTTGGCTCGGAATCCGGATTGTGATATGTCGAGGGATTTGTTGGATTCGAGGAAGGCGGCAAGTTGATTGTTGACAGCTTTCTCAATGACTTTGGCAGGGAATGGGAGGAGCGAGATAGGTCGGTAGTTTTTAAGTTCAGTGGGGTCTGCTGTGGGTTTCTTCAAGAGGGCGCTGAGTTCGGCGTGTTTCCAGCTTTCCGGGAAGGTAGCGGAGTTGAAGGAGCTATTGATGATGTCGCGAAGGCGGGGAGCGATGATGGAGTCTGCTTTGTTGAAGATGTGATGGGGACATGGGTCGGTTGGCGATCCTGAGTGGATGGAGTTCATCAGGCGGATGGTGTTTTCCGTGGTGATTGGTTTCCAGGTGCCGAGGTTGTTAGGAGGGGGATTAGGTTCTGAGATAGGTGGGGTGGACTGGTCACCCGACTGGTTTAAGAAGCTGTTGTGTATATCGGCGATTTTGTTGTGGAAGAATGAGGCTAGGGAGTCGCAGAGGTACTGGGAGGGAGTGATGTCATTGGTGCCGGCTGAGGGGTTGGTGAATTCTTTTACTATGTTGAACAGTTCCTTACTGCTGTGGGCGTTGTTGTCGAATCGATCCTTGAGCGCTGTTTTCTTAGTGGAGAGTATTAGTTGATGGTGTTTACGGGTGGCGTTCTTGAAAGTGCCTAGTTTTTCGGAGGATGGGTTTCTTTTCCAGGCTTTCTCGAGGGTAGGGCATGTCTTCTTGGATTTTTTAAGTTCATCGTTGAACCAGGGGGCTTTCTTGATGTTTAATTTGGTAGGGATGTTTTTCAGAGGTGCTAATTCGTCAGCGCTGCGGGTGATCCATTGTGCAAGGTTGGAAGCTGCTTGGTTTGGGTCTGATGAATAGGCAGGGGGGGTATTGGTGGAGCGATGAGAGAAGCTGGTCTGTAGTGATTTTGTTCCAGTTTCTGCGGGGGATTTGTTGTGGGTGGTAGTGGGTCGTAGTCTTTTTGTAGTTGAAGTGCACGCAGCTGTGGTCTGTCCAATGGAGAGCTGTGTTGTGGTTGAAGGAACGCTTGCGATGGACCGGGGTAGCAGGGGCGTCAAGAATCGCCAAAGAGAGGTTTGTAGGATGCACACAAATTAAAAAGGGCAACAACGATTTTAAAATGTAAAGTGCAAAGTTCACAAATAAGTTTTAAAAAGCTTTAAGCGCGCTACTTGCAATTATTAAATCAATTCACATAGTGGTTTCAGCGTCCAGGTCATGCTATCAGCATTAAAATAAATGCGTGTATCTTCAGCGATTAGTGATTTATACTTATAATAATTTCAGAGCATTTTGTCTATTCTTTTACAGGCAGCCCTTATGATTTTATAATTATTTTGCTATTGACTGAGGATGATTTGAATTGACTAACCATTTGCCTTTTTGATTGCTGTGTTGATTTCTACATTCTAAATAAACCGTCTTGGTTTGAAAATGTATCTTTTCCTGTGTGGATTTCTAGGGTGGATTTTCCTTTGTGGGTTACTTGCAATCTTCATCGTGTGTCCAGTTTGTTCAACTAGGAAGAACAAGTGCCCTATCTAATCTCACAACCTGAAGCCTCTGGCCCTTTTACAGTTTCTGACTATGTTGTGACTTCACAAATCAAAGCAACATATACCCTTGAATAGAACTGAATTGCAAATGTCCAGACTATAGTACTTATGTAATTCTGTGTCCCAAAACACTAAAATGTTAAGTGGTTGCTCCAAGTCCTTTGCCCATTGACCAAGCTGGTGTCATTCGCAAGAAATAGTGTTGATGTACAAAGACCTTCTGAAACAGAAATTGTGGGTTGGGAGTGTTAAAATTCTCAATACCTAATAAACATTAGTCACTCAAAAACATTATTGATAAAAATATTCTTGAGTTATCTGTCTTTTTGCTTCTTGTTTACAGGGCAGAACGTGAATGCTACTGCATCATTGAGTCGGTGACTATGTCAAATCAAACCCTAAACAGCACCAGCACTACTGAGCAAGAGTGGTCTGCAGAAGTTTCTGACTGGTTTGACAGGCCAGGCGAGGAGGATCACACACTTTTACTCACTCTGAGGTGCCTCTCTCTCATCTTTTCGCTGATTGGCTTACTTGGAAATGGAACTGTACTGTGGTTTCTTTTCTTCAGAATTCCATCAAACCAGTTTACCGTCTACATTCTTAACCTGGCTCTGGCAGACTTGAGCGATCTCTCCAGTTCATTCATCACTCTGCTCTATGTCTTTGGCTACCCCGCTGGACAGCACTCTTCAGACACAGCTAGGAATGTACTGCTGACCCTGCGGCTCTTCCGTATCCTAGGCTACAACACCAGCCTCTATCTCCTCACAGCTATCAGTTTAGAGCGGTGCTTGTCTGTTTTCAAGCCAATGTGGAACAAATGTCAACGCCCAAGGCATCAGTCAGTCATAGTGTGTGTCATACTCTGGGGACTCTCCTGTTTGATGACTGGACCAGAGTTCTTCTTCTGTGATGAGGAGATGTATGAAACTGAGGATTCTCAGTGCTCTGCAGTGCTAATAACATCATTTAGCTTTGGTTTCATCATTGTTGCTCCACTCATGGTGATTTCCAACCTTACCCTACTTTGCAAGATAGGCTACAGCTCCCAGCAGCACCAAAGTCCAAAGCTGTACATTGTCATTGTCATATCGGTACTGTTCTTCCTCATCTCCACCATACCCCCACGCATCCTAGAACTCCTCCTCTACTATAAGGTTCTTCCACCAGGGAAATTGTCCTTCTTCAGTGCTCAACACGCCAGCATGTTCTGTTCAACCATTAACGGCAGCGTTGACCCTTTCATTTATGTCTTTGTTGGGGGTCTTTGGAAAAATAGAGGGAAGGGTCACATCCATGCAGCACTCCATAGAGCCTTCAAGAGTGAGCCACCCATAATTGGGCATGAGGAAAAGAACAGCATAAGTACATTGTATGGATGAATAGCTTTTCTGTTCCTCACAAACCATGAAAGATTATACATTTTCCTGGCTGTAGCCGTAACATTCAGAAGATGCAATACAATATACCCCTCCAGTGGTAATACATATGGTCAAAAAACATGATAATTAAAACAATAATAACTAATTTTAATACGCTTACTCACATTCACCCATTCATTAACGGGTATAAAGGTCACATATCCATGTTAGCAGCATACATTATTGTCTTATGAGCAAAATAAATTGTAACTTGCCTTTAACATATTTGTTTCCCGTTACTTTTGTCTTTGTCCAAGGCTTTGCTATATCTGACTCGGATCACTGACAGAATATCGAGGAGTAAAATATCGACCTGGCAAAATGTTGATGAAAAAATATAGAATGCCAGAATATCGAATTCCTATCTCCAAACAGGTAAGTACAAAAATATTGAATCCAAAATATAGTTGTAAATAATATAGTTTGTAAAAATATCAAATGTTTTAAATGTCTAAAAAGTAATGCAAAATAATAAAATAATTTATATAAATAAGTAAAACATACTTAAAAATACTTAAATAACCTTATAAGGAATAAATAATTAATGTAAAAAATAAATATAAACGTGCATTGTTATTTTTTAATACATAAATATATATTAACTTAATAATACTACAAACTATGAAATAATTGTACCATATGATAGGGGGAGGGTAAAATTTACTATTCCCACTCCAGTGAGTGCAACATTAGGGAAAGCGTAGGATAGCAGGAGGGTGAAAAAAGTACTATTCCCACTCCAGTGAGTGCAACAGTAGGGAAAGTGTTGGATAGTGGGAGGGTAAACATTACTATTACCAATCCATTGAGTGGTACAGTAGGGAAAGCATTGGATAGCGTAGGGCTAAAAATTACTACTCCCACTCCAGTGAAAGCAACAGTAAGGAAAGCGTTGGATAGCGTGGGGGTAAAAATTACTATTCCCACTTCAGTGAGTGCAACAGTAGAGAAAGGGTTGGAAAGCGGGAGGGTAAAAATGACTGTTCCCACTCCAGTGAGTGCAACAGTAGAAAAAGCATTGGATAGCTTAGGGGTTAAAATTCCTATTCCCACTACAAGGAGTGCAACAGCAGGGAAAGTGTTGGATAGCATAGGGGGAAAATTACTATTCCCACTCCAGTGAGTTCAACAGTAGGGAAAGTCATGTTATATTATATGAATAAAATTAATTAATTATCAATACCAATAAAAAATAATTAAAATGTATTCCCAATTACAACATATTTAAACATTAATTAATTATAAATGCAAATAAATATAATGTATTAAACATTATTAACCTATTGTTAATTAATTAACAACAAATTAATTTTCAATACCAACACTTTATAAGTAACAAATTACCAATTAATAATTAATTAACAATAAATTAATTATCAATACATAGAAAATAATTGCAATAATTAATAAATTACAATTACATTACTTCCCACCCTATTCCCCTATAAACCCACAGCACGCTCCGAATAATTAATTAAAGCAATTAATATAATTGTCAATCAATCAATTAATACCAATTAATTATTAATTAATACAAATGAATTACCAATTAATAATAATTAACAATAAATTATCAATACCAATAAATAAAAATAAATAATTACTGAATAACAATTAAATTACTTCCCACCCTATTCCCCTATAAACCCACAACCCGCTACAGAACTCAAACACAAAATTAAATTTAAAATAATTAATAATTCCTAAAAATTTATATTTTATTTACTATAATTAAAATACTTCCCACCCTATTTCCCTATAAACCCAAAACCCGCTACGGAATTAAATTACGCAAAAATTAAATAACATAAAATGTATTACTTTAAATAAATTCAAACATACATTACAAAAACAATACATACTTTGTACACATAAACTAACACTTAAAACACTATTACAAAAATCGATATTTTTCACAACTATATTATGACTGTCAATATTACTAACTTTGATATTAAGGACATCGATATTTCTTACCTGAATATCGATATTCTGCACCACTATATTTTGGCAATTCGATATTCTGTTCATTCTAAATAAAAAACTTAATATTCTGTCAATTCGATAATTTTTTATCTCGATATTGTGACTGTTCACCATCTAACTTATATGTCTTATCTGTTACAAATCATCTCTACAGCCCTCACCCGTTCACATGCAAAAACTGCAACCTCCATTCTGAGAACTATAAAATATTCATTGATGCATTTTTAATTAATATTTTGCTTCTACCCACATGTTTTCTACTCATAAACTTTAGATCTATAGTCATTGTTTAGAGAACCATATATACCAATACAACAAGCACCTCAGGAAATGATTTCATACATTTTTGTGGAGGAATAGAACATCGTGAAAATAGAAGATGGATGCAGTGGCTGTGCATTCAATTAGATCTAAGGAAGTATTGGTCAAAGGATTTATTCAGGGAGATCTGGGGAGAGGGAGTCAGCTGGGAAGATAGCAGAGTGATCAATGGTGACAAGCACGCTAGGCAGCACTTTGTTGACTCACTTTATCACCAGTACATAGGGCCTGATTTATAATTTGGCAGATGGAGTCATCTCTGTTGGCCTGGAGGAGGACGTAACTCCGCCCATAGAAATTAGAAGGCGGTTACTTGTAAAGTGTTGGCAGGACTGCTGTCATACTGACAATGCTGTTAAGCTATTTTTCTTTTCTATTTTCAAAAAGAAAATCTTGAAGTGGTATTTTTTCTTTTTTTTTAAGTGAAAAAGAAAATGCTCCCTTTGTCATGGGAGTCGTCTCCCTGGTCGGGGAAACATTTAGCAGTTTTTACTGCCCATCACCACCAGGTTTTTGCATACCCCCAATATATAAACTGGACCCTTAGTGCATGAGGTATTCCATCAAAAATAACTAATCCTATACCTACAGTGATTTGACACATTTGAATTGTTGATAGAATGGGAGGAGATGTGTCCTGTCATTTCTCTTCTAGCCTAGCTATTGAATAGTCATTACAAGAATCATTAATATATTTTATCAAAATAATTATTGAAACCAGTACTGTTCATACCCTATTTTCACAGAATGGTTGTTCAAAGTGATAATATGCTGTTATTTAGAAAAAGGAGTACTTTACATGATGATCAGAAAAATATCTGTTTCATTTGCTCATTTTTGCTACAAATTATTTTGTACATCATAATTTTTAAGGTATTTTCTAATAATATTTCTAATGTAATGTCTTTGACTACAGGGGCTGTTCATGCTGATTATGTGTAGGTGCCTCCTGTATTGTACCCTATATAATCTTGACAGAATAATTATGATAATGGCACATGGTTGAAAGTCCTACTATGATTGTGAACTTTAGGTCTGAGCGTTGGGTGAACTTATGGCACAATATCTCATACACCCAACTGAATAAACTCAATAAACACGTTTAGAATTGTGACTTTGGTGTATCACTGTTTGTCTCATGTCTCACGTACACGTGTCTGTATTTGTCACAAATGTGTCTCTATTTCCCTGAAAAGCAACAAAGAAATTTTAACTCCCATGTATCGTAATGATTGGATTCTACTTGTCCATTGTGTTTGTTGAAAGCCAAATTGCCGTTCTGCATTCATTAGCAAGGATAATATAGTAAATAATATATTCATCTTTTTGTTTCATTTTTCAAGTACAACCTTATTTGAGAAGCAATAGAAGGTTACTAGAGATTGGGTGCCTTCTTAAGCGACAATTAGAACACCAATTTTTTTTACCTAAAGTGTGGTGGCTTACCAACTGTAACTCATTGTCAGGAACACAGCAGTAAAATGAGATGGAAGTCTAGTTCCACTCAATATTTGGAGTGTATCAGAGACAAAGACGGACAATGCATATTTAATTTTATTTTATTTGAAAGGTTTTATATAGCTCTTGCTAGACCCGGAGGTATCAGAGAGCTTTACATGAGTATCAGACCGTAGTTGCAGGTTACATTGTTACAAAGGTTATACAGTTATTAGAGCATAGATACATTTTATGTATTTATTTATTTAATTTATTTATTGAAAAAGGTTTTATATAACGCTGGCTAGACCCGGAGGTATCAGAGCGCTTTACATGAGTATCAGACCATAGTTGCTGGTTACATCGTTATAAAGGTTACACAGTTGTTAGAGCATGGCAACATAGTTACATGTAAGGGCGAGATAGACAATAATGACATATACATAAGGGAAAAAGCAGGCAAGGGGAGAGATTCAGGGCAGGTGTTGGAGCAGGGGAGGTAGACATAGAGTGAAGGAGGGAAAGAGTAGGGGAGGGTGAGAGACACAGCATGGAAAGAGGAGAGGGAGGGTGAGAGACACAGCATGGAAAGAGGAGGGGAGGGTGAGAGACACAGCATGGAAAGAGGAGGGGAGGGTGGAGACACAGCATGGAAAGAGGAGGGGGAGGGTGACGGGGACACAAACCGGTAGACGATTCAAAGCTGCGTCCAAAGTCCAGTAAGTTGTGATCCCGGGGGAAGTGGTATAATTTCCCCATCTCCGTTGTGAGAGCTTCCCTTTATGCAGTGGACTCTCTTGGAGGGGTCTCTGAGACTCCAAGGCCTACATACTGGATCCTCCCCCAAAAAGGGGAGAGGAAGTGCTTTTGTCAAGAGGTGCCATACAGAGATAAAGGGAACAATCCCAGACCTCCGCTAAGTGAAGAATTCCTTAACACTGTGGACTCTCTCAGAGGGGTATCTGAGATTCCAGGACTGGAATGCTAGGAGCCTTCCCCAACAAGGGGAGAGGGAGTGCTTTGGCAAGGGGCACATTCAAGGAGGCCAATTAAGGGCTATTTCCATTATTAGTGAGCTCCCTAACACAGTGGACTCTCTCAGAGGGGACTCTGAGACTCCAAGGCAATACTGCTGGAACCCTCACCAACAAGGGGAGAGGGAGTGCTTTGGCAAGGGGCACAATCATGGAGGCCTATAAGGGACGGTTGGGCGGTGAGGGGGGGCCTGTACAGCGGACGGGGGGGGGGGGGGAGGGCTAAACATAAGATTCAACATAAATAACAAAGGGGCATATTTTCAAGGGGGGCGAAAAGTCTATCGCCCTATTAGCAAGCTGTCGCTAACAGCAGTTAGCGACAGCTTGTAGGCGATAGCGAGCGGTTTGCGGCCTGCTTTACATGTTAGCGATAATTATCGCTAATGACATCCAAAGTGGGCGTTCCCAACCTGTTAGCGACTGAAAGCAGTCGCTAACGTCGCTAACACCTATTAGGAAGGCAGGCTTAGCGATGGCAATATTCGCGCTAAGCGCGAATATCGCCAAAAACTAACACCTGCCCAGACCAGTTTTTAGCCATGTTATCCAATGGGAGGTGGATAACATGGCTAAGAACATTTAGTCGCTAATGCATGAATATCGCTGTATTCTCAGCGATATTCACGCTATCGCCGGAAAAATTATCGCTTTGGAGATAAACGTAGCTAATAGCACGTTATCTCAGCGATCATTTCCAGCGATGCTTAGCGATAAAAAAATCGTTGCTAAGCCTAGTTAGTGATAAATATCGCTAATCGTTGGTAATATGCCCCAAAATTACATTAGTTACACGATTACATCAAATAATAGAAGAACGCTTCAGGAGGATAGAAGATGAAGTAAATGGATCTAAGAAGGGTAAGAGGGTATAGATTTATATATGCAACGAGAAGTGGAGAGAAATAGAGCGGATAGGGGCAAAGGGGTATTGAGAAGGGAGAGTAAGAGGGAGTAGACGGTATGAAGAGACAAAGGGAAAATCTGCTCAATGGTCGACTGGGTAGGTGATGGTCGAGGAGGGAGTCCACAGCCAGTCTCCACTTTAGCTCACAGGGTAGCTCCATTGGGCATCAGTCAGATGGATAGGTCTCTAGATTAGATCAGGTACGGGTTACATTGGTAGTTCGACACATTTAACTAGCATATAAGACAAGATTAATGGCGCAAGGGAGGGTAAGGAAAGTAAGGGTAAAAGGGGCACGAGGAGTGAGAAATGGCGGGGGCCAAAGGAAATTGACTGTCCAATGTCCAGGGGGGTAGGTGACGGTTGATGGGGAGGTCCATAGCCCATCTCCTCTGCATCAATTGAGGTAGTTACATCCGCCAAAGTGCTTGGTCTCCACATCAGTGGCAAGTTCACAGATTAAATGTAAGAAGGGTGAACTGGATAGGGGTGGTGGGATGGGAGAAATGCACGAGGTCAGGTCGATAACCACATAGTTACATGTTCGGTCGAGACAAACAATGAGGGCATATGCATAAGGGAAAAAGTAGGCAAGAGGAGCGATTTAGGGCGAGGGGGTAGGAGCAGGAGAAGTAGACAGCGGATGAAGGAGGGAAAGAGGAGGGGGAGGGTAAGAGACACAACATGAAAGAAGAGGGGGAGGGTGACGGGGCACAAACCGATAGACGAGTAAAAGCTCCGTCCAAAGTCCAGTAAACTGTGATCCCAGGGGAAGTGATATCATTCCCCAAACTCAGATGCAAGACTCGCTCAGAGAGGTCTCTGAGACTCCAAGGCCTACTTACTGGATCCTTCCCCAAAAGGGGGAGAGGGGGTGCTTTGGCAAGGGGCGCTATAACATGCCTCAACTGTGAGTGGCTCCCTTAGCGCTCTGGACTCTCTCAGAGGGATCACTGAGACTCCAGAGTAAGAATATTAGATATTTCCTGTTGGACTTGGCAGAGTAAAAGTAGTTGGATCTTTCCCAAACAAGGTGAGAAGGAGTGCTTAGTTAAAGGGCACAATTGACAGGGGGCCAGGGGGCATAGCAGGCAAGGCGAGAGATGAAGGTGGGAGGGGAAAGAAGCAGGGGAATTAGGCAAAGAATGAAAGAGGGGAACGCAGTAGGGGAGGGTGAGAGAGAGCATGAAAAGAGGGGGGGGTGCTTTACGCAGTTGACTCTCCCAGAGGAGTCTCTAAGACTCCAAGGTCTACCTACTGGATCCTTCCCCAACAAGGAGAGAGGGAGTGCTTTGGTAAGGGGCGCCATACCATGCCTCAGCTGTGTGTGGTTCCCTTGACACTGTGGATTCTCTCAGAGGGTTCATTGAGACTCCAGAGTAAGAATATTAGCTCTTTCCTGTTGGACTTGGCCCTTTTGGCAGATTCACCCTGTAACATTTTGCTTTTAAATGTGACCTGATACTAGCAGTTTTTGGCTTCTGCTCACTTTAGGACTATGTCCCAGTGTAAAGTGCGTACACAATCTGAGTGCATGTGGTGAGATTGGCCTGCCCTCCCATAGGAATGCATGGTGCATATGTGTGTCCATGGTAATTCCTGGTGTGAGAGTAGTCCAGGGACAAGTTTGGTATGAGCGAACTCATGAGAGTAAATGATGTGTAATGGTGTGCGCAGATTTATTGTGTCTAGTGGAGGAGTGCCACTTTTAGAAGTTGGCATTTCTGTGTGCTCTGAGATGTGAATTGCCTGTCTGGCTTGTGAGTGACAGGGGCTGGCTGGTGTGCTTGGCTCCAGGAGCCAGGATGGGTCTGCCCAGTGGTGAATACGGAGATTTGCATGTATATGGGAGGGAGGAGTTGCACCTGGGATCTGAATAGGGCTGTGCCTTCCGTCCACAATGCTGGCTCCACCTCCTTTGGTGCGTCTGATGTCCCTGGCCTGTCCTGTGAATAGGGAGAGGGGCTGAGCAAAACAAAGTGCTCCAAAACCAGTTGTAACTGGTTCTCCCATGGCCCTACAGTTTTTGACAAAGGAAATCTGTGTATAAGAAGGGGCTGTGACCCCATGGAAAAGGTTCTCTTGTTCCTGACTTGAGGGGGGCCTGCTGCTGCTGGGCGCCAGGAGGAAACGCCAGTGGGGACTGCCTCCCTGCCGGAGGGCCCTGTGAGCTGGCCCCTGGGCCCATCCTTTGCCCCCCTTCATTCTGAAGGACTCTCTCTGCACTTTGCATTTAAGCGCCTGGGAAGCACTTTATTTCCATTCCTAAAGAAGTGCTCTATTTCCCTGAGGATCGCTTATTGTGGGGCCTTTTCTTTAGAGGAGCAGCGCTCCTATTTGCGAGCTGCAGCACGGAGCTGCGATCATTTTCAAGAGGGAATCCCCGGCTTGGGGATCCCCCTGAAATTGTGCCCTAATCGAGCGGGTGCCTACCCCGCGTTTGTGGTGACTCACTGACCGATTTCAGCGCGGGTGCCCACCCCGCATACTTGCCATTTTTAAATATCCCTAGTGGGTGCCCATCCCGCCAGGGACCTTGTGCTGCTTTTTATACCCCTAGCAGGTGCCCACCCCACCAGGGACTTTGTGCTCAAAGAAGAGGGAGCCCACCCCTCGTGCCCGCCGTACCGAAGAATCACTGCCATGGCTTAAACAGGAAGCCAGGCAACCTGTTTGGTGATGTGGGTGGGGCGCAAGAGAAGAGGAAGACAGGAAGGGGACAGGAGCCAACCCCGCGCTCCTGCACCGCCAGGAGAAAGCCGGCATCTCTCCACGGGTACCCGTAGAGCGAGGGAGAGCCCCGGACGGCCAGTTTGTGCCCCGCTTGCCGCCTATTACTTGGAGCCTCGGAGACTCCACAGGAGAGAGTCCCCGCAGGCTGAGCCGGCTGCCGGGAGTCCCTAGACCGGCGAGGAAAGGAGACCGGCAGCGCAGAAGAGCCCAGTGAGTAGGGCTTGTTTGCAAAGTGCAGAGGGGAGTGTGAAAGGGCACATTGCTGGTGCTCGCCCCCGCCTGCCCGTATTTACCACTTTTGGGGCACCTCTTCTGAGCGGACTCGCCAGAGGGCGAGATGCTCTACCGTTGGGGCGCAAATTTTGGTCTCAAGATCCCCAGAGTGGGGTCCCCGCTTACCTGTGCCCAGTTTTTGACTGGAGGCTCACAGCAGTGCTGCAGTTGCGGGCCGCTGCAACACAAGGCATATTTGTTTATTACTAGAGCCTGTGCGTGGCTCTATCAGGGGGCAAGTTATCAGAGAAGCCCCAGAGCGAGGGCCCAGAGAAACTTTAGTGGCTGTTCTTGTTTGTTGACCTAATTTCCTCAACTGCCCAGCAGGTAGTGGGCATCTGCACTGTATAGGCGCACAGTTCTTTGGGGGCAGGATTGAAGGTAGGAGTGAGACGCACTCCTTCACCCCGTCCATCCCAGCTGCCCAGCAATTAGTGGGCAGCTGCCACGTTTAGGCCCCAAACTCTTGCGCACCTTTGCTTTAGCTGCCTAGGCAGTGCGCCCTGACTGTGGTTGGATATAGGGTGTCGGAGCCCTGTGAGAGGTCAGTTGGCCTGGGGACAATTTTCCTGTGTTGTGCCCCCACCTTGGGCGCACTGTGTTTATGATGTTCAATACCTAATGTATTTATCCTGTGACACCTAATGCCTAATGTGATTTGTGCGTAATGTATTTATGCATCCTGCCTTATACCTCTACCAGTGTTTTATGATGTAGGATGTTTTGCATTATGGTTTATGCTAGTTAGTTTATGTTTCACTGCGTGACCTATGCCTAAGGTGATTAGTATGGCGAAGTGTGTTCCTACTTTTTACAAGTGGTTACTGGTTGTGTTCTACAATTTTTGGGCCCGATTCACAGTACTAACTTAAGACAAAATCCTAAACTTACTACTTTTGGTATTCACAGAAGTTCGGATTTTGTCTTAAGTTTGTCTTAAGACAGACTTCAGACACTCTTAAGACAAAATCCTAACTTAAGTCTGTCTTAAGACAAACTTAAGACAAAATCCTAACTTCTGTGACTACCAAAAGTAGTAAGTTTAGGATTTTGTCTTAAATTAGTTCCGTGAATTGGGCCCTATATTTTGTACTTCAGTTATTCTATGTTCTACATCTACTATTTCTACTAAGTGCCAATTCTGACAGTGGTCCATGTGGCCTTGTCATGTGTATATAATCCCCTGTAGATATTGCCCAGTGCCAGTTGGCACAGTGTACATTGTGTGATTATGATCTAATGTGTTTTATTGCAAAAACAACAAGTGATGGACTGAATGTGGATCAATGTCACACACTCCCCCAGTCAAAAGATCTGGGCCCAAATCCATCGTTTTTTTGCACTCCACACCACCCTGGGTTAGACAATGGCGATATGCAAATCAGCTCTGACCCTGTTGCCCCATGGGAACAGTCCAGTCCGAACTACATATCGCCATTGTCTAACCCAGGGTGGTGTGGAGTGCAAAAAAGCGATGGATTAGGACCCAGATCTTTTGACTGGGTTGAATGTGTGACATTGATCCTCATTCGGTCCATCACCTGTTGTTTTTGCAATTCCGCTATAAGTGTACTGGGGATGCCCAGACGTGGGTCCCAGGCACTCCACACCACTGGAGTCAAGCTAGCCGGGCTGATGAGAGGTGTTACCTCGAAACCGGTCCGGTCCGCGGATGCTTGATTCCGTTCTGGGAAGGACATGGCTTTTGTAGTTCGGACTGGACTGTTCCCATGGGGCACAGGGTCAGAGCTGATTTGTATATCGCCATTGTCTAACCCAGGGTGGTGTGGAGTGCAAAAAAACGATGGATTAGGACCCAGATCTTTTGACTGGGTTGAATGTGTGACATTGATCCTCATTCGGTCCATCACCTGTTGTTTTTGCAATTCCGCTAATGTGTTTTATGACAATACAAAGGCTATTTTATATATAACCTTGTGTAGAGTTCCTTTTTGTGGTGTGCGTAGTGTGTTGCTGCTGTGTGTGTATGTTGCGCAAATGCTTTACACACTGCCTCCGGGAAAAGCCTGACTGCTCGTGCCAAGCTACCAAGGGGGTGAGCACGGGTTATCTTTGGCGTGTAACTCCTAAGCCCTGACTAGAGTGGTGGTGTGATCAGGACTCACTCTCGGGCGGCGCCGACCTTCCCAAGATGGCCGCCACCACCGAAACCGGAATTGCGGTTGGCGCTCTAGCGTCCAATCAGGAAACAGCAGTTGGAATACCTGAAAAGCACGACGGGCGCGGAGAACGGCGTTTGGTGATCTCGGAGCAGGAGGAGGAGGAAAACGCCACCGGACCGGAGGACAAGCAGGGGAGCGTCGCCTGGAGTGAGCCAACAGAGGACACGAGGGCGGTATGTAGCAGCGGAGCAGACGGAGCCCAAAGAAAGCAAGGAATGGACGACAAGGGAAAACAGCTCCAGGAGCACCACGCTCAGGACCAGTGTACTCCCCGACGGTGAGGAGGCTTGGTCTCCCAACACCACGGACCAGGAGGGTTGGGGCAGCAGGCAAGTACCTGCTGCATGCTCAGGACTTGTAGGGGGGCTGTGGGCTCGCATATGGGGGCGTCACTAAAGTCCCCCATTGTTTTTCCCTCACCTTAGGCAAAGCACAATAGTGACTGGTGACGGTACACTTCCCCCCCTCCCCCCTTCTGTTTAGTGCTTTAAATGGAAGCCCTAGCCCGTGTTTGTTTTCTCTTTTCTTTTGGGTCCACCCTCGCCCACTACAACAAGAAGCTGGGGAGAGAAAGACAAGAAGTCCACAGAGAAGACCCCCACGCCTACACTGTGTTTATTTCCGTATTGACTGACTAGTGTGTTGCTGTCCGAACTGTCCTAAGTTTAAGAAGCTAGTATACTGATGTTCTACAAATAAACCACAATCACCAACCCATATAGTCTGGAATGATTTAGTATCAGAAAGGTGGGAGGGGTGACCGATCCTTAAGACTTGCCGACCACAGGTGGTTTCTGCCTGGCTTTGGCGCAAGCCTTAGCCAACCAAAAATCCCATCCCATCTTTTCTAATTGGCTCTTGGAGTGTGTGAAGTTCCTGGGCACCCTTCCAACAACATTGTTTCAGGATCTAGCAGCACCAAGCATTTAGGGTGGGGATTTTCACTATATACCTGATATAGAGCTTGATAGATCATCCCCTTCCCTACAAGGAGCGGTGAGGTTTAGGCCAGCATGCTCTATTGGCTTCTGGATATGAGAAAGACAACAATTTTGTTTTGTTTTGTTTTTAATGTAGAAATGTCTGTAATTGTGTATTTATGACTGTATATATTTTGTGTATTTTTTAGATAAAGTTGAGACGGGTTCACCTGAAGAAGGCTTTACCGCCAAAACACGCGTCGTGCCCCCCTATTTCTATCAAATTTACATTAAGTTTGGTTTTTAAGTCTATTGTGTACAGTATTGTTTTGTTTGTCTGTAAAAACTAAAATGTGTGTTTGTAAAAAGAATCACTATATATAAAAAAATCAAAAGATAAAAGATAGAAATAATTTTGATAAATGTGATGAAAAGGGAATATTATCAAGCCCCTTATCTCCGCTTTAGCGGCAGTTTCCAGAATCGGCCACCCTGGGGGCCAGGTGTTGCTCAGGCCTTTGAGCCATTTTCACCTAGCCCCCCCTGGGGCCCACACAGCCCAGAAACATTGTTTGCATTAATACCTCGCCAGAGCCCTTCTCATTCAGGGCATAGTAGGCGAGAAAGAATGGGTCTCGCTGTGGGGGCCAGGTGATGTTGGTAACTCGCACCATCTTCACCTTAGCCTCCCCCCACTCCCATGGATGGCTCAGCAGCTGCGTTTTTTGCTTTAACCCCTCTCCTGCCACGCCATTGCCCTGAGGCAGTGAAGGGCTGGAGAGGGCTGAGTAATTTACAAATAGAAGGGTCCTCGCTGTTTTTCAGGTACTCCTGCACTGGATGTCTGGGGAATAATGTTTTAAGAGAAAGGGGCCTCTCTGTTTTTCAGGTGCTTCTGCCCTGGAGGGTTGGGGAATAATATTTTAAGAGAAAGGGGGCTCGCTGTTTTTCAGGTGCTCATGCTCTGGAGGGCTGAGGAATAATTCTGCAACAGAAAGGGGCCTCGCTGTTTTTCAGGTGCTCCTGAGCTGGAGGGCTGAAGAATAATTTTGTGATAAAAAGGGGCCTCGCTGCTTTTCAGGTGCTCCTGCGCTGGAGGGTTGAGGAATAATTTTGTAATAGAAAGGGGCCTCACTGTTTTTTAGGTGGTCTTGCGCTGAAGGGCTGAGGAATAATTTTGTAATAGAATGCGGCTTCGCTGTTTTTCAGGTGAACCTGCGCAGAAGGGCTGAGGAATAATTTTGTAATAGAAAGGGACCTTGCTGTTTTTCAGGTGCTCTTGCGCTGTAGGACTGAGGAATAATTTTGTAATAGAAAGGGGCCTCGCTGCTTTTCAGGTGCTCTTGCGCTGTAGGGATGAGGAATAATGTTGTAATATAAAGGGGCCTCGCTGTTTTTCAGGTGCTCTTGCACTGTAGGGATGAGGAATAATTCTTTAATAGAAAGGGGCCTCACTGTTTTTCAGATGCTCCTGCGCTGAAGGGCTGAGGAATAATTTTGTAATAGAAAGGGGCCTCGCTGTTTTTCAGGTGCTCCTGCGTTTGAGGGCTGGGGAATAAGTTTGTAATAGAAAGGGGCCTCGCTGTTTTCAGATGTTCCTGCGCTGGAGGGCTGGGGAATAATTTTGTAATTGATATGGGGCCTCGCTGTTTTTCAGGTGCTCTTGCGCTGAAGGGCTGAGTAACAATTTTGTAATAGAATGGGGCCTCACTGTTTTCAGGTGCTCCTCCGCTTAAGGGCTGAGGAATAATTTTGTAATAGAAAGGGGCCTACCTGTTTTTCAGGTGCTCGTGCGCTGGAGGGCTGGGGAATAATGTTGTAACTAGAAAGGAGCCTTGCTGTTTTTCAGTTGCTCAGCTTCTAGGACATTGTCACCTTGGCCCTGGGTCCTTCCCAAGAACAATATCCTCCCACTTACATTCCTTGTGTGTTTCATGAAAGGACACACCCCGGGAATGTGGGCCACGCCCGTGAATGTGGGCCACGCCCCATGAATGTGGGCCACGCCCCACAAACGTGGGCCACGCCCCGCGAATGTGGTCCACGCCCCGCGAATGTGGGCTACTTTTTTCGGCAGTGCCCAGGCCAAATGGTGATCCCAATCCGACCCTGATTGGGTTTCCTTATTACATTTAATAAATCATAACTTTCAATTGGGAGCAGGTTGCAAAATGAGTTTGGTGTCTATGGAATTGTAATTAAAAGCCCTCTATAATGGTAAAGTCAGATTTTGAATCCCAATTCTGAAAATGCAACCTTTTCCTGTCCCAACCATTTTGTGTCTGTTGCCTGTATCGTTGGTCACATGACTACGTGTAGTTGGCAGTTGGTCTTTGTGTTTTGCTCTGAGACTGTGAGACAGGTGTTGGCAGGATGGGCCACTCTGACTTAAATAGAGGGAGTGTACATATATTTACTGTGCCACCTGGCACTGGATATTACTTTGCAGGGGGTTATGTACATTACAGGGCCATTCGGGCCACTGTCATCACCATTAAAACACATAAGTAGTAAAACACAACCAGTATCTACTGGTAACATTACAGTTTTCGTAAACGCATGATGCATCACATCTTAGGCATCATCCTAAATTATCAGTGGACCACAGTACACTTCTGAGGTGCACACTTCACCTTCCTGGCCTTCCTAGGAGGCGGTCCCGTAATGCCCTTGTCCAAAAGTCATGGCTTTCCTGGCTCCTGATGCAGCCCTTAATTCTGGGCACAGTCCTCACCAACCAGGAGGGCCTACCATTGCAGCTGCCCGCTATCTGGCGGTTCAGCTGTTTAAGCAAAAAATCAGCACCAACCATGTGCCCTCCCAGGTCCACTCACCAGGGCTTCTCTTTACTCTGTGGGTTCCACACACAGCTGCCCGTGATCGGGCGGTGCAGCTGCGAACAACAATGCACGCCCCCAAACTTAAGGCAACCCCAAAAAGTGCCTCAGGCAATCTTTGTCCTCGATGGGGAGGGAAGCCGACACCGGGCTCCCCCTCCTCTGCCCTGGCACCAAATATACGATGCACCCTCCCTCACAGCGACTGGAGTATCCTATAAGGCAGCTCAAACCCACTCCCCATTCCTTCGGGGGGGGTGAGCAATTTGTGGCAGCCGTCTCGCCACCGCTGGTTCAGGCTCCTGGGCTCTACTCCTCCGCCTCATGGCCAGGAGCCCGATCCTGTTTCGTCCCACCCACAACCAGGCGTGGACCTTGCCTGACCTCTGGCAGCCTTCCTGAAGCAGCGGACCCACCCCAAGGACGTCAGCAATCACCAGGCAAATGAAGCCTGCGAGGCTCTCCCCTTCCTCACAGGAGCCCCACCTACGGTCAGATGTGCTCCGCTTCACTTCCAGTTTTAGAAGCAACAAGCTGCGACCTCACAGAGTGAGGGGTAGGCTCCAGCCCAAACACTGGTCACCTGTTTTCGCCGCTTTCAGGATTTGAGCCAACACCTTGGGCTCAGCAGGCAAAATGATGAAGCGCCCCCACAGCAACATGATTCCCAGCCAGGGGCTCAAGCACATGGGAACCCCAGCAGTGCTCCAAGCCCAGGTCCTGGGCAATCAGCAAAACAGGCAGCGCGCGCAAGACGCTCACACCTGCAGACACCAGCAGGCAGCACTTTCCTCCAAGAAGCGCACAGGCCGGCCAGCACACTGGGGCTCCAAGACAGACAGCAGACCCCTCAGCTGCGAAGCAGGGCAGAAGGTCAATCTCCGGCAGAGTTTCCTCCTGGAAGTATGGCAGTACACAGCCCTTTACATGGGGTCAGAGCTCCAACTAGTTAGGGTCTTTCTTTTCCACCTGGTCCAGGGCCCTCCACCAAGTCCAATCCAGTTCTGAAGGCACTCACACCTTCCTTGAAGGTGTTCCACCACCCCCTTTCTCAGTGTGGGCTCTGGCCCCAGAAACACCACAGAGGGGCAGAGCCAGAATTGTGGAATGCAGGCACAGTCCCATTCAGTCCCAGGTGCTACTCTTCCCACCACTCCAAATACAGATGGGCCTATTCAGCCTAGGGCTGACTCACACAGCCCCTCTGGAACCACCGCACCTCCCTAGCACCTGTCACTCCAGAGCCAGACATGCAATACACAAAAAGCTGGTACAAAGACACATAGCACATAGAAATGCCCACTTCTAAAAGTGGCATTTCTAAAATAGTAATAAAAAATCTGTGAACACCATCACGCAGCATTTATTACCACTATTCCAAACATACCAAACTTGGCCACTCTAATCCTCTCATGTCAGGAATTACTACTGAAGCACTTATCAGGGAATCCCCAATACAGTCCTATGAGAGGGCAGCCTCACAGTACTGATAAACCAAAATGGCTGTTTGTCACTACTAGGACATGTCACACAGTTAAGGCACATGTCCTATCTTCAATGGCAGAGGCCTGAGACAGGTTTGAAAGGCTACTTTGGTGGGTAGCACAAGCAGCACTGCAAAACCATCAGTAACATGTAATTTACTGGCCCTGGGTATCTGAGATACCACTTTACAAGAGACTGATAGTTAAATTAAATAAGACAAACAGGTGTAAACCAATCTTACAAAGTTTTACCATAGAGAGCACATGCACTCTACACTGTAGTGATAAAGTGGCCAGAGTCCTAAAACACCAACACCAGGTCAGAAAAATACCAGGAGGAAAGCAAAAGGTTCAGAGATGATCCTGCAAAAAGGGCCAAGTCCAACACAACCGCCTTCAAGCCTAAAGCCAGGGTAGATCGATCTATACCTTGATGGGCATTCCTGCTTGGGGCATGTAAGGAGGACGGCATTGAGGTGGACCGGAAGGGGTCGGGGAACAAGCCGGGCCATCCTACACAACCGGAAATGAGCAGCGGTCTAGTATCTGCCAGAGAGAGAGGGGAGGGGCCTCTGACGAAGACGGAAGGAGAGGACCAAAATGGCGAGGAAGCGGACATGAGAAAACACGAAGACAGAAGGAGGCAGAGGGAGAAAGCGGAGGAGAACAGCGAAAGGGAAGTGGACAAAGACAGAGAGGAGAGGAGAATAAGAGACGGATTTAGAGGAGTGTAATATATATGGCAACCAAACCCGGTGGGCTGCAGGAAGGAGAAGACGTCTGGGTCCCTACGCCACAGCCCTGGAGACAGACCGTGGCTTAAGGCGAGTACCCCCAGGGGATCGTTTTGGTGGGGTTGTTGGGGAAACACGGGAAGGTGAAACACTCATGTGGAAGCCAACCACAACAACCCTCACAACCCCTTTCCCCCTACGATAGCATTGGTGACGGTAGCACAAACAAGGTATAAACCCCAAGCCCAGCATTGACCCCTGCCTGTGTCTTTTTTACTCTTTTCCTTCCTGCCCATCGAGAGAGAGAGAGAGAGACCCAACCCAACCCAACCCTGACGACCCAGAGCAGCAACTGGGGAGAGGAGCTCTCCCCTACGCCATTTGGGTTGTTTTCTTTCATTTACCGCGCCCAGGACACTGACTATTTACCCATCTACTACCCAAAAGAGTACGAAATAAAAGCACGTGTCTCACATTTTGGCATCCTGTGCTCACTTACGCTCTGCAAGCAACCCTCATCAGAGTGGTTTCAGAAGTGGGATTTCATCCCAAAGTGTCGAACCATGATACATCCCTTGCCCATTGAGAGCATCATCAATCAGCTTGCGGAAGGACAAAGGCACCTGCAACTGGTGTTTGAGCAACAGGTCCAAACCACCCAAAAGGACTGAGAACCCTTGCAGGACGCTTTGAGGGAACAAGCCACCCTGCTTACAACGAACCAACAGGTACAGGACACAGCAATCCTAAGGCTCACAGACGCCATAGTGAGCAGCAGAGTGCCCCCAAAAGTCCCGGGGTCCGTTTAGCAAAATCACAAGAGGGAGAAGACCCCGACTTCTTCTTCATTAATTTTGAAATAGTAGCGACCACCGCCACCTGGCCCCAGGAAAGGTGGAGTCAGTATATCGCCCCTCTCCTATCATGAGAGCTCCAAGCAGCCTGCCAGGCCGCTAACCCCGATGGTACCACTACCTATAAGGAAGTTAAGAAAGCAATACTCCAGAGACAACCCAAGCACTCTTTACTATAGGATCAAGGATCTAGGAAAGCGTTGGCTGACACTCCACAATACCAGTATGGAAGAAGTCACAGAGAAGGTGTATATGGAACAATTCCTAGAAGCCTTGCCAGGAAATACCAGTTTGTGGGTAAAAAACACCCCAACCTGTCGTACACGATGGAGGTGGAGGTAGCCTGCACTTTTCACCACTCACCGGAGTTCAGGGCTGGTATACCAGGGGCCCCTTTTGTTGCCTGAGAAATACACCCAGTCCTAACTCGAAACCCCTTGCGTCTCCTAAACCCATTTATCCACCTCCTGGGCCAAGTGGCCCAGGGCCACAATATTACCACTGCGCAGAGTGTGGACACATTGTCCAACTGTGTCTCCATCTGGCCCCACCCGCCGTACCCATGTAGGTGGGATATTCCAGGGGGCAGATATTTGTAACTGGGAAAGGCCCTCACCAGTACAGGAAGACCGTCCTAGTAAATGGGAAGAAGCAACAGGCTCTTTTAGATACAGGGTACCATGTGACTGTGATATCTCGGACCCTAGTGCCCCGACCACGAATAAGGGAGAATAAACACGTACATGTTACCTGCGATCATGGAGATACCAAATCTACAGGGTAGCAGAGGTCCTAATGGATGTAGTCAATGACCCACACCTACGGAAGGTAGGGGTCATTCCCTCTTTGCCTGAGGCTGTCATCATTGGCACCGACCACTCAAGGTTTGAACACTATCTTGATGAGACCAAGGGGTATAACACGGCCTGGTTAGAAGAGGCTCCTTTCAGCTGCAGTGACTTAGAAAACACTACAGGAAAAGAAAGGAAAAGCAGGAGAGAAAAATGAAGGGACAAGCAGGACTATAGACAGTAACGTACATCACATCATGTTTTTACTCTCTCCCTTGCAGACCCGGGTGGGATGACCCTGGTTAGCTTCCATACAGCCCAGCGGGAAGACAACACCCTTATCCATCTGGGGAAGAGGTCCAGGAACAAGAGGCAGACCAGGTAGGACCCTATTTTTTATTAAAAATTGTTATTGTGTAGAGCTGTCGAAGGGGGGCCCACTCCACTACCCTGTTGGTCGTTTCCCTTTTCTTTCGGGAACACGTCCTGCAACTGGCCCAAAACCAAATGGGGGCAGGGCACTATAGCAAGGAAAACACCCTTAAATACCTGTTGGGAAAGTTCTACTGGCCGGGGGTATAAAGGGACGTGGCCAAACATTGTGCAGCCTGTGTGCGATGCCAATATGCAAACCCAGAGGGAATAAAGAAAGCCCCCTTGTTCCCCTTGCCCATAATAGACATCCGGTTTAAGAGAGTCGGTATGGATCTAGTCGGTCCCCTGCCTCCCTCAACCTGGGGACATAAGTACATCCTAGTTATTGTCGAATATGCAAGCAGGTACCTGGAAGCTGCCCCTTTATCTAGCATGACCTCTCCTACTGTAGCCCAAGCCATGATATCCTTGTTTTCCAGAGTAGGATTCCCATCCGAGATACTCACTGATCAAGGGACCCCTTTCATGTCCCGCCTAATGGGATAGGTCTGTGAGATCCTGGGCGTTAAGCAAATTCGACCATCGGTCTACCACTCCCAAGCAGATGGCATTGTGGAACGTCATAGTAAGACCATTAAACTTATGCTACGAAAGGCCATCTCAGAGACAGGAAGGGACTGGGACCAAAAATTACCCCTGCTCCTCTTTGCCAAAAGTACTCACTAGCAGAGGTCCGCATACTACTCCTTGTTTGAACTTCTGTTCGGAAGGAAGCCCAGGACACGACTAGATAAGGTGGCAGAACAATTGGAGGGAGAAGACGTGGAGGGACAACCATTGACACAATAGGCTGCTGATCTAAAATCAGCGGTGACCAGGATATGGGGTTTAGTGCATGACAACATAGAAAAAGCACAAAGTACACAAAATATATACCATGATCTAAACAACCAGGTGAGAGAATTGAAACCTGAGGAGAAAGTATTTCTCCTACTCCCATCCACGGAGAACAAGCTATTGACTAAATGGCAGGGACCCTCTGTTTTTGACAAAACAGTAACCCCAGTCACTTATAGGGTTCTGTTACCACTGCAGGCTGGGGGCCAACAAATCTATCATGGAAATCAATGGGAAGCATCCACAGTGCTTCCAGGGACAGGAACACAGGTACTTCTTGTGAGTACCGAAAAACCCCTGGACATTTCCACTGCCAACATTCAGGAAACCCAGATCCAACCGAGGACATCCTATCCCCAGTGCAAAAAGCTCAGCTGTTTGCCCTGTTGCATAGTTTTCCTGGTCTTTTTTCTTCCACACCTAGATTGACCACCATGGCAAAACATGATATCATATCCCTAGATCAGACCATCATAAAACAAAAACCGTACCGCATTCCAGCGGCGAGAAGAGAGGCAGTAGAAAAAGAGGTGATGGCCATATTACCGGGGCACATTATAGAACCCTCCCAAATCAGTTGGTGCTCCCCGATTGTAATTGTGCCAAAACCAGACTGTAATCTGCGCTTCTGTATCGACTTCCGTCAAGTAAACGGAATCACCAAGTTCGATTCATACCCTATCCCCAGAATCGATGAACTGATTGAAAGACCAGGAAATGCCAAGTATATGTCAACCCTTGATCTTACCAAGTGATAAATTCCCTGACCCCACAGGTTAGAGAAAAGACAGCTTTTTCAATCCCCTCAGGACTGAACCAATTCAGAGTACTACCCTTCGGTCTACACGGGGGCCCAGCGACGTTCCAACGGTTGATGGACCGCTTGCTGAGACCCCATACAGAATACGCCGCTGCCTACTTAGACGACATTCTCGTCTTCAGCTCATCTTGGGGGGACCATTTGCAGCACTTGACCGCCGTGTTTTCAGCCATCAAAACAGCCAGTCTCACAATAAACCCCAAAAAATCCATGTTGGTTACTGATTCCATCCAGTACTTTGGATATACGATACAGTAAGGTCTGATCAAACCTCAAACGAGCAAAATAGAGGCCATTAAAGCACTCCCTGTTCCCAATACCAAACGTGATATAGGCTCCTTCCTTGGGTTCATAGGATATTACCGGAGATTTATACCGAACTTCTCCTCCTTGGCCAGCCCCCTAACCAATCTCCTGACACAGACATACCCCTCCCGTATAACCGCATGGGACTCCAAGCACGAACACAGCTTCCAAGTCCTCTAAAATGCCATCTGCACAGCCGAGGTGTAACATTTTTCCTGACTTCCATAAACAGTTCATCCTCCAGACCGATGCTTCTGGTCTTGGGCTGGGTGCTGTGTTATATCAGCCTGACTCTAATGGTGACCTTAGACCTCTTCTGTACATCAGCAAGAAATTGTTCTCCCAGGAAAAGCATTATTCCAGTATAGAAAAAGAATGCTTAGCGATTAACTGTGCCATTGAAGCACTGCAGTATTATCTATTGGGATGCTCATTCACTGTGCTCACGGATCATGCCCCTCTTACCTGGCTTGTACATAACAAAGACACTAACCCCCACATCCGCATTGCAACCCCTTTCGTTTCAGAAGATGCATATACCCGGAACCCGTCAAGTGAGTGCGGATTACCTATCCAGACACCCATCCAATGAATGGCCCCAACTTCCATTCCTGGGAAGGGAGATATGTAAGGAGGATGGGGTGGACCAGAAGGGGTCGGGGAACGAGACTGGCCATTCTACACAACCGGAAATGAAAAGCGGTCTAGTGTCTGCTAGAGAGAGAGTGAAGGGGCCTCTGACGAAGAAGGAAGCAGAGGACCAAAACGGCAAGGAAGCAGACACGAGAAAATGCGAAGACGGAAGGAGGCAGAGGGAGAAAGTGGAGGAGAACAGCGAGAGGAAAGAGGATGAAGACGGAGAGAAGAATAAGAGACGGATCCAGAGGAGTGTGATATATACGGCGACCAAACCCGGTGGGCTACAAGAAGGAGAAGACGCCCGGGTCCCTACACCACAGTCCTGGAGACGGACGGTGGCTTAAGGTGAGTACCCCTCAGGGATTCATTTTGGTTGGGGTGGTGGGGAAACACGGGAAGGTGAAACACTCAGGTGGAAGCCAACCACAACTTTCCTCACAACCCCTTTACCGCTACGATAGCATTGATGACCGTAGCACTACCAAGGTATAAACCCCAAGCACAGCATTGGCCCCTGCTTCTTTCTTTTTTTTTTTCCATTCCCGCCCTTCGAGAAAGAGAGAGAGAGAGAGACCCGATAGACCCGGACCCAACTCAATGCTGATGACCGAGAGCAGCAACCATGGAGAGGAGTTCTCCCCTACGACATTTGTTTTGTTTTCGTTCATTAACCGCACCCAGGACACTGACTATTTACCAATTTACTTCCCATAAGAGCACAAAATAAAAGCATCTGTCTCACATTTCGGGGTCCTGTAGTCCCTTGCACTTTCCAAGCAACCCTCCTCCCCACAGGGCGATAGAACAAGGACGCAGGCCCGCAACTGCAGGGGCACACTCTAGTTCTATGCCAATCTGAACCCAAATGGTTCCCTCTGTCAAAGCTTCCGGGGCCAACTAGGAGCTAGATGTAGGTGGCTAAATACCGGTCGGTAAACCCGACAAACAGTAAATTTCAGCGTTACCGACCCGTAAATAGCCATGAGCAATGTAGGTATTACTGAATGATATCGGTAATAACAAATCGTTAAATGAAAGGGAAATCAGTTACTGATTCCTTATTTACCGATCGGTCGACACCGAAACTCCAAAATACTGAATCAGTAAATAACAAATCGGTAAAAATTCGGTAATGCGATGTACCAAAAATCGGTAATACCGAATTTGCCCAAATTCGGTATTTAAGAATCGGTAATTACCACTGACCCAGAGCAGGTGGTAATCAGGTGCAGTGCATAAAAACAGCCCCAACATGCAACAGTGTGAACACAATGGCGGCCCTCTATGTCACAGCAAGGCGGCTACGTTTGCGAGCAGCAGGATTAAGGATCTGGAGATAGTAAGAGCGTGTGTACAGACTGTGTATCACACTGTTCCAAATGACTGAGGCAGAAATACATGACAGGTACAGGCTACACCCACAAACCATCCTAGCCCTCATACGGGACCTGCAACCGTACCTGGAGCATCAGACACCAAGGGCGTATCCAGTATGGACTGCCAAAAGACTTCCTTCTTCCCTTATGGCATTTAGGACATGACAAAGAGGAAGTGTTAATTCTTTGACACCTCAGTTATTAATATCTGGTTCTCCTCCTCAATGAGATTGGTCTTTCTCTTCAACTGGGCTGCGGTCTGGTCATCTTGGCTCCATTTAGGAGTTTTATTGTGTTCCTGAAGTGCAGAGTATTCCAATGCTTTATCTTATCCTTCAAATGTGTTGCTTTTTTGAGCTTCCTGCCACACAACAAACTCTTACATGATGCTTAGCTGATTTGTGGCACTTTACAACACGTAAATCAGTAGGATGCAGTTGCGCTAGGACATTTTGTGTTCTTACACTCTCTGATGTGTCAGAATTTCCGTCTGCCCGTAGACTTTTCAAGGCGGTGTTCACGAAAAGTTGACCCTAAACGAACTGCGATTCCGATCACTGAGAAGCTTCTCTCAGAAGATGTATATACCTCAACAACCTTTGGAAAATGGAAGCGGCCGTATAATCAAAAACGTTAAACCGTTTGTTAGATTTGACGATAGGTAGTTCTAATCTGTTGTTGTAGTGAGCGACACAAAAGTCCAACGCTCCAGGAGTCACCCCCTAAGGCTGAAGTCAATTGTGTTGCTTTTTGTAAATCGTTTTTGGCCACTATAGGTGTGGCAGGGTATACTCAGACATGAGTCCCTTTCTCACTGCTCCATCAGGATTCAAGCAAGCCGGGCCGAAGAAGGCTGAAATGCCAGAAACCGGTCCCCGGTAGCTTGTCTCCTTTCTGGTGAAGAATTGGCTTGGTAGTTTAGTCTGCCCTGTTCCCATGATGCACTGGGCCAGGGACAGACTGATTTGCATATAGCCAGGTTCTGAGCTGGGATGGGGCAGTGAGATAAATAATGGTGATGGATCAAGCCCTGATCTTTGGACTGGGTAAGAGTGGTCTGTTTAACTCAGACACTCTGTTCATCACCACCTCCTTTTTGTAAATCGTTTTTGGCCACTATAGGTGTGGCAGGGTATACTCAGACATGAGTCCCTTTCTCACTGCTCCATCAGGATTCAAGCAAGCCGGGCCGAAGAAGGCTGAAATGCCAGAAACCGGTCCCCGGTAGCTTGTCTCCTTTCTGGTGAAGAATTGGCTTGGTAGTTTAGTCTGCCCTGTTCCCATGATGCACTGGGCCAGGGACAGACTGATTTGCATATAGCCAGGTTCTGAGCTGGGATGGGGCAGTGAGATAAATAACGGTGATGGATCAAGCCCTGATCTTTGGATTGGGTAAGAGTGGTCTGTTTAACTCAGACACTCTGTTCATCACCACCCCCTTTTTGTAAATCGTTTTTGGCCACTATAGGTGTGGCAGGGTATACTCAGACATGAGTCCCTTTCTCACTGCTCCATCAGGATTCAAGCAAGCCGGGCCGAAGAAGGCTGAAATGCCAGAAACCGGTCCCCGGTAGCTTGTCTCCTTTCTGGTGAAGAATTGGCTTGGTAGTTTAGTCTGCCCTGTTCCCATGATGCACTGGGCCAGGGACAGACTGATTCGCATATAGCCAGGTTCTGAGCTGGGATGGGGCAGTGAGATAAATAACGGTGATGGATCAAGCCCTGATCTTTGGACTGGGTAAGAGTGGTCTGTTTAACTCAGACACTCTGTTCATCACCACCCCCTTTTTGTAAATCGCATTATGAACAGCGGCCCCTCATGGCTCTACTGTATCCCAAGATCAAATATAGAGAACTTCCTATGTTTCGGAGTCCGCAGATATGGAAGCCTTGATAAGTTCCACTGCCAAAATGACTGCAGAGGACAGTTCTCTGATTTCTTTGCTTCGTTTAGGGTCAACGTTTTATGAACACTGCCTTGAAAAAGTCTATGGGCAGACGAAGCACGTGTTGGCGCAGGCGCATTGGCAGATTTTATGCTGGATCTTTGAAAAATAAGAGTAAAATAACACCAAATTGAAGAATTTCTGAATCTTTGGGACTCTGTATGCTGTTGGAACGTCTGGTTGAATAATAATTGTTCAAGATCCATATACATAATATTGTTCACAGAGGAACTATACTTTTTGCTATCCAGAACCCTTTTGGATTGCTAATACTAGAGGGTATGATTATTAGTACTTTATCAATCTTTACAAAATATTAGCAAATATACTTTATTTACGCCTTCAACTAGAATATATATCTATATATATATTCACTTTAAAAAACATAGGGCCCGATTCACAGAATGAACTTAAGACTCAATCCTAAACTTACTACTCTTTTGGTATTCACAGAATTCACTTACTACTTTTGGTATTCACAGAAGTTAGGATTTTGTCTTAAATCTGTCTTAAGTCTGTCTTAAGTCTGTCTTAAGTTTGTCTTAAGACAAACTTAAGGCAAAATCCTAACTTCTGTGAAAACCAAAAGTAGTAAGTTCATTCTGTGAATGCCAAAAGTAGTAAGTGAATTCTGTGAATACCAAAATAGTAGTAAGTTTAGGATTGAGTCTTAAGTCATTCTGTGAATCGGGCCCATAGGTTTCAGGGGCGTTATAGTTAGCTGGACATTTCACTCATACAAAACCATTGAAATTCCACTGTCATAGTTAGTTCAGCTAACTATAACTTGCGCACCCGCAATGCTCTGCTGATGACGTCACATATTACATCACTCATGATATGGTCAATGACAACACTGATGGCATCTCAAATGACATCACTGATGACATCATCCAGGGAATGTGTGTTTTTCTGAAAGTTAAATATGTTTTATATATATACATCCGAAGGTCGATGGAAGAATAAAGGGGTATATAAGTGTCAAAATGGATGAATTGTTTTGTAAAATTGATTGTATAACTGTTTGATTAAGTGTCTCTTAGTGAATACATGGGTTAGTGAGTAATGTTTAAATATGTAAATATGTGTATCAGTCTCTCACTTTGTGTATAAGTGGCTGCATAGGTTGGTGAGTAGCTACATGAGTGTCTATATGGGTTATTAGTTGGTTCTTTGGGTGTCAGTATGAGTGTCTGAGTGTCTACGTGATTAGGTGGGGAGTATTACTTAGTGCATAGATGCATGAATGTGTGGCTCACTGTTTATATGTGTTGTACACAGCATGTTTGCAGGACTGAATGGGTGGATGAGTGTGTGTATGGGTGTGTTAGTGAGTGAATGACTGTCTCAATAGTGCCTATGAGTAACTACATATGTTTTAAACTAGTATATGTGAGTATTGGTGTATGTGAGAGTGAGAGATTGGAAGAGTTCCTGTATAAATACGTATGTGTTTCTATAAGTGATTGTTTAAGAGAGTAAGTATCTGTAAGTTTCTGTAGAAGTAAGTGTGGAGGTGTGTGTATAACTGTATATATAACTAAATAGATGTTTGATACTTTGTTTGCATGTGTGACTATGTGTGTGAGTAACTCTATGGATGAGTGTCAGTGTGTAACAGGATGTATAGGTGTGTGAGTACATATGGTGAGTGAGTACATGTATGAGTAACTATATAGAGCTATTGGTGAATGAGTGGATGTGTGTGTAGATCTTGGAATTACTGAATAGGTGTGTTGTAACTTGTATTAGTATCTCCATTGTTTTGAAAATGTTAGTTTCTATTATTGAGTGTGTGTATCAAAGATTATTTTAGGGTGAGAGGAGGTCTGCCACTCTATCACAAGGATGATGTCATCAGTGAAGTTATTTGAGATGTCATCAGTGATGTCAGGAGTGATGTCACTGACCATGTCATGAGTGATGTAATATGTGACGTCATCAGCAGTGCATTGCGGGCGCGTGAGTTATAGTTAGCTAAACTAACTATAACGGGGGAATTTCAATGGGTTTGTACGAGTGAAATATCCAGCTAACTATATTGCCCCTGACACCTAAGGTTTTTTCTGTGAATTTCTAAGGTTTTTTAAATGCTAATTCCTTACTATAACTGGCCTGAAACCTATGTTTTTTCCAGTGAATTTCAAAGATTTTTTAAATGCTAATTTGTAACTATAACGTGCCCGAAACCTATGTTTTTTTCAGTTAATTTCAAAGGTTATTTAAATGCTAGTTTCTAACTATGCCTACAGAGATAGGACATGTGAAGAAAGAAGAAAAAACACACAAAAAGAAGAAAAAGAAATGCAGACAGAAGCAACTGAAGTCCTCAAAGACGAAGAAAATTGCAGGAAGAAGGAAGACGTGCAGAAAGAACAAACAGAGGAGCATAAAGAGGCCTTGTTGCAAAATCATCGTGTACCCTCAACTTTTTCAGATGGGTACTGGTGGTAACTGACTCTGACTAACCAGTCCTAGAGCCAGTGCTATGCTAAAAGACACTTATAATACAGTTAAAACAACTACATAAACGTGGGAACACTATGCGTTTGGGTACCCCCTGTGATTAGCATGGCCTCCTCTGTAAGACCCTAGTACATAATAGGGCGGGGGGATTCAAAACTACCTTTTAAAACGCGCCACAGGGTGCGTTTGCACACTGGTGAAGGGAGGGGGGGGGGCTAAGCTGACATGTGCAAACACGCCCTGTGGCCGTTTTAATTTGGTTGATAAAGTCCCCTTGAATCGTGAGTGTCCCTTGGGTACAAGTAGCCCACCAGGTATCTCCAATTAGCGCCACAGAGCTGCATTGCAGAGAGGTTTAAAAAGGGGCACATCCTGGACCACCTCTCTGCAACGCAGCGCAGAGACGCTTACTGGAAGCACCTGGTGGGCTAGTTGGCCCCCAGGGGCCCTCTGCATTGAAGGGGAATTATTTCCCCAACTTAAAAAATGCCACAGGGCGTGTTTGCACACGTCACCTCAGGCACCCTCCCCTCCCTTCCCCACTAGGTAAACGCTCCCTGCAGCAGTTTTAATTTGGGAGATTAAGTCTCCTTGAATCCTGAAGGTTCCTAGGGGACAACTAGCCCACTAGGTGCCTCCAGTAAGCGCCACAGAGCTGCGTTGCAGAGAGGTGTAAAAAGGGGTATGGCCTGGACCACATCTCTGTAACGTAGCGCAGTGGCCCTTACTGGAAGGACCTGGTGGGCTATTTAGCCCCCAGCGGCCCTCAGGATTGAAGGGGAATGATTTCCCTAATTTAAAACGCGCCACAGGGCGTGTTTGCACAACTCACCTCAGGCACCGTCCCCTCCCTTCCCCACTGTGTAAACACGCCCTGTGTCCATTTTAAGTTGGGAGATTAAGTCCCCTTGAATCCTGAAGGTCCCTAGGGTCAAACCAGCCCACTAGGTACCTCCAGTAAGCGCTGT
This sequence comes from Lissotriton vulgaris, assembly GCF_964263255.1. Taxonomy (NCBI): domain Eukaryota; kingdom Metazoa; phylum Chordata; class Amphibia; order Caudata; family Salamandridae; genus Lissotriton; species Lissotriton vulgaris. Next base: position 213,245,678 of record NC_141686.1, read on the forward strand.
TGCAGAGAGGTGTAAAAAGGGGTTCGACCTGGGCCACCTCTCTGCAACGTAGCACAATGGAGCTAACTGGAACCACCTGGTGGGCTAGTTGGCCCCCAGGAGCTCTCAGGATTGAAGGGGAATTATTTCCCCAACTTGAAACACGCCACAGGGCGTGTTTGCACACGTCACCTCAGGCCCCGTCACCTCCCTTCGCCCCTATGTAAACATGCCCTGTGTCCGTTTTGAGTTGGGAGATTAAGTCCCCTTGAATCCTGAGGGTCGCTAGGGTCAAACTAGCCCACCAGATACCTCCAGTAAGCGCCACAGATCTGCTTTGCAGAGAGGTGTAAAAAGGGGCGTCGCCTCTGAACACCTCTCTGCAACGCAGCTCCCTGGTGCATACTGTAGGTATTTGGTGGCTAGTTGGCCCTCAGGGACCCTCAGTATTGAAGAGGAATTAATTCATCAACTTACAACTCGCCAGGGGGCGCGTTTGCACAATGGTGAAGGAAGGGGGCGGGGCCTGAGGTGACATCTGCAAACACGCCCTGTGGCGTGTTTTAAGTTGGAGAGTTAATTCCTCCTCAATCCTCAACCTAAAACGTGCCACAGGGTTTGCACACATGTCACCTCAGGCCCGCCCCCTCCCTACAGCACTGTGCAAACGTTTCCCATGGCGCGTTTTAAGTTGGGGGATTAACTCCCCTTGAATCCTGAGGGTCCCTGGGGTGCAACTAGCCCACCAGCTACCTCCACTAAGCGCCACAGAGCTGCGTTGCAGAGAGGTGTAAAAACAGCCCCCTGCCGCATACTGGAGGTTCCTGGTGGGCTAATTGGCCCCCAGGGACCCCCATTATTCAAGGGGAATTTGTTTCCAATTTGCAAACACGCCAGGGGGCGCGTTTGCAGAGTGCTGCAAGGAGGGGGTGTGGCCTCCGGCGTGATGTAGGTCTTTTTTTTTTTTAAGAAGGGGGGCTGTGTGGCCCCCTTTCTTTTTCTAATTTATTGGCCGAAAAGTATTGGCCACAAATGCAACAGTTTAGATTATGTTGTGTAACTTGTTCATATAGAGCGCCTAGCTATCTGTAGTATATCTTCTTGGCGCTGAGATCAGATACGCAGTAGCCAATGGTCAGCACACATAAACTGCAGCGCTTTTTAACGCAGGCTGGCCCATCTCACCATTCTTAATATGGGTTACCAATCAATAAATAAGCATAAAGAGTAAACATATTGGAAATATAGGGAGAAACTTAAAATGTTGAGTTTAGGCCGAAGCTTGCAGGCTGGAGATATTTCTCTTTCATCACGTTTCTGATATCAGCTGTCTTTGTGGTTTTACAATTAGGTCGCTTGAGCATATTATTATGGGTTGTAGAAAATGTGTATTTTTAAGTAAATGTTTAATTTGTGCATTGAGCCTTAATCTAGTGAAACTCCACAATGTCCTTTTTTCCGTGGTCAGAGCCTTTTTTTTTATTATCCATAGTAAGTGTAGTTTAAGTAATAATCTATGAAAACACAACTGCGGTTTCCTAATCTGTTTATAATGTGTTTTATTTTTTGCTTTTTTGAATGAACCTGGAAATGTATTTTTCTTGTAATTTTGTGCATGTTTCTGCATGCTTTAAGTCATTGATTTTTGTTTATTTGCATTAAAAAAATACACATAAACATACCACCATATGTGCCAATCACTGTGGGAACGTGTGCGCTGAACCTGACCTGTTGCAGTGAGGGAAAAGGCCGCCCCGACTGTTCCTGAGGGAGGGCTTTGTGTCAGTGTTTCCCAGAGGGATGCTCACTCCCCTCGAAGCCCCACCTTCGCATCCAGTTTCTGTGAATAGATGCAGGTAAGGCCCTTTCACCTAAAAGATCCGATTTCGTCTTGTGATCAGACAATAAGAAGCAAGACAAAGCCTGGCTGTTATGTGTTTATCACGTGCTCTCACGCTCATTTTCAGCTTCAACAAAGGCTAGTGCTCTCTCTGTGAGACTTTGTAAAAAGGAAAAATGTAATGAGAATGAACCATCCCATCAAAGGGAGAAGGAAGTCAATTTCCCTGCGTTTAAAGAAAGCACCAAGGTCTGCGCACCTGTGTGGGGCTTCTGAAGTTCACTCATCTAACTCGGAATTTCTCCGATTCAATGAATGAACTTCACCCACAACAAGTTGAAAGCACTGAAAGGCAATCTATGCCAGTGGCGGCCCGCACGCATCTGGGGAGTCGGGGCAGGGGGTAAAGGGGATAGGGGCATCTTAAAAAAAATAAAAATACCTCCTGCTGCGTCTCTCCCATGTCGTCTTTCCTGAGTGGGCTGACGTCACCGACAGGAAGCACGTCCAGCCTCCCCATAGCCAATCACAACGCTTGTGATTGGTAAGCACCCAGGCTCCTCTGAGCTAATCACAATGCTGCAATGCAGCTGCGCGCTCAGACTGGGACTGCGGGCTTGGGCATGTTCCCCAACCAGACTGTATTGCAGCCTGGGAGGAAAACATGACTGTTTGGCAGGCCTGAGACGGCTGGTCAGAGCGTCATGCGCACTTCAGTGTGTCCACCACTCCTCCCCTGCCCTGCTCTGCCAGCAGAGCAGCCCCTCCCCACCCCCATGCTGGCGCAGCGGGACAAAATAACATGATAATAACAGTAAGTTATTATCATTTTATTTTTCCTTCATTTCACTGCTTCAATGCAGTGGGGCAACGCTCCCCCGCCTTAGGAGAGGAGCTATGCCGTTTAAGGGGCAGATTTACAAGCCCCTTGCGCCGCTTTTACGCCACTGTTGTGTCACTTTTGTGATGCAGCGGCGGCGCAAAAGATGCGCCATGGTGCGGGGTATTTACAACGTGATGCATCTCCCAGATGCGTCACGTTGTAAAGCCCTGCGCTAGAAGAGGCGTACCATCACAGGGGGGGGGCGGCGTCCTGGCGCAGGAACACCTCCAAAAAGTGACTGAGTGAAATCTACAAGATTTCACTCAGTCGCTTTTGGGCCCCTGCTGTGTCAAAACCCTGCGCCTGCTTGAAGCAGGAGTAAGGATTGACGCAGCATTGTGCACATAGGGCCCCCTTGATAATTGCTGGAGCTGCATCGCTCTTGCAATGCGCAGCTTTTATGGCACAGATGCGTGACGTATCTGTGCCATTTTTGTCCCATGGTGCGCCGCATTGTAAATGCGGCTCATCAAGGGTGGCGGAGCTGCGGTGCACAATTACTGGCGCATCCCTGCCGATATGCAGGGATGCGCCAGTTATTGTAAATCTGCCCTTAAGACTTGTTTTTTCTATGGTTCAGGCATTAACTTGGAGAAATTCTGAGTAATACGTATGGACTTAGCTGCAAAAAAAACACAGGCGCTCGGATCTACGCTGAGACCGTGCACAGGATCATGATGCGAACCCTGCACCATAGTAGACACATGTAGGTGCAAATTTACTTTCCAGCGCAAAACTTGTTTTGCACTGGAAATTTCCTAAAAGTAACACAAAGTAGCTCAAAGCACAGCTTTGCACTACTTATTGTCAAGGGAGCGTTACATTACATGGGTATTCCGATGCTACCAACATGTAACCGCCCATTATTTTGGACGCACAAAACCCTACATTCCAAAAATGTGAGAAAGTGTTTTGTGTACAAAATTAACACAGTTTGGAACCAGGTGTTAAAAAGAGAAATGTATTAATTTCTCCTTTCTTTTTCGACTTTGCATGTGGTGCACTGTGCAGCACACATACGAAGTAGGAAAAGATTTAAAATGTGTCTAGGCATAGTACTTTGTACTGGAAGGGACTCACACAAACCCTTGGACTATGGCGCAAAGGTGTGTGTGAGGCGACCAGCAGCAAAACTCTGTGTCGCTGTTACGGTAAGGGGAGGAGAGAGCCATATCTCTGTAGATGTAGCGCTCCCCTGCTCCTTCCCTGTCATGCAACGTAAAAGAGCATCTCTGGTCGCTGCGCTACATTGAGTGATAGTTTGATAAATCTCACCTGGAGTTGCAAGAAATGCTATCTGAATTCTCACGATTTTAAATATTTTATATGGTGCTGGCCTAGAGTTTGGCGGATGGATTCTGTATGGGAAATTTAGAGTTGATCGTCGGTCCCCGGATCATTTCCATCATGGCAGTTCCCTTCAAGGTACATAAAGTTTGGTGGACAAGTGCTATCTGTGTTGAGAGTCATCCACCAAACCTTTTACATGTTTTGTTTTAAAAGCAAACTCACAAAGGGTCAGTTTGTTTTTCAAAAACAAATATTAATAACCCCCACACCTTTGGAGGTTTCTCCAAGACTGTGGTGGTCATTATTTTCTTTCTGTTCCTCCACATCTAGTCAGCACCTTTTCTAGTGATTTTTCAATGTGTACCTACCATGCAGCAATTCATATGGCAAAATCTAATGAATGAAAAATGGGTATGAAGGAAACCAATGTATTTTTTAAATTCCCAAGATGTTGAGGGGCATATTTCTTAGAAATCACACAGTGTAGGGTGCCAAGCCACATTGCTGCGCTGTGTGATAGACAAAGTGCAGGAATCTGCAGTATTTAAGGTTATCTGGGGCATTAATGTAATTTTCCAGCACTTGTGACAATGTACTGCCTAGCGCCATGTAGGCACCCTCATACGATGATGCAAGGGTGCCAGAATTGTAAGCTGGTTTGTTCTGGTGCAGTAAGGGACACCTTTCTGCACAATAACATTCCCCTGAGGCATTTACCTCTTTCAATGTGTGCGGCAGAATGCACGAGAAGAAATAAAGATAATTCTCCTACTTACGCCTTGGGATGCATAGCATTTTGATGCACTCACAAGTCTACCATTAATGGTAAATCTGGAAATGCGCCCGAATCTATGTGTCGATGCTTTGGAACACCCACGCTCCACCCCTGGAAAGCACGCCTGGGACAGAGTAACACAGCACCGTGATTTGCGCTGCGTTGCATTATTCTAGATGTATCAAGCCACTCAGGGCTATGGAAAGTAACCTTGCGTGGCTTGATAGCTATAATGTTTGGCGCAAAGGCGACGCAACTCTTTGATAAATTAGGTCCTGAGTTTCGAAATAGATGGTATTTGTGCAACTCTGAATTCCGGGTTACCCATACTGTAGTGATTAAGAGAGTGTTTTGAAAAATGTGTTCTTTCTTTGCTCACTGGCTTACATTTAGAAGCCAAGCTTTTCTAATAACAATGGTATCCCAGTTCTGTAGCTTGGTCTAACACCTGCAACAGGGGAGGCCCCTAAATGTGACATGGAGACATCAAATTTGTGGAGTAAAAAAGCCCCCTTTCTGGCCGTGGGGGTAACTAAACAATTTGGGACCTGCATCTGCCACCATGAAAACCTACCAAACACAGACCTTTCTTAAAACTAGCCACCGAGGAGGGTCCATGGTAAAATCATTTATTTACTCTCCTCTCATGTTTGTGAGGGAAAGTTCAGGAATTTGTAGGAATCCAAGATTCCTATTTCCCAACGTTGTTACTTCCTGAAAAAAACATTAGCCCACTTGTGTCTGGGCCTAGAATCTGCAAAAGGACCAGGCTATGGTAAAATTGCTGGGGCCATTTTGGGGATAGGGCAGCACCCGGTGCATCAGCGGGCCACACCTTTTTTTGACAATGTTTCCTTAGTGTGTCTTTCTGCCAACCTCGTAGAAGCAGAGCAGGGTAAATTCCTCCCAATATGCCACCAGGGGGCTAGTGTGAAGGCCGACGCCTCAGCAGGCTGCACTCATTCATTCTTCTGGTTTCTTGACCTTTTTTCCTGGTGTCTATTAGACTTTCTGCCCGAAAACGGAGTAATTAGGGGGTAAACTAAACTCCCAACCTGTCCTCACGGTTGCATATAGACTGTTGGTATTGTTCTGGGGCAGAGGTATGGGACAATATCTGGGTAGCCCGCCCTGCCCCCTCCTATTTCTTTAGACCATTTAAACATGGTGCCTAGTGGGCTTTCTGCTCCCCACTGGAGCAGAAATAATGCTGGTGCCATTATGAGGTGAGACACAGTCCGAAGGCTACGTGGGCCATGCCCACCTCTTCTTTTTTGTGGCTAGTTTTCCCTGGTGTCTCATTGGCTTTCTTCCCATCCCTCAGACACCCCCTCCTAACCACCTCTCACCACCCAGGAGCAGATTGGAGGTAAACTCCAGCCTTTTCTGAACCAACTGTGGGGCCCTCGATGCGAAGAGAATCTCACAATGCAGATGCAGTGCTCGCTGTGACATATTCTGAAGTTTTGATTGAGTACCCCCTTTTAAGCTCCCCTGCACAGACCATTGCTTGTTGTATTATTCTGCCTATCATGAAGGTTGTTCATCACTAAGGAACATGGAAGTACAAATTATGGAAAGATTAAAGATGCACTTGAATGTTGTTGAGGAGTTTGGAAGACCCTAGAGTTTACATCCAGGAAAAGAAAGACAGATAATCATAAACCTTGAGAAAGGACTACAGCAATGACTTGTAGTTTGATTCCTTTTTCCATGATGTGAAATGGGCTGTGAGGCACTTTATGCCTCTGCTTGGTAATATACTACAGTGCATGTTACACTGGAGATTAAAGATGTATTTGTAGTTCAGGTTTATAGACCATTGTTCATTTGACTCCAGATGAAAGATTGAGGGCCAGATGAACGACCGAAAAAGTTTGCGAGTCGCCTTTTGTGCAAAATTGCGACTCGCAAATACCGAGTCGCAAAATACAATGGAGCAGATTTATGAAGGACTTGCGCCGCCGGTGCGTCACTTTTTCCCATGTTAAAAATGACGCACCGGTGGCGCAAGGCCTTCATAAATCTGCCCCAATGTACTTACACCTTGCCCACACAAATAGCGACTTGCAATTATTCACAACGCAAAATTGCGAGTCCCAAATGTGATACGCTACACTCTCGCAAATAGCGTACGCGATTGAAAGTATGCATTTTGCATGCGCAAATAGCAAGTTTCAATAAAAATTGAAAAAAAAATACTTGTCGGTTGATCTGAAGAACCCAAAACCAGGTAATAGTGTCTATGGAGATAAATGATCATAATCACAAGCACATGGCAAGGTGCAGCAGCTCAATTCAACACTGCTACACAGAGAGAACAGCACAGCAAGATGGCCAGCCAGACTACTGATAAAGAAGGGAAGAAGAGTCTGCGTAAAGTGAAATTTTCAGATAAAGAAGTGGACATCATTATCAATGAGTGCTGCAACAACCACGAGCAGCTGTTCAGTTGCACTTCACATACCGTGCCCGAGTCAGACAAGTGCAAAATTTGGCGTGATATGCAGCAGCGTGTGAATGTCCTTGGTGTTGCGAACAGGACAATAGATGACATCAAAAAGAGATGGTATGACCTTAATCCAGTGCAAAGGAGAGGGTGGCTGAACGTCTTGCAGCTGCGCATGAAACAGTAGCTGGGCTATCAAGCCTCCCGGAACACTCCACAGCGGCGACAATGTTGGAAGCCACCACAGAGCCAGAGCCTGCAGTGGGAACTGGTAGTCTGGGCCCATCCCAACCTCCACCACCCACAGGTAAGTGAGAAATGAAAAACAATGTATGTCATACTCTAGCCATCACCCCACATGCATGCACCACACACAGGTAAAACTGCATGTACATGCACTGTCTGCATGATGAAAAACTCACAGTTACAACATCATGGCAAATGTAGTACGTGACACAAACATTGCTGTCGAGGACTGAGATGAGTTGTGAACATAGTACAACCACAGAGAAGCCGTAGGCGCGCTCCTGCCAAGACCATGGTAGTTACTCCGTCTCCTTCTGCTGGCCTGGAGGATTCCATGCTCCAAATTCATCAGCTGCAACACAAACACATGAGAAAGATGAACATTAAGTTGAGCAGGGGGTTTCACAGGATCGCAAATCGGATTACAGAGAATCAGGCATGTATGAAGCACAACATGGATGCAATGATGCAATGACTGATGCTAATGGGAAGCTGTGCACAGAGCACAAGGGGAAATAACTGTTGGATGGAGCGCAGCAGGTCACATGACATGCACTCCATGACAAGGGCAATTGGACGTCTGGCGAATGCAACAAGCCTGCACAGCAAACGCACCCTAGCATTGCAGGTAGAATTGGGCCACTACTGTGGCGATGTATCGAGGGGACTACAACAAATCGCAGCTGCTGTAGACGCACTGCACAATAGCCTGGCAGCTACAGGAGGAGGCGCAGACACTGCTGAAAGTGAAGTGTCCAGACACAGTAGTCTTTCCACTGCTGGTGCCCCAACCCAGTGGAGAAGCAGCAGTTGTCACTCTCTGAACGTAAGTGCAAGAGCAACATAGGCAGGACAGAGTTGCAAACATTATTTAATTGGTATATTTTGCTTTACACTTTTATTTGGGGTGAAGTAACTACTTTGTATTTATAATTTTGGTAGTGACAGTTATTTGAGAGGGACAGGCTTTCCCCTATACCCAATCAATATGACCTTGAATTAAAGGCATATTTAAAAACACAGTTTGACTCTCTCTTGTGTAATTTCTGTGGCATATTTGTGAATTATAATGACTTACCTTTAAAAGTAAGTTCTCGCTATGTGGTCCCTGTGCCTTCTCCTCCTGCTGCTGCGCTTCCCTCAGTTGGTTGGTATGTTGGGTGTCCAGGCTCTTCATCCCCCAGTCTGCATCTGACAACTCCATGGGCAGCCCCCGCCTGCATGCAATGTTGTGTACTTTTGCGCAGCTTGCGTCAATTTTGCAGGCTGTCTTAGGGATATACTACAATGCCCTACCACTCTTGTGTAGACACCTGAATCTGAATTTTATTATGCCAAATGTGCGCTCTATGACTGACCTTGTATGTCTATGTGCCCTGTTGTATCACCTTTCATGCGCATTGGAGAGAGACAGGAACGGTGTGAGGATCCATATACGCAGGGCATTCGCACTGTCACCTGCAAAGAAAAGTTATATTTTGAGACAACATGCGGACAGACATTTACATTCTTAAACACCTCACTGTGGGAGTTCATTAGTAAGTAGGTATCCCTCATCGGAATCACCTCTTTCTAATTTCTGGAATATGCCACTGTGCCTGAAGATATAAGAGTTGTCTGTGCTACCTGGAAATTTGGCTACAAAGTCTGTGATTATGTTTTTAGCGTCACAGACAACTTGTATGTTGAGCGAATATGTATTCTATGCGTGATGGTGGACATATGGGCACATGGGTCCCATCTATGCACCCTATGAACTGTGGGAATCTTGAAATTCCATAGAATTGCAATTTGTGATTTTTAGGTCGAGGGACCGTTAAGCTGCGAAGCAGCTTCCGGTCCGGAGAATTAATGGTATTTAGTAGGGCTTCAGAACCCGCCTCCCTGCTCTGTCTCTCCACCATTGGCTGGCTTTCTAAATGGAGGCCAGCCATTGGAGGAGAGAGCCATCCCTCCAAAGAAGCCCCGTCTTTTTCGGATTTGGGGGCGTAAGTTTTGCTGTTCTTTAGACAGTGACGTCGTCCGTCACTCAGCACAGCAAAACACGCCCCCAAATCCGAAAAATGCCATAAGCTTTGTGGCCGCCATTGTTGCCCAGCCGGCGCCGAGTAAGGTGATGCTGCTGCCGCTTTCCACCCACACTAGAGCCGCTTCCTCTGCTCTGACGCGGCCACGGGCAGTCAGGTAAGTTTTCTTTTTTTTTTTAATGTATTTTTTAACCCCCCGTGCCAGTCCCGTCCCCCCGCGAGTCCCGTCCCCCCACGTGTCCCGTCCCCCTGCGCGAGTCTTGTCCCCCCTGCGAGTTGTAAGAAAAGTTCGCCCATTTAAGGCTTGTTGTTATTTCCCAGAGTTTTGCGCACTTGCAACCAGGAAAACAACATTTATTCCGGCATCAGGGGTAAGCTTGGTCATGCAGGACTGGGTTGGGGAAAATTGGGTGGGGGTTCATTTGTGCTTCTACTGCTCTGGTAAGAGAGGGTTCAGCATACCGGTGCTCTCGGATCACCCGAGCCCTGGTTTGCTATGGCCGCGCACTAGGCAGCGTGATGTTCTTAGCAGGGGTAGAGGCCGCCAGCATCCAGACACTCCAGTTTTACAGAATGGGAGAATGTCCTACTGGTGTTGTGATCCAGAAAAAACATCGTTGGGGCCAGCTGACACAATATTTTTCAAAAGATGGGAAAGTATACTTCCAGCCCCAAATCGCGACACGAGCAGTCCTTGCAGCCGCTCTCAATAATGTTTCTGTTCAAACGTTCGTAGTGTAATATGTGCATCGAAGCTCTGGGCCGCCCTGGTCCCTGCAAAACTGCATCTGTCTGAGCAGGGCGAGATGCACCTATCCGGGTGCCCAAAGTTCCTCCGCTGTTGCCAGGGCACTGGGAACCAGAATATGGAAAACCTATAATATTTCCCGACAGATCAGCTCCTCAGAAAGGCTGATATGCCTGGTGCAGAGAGACACTTGTCAAACAGTTTTAGAATGAAACTCACCCATCCCTATTGACCTTTTCTGCGACCCTGAGCTGTCCGGACAAAATACACAGACTCAGGCACCAACATGATATACACACTCACGTTCTCTCCCTAGGTCTCTCTCTTTAAATGAGTACGCCAATGTGGAAATGGATTTGCGATGATGTGAGGCCCCTAGTGCCATATATCAGCATTCGTTACTGTATGCTTGCTGCTCACTGCACGTTTGTTGTAAGTGCAGAGAACCTCCAGGATAAACGTGCTCTCAGGAAAGTTACAAACAACAGGCAACATCTTCCCACCTCATGGCCATATAAAGTGATCAAAAGTCTTACATGCAACAACCACCGCGTTTTAAGAAATGTGATTGTATAACCAAACAGGATTGCATAGCACTGCAGCTGCCTGATGTTTGTTTTCTTTCTCTAATTGCTAGCACTAACGTTTCCTTATAAAATGTTCCATGGCTGCTCAGAACCATGACGGCAACATGAACATTCAACACTCACGCTTTAGCATTTTACAGTTTACTTGCTAATTTTTGATATTTATGCAGTTTTGTATTGACATACCTGTTCTTTTAAAACATGGATACAATCCTGAAGTATCAATTTGGGCTGCGTTTCTCATATTACTTTTAATTAAGTCCCTGCTGAATTCTGTGTGACTCCTAAATCCAGTTAAAAAGTGATCCTTGCTCATTCACAAGAGCAATTCCCTTAGGAAAACTTCAGACGCTGTAATTGCATTAATTCCAGCCAGTTACCTTATCTAAAAAGATAATTCACCTTTTGAAAGTATTTATTTGGCTAATGGATCAAATGTTACTAACCACCCAGTGGTGACCTCAAAGTTCTATCGGAGAAGATACGTAAAATAACAGATAATTCATCAAAATGGATGTGTTGTCTTAAATAGCACCACCTACGCTGTAATTAAATTTCCAATTAAACATATTATTGTGCTAAATATGTGAGTGTCTGGTCATCTGGAAAATATACCTTGACACAGAACTCCTAACAAAAGGTAGGTTAATGCTAAACTCCCCCACTCTCTGTACGTTCGTCCTTTCTCACCCTTATAATGTTATTTATTCTGTCTCTTCTACCTCATTACTCTTCACTGGACACCTCTTCCTCATCCCTCTTGGTCCTTCACTTTCCCTCAGTCCTTTCATGCAGCATTCTTCAGCCATAGCTTCTCCTTCACTTCTCTTCAGCCTTTCTTCTTCCCCCTTCAGCGCTTCTCTCCCCTTCTCCTCAGCTCTGACTCTTCTTCCTTCACTCCTTATTCCTACTCTTATTTGCTTTCATGTTTGCAAGTTGAGGCGTGGGGTTGACATGTCGCACCCAGCGGCGTAGGTCTCAATAATGTTCTGGGCGCAGTCGCAACGGGTCCGGAGTTGTGAGGAACCCACTTCACCACATTTATGTATGGCTGTGTGTTGGACCCGGCCCGTTGGGCAGGTTCACCCCTAGACTTTTTGCTTTTTCCTAGCCTGTTTATGGAACCTGGTGTTGGTGATTATAGGCCTCTGTGCACTTTTTCACTGTGCTACAGTGTAAAGTGCTTGTGCTCTCTGTGAATGAGTGGTGAGTGACCTGCCCTCCCATAGGAATGAATGGGGAATATGTATGCCCATGGTAGTTCCTGATGTGTGGGGAGTGCAGGGGCGAGTTTGGCATGTATGAACTCGTGAGAATGAATGCTGCAAAATGATATATGCGGCATGACTGTGTCTAGTCTAGAAGTACTACTTTTGGAAGTTGGCATATTTGTGTAAGTTGGTGCTGGCGTGTGATTGGCTGGTGAGCCTGGCCCAGATTGCCTGGGCCTGCTTGTGGATTGACTGTCTGGTTTGAGGATGACAGGGGCTGGAGAGCCCAGGAGGTTGCCTGAAGTCAGCCCATAGATGAAAGGCAGCATCTGCTGCCAGGGAAGTGGGAGGAGATGGCCCCTGATAGTGAAGGGCTGTGCCTGCCTAACTACAAAGCTGGCTCCACCTCCTGCTGGGCGACTGTCACCTCTGTCCCTGATACTGAAGGGACTTCCCTGTAACCAGTTCTGGCTGGTTCTCACACTGCCTGCTTCAAAGGACTTCAAAGGACTTCAAAGACTTTTCTGTGTATAAGAAGGGGCTGTGTCCCCTTCCAAAATGTTCTTGTTTCTAACTTGAATCTGCCAGGGGCATGCTGCTGCTGGGGCTCAGGGGAATCCCTGGGCCCTGCCCAGCTCCTGGACATTTGATGGACTGCTGGGGGACTCTTCCTGGCTGTCCCCCTGCCTGCTGCATTTCACAGAGGGCTGATGGATTTTCCTGCAGAGAGCGCTTTCTGTGGACCCTTCTTGCTGTAGGGGTCTGCTCTGGGGACCTTTGGTGCCTGGGAGCGCTGTGCTGTGATCCTAACGCTTGAGAGCCTCCTGGCTGCATTTCGAGCGTTTTCGTTGCACGCATTTTGCGTGAGGATTGGCGGGTGCCACCCCGCTTATTTGATTATTTACTGGCGAGTGCCCACCTCGCTTATTTTTTATTTTATTTAACTTCGGCTGCCCACGCCGATATTTTTAATGCCTGCCTGCCTGCCTGCCTGAATCGGGCCGCCGCGCTGCCCGCGGCGACCCGGAAGTGCTCGGCCGGCCGGCCAATCGCATCGCGGCCGGCCGGAAGTCCCGCCCCGCAGCCTGTGAGGCGGAGAGAAGATGGAGGACGCATGGCGGCGGGTCGGCCGGGCTCCCATGAGCTGAGGGAGCCCGGCGGCATCTGAGGAGAAGAGAGGAGGAGTGTGGCCGGCTTCTGGGGCTCCAGTGTGCAGAGGGAGCCCCGAGTGAGGAGAGGAGCGGCAGGCGGAGACTTGCGGCGGGGGCGCGATGCACATTGTCGGTGCCTGCCCCCACCGCGAGCGAAGAAGAGCCGCCGCCCGGAGGAGCCCGCCTCTGAGTCCCGGTGAGTCTGGGCTGGGGCCGGGCAGAGTGAGGCAGAGGAGAAGGGAGGGGCGTCGGGACACATTGTCGGTGTCCACCCCTCCCCCAGTGGCGCGAGCTCGCGCCTAGTGCCAGTACGGAGCCGTGAGGGCTTCAAGGGCAGCCCCAGTTGGCAGTGGGTCGCCCCAACGTGTGTGAGCCCAGAGAGGCTCTGGGGGGCCATTTTTTGTGATGTACGAGCCCAGCGAGGCTCGAGGGCCCTTTTGTTGAAAGGCACGAGTCAGGGCGGCCCCGGATAGCAGTGGGTTGCCCCAACGCTGAATAGAGCCTGTTAGGCTCAGGGGGACATCTTTACTGAGGAGCCAGAGGGCTCCAGGGAGATATTTGTTTTAGAGCCTGTGTGGCTCAGGTGGCGCAGATTTGTTCTAGGGGCTACTGAGAGCCCTGCCACAGCTTTTTGATCCCAGCTTGTAGTGTAGTTCCTAGTTTCCCACTAGGCCCTGCGCATTGGAATAACATAAACAGTAGTATCGACGTGGAACTGCTTATATTCCAGGCCTCCACTGACTATGCTAAACTTAATTGGGTTGTGTTACCAACTAGCTCAGAGGTCACTGGAAACTTTCTTCTCTGCATGGGAAGTGATCAGCTTCCTTGGCACAGACAAGAAGGGATTCAGTTTTCCAACAACCGTGCAACATGACAACTTTGCTCCTCAGATCAAGAGTCGATCTCTAGGGTCGTGTGAAACAATAGACATAGATTTCACTCAGTCAGTCTGGTGCAGTTTACTTTCACAGTATGTAGAGAATAGAGAGACGGGCGTTTATCAATAAAGGTTAACATTTATTGAACAGTCTTTCTTCTCGTACAAGAGAAATGTATTGCCACAATTGCAATAACTGTTATTATAAAAAGTACGTACAGTAAGATAAGTATTGCGAAATAGAACTGTAAAAGCATTGATATGGTTTCTTAGCCATACAATGGTTAAAAGTAATAAAACATATATACAGTCATATATACATTAGGCTAACATACTCAACTGGTGCTTCTAACTAAGCCTACCCCAGTGTGCCTGACCTAAGCCTAACACGTGAGAAGGGGAGTAAGTAAGTAGCTTAAGTTAAGTTGGTTTTGCCAAGGTTTGTTTCAAGAATTCTCGTCTAAGGGTTTAGTCAACACCATACCTCTGAATAGAATGATGGAGGATTGGTATCTCCTTCAGGGGTCTCTCTCGATATCCCAGTCACCCGCGAGGGTAAACCGGAAGCGCCGGGACTGGATTTCTCTGCACGAGAAATGCAGCGGCTTCTCTCAGCGCGTCGAGGAAGGAGGGGTGACAGCGTCCGCGGGCAGCTGGGCTGGATGTCTTCGCAGAGGACGGCTGCACGGCTCCTCAAGCGTACTGCACCATAGGTCGCGCTTTAGCGGCGATAATGGTAATCAGCAGCTTCACCACCACAGGATAGCAGGCTGCAGCGACAGAGTGCTAGTTTTTACCAACACGGGGTCATGCAGGCAGCTGGCATCAGCAACATGTTCGCTCATTGCTTAAGGCAACGTTGGTAATATTTATACCTGACAGGTGCCGGGTTTGACGCACGTTTGCTGGACATAAGACGTCAATTAAAGATGTCACTAGGAAGTGACAGTTATCAGTTGCTCATTAGAGTTCCATTACTAATCAAAACATAGCAAGCGGGGGTTTCCAGGTTTGCTAAGTTTTTATCTTGTTGAAGAACTCGGAGTGTTATCTAGGAATATCAGATAGTGACTGCTGCTCTGTCATTGCACTAATTGGTCGCAAAGGAAGTAGCAGAGAGTCATGCTGGAATGTGGCTCTGTTCGTGTGAGGCCAGAGATGACTTTTCAGAAAATCGCACTTGAACGGTTATGCCAATATAGGGAATAAATGGATTTATAGCCGAATAGGGGCATAAGGTCACAGTATCGACCAGGAACCTAGATAAGCACGCAACAAGCTGCCCAGCACTTTGTGGGCAGCTGCCACGTTTAGGCTTTTTGTACTCTGTGACTGGCGCTGCATGGCAGCGCGCTCTGACATTGGACTCAGGGCATCCTTGCCCCACAAGGCCAGTTGGCCTAGGGACTGCCACAAGTGGTGGCTTATGTAAGTTATGCGCAAAGTGATTTCTATGCTTTTAATAGTAATTGCCTACTGTGTGTTTTTGCGCTATTGTGTTGTTCTGGCACCTCTGAATGTTTTTAGGCATCATGTGTCTTTCTTTCCATGCGCTGCACCTCTGAATGTTTTAGGCATCATGTATCTTTTTGCGCTGCACCCCTGAATGTATTTTATTGCATCATGTGCTTTATTCTTAACACCTCTGAATGTTTTAGGCATCATGTGTTTCTCTTTATTACTCCTCTGAATGTAGGTTGGTGCATCATGAGTAATGTGTTCTTTCTTAGACCCCTAAACGCTGTGTGATACTTAGGTGGTTGTCTTTATTACTCCTCTGAATGTAGGTTATTGCATCATGGGTAATGTGTTCTTTTCCTAGACCCCTAAACGCTGAGTGATACTTAGGTGGTTGTCTTTTCTACTCCTCTGAATGTAGGTTTATTGCATCATGAGTAATGTATTCTTTCTTAGACCCCTAAATGCTGTGTGATACTTAGGTGGTTCTTCTTTTTTAGTACAGGTGGTCCTAGTAAGGTCCTGGTACCTGTTCCCAGTAGTTACTGGATGTGAGGTATAATTGTTATGTTATGCTACAGTGATTTTATATTCCTTTATTCTAATTTCTGACAGTATTTCATTTCTACTAAGTGCTGATTATGACAGTGGCCCATGTGGCCCTGTCTTGTGAATTATCCCATGTGAATATTACCCGTGCCAGTTGGCATCATCTATATGTGTGATTTTATCTGATGTGTTTTTACAATACAAAAGTTATTTTTATAATACCCTTGTGTGGAGTCTCTTTTGTGGTGTGCCTAGTATGTTGTTGCTGTTGTGCACTGGCGCAAATGCTTTACACATTGCCTCCGAGTTTAGCCTTACTGCTTGTGCCAAGCTACCAAGGGGGTGAGCAGAGGTTATCTTGGCGTGTGACTTCCTTGCCTGACTAGAATGGTGGTTTCTGCCTGGCTTTGGCGTCAGCCTTAGCCTACCAGAAATAGCCAGTTCTAACACTGTCTTTCACTACCAAACCGAGTGACCCAATTGCTTGTGTTCCATTAAGACCCGGGCACAATTGCCACATAACTGTTATCGCCCTTCTCGGTTTTTACTTTCTCTGAAAACCACCCCTCGACCCAAGAATAACCAAATAGTGAAAATGCCCTCCAAACTGTTTTACATGATCTCCTTATTAAAAGTCCTGAATGTTGCTGAACGCAGCAAATAACCTGATATAACGTGTACTTCTAGGTGCTATACGGAACAAGAAATACTATTTCCAGATTTTATTGATTTCAGTTAACCAATCAGTAAATAATTTTAGGCCTAGTTGTTCCTTTGGGGTCGAACAGGTTGTGAACGCATCGCAGCAGCTGTCAGTAGCGAGCGTGTAACTCGCCGAGCAGTTCTCCATATATACCGTGTTACAATTGTCCAGGGACTTGGAAATGCGCCTGGACCCGAGGCTCGGATAAGTAGCTGTGTAAACCCATATATGGGGCATCAGTGTCTGTGCCAGCTGAGAAGTAGGAGTCAAACAGTTTCCTAGGGGCTGTGAAAGCAGGATGATGAAAGGCCGAATGGTCCACATCAGATTTGGAAGCTGTGCCCTGCACCCCTCGAAGCCTGCAGTCGGGCTGGGGGTGGGGATGCCTGCCTGGGCCATGGGAACGCGCACAGGCGGTCGCGCGCTTCTGGCCCCTGCACTCCTCTTTCTATTAATCCTCGCGAGATGGCACTATAAACTAATACCATCAAAACATTATCGCGACTAATGAGAAACAATTAAGTAGCAGAAGCAGCGCCTTGGATTCGTTTGGGGACAGTGTGTCTGTCGGCGCTTCTGGGTTTCGTTCTGTGACAAGAAGTAGGCGTTGCATATCTTGAAACACTGTTCCTGCAACTTTACTGAAATGTTTAGCATTGCACTATTTGATATCAGCGTATTTACTCATTTAATCCCATCAAGCATATTTGTTGTTTGCATCGTGTTATATTCAAATTGATGGCATCATCCTTTCATTGCTGCACTCTGCTCAGCCCCGCCCCCCATCCAGGCTGCAGCCCTCACTCCTCCACTGCACCATCACTCACTGCTGCACTCTCTCCTAAGCCTCTTACGGTACCGTCCTTCACTGATGCACTCTCCTCAGTCTCTCACTGCACCATCCCTTCACTCTCTCCTCAGCTCCACTATACCGTCCCTTCGAACTCTCTCTCTCACTACCTCACTCTCTCTCTCATTACCTCACTCTCTCTTTCACTAACTCACTATCTCTCTCACTACCTCACACACTACTACACTATCTCTCATTCTCTCTCTCTCTCTCTCTACCTCAATCTCTACCTCACTACTCAACTCTCTTTTTCTCACAGCATCACAATATCACTACCACAGTAACTATCTAACACAATACTTCACAACTTTACTCTCTCTATCTCACTACCTCACTCTCTCTACATCACTACCTCACTCTATCTATTACTATCTCACTATCTCACTCTCACTGCCTCACTACATCACGACACGCTCTCTCAAAAATTCACTACAACACTCTCTCACTACCTCACAACTTCACTCTCTCTCTCTAACTCACTGCTTCACTCTCTATCTCACTACCTCACACTCTCTCTATATACTACCTCACTCCATTTCTATCTCACTATCTCTCTCTCACTATATCACGACACACTCTCTCTAAAGTTCACTACATCACTCTCTCACTACCCCACAACTTCACTCTCTCTCTAACTCTCTACTTCACTCTCTCTCTATCTCACTACCGCACTCTCTCTCTCTCTCTCAAATACACTAACTCACTTTCACTCTCTCATACACTACCTCACTCTCTCTCTAGCTCACTACTTCACAACATCGCTCTGTTTCTATCTCAATACAGCACAACAACTCTCACCCTCACTACCTCATTCTTTCACTACCTCACTCTCTCTATCTCTCACTACCTCACTCTATATCTACTTCACTCTCCCACAAAACAAAAATAACTACATCACTACTCAAATATATCTATAAAACTATCTCACTCTCTCTCTCACTAACTCTCTCCATAACATCACTCTATTTCGAAATCACTCTCACTACCTTACTATAACACAAGTCACTCACTCAAAAAATAACTACAACGCTCTCTCGCTGACTCACTCTCTATCTCACTAGCTCACAAGTTCACTCTCTCTCTCCAACTCACTACGTCACTCTCTATCTCACTAACTCTCTCTCTTTCTATCTCACTAAGTCACTTTCACTCTCTCTTACACTAGCTCAATCCTTCTCTATCTCACTATGTCACAACATCACTCATTGTTTCTATCTCACTACCACCAAAAATCACTCTCCATCACTAACTCACTCTTTCACTACCTCACTCTCTCTGTCTCACTACCTCACTCTATCTACCTCACTCTCTCACTACCTCACTCTCTCTCTTTCTATATGACTAAGTCACTTTCACTCTCTTTCACTACCTCACTCTCTCTGTATCTCACTACCTCACAAACTCACTCACTGTTTCTATCTCACTACCTCAGAACATCCCTCTACCTCACTCTTTCACTACCTCACTAGCTCACAAGTTCACTCTCTCTCTCCAACTCACTACGTCACTCTCTATCTCACTAACTCTCTCTCTTTCTATCTCACTAAGTCACTTTCACTCTCTCTTACACTACCTCAATCCTTCTCTATCTCACTACGTCACAACATCACTCATTGTTTCTATCTCACTACCACCAAAAATCACTCTCCATCACTAACTCACTCTTTCACTACCTCACTCTCTCTGTCTCACTACCTCACTCTATCTACCTCACTCTCTATCACTACCTCACTCTCTCTCTTTCTATCTCACTAAGTCACTTTCACTCTCTTTCACTACCTCACTCTCTCTCTATCTCACTACCTCACAAACTCACTCACTGTTTCTATCTCACTACCTCAGAACATCCCTCTACCTCACTCTTTCACTACCTCACTTTCTCTGTCTCTCACTACCTCACTCTCTATCTACCTATCTCTCACTACATAACTCTCTACTCCACTCTATCTCACTACATCACTATCTCACAACTTCTCTCTCTCAAAACATCACTACCTCACTCTCTCACTACCTCACTCTCTAGCTCACAACCTCACAATGTCACTCTCTTTCTCTAACTCACTACCTCAATCACTCTCTAGCTCACTACCTCACTCTTTCTATCTCACTAACTCACTTTCACTCTCTTTCACTACCTCTTTCTCTATCTCACTACATCACAACATCACTCTATGGTTATATCTCACTACCTCACAACATCCCTCTCCCTCACTACCTCACTCTTTACTACCTCACTCCCTATCTCACTACCTCACTCTCTATCTACCTCACTCTCTCTCACTACCTCACTCTCTCTCTATTTCAATACCTCACTCGCTCTCTCTATCTCACTACCTCACTCTCTCTCTGCTAATGCAATAGGTATCACATATGCAAAAAACAAAGCTAATGCCAATACAAATGACAATGCCATTTATTTAGGGATACAAAAAAGATAAAAAAATAATGAGCAATTCCAATAGCTCTACCTATAATATTGCCGAGACCAATGCATTGTAAATGCTTGTTTAGTTACTGATCATTCCTTGGCATGTAGATGTGTTCATGTATGTGGTGTACCAGGGCATCTAGGAATCTGAGGAAAAAAACAGCAAAAGCGCACTGTGTGAATAATCTCCAGCCACTGCAAATACGTCTTGATAGCTACCAGTGGCTACCAGTGGCCAATAGGTGGAGGGAGCACAACACCTGCACATGTGTTGGTATTGCATTGCTGCGCTGAGTTGTGCTTTCCAAATGTGGCATCAGGGTGTCAATGAGGTCTAGGATGATTGTGCTACTCAGCCTGTACTGTTCATAGATTTCTTCCTCAGTCTTCTCAAACAATGTCAGCCTCAGTCTAAAGATCCTCTCCTGTCTCCGTCTCCTCCGTAGAGCTGCACGTATATGCATCCTCCTCCATATCATGTAAATGTATGTAAATGTATAGGCATTTATATAGCGCACTACTTACCCGTAGGGTCCCAAGGCGCTTCGACCGCTACGAAACCCTTCCTGGCTTCCCTGAGAGATGGTCCCTTAATGGGTATCTCCAGGGTGAGACCAGGCATCCCCGGCGGTCTGGTGGGGCCGTTAGTGAAGATGAGGCAAGCTAATGCCCAGAGTTGCCGAGTGTGATCGCTGATCAGAGTGGGCACCGAGGCGAGAGAATTATCGAGTCCGCTGACCCTGGTCCAGAAACCTGCCGCGCCGGGAATCGAACCCTGGTCCCAGGCTGTCCTCTGCTCTCGGTGTTGTATGAAAAGAGAGAGTTCTCCCAAATATTTTGAGGCCCAGAGGGGGGAGACAAACCAAGCAAAGAGAAACGGAACCTCTAGGTAGCCCTATATTTCTTTCAACAATGGATATATCCTAATAATTAGTAAAGAGATGCCAAAGAAAGATCCTTAAGATATTATTCAAACATGAGAAATTTTTATTTAGACTATTTTGTCATTTTCTTAAAAGTTGATTTTAAAGACTCATATATATAAATACATTTCATTGTCACTGTGCAAATTAACATTTATACATGTCCTCTGCTCTCGGGTCTGCCGCCTCTAACCAGTGAGCCACACTACATGGCTGCCATTTTTGAAACATTTTGGTGCATTTTGGGCATGTTTTTATAGTTTGAGACAGGTTACCACCTGCTTCAGTTTAGTGGTAAATTGCATGCGTAAATGGTCCATTTTGCGCATACTCGCAATTTGCGAGAATTCAGTAAATTTGTTTTTGCGAGTCGGTGCAGGAGAGTAGGATCTGCTTACTATGTTTACCCCCACTTTTTGCTGGTGTTTCGCTGTTTTTCGACTTTAGTCTGGCTGGGGTACTGTTAACCAGGACCCCAGCCTAGCTGCTTCCTCTCTAAAATGATTGCATGTACATTAGGTACACTCCAGATTGGTTACTGGGTTACCTTTGTGAGTCCCTATTATATGGCACCTTAGGTACAGAGGGCCCGATTCACAGAATGAACTTAAGACTCAATCCTAAACTTACTACTATTTTGGCATTCACAGAATGCACTTACTACTTTTGGCATTCACAGAACAAACTTAAGACTCAATCCTAAACTTAATACTATTTTGATATTCACAGAATGCACTTACTACTTTTGGTATTCACAGAAGTTAGTATTTTGTCTTAAGACAAACTTAAGACACATTTAAGACAGACTTAAGACAGACTTAAGTTAGGATTTTGTCTCAAGTCTGTCTTAAGTCTGTCTTAAGTTTGCCTTAAGAGAAACTTAAGACAAAATCCTAACTTCTGTGAATACCAAAAGTAGTAAGTTCACTCTGTGAATGCCAAAAGTAGTAAGTGCATTTTGTGAATACCAAAATAGTAGTAAGTTTAGGATTGAGTCTTAAGTTCATTCTGTGAATCGGGCCCTAAGGGCATAGGTACACCAGAGGCCTACCAGGGTCTGAAGCATGTATTATGCCACCCCTGGGATGCCTTCCAAAATGGCACCACAGGTCTGCTACTGCAGCCTGGATAAGGTGGTGCATGCACCCCTTACTAAGATATAGGTTACCTATATCTACCTTTAATCACTGGCACATATAAACCTATAAGTCACTCCTATGGCAGACCTTATCAATCCTGAAAGCAGAGTGCTTGGTTTTGTGTGAGAGGGTGCTCATGCAGGGCCCTTTTGCCGCTGTTCTGTGATGCAGCCAGACCATATACTCTTAAGTGCATTATAGCCTTGCTGTAAATGCTAACTTTGGAATGGCTGCATGGAAACATGTCGTGTTTGGTGTCAAACACTTTGGAATCCTACTCCCGACAGTCTTGGCGGCGGGGGTAGAATTCCAACCTTCTAGAGGGAGAAGACAACTACACACTTACCTAACCAGTAATAGTTTAAAAGAGCCCCAGCATCACAAAACGGATGCTGCAGCCACAGACACAAGTCTGACCTCCTGCTGCTGGACGAAAATCCGGCAGGGAAGGCCTGGACAATAGGATTCCTGTCACAGGGAGGTGTAACCACCTCCCAGAAAGGCTTTAATGTATTGGGGCTGGGTAGGTGCATTCATAGAATGCTTTTCAGACAGTGCTGGGGGCACACGTGTTGTCCCTCTGCATATCCCAGTTCAAACTGGTTGCAGGGGCAGTCAGCCCCTGCTCTGGCTCGTAACTGGACAAAGGGAAAGGGGTGTAGCCACCCCCTCCCTAGATCTTCCCATAGGTGGGTCCCCAGAGTATGTCCAACCCCCTATCTTAGTATAAGTATAGGAACCCAGTCCTTAGGACTTCAGATTACACCTGGACGAAACTCTGCAACATATATCCTGGAACTTCGACATTCCACATCGACTAGAAGACGGAAGAATCTCCCATGGGGTCTAGGAGTGACTCCCCTGTTCAAACAGGCACCAAAGAAGCATCTTGCCAGTCTGCATTTCCAAGGCTCCCATGAGATCCTGATGGATTTGTGACTCAGTACATGGACTTCCAGACTTCGCAGAGGCCGACACAAGATTCCAGCAAAGATGAGACCCGCTGCCCTCACGAGTGACGTGGCACCGGAACTCCTGGACACCGTGCACATTTGCAAGTGCATTGACTTTTCGAGATTTCCCAAAGTTGTGCATTGGGCTACTTGTAGTACAAGCCC
Organism: Lissotriton vulgaris; assembly: GCF_964263255.1. Taxonomy (NCBI): domain Eukaryota; kingdom Metazoa; phylum Chordata; class Amphibia; order Caudata; family Salamandridae; genus Lissotriton; species Lissotriton vulgaris. Next base: position 213,268,912 of record NC_141686.1, read on the forward strand.
CGAGCACCATTTTCACCATAGATTGTGGGCGTAAACTCCACGAGTGTTCCGTGGGTCCGCTTCTAGCAATTCTGCTTGAGGCTCCTTTGAGATCCCTGGTCCGTCAACTGGTGGGTTCCCATGAAGGTAACTCTTCTGTTTCTTGGGCTTTCCTGGTTTCTCCAGATGTGCCCTGACTCCCCTCCAAAGGGTGAACCCCTCAGACCTTGCTGGTCTGCAACAAAGCCAATATTTTCTTTCTGTGTGGGTTGCTGTTGCCAAGGCTTGTTGGGACCAATCTGGAAACTGGCACCCCAGCACTCAATATCCTTTGTGGGACAGCTTGAATCCACCTCCTGGTCATCATCGACACCTCCTGGTACTCTGGGCTGAAGAGTCAAGCTTTACCTGAAATCACCTAACATCGGTTGGCATCTTCGCATCGCCTTTCTGGTCACTGGCTAGTGACCCAGACTCTGTCCTCTCTACTTGCAGGTTCTTCAGATCTGTGATCCACCCTTGAATCCACCCGGACACTTTCCACTTGGTCGCCTGCAGCACTTTTTTAGCAGCTAGCCATTGAAATCAATGAAGAAACCCGCCACAAAAAGACACCTATGCAACCGGCTTCCCTAGGTGAGGTAACTCGAGTACTCCAGTGCTCCCGTGGGTATTTACTCTAGAACTGCCTAGTTCTAAAGGGATTTGCTCCAAGTCCTCTTTTAAGTGTCCTTAATCTGTAATTTTTCAACCGCGACTTTCCCCATAGAAGTTAATGGTGATTTGCGGCTGTGTTCAGACACTGCACGCGTCCCCCGTGGGTCACCAGTGTCACTACCTTGGGTGGTTCCTGGTGGCCCCAGCAGTTCTAAAGACTCTAGGCCTTGTATCTATGTCAGTCGTGGTTCTTATACCACTTTCTTAGTATATGGTTTGGTACGCCCCTAGGGCTCAACATATATTGTTGTAATTTACTGTGTGCTAAATAAGTTTACTGAATGTACTTTTGCCTCTAGCCTCATAAAGAGACTAGAGAGATGTGTTTAGAATAAATACGTATATTTTATATATATATACCTGGTGTGGTTCTCCTTTCATTTGGTCATTCATGAGATTATAGATTGGTAAAACAAGCTGCTTTACATTCCTTCAAGACTTAACCTGAAGGCTGCTCTCCACAGCTACCACTAGGATAGCTTTCTATATAGGTTGTCGTTAAACCTACCATAAATAAGGGTCATTTCGACTGGTGCAAAGTGCCCACTAGAATAGTGGACAGCATATGCCAGGCCAGCTTCTCACAGTATTTGTGACTCGCTAATTGAGAACCGCTAATAGTGTTCTCTTTTTTTGCGACTCGTTATTTACACGCAACGCTATTTTTCAAATTGCGAGTGCATATCGTTCATAGCATACGGCCATTTTTGCATGCGCAAATCAATTTGCGATCGTTTTTGCGCATGCAAAATGGTCCTACATCTGGCCCTTATTCCCCAAAATATGTTGATTAAAAACAACCTTGGGAAAATTCTGAGATGTGGACCCTATAAAGACTTTCCTATGCACTTAACAAGTAGACTGTGTCAGAGCCATAAACTTCACGAATATGGCTCACTCTCTGGGACAGTCCTTGGCACTCATCAAGCATACTGGCTTTCAGGTCTCTCCAGGCAGCAATGTCAGTTGCCCTCCCCAATTGGATTTGGATGCCTACAGCCAACCACATGTCTAAGCTGTGTAGCAATCGCAATGCCATGTAAGGGAGCAACAGACATTCAATGTGCTTCGCCCACTATGGCACACCAGTGGCTTGGCATAAGGAAACAACCTTTACAATGCCACTTTTACAACGCACTACCATTACAACGAAAATTTTACAACGCAACATCCATTACAACGCATGCATTTACAACGCAACCATTACAATGCATGACACTACAACGCACACCACTACAACGCATGCCATTACAACGCAGTCATTACAACGCATTCCATTACAACGCATAGCATTACAACACATAGTACCCCTACACTATTCAACACTTACCCTACTGTTGCACCCCCTGGAGTTAGAATAGTAATTTTTACCCCTACACTATCCAACACTTACCCTACTGTTGCACCCCCAGGAGTTAGAATAGTAATTTTAACCCCTACACTATCCAACACTTACCCTACTGTTGCACCCTCTGGAGTTAGAATAGTAATTTTTACCCCTACACTATCCAACACTTACCCTACTGTTGCACCCCCTGGAGTTAGAATAGTAATTTTAACCCCTACACTATCCAACACTTACCCTACTGTTGCACCCCCCGGAGTTAGAATAGTAATTTTTACCCCTACACTATCCAATACTTACCTTACATGCAATGTAATGTTATGCATTGTATGCGTTGTAAATGTAGCATGCATTGTAGTGGAATGCGTTGTAAAGGTAGTTTCAAAGAATTCGTTGTAATGGCATGCTTTGTAATGGTATGCGTTGTAATGGATGTTGCTCTGTAAAAAATGCGGTGTAAAAGTATGCGTTGTAACGTCATACATCCCTTGGTATAACACATCCTCTCAAAGATTGGTCTGGCCTTACAGTTACATGTGAATGCGTGAGGTAAAATGATACACTGGATGATGCTGTAATTACATTTGCAAAGGGGGAGACATCGCTTACAGCACTGTTGGAAATGGCCCTTTTTGCAGGATTATCTCCACAGTTTTGGCTTTTTCCTCCTATTTTTCCCTGACCTGTTTGTGCTAAAGTGCATATGCTCTCTGTGTAAATTGTGTTATGGATTGGTGTTTCCATGATTGGATATTTGATTTACCTGTTAGCCCCTAGTAAAGTGCACTGCGTGTGCCAGGGCCGGTGAATAAAATGCTACCCGGGGGCCTGCAGCACAGGTTGTGCCACCCCATGAGTAGCCCTGAAAACGATAACTTAGATCTGTGATTGGAGAGTCTGCGTGCAGTTTGTTACTGCCATGTCGACTAGGACAGTGCAGACACTGGCCGGTCTCTAACCCTCCCTTTTCTTACATGTCAGGCACCCTTAAGGTAGGCCCAAGGTACCCCTGTGGGCAGGGTGCAGTGTATGTGAAAGGTAGGACAAGCTCTGGTGTGTGTCATATGTCCTAATAGTGAATTACAGCCAATTTAGTTTTTCACTGTTGCAAGACTACTAGTTCCCCATAGGACAGAATGGGAGGTTTGTTTATAACATCTTATAAACATAACTGGCCCAGGGAATTCGGTAAAAAAATAACATTTTGTATGCCTGAACTCAGAATCTAAAGATGCAACTTTTAGTGAAGGTGATTTTTACATTCTGCGTGTTAAAATACCACTTTTAGAAAGTGGGTATTTTCTTACTCAGTCATCCTGTGTGCTTCTGCTGAAATGTGGATTGCCTGTCTGGGTTTTGGATGACAGAAGGCTGGGGGCCGGAGGGGCGCCAGATAGTTTAGATAGGTCAGGAAAGGGCTGAATAGACCTGGACTACGATGGGGGAAGGGGGAGGAGATTTCCTTGCACATTAAAGGGCCTGGTCTGCCTCGGGTAAATTCTGTCTCCACCTCCTGCCAGGAATTCACACCAGAGAAGGCCCAGCTGGTTCTGGCTGGGCACAGACACCCTCTGCCTGAAAGACCAAATGATTTTTGGACATAAATACTGGGTCCCAGACCCCTGAACTTTAGAACTCATCTGGAAAAAGAAGCCTGCCAAGAAAAAGAGCCAGCAAAGCTGTGAAAAGGAACAATTGCTTTGCTGGGTGCTTTGCTAGGCTGTCCTGCATTGGCTGCTTCGGTCTTGGGCAGTGAAAGGCCTGGACTGAACTTTCTGCAACCTAATTTGTGAGTCTAAAGAAGCAAGTCGGATGGTGGAACCTTTCTTAACGGAGCACCTGACCAAAATAGCCAAATTAGTATTTTCCCTCTAAATACAAAAAAGGGGAGTAGTGTGCACACTGAAAACCACCCACCATCACAATGGCAGTTCTGTACAGAACTTAAGATACAAATTGTAATTTTAAGCAAAGGTGCACCACATCAAAGAAATGTGCAAACTAAGGTCTTCTAGTTTGTACACAAGAAATAATCAAAGATTACATATGGAACAATTTTTTTTCAAAAAAAGATTTTTCTTTATTCACTCCAAATGTCAAAGGACACAGCCGACGCGTTTCGTCCCTGAGGGGACTTCTTCAGGGCTGTATTACAACAAAACAAAAGACATATAGACACACCATTAAAATTGTAAAGTGTTTGTAAACTCAGCCGAGCTACAAATTATTACATAATTAAAAACAAGCGAATGTCAGTGTAAATATGTCGTGGACATATTTTCTGCAAGGTACTAAAACCATATAGGACATCAGGCTAAGGTAATTGATAAGAATAGCAAAGAAAAAACCCCTAAAGAAATTATATACATCGAGCATGTCCTTATTGTTGCCATCATGCATTTCGTCATGTGAAAACTAGGATTTTAGACAAGTAGAACAATTTATCCTATGTATGTGAATTTGGAGAGATAACATCACAATACCAAAAAATGAATGAACACAGATCATATCTCCCAAATCTTATCTTGGCAATTCGGTATAAACATCAATTGAATACAGGCAACATGCATGTTGGGGTTGCAAAACATCCCCTAAGGAAAGCAAGAATGTTGATAACATTTTAGCAAGAGAACTGTAACAGATATAATGATTAGTGAGGCCTAGCTAAAGGAAATTAGGATGAGTAACAAAAGTGAGCCAATGTGCCCAAAGGCATTGTTACCACTGAGTGGGGACCTACCAAAGTTAATCGGTGAGGCTCCTTGGACGCGACGATATATTTATCAAAGATGCAAGGTTGCAAGAAAGATGACTGGTTTGTATTTAGTCTCAGGATCTCTAGCTCAAATCCATAGGGTATGCAGTTCAGTTTATTATATCTAACGAAAGTGAATAAAACAGAAAGAATAATAAAAAACAGGGCTATTTATAACTTAGAGGATGCATCTAATGGTTATAGTAAAGGATACTTACAGGACGTTGTTCTGTTATGGACAGTAAGGGGACCCAAATTCTGTGGGACTAGCATCCATAAGTTGATTGAAAACTATTTAGAAATAAGGAAGTATTATAAATACAATGATTAAATCAAGTGTTTTACATAGCATCTAAATAGAAGGGGAGGTAGTAGATGTTAGCTGTCCAACATTTTAATCAATCACAAAGTAATAGAATTGCTCTGGAAGCAGAGATATTCTAAAGGCAAAGCCTATGTACTGAAAACGAATGTGATACACCACTAGAGGGAGCCCCAGTCTAGTCCACGAGTCACATCCATATGGTAAGAGGAATGTAAAAATTGCACTTACATTCGGATGCGCGTTTATGCTGGAGCATCCAAAGAAGCCAGTTCATGCAAGGATTGCGGCGAGTCAAGGATCGTGCTAAAAATGTAAAGGACAAAGAGAAATAGTCAAGTCAAGTCAAGTCAAAGAATTTATATAGCGCACTACATACCCAGAGGGTCTCAAGGCGCTTAGGGAGGGGAGGAGGATTACTTGTCAAATATCCACGTTTTAAGTTGCTTTCTGAATGCTAGGTGGTTCTGGGTAAGGCGAAGGTAAGTGGGGAGTGAGTTCCATGTTTTAGCTGCCAGGTATGAGAAGGATCTACCTCCCATGGTGGTCTTGTTGATGCGAGGTACAGTGGCGAGGGCTTGGCTGGAAGAACGTAGTTGGCGGGAGGGGGTGTAGAAGGACAGTCGTGAGTTGAGGCATTCTGGTCCGATATCGTAGAGTGATTTGTGTGCGTGGGTTAGAAGTCGGAAAGTGATCCTCTTATTGACGGGTAGCCAGTGGAGGTTTTTCAGGTGACCAGAGATGTGTTCGTTACGCGGGATGTCTAATATGATCCTGGCTGAGGCGTTTTGGATTCGTTGGAGTTTTTTCTGGAGTTTAGCGGTAGTACCTGCGTAGAGGGTGTTTCCGTAGTCCAGTCGGCTCGTGACCAGAGCATGGGTGACTGTTTTTCTGGTTTCGGTGGGGATCCAGCGGAATGTTTTTTTGAGCATGCGAAGAATGTTGAAACAGGATGAAGAGACGGCGTTGACTTGTCTGTTCATCGAAAGTGAGGAATCCAGGATAACGCCTAGGTTCCGTGCGTGGTCTGTCGGGATGGGTGCTTTTCCAAGGTCTTCCGGCCACCAAGAGTCGTCCCAAGCAGAGGGGATGTACCTAAGATGAGGACTTCTGTTTTATCTGAGTTCAGTTTCAGACGGCTGTGTTTTATCCATTCGGCAACTTCTTTCATTCCTTCGTGTAGGTTAGTTTTGGCGGTGTTGGGGTCATTGGTGAGAGAAAGGATCAGTTGAGTGTCATCCGCGTAAGAGATGATGTTGAGGTTGTGTTGGCGGGCGATGGCCGCGAGGGGGCTCATGTATACGTTGAAGAGGGTGGGACTGAGAGAGGATCCTTGTGGTACGCCACAGATGACTTCAGTGGCCTCGGACTTGAATGGTGGAAGGCGGACTCTCTGGGTTCTTCCGGTTAGGAACGAGGTGATCCATTCAAGTGCTTTTCCTTGTATTCCGATGTTTCTGAGGCGTTGTAAAAGGGTGCTGTGGCAGACTGTGTCGAAGGCTGCAGAGAGGTCGAGGAGGATGAGGGCGACTGTGTCTCCATTGTCCAGTAGAGTTCGAATGTCGTCTGTTGCTGCGATGAGGGCGGTCTCAGTGCTGTGTTTTGCTCGGAAGCCAGACTGTGAGGAGTCGAGGGATTTGTTGGCTTCGAGGAAGGCGGCGAGCTGGTTGTTGACAGCTTTCTCGATGACTTTGGCCGGGAAAGGAAGGAGTGAGATGGGGCGGTAGTTTTTGAGTTCGGTGGGGTCCGCTGTGGGTTTTTTCAGAAGGGCGGTGAGTTCAGCGTGTTTCCAGCTTTCCGGGAAGGTGGCGGAATTGAAGGAGCAGTTGATGACGTCTCGGAGGTGCGGTGCTATGACGGAGTCTGCTTTGTTGAAGATGTGGTGAGGACATGGGTCTGTGGGGGATCCTGAGTGGATGGAGTTCATCAGGCGGATGGTGTCCTCAGTGGAGATTGGGTTCCAGTCGTAAAGGGTGTTCAAGGGGGGAGAATGTTCAGCATATGGTTGGGTGGGTTGGTCTCCGGGTTGGTTGTCGAAGCTGTTGTGGATGTCTGCAATTTTGTTGTGGAAGAATAAAGCCAGGGAGTCGCAGAGGGCTTGAGAGGGGGTGATGTCGTTGGAGTTGGCCGAGGGATTGGTAAATTCCTTGACGATGTTGAAAAGTTCCTTGCTGTTGTGGGCGTTGTTGTCTAGTCGATCCTTGAATGCTGTTTTCTTGGCCTTTCGGATTAGTTGGTGGTGTGTGCGGGTGGCGTTTTTGAAGGCGTCCTTGGTGCTAGTGGTTGGGTCTTTTTTCCAGGCCTTTTCAAGGGAGCGGCAGAGTTTCTTGGACTTCTTAAGATCATCGTTGAACCATGAGGCCTTCTTGCTGCCAGGTTTGCTTTGACGTTTTTTCAGTGGTGCTAGGATGTCGGCGCTGTTGGATAGCCATATGGTGAAGTTGGTGGCGGCTTGGTCTGGGTTAGAAGAGTGGGCTGGGGTGTTTAGAAGGAGCGATGAGGAGATCTGGTCGATGGTGATTTTGTTCCAGTTTCTTTGCAGAGTTGGTTGGGGGTGGTTGATGGGTTTCGGCTTTTTGTAGGTGAAGTGAACACAGCTGTGGTCAGTCCAGAGGAGATCCGTAGTGTGGCTGAAGGAGACGTGATTACTGGAGGTGAAGATAGGGTCGAGTGTGTGACCTGCGATGTGGGTGGGGGACGTGACTAGTTGTTCTTTTCAAGGTGAAAGTTGAGGTCTCCCAGAAGGATGTAATCTTTGGAGGGGAGCGCGTGTGGAGTGATGAAGTCCGTGATGTCTTCACTGAATTTTGCGCGGGGTCCTGGTGGTCTGTGCCTCTGAGTGTGGTCTTGGGGTCGATGTGGATCTGGAAGTGAAGGTGTTCAGAGTTGGCGAGATTGACGTCTGAGCTGGTTGAAATGTGGATTGATTTTTTATGGACAATGGCGATGCCTCCTCCTGTGTGGCCGGTACGGTCCTTGCGTGTGATCTTATATTCTTCAGGGATGGCAATGGTGATGTCTGGGGCGGAGGAAGCGTTCATCCATGTTTCTGTTAGGAAGGCGACGTCTGGAGAGATGGTGTCTAGTAGATTCCATAAGTCAATGGCGTGCCTGTGGACCGAACGGGTGTTGAGAAGGATGCATTGTAGGTGGTTGGTGTCGGGAATCTGAGGTGTGATCGTAGCGGAGTTGGTGACGGTACCGGTGAATTTGCAGGAGCAGCATGTGAAAGGTCCATGGGTGTGTCCAGGGGCGGCTTGGACGCAGTTGGGGGAACGGCCGGGGTTAAGGGCTAGGAGGGTGGTGGCATCGTAGGTAATGCGGGAGAGCTGGGCCGCGCGAGGGGCAGGGGGTCTGGCGCTGGGCGCGGTCCAGGCGCGGACGGGCGTAGACGGGCTTACCTTTGGCGCACCTTCGGCGCGAATGGGGCGCGATCGCTGCGCGTGTACGCTGCACGCGGGAGTAACTGTCATATATGGATGGTGGAGGGGGAGGGGCGAGGGCGGCTCAGCTGGGAGGCGGGGCGGGCTCAGGTCAGCGCACACGGAGCACAACAACAACAGGGACAAAATGGAGGGGGGGGAGTAGAGCAAGGCGCCGAGGGATATCGCGCTAATAATTCAATAGCAATACAGATATGGTGCAAGCAGGCGAGCTAAATACAATTACTATCCAGTAGAAAATACAGGCACAGTCAAATACAAAGCAGCGCAGTTCTACAATACCGAGTCTCGGTGCAGAGACAAGGGAGCGACCACTCAGGGCAGGAGCGAAGAGAGATCACAGCGTTTCTGGGACTGGGAGCGCTGTACCTAGTTAGTGGGAGGGCGGCTCAGCTGGGAGGCGGGGCGGGCTCAGGTCAGCGCACACGGAGCACAACAACAACAGGGACAAAATGGAGGGGGGGGAGTAGAGCAAGGCGCCGAGGGATATCGCGCTAATAATTCAATATCAATACAGATATGGTGCAAGCAGGCGAGCTAAATACAATTACTATCCAGTAGAAAATACAGGGACAGTCAAATACAAAGCAGCGCAGTTCTACAATACCGAGTCTCATGGAGAGACAAGGGAGCGACCACTCAGGGCAGGAGCGAAGAGAGATAAACCATTGAGAGTCACGTTACCCCTGTGTATTGCCGAATACGGCAGTGTCGAATCGGCAGGGGAGAATAGTTTTTGACCGCATATTACCTGAGCCCTTTATTAAGTGGCTCCAATCGGCAGTTCCTTTTTGAAAGTTATGACACAGTACGTGGTAATTCGATTTCAGAGGCCGACTCTAGGTAACAAAAGACATTTGTATTGTTATCAAGCAAGTTGCAGAGCAGACACGAGTAAACTTTAGTCTAATCTCGGGGCTAGAACATCTAACTTTGACATGTCATGCATCAAAAAACAGAAAACGCGTTCCAATTATGGGCGTACTGTGATTATACTGCCAACTTAACCACCTCACCTGTCCCCAGAATTTAGCTTTACAGAGGACTCTAAATGTATCTCCTCACTCGATTTTCGTTTAAAAAGTAGGGCTTAATTTACTGATGTCCATCCCCCGTATAACGTGAACACAATGCTGAGACGGGTTTAGAGAAAAATCTACGTGTGTGCTACACGTCCAGACTTCACAGCCTCACCTGTCCCCAGAATTCAACTTTACTGAGGATTCTAAATGTGTATCCTTACTTGATCATGGTTTCAAAAGTTGGGCTTAAATTTCCGATGTCCACCCCCCGTATATCGTGAACACAATACTGAGCCTGGGTAAAAGAAATATTCGTGTACGGTGTACGCCCAGACTAGAGAATCAAACACTCCCAAGTACACCGGCTATATTAGCATGATCACTTACCGCCAACAATGGGACATTCCCAAATCGTGCGCGATCCCCTTTCCGTCTTGACCAGTTCGTATAGAGCCTGGTGGGAAACGGGTGAAAGTGGTGGCGGTTTTTATACCCTATTAAAGTAAAAAAGTGAAAACACGTGTGAAAGTGCTTGGTGATTGACAGGATGTAACGAGCCAGTTCAATATGAAAACCGGTCGCCATCTTGTAACATATACCGCCGCCATCCGAAACCATGTTCCTTCCTGGGTTCAGATAACGCAATGTCTAATTTAGGACCATAGGAAGAACAAGCCCCTAAAGGAATATAACAAGGGAACGTGAAACCGGAATAATAAAACTATTTTTGTGATAAATAAGTAAAGGACTTTGATGATAGTCTCATTCCGTCCTATAGTGGAGTTATGTGGCCGCCATCTTGGAATGGTGTCGGAGCACATAAACTCCTAAAGGATCCAAATAGAATGTATTTATTGCGCAAAGAGCGTGAAGGGACAAATCTTTAAATAAGCGGTTTCCATAATAATACTAGAATAACTTTCTTGCATGAACTCGCCCCAATGTAGGTGAATTCAAGTTTATCAATAATATGAAAAAAAGATAAAGGATACTTGATCCGAACTTGAATGTATTAAATAATAAGGTGAACTTCCTTTCAAGAGCTCGCCCCGATGTCGTGGTGGATTCAAGTTTGTCCATAAAAAATAGGGTACTTACTCTGAACTTCGATGTATTATATAGGTGAGAGGGGACTAACTTACACTGATATGTGTTATTAGAATGAAAAGAAAAGAGTGAGGAGTGCATATCTAAATGCTAATAGAAGAAAAGAATATAAGCGAGAAAAGAGAGTCTTGCTTTCCTTTTACAATTTGGCGAGTACATGTGTGTCACGTATCTTAATCATTTCCTGTATTAATGACATTTTCATCCAAACAACATCTAATTTGAACTGTCTTCAAAATTGAGTATTCTAACCGCAGCCTACTGAATCAAATTGTAAATGGTACATTCTTAAGAATGTGCTAAACAATTTCATAACGAGGTGCTTAACAATGTCTAAAGGCATTATGTCAAAAAATAGTGCATCTCATCATCAACATTGTGACCAAGTTCCACTGCTCTTAATCTGCAAATCCAGGTTGCTTCCCTTTTCCTCAAGGCTAAGAGTCTGTCTCCACCCCTAGGATGAACTGGGACATGGTCTACCCCCATAAACCATATGGTATCTTGTGGAGTATGTTTGTCGTGCATATGATGAGTCAAAGGGTACTTCAAATCCATATTTTTATGGGCTCTGACATGTTCCTGTATTCTGACCTTCAATGCCCGTTTGGTACTGCCCACATATATTTTACCGTATGGGCATTCTAGAATGTAAACTACATATTCTGTATTGCAGTTTATGAAATGATTGATCTGATGTACTCGTGTGGTGTTGAAGCAGAACTCTTTGGTTTTGTCCCTGCCCAGGTCACACATGTTGCAACCTCTACAAGTATAGAATCCTTGCAACTTGTTGTGTAACCAGACCGTTTTTTTCTCTCTTGTTATGTAACTGGGACAAAGGCTATTTCTCAGGTTGTTACCTCGTTTGTATGTTACTCTAGGTTTGGCCGGCAGAAGTCCCTTAAGGCTAGGAATAGCCGTCAGGAGATGCCAATGTTTCCGCAAGGTGTTATAGATTCTGCCACTTTCTTCCGTATAGACAGTCGTAAATGCAATGAATGACTGTTTAGACTGTTTTCTTTCTGATGATGCCAGTGTCACGTCTCTTGATACTTTGGTGACTTTATTATATGCTCGATTCAAGATTCGGGGAGGATAACCCCTTTGTTTAAAGCGTTCCGTAGTTTCCTTGATGCTGTTCTGGAAAGTCTATGGTGTACTACAGTTGCGTCGCATCCTAATCATCTCCCCATAGGAGATGTTGTTGATGACATGTGGGGGGTGTGCACTTGCAAAATGTAAAGTACTATTGCAACTGGTTGCCTTTCTGTGGGTTCTGCTATTGATCTTATTGTCTTTCACAAAAAATGTTATATCTAAGAAGTTGATCTCTTTATCATTATGTTCCATAGTGAAGCGTATATTGTAGGGATTGTCGTTCAGATATTCATAGTAGGCTAGTAGGTCTGGGACAGGTCCATTCCATAACATTATGACGTCATCAATGTACCTGCCCCAATATATCACATAGTCCAACCATAATGCTGCCCGACGACTCCAGGCATGCTCCCGCTCAAACCAGCCCATAAAGAGCCCAGCATAAGCGGGAGCAAACCTAGAACCCATCGCAGTTCCCTGCGTCTGTTGGTACCATGTGGCGTCGTGAAGAAAAAAGTTTTTTGATAGAATGATGTTGGTCATTTCCAGCAACATCTCATTGTGGCCCAGGTGTTCTGCTGCTCTTTGTCCCAGATAGAATTCAAGGGCATTCATACCAAATTCCTTTTTGATGGATGTATAGAGACTGGTGACATCCAGTGTGACAAAGACTAAATTGTCAGCCCATACAAATTCTTCAAATTTAGCTAGAATGTCCTTGGTGTCCTTGATATATGAAGGAAGGTTTTGGACAAAGGGCTGTATATACACATCCACATACTCCGAAAGTCTTTCAGTCGGGGAATTTACACCCGAAATGATGGGACGGCCCGGAGGAAACGGGCCCCCCTTGTGGAGTTTGGATAAAATGTATATACATGGGAAAGTCGGATCTGTCACCCTTAGGTATCTAAATTCCTCCTCGCTGATCAAGCCATTTTCACGCCAATCAGTCAGTCTCATATTAATATGAGCTCCAAGTGAGACTGTCGGGTTGTGTGTTAACTTGGTGTAACAAGAGGTGTCAGACAATTGTCGATCAATTTCTTTAAAGTACTCTGTTTTCCTCATCAGAACAACATTTCCTCCCTTATCTGCCTCTCGTATGACTAATGTGTTGTCTGTTTTTAAGTTTTCTAAGGCTCTTCTTTCCCCACTAGTCAAATTATGTTGTCGTGCATTCGGGCGGATAGGATGGTCAATTAGTTGGTATAGTCCCTGGCTTACCTTTTCTCTGAAGATATCAATATTGGGATGGGTTCCTACAGGTATAAACTTAGACTTGGGCTTTAGACCACTTTCAACTGTCACATCTTCAACAATCCCCATTTCTTCACATACCAAATCTCTGTCCACAGAAATATCAAGTTCCACTGCCATCATTGATTGAATAACATTTATTTTGGTTGCTGTATGTCCAGAAACAGATTCAACATTACATGGGGGGAATACAGTTGGGGGGTTTCTAACAAAATGATCTTTCAATTTAAGTGTCCGAATAAATTTGAATAGATCCACAAAAATTTCAGTGGCCCCTCCCGATTGGTTAGGACAAAAGCCCAAGCCCTTATTTAACATATTAGTCTCGTCAATAGATAGGACTCTGTCAGACAGGTTTACAATGATAGATTTCTCACATTCAAGGCTGGCATTCGTGGTTACATCTATTGGTTCTTTGTTCTGTTTACTAATTTGTGAGTCTCTCTAAGGGATTGAGGTAGAGCTTGCCCCATGTTCACTTCAAGCTCTTCGAACTGCAGCACTGGGGACACCAACTCGATGACGTCTATGACACCACTGCCTACTCCATCCTGAAGGCACCACAGAGGGCACCGCCGCACCGCAACACTGGTCTCACTGATGACGCCTGTTGACACCACAACTGAGCCGCTGCTTGCACCGCGACCTGTGGGCACCGCACTCCGCATCGCCTCGTGCCGATGCTTTGGCACCAAAGAGGGCACTGCCGCAACGCGACCCTGGTCTCACTGACGACGCCTGTTGACGCCGACACTGAGCTGCTGCTCCCACTCGACCTGTGGGCACCGCACTTCGCACCACCTCGCTTCATGACGGAGCTTTGGCACCACAGAGAGCCCTGCCACAATGCAGCACGTGACCTTGGTCTCACCTACGATGCCTGTTGATGCTGCCAATGAGCCACTGCTCGCACTGTGACCTGTGGGCACCACACTCTGCACCGCCACGCTTCACGCCGAAGCTTTGGCACCACAGAGAGCACCGTTGCAATGACGCACCGCGTCCCTGCTCTCACCGATGACGCCGCCATCGACCTGCTACTTGCACCGTGAACTGTGGGCACCGTACTCCGCACCACCTTGCTTCACGAGGACGCCTTGGCCCCCCTGACACCGCCTCTCCAAGCCAAAATTGACACCGCTGCTTGCACCATGGTTCGAAGGCACCACTCGTAAGTCACACGACACACCACCCTCATCCCGCACCGCAGCATTGGCCTACTGATGCCGGTGCCATTGACTCCAGTTCGTCAGTCAACGACAGCGCTTCAGCAATGACGACGCCGGTGCACTGCTAGCACGGTGGCGAACACCCCCTTCATCTCACTCCGCAACCCTGGTCTCACAGACAACGCCATCTGACGCTATCACCAAGACGCTGCTCGCACCACGACCTGGGGGCACAGCATGCCGCACTGCTGCACTTCGCACCGCAGCACCTGACGTCTGGCAGCGCAAGCGCTGATTCGTCAGAGATGAGCTCGACCTGCAGCGCGAGTGACTTCAAGGGCCTCAATGCCCTGCATTTCTCACAGGTACTGTTTGCGGGTCTTCCCGATACTGTAGCTGGCCCCCGACCCCATGACCAGCCAGAACTGTTGGAATTGTTGTTCACGGTGCCGTGATAGCCCCGGACGGATCTGTCGACATCAAGGAACTATGTTTAAAGGATATTTTGATAAGTGAAGATTTTGAAGTATAGTATTGTGGATTTTTATCGTATTTGGTCTTGTCTTAAGTATATAAAAATTGGATATTTTTCTAAACTGGTGTGGTGTCCTTTTGTAGTGCGTACACTGTTTTACTGTTGGTTATGTGCAAATGCTTTACACACTGCCTCTAAAATAAGCCTGGCTGCTCGTGTCAAGCTACCAAGAGGGTGAGCAGGGGTTATTTTAGAAGTGTAACTTCCGTATCCTGACTAGAGTAGTGGTTTCTGTATTGTTTTGGTGTAAGTCTCAGCTACCCAGAAATTCCATTCCAAACAAACGCACACATTACAACGCGTGCCATTTAAACATAATTCTTACAATGAAAATCCATTACAACGCATTCCCTAAAGTAACCGCCCTTGAAGAGTTAGAATAGCAAATTGCGTTGTAATGGATTATTCGGTGTGCATTGTACAAAATGCTTGGTAATGCCACACGTTGTAAATGTTGTATTCTGCAAAGGGTGAGAGAAACATAGTGAGAAAGGGGGAAACAGGTGGAAGAGTACTGTGTGAGAGACCACAAGTATGAGAGACATAGAGGGTGAGAGAATGATAGCCTGAGATGCAATGGATGCCAGGGAATGGGTGGGATAAGCATATGGTGTGAGCATCCTAAGCATTTGTAGATTAGATTAGTTAAAGAGCAATTGTCTAGTGTTAGTGAACTAGACTGACAATATACTGACTACCTCCTTACTCCTAGGTCAATTAAAGACAACCAGGTTATGTGCCCTGAGAATATTCAAGGAACAACTGATGTTGAAGATATGTGTGAAAGTGCCAGGGGGGACATTTTGTTTGCAATGTGGAATGTTGCTGGTGTCTCAAGTACATTGACAAATCAAGACTGGCATGCCCATTGTGTGGGATCAGGAATGTTGCTGGTGTCTCAAGTAAATTGACAAATCAAGACTGGCATGCCCATCGTGTGGGATCATCTGTATGCAGGAAACATGGGCTTTACACGATTTCCATGTGGATGGATTTAAATTTCTCTATCCTCCAGCCACTTGCTCCTTGTCAGGCAGGTCTATAAGCAGATTAGCTGTTTTAATTTCTGTCCTTTTAGTAGCAGATTTATTGTGGACTAAGTTGGATTCCCCTGATTACCAACTGCTTAATTTAATGGTAAAGCAAGGTCCTGATATTTTTATAATCAACTATCCTAATTGTTGCACTGGTGCTCAGCAACTTGAAGTAGTAGATGGTATGCAGTATGATTTAGAAAAATATTTTATGCAAAGTAATAAAGATTATTACGTCACATAGGCAGGTGATTTTAATTGTCATCCCTGCCGTCAAAGTGGGTTTGTGGATTTGTGGATAATATGAGTGATAGTCTCCTTCATTTTGATCACACGGTATATAGGGAAGCCCTAACTCAAGCTACCTCAATAAAATTCCCCCTCACTCCCTACTTTTACTGGCAGAGGGCTTACAAGCTTGCTCAACATTATCTTAGTGTGAGATGTAATCTGATTCCTTTTATGTCAGATTATGAAGTAACTTCCTCATGCCTAAGTGATCACAATCTTATTGCTGTGGATTTTTTTGTGGGATATGTCCTACACAGCAATATGAAGTGTGTACGGAATCTGGAAATAGGGACAGTTGATGGGATTAGCGTTAAATGGGCTAGCATAAATCCATCTGAATTCCCAATTGATTTAGGGCCATATGTAGGTAAAACGGGTTTTGCGATTCTCAAATTCCGATTTTTAGGGAATCGCAATTAGAGAATCACAAACCGCAATTTAGGTAGGATTAGCAAAACATTTTGCGAATCCCACATATTCCTTATTTGCGAATCGCAAATTGAGATTCGCAAATAAGGAATACCTTCCCATTCATTCCTATAAGCTAGAAGGCCCATAGGAATGAATGGGAAGACCTCAATTTGCGATTCCCAATTAGAGATTTGTAAATTGAGAATGCAATTTCAAGGTTGCAAGGGTGTCAATAGGACACCCTGTTGCACCCCTGAAATAAGCATGTGTGCGCATGTGGTGCACATACATGCGCTAAGGGCATGTATGTGCGCCACATGGCACTTTGAAAAATGCAAAAAAAGTGAATTTTTTAAAGAAATTGCAAATTACCACCAACCTGAAGTTGGTGGTAATTTGTGATTCCTTAAGCCAAAATCGCACAACTTGGGTGCATCCTACATTGCATTTAAGGAATCGCAATTTGGGATTCCTTAAATGCATTCGCAAAATAGAGAATGACAAATTTTGTGAATCCCTATTTTGCGAGTGGGTTTTTTTCTGCTACATAGCACACTGCCCAAATTAAGATCGCAAACGCAGAAATTTTGTGAATTTCAGCATTTGTGATCGCAATTTGGCCTCCTACATATGGCCCTAGGTCATTAGTTTATCAGATTCTTGGTCTGTTTGCAGGAAGAAGGCATAGATTCTCACCAAAGGATTGCATTTGAAGGCATCTGCACCACTGCAAACAGAGTGTTTGCATGAGGCAAAGCATAGATGTGGTTCATGTCCAAAGGCTGGTTCAACTCTAAGCTCAGCCCAGAAATAAGACTTGATTAGATGTTGTGGATCAAGGTACAACAAAGCAGTATAGGAAAGCGGTATAAGACGGTAAGAAGAAACTCAGAGAAGAAGCATACAAGAATTTGCTGCGAGCGAGTGGTACTAAAGATTCCAATTTACAAAATGTTATTAACTTGGAATCTAATTCTTGTATTATTATGAGATTGGAAGTTATTTTTAATTATGATTTAATAATCAATTAACAAATTAATTGACAGAGGAATGACCAGTCCTTAAACATTTTTATTCAGGGAAAGCTGTGGACTCAGATGGGGTTCCTTCTAATATCTGTATAGCGAATCCTGATCCTCGGATCTCTTTATTAACAAATTTCTTTAAAGCATTGAGGAATGGGGTAACGCCAGACCCATGTCTTTTGCTTGATTCCTCACACAAGTTATTTGAAAAGTTATTTTTGGAAAATTGGAAGAATGGCTAGAAGATAACTTAGGGGTCGATTAGGATCGCGGACGGAAATGTGTTCCGTCCGCCGAGGAAGGTGGCAAGATACTCCGGACCTGTCCGCGGAAAAACCGCAACAGCGATTAGGATCAAATTTGATAGAAACGCCGATCGCGGCGGACGGAGCACACCAATCTCCGTCCGCGGCGGTCGAAGTACACCTGAGGCCGTGGCAGGCGGACGGAACCCAAAGAACACCGACCGCCGCGTACGCACATGACCAGGAAAACAAAAACTTCCCCCGCGATACCTGCGTAGTGTCCGTGTCCGCAATTAGGATAACTCCGCAAGTACCCCGGTAGCCACCGCGATCCACGTCCG
Source organism: Lissotriton vulgaris (assembly GCF_964263255.1). Classification (NCBI taxonomy): domain Eukaryota; kingdom Metazoa; phylum Chordata; class Amphibia; order Caudata; family Salamandridae; genus Lissotriton; species Lissotriton vulgaris. The sequence goes on from NC_141686.1 coordinate 213,287,014, forward strand.
CGGCGGTACCAATGCTACGAGAAACCGTGCTCCACAGCGGAAGTCCAACACGAACAACATCCCTACAGTCAAACCAATGCCATACATTGCGACGGAATTTATCACCAAACACAGGAAAAAGAACGACCACCCACCTGACACATCTAAACCAAACACAACACACAATGACCCACCCCCAAGATCCGCATAATCCACACCTGGCAACACACCCACTTATCACCTGACTGCCAATAACCATTCACACAGGGCCAACACACAGACTATAAATTAACTCCCACCCACTCCAGAAATCCTCTGCATCACAGCATAGCTGCTAGCAGGAGACACCACTTAGCCAACAGCAAACACAGATATCATACACAGAACCCACACCCAAACACACCCTCTACACAAAGACCCACCACACCATCCCTAAACACCACACACCAGCACCTCCCAATTCACACAAACACACACCCCGAGCACCATGGCACCAAAAAAAAACCCTAAATTCACTGACACCGAGTTAAAGGTTATGGTCGATGAGATAATTCGTTTTGAACCCCACTTATTTGGGGCCCTAGTGCAGCAGACCAGCATAGCTAGGAAAAACAGCATGTGGGACCGGATTGTCACCAGGGTCAATGCCTCCGGGACCGTCCCGAGGACGAAGCAGGAAATTCAGAGGCGGTGGCATGACCTCAAGACCCGAGTGAAATCCAACAGAGCCAAGAACTATCTCCGGGCCAATCACACAGGCGGTGGAACCCCCCCGGAGCCCTTACTGTACACCGAGTGGGAGGAGAAGGTGCTGACCATCCTCCACCCTGAGAGCCTTGATGGACTTGAGGAGGGAGAAGAGGCTGGTAAGTACCAACCAAGCACCACAAGCACAACAACACGGTGTGCCTCACACAACTCTGAAGACACATCTCCCAGACCCCAACCCATGCATGCAGTCCACATACTCACCAACGTCTAAACCACTCCTACAGGCCCCCATGTCCATAGGGAGGGTGGTGGTGGTGGGTGGGGCGTGTGAGGGGACGGAACTACAACTCCCAACAGGCCCACATGTCCATAGGGAGGGTGGTGGTGGTGGGTGGGGTGTGCTAGAGGTCACTAGACCAACTCCCAACAGGCCCACATGTCCATAGGGAGGGTGGTGGTGGTGGGTGGGGTGTGTGAGGGGACGGAACTACAACTCCCAACAGGCCCCCATGTCCATAGGGAGGGTGGTGGTGGTGGGTGGGGTGTGTGAGGGGACGGAACTACAACTCCCAACAGGCCCACATGTCCATAGGGAGGGTGGTGGTGGTGGGTGGGGTGTGTGAGGGGACGGAACTACAACTCCCAACAGGCCCACATGTCCATAGGGAGGGTGGTGGTGGTGGGTGGGGTGCGCTAGTGGTCACTAGACCAACTCCCAACAGGCCCACATGTCAATAGGGAGGGTGGTGGTGGTGGGTGGGGTGGGTGAGGGGACGGAACTACAACTCCCAACAGGCCCACATGTCCATAGGGAGGGTGGTGGTGGTGGGTGGGGTGCGCTAGTGGTCACTAGACCAACTCACAACAGGCCAACATGTCCATAGGGAGGGTGGTGGTGGTGGGTGGGGTGGGTGAGTGGACGGAACTACAACTCCCAACAGGCCCACATGTCCATAGGGAGGGTGGTGGTGGTGGGTGGGGTAAATTGTAAATTGTAAATTGTTGTGTCTTGTAAAGCGCACTGCTACCCGGAGGCCTCGTAGCGCTATAGACCGCTGGGGAACCCGTCCTGGCTTTCCCTGTGAGATAGTCCCTCCTGGGGGTCTCCAAGGTGAAACCAGGCATCCCCGGCGTTTGTGTGGGGCCGTTGTGGAGATGAGGCAAGCTAATGCCCAGAGTTGCCGAGTGTGCTCCCTGGTCGGAGTAGGCACCGATGCGAGAATTATCAGTCCGCTGATCCTGGTCCAAGACCCTGCCGTGTCGGGAATCGAACCCTGGTCCCGGGCCGTTCTCTGCACTCGGGTCTGCCGCCTCTAACCAGTGAGCCACACCTCTCCACTAGACCAACTCCCAACAGGCCCACATGTCCATAGGGAGGGTGGTGGTGGTGGGTGGGGTGTGTGAGGGGACGGAACTACAACTCCCAACAGGCCCACATGTCCATAGGGAGGGTGGTGGTGGTGGGTGGGGTGTGTGAGTGGACGGAACTACAACTCCCAACAGGCCCACATGTCCATAGGGAGGGTGGTGGTGGTGGGTGGGGTGTGCTAGTGGTCACTAGACCAACTCCCAACAGGCCCACATGTCCATAGGGTGGGTGGTGGTGGTGGGTGGGGTGTGCTAGAGGTGACTAGACCAACTCCCAACAGGCCCACATGTCCATAGGGAGGGTGGTGGTGGTGGGTGGGGTGTGTGAGGGGACGGAACTACAACTCCCAACAGGCCCACATGTCCATAGGGAGGGTGGTGGTGGTGGGTGGGGCGTGTGAGGGGACGGAACTACAACTCCCAACAGGCCCACATGTCCATAGGGAGGGTGGTGGTGGTGGGTGGGGTGTGCTAGAGGTCACTAGACCAACTCCCAACAGGCCCACATGTACATAGGGAGGGTGGTGGTGGTGGTGGGTGGGGTGTGTGAGGGGACGGAACTACAACTCCCAACAGGCCCACATGTCCATAGGGAGGGTGGTGGTGGTGGTGGTGGGTAGGGTGTGCTAGAGGTCACTAGACCAACTCCCAACAGGCCCACATGTCCATAGTGAGGGTGGTGGTGGTGGGTGGGGTGTGCTAGAGGTCACTAGACCAACTCCCAACAGGCCCACATGTCCATAGGGAGGGTGGTGGTGGTGGGTGGGGTGTGTGAGGGGACGGAACTACAACTCCCAACAGGCCCCCATGTCCATAGGGAGGGTGGTGGTGGTGGTGGGTGGGGTGTGTGAGGGGACGGAACTACAACTCCCAACAGGCCCACATGTCCATAGGGAGGGTGGTGGTGGTGGGTGGGGTGTGCTAGTGGTCACTAGACCAACTCCCAACAGGCCCACATGTCCATAGGGAGGGTGGTGGTGGTGGGTGGGGTGTGCTAGAGGTCACTAGACCAACTCCCAACAGGCCCACATGTCCATAGGGAGGGTGGTGGTGGTGGGTGGGGTGTGCTAGTGGTCACTAGACCAACTCCCAACAGGCCCATATGTCCATAGGGAGGGTGGTGGTGGTGGGTGGGGTGTGCTAGAGGTCACTAGACCAACTCCCAACAGGCCCACATGTCCATAGGGAGGGTGGTGGTGGTGGGTGGGGTGTGTGAGGGGACGGAACTACAACTCCCAACAGGCCCACATGTCCATAGGGAGGGTAGTGGTGGTAGGTGGGGTGTGTGAGTGGACGGAACTACAACTCCCAACAGGCCCACATGTCCATAGGGAGGGTGGTGGTGGTGGTGGTGGGTGGGGTGTGCTAGAGGTCACTAGACCAACTCCTAACAGGCCCACATGTCCATAGGGAGGGTGGTGGTGGTGGGTGGTGTGTGTGAGGGGACGGAACTACAACTCCCAACAGGCCCACATGTCCATAGGAAGGGTGGTGGTGGTGGGTGGGGTGTGTGAGGGGACGGAACTACAACTCCCAACAGGCCCACATGTCCATAGGGAGGGTGGTGGTGGTGGGTGGGGTGTGTGCCAGTGCCGACTGAATTGCAAATAAAAATAAATTTACACGTAATGGCCACATGACTCATCCTCACATTTTTGTTTTGCAGGGGATCCTAATATGACAGCTGGAATAAACACCCGGCCTCCAGCCTCGCCACACTCAGAAGTCTCAGGGGACGATTGGCCAGCCACCTCCAGGGCTGAGGATGGTGCCGGCTCAAGCAGGCAGCCAGGGCCATCTGGCTCCCAGGTCACACCTGCACCAACAACTACTACGGCCTCTGCCATTTCCACAACACCGGCCACTGTGACCTGCACAGCCACCTCAAGCACCACGTCCACCACCACTACTACCACCACTTCTGCCCCTGCCACCCTGCCCAACCCACCGCCCAACGCTGGGCCAGCGCCATCCCAGCCACGCAGGGAGAGTGTGAGGCAAAGCACAGATGCAAGGCCAGATCCGGCAGGCAGGAGCACAGCACAAAGAAGGCATGATGAAACAACTACACCAAATGCCGTGCAACAGTCTCTAGAAGCACTAGCCAGGGTGGAGGAAAACTATCTACGTGGCCAGGCACAGGCAGACCGGGCCCACCAGGACTTTGTTGACAACACTGCAATGTTGGGGGCCATCGAGAGGCGGCTTGGCCAACTCGTGGACATATTTAGCATGTCTAATACCATGTGGATGCCATGGATATCCGCCAACACCACCCTCCCCACACCCCCTCAAACAACGCCAACGCCACCACCACCACCGCCACCGCCACCTGCGCCACTGGCGGCGGATGTGGTACCTGATCAGCCTGCGCCCCCAGCTGACTCCGTCCCGACACAAAGACGGAGGGGCCGTCCGAGGCTGGGAGTGGGCGAGAGCAGTGTTGAAGCTCCTTCCACACGCTCCAAGAGGAGCCGACAATGACTTTTTGAGTACCTGAGCCTGCCATTCACCCTGCCAACTATCCGGTCCCACCTGGCACAGGTCTGCTGCACTAGGCAGACACCACCCTATGTGGTGTCTGCACGGACATTTCATCTGCCATAACCTTTAACTCTCACTCCCCCACCCCTTCACTCATTTGTAAATATGCACCTACACCTATGCACAATCTGTAAATAAATACCACTTACTCACTCAATGATGTGTTGCCTCCATGTTTATTCACATGATTGCATCAGAAACAGACGTTACCAGGTTCAGGGATCCAACTGGTACAGAATCATGCCGCAAGGGAGTGACCTAGGGAAACATAGAAACCGCAAAGACACGTTAGGAAACACCATCACACTCATCCCAACACACTGCAGTGCAACATTCAACAAACCACACACATCACAACAGGAATGGATGAGACTACACACATCATGGAGACGTGCATGTACTCATAAATGAAGAGACACATGCATACATCACATAACAGAACACATAGATGATGCCCAACACAATGACACAAGAGCAGCAAACCTACACAGGACATACACAAGCAGCACAAGAGGGGCACACTCACAATCAAGGGAAGTAGCGATCAATGAGCTGGCGCCTCTGGTCCACACCTTCCTCCTCACCACTATCCTCATCAGTCGACATGTGTGGGTCGGGAGGGCGAGGAACTTGCTGTTCATCTGGGTCCAAGAGCAGTTCAATGTCATTGCGCACAGCCAGGTTGCGGAGCATGCAGCAGGCAATCACGATCTTGCATACTTTGCCTGGTGAGTAAGGCAGGGCCCCTCCAGTCTTATCCAAGCACCGAAACCTAGACTTAAGCAGGCCAAATGTTCGTTCTACCACTCGACATGTCCTTCCATGGGTATCATTGTATCGCATTTCTCCCGCTGTAGTGGGATTGCGTACTGGACTCAGAAGCCAAGGCCTGATTGGGTAAGCCGAGTCGCCTGTGCTTGTGGAAATAAGAGAGAGAGAGAGAAACATCACAACCTGAACATGTGGGCACACCATGCCACACAGATATCACTCCTGTCACCACAGCATACTCACCAACAAGCCACGCTTGTGCCGGACGCAGATTTGCCATCAGTTGGGGGACAATGCTGCTCCGCATGATGTGGGCGTCATGTGCAGAGCCAGGAAATCTTGCACACACATGTGAGATTATGTTGTCGGCCTGGCACACCACCTGTACGTTTAGGGAATGGAAGTGCTTCCGATTCCTAAACACCTGCTCACGTGCCCGTGGTGGAATGATCGCAATATGCGTGCCATCAATGGAACCCACAACGTGTGGTATGCGACCCAGTGCATAGAAGTCTGCTTTGACCGCTGCCAACTGTGTACTGAAATGTGCCTGTTGCAAAAAAATGGAGTGCCGCCATCACCTTTTGCGTGGGTGAAATGGAACCTGGATAGGTTCTTCGCGGCTGCAGGTGAGGAGACAATTGGTTCACAAGCTCCAGCAATCGACGTCGATCCAGCCTGAATTTCCTGATCACCTCCTCGTCCACCATATCCTCCAGCACAGTGTATGGGCGATGGACATTTTGAGCCCTCCTGTGTGGGAGTAAATGGAATGGAAGTCAATTCACATACAACGCATGTCTGTGCTACTCACTCACATGTTATCGCACTCTATTCAACATGTAATAGGCAGTGTTTAATTAGCATATGTGTGACATCTCTGATTGTCACTACAACATGGATTGACGTAGCAACAATGTGCATCCACTAGCTACATGATGTGTTGCAACATGTGCAATGCACTTTGTCTCACCTCAACATTACTGCCAACAAGACATGTGACATGACTCACATGTGTATGCGCAACATGACATACACACATGCAAGTGCATGCACACAAACGAAAATATACACACACCATTTCTTGATGCACCAATGGCAACACCAATAATGGTGACCAAACGGACATCACATGCATGGTGACACAATAGGCAACACGCATGCACTGAACACAAGTGAACCCCCACCATAGTCAATATCACACATATACCACTCACTGACAACTGAATCACAATGTGCCAATACATCCGGGATCTACTGTGTAGATGTGAGGTACGATAAACTTGTGTATGGAAATAACCGATGTCGACATGCACATGTGATGGACATTTGTGGCACACTGATGGGCATGGTATGGACACACATGGGATAGAGCATGAAATGTGGAGTCACGCAATCCCGCACACAACCGTCATCATGCAGCTGCAGACAATGGAACAAGGTGCATCGTCAGCTGACATGCAATCATTGACCCCGCCATGGCGGTGCACTGCTTCCGCTGTTTACGTCTGGGCATACGCGGCCCGCGTTCAACATTCCCATTGTCTGCATGTGCACGGTCCGTCACGCTCACACACCGGCAAGTGCATGTGCTAGACTCCGGGACGGATGCTTCATTTGCAACAAAGTTCGATCACTGGCGCCACCATGGCGGGGCACGTATTCGGCGGGGGAGGTGCAGGCCAACACATCCATAAGCTGATGTCAATGCACATGGCAGTTCATGACCCCCCTTACAGTGACATTGCATCAGCCAGCCTACACCGGCCGGCCCAGCCCTGCCCATGACCGCCGTGCCGGCCATGCCAACTACCGCCGTTTCAGGCCCCGTCCACTACCGCCGTGCCAGGCCCTGCCTATGATCGCCGTGCCGGCCATGCCAACTACCACCGTTTCAGGCCCCGTCCACTACCGCCATGCCAGGCCCTGCCCATGACGGCCGTGCCGGCCATGCCAACTACCGCCGTTTCAGGCCCCGTCCACTACCGCCGTTTCAGGCCCCGCCAGGGCACGGCGGTAGTGGACGGGGCCTGAAACGGCAGTAGTTGGCATGGCCGGCACGGCGGTCATAGGCAGGGCCTGGCACGGCGGTAGTGGACGGGCCTGAAACGGCGGTAGTTGGCATGGCCGGCACGGCGGTCATGGGCAGGGCCTGGCACGGCGGTAGTGGACGGGGCCTGAAACGGCGGTAGTTGGCATGGCCGGCACGGCGGTCATGGGCAGGGCCTGGCACGGCGGTAGTGGACGGGGCCTGAAACGGCGGTAGTTGGCATGGCCGGCACGGCGGTCATGGGCAGGGCTGGGCCGGCCGGTGTAGGCTGGCTGATGCAATGTCACTGTAAGGGGGGTCATGAACTGCCATGTGCATTGACATCAGCTTATGGATGTGTTGGCCTGCACCTCCCCCGCCGAATACGTGCCCCGCCATGGTGGCGCCAGTGATCGAACTTTGTTGCAAATGAAGCATCCGTCCCGGAGTCTAGCACATGCACTTGCCGGTGTGGGAGCGTGACGGTCTGTGCACGTGCAGCCAATGGGAGGTGTGAACATGGGCCACGTGTGCCCAATAGAAAGTACCGTATGCTGTTCACCGCAACACCAGGGCCAATCATTGGCCCTATTCCAAACACGCTTCCACGGCTGACCAATGGCTGGGGCCGTATGCCACTGACATGGCCACAGGGCCCTATATATGTGTGATGTGCAAAAGCATACATTCTACGATGACCACCGACTGCTGCCTGTGACCATCACCTCCACCTGCTGCTGCGGAGCTGACCACCGACTGCTGCCTGTGACCATCACCTCCACCTGCTGCTGCGGAGCTGACCACCGACTGCTGCCTGTGACCATCACCTCCACCTGCTGCTGCGGAGCTGACCACCGACTGCCGCTCTAGTGCCATACTCCGTGACCTTGGCATGTCGAGAGTCAAAGAGATCCGGTCTCGTCCCTTCACTGCCGCGGAGCTTGATGTCCTCGTGGACGGTGTGCTCCGCAACTACGGACGCCTGTACAGCGCACCCGGACAGGTGGTAAGTGCAGTGGGGGATAAGTTGTTGTGCATGAGGTGTTCCATGACACCTGGGCTCTGGAATCTTGGCGGTGTGATGTGTGACCAACAAATGAGTCGAAATGTGCATGGCTGCAGAGAGAAATGTGTTGCCCCTATCTGTGTGACTGGCCAACTGTCCACTGACTTGCACCCTTTTGTCTCCCATCATGGTAGGTCAAGCTGCACCTTCGCAAGGACGTGTGGAGGAGCATTGCACGTGATGTACGCGCAGTGGGGGTGTCCAATAGACGACATACACACTGCCACAAACGCTGGGACGACATTTCCAGGCTGAGCAAGAATGTAGCGGAAGTGACACTAGGGATGATTCCAAGGACGGCACGTCTGGCCCGACGCTCAATGACCCCTCTCATGCACCGTATCATAGCTGTGACGCATCCTGACCTGTCCAAGCGGTTGCGTGTGGATGAACAGCAACGTGGCGGTAAGCATACTGTCAGTGTATGTTGCTTGTGAGTGCAATGCATGTATTGTTGGCCACAGACATTAGTGACTTCCGTGTATCGTGTGGCTCGTTCCAATGGCATGTTGGTGACATTGGCGCAGTAAAATTTCACTTCCCGGTGCGGCATGTTGAGACGCCACTCGCTAAGCAGTTGAGTGTTCATGCACATGCTGTAGTGCTCCGTCACCCCTTGGCAAGACTGGTGTGCAGATGTAGTTCCTCATGCCCAGTCTGCATGCTGTACATGTATTACGGCCAACGCCACTTAATTCCTGTGAGGATGACTGGTTGGGGTGGGCCGTGTGCAGGTTGGGGGATCGATGGACATTGTCATCAGTGGCTTTAGGGATTCTGTAGCAGTACTATACGTGAGTGTGCCCATGACTTACACCCATTTCCTGTGCATTTCAGCTTTGGCCGAGGGCACTCAGCCACAGACGGAGGAGATGATAGAAGGCAATGCATCCGGATCAGACGTCGAGCACACGCAGACTGACACCGAAGGGGCCAGCGCCGGAGAGGGGGAAGGACCGTCCCGGAGGACTCGCATGTGGAGACAACATCGTCATCATCTTCCGACAGTGTTGGTGAGTCAGCACTGTTGTCACAGACTGGGAGTGGGCAATCAACACCTTCGGTCGGGACACAGCACACAGGGCCCACCCTGCCGCCAACTGCACCATGTACTGTTCGTGCACGCAGGAGTAGGGGGAGCAGAGTGGCGTTCGGTGTCGGCACCGCTGCCCCAGCCTCGGTGAGCCAAAATGCACTTTGTGCAGAGGCTGTTGATCTGCTGCGACAGCTGTGTGTGGGGCAGACCAATATGATAAATGCTTTCCAAGACCACGATAGGAAGTTGGGGCAGGTGGTGGCTTTCATGGAAGGTATGCATGGTGATCTGGCTGGTGTACACAGGACAGTGCAGTCATCGGCTAACAGTGTGTCGTCTGCCATTGTACAGTCGCATGGACTGGGTGGTACTTCTGTTCCACCATCTACAACACTGCATGTCTCAGGGGGGAGTGAATATTCTGACCAGGACTCTAATACAGGTTATTGCACTAGAAGCAGCGTCAGCTAGCACGTCAAGGCACGGAGGCCTCAGACCCCATCCCCTAGGTCAGCTAAATCTGTTCACAAGGACAACGTCAGGTATAGTGGAGTACACACACGTGAACCAAAAGAGGGGTTGGGTGTAATGGCTACACATGCTGCACAGCCATTCCACACACAAGGTACTCCCAAGGCAAGCCTTACTCCCACTTCCATTGACACTACCTTGGACGAGGACATTCAGAAGACGAAGGCATCTCTTGAGAGCTCGCACACTCCCAGTGCCAGGGAGACTAGGAAGGAAGGAGCCACTCCCAAGGGCAGGGAGACTAGGAAGGAAGGAGCCACTCCCAAGGGCAGGGAGACTAGGAAGGAAGGAGCCACTGCCAAGGGCAGGGAGACTAGGAAGGAAGGAGCTTCTACCAAGGGCAGGGAAACTAGGAAGGAAGGAGCCACTCCCAAGGGCAGGGAGACTAGGAAGGAATGAGCTTCTACCAAGGGCAGGGAGACTAGGAAGGAAGGAGACACTCCCAAGGGAAAGGGAGACTAGGAAGGAAGGAGCTTCTACCAAGGGCAGGGAGACTAGGAAGGAAGGAGACACTCCCAAGGGCAGGGAGACTAGGAAGGAAGGAGACACTCCCAAGGGCAGGGAGACTAGGAAGGAAGGAGACACTGCCAAGGGCAGGGAGACTAGGAAAGAAGGAGCCACTCCCAAGGGCAGGGAGACTAGGCAGGAAGGAGCCACTCCCAAGGGCAGGGAGACTAGGAAGGAAGGAGCTTCTACCAAGGGCAGGGACAAGGACAGTCACAAGACAAACCCACCTAAGAAGAGCACGGACACTCCCAGGGGCAGGGACACACACAGGGAGAAGGTGTGGCCTGGGGATATGTACACCACAGACGACAAATCTGCTGCCTGGAACAGGGCACCATCCAGGGAACAGGGAAAGTCCGCAGACAACATTACTCCTACGGAAATGGAACATCCAAGGGCCAAGGCAGCTCCCATGGACAGTGGCGCTGTCAAGGACAGGCATACATCACCCATTGATGCACTGAGGCTGCTGTTTTCTGGGAAACGGAATACAGATGTCTCCGCAGTGGAGTCACCCCTTACCTCCACTCCCATCAGGGCCCGTCAGGAACGGATGCAGGTGGACCCTGTAGTAGCATCCCCCATGACACATGTTGCAGAGGCCACAAGGCAGCCACTCAGCAAACGACGGATCTATGACAGAATATCGACTACAAAAATATCGACCTACAAGAATATCGAGTCAACAATATCGAGGGCAAAAATATCGACATCCTATCTACAACATGGTAAGTACAAAAATATCGAAAAAATAATATCGTTGTAAAAAATATCGATGTTAAAAATATCGATTTTTTTTAATATATATAAATGTAAAAGTAAGTATATAACACTAATAAATAAAATATACATATTTAAAAGTATCTAAAATTGTTTAAAATTAATAAATAAAAATATATACAGTAAAGATATAATATATATGTACTGAACAATAAGTATTAATAATTAAGAGTGGGCGGTGGCAGAGCTCATTCGGATCCGCTTCTCCTGTGTACACGCTCGTGTGAATATTTTAATTATTTTAACCTCATTCCGGACTTTGCATCCTTTTGAACTCGCTCCTCGAGTCAGTTTGTTTTATAGCTGGGGGCAGCTTAAAAATTGTGCAAAACGTCTGGTGCTTGTTTTTAGTCTTACCTGACTACTGTTGTTCGCTTAGGTGAGCCTACCCGACCCCGTTCCATCGCGGCTGTGTGCCGTTTGTGTGGAGGGCGGGCGGCCATCTTACTTGAGTCCTCTCCCCGGCTGAACCTGTGGCAGCGGTCTAGCTGGGGGAGTGACGCGCTCCTACAAATTCAGCCACCGGTCTTAGCACTGTGCGGTAAGAGTGGGCGGTGGCAGAGCTCATTCGGATCCGCTTCTCCTGTGTACACGCTCGTGTGAATATTTTAATTATTTTAACCTCATTCCGGACTTTGCATCCTTTTGAACTCGCTCCTCGAGTCAGTTTGTTTTATAGCTGGGGGCAGCTTAAAAATTGTGCAAAACGTCTGGGGCTTGTTTTTAGTCTTACCTGACTACTGTTGTTCGCTTAGGTGAGCCTACCCGACCCCGTTCCATCGCGGCTGTGTGCCGTTTGTGTGGAGGGCGGGCGGCCATCTTACTTGAGTCCTCTCCCCGGCTGAACCTGTGGCAGCGGTCTAGCTGGGGGAGTGACGCGCTCCTACAAATTCAGCCACCGGTCTTAGCACTGTGCGGTAAGAGTGGGCGGTGGCAGAGCTCATTCGGATCCGCTTCTCCTGTGTACACGCTCGTGTGAATATTTTAATTATTTTAACCTCATTCCGGACTTTGCATCCTTTTGAACTCGCTCCTCGAGTCAGTTTGTTTTATAGCTGGGGGCAGCTTAAAAATTGTGCAAAACGTCTGGGGCTTGTTTTTAGTCTTACCTGACTACTGTTGTTCGCTAAGGTGAGCCTACCCGACCCCGTTCCATCGCGGCTGTGTGCCGTTTGTGTGGAGGGCGGGCGGCCATCTTACTTGAGTCCTCTCCCCGGCTGAACCTGTGGCAGCGGTCTAGCTGGGGGAGTGACGCGCTCCTACAAATTTACTATGTCCTCTCGGGCGCGTAGCGGCCACGCGTGGCGGGCGCGCCGAAGGTAAGCCAAAGGTCAGCCCGTCTGCGCCCGTCCGTGCCTCGGCCGTGACGGGCGCAGGACGAGCTGCCTTTCTGCCTCGGACTATGCCTAAGTCCATATGTCGGTACTCGAGGGAGCAGCTGCTGTCGCTGCGCCCGGCTCTGTGCCGGATTACGGGGGAGGATGCGCGGATATGCCCCTGCCTCGACCCTTGCCCGACCTGTGGCTTTTGCTGCACGGTGACACTCCCCTCTCCCTCTCCCCAGGTGCCGGCCTCACATGTTTTCTCGGCTGCCCTAGTTAACGCGCGCTCAATGTGAAAACATGCTGCTGATATCTACGAGCTGCTGTCAGATGGCTCACTCGACTTCCTGTTTGTGACTGAATCCTGGCTCACGGCGTCCAGCGCTCCGGTTGTCGAGTTAGCTGTCCCCCGTGGCTATAAAATTCACAGGAAGGACAGAGTGCTGGGAAGAGGTGGCGGGGTTGCCATCATTCTGAGGGACTCACTGACTTTTCATGCGGATTCCCCGGTTATTTTGGATGGGGGCGAAGCTATGAATTTTTCTGTGGTTCCCTCCCCGCACTTCACTTTAGGGGCCACCCTCATTTACCGGCCTCCTGGCCCGGTGGGATCATTCCTCTCGGGTCTGAGTGATCTTATCACCCCCCGAGCACTTAGATTCCCTAGTTTTTTACTGCTGGGCGATCTCAACATTCATGTTGAGGAGGCGGATCTGCCAGAGAGTAAAGGTCTGAGTGACGTTTTGGACTTGGCCCACCTGTCCCAGTGGGTCTTTTTACCCACGCACTCAGGTGGCCATACCCTGGATGTGATCTTCTCTAACTTTCCTCTCCAGGTTGAAGCCCCTGAACCTCTGACATGGTCCGACCACCAGCTGATTCGGTTCACTTGGTCATCCCTGGGACCTTCTTCTGCGAGGGCTAATATACTTTGCACTAAAAAAATCAATAACATTACTTTAGCGGCTACTTTGATTAAGAATCGCCCTACTTTGGGTAGTAACCTTACCACTGCGGTATCATCCTTCAATGAATGGATGGCGGCAGGGATTTCAGTCTCGTCCAAAGGGAGGGGAGGCAGACTGCGTTCTTCCCCCTCGCAACCGTGGTTCTCCCCGGAGCTACGTTCCCTTAAATTGGCCTGTAAAAAACTTGAGCGGGTTTGGCGGCGATCTTATTGCCCTTTGGCCAAGGAAACACTGCGAAAAGAACAGAGAACCTATTACGCCAGTATTAAAAAGGCAAAGGGCATCTACTACGCCAATCGGATCGCCAAGGCCAATAACAACAGCCGAGAGATCTTCTCAATTGTTAACAGCTTTCTGTCCCCTTGCGCGGAGGAGCGGACAGTACCAGCTTCTAGGGATTGGTGTGAGAGTTTGTCTGGGTTTTTTGAGGATAAGATCGCGGCTATTCAGTCCAACTTTGCCGCTATTATTCCCTCAAATGCCTTAACACACCTGATTCCTCTGAGGGCTCCAGCGGCTTGGTTGACGGAGTTTGCCCCTCCTTCAACTACCGACACTCTTGCTGTGATTAAATCTTTGAAATCCGGGTCACCATCGGACCCTTGTCCAGCAAGAGTGTTAGCGGCGGTTGCCGACGTAGTTGTTCAGGAGGTATCACACTTAGTCGGCCTTTCATTTAAATCAGCCAGCCTGCCTTCTGAGTGGAAACAAGCCAAACTTCTGCCCCTCCTTAAAAAGGCTGGTGCTGATCCGGCGGTTCTGACTAACTACCGTCCGATATCGCTGCTCCCTGCTTTGGCAAAAATTGGAGAGAAACTGGCCTTCCAGCAGCTTAACAAGTTTGTGGAAAGCTCCGGAGCTCTGCATGAGGCACAGTCCGGGTTCCGTGCTGCCTACAGCACTGAATCGGCTCTTGTGGAAATCTCGGAGGCGGTCAGAGAGTGTTTGGATGGTGGCGGCAGAGCGGCTCTAATTTTATTGGACCTCTCTGCCGCGTTTGACACGGTTCCCCACCAACGCCTCCTGACCAGGCTTGCCGACATTGGCATTGGAGGTCTTGCATTAGATTGGCTGAGCTCATTTCTGTCGGCTAGATCCCAACAGATTTGGCTCCCCCCTTACTCCTCTTCGGCGAGACCTCTCGTGACAGGAGTCCCACAGGGCTCGACTCTGAGCCCTTTGCTCTTTAATATATATTTGACACCTCTGATTGAACTAGCAGAACATCTGGGAGCCAAAGTTATAGCCTACGCGGACGACACGCAGTTGTTGTTTACCTGGCCTGGAGAGGCGCTTGACACTGAGCAGATTCAGAACTGTCTGTCCTCAGTCTTCAATTGGTTAGCGTCTGCTCAATTGAAGTGTAATGAGGACAAGACCGAAATCCTGCTCTATGGCCAGTTCCCCCCTGATTTTCGATCCCTACTGTGGCCGGTTGGCTTTCCTGCACCATGTGCCTCTAACACCTTGGCTAAAAACCTTGGGGTCTGGTTTGGGGAAGACCTCCGCTTTGAGGGGCACATCAAGAGGCTCACTGGTGGCTGCTTTGGGACTCTGAAGTCTCTTAGAAAATTTTTCCCTTATCTGCCTGCCCCGGCCTGCGAGTCAGTCGCGAGAGCTTTAATTCTCTCGCGTCTGGACTACGCCAATGCCCTGTTCAGTGGCTCACCGGCCTATCTGATCGGGCGGCTCCAGATTATTCAAAACGCCACCGCCAGACTTTTGGGGAATATCTCCAGGCGGATCAGTGTTAGAAGTTATCTGGAGAGCCTGCATTGGCTGCCGGTACAGCATCGTATTACCTTCAAAATTCTGACTCTGGCCCATAAAGCCATCAATGGGTGTGGCCCTGCCTATCTGATGAAACGTTTCACGCGGTACTTCCCTAACAGAGATTTACGCTCAGCAGCTCAACATCTGCTGCTGGTCCCGCGCTTCCAGCGTGTTCGGCTGGGAGGCCACTCTGTGACTGTAAAGGCCGCGCGCGCATGGAACGCCCTCCCTGCGGCTCTACGCTGCATTGACGAATTCACTGCTTTTAAAAAAGCGCTGAAGACTCACCTGTTTAGAATAGCTGTCTAGAATGTTTGCTGATCTATGCTCTGCGTCTACTGTTCCCCTCTTTCCGCGCCAGGATACTCCGGAGTAATTGTGCGCGCTATAAAACAGCTTAATAATAATAATAATAATAATAATAATTTACTAAAAATACCCCATTACCCAAGAACTGAAAACTGACCCTGAACCCTAAAAATACCCCTTTACCCAAGAACTGAAAACTGACCCTGAACCCTAAAAATACCCCTTTACCCAAAAACTGAAAACTGACCCTGAACCCTAAAAATACCCCTTTACCCATGAACTGAAAACTGACCCTGAACCCTAAAAATACCCCTTTCCCCATGAACTGAAAACTGACCCTGAACCCTAAAAATACCCCTTTACCCATGAACTGAAAACTGACCCTGAACCCTAAAAATACCCCTTTACCCATGAACTGAAAACTGACCCTGAACCCTAAAAATACCCCTTTACCCATGAACTGAAAACTGACCCTGAACCCTAAAAATACCCCTTTCCCCATGAACTGAAAACTGACCCTGAACGCTAAAAATACCCCTTTACCCATGAACTGAAAACTGACCCTGAACCCTAAAAATACCCCTTTACCCATGAACTGAAAACTAACCCTGAACCCTAAAAATACCCCTTTACCCAAAAACTGAAAACTGACCCTGAACCCTAAAAATACCCCTTTACCCATGAACTGAAAACTGACCCTGAACCCTAAAAATACCCCTTTCCCCATGAACTGAAAACTGACCCTGAACACTAAAAATACCCCTTTACCCAAAAACAGAAAACTGACCCTGAACCCTAAAAATACCCCTTTACCCAAAAACCCAAAAATGACCCTGAACCCTAAAAATACTCCTTAACCCAAAGGTAAATAATCTTATTTAATTAGCAATTAATAATTAATTAACAATAACAATAAAACAAATATATTAGCACATAAGCTGTAATTAATATAATTTAATAATTAATATCATTTTCCCCAATTAATTAATTAACAGTAACTAAAAATTATATATATAAATAAATTACTCTAATAATGTAATTAACTAACTAATATTATTTAATTACCAATTAATTACTAATTTAAAATATGTACCAAATTATATTATTTAATTAACTAATTAATATTAATTATTTGCCAATTAATTAGTTATAAATATTTAAAAACATATATTAATTAATTAATTATTATTAAATTACTCCCCACCCTATTCCCCTATAAACCCACATCCCGCTACAGAAAATATATATCAATTAATCAATTAATTATTTCCCAATTAATCAATATTAATTAGCAAATAATTATAATTAATTAATTAATCCTACTAATTATTAATCAACTTACCATAATTAAATTACTTCCCACCCTATTCCCCTATAAACCCACAACCCGCTCCGGTACTAAAACATCAAATTTCCTTATAAATTTCTATATTATTATAGAAAATGTATACACATATAATAGTAATTATTTTAAATACTTAAATTAAACATATAACACATACATAATAAAAAACTATAAAATAATACAAATATCGATATTAGTGTCATCGAAATTATTAACATCGATATATATGCTATCGATATTACTAACTTCGATATTACTTACATCGATATTAAGTATTTCGATATTACTTACCTTGGGTCGATATTCTGTCCTACGATATTCTTGCCTTCGATATTATGCTCCTTCGATATTACAGACTCGATATTATGGTAAGTCGATATTTCCAACTCGATATTTTGACTGTCTACCGCAAACGACAAGCAGGCTCCAGCACGTCCCCATGGAGCATTCCCCCGCCAGAAGATGCACCTCCCATGGTGAGTGATATTTCTTCTCACTCCGGCCCACTTGTCAGTCCTGTCCTGTCCAGGGTGCAGTTACATGTCCACAAGAAACGTAGACACACAGCATTGACACATGCACAATCCGATGTCGGACAATTGCAACTATCCCCCGCTCCCAGAGCCACCCTGTCTCCTGGACCATACAGCCCTGTGGCTCTTCATTTCAGTGGTCCCAGTGGCGCTGCTGCAGTTGACTCGCATGTGTCAGATAGTGGCAGTGTATCAGTCGAGCCCTATCCTGTATCAGGTGCTGGCAGTGTATCTGGGTCTATGGCTCATGTGTCAGTCAGTAGATCTGTGGCTGCGTCTCACACTCCTGTATCAGGTGCTGGCAGTGTGTCTGGGTCTGTGGCGCATGTGTCAGTCACTCGGGCTGTGGCTGTGTCTCACACTCCTGTATCAGGTGCTGGCAGTGTATCTGGGTCTATGGGGCATGTGTCATTCACTCGGGTTGTGGCTGTGTCTCACACTCCTGTATCAGGTGCTGGCAGTGTATCTGGGTCTATGGGCCATGTGTCAGTCACTCGGGCTGTGGCTGTGTCTCACACTCATGTATCAGGTGCTGGCAGTGATTCTGGGTCTATGGGCCATGTGTCAGTCACTCGGGCTGTGGCTGTGTCTCACACTCATGTATCAGGTGCTGGCAGTGTATCTGGGTCTGTGGCTCACGCGTCTGTCACTACATCTGTGGCTGTGTGTCACACTCCGGTTTCTGGTGCTGCCAGTCTGTCCGATGCGGGTACTTCATGCAATCCACCTGATAGTGTGATGTAAGTTGCTGTTGTATGCCCTCTAATGTACCTGCTCTGGTGTCCACACTGCCCTGTTGCTATTCTCATACTGATGTGTGCCCTCTGATGTACCTGCTCTGGTGTCCACACTGCCCTGTTGCTATTCTCATGCCCTGTTGCTATCCTCATACTGATGTACTGCATCTGATATACCTGCTCTGGTGGGCACAATGCCATGTTGGTGTTCTGATACTGCAGTCTGCCCTCTCATGTGCTGCCTCTGATGTAGCTGTTCGATGCCATGGACTGTTGATGCACCTAGCCCCTCTCATGTACTGCCTCTGATGTAGCTGTTGGATGCCATGGACTGTTGATGCACCTGGCCCCTCTGATGTGCTGCCTCTGATGTACCTGCTCAGGTGTCCACACTGCCCTGTTGCTATCCTCATACTGATGTACTGCATCTGATGTACCTGCTCTGGTGTCCACACTGCCCTGTTGCTATCCTCATACTGATGTACTGCATCTGATGTACCTGCTCTGTTGGGCACAATGCCCTGTTGGTGTTCTGATACTGCAGTCTGCCCTCTCATGTGCTGCCTCTAATGTCGCTGTTCGATGCCATGGACTGTTGATGCACCTGGCCCCTCTCATGTGCTGCCTCTGATGTAGCTGTTCGATGCCATGGACTGTTGATGCACCTGGCCCCTCTCATGTGCTGCCTCTGATGTAGCTGTTCGATGCCATGGACTGTTGATGCACCTAGCCACTCTCATGTACTGCCTCGATGTAGCTGTTGGATGCCATGGACTGTTGATGCACCTGGCCCCTCTCATGTGCTGCCTCTGATGTAGCTGTTCGATGCCATGGACTGTTGATGCACCTGGCCCCTCTCATGTGCTGCCTCTGATGTACCTGCTCTGGTGTCCACACTGCCCTGTTGCTATTCTCATACTGATGTATGCCCTCTGATGTACCTGCTCTGGTGTCCACACTGCCCTGTTGCTATCCTCATACTGATGTATGCCCTCTGATGTACTGCCTCTGATGTACCTGCTCTGGTGTCCACACTGCCCTGTTACTATTCTCATACTGATGTATGCCCTCTGATGTACCTGCTCTGGTGTCCACACTGCCCTGTTGCTATTCTCATACTGATGTATGCCCTCTGATGTACCTGCTCTGGTGTCCACACTGCCCTGTTGCTGTTTTCATACTGATGTATGCCCTCTGATGTACTTGCTCTGGTGTCCACACTGCCCTGTTGCTATTCTCATACTGATGTATGCCCTCTGATGTACCTGCTCTGGTGTCCACACTGCCCATGCTCGAGCCTAGACTGTGATGTTACTCCGATTATGCGTAATTAAAATTGACAATCATGTGTCGTGGGTTGTCGGAGTCATTCTTGCGTGTGTGATGCGGGTGTGCATTTGTATTTACTTGAGGGCAGTGGGTTCAGATACATGTCACTCCCCCCTACCTGGGTCACGACCCTTGGAGGCGTTGCCCTACACAAGAATCTGTGGTTTCCGGGACATGTCACTCCCCCCTCCCTACGTCACAGACCTTGCAGGTACTCCTCTCCAGACAGCGAATGGTTTGTAGCCTACCTGCGTCGTCCTCGATGGTGGGCCAAGACTAGGACATGGTGGATCGCGAAGAGTATCGGGTAAGCGTGTAGTGCAGGGTCCATGTCGGCGAGCGGCTCGTGGTGGGTATGGTCGCTGTGGGGCATCCGCAGTGTTCAGGCAGGTTGTTTTTCCGCAGCGCTTTTATGTGTATTTTCCGCCATCTTGATTTGGAGGACGGTCCTAGACGTCAGTCCGTACGGTGGAGTCTCTGGATAGGTTACGTCCGCCGCGTGGTTGGGTGTGGTAGTGCGGCGGACCGTGATCTACCGCCGCGGACGGATTTTGGTCCATATTTCCTATCCTGATTTGGCGGACGGAGTGTCCGCGACGGGCGCACGGAGAATAGGCATGTTCCACATGCTCCGGGTCTGCGGAGGCACTTCCGTCCGCCATCCTAATGAGCCCCTTAATGTTATTAGATCTTCAATAGGGATTTAGGAAGCGTTCCAGAACCTTGAACTTTTAATCAGAAAATTCACCGGGGCAAGAATGGCTTCCTCTTTTTGGACTTTATGTGCCTTAGCAGTGCATTCAATTGTGTCAATCACACTAAATAAACTGTGGCATATAATGAGAATTTTAGGGGCAGATGAAGAGATCATTTCCTTGCTCAGTTACGTTTATCAGAATTCTGCTTCTTGGGTCCGCTTTGGCCCGAATGGGGAATGCACCAAACCCTTTGCGGTTGGAAGTGAGTCAGACGAGGTTGTGTGCTTGCTCCTCTTATATTTACTCTCTGTATAAATGGAGTGGAGATGGCTTACTAAAAGAAGGGCTAGATTTACCCAGAGTCGTGTCCATCCTCCTTCCCCCCACTTTTATATGCAGAAAAAGCCTTTCTTATGGCACAAAAGGCTAATGGGCTACACAAATTGTTGGAGTCTTTTTCAAAGTATATTGGTAATGTAAGTCTGAATATTAACCTTAAGAAAACATATATTATGATTTGTGGTAAGGGGA
This sequence comes from Lissotriton vulgaris, assembly GCF_964263255.1. Lineage (NCBI taxonomy): Eukaryota > Metazoa > Chordata > Amphibia > Caudata > Salamandridae > Lissotriton > Lissotriton vulgaris. Next base: position 213,307,881 of record NC_141686.1, read on the forward strand.
GGCCAAAGCTACAGTATTTTCTGTCAAAGGTTATACCACGAGTTAACTGTTTTTTCTTACCTGGATATCCCATTTGATAGCCTTGGCAATTGAGGCCATCTAAAAACATTAAAGGAACAACAATTTCCTTTGAAGATCCTATGGATGAATTATATTAGGGAACTGCATAGGAAAATATGTCCATCAATGATATATTCTGATGCAAATTCTTCCTTAACAGTGCTGAAACTGGAAATAAAATGTTGGTTAAAACAAATAAAAAATAGAGAGAAAGTTGGGAAAGAATTGGTAAACCTGTACTCATGTCCTACTTGTTATTGTGTTCAGTAAAGGGGATTCAGACTTAACTAGGAGAGGTACTCAACCAACAACGTCTTTTTGGCCTGACTCGCTTTAGGCTGAATGTTATCCTTTGCTTGAGGGCTTTTCTAAATCGGGGTGAATGGTTTCAGGACAGAAGAGTTTGCCACTGTGATGGAAACTCACTTTAGAGCACTACGCACTTTATTCTTGTTTGTAAATTTTTTAAAACTACTTGGTTATGTTTCTTTTTTTACAAGCTTTTAATTCATTGGAACTAGCATCTTTATATTTGCAGTCTCTGGTTAATCTACTAATCTGTTTAGCTATTGTAAGCTTTTTTAATAGGGCTGTAAGGTATAAAAACATGATATTGAGCGATTTTGTGGATAGGAATCACTTTTTAGTGTATAAATAGTGTGAACTCTGTAATGCAAAGAGTATTATTCAGATTTGTACAGCACATGGTGTTGTGTAGTTCCCACTAATCCGCAAGATCTGCACGTTTGTGAACAAAATATACTTTATGTGAGGTGCCTTGACTGATTCCAGGTACCCCGGTAGTATATGTTGGCCTAGAGACCAGCTAGCTCCCAGTGCCACCATAAGACCTCAAACCAAAACAGGGAGCAATTGGTTTCTAGCAACCGATGAACATGACAACCCTGACCACTCAGGGATCGGTGAGCAGTCAAAATATCAAAATATTAATATCGACCTACTGAATATCGAAGTCAAGAATATCGTTGACCAGAATATCGACTGCAAGATGAGTAATATTGATTCATTTAATATCAAAGTAAGTAATATCCAAGTAAATAATATCGTTAGCAAAAATATAGTTATAAATATTATCAATTTTCTTTTTAGGGGCCGATTCCGATCCGGTAAAATAACCGTCCGCACAATTCGCATCCGGAGCCGTCTCCATACGACTCGTACACACGCCGTACGACCCGACGAGTACGATCCCGACCGGGGAATCAGGACGCAATTCGTACGGTCCACGTCAGGTAAGGGCAATTCGTACGGAAAAGCGCACAATCACATACACACCATACGGCACGTACACCCCATGATTGCAGGAGAACGGCGCGTATCCCTGCGATCATGGGGGGTACGCACTGTACACCCAGCGTACATGGGGTACGGTGCGTACCCCATGTATGCTGGGTGATCGGTGCGTACCACCCATGATCGTAGGGGTACGCGCCATACCCTGCAATCATGGGGGGTACGCGCCGTACCCGGGGGTGGTGCCGTTCCGTACCTGTTACGGGTGTTTTCAGCTCCCGTAGAAAAAGGGTCGTACGGTGTGTACCCGACACATATCGTACTTGCTGGGTCGTATAAACCAGCCGCGAACCGTACATAAGTCGCGTACAGCGGGTTCCGAGTGAGAATCGTACGGAGATTAGAGTTGTAAGGTCTCTGTACGATTCGTACGGAGTCCAGATGCTGGTACGAATCGTACTTCGTCGTACGTACGGGTGACGTTGCAGGGTACGAATCGTACGGGAAGAACGCTCAGAACGGCTATTCGGAGCGGTTTTTACCGGATTTTTATTTTTTTATTTTTTTTTGCGTTTTAGTATTAGAGTGGGTTGTGGGTTTATAGGGGAATAGGGTGGGAAGTAATTTAATTATAATTAATTAATTAACATGTTTTTATTTATTGTTATTGATTGTTAATTCACTGTTAATTAATTATTAATTGGTAATTCATTTTTATTATTTTGTTAATTTATAATTATATCAATTATAATTAATGTATATAAATTTTTAGTTGTTTTTTTTTTCCTCATATTGCGGTTTATGCAGAAAGAAAGGTGTTTGGGAGTCTGACAGTGACTGAGCGGTTGTACCTCCAAACTGCCCCTAATCGTCTATCGATGAGTACAAGGGGAGTTTCTCATTATCTTAGTTCTTGCCAGTCAATTTCCTTCCGTACACTTTTATCTTGCTCAATAATTCCTTTGTTTCTGGAGATATCTGACCCTTGGGGTGTTTGACAGACTTCAAGTCGTGCCAGGAATTATTGTTCCGCTTAATCATAGGAATCAAAAGAAAAAAGAAAAAGAAAAAGAAGCCAAAGAAACCTCAAACAAGGAGAAGTTCTGGTTTGTCATCTGGAGGTGATATAATTTTCCCAGATCTCCCAATATTTCATTCCTTTGAGTTGTTTCCCTTTTCTATCCAAACTGCTAGTTCTTATTACAGCATTTAGCCAATTTTCATGGGTTGGTGGTGCCGGTTTTATCCAGTTAATACAAATCTCTCTACGTGCTAATAGGATCATAACGAACAAAAAAATTTCTTGATGTTTATTTAGCTTAATCTGATTTGGTTGAGTAGTACAGTGTATCCCAAAAATAATTAAAAGAATACTCACAGTTATAGGTGTTGCCAGTAATGCAGTTAGTGTCTTACCAATCTCTTGCCAATATTGCGTAAGCGCTGAGCAGCCGCCAAACATGTGAATATCATCCACTTTTTCTTCGCCACATTTACTGCACGATTTTACTGCCGAGCCTTTAAATTTTGATAGTTTTTTGGGTGTCCAATACTCTCTATGTATAGAGAAGAGATGGTTTCTTTTTAAGGCTGCGGGCTTTACACACAGCCAGCATTTCTCTACTGATTTTTTCCAGATTTGACTTAGATCCAGAGCTTCATTTGGTAGATATTTCCTCCATATCTTTTCAGGGATAGTAAAATCTTCTTCGCCGGATTCAATTAGAGTCCAATACCATTTTGAGACTTCTTTTTTAATACCGTTTCATTCGTCATTTCTGTTTCTAAGTTATTCGGATCTGTTGCTCCTTTCGGAATGGTATTTGCCCAACTGCTCAATTGATAATATTTAAACTTTGAGATTTTTCGTTCTGTTATTATTTGCAAATGTTCCCATGATATTAAAGTGCTTTCAACCAGGAGTTGTCCCCATTTTTCAATTCCAGATTGTCTGAGTGGGCTTGATAGTGAGTCCTTTAAACATTCTGGGGTGCCTGGCGAGTCCCATATTGGAGCCATACTACTGTAATATGGGATCTTTGTGGCAATTCTTATCTGATTCCAGTTTAGTTGTTGTTATTAATTAATGTATTGTAAATGAATTAATTGGTTATTATTTGTTATTAATGTATAATTAAATTAATTATGTTATTTTTATTGTGTAGCGGGTTGTGGGTGTATAGGGGAATAGGGTGGGAAGTAATTTGATGGTATTTAAGTAAATAATTTAATTTAATAGGTATTTATGAATATTTTTTTGTTAAATAATTATTAATATGTTATTTATTTTATAAAAAATATTTAATTGATAAGTATGCTAATTTAACTCCTACGCTTTCCAACACTTTCCCTACTGTTGCACTCACTGGAGTGGGAATAGTAATTTTTACCCCTCCGCTATCCAACACTTTCCCTACTGTTGCACTCACTGGAGTGGGAATAGTAATGTTTACCCCTACGCTATCCAACACTTTCCCTACTGTTGCACTCACTGGAGTGGGAATAGTAATTTTTACCCCTACGCTGTCCAGCGCTTTCCCTACTGTTGCATTCTCGGGAGTGGGAATAGTAACTTTTACTCTGACACTATCCAATGCTTTCCCTAATGTTGCAATATGTGAAGTAAGTATATATATATTAATTTATATGTAGATGTTTAATTAATTTTAATATTATATGAATTTGTTATTATTTTTTTAATATGTTTTAATATTTATATCTGTATTCTTTTTTGAATTATGTGTATTATATACTTATTTTTGCATTATTATTAAAACATTTTAAAAAACAATATTTTTAACATTGATATTTTTGACAACGATAATTTTTCCCCGATATTTTTGTACTTACCTTTGTGTAGATAGGACTTCGATATTTCTGTTTTGCTGTTATTGTAGGTCGAATTTTTTGTCTGTCCATATTTTGTCAGACATTCTCAGGGATCATGGTAACAGATCTTGAACCCAGTCGCTCAGTCAGTCGTGCGCTCTTGGTCTCAGAGAAGTATACAGAGAATACACAATGGGACACTTTTCAATATATTTCTTGAACCAACTTTATTCTTGTATGGAGTAAATGTGCTGCGATGATCAATAGACAGAAGCATATGAAAGTGATTACAAGCACCAAAATAATAAATAGTAGGTATAGTTCCACCATGGTGCTAAGAACATGTTGGAGAGCGAATGTTGCCTTACGGCTAGAGCGGTCGACCTCGAAGCTGGGGAACCGGGTACAAGTCTTGGTAATGACGGTCAACATCCTGTGATTCTTGGCAACTAACTTAATCTCCCTGTGCCTAAAACAAAAAAATTAATGTGTCATTGTGTAATATAACTGGTGCTCATGTAAAGCACTCCGATATCTTCGGGTCTAATTTGCGCTATATAAAATATAAAAAAAAAAAAAAACTGTGTATATAAAGCAATATAGGAACCAGTCCTTCCTAAACTGGCGCAGTGTAGGGCTTTGCTGGAGGTGGAGGGGGAGGTTGTTCCAGGTATTGGCTGCGAGGTAGGAGAATGACTTTCCACCCGTTCCGGTTTTGTAGATGTGTTGTAGATGTGTGGGTTGGGATGGTGTCCAGGGAGAGGTAAGCTGATCATAGGTTTCTTTTGGGGGCGTGGAAGAGGCGGTTGTTTAAGTATGCTGGTCCAATTTTGTGGAGGGCCTTGTATGCTTGCGTGAGGAGCTTGAAGGTTATTCAACTTTCGATGGGGAGCCAGTGCGAATTTGTGGAGGTTTTGGGAATGTAGTTGTGAGGGGGAATGTCTATGATCAATCTGGCTGGGGCATTTTGGACGGTCTGGAGCTTGCGGTGGAGTTTATTGTTGATTCCAGCATAGTCCAGTAGTCCGGTATGTTAGTGATGAGGGTGTGCATGACTGTTTTTCTGGATTCGGAGGGGATCCATCAGAAAGTTATTCAGAGTTTACGAAGGGTGCTGAAGCAGGCCAAGCATGCGGCTTTCATCTGGCAGTTCATAGTGAGCGATAATTCCAGTATGATGACGAGGTTTCGTGCATGGTCTGTCGGGGTGCGGGAGGGGTCCCGAGGGTGGGGAAGCCACTAGGTGTCGTCCCATGCTGAGAGGTTGGAGCCAAGGATGAGGACTTCTATTTTCCCTGAGTTGAGTTTCAAGCAGCTCTTTTTCATCCAGGTTGTGACAGCTTTCATCCCATGTAAAAGTAGTGCCTGGTGAAGTTAGGTTCCTTGGTGAGACAAAGGATGATTTGGGTGTCGTCGGCATAGGATTCAATGTTGAGCCCGTGGTTTCTGATGATGGTTGCGAGGAAGGCCATATACATGTTGAAGAGGGTGGGGCTGAGGGAGGATCTCTGGGGTACACCACATCTGGTCTCTGTCAGTTTTGAGAGGTAGGGCGGGAGTCTGACTTGCTGAGTTTTGCCTGTGACAAGATGAGCATGTCCAGTTGAAGGCCTTTCCTTGGATGCCAGTGTCATGTAGGCTGGCGGCTAGTGTGTGGTGGGAGATGGTGTTCAAGCCAGCTGAGAGATCCAGGAGGATGAGGACTGCTGTTTGGCCCTGGTCGAGGAGGGTGCAGATGTTGTCGATGGTGGCGAGAAGGACTGTCTCGGTAAGTAAGTAAGTAATATATTTGTATATGATTAATTAAAATCTTTACAAAAATATAAAACGCCATATAACAGTACAAATTATTTAAAATGCCATATAACAGTACAAATTATTTAAAATACAGCAGTTACTATTGTCAATTCAAGGTTGTTATTAAGTCCCAATGAGTCTTTCAAGTGTGCTTGAATCTTTCCTTCATTAAATCAAAGAACTTCACAACCTGACAATTCAGTTTAATATCGCTGGAGGAAAAACAAAGTTTAACTGCCTGCTACAGGTCCGAACGGCATATGATCTAAAAAAAGGTAGCAACAGCTTGAGCCTCAGGTCCATTAGTCTCGGGCAAATACATATCACATGGATGATGTCCTCCTTGCCAGATTTACACAGGCGGCATAGGGCCGAGGCGTGAGTTCTCTCCCATGGCGGCAGGTGCGGTAATATCGGGATAGCTCCAAGGCGCAATTTCAGGAACTTTTCTTTGATTTTTATTTTCATCCCGATATTAAAATATGCTTGTGGCCGTATTTTGCCGTAATCTCCCACCGTTATCCATCCATGCGCCCTGTTGGCTAGGTCTTTCTTATCTTCTATTGCCGAGATTATTCGGGCAGATTTTTTGCCAACTTTTTGAAGGACTGGTGGTCTATGGCAGTCTCAGTGCTGTGGTTGCTGGGGAATCCGGATTGTTGAGATGTGCAGGACATTGTTGGCTTCAATGAAGTTTGATAGCTGGGTGTTGACGCCCTTTCCAATGACCTTGTCTGCGAATGTAAATGTAAATGTAAATGGAATGGAAGCAGTGAGATGGGCCTGAAATTCTTGAGGTCAGTAGGGTCTCAGGAGGGTTTCATCAGGAGGGGGTTAATTACGGCGTGCTTCCAGTTGTCTGGAATGTGGTGGTCTCGAGGGAGCAGTTGATCGTCTGGTGTACTTTGGGTGCGTATGGCTGTGGCGGCCCTGTGGAAGATGTGGGTGAGACAGGTGTCTGAGGGTGCTCCGGTGTGAATCCTCTTTATGGTCTTTAAGGTGTCTCTTGTCATCAGCGGGATCCAAGTGAGTAGGACCTGTTGGGTGGCATCGCTGGGGGTGAGGGCTGAAGTGGGGCAGAGATCTTAGTTGTCGAAGTTGTTGTAGAGCGTCTTAATCTTGAGGTGAAAGATGGAGCTGAGTCTGTTGCAGAGGTCTTTGGAGGTAGAAGTGTCTCCTCTGGATAAACCCCGGAAATGCTTATTTATTTATATTAAAAAGCATCCTTGCGATGCATATTCAGATTAGCATTGTTATCGGTGGATGAAGGTAGAACGACATTGTACAGCGTTTTTAAAGGCGTGTTCAAAGGCTTTGTACGCAGTGTTTGAGACATCATGATAATGTTGCGCAAAGCAAAATATGTAAGCAAAGCAGTTTCAGAGAAATTAATCCAAAATTGTCATGCACGCAAATATGTGTAAATGTTTACCGTAAAATGTTATTGAGCAGAAGAAGGGCAATGTAAGAAAATGTGCAACATTGCTACATGGGCCTCACTAAGGCACATAACAGTAGCTACCCTAAGGCTTCCCAGCGATGGCCTCCTTAATAGAGGAAGATTTGGGGATCTTCTTTAGGGTCCTCGCAGCAGCATTTTGGACCATCTGTTGCCTCTTTAAGACATATTTGATAGAACTTACACAAAGTGAGTTTCCGTAGTCCAACTAGGATAAAACCAAGGATCGGTCCACAATTCTTATCTATATATTTGGGATTGAATCTAAGATCTTCTGTAACATTCTGAGAGTATCGAATCAGGTAGCTACAAGCTTTTATGCCTGTTCATCCATGGAAATTGATTTATCTAGCCACATTCTGAGACTTTTTATGGGGGAGACGGGGTAGAAGAGTTGCCCAAATAATCTGCCCAATTGATCACCGGTTGAGGGGCAAATCTATTCCCAATGATCATTAACTTTGTTTTTCCCCATTTAATTATTTCCACAGTTCGCCATACATTTGGACACTTGTTCCAGGCAAGGGGACAACTGGTGTTGCAGTGGTCTCTTTCCAGGTGATAAGAGATACAACCAGTTGAGTGTTATCAGCGTGAGAGATTATTGGCAGTCCGAATTCCTTACACCAAAGGGTGCAAATACACGTTAAAAGGTGTGGGACTGAGGGCGGAGTCCGGCGGCACCCGACACTTTAATGGCAGGACATCAGGGAAGCAGGAGTTCTCACAGATTTGAAAGGATCTATCCTCCAGAAATGAGGTGAGCCATTTAAGTGCAGGATTCAGAATTCCTGCTTCATACAGTCTAATAGTAAGTATCACAAGGTCAACTGTACCAAACGTTGAAGTTAAATGCAATTTGTTGTATGTTTTCATGTTGAATCTTGTATGGTTTGTTATAAACCAAATAAAGATTCAAATGAATGAAGAGATAGAGACCAGCAGTGGTGACTGCCCTTGCGGGGTTATTTAGACTTTGGTTGAGTGGGATTACCACCACAAATCAGTGGTGGTTCTGCCTCACCAAGATAGAGGGTTCCCCACGCCATGGAAAGATGTTGGGGAACTGCTGAGCCTCCGCCTGGGAAGTCTCAGCTCTTTCTGTTGGTGGAAACCCTATATCTGGTATCTTGTCCATTGCTGGGCCACAGGTCATACTGACAGCTACCCGCCCTATTTAGGTTGGGCCAGCGGACACTAGATTTACCTGGCTAGACTTCAATTTGAAACATGCCGGTCCGAGCCAGGGAAATTGCTTAATGGACACAACCTGTGGAGAGAAATGTCCTAGCACATCAGAGCCATTCATTTTAGTTTTTCAGAAACAAACAACATACTTTGCAGTTCCAACAAACATGCCACTTACTCAAGCTTTGTAGAGCAGTTGCAACAAACAAAGTTCACAGCCTGTACTACACCTACTGCATCAATGGTCGCAGTGAAGGCTTTAGTGATCCCGGTCAGGCAGGTGGGGATCTCTAAACAGTGCAGAGGTCCTCAGCAGGTAGAGTGGGTGCCATAGACTTCATTACCTGTGCGGTCAGGCGGCCCTAACATCAAGCTCTAAATGAGCCATTATGTATATGCTAACTTGACAGTGCCAGGCTTGGATTACCTATTATTGTTTCTTCATTAAGAAGACCACCTGCACTTCCCAGCCATAATGTTTAATAGCTTCCATATCCTGTCCTTGTTAAGTTCTTTCGAGCCCATTCTTTTTTGTTTTTTAAACGTTCCCTACTGTGAAGAGTCTACCTCCGTCAGATTGAGCGGGGAATTGCTGAGGGGCAAATGGTGTTTAAGTTGTGCTATTGCATTTCATTTGAAAAAAGCCCTTTGAAATCTCTATGACATTAACTCTTTTATTATGACACTGTTGATAATTATGCTGACTGCACCAACACCTCCTTTCGATGCCAACCTTGTGCAGCTAAAGTAAGTTTGTGCAGTTAGACTGGTAGGATTGAATCTGGTTTGAGGAACACTGGTAAATACTTTCAGTGCCACACTGTTGAGAAACTCATTGGGGATGTTTTTGCAGCTTTTCCCCTCCTGTTCTACCGATGCAATCAGTAAAAAGTATATATAGCAGAAGGAAACTTGTTTACAAAAAGAGAGTCCTTAGCAACAAGTTCTGTAACTTCAATCCAACTTGAGTGGTGGAGTTCTGCTTGTTCAATTAACATTATTGAGTGGAAAATGCATAATTGTTGGTAATCATATATATATCCTTTGGAACCTAATGTTTTTTCTTTCTGCCTACCTGCTGCACATTTTGTAGACTTTATATAACTACTGCTGGTGGTGTGCCCAAACATCCTCCCTTTCTCAATGAGGCAGAGGGTTCCAATTTCCCATTGGCATTTTGCGTTAAGCTACCTAGATCATAGTTAATCCCAATTATTGAAGAAAAAGATCTATAAGCAAGCAAAACATTTTATTATATAATTTCGTGTGTGGCGGGGGGTGTTAGAAAGTTTCATTGAGCGATTCCTGGAGGAGGCTGTTTTGTGAAACCTGGGATAATTTTCAAACCGCTTTCAAAAAGTCATAGGAACATTGTGACACTAGAAAAAATGTAAAACGTCCAGATTTGTGCGAGAATGCAAGCTAAACATTAGAACGTCTTACGTAACAAAGCTGTGCTCAGGGGGCTATCCAACATGTTCTTTCAGGGAACTGTGTAATTCTGTAATTAGAACTCCACTAGTCCGAAACATTAATAACCCTTGTATTCAGGAACACATTTAGCAAACAATATCATGATTAAAAAGATGCTATTGTAGTATCTGAAGGCATTGAACATCCTGTCATAAAAAGAAGGTACTCATTGAGCAGCAGGTCTTATTAACCAGCCACAATATGAAGCAGGGACATGCATATAGGAAGGATCCTCAGCTGCATCTAGAATGATTTGCTGTTTCTAAGCTGAAATGTTAACACAGGATCAACAAAGGATACATTGCATACAGCGCTGCTGGTGTTGAAAGAGTCTTGTAGGGAAAGAGTTAAACTAGGGCATTCGTCCTCAAGTTTGCAAGAAGATAAGGAAGGTGAACATGACTGAAGCTTTAGACTATATTGTTAATAACATAATGTTTCAGATTAAGAGTGGTATTGAAAATATAACCCTCAATTTATGAAATCACTCTGGATGTTCAAGCAATAATTGATCTTTCTGATTTATGTTGCTGTTATGCCCTTGTAATAGTGAACTGATTAAACACACTCTCTAAAATGGGGATTATTACCTTGAAAACATGGGATTAGTACAATAACTCGTTTTTTTTTCATTTTGAGTGCTTTACTCTGCTACAGAACATTCAAACTGAAGATGTAAGCATTGAGGTTCGTTTAAATTATAAACTCTGTAAATACTACATAATCAATTTAAAAGTTACACATACAGCAACAGAGATGTCCATTGGTTCATCCGGATTTCTTATACAATCCAGCTGGGTTGTTGAAACATAAGCCAGGCAAAACTTGAAAAGAAAATTCATTGTGCAGCTCATTTCCAAATGTTTACTGATGGGCACACTGAACACCAGGTCCATGGTGACCGCTTTCTTCATCAGAGCTATCATTGTAGGCTTCCCGTCTCTGGCCTGATCCTGATCCATGAGCACTTTCAAACTCTTGAAGGTCTACTTCTTCTGTTTCACCAATTTCGCTGGAGTACTGTGGTCTAGCTGGCAAGAGATCCTCAAGTTCTGTGAGTTTTGGTTTTTCTGGATTAATCCAGTTACTTTCTGGAAATTGCACTTCAAACTTAATGAAATGACCGCCTTTTTCAAAAGGGTTACGATACAGCGGCATTCCTTCACCCTGAACTATACATGTAGAACCTGGCTCAATTACTTTTCCTGGTGGGTATTTGACAACAATTTGATGTCCATCAAGATGCTTAAATGTGAACTGAAATCCACAGAGCGACTCCACAAGTCCTATCTTGTGGGTCATGTGTAGGTCATTTCCATCCCTCTGAAATATCTCATTTTCCTTTTCTTGTAGAACAATGACTGTCTCCAAGTTCAACGCCTGGGGCTTGGTCGGCTTCTCCAGCAAATGTTATTCTCTGTCCGTGTTTCATGCCTTTATCTTCATGAACTAGGATCTTGACTTCTTTTATCACCTTCTTCCCTTCACACTTTTTGCAATGATCTTTTTCATTAATTACTTCCCCTTTGCCATTACAATCGAGCACACAGACTGCATTTGCTGCACCATCCCTGGTGCTAGCTGCCTGATCATAATACGCACACCTCGACCACGGCAAGCGGTCCATTTTTTAACAGCACCGGTCATACCACCTTGTCCATTACAAGAGGCACACAAAACATTCTTGCTAAGATGTAGTTTGGTTGTTTTCCAATTATATAGCTCTTCTAGAGAGATACCTTGAGAGAGTGCATCATGTCTTCTCCTCTACGTCTTCCATTACGACTTCTATTCTGTTCCCCCATAAAGCTGAATAAACCACCACCGAATATATGGGAGAATATATTGTTCATGCCTCCAGTTCCACCACAGCCTTCTCGCAGCCTCTGCTCTCCATAGCGATCGTACAGCTCTCTTTTCTCAGGCTTTGAAAGAACTTCGTATGCAAAACGTATTTCTTTGAACTTGTTTACGCTGGTGCCGGCTGACACCCCCGGGATGTCGTAGAGCTTGGTGTCCACTACGCTGGCCATTGTGACGGTAGGAGACGGCTGAATTACGGGGGACATCATCTGTTGCCAAGCTGAGCTAAGCCGGACACCACCAGGAGAGGAACTCACTTTTTTTAATAGACTTATTGTGGTCAGTCTCTCTTTTTAACCTCATCGCTGCTATCCATATTCCCCTCCGGTGCTGAAGTATAATGATAATGGGTGTGGTCATGACGGAACGGTTCCGTCATCAGCACAGCTCCACTGTGCCTCATGACGGAACCGTTCCGTCATGAGCATCAAAGGGGTTAAAGAACGGATACATTTGGCCCAGTCGATTTCACAAAGAAGGGCTGCAAATATCTTGGATGGTCGCACTGAAAGACGTTGGGTATAAAACTTTCTAAATATTTTTTCAGTCAAGATACTGTACTGTAAATGTCATTTGTCTTGATTGCCCAGGTGCATTAGTTGAAACACTAACAGGTAGATTCATCAATGTCCCGATTTGCGAGTCCTTAATAGCGATTATTAAGGAATCGCTATTAAGGACTTGCAAATCGGGATTCATGTAGAAATCGCTAAATAAATAGCGATTCCTACAGCCTCCTTATTTGCGATTAGCAAATTGCTAATAGCAAATAAGGAATAACTCCCCATTCATTCCTAAAGGCCCATAGGAAGGAATTGGGAGTCATTCCTTATTTGCGATTAGCAATTTGCTAATCGCAAAAAAGGATGCGATTTCAAGGGTGCCAGGGGTGTCCAAAGGACACCCTGTAGCACCCCTGAAATGTAATCTACATTGGTGTTGCGCACACACATGTCCAAAGGACATGTGTGTGTAACATGCAACTTAGAAAAAGTTTTCGCTATTTACCACGAGGTTTGACCTCGCGGTAAATAGCGGCCCAAAATTGCGATTTTGCAATTTTAAAATGGTTCATGAATTGCATTTAAGGAATCTCAAATAGAGATTCCTTAAATGCAATTCCTCGCAAATGTGCGAATTCTTTAATAGCGATTTTTGCATTTGGGATGATGAATCCCAAATGAAAAAATTGCGCTCGCAAAGGGCCAGATTCTCAGAATCTGGCCCTTTGCGAGCGCATTTAAGCTTGATGAATCAGTGATTTTGAACACCGTATTAAGGTGCAGAGTGGAGTTCTCCACACATACAAGAAAGACTTGGAGGCTAGGCTAAAAAAAGTTGAGCATGGCTTGAGAACATACATTAGAGAGCATAGTTAGTCTGATCCAATTTGCCTTCAAAAATATGTATGGTGGGGAAAGGGTTTGTTTATGCATGGATGTGAGAAATATGTACTGTTGCATTTGTTTGTATTGTCACCCACTGCCAACAAGAAAATGTTGAGTATGGTAGGTAAAATATGGAGTTTCAGTGTGAATAGTTTATCCTGAGCGTCCCCCCAAGTAGGAATTAAAACTCCTTGTCTCCTTTATCACCCTTTTGGTATCATTTAATGTTCTGTGGACTTCTGTGCAAGTTGGTGTTAAAGGCAGCTGTTTTCCTGTACATTACAGAGAAGGTTGAAAACGGCCTCCGAAACTTGCTATGTTTCCAGGACAGCATTTTTCTTTATTGGGTTGATAAAGCACAATTTTCTATACCTTTGGGCTCTGGTGTAGTTGTCAAACAGATTGCGCCATATGTTGTGTCGACATTTAGTTATCAGCTGAATGTGTATTCTGAGAGCTAACATCAGTACATCAAAGTCACATTAAAGTGAAACCCATTTGGTTCGCGCAACAACGACAGAGAGGATGGTTTCAAAACCATGGACGTTTATTAGCAGATTATTCAAATTTACAGATCTAGTCATTCACTTAATAAATTGTCAGTTGAAGCATATGGTAACATCAATCGTTTAAAGAATACAAAATGCAAAGCAAAGAAAATAACAGTTCCATAAAGAAACTTGCCAAAATAAGGTATTTAAGAATGGCAAAAGGAAAATCCTACGCAGAAGGTGTCAGTCTGAAGAAAATAAAATAAAGGTTCAGGGCCAAATAAAGAGTTTAACTCAAGCACCAAGAATATGGTAACTCGTCAGAGTTAGGCAAAGGTCTTCCCTTATCAAAGTCAGGACCGTGTCTCCTAAAGCTTCTGAGCCATCTTCTTGAAACAGATAAACTCCCCTCGTACCTCTCATCGAACACAAACTGCTGCTTTGGATGTATCAGTAGTCAGGACTGCATGTACAGGAGGTACTTTCTCATCCACCCACATGGAGTGAATGAAAACTAATTTTCAATTCAAATTACCCATGCTACCATTCTCTAAAAAAACAATAAGCTCCTCCATTAGCTAAGCTTGTTATCTTCTTGCTCCTGCATTGAGAAGGAAAATGTTAAAGCACCTTTCGAATTCAACATTATGTTTAACAGTGAAAGGCTTTTGAACTGTAGGGGCTTACTTGCAGTAAGGCCAACACTAAGAATACACATTTAGCTAACATGAATATATTATAAGCCGATGAATATACTTCTATTAAACAAAGTGTGGCTTTTTTATATATATTTATCCACACATTAACACAAGGATTAACAGGTGATTAATAAAGATTATAAAGCATTCTATTTACGCTGCTCCAGGGGTCATGATGAGCAGAATCAATAGTCATAAAGGGTATCCTGCTCCAAACCTATACGTTTAACATCGTCGGGCTTCTTAATGCTTTGGGAATTTTGTACCAATGGTAGATATCTCCACATTTAACCTGTAACGCCCCCCTCATGCCTCCAAGAATCTCACATGACCAGGTGACCCGGAAGGAGACCACAGCACGTTTTGCGTTCTTATAAAGAATTATTGATTCCGGAAATCATCTCTGAGCCATCTAAGAGAATCTCTTGCCTGAGGACATCAGAGACTATTTGGAGTCTTAGGACTTCAGAGATTGAGGAGTAGGAGGCCTGTTACACAACTTTATCTAAACTTCTGTGATTGAAATTCATCACATTACAAGGGGTATTCAGTGAGATGGCGAAGCCAATACATGATGTGGACCTTTAAGAAAGATGTTAGGCTAGGTACTATTTCAGTTTTTCCACAACTTACTTTTTTTATTATCCATTACCAATCAGACAGGATTGAGAAGGCCCTCACATAGTTATTGTCTCAGGTCAGGGAGTATTTTTGCAGGAGAGACCTTGCATTGTGGCTATATTGATCTCCTTTTTGGGAGGTAGACCTAGGCTGTTCTACAATAAATTACTCAGAAATGAGGTTGTTCTGAGTGGGGTGACACTTTCTTTTTAATACAAATTTGAGGTTTGGATATGCTGCTTTCGAACTGTATAATTCGATTTATAGATATATGCTCTTTTATGTTGTCTTGGTAGAAGAGTTATGGTATTGGGTAGTTAAGTATTTTTCTTCGGTAGGAAATACGAGAAGGTTATAGATTGGATTTCATTCTCAAATATATCAACCCTTATGCACACTTGGTTCATATGTCCTTGCAGGTAACTAATTGCAACTTTATGTGGAATATCATAATTTGTATGCTATGAGTATTTTTTTTTTTACCAGGACAAGGTTTAGAAAATAACTCCTGCTAGAGCATCTCAACTTAACAGTTTTCGAAAATCCTCCATGTTGCCTCTGGCAGCACACATTACTGCTTCCTTCATCTTCATGCCTCTTTTCAGCTTTGAATGCCATCCCCAGGGAAGTTCATGTAGTAGGTTGGCGGTGTGGTCATTTCAGGTGCTGTTGGTAATCTTTGTACTTGAGCCTCTCCACGGTATTGGGGAGCATCTGGAGTTGGCGATACTGTGTATGGCACTGGCATTCCGGCAGGCTGTCCCGCTGTGTTCCCAAAATGCACTGGGTCGTAGTGCTGATCTGCAAGCATTGGCTACCAAAACAAGACATTGTTATCAATGAGTATTCATATTCTTAGCATCATCATTAGCAGTATCATTCAACAAATCATCAACTCGTTACAGTCATAGTCCCAAAAATCAAAATCCTAAGCATAGCTTCCATGTACTGAAATGAATTCACAAACCTGGTATGTCCCCAGCTGGTTCGACTCAGCCAGGCGAGACTCCAGGCTTGTAGAGCCCCAGAGGCACTGCGCCTTCTGCTCTGAACACTGTGGGTTACCATTTTACAAGTTCACTGTCATGAGGTACCGTTTTCTTTCTCACAGGTTGCTGCAAGTGAGTTCTTTCCGATATGAAGTACTGTTGGTACTTATCAAATTCTGTGTGTCTCAACATGTATCAGTGATTTTATTGTTATGCAATGTGGTCAGACGGCACTCTCAATAAATAACCTGCTGCCATTAGGTGTGGCAGGCATTCAACAAACTCTGTGTGCTTTTTAGGTCTCGCCTACGCAGCAGCGCGTAGGCGTTGCATAGGAGGACCTTTAGCCATCGCTCTGCTCTTTTTGGAAGCACACACTTGTGCTTGTGGTGGCATCCACCTTCCGGGAGCGAGCAGGGGCACTCCACATGTACAAGTATGTGCTTCCAAAAAGAGCAGACTGCGCACGCACTACTCTTGGGCTCACCTCCTGCTTCCCTCTCTCTCTCACCTGTCTCATGTCTGAAGGAGGAAACAATGGCTTCCCTTTTCCTATCATGCCACCTCTTCTCTGACACCCATCGGCCTCTT
This sequence comes from Lissotriton vulgaris, assembly GCF_964263255.1. Taxonomy (NCBI): domain Eukaryota; kingdom Metazoa; phylum Chordata; class Amphibia; order Caudata; family Salamandridae; genus Lissotriton; species Lissotriton vulgaris. Next base: position 213,324,582 of record NC_141686.1, read on the forward strand.
TTCTCTGACTTCCCCATCTCGTTCGCTCCTCCGGTTCTTTTTCTAATTCATTCCTTCCTCCCCACTATTCATCCATCACCTTGTCTTCACTGCCCCTCTCTGGTTTCCTTCCTGCACCACTCGGCACTTTCTCTTTCCTTATCTCTGCCTCTTTCTCACTTACTCTTTCTTTCCTGCCCCCATGCGTCTCTCTTTCTCAGGATCTACTTCTTGATTTTCTTTAATCACCCTTCTCCCTTCCACCGGCCCCTTCCTACCCTCCCACTCCTTGATGCCGTCTCCCCCCTCCCTCACCTCGCCTCCTTTTCCTCTCTCCCTTGCGCTCTCATTCCCTCGTTCGTTCCTTCTGCTCTGAGGCTCTGCCTCCCGCGAGCAGGTGTTTCCAGTACTACATAATTTATTTCATTCCTACTTATTTACACCTTTTATTTAGCAGTCAAACCTTCATCCGGCACACACACACAATTCCCCCACGAGCTCTCCTGAGTCTCTGACCCGTTTAATAACAGATCACTGTTTATGTCTTGGTGCTCAGACAGACACAGGAGCGTCGCTGACAGTACAGAAGGAAACAGGTACTTCTGATGGGGAAACATTTTTAGTTGTGTTTTATCAACTGGGAGGAGGCAGATTAGAGCGCTCGGGCGGAAAAGAGGCCAGGGCTCGGGCACGAGCCTGCTTCGGCGGATAGCTGCCTGCTCGCTGCGGGCCTCCGACTCCCTCTCGTATCCGGCCCTTTATTCAATGCATTCCTCCAGTTCTGATCTTTCTCCCCTCCTCTCTCCCAGATCCGCCTCATTCCCTGCTCTTTACTTCCTTTTACTCTTTTCTTCCTGCTTTCTCCCTTCAGTTCTTCTTAACTCGTCTACTCCTCTTCTGGTCTAGTTGCTCTCTTGCCTTTTGCTCCCACTTCTTCTCTTGTTTAGTTCTTCATCCCCTCTTTCAAATTGGTCACGCTTTCCCTCTTTCTTTAGCTCTCTTCTTTTTCCCTGTCATTCTCCTTTTAAGTCTTTAATTTCGTTCTTCTTCCCTGCTCTCATATTGTCTCTTTCACTTCTTGCTCTCAATTAGTAGGTCGCTCCTTATTTCACTTTAACTCTCTTCTTTTTCCCTGTTATTCTCCTTTTAAGTCTTTACATTTTTCTTCTTCCCTGCTCTCAAATTGTCTCTTTTGCTTCTTGCTTTCAATTAGTAGGTCGCGCTTTGATTCACCTCTACCTTACCTCTTGTTGTGGGCCGTTTCTCTACTTTTATGTGGTTTTTTTATCTCCCTCTTTCCAGTTCTTTCCTCTTCCACTCTTTTTTCAGATGTTTACTTTCCCTTTTGTAAGCCGTTTTAACCTCCTGTTGCTGATGCTCTCCAGTTAAAAGTATCGCATCTCTGCCGGAACTCTCCCTCTCAAGATAAAGTGCTCAGTACCTGACCGCAGCTGCCCATTTAAAGCACTGCCCATTGGAGTATGTAATCAGTGCTTAATTTGTGCAGGTGGTGAGCATATGGTGAGCATATGGACTTATTTTTTGAGACTTTGCCACAGACCAAGTGATAGAGGAACGTAGAAATGGATTAAGGAGGAAAAGAAAAATAGGAAAACCGTGATAAAGGGAGAACATTCGGATGAAAAACAACTTGCAGATATGAAATAAAGACACAGGAAGTGTTGGGGGTAAATGAGAATTGACTTAATTGGAAACAACCAGGAAAGATTTGTACTCGACTGCCCTGGCGCTCTTAAGAAAAGCTTTGCACTCCTGCACAGTTTATTTTTTTATAACAAAGTACTGCATCTAGTCTTCCCCCTTCTTTGTGATATTCTGTCGTCCTCTACAATGTGCTCCTTGCTCCACCTCTTTATTGTTGCTTCCTGTCTATCTAACTCAAGATATTCTCTCTTCTAGTTGGTGTTTCCTATTGTCTTTGGCCTACTGCGCTTCTATGTCACTCTTTCCAGACTTCACTCTTTCCCTCTTTCATCTGGTCCTCTCCTTCTTTTAACAAAGTTGACTTGCTGCCTCTCTTTTACATCTTTTTATCGTCAAAGCAGTTTTCTTGTGCTTCTTCCTCAAACTTTTGCTACTGTTCCCTCTTCTATGTAGTTCTCTCTACAGCCGCAGTGCGTCCATTGGGGCGTAGCCCCACCAGCCACATGGACCCGCATTGCGGCCGCAATCCTATCACAAAAAAATTACTGTGACTGTACATAATACATTATGATTTTACAACAATCAGCCGCCGGGAATCCGGGACACACCCGGCGATTTCGGAGTGCGCAGGGGGGTGGCCTGCTGCAGCTTGAGTGACAGACAGCCCACACACTCAGGCTGCAGCAGACCGTAGTGCGCAAGTGCAACTTGGTTTGCAACTAGCCCAAGCATGCGCACTGTAAGTTCCCCAGCGGGACCCAGGGGTACTTGTTTGCCTGCCACAGCCCGGGTTTACAAAGGGCGACAAGGCGAGCAGCAAATGTGCCCCCCTAGCCAATCCTGGTGCTGCATGCAGCGCCAGGATTGGCTGGTCCACCACGCAGCCTAAATCATTGGATGCCGCGGGTGGGGGTGGCACACACATTGCCTCAGCCACGATTTAATGGTCAATCACTGCATGGCTTCACAGTGAAGCCATGCAGTGATTGGCCATTTCGCCGGGATGCATGGGTTTACTGCGCTGCTGTGACGTCGTCGTCGGTTCCCTCAAACATCTCTTGCGCGTGGTTGGTCCCTGGAGCTCAGCTCGCGACGACGTCAGACCTCGTGCGCAGGCAGCAGAGACTGAGAGACGACCGTGTGTGACTGAGTGTGACTACTACTAGTGAAAAGTCAAGTCAGTCTGATCGGGATCCTCCTCCATCGAGTTCAAGTATCGACGGTAAGTAATGGTGGCGGGCAGTGACAGGTTCATTATTACCAAGGACTCGGAGATGTTTTTCAAGCACGCCACCACCACGCACACTGGCAAAAAGTTAAACACTCACTCACATGACATGATGACCATAGAGAAATAACATTTTCTATCTGCCACTGCCAGTGAAGTGACACTTAAATAAGTTAAATTAAATCAAATGTAGGCAACGTCAACTTGTAAGTTGTGTGGGCCTGGCAATTGTCAGAGATCAAAGTTCCAGCGGATTTTTCAAAAGTATGAAACTTTCTGCAAGCCCGTTTCCATCTGCACGTGCGCATCTGTATCGCCTGACAACACTGGTTGCTTTTAAGCATTGATAGTATCAAACACTCCTATTTACACGAAAGTACTAGGCTAACTCAATAATGATTGCCTCGAAATAATCTGAATATCATGGTCAAAGTTAGCATTGAAATGGGTTATTAGAAATGAACAGTGATTCCGGCACAACTCCACACAGCTGTTAGAAAGACTGCACATGCAGTGTGTGTGCCGATGTGAATTGTGATTTGGTGAAGGCAGTCCACTCTGTCCCCGGGTCTCCGCGTGGCAACGCACATCATGAACAATATACTCCACCGTCTATCCTGCACTGCATGGCCTGAGGCGCCCCTATCCGGACAATGGCACGTGCCTTTCAAAGTCTGTCCAGAGACAGGACATTTTCGTAGTATGTCTCCTAAAATCGGCGTTCTAGTTAGCCTGCCCTAAGGCTAGAGCGGTAGACCTCAACCCTGGGGAACCGGGTTCGAGTCTCGGCAGAGACTCTCGACATCATGTAATTCTGGGCAAATCATTTAATCTGCCCATGCCGAACAAAAATTAATGTGTCCGTCTGAAACACAACTGGTGCTTGTGTAAAGAGGGTCTATGTTTATAGAGGTTTCAGAGGCTGTACACACAGTGGATACAGAAGGCATGCACCCACACAAGACACTGAACATACACAACTGCAGAGTGTGCAGGCACATAGAAGATACAGAAGGGACACGCACAGAGGGTGCAGAAGGTATACACCCACAGATGGCACAGAGGGTATACACACAGAATACAGAACACATGCACCCGTACAGGACACTGAGCATACACAACCAGTACAGGCATACACAGGAAACAAACATGCATACCCACAAGAGATGCATAGGGTATAATCTCAGATGGAACGGAGAGGGAATACACACAGAGGAAGCAGATGGGTCACCCATATATGATACAGAAGGTACACAACCCAAACGATACAGAGCGTGCCCACCCACCGAGGGTAGAGAGGGTATACACACAAAGGATGAAAAGGGTACAGAACCACAGAGGATACAGAGGGTGTTTGTTTGTCCACACTGGATACAGAAGGTACACAACCACAGATGATAGAGGGTGTCCGCCCACAGAGGGTGTACATCAGCAGTGGAACAGAATTCATGTCAGTTCAGTTCAATAAACTTTATTTGGGTTGTGAAACAACCATAAAAGCGATTGCATAGTAAAGAACATTCTTTCAATATCAAATTACATCGACAATACCCTCTCTTACAAATAACAATCTTTAAAAATCATTTTACAGAGACAATACCTTCCTTACATTGCTTTCAGATTGTATAATTCATATTGTAATTGCAAATGCATTTATATAGCAGCACTGACTTCCCCTGATGAAAAGTTGCCCATTGATTCTCGGGTCGAGTCAGTGCGTGCTATATAAGACAAAAAATAGAAAAATCAGTTGTTGGCCTATACATGGAGGTGCGTTGGAAGTGTGGCAGAGCTAGCCTATGTTTGTGGTCCCAGTAGTGAAATAGCAGCAGGTGGCAGCGCAGGAGGTTAATGTGCTTGCTGCAAAGAACATGTACCTGATGCAGATCACAAAATGCATATGATGTTAATAGGTCAGTGGTGAGTCACTGCTTTTGTCAGAGTGATCCTTTTGTTACTTGCAGGTTGTATGTTAAAATCCTAACATACAACAGCGAGCTAGTAACAGTCATCTAAGAGCTGCATGCAAACTGCAAGGAAAGAATTGGAGCGTTATGATGTTTTCACACCGTCTTTGTTGGATTACCCTAGTGTTACCCTAGTGTTAGAAAAATAAATTGTTATCTTTTCATTTTCAGCACCGGGTCAAGCCTGACAACCTGAGACATTACCGCATTTTGGACCAATTTTGCGGCAAACAAGAGGACCCCAACCTCCTTTGCTGCTCTTTTACCTCGGCTACTACCCAGCAAACACCAGTGTTAAAGGTAAGAAAACTGATGCTACATTTTTCTACAATTGCTTTATTAACCTTCCTGCTTTCTCAAATTTGCTTGAAAATGCACGATTCTTCTTTTTTTTCAAAATTTTATTGGGGGGGTGGGGGGGGGGTAACCCCCCCAAACTCCCCTTATGGGGTTCGGGCTCGCTCGCTACAGTGCAGTATGCAAATCACTTTGCGCCTCACCACTTTCAAATGTCATCAGCTGCCCCCGTCTCTCTATCGCTGTTTTCAGTATTGGCCTCTTATGTCTCATTCTCTCTTTCCACTTGTTCTGTTCTGTCTTCTCCTCTTCCAGGTCTTTCTTCCCATTTTCTTTTTGTTGATCTTTCTCCCATCTCTTTCTTGAGTGGCTGTAAAATATAATGTGCTCCTACAGCAGTCATCACCATGGGGCATAATAACAAGGGCTTTATCTCTGCTTTTCTGGCTTTAAAAGCCAAAAAAGGAGAGAGAAAACTAGCGCCCTATCAGCAACAGGGTGCTAACACACGAATTCGCATGTTAGCGCCCTTTTACTCTACGCTTCCCCTTGCATTTCTAATGAGATGCAAAGGGGGCGTTCCAGAGTAAAATTATCAAGCATATCGCTCACCCTGATAAATGGTTATAATTGACCACACAATGCGCACCTTTTTATTACACAATTCGCTAACTGACCTTGCGCTCTTTAATTCATGGTATACAGTTGTACACTGTATACCATTTTGGTAAGTTGGAATGACTCGGCATGGTTGTAATTTAGAATCCACAACGTTGTTACAGTAAAAATTCAGGAGTATGCTGCTATTGCATATTTGCATGAGTACTGTGGAATTATTTGCGAATTGCTGACATTTGTATTCCTTTATCAAAGGGTTTAAATCTATGAATGCCGATTACAACTATCTTTAAGAATCAGCTTGAAGTATTCCCCTACTCCTGTCCAGTCTCTCACATAATCGAACACAATTCTCACTCCCTGTGCAGGTGGGGAGGGAAAAAAACAAGCATTTGCAATGCAATAAGTCTTGCACTTACACAGGTTTAAGCTATTGGTATTGTAATTAAAACAATGCCTTTTATTTAAGAGTTAAAAACCTAAACATAAATAAAAGGCATTGTCATTTACAATGCCAATAGCTCAAACTCGCGTAAATGCGATACCTATTGCATTGCAAATGCTTGTTTAGGACTTGTGCCCTGGTCAGAAGCAAAATGTGAATGACACCACAGTAGACTAATAATGGATGAACAGGGTTGACAAAATGCCCCTGAATGTATGTATATTTTTTTTGTTTATTAAAACGAAAAGGTTTGAGTAACGCCTGGTCTATAACGTTCCTGGTAGTGACAAAGAAAACGATACAGGAGAGGTGTCCAGTGCACTGTATAAAAGATTTAAAGACACCTGTTAATCAAAAATATGGTCTCATAGCAGAGACTCATCTAAACACGTAACAGCTTTTAAGCAAGTTAATATAGCGCAGATTTGACACCACGCCTGCCAAAAAAAAAGTAACGGGCAATTGGCAGAGGAAGCCACAGGTCGACAAACTTTGCGTTATGCCGTTCTGTGGAGAGATGCAACGCAAGTAAAAATAAATACAGGACTCGGTCATTACAGCAATTTCACAGCTTACAGTAATATGGCCAGAGGCTGGAGAGAAGCAAAGGTGAAGATGTGTAACTGATACTCAAAGGCACAGTTGCAGGTGTGGGATGAAAGTGTATGAATGTAGCCCAGGAAGCCTGTTGAACACTGTGAATGCACCTGTCAGCCTCTGACACAGCTGGGAAAAGCACTAGGGCAGCTGCACAGATGACAGGCTTTAAACATCAGGTTATGCGCCGTCTGACAGTGGTACCAGGAGTCTGGCTGTCAAACCCTACCTCCTGTGCCTCAATTGTTACCTTGCCCTCACAGCCAATCAGAGGTAGCGAATATGAGCACAGGGGCACGCACACACCTGGTGACAGGCAGCCCATGTCACTTGATTTATGCTCTTCTGGTCTCTGGCCCTGCAATGTTTGATTGACAACTCTTTTAATTATATACTGCGCGCCCATTTATCTATCCACCAGGTAAAAGAAAAATGGCCACAGGCTTTGCAGACTGATTGCACGGACAGGCATGATGCAACACGGCTCCTAGGCACTATTCCTTGTAAATCTTGAACAACAATTCAGGTGTTTTAACCGCCATTCTAGAGCACCACTAAATTGCACAGAGGAACGGCCATTACTCGAAAAAATCTCGTTGCAAGCACATACCTGCTTTATTCCACAACTCAAGTATTGAAATGTAACATATAGGACTGCACACAAGACGTGTTGCACATAAATAACCTGAAAATATGGCAATTACCTCCAGTTTTAAATCCGTAGCAGGCACAATTTTACGCTCAAATCTCCCTGCCACCTTCGGTCGCGCAAGAAATCACTGTCCACACCTCTTTAGGAGCAAGAAAGGCCACTTTATTTTAAGACAGGTGCATCATAAATTTCGTGAACACATTCATTATTTATTTATTTACCATAATTCAACTCTACAGTGAGCCTACAAAACCTAAATCCCAAAAGCCCGAACTAACTCTTGCCTACTACCCCTAGTACTACCCAACTAGCTACCCTTCAGGATGGCCAACCCGCTCCAGGCTGCCCACCCCACTAGCAAAAACCCGCCTCCAAAAAGAACAAAGACACCTGTCCTAACAGTGGTAAACCTAAAAAACAAAGCAGCACCTAGAGCACCGCAAATAAAAACCCAAAAAATTAAAATAAAAAAGAGGGAGGGTGGGTGGGGCAAAACAAAACCTCCCTTCCCTAGCTTCCCGCCACGCAGTTCCCAACCGCCAGCCTGACTCCCTTATATCTACTCCCCTAATCAGACCCCACCTGTTGCCCTGACTCTCGCGCGAACATACCCAGGAAGAGACCGGCTCGCGCCTAGCTCTCCCTGGGTCCCCCCTCGCGCAAGAAATCACTGTCCACACCTCTTTAGGAGCAAGAAAGGCCACTTTATTTTAAGACAGGTGCATCATAAATTTCGTGAACACATTCATTATTTATTTATTTACCATAATTCAACTCTACAGTGAGCCTACAAAACCTAAATCCCAAAAGCCCGAACTAACTCTTGCCTACTACCCCTAGTACTACCCAACTAGCTACCCTTCAGGATGGCCAACCCGCTCCAGGCTGCCCACCCCACTAGCAAAAACCCGCCACCCAGGAAAACCTTTAGCGTTTTCCTGCCCCACCTAAAAATGGAAAGGAAGGAGCACACCACAACTGCACCTGAAGAACTTTGCTAATCAAATCCCTGAGTTCCAAAAGGTAAAAAGAAATGCCCAATGAAGACAGATGTACACCGTCCTCACAGAATAAATGCTGTTCAGAGACTTTTATATGGTAATGATCCAAACTGTAGATACCTAAATAGTGACAAAAAAGTCGCATTGTTCTATTAACTTTCCGTCGAGCCTTTTCCAGGGCGGAATGGCTCCTCGCCCCACGCCATTGCAAACGAGGCACAAACTCAGTCCATATCAGCATGGTGCTCACCCATGTGGTCTTGATGATTTCCAGGTCTTGTTTCATTAATTTCAACAAAGTCAAACCGGAGAGTGAAACTAAGTCATTTTCGCCCAAATGCAGCACCAGGAGATCCGGAGGGCGCCCCAAACACTGTGAAACCAAAGTAGCCAAGGCGGGAAAAAGACCACCCCATCGCATGCCCCCCGTACCATGCCAGGAGACTTCATGCGTCATGCTGTTTAAACCAAGTGATCTCCCACAAAGCTGACTGGCAGCGGCTAAAGCTGCCCGTTTAACAAAAGAGTGCCCCAAGATCCACACCCTCCTCTTGGATCCGGCGACTGAGGGCCAAGGACCTAGGAGAAAAAGAAATGTTAGACAAGCAAAAATGTACTATTTTCTCACATATTTTTCACAACACTTGGAGCGCCAACGTCCAATGCGACGAATTTGTGACCAATCCCACCCCAACCTAGCGGCCTCCGTCGCCGCCCCAATCCTGAATGAATGGGTACCAAATTGAACAGGATCCCTCCCCAGGCGCAACAAAACCTTGCGTAATACAGCCAACAATTGAGGTGCAACTATAGGGCTACCATCAGCATGACAAAAAATGGGCCCCTGGGAAAAATTTTGGGAGGACACAAAAGCTTCCCATTCCCCCACCGGGCAACATGCAGAGACACCACTCCTGCCCAGGAACACCCACATACCCCTCCCCATCTGATCAGTTTTGGACGTCCGCAGCCACAGCCGCACTCTGTCATGTTCCAACACCACCTCACTGCTGGTCATACCCACCCTACCCCACAAACCCAACAACTCTGAGGCCCGAAATGACCCAAAGAATAACCAGACAAAACACAAACGAAATTTGGCACACTCAAAAGCATCATGGCAACACACCTCTAATTCCGGTAAAAGCAACTGGAGCAAATCAAAAGTCACCGCCTGCCGGAGCTGCTGACCACCAGCCCGAAGCCTAGTCAAACCCTTCAACACTTTACGAACCAACACCCCCCCAACAGGATCCCTCCCCCACCAAAGCTGCCCATAAAAAGAAACCCCAGCCAACTTGCCAGAAATGGTTGTGGGCGAGAGGCCCTTGTCCGCTAAATGTAAAACAAACTGCAAGAGGAATTGTTCATCGGATAACCCGGCCCTGATTGGCCCCGCCAAATCCTTACCAAGCTGCAGAAACTCATGCCAGGCCTTCACATAACCCCGCCTTGTGGAGTCAGCCACTGAATTTTCGACCAAATGGTGTACCCTCAATCCCCCAGGTCCCATACGTACTGTGGGATCGCCGTTGGTTCCAGGTCCGCCCCAGGAGCCAATTTGCGGAATTCGGACCACTGAAAGCGAGATAAAGAGTCAGCGATGCAGTTAGAAGTTCCAGGAACATGCCGTGCTTTAAAGACAATATTTAATTGCAGACACCGCAGCATGAATGCGCGAAGGAGCCGCAAAACACGCAAGTCACGAGCCTTTTGGTGATTGACAAGGTGGACTACTGCCATATTGTCGACATGGAACAAGACGGAGCGATTCTGAAACTCCTCCCCCCAGAGATACAAAGCGACCAGCAGCGGGAAGAGCTCCAGAAACGCTATGGTGCGACCCTGCTCCTTCCAGTGCACCGGCCAGCCGGCCGCGCACCAACGACCTTCCCAAAATACACCGAATCCGTGAGCTCCCGCCGCATCCGTGAACAACTGCACTTGCCACACCATGTCCTCATCCGCAAAAAACAAGGACACGCCATTGAAATCCTGCAGGAAACGGAGCCAGACAGTCAAATCGGCACGTACAGCGGTGGTAATTCGCACCCGATGATGGGGAAGGCTGGCGCCGGACTTTGAAAGACCCAGACGTCTACAGAACGTCCTGCCCGCCCGAACAACCCTGCAAGCAAAATTGAGGTACCCCAAAAGCTTCTGGACGGTCCTCAAAACCACTTTCCGCTCCCCCAACACCAGGTGTATGAATGCAGACATTTCCCGCACTTTAGCCGCAGGCAATCTCGCCATTATAGACATGGTATCAATTTCAATCCCTAAGAAAGTCAGGGATGTACAGGGACCTTCGGTCTTATCCGGCGCCAAAGGAACTCCCAATTCCTCCGCCAGAGCCTGAAAGATTGTCAAAGCCAACTGACACTGCCCAGAGCGACCCTCACCAATGAAAAGAAAATCATCAAGGTAATGGCAGACCAGGACGTGGCCACTGACAAAAGTGAAGCACCACTGCAGAAATGTACTGAATGTCTCAAAGAGGGAGCATGACACTGAACAGCCCATGGGCAACACCTTATCAACGTAGAAACCACCATCAAATTGCATGTCCAGAAGACTGAAATCCCAAGGATGGATGGGCAATAGCCGGAAAGCTGACTGAATGTCACTCTTCGCCAGCAAAGCCCCAACACCAGCCGTGCGAACGAGCCGCAAGGCATCGTCCACTGAAGCATAATTGACAGTTGAGTCAGCTGGATCAATAAAATCGTTAATGGATGCACCCTCGGGCCATGACAGGTGATGGATAAGGCGAAACTCCCCCTCCGCCTTTTTAGGTACCACACCCAGAGGCGAGACGATCAAGTCAGGGAGAGGGCAATTCAAGAAAGGACCAGCAATCCGACCCGCTGCAAGCTCGGCATCTAGCTTCTTCCGCACAACATGGGGACTCTCTTTCGCAGATTTCAGATTGTCAGACCACCTACCCACCCTGGGTCCCTGATACCCAATCCGAAACCCAATTCGGAAACCCCAAGACAAAATCTTAGCAGCCTCACAATCAGGATAATCAACCAACCAGAGATCCAGAACATCCTGCTTAATAGGAGTAGGAGCCCTTGTAAACAGCGTGCTGAGGCTGTCCCCTGCCCCCTGAACCCCGTCCTTGATCACCAAAGCGCTGTCCGGGAAAACACTGGGTGAGCGCATGCCGTCCCCCACACTGCGAACACTCATGCTTATACCTGCAAGCTGGTCGGTTACAGGAACCCCTGTTAAAATGCCAGCACGTGCCAGAGGAAGATGATTGACCTCTGCCCCAAACCCCCGCCCCAGACAGAGCGGGGCGAGCTGGAAAGGGCCGATAATACACTGGTTGCCCGCTAGCCGTGTGGGTCGTAGCGGGCGGGTGAGCCGATGCCATCCACTGTAGCCACAATTCAGAATCAACCTCACCCCACGAACGCTCAGGAAAAACACTCATACGTGCCCTGAATTCTTCATCATACGACAACCAGGCAAAGCCTCCAAAATATCTGTGAGCTTTGCGAATGACATCGGCATATTTAAACATGTCTATCGCCTTGCCCGGATGACGTTGGCAATAAACACTGGCATAGATAAGAAAGGCCGAAGTCCAATTCTCTATCGACTTCGGGACACGAGGCCTCCGAGCCAATTCTAATTCCTCCTCCTTCGACCCTTCTTTAGCTTGGACATCTCTATGTAGAAGCCGAAAAACATCCACAAATGCACCAGACCATATGTGATTCTTCGTTTTTTCAGACAAATGGGACCCCAAAGGCATCCCCACCCCAGAATAAGGCAGTTTTTTAGGTAGGATACTATCCTCCGTAACAGGTGTGGCAGCAGCCCCCCCAGCCCCTGTTGTAGAAACTTCCCCTGAAAATTGCACACTAGAAACATTCGAAATCACCGGCCGCTCAAGCCTCGGTGCCAGAGCGACTCGCTCACCAACAACCCCATCACCCGTACCAATTGATCTTGTACTCTTAACAGGGAGACTCTCCCTGGGTTGCCACACGGACCACCACCCATCCTTACCTCTTGGCAACTGCTCCGACTGTGGTTGAACAGCCACACGATCCCCTTGAGAAGGTCCAGACCTCACTGCCCCTCGTACTGCTGCACGGTCCGCACAAGACTCCTGCAAAACACGAGAAACAGTGGGTTGCCCCAACCCGCCCCCCTGGGCCCGTGCTGCCAAAAGCCCAACATCTTTGTCTCTCAATTCCCCTTCTTCCAAATCATCATCATGAAAATTCCCATAGAAAGCTTCGTCAGAAAATGCAACTTGCGCACTGCCACTAGGCATAGCCCCATCACCAATACCCCCATCATAAAACTGCCAGTCAATGTTCTGAAAGCTGTGTGCACGTAAAGCTGCAGAAGAGATATCCGCTCCAGATAACTCCCCTGTAAGCCCACCACTGGAAACAGCCGTGTGGACAGTTCCCGGGCCCGTAGAAGCAGCCAACAGCCGCCCAGCCGGAGGCGCAGATTGAAAACTGCGGCCGCTCAAGCCAGACAAGGAAGAATTCACCAAACCATCCTCCCTTAGAGCGGAATCGCAATCACCCCCCGATGAACGACCCACCGACGCCAGACCATTGACCCCACCCGACCCAGTCGCAGGACCGCCCTGAAGGACACCTGGCCGTCCCCGAGGGACCGGGAACAGAGCTTGCCCAGAAACCGGAGGCGCCCCCCTGTGGACCAAACCCAACCCACCAGGAGCCAAGGGCGTGGGAGGGGCAGTATGGGGGCCAGGCGCACCGGGGGCCGCAGGCTTGGTGGCCGGGGGGGGGCAGCATGCGAGGTACAGCACCCGCTGGGTCCAAAACATAAGCATGAGTAGTAGCCCCATTGGGGGAATGGGCAGGCGGCGCGGCAGTAGGTGGCCCAAAATCTGCACCGCCCGGTGGTGGGGGGCCAAAAGTGTGAGGGGGGGCAGGGCCAGGCACCGGCGTGGCAGGGGAGAGCAGGAAACATTGCCCATTTATCCATAGGTACGGGGAAACCCCCTCCGGCAAGGCAGACACTGAAGCTGGTGTGTCCACATGCTCTGCAGCAGGGAGAGGGGGCTGTGTATGCCCATGCAATTCCAGGCTCCGCCCCCGCTTTGCTGTGGGACCCGCCTGTGGCTTCCCAGACTTCCCCGGGGCAAGACCGCCTGAGCGCTGCGCCTGCCGGCCCACAGAACGCCCCCGCCTCCCCCCGGGCGCCCCACGAAGACCAGCACTGAATAACGGTAAAGCACATACCTGCTGGAGGGCGCCCGGGACACCCGGCGGGGGCTCCACAGCTGCAGGGGGCGGAACCGGCATAAGCCCGTCCGCCGGCATGGCCGCCTCGCCGTATTCCTCCTCCGCCGGGCCTGGGGACAAACACGCCGTCACCGCCCTGGACACACCCTCCGCAGCCTTGCGAGGGGGGCGGGCCATTCCGACCCACGCCTCCGCCGGTACACCCGGCCGCAGCAGGTCCTCTCGCCCGGCCTCGCAGAGTGTCTGCACGGCCCTCCGCACCTCCGCTGCTTCCTCCATGGAGCCAGAGAAAGGTAAACACACGCGCGCCGCAAAACAAAACCTCCCTTCCCTAGCTTCCCGCCACGCAGTTCCCAACCGCCAGCCTGACTCCCTTATATCTACTCCCCTAATCAGACCCCACCTGTTGCCCTGACTCTCGCGCGAACATACCCAGGAAGAGACCGGCTCGCGCCTAGCTCTCCCTGGGTCCCCCCCATGCTCTTGGTTCCAGATAAGGCTGTTTTCTCGTCAGCCGTGTCCCCCTGGCAGCGGGTGTTTCTCCGATTGAAACTTCCTGTATGTTCGTGTTACTACGCATAGGAGCGCATGCGCGGGAAGCATGCGCACAAAAACGGCACGATTCCCAACTGTCTGTAGTCTCTGCCTTCCAATAGAGGAATTGTAATTTTTCTCTCTGGCGTCTCTCTAGCAATTAAGTATCAGTACATTACAGTTCTGTGTTTTCTTCATTAGCACATCATTTGCTACTACTTGTGTTAGTCAGCTGAGGCACTATCAGATGAGACGTCGCTAATAGCGCTGTGACTGGCAGTGGACCATGGTGCGCTCGACAGGGCATAAGCGGATTAATGTTTAGTAGATCCAACTGGCTTATTATGACAGGGAAGGAGTCCTCTTTTGTTTATGCAGTGATTTCAGGTTTACTAGGTCAGTGAGCGAATAGTAGTACATTCAGCCATTTTGTTTTTAATTCCCTTCTGGGATTAGTACTGTTGTAAAATCAAGACTACATGTCCCAGAATCAGTGATCGAAGTGCATTAAAAAAATATTTGAAATGCGAGACCTATGGCATTGCAAACAAGCGGGCACCATTTTCCCGGCTCAATAAACAAAAAAAGCACACATACCGTGTAACAACCAAGTAAACAGGCCAGTAGCCATAGGAGGATACAGATGCCGCTATGGCCGTACTAAGGAGGGACTAATGATGAAGCAAGGTTGCATGCGTAACGAAAACTGCTTGGACTCAACCCTCTCAAAATAACATGTAATCTATTAATCAATATGTTTTGTCCTACTAATAATTGCACCACACAACATTTTTAGTATCTAGGGGAAGCTTGCATTTGTGTTTTTACTTTCAGTAACCCGAGTGTTCAAAAATGGCCGCCGAAAATGCAGGAACTTTACTGCACATGCGTCAGCCACATCCACATGATGTAATGTACTTTCTATTTGGTGGGAATTCTTTGCAGCTGGGCACTAGTGCCAAGATGGGAGCTTCATGTCTCACACACTGAGGCTTATGCTGCTGCTTAAACTAAAACTTGTTTGTTCTGCTTAACTATTAATGCTATAGTTAAAATAAAGTAATGGGGATAGAGTAGAGATAAGTGGTATACAGTGCATTCATTTATTCTTTCATTCTAATATGTTTCTCTTTGACTTTGCTATTAGCTCGTATTTGGGCCTGAAGAATGATTGTAATGCAATATTGAAGCCACAACTGTGCATGAGCCAACGTACCAAGAGTCCTCGAGCCCTGGCATTGAACTAATGCCAATGACAGTCTTCTCTACGATGCGCCTGGAACTCGACCCTGTGAACTTCCAAGAGGAAGACAGCTTCCAAAATTGTTTTAACATTGTATACAATATTGCAACAAATATTGCTGGGTGGAATAAAATACATGGGAAAGTAAATTTATGGGCTGGAACATTGATCAACGTTATTGAATGAGAATAATTTCATACTGGTATGGTGTGATGACCTCTCCTCGCCTTTCTGACCAATCAAATGGAGGGAATACACAAATTTGAAACACTGGGGGGTGGTACATTGCCCGGGAAAATAGTATAACTAAGGTAGGCTTAGTCAGTTAGATTGTCCGACTTGTCACAGACCTGTCACTGACCCAAAGTATGCTGAAGGAGAATTGACAGAATTGTGCTAGTCGAGCATTCTGTCAGAAGAATCGGGAGTTTTGCTGAGGGAGAATTTTCGATGACCCAGTCGGGGTCCGACTGTTAGCCGCACAGAGAGGTGTGACGCTGGTGGTACACTTAGCTGAGGTTACCTGTCCTGTCCTGACCTGCATCGGTCCTGATCTGCACTTGTCCTCATCTGCACCTGTCCTGTCCGTTTTGCACCTGATCCGTGGGAAGTCCTATTTTTCTTTTGTATCAGCCCGTGGCCAGGGTTGGTCCTCGCACCATTCTAGGCAAATATAAATCTGTGTGGGTATGTACTTGTGCTGTTTCCTATTCTCACCCTTCCCAGGTACCAATGTCTAAAGGCTCATACTTAAAGTTTCACATAAACTATTGCTATAATAATTATTTTCCCACTTGAAAGAATTTTAATCTCATTTGTATGGTTTATAATTCACAAAATATTGTATAGATAAAGAGTTTAAACTTTCTCCTGAGTCAGTGGTTATTTCATGAAGGTAAATACTTATGTTACTACCTATTATTCTAACACCCTTTGATCCCTTAGGACTTTAAGTACAGGTGACAAGGATTGGTAAGTCTAAGTGTACAGGAATAAGTCCTAAAGTAAATAAAAGCTCTGATAGGCAGGAAGTCTAGCCAGGATTACCGGTTCAAGGTGTGAATGTTTTATGGGCCCAGGTGATTATGGTAAAACTGAGATGGTAATCTCACACACGCCATCACTAAACAGCCTATTAAAGAATCAAATGCCAGCATTTACAAAGGACAAAGATACAAGCCAATTAAAAATATGGGTGGGGCTTCTCCGTACTCTACCTACAAGACATCGCCAGAGCAGCACTTGCGCGCTGGCTCAGGCTCTACCTAAAAGTGCTTGAAGTTAGTCGGTGGAACCAGGCAAAGAAGAGAGCTTGACCCAAACACCCTTAACTTGAGTTTACTATGGGATGAATAGTCAGTGGTGGAGCATATAGAGGATTGAGTACTCACCCATTATCTTGAAGACCTTGGAAAATAACAGTCTTACTGGGCTTGTGGAGGCAGGAAAGTGACTGGGCTGACAGCCTTTTACCCCAACATTTAGGTCTGGCATTTGCAAAGACCTTTTAATGTTAGTAAAATGTAATATAACAAACACATAGGGGCCGATTCACAGACTAACTTAAGACAAAATCTTAAACTTACTACTTTTGGTATTCACAGAAGTTAGGATTTTGTCTGAAGTTTGTCTTAAGACAGACTTAAGACAAAATCCTAACTTAAGTCTGTCTTAAGTCTGTCTTAAGTTTGTCTTAAGACAAAATCCTAACTTCTGTGAATACCAAAAGTAGTAAGTTTAGGATTTTGTCTTAAGTTGGTTCTGTGAATCGGGCCCACTGAGAGGACTGCCGCAAAGCACTAAACATAGCACAATACAACCCAAATAGCTCAACCTAGTACTTTAGCAACACAACAAACAATAAAAAGAGCACAAAACAAAATAGCACCATACAAAATGCATCAATATAGTTATTCAACACGGCAGCACAACATGTAAACACAATGATGCAATACACAAACGCAAGCCACCAACACAACAAAGGAACACAAGACATCAACACAATCATATGGTACACAACAAATAAATGAACATAACCCACCAACTGTATACAAAAAACTAAACAACACACTAACATTTCAACACAATACAACAACATATCAGCCATGTTTTGTTGTTTTTGTGCATTTCAAGTTGTGTTGTCAGAACCAGAAAACACAAGCCACCACTGGCTGTCATTACTCACGCTATTTAATTCTGGTCTTGCAGTGGCTTTCTAAGAGAGACTTCAGTGGTGGGTTACTTAAGAGACGGTTTAAGGCATGGGCAAAGTGGGCTATTGCCAAAGCTCTCACCTTCCAAAGGACCCCATGAGGCTAACTTCTCTCTTCTATTTCTCTATCGCAAATGCTCTCGCTCTATCTACCTTCCTTTACCACTGATCCTGGTCTGTCTCTACCCTAGAGTCATTCTTGGGGCACTGGACAAGACAGATTTAAACTGTTTTAGTGTGATCAGGTTTCTCAAATTTTAACATATATTCAGTTTTGTTTGTTATCATGCAAACTTAAAATAGAGGGAAATGGGCAATATAATTTAAAGTCGTTCTGAACAGGGGCCCCCAAAATATGTCTTGCCAGAACCACCAACATCCTTAGGGTTACTGGTTCTGGATACTGGGTTGCTTTCAGTTTTGATTTTCAGGTTCAGATGTACAAACACATGATGGATCACTAAAGTAATGTGAGAGGATGCTGTGTGGGGATATCAGTTTGAAGGCAACAGACAAAATACACTAAGGGCGAGCTGTATCATTAAACTGCTCACAAAAACTGGTCAAAATTTGCGAGCAGTATTTTTGAAATTGGAATTTTGTGAACCAACCTATGTACTAATAGGGCGGTTTGTAAAATTCCAAATCAATATGGGTTGCAATCTGACCTGACTAATTACTATTCATTAGGTAGTTTACAAATTATGACTCACTCCAATTGGATACAGTCACAGGGCCTACAAGGGTCAGTAGTCCACCATATCTGTGACTGCATTTAAATGAATAAGCATTTTTCTAAAACAAACTAAATTTCTTAAAGGAAACCGGATAACATTTTTGAGGAAAAACAGCTTTCATTTTATAAAACGAATAGTTTCTTACCTGTCGGTGTAGTTTTGCAACTTGAAGATCTTTCTGGATTCACTATGCTGTGCATATTCCACCATCTAGTGGTTGGAGTACGGAAAGTGCTTAGTATATATATATATATTTTTTTTGCTGTGGGATGTTGCGAAACCTGATCCCCCTGGTGAGGCTACAACTCCCATCTTGTGTGTGCAGGCTCTCAGATTATTTTTTCCCCTTCTGCCTTGCGATATTTTCCATCGCTTAATAAGTCTACTATATATATTGCATAAGGGGCTGAGAGTGCATGGACACTTGTAGATTTTTAAAAGGTGACTCCTATATAAATATTATATACATATTGACATGTACACACCAGTATTTTTATTTTATTTATTTTTGCATGTATGTGTCTACATACGTATGCAAACATCTATATCTTTACATATTCTTGTATTACCACCTGCTTCTCCAGCCTCATCTTTCTGGCGGAGGTGGGTGGGGTCGTTAGTGAATCCAGAAAGATCTTCAAGCTGCAAAACTACACCGACAGGTAAGAAACTATTCGTTTTGCAGCGTGAATCTTTCTGGATTCACTATGCTGTGCATAGACTTCGTAGCGGTTTAGTTATGTTTGCGGCGGCTGGGTGGAAGATGAGCGTTGGTTGTTGAATATATGTTGAAGCACCTTCTGTCAGACTTGTGCTTCCGTGTTCATTTGTATATCCACACAGTAGTGCTTCGTGAACGTGTGCACCGAAGCCTATGTTGCCGCCAGGCCTATGTCTTGAAAGGGTGTGTTAGCCAGGAGGGCTATTGTTGCACCCTTCTCCCTGGTAGAGTGGGCCCATGCCCCTCCTGCTAGCTATTGGCCTACCTGTTTACCTAGTAGGTATCCATGCGGCCTTCCTTTGAGGAAAGTACCCATATACGTACTACTTTGCGTATTAATTTGCATTTGTTTAAAAAATGTAAGATGAGACCAGGAACCACCCCATTGGATAGTTTATTCAAATGGTTAAACGTTCTAGGCCCATTCATCCCTGTGTAGGCTAACACCTGATTTCCTCGTTATATTCTGTGCGTGCTATTTTTAATATGGTCCTTACCAACATGATGCAATGGGACGGTTTTTATTACCATAAGTAGATAAGGCTTATTGTTTTATTGGGGTGCCTGGCTGATTTACGGGAGTATGTATTTCTTTGTTGTCTGACGCTCACCTTGGTAGCCCAGACCACTGCAGGGACATGCTGATGCCCTGTTGACATTTGTTACCACCCGTCCCTGGTTATGGTATTGTAGAACATGGGCGCTATTACCTGCTTGTGCGTCCTGTTACTGTTTTTAGGAGAGAAAAGAGTGTATAGGAAAATAAGGCCTTATCCTATTATCTGCCTTAGCTTGTACATATAAACGTACCTGATGCTATATCAGCCATATATCCAATATATATTATGATGTAGAAGCCCACATGTGTGTGCGCTTATCCTTTCTTTACGAAGAATACTCCACCCATGTGGTCTTATCCAAATATTGACTTGTACAGGAGAAGTTGTCCTGGACTTAGTTTGGCCACTGGGTTTAAGGAAGGTGATGGCCCTTGAATGTATTGAGCACCGTGGGCCTGTTGGCTAACTACTTGCGAATGGCCTCCTAATTTTTAGTAGGCTTTTGCCTGGTGTTATTTGGTATTGAGCTGCCTTATGATTCAATGCAAGGGAGAAACACCTTAACCTGTCACTGTGTCGTGTGCAGACCACGTGTAGTTTGTATCATGTAGGCAGGTAGTGTGAAGAACTGCACCCTGCTCGTGTTCATTGTGCCCTTATGGAAGGTAATGGTGGTTGCAAAGTGAACACGCCCTAGTGAGGTGTGTGTTGCGTTTGCCCTTATACCTAGTGATGAGTAGGAGGTCCCCTCCGGTGGGCCACATGTGGGGTATGTGTTCCTACATAATCCCAGTCAACCTACTTTGCTATAGGGTAGGCATATGCAATGTTTGAGGTATTGCGTTGATTGTGTTTGTGTTACTGTGCGTATGTGCAGCACGTGGTGGTAGGGTGTGCACCCCCACTATAGTTGGCGAATTTCTGGTCGCGGTGAACCGCAGTTGACCGGCCATATGGGATGCCTTTGGAAGTCTCGGTGAACTCCATTGAAGAGCCCCCAGCTTCTTTATGGTGTTCAGAAAGGCCGCGTTGAACCTCAGCTGCCGGCTTTCTGATTAGAATCGGTGGCTAACTCCCCTCGAAGATCTGCCGGCTGCCATATGGTGAGAAGTGCAGTCTCTGTGATAGGAGAAGACTTCCACCTTTTGGGCTCGCCACGCCCAGTGTGTGTGAGGTGAGTGTGGTTGTGGTAAGCCCACCCCTCTCATGGTGATCAGCCCATATAGTGAAGTTGAATCACCCTTGTTATTGGAGCAACCATAATGTTGTACTGCAATAGTTTTGTGTGAGGTGAGTGTGGTTGTGGTAAACCCACCCCTCTCATGGTGATCAGCCCATTTAGTGAAGTTGAATCACCCTTGTTCTGGAAGGAACCGTAATGCTGTACTGCAATATTTTTTGTGTGAGGTAAGTGTGGTTGCAGGAAAGCCACCCCTCGCATGGTGATCAGTTAATTTAGTGAAGTTGACTCACCCTTGTTATTGAAGAAACATAATGTTGTGCTGCAAGTATATATTGCATTGGTGAAAGAAATGCTGTGTAGCATGCGTCGATATGAACATGAATTTCCGGGTTTGTAGTCTTGCTGATTGAGACTCCAATACCCCTTAGAAGTAACTTACTTACTTACTTACTGGCATTTATAGAGCGCGAACGAATACCCTTGGGTGTCTCGGCGCTAGACTGCAGTAATGTCTCTCCTTAGAGGTGGGTTCATGCGGGCTGGTTTTCTGTGTTACTGGTTGAATAACCACGTCTTCAGTCTTTTCCTAAACTGTAGGAGTGAGGGGCTGGATTTGACGTGGTGAGGTAGGGTATTCCAGATCTTGGGAGCCGCAACGAGGAAGCGACGGTCGCCCCATGTGACTGTTCTGCTACGTGGAGTCTCTAGTTGGTTAAGTGATGAGGATCGGAGCCTTCTGACTGGATTGTAAGGTTTTAATTGATCTTTTAGGAAACGAGGCCCCTGATCCTGCATTACTTTGTAGACTATGCACATGGCTTTAAACTTTATCCTGTTTTGGATAGATAGCCAGTGGTAGGTCCTCAGAGTATCCGAGATGGGAGCGAATTTGGGTTTTTTGGATAGCAGGCGTGCGGCCGCGTTCTGTACCGTCTGAAGCTTTTTTGTGACTCTATTTTGTGCATTCAGAAAGAGTCCATTGCAGTAATCTAGTGAGGTTAGAACCAATGATGTGACCAGGGTCTTAGCGGCCGTGTCAGGCAGAAAAGGCAGGATTTTCCTAATCATTCTGAGTTTAAAATGGGCCGTGGAAGCTACCTTATTGGCATGGGCCATAAAGTTGAGCTGGTCGTCAAAGATAACTCCCAGATTTCTAACCTTGGAGGTAGGACAAGGTGGGGTGCCAAATGTTAATGGCCACCAAGATGTGGGCCAGGATGGCGAGAGATTGCCAAAGATGACCACCTCCGTTTTCTCAGAATTGAGCTTCAGGCAGTTTCCTGCCATCCACTCACCTATGGCTGTCATGCCTCTTTGGAACCGTCATCCCATGTGCTTTGATGACACTAGCAAGGTCCGACACATAGATGTTGAATAGTGTCGGATTTAGGGAGGAGCCTTGAGGAACCCCACACGGTAACGACAGATTGGCAGATTGGAATGGTCCTAATGTGACCGCCTGAGTTCTGTTAGCCAGGAAGGAGGCCAGCAGGTTTCTCGCAGTGGACTGGATACCCATTTTTTCGACACGGTTGACCAAGGTCTTGTGGTCAACCGTGTCGAATGCTGCTGAAAGGTCTAAGAGTACCAGCAATGCTGTCTCTCCTTGGTCTCGGATGACTCTGATGTCATCCGCTGCTTTGATGAGAGCGGTTTCCGTCCCATGATATTTACGGAACCCAAACTGGGTATCATCGAGCAGGTTATTTCTCTCTATGTGATCCGACAGCTGCTGGTTCATAGCTTTCTCCGTAATTTTGGCTAAGAAAGGAAGACTTGCTATAGGCCGGTAGTTTTTCAGATCTTGTCTGTCAAGGTTAGCTTTTTTTAGTAATGGTTTAATCAGCGTGTTTTTTAAGGACTCCGGATAAGTCCCAGAACTCAATATGGTGTTGCAGACGTGGGTGATAATAGGAATAATAGTGTCTGAGACCATGGTTAACACCGACGTGGGGCAGGGGTCTAAGGCAGATCCTGATTTAATGGAACTCAGTATGCTCTTTATTTGATCAGTAGTTAAGGGTTTAAAAGCTCGTCATGGTATTGCTCAGAGAATGTGCTTAGAGTATGCATTGTGTCCTATCTGCAGAACTCCGTTTCAGAAACTATGTATGTTTTATATTTTACCCAGGTGCCATGCGCTGAGTGTTACTGGTAAGTGGAGCGTATATGTCCGCATACATACGCCTATACATACCTACACTTCTACACACATAGATATGTATATACACACATATATCTGTATACATATATCTACATATATACAGCCCTATACGAAAACTGTACACACCCCTTTAGTTGAATGTACTTTTGTACAAAGATATATGTATACATACAACTATAACTACCCATGTTTATAAATCTTTTGTTTATGTATTTATTTAGTGTTTTCTTCATGGATATATCTTTATATGTATCCCTGTACATTGAAATACCTATATATATATATATATATATATATATATATATATATATATATATATATATATATATATATATATATATATATGCGCCTATGACATATATACACATATATATATATATATATATATATATATATAATATATAACCCATCTTTGAGGTGGGTATTATATGTGTGAGCTGCAAAAAGGGCTGACTGTATATCTCTTGGGTGCATGCAAATGCGACCCCTAATATTTTCCCTTTACTCTGCCCTTTATGGGTGTAACCTTTAAAGAGTAAAAAGGTGCATGGCTGTATGTACTTGCCTACATGTCGCCCCAGCCCCTGTGTTTATGCATGCAAGAGTAATGTTTTTCATTCTTGATCCCTTGTAGCAGGGATTAACATAGCCTTGCCACGTTAGAGGTTGCAGGGGCCCTGTAGGTAAAGCCAATACCTTGTGGTGTCAACACGTTTGTGATTCTGACGGTTGCAGTGCCCTGCAGCAGGACAATAACACTTTGAAAGTGGCATTAGTCACTGGTAATCTCTCTGCATATTACCTGTGCAATTGTGATATTTCTTTGTACATGGATTGTTTACGACTTTGCACAATTGTTGTAAGGCAGCTGTTTCTTTTGCAGTTGCGATGGGTTTTTCCCTGGCCCACGTGCTAATGCATGTTTGATGCGCCAGCATAGGTTATTCGTGAACTGTTGCTTTTTCCTTAGTTTAAAGCTTGGCAGTTTCTGGAGCAATACAGGGCATTTTGCATGTAATTGATCTGTATTACTTTTGCTCCATAATTGTAAGGCAGCTGTTTCATTTTGCAGCTGCGATAAAATGCGCCCTAGTACACGTGTTAATGTGTGTTGGATACAGCATCATTTTCTATTTATGACCTGCGGCTTACTATTTAAGTTAAATGCCTTTAGCGGCTATAAATAGTGCCAAAGCTTGTAGGGTGTTTTTTGGGCCCTTGCGTTATGTTATATGTAGGGGTTATGTACTATATTTGATATCCCGCCTCCTCCCAGGCCTTCAAAAGGGACCTCAAAGTTCTCCTCCTCCAGAGACACCTCCAAAAGTAATTCACGTCCTCTTGCTATTTGGAGGAAGACTTCCCACTACTGATATTTTCTACTTTCCAAGACCATGGAAGTGCCTTCCCAGTGTTTTCCTGTGGTTGGAGTGTCTGCCTTTTTGCAGTATTCTCCATATACTTGTGTTCGGTGCCCTTTTGTAACATGCACACACCACTTTGCCCTTGTAACACACAGTTGCTACCTCTCACATGTTTTTACCTTTGATACTTGCACAAGTGCCACCTTGCCTACGTAACGCTTGTTCTTGTGCCTAGCACTTTTTGCAGTATTATACCTCAAATTATACTCTGTTTTCTCTTATAACTGCAAACTTGTCACTTTTCCTCTTGTGCACTTTTGACTACCTCATGTATTTTTGGTTGCTCACAATTTTCACTACCTCAAGTATTTTGTTTGCTCACAATTGTCACTATTACCTTTACTACCTCATGTATTTTTGGTTGCTCACAATTTTTACTACCTCAAGTATTTTGTTTGCTCACAATTGTCACTATTACCTTTACTACCTCATGTATTTTTGGTTGCTCACAATTTTCACTACCTCAAGTATTTTGTTTGCTCACAATTGTCACTATTACCTTTACTACCTCATGTATTTTTGGTTGCTCACAATTTTTACTACCTCATGTATTTTGTTTGCTCACAATTGTCACTATTACCTTATGTAAGTAACGTATGCTTTTGTAATCTGTGCTTTTGTAATGTTTCTCATTATGTTTCATTTCTGTTCCTAATGTGAAGCGCTCTGACGCCTTCGGGTAAAGTCCGCGCTATATAAAAATGCATAAATAAATAAATCCCTGGTGCTCGGTAACGAACATTTTATGTTGTTGCTGGGGCCCGTTTTCCAAATTCCCTTGTCTCTGCCTGTTACCAGAGAGCATTAGAGGAATGCGCTCTTGGAGATAAGCTGACAATTTATGGGTGGGGGATTGCCTTCAACTCTGACGAATCCCTTGTGCCAGCTTTGAAGTGGAGGTGGGGGGGGGGTGTTTTATGGCCCTTCCCTCCATCTGCCGAGACGTGGGCAGCAAATGGCGGCCCGCTCGAAGTGTTGTACAGATATTTATTTATTTATGCATTTTTATATAGCGTGGACTTTACCCGAAGGCGTCAGAGCGCTTCACAATAGGAACACAAATGAAACATGATGAGAACATTACACAGGAACCGATTACAAAAGTAGACGTTACATTGCATAAGGTAAAAGTGAAAATTGAGAGCAAATAAAACACATGAGGTAGTAAAAATTGTGAGCAACCAAAAACACATGAGGTAGTAAAGAGTGCACAAGAGGAAAAAGTGACAAGTGTGCAGGATATAAGAGAAAACAAGGTATAGTTAGAGGTATAATACTGCAATATGAGCTAGATACTCAGGCACAAGAACCAGCGTTGCCTAGGCAAAGGTGGCCCTTGTGCAAGTATCAAAGGCAGAAACATGTGAGAGGGAGCAAACCGTGTGTTACAAGGGCCAAGTGGTGTGTGCATGTTACAAAAGGGTACCAAACACAGGTATGTGGAAAATACTGTATAAAAAAGGCAGGCATTCCAACCACAAGAACACACTGGGAAAGCACTTCCATGGTCATGGAGAGTAGAGTTTTCAGTAGTGGGAGGTCTTCCTTCAATACCTGGAGACTTTGAGGCATATTATCAAGGGATTTATCTCCGCTTTTTTGGCTTTAAAAGCCAAGAAAGCGGAGATAAAATTATCTCCCTATCAGCAACAGGGTGCTAACACGCAAATTCGCATATTAGCACCCTTTTTCTCTACGCTTTCCCTTGCATCTCTAATGAGATACAAAGGGGGAGTTCCAGAAAAAAATAATAGGAGAAATGTTAAGCGACATTTCTCCTGTTATCAAGGATTTCGCTAACCCTGTTCGTGATTAAAAAAAAGCAGCGCTAACCGCGGTTAGCACTGCTTTTTTACACCTGGTATTTTCCTGACTTAGCCATGATATCCTATGAAAGGTGGATATCATGGCTAAGTTAGTGAGCCCCTATCATCAAGCTAACGCCAAACTTTGAGAGATTATCGTTGGTTTTCCAGCGATAATCTCTCAATTGGCAGTTAGAGTGAGGATTTTTATCACTTCTGAGATAAACCTTGCTAATAGCAAGTTATCTCTGCGATAATTTCCGGCGATGCTTAGCGTTAAAAAATTTGTTGCTAAGCATCGTTAGCGATAAATATCGCTTAACGTTGGTAATATGCCCCTTCGTTCTACCAGTGAACACATTACTTGCTCTGGTACCACCCCTCTCGAGGGTTTCTGGTGGGCTCTCTTTTCTTGCCAGACTCTGCTGCTGTCCCATCCGAGATGTCTTCAGTGCGCCTTCAATCTCCATGGCGGAAAAAATAATCTGAGAGCCTGCACACACAAGATGGGGGTTGTAGCCTCACCAGGGGGATCAGGTTTCGCAACATCCCACAGCAAAAAAAAATATATATATATATACTAAGCACTTTCCGAACTCCAACCACTAGATGGTGGAATATGCACAGCATAGTGAATCCAGAAAGATTCACGCTGCAAAAGTTTCCCTGAGAGTTGGAATACTGCCTACTCTCCCAGAAACTTTTTCCACAATTCACAAAGGGGAAATGGTCTAAAGGGCAACCTGCCCCTTCTACGAATGAGTTACAACCCGAACTTAGACAAATAAGGGTATTGATCTGGTGCCAGAAAAACACCCTTCCAAATTAGTATCCAGTCACAAATTCCATTATATGGGTCTGTAAATGTTTAATGACTGCTCAAATGACATTGATAAATAGTAAACCAGAGGGCATATTATCAAGAAAGGAGATAAAATTATCCCCACTTTATCGGCAGAAAACTGCTGATAAAGCGGCGATAATGGGCTTGATAATATGCTCTATGGATTTCCAATCAAAGCCCATGTTAGATGTGAAGACATGCTTGCCCAACCCAACTACATGCTGTACAATATATTCCTATGTACACAGACCTAAGTACATACGGTTCCGCACCAGGTCATGCATCTTTCTAAGTACGAAAGTACTGAACAAGGCAATTTATATGTACCACTTACTCATTATTTCAAGAGGGATAACAATAAGGACACAATCAGGGCTCACATATTTGATAAACAGATAATATATTGACCCAGATTGCAAAGTTGTAAATGCTATGTAATCAAACTTCCAGGAACACATAAAGTGAGGCCCGCAAATCATCGGTATAAACTACAATCTTATGGATTTCTGGAGGGTATTGCCCCCATAGGTCAGGAGTTATTCATTCTAATGGTCACTCCTCTCTAGTGTATATATATATATATATTCTTGTGTACGGCACACCTTTGAGGTCACATGGTCACTAAATCATCATCATTATGAAAATCTTTATTCAGTTGTAAATACAATCATAAAAGGACATAAAACCATAAATACATTCATATGTCAATTTGAAAGATTTAAAAATGATAAAAACAACAGAATTAAAATACAGATACAAAATCAGGCACTGAAGCCACAATAAAATTAATTGAGCCCAGAGCGCCTAAATCTGACAGCAGCACACAAAAAATTTGAAACCGCAGAAAGAACGTGCACATTATTCAGTAGATGCAGATATTTCACGCCGGCTGAGCTTGGGCAAACTCCATGGGCCATATTATCAAAAACAGCAATAACATTATTGCCGCTTTTGCGGCAGGAAACTGCAGCTAAAGCAGCGATAAGGGGCTTGATAACATGACCTTGTGAATTCCCATAGAAATGGTGTGAACCTGGGCTTCTATGGGAATTCACAAGGGCATATTATCAAGCCCCTTAGAGCTGCTTTATCTGCAGTTTCTTAACGCTAAATCGGCGATAATGTTATTGCTGTTCTTGATAATATAGCCCCATAGCTTTCAAAATTGGAAGAAGACAATGCTTCCTTGAGACACTAAAATATTTACACAACAATACAAAATGAGGGTGTCCCGTGGAGACATTTTGGCAGCTGCAGGGCCCTAAGGTGCCTGAACTGAACCAGCCACTACGGGAGGCTAGAAGACAATGAAACAAATGGAACCTAACTCGAGCCACCCCAAATCTATCCCTTTCATTGGGTAACAGGGAAAGGTATGGCTCCATGTACTGTGAGGATTTTAATAATATATGACTCTGGACCATAGGTCTCCCAGGTTCTAGCTGGTCATGTTGCATAGAGGCACGTTCAAAAAACAAATCCATTAGC
The DNA here is from genome assembly GCF_964263255.1 of Lissotriton vulgaris. Taxonomy (NCBI): domain Eukaryota; kingdom Metazoa; phylum Chordata; class Amphibia; order Caudata; family Salamandridae; genus Lissotriton; species Lissotriton vulgaris. Next base: position 213,353,192 of record NC_141686.1, read on the forward strand.
CTTTTCTTCTCCGACGGACATAGGGAATGATGTTTGTAAAACATATCCTCCCTCCCTAGGCTAGTCAAAGCTACCTTCACATACACTATCCAGTGGATTGTATGCATGAGATCAAGAGATAGACAATCCAACAAGATCAACCTATTAAGATGTAAGCCTTCCCCACTCCATATCTTAACCCAACAAAGCAGGGGCCTAGGAGCTAAAAGATCGCTGATCTAACTAAGACCCTCATGAACCAAGAATGCTTGGGTACTTTGTGGGACCCGCAGGATACACCTCAGAAACATTATCTGCCATGTAGATCTTATCCACCCACCTGTAGCCCCAGACTTCGCTGCCATATAACACCCTGGATCTACACTTAAACTGAAAAACTTAACTAAAGTAACCAGTGACCAGGATCCAGCCGCTGAGCGAAGCTGGCAACCCCCCAGTTGTCTTGGCCATATCGCAAGAAGTCTTATCCTCAACCAGAGTGTTCCAGCTCAAGTTTACATCAAATAATACCCCCAAATTGGGGGAAGGCTTTGGCTAAAGTATGGTTTCCCACCCTGAAAGTTTAAAAAAATGTAGAGTAAGGGCCAGTTAGCAGGACATATGACTTTGAAAAGTTAACTGCCAGGTCCAAGCTATCCATATAAGTGGCCAACCTGTCCAGCAAAGACTGCAATCCCACCACTGTGCGAGGCATAAGCACAGCATCGTCGGCATACAACAAGACCAGCAACAATCTTGGTCCTACCCTGGGGAAATCGACCTGCGCTGACACAAGAACTCGCTCCAAACCATTAATATAAAGGGTACGTATGCAGCTCTGACAAACTCTCCTACTGGTAGCCAAAATCTCTAAAAGCTACGCCCCCTGAAAGTACTTCACCACAGAAGAGGTGCTGGCATGGAGATTTGAGAGGAGGGATACAATTTCTGGGTCCAAACCCATCAAAAGGAACAAATCCCACAGCTTACTATGGTTTACCCTTTCGAATGCAGATGTGTGGTCCATAAATGCTAAATGAAGCGAGCCGGACTGGGCAACGGTATACTTATTTCCAACTAGATATAAATTAACACACAGGTCAATAGTTGACCAGCCTGGCAGGAAACCATATTGGGCCTCAGAAAGTACATTGTTCTCGTCTGCCCACAACGAAAGCCTATTTTACAGAATCCTCTCAAGTTTTACAACAGCATCTGTAAGCGATATTGGGTAGTAGCACTGTGGGTTGTGCTTATCCTCCTTTTTGAGAATCGAGACAATGATGGCCGATGACCACGAAAGTGGAACTCCCTCTCTTCCCGCAGCATTTAGGGCCAGGGTTAAAGCTGACCCCCAGACATCAATATTGTCCCGTTACAGGATAGGGCAATAGTTCTCAAACTTTTTTGACCCACGACTCCCTTGACCAATTGGCCATCGGCTGTGACTCCCCATAATGTTACCTTTTTTTTGGGGTGGGGGGATGTAAGCCCGGCCTCGGGGGTACTTAAATATTTCTCCCAGAAAATAATTGGGATGAAGCTGATGAAGATATCATGATCATAGATGTCACAAAATAAAAATGGACAATTGTTTCATAAAAAAACTTTCGTTGGTAAAGTTAGAAACAATACTCTTCATCACTTGAGTGTACATATTTAATAGGGATCAAAGTGAGATTAAATGTGTGTGGTAAACCTTATGCACAGCAATAGTGAAACAATCAAACCCTTTTCCCGGATTGGTGCAACTCTATAGGCAAGCCAGGCTGTTCCAGAAAGTCTTCGCACTGTCGGTGGTGCACAGAATGCAGATGTACATGGGATGTTTACTCTCCAGATACGTTTAAGGCATGGGCAAAGTGGGCCTAGGCCCGGGGCCCCAGCCTTTCAGAGGGCCCCCTGATAGAGCCACCTCAGTTCTGAAAAAAAGAGTCTTGCCCTGATGACCTTGAATAATTCTTAAACAGATTGTTGTTGTAAATAATGTTTCCCTTTAATTTATTTTTCATGTGAGTCATGTCTGAGAGTCTATTACAGGCATTTTGCAGAGAAATGTTGTGTTTATGTTTCATGTTACAACCAGAAAAAAAGTATGTTTTAGATCAAAACAGGACCTCACATATGAGAAAGTGGAGGGTGTCACACAGATTGTATGTAGAAATATCAGTGAGCTGCTGTTGTATTAGAATATTGAAAACACGTCACCATCCCTGAATATTAGTTGTTACAACTTTAGTATTTGGACGAATGTGTCTATGCACTATCAGTGAGTGGCTGGCCAAAGAAGGCTTCAAAGACCTGAAATTAGACCATAAATTCAAAGCTGTTCCAATCAGGCCCCCCCCCCCCCCCCCCAAAAAAAAAGTTCGGCTCTGGGCCCCCAAAATCCCTAAGATGTCCCTGTCTCCAAATACAAATGTCCGAGATGATAAGAGTAGCAGAGTGCTGTGGCATACATTGGCCAATCTTAAGGAAAAATAGATGAGAAAATCAGCAAAACAATAGACCGTGACAGACACATTTTCTGAGGTGTGAAAAGCAGAAAAAAGGCAATCAGCAACGTGCACACAAGAATGGGCTTGTATAATCAAAAACATAAAGATGCTTATATAGCACCAGTGGGCAATGCTCTCTATTTAATCTATGTAAACAGTTTCCCCTCCAGCCAGCAGGTAGGCCACATGTTGAGCACTGGAAAAACAGAGGACAAATAACCATGTTATGTGTATCATACAGAAATAAATGAATTGGTTTTACTTGAAAATTATTCAATCCCTTTCCAGTAGATGGCGTCAAAGCCTGTGAAATGCTGTCTGTGACCAGCGTAGTTCTCGATGAAAATCCTATATTAGGGCTTTGGTGACTGTTTGTATGTTTTATTTATGTAACTGTGGTGCAATTTAAGGAGATCCAGTAACAGAGGAATGAACAAAAAGACAAATTACCATATCAATTTACAGTTTAATGATTTCCTATTAGGTCATAAGATTAATTGGCAACATTAGCATATAATTGTTTGGAAATATGTGGGATAGGGCCAGTAAGTAAGTTTTTATTGCGCAATTAATTAAAATCATTACAATATACACACACTAAAATGACCGTTACGTGTTGAGGGTGAAAAAATACACTGAACAATTAAAAACAGAAAAATTATTAATTAATGAAAAAAAACGTGCAATAATGTCAACGGGAGATGAAAAAACTCAAGCTGGGTCAGAAAACGAATTAAGGGAATTCATTTCTAGAATAAACTTAACAAAACGAGCCGCCAACTGCGGAAAGTCTCCCCTCATGCAAGCGTATAGTGCTTCGTGGCAGGTCCTGATGTTAAGAAGAAGCCAAATGGGACGCAACCAGAAGTTTCTTTGGGCTCTGAGTTTTTGGCAAATGCACAATATGTGGATAAGATTTTCCTCCTCCTGCTTGCAAAAGCGGCATTGAGACTATGCCTCTTTCCTATACCCCTGGCCAAATTTGTATGCCATCAACGGGATTAAACCAAAGCGGAATCGCATTAATTGAAGTTTTATGTGTACTTTCATAGGAGCTGCCAGATATAACGGAAGAATGTTCTGGGTGTATAATTTAGAGACCCAGGAGCCATGAAAGAGCTGGGCGACCCCCGTTGCTCGTCGTGGTCGCTAGATAGAATTTTTGCTTGTTTGATTAGAAGTTTTGTTTTTGCCGCAATGGGCAACGGTGATGACCATATGTTCTTTGCTTTGGGGGATTCTAAACATGATGTCAGATATTTGTTCCACGGTGTTTTGTGGTTGCTGAAGACTAACCATATTTACAACAAGGGGTGGTGAGGGACAGAGTCTCTGAATTAAGCAGAAAGCTCTCACCCAGTCAAGAGATCAGGGCTAGATCCAACACCGTTTTTTAGCTCACTGCACCATCCCAGTTTCAGAACCTGGCTGTATGCAAATGAGTCTGTTCCTGTCCCAGTGCATGATGGGAACAGGGCAAACCAAACTACAAAAGCCAATTCTTACACTGGGAAGGAAACAAGCTCCCGGGGACCGGTTTCTGGCATTACAGCCGTCTTCGGCCCGGTTTGCTTGAATCCTGATGGTGCAATGAGCAAGGGTCTCACATCTGAGAATACCCTTCCACGCTTAGGGTGGACAAAAATATTTACAACAAGGGGTGGTGAGGGACAGAGTCTCTGAATTAAGCAGAAAGCTCTCACCCAGTCAAGAGATCAGGGCTAGATCCAACACCGTTTTTTAGCTCACTGCACCATCCCAGTTTCAGAACCTGGCTGTATGCAAATTAGTCTGTTCCTGTCCCAGTGCATGATGGGAACAGGGCAAACCAAACTACAAAAGCCAATTCTTACACTGGGAAGGAAACAAGCTCCCGGGGACCGGTTTCTGGCATTACAGCCGTCTTCGGCCCGGTTTGCTTGAATCCTGATGGTGCAATGAGCAAGGGTCTCACATCTGAGAATACCCTTCCACGCTTAGGGTGGACAAAAATATTTACAACAAGGGGTGGTGAGGGACAGAGTCTCTGAATTAAGCAGAAAGCTCTCACCCAGTCAAGAGATCAGGGCTAGATCCAACACCGTTTTTTAGCTCACTGCACCATCCCAGTTTCAGAACCTGGCTGTATGCAAATTAGTCTGTTCCTGTCCCAGTGCATGATGGGAACAGGGCAAACCAAACTACAAAAGCCAATTCTTACACTGGGAAGGAAACAAGCTCCCGGGGACCGGTTTCTGGCATTACAGCCGTCTTCGGCCCGGTTTGCTTGAATCCTGATGGTGCAATGAGCAAGGGTCTCACATCTGAGAATACCCTTCCACGCTTAGGGTGGACAAAAATATTTACAACAAGGGGTGGTGAGGGACAGAGTCTCTGAATTAAGCAGAAAGCTCTCACCCAGTCAAGAGATCAGGGCTAGATCCAACACCGTTTTTTAGCTCACTGCACCATCCCAGTTTCAGAACCTGGCTGTATGCAAATTAGTCTGTTCCTGTCCCAGTGCATGATGGGAACAGGGCAAACCAAACTACAAAAGCCAATTCTTACACTGGGAAGGAAACAAGCTCCCGGGGACCGGTTTCTGGCATTACAGCCGTCTTCGGCCCGGTTTGCTTGAATCCTGATGGTGCAATGAGCAAGGGTCTCACATCTGAGAATACCCTTCCACGCTTAGGGTGGACAAAAATATTTACAACAAGGGGTGGTGAGGGACAGAGTCTCTGAATTAAGCCGAAAGCTCTCACCCAGTCAAGAGATCAGGGCTAGATCCAACACCGTTTTTTAGCTCACTGCACCATCCCAGTTTCAGAACCTGGCTGTATGCAAATTAGTCTGTTCCTGTCCCAGTGCATGATGGGAACAGGGCAAACCAAACTACAAAAGCCAATTCTTACACTGGGAAGGAAACAAGCTCCCGGGGACCGGTTTCTGGCATTACAGCCGTCTTCGGCCCGGTTTGCTTGAATCCTGATGGTGCAATGAGCAAGGGTCTCACATCTGAGAATACCCTTCCACGCTTAGGGTGGACAAAAATATTTACAACAAGGGGTGGTGAGGGACAGAGTCTCTGAATTAAGCAGAAAGCTCTCACCCAGTCAAGAGATCAGGGCTAGATCCAACACCGTTTTTTAGCTCACTGCACCATCCCAGTTTCAGAACCTGGCTGTATGCAAATTAGTCTGTTCCTGTCCCAGTGCATGATGGGAACAGGGCAAACCAAACTACAAAAGCCAATTCTTACACTGGGAAGGAAACAAGCTCCCGGGGACCGGTTTCTGGCATTACAGCCGTCTTCGGCCCGGTTTGCTTGAATCCTGATGGTGCAATGAGCAAGGGTCTCACATCTGAGAATACCCTTCCACGCTTAGGGTGGACAAAAATATTTACAACAAGGGGTGGTGAGGGACAGAGTCTCTGAATTAAGCAGAAAGCTCTCACCCAGCCAAGAGACAGCTCTTTAAGGAGTGGGGGCTAGTGTGCTTTGTTTTTAAACAATAGTTAATGTAGCGTGCACTCATTATCCACCTCTGGGAGGACAACGAAAATTCTTTCCGAATTTCGGCGTGGGCAGTTGAATTTGGCAGCCGAAACACCCTACGGTAACAAGACGATTGTGCTCTGTCCAACCAATTATTCATTTTGTCCTTGAATATTATTGCACCAAAGGAGATAGTGGGGAGTAACCTTTCGTTCTTATAAAGGGCCCTTCCAGACTACGGGCAACTGCCTGCATTTCGGTTGTATGCACAGAGGTCTCCTTTTGTGGTCGATCCACACCTCCAAATACTTATAGGCAGTGACAGTTTCCAATCTTTTCCCTTCGATGAACCACGTGGTCTTTTTGGTTTTTCCAGGTGATATTATCATTGCTTTTTGTCACGTTTATCTCAAGCATGTTCGTATTGCAGTACTGGGCGAGGGAGTCGAACAGTCTCTGGAGACCTACCTGGGTGTGATCTAGCAGAATGGTGTCTTCTGCATATTGAAGAGTTTGGATCTTTCTTGACTCTATTCCTGGAGGGAAAGCACGAGTGCGTGACAACCATTCGGGAAGGTCCGCGAGGTACAGATTAAAAAGCATTGGTACAAGGGTACACCCTTGCTTTAAACCTCTGGTGGTATAGATTTTATTGGAGGTCGACCAACTCGATGTAACTCGCACTTTGACCCAGGTGTCAGTATGTAAAGCGATTAATGCTTGTGGAATGCCCCATCTTGCAAGTTTTTCCCATAATTTTGGCTGACTTACACTGTCAAAGGCTTTTCGAAAATCGATAAAACCAAGGTGTAAGGTTTTACCTTTTACGGCTAAGGTGGATTCCATCAGATGAGCAATGCATATCAAGTTGTCTTCAATGTGGCAGCCTCTTTGGAAAACGGTTTGAGTGAAGGGAACTAGGTTGTTGGTTTCCCCCCACGTAGTAAGTGCAGTTAGAAGAATGCTGGCATATGCTTTCCCGTCCACGTCTAAGAGAGCTATCATCCGATAATTATCGGGGTTAGAGCGCGATCCTTTCTTATGAAAGGGGACAAGAAGCGATCCTAGCCAAGACGCCGGAATGGGGCCGCCTAGTATTCCTACCTCGAAGATGAGTGTCAGTATCCAGGCCCATTTTCCAGCAGAAGCTTTAAAAACTTGGGTCGGAATTCCGTTGGGTCCAGGGGCGCCACCCGAGCGCATTTTCTTTATTATTCCGGTTATGTCGTCGGTTAGTGTATTGACAAGGGTGGTGATTTCGTCCTGGTTGACTGTTTGATCAAGAAAGGCCGGGCTATTAGTAATCTGGCCATGTGGAGCTGTGTAGAGCATTTTAACGTAAGTTTCCCAATCCGCGGGGGAGATGTTGGTTGCGGTAGGTGGTTTGGTGGTTTTGCTGGCCTTATTGACCCAATTCCAGAATTTCCTTTGGTCTTTAGATTTTATAGTCTCAAAGGCTGTTACCCAATGCTGGTCTTCCTCCAATTTCTTTAGGGTAAAGCGTTCCTTCCTATAGGCTTTCCGCGCAGCCGTGATGTTCTCCTTCAAACGTTTATGATCATTTTTGTTGTGGGCAGTTGTTCTTTGTAGCTTGTTTAGTTTACTCTTGGCAGTTCTTGTATGCTGTTGTTGCACTGACACAGTTGTCAGAGTCGGAGTGTCCCTAGGGAGGTAGTTTGGCGGTTTTGAGGCGAAAAGGTCTCTAAAGCTGGTCAAGCAGCTGGGGGGCCTCTGGTCATAAATTTATCCACCTCCTTTTCGATTGCATCCTGGTTACTTTCTGACCATCGGAGTTTCCTCACACTCTGCAGGCCTGAAGCAGTCCCTATTGGGTTTATATTTGGACGATGTAGTGGCCAGAGGGCAAGGCTGCATGTTAGAATGGCATGATCGCTATCTGAAGACGGTGTCACCAGAAATTGGGACACCAGATGGAAGGTCATTAGCGATATACATATGTAATCTAGGGTGGGCATTCGAGAGGAGGATATGTGTGAATAGGCGGCCGGTTGATCTGTAGCCATCCTTCCATTGAGGATGCGCAGGCCGAGATGGTTCAGTTTTGTTGCCAGCTTTATTCCATTCATATCCCTTCGCGGATACTGGGATTTTATCTCTGGAATTGCCCACATTGCATTATTTGGGAGGATTGGGTAGAATCGATTTCCATTAAATTTGCATTAAAATCACCCATTATCAGCCACAGGTCAGTTGGATAGAGAACTTCCAGGTTGTTCATTATTGGTAGTAACCTGCTCAAGGTGGACTCGCGCCTCGTTTTTGTTGGATGTAAATAGACGCAGCCAAGGATCATTTTTTGCTTTGGATTCCCCTTTGCCTGGCTCTCAATCTTCATGCTGATAAAGACATGGTCGCTGTCCCCACTATGGAGTATTTCAATCTGCCCACTTTTGTTCCAAGCCATTTTGTAAGAGCGTTCTCCTTTTTTTTTTGCTTTATTTAGTTTATTCAATTTCTTCTTATTGTTTCTGGATAGGTAGGTGCTTACTTTTTGGTCGTTATGTACCTTGGTAGCGGGCGTAAGGTGATTTGATAGGGTAGAGGGATGTGCTTCAGTATTGAGTTGCGTGGTTATTTTTGTGACATTCGGTGTTTGTGAACATAGATTGCCAGCAGAGACCGGAGGCGCGAAGGAGAGCTGTTCAGAAGCAGTATTTAATGTCAATTTAAGCGGAAAGTGTTCCAGTTTGGAACTGGAATAGTTGTTAGTAGGGCAGGATAGGCTGTTAGAGCATGGTTCTGATCGCCTTAGAGTTTCCAAGGTTCGAAGGTGAGTGGGGGGAATACTAAGACTCTGTGGTCTAGCTTGGGTCTTCAGCCTCAGGTCTTCTATTAGTGTGGACATTATTTCTGGTAGAGTTTCAAGTTTGTTCAATAAAGGCTCGCAAATGCAATTTTTATGGCCTTGATTTGGGTGTACAGTTACGTTTACAATTGGTTCCATGCTCAGATTCGCTTCGGGCGCATGATTTTGGTTCATGCTTGTTTGGGCTCTTCCAATAAGCGGATTTAGTTGATTCAGTTTTAAATCGATTCCAATTATGGAGTCGGCCACCAATTGTAGAATAGATATCTGGGTATCAAGTTTATCGGCGTGCATGTGGGCCGCACAGGTCATAGAGCTCAAGGCTCTGTTGGTGACTGACAGAAGTGCCTCAATTTTTAGCATTCCAGAATTGGGCTGGGATTGGGTGGCTCCGAGCCCAAGGTCTTTTGAGAGTGGGTTGTTTGCAATGGCAGAGCTGTGAGCCGAGGATAAATTGGTGGATGTATTCATTTGTTCATTTAGAAAGATTTTTTTTACTTAAGATAAAACTGTAATCTTTAATGTCAGCATTATAACTACTGCCGGTTGCTGGTAGCCCTTTTAGTGGAATTACTTTGATTGTCGCCAAGAGCAGATCGCTGTTTCTGGCGCGGGCGAAGTCTGGTACCCCACTAAGAAACGTAGTGGATGTCTGTGACGGAAGATCGAAACTGTGGATTTGAGAGGTCATTCAATGGACTCTTTAACAAATTTATCGCGTGTTTGCGTGCTAGGCCAGATTTCAATGGCGAGAGCCTTAATGCTTTAGTTGGGGGATGAACCGTAGAGACCCAGATTATAGAGTCATCTTTGCCACATGTTGAGTTCTTGGCATTAAAATTGCAGTTTCCATTCTCCCACTTGGGAGTTGGAGGCTCGTTCTTGGGTACTGGGAGGGAGGTTAAGCTCTGAGTAGGCGGCAAAACAAATGGAATTGGTGCAACCAAGGGGCATTGAGTTCCAAACAATTTATTTGTGCTTAGACGAGTTAGTTGGGGCTCTGGTGGTGGCAATGGAGGTAGTACATCATGGATCGGGTGCCTTGAGAAAGATTTTTCCAGTGCACTAGCAGAAACTGAGGTCTTGCGTTGAATGATTAATGCAGGGTAAAGGGATATCGAGTCGGGGTGAGCTGGCGATGCTGGTGGTTGTGGGGAGGCTTTCCATGGATACCCTGATGAAAATATGGGGCGGTTTGGTTTATTTTGCTGATCCGAAGAAAGTGCTCTCTGATGTCAGCAGTACTGTTGTTTTTAGTTTTTGGTGAGTACTGCAAGCGAGCTGGTTGCGGCTGGTTAAGTAACATTTTATCGTCCTTTAAACGTCCCAGTGAGGTCTTTGAAGGTCTCGCGACCACCTCTTCCGCTTGCTCCGAGTGCAGTTGGCGAGGGGGTGATTGGGGGCTCCTACCAGTCTCTTGTGGATATAGCAGTTTAGACTTTGGCGCGTGGCGGACTTATGAGGACGGTTAGTATTTAGTGGTTGAAAGCTACTCCTAGTGCGCATTGTGGTGAAATAATGGGTAAGCGAGGTGGCGGGAAACCAATGTCACTTCAGAAAAAATGGTTGCGAAGTGATTAAAGAATAAGGTGATAGTTGAGGTGTAATTGTCAACCGCAGTTTTTGCAGAATCTTGAAGACTCTGGTGCACTGTGTTCAAAAAGGCGCTTTTTTGGCACATTAGTCACTTCAAAAGAGGCTTTTGTCAACCGCAGTTTTTCAGAATCTTGAAAGTCTCTGATGTGCTGCGTTTAAAAAGGTGCTTTTTTGGCACTTTGGTCACTTCAGAGGAGACTTTTGGCAAGGATACCCTGGCAAACCTCCTCAAGAGTAAAGACCACATTAGCTCTCCCCAGCGTGAGGCATGTCTGACCCATCCCACCACACGGAAGCCTAACATTATAAAAACCCTTAAAATGTTCCACCCACTGCTGCTCCAAAATATGATGGCACAAGGCAGGCCTGAAGACTCAGTAAAACAGGGCTTGTAAATCTCCCGCCAGAAGAGAGTACTGTCTTTCAATTCACCAGCCTGCGCTAGATCCTTCCAGGCCACCGTACGTAATGTGGGGCATATTTACAAGCCACTTGTGCTGCCGGTACGTCACCTTTCCCATTTTAAAAGTGACGCACATGTGGTGCAAGGCACTTGTAAATAAGCCCCTGTGTGTTTGCAATTCTTGAGAGCCGTCTTGTAATCTTTCTGGCATTTAGCAACAAACTCCTTATTTTTAGTGGCTTCCAAAAGGCGGAGACACTTAGAGCAAACTTGGTCAACCCGTCCAGGGAGATCAGATTTACACTTAACCGCTGGAACGGTGAGCAAGGGCGAGACCTCCTGTGTGATCCTTGGCAATGCATTTAAAATCTCCACATATCCGAGACAACCACATCACTAAAAATCTCCTGCCGACACTCAGTAAAGAGTGACATGTTCAATGCCTTGTGGTCCACAAGCCTGCCTTGATCAGAAACGGGAGGCCCACCCTGTATCGCTAGTGCTGGCTTAATCCAGTCCCTAAATCCCCAATAAATAATGAAAAGGGGTTGAGATCACTGAAAGGGCTATGCGTTATGTTACAACTTGAGTTGAACACAGCACTGCCTTTGGGTGTATGTGCAGCATGGAGTCCCTCCGCAATCATGCATCTTGAGCTCACATCGCCAGGATCTAGAGGACTAACACACAGATGAAAGTTAAAGTCAAAGGGCCCGATTCACAGAATGAACTTAAGACTCAATCCTAAACCTACTACTATTTTGGTATTCACAGAATGCACTTACTACTTGTGGCATTCACAGAATGAACTTACTACATTTGGTATTCACAGAAGTTAGGATTAAGACTGACTTAACACAGACTTAAGACAAAATCCTAACTTAAGTCTGTCTTAAGTTTGTCTTAAGTCTATCTTAAGTTTGTCTTAAGACAAACTTAAGACAAAATCCTAACTTCTGTGAATACCAAAAGTAGTAAGTTTATTCTGTGAATACCAAAAGTAGTAAGTTTATTCTGTGAATACCAAAAGTAGTACATGCATTCTGTGAATGGCAAAAGTAGTAAGTGCATTCTGTGAATACCAAAATAGTAGTAAGTTTAGGATTGAGTCTTAAGTTAATTCGGTGAATCGGGCCCACCGACTAGCACACGCCTTTCCCGCCCCATGCCCGCTCCTCCAAAGAGTTAATGGCCGAACATAAGCTACGAAGATTCGATATCTCACATGACGATGGCTTTGCGTTCTAATAGTTCATCAGGACAATGGGTGTACAGCCCGGAACATGCAGATGGAGGTCCTGAAACAGGTGTGAATCAAGCTTTAAGAATTAGATATAACCTCAGAGGTCCAAAGTCACAAAAATGACTAACCCTCCCTTTGGCCTCCCAAATACAGACGCCACTGCTGGAACAAAATACGTTTTATATCCTTCGAGGAAGAAAGAATGACCTACTTCCCAAGTTTCCAGTAGACATGGTATGTCTTAACAAACTGCACCCAGAGGTTATCATTGAACGTTGCTGACAAACCCACAATGTTAAAAGACAACAACCCCAAGTCATCAGCATTACAGGAATGCATATGCTGATCAGGGGCCAAGGGCGCAACCAATGCGAGGGATTTCTCCACTTTAGGGAGTCTGTCACAGGACTCGAGATGGTTCAAGGGCACACATCTGTTTTTCAAAAGCAGAGGGACAGGGACCACTGAGCACGGTATAGAACGACCAAGACGCGTTCGACCACCTTTTGTTAAAATCCACGAGGTATAACATGCAATATCCGGCTTATAAAAATACCCAAGAGGGAGCGCCTTGATGGCCGTCGGTTTGGGTGACTTATGAAGACCAACCGTGCTTAAGATGCACACTCCTATATGGGGATTGTTAAAATTAGCCACTATGCAGTCCCCTGCCCATCTCTTGACATCTGCTACTAGCCATCCCACCCTCCAAACCATAATGATAGAATTATGAATGTCATACATTTCCATGCCTAGGTTGGCATGAGCCCTGAACTAATGTTCTCCAAATAATTCTGGCATTGGGCTATTAAGAAGAAGGACATTCCCTAGTGCTATCACATATGGGGCACATCTGGGGGTACTAACATCACCACCCCAGGTTGGGGGCAGAAGTTTGAGTGACGTCAGAGGGGCATGAACCTGTCTGGTAGGGACCGCTGGTTCACTTTATATGAGACACAGCTGACAATGGCCTGAATGATTGCAACAATACCGCGGCATCATGCTCCTGGCTCACTTCCGGGCACTGAAGCCTTACTAGATGCGGGCCCACTCCAACCGGATGTCTCGAATATTATATAAGACAGCTACGGCTTTTAACTGAACCCCCAACTGTGCAATGCTCGACTCCATTCATTCCAATTTTGAGGAAATAGAATCTAACTGCAATATCTCTGTGCGACCGATGACCCCAGGCTCAACCTCCTGCCCCAAGCAGCCTGACCCGCAGGTTGGGGGCATGTGAAAGAGTCAGTCTGAACCCCAACAGTAGCAAAAATAACTTTTGATTTGGAAAGAACACTCCGCCTTCTGCGCTCACACCTCAGACTAATGATGGAGCTAGCAACAGTGTGAGACCCCCGGGCGCCACCCTCACTGATACCACACAAGGGTATTCCGAGGCACTCCCAATTTTGCCACTGTATGTGAACAGCCGACAAGGTACACGGGTCGAGAGATGTAGTTGGGGTCTCCCCATGGCTACATGCGGCAGGGGAAGTCAGAGTAAAATCCTCCCTTGTCATAGACTACCTTCTCTCTACTAATTCTGTCTCTTTTGATACCACATTCAAAGTCCGTGAAAGAGTAAAAGAAACGCGTCAATGGTCGTTTCCCAAGGAGTTGACCTGGAAGACTTAAGAGCAGAGGCACCCAACTTTCTGTTCCCCATCTTCGAACAATTTGGAGGATTTTGAAGCAATAACATCAAATCCTCCACCCATTTAAGGTTAAAAAAAAGCAACTGTCCCTCCAACAATAAATAGGATGTCATATAAGTCCAGCAAATGAGCACAAACTGTCCAAAAAGCCGCTTCGTCTTACTAGCCAGGTACACAGCCAAGCATACGGGAGGCACAGCAGGAAAACTCACAATCCCTGATAGAGAGGACCAGATCACGTCACACCGATATTTCCCACAGTATCAGGCCCCCTCAGGAAAGCATTGTTGGAAAATGAGGCAGCATCTGTGAGGCCTGCACACAACATGACTAAATTTGTCCTTCACTGGCAACCAAACACCCAACTGTAGCGCCTGACTCTCAGAGGGTAGCCATGCAGAGCAGTCTGAGGCTTACTCAAGGGATGTGGTGTGGGCTTGTAATAGCCATTTGCAGGTGCGCAAAAATAACACTCAATAATTATTGTCCAGTCCGTACTTTTTTTAAATAAAAGTAAGAGTACATTTATTAAACACACACACTACTCAATACTATGCACCAATTTACAAATATACATAAGCTGGTGGAATTACTCTGTGACATTGCATAACATCTCCACCACTCCCATGAGGGGGGTGGTCTAGTACCACCACTCCCCTGTATGCACATCATCTTGCCCCCAATGCAATTAGTTGAACATAACCTGGGGCGTGGGCCCTGTGCACTGGCACCATTCCAGTGGCGACTCACCCCATTACCTCAACAAGCAGTAAAAATGGGTACACCTGACTTGGTGACACATGACCCTGACTGAGCATGTCCTTCTGACCATAAAGTAAGCACCTCTATATCTTAAGGGCTAGCAGTCTGGAGTCATAACCTAAGTGCAGCAGCAAGAATACATGTTTAAGCACACTTTAGAATGACAGTACTCAGCACATTTGTGGATTATTAGAATGCATTGCAATTACAGCCCCTAAAGGCATCACAGATGAAATCACAGGATTATGCCTATACAGCCAGACACCCTAGCAGAAAAGCCTGGCTCTCAACTCAGCACTTCACTCCATTATGCACTTCTTAATGCACCCCCAGCTGTAGAGCGAATATGCTACTTACCAGTATGCATCTGTTCTTGGCATGTGGGGCTGCTGACATTCATATCTGTGCATAGATCGCCACCTAGTGTTGGGTCCGGATGATCGCACATTGTTGTCCTGGAAGAGTCTTCGAAGTATCATGAGATAGGTGGCTCCTCCCCTGGACTACAGTGAGCATGGGCATCGACTCCATCCTCAGATTGTTTTTAGCCATTGTGGTCAAGATGGAGTGAAACTACGTGAATGATGACCATGCTAAAAGTATGTGTGAATGCTGCAGCCGCTACATTCGCCGACGAGGAGGGCGGGCGATATGAATGTCAGCAGCCCCACATGCCAAGAACAGATGCATACTGGTAAGTAGCATATTCGGTTCGAGGCATGTGGGCTGCTGAATTCATATCTGTGCATAGAATACATAGCAGTCCCTCCATTAACGGCGGCCGCCCGTGCCAGCTGCAGCAGTTTGGAAAAGTGTTTTTAGAACAGCCTGCCCTACAGCTGCCTGCTGTTTGGAGTGCACATCAACACAGTAATGTTTTGTAAATGTGTGTGTGGTAGACCATGTGGCTGCTCTACATATGTCTTCCAAAGGAATATTTCCAAAGAAAGCCATGGAGGCCCCCAACTTTCGGGTGGAGTGGGCCCGCGGTGGAATGGTGAGAGTGCGCTTGGCTTTCTGATAGCAGATCTGAATACATTTAACGATCCACCTGGCTATACAAGCCTTGGAAATGGGGTTACCTTTGTGTTGTGGCGCAAAGGCAACAAATAGTTGTTTAGTCTTCCGAAAATCTTTGGTCCTATCAATGTAGTACATTAGGGCCCTTTTGACGTCAAGTGTGTGGAGCATTCTCTCCGCAAGTGACTCTGGATTTTGTAAGAACACAGGTAGTTCTATAGTCTGGTTGATATGGAACTGAGAAACTACCTTAGGAAGGCATTTAGGGTTAGTGCGAAGCACCACCCTGTTGGAATGAATCTGAATAAATGGCTCTTGGATAGTTAGTGCCTGGAGTTCACTAACTCGTCGTAGCGACGTAATTGCTATAAGGAGAGCCACTTTCCATGTCAAGAACTGAATCTCGCAGGAATGCAGTGGTTCAAAAGGGGAACCCATCAGCCTGGTGAGGACTACATTGAGGTTCCACTCGGGAGCTGGTGGCGTCCGCGGAGGAATGACTCGTTTGAGTCCTTCCAGAAAGGCTTCAATGGCAGGCACCCTGAAAAGTGAGAGGTGCTGTCTGTTTTGGAGATAAGCAGCCATTGCGGATAGATGTATACAAATGGAAGCATAGGCCAGATTACATTTGTACAGATGTAAGAGATAACAAATGATGTTTTTAATAGATGCATCCAGCGGGTTAATGTTGTGGTCTGCACAATAAATGACAAACCGCTTCCACTTCGCCGCATAGCATGCTCTGGTGGTGGGCTTCCTTGGCTCCCGGATGATGTCCATACAGTCAGGAGGTAAGTTGAGGTAGCCAAACTCTAAGACCTCAGGAGCCAGATCGCCAGGTTGAGCTGTTGCGGATTTGGATGCTGAATGTCGCCATGGCTCTGCGTCAAACGTCTGGGTGTGAGGCGCAGCCTTTGATGCGGTACCCCGGACAGTTCCAGAAACGTGGTGTACCATGGTTGGCGAGCCCACGTCGGAGCAACCAGGATGAGAGTCATCGAGTGGTGCTTCAGCTTGCGTGCCACCAGCGGTATTAGAGGTGCTGGGGGAAAAGCGTACGCAAATTTGCCTGACCAGTTCATCCATATCGCGTTGCCTTGCGACTGTGGGTGTGGAAACCTGGCGGCAAAGCTTCGGCATTTTGCGTTCTCCTTTGTGGCGAACAGGTCTATCTCTGGATGACCCCACCTTTGGAAGTACGGGTGGAGTACTGATGGATGTATCTCCCACTCGTGCATTTGGTGGCTGTACCTGCTGAGCAGGTCTGCCATCTGATTGTCCTTGCCTGGGAGGTGTTCTGCCATGAGGAAGATGTTTTTCTGAATGGCCCACTTCCACATGCTCTGAGCCAGATGAGACAACTGTGGAGAGTGTGTTCCTCCCTGTTTCTGAATGTAGTACATGGCCGTCATGTTGTCCGTCCGGATCAACACGACCTTGTTGCAGAGATGTACTTTGAAGGCTTTCATTGCTATGAAGATCGCCATCAGTTCTAGAACATTGATGTGCATCTTCCTTTGCTGTGGTGTCCATAGTCCCTGCACAGTGTAGTGGAGTACATGAGCTTCCCATCCCTGGAGAGAAGCGTCCGTCGTCAGAATGATCTGTGGCACAGGCTCTTGGAACGGTCGTCCCTTGCAAAAGGTTTTGTGGATTCCACCAATGCAGAGAGTTGTATGCACGACCGGTCACCAACACTAGGTCTTTCAATTGTCCGTGAGCCTGAGTCCACTGACGTGCTAAGCACTCCTGAAGCGGACGCATATGTAGTCTCGCGTGCGGGACTATGGAGATGCAGGAGGCCATCAGGCCTATCAACTGCATGAACACTCGCACTGGAAGTGAGTGTTGAGGTCTGAATTTTAGAGCGACTGAATGCTGCTGACCCTCATTGAATTTGGCTGTGCTGTGGATGCCAGAGTGTTTATCGTCGCACCCAGATACTGCCGTATGTGGGCGGGTTGCAGGTGGGACTTTGGGTAATTCAGTGAGAATCCCAGATCGTGAAGAAGGTGAATGGTGTGGGACATGTGGGCGGCACACTGCTGGGCTGACTTTGCCTGGATGAGCCAGTCGCCCAGATAAGGGTAGACGTGAATGTTTTGTCTCCTTAGGTGTGCCGCCACCGTCGCCAGGAATTTTGTAAACACCCTGGGTGCCGTGGTGACCCCGAAAGGTAGAACCTTGAACTGGTAATGTTGGTTTTGGATGGTGAATCTGAGGTATTTTTTGTGTGACGGGTGTAGCGGAATATTAAAAATACGCATCCTTCAGATCTAAAGTTGCGAGAAAATCCCCCTGACTGTGCAACGGTAGGACTTGCTGCAGGGTCAGCATGTGGAAGTGCTCCGATAGGATGTACTGATTGAGGGGTCTGAGGTCCAGTATGGGTCTGAGGGACCCGTCCTTTTTTGGTATTAAGAAGTACAGTGAGTAAACTCCTGTGCCTCTTTCTTTCAAAGGCACGAGCTCGATTGCCCCTTTTTGCAGCATGACGAGGACCTCCTGCTGCAATAAGTGCAAATGCTCGGCGGACATAGGATGGTGTCTCCGTGGGTATGTTGGGTGGAGTGGATGTTAACTCCAGACAATAACTGTACTGTATAAGCTGTGTGACCCACCTGTCTGTGGTGATGGACTTCCAGATCGGCAAGAACTGTTGAAGTCTCCCCCGACAGGTGTTGCGTGGTCGGGGGGCAGTGACAAGGCGTCACTGTTTGTTAGTGGCGGAGGATCTGGAGTTGTTGTTTTCACGACCTCTGCCTTTGGCGCTGTTTCTACGATATCCACCTCGACTCTGTTTGGTGTATGTGGTCTGCGTGCCGCCTTTATAGCACTGTGTGGTTTGGTAGAGCTGGCCTCTGGAAACACCTCTAGTGCTTGAGTGACGAAAAGAACCACCCCGGAACTGCTGGGACTGCAGAGCCCCCATGGACTTAGTTTCCGTGTCTTTTTTGATTTTCTCCAAGGTGGTGTCCACCTCTGGGCCAAATAGATGATCAGGGTTTACTGTCTGATTGAGAATGGTGGTCTGTATCTCTGGCTTGAACCCTGAGATTCTGAGCCAAGCAGGTCGTCTCAGCATGACACTAGTGCTAATAGATCTGGCCGCGGTGTCTGCCCTGTCTAGTGCACATTTAATAGAAGCATTTGATATGAGCTTCCCCTCTTGGATGAGCATCTCAGCTGCCTCTTTGTATTCATCTGGAAGGTGCTGTAACAGGGTCTCCAGTGTGTCGTAATGTGCCCTGTCATACCTGGCTAGAAGTGCTTGTGTATTTGAAATGCGCCAGATATTGCCCGCTTGAGCTGCCACCCTTTTCCCCGATGCCTCAAACACCTTAGATTCCTTATCTGGGGGAGGAGTATCACCCGTTGTTTGTGAATTAGCCCTCTTCTGGGCATTAGAAACAACAAGAGAGTCCAACGGCACCTGTCCCTTGATGTAAGTAGGGTCACCAGACGCCAGTTTATACTTCTTTTCAATTCTAGGGTTTATCACCCTGGCTCTCGTAGGCTCCTTAAAGATCTCCCCAGCATGCTTCAAGACACCCTTCAACATAGGCAGAGTCTTGACAGTCCTCTCTGAGACGGAAAAGGTGTCAAAAAGAAAGTCCACTTCAATGGGGTCAGCATGGAGCTGGACGTCATGATTCTTTGCTGCCCTTTTAATGAGGGCATTACACGCAGCTGAATCCTCTGTAGGAGACGTTTTTGCAGCATAGATCTGAGTGTCTGGAGTAGAGAGAGGATCACCTGGGTCAGCAGCAGCTGCCCAGGGTTCATTGGTATCATCTGGCTCAGTGTAGGCAGGATAGCTGTATTCATCATCATCACCTTCCCCAGTGTCCACATCTGAATAAGTGGGTGAGACATCATGGCCATGTGGAGAAACCGGTTCCACAAGAACAGGGGTCGAAGTGGAATCCTTTTTCTTCTTTAATGGAATTTATTAGGACTCCATTGGCTGTTCCGGGGCAATTTTCCGCTTCTGAAGGGAAAGTCTGCCTGTTTCGGCATCGATAAATTGTTCTTGTTCTTCCAACGAGGATTGTCGATGCTTTAAGGCCGGGACCACTGTCGTTGACTTCGGCACCGAGGACACCTTCTCGGGCACGTTGGTGGCCATTCTAGGGGCGAAAGCCTTCAGCGCCACTTTCGGCGGAACGTGAAGTGAATGGGCGTCGACGCCTTCTGAGGTTTATTGACAGGCTTCGAAGGTGGAGGATCTTTTGGCCCGACACTCGAGGCCTTGTACTTGATGCGCTTTAGGGAGTACGCAACTTGCTTGGAGAAAGCGGCGACAGCTGCGTCGACTCGACGGAATCCTTCGAGGCACCACTAGACGTGGACTCGTGGGTCGGTCCGCTCTTGGCCTTGTCTTGTCGACGCGGACTCTCGGGAACCTTCGGATCACTGAGCCCTTTGTTGGTGTCGACCGTCTTCGGCGCCAATTTGTTCGGCTCGACAGCCTTGACCTTTGTCTTCGGCGTGCCAGACTTCGTCTCGACGCCCTTGAGCTGTTTCTTCGGGTCGATAATGCCCTTTTGCTTCGTTGGTGCCGACAGGTCCGAGGGCTTTGAGCCGACCAAAGCAATACGCACTTTTGGTTTCGATGGGGGCACCAGTGCTTTCACTTGCGTCAAGACCGGTGTATTCACTTTCGGTTTCGATTTCGCAGGGTGCGGCTTCTTAGCAATGTCCGTAGCCGAGCCTGAAGGTGGGGCCGAAGAACTTACTGGAAGATCTTGGGTAAGGCCTAATGGCGATCCCTCGACCTGAGCCTTCTGAAGCGTTTCGGCCCCAATGTCAGTTTGAGTTAGCTCCTCGCTCGAGCTATCTTCCATGGCCCCAAAGGCCCCGTCGTCGTCTCCTACCTCGTCGACTACTTCTTCCGCATCGAGCATTTCAACATCCGCGTCGTAGTTGGAGTCGACCTCAGACGCGGGATTCAACAGGTTCTCACAAACTTCCCGGTCAGCACCTTCATCATCCCCGGCATCGAATATGTCCATAAGCGCCGGTGCAGTCTGCTGGGCCTCCAGGCTCGCAGCGCGCCGATGCAGAAGAGTCTTCTTGGATCGAAAACGGGAACAAGCCATGCAGCTGGCTTCATCATGATCCGGCGACAGACACTTGCTGCACACCAGGTGGACGTCGATGTGGGGATAGTTTGAGTTGCACACGGGACATCTCTTGAACGGACTCCGTTCCATGATGGTCCGTCGATAAGGTCTCTGGCGTTGACTGAGCCTTCAGCATCGAAAGCACGCGGCTCTCTGGAATCCGGCTCGGAACTGAGCTGACTATACCGACGAAAAGCTAAAGGCCTTTTGGCCTTAAGAAAGTTTTATATCGATTCCGACTAGAGTGAATCAATATACATCCGAACCCAATGGTGGAAAAAAACAATCTGAGGATGGAGTCGATGCCCATGCACACTATAGTCCAGGGGAGGAGCCACCTATCTCGTGATACTTCGAAGACTCTTCCAGGACAACAATGTGCGATCATCTGGACCCAACACTAGGCGGCGATCTATGCACAGATATAAATTCAGCAGCCCACATGCCTCGAACCAAAAGTTCCAGCCTAGGAGGTGATGCAATCTTGGCTGAGCCCTTGAGGGGTTGTTTCTTTTAGGACCCCTAGAGTGGGACTCTTCTCTTCTGCTAGGGGGAAACTGCACTTCTCCTGCAGCTGCCCCCAAGCCCTTTTCTTAATAGAGGGTGACACCCCTCCTCTGGGGGGCCACCAGGCACCAAACAATAACTCCCCCCTGCCTTGCAAGGCATTATGGGGTGCTTCAGACTCCTTCGTATGAATATTTTATTAGCGGCTCTCCCGCTGTGCGGGGAGATCCGTGATGTGGGCCTCCGCCTGTTTCTTGAGCCTTGGTTGGGGGGCCCGGTCCCACTCGGATCCCCAGGTGAGAGTAGGCAGCTTGGGGAGCCCACCCCCGGCCACTCCTTCTCTTTTCCGGAGCCAGGTCCCATCCGGGCCCCTCGCACCCCTTGTGGTCTTCCTCGAGGGCCCCGGTCCTACCCCCGGACCCCCGCATGGCCATTGGTTAGAGGGCAGCCCAGGGAGCTCACCCCGGCTGCCCCCGTCGGCTCCCCGCCCGGCCAGCACTCTTCTGTGCTGCTGCGGGAGCCAGCTCCTGTCTTTGGGTCTGCCCGCTCTGGCGCAGTGGCCTGGACAAGCCCGGGGGACACCAGTAAAATCCCCATGCAGTCTTACATCCTGAGTTCACTGTGGATGAGCCTCAACTTATGAGGCTCCCACACAGTAAAAGCACAACAATTAGGTGCTCAAAAAGCAAAAAGTCCGGGAGGCCCATAGTGTCAGAACCACCTTCTAACAAGCACAGGCAGCAACTGCGCCTCCTGGGGCATTGCGGGGTGGATGCTGAAGTCCACAAGGGTCCTTCGAGGCTCTGAGGGTTGGTCCCCCACACAGGATACCACAACAATGTCTTGTGCTGCGGGGAGTCAAAATCTCTTATGTGCACAATGATGTTGGAGGCCCTGCCCCCTCAAGAAAGCACAAACAGCAACCACGCCCCGTGGAGCGTTGTGAGCTGGATGCTAAAGTCCACAAGTGTCCTTGGAGGCTCCGAGAGTCAGACCCCACACAAGATACCATAGCAATGTCCACATGGTCACTTTATTAATGCACCTCAAGTGGGTCAAGCACAGGACATGCATGCATTCCAAAATATGGTGGCTACAGACAGAATGATTCAGCTGGGATCATTTCGGGGTATACTGAGGGAGAGGGTTGGAAATGGTTTTCTTAAAAAAGCAGGATCCACAGGGAAGCAGTACTTACATAGGGGACTCTTAAAGTTTTGGTGTTCAGAATGTAGTTTGAATCCATTTACAGCATGAGGAGTGTTCTAAATTAGGAATTTACTTACCCAGAGAAGACTACTGCCACTTTAAAAAAAAAGATGTAAAATGGGGACGATGGTCTAGATCTGGCACAAACAAAAGTGAAGTGTTGGAACTGGCCCTTCTTGCAGGGTCATCCCCTAACTTTTTGCTTTTTCCTCCCTAATTTTTCCTGACCCGTGGCTGTTGGCAATAGGGCTCTGCGCACTTTACCACTGCTGATCAGTGCTAAAGTGCATATGCTCTCTGTGTAAATTGTTATTCTGATTGGATATACATGTTTGGCATATTTGTATCACCATGAAGTCCCTAGTAAAGTGCACTGGGTGTGCCAGGGCTGGTGATGACAAATGCTACTAGTGGGCCTGCAGCACTGATTGTGCCACCCACAGGAGTAGCTCTAAAATGGTGTCTCAGGCCTGCCACTGCAGTGCCTACGGGCAGTTTAGAACTACCATGTCCTCCTGGCCAGTGTCCCCACTGACCAGGCCTAACCCTTCCCTTTTCGTGCACATCAGTCACCCCTATGGAAGGCCCAAGGTACCCCCCTGGGCAGGGTGCAGTGTATGTGAAAGGTAGAGCATGTACTAGTGCAGGTGACATGCTCTGGTAGTGAATTACAGCCATTTTCGTTTTTCACTATTGTAAGGCTATCTTGCTCCATAGGTAAACATGGGGGATGCTGGCTACAGTGGTTAACAGCATTTCTTCCCATAGGAACAAGATAGGACATAAGTATCTAGTATCCCTGAACTCAGAATTTAATAACACATCTTTTAGGAAAGGTGGTTTTTAAATCCTGTGTTTGAGAACAGCACTTTTAGAAAGTTGCTGTTCTCTTGTCTGACCCTTCTGTTTGCCTGGGCCTGTTTGTGTATTGACTGTCTGGTTTGTGAGTGACAGGGGCTGGGGAATTCCCCCAGAGGCTGGATGAGTCAGCACTAGGCTGAATGAATGCAATTGCAACCTGAGTGGTGGGAGGAGTTAGCACCTGGGCTGAATAGGGCTGTGCCTGCCTGCCACAATGCTGGCTCCACCTCCTGCTGGGCGGCTGAGGACCCTGCCCCTCACTCTGAAAGGAAAGATGCAGCCAGCAAAACAAAGTGCTCAGGATCCACCCAGAACTGGTTCAGACCGGGCTCAGGGCCCACATGCACAGAGAGAACAAAGACTTTAGGGGTATAAGTACAGGACCCCTGACAACAGAAAATTAGATCATCCTGGAATCAAGAAAGAACCTCTGCCAAGGAGAAAGCTGACTCTGAAGAAGGAAGACTGTCCTGCTGTTGCTCTGCTGGACTGACCTGCTGTTGCTTTGCTGCCAAGGAGAGGGCAAGGACTTTGCTGTGAGCTGTGTCCCCTGTCTTGAAGGAATCTCCAAGGGCCTGAGAAGAGCTGGCTCCCTGTTTTTGAAGTCCCAGGAACAAAAGGTCTTCACCCCCAGTCTCCCTGAACTCTGCTGAGAGAGTTCTGTCTTTCCTGGAGTGCTTGATCCAGTTGTGGGGCCTCTGGAAGTTGAACCTGAGCTGGGAAGCTTGAAACTAAGCTTGAGAGACTTTTTGAAGCTGAAAAGGGTCGCATCGCTTGCTTGCGGAGCGCATGCCCGACAGTGCGAGAAGTTTTCCGCCGCTACGAAGGTAGAGATCGGCGCAGCGCCTGACGCCGCTGCCAGAGCCGTCGCATCCTTCGTTTGCGGGACGCACCAGACCGGTGCGGGAGAATCGAACATAGCTGCGAGTGTCGTCACAGAGCCTGTCGTCGCTGGGTGAGATCGCCGCACCGCTTGCTTGCGGACCGCATCACGTCGCTGCGAACATCGTCGCAGAACCATCGCATCGAGGAGCTGCGAGAGAGAGGATCACCACTGGACCGCGCATCGTCGCCCCGGAGATCGTCGCAGCCCCTACGAGATCATCGCATCGTGCCTTTGCGAGAACAGACTTCCTACAGAACCTACGCACCGGAATCCACGCAAGCGGCCTTCCTCCCCATACAGACCGGATTCGTCACAACACGCCCGCTGCTGCAGCGGGGCTGTCGCATCGCCTCCCCAGGGTCTCAGGAGTAACGCATCGCTTGTTTCCACCGCACCAGCTTCCTGTTTGTGGAACTTTGTTGCATCTAAAAGGTACTGTGAGTAAAGGTGACGCAACTGTGAACTTTTCACGCATCTGTGGATTATTTTAACGCAACTTAAAGAACTTTGATTACAACCTGAAGAACTCTTTTGAAACCATATTCTTGAACTGTGTATGTTGGATTTTTGTCGTTTTGGTCTTGTGTAGTTTAGAATAAATATCTTTATTTTCCTAAACTGTTGTGGAATCGGTTTGTGGTGTTTTCACTGTGTTACTGTGAGTGTTGGTACAAATACTTTACGCATTGCCTCTGGTTAGCCTAGACTGCTCAGGCCAAGCTACCTAGAGGGCGAGCAGGGGTTATCTAAGAGGGTTATCTCCTTGCCCTGACTAGAAGCAAGGGTCCCTATTTGGACAGTGGTACCTACCTCTGCCAACTAGAGACCCTCAGTTCTAACATGAAGTATGTGAAGATAGTAGAACAACTTAGGCTATTTCACTACTGCAAGTTCATAGATAAGCTGGTGAGAGTGTTTGTTATCTGTTCCTATGTTAATACAGGCAAAGGCAATTATAGACCAGTAGTAAACTTGCAATAAATAGATAAATGACACACTAGTGAATTACTACATACACCTGTACACGTGTGATCTCAGACCCTAACCAGTTACACAGGAAGGTTATGTCCAATCAGAGAACCCGGCCAAATTAACAAGGTCACAGGTAGAAGGACTGGATGCCCCACTTTCAGTAGTGAAATTAAGAAATGCAATTAGAGATTACCAAGCCCCATACTAGGAGTGAGATGCTCCTTGCAGGATCAGTGGATGCTGAAATTGCTGGTGGTGTAACAGGAGGAGGGCATATGTAGAAGTTTACCTCTTACCACTAAGTAAGCAATAGTAGTAGCCTTCTGCCAAATAATGGGGACATTCTCAATGTAAAGTTTTTATCAACTTTTGTCTATGTTTAGTCCATGTTCAAAATAAAAAGATATTGGGCAAGGTCCTGGTTTACAGCATCTCAAAGGTAATGCCTCGTCTGGTATACCTGGATCATACTATGTTTGCCCTAAATAGACTATTCCATATGCTGCTCAGCTCATAAGGCCTAGCACCAAATCTGGCTGTGATATGGAACAGGCTTTTGATATATTGAGCTTGGACTACTTCTTTACAGTTTTGGAGGAAATGAATTTTGGTACGAAAGTAGTTGATTGTTTGGGGTTGGCAGTAATAATAACATTAACTTGTCAGGCTGAGACCAAAAAGTCACTAATTTATCCTGAGTTTAACCTCTTGGTAGCTATGGCACGGAAGAGATTTTTTTTTTTTAATTTATTTTGTGTTCTATAGAGCGCAAACATGACCCGTGGGGTATCATAGCGCTTTACACAGTATACATTGTTGAACTAGCTAAAGGTTTAAAGTGCAGAGACAAACAAGATCAACATGTATGGTTGGAATCACCGTCAGAGTCAGAAACAAAAACAAAGGTTCCATATGTTCTCGTCGTGGGCAGTTGGTGATATGGGAAAGCAGTAGTCATAGAGTAGTCCCGCACAATGAGGTGGTTGTGGTCAGGCCTTAGGCGTGTAATTTACCCATGAGGAAGGTTTTTGTCTCATTTTTGAAGCGTGCTAGAAGAGGGATTTTCCTGATGGAAGGTGGGAGAGTTCCAAATTCTTGGTGCTACTCCGGTGAACGCCCTGTTGTAGGTTATTTTTTTTTTTTAAAGAAGGCAGGTTGGAGCAGGAGGTTTCTAGGAGGTCCTGCTTTCCCCTGATATCACTAATTTCTGTGCCAGATAAGCAGGGGAGTTTGTGTATAGAGCCTTGTGTAAAGTGCATGCCAGTTTCAGCTGAATTTTGGCCTCTAGGGGGAGCCAGTTCAGTGCTTTCATGTGTGGAGAGATGTGGTCAAACATCCTGGTACCTGCAAGTAGTCTGGCGGCCGCATTGAGGCAGGCTTTTAGAGGCGCTAAGGAGATCTTAGGTAATCCTGTGAGGGTGGAACAGCTGTATTCCAGTCTGGAGATGACAAGTGCTTGCACTGCCATTTTTAAGTCTGGTGTGTCGATGAAAGGTTTCATCTTCCAAAGGTAGCTCACGTGGAATTTGGCTGCTTTGGCCATCGAGTTAATGTGATCTCTCATATTGGAGGTTACTGTCGAGGATTATGCCCAGAGATTCACAATGGTCGGTGGGCAATTCAGGGGTGTGATGGCCTTAATCCACATCTGAATCTCCGGGTTGGCTTTTGATGCGGAGATTTGGAGAAATTCAGTTTTCGTTGCATTCAGTTTGAGTTGGTTATTGGCTAGCCATTGGACAGGTAGTTTCAGGGTCTTGTTCAGGAGTGGATCTCGTTGAGCGAAGAGATGTTGATGTATATTTGAGTGTCGTAGGAGATGTTGGCGGAACGGAGAACTGCGGTGTGTGGCTATAGGTAAAGGTTAAAGAGGGTAGGGGACAGGGTTGAACCCTGGGGGACTCAGACTGTGACTAGGGTGGGAACTGATAGTTTGCCGTTAATGAGGAATCTCTGAGAGCGGTTGTGGAGGAAGGACCTGAACCATTCTAGTACCACGCCATCCAGACCCATCCTGAGTTTGAGGTGTTCAAGTAGTTTTTCATGGTTGACCGTATCGAAGGCGGAGGATAGATCAAGGAGGATTAGAAGGCAGGTTTTGCCTTGGTCTAGGGCTTGGAGGGCATCGTCCACGATGTGGAGCATAGCAGTTTCGGTGCTGTGCCCTGGTCTGAATCCAGATTGGAAGTCATCGAGTAGGTGGAAGTTTTCGATGTGCTGGCTTAGTTGCTGTTGAACACACTTCTCCAATACTTTGGCTAGTAGCGGGATATTGGAGAATGAATGAATTAGGTTTTTGTATAGCGCAACTGCCACCCTAGGGGTATCCTGGCGCTCAGACTTAAATAGACCAACCTAGACACAGACCGGGTCAACAGTGGGGGCAGACTTAAGGATCAATCCTAGGAAAGAGCCAGGTTTTCAGGCTCTTTCTAAACTCGGCCAAAGAATTGGCTTGTCTGATATTCTGGGGCAGCTCATTCCATAAATGGGTGGCTGCCATACTAAAGGCCCTCCCCCCCATCCTAGAGCGCCGGAATCTGGTGGTCGTCAGCAGATTTGTGCTAGAGCGGAGCTGCCTTTTGGGATTATACCAGGTAAACTTCTCTTCCAGTGGGACAGGACCCAAGTTGTGTACCGCTCTGTAGACAATGCAGAGTGATTTAAAGTGTACCCTTTCTTTAATAGGCAACCAATGAAGGTCTCTCAAAGCCAGCATTGTCGAAGACCTGCGTTGCCTGTTTAACACCATCTTTGCCGCCAGAGACTGGAATCTCTGCAACCCCTGGAAGTTGTATTGTGGTGCTCCCAAATACAGGGAATTGCAGGTAGGTCTGAAATTGTCAGGGGAGGCTGGGTCCAGTGAAGGCTTTTTCAAGATGGGGAGGACTTGGCCGGCTTTCAAAGGGTCCGGGATCAAGCCCTGTTGGAGAGAGGCATTGATAATTGTAGTCCAGCAAGGAACGATGGATTGGGAGGCAGCGGCGAGCCAGTTGGAAGGTAGAGGGTCATTGAAGTGGTTGTTTGGTTTTAAGGTAGAGAGGATTTTTGAGATGGAGAGCCCGCAGTAGGGGAGCCCGCAGCTCCCCTACAAATCCATGGTACAATGAGACGCTCAAAACCATGCGGAAGGAATGCAAAAAAGCTGAACGTGGATGGAGAAAAAACTATCTGGATAGCGATAAAGTCCTCTACCTATTAAAACTACGAATGTATCACAAAGCGATTCGCACCACCCGCGCCTCCTTTTATGCAAAGGAAATCAAATTAAGCTCTAACCCCACCAAAACGATCTTCAAACTCGTTCAAAACCTCCAAAATGCTTCCAACCCAGTCTCCTGCATTACCTCTTCGAAACAGTGCGAAGACCTTGCCACCTTTTTCATTGAAAAAGTGAGGAAGATCTACATCACTTTTCCACAAGATGAGCCTGCTTCACTAAATACTCTCAACCCTGCGGTTGGTATGTCTAGACTGTCAAGAATACCTGACATATCCCTCGACGACCTTGCTACACTGTGCAGACAGGTTAAGTCTGGCTCCCCCACAGATCCCATGAGACCAGCCAAATTCTTGGACTCACTTGATTTCTTTCTCCCCCCCCCTTGCCAGCCTACTCAATCTTTCTTTTTCCTCAGCTATGGTCCCCACCTGTTGGAAACTAGCATGGGTCTCCCCTATCATTAAAAAGCCCACACTGGATCCCACAAAGCCAGAAAACTTCAGACCCATTTCGCTGCTCCCATGGGCGTCTAAACTGGCAGAAGCCCATGTGAATAAAGTACTATCCCATCACATGGTGCAAAATAACGTCCTGGACCAATCCCAAAATGGTTTCAGACCAGGTCACAGCACTGAGTCTGCCCTGTTGACCACCACTGAACACCTCCGGGGCGTTCTGGACGCCGGTCAAAGTGCCGCGCTGATCCTGCTGGATCTCAGCGCGGCCTTTGACACGGTCTCACACAATATCCTGCTGAAACGACTTGAGGCCATAGGGATCGATGAGCTCGCCCTTGAGTGGTTCCGGTCCTTCCTGAAGGACAGGTCCTTTCGAGTTTCAGCCCCACCATACATCTCCCAACCCCATTCCATCGAACAGGGAGTCCCTCAGGGCTCGGCGCTAAGTCCATCCCTTTTTAACCTTTACGTCCAGCCTCTTGCAGTAGTGGCAAAAGAGTGGGACCTCACGCTGGTGTCGTACGCCGACGACACACAGCTGGTCATCACTCTCTCTGAGGGCCCATCAACTTCGGCTGCTAAATTCAGGGATGGCTTAGCGGCAGTTGCGCAGTGGATGACGCGCAACTGCCTTCAACTGAACGCTGGGAAAACTGAGGTGCTTCTCCTCGGAAAAAACCCCGGTCACTGGAGTGATCATTGGTGGCCCTCTCTGCTTGGCCCCACTCCCGTGCCAAAAAATGTTGTGAAGAACCTAGGCGTCTGGCTGGACTCCTCACTCAACTTCCAGTCCCACACAAAGAAAGTGGCAGCTACGTGTGTGGGTCTACTGAGGAGTCTCAGTCCGATACTCGGTTTCTTCGACTCCAGAACTCGCCAACTTATCATCCAATCCATCATCCTTGCTCGGCTGGACTATGCCAATGTTCTATTCTTAGGGGCGAATAAAACAGAACTAGCACGGTTGCAACAAGTTCAGAACTCGGCCGCCATGGCTGTGGTTGGCCTTCCGCGCAGGTGCTCTGCCAGAGCCACCATCCGGAAATTACACTGGCTGCCAATTGAATCCCGAATTCAATTCAAAACTCTCACCACTGCATTCAAAATTCTTAATTCAGACGGCCCTGAACTCCTACGCCCGCTTCTAGTACCCTACACTCCCCAGCGCACCTTGCGCTCGCTGGGACAGCACCTGGTGACGGTCCCTCGAACCAAGCTCTGCAGAATGGGCGGCCGCTCTTTCAAAGTTTTAGGGGCAAAACTTTGGAACTCCCTGCCTCTGCATATCCGCACCCTGACCAACCTGACTACCTTTCAAAAGGAACTTAAAACCCACCTTTTCTCCGTCACCTAATTCTTCTGCGGTTTTCCCCCTCCCCTCAGGTACTGTTTAGGTTCAGCGCCGGGACGCTCCGTTGCTGGGGCAGCTGTTTTGCGCTTTAACAAATTGTTAACAATAACATTAACATTATAGTATTCAAAGTCAGTCCAGCGGGCTTAGTTTTTAGGAGAGGCCAGGATGGTAGGAGCGGAAGAGTGTGGCAGGACAGGAGGGGGTTGGGGGCAGGTGGTGTTACTGAGTTCAATTCCTAATGCTGTGATTTTATCAGCGAAGAAGGAGGAGAATTCATCTGATGATATTAGCGATTTGGGGGATTCGTTCGGTGTTTTAGCCAGTTTATTAGATTGGAATTTGACCAGTTCAAAGAGCTTTTGGGGTCTATTCTTGGCATTCCCCAATTCCGATCTGAAGTATTCATTTTTGCAATTGATGATGTGCTTGTTGTAGGCATTTCTCGCCTGGCGCAGAAGTTTTTGATGCGCTGCGGAGGGGTGTTGTCTCCAGTTTCTTTCAGAATGACGTAGGGATCTCCTCTCCATGTTGAGGGAGCCAGTGAACCAAGGGTTTCTGTCTTTGATTTGTGTTCTTTCTAGTTTTCGAGGGGCAAGGTCGTCCAGAATGTATGAAATGGACGATGAGTAGTGCTCATGGAGATCGCTAACCTTGGTTATGTGCAAGGGGGGGTAGGTCAGATTTGCAGCGAGCCTCAAGTTTCATAAAGTCTAGGTTCTTAGTATATCTGGTCCAGCGTTTGGGAATCACCGGTTGAGACGAATTTGTCTTGCGGGTCCCGGGTAAAATGAAGGATATAGAGTGATGGTCCGACCAGTCACAGGGGTCTATGGAGATAAGCTTGACAGCAGAAACCTTAGAAATGATCCACTCAAGGATGGCTCCTTTTGAGTGGGTTGGCATAGAGCAGGCTTGGGTCAGGGCTTGGTCAGTTAGAAGATCTTTGATGGCATTGACGTAGGGATCTTTAACGTCATTCCAGTACAGGTTGAAATCACCCAGGAAGACACCTGTGGCATTCGAGGAAATCTTTGTTGTCATGATTTCCAGGAGGTGATCAGTGAAAGTGTTGATTGGACCTGGTGGGTGGTAAAAGATGTGCAAGTTACAAAGTTGTTACGAGTTCTGTGACAAGCAGGGAGGATCGGTAGATGCAGGCTATGCCTCCTCCTTTCTTATTGGAGTGTCTATCCAGTCTGGCTATGTTGTAGTTGGGTGGTACAAACTTAAGACAGACTTAAGTTAGGATTTTGTCTTAAGTCTGTCTTAAGACTACCTTAAGACAAAATCCTAACTTCTGTGAATACCAAAAGTAGTAAGTTCATTCTGTGAATGCCAAAAGTAGTAAGTTAATTCTGTGAATGCCAAAAGTAGTAAGTGCATTCTGTGAATACCAAAATAGTAGTAAGTTTAGGATTGAGTCTTAAGTTCATTCAGTGAATCGGGCCCATTGAGCAGAGAAACAAGATAAAGTGCGATCCAAGATATTAAGAATAAAGAGGGTGAGCTACAGAAGGCATCCATGGAGGACCCACACAGAGTGGGTGTTTTAGTAAGAGTTTAAAGGGGCTAGAAGCCACATTCAGGGCAAAAATATATAAAAAATCACTAGATAGGTGGAAGGCGAGCAAACGTCAACATTTTGCATATGGTGAGAAGTGTGGATCGATATTAGCCTGGAAAGTAAAAGCAGATAGGGCAAGAAACACGATACGGGAGCCGATTAGTGGCGAATCAGGTGACCTTCTGAATATTAATTCAGATATTTGTAAGGAGGCTTGTAGATATATGAACGTTTGTATAAAGAAGATATAACACCCAGTCAAGCAGATATAAAGGAGTGGCTTGGGTTAACAACCCTCCTTCGGCTATCTTCGGAGCAATCGAAAACCCTAGAAGGTGAGATCAAGGAGGGTGAGATAAGGGCGCAGTGCAATAAAATGGTTAAGGGAAAGGCAGCTGGGCCGGATGGTCTCCCTGTGGAAGTTTTTCTCTGTATTATAAATATTGTAACTCCTGTTCTACAGATCTTCTTCAATAAGACACATAGGTGGAAAAAAGGCCCCTAAATCCTGGCTAGGAGCTAAACTCACCATGATACAGAAACCTAATAAGGATCCAGATAGACTCTTATAGGCCGATCTCGTTATTGAATACATATTACAAGATTTTTCTGGTATTATTGCTTCTCGGGTGGCCAAAGCAATACATGAGGTCATCCACCCTAGCCAAAGAGGTTTTATTACCAGGAGGCAATTAAATGAGTTGACTTTCCAGTTATTAGGAGCAATTTTCTTGGCAGAGGCTCTGTAATTACCTCTGACAATAGAGGCAGTGGATGCAGCTAAAGCCTTTGATCAGGTACACTGACCCTATTTATGGGAGGCATTGCAAAGCTTTGGTTTTCCACTGAAAATGGTAACGGCGATCCAGACTCTATATCATAGCCCTAAAGCCAGAGTTTTAATAAATGGGAGGTTGTCAGACTGATTTGAAATCTTTAGAGGGACAAGACAGGGCTGCCCCCTTCCCTCCTCCTCATTCATGTATATATATTGAGCCTCTAGCTAATTTGACTGAGGCGGACATGCTATTTTTCGCTTTAAATCCCATACTTTTGAAGTTAGGTTAGGGCTCTATGCAGACGACCTGCTGTTATATACAAGCACTCAGCAAAAAAAAAATCCCAAATCTGATGAGGAAGGTGGAAGCTTTTGGCCACATTTCCGGGTATAAAGTGAACCCAGGTAAAATTCTGAACCCTTCTTAACTAATGGGATAAAAGTTCCAATGGATAACCTTGCCCACTTTTTCAACAGTTCATGTATACCCTACTGTAATCAACCTGACTGTCCACCTTACTCCTTAAGTCAAAGATGGAGACACCCTTCCTCTCTTGTGTGGAGCCCACGTGTCCATTCCAAGGTGTAGCCAAGGATATCAGCAGTGCCCTCCCCAGTGCCCTTCAAATTGGTTCTGGTGGGAGATTCCTTTCCGCTAGTTTCAGAGTCAGCATGGCTAGTGTAGGCCTGGGGAACAAAACTTTTCCCTTCCTCTCGTCTCACTTTACACGGAACTATGAATGGGCAACTTCACCTCAGTTTCTATCAACTTAATTAACTTCCTGGGCGCCCTGCAACTGTCCTTTCTGAACTGATAAGTCTCATATGCCCCATCCATCCATCCTGTCCTGGCCTAAGCCACTGTCCTGTTCTGGAAGCAGTTTTCACACCGCATTTTGGTCAAGAACTGGTTGGGCTGTTGCTGTCAGGCTAATGCAAATTAGGCTCCAGGAGCTCAGTGTTGGAAAAGGTGACTTTTTAAAGCGTACTTTTCCTAAATATTTAATAAAAATCAAACTTCAACAATGATTTGGATATTTTTTATTAAATATGAAAAAATAGACTATGAATGATTTCTCTAGCCATATCAAAAGTTTATAATCAAATGTTGACATTTTGTAGGATCCAGGTACTGCCCTGCCATTGAAAATAGCTTTTATAGCTAGTCACTGGGGGAACATGGCAGCTTCAATTTCGCACATATTCAACATTTAAATAGCAGCCAACCTACCTTGTTCCTTGGTCAATTTATGGGTGACTTATTACTGTTTAAAAGCAGGGTTTACCACCTGGTAAACCCTGTTGCTGCAGTCAGGCCATACATTGTAGGCCTGAAGCAATATTTTACTAGCTAACCCTGTACATGGTTCAATAGGTAGTGCAATCCACAGGAGGCATTTCACTTAAAGAAACAAGTGCATTTTCTACATCATATATTAGGGACTTATAGGCAAGCTAAATATGCAATCACAGGTGAGACAACTTAACTACATTTTAAAAAGGAGTACTCTTTTTTATAATGGGTAAAGAACACAGTTTTATTTCCAGCAAAAATGGGGTCCAGAAAATACTAAAAATTCTGGGTCGACCATAAGGAAAAGGAAGATTTACTTCAGTACAGATAGTCAAATGAATTATGCTATTATACATGGAAAAGACAGTCCAATCGAGAAGTGAAAAGACTCCGACTCCTGCCCAGTGAAGAGAGGAACTGATCTGGGATGCCCCCTTTTCCCTCTCCTCTTTGGTTTAGGGAATGTGATAATGCACAAAAATGGGGCCAGCAGAGAGATAAGGTGTCCTGGTTATACACTTTCAATATATTTGTATGCTTGTTGTTCACTTTTCTATGTTACAGATGCATTCAAAGATATCAGGGATGTGCTCAAATACTTAGATTTGGTGAACAGTCAGGCCTACAGGTCAAAGAAAATACATCTTTGTTAGAAATGGCGCTTTTTGCAGAGTCAACTCAAAACCTTTTGCCTTCCTCCTCCCATCTAGCTGAATTTGTTTTTGTTGGCTTCAGGAATCTGTTCACTTTATCACTGCATGTGCTCTATCCTCTAAACATGATAATATTGACTTAGTCCTAATTGGCTTACTTAATTTAGGTATACGTCCCTAGTAAAGTGCACTCCCTGTGCCCAGGACCTGTACATTCAATGCCGCCAGTGGGCCTGTAGCACTGATTGTGCCATCCACTTAAGAAGCCCTTCAAACATGTCTCTGGCCTGCCATTGCAGAGACTGTGTGCTCAATTTAGCCTGTCTTTTCAACCTAACATAATAATCATTTTGCCAGGTTCAAACAGCCCTTTTGACACATTTAAGTGACCCATAAAGTAGGCCCTGGATAACCCATGGGGGAGGGTGCAATGTGTTTAAAAAGCAGAATATGCACATTTAAGCTTTACATGTCCCGGAAGTGAAAATCACTTAAATTCATTTTTTATCACTTCAAAGCTTATATTTCTGATAGGATATTGAAAGTATAATTTCCAATTAGATATGAGTGGTTGAAGTTTGGTGTCTCTGGAAAACTCATGTTACAGAGCACTCACAGCTTCCCCATGTACCGTGTACTCAGTAGTGAAGTTGACTCTCACTCATATTATCCACAAAGCTGCAAATGCACTGTTATCGGGAGGAGGCAGGGATGTCAATTAAAATCACCGACCGTTATCACATAATAGTCTATCACTTTGCAGAAAATATTTTCCTAAATAATGCTGCATACCATCTACTACTTCAAGTTCCTGAGCACCAGCACAATTAATGTTGCAAATGGCACTTTCTGCAGGTTCATCCCCAAACGTTTTGCCGTCCTCCTCCCCTTTTTGCTGAACTCGTGTTTGTTGGCTTTAGGACTGCTGACCAGTACTAAAGTGCTTCAGCTCCCTCCACTAAACATGGTTTGAATGCCACATACCTAACTGGCATGTTTAATTTACTTGTAAGTACCTTATAGAGTGGACTACTGTTGGACTTGAGAGCCTTAGGGTGGTCTTCCCCAACATTTTGCCTGCCTCCCATTTTTCTGATGTTATTTTTGCTGGCTTTAGTGCTCTTACCACTTTACCACTGCTAAACAATGATTATGCCCTCTCCCTCAAACACGGTAATATTGGTTCATACCCAATAGGCATATTTAATTTACTTATAAGTCCCTCGTAAAGTCCACTACATGTGTTTGGGGTCTGAAAATTAAATGCTACTAGCGGGCTTGTAGCACTGATTGTGCACTTACATAAGTAGCCCCTTAACCTTTGTCTCAGGCCTGCCAACATGGGGCCTGTGTTTGCAGGTTACATCGACTTAGTTTTTATCTTACATTTTTAATTACTGTCAATCCTCATACTCCCCTTTTCTTACACATAAGTCACTCTTAAGGCAGGCCCTAAATAACCCTAAGGGCAGGGTGCAGTGTAAGTAAAAGGGAGGACATGTACTTTTATGGTTTGCATGTCCTAGCACAAACAACTAAATTAGTTTTTCCTTACCTTGAGGCCTGCTCCTCTCATTGGCTAACATTAGGAATTTCTTAATACACTTTTATGTCATAATTACTGATCAGAAAGGAGTGGTTATTTCTTATTATTATTTTTTTGTTATGGTAATGATAAATCCTCTTTGCTGGTAAAGCTAGATTCAGCATTACTCTTCTAGAAATGCCACTTTTAGAAAGTGGACATTTTTCTTCTCTTACAGCTCTGTGTGCCCTTCATCCCTTCGCCAACACACATCTGGGGTGGGTGACAGCTATACTTCGTGCATTCCCTTTAGACAGCCACAAACACCGGAAGGCTAGATGTCTCTGAGTACGCATCTACATATATCTGCATTTTGGTAGCTCTTCCTAGGCAGGAAAGGAGAGAATGGCAGACACTTACACTTCAATATGAAGTGGTCTGACCCACACAAAGGGCTGATTACCCCCTACTGATAGATTGAAGTGGAGAAGACTGTCTTTGGAGTCTTCCCCACTTTGAAGGCACATTTAAGTATAAGTACTGGGTCGCTGGCCCTACCACGGCAGTGCACTTCTCGACCTGTGAGCACTCTACCAGGAAGAAGAGATGTGGTGCTGCTAAAAGGACTGCAGGACCACTGCTTTGCTGAACACTGTCTTGCTGTTCTCTTGCCATGCTGATCTGCCCTGCTGCTTGCTGTTTGACTGACTGGGTAAGATGGACTGGACCAGCATCACTGGAACCCAAAGTGAATCCAAAGGCTAGCTTGCTTGCCTCTTGTTTCATTCACATTGCCTCTTAAGGCTACCTGCTCTGTGCCAAGCTACCAGAGGGTGAGCACAGGATAGCTAAGGTTGTGTAGTAACTTACCCAACTAGGATTGTGGTTCCTGCTTGGACAGGGTGCATACTCTTGCAATCAGAAACTCAATTTCTGACATATACCATGTACCCAGGGCCTGTCAGTTAAATGCTAACAGAAGGACCAGCAGCACTTATTGTTGCACCCCCCTAAGTAGCACTCTAAAACGTCACCTGCCTGAATTCAGTATTACACTGCCATGTGGACTTGGCATTCAAAACCCCTTGCCAAGCCTTAAACTTCCCTTTTATTAAATATAAGTCGCCTTTAAAGTAGGTTCTAGGTAGGGCATAGGGTAGGGTGCTGTGTAAGTGAAAGGTTGGACATATACTTTTAGGTTTTACATGACACAGAAGTGATAAACTCTAAAACTTTTTTTCACTACTGTGAGGCCCACCCCTATCAGAGGATAACATTGGGGATTCCTAATTCAAATTAGTAAGCTGTAGTTCCAAATTGAGAGGAGGCATGTTTAGTACCTATGGAACTGCAATTACAAATCCTCTTTAATGGTAAAGTCAGATTTTTCGTTATAAGTTTCAAAATTCCACTTTTATAAAGTTGCAACAAAAAATAACTTGATGGACAGAATGCTGAAGAACATCATACATTCAACCCAGTACAGAGATCTGGGTCTAAATCCATCATTTGTTTGCTCCCCATGCCATTTCAGTTTAGACCCAGCCATATGCAAATCAGTCCTGACCCTGCTCCCCATGGGAACTATCTCGAACTGCCAAGCCAGGTCCTCCCTGGACTGGAAACAAGCATCCTAGGACTGGTTTTGTGGGTTTTTTTTGCACTTTATAGGAAGCTGGCATTTTTTTAATTATGTGGGTCCGCAGCCTGTCCCCGATACACATCTCGGGAGGGTGACAGCTGGACTTTGTGTATTCCCCCTAGAGCCACACACAATGGGAGCTTAGGTGTGACTTGATCCTGGGAGTACGAGAGGGAAGAGCTGGATCCAGCCTCACTTACACCTGAATAGGCTATGTTCTGTCCCCACACAAAGGTCTGCAAACCCTCTGTAGTTAGCCAGCAGCTAGGGCTGGCAGGGCAGAGCATCTGTGCACCCGAAAGGCATACCTTTAAAAGTTTCTTCCTCACTTCAAAGGCACCACTGGGTTTAAGAACTGGACCACAGCAACCACCACTTCAGTACAGCTCTGCACATATGGGTACTCTTCCAGGAAGATGGACTGCTGTGCACTGAAGCACTGCTACTCTGCTGGACTGCACTTGCTGCACTCCTGCTTTGTTGTCCTTATCTGCTGCCTGCTGTCCTCTTGCCTGGGTGAGAAAGACTGGACTCGTGTCTCTTGACTCCAGAACCCAGAGTGACTTTAAGGTCTAGTTGGCTGGCCTCCAGATCCAAAGCCTCTGAGACATAACGGGCTTCCAACTTCTGCAGCTGGACTTTGTCAACTGTGGCGCTTATTTAGAAGCCCATTGGCCACCGGTGTGTCACTTTTATTGATGCACCGGCAGCGCAATTGGCTTCCCTAGATTTACAAGGGCATGTAAATTCACCCTGTGTGACTTTTCATGGCCTTGTAAATATTTTTCCCCTTCACGCATAACTATGTGAAAGGGGTATTCCATGGGTGTTGCTGTGGGTGTTCCCATGCAACATCCATGGAACGTGATGCATTCCCAGATTTACAACATTTTGTAAACTTGGGAATGCGTCAGCATCCTAGGCCTCCCAAGGGGAGGTGTAAGTAGGAACAACAAGGAGAAATAGTTTTATTTCTCCTAATTTTTTCCTCTTTCTGTGTGTGCTGCCTTTTGCAGCACGCGTAGAAAGAGGAAAAAACCTTTGGTGAAGGGTGTCCCTTCCTTCACAAAAACAATCATCCCCACATCACAGAAACCCGAGCAAAATGACGCAAGGATGTCTGTGCTGGGGCATGGCTGCTGTTTGTGCAGAGGCGCAGGGTATAAGGACCGGAATGCACCATATATTGTAGATACAGCACACTCCTGCCCTTTTATTTTGCGCCAAAATATTGTAAATGAGGCCCTGTGGGTCTACCCTGCCAAATGGTGCAACCCCAGTCCTGGATCCTTGGAATTGGGTTTAAGATGCTTGCCAGCAGAACCCACACTTTTTTGCTGCTGAGAGTTGCATTCCCGAGCAGAACCGACATCTTTTTAGTTAAACCCACATCTTGGGACCAACATATCAGAACAGCCAGTGTGCAATGCTTTCCCCGGCAAGCTCCTTGCATTTCTCATCTGCAGCCAAGTGGCTTCACTGCTCAAGGGAATCGCCTCAGCTGAGCAATGTATCCCTGTCACCAGACTTCGCATCACAAGCCCCTTCGACAGGATCCTCGACATCAACACATCAGGGCCTCGGACCGCACCTGCACCACATCTTGGAACCAATGCATTGCCTCAGTGCATGCCGCATCTTCGACACAGATGCACCCAACGCTCTGCAAACAGGATTTCTGGTACTCTGTTCAGCTGGCCTAACTGAATTCTTGTAGCTGGCCTGCTCTTAGCCGTGGTCAACCTGTACTTGTGACTTTGTCCCGGTATGGCGTGACCATATATCCCCAATAGTGCTTTGTGCTTTTAGCACTATTTTTCACTATAACCTTTACAAATCAATATCTCTGGGTCTATTAATTGGATTTTTGTCATTTTGGTATTGATGTATTTATTAAAGTCAGATCTATTTCTCTAAACTGGTGTGGCATCTACTTGTGTGGTGTTCTCACT
Source organism: Lissotriton vulgaris (assembly GCF_964263255.1). NCBI lineage: Eukaryota > Metazoa > Chordata > Amphibia > Caudata > Salamandridae > Lissotriton > Lissotriton vulgaris. The sequence continues at coordinate 213,392,663 of NC_141686.1, forward strand.
GTTTTACTGTTTAAATATATTACACATTGCCTCTAGATTAAGCCTGACTGCTCTGTGCCAAGTTACCAGAGAGTGAGCGTAGGTTAATTTAGGGTTTACATGCACCTTACCCTGACTAGGATTGTGGTTGATGCTCTACCAGGTCCTCCCAGGACTGGAAACAAGCATCCTAGGACTGGTTTTGTGATTTCTTTTTGCACTGTATAGAAAGCTGGCACCTCAGTCAACCAGTAAATCAATTACTAACAATTTTGCTTGCTCCAAATCTAAACATCCAATGAATTACAATCCCAGTGTTCCCCTGATGCTATATTTCAGCGAGAGGTTGCAATGTTTAGGTATTTGGGCATTCAAATATATCATGATATATTCAATTCCATAAAAGTAGATTGGACTTTGCATCAAAAGCTATGGGTAGTTGAACTGTTCTTCCCAGGTAACTGCTCAGTAATGCCCTCCTGACACAAAGCAATACAATTAATGTGCACATTACCAGAATTAAACATATTTTGTGATGGAAAGTAAATACGGGGATATGCTTTGCATCACTTTACTTTGGTGCAGGAGCGTCTTACATCAGGGTCATAGCTGCCAAGCAACATAACACCAATGTCACCTTTAGTAAATACGTATGGAGCACCCATTTGTTAATGTGTGACAACAGCTGCAATTGCTTTTGAGTGAAGAATCCAAGAAGTAACTTTTGGATGAAACAATACTGTGACCCCAGATAACAAGGTTGTTGGAGATATCGCTCAGCCTGATCACCAGAGATCCGGTTGAGTAAGACCTGACATGGGTTTACTTGCTGAGATTCCACACCCCGTAAACTCGATTAATGCTTGGATCGGCTGGACACTATCTTGAGGCAACAGCACTGCCCAATCCCGCCCCAATCTCTTCCCAATCCCTGCCAAACCCCAGCCCTGCATGTGAGAGCATGCAATACTCCTCCATACATATCAGGAACAAATCCAGCTCACCGAATCCACCAACACCCTCGCCTCCTAATTGCAACCTGTTGGGGCTCCATATACCCGGTAATTCTAGAGCAGCAGCAGTTTGATGAGGGTACGTAGCACTCCTTTGCAGAGTATTTCAAATCTCTGGTTAAATGGGTATGGCACTTGAAACTTTGCTGCACTGGGTGTAGATTTAATAAAGTTTTACTTAAATGCAGTGACATATTTGTAAACAATATTTAGGTGAAAATATTTTATCTCTGTTGTGAAATACAACCAATCAAATGAACCACAGTTTGCTTGGCGTCTCTATAGAGGAGTCCTCTGATCTCTTGTCTTACATGATTCTCTCTGCTCTCATTCTTTTCTCTGGTCTTTCTGTATCACCTCCCCACCTGGGGGATAACTTCTAGGTGATAACAAATACTGACCACAAAGATACATAAAACTTGACTGGATGCCCTGCCATCAGCAGATCCAAGAGATGTCAAGGCTGCTCGTAAAAGCGTGCAGACAGAGGCACAGAAAAGCTATCTTTTCCAAACCTCAACTTCTCGCAGTTTATCAGACAATTCTAAAGTACTTGTGACCAATCCATAGAACCATACTTTCTTGCTTCACACTCTGGGGGTCATTAGGATCGTGGTGAATCCGCATCCTCCGGGCCGGCGGAAGCCACCGCCAGCCCGAAGGATGCGGATTCACCGCTGCGGTGATTCAAAAGACCCCCGCCAGATTAAGATGGCTGGGGGGTCATCGGCGGACGAGAAGACCGTCCGCCACTTTTCCGCCGCAGTCGCCTTCCAACCGCGGCGGAAAAGCCCTAATATGGTGGCGGTGTTAATCATTTTTTAAGTGTTTTTGTAAAGCAGAAAATGACAACAACAATATTGTATAATCCGTAGTTTATATATAAAAAATAAATAAAATGAAAATAAAAAATATGTTGTGTTTATAACTGCTGCACGGCTGATTTTGTGGTTTGGTCCTAGAATGTGGTGAGCTCAACTTTGCTAATTGCAACCTATTGGACTCCTTGTGAGCCAGTTTAATTAATCCTGTAAGGCAGACACTATCTCTGTTTGGTTGGTATCAGACACCGCCAGCCATATTAGGATTTGAATTGGGACATGGCTTTCCGCGGCGGCAATGCTGCCACGAAAAGGCATACGGTCTTTACTTTGGGGGCCAGTTGCGGGCCCCCAGAGTGAAGGGGGGGTGGGTGGTGCATATGGGGGTACCTATGGTACCCCCCTGCATTTACATGCAGAAAGCAGCAGGCACAGCGCTTGCCTGCCGCTTTGTGCATGTAAATGTAAAACATGCTTTTTTAACCTTGCGGCGGGTGCTGCTTCAAGCAGCACCCGCCGCAAGGTTAAAGATCCAGGATGTGACCGCCAGGGTGGCGGTCACATCCTAATTTGCATGGAGGGACCGCTGCTGCCCATGCGGACAGTCCCTCCACCTCGGGGGTGGCGGACGGACGCAGGTCCGTCCTCCATCTTAATGAGGCCCTAAGTGCCTTAAATTCTTTATTCTTGTGATATCTTCATCAGACCAACTTCTTAGTACTACAAACTTCTTCTATTTTTGAATGAGTTGTAGAGGAGTCTTAGACTACAGACCTAAACTATTACTGCCCAAAAACCTAATACTGCCCAAAAACCATAGAGATGTTTGTAACCTCTAACCCTTCAACCAAAACTGAAAACCTGGATTCTTAATGGTCCCTCTGTCCAGTACATATCTTGATTTCCCTCAACCACAAAAGGACGCCAAATATAACAATAGTGAGTAATTCAAATCTATTTAACATTTAACAGAAGTTACTTTAGAGAAAATAGAGCTCTTTTAGAAAAGAGCTGTTTTTCTTTTGGACATTTCTATATTGTAAAATGACAACACATTCATGGATATTTAAAAAGCAAAGATTGCATCATCAGAGGTTACATGTTACCTGAGCTTCCATTTTGTTGCCAGAGCAACAGATCGACTTGCAGCCAAAGACAGAGGTGGATAGGACCAGGGAGAACTCCAGTAGTGAGAGAATGAGCAGTACGGAAACAATGGGTTTTCGGGCATTCTAAAATGTAATACAAAATTTGAATTATGACAGACAAACCACAAAGGAACTCACATCACTTTTGACTATCATGCCCTATGGTAAATAGTAATTTTTAACCCTACACTATCCAACACTTACCCTACTGTTGCACTAACTGGAGTGGGAATAGTAATTTTTACCCCTACACTATCTAACACTTACCCTACTGTTGCACTCACTTGAGTGGGAATAGTAATTCTTACCCCTACACTATCCAACACCTACCCTACTGTTGCACTCACTGGAGTGGGAATAGTCGTTTTTACCCCTACACTATCCAACACTTACCCTACTGTTGCCTTAAAAGTAATATGCGTTGTAATGGAATGCGTTGTAAATGTATTTTCTGTAAATGTGTTGTGATGGCATGCGTTGTAAAATCATGTGTTGTAATGGATGATGCAATATAAAAACTGCGTTGTATAGGCATGCATTGTAAATGTTTGCACTATAACATCATACATTCTTCAGTATTACGTACAAAGCCACACAAAGCTTGATTTGTGTGGGCTTAGTAAAGAAATGTAATGCAAGGCAGCTGCTTGCGCTCCGTTGAGTTTCAGTTCAACTTGGGGGGAGTTTTATGGGTGGAGCGTGGGCATTCCCATGTATTCACCCACGGATTTTCGCTTGTAAACCCAGGAATGCGTCAAAATGCTGTGCCTTCCCAGTTGAGGATTAATGAGGAGAAATATGTTTATTTCTCCTCATTATTGCCTCTTTCTAAGTGTGCTGTATTCAGCATACATAGGAAGAGGAAAATGCCTTCCTGTCTGTATGCGGGCACACTTGCACCATGTCGCAAAGCTCCCTACCTTAGCACTAGGCTGCATACAGTGCACCAGCGTTAGGAGGCAACAAAACTGCACCATATCGTAGCAGATATGACACATTTCTGCTGCCTACTTATCACGCAACAAACCACAGCAACTTTCCTTGCTGCCCTGCGTTGCATTAAAAATGAGTAAATCTGCCCCAGGATTGGCAGAATTTTGACTTTTTCACAAAAGTGTCACTTCAGCCACATTTATTTATGATCAGCAATGTTCTCATGTGTTTCAAGGTGGCTTTGAAGCATTATGTTATTTCATGTTGTATTGAATATAAAAGGTACAGAAAAAGATAGGCTTCATTAGGTGCAGCTAGATACAGCATAATGAACAGGTTTCTAAGAGCTTTCCTTACTTCCTTTCGGAGCTTCCTCTTGGCACCTGACTATCTCAGTTTGATTTTTCCAGTTTTATAGAACTTTTTATTAAAATGTGATAGTCTTCCTAGATTGCTTCTTGAAGTGGAAGGCCTGCTGCACCTCTTACTGATGAAATGTCTAGGTCATACGTCCTCGCCTAACTTTCTTCAATAGCCTAGTCGGACCTGAAAAGGTCACGGAGATCCTGAGACTTCAAACAAGGTTCTTGTTTATGGTAATATTAGCCATTAAATCTTTCACAACAATTTTCAAGTTTTTCTATGGGATTAGCCTGCTACAGCAAAAATAAATGCCCCACCTTCATGTGCCCAGTGTATATTTAGTACATACCCCAGTTGGCCTTTTCCACCACCAACAACTTCAAGGGCCTTACTACAGTGGGGAATATATATATATATATATATATATATATATATATATATATATATATATATATATATATATATATATATATATATATATATATATATATATATATATATATATATATATTCACTGAAAAAAACCATAGGTTATAGACCATATATAGTTAGGAATTCGCATTTACAAAACCTTATTTTACTCACACAAAACCATTGAAATTCCATATATAGTTAGTTGCACTAACTATATATCGCGCACCCGCAATCCACTGCTGATGATGTCACATATTACATCATTCATGACATGGTCAGTGACATCACTGATGACATCTCAAATGACATCACTGATGACATCTCAAATGACATCACTGATGACATCACTGATGACATCTCATTTGACATTACTGATCACATCACTGATGATATCATTCATGTGATAATACGATGAACCTCTTCAGACTCTAATATAACCTTAGATACAATCAGTGTAAACAGACACTTACAGACTGTCACTCATCCATGGAGTTACTCACACACCTAGTCAGTCATGCAAAGAATCAATCACACCTCCATTTCCTCAACTATACAGTTATACAAACTTTACTTATTCAAACATATACTAACACATATTTACTCTCTTATACAATCCCTGATACAAGTTCACAATGATCCATACAGCCACTCACACATTCACTGGCTCTTATGCACAGTTATTTATATATGTCAACTCTCACATGTACTGTGTTTTACATATGTACTTACTTTGACATGTAGCACTGAGATATCCATTCACTCACCAATACACTCATGCACACAGTCAACCGCCCATACAGCTGTTTCCACATGCACGTTTGAAACCATACATCTAGTGAATCAACTGCTCACACATCTATGCACAGAGTCATGCACCTCCCAGCCACCCACACACACACTCAGTCTCCCATACAAATACTTGGGCAACCAATCAATAACCCATATAGTTACTCATATAGCTACTTATCAACACATGCAACAGTTTACAGAACAACAGACATAATGATGCACAAATTAAGACAGTTTAGTCACTAACCCATGCACTCAGTGAGACACATTTAATCACTCACTCATACAGTCAGTCATGCACCTACTAAATCCTTCATCCAGACACTTATACATCCACTCATTCTTCAATATGTAAGACATATTTTAACTTTACAGAAACATACAGTCACTGGATGTTGTCATCAGTGATGTCATCAGTGATGTCATTTGAGATGTCATCAGTGATGTCATCAGTGATGTCACTGACCATGTCATGAATGATGTAATAAGTGACATCATCAGCAGTGGATTGCGGGTGCGCGATATATAGTTAGTGCAACTAACTACATATGGAATTTCAATGGTTTTGTGTGAGTAAAATAAGGTTTTGTAAATGCGAATTCCTAACTATATATGGTCTATAACCTATGGTTTTTTCAGTGAATTTTCAAGGTTTTGTAAATGCTAATTCCTAACTATATATGGTCTATAACCTATGGTTTTTTCAGTGAATTTTCAAGGTTTTGTAAATGCTAATTCCTAACTATATATGGTCTATAGCCTATGGTTTTTTCAGTGAATATATATATATATATATATATATACATACATATATAAACATATATCATCTGTATATCTATATAAATACAAACATAAATGCATGCATACATATACTTATATGCATACAGATGCATGTTATTTACATGAAAGTTGAAAGAACACTAATAAAAGCAAAGCTAAAAAGCCACCTCATTACAAACAGAATGGCTTTAACTTAAACGAGGGCGAGATCTATTGCATTTTCAATGCTTGTTTACTTTGGTTCCATCAAGAAGGCATTCAGATGTGTCACACATTTGCCATAAATTCTGAATGTTAGCACTCTAGTTGCACATTAGATCACTGTAGTAAAGCTACTGCTCACCAGGGACGTCTGCTGCTGGTATTCAAAGTGCATGTTTCAGTCTGCATGTCAGAATTTTTTAAATGAAATAGAAGAGGATTTGCGAAGTCACTCAAAATGATCCCTAATTTTACTTTCTGAAGCACTAATCATACTTTCTATGGCAAAATTAACCCCCTCATGTTGTTCCTTTTTAAATTGAGTGTTTTCAGACTTACCACTTCATTCCAATCAAGATGGCTTCTGGTGTGCCATACTTTTGTCATAAGTAAGACTGTTAGCGCTCTAGTTGTTCTTTAGAACACTCTGGGACATTCTGTCATTGGGCTATACTTGGGGTACATCTGGGTGATATTTGGGCTACATTTAGGCTCTTTTGTCTCTGGTGGCCATCTTGGGAGACTGTATGTCAGAATTTTTTAATGAAATTGAAGAGGGTTTGAGAAGTCACTCAAAATGTGCCCTAATTTTTCTTTCTGCAGCACTAATCATAATTCATATGGCAAAATATACCCCCTCATTTTGTTCCTTTTTAAATTAAATGTTTTAAGAGTTACCACTTTATTCCAATCAAGATGGCTTCAGGTGTGCCATACCTTTGTAATAAGTAGGACTGTTAGCGCTCTAGTTGTTCTTTAGAACACTCTGGGACATTCTGTCATTGGGCTATACTTGGGCTACATCTGGGTGATATTTGGGCTACATTTGGGCTCTTTTGTCTCTGGTGGCCATTTTGGGAGACTGCATGTCAGAATTTTTTAATGAAATAGAAGAGGATTTGAAAAGTCACTAAAAATGTGCCCTAATTTTTCTTTCTGCAGCACTAATAATACCTTCTATTGCATAATATACCCCCTCATTTTGTTCCTTTTTAAATTAAATGTTTTAAGAGTTACCACTTTATTCCCATCACGATGGCTCCAGGTGTGCTATACCTTTGTAATAAGTAGGACTGTTAGTGCTCTAGTTGTTCTTTAGAACACTCTGGGACATTCTGTCATTGGGCTATACTTGGGCTACATCTGGGTGATATTTGGGCTACATTTGGGCTCTTTTGTCTCTGGTGGCCATTTTGGGAGACTGCATGTCAGAATGTTTTAATGAAATAGAAAAGGATTTGAGAAGTCACTCAAAATGTGCCCTAATTTTTCATTCTGCAGCACTAATCATACTTTCTATGGCAAAATATACCCCCTCATGTTGTTTCTTTTTAAATTAAATGTTTTAAGAGTTACCACTTTATTCCAATCAAGATGGCTTCAGGTGTGCCATACCTTTGTAATAAGTAGGACTGTTAGCGCTCTAGTTGTTCTTTAGAACACTCTAGGAGGCTGCAGTAGAACACAAAGGAATCAACTGACAGTCTCTGTCCTTGTTGGATGTACATGTTTTACTGAGAATGTCAGACTTCATTTTCACATGACTGAGAAAGATAATGTGAATTTACAGAAAATATGCTTTCAGTTTAGCTTATAGATCCCCTTCCAAACCACTGTGGGAAAATCATGAGATATTAGTTTTCTTTCAAACAATATTCATGATATCACAGCAGAAGGTTTTTTCACATGGTAAAATCACCTTAGAACCCACCACAATTCCTAAAACGAGTATGGTACCATCAACAAATGATTTATAATGTAACTAAAGTCCTAAAACCCTCTATTAACTACAATGCTTTTTAATGAGGTGCTATCATGTATATTGGTCCCAAGATGGCTGCCAACACTTCTTGGATGAAGTGCTGACAGCCAATCAGATCAGATGTGTGGTTAGGCTCCGCCCAGATATATATCTTTTTTTTAACCTAAATTACTCAAAAATCCACTGGAGCACATATATTGAGACCTAGCAAAGGCACATCGGGCTAACAGTCCCTACAATTTTGCCAAGTTTCGTGCAAATCCATTCAGCCGTTCGAGCTAAAAGTGAGGCCAACCGCCCTATGGAAATTAACATAGGAAAAACGCGTTTTGGGACCCCCCTTTTTTCTCGGCCCCCCCTTGATGAAACCCACCCAAATTGTCAGGGGCTGCTCAGAAACAAAATGTTCCATTTTCCTGAAAATTTCAGCCAATTCCGTCCACAAACGCCAAAGTTATTAGACATAGAATTTTCAAAAATCCCATAGAGAAAAAATCCTAACTATATATACCTACTGGCGACCGCCAGTAGGTAATATATATATATATATATATATATATATATATATATATATATATATATATATATATATATATACACAAACAAAGTCACCCAAAAACGGAAGGAGCCAACACAGGTAGATCTGCCTCAAACATTTAATGAAGGTTTCAAGTGAAAGTCACAGCGAGGCACATACAATCGATTAAGCCTTTAGCCAACGCGTTTCATGCTGCTGCACTTCTTCTTGGACTTGGCTGGACCGGGAATGCACGTAAGAATTTTCAGAGCACCTGGATTCCCTGTAAGTACCTGCCCCAGTGGGCGTGGATGACCGCTCAGCCTGCCGGTACTTGCGGTGCACTAGAATTACTCCAGTGAGTTCGAAGTGCATCCCAGCTATTCCATGAACATAAATTACAAGCATTTGCAATGCAATAGGTCTCGCATTAGGAAAGTTTGAGCTATCGGTATTGTAAATGACAATTCTTTTATTTATGTGTTGGTTTTGAAAATAGCGAAATTAATAGCTTCGTCATTTACAATGCCAATAGTTTTAACTTTTGCAAATGTGACACCTATAGCATTTGTAATGCAATATGTGTTGTATTTACGGGACTTAAATGTTTTGATATTACAAATAACAATGGCTTTTAATTTTTGTAATAATTAATACTTAAATAAAAGTTATTATAATTTATAATGGCAATAGCTTAAACTTTTGTAAATAACTTTTGTGAAGATTATGTTCAGTGTACTTTATTGTGACGAAAATCCAAGAACAGAAGTGAAATATTAACATCTTTTTGTGGCATTTGTAATAAATCTTGAAACATTGAGAGAACATATTTGAACTAGTTGTTGTTGCACAGATTGATACTGTGGTGCCCCTGAGTGATGCTGTGGTGAGGGCGATAGATAGATTGAGGGCAATAGAGTGAGGGCGATAGATAGGACATGGATCGGGATGCAACACAGGAGGAGGGGGGGAATGTGGGAGGCAACACAGAGGGAGGGTGGATGGTAGGCAACACAGAGTGAGGGAGGGCGGTCAGTAGGCAACTCAGAAGGAGGGCAGAGGCAGCACAGAGGGAGGGTAGTCCGGATGCAATACAGAGGGAGGGCAGTCAACGGCAACACGGATGTAGGAAGGGCGGTTGGGTCGAAACACGTTTCGGCAACAGGGAAGGAGCGAGGGTGGATGGGAGGCAACAGGGAGGGATGGTTGGTGAGCGCCAACAGTGAGAGACAGGCATCAGTGATGGAGGGTGGGTGGTTAGACAACAGGGAGGCAACACAGAAGGTTGGTGGGCGGGATGCAACATGGATTGCAACACAGTGGGTGGGATGCAACACAGAGGGTGGGTGGCCGGGATGCCAACACGGAGGGTGGACTGCAACACTGAGGGTGGGTGGGTGTAATGCTACACAGAGCGTGGGTATAGCAACGCGGAGGTTAGGCAACAGATGGGGTTAGGCAACAGAGGGGGTTAGGCAACAGAGGGGGTTAGGCAACAGAGGGTTTTAGGCAACAGAGGGGGTTAGGCAACAGAGGGGGTTAGGCAACACAGAGGGTTAGGCAACACAGAGGGTTAGGCAACACAGAGGGTTAGGCAACATGTAGGATGGGTGGGCCAGCGGTGAGGCCCACGGAGGGCGGGTGGGCAGTTGACAACACTAATGGTGGGAGGTAACATGGAGAATGGGTGGGCGGGCGGCGGGCAACACAGACGGTGGTTGGGGGTTCGGCAGGCAACACGGAGGGTGGGTGGGTGTTAGGCAACACAGGGTGTTTGGGCGAGAGGCAACACAGAGTGGGTGGGTGGGCAATAGGCAACACATTGGGAAAGAGGCAACACGGAGGGTGGGTGTCATGCGCGTTGGCTAAAACGAGACATAAAAAGGACTTTAATGCCTTGCTAAAAAAATGTGCGAGTTGACGGTAATGCCAAAAGATATCTTACCCATCTGACAGTAATATGCGTCTGCTCCTAAATATGCATGTCTGTCCCAATGCAGTACTCCGTGTCCTGGAAACTCAAATTAGATACAACATGAATCCAATCTTATTCAAAACGCCGAGAGGCAAAGCCAACTGCAATAATGAATTATCGATAGTAAACACCATGATTCTCACTGTGTCTGTACGATGTCTGAAACTCAGCCTATGGCGCATGATGATCCCCTTCCAAAGACAAGTAGTCCGTATTCTAAAAAATGTAAGTGAGGTTCAACATGAGCCTAATCTTATGAGAAAGCGGTGTAACACGAGCAACATCAATGTTGTTTCATGCACGGTAAACCTCGTAATTCTCACCGTGTCAGAAAATTCAAAAGCCTCTTTCTCCTTCCGTGTGTGTCACGCAAATGCCGAAGTGCATGCAGACTACTCGTCATGCTCAGTATATTTAAAGGAACCGCATGTGTATGAAAAGACGGCGCCTGAATACGCAAGTCTACGTATGAAAAGACTCAAACTTTATTATGCAAGAGTCCGTGAGACCAAATGCAGGTTACTCAAACTGAAAAACGATCTGTATATATATTGAATAAAATATTCATAGTATGAACCTTTAATTGGCATGCAGTGTTTACCGCTCCGTGAAACCAACTAAGTCGACCTCAAACATAACAAATATTAAACAAGGCATCCCTGAACCCCAACATCCTAAAGTACCAGGTTTCAGAAGACAACCCAATATGCACGAACCCCAATGCATAGAACTTCTACAGCATAGGCAAACTAGCAACCGGAAGTTCGGCAGCGTGAAGCCAGTCGTAGGGCGGGACTTCCGCCTTGTGCGTGAAGCCCGCATCCACGGAGTGCCAGAGAGCAGCATTGGTGACGCGGGGCTCCGCGGTGGCTGCAGAAGTCAGGAGTAGCGGCAATGAGGTGAGTGGGGCTTAGTTGTAAGGGGGGGCGGGTGTGTGTGTGTGCAGGGGGGGTAGGGGGCGGCGGCGTGTGTATGCGTGCGTGTCTGTATGTGTGTGTGTGTGCAGGGGGGGTGGGGGGGCAGGGGGCGGCAGCATCTGTATGTGTGCGCGCGCCTGTGTGTGTGTGTGCAGGGGGATGGGGGCTGGCTGTGTGTGTGTGCGCGCCGTTAGTGCATGCGAGCCAAGCGAACGCAGGGGCTGAGAAATATAGACACGTTTCTGTAAAATCGAAACCAAACGTTTTTGGGTATGTTTGTGTCATGTTCATTGTTTAAAAAGGCAAAGATGTGATCCTTGTTTTATAAAATATTAATAGTTGTTGAGATTGCATTTTTAATTAAATGGAAAGTCTAAAAATATGATGCATATGCACTTAAAATTTGACTATGTGCATGAATGTGTTTAGATATGGTTTCAGGCTTTGAAGAGCACTTGCCTGAGCTTAACAGCACATAGTGCGTTTACTTAGTATTCTTAATGTAGTAATACTGCTAGTTTTGCAAAACGTTGTTATGTATGTAGTAATTTTATTGTTTGTAAAGGCACGGATATAATTTTTAATTGCTAAATATCATTACTTGTCTAAATAGCATTTTTACTTAAATAGAAGGTTTACAAATATTATGCATATGCACTATAAACATTAGCAGATGTATGAATGTGTTTAGACATGGTGTCAGGCTTTTATTAGTACTTGCCTAAGCTTAATAGCATGTTGTGCGGTCAGTGAGTATTCTTAACCTAGTAATATTGTTGGTGTTGATTGTTTAGAAGCATTACAATTCTAGCAGCGTTGTAGTAACATTGCTGACGCTTACTGGACTCCATCAATGTAATCTAAGCTACTTTCCTGTAAAGGCTTTGTGATTGTGAAGAGCATGCCCCAAGCGTAATTGACATGCCATATTTACGAGAACATACATTTTAGTGCCTGTCTGTAATCGTACTTGCATGATGACAGTTTTTGCACAAGACTGATTTGCATGACGCCACATTTTGCGGTAACATTGCTGACACCCACTTGACTCCATCAATGTAACATGGGTTTTTTTTAACTTTAGTATCACTTACACTAAGTCTTTCTTATAAGCGCTTTTGTAACTGTAAAAAGCACGTACCAAGCTTAATTTCCATGCCTTTTTCTAAAACTCCAAAGAGTACGGGCCGGTCGCCATCTGATCTTAAATAATTAAAGGTATGCTATGTACATGCTCACAATTTAGGCACACTGCAATTTGATGCAACGCCAATCAAGTAGCATTAATCTTGCTTCAGCAGAAACAGATGACAGGCAAACATGCCTATTGTAAAGTGCTTCGATACAACACCTAATCAAAAGCTTATGTTACACTTGGCCAATGTAACATTCACTTATGAACTATAACACTACTTGAACGAGGTCCTTCCCTGTAACGGCTTTGTGACTGTCAAAAGCATGCACTAAGCCTATTTGACATGCCATATTTACAAAAACATACACTTAAGTAACTGTCTGCAATAGTACTTGCATAATAGCAATTTTTGCACAACACTTATTTGCATGACGCCATATTTTGCGGTAACATTGCTGACACCTACTGGACTCCATCAATGTAATGTGAACTTTTTAACTGTAGCATCACTTACATTAAGTCTTTCTTGTAAGCGCTTTTCTGACTGAAAAAAGCACGTACCAAGCTTAATTTACATGCCTTTTCTAGAAATCAAAAGAGTACGGGCTGGCCGCCATCTAATGTTAGGTAACTAAAAGTATGTTATGTACATGCTCACAGCTTGTGTACACTGCAGTTTGATGCAACACGGATCTAGTAGCATAAATTTTGCTTCAGCAGAAACAGATGACAGACAAACATGCCCATTGTAAAGAAATACGCACGCATATACATGCACACACACGTGTACACACATGCACTCACACGCACTTGCTGGAGCTTAAAAAACATACATGCATACACACACGCACAGTCGTACAAAGTAAAAATAAAAAGCATAACACCTTTTTGCATGAGGCCACATCTGCTGCAGCAGACAAGGCGTCGGCAAGTTTGCTTTAGAAGTATCTCTGCCACTTTCAGCACAGCTCTTACATAATAAAAGAGCCACCAAATTACCATGTGACATCTGATAGTAGCTAACTTACAAAAGATCACAGTCTTCAGCAGCTATTCGACATCACGCTGTTTTAAAGCATCCTGCAAACTTCCCCACCCCCGAGTAACTGGCTCCAAAAACACACCATCTAAAACGACACCACCTTTTAAAAATCAACCGATGTCTACGTTTGCATGGCACCGGCTTTAGAATACCATACACAAACTAAAACCCCTCAAACAAACTAACACTTCTCAGACAGCTACTGGCAAACTGCTTTCCATTTGCATGGCGCAAACTGGGTATGACATACCTCTTCAGCAGCACTTTGATATCACGCTGTTTAAAGCGTTTCCCAAAGTTTAAACTGTTCTAGTTATTATTGTTTTGCACTTGTACCAAGTAAAAACAAAACACCAACACCTTTGTATCTCAGCATATTTGGGCGTGTTAATTAAAAACCACAAACGCAATCACGCTCCCTAAAAATGCTAAGTGAATTTAAGATGCAAGTGAATGTTCAAAACTGATTACACATGGCATATTTTAAAAATTAGCTAAGATTAATAGGGCGTGCTAATTAAGAAGTACACACGCATTCTAAGTTAGTAAAGCTGACTTTATTTGCGACTGTTGTCTACCTTTCATTTAAACTAAGTTGTTAAAATAATTACTCTTCATGACCGCAGTTAAGGCATGTCAGCAAATAAGTAAACGTGTTCAATAAAAAGCAGCCCTCAAAATAATTATTGTAGCTAAGCATAGTCGTGTTAATTGAAAAACACAAACACGCTCACGCTCCATAAAATGTGAACTTTATTTTTAAGGTGCTTGTGAATAGCCAAAGTCTATAGCTTTTGAAAATGCCAACTTCATTACAGCTGTTATCAACCTTTAATTTAAACGTAGCTTTTCAGTGAAAGCATGTCAACAAAAAAGTGAGCATATTAATCGAAAAGCAGCTTTCTAAATAATGATTGAAAGCCAGCTTTGGAAATAAAGCTCACAGCGAGCGTGTCCAGTCGTACGAAGTAAAAATAAAAAGCAAACACCTTTTTGCATGAGGCCACAGTTGCGGCAGCAGACAAGGCGGCGGCAAGTTAGCTTTAAAAGTATCTCTGCCACTTTCAGCACAGCTCTTACATAATAGAGGGGTCACCAAATTACCATGCGACATCTGATAATGGCTAACTTACAAAAGATCACAGTCTTCAGCAGCTATTCGACATCACGCTGTTTTAAAGCATCCTGCAAACTTCCCCACCCCTGAGTAACTGGCTCAAAAAACACACCTTCTAAAACGACACCACCTTTTAAAAAACAACCGATGCCTACGTTTGCATGGTCGTGTTAATTGAAAAAGCAAACACGCTCACGCTACATAAAATGTGAACATTATTTTTAAGGTGCACGTGAATGCCCAGAGTCTATAGCTTTCAAAAATGCCGACTTCATTTGCGGCTGTTAGCGAACTTTCATTTAAGCGTAGCTTTTCAATGAAAGCACATCAGCAAATATATGAGCATGTTAAATAAAAGGCAGCTTTCGAAATAATGATTCAGTGAAAGCATGTCACCTAAAAATCAGTGAGCGTGTTAATTGCAAGGCAGCTTTGCAAATAATGATTCAAAGCCAGCTTTGGAAATAATGCTAACAGCGAGCATGTTATTTAAAAGGCAGCCTTGGAAAAACGAAAATGATGAAAGCGAAACAAATAATTAAAAGCCAGCTTTGGAAATAATGCTCACAGCGAGCGTGTTCATTCAAAGGCAGCCTTGGAAAAACGAAACTGATGAAAGCGAAACTGACACCGCACACACAGCAAGCAGCCAGCAGCGCGCTCCAGCGGTCAAAACTGACAATGAACAGGCGCGCGTCTGACTTGTGTCTACATTCCCAAAAACGGCTGACAATAGTTGTCGAGCAGACACAGCAATCAATGCTTCGCATTGAATGCAGGTCGAGCTCGACCTAAAAAACCACAGTGGGCTGTTGTGCTTTGTCTGGTCATTTCACCCACAAATCCGCACCTCCAAAACGGGCTCCTGTCCCCCGATGGTTCAGCCGGCTGGCGTTCGCCAGGGTCTGCCTCAATGCAGCGGGCTCCTTCCACGGCGTAGGCAAGCCGTTAAACATCCAAACAAAGTCACCCAAAAACGGAAGGAGCCAACACAGGTAATCTGCCTCAAACATTTAATGAAGGTTTCGAGTGAAAGTCACAGCGAGGCACATACAATCGATTAAGCCTCTAGCCAACGCGTTTCATGCTTCTGCACTTCTTCTTGGACTTGGCTGCACCGGGAATACACATAAGAATTTTCAGAGCACCTGGATTCCCTGTAAGTACCTTCCCCAGTGGGCGTGGCTGACCGCTCAGCCTGCTGGTACTTGCGGTGCACTAGTATTACTCCAGTGAGTTCGAAGTGCATCCCAGCTGTTCCATGAAAATAAATTAAAAACCACAGTGGGCTGTTGTGCTTTGTCTGGTCATTTCACCCACAAATCTGCATATAGCCATGTCTGAACTGGGGTGGCAGAGTGGGCTAAAGAACGGTGATGGATTAAACCCAGATCTTTTGACTGGGTATGAGTGTTTGATTGGTTCAGATGCTACGTCCATTACCACCCCCTTTTGTACCGCTTTTGGCCGCCATAAGTGTGGCAGGGTATGCTCAGACGTGAGTCCCATGCACTCCACACCACTGGACTCAAGCAAGCCGGGCTGAAGACGGCTGGAATGCCAGAAACCGGTCCTCGGAAGCTTGCTTCCGGTCCAGGGAAGGCATGGCTTGGCAGTTCGGGCTGGACTGTTCCCATGAGGCACACGGTCAGACTGATTTGCATATAGCCATGTCTGAACTGGGGTGGCAGAGTGGGCTAAAGAACGGTGATGGATTAAACCCAGATCTTTTGACTGGGTATGAGTGTTTGATTGGTTCAGATGCTCCGTCCATTACCACCCCCTTTTGTACCGCTTTTGGCCGCCATAAGTGCGGCAGGGTATGCTCAGACGTGAGTCCCATGCACTCCACACCACTGGATTCAAGCAAGCTGGGCTGAAGACGGCTGGAATGCCAGAAACCGGTCCTCGGAACCTTTTTTCCGGTCCAGGGAAGGCATGGCTTGGCAGTTCGGGCTGGACTGTTCCCATGAGGCACACGGTCAGACTGATTTGCATATAGCCATGTCTGAACTGGGGTGGCAGAGTGGGCTAAAGAACAGTGATGGATTAAACCCAGATCTTTTGACTGGGTGTGAGTGTTTGATTGGTTCAGATGCTCCGTTTATTACCACCCCCTTTTGTACCACTCTAACCATTGAGCCACACTTCTCCACGTATGATGGATATGACCCTGTTCTATAATGGAGGGTTTTTGTACTGTCTGACTTTCAATCTCTAAACGTAGCCCATCCAGCCCTTCATCAAAGTGATATTTTAATGCAGCCTGCTTTTAAGCACACAAACAGCTCAAGGTAGCCTCAAAAGGTGCCTCAAAAGATGTGAGAAATATTAGAATAGCTTGCAAGGCCTATAAAGTTGCTCTGAGAGATAGGAAAGCTGTATTAAGAGTTTTTCCCTGGTCCAATTTGGCAGCTGTTAGGACCTCTAGAGATGCAAGACTTTTCGGTAGGTCATGAATCGTCAATTTTTTACAGAAGGCCCTCCCCCTAAGACAGACTGTGCAACAAGACAATAAGGTTCTCCCTGCTAAAGACATGGAATTGGCCTTCCAGTTTAGCCACACCATCAGTGTTAAGGATGTTATTAAAGCCACTATCATCAGCCATGTGAAAAAGCATGAGGCCAGGGGAAGTCCCTTCGGAACCCTATTTTAAACAAATATTGATTTATGGGCCTCTCTGCCCACTTATGTTTTTAGAGCTGTGATTACTTGCCATTTACCCTCCATCTGGAAAGAAGGCATAATGGTCCCCATTTTGAAAAAGGAAGATAGGAACAACCCAGCCAGTGTTTGCCCAATATAATTACTAGATTCAACAGTGAAGATTCTGGGAAGGGTTCTTTTAGCATGATTGGAGGAATGAGCCGGCTCACATATTCCTTCTGAGGTGCAATACAGTTTTAGACAAGGCTCAGGCACTGTAAAACAATGTTTGAATCTCTCCCTATTAATTGCAAGTACACCAGAAACACAAAAAATGCTCTACATTCTGCATTTATGGACTTGTCATGTGCAGTCGAACCAGTTTATCATTCCAAATTATAGGTGAATCTTGAAAATACTGGGGTGAAAGCAGCTTTAATTATCCTAATATGCCATCTTTATTGGAATACCTTGGCCAAGATTCACTTTGGACCGAGGGGAGAATGCACACAATCCATCTGTTATCAGGGAGTTTGCCTGGGCTATATTCTAGCCCTGTTTTTATTTCTTAACTATATAAATGGCCTAGAAGATCATCTTTTACAGGAGAATCTAGATTTCCTGAAGATGGGTAATAGCTTTATTACAACCCTCTTACTTTAAAAAAAATATATCTTTAGGTTTTTTTTTTGCATTAATACACCCCCCAGTCGATAACCCCCCTCCCCCACCTCTTTCTCAGACCTGCCCTGTATATACAATAATGACATTTTAATAGTTTTAGTATAATAACAGCTGTCTCAAGGATAGAAAAGGAAAAAAAATCATAATGCAGATCATAATAGACACTTGATAAACACTAACCAGTTTCTGTCTGACTTTGTATCCATTGTATTAACGGGTCCCAAATTGCAAGTCCCATTTTGCGTTTATTACGCCCCTTTCTTTCGTATATGGCTACTTCTAAACTTCAAGTAGCCAGCTATCGAGATCGCCATTTTTGAAACACCGGTCGATTAGGATCCAACCACGCTCACGCTATACATAGTCTAAAAACCGCCATGGCTACAAATATCAGCCCTTGCATGTATTTAGGTCGATTCGTATCAGCAACGACTAGCATAATTTCATCGGGAGATATTTCTATTCTTATATCTAATACTTCTGATAAAAAAGCGGTTATATCTTTCACTAATTTCGTGAATACATCACATGAGGCAAAGATATGTACGCTGTCATCTTCAAATAAATCACATCTAGGGCATAATGTTCCTTTTCTTGTCCCCATTTCGCAATTTTATAGGGAGTGTAGTATAATATAAACAAGCATTTGCAATGCAATAGGTCTCGCATTAGGAAAGTTTGATCTATTCGTATTGTAAATGACAGTTTTTTTATTTATGTTTTGTTTTTGAAAATAGCGAAATTAATAGCTTTGTCATTTACAATGCCAATAGTTATAACTTTCGCCAATGTGACACCTATAGCATTTGTAATGCAATATGTGTTGTATTTACGTGACTTACATGTATTGATATTACAAATAACAATGGATTTCAATTTTTTCAATAATTAATACTTATATAAAAGTTATTGTAATTTATAATGGCAACAGCTTAAAGTTTTGTAAATAGCTTTTGTGAAGATTATGTTCAGTGTATTTTATTGTGACGAAAATCTAAGAACAGAAGTGAAATATTAACATCTTTTTGTTATATTTGAAATAAAGCTTGAAACATTGAGAGAACATATTTGAACCAGGTGTTGTTGAATGGTTGCACAGATTGAAGCTGTGATGGCGCTGAGCAATGTTGTGATGGCGAACGAGTGATGCTGTGGTGTTTAGTGATGCTGTGGTAGCGCATAGTGATGTTGTGTTGCCCCTGAATGATGCTGTGGTGGTGCGGAGTGATGCTGTATGCTATGCTATGTTTTGTTTTGCTATCCTATGTTTTGTTCTGTTATGCTATGCTGTTTTGTTATGCTATGTTTTGTTATGTTTTATTATGCTATGCTTTGTTTTGCTATGCTATGTTTTGTTATGCTATGTTTTGTTATGCTATGCTAACCTTTGTTTTGTGATGCTATGCTATGTTGTGTTTTGTTATGCTATGCTACGTTTTGTTGTGTTTTGTTATGCTATGCTATGTTTTGCTATGCTATGTTTTGTTTGCTATCCTATGCTTTGTTTTGTTATGCTATGCTATGCTATGCTGGTGAGGGTGTGTGTGTGTGTGTGTGTGTGTGAGGATGAGTGAGGGTGAGGGTGAGTGAGGGTGTGTGAGGGCAAGGGTGTGTGAGGATGCGAGGGTGAGGGTGGGTGAGTGAGGGTGTGTGAGGGTGAGGGGGTGTGAGTGTGAGGATGAGTGAGGGTGTGAATGTGAGAGGGGGTGAGAGGGGGGTGGGTGAGGGGGGTGAGTGTGGGGGTGAGTGTGAGGGTGTGTGAGAGGGTGTGTGAGGGTGAGGTGTGAGGGTGAGGGGGTGAGTGAGGGTGTGTGAGAGGGGGCAAGAGGGTGTGTGAGGGTGAGAGGGTGAGGGTGAGTGACGGTGTGTGAGGGTGAGGGGCTGTGAGTGTGAGGGTGTGTGAGGGTGAGGGGGTGTGAAGGTGAGGGGGAGTGAGGGTGAGGGGGAGTGAGGGTGAGGGTGTGTGAGGCTGAGGGGATGTGAGGGTGAGGGATTGTGAGGGTGAGGGTGTGTGTGCGGGTGAGGGGTGCAAGGGTGTGGGGGGGTGAGGGTGAAGGGCTGTGAGCGGGAAGGTGTGGGGTTGTGAGGGTAAGGATGTGAGGGTGAGGGTGGGAGGGTGAGGGTGACGGGGGAGTGTGAGGTAGGGGGTATGAGGGTGAGGGGGTGTGAGGGTGAGGGGGTGTGAGGGTGGGTGAGGGGGTGTGAGGGTGAGTGAGGGGGTGTGAGGGTGAGTGAGGGGGTGTGAGAGTGGGTGAGGGTATGAGAGGGTGCGAGAGGGTGCTGAAGGGACGTGAAATATTGTGTCCCATCTGTAATGTACTGGACGGATGGGAGAGAGGTCTTCTGTGCATGCAGTTTGAAGACCTGCTCCAAACATTGTGGCGGGTGTTGGCAAAACGAAAGAAACCTGGTTTGGGAACAATCAGATCAGTAAATGAGGGAGGTGTGGCTCTAATGCATGCTGCTTGCTTTATCTACTTTAGAAGGATGAAAGGCAGAGCCCACTCACAATTCTGAAGCAGACTCCCTTAAAATGCATTTGGAAATTTGGTTTTCTCACTCCAGTTCCCTTACTTCTTGGTTGGTTTGACTCTGTAGATTTGTCTGTCTCGCAATAGCGCTTTGGTACCTTGGGTTTTATTGCGCTTTATAAAACAATATCATTTCACGTCATTCCTGGGAATGATTTTGAAACCTGCAGCTTTAAAAAAGATCCCTTCAGGGGATTACTTTCTGGGGGAGATGTCTGCGTGGGCATGAAGCACAGCAGATTGAGCAATATAAAACTACAACAACAAACAAAAGGGATGAAAACGAGTCCATGACATAAAGGGGCGGGGGAAGGTATGTCAGTGGCAGAAAGAGGCAGAGGTGAAATATGATGTTAATATTTGGCAACGCACGACATTCGGCATCACACTAGTATTTATTTATTTATTTTTATTTATTTAAAACACTTGTATAGCGCGGCTGTCACCCAGCAGGTATCCTGGCGCTGGAAATAACTCCTAAGGTGGAAGGAAGAGGGGAACAACAGAGACAGGTAACCAGAGTTTAACATTTAGGGAAAAGCCAGGTTTTTATCCTCTTTCTGAAAGGAAGGAGTTCCGTAGTTTGGCGAATGTCAAGGGGCAGGCTGTTCCAAAGTTTTGCAGCTGCAACTCTAAAGGATCTTCCCCCAGTCCTAACCTTGTTGAATCTTGGTACTGTGACAAGGCAGGCTGTGGAGGAGCGGAGAGCTCTGGTTGGGATGTACCAGGTGAACATGGCTAGCAGGGAGCTGGGCCCGGCTCCGTGCAGTGCTTTAAAAACAAGACAGAGTGATTTAAAAGCCACTCGCTGCTTCATAGAGAGCCAGTGCAGCTCGGCCAAAGCCGCTGTGGCCTAAGATCTCCTGGTCCAACCAAGGGCCAGTTTGGCAGCGGCCGTTTGAACTCTTTGGAGTCGGTCTAGCAATACAGCTGGGGCCTCGAGCAGCATTGCATTGCAATAGTCAAGGCGACTAACAATAGTACACCTGACTATTAACGCCCGGGCCTGTGAGGGGAGAAGTGGCATGATCTTGCGTAGAGAGCGCAGTAAGGCCGAACAAGTGGACACTGTTTTCGCCACCTGGGTTTCCATGCTAAGTTTGTTGTCCATCATGACACCCAGGTTGCGGACGGTGGTGACCGGCTGTGGCTTTTCCGGGTCTTCCGGGGGCCAGAATTCGGCTGGGAACAGGCGGGGGATCCGGCTTCCGGCACAGAACAGAACCTCGGTTTTGGAGGAGTTAAATTGCAGGGAGTTTTTATGCAGCCAACCAGCTGTGTCTCTCAGACAGTCGTGAAACGATTCCAGAGGGATCGATTCTTCACCCTCCCAAGAGAGGATGAGCTGAGTGTCATCAGCATAGTTTATGGCTTCTAGCCTATGGGATTTTATTAACGTGATCAAAGGTTTAAGGTAGACGTTAAATAAAATGGGGCTGATGGACGAGCCTTGAGGCACCCCATGGGGTACTGGGGAGAAGGCAGATTGAAACGGGGGAAGGGAAACAGCCTGCTTCCTGTCCCGCAAGAAGGAATGAAACCAGAGCAGGGCGGTGCCGACAACCCCAGCCTCCCTTAGTCTCTTCAGCAGAATCACATGATTGACCGTATCGAATTCGGGAGACAGGTCCAGCAGCATCAGGGCTACTGTCTGGCCCCTGTCTGCACGCATACGAAGATCCTCCATGGCAGTGAGAACGGCTGTTTCAGTGCTATGGGCCGGACGAAAACCAAATTGTATATCGTCCAGGATGTGATTCTGCTCCAGGTGTTTAGAGAGACAAGAGCTCACCCAGCGCTCGGCAATTTTTGCCGGGAATGGTAGCAGGGAGATGTGCCGATAGTTCAGTAAACACTCGGGGTTCAAGGAGGGTTTCTTCAGCAGTGGAGTAATGAGAGCCTGCTTCCAGGGGGCCGGAACAAATCCGCAGCGCAGGGATTGTTTGCAAATCCTGCAGAGAGTGCAGAAGAGTTCCACTCCGAAAATTTTCCAGGTTTTAGGGGGCAGAGGGTCGAGAGGGGAACCCGAAGAAATCCCGCGAGCCAGTCTGTCGAAGTCCACCTCCGAAATGGGGGGAAATTCTCGCAAACAGCCCGTGGGTTGGCACCCTGGGTTCACCGTGTCATAGTCAGTAGTGTCGGCCCCGGGGCCGTTGAGACGGCCCAGTGAGGGGGAGGTGCTCAGGTTATGGATAATGGTCTCAATTTTGTCCTTGAAAAACAGTGCGAGATTGTCGCAGAGTGCTTGTGTAGGAGGGATTGTTTTTTTGGCACAGTCAGGGTGGGTGAGGCTGTTAAGGATCTGAAAAATGCTTTTGGAGCTGTTGGCGGCTGTGACTATAGTGGAACAGAAGTAGGTAGATTTACATTTAATAATAGCAGATTTGTATTCCAGGAGTTTGTTTTTCCAAAGTAGCTTGTTAGTGTCGGAGTATCCTTGCCTCCATTTCCTCTCAGCCTGTTTGCAGGCTAATTTGAGGGCTTTCAGGGAGTCATCGAACCAGGGGGCTGATGCTCTGCCCTTAGGCTTGCATCTTTTTAGGGGAGCATGGGAGTCAGTAATTGAGGATATTCTAGTGCAAAAAGCCTCGTAGTTGTCCTCTACTGGATTATCGGGGGAAAAGCTGTCTTCCACTTGGATCACGGCACCAGTAGTTCTCAGCCTTTCCAGAGCTTTATAATCTCTGTACATGAATTCCGAGGAGGTGCAGTGTGCCAGTATTCTAGCCCCCTTACTAGTAATATAGAATTTAAGAAGAGAATGATCAGTCCAGCCCATAGGCAGGATATCATTCAGGTGTACCAGCTGAGGGGTAGAGAAGATAAGGTCGAGTCGATGCCCTGCTTTATGAGTGGGTTCCTTGACCAGTTGTTGGAGTCCCACGCTTTCACAGGAGAGCAGTAGATTGTGCAGTCCCGTGTCTAGAATACCATTTGGCCAGAGGTTAAAATCACCTAAGATGATTAGCTTGTTGTGGGAGGTCGCCATGTTGGTGAAGTAGGTAAGTAGCGATTGTTGTTGTTGGGAGTTGAAAGTCCCCGAAGGTAGCTCCAGTGTGACTGTTAATAGAGAGGCCGAGGAGCTCGGTCCCGACGACCGGATCCATATCTAAGGTGGTGATGAGCCACGAGGCTCTATAGATAATACCTACTCCACCACCGCTGCCTTTGGGTCTAGGGAGATGCAAGATTTTAAAATCCTGTGGACAAGCCCAGTCTAGTTCGATTTCACAGTCGGCGTGAGTCCACGTCTCGGTTAGAAAAAGAACATCTAAGTGATGGGTGTCAATTAGTAATTGAATTTCGTCGGCGTGCTTTGGCAGAGATCTGACATTAAGAAGACCTCCCAGGAGCAGACCCCTAATAGCGAAGTCATGCAGTGGAAAGGCAGTGTCAGTGAAAGTGAGATGACCTTCGTGCGCATACTCTCTCAGATTGAGCAAGGTCTCACGAGTGTAGAGCGGGGGGAGGACACAAGGCCTTGTGGGAAACTGAGCAAAGTGGCCCGCACTCGTCGCGTCCTGGTCGCGGACGGGCGCAGACGGGCTTGCCTTAGGCGAGCCTTCGGCGCGCAAACGTCGCGCCCGCTGCGCTCGTCCGCTGCGCTTCCTAGGAGAGCACATTTTTTATAAGGCTGTGACTAGCGTCAAGGGGGTGGGCGTGGCCTCAAGGGGGCGTGGCCTCCGCGATCGTGCAGGCAATGGCAGCAAGATTCCCTTCAGTGTTTACACCGCGGCAGCGTTAATATCGGCTGCGCGGCGTCTCCACAGGCAGGTAAATGCCCTGAAGTCGTGAGGGAGGGGGAGAGGGAAAGTGCAGTTTTAAAACAGAAGAAATTCACAATTTTTAAAAATGAGCAGCAGTTCGCACTCCCGGCTTCCGCCTCAGGAGGTCTGTCAATATGACAGTATGCTTCTGAGAAAATGTGGCGCCGACAGAGAACATTCTAAAAACTAAGCACAGCCTGTAGAGCCATTAGGCATCAACAGCCAGCTCCAAGAGGCCACTGGACTTAACCGGAAGTTTCTCCACAGCAGATCGGTACATGCCCAACACCCCCTGCAGCAGCGCTGGGATCAAAGCGAAATTAACTGTAACTGCAAATGGCGTTTTCACCCGGGTGAATATAGATCTGACGTTTCTCTGCAGTGAGATCCAGCCTGTAATATCCCGGTAATCTGATCTTGCGTGAAAGAAAGGGCGCACCCGTGTTTTGTCATCATCAAAGGGTGAAATTTTGATTCAATGTGCACATTGTATGTAAATTGATCAGGTCATATATAATGTGCCCAAAACCTGTGTTTTATAGCGCTCACATTAGCCGAGCATCTAGGCGCCTCATCAGCAAGGGATGTCCACTTGGGGGCCTAAATTAAGGACCCTTAAACTTTTCTGATACGGTACTGGATTTGCACCAAAATATGTTGGTACTGGAGTGTATAAAAAGTGTACGTTTCGCTCCTCTGCCGCGGTCTGTGTCATAGGCATTGCCTACTGCTACTTGTGAAACCAACCAAAGTGGCAGCAGGAATGCTCAAGCGCACAGATAAACAAAGTCCGAGAAGCAATGTGCTAAACGTGCCATGCTGCAATTTACTGTTCTTGCGTTCTGTGCTGAACCAGCCACTTCATCAGAAATGTATCCTTAAATATATTCCTCACAGACATACATGCATGTCGTCCCTTTGGTTGATAAATGCCATAGCAAAGTGGGGCCGTTAATCCAACTGTTTGTCAAGCTGACAAAAGTGGTGGCAGGATTACACAAGCTCTCAGCATTGCGGGGGGGGGGGCGCATTCCTGAGTCACGCCGTGGCGGCCGTGAAGTGTTAAGCAGTGGGTGGGGAAACAGATCCCTTTGAAGCTCTCGGAGGCAGGAGCAAATGGTAGACTGGATGTAGCGCTACTGCCGACTTTGGAACTGGGGCACCAGATTCTAGTCTTGGCATCCACTGAACATCCTGTGATTGTGGGCAAATCACTTAATGTCCCTGTGGCCTGTGCCTGAAAACAACAAAACAAAATCAATGTGTACTTGTATAATGTAAACGGTGCTTGTGTAAAGCACTCCTATAACATTGGGTCCAGATTGGGCTATATAAAACTACAACAACAAACAAAAGGAATGAAAACGAGTCCCTCCCTCAAGGTAGGGCAAGTCACGCCTATACTCAAGAAACCTACAGCTGACCCAGCTGACCTACACAATTCCCGCCCTATCACTAATATCCCCACATTGGCCAAGCTGCTGGAAAAATGCGTACAACTCCAACTGACAAAACACATTGATCAGTTTGACCTCCTCAACCCTCATCAATCGGGCTTCCGAGCGAAACACAGCACGGAAACAGCTATGATGCACATAATTGATGACGCCCTCCAAATCCTTGATCGCAATGATTCCTGCCTCCTCATCCTTCTTGATCTCTCCTCAGCCTTTGATACTGTCAAACATGAGAACCTACTGGAGCTGTTATACACCAGAATGGGTGTATCCGGGACTGTTTTCAAATGGTTCACTTTCTTCCTACATAACCGGTCTCAGAAGTTCAAGATCAACAACGTACTGTCCTCAGCTGTACCTGCAACTCTAGGCGTCCCACATGGATCTTCCCTATCCCCCACATTGTTCAACCTCGTCATGGAACCACTCACCACCGTGCTGCAAGCATCTAATGTACACTTCCATATGTACGCCGATGACACTCAACTGTACCTCAAACTACAATCCCCGGAAGACTTCAGAATTCTGAATTCCACACTCAGTAACACCCAATCATGGTTGGCCGATAATCACCTCAAACTAAATGCTCTGAAAACTGAGTTCCTTCTGATCTCACCTCCTGAGAATATCGCCATCACCCAAACCTGGCTCAATCACCTAACTGCCCTCAATGTCCAACCCACTATTGTGGAATCCGTGAAATCCTTAGGCATCACACTTGACGCCAACCTCAATATGCAGCAGCACATTAGCAAAGCAACTAAAGGAGCTAATTTCCAAATCAACACTCTGAGGAAACTTAAACCCTTCCTCCCAGCTAAGGACTTCCAAACTGCTGTACAAGCCCTAGTCATCCCTCGCAAAGACTACGGAATCGTGGCCCTCAGCGGACTCCCCCTTTCAACAACCGCTCCCCTAAGAGCCTCCTTGAACGCTGCCGAGAGACTCATCACTGGTTCTAGAAAACATTCGCATATATCCCCTGACTTGAGATCCCTGAACTGGCTGCCTGTTGAAGCCAGAATACAGCTGAAAATTGCTTGTATGACACACTCGGCCGTACACCACAAGTCTCCCAACTACCTCACTCAAAAGCTGACTATATCTGGTGGCTCGAGATCCATTAGAAGCACAAAAAATCTCCTCCTGAAACCTCGAAGATTCCGGAAGGAAAAAGCATACAAACGCTCCTTCTCAGGAATGGCACCCAGGATCTGGAATGCACTCCCTCCTGAAATAAGACTTATCTCCTCCACTGCATTTTTAGGTCTCGCCTAGACGAAAGCAAAAGCGAAGCTTTTGCTGTCTATGCGAGACAACTTATGTTGCCACTTTTCTGGGAATATTGTGGACATCAGACTGTTACGAGCTTTTTCTGCTGTAGTCAGGCTGTCACGAGCTTCTCCTTTGGAGATTTAACCTCGTGAGCGCGCCTTGACTGCATCTAATGGGCCGTGCGCTTCCTTTAGTCAGTTTCACTTTGACGCCTGCACTTTCAAAGTGAAATGAAACAATGTGTCTGGTAGTTGTTCATGTGGAGTGCCTTCTGACCTCGTGAGTGCGCCTTGACTGCATCTAATGTGTGTGGCTTTTTTTTTCAACGTGGCCCTGGCACTTGCTTCAGTCAGTTTCACTTTTAAGGTGCAGGCGTCAATGGGTCTGGTACTTGTTTTATTTCCATTTAATGCTCTTTGGAACAACAATTTTATATTACTTGTGTGTATTACCACTGGCCAGAATTTCAAAGACTTATATTCACGCAGGTGAAATAATACTATTGTGATTAGGGCCGATTTTTGGAGTCTGACCGTTCAGAGTGGAGCTTCAGAGTGGAGCTTCAGAGTGGCGCTTCAGAGTGGAGCTTCAGAGTGCAGAGTGGAGCTTCAGAGTGGAGCTTCAGAGTGCAGAGTGGAGCTTCAGAGTGCAGAGTGGAGCTTCAGAGTGCAGAGTGGAGCTTCAGAGTGGAGCTTCAGAGTGGAGCTTCAGAGTGGAGCTTCAGAGTGGAGCTTCAGAGTGCAGAGTGGAGCTTCAGAGTGGAGCTTCCGAGTGCAGAGTAGAGCTTCAGAGTGGAGCTTCAGAGTGGAGCTTCAGAGTGGAGCTTCAGAGTGGATCTTCAGAGTGGATCTTCAGAGTGGATCTTCCGAGTGGAGCTTCAGAGTGCAGAGTGGAGCTTCCGAGTGGAGCTTCCGAGTGGAGCTTCTGAGTGGAGCTTCCGAGTGGAGCTTCCGAGTGGAGCTTCAGAGTGGAGCTTCAGAGTGGAGCTTCAGAGTGGAGCTTCAGAGTGGAGCTTCAGAGTGGAGCTTCAGAGTGCAGAGTGGAGCTTCAGAGTGGAGCTTCAGAGTGCAGAGTGGAGCTTCAGAGTAGAGCTTCAGAGTGGAGCTTCAGAGTGCAGAGTGGAGCTTCAGAGTAGAGCTTCAGAGTGGAGCTTCAGAATGGAGCTTCAGAGTGGAGCTTCAGAGTGCAGAGTGGAGCTTCAGAGTAGAGCTTCAGAGTAGAGCTTCAGAGTGCAGAGTGGAGCTTCAGAGTGGAGCTTCAGAGTGCAGAGTGGAGCTTCAGAGTGGAGCTTCAGAGTGGAGCTTCAGAGTGGAGCTTCAGAGTGGAGCTTCAGAGTGCAGAGTGGAGCTTCAGAGTGGAGCTTCAGAGTGCAGAGTGGAGCTTCAGAGTGGAGCTTCAGAGTGCAGAGTGGAGCTTCAGAGTGGAGCTTCAGAGTGGAGCTTCAGAGTGGAGCTTCAGAGTGGAGCTTCAGAGTGGAGCTTCAGAGTGCAGAGTGGAGCTTCAGAGTGCAGAGTGGAGCTTCCGAGTGGAGCTTCCGAGTGCAGAGTGGAGCTTCCGAGTGGAGCTTCCGAGTGCAGAGTGGAGCTTCCGAGTGGAGCTTCAGAGTGCAGAGTGGAGCTTCAGAGTGGAGCTTCAGAGTGCAGAGTGGAGCTTCAGAGAAGAGCTTCAGAGTGGAGCTGCAGAGTGCAGAGTGGAGCTTCAGAGAAGAGCTTCAGAGTGGAGCTTCAGAGTGCAGAGTGGAGCTTCAGAGTAGAGCTTCAGAGTGGAGCTTCAGAGTGCAGAGTGGAGCTTCAGAGTGGAGCTTCAGAGTGCAGGGTGGAGCTTCAGAGTGGAGCTTCAGAGTGCAGAGTGGAGCTTCAGAGTAGAGCTTCAGAGTGCAGAGTGGAGCTTCAGAGTGGAGCTTCAGAGTGGAGCTTCAGAGTAGAGCTTCAGAGTGGAGCTTCAGAGTGGAGCTTCAGAGTGGAGCTTCAGAGTGGAGCTTCAGAGTGGAGCTTCAGAGTGGAGCTTCAGAGTGCAGAGTGGAGCTTCAGAGTGGAGCTTCAGAGTGGAGCTTCAGAGTGCAGAGTGGAGCTTCAGAGTGCAGAGTGGAGCTTCAGAGTGGAGCTTCAGAGTGGAGCTTCAGAGTGGAGCTTCAGAGTAGAGCTTCAGAGTGGAGCTTCAGAGTGGAGCTTCAGAGTGGAGCTTCAGAGTGGAGCTTCAGAGTGGAGCTTCAGAGTGCAGAGTGGAGCTTCAGAGTGCAGAGTGGAGCTTCAGAGTGGAGCTTCAGAGTGGAGCTTCAGAGTGCAGAGTGGAGCTTCAGAGTGGAGCTTCAGAGTGCAGAGTGGAGCTTCAGAGTGCAGAGTGGAGCTTCAGAGTGCAGAGTGGAGCTTCAGAGTGCAGAGTGGAGCTTCCGAGTGGAGCTTCAGAGTGCAGAGTGGAGCTTCCGAGTGGAGCTTCCGAGTGGAGCCTCAGAGTGGAGCTTCAGAGTGGAGAGTGGAGCTTCAGAGTGGAGAGTGGAGATTCAGAGTGGAGAGTGGAGATTCAGAGTGGAGAGTGGAGATTCAGAGTGGAGAGTGGAGATTCAGAGTGGAGAGTGGAGATTCAGAGTGGAGAGTGGAGATTCAGAGTGGAGAGTGGAGCTTCAGAGTAGAGCTTCAGAGTGGAGCTTCAGAGTGCAGAGTGGAGCTTCAGAGTGCAGCTTCAGAGTGCAGAGTGGAGCTTCAGAGTAGAGCTTCAGAGTGCAGAGTGGAGCTTCAGAGTAGAGCTTCAGAGTGCAGAGTGGAGCTTCAGAGTGGAGCTTCAGAGTGGAGCTTCAGAGTGGAGCTTCAGAGTGGAGCTTCAGAGTAGAGCTTCAGAGTGGAGCTTCAGAGTGGAGCTTCAGAGTGCAGAGTGGAGCTTCAGAGTGGAGCTTCAGAGTGGAGCTTCAGAGTGCAGAGTGGAGCTTCAGAGTGGAGCTTCAGAGTGCAGAGTGGAGCTTCAGAGTGGAGCTTCAGAGTGCAGAGTGGAGCTTCAGAGTGCAGAGTGGAGCTTCAGAGTGGAGCTTCAGAGTGGAGCTTCAGAGTGGAGCTTCAGAGTGCAGAGTGGAGCTTCAGAGTGCAGAGTGGAGCTTCCGAGTGGAGCTTCCGAGTGCAGAGTGGAGCTTCCGAGTGGAGCTTCCGAGTGCAGAGTGGAGCTTCCGAGTGGAGCTTCAGAGTGCAGAGTGGAGCTTCAGAGTGGAGCTTCAGAGTGCAGAGTGGAGCTTCAGAGAAGAGCTTCAGAGTGGAGCTGCAGAGTGCAGAGTGGAGCTTCAGAGAAGAGCTTCAGAGTGGAGCTTCAGAGTGCAGAGTGGAGCTTCAGAGTAGAGCTTCAGAGTGGAGCTTTAGAGTGCAGAGTGGAGCTTCAGAGTGGAGCTTCAGAGTGCAGAGTGGAGCTTCAGAGTGGAGCTTCAGAGTGCAGAGTGGAGCTTCAGAGTGCAGAGTGGAGCTTCAGAGTGCAGAGTGGAGCTTCAGAGTAGAGCTTCAGAGTGGAGCTTCAGAGTGGAGCTTCAGAGTGGAGCTTCAGAGTGGAGCTTCAGAGTGGAGCTTCAGAGTGGAGCTTCAGAGTGCAGAGTGGAGCTTCAGAGTGCAGAGTGGAGCTTCAGAGTGGAGCTTCAGAGTGGAGCTTCAGAGTGCAGAGTGGAGCTTCAGAGTGGAGCTTCAGAGTGCAGAGTGGAGCTTCAGAGTGCAGAGTGGAGCTTCAGAGTGCAGAGTGGAGCTTCCGAGTGGAGCTTCAGAGTGCAGAGTGGAGCTTCCGAGTGGAGCTTCCGAGTGGAGCTTCCGAGTGGAGCTTCCGAGTGGAGCTTCCGAGTGGAGCTTCAGAGTGGAGCTTCAGAGTGGAGAGTGGAGATTCAGAGTGGAGAGTGGAGATTCAGAGTGGAGAGTGGAGATTCAGAGTGGAGAGTGGAGATTCAGAGTGGAGAGTGGAGATTCAGAGTGGAGAGTGGAGCTTCAGAGTAGAGCTTCAGAGTGGAGCTTCAGAGTGCAGAGTGGAGCTTCAGAGTGCAGCTTCAGAGTGCAGAGTGGAGCTTCAGAGTAGAGCTTCAGAGTGCAGAGTGGAGCTTCAGAGTAGAGCTTCAGAGTGCAGAGTGGAGCTTCAGAGTGGAGCTTCAGAGTGGAGCTTCAGAGTGGAGCTTCAGAGTAGAGCTTCAGAGTAGAGCTTCAGAGTAGAGCTTCAGAGTGGAGCTTCAGAGTGGAGCTTCAGAGTGGAGCTTCAGAGTCGAGAGTGGAGATTCAGAGTGGAGAGTGGAGCTTCAGAGTGGAGATTCAGAGTGGAGAGTGGAGCTTCAGAGTAGAGCTTCAGAGTGGAGCTTCAGAGTGCAGAGTGGAGCTTCAGAGTGCAGCTTCAGAGTGGAGCTTCAGAGTGCAGCTTCAGAGTGCAGCTTCAGAGTGCAGCTTCAGAGTGGAGCTTCAGAGTGGAGCTTCAGAGTGCAGCTTCAGAGTGGAGCTTCAGAGTGGAGCTTCAGAGTGGAGCTTCAGAGTGGAGCTTCAGAGTGCAGAGTGGAGCTTCAGAGTGCAGAGTGGAGCTTCAGAGTGGAGCTTCAGAGTGGAGAGTGGAGATTCAGAGTGGAGAGTGGAGCTTCAGAGTGGAGATTCAGAGTGGAGAGTGGAGCTTCAGAGTAGAGCTTCAGAGTGGAGCTTCAGAGTGCAGAGTGGAGCTTCAGAGTGGAGCTTCAGAGTGCAGCTTCAGAGTGCAGCTTCAGAGTGGAGCTTCAGAGTGGAGCTTCAGA
Source organism: Lissotriton vulgaris (assembly GCF_964263255.1). Taxonomy (NCBI): domain Eukaryota; kingdom Metazoa; phylum Chordata; class Amphibia; order Caudata; family Salamandridae; genus Lissotriton; species Lissotriton vulgaris. The sequence continues at coordinate 213,424,653 of NC_141686.1, forward strand.
GTGGAGCTTCAGAGTGGAGCTTCAGAGTGGAGCTTCAGAGTGGAGCTTCAGAGTGGAGCTTCAGAGTGCAGAGTGGAGCTTCAGAGTGCAGAGTGGAGCTTCAGAGTGCAGAGTGGAGCTTCAGAGTGGAGCTTCAGAGTGGAGCTTCAGAGTGGAGAGTGGAGATTCAGAGTGGAGAGTGGAGCTTCAGAGTGGAGATTCAGAGTGGAGAGTGGAGCTTCAGAGTAGAGCTTCAGAGTGGAGCTTCAGAGTGCAGAGTGGAGCTTCAGAGTGGAGCTTCAGAGTGCAGCTTCAGAGTGCAGCTTCAGAGTGCAGCTTCAGAGTGCAGCTTCAGAGTGCAGCTTCAGAGTGGAGCTTCAGAGTGGAGCTTCAGAGTGGAGCTTCAGAGTGGAGCTTCAGAGTGGAGCTTCCGAGTGCAGAGTGGAGCTTCCGAGTGGAGCTTCCGAGTGCAGAGTGGAGCTTCCGAGTGGAGCTTCAGAGTGCAGAGTGGAGCTTCAGAGTGGAGCTTCAGAGTGCAGAGTGGAGCTTCAGAGAAGAGCTTCAGAGTGGAGCTGCAGAGTGCAGAGTGGAGCTTCAGAGAAGAGCTTCAGAGTGGAGCTTCAGAGAGCAGAGTGGAGCTTCAGAGTAGAGCTTCAGAGTGGAGCTTCAGAGTGCAGAGTGGAGCTTCAGAGTGGAGCTTCAGAGTGCAGAGTGGAGCTTCAGAGTGGAGCTTCAGAGTGCAGAGTGGAGCTTCAGAGTGGAGCTTCAGAGTGCAGAGTGGAGCTTCAGAGTAGAGCTTCAGAGTGCAGAGTGGAGCTTCAGAGTGGAGCTTCAGAGTAGAGCTTCAGAGTAGAGCTTCAGAGAGGAGCTTCAGAGTGGAGCTTCAGAGTGGAGCTTCAGAGTGGAGCTTCAGAGTGCAGAGTGGAGCTTCAGAGTGGAGCTTCAGAGTGGAGCTTCAGAGTGCAGAGTGGAGCTTCAGAGTGGAGCTTCAGAGTGCAGAGTGGAGCTTCAGAGTGCAGAGTGGAGCTTCAGAGTGCAGAGTGGAGCTTCCGAGTGGAGCTTCAGAGTGCAGAGTGGAGCTTCCGAGTGGAGCTTCAGAGTGGAGCTTCAGAGTGGAGCTTCAGAGTGGAGAGTGGAGCTTCAGAGTGGAGAGTGGAGATTCAGAGTGGAGAGTGGAGATTCAGAGTGGAGAGTGGAGATTCAGAGTGGAGAGTGGAGATTCAGAGTGGAGAGTGGAGCTTCAGAGTAGAGCTTCAGAGTGGAGCTTCAGAGTGCAGAGTGGAGCTTCAGAGTGCAGCTTCAGAGTGCAGAGTGGAGCTTCAGAGTAGAGCTTCAGAGTGCAGAGTGGAGCTTCAGAGTAGAGCTTCAGAGTGCAGAGTGGAGCTTCAGAGTGGAGCTTCAGAGTGGAGCTTCAGAGTGGAGCTTCAGAGTAGAGCTTCAGAGTAGAGCTTCAGAGTAGAGCTTCAGAGTGGAGCTTCAGAGTGGAGCTTCAGAGTGGAGCTTCAGAGTGGAGCTTCAGAGTGGAGCTTCAGAGTGGAGAGTGGAGATTCAGAGTGGAGAGTGGAGCTTCAGAGTGGAGATTCAGAGTGGAGAGTGGAGCTTCAGAGTAGAGCTTCAGAGTGGAGCTTCAGAGTGCAGAGTGGAGCTTCAGAGTGGAGCTTCAGAGTGGAGCTTCAGAGTGCAGCTTCAGAGTGCAGCTTCAGAGTGCAGCTTCAGAGTGGAGCTTCAGAGTGGAGCTTCAGAGTGGAGCTTCAGAGTGGAGCTTCAGAGTGGAGCTTCAGAGTGCAGAGTGGAGCTTCAGAGTGCAGAGTGGAGCTTCAGAGTGGAGCTTCAGAGTGGAGAGTGGAGCTTCAGAGTAGAGCTATAGAGTGGAGCTTCAGAGTGCAGAGTGGAGCTTCAGAGTGGAGCTTCAGAGTGCAGCTTCAGAGTGCAGCTTCAGAGTGGAGCTTCAGAGTGGAGCTTCAGAGTGGAGCTTCAGAGTGGAGCTTCAGAGTGGAGCTTCAGAGTGGAGCTTCAGAGTGCAGAGTGGAGCTTCAGAGTGCAGAGTGGAGCTTCAGAGTGGAGCTTCAGAGTGGAGAGTGGAGATTCAGAGTGGAGAGTGGAGCTTCAGAGTGGAGATTCAGAGTGGAGAGTGGAGCTTCAGAGTAGAGCTTCAGAGTGGAGCTTCAGAGTGCAGAGTGGAGCTTCAGAGTGGAGCTTCAGAGTGCAGCTTCAGAGTGCAGCTTCAGAGTGCAGCTTCAGAGTGCAGCTTCAGATTGGAGCTTCAGAGTGGAGCTTCAGAGTGGAGCTTCAGAGTGGAGCTTCAGAGTGGAGCTTCAGAGTGGAGCTTCAGAGTGGAGCTTCAGAGTGCAGAGTGGAGCTTCAGAGTGCAGAGTGGAGCTTCAGAGTGCAGAGTGGAGCTTCAGAGTGCAGAGTGGAGCTTCAGAGTGCAGAGTGGAGCTTCAGAGTGGAGATTCCGCTTCAGAGTGCAGAGTGGAGCTTCAGAGTGCAGAGTGGAGCTTCAGAGTGCAGAGTGCAGATTCAGAGTGGAGCTTCAGAGTGCAGAGTGGAGCTTCAGAGTGCAGAGTGGAGCTTCAGAGTGGAGCTTCAGAGTGGAGCTTCAGAGTGCAGCTTCAGAGTGGAGCTTCAGAGTGGAGCTTCAGAGTGGAGCTTCAGAGTGGAGCTTCAGAGTGGAGCTTCAGAGTGGAGCTTCAGAGTGGAGCTTCAGAGTGCAGAGTGGAGCTTCAGAGTGCAGAGTGGAGCTTCAGAGTGGAGCTTCAGAGTGGAGCTTCAGAGTGCAGAGTGGAGCTTCAGAGTGCAGAGTGGAGCTTCAGAGTGCAGAGTGGAGCTTCAGAGTGGAGCTTCAGAGTGCAGAGTGGAGCTTCAGAGTGCAGCTTCAGAGTGCAGCTTCAGAGTGCAGCTTCAGAGTGGAGCTTCAGAGTGGAGCTTCAGAGTGGAGCTTCAGAGTGCAGAGTGGAGCTTCAGAGTGCAGAGTGGAGCTTCAGAGTGCAGAGTGGAGCTTCAGAGTGCAGAGTGGAGCTTCAGAATGCAGAGTGGAGCTTCAGAGTGTCAAGAGCAATGCCAATAGCTCTAACTTTAACAAAGGCAAAACCATTGCATTGTAAATGCTTGTTATTTTACCGAATCACATGCTCATGCTGCTGCCTGGTTTGTCTACATGCACACAGGCAGAATCACTCGGTACAAAATGGCTCCTGTTCACTCGTCAGTACGGTCTTGCGCCGCCCCACCTTCCCCCTGCCAAATACATTCATTCCAAATACTGCTTATTTTCATATCAGACTGACTTCTCACATCTGGGATAGCAGGGGCACCTTCCACAGTGATTAGTGCTTCACAAAAAATAATTCTCGGCTAGCGCTCAGAAGCCTTGAAGCTTTGATTGAATGACACTGCAGTTTGATGCCCCGCTCGTTTTTTGATGCTATGCGTTCCAGACACTGATTTTATTAAGACTCACTTGGAGCTCTAAACTGTCACTTGATCTTTCTTTGGGTCATTTCGTTTGCCCGGAAGGACTAACATATCTGTGAAACCCTCTTCTTTTATAGTTTGAGCATCGTCTTCGTTTAGCAGGATAACATTATACATTTGAAAATACAAATATCCGGGAAGAGCAGAGAGCAAATCTCCGCGATGTTGGGCATTCTCCTATCATAAAGGAAGCGTGTTGGTGGGACCTGTGGCATCTAACGCATCATTTAACCCTATATGCGTGGGCACCTACCACAATAATGTATAGGATGAGTTTGTTCCGTTCCCGTTTTTAATTTGATGTAAAACTCAAATCACTGCACACTCTCTACTACACACTCTCTACTACACACTCTCTACTACAGTCACTACTCTCTACTACACACTCCCTACTACAGTCACTACTCTCTACTACACATTCTGCTACACACTCTCTACTACAGTCACTACTCTCTGCTACGCACTCTACTCTCTACTACACTCTACTACACACTCTCTACTACACACTCTACTACACACTCTACTACAGTCACTACTCTCTGCTACGCACTCTACTCTCTACTACACACTCTACTACACACTCTCTACTACAGTCGCTACTCTCTACTACACACTGTACTACACACTCTACTACAGTCACTACTCTCTACTACACACTACTACACACTCTCTACTACAGTCACTACTCTCTACTACACACTCACTACACACTCACTACTACAGCCACTACTCTCTTCGACACACTCTATACTAGACACTCTCTACTACACACTATCTACTACAGTCACTACTCTCTACTACACACTGTACTACACACTCTACTACAGTCACTACTCTCTACTACACACTCTACTACACACTCACTACACACTCACTACTACAGCCACTACTCTCTTCGACACACTCTATACTAGACACTCTCTACTACACACTATCTACTACAGTCACTACTTACTACACTCTCTACTACACTCTCTACTACACTCTACTACACACTCTACTACACACTCTACTACACACTCTACTACACACTCTACATTACACACTCTACATTACACACTCTACATTACACACTCTACATTACACACTCTACATTACACACTCTACATTACACACTCTCTACTACACACTCTACACTACACACTCTACACTACACACTCTACTACACACTCTGCTACACACACGCTCTACTACACACTCTACTACACACCCTCTACTACTCTACTACACACTCACTACTTTCTACTACACTCTACTACAGACTCTCCACTCTCTACTCCACACTCTCTACTTCAATCTCTCTACCTCAATCTCTCTAATTCAATCTCTCTACCTCAATCTCTCTACTTCAATCTCTCTACCTCAATCTCTCTACTTCACATTCTGTATTACACACTCTCTACTACACACTCACTACTCTCTAGTACACACTCTCTACTACACACTCTACTACACTCCCTACTACACATTCTCCTACACACTCTACTACACACTCTACTACACACTCACCACTCTACTACACACTCACCACTCTACTACACACTCACTAGTCTCTACTGCTCACTCTCTACTACACACTCTCTACTACACACTCTCTACTACACACTCTCTACTACACACTCACTACTCTCTACTACACACTCACTACTCTCTACTACACACTCACTACTCTCTACTACACACTCACTACTCTCTACTACACACTCTACTACTCACTTACTACTCTCTACTCACTCTCTACTACTCACTACTACTCTCTCTCTACTACTCACTACTACTCTCTCTACTACTCTCTCTACTACTCACTCTCTACTACTCACTCTCTACTGCTCATGACAATGCCATTTATTTGTTTCCAAAACCAACACATAAATAAAACATTTGTCATTTACAATGCCAAAAGCGCTAACTTTTGCAAAGGCGAGACCGTTGCATTGTAAATGCTTGTTTAAGAAGGAGGTCAAAGCCATCCTTATGGCCAAGTTCACATGAACTCTATTATTGCTGGATCTAAGACTTTGCACTGTTTGTGTATTATTGGCACCTGATCGTTTATTGGTATTATATTGTTACTTGTTTACTTGTTTGCTATCCTATTTTGCTACTCATTCACTATCTACTACTGTATTGTACCCAATAGTTGGTTTAATCACCCTCCTGTTGCCCCTACCCCTTGTTTCTGTAAAGCGCTCTGATATCTGCAAAGATCTTGTTCGCGCTATATAAAACTTTGAATAAATAAAAAAATAAATAAATAAAGGGGCGGGGGAGGGTATGTCAGTGTCAGAAAGAGGCAGAGGTGAAATATAACCTTAATATTTGGCAACGCACGACATTCGGCATCGCACTAGTATGCTTCTGAGAAAATGTGGGCGCCGACAGAGAATATTCTTAAAATTAGGCACAGCCTGTAGAGCCATTAGGCATTAACAGCCAGCTCCAAGAGGCCACTGGACTTAACCAGAAGTTTCTCCACAGCATATCGGTATATGCCTAACACCCCCTGCAGCAGCGCTGGGATCAAAGCGAAATTAACTGTAACTGCCAATGGCGTTGTCACCCGGGTGAATATAGATCTGACGTTTCTCTGCAGTGAGATCCAGCCTGTAATATCCCGGTAATCTGATCTCGCGTGAAAGAGAGGGCGCACATGCCATAGCAATGTGGGGCGGTTAATCCATCAGAGTACATTAAGGCAAGTTGCAGTGATGGTTAGCACACAGACTGCGCACTTCCTAAAGAAGGCACAGACGGCAATCTGATAACAAAAAAAAATAACACACAGAAGAAGAAAAAAAAATGCGAGTCACGGCCTGGCGGCCGTGAAGTGTGAAGCAGTGGCCGGGGAAGACCGGCGTTGATCTTAAAACTCCGGAGAGGCATGCAATGTGTTAAGGGAACGAGCATTTATCTTGCCTAATGACTGCAATCTTTCCACAAAGTATGAAAAGCCCTGGGGATGTCACAGAGAATGCTGTGTGTGCAGGGAGTGATGAGCTGTAGAAAAAAGCATGCTACCACTGATGCAATCAATGAGATGTCAACCGCAGGGTGAAGGGTTAAGGGGTAATGAGAGACGGCACAGACTTGGCAGGCTGTGATGGGCTGAGGGGCACGGAGATAAAGGCACAGACAGGGAGGGGGTGGGCAGGCTGATTAGCTGCGGAGCGGATCTCTTTGAAGTAGCTCACGGCCTTGAGGCCGTGAAAATTAAAGCAATTAGGGGGGAGGTGGGAGGAAGGCTGATAGGCTGAAGGCTCGGGCAGATGTCAGATTAGAGGGAAGGGTGGGCTGCCTGCAACTCGAGCGACCATATGGGGAGGGAGGGGGGTGGGCTGCCTGCTGGGAGAAGCTTGTGTGAGGGAGGCTGGGCTGCCTTTGATGAGCGCTCGTGCACGAGGAGCTTGTGGATTCTCGTGAACTGTTGAAAATCCACTTGAGGAGAGCCTTGGGTTAAGTAGTGGTTTAGCGGCATTACACTCGCATACTCATTCCTGCGGAATAGAGTAGGCTCGACCTAAAAAGGTTTTATAGTATTGAGCTTGCAATTTTGTGGACATGAGGTAGGACTGATATAATTCAAAGGAATGTTGTATAGTTTCGGCTGTAACCCCTAGTTTAACCTGCCATTTTATGGTATATTTATCAAGATCGTCTGGGTACCTTGTATTTAGTAATTCATAGATTTCTCCAATTTTAAAATTAGTTTTTTTAGACAGGTTCTCCATTAACTAAACTACTTGAAATTGTTGTCCCCCACCCCCTTTCTTAAAAAGAAAATCCCGTATTTGTAAATATTTAAAATTCCGATCTAGTTTATAATTAGAGCGAAGTTCTTCGAAAGATTTCAATCCCGCAATAGAAAAAAAAAACTAGACGTGTAATCCCTTCCTGTACCCATCTCTCAATACAGGTATCTTTAAAAATCCCTGGGAGATTATTGTTTTTATAAATTAGCGCGTAATAAGATAAACGTCCAATCCCCAATAATTTACGTATATAATTCCACGCTTTATAAATACCAAACATGGATTTGAATTTAACCTTCTTGAAGTAGCTGTCATTTAGATGTCGCCATAGACACCCTCTGGATTCATCGCCTAATAATAGTTCTTGTGACGTGGGAATAATATCTTCATTTCTAACATCTGAAATAAAAAATAAATGGACACAATATTTCATGATGGTAGCCCAATAATTTAAGTTGATATTTGGCAATGACATTCCCCCTCTGTCCTTAGGTAATGTTATGAATCGTAATGCTCTTCGTGACCTCTTCTATCCCCATATAAGTCTAGAAAACATACTATGTCTTTAAACAATTGGGGCGGGAATTCCAAACAAATTGTCCTGAAAAAATATAAAAATCTAAGTAAAAAGAGCATTTTAATTAGGTTACATCTTCCCCCAATAGATAGATGTAGATTATTTGACCATATCATATCCTTTTTTGTGTGTTGTATTAATGGAACAATATTGCTGTCAACTAAATTCTCTAATTTGGACGTTATATTAACACCTAGATATGTTGCGTTCTCTGATAATCTGAAGTTTGTCTTGGTTCAATTTGTATCCAGATACTTCAAAGTTTTTAGCCATTTCTTCGATTATTCCAATTGCACTCATAGGGTCACTAGTAACCAGCGCGACGTGGTCCGCGTAGGCCAAAGTATTTTGTAGCTTGGTCCCTAATCCATACGGGTGGAATTATTATGTTATTGTCTAATCTCCGAATGAAGGGATCAATTTATACCGGGAATAAGAGGGGAACACAGGCACCCCTGTCTTGTCCCTCTCAATATGCCCAGCGGATATCGACCCATTGACCATTACCACAGCAGATGGATCCCAATACAACATTTGTATTGTTTTGATAAATGGCTCCCCAATACCACTTCTTGCCGTGACTGTCCAGAGATATTTCCAGGAGCCTTTTCAGCGTCTAATAATATAAGTGCCATAGGGTCTCCTGCAACCTCAGACCAATCAAACAATGAGATCACCCTTTGAATGTGATCAGTTGTAGCTCTTCCTGGGATAAACCTGTGCTGCCGATCAGATACAATTTTATGTGTCCTTGGAGCCAAATGGGCAGCTAATAGCTTAGCATACATTTTAGAATCCCCGGTAAATAATGCTATTGGGCGATAAGACCCAAGTTCCATAGGGTCTTTTCACGATTTTGGCCATGGACCATGATCCCGGAGGACGTCCACCTTAAAATACATGTGTGATCAAATCTGTAAGTATATTTTTTAGGGCGAACAAAGCGATACCAAAGGGAATGATGGACGGAGCGTTTGAGCAAAACCCTGATGTCATCAACGTCAGTGACGATATCATGGTCCACGCCGAAACCATCACTGAGCACAACTCTCACCTCACCCAGGTGTTACGAAGAATCCAGGACGCTGGACTCACATTGCACAGGAAAAAATGTGAATTCATCAAAAGGAAGATCTAATTATTTGGCTACACATTCTCCACTGACGGAGTAAATCCAGCTCCTGTCAAAGTCCTTGATATTAAGGATGCATCAGCCCCCACCAATGTCACAGAGGTCTGCAGCTTCCTCGGAATGGTGAACTATTGTGTGGCGGTTCATTCGAGACCTCACAACTCTCACTCCACCACTGAGAGAGTTCACAAAGGACTCTGTTCCATGTAGATGGGATGCAGAACAGGCTATGGCATTCCAGGACATCAAAAACTCTCTTTCCGATGCAACCACCCTGGATTTCTTTAATCTGCGAAAGATTACGCTTGTCCCAGTGGATGCGAGTCCGACAGGATTAGGAGCTGTATTAATGCAATGGCGACAGACTGACAAAGACTGGGCCCCAGTGGCCTTCGCTAGCCGTTCCCTCATGGACACTGAACAGTGGTACTCCCAGATGGAGAAGGAGGCCATCACCATACACTGGGGGTGTCGTCATTTTCATCTCTATGTGTACGGTAAGCCATTTCTGGTAACGACCGATCACAAGCCCCTTCTGGCTCTATTATCAGGCATGTCGTCGAAACCACCACCCAGGATAGAAAAGTGGATGTCACAATTACAAAATTACAATTGCTGGGTGGAATACCAGCCAGGATCTCGGAATCTGGTGGATTATTTATCTCAACACCCAAGAGCAGCCACGGCTCAAGAAGAGGAAGATGCTGCTGACACGGAGGAGTACTTTCGCTGCATCACTGCGAGGTCCTTTCCACTTCCACTTTCCATCGACGTTTTAAGAGAAGAGACAGACTAAGATGAGTGTCTGCAGCGAGCCAAACTAGCTCTGAAGCAAGGAAACTGGCACTGGGCGAAGGAAGAGTGGAAGATACTCACAGCTGATGCCCAGCGCACCATGGATAGTTTGTATCACATCCGGGAGGAGCTCACTGAAGATGCCACTGGATGCCTATTGCAAGGACATCGGCTGGTAATCCCATCATCCTTTACTGCCGGAGTAGTCCACCTGGCCCACATTGGACACCAAGGAATGGTCAAAACCAAGTTGAGGTTGCGGACCAAAGTATGGTTCCTTTTGATGGATGAGCTGGTACAAGAAACAGTCCGTTCGTGCCAGGTGACAGTTGAGGTTCCTCGCCCGCTCCCATAATAAGGTAACCCAGGCCTAAGCGTCCCTGGACATGTGTCAGCCTTGACTTTGGAAGTCTCCCGGACGGGAGACACCTGTTTGTGGCCATCGATGGCCATTTCAAATATCCGGAAGTTGAGATCTTCAACACTCTAAATGCCACAGAGGTCATCCCAAAACTAGAGAAGATCATGGCCACGCATGGCATCATTCAGGAGTTGAGGACTGACAACGGGCCTCCTTTTCAAGGACAGGAGAGAGCGACATACCTTACGGCGCTGGCAATCAAGCACAGGAGAATCACCCCTCGGTGGCCACAAGCCAACGGGGAAGTGGAAAGATATATGCGGACTCTGAAGAAAATAAAACGCCTTGCCCACGAACGACAACAGTCACTAGAATTAGCCATCTTCACATTTCTCCGGAACTATCGTCAAACACCTCGCATCACTACAGGTGTCTCCCCGGGGCATCCAATTCTGGGACGGGTGGTCACCGACTCCATTCCACACCATCCCCAGTGGTGCTGACAGCGGCAGGTGACGATCAGGTGGAGTCGAACAGGCAACGGGCGCATGCTCAGATCAGCAAACGCCGGAGGGCCCGGCTGATGACCCTGGAAAGGGGTAATTTGTTCTTACTAAAGAACAGGATGACCAACATCAAATTTCGTCTACCCTATGAAAGAAATCCCTGGACTGTCGTCAATGTGAAAGGCCCCCGGGTCATTGCGAGGAGAGGGGGTCAGACGGTGATTAGAAACATTTCACAATTAAAAAGGTTCCAATCTTCATCGTCGTCGTCAACATTGTCTGGTGCCCTGGAGAAATCCCACAGGCCCTGCACGGAGTCTGGAGTGGCCGCAGCCACGGCTGAAGAAACAGCCGAGACTCACCCGTCTGGACAGACACCTGATATGGGACTGGCCCCAGAAGGTGTGTCATCCAAGGATGAGAGCCTAGAGGTGTCTAGGTGTCCCTCTGAAGGTCCAGGTGCTTTGCAGACCAGCGCAGCAGAGGGAGTGTCGAGTGGTCATGACAGCTCCCAGTATCGCCTCAGACAAAACCCTGAGCCAACTTGCAGGCTGCGAGACTACTTCACGTAAGACGGTTCCAATTTCTTCAGGAACTGTTATCATTGATTTGTGTGTTATCTTGGACTCTCTAGGCAGCAAGTAGGAGGGAGTGTTAATTTTGTTTTGTTCTTTTTGGGGAGGAATGTTATATTGCACCATTGACGCAATGGGTGCGCCTGTTAGGTCATGTGACCACCGTTTAATAAACTGGACCACGGACATGACGTCAGTCTTGGCGCATGCACGCGAGAGCCTTACACACAGCAGCACTGGCTCTGGGCAATTTAGGCCCAGTTCCCTGCGCCTATACCTCCAAGCGTGGGGGGTGTGATCCGACCTTGCCCTTCACCGACATAACAAGTGCCACTGTGGCACCACCACACGCCATATCCCCCCTCAGGCCTAGGTCTAGCTGGGAAATGCTACCAGCTCTGCAAAGTACTTTCTCACTTTGAGAGCAGCGTCAGTAGAGCAGCGTCAGTAGAGCGGAAGAGGTGTTGCAGAGGATGAGGGTTTGGGTGGCGGATACTAGGTACCTTATTCACGGTTGGCATACAAGAAAGCATCCCAGGTTAGAGGAAGATGGAGAGAGGATGCCAGTAAAGTTGTTTCATTTTAGTGAGAGACACTCTTGAGGGCAATGTGGGCAGATGACAGCGAGACAGACATTCTTAGGTCGAGCCTGGAAAGCGCATGTGCTGCTCTAAGAGGAATGCTTTATTAGAATATATAATTTTTATTGGCTTGTGTCATTGTCCTTTGTAAATGCTGCCTTCTGATTCTTTAATAGGCTTATTAGTCCCGCCTTAGTACCACCCTGACTTTATTTGTAACCTCCCATGAGGACTGGCCCTTTCACTTTGGGGGTTACACGGTATGTATTATTTAGTCTGTAAGCACTATTTTCTTTAATGACGTTCTCCTACTGTAGGCATGACATGCTTTCCTGCAACATTTAGCGCGCCTTGCGCGCTTTCACTTTCCATGCAGCCCGGGACAATGGCGGCTGTTTCTTTGAAATGCAAAGGGTCTCGCATTACAAGTTTGAGCTATTTCCATTGTAAATGGCAATGCCTTTTATCTATGTGTTAATGATCAAAACAGATAAATAATAGGCACTCTCATTTACAATGCCTCTAGCTTAAACTCTCGTGAATGTGAATGCGAGACCTATTTCATTACAAATGCTTGTTTGACTCTAGGACCACTCTAAATTCGAAGATTAACTGTACAAAGTATTTTATAATGGTCTATGGGTCCAAAGGAACAAAAGCTTAGAATCATTTTATAGACGGAACCCCTGTGTTCATGGTAGAGGGTTTTAATTATGTAGGTTTGCTTTTTGACTCACACTTGAACTGAGGATGCCTGTTGATGCTGACAGAGTAATTGTCTAGATCAATTGAAGCCATTTTTCAGTTTTCATTAAAACTGGGCCATGGGCCAGTGAAGGAGATGATAACCCTATATAAAGCCAAACACTGCTCAGTTGCTACATTTGAGGTGGGAGTGTGGGGGCATCAAAACTGCACTTGCCTCCAAAAAGTAGAAAACATCATTTTGCGTAGGTTATTACTGTTTTCTCCGGGTTTGTCCATTTTTCTGCCCCTCAGAAGTGGGCTTAAATTACCTGGAAGATTCTATTGATCTTGCACCACTCACGTTGTGGCTGTAAATTTGGCAGCCCCCTGATTTAAGTCTTTCCAAATGCATATTTTTGGATTACCTAGCCCTGGACAAGACAGATAATTTTCTATGGCTAGCCTATGTAAAGAGCACTTTTAATAGACTGGGGTTTCAGAATATTTTCCCAATACTGATTCAATACCACCATCACCTAGATCTCGGATAAAGACACTTTTTTTATGAGCAGGCATATTTTAACCGCAGATACAATGCACTTCAGTTGCCTTCTTTGGGCACTTACCTCCTTTTTAGGTCAAGCCAGTGTGCAAGTGCTGCTCTGGCTATGATCTGTTGTAGTACAGTATGGATAGAAGCCGTGCCCACTCCCCGCCCATATTTTTCATTGGCTTGCGTCTTTGTCCTTTGTAAATGCTGGTGTCTGATTCCTTAAAAGGCTTGTTATTCGCTCCTTAGTACGGCCATGTCGTCATTTTAACCTCCGATGGCTACTGGCCCCTTCACTTGGTTGTTACACGGTATGTGTATTATTTTCTTTATTGAGTTGTTCCTATGTGGCAATGGTGGCCGTTTCTTTCCAATGCCATAGGTCTTGCATTTAAATGCAAGACCTATAATATTGCAAATGATTTTTTTGCATTACGATTCCATTCTGGCTTACAGGTGGACGTGTGCCTGCACCCCCCCCCCCCCCCCCCCCCTTATCGAAATCGGAGATCAGGACTTCTCTGGGACTGCCTAGAAGTAGATGGGAGTGCTCCTCTCTACTCATGGCTGAGGAGGAACTCGGAGCGTCCGTCCCTGGGGCGGCTTGGCGTGGAGCCTAGGGCCTGCACAGCTTACATCAGAGCAGGAACTTTCATACAGCCGGGGCTGGGATCCTCTTGGAGGTGGTAAGAGAGTTCTCCCCTTCAGGTCTTCTCAGAGGGGCTGCGAGGGTCGGATCCCCTTGGAGCTAAGTCTACTCTGCCGTGTCTTGTGGGAGGACCTGTATGAGGAGGAGGCTCGGGAGCACAGAAGCCCAGGGGATCTCACCTGCTGGCAGCGATGTGGTCCTGTCCTGGGGGTCTGTGGTGGCTGATGGGAATCCCATGGCCTGGCCTGCACCTTTGGGTGTTCGCGGTGCTGCTCTGAAGCCTGTGCGGGGCACGAGGTCGCGCCTGCCCAGCATTCAGCCACTGCCTCCTCCAACTTTGGACAGTTCCAGTTGGGAGACCACACCATTCCAGTCAGCCCTGCCTAGGGTGACCAGATTCTCAAAACAAACAAGCATTTACAATGCAATGGTTTCGCCTTTGGAAAAGTTAGAGCTATTGGCATTGTAAATGACAAAATTTGTATTTACGTGTTGGTTTTGAAAACAGATAAATGGCATGGTCATTTACATTGCCGTTGGCTTAATCTATTGCAAATCCGAGACCTATTGTACCCTACGGACGACAGCAGACAGCAATTACTACCACACACACACCCAGAGCCACACACACACACACCCAGAGCCAGCCACACACACCCAGAGCCAGCCACACACACACACCCACACCCACACCCACACACACACAGCCAGAGCCACACCCAGAGCCACACACACCCAGAGCCACATACACTCACCCAGAGCCACATACACTCACCCAGAGCCACATACACTCACCCAGAGCCACATACACTCACCCAGAGCCACAAACAACCACCCAGAGCCACAAACAACCACCCAGAGCCACAAACAACCACCCAGAGCCACAAACAACCACCCAGAGCCACAAACAACCACCCAGAACCACACACACCCACCCAGAGCCACACACACACTCAGGAGAGCAAGCACAGCGAGGGGGCAGGGAAGCAAGCACAGCGAGGGGGCAGGGAACTAAAAGTAAAATACTAAAAATAAAATATTCCATGTCGCAATTAAAGTTACCATCACCCAGTCACTCGTTAATGACTGTAAAAACAGCATCATCGCCTATGTACTAAAGGGAGGAGTAAAGAACCTCAGGATGCCCTTCAGTGTAAAAGTCTTCATTGGCTTAGGGTGCAGGTGAGCCTTACTTTTGTTTGAGAAAATGATTTGAGCAGGCCCTGTCCCGTCCTGATGCTCTATTCATTAGGTAAAGACAGGCACCAAGAAACAAGTTAAAATAATACAATAAGATGCACACATGCCACATCAAAATGTTGCTATGATATTTTTCATCTTGGGGTACATGATTCATAAGCTGGACTTTAGTGCACCCAATAAGTTATTAAGTACCATAAAGAGAGAGATAAGGGGCCTAAGATAGAACGTCAAAGGCTTCATTAAACTGGAAGGTTTAAAAAATGTTGCTAAAATGTATGTGTTCTTGCTGTTTTCTGCAATCCTGTGGTAGGCATGCCACAGAACAACTGTTGTACTAAAACTGTTTTGCCCCCAAAGCTGCAACGTGCTCTGCCAGAGTCCTTGGATTTGGAGTGTGCATATCTTTTCATCCCTTTGTTGTCCAAAATATACTGGGGTGCGGGGGGTTGCAAAGATTGTGTATAAGGGAATAGCGAGCAAGGAAAGAGGACTTTCTCTCGGAGATAAATAACAGGGCAAGTCTTATGAAAAGCTTCCTGTTTATGGCAAAGTTGAAGTTCATCACAATTCCAATGTTCTTCACCTTGGAGGCCATATAAAATCCCCAAGAGGTACACACCATGTAAATAGTAATAACTGGGAAAGTTCTGAGGAGTTTGTATGCCGCTGGCAGCATTCTTGTATCCACCATAAAGGAGTCATGGATGGTCAGAGACTCAAACAGTTGCATAAGCACCTGTTGGCACATCAGCCTCAAATTCCAGACAACATGAACTAAATGTTAAGTTGCTCTGAGAACCAGAACATTTAACAGACCCTGATATCAAACAAAACAACCTAGGTCTGGACTATAGTCTCTATTAACATTAGGAAATTCCTTCCTGGATTGCAACTAGTAGCAACCTGCATGAGTCTCAATCTGAGACCTTAGCTCTCAAATCTCCTAAAAAGGCATCAGTACTTGCATGAGCATTGAAATGATTCTCTACAATTAACATATTTTGGGGCTGAGCAGCATGTAGGGGCATAAAAATTCACTTTCATCTTAGCTGACGGACAGCACCACCACAGTAGAAATATTTCCTACAAAGTTTAGAATGGACTCCAACCGTCATCAACAACTGATGGAATGCAAAAGCGCACAGCAGAATGCACCCAACATACGAATCCTCAAGGCAGCCATTGCCAGGCTCACACGTTCACCAGGTGAACATCCAGGGTGAATTAAGAGATCACAATAAATAGTACAAAGAAACAGCACAATGACATTAAGAACAGTTCGCTGTGGTCGTGCAATGAGCAATTTCCACTGCCAGCTGGCAGAAATAAGACCTGGGCAAAGGGGGGGGGGGGGGTGACTTCCAGCTTTCAGGACTCTCTCCAATAGGAGAAGGCATTTAAATACACAAGTAGGGCTTTCCTCAACTACACAAAGCTGAGCTTCTCCCACTCCACCATCAGTACCGCCAGCGTATGCAGCTGCCAGACTCATTCCTCCAATAAATATTACTTTTTATGTCAAACTTAAACACTGTAAATACATCTTTCTCTGTACTTTAACAGACATGCACGAAGCCCGGAGTCAAGCATCTGAAAGTAGTTGTGCAAACATCTGCACTCGACTGGCACAAAGCCACGTCCTACTTCTGGACTGAAGGATTATTAAGGCAGCTTTGTGTTGTTGGATCTGTAATCTAACAGGCTGCGACAGGGGTCTACAGTGGAAGTCTGGACTGTCCCGATATAGCAATATGTACATGGACTGTGAGCATCTATACCTGTCTGGTCAAATACAGACTCTCTTACATGTCCGTACAATTGCACCATCACTATGCACACGTACACAAAACTTTTTAGACCAGGCAGAGTAACAAAACGGACAACTGACTTGTGTACTAGCAATTCTGCCACGGACTCAAAAACAGAACCCGAGCCCACGAGCGTCTGCCCAACTAGATCCGAAACCCTATGGTCTAGTATAATAAAGAGTAGTTTCAGGCTTTTTTTAGGATTATTGAAGGAGTAAAGCTCAATTACATGTTCCTCTGCCCACAGAGGCACGCCAATGAAACAATGAAACTCACAAGAAAACCTCACAGACTTCTAATGATTGCAACTTATTTACACTTAAAGGATAAAAATCAAATACATGCTGGAGCGTCAACAGAGCCGGTAAAAAGTGAAGAGGTTTGAAACTTTATTTCACTCTGCACTGCTTTGTTTCTAGACTGTCAAACGTAGGGCTCGGCGCCACATAACCAGCAAGGAAGGTTCGGGGTCGAAATGGCTTTTTTTTCAGAAGGCACGTTAAGCACTTCGTGCGTCTTGATTTGGCTTAATCAGTTAGACTTTTTTTGACAAACGTAAAAAAAGTATGTAAAACTTCCAACGAGACAGCATGACACGAGAAATGCTTAAAAAAAAACAAGTAACTGATTTAATTTGATGATTTTAAAGCTTCTGCATTTACAGAACGTTGTTACTGGTTCGAGACCCATATGAGCAAATTCAAAAGATTGAACTTAAAAGCAGTTCACTCGCTTCATTCACTCCCCTAACTTTTCTGCTGAACAAAACAAAGAACTGGAAACGGGCAAACCAGTGCCCCCACAGTAGATTCCCATGGTAGATTCCTGATCTCCCCTGCCTGCCTCAAGCCTTTGTTCACTGAAAGCAGTGCCTGGAAACCTGAAAGAAACTTAAGTAGACAAAAACAGCAGTCAAACAAAAAAAAAGTGCAAAACAGCATCTTGCCATCCAGGCTTATTATAGCAGGCTGTGGCTTCGTTTAGGCTCTCGCTTATAAGCCTTACATTTTTGTGTGTTTGAATGGCAATAGTTTTCTTCATGCAGTGAGCGTGTAAGCCTTGGATGCGGCTAGCACACCGGCGTGCAGACGGAGTTTAGCCAGCCACGCAGCTCAATAGAGTGAAACGCAAAGAGCAGAAACTTACAGGATGGTAGTCTGAGGCGAGACGACAGGCAGGGTTTCCAGCATGAGATGCATGCAGCGCACCGTGGTGCGGAAGCACAGTCAGCGGCTGGGGCAGGAGGCTGCTTGCTGCAGGAGGGCGAGCAGCACCGCGGCAAAGAGTTGCCAAAGGACAAACCGCCCTGCCATGGCGAGCGGAGCTGGGGGCAGGAGGGTCCGGAACCAGTGGCTGAAGTCTGCAGAGCGGTGCGACGGGGGCAGCAGCAGCACCTCCGCTCGCGCCCCTCGCGGCTCCTCTGGTCGCTCCAACTGCAGAGGCTTTCCCAGCCTCGGGGCAGGGGCCGTGACGTGCAGGACTGCGGCGGGATGGGTGGAGCTGGGCCAGTCAGAGTGCAACGTTGGGAATCCATGGTGGGTCGCGAGAATTAGGCCATAACACTCAAGCTGCTCTAGGCACCTACGAGGACACGGGGGGGCGGGAGAGGAACGGACGGCGGGAGAGGACACAGGCACGAAAATTGGCACAAGTGCGGCGTGGGCAGCCGCGGATTAAAAAAAAAAAAAAAAAAATGGCGGCAGCACCTACGAGGACACGGGGGGGGGGGCGGGAGAGGAACGGACGGCGGGAGGGGGCGGGAGGGGGCGGGAGAAGACACAGGGGGCGGGAGGGGGGCGGGAAAGGACACGAGAGGAACGGACGGCGGGAGGGAGGCGGGAAACGGCGGGAGGAGGGACACAAGGCAGGACAGCAGCAAACACGGCCGGACCAGACACGGGGGCGTTCCCGGCGTCGCGTGACGTCGGCAAAAGCCAAAGAATCTCGGGAACGCCCCCGTGTCTGGTCTGGCATTGACGGACGCCTCTCTGTTCCAATGGCTAGCCTCCATTTATGGAGCTAGCCAATGAAGCAGAGAGGCGGATTCAAGTCACCCATACTAGAAACTACAGATTTCGCTGGAGGAGGAGCCTAACGGCTCCGCCCCCCAGCGAAACCTAAAAACGGGGACAGGTCATAAACATAGAAGTAGGACTACGGTTTGCAGTAACCATCGACATAAAAGTAGGACTATTTGACAGCTGTCAGACATAGAAAAGGGACTACAATGACCGCTCCCTCCACAGACCGAGTGGGCACTGGCTATGCAGAACCTGTAGGTTGCGAAGGAAACTCACACTGTCACAGGCTGTTTGAGCAGGACTCTCAGTGTACATATATCTTTGAAGGAAACTTACAGTGCCACTATCTGTGCTGAACCTGTACTGTATAAGAGAAACGCGCACTGCCACTGCACATGCTGCCAGGCAAGTGTGCGTGTGTGTGATGCTTGCATTGGTGCTGCGTGCATTATACCTGCTCTCTACAAGACAGGTGCTTGCCCCATCTTGCCCGTGCTTTTGCTGGTGTGTATATGTGGTGTGTTGCAGCCTGAGTGGAATAAATTTAGCGGTGGGGGTATCAGCGCAGTTCACACGAATGCCCCTCAGGTGAAAGGGTTTAGTAGATATGTCACCTGTAGGATTAGGAAGATCTGTGTTGTTATCGAATATGCTACTTACCAGTATGCATCTGTTCTTGGCATGTAGGGCTGCTGACATTCATATCTGTGCATAGATCGCCGCCTAGTGTTGGGTCCGGATGATTGCACATTGTTGTCCTGGAAGAGTCTTCGAAGTATCACGAGATAGGTGGCTCCTCCCCTGGACTACAGTGCGCATGGGCATTGACTCCATCCTCAGATTGTTTTTAGCCATTGTGGCCAAGATGGAGTGAAACTCAGTGAATGATGACCATGCTATAAGTATATGTGAATTCTGCAGCTGCTACAGGCACCGGGGAGGAGGGCGGGCGATATGAATGTCAGCAGCCATACATGCCAAGAACAGATGCATACTGGTAAGTAGCATATTCGGTTCGAGGCATGTGGGCTGCTGAATTCATATCTGTGCATAGAATACATAGCAGTCCCTCCATGAGCGGCGGCCGCCCGTGCCCGCTGCAGCAGTTTGGAAAAGTGTTTTGAGAACAGCCTGCCCTACAGCTGCCTGCTGTTTGGAGTGCACATCAACACAGTAATGCTTTGTAAATGTGTGTGTGGTAGACCATGTGGCTGCTCTACATATGTCTTCCAAAGGAATGTTTCCAAGGAATGCCATAGAGGCCCCCAACTTTCTGGTGGAGTGGGCTCTTGGTGGAATGATAAGAGTACGTTTTGCTTTCAGATAGCAGATCTGGATACATTTAACGATCCACCTAGCAATACCAGCCTTGGAAATAGGGTTACCTTTGTGGTGTGGTGCAAAGGCGACAAAGAGTTGCTTCGTTTTCCTAAAATCCTTGGTCCTATCGATATAATACATCAGGGCCCTTTTGACGTCAAGGGTGTGGAGCATCCGCTCCGCCAATGACTCGGGATTTTGAAAGAAAACAGGTAATTCAATAGTCTGGTTGATATGGAATTGAGACACAACCTTGGGAAGAAATTTAGGGTTAGTGCGAAGCACTACCCTGTTGGAATGAATTTGAATAAATGGCTCTTGAATAGTTAGGGCTTGTAATTCACTAACCCTCCGTAGCGATGTAATTGCTATGAGGAAAGCCACTTTCCACGTCAAGAACTGAATCTCGCAGGAATGCAGTGGTTCAAAGAGAGGACCCATCAGCCTGGTGAGGACCACATTGAGGTTCCACTCCGGAGCTGGAGGAGTCCGCGGAGGAATGACTTGTTCGAGTCCTTCCAGAAAAGCCTTAATGGCAGGCACCCTGAAGAGGGAGAGGTGCTGTCTATTCTGGAGATAAGCGGTCATTGCAGATAGATGAATGCGAATGGAAGCATAGGCCAGATTACATTTGTACAGATGGAAAAGGTAACAGATGATATTCTGAATAGAAGCATCTAGCGGGTTAATGTTGTGGTCTGCACAATAAATGACAAACCGCTTCCATTTTGCCGCATGGCATGCTCTGGTGGTGGGCTTCCTTGCCTCCCGAATGATGTCCATACAGTCAGAAGGTAAGTGCAGGTAGCCAAACTCTAGGACTTCAGGAGCCAGATCGCCAGGTTGAGCTGTTGCGGATCTGGATGCTGAATGTCGCCATGGCTCTGAGTCAGAAGGCTGGGTGTGAGACGTAGCCTCCGATGCGGTACCACGGACAGTTCTAGAAACGTGGTGTACCATGGTTGGCGAGCCCACGTTGGAGCAACCAGGATGAGAGTCATCGAGTGCTGCCTGAGCTTGCGTGCTACCAGCAGTATCAGAGGTGCTGGGGGAAAAGCGTATGCTAATTTGCCTGACCAGTTCATCCATATCGCATTGCCCTGCGACTGTGGGTGTGGAAACCTGGCGGCGAAGCTTTGGCATTTTGCGTTCTCCCTTGTGGCGAAGAGGTCGATCTCTGGATGACCCCACCTTCGGAAGTACGGTTGGAGAACTGATGGATGTATCTCCCACTCGTGCATTTGGTGGCTGTGCCTGCTGAGCAGGTCCGCCATCTGATTGTCCTTGCCCGGGAGGTGCTCCGCCATGAGGAAGATGTTCCTCTGAATGGCCCACTTCCACATGCTCTGAGCCAGATGAGACAGCTGCGGAGAGTGTGTTCCTCCCTGCTTTTGAATGTAGTACATTGTCGTCATGTTGTCCGTCCGGATCAACACGGCCTTGTTGCACAGATGTTATGTTATGTTATGTTAAAATGCGTTTGTATAGCGCTCGGCTACTCTAATAGAGTGTCCCGGCGCTTTCCACAGGCAGCTACAATGTAGAAGAACATAACAAGAGGAACAGATCCCGACAGAAAAAGAGAGACACCCACCTAAACAGAAAGATTAAAAAGCCAAGTCTTCAAATTCTTTCTGAATTGAAGCAAATTGGGAGTACTGCGAAGTACCAGTGGGAGCGAGTTCCACAGCTGGGAGGCCTTGAGGCTGAAAGAGCGTCCCCCAATGCGGGGCTTCCTCACACGTGGAACCGCAGCCGTGAAAAGGGATTCAGAACGCAGTGAGCGAGCAGGACGATAGAAAGCCAATCTCTTCTGCAGGTATCCCGCGCCTGAGCCAAACAGAGCTTTGTGCACCAGCGTCAGGGATTTAAACATAATCCGCTTCCGGATCGGCAGCCAATGAAGCGCCTGCAGCAGCCCAGAGGCCCGCGCTCGTCTATGCAGACCAAAAATCGCGCGGGCTGCAGAGTTCTGTGCCACCTGCAAACGCTGGACCAAGTAGTCCGGAAGGCCTAAGAAAAGAGCATTGGCATAGTCTAGCCTAGATCCGATAAGCGCCTGCACCGTAATCCGTCTGTGCTCCGCAGATAGTAGAGGAAGAAACTTGCGGAGCATTTTCAGAATGCCGAAACAGGTGCCGGACAGGCCGAGAACGTGCGCTCTGAAAGAGAGCTTGTTATTAAGCTTAACACCTAGGTTCTTGGCAACCAAGGAGGATTTTGCCGGGGGACACATCGCAGCCGGCCACCACTGCCGCCACTCGGGATCGATGGTACAGCCGAAAAATAGAACCTCCGACTTGCTGGAGTTGGCCTTCAGACAGTTTCGCTGGAACCAGCCAAAGACCATGTCCAGACAGTCCCGAATTCTCTCCCCATCGAATGGCTGATCTTTGCCACAGGTGAAGAGGAGTTGCGTGTCGTCGGCGTAGGACACGATCTGGGCTCCGTAAGCCTCCGCCGCAGCCGCCAGGGGGGACATAAAGATGTTGAACAATGTCGGGCTCAACACAGAACCCTGTGGAACCCCAACTCCCAATGGCGGCATCTCGGCAGAGCTCTGGGAAACCCAGACCGTCTGGCGGCGGCCCTCCAGAAAAGATGTAAACCATCTGAACACCGTCCCCCTTAGGCCGATGTCATAAAGCCTGGCGAGAAGCGCCTCATGGGGGACGGTGTTGAAGGCCGCCGACAGGTCCAACATGACTAGCATGGCCTTGCCACCCACATCCAAGGTCTCCCTGATGATCTCAGAGACCTCCACCAGTGCTGATTCCGTACTGTAATTCGGGCGGAAACCGGACTGGGATGGATGGAGCAAGTTGTTAGATTCTAGGAAGCTCGACAAGACGCCATGGACATGTTTCTCAGTGATCTTGGCCAGAGCCGGGAGAAGTGAAATTGGCCTGTAATTGGCCAAAACCTCAGCATCAAGACCAGGCTTTTTCAGGAGGGGGATCACCATCGCCCTTTTCCAGGTGCGTGGGACACTCCCCTCCCTCAAGGAGGCGTTGAGGATCGGGTTGACCAGGGGATTCACCACTGCCGCCATCCCAGCCAAGAATTTGGCGGGGCAGGGGTCAAGTGGCGAGCCAGATTTGAGACTGGCCAGCAGAGTCCGGGACATGTCACTGGAGACAGGTGGAAAGTCCGCCAGTACTGCCGTTGACATGGACGATGTTCCAGGCCCTGCCCCGAGGCCACAGCGACCCTCCACCGAGCTCTCCGAAAAGGAGGCCTGAATTGCCTTAATCTTGTCGGTGAAAAAAGTGGCAAGATCACACGCCCACGCATCAGATGATACAGGTGGTGGTGAGTAGGAGGTGGGGGACGTGAACTCCTTCACAATCGTGAAGATCTCCTTACAGGAGTTCGCCGACGCCTCAATCCTCCTGGCAAGATATTCCCGCTTGGCACCAAGAATATCACGGTGATAGGCCTTCACCGCCGACCTATAGGCAAGTTTAGCCTCTCCATCATATTGAAGGCGCCAGGCCCGCTCAGCAACCTTACATTGGCTGCGCGCCACACCCAGCGCCTCTGTAAACCACGGCGCAGATTGCCGTATCGCCGTGGATCGTGGGGTTGCCCTTGGGGCGAGATCATCCAGCCTCTCAGTCAGCCATCGCTGCAGGGCCTCAGTGTCTCTTTCCGGATCCCCCGAGAGAGGACAAGGATGTTCCGTGAGCGCCTGCTCCAACATAGCAGGCATCACTTTGTGCAGCGCTCTCGAGGCTGATCTGGGCACCGTGGGGGCGCAGGTGTCAGACCGCCCATTCTCCAACACGGAAAACCCAATAAGCCTGTGATCCGACCAGAGCACCGGGCGCGTTTCGATGTCAACAATTGGGACAGAGGAGAACACTTGATCAAGGGTGTGCCCTTTTCATGTGTAGGCCCTGACACAAACGGTGCCAGGCCCAGTGGAGATGTAATATCCGGCAATTTGGCCCCATCCGGATCGTCCGTGACATCAAGATGAAAATTGAAATCGCCTACCAGCAAGCAGTGCTGTGCAGACAGCGCCAGCTCCGAGATAGCTGTCTGTAGGTCCTCCCAAAAGGAACCCACCGGACCAGGAGGCCTGTAGACCAGCAATCCCTTAAGCGCTTGACCAGGAGACAGTTTAAGCATAAAACCAAGGGATTCAGAGCCCTTGATGGAATTCACGGGAAGAACTGAGCAAGAGATGTTCTTCCTCACCACCACAGCGACTCCGCCCCCCCTGCCCTTAGCTCTGTCTTGGCGAAAAATGTTATAGGTTGGAGGAATCGCAGAAAAAATATCCGGATTGGACGCCTCTCCCAACCAGGTTTCGGTCAGGAGCAGACATAGAGGATTATCCCTGACAAGAAGATCGTAAATGTGCAGGGCATGTCTTCCTACCGACCTTGTGTTAAGCAGCAGACAGAGATGTTTGGCATGCGCCTCAGTTGTCCTAAGGACGCTGCACTGTGCCCCAGTGGGCGCCCAGCCGCATGCCGGGCAGCGTCGTTTGCCCTTGTATCGACCAGGGAATACAGAGCGACACAAGTGAGATGTAGATTGCATGACGCGAAGATGTACTTTGAATGCTTTTAGTGCCATGAAGATCGCCATCAGTTCCAGAACATTGATGTGCATCTTCCTCTGCTGTTGCGTCCATAGTCCCTGCACAGTGTAATGGAGTACATGAGCTCCCCATCCCTGGAGAGAAGCGTCCGTCGTCAGGATGATCTGTGGCACAGGCTCTTGGAACGGTCGGCCCTTGCAAAGGTTTCGTGGATTCCACCAATGCAGAGAGTTGTATGCCGGACCGCTCACCAACACAAGGTCTTTCAACTGCCCGTGAGCCTAAGTCCACTGACGTGCTAAGCACTCCTGAAGCGGGCGCATATGTAGTCTCGCGTGCGGGACTATGGAGATGCAGGAGGCCATCATGCCTATCAACTGCATGAACACTCTTGCTGGAAGCGAGTGTTCAGCTCTGAATTTTTGGATCAGCGATTGAATGCTGCTGACTCTCACTGAATTCGGCTGTGCTGTGGCCGCCAGAGTATTTATGGTCGCACCCAGATACTGCCGTATGTGGGCGGGCTGGAGGTGGGATTTTGGGTAATTCAGTGAGAATCCCAGATCGTGCAGGAGGTGAATGGTGTGGGACATGTGGGCGGCACACTGCTGGGCTGACTTCGCTTGGATGAGCCAGTCGTCCAGATAGGGGTAGACGTGGATGTTTCGTCTCCTGAGATGTGCCGCCACTGTCGCCAGGCACTTCGTGAACACTCTGGGTGCCGTGGTGACACCGAATGGCAAAACCTTGAATTGGTAGTGCTGGTTTTGGATGTTGAACCTGAGGTATTTCCTGTGTGAAGGGTGCAGTGGAATGTGAAAGTACGCATCCTTTAGGTCTAAAGTTGCGAGAAAATCCCCCTGCCTGAGCAACGGGAGCACTTGCTGCAGGGTCAGCATATGGAAGTGCTCCGACAGGATGTAGAAGTTGAGTGGCCTGAGGTCCAGGATGGGTCTGAGGGACCCGTCCTTCTTTGGTATTAGGAAGTACAGGGTGTAGACCCCTGTGCCTCTTTCTTGCATAGGCACGAGCTCTATTGCCCCTTTTTGCAGCATGACTGCGACCTCCTGCTGCAATAAGTGCAAGTGCTCGTTCGACATAGGACGGTGTCTTGGGGGCATGTTGGGTGGAGTGGATGTTAACTCCAGACAATAACCGTATTGGATACGTTTTCTGACCCACCTGTCCGTGGTGATGGACTTCCAGACGGGCAGGAACTGCTGGAGTCTCCCCCCGACCGGTGTTGTGTGGTCGGGGGGCAGTGGCAAGGCGTCACTGTTTGCTGGTGGTAGAGGACCTGGAGCTGTTGTTGCCACGTCCTCTGCCCTTGGCGCTGTTGCCGCGATATTCACCTCGACTCTTGTTGGCATAAGTAGTCTGGGTGTTGCCCTTGTAGTATTGCGTGGATTGGGAAAGCTGACCCCTTGAGACGCCTCTAGTGTTGGAGCGACGAAAGGACCCACCCCGAAACTGCTGGGACTGTAAGGCACCCATGGATTTTGCAGTGTCAGTGTCCTTTTTCATTTTTTCTAGGGTGGTGTCAACGTCTGGGCCAAACAGGTGATCTGGGTTAACCGTTTGGTTCAGGATGGTGGTTTGGATGTCTGGCTTAAATCCAGAGATTCTCAGCCAGGCATGTCTCCGGAGCATAACACTGGTGTTTATAGCTCTGGCAGCGGTATCGGCTGCGTCCAGAGCGCACTTAATGGAAGCGTTGGAGATTAGCTTCCCCTCTTGAATCAGCATCTCAGCCCCTTCTTTATATTGATCAGGCAGGTGTTGCAACAGGGTCTCTAGTGTATCGTAGTGCGCCCTGTCATAGCGCGCTAGAAGCGCCTGTGTGTTAGAGATGCGCCATATGTTGGCTGCCTGTGCTGCTACCCTCTTCCCCGAAGCCTCAAAGACCTTGGATTCTTTGTCTGGGGGAGGAGCATCACCCGTAGTCTGAGAATTGGCCCTCTTCCGGGCATTCGAGACGACAAGGGAGTCCAGAGGCAACTGTCCTTTAATGTATGCAGGATCAGTAGGTGCCGCCTTGTATTTCTTGTCAATCCTAGGGTTTATCACCCTCGCCCTGGTAGGTTCTTTAAAGATCTCAGAACCATGCTTTAAAACACCTTTTAGCATAGGCAGAGTTTTTACAGTCTTTTCCGATACTGAAAAAGTGTCAAAAGGGAAATCCACATCCACAGGGTCAGCATACAGCTGGACGTTGTGATTGTTAGCAGCCCGTTCAATGAGGGCATTGAAAGCAGCAGAGTCTTCAGTAGGTGAAGTCTTTGCAGAAAAAAGTTGAGTGTCTTCTCCTGAATGAGGATCCCCAGGGTCACCACCAGCTGCCCAGGGCTCATTTGTATCCTCATGGTCTGTATAGACTGGATAACTGTATTCATCCTCCTCATCACCCTCACCAGCGTCCACATCGGAGTAAGTGGGCGACACATCATGAGTCTGTGGTGAAAGGGGTTCCACCAAGACAGGAGAGCAAGCAGAGTCCTTCTTCTTCTTGAGAGGGATTTTGTAAGACTCCAGTTGGGGTTCTGGGGTGATTTTCCGCTTCAGAAGGGAAAGCCTGCCCGTTTCGGCATCGATGAAGTGCTCCTGATGCTCATCCTCTGCAGGTTTTCGGGGTCGCGGGCCGTGGACCACCGACGACGCCTTCGGCGCCGAGGAGACCTTTTCGGTCACGCCGGCCACTGCCTTAGGAGCGAAAGCCTTCGGCGCCGTTTTAGGCGGCAAGGTAAAGAGGATCGGCGTGGACGCCTTAACTGGTTTCTCCACAGGCTTCGCAGGCGGAGGGTCCTTCGGTTCGGCCGCCGCGGTGCCGTCCCTGATGCGCTGCAGGGAGCCGTGACCTTTTTGGTGAACGCAGCGGATGGACGCGCCGGTTCAGCGGATTCCTCGAGGCCACCTTTGGAGTCGAGTCCTTCGAGGCCACTTTCGGAGTCGACTCACGGGGCGCAGCGCCCTTGGCCTTGTCGTGTGGACGCCGGGCAGAGAGGACCTTCGGGTCGTCGAGTTGCTTCTTCGGGTCACCAAGAGTTTTCTTCGGGTCGTCGACAGCCTTCTTCGGGTCGACAAGGCCCTTCTTGCCGGCGTCGACCGTCCTCGGCGCCGAAGCGCCAGTATCGACCACCTACACCTTAGTCTTCGGCGTGGCGGACTTCGTCTCGATGCCCTTGACTTGGCCCTTCGGCTCGACTGCCATCTTCGGCTTCTTCGGCGCCGAAGCCTCAGAAGTTTTCGATCCGACTAATGCGATGCGCACTTTCGGTTTCGATACCTGCACCTGTGCAGTATCTGGCGTTGAGACCGTAGGTTTCACTTTCGGTTTCGTTTTGCCCGGGAGCGGCTCTGTAACAATGTCCGTGGCTGGGCCCGAAGGCGGGGCCGTGGAACCCATATCGAGGTCTTGGTTAAGGCCCGAAGGCGATCCCTCGACCTGGGCCATATAGATAGGCACGGCCCCAGAGTCAGTTTGAGGGAGCTCCTCATCCGAGCTATCCTCCATGGCCCCGAGGGCACCGTCGTCGTCTCCTACCTCCTCGATGACTTCTTCGCTTTCGAACACCTCAGCATCAGCGTTGTAGTCTTCTTCGACGTCCGACGCGGGGTTTGATTCCGAGACGTCCTGGATATATTCTTCCTCGACATCCCCAGCATCGAAAATGTCCGTAGGCGCCGGAGCAGATTGCTGGGCCTCCAGGCGCGCAGCACGTCGGAGCTTGAGTGTCTTCTTGGACCTGAATCGTGAACAGGCCATACACTTGGCCTCATCGTGGTCCGGCGACAGACACTTGTTGCACACCGGGTGGACGTCGATGTGTGGGTACTTCGAGTTACAGACCGGACATCTCTTGAATGGACTTCGGTCCATGATGGATGGTCGATAAGTCAGGAGCGTCGACTAGGCCTTCCGCGCCGAGAGCACGCGGAAGTACAGAAACCGGCTCGGAGCCGAGCTCGAAGAAGTAAAGCAGAACGCAAGACAATACCGACGTATAGACTAAAGACCTTTTGGTCTCAAGAAGTTTTTTCTATCGATTCCGACAAGAGGGAATTAAAGACATCCAAACCCAATGGCGGAAAAAAACAATCTGAGGATGGAGTCGATGCCCATGCGCACTGTAGTCCAGGGGAGGAGCCACCTATCTTGTGATACTTCGAAGACTCTTCCAGGACAACAATGTGCAATCATCCGGACCCAACACTAGGCAGCGATCTATGCACAGATATGAATTCAGCAGCCCACATGCCTCGAACGCTGGCTGTCCTCACTGGACCGGATTGTGGGTTCCTATGCATGACTTGCTCTTATGTACTTTTCAAAAAAAGGGCAGGATGTAAGCAGGCACAACGTTTGAACATAAGCATGATGGAAATTATACAAGATGCAATCTAATTCCTCGCCGCATACTTTGGAAGCAGAAGACTGGCGCTGACAAATGTAACTTAATTTCCTTTTCTGTGCCTCAGTTCACAATGTGGGCTACTCGAGAACATTTATTAATTCATTCAAGAGGTTTACACTGTATGTCACATAGGGAATTCATGGGTGTTCCGTATACAGGATATGTAAAAAAGAAAGCCAGTTTGTATTGGTGTCACAGAATGTGCACTCATCAACTTGCATGGTGTTCTCCCTACAGGTGTATGCCTCGGCTAAAGAGTGTCCCCACCGGTGAATCCATCATGCATTAGATTAATGTGCAGATAAATTCCTCAGGTGGTAACCATGTTTAGGTTGAATTTGTAAAGTACGATTTGGGTAAATGTCCAAAGGAAGATGCACAAAACTTTATAAGGAGCATCAGTTTGCAACACTTTTTTTTAAAGCGCTTCAAATCATCACATTATTCAGGTCGACCAGATGAAAGTCATTTGTGGGGCTGCAGAATACCTCCCCGAACATCCCTGACAAAATGGGCAATTAAGCTGAGCAAGTATACGTTATCAAAGGAGAATATTAGTGTTCTCAGTAGCGACCGGTTGTTTAAAAGACTACATTTCAAAAAATGCAATACCCACCCGTTCCAGTAAATTATATCTTACTTTTTTCCTCCTAAAAACGGACAATGGCTGAGCAGTGTATTTACAGGTTTGACTAGACCTTTGTCGATTTCCCCCGCTATTCCCAACCCCCCCCCCCCCGCTTTCCCTGATCAGGCTGATGGCTATGATTAACGTCAGCTTCTCCCTTTCATTGTCAGAGACTTTTGAGATCCCATAACTGCAGAGACTTGTGTTTACACCAGGTACTGGACCAGTATTAGTAGGCGGTCACAGCAGTTAAAAGGCCCCTGTGGTGCCGCAAGCAGGGCGCGAGGATTTGTTCTAATGTGCACATGAGGCCTGATTAACATACTTGCAACACGCCTGTGGGGGCACCTCTTGGAAGTCAGCAAAAGTACGTAGGTGGCGCTGCGTGGACAAAGAAGGGAAATCCAAAGAGAAAATGTCTCTCTTCAAAGGATTTCCCTTCCTGCTACAGCGCTCACCTCAGTGAAGTCACACGCAGTGCAAACAGAGCATGCGGCCAATTGGACTAATGAAAAACCGGGACATTTGTGTGTATAACCCGGACACTGTTCGAAAACGGGGACATTTGACTCATTTGGAGAAAAGTGTCGGGACACTTCTCCAAAAACGGGGACCGTCCGGGGAAAACCGGGAGGTCTGGTCACCCTTGCCCTGCCCTACCTTCCCCGGACAGCCTAAGCAGCTCCCCTCCTCCCTGCTCACCTCTCCCCTCCCATAGTCAAATGTCACCAGAGCGGACCCATAAATCCCCTGTGGATTAAGAGTCATAGATATGTGGGAGCAGCTGGGCTCCAACGAGGTGTCACTTAAGGAAAGGGGGGCCGCTCGGCCCCCACGCACGTATGGCGGGTCCCGGCTTCCCCCTCCCCTAGATCCTGGGTGGTGGGGCGTGCCCTCCTTTGCCGGCGCATCCTGGTGATGCGGCCAGGGGCGCCCCACCACCAATTGGTCGGGCCCCCCTTTCTTGGCCTGGAAGCACGGGACAAGGGGGGGTGGGGGGGCAAGGAGGGGCAGGACAGCGCGCGCTGGCCAGCCTCCAAGACAAGGGCATATAAGGTCTGGGGAGCGCGGGAGGCGCCCTTTGTTCCCGCGCTCCCCAGAATTGCTCTGTGCCTTGGCGAGGGGCTTGTAATTTTTTATTTATTTTTTTGTTTCAGGGTTTGCTTGTCGTTGTTGGAGTGCAGCCAAAACAGAGGAGACCCGAATCATGAGGTGGAATTTTGACCCGAGTAGCGGTGAAGACGGAGCAGCAGGATCCCACGAGGTGTCAATTTTAAATCCGGAGTCTCGGGAAGACTGAACGGGGCATCGGACCTCGGGATGTAGCCCCAGTAGTTCGTGGAAGTAAGGTTGCGAAGCAGGGTCGGGCCGGGCAGCAGCTGGATGGGACACCAGTGAGGCATTGTGATAAACCACATAGCTAGGGAGCCGTATCAAGGAAATAGTGGCTGGCAGCATTAATATTGTTGGGGTTTACCGTTGGTGGAGAAAAGTGAATTTAATTTGTTTGCATTTTCTAATAAATAAGCGTACCACGCCAGTAAACACTCAGTCTGCCCCTCTTGCATTTAAGTCTTTACAACACTGAGATGCTAGCATTTATTGTGTAATATGTGCATCTGGAGGTGAATTAAATTTCAGGTACCATATTGGCAAATTGGAATTGGGTTTCTCCCCCCCCCTTTTTTTTGTCAGAACGAATTCTGGGAATAACAGTCAGCAAGGCTTCTGGGAGTTTGGTGGTGTATGTTAAACAGGGTTTAACATTGTTAGTAACTCGAAGAGAAACGACCTGGAAGGAGGGGCAGTAGTGAAAAGTACTGAATTGGCCGGTAGCAACACAAGATCAAATAGGCGTGCATTGCGACACATCAATTGTGGGTGTTTTGGTAAGAATCAGGCTTGGAGGAAGTCGGTCTCACACAAGGGGAACAGGTTTTGAGTTGCAAGGTGACAAGTACTCTGACATCCAAGCTGTGGCTAACATTTTCATCGTAGACCAAGCACAACAGTAGCAGAAAGGACGGTCTGTGGAGTTGGACTGACGGTGAGCACAGGGGGCGTTGTGATCTGAGGACTCAGGCAGGCCTGCATTTCACTGCTTCTGGCGGGCAGCCGGGCTAGTGTACGCTCGTCCAAGCACACAGGCTAGCTGGTGTGTTGCGGTCACAGTTGCGTGGTGCTTACGGCCAGCCTGGGAGCCTCCATCAGTACAGGTACAACCCACAAGGTGCCCATTGGTGACATTGAGTGTAGCGGTTCACTGACAAAAGTGTAAGAATGTCAAGGGGGCGCGGTGCTAACTGTAT
This sequence comes from Lissotriton vulgaris, assembly GCF_964263255.1. Classification (NCBI taxonomy): domain Eukaryota; kingdom Metazoa; phylum Chordata; class Amphibia; order Caudata; family Salamandridae; genus Lissotriton; species Lissotriton vulgaris. Next base: position 213,456,521 of record NC_141686.1, read on the forward strand.
GCACATGGAGCACATGCTGCAGACAATGATGCACAAGATGTCAGCAATGGACAGGAGTATGGGAACCGTGGCACAGTTGGGGAGGAGCGTGGCGGCGCTGAGTAAAAGGCTAGATGACCAGGCAGGGCCTTCTGGCTGACCCAAGAGAGTCATAGTGCCACCCCCACCCAGGGGTGATTTGGACGCTTTGCCAAAGAAGGGTAAAGCCAAGAAAGGTGATGGGCGGGTTCCCAAGGAGCGAGTGGTAGACATGCAGACTCCACAACCTAGTCCACCGGTGGCACCGGCTCCAGCCACACCACCAACGGCACCCATTTTAACGGCGGGTGGTGTCCCTGAGGCAGTTAATACTGTACCGCCCCCTATGGCACCGCCCGCCCGGGTTGTGGTACCTCCCAGGGTGGGTCAAGTGCCCCCCGAGCTGGCGACTCAAATAGCGGCAGTACTTCCGTGGTTGGGAAAAGGGGGGGTGTTACCTTCTGCTGAGGATCCCGCCGCGGAGGCACAAAGGTTGGGGGAAAAAATAATGCTGGCTAAGGGGAATGAAGGGGTGTTAGGTGCGACTATTTGTCCTCAGCCCTCAGGTTTGGGCAGCGACGTGGGACGAGAGAAGCCGGACGCAACAACGAAACCCGCTGACAGTGGTAAGGAGGTGGCTTTGCCGGTATTAGGGACAGGTACAATACCGTCCAGGAGAGAGAACCTGGCCCAACATGTGTCGCAAGGGGTGAAGGAGATTTGGGCTAACAAGTATATCAATATTTTTTCGCTTCTATTAGACCACAGGGAAATAAAAGTATGCCAAGTCACAGAAAGAGTGGATGTTGCCTCATGAATGGTGGACTCAGCTGGCCAAATTCAGGACTGAGGAGACATTGATCAATTGGATCAGGGCTTTCTCTGTTTTTACGGCGGTCATGGCAGAGCGCCCCCCTAACGTACAAGCAGAGTTGGCGTGCTATCAGAGTAGGATCACGAGTTTCAGTGATTAGCACGGGGGTGACTGGTGGAAAGAGTACGACATAACCTTCAGGTAAGCGAGGGAATTTGATCAATCACTGTCCTGGGATAGGGTGGATTCCATCTCTTGGCAGGGCCAGTTTTCAGGGGGGCAGGTGACAAAACCAAACACAAGCTGGGAGAAAGGGTACCCCAGCAAATTCCAGCAGCCCTTTCAAACTGTGCACGGGGGAGACGCGCCAGGGAGGGCCAGGAACAGTGGGGATCGCAAGGGCGTCTGTTGGGATTTCAACAGAAAGAAATGTACCAGGGCAGCAGGCATGTGTAAATTCAGGCATGCATGTTACATCTGCGGCCATCCTTCCCACCCAGAAACAGCTTGCCGCTCCAAAGGTAACAACTCAGGCAACAAGGGACGAAAGAAGCAGGAATAGGGTGGTAGGCCTGCGGGTTGCCCACTCCCCAATCAATGTAATTGCTATTATCCCTTGGCTGAACAGGTACCCTGATCATGTCGCTGCGAGGTTGCTGCTGGAAGGTTTCTCTCAAGGTTTTAGGATCCCGGCATTAGGCTAGAGTGTAAAAATCAATTGTCGGTTAGACACAACCCTGGGGTAGTGGCGGCAAAAATTGACAAGGAGTTGCGCCTGGGAAGGATAGCAGACTCATCCACAACCTATCAGCACCCAGGGGGATATCATTGAATGACGCAATAGACAATGGCATTTGTAGTGTCAAATATGCATCCTTTGACCAGGCCGTTGAGATGTTGAGGAACCTTGGGTCTGGGGCTTTAAAGGCTAAATCAGACATAGAATCAGCGTTCCGCTTGCTGCCAGTGCACCCCCGGGACCAACATCTGCTAGGTTTCTCATTTCAGGGGAAATTCTATATGGATAAGTGTATGCCCATGGGTTGCTCTGTGTCATGTGCCTATTTTGAGTCATTTAGTTCTTTCTTAGAATGGGTGTTGAGGCAGAAGACTGGTCACCGTCATGTCATGCACTACCTAGATGACTTTCTTTTGCTGGGTGCGGCGGGCTCCCAGGAGTGTACATGGGCATTGCAGGAATTTTGCGTGCTCATGCGTGCTTTTGGTGTCCCACTGGCACCAGGTAAAACGGTGGGGCCAGCAACATGCCTGGAATTCTTGGGCATTGAACTCGATTCCGTGGAGGTTTGTTTCAGGTTGCCCAAAGAAAAGATCATGAAATTCAGGGCTGCCCTGCAACAGTGTTTGGCTAAGGAAAAGGTGACCCTTCAACAACTCCAGCAGACTGTGAGTCAGCTGAATTTCACGCTGAGGGTAATACCTATGGCGCACCCCTTTTCCCGCTCCATCGCTCAGGCCATGAAGGGACTGCGGGAGAAGCACCACCGTACAAGATTGTCAGTGGAGGTCCGCCAGGATATGCGGATTTGGGTGGCATTCTGTGGCGGGATGGCATTCCTGGAGGATTTCAACGGAAGGGTAGTGTGGGGCGGCCCCCCCACTTCTTCGGCAGAATTGGGTCTTTGGACCGATGCCGCAGGGAGTGTAGGTTTTGGTGCCATACTTGGAAACAAATGGGTGGCACAACAGTGGGCAACATGGTGGGGAGAAAATGGCCTAACTGCGAACATTGGTTTTCTGGAGTTGTTTCCAATCTGGGTGGCCTTGATAGGCGGCCTGAAGACTTGCGTAATCAATCTGTGATCTTCTGGTCAGATAATATGACGGTGGTGGAGTGCATTAATCAGCAGGCGGCGTGATGTAAATTCATACTCCGTCTCATGAAAGAGATTGTGCTGAGATGCTTGAAGCTAAATGTACAGTTTAGGGCAAAGCATGTACCTGGGGTCTTGAATAACGCTGCTGACGCACTCTCTCTCTCTACCATCTGCAGAAGCCACACCAGCACACTTACCAGCAACACTTTGGCAAATTGGTGCCCCCGATTACAGAACCTCGTGGCAGACAGCCTAGCCCCCAGGACCAGGACAGCTTACGAAGGGGCGTTTATGTCTTACTGTTGTTTACTGAGTCAGGATTGGGAGGCTAAGTGGGACCAGGAGGCAAACTTTACCTTGTACATGGACACATTGCACGGGGAGGGGCGCTCAGCGGCGACAGCTAGCAGACACAAGGCAGCTGTTTCTTTCTTTGCACAATTAAAGGGGGCCAGGGATCCCACGAACAGCTTCTTAGTACAAAAGACATTGAAGGGATGACGGCGCTTACAGGCAAATACCGCTGACGCCAGACAACCAATAGGCCTGGAACGATTGGCTGTGTTATCGGAAAGCTTATCTGACAATTGTAGCTCCCCGGGAGAGGTCCTCTTATTTAAAGCAGCTTTCTCTCTAGCATTCTATGGGGCTCTACGAGTGAGCGAGTTGGTGGCGAGCAACAAGTTGGACTTGCTAGGGGGTCTCCGACTCAGCAACACAAGGATAATAGAGGATAGAATGTTGTTAACTATAGTGAGATCTAAAACAGACCAGGAGGCCCGGGGAGATAGCGTGGTGCTCCATCGGGCGAGGAAAAATCCCTGCTGCTCTGTGTCCCATGTGGAGGCATTCATAGGACAACGGGGGGGCCAAGCAGGGGGTGCATTCTTGATACATGCAGATGGTACCCCATTGACCAGGTTCCAGTTTAAGAGTGTGTTGGCAATGGCAATCACTAAAGCGGGTCTGAATCCTAAGGATTATGGAACACATTCATTCAGGATAGGAGCAGCCACGGAAGCAACAGCAAGAGGGTTGCATGCTAACCATTGAAAAGGATTGGGAGATGGGCCTCCAATAGTTACAAACGTTACGTGTGGTTGCACATGTTGTAAGATGCGACTAAACCACCCGATGCCTGCCTTGTCATTTGTTTATGTTTCAGTTTCTCGAGCCTGTGACGCAGGGCGGGAACTGGTACCGGGTCAGCAACATCAGCCTTCATCAACACATCAGAACCATGAAGACAAAGGACAGACTCAAGTTGTATGGATTGTGGGGCATTCTTATGTTACCCTTGCTAAACCTGTTTTTCTTGCAGGTGAATATAGACGGAGGGCAGAGCAGGGGGGTTTCAAGGTTTCCTTCCATGCAAGGGGGGGGGGGGTGAGGGGGGGGGGGGGGGGGGGGCTCTGCCTCAGCCAGTTCAGGGGTTTCTTTTTAGAAGTACTTGGCAAACACACCCGACCGCCCACAGTGGTTATCATACACCTTGGGGGGGGGTAATGATTTGGTGAAATTGGGAAGGATGGTCCTGGTTGAAGAAATTATTTCTGTGGCGGGTTGGCTGGCAAAGACCTGTCCAGGCTGCACCATAGTGTGGTCGCAGTTGATTCCTTGTCTGCAGTGGAGGGGAGTGGACTCAGTTAAGGCGTTGAATCACTCGGCAAAGAGGATTAACAACAAGATAGAGAAGCTTTTCCGAACACCCCAATTGCAGAAAATTCCACATGGGTGCATCTGGGGGGGGGGGGAGTTTTACTTAAGGGATAGAGTCCACTTGACTGAACAGGGAAATGAACTACTGACAAAGAATATGTTGGCATGGATGGAGGGTTTTGCGAGATAGGCATGACCTTTCAGAGTAGGTTTTTGGTGGGGCCAGATTGTCGGTCAACAATGCTGGCCTGTGGCGGTACGGTCATGATCGGTAAGCAGCAATTTAAGGTCCTTAGGGGCGGCACCATTCCAGTTGTGAATAATATGCTGAAGTTTCCTTTAGTTGTTTTCTCCTTTACAGGCGTATAATGTTGGCATTTCATGTGGAATAGGATGTAGTATGTACATTTGTTTTGTCCTTAGGCCCTTTTTCCCTTTTGACAGGAATATGTTCAATATGGGCCCAATTCACAGACTGAACTTAAGACTCAATCCTAAACTTACTACTATTTTGGTATTCACAGAATGCACTTACTAATTTTGGCATTCACAGAATGAACTTACTACTTTTGGTATTCACACAAGTTAGGATTTTGTCTTAAGTTTGTCTTAAGACAAACTTAAGACAGACTTAAGACAAAATCCTAACTTCTGTGAATACCAAAAGTAGTAAGTTCATTCTGTGAATGCCAAAAGTATTTGAATCTGTGAATAGCAAAATAGTAGGAAGTTTAGGATTGAGTCTTAAGTTCATTCTGTGAATCGGGCCCTATGGAGTTGAAGTATGTATAAATTTTGTCCTTAGGCCTTTTTTTCCCCATTTACAGGAATTAATTGTCGTATTTATTGTTACTAGGTCAGGCGGTAAGGTCATGATCAGTGAGCAGCAATTTAAGGTCCTTAGGGGGCGGCACCATTCTCGAATGGGTCCGCCCAGGGGGAGGGGCCAATGGTCTCTCCTAGAACTTCAGGGGCAGGATATCCGCTTGGTTGGAAGGGTGCGGGTGAGGGAGTCACGCTTTCCTTGGGCTGGTAGCCAACCCGCACATACACTATGAGGTCATCAAACGGCGCGAGTAAAAGGGCCCTCCTTTTGGTTTAATGGAGTTCAGGGAGCGTATGGGGTAACCCGGAGAGGGACGTACTCTCCTGGTAACCGGGCCCTGCCGCGATTGCGCACTCATACGTGAGGGCGAAGCTAGTTAATAAGGATCTGACACCGGTTAGCCACCTTGCCGTAGGCCATAAATGTTTAGAATTGCAATATTCATACGTGGGCTGTTAGATTCGGTTAGGAACACGCTGTATTGATAAGGTTAGCCCCTTTTTCATACCTGTCTACACTGCTGTAAATCTAATGTCAGAATTTTGCAAATTGTTGATTGTGTAAATAATGTTTATTTTAACCAATTTTAATTTGTTTTCATATTTTAATAAATACGGCCGGGGGGTCGCGAGACCCCCCGCCTTCCAAAGAAACTTCTTGTAAGTATTTGCTTTAAGGGTTGATGTGGTGGTACACTCGCAGGGAGAGGGTGGTCGGTAGTTCCAGACCATATCAGCTTGTGTTTACGAGGAATATATTATAGTGGAAACAAAAATAAGTATATAGGGGGAAAGAGGCTGCAAATGGGGTGCAAAGTATCAAAGTCCGCCAATGCCCATTAGTGGGGTGCTCTGTGATAGATATGTAGAGTTCATTTATGGAGCTGCGGGCACCAAGCATTAGTGTTCACTGAGAAGCGATTGTTCCGACGAGGCGCTATTGTGACAAAAGTTAAAGACACAGGATATACTGTGTTCTGTTTCTGGCACTGCATGACGTGTGAGGTGATAATACACACATATGACATGGAAAGCAGCTGAGAAATGATACCTCGTTGCACGCTGTTGTTTCCAACCTCCCCTCAGACAGTGTGAGCAGAGAGGCCACAACAGTCCCGAGCCAGCCCCCCCCCCCCCCAGATGGCATCGGACAGCGTGAGCAGAGAAGCCACAACAGCTTAGAGCCAGCCTCCCCATCCCAGATGGCATCGGCCGAGAAGCCTTTGTAGCCCATCCCATCCTGCCTCAACACAGAAAGCATCAGCAGAGAGGCCACACAGCCCAGCACTCTGCACCCCTCCCACCCCCGGCCCTAATCTGCCTTCGGACAGCATCAGCAGAGAGGCATTGCTGCTAAGATTGCTTGTGTGACATTTTCATAACTTCACTTTAATTCTGAGTGACATTTAGCGATTATGAGTAACACTTTGTCACAAGCAAAATGAAGACGGGGGAAAGATAAACATCAGAAATGACATGTATTTTTCAAAAATAAATTGACTGCTTCAGGTGACATTCGCCATCTTGAAATTGTAAATATAAGCAAGCATTTCCAATGCAATAGGTCTCGCATTTATGCGAGTTTGAGCTGTTGGCATTGTAAATGACAATGCCTTTATTTATGTTTTGGCTTTTAAAACATAAATAAAAGGCTTGTCATGTATGGTTTGTCATTTACAATGCCAATATCTTAAACTCGTGTAAATGCAAGACCTATTGCATTGCAAATGCTTGTTTCATCTAGTTTCAAGTTGCAATTTTAAGTTACTCATGTGCAAATCCCCCAATACAGATTTTACCTGAATTGGTTACGACTGGGTTCCTTCCATTTTCTCCTAGCCTTCCTGCAGCAAGGTCAATGGTTTGACAATCTTCCTGCCTGCCCCTGTGATAATCGAACAAGTTACTTACTTTCAGTAATGATATATCTGTAGGAAACATTAGAAGTGATAGATTCCTTACCTTAGAATTACCCCCAGGTGTCAGACTGGATACAGAAAGTTTTCGTCAGCAGTACTCCTGTGCAACGGAAGGTGGTGTTGTGCGGCTCCGCATCCGCCGTCGGTGTCATGGTCAGCGAGTGGACGTCGTGGCAGCTACTTAGACGCCGCCCGCGCATGCTGATGTCAGTTCTGTACACGACTTTCCACGCCAGAAAATGCAGAGCCATGTAAGATACTGACCACTGGTGCCTTGAAACTAGGGCCCTGAAAGGGATGACCTTAACCCTTGAAATCAGTTTGAATAACGGGGAGGATGGGTGAGGCGGTAAGGAATCTATAACTACTAATGTTGCTTACAGATATATCATTACCGAAGGTAAGTAACTTGTTTATCTGAAAGAAACACATAGTGATAGATTCCTTACCTTAGAATAGATACCCCAGCAGTACTAACCCCGGTGGTGGGTTTGCGAACCAAGATCACACCAGGAAGTCTTGGAGAACCAAACGACCAAAGAAGCCGTCTCTCCAGGCCTTGGCTGTCCAGGCAGTAGTGCTTAGTAAAAGTGTGCAGCGAGGCCCACGTAGCCGCCTGACATATGTCTTGCACGGGGACACCTCTGTCATCCACCCAGAACTGTGGTGTGCGGTTCATTGGGTCCAGACGGTGGAGCCTCTCTTCCTTTCTAGTAGGATGCGCAGGGGGAAAGAAGGCGGGCAAAGTGATGGTCACGGTAGGGAGTTGGAGGTTGAGGGCATCCACCGCCCTACGCAACAGCGCAGAGCTGACTGCCGGACTTCAAGCAACTTTCAGGACCGCTCCCGCAAAGTCTTCGATGCCATGGCCCGGAAGTCGGGGCACTACTTGGGGTCGTGGTCGCGTCCCAGGCAGTAGAGACCACGTGGTGCCGGTCCGTCACCGACATCATACAATGACACTCCCCACACAACTTGAAACCGGGCATCCCTACGACACCAGGAGTCAATGGACTCGAAAAAAACACAGTCAAAAAATGACTAGGGGTACTACTCTCTCTGGACCTGCGCTTGCTGGCGTGGAAAAAGAAGGAACTGATGTCAGCGCACGTGGGTGGCGTCTAAGTAGCTGCCGCAATTTCATCTCAGCAACCACAACGCCAACGACGGACACGGAGCCACACAACGCCTCCTTTCAAAGCGCAGGGGTACTGCTGACGAAAACTTTCCGGATCCAGTCTGACGCCTGGGGGTAATTTGAAGGTAAGGAATTTATCACTATGTGTTTCTTACAGATAATCACGTCAAAGCGCTCTGCAATTTATGGTTTTTGTTCCCTCTATAAATCAGTGCAAAGTGCTTTTTAAATTCCTCTTTTAAAACCACTCCGTTTTACTTCACCTAAAAAGGGTTTTATATATTTACAACAAATAGGTGTTCCCGATGTATGTTGCACTTTGATCAGCTAAATTAGATAGTAGCTAATTATCAGTAAGAGATATTCCTAATCATATTTTTTCCAGTACTATTTACAGTTTTAACTCCTGTATTGGAAAATATCAAGACAAATTCTACTTCTAGCAAGTATATCAATTTGGTATAGGGAGAATGTTACTATTTTTATGTCAATTATTTTACTAATTGCAATCAATTGTAATGATTGTGTGGTATTATTATTTAAATGTTGATCTTCTATGGCTGAAATCACAGAATAAAATATATATGACTGACTGACTGAGGTAGTCTCAGATAAACTTATTGTTATATTGAGTTAATAGCTTTATTCCATGTCTGCAAAAATATTATGAAGTTTGGAATGTTCTAATTGGCGAGCCTTACGTTATTATCAGTGAGTTGTTTTTGGTGCTATATCATGCACTTATCTCACAAATCTCAAGTTTAAGCAGATCTTCTATAGGGAATCTTTAGGACATTGTGGGAATCTTGTGAGATTCATTTTTGAAGAGCCAGAAGAATAAAGAGCCCTTCAGTTGGTCCAGGTAAGGGGGCTTTAAAGAGTAACAAAGGGGGCCCTGAATTAGGAGTAATTGGAGCACTATATTAATAACCCATTGACCCTCTGCAATCTGGAGATATTGACTTTTATCAAAAGAGATCATAGGAGTCCTTTTGATTGCCTTACTCATATTGGGGTAACTGGCCTTACAAGTAATTCAAATCAATAGCAAAACAGCTGATAGTGTAGGGATGTGTGTGTTTGTGATGTGTGTTGAGTTTTCTGTGGTTTGTAGCACCCATTAATAACTAAACCCTCACCACATTATTGGAAAAGGCAAACCATATTATTTCATGAAATAAATGTTAAATGAGCTTTGTGGATGGGCGTGGCTAAGATGGCGGCTCGGTAAGACGTGTCTCGCAGAGGCTCCCCGGGCTCGACCCCCCTGCCAGGGAACCTTGCGGACCTTCGCCCTCACCGAGCCGGCCAACTGCAGCGGGCAAGAACCGGGAAGCAGTGCGACACCGGAGGAACCGGCGGCGAGGCGAGGAGCTGCCGCGGACCGCCGATGCGAGGAGCTGCCTGACTGCGTGGGGCTAGTGCGGGCGGCAGCGACCTGTGTGCAGGGGCCGAGCGGCCCGGAGAGGCCCCAAGCGACACCTGGGGCCGGCGAGTGGAGGAGTCGGGGGTCCCGACAGCGACTCCGGAGCCCCGGAGGTATCACCCGGCATCACCAGGCGGCGACCGGCGCAGACAGAGGAGTGGCAACAAGGCGCCGGGCCCGCCGGCCCCAGAATCTACGCGAGGCCCCGGCGTGGGCCTAGGTGAGGTGAGCGCAGAGGGCCGGAGACGCTTGCCAGCGCGACTTAGGGAGAGCGGCGCTACGGCCAAGGGGCGGGTCGGCCCTGGCACGGCGCTACTGGCGCGGGCCGTGAACTGGTGGGGACCCCCCACGGTGTCTGCGGTGGCCGGGGAGAGCAGGCCTGCAACAGTAGTCCACGGCCTAACGGCCTGAGAGGAGCCGGGTCCGTCGGCCGACGGGACACAACACGGGGCCCAGGCGTGGGCCCAGCCGAGGAAGCACGGCCCAGCTGTGCAGCGGGCCGGTGGGGCATATCGACCCCGGGCAGTAGAGGAGCTCGGCGCCCCTGCGAAGAAGGTGTGCGGCGCCCAGAAGGAGGCCGGGACGCAATCCCCCACCTACGCCTGGCTGAAGCGCGCCTGGGGCCTAGGGAGGCCTGAAGTGCGGAAGGCCCTGGAAAGGGGAGCACCGAACGTGGGGCCTGCAGCCCGGGGATACCGGGCGGGAACCAGCCCTATACCTCGAGCGAGGGACAGCAGCCGGGTCGAGGCCCGTGGCCTAGGGAAGAGGCCCCTGGGACACGATACCAGCCTTTTCAGACTACGGCCAGAGCGCATCGGAGCACCCTGCCGAATCACACGGAGTCCTGACCAGGCTAGGGCCCACGGCTGGGATAGCCATGTCGAACCGGAAAGGGAACCGCAACATCTCGGAGATGCTGGTCAAGGGACCCCCTAAGCCCGAGAAAAGCCCGGACAAACCGGCGACGAGACTCCCCCCCGGGGGGAAAGATCTGCCAGAGGGCGAGGCGCCAGCGACCAAGGCGTTCATGGAATCCCTCTTCGCCTCCCTAAAAGACGATATTCAAACGTTCCGACAGGAAATGACCGGGGAGCACAAGGAACTCCGGCGGGACGTCGACGAACTGGGGGAGAGAGTGGCGGCCAACGAGCTCTCGGGCCAGGCCCGCAGTGAGGAAATAGAACTCCTTCGGCAGGAGATCACCCGTCTTCATGATCAGCAGATGGATCTCCAGACCCACGCGGAGGATCTGGAGAACCGCTCCAGACGCAATAACGTTCGAGTCCGAAATGTGCCGCTCAAGGCGGAGGGGGACGACATGGCGGGATACCTGCAGGCGCTCTTCTGGATGGTGCTGGGGGAAGGAGAGGACTTCGCGGTTCGAATTGACAAGAGCCCACCGTGTGGGCCCGGCCCGCCGGACCCAGGGCCCCCCACCGGACATTTTGGCCTTTCTGCCGGACTATCCCTTGAAGGAGCGCATCCTGAGGGAGGCTCGTCACAAGCAACCCCTTCGCTTCCAAGATCACAATGTGGAACTTTTTCAAGACTTGGCTGCATCCACCCTACAAAAGAGGAGGGCGTTTAGGGTCGCCACTACTTTCCTGCGTAAAGAGGGGGTCCCGTATTCCTGGGGACACCCGTTCCGCCTGGTCTTTAAATGGAATGGCACCCTCCACCAGCTGCGCTCCCTGCGAGACACGTGTGAGGTGCTAGGCATCCCCTATGAGGACCCACAACAGGACGACATGGCAGACCGACAGTCCTCTGGGGCCGGGACGGGCTCCCCCGGGAGGTCGGGGGACGGATGGCAGACTGTGCGGCGGAACAGACAGCGGAAGAAGCCTCTCAAGCCCGATCCGGACACGGTGGCCTTGGAACAAGCTGCAGCAATCCAGGAAGTATCCAAAGACACGGGCGCTGGCCCCTAAATGGATTTTGGTGAAGGTCGACATCAGATAAGTTTTGGCTCCTGGATGGGGGGGTGGGACGGGGGGCCGTGAGCCGCCACTGCCACACACCCACTCATTGACTCATTTACCACGGGCCTAGACTGTCTCATGATTGGCCTGGGACAATGTTCACCAGTTGGGGGGGGAGGGGTGCAGGGGACTGTTGGGGGGGGGAGTTGGGGCTTGGGGGGAGGGAAGGGGGGGAGCTCGGTTTGTTCACTATCAAGTGGTGTTTGGTACTAGGGGTTGGGCTGGTTGGAGGTCTAGGGCACGGCAGAAGGGACGCACGCGCACTCATGGCTGCTGACACCATACGTATCCTCTCACTTAATGTCAAGGGACTCAATAATCCCGTCAAAAGAAGGGCAGTCATCTCCTTCCTTGAGCGCTCGGAGGCTGAAATATGTCTGTTACAGGAAACGCACCTCTTGGCGAAAGATTGGCACCGCATGAAGGCTAGGGCCTTCCCCCACCAATTCTACTCCGCGACTGGCGAAAAGAAAGCGGGTGTCGCTATACTCGTGGCCAGGCACTTCAAAGGGCGGGTTGGGAATAAAGTGGCCGAAATCAGGGGCAGGCTCCTAGCACACACGATACATGTAGGCACCTCCTCCTTCACACTGGGCTCCATTTATGCACCCAACACCAAACAAGAGGTTTTCTTGAAAGGTGCGCTGTCTGAAGCGCTCTCGGGAGATTTGCGACTGGTACTAGTGGGGGGGGACTTGAACCTGGTCATGGACAATGAGAAGGATAGGTCTGGGAAGAGGTTTGGGGACTCCGGAGCGCTGTCAGTGACAGGGAAGCAGTGGTTAGGGGACAGAGGGCTCACTGACATCTGGCGGGACAAACATCAAACTGCTCCGGGATACACCTTCTACTCTCATGTGCATCACACATATGCCAGACTAGACCACTTCCTGGGCTCGAATGACATACTTCCCATGGTTCAGGACACTGACACTACGCCGGCGGCACTTTCAGATCACAACGCGGTGACCCTCCAAATGACCGTCCCGCGTACTCCTCCACATAGGGGCAAGTGGCGACTCAGGGAAAATATACTGGCACGCAAGGGAGTTGTGCAGCAACTGTCCCAAAGCATCACCACTTATCTAGACCAGAACGACACGGGAGAGGTGACCTAGGCGACACTGTGGGGGGCGCTGAAGGCGGTCATCAGGGGCGAAATCATGGCGATCACCGCGGCGGAAAATAGGGAGCGAAAGGATCGGAGACGGGACTTGGAGACACAGGTGCTAGAACTGGAGCGGGTCCACAGCTGGACGGGAGCCCCCCGGATTTGGCGCAAGCTGAAAGCGGTCAGGGCGCAGCTGGCGAGTCTAGATCTGGACAGGGCGGAATATGCGGCACTCCGCCTCCGTCACACGTATTACGTGGGGGGAGACAAGACGGGCCGCCTGCTGGCCAGCAAACTCAAGGCCAAAACCGTCCGCTCGCAGATCCCTGTGATTCGAGGTGACGATGGTGGCGAGGTCCGAGAGGATGACCACATAGCGGAGGCATTCCGGACTTTCTATGAGCAGCTGTATGCCGCCGATCAAACCATGGGGGAGGAGGAGGGGAAGACCTACCTGGAGTCTATGGAGGTCACTGCTCTTAACGATGTGAACTCCGCAGCGCTAGATGCTCCCTTCCGCCTGGAGGAGGTCATAGCGGCCATTGCCCGTCTTAAACCCCTGAAGGCTCCGGGCCCGGACGGCTTCTCCGCGGGCTTTTATAAAACCTTCTGCCCCATCCTGGCGCCAGTCCTTACAAAGCTATTCAACTCATTCGAGGGCCGGGGCTCAATCCCGAGGGAGATGTTGGAGGCAGAAGTCGTGGTCCTTCCAAAACCGGGCAAAGACCCCTCACGCTGCGCAGCGTATAGGCCGATCTCGCTCCTCAACGTGGACCTTAAGCTCTTCACGGGCATCCTGGCCTCCCGGCTGGGCCCGTGCCTACCGGGCGTTATCGACCCTGACCAGGCGGGCTTTGTCCCCTCCAGGCAATGCGCGGATAATACAAAGCGCATTATGCATGTCATAGACAAAGCATACGCCAATGCCTCAGACGCAGCACTGCTCTCGGTGGACGCCGAGAAGGCGTTCGATAGGGTGGACTGGAGGTTCCTGGAACAGACACTGGTCAAATTCGGAGTGGGTCCGCGATTCCGCTCCTGGGTGGCGGGATGCTACACGTCCCCGAGGGCGACCATCAAAGTCAACGGGGTCAGCTCTAAGCCGTTTGACATCCAGAGAGGCACGCGGCAGGGCTGCCCACTCTCGCCGCTCCTGTTCGCCCTTTATATCGAGCCATTTGCCCAGCGGGTACGGGACAACCGAGCCATAGCCGGGATAGAGTTTGGAGGAGTGGAGCAAACCATCAGCCTCTACGCGGACGACATTCTGGTGGCGGTGGATAACCCTCGGGTCTCTCTGCCGGCCTTCCTATCGGAAATGACCGCGTTTGGGGCAGTGTCGGGCTTCAAAATGAATGTCCAGAAGTCCGTCGTCCTGCCGCTAGGTAGCAACACCCGACCAGCTAACAGGGCTTCGCTGCACGTAGGGGGGCTTGAGGTCAGCACCACCGTGCAGTACCTGGGGATAGACCTGACGCCGTCAACCGCTCAAACGGTCGACCTTAACTATTCCAAGCTGCTGTCGCGAGTCCAAGGGGACATCGCGAGGTGGAAGCAACAGCCGCTTTCATGGCTGGGCCGGGTGGCGGCCATAAAAATGTCCCTGTTGCCCAAGATCCTTTATGTATTCCAAACCATCCCGGTCACTCCCCCATTGGGGATGTTGAAGAAACTACAAGATGCCCTGCATCACTATGTATGGGCGTATAAAAGGTCCAGACTGCGGCGTGACCTGGCCACAAGGACGACAGCGGAGGGGGGTCTGGGGGTTCCGGATCTCAAGCGCTACTTCCAAGCGGCTCAGCTTAGATTCCTCCTGGAGTGGTCCCGACCGACCTCGGAGAAGCACTGGTTGTTCCAGGACAGGGCCATGGCGGGCCTGGCCCTCTGGAAGGTCCCCTACCTGGCGCGCCCAGACAGACCACCGTACCTCAAAAGATCCCCCATCACCAGGACCCTCTTGCAAGTGTGGGATGCCACCGCGGTCCCAAGGGGCCTGACGACCTTTCCCTCCCCCATGACGCCTCTGCTGGATAATCCGGCGTTCCCCCCTGGCAGCTCCGCGAGCTCATTCCCACAGTGGCGACAATCCGAGTGTCGCTCAGCGGGCCACCTCTTCGATACGGAGGGCTTCATGACATGGAATGCCGTGACAGCACACTATTCACTGGATAAGCCACTCCGCTACCAGTGCTTCCAGCTTAGGCACTGGCTGACGCACGCCGATGTGGCGCCTTTGGTTGGACGCCCCCTCACCCCCTATGAGCGTTGGATAGTGACCAAAACATCGGACACAAGGTCCATCACGGAATTATATCAGATGCTGTCCCCTCCCCCCCCTTCGGAGAAATCTGCTGGGCAGAGGCGCTGGGAGAGGGAACTGGGGCGCGCTCTTTCAGCTAAAGAATGGCGAGAAGTATACCACCGTGCTCATCACACGGCCAGGAATACCGCTAGCAGGGAGGCGGCGGTCAAGATCGCCTACTACTGGCACTTGACCCCTGAGCGTCTACACCAAGGGAATCCGAGCAAAGACCCTAAATGTTGGAGAGGGTGCGGGCACACGGGGACCATGCTACACATCATGTGGGACTGTACCGAGGTACGGGAATATTGGACGGCGGTACTCAAGGACATAGACACTCACTTTGACACCGACATTCCACGATTCCCAGCATACGCTGTTCTCGGACTGCCGAACGACCTGACGTTCCCCCTCAAATCCATGAGGGGAAAACAGATGGGACTGGCAATGGGGGCAGCGACGCAGCACATCTTGTCACTCTGGGGGTCCACTAGGCAGCCCACACACACGGGGTGGTTACATCGGTTATGGTACATCATGGGAATGGAAAGGATACAGGCCTCGCTTACTCAGTCCTCCGAAACCTTCAGAGCAACCTGGCGTCCACTCATCTCTCTACTTTCCCAGGAATTTACGGAGCTCACATGCCCGAGGTATCTCCGGGTCCTGAAATTGGCGGAGGGGTTTAGTGATGAAGGGACCAGGGCGGAACACAAAGTCTAGCCTCTACACAGTACAACCAACATCGGCGCTACAAGGAACACACCGGGCGGGAGGAGGGAGGTTGGGGGGGCTTGGGGGTAGTTGAAGGAGTAGGATACAGTTGGGGTGGGGTGGGAGGGAGGGCTTGTTTGGGAGTTGGTGGAAAAGAGTTCGGATGGCCGCAGGGGGGCATGCCCCTCCGCCAAGATAGCATACCCGGGCGCCCGGACTTGCCTCACCTCATGGACACTCAGAGGGGTGCGCTGCTAGGCCGGGGACGGGCGCCACGAAATCGCTTTTTGTTTCTTCATATATTGTATGTATACCATTGCTTTGTGGAACTCAATAAAAATATATTTGATCAAAAAAAAAAATGAGCTTTGTGTAGGTCTGTATAATTTTAGCTAAAAGATTGCATGCAGAATTTGGATATTTAACCGTCACCCACATCTACTACCTGTATTAAATGTTCACACCTCTGTGGTGCATCATACCAAGAAACCCCAAGACATGTAACAGGATTCAGCGAGTGCAGCAGCTTGACTCCAAGAAGGCTGCAAAAAGATCCCCAGTGGGATGCAACAAAACCAATACTGTGTTAAGATAAGACCTGAGAGGGGTGGAAGAAGCCATGTGGAGGGCTGAACTATGGTTATCTGAATATAAACTCATTGAGGGCATCACTAAAGACCATGGATGGCAGCAACAAGACTGATGGAGTGCTATATCTACCATGGTTCACTTTAATATATATTCAGCTAATCGGTCATTATGTTGGAAGTAAGACCTCTGACCCTCGGTCTAGGTCCACTCTCTCCCCTCAGCTCAGCTGTGCCGTCTCTTGCCTCCAGACCCCGACCTCCTCCTGGGAGGTGCGAGGCTGCTACCCGCTCCAACTGGGACCAGACTGCCGGCAACCACTGTAACCTTTCCCAGCTGTTTTTTTCTTCTTAATTTTTACCTGCTGTGCCACTGAATTGTGCTCATCTGTGTCTTTCTCTAATTTCACCACTGTTTTTATTTTCTCGTGCCTGCCTGTTCCTTTCGCCCTTCACCGCTGCTGCCCCAGCGGCGCCTCCACCCCCAGAATTCTCCCCCGGAATTCCGCCGCTCCCGCCTCTCAGCCTCTCCTCCCTCCCACCTCCCCTATTTAATGGCAACCACAGCATGGTCACGCACTGGATGCACGCAGCTTGCGAGCCAAAGACAAGCCTGTCCGCAGCCAGCGTCAGGAACCCTGGGCCTCCCACTACCCATCGCTACGACACAACCACCCTCCTCGCACTCAACCTTGGAAGACTTAGAGAATGCCAAAAGGCCTCGTCAAACACCAACCACGGCCAATTCTCCAACCTCCACTGCTGCTAAATCCTCACTGCCACCCCGGCCTCCAACACCACCGACGCCAGCACCGGCGACACCCAAAATGCATCCTCCTCAATGTACGCTCCATACACAAACACGCCATGGAAATCTGGAACCTACTCGACTCTCTCTGCCCGACATCGTCTTCTTCACAGAGACCTGGATCAACGCATCCTCCGCCCCCAACATCAGCACCACCATCCCAGACGGACACAAGACATAGAGGAAAGACTGTCCCAACCACCCAGGAGGGGGCCTCGCCATCACACACAAGAGCATCCTCAGCCTCACCACCTCCAGCGAAACCTTCCCCTCCGCCAAGCACCTGCACTTCCAGATCCAGACCACCCTCAAAAGCCACACTCTGAGGAACTCTAGTCTACAGACCCCCGGACCCCGAACACCCTTCGCCACCACCATCCTTCATTGCACCCCACGCCATCGCCTCAACAAACTGCATACTCATTGGAGACCTGAACTTCCACCTCGACAACTCCAGCGACCCCCAATTCCACTATCCTTCGTGAGAACCTTGCCAGCATCAGACTTAAACAACTCGTCAACACACCAACCAACAGAGCAGGACATACCTTCGACCCCGTCTTCGCGACAGGAAACACCGTCGAATTCAGCCACACACCACAGCCACCATGGACCAACCACCACTGTGTACACTTTGCCATCAACAAACCCAAGGCACCCAAACCAGCCCCACGCCCACCATGAAGGAACTGGAGCAAGGTTACCGACTTAACTCCACCCTCACCGAGACAACCACATCTGGGCACCCAACGCAAATGATGCAGCCAGAAAACTCCACACCTGGATCTCGAACTGCACAGAAGAGCTTGCCCGCGACGCAACCACAACAGACAATGCCCCAGGAAAGCCACCTTTTTACACCACCGCTCTCCAAGAAGCCAAACTCACCTGCAGATGTCTGGAGAAGAACTGGAGAAACACCAAGACAACCGAAAACCACACCACCTACAAGGACGCCATGACAGACTACCACAACCAGATCAGAGACACCAAAAGAAACTTCATCCACAACAATATCCTGCTTAACTCCACCAACTCCAAGGAGCTTTTCAGTGTCATTCAAGAATTCACCAACCCACCTAGCGAATCCACAGACATCACTGCACCCCAAGACCTCTGCGACAAGCTTGGAACCTATTTCCACCTCAAGATCAAAAACCTCAACAACAGCTTCATCGACCATCCAAGAGGCACCTCGGGCACCCCCCGCCCCTAGAAACCCCAGCCAGCTCACAATCTCCAACTGGACACCAATCACGGCCAAAGACACTGCCTCGACCATGAAAAGCATCCACTCGGGGGCCCCCACCGCCCCCTGCCCCTCACATCTACCACAGAGCAGCGGCCAGCATCGCACCTCAACTACAATGCACCAGCAACACCACCTTCAAAACAGGCACCCTCCCAGGTGACTGGAAGCGTGCAAAAATCAGACCCCTCCTCAAGAAGCCCATAGCTGACCCCACCGACCTCAAGAACTATCAGTCCATCTCGCTCCTCCCCTTCGCAGCCAAAGTTGGAGAGAAAACAGTCAACAGAAACTGACATTGAAGAGAACGCCGTCCTCGACCTGTCCCATTCCAGATTCCGAAGCAACCACACCACAGAGACCGCCCTACTCGCCACCACAGATGACATCTGCACCCTCCTGGACCAAGGCCTCTCCGCAGCCCTCATCCGACCTATCAGCAGCCTTCGACACCATCTCCCACTGCACACTAGTCGCCAGACTACATGATGCAAGCATACAAGGAACAGCCCTGGACTGGATCTGATCGTTCCTCACCGGAAGAAGCCAAAGGATCAGACTCCCACCATTCCTCTCCGACCCCACAAAAGTCACCTGCGGAGTCCCACAGGGTTCATCACTGAGCCCCAGCCTCTTCAACATCTACATGGCCCTCCTCACGGCCATCGTCCGGCAACGCGGCCTCACCATCGTATTCTACGCCGACGAAACCCAGCTCATCCTCTCCCTCACCAAAGACCCCACTACTGTCAAACTCAACTTCCAGAACGGAATGCAAGACGTCGCAGGCTGGATGATCTACAGCTGCCTGAAGCTCCATGCCGATAAGACAGAAGTCCTCGTCCTTGGTTCCACCTCTTCTGCATGGGGCAGCACCTGGTGGGAACCGCCCACGGAAGCCCACCTACCCCCTCAGAGCACACCAAGAACCTCTGCATCGTACTGGACTCATCAGCCACCATGAACCAACAGATCAATGACTTCCCCTCCAGCTGCTTCAACACCCTCCGCATCCTCCGCAAGACCTTCAAGTGGATCTCCCGAGTCAAGGAGGACAGGCACCCACGCACTCATCACCAGCAGACTGAACTATGGAAACGTACTCCAGACAATACAGAACACCCCCGCCAGACTTGTCCTTGGCATCCCCCGAAGCGAACACATCAGCTAAACACCCACAAAGTCTCCACTGGCTCCTCATGGAGAAAAGATTCACTTTCAAAATCCTCACTCATGCCTACACAATGGACCCAAATACCTCAACGACAAAATCAACTTCCACGTCCCCAAAAGAAACCTTCGATCTTCCAACCTCGCACTGCCCGACACCCCACGCACCCACAGAGCCAGAGCAGGCAGAAGATCCTTCTTTCACATTTGAGCCAAGACCTGGAACGAGCTTCCGGCAGACATCATATGCGCCCCCTCCCTGAACTCCTTCAGGAAGACACTCTGTGCCCCCCCCACTCCCCCAGCACCTTGAGACACTCACGGGTGAGTAGCGCGCCCATATTTCCTGATTGAATATGTTGAAGTCAGAGCCTCTGCATTGACCAACCTCCTGATCATTGTTAATATTGGAAAATACTACATCAATGCATGCACTAATAATAAGGAATTTGCATCACTGTTGCTGAATTCATCCGATATGCCATCCCCTTAACCCTGAGTCAGACGTACATGGTCAAGCAGGACCTGCGACCTAGGCCTGAAGCAACCGATTGACAGATCACACGTGGGGTGACACATAACCCTTAGACAAATGTGCGAACAGGAAAACCCAGATCAATCCCACGGATAGGCAGCAACACCACAATGGTTTTAGGAAAGTGGCCCCAATAAAACACGTTTGGCCAGATGGGTGCACATTCCCAAAAGATTATAATGTTAGATGCCACATTAAGTTAGGAACACTCAGCCAATCAGAACACAGCATGACACACACTCCCCATGCCAGACATTTTGTCACGTACCCACAGGCCCCACGTTCTGTCCACACAAGGTCGAGACCCACCTGCTCTTCTTATCAAATTATAGATTTATGGTCAGGTGACTAGGCCCAGATTACTTTATAACGCTTCATGTAATGTATAAAATGATAGACTAAACCAATGTGCTTTGAGACAGTCTTTAGACCCCAACACTCTTGCCTGCTCTCCCGGCCGCTGTTCCCGTTTTGCCAAATGCCTCTTATTTTGTATTTTTTTCAAGGTAAATTAACATTTGAGCAACATTAGAACTATTGTATTATCATAAACAAAGAATTCTACTTTGGGAGCACTGACTGTGGCAGGGCTTTAACAGAAATGCATATTACCACACCAGTGCCTTGGACACATAAATTCCCATTTTGATAAGCATTTCTCTAAGACACCTAACATACCGATTGTCTTCATGTCCCTGTCTCAAGGTTGTGTAAAAATTGAAGAAATTTTATATCAGTGCAAATCTCCTTTAACCCCTTCACAATTACTCAAAAGGTGCAACAAAAGACTCATTTAAAATGTCATGTCTACCCTCAGAAACATAGGTGGAGATCAGGTCTAACCTAAAGCCCCCAGAGATCATGTTGCCAACTAGATAGGACTTCTGTTCCACCTTGTAATGTAGCTGGGAAAAAGATCTTAGCATGCACATTCAGGGGCATAGTTACGAAAAGTTCATGCAACGTAGGACAGCAAGCAAAACAGCTGTGCTGCACTGTGTGAATGGAAGAGAGCTGACCAGCTCTAAATCTATTAAGATATGGCCCCTCTTCAGCTCTCTACCTGTGATGATGTTTTTGAGGCAGCCTAGCACCAATGCAAGCACCCTTGCACCATGGTGTAAGGGTGGCTGTGTTACTAGCAGAATTGTTTTACTGCAGGAAGGGATACCTTCCTGCACAAACACAATCCTAAGAGTCAATTTCCTCTTTCTGTGCATGATGCGGAATGCATCACACATAGAATGAGGAAGTAATGAGGAGAAATAAACAGATTTCTTCTAGTTATGCCATTGTCAGGTGGTGTACCATTTTGGTGCAATCCAAGGCTTAATGATTTCAGTAAATCTGGGATTGCATCATACTCCATGGGTGGATGCACTGCAATGCCCATGCTACACCCATGTAATGCCTACTATTATGAAATGTAATACAACACATCGCAAGTCAATGTGTTGCATCTCATTTCTTCACAGTCATGTATAGCCCAAATCTCACCTTGTACCGTTTTGTAAATCTTGCTTT
Source organism: Lissotriton vulgaris (assembly GCF_964263255.1). Taxonomy (NCBI): domain Eukaryota; kingdom Metazoa; phylum Chordata; class Amphibia; order Caudata; family Salamandridae; genus Lissotriton; species Lissotriton vulgaris. The sequence continues at coordinate 213,478,143 of NC_141686.1, forward strand.
AGCTTTCATGTTGCCTTGGGTGACTAGAATAAAGCAAAGGCTTAATACTGCTAGGCCTAAATTCAAAAAACTGGATCATGGGGGAGTGTGATGGGAAACTCTATAGAGATTTGGGTGGCTCGAGGTCCATTGTCCTAATTCATAGTTTTTGTTTAGGAAAATCAATTATTTGTCTGCCTTTTTGGGGGCGGACCTCACCTGGTCTCAAGATGGCCGCACGATAAACAAGCTCAGCTAAGCCATCACATCAATCCGCCAGGAATCTTGTCATCGGAGTAGCTAAACGCATACCTATTATTACCCTAAAGAGCGCTTGGGGCGGGCTATCCATTGATGTGCACGTCGTGCCCCTTCAATAAGCTAGATGACCTGGAGGCGTAGCGGACGCACAGGGCCTGTCATGGCCAGGCAGAGAGGCCTAACACTGGCAACGAGGATGCGGGACGGCCTGCCATAGCCTGGTGACCCGACACCTTCCTTGCCCTTTGTGGGGGAGAGGTGAGACCACTTCGGCTGTTTGCCGGAATGCAGATTGGGCTTAGCCGACCCCTGCAGCAGCTGCATTTAGCACGGGCGTGATGCCAGAGTAATGAGCTGAGACCTTGCATGCCTGTTGGGCGGCGGGCTGGAGCTCTGAGGCCAAAGCCTTACACTCGTGGTGATGCGGAGCGGGCCGGACGCCCTGACTGCGATCAGCAGAGAGTCTCGCTGCTGGATAGCTGGCGGCAGAGTGGGACACCGGTAAACAGCCTGAGGGATGTGATGAGGACTGATCCGGACAGGGATCCCCAGCTGGAGTCCCCTTCTAGTGGACTGGGTGCTTCGGTCTGCTGAGACTCGACCCACATAGCAGCCACTCATATGAAGATAGTGATTTGAACCCTGCAGCGCTGGTTCTCCTGGCAGAGTACCGAAATCGGAGTAGAACGGTGAGTGTATGCCTGAATTGCAGTGTTGTGGCAAAGAGACACCAATGGACTGCGTAATGGCATAGGGGGGAGCATTATACGATACCCTGACACCAGAGGGGAGTCTGCGGAATGCTCCTATTCTTCAATTGGCTGCTATATACTGCTGTACGATGCTGGGGGCCTATTAGTTGGCCTCTCTGCTAGATCACCTACATGGCCTGCCCTCATCAATTTTGGCCAAATAAAGGACTCGTATCCGGGCTTGGAGCTTGTCCTGAGGAGCAGGGAGAATTGATCTGTGGCACCCTAACTCACGAGGCCTGGAGACGACATGGCCGGTGGCACTGTGGCATCTGTGGAGGGCTTGGCCTATATAGTACCATGGGTATGGTAGACAAATCGCAATCCAAGCTGCAGTTCGATCAGCGCAAGTCTAAGCAGAAGGAGACAGGTGCTGACCACACTCTTGAAAAACCAAATGATATTGCTGAGGAGGCTGCAGGTGACATTCGCCAAATCCTAACAGCGATGCAGAAAAGCCTGACCACCATAGATGGCAAAAATTGACTCACTAGCCAATCGCATGGATCCCATGACTGAACGAATTGATAAACACGCTGAGCACCTGGATTTGGCACAGAGAAGGGTATTGGAGTCGGAGACAGATAATGCCCAGAAGCAGATGGAGAAGCTCCTTAGCGTCCTACAGGATAAAGCAGAGGACTTGGAGGCTAGATCAAGGAGATGCAATATCCGCAACACGGGCTTCCCGGAATCCACTACCTTGGGCAACATGGAGGTGTTTGTGGAGAGGCTTCTGGTATCACTACTTGGCCGTGATACTTTTTCTACTATGTTTGTACTATGGTGCCTGAACAGGCAGGGTTTGTGCCAGGGCATAACTTGATTTACAATCTCCGGACTGTGATTGAAGCGATACAGCACATAAAGCAGGAGTCGCTGAAATTGCCTTTGATTCTGTCGAGTGGGCATTCATGCGGCTTGTACTGAGACGGCTGGGTGTGGGGGACATTTTCCTACAGCTCATGGGTATCCTATACCATTCCCCTACTGCCAGGATCAGAGTTGGGGATACTGTCACTGCCTCCATCAAGATCTCATGAGGTACTCGCCAGGGCTGCCCCTTATCACCTTTACTATACGCCCTAGCTGTGGACCCTTTAACATGTGTGCTCAGGGAGTACCATGGACACAGAAGGATACCCTTTCCGGGATACAACCTCATAGTATCAACCTATGCCGATGATACTCTCTTGTACATCAGGGAACCAGAGTCCAATCTGTCACCTGTACTGAGGAAGGAAGTAAAATATGGTGATCTATCTGGGCTTGAAATCAATTGGACTAAGTCAACTATTTTCTCATTGACCCCGGCCACGGAACCCATCGAGTTAGAATACCCGCTATTGTGGACCGGAGACCTGGGCGCTATTTGGAAGTGAAAGTTCACACAAATTCTGAGTTGGTGTTCAGCGAGAATTATGGGAAAGCAGTTGTTAAATTAGAAGAAGAGGTGGAACGATGGATCCGATTGCCCTTGTTTCTATTGGGTCGTATTTCCCTGATGAAAATGGTAGTGTTGCCAAGGTTCCTATTCCTGTGTCTAAACATGCCGATGGTGCTCCCTGCGCACTTCTTTGGAGTCATTAGATTATTACTGGGGAAGTTAGCCTGGGCCAGGAAACAAATACATGCTAAGTGGGACACACTCACACTACCCTACTCTATGGGGGGCCTTGGGGTCCCAGATTTAGAATTGCATCGGTCTGCACAAAGTTCACATGCTTACCACTGGGTCCACGGGCAAGCTGGTTTACCACACTTGCAGATAGAGAAGGTAGTGCCGGCGCCCTTCCGATGATGCTGTTTTAAGCTCCATTTAGGCGTGCTGTTATTTTAGATTCTGTCAATACTAACATTCCTGCATGGCAGTGCCTGTTGAAGAAGAAGGCGGGCATTATCCTGTATTCCTCCTTGACCCCGGTTGAGTGGTGCCATTGGTTGCCGGAGTGCAAGGACAGGGAAGTAACCCACACACTAGCAACATTTAATATTACAAAAATTGTCGATCTGTTCATGGAAGGCAAGGATCATGGATGGAATGAGTCTGAGATTGAGGCTGAGGGACATGATTTCACACCGCTCACCCGGTTTCATTTCCACAGGGTGAGAGATGCACTTCAGGGGCTGACTCCCCCACTAATATTGTCTCCAGCATCTACAACATAACACAGGACTATCGTAAGAATCTTTACACTTAGGCTAGGCTGGAATGGCAAAATGAGATTAGGGAGGTTCTTGATGAGACACTTGGCGATATTGCTGGGATGTTACACAGCACGTCTCCTTGAAGGGGAGACCGCATCTATCTCTTTCGTGGGCTTCGCGCGTCTCGGAAAAATGGCAGTCGCGCTCTGCGTCACACCGCGATGACTAGAGCGAAACACTACATATCTTCCCCACTTTAACGATTTAAACAAGTGAGAACGGAAAGTCCCTAAAGACTATGTGCTTCCTAGTGCATTAATCTCTCCCATCTCGTAGTCTCTGTACCGGGCCAGTCTTACCACTATTCTGCCAGCTCGGGTGTGTCTCACCGGGGTACCAGAGGCGATCTCAGTGTCTACTCTGGAAGTTCTCTGCCATGGTCTGTCTCCGTTCGCGGGCCTGCTCTTCGGTGTCGCCTCTGCCTGGTGTCCCGGTGTGCACTCCAGATCACTCCTTTCTACTGACACCCTCTCTCTCATGGCTTCCTACGAGGTTGCTTCTTCTTCCTCCATCGGGAGGACCTCTGCCTGCTTGTCATTGAAATGTTCTGACTGAGGTTCTGCCTCTTTGGTCCACTGCAGTATCTTGTGGCACTTGGACATTCGATCCTGAGGCCAAACTTTCCCATCGCTTAGCAAGGCCGCTCTGTTGTAAACCTCCTTAACTTGCATGGGCGCACTGAATTTGCTGTCACCTTTCCTTTTCAGTTGGGCTAGTTTGACTCGGATCCACTCTACTCTTTCCAAGTTTGTTTCCTTCACGTTAAGCCTTTTATTGTAGTGTTCAGTGTACACTCTTTGAGCTTTTTCGATATTGTGGTGTACCACTGCTGGAGAACACTTGCTCACTATAGTGCGTCCTTCCACGCTACATTGTCCCCTGGTGAAGGAGTCCTGTACCCTGAGAATCTTAAAGGGACTGTATCCTGTGCTGGTGGGAGTGATCCTGTATGCCCATAACGTGTTCCTCAACTCTGTTTCCCAGTTCTTCCCCGCACTGATCGCCGATTGTAATATGCTCTATGGAATTGCAATCGAAGCTCATGTTAGATGTTCTTCACATCTAACATGAGCTTCGATTGGAATTCCAAAGAGCATATTATCAAGCCCATTATCGCCACTTTATCGGCAGTTTCCTGCCGATAAAGCGGCGATAATTTTATCGCCCAGGCTTGATAATATGCCCCATAGTTTATAGTAAATGTGCAGAATTAACATATAAGCGTTAATGAAAATAATGTGTTTACATGTGTGAAAGTGCAGTAAACAGTCATACTTACTCGTAATACGCCTCAAATAAGTAAAGTAACCCTGCTTGAAGAACTGACTTGTCTGAACATGGTAAAACACGAATACATTGTTTAATTCTTGACTTTCTGTGAACATGCTTTGTAAATAACTATTAGTTGCACAAATGTTTTTATATATTTCTACAGGATGTTTCTATTTGATTTGTACAAAGACCAAAGTTTTAGAATTATAAAACGCATTATTCCCGAGGGAGTCAAAGCAGAAGCTAATGAAGAGCCACTATCAGAGAGACGACCACAACTAGCATCACGGAAAGGAGAAAAGCCAGGTTTTCAGCTGCTTGCGGAAGGCGGCGTGGGAGGAAAGACTAGCAATATGGGGTGGAAGAATACTAACTTGGCAGCAGATCGCCCCAACCCCTAAACCTGGCTGTACTAAATCTTGGTATCTCCACCTTCCTGAGAGAGGTGGACCTTAGCTGTCTATGAGTGATGTACCAGTGGAAAGCCGTTTGCAGGTGCATCGGCCCTGATGGAAGAGAGCGGTATGAACTAGACAAAGGGCTTTGAAAATCACACACTTCCTGACCAGCAGCCAATGCAGGGAGTGAATGCCCTCTCTGACTGACAAACATTTGGAAATACCCAGGACAAGCCGAGCAGCCGCATTCTGGATAGTCTGAAGTTTACTAAGAGTCGACATGTTAATATTTAAGTACAGAGAATTGCAGTGGTCAATGCGAGAAGTAGTAGCTGCAACTCTGAGCTCAGTTGGAATGGAAGAAAAGACCTTTCTTCGAGTTTTGATAATGTAAAAATAAGAGCTCACAGTCTTTTTAGCCACAATGTTAAAGGAAAGAGAGCTATAAAAAAAAACCTCAGGGCCAGATGTAGGTAACTTCAATTTACCAATTCTAAAATACTGAATTTTACTGATTCGGTATTCCAGAATCGGTAAATGAGATGTAGGAAAAAAATTGGTATTATTTACCGAATCGTTAAAATTCGGTATCGGACATTTGGAATTTACCGAATCGGTATTTACCGAATCGGTATTTCCCATTCATTCCTATGGGCCAAAAGGCCCATAGGAATGAATGGGAAATACCGAATCGGTAAATACCGAATCGGAAAGCAAGCAAAAGTGAAACTTAAGAAAACAGCCAATCAGGTGCTACCACCCTCCCCCTCCCTACCAGGAAGTGGCTACACAGGCAACTTCAACTAATTAGAAGGTTCTGGAGAGGCAGTCAGAGCACAGCAGAGACACAGAGCAGCAGGGAGAGTTTTGTGGAAACTTCAGCAAAAGTAAAATGGCAAGCAGCAGTGAGAGCCAGAAGGCTGAAAGAAAAAGGAAGATAAAATTCAGCAGCATGGAGCTGCAGGTACTGGTGGAGGAGGTAGTGAGAGTGCACATCAAACTTTTTGGCAGGCACTTCCTCACTGTTCCTGAGTCTGCCAAATGAAAAATCTGGCTGGCAATAGCAGAAAAAGTCAATGCAGTGGGAGTCACACCCAGGAACATTGAGGATTTAAAAAAACGATGTTATAACATCAGGAGCCTCACCAAGAAGAAGATGGCTGAAATAGACAAGCAGGCTGGTGTCACCGGTGGAGGCAGGAACCCAGCGCCCCCCTGACTGACCTGGAGGAGTTGGTGGCCTCAACCATAGAGGCAGACAGAGTCGTGGGACTCGGAGATGTGGACAGCTCAGCCAGAACAACAAAAAAAGGTAAGACTCATGCGCAGCATGACACCCCACACCAACCTGCTTCCCTTTAACCTTTGTGGACAAGCCAACCCCAGTCCAGTACTGCTTGCACTATACAGTAGCAATGCATTATGGGAAATGTAGTCAGCTAATGTAAGTCCCTGTGTACCTGCGCAGACATCAGCAAGTCACTGAAAGTAATGCAGAGAAATGAAAGTGAAATGTGTAAAGCATTTATTGTAGTGACTGTGACACAGTAGCACACAGTTGATATACACTTATTTATACCTAGGTGCAAAATCAGCCAGTCGACCCACAGAAACAGAAGGGACAGCACCAGCGAGGGAGGAGAGTGATGAAGCAGGGCCAAGTCAAGTACAAGTCACGCAGGAGGAAGGTGACACGACTGGCATCTCACAAGAAGATGAGACAGTACAGACCCCAGAGTTGCTGCACTCCCCACAGCTCTCACAATCCCCTCCCCTGGTTTTCTCACCAGAAACCTCCCCATCACTGTTCCTGTCCACTCCTGCAACCCCACCAGTCAGGGGGCGTGGCGTGGCCCCACTACCAGCAATGGAGTCAGCAGAGGGTGGGGGTGAGGCTCAAATCACTGTAGATGTCAGTTCTGCAGCACCTCAGTCCAGTAATGAGCCAGTCACAGCGCGCAGAACACAACGCGCACCCAGAAGTGCAGGTGGACGTGGAGATGGCACGGTGTTCCGTGGTCTGGAGGGGAGCATGGTGCGCATACAGAGGATGCAGGGCAAATCGATCCAAGCCTGCCATCGCCAATTCCGTGTCCTGAATGGCAAAATAGGAGACATGGGGAAGGGCATGAGTGCCATTGTCGAGTCCAACAGGGAGATAGCTAAAACAAATGCGGACATTGCTGCAGGGATGCAGCAGATGAGTAACTCCATAACACAGCTCTGCTCAAAACTAGACAGTCAGTCCCACACAAGGCGCAGGGAGGCCCGTATCCACAATACGGCCATTAATCGTCTGGCCACTGCCACATCCCTGCTTTGCCGAAGGGGCATTAATATGCAGGAGGCCATAACGCAGAACGCGGCTGAGGTCACCAGGAGCATGGCCAGAATCACAAGTGCCCTAGAGGCTATGCTTCTTTCACACACTGCGCAGAATCCTGCCCTGGACGTGGCAGAGGCGGACAACAGTAGTAGCCGGAGCAGCATGGCAAGCGCTGTTCTGGAGCCACTGAGGATTAGCAGGCGCCAAGCTGAGTCTGCAGGTCATGCCGAACACAGTGACCAACATCAGAGTGGCTCAGGGAAGCGCAGGCGCAAGTGACTTTATCGGTCATGGGTGAAGTAACCCGGGACATACAGCCCCCACGTATTTAATGTTGTGGCGTTCCCATACACAACTTGTCTGTGTCTCATTACTTACTCAGAAATAGTTGTGTGTAATCTCATCACGTCTGTATCTGCCATCACTTGGTGTTGACACTCCAGCAGGTTGTGTTTCAGTCACAGCAATGTCGTCGACATGATCCTCATAGTCTGACAAGTTCACCTCAGTACCCTTCTTCACAGCAAGGTTGCGCAACAAAGCACAGGCAGCAATGATCTTACAGCAGGTGATGGGGTATACTGCCTTGCACCTCCACTCTTGTGTAAGCACCTGAACCTGCTTTTCCAGATACCAAACGTACGCTCCACTACATTTCTTGTGCTCTTGTGGGCACGGTTATATCTCCTTTGGCTGGGTGTTGAGGGGTTGAGGTAGGGGGTGAGTATGAAGGAGCGGAGGGCATATGCACCGTCACCTAAAAGGAAATTGGAATACATTACTCGCATGCATACATGTACTTCTTGCAGGTATAGGCGTTATGGGGGTCGGACACTGTGTCTTACCTAGGAGGTATCCTTCACCAAATTCCCCTGCAGTCAGCCGTGCATAGATGCCGCTATTTTGAAATATATAGGAGTCGTGGGTACTCCCAGGGAATTTTGCCACAAGGTCAGTGATGGCGCACTTTGCATTGCAAATCACCTGCACATTGATGGTGTGCGTTGACTTCCTATTCCTGTATATATATTCGGTGGCAGCAGGGGGACAAATGGGAATGTGCATCCCATCAATGCAGCCAATTATATTGGGGAATCGTGCCATCTGGTTAAAGTCAGATTTTGTTTGGACCAGTTCAGCATGGGTTGCAGGAAACGATATGTAATGGGCCATCCTCTGTAACATGGCGTCAAGGAATTTGTGGAAAAACCTTGACAAGCTGCTCTGAGTTACACCACCTACCGCAGCAACCACAATCTGGTGGCTACCAGACGCAAGCAGGTGTAGGCTGCACAGCACCTGGACGTGGGGAGGAATAGCGTGTGCCTTTGGGGTAGTGTGCTCCAACAGTGGTTGGAGGTCCCTGATGAGGTCCAAGATGGTGTCTGAGTCCAACCTGTAAATCTGGAGTATCTCTGCCTCTGTGAGCATGAACAGGGTGATCCTGTCTGTACACCTGCTCCTCTCTCTGCCATTCCCTCTCTCCTTCCTCCTGTAGCCGTAGCCATCTTGCAATGACATAAAATGCCGCCATTGTGCAAGAAGAATTGCATTTTGGGTCTATTTTTATGGGTTGCACCTGGTTACCACCTGATTCCAATCCATGGATAAAAAAACGACTCTTAAATAGGCAAATTCGGTATTTCAGTGCTTACCTACATCTCATTCTTCATTTTTACCACTTCTTATTTACCGATTCGGTATTTTACCGAATCTGTAAAATTTCCGATTCGGTATTTTACCAATTCAGCAACTTTACCGATTCGGTATATTTTCTGATTTGGTAATTTACCGATTCGGAAACTTTACTGATTCGGTAAATTTACCAATTCGGACGATTTTCGGACTCCTACATCCCAATTGCTCAATACCGGTCGGTAACGGCCGAAAATACCGATTTTCAGCAGTTACCGACCGGTATTGGCCTACCTACATCTGGCCCTCAATTGTTTTGCCCCTTTAACAGGTAATCAGGCCATACCAACATTTGCTCTCCCAAAAGTATGATTTCTGTCCTATCAGCATTCAATTTAAGCCAATTCCCTTTCATCCAGTTATTAATGTTGATCATACAGGGGCCTATTTACAATGCCCTTGCCCACTATTGCGTCATTTTTAACATGGGAAAAGTGACGCAAAAGTGGCGGAAGGGGCTTGTAAATATGCCCCACAGTGTTTAGACGTCTCAACCACCTCTGGAATATCATTGGACAGTGTGTCATCCAGATATGAAAGCACACTGATGCCAAAAGTCCTAATCAACTTGTCCAAAGGGGCAAAATACAAGTTGAACAGCATTGGTCCGAGAGAGGTACCTCACAGGGTAGCTGGAAAGGGCTTGCCCTAAAATCACCACAAATCACAATGTGAGATCTGTTACTGAGAAAGGACTCCAACAGGGTCAGAGCGGTGTCCTTCAACCCTGCCTGGCGAAGTCTGTAAACAAAGGGGGAGGGGGCACTGTGTCAAGCGCCACAAAAAAGGTCCAGCAGCACCAAAATGGCATCTCTTCCCTGATCAACTCGGCAACAAATGAGATCCGTTGCTACGAACAGTGCAGATTCCATATTATGGCCACCGCGAAACCAGTTCTGTGAAGGATCCAAGAGGTCCTGGGATGCCATATATGCTACCAGTTCCTGATTAATACATTTTTCCAATATCTTGGCTAGTGCAGGTCGAATAGAGATAGGGCGTACATTGCTGAGATCTTCAGGATCACCGTAGGGCTGATTTTTAAGAGGGACCACTATATGCTCTTTTCAGGATTGAGGGGAAACGGCTGTTTAAATAATTTATTTGTAGACTTTCTCAAGAAAGAAAGCGATCTGGGAGTGCACAGATCTTCCGGAGAGCCAGATCTTAAATGTAGAGGAAGTGCATGTCATTTAATGGAGTAATGAAGAGTGCATAAATTAAGGTGCAGCATTGAAAAATGAGCTTTATATCTTACTTGTTTTTCCAATGAATGCCGGATATGAAATGTTTTTTTTCTTTTTTTCAATTCAAATTTTTTGATTTATACATAGATCATTGTTAGCTAATGTACAAACTTGATATTTTAGAAGGGTAAAAGTATTGTTTAATACATTGGATAGTGGACCAGAAAAAGATCCACATGAACTCATAGTCGCTACAATTTAGTTGCAAACTTAACACTGCTGTCTGTGAACTATTATATTTCAGTGGGAAGATGAGGGGTATCGCGTTCCTAGGAGAGAATCAAACGCTGGTGGACTGATGGGGGATGGAAGGAGAAACTTGTTGTAAAGCTTCAGAATGTGATGTATAGGTTAGTCTGTGTTCCTATAGTAGGTTGTTACATGTTTTCTAGATCCACGTGAAGTTCTGCTTCAATACATTTCTGTTCTATATGAACTGACTTAAATGTTAAAGGTTTTTGCTTTTCTCGTACTCTCTCAGACTGGAACTCTATATGGGTTCTTACTGACTCCTTTCTCCCATATTCTCCTGTATTCTTAGAATCGAATAGGGATTTTTTGCTTCATAAAATGGGCCTAATGCACTTTTATTCAATTGTCATTGAATTCACTCGATATGACCTCCTCCTCAATCCTGAGTCAGAAATACATGGTCAGGCAGGCCCTGCGACAGAGGCCCTAAGCAACTTTGACAGATCAAGAGTGACCTGAAAAACCCATATTATTGTTATTATTATTATTGCATTTATTGAGCGCACAGCTACCCGGAGGTTTCCCGGCGCTTGCCTTGGGAACCCATCCTGGCTTTTCCCCTGTGAGATAGCCCCTACAGGGCATCCCCAAGGTGAAAGCCAGGCATCCCGCCGCAGGGGGCCGTTGTGGAGATTAAGCAAGCTTAATGCCCAGAGTTGCAGAGTGAGAACCCATGATTAGAGCAGGCACCGAAGCGAGAATTATCGAGTCCGTGGACATTTGAGCTCAAGACCCTGCCGCGTCGGGAATTGAACCCTGGTCCCGGGTCTGACCTCAGCTTCCGGGTCTGCCTGCTCTACACCGTGAGCCACACTTCTCCACAACAGATTCCACAGACAGGCAGCAACACCACAATGGTCTCAGGAGATTAGCCCCAATTAAACATGTTTGGCCATAGGGGCACGTGTTTCCAAATACATCATAAAGTCAGATGCCACACTAAGTTTCGAACACAGAGCCAGTAAGAGCACAACATGTGCATTTCACGCAGTGACCACCTACTCCCCATGCAGGACACCTAGGCACCTACCCACTGGCCCTGCATTGTGTCCACGCAAGGTTGAGGCCCACCTGCACCATTTATCAAGCTGCAAGATTCATCACCCCCTGACTAGGCCCAGATTTCTTCCTCCCAAGGAACTGCTAAATCGTTTTACTACACTTTATGTAATGTATCAAATGATGCCCAAAACCAATGTGCTTTGAGACAGGCTTCAAACCCCTACGCTCTTGCCTGATCTCCAGGCCAATGCATTAAATTGAACCGACTTTTCTTGTTTTGCCAAACCCCTCTTCTGTTTCATTTTTTCAAGGTAAATTCATATTCGATCAACACAATGTATTGCTTATTGATTGATCATTGGCTTCTAATTAGATTCTAATGACTAAACCTGATAAATCTTTCTTGTGCTCTAATAAAGATGATTTACTAAAAATTTGGATTAATAAAACACTTTAACTCCTACCAGCATCTCTTTCTGGACTGAAAATAGACTAAGGATTGTGATTATGATTTATGTGATGTTCAGCTCTCCTCTTGCTGGTGAACCATGAATTTTATTCCCTCTAATTTCCTGCTACAACACTAACTGAAATATTTTTTCTATTGGGTGTTTTTTTATTATTAACTCCAATGCTACAATATTTTTGTAAATAATATTTAGAGTACTATAGGGGTCATCACTCATGCTGAGAGGGGAGCAACGGCTCACATGGAAGAATTGGTTCAGTGGTGTACTTGAGGTGAGATTGCCCCAGCAGGTTTGTGAAAATCTAGTGGGTGCTGGTAAGATTTTTCTGAACTGGACATCAGCAACACCAACACCTTCATGCAATGATTAATAGGTTGGAGGATGTTAAGTCTGCATTACTGCACCAACAATGATACTGGTATAAATTATGTTGCATTGCACTCAAGCAGAGACTGTGCCTCATGTGTGTTAAGATCCTAAGTGATATCATCCAAAGATATGCCCCCTGCCCCCTGACTTAGGAGATATGCTCTGCTTGCACCTTCTAACTGTCCATTGTTGAAGTGTGGTTCTTGAACTTGGCCTTTAATGTGCTTACTGTTTGATAGAAAATTAAATAAATACAGTAAAAAACAATGTTTGTACCAGACAATACTCTGGCAAGGATCTTTTAGTCAAACTTGAACTGGTGTGCCATCGCGCTCAGCCTCAAGCCGCACGGCCACACACATTTTCAACGGTCATGATATGCGTAACTCAGGTGTAATGCTCATTTTCTATGTTACTGTATACATTGTACAATCTGGGTTTTAAATTATGTATAATAGATAAATCCCGTTTTCGTGTTAACAGGGTATTTGTAGTGCGCAGGTTCTGCATATTGGGTTTGGATAGAGTATTTTTTCTATGGCAGCGGTAGGAATGAGCCAAGGGTCACATGTTCATTTTCACGTGATAGATTGTTTTAAAAGGGATCAGGTGCACTTGAAGTTTATGGAGGGGTTACATACAAATGCACTTTCCTTAACGGAGATAGGGAGAGGTGAGGCACCGCGGCCAGGGCGACTGATGCTGGAATCTGCGGATCACGGTTCGATCCCCAGCACCGGCGGCAGATTAGCCCAGCACCATGCGACTCTGGGCAAGAGCTTGCTTAATCTTCCCGATGGCCCCCAGCACCTGGAGACCCTCACGGGTGATTATTTGCGCTTAACAAATGTAGAATATTATTATTATTATTAAGCACATTTTCGGTTTTCAGTTGATGAAATCACGCTGTGGGCACGGTGCTGAGACATGGAAGTCAGGGAATTAATTAATAATTCACATCGTGAGATCACTTTCTGATTCTTTTTGGGTTCCAATCTACGGTGTTAAACAGGGAGCATTTCATGGAGATTACATAGCGATTTTGTATATTAAACACGCCGGTAGAGCCGTTAGATGTTTATTTAATTTCCAGTCACAAACGGGGTATAGAAGGCACTGTTCATGGGTGAGTTCTCTATCATTTGTCTTTTGAAAAAAAGGATATTTTAGTAACATCTTTAAATCTGGCTATATTAAATTCCTTGGTGGTGTAATATATCAACAGCAGTTTTTAATGGCAACAATGCACCCCGGGGCACGAGTGCCAAGGTAATACCCTCTCCAACCACTGATACCTAGAAAACAAATCGGAGTGTCTCATCCTTCATGAAAGCCCAATGTCACTGTTCCATTGAATACCGACTGTAAAAGCGCTCCCACAAGTAAGATCTCAAAAGGGGAGCCCTTTCCTTCCGAGATGGGAGTAAACTCATCACTGTTCTCTTCTTCCAGAGATGAGATGTATTGAATAAAATATTCCTTCCAGTCTGGACATTTTAGCAAAGGATCACCAGGCCACGGAAGCAGGGGTAAGATGGGGTAAGACTACTATTTCGGTCACACATAGACAAAGTAGTGCAGAGAGCAAGCAAAAAAATATTTAATGCACTAGTTCTCCTAAATATATGCCCTCTAACAACGAGAGTACACTAAGATACCACATCAGCCTATGGAACGTGCAAGTTAACTTGTGAATAGCTCTCTGTCTGCAACTTCACAACCAGGCGCCTACTTACCTCACAGTTGTCCTGCAATGCAATGGAATATATCTCTACCCTAGAATCTCCGAGACACACAGTAGTAGCTGAAAATTCCCAAAAATATAACAAGGTGGGTGAATCACCGTGGATCTGCACTAACTCGATCACTGATAATGTTACACAATGCAGCTTAATACCACAGCAATTTTGCAGTCATAGGATGGGCAAATCACTTTGACGTCACTCTTGCAGCGATGAGGTGTGTGAATCACCAAGAATGGGAGCATCCAACTTGCACATGCACAGGGCACTTGTAGTCTGCAAAATGCGCGAATCACGAAGGACGCACACTCCCAATACTCAATATTTGGTCTCTGACATTGAAAAGGTTCTGCAACTACCGACATGCCCTTCCAAGATGACGGCCACACAACGTAAGCAGGCCAAGCAATGTAATCACATGTATTCCATTGCCAGCAGTGCCGACGTATCCTTTGCCAGCAGTCATTGATGTCACAAAAGTGTCAGTGATCCACCACTGAGTGGGCTGAGCCACAAACATTGCTCTGCACGAGCCAGAACACAAGCAATTTCAGGGCTAGAGTCGGGGTACCATGCGGGTGGACAGCGTCCCCCCACTTATTTTACCGGGTGGATGCCATTCACCCCTGCCCAAAAGCTGGACTATCAATGATGATGTTACTTGCCCGCACAGCAGCCCCGTCGATCTCCCAAGTACAGAGCTGGCTGTCTATCTTGTGCGCTTTGGTGGTGGTGCCTGGCAGTTGGAGAACGGTTCTTTTTATATTGGAGCTCGCTGTAGTGAGGGCCAAGCCTCGTTTGCGCACATTGCTATGTTAGCATAGGCTTATTAGAAGTTTAAACGCCATTTTACCTTTTGATGTTTTTGCACACCACACTCCATATAACTGTCGTAGTAAATCAGGACGCGTGAATTGCTTCAGATGAGAATGGCTTGTTTTCGGCATCCCTAGACTTACATTGCGACTTTAGACTGCACAGTGAGTGCTAAAGCCTCTAAGGACATTATAACAAGGTAGCTGTTGTTCAAACTGATCGGTTCACGTTTTAGACATTACATACATGCAGCTGCATGCCAGCGGAGATTCTGGCGCCTTTAATATTACACTGTAAGCATGATTTCAGACACTTGGAAGAATTCAGTTTCCAGGGAGAAAGAGCTTATGCAGATCCTGATGTGATTTACTCCTGCTGATCCTAGAGGTATGGGGTCCCCCACAAAAGCCTAAGAAACCTTCTATATATTATAAAACATGGAGACATTTTTCCAACAGTTAGCAATATTTATCGCTAACTGAGTTTAGCGTTAGTTTTTTTAACACCGCGCTTCGCCCAATATTATCGCTGAGATAATATTACCGACGTTATCTCAAAAGCGATAATATTGCAGGCGTTAGCGTGAATATCGCTGGAAAACCAGCGGTGTTCACGCATTAGCGTGCAAATGCTGTTAGCCATGTTATCCACCTCCCATTGGATAACATGGCTAATAACTGGTATTTGCAGGTGTTAGCGTTTGGCGATATTCGCGCTTAGCGCAAATATTTCCATCGCTTCGCCTTTCTTGGTAATAGGCGATAGAGATGTTAGCGACTGCTTTCAGTCGCTAACGGTTTGGTACGCCCACTTTGCATGTCATTAGCGATAAATATCGCTGACATGCAAAGCGGGCCCCAAACCGCTCGCTATCGCCTACAAGCTGTCGCTAACTGGTGTTAGCAACAGCTTGGTAATAGGGCGATGGAATTATCGTCGCTTAGCGGCCTAAAAAAGGCCGCTAGAGCGGCGATAATTCAATATCACCACCCTGGGTAATATGCCCCATAGTCCTAGCTAGGGAGGGTGATAAACTAGGCGCTATGATACCTATTTTCACCATCATTGTAATAGGATTTCTCCTTTGGTGTTTTATGGAATTGTAACAATGCTGATCATATTATTTCTAATCATATGCCTGCTTAAGTTAGCAAAGATATTGCATCTTAGAGCATGTTATTAAAATAAATGTTTTAACCTTTCCTGTGTCTCTTTTTTACTCCTGTTGTGGCGTGGTATGATGGTATAACGAAAGAAGGTTCTTGCTTCCCACCATTCCTGAGTATAACCTAAGTCGCATGTTCTGGGTTGTCTAATCATTGGTTCCTTTGCTATAGGACAAAGAGCTAATGTGACACTGATGCAAGCTGGTTAGGGTTCCTAGGCAGTAAGGTGAGTTTTTCTGTCCACCACAATTCACTGAGGTCCTGGGTCTCTGTGCACAGTTCTGTGTAGGAGCAGAATCCCTGCAACAGCACGTGATTTTGTGGATTTGATTACCAGCGCTTCCGTGTACTAGGACGCGTGGTGCGTAAGTAGCGAGTTGGCAACTCGCATTTAGTAAGTGGCCCGTGAGAAATCAGACCTGGATGGCATTGTATCGAAGGAAGGGATGTTCTATAAACTGCTGATCAGAGAATGACGCTACATTCCACAGTGCGTTAACATGGCCCCCCCAAGTGAATTGGGTCTCCCTGTAACAAGAGGGGACTACCTTTCGTGACGTCACTTCCTGTGACACCACCTAACTTGGGGGGTCATTAGGATCGCGGACGGACTTGAGTCCGTCCGCGACCCCAGAGCATGAGGGAACGTCCGCATGGGCTGCGGCGTTCCCTCTGTGCAGATTAGGATGTGACCGCCAGGGTGGCGGTCACATCCTCTATTTTTAACATTGCTGCGGGTGGAGCTTCAAGCTGCACCCGCAGCAATGCTAAAAATGCATGCACAGCATTTGCGTGCACAAAGCGGCAGGCACCGCGCGGTGCCTGCTGCATTGTGCACGCAAATGCAGGGGGGTACCATAGGTACCCCCCATGTGCACCCCCCACCCCCCACTACACCTAGGGGGCCCGCAATGGGCCCCTGCAGTGCAGTTACACATGCTTTTCCACGGCGGAAAAGCCGCCGCGGAAAAGCATGTTTCCATGCACATCCTAATCTGGCTGAAGGTGTCTAAGAGACACCTTCACCATTTTAGTGCTTTTCCGCCGCGGTTGTAAGCCAGCCGCGGCGGAAAAGCTGCGGACCTAAACCATGACCCACCAGCCATCCTAATGTGGCGGTGGGTCCTGGTGGGTCCGCAGAGGATTTTCCGCATCCTCCGGGCCGGCGGTGGCTTCCGCCGGCCCGGAGGATGCGGAAAATCCTCCATCCTAATGACCCCCTTAGTGCGTCCCTCCACTTCTTTTTTTAGGACTTGTGCCCTGCAAGCAATGCCTTCATGATCTTGCACTCGCCTTCATGACCACGCACTCACCACCGGTCCTGCGCTCCTCCAAAATATGATTTCCTACTGTAGTTTGTCGGTGTGTAGCAATCATGCTCGACAGTACCAGGGACATCCACTCTTGGAGTTCTACAGAATACCTGTATGGAGTGCCTGCAATATTACGATCACTACATCCTCTCCTCCGAGTAGGCATTCCGGACGTCCAGGACAGGAATGGAAATGCAGGCTCCCAGTTGAGGCCAATTTGTAGGAAAGACACATGCATCTAGAAGTAAGGTATGTCTTTATAGAGAGCAAGCGTCCTCCCGCCTCCAATGCGCCTCCCAACTGCCACTCCCTGCTTCCACTCATTACATTCTAGAACTGGTGGCATCATGTTACCTTGGTACTAGTAACTAAGATACCCCAACACCTCTCATGTTTGGTTGCTTTTATTGGAATAAACTCCCAAATAAAACATACTTAAACCGTAGGTGGATCACATGCAAGATGCTTGTCCTTTAGTACCCTGTGTATTTGAGTCCAGGTCTGAGGGGTGTAATAATGTATGGCAGTTATAATTTACTCTGTTTCGGTGAACTATAATATTTAGGTAGGGTTTTCCCATCGCTACTAAATAACTGGGAACTTTTTTCCTCCCTCCAATAGTGATGCATTTCTCAAAGATCAAAAAGCTTACCCTTTATTGTTAATTCAGAACTACTTCTTCTGCGGATACATAGTAGCTATCAAAGGTAGTGTGGTTGAATGCAGATGCCTAGTTGGATGGTGGAAGTTAAGGCTACAGTTGAGGTAGGCAAACCTGGCATTGTGGATGGCTCTGCAGGTGTGGGTGAGCAGTTTAAATTTGCAGCCGTTCTGGATGGGTACTCTGTGTAGCTCTCTGAGGTGGGCACAGAGTGTGTACTGAGGGGGATGTCAAGGATGAGTCTGGCAGCAGGATTCTGGGTAGTCTGGAGTCTTTGTAGGAGCTGGTTTTAAGAAACTGGTTTATAGTGAATTGGCGTAGTCCAGTTTATTGGTGATGAGGGCCTGGGTGACTTTGCGTCTGGTGTTTGTGGGGAGTAGGCCTGGGTGTAAAACGCC
Organism: Lissotriton vulgaris; assembly: GCF_964263255.1. Lineage (NCBI taxonomy): Eukaryota > Metazoa > Chordata > Amphibia > Caudata > Salamandridae > Lissotriton > Lissotriton vulgaris. The sequence continues at coordinate 213,496,470 of NC_141686.1, forward strand.
ATTCACAGAGTTTGTGGAATTCAGCAACCCCGAGTTCCGAATGGAACGGGGAGTTACTGATAAACTCCACACTCCACAAAAGAGCAGAGATTTTTTTCCATTGGCGCACTTGTAATGTAGGTTTTCTGCAAGTGGGGTGCGTGATGACACTTCCCGGGAGGTCGCGAGAGCCCACAAGATTTTCTAGCTGCCCATGAGCCCCCGCAAGATTTTGCGGCCACTAATTTGGCTTCAGTCCACGCCAATAACTTCCAGCACTTCTTTTGCGTTGTTGGCAAGAGCGATTGAGCGCAATTGACTGCGGCTGGAACCTGGAGAAGATTCTCTCCTTGAGAAGCAGCTAAACCATTCACGTTGGTTTTTTGAGTGAGGAGCACTTATTTCATTTTACTTTTTTTTCAACAAGGAAGAAGTGCCCTGGAGACTCCAACTTCCTGTTCCTTTCCAGCAGGCTCTCAGCTGGATTATGAGATGGAAGAATCCCTCTATTTGTCTGCTGCATTTACACCATTGGATTTGAGGACTTTGTTTAAGTGATATCACAAGTAAGTTAAAAAACTGTTGTATAAGGGTGTTGTTTGTTTGATAGAGGGCATGCACCAGCATTTATTTGTACTTTTATTTAATTTTCAAAATGTACTGTGGTGCCTGTAGTTTTGGTAGGGGCCAAGTTATTGTTTTTATATAATTTTTCTTATTATAAGGAAAAATGTTGAATAGTTCACTACATTTTCTCCATGTTTCCAATATTACCTTAATTCACTATCAGTATCAGTAATGGGCGTATAAACGCAACTGTTTCTGTGGTGTCCGTTGAATTAAAACATCATTTAGGCCATGGATGGCATTGGATTAAATTACAAATAAATAAACTCATCTCCTCGATCCAAGTCATCACTGCAGTAGGCACCCGCCCCCCCCGCAGAGTCACTAGACTTCCAATGTATCTATCCTCCATACCCAGAGCCAAGCCTGACAATTCCTATGGGAGGGCAGGCCACTCACCACACATACATAGAGAGCCCACGCACTTTACACTGTACCAGAGGAAAAAAGTGCGCAGAGGCCTAAAATCACTAACACCAGGTTACAGAAACAAGCTGGGCAAAAGCAAAAAAGTTTCGGGGTGAACCTGCCATAAGGGCCAAGTCCTACAACCCCCCACCTGAGATACCTACACTGGCTCCCAGTTGACAAGAGGATCACGTTCAAGCTCCTCACCCACGCACACAAAGCACTCCACAACGCCGGACCGGCCTACCTGAACAGCAGACTCCGCTTCTACGCCTCCACCCACCAGCTCCGCTCCGCCGGCCTCGCACTCGCCGCTGTCCCCGCATCCAACGAACGACCTCCGGCGGCAGATCCTTCTCCCACCTCGCTGTCAAGACCTGGAACACCCTCCCTACCCACCCACCTACGGCAGACCCAAGACCTACTCACCTTCAGAAGAGCCCTCAAGACCTGGCTCTTCGAGCAGTAGCGGCACCCCCCCCCCCTCAGCGCCTTGAGACCTTCAAGGGTGAGTAGCGCGCTTTACAAGTACTTTGATTGATTGATTGATGGGTCTACCGTCGTCTAGGAGAGGGTGTTAGCAAACCCGTGGAGGGTATATCGCAAGTCCCGCCTAAAACTCATTCAATATTACATACTTAACTGGGCATACTTATCCCTAAAACAATTTGCACACATTTTTCCACGGGACCTTTGACACCTGCGCCAGATGTAATACCCCGGGGGCAGGCCCGAAACACATTCTGGGGAATTGCCCACAGCTGCTATTATACTGGACCACTATTCTGGATGGGTCCTCCTGCCGTCCTGCTTTTTCCAAATTGAATGCCTGGCTGCATCGTCATCAGCCAGGAAAGGCAGCTTCCCTCCCTCCCGTCCGCCAATCTCAACGCTGTAATGGCAGCGTTGTGATTGGCGCCCCACCCGGGTAATTTTCTCTATGTATGCTGCCATGCAGCAGGATACATAGAGAAAAAAGAGAGAGTGGGCGGTCCTGCTCGAGGGCAGGGGGGTGGGGGGGGGGGGAGTGGCTTGCCCACTGTTGTACATACTGACTGTTTGAGCGGCCCCAGGCTGCCCAAACAGTCAGTATGCACACCAGTGGGCAAACCACTCCACCCTGCCCTCGAGCAGTACCGCCCACCCCCAATTAGGCACTTCTGCATTCTCGCCGCGCGAGAGGGCATAAACATAAAATAGTAGTTATTCCCATTTATGTTTCAGCCTTCTCGCACTGCGAGAAAGCAGTGCGGCAACGCCCCCACGCCCCTATGGGGGAGCCACCACTGAAAACAACTATATCTTTTGATATCAAAACAATTGGCCTAGAGTTCAGTGCTTGAGTGTGTGGAACCTTTTGCTGACTGAGTGTGTTGTAAGAAGAGAGAGGAACCCCTTGAGTTAGTCAAGGGAAGTGGGGTGTTGGACCCAGAAATTAAACTAGTTCCCTTGAGACATATACAGGATAAGCTAAAACTTAGCTTTAAAGCAACCAACGATAAAATCATGAACTAATACAATTCTAAACATAAGATACACATCAATTTATTAAAGTAACAGAAATAAAACCAGTTTACATTTATACATCATACAATTTCTATGTAACAATTAAAATTTCAACTAGTAATACAATCTATTGTGACCTGCACAATACAGCAGACAGACAAAAATTTGTTGTAAAACATAAAAAATTTGTAAAATACAAGTGGTACATTCAATACTACAATTTCATCACTCCCTAGTTTTATGGCCACAAATTTGTATATCAACAGGGGAGGAGAGGACTTGAATTGTACAGGAGTTTGGCGTAGACGCGTTTCGGTGGTTCTGAAGCAAATATGTTCCACCTTTATTAAGACTAAGGTTCGATGTCTGTCTTGTTTCAGGGTCTGTACAATTCCCCGGTGTGCTTCTGTGCAATGCGGTAAGCTGATGGGTCTGTTCTCTGCCACGTTTTTAAGAAGCAAAATAGGATAAATTCCTGTATAATCTCTTCAGAATGTTGAATGATGGCACTTTATAGATTACGACTTGTACAAATTAAAATGGTTCCTGAAGGAGATCAATCAAGTTCCATCTCTAAAATCGAGTGGAGTATCTTCTCCAATATGGAAAGAAGAACGTTATGTTTGCGAGGTTTTGCTGGAAAATGATGGGCGCTTTCCACGTCTTTTGCTGTCAAGTAAAGCTGATTTTTAAGGTGGAGCGCTCTAGTGAGTTTCCTCGAGCGGGAATGCAATATCCCCTCCTAAAGCGGATCAATAACGCTGCTTCTGGGGGTTCTGGTCCGCGCGAGAAGGCAGAAACATAAAATACTAGTTATTACCATTTATGTTTCGGCCTTCTCGCACTGCGAGAAAGCAGTGCGGCAACGCCCCCACGCCCCTATGGGGGAGCCACCACTGAAAACAACTATATCTTTTGATATTAAAACAATTGGCCTAGAGTTCAGTCCTTGAGTGTGGGGAACCTTTTGCTGACTGAGTGTGTACAACAAATGCTTTACACTGTACTCTGATACTGCCTTACTGCTCGACCAAGCTACCACTTTGGAGAGTAAGGTCATATCTGACTTTGACCTCTGTTATACCTCTGGGGATTGTGGACTCTATACACACTGTACCTTACTTTGGTCCAGTATATATAGAGCCACTTTCTCACATGCTTTCCTGGCCTTCTTTCTTCTTCTGCATCTGTGGGGCAGCAGGTCGCAATTTGGATGTAGATCTAATCTTGGAAGAAATCTTGAGGGCCAATGAGCAACTGCCTAGAGGGAAGGTGCCAGGCAGAGAAGTTTTATCAGACTTTCATCCTCATTTTTACTCAACGATTACTGGTGGTATACTTGGAGGTTAGGGACTCTGAGGTGCTCCCTCTGCGGGACGTCTGCATCTCTATGATGCTGAAGCCCAGTTCAGAGGCACCGGTCCAATCCGCCTAATGGCTGCTTATAATGAATATTACACATACCAAGGTGCTTTGCAAAGCATTTGCCCTATGACTGTCTCAGGTGATTATACAATTAATGCACGACGACCATTGCTATTTCATACCCGGTCATAGTCCCACCATGAACGTACAGTGGCTAATGCATGTACTACATGAGGTGAAGGGTAGAGAGGAGAAAATGGCTGTTGTCTCCATTGACATTGTCAAAGCTTTTGACATGGCTGATTGGCACTTCCGTATGCGGGTGTTGGAGACAATGGGGTTAGGTGTGCACTTTCGTGCGTGGGTGCATCTCTTGTATACGGGTCTCATGACTAGGCTACAAGTGAGTAAATTATGCTCTGATCCATATGAAGTAGGTAGGGGCACACACCAGGACTGTCCCTTGTCCCCCCCCCTCCTTTTTGCTATAGCGCTGGAGCCGCTGGTTATTCAGATCCAACAAGCCATGTCTTAGTGGGGGATTAACCACCTGGTAACCTCTATGCTGACTGCATGCTTTTCTATGTCTCTGGCACACTGTTGTATCTCTTGGACCCTTGGCAATCACTTCCTATTCTGTTTACCCATCTGGATGTGTTTGGGGAGCTATTGGGTCTTACTATTAGTCACTGGTGTTTCCTCTGGGGACCCTGGTCGCTCGTCACCCAGCCACTTTGTCGATCCTGCCCCTCCGTTGGGAGACTGATACATTCCGGTACCTAAGAGTAATGGAGGCCCATACGCTGCAGATGCACTTTCAATATAATTTTGGGAGGTTTACAGAGGGCCTTCATTCATCCGTGCAGTTTTTGAACACTCTCCCTCTTTCCATCATGGGTCAGGTGGCTGTATCGAAGATGGTGTTTTTACCATGCTGTCTCTACTCTAAGCGCACATTCGTTTGATACTCTAACTCACGTGGTGTTTCAGAGGCAGCATTCCCTCCAAACCTGGCTGACTTAGGAATGATGACTTTTTTTCTAGCTTCTGAAGGAGGAGGGGGGTTGGCGATTCCCATTCTGGAACAATATTATCTGGCCTCCCCGATCCAGCAAGCTGCACACTGGCTTGTGGAGCAGGGTAACTGAGCGAAATCTCTATTTAAGGACACGTCGAGGGGCTCCTTCCGATCTACTCCTGATGGCGGGGTCATAATGTGAAACCGGTGCCATACCTAATTAGGCCCACTGCCTCCCTGCAGGAACAAACTCTCTGGGTAGTCCTGGGGAGCGCCCCTCATGCTACGGAGTTCATTTTGGGGATTTGATGCCTTTGCAAGTGCTGATTGGGTCTGTGGATGACTCTGCCTTGCGGGAGGATGGTTGCGAGACACTAGCAAACTTCTTCCCCCATTAAGAATTTATCACGTTTGAGGTGGAACAGGATAGTTTCCATCTATGCTAATATTATGGCCATCATCAGAGAAATATGGCCCACATTCCCAGCGGCACCTAGCACGTCACTCAGTTTTTTTAGGGCGTGGTCTCTCCTGTACTAAGCTATGGCTGCTGTTCGGTTACGAGTTGCGTTTCCTGCCCTGGCGGTCTGGGATAGTGGCCTAGAGATACAACTCAGGGATGACCAATGGGCAAGAATGTGTGCATTAGTGATGTCTGTATACAGCGATCCCAGATTTAGGCTTATACATTTTCATTTCTTACACTGCACATATGTCATGCCTCTGCTTCTAAATAAAATGGACACCAGTAAGCCGGTTAGTTGTGCGAGATGTCGGGCCCCCATGGCCTCATTTTTAGGGTTCAGGCCTAGCGTACACTGCGCAGCAGTGTTGTGCAGCCCAGAGTCCTTTTCTCTGCGTTTTGAAATCGGACCTAGGAATTCCACGCAGTTCGTGCGTGTTATTTCCTAGGTCCATTTTCATTGGCCTTAGCTTGCATGTCTCCAAGATGAAATGAGAAATATTGTTGAATAAAGAATGAAAATGCGTGTGTGCAAAGCCGGGCGAAACCTTTTAACCAATAAGGAAAAGTTGGGAACTGATTCCCCCCCTGCCTCCGCCCGCAGACAGAAGCAAAAACAGAGCATCTGTACCGCGCTGTACACCGCAGTTTATTGTCATGACAAGCCAGGCAAGCATTGCCAAGGATGCATGGAATACATCCACAAAATATTAATTACATTTTATTTAGTAGACTGACATGCCACATTCCAGGTTGTTTCCTGGCCTGAGTACTGGTAAAAAGGGTTGTGAAAGGCAGCCACGCCCCTAAAGGGGTACTTGCCTCAGGGGCTGAGGCTGGCAGCATGGGAGAGTCACATATAAACAAAAAGATTCTATCAATGTGTATTTTTTATTTTTAATGTATGCAGTGTAATACTAAACTCTCTCTTAGAAAATGAAAAGATGAGAGCACTGTGTGCTTTTTAAAATACCCCTCACACACTAAAAAAATCCTTTAGTGTCATGCTTCATCATAGGGGTCTTCCTGTCCCTCTACGGGGCAGGGCGTGCTACGACCTACGAACTACGCGGGAGCACTAGTTGTTGTGACAAAGGCTATGTGATGGTGCAGTGTAAATGATATCAGTGAAGTGTAGGGACCTAACTAGTGAGTGTAATAAAAAAGAAAAATTAAAAATTCCCTGGCTAGTAGAAAAAATACATTTTATTCACTTCTCTGGCTGGGAACATTAAGAAGGGGGTTTTGTGGTAGAGCAATTAGCTTGCTACCTGGTCAACATGTTTCGTAAGCAGTCCCCTACTGCTTACTCATCAGGACCTTCTAATGGTGCCTTCTACGGAGTGCTCAGTTTGTAAAGTGGTAAGCCTAAGGTCCTACAAACTGGCAGCAAAAATCGGCTGCTAGTTTGGGCTACAGCGCATGAGCTGGCCCTAAGGAAAACGTGATTCATTTTCAAATGGTAGTCAAAAATATTGACCTATTGCGGACTCTGTAAAGGAAAAATGGAAAAAGAGACAAAGCACATTATATATATAGATTTTGGACGTTTAAGCACATATCAGCTCTAATATCCAGAATCCCACTGATCGTGGGCGCTCTTTCGTTATTGAAGCACGCACTAAGGGCTTCATATGTGGAAGGGCGAGTTAAATGTAACCTCCCCTAACCGTTCGTTAGTAAATACTGACCAAACAAGTATCGTTCACCTCATTAATGTGAGGGCTGACTCATCTCAAAATACACACACACGTAACTCAATACATACAACAGCACCCCAAGATGGGGGAAGACCCCAAGGAGACCAAAAAACTCTCGATGAGAACAATGAAGGTCTAAAATTGTCAATGAACAGTGTCGCTAGACCAAAATAAGGATGTAATACATACTAGTTCGACAAATGTTGCATGCCCCATGAGCTGGCAGGCGAAGGGTGTTCCGCTCGGTAAACTGTAAAAGAAAACCGCACCCTTACATGAATTACGAGTTCCTCCGTGATTCATTGTAGCCTCCTGGACCAAATTTGTTAAAGACTCATGGTCAAAGTCTATTACTTACATTTACTGCATGAGTACAATGCCTCATTCCTACCCTTGTGCCGCTCCGTGGACTACTGGAGTCCCGCACTTGGCGGCTTAAAAAACAACTTGATTGCATTGTCATCCCTTCTGCCTAGTGCCGGTGAAACACTAGTCTGCTAACCCAAGATGGCCGCCGTCCGCGGGACATCTGGTGGGGGAAAAATGATGATTTCCGGCAGTCTTTCTACTAATCTACGAGCCATAGTCTGATTAAACCAACGGTTGCTGCACAAGTGTTTATCACATCAGAGTTAGGGAGGGCGGTTACGGTCTTTTTTAAGCCGCCAAGTGCAGGACGCCAGTAGTCCACGGAGCGGCACAAGGGTAGGAACGAGGCATTGTACTCATGCGGTAAATGTAAGTAATAGACTCTGACCATGAGTCTTTAACAAATTTGGTCCAGGAGGCTACTCGTAATTCATGTAAGGGTGCGGTTTTCTTTTACAGTTTACCGAGCGGAACACCCTTCGCCTGCCAGCTCATGGGGCATGCAACATTTGTCGAACTAGTATGTATTACATCCTTATTTTGGTCTAGCGACACTGTTCATTGAAAAGTTTAGACCTTCATTGTTCTCATCGAGAGTTTTTTGGTCTCCTTGGAGTGTTCCCCATCTGGGGTGCTGTTGTATGTATTGAGCTACGTGTGTGTCTATTTTGAGATGAGTCAGCCCTCACATTAATGAGGTGAACGATACTTGTTCAGTCAGTATTTACTAACAAACGGTTAGGGGAGGTTACATTTAACTCGCCCTTCCACATATGAAGCTCTTAGTGCGTGCTTCAATAACGAAAGAGCGCCCATGATCAGTGGGATTCTGGATATTAGAGCTGATATGTGCTTAAACGTCCAAAATCTATATATATATATAATGTGCTTTGTCTCTTTTTCCATTTTTCCTTTACAGAGACCGCAATAAGTCAATGTTTTTGACTACCATTTGAAAATCAATCACGTTTTCATTAGGGCCAGCTCATGCCCTGTAGCCCAAACTAGCAGCCGATTTTTGCTGCCAGTTTGTAGGACTGTAGGCTTACCACTTTACAAACCGAGCACTCCGTAGTAGGGACCATTAAAAGGTCCTGATGAGTAAGCAGTAGGGGACTGCTTACGAAACATGTTGACAAGGTAGCAAGCTAATTGCTCTACCACAAAACCCCCTTCTTAATGTTCCCAGCCAGAGAAGCGAATAAAATGTATTTTTTCTACTAGCCAGGGAATTTTTAATTTTTATTTTTTATTACACTCACTAGTTAGGTCCCTACACTTCACTGATATCATTTACACTGCACCATCACATAGCCTTTGTCACAACAACTAGTGCTCCCGCGTAGTTCATAGGTCGTAGCACGCCCCGCCCCGTAGAGGGACGGGAAGACCCCTATGATGAAGCATGACACTAAAGGATTTTTTTAGTGTGTGAGGGGTATTTTAAAAAGCACACTGTGCTCTCATCTTTTCATTTTCTAAGAGAGAGTTTAGTATTACACTGCATACATTAAAAATAAAAAAATAAAAAATATCACCATCACACATTGATAGAATCTTTTTGTTTATATAAATCTGTTAGGAGGGTGATTCTATCATTACCTCTAGGCTTCCTCTATTGTTTTGAAGCATGGGATAGTCCTCTGCTGGAGGCACGGGAGTAACATTAGAGCCCCCTCCATTCACAGGATGGTGAATGCAGGATCCAGCGTTTCCCTCCTAGTCTGTATTTGAAAGCATTGCTCTCAGTTCATATTGCAAACATGCTAACATTTATTTCTAAGGCTAATAACCCATTAGACCCCCCCCCCCCAAATAAAACGCAGGGAAATCACAAGAAAGGATCCTGTAGGAGGACCACTGAGAATAAGGCCAGGGATGCCTCTGCAAAGTGCCCTTCAAATGGGCAGCCCTTCAAAGGGGTACGTTAGTACAACGCTGTCAGCGGAACAGCAGAACAGCTCCCCGTGGGAAGCGCCTCTCAAGGGCACAGTGCTGTCTCTAGCGCCTTTTCCTGAAATAGCTTGCTGCAGCACTATTGTTGAGAACAGCCAACTCTAGTGTCTGACAGGACGGTATCCCGCAGACTCAGCTCCTACAGAAGGCCTGGGTTCTGTCTACATTTTTCGTGGGCGTCTCAGCATTTCATCCTTCAGTTATAGATAAAGCGAGTATGCCTATTATTAATACATTTTCAGTTTGTGCTGTGGGCTACTTAACGAGTTAATATAATTGTATCCATGCTGTATTCTGCACGTTGCTACACGTAGCGCTTTGAAACATCCTTCGAGAATGTTTGCCGCGCTGGATAGCTGGTGAGCGCCTCTACACAGTGTTGCACGTTTGAACCGCGAGGACTGGGACTTCGCAGCTCCTTCCTTACTGCAGTGAGTAAAGTGCACCCACCTTTCTGCCTGCGTTAACCCGTGCGGTACAAAAGGGGGGGCTGATGGACGGAGCATCTGAATCAATCAAACACTCACACCCAGTCAAAAGATCTGGGTTTCCTTCCTGTCTGCCCGCCTACCTCGCCGAGCCCCGCTCTCCCTCCCCGCTTCCCGCCACCGCCGCTTAGCCCCGCCCCTTTTTGCCTTCTGTATCCCTCCCCGCTCCCGCCTCCCAGCTGCCCCGCCCACCCGCGCACTTGGCCTTATATGGCGACCGTGCGACGCAGGTGAGTGTGACCCACTTGTGGGACACCCCCGCGCCGCACGGCCACCAGCTGCTGCGTGTGCCCCTCAGCCCTGCCTAGCTGCCTCGCTGCCTGTTGCACTGCCGCTGACCACACCCCCTCCTCCGAGAGGCGCGGTCCGTGCCTGCCTGCCGGCTGCTTGTTTTGTTGTTTATAGTATTCCCTTGACTTGTGCTTATCCTTTTTCCTCTGTATTTGTGCCCGTGTTATTGTATTTGTAACTTGGTTATTGTGCCCGTGTTTTGCCGTCTCCTTCCTGTCTGCCCGCCTACCTCGCCGAGCCCCGCTCTCCCTCCCCGCTTCCCGCCACCGCCGCTTAGCCCCGCCCCTTTTTGCCTTCTGTATCCCTCCCCGCTCCCGCCTCCCAGCTGCCCCGCCCACCCGCGCACTTCGCCTTATATGGCGACCATGCGAACGCGCAGCGGGCGCGCCGATTGTGCGCCGAAGGCGCGCCAATGGTAAGCCCGTCTGCGCCTGTCCGCGCCTGGACCGCGCCCAGTGCCAGGACCCCTGGCCCACGAGGACCCCGACCTACCCGCCTGACGTACTCCGCCGCCACCCTCATCGCACACAACACCGGCCGACCCCCAGAATGCCACCAAGCCACACCACGACTCACGGACCTTTCAGCTGCCACGCCTGCAAGTTCACCTGCATCCGGACCTGCCTCGCACCAGCAGCCGCCAAGTCAAACACCAGCAGCACCCACCTCAAGTGCATCCTGCTCAACACCCGCTCCGTCCACAGACACGCCATCGAACTCTGGAACCTCCTAGACGCCACAGCCCCTGACGTTGCCTTCCTCACGGAGACCTGGATGAACGCCTCTTTAGCTCCCGACATCGCCATCGCCATCCCAGAGGGCTACAAGATCGTCCGGAAGGACCGCAACGCCAACCAGATGGGAGGAGGCATCGCCATCATCCACAGGAACACCATCCGTCTCACGACCAGCACCGACAACACCCCGACCAGCGCCGAACACCTGCATTTCCAGATCCACACCAACCCGAACACCACCCTCAGAGGCACCCTGATCTACCGACCCCCGGGACCACGCACCCAATTCAGCGAGGACATCGCCGACTTCGTCAGCCCGCATGCCCTCCCCTCCGCTGACTACATCCTCCTGGGGGACCTCAACTTCCATCTGGAGAACAACAACGACCGCAACACCAGCACCCTGCTCGACAACCTCGCCAATCTCGGACTCAAGCAGCTGGTGTCCACCCCCACCCACCTCGCCGGACACACACTCGACGCAGTCTTCTCCTCCAGCACAGACATCGACTTCAGCCACGCCACAGAGCTTCAATGAACGGACCACAGCTGCGTCCACTTCACCTTCAAGAGAACGACGACCCACCACCACCAGCAACAGGCCGCCCGCAGAAGCTGGAACAAGATCACAGCAGACCAGCTCGCCACCTCCCTGAGCCAGCACCCTCCTGCCAGCTCAGCGAACCCCAGCCAGGCCGCCGACAACCTCACGAAGTGGATCAGCATCTGCGCGGACGAGCTCGCCCCGCTGAGGACCCCGCCCAGCTGACCCGGCAGCAAGAAAGCCCCGTGGTTCACCGACGAACTCAAGAGCTCCAAGAAGAACTGCCGAGCCCTCGAAAGTCTGGAGAAGGGAAACTACACCGGACAACAGGACCACCCTCAAGCTGGCCACTCGAAAGCACCACCAGCTGATCCGCGCCACCAAGACAACTGCATTCAAGGACCGGCTGGACAACAATGCACACAACAGCAAGGAACTCTTCAACATCGTGAAAGAGCTATCCAACCCCAGCGCAGGAAACAACGACATCACCCCATCGCAAGACCTCTGCGACTCCCTCGCTTCTTACTTCCACAACAAGATCGCGGACATACACAACAGCTTCAACAACCAACCAACGCACACCAAGACCGAACAACCACCCCCCACCACCACCCTCCACGCCTGGACCCCGATCAGCACCGAAGACACCATCCGCACGATGAACTCCATCCACTCCGGATCACCGACCGACCCCTGCCCTCACCACATCTTCAAGGCCGACGCTGTCATCGCACCCCACCTGCGAGACATCATCAACACATCCTTTGACACCGCCACCTTCCCTGAGAGCTGGAAGCACGCCGAACTCAGCGCTCTACTCAAGAAACCAACAGCGGACCCCACCGAACTCAAGAACTACCGCCCCATCTCCCTCCTCCCGTTTCCAGCCAAAGTCATCGAGAAGACCGTCAACAAGCAGATGGCCACCTTCCTCGAGACGAAGGATCCCTCGACCCCTCACAGTCCGGCTTCCGAGCCAACCACAGCACCGAGACCGCCCTCATCGCCGCCACCGATGACATCCGAGCCCTGATGGACAACGGAGAAACAGCGGCCCTCATCCTCCTAGACCTCTCCGCGGCATTCGACACTGTCTGCCACCGCACCCTAGTACAGCGCCTCAGCAACGTCGGAATCCAGGACAAGGCGCTGGAATGGATCATCTCCTTCCTCGACGGAAGAACACAGAGTCCGACTACCATCGTACAAGTCAGAGGCCTCCGAAGTCAGCTGTGGCGTCCCTCAAGGATCCTCTCTGAGCCCCACCCTCTTCAACGTCTACATGAGCCCCCTCGCGGCCATCGCACGTCAACACAACCTCAGCATAATCTCCTACGCCGACGACACCCAGCTGATCCTCTCCCTGACCAACGACCCCGCCACCGCCAGAGCCAACCTGCACGAAGGGATGAAAGAGGTAGCCGAGTGGATGACTGCCAGCCGCCTGAAACTGAACTCGGACAAGACGGAGGTCCTCATCCTGGGCTCTTCACCCTCCGCCTGGGACGACTCCTGGTGGCCTCCCGCCCTGGGCACCGCACCCAAACCGACAGACCATGCACGCAACCTGGGCTTCATCCTGGACTCCTCCCTCTCCATGACCAGGCAAGTCAACGCCGTCTCCTTGTCGTGGTTCAACATCCTACGCATGCTACGGAAGATCTTCTGGTGGATCCCCACCGAGACCAGGAAGACCGTCACCCAGGCCCTCGTCACTAGCCGACTGGACTACGGCAACGCCCTCTACGCCGGTACCACCGCCAAGCTCCAGAAGAGACTCCAGCGGATCCAGAAGGCCTCAGCCAGACTCATCCTCGACATCCCACGAACCAGCCACATCTCCGGACATCTGAGAGACCTTCACTGGCTCCCCGTCAACAAAAGAATCACCTTCCGCCTCCTCACTCACGCACACAAAGCCCTACACGACCAAGGCCCGAGCTACCTCAACAGCCGGATCAACTTCTACGCTCCCAAGCGCCACCTCCGATCAGCCAACCACGCCCTCGCCGCCGTCCCCCGCATCCGAAGAGCGACCAAAGGAGGAAGGTCCTTCTCCTACCTGGCCGCCAAGACCTGGAACTCCCTCCCGACCGACCTGCGCCTGACCCAAGACCACCTCTCCTTCAGGAAGAAGCTGAAGACCTGGCTGTTCGAGCAGTAGCGGCACCCCCCCTCCCCCAAGCGCCTTGAGACCCTACGGGTATGTAGCGCGCTCTATAAGTGTCATTGATTGATTGATTGATTTAATCCATAACCGTTCTTTAGCGCACTCTGCCACCCCAGTTCAGACATGGCTATATGCAAATCAGCCTGACCCTGTGCCTCAAGGGAACAGTCCAGCCCGGACTGCCAAGACATGTCTTCCCTTGCTCACTTTGCCACTGGATTCAAGCAAGCCGGGCTGAAGACGGCTGGAATGCCAGAAACCAGTTCTCGGAAGCTTGTTTACGGTTCAGGGAAGACATGTCTTCGCAGTTCGGGCTGGACTATTTCCATGAGGCACAGGGTCCGACTGATTTGCATATAGCCATGTCTGAACTGGGGTAGCATAGTGGGCTAAAGAACGGTGATGAATTAAACCCAGATCTTTTGACTGGGTGTGAGTATTTGATTGATTCAGATGCTCCGTCCATCACCACCCCCTTTTGTACTGCGTTAACCCGTGAGCATCTTCTTCGTCTCTGTGTAGCGCTACGAAGTCCATAGCAGGTTTGCGATTGGTGCTATAACGTAAGAAATAGCCACATAAACGAAGTTATTAAAAGTGACCTACCTTGGAAGTCCAGAGGATGCGGAGGGAATCTGGCAGTGGTAGGTATCTGTCAGGGTTGCTCTCTGCTGTGTGTCTGCTCCAGAGCCCACTCGTAGAGGGTCTGCGTGCGCCCCTCTCTGCTTCCCCCGTGCACACTGCCGGGATATCGGTCAGTGCAGGACGCAGTTCCTGCCCTCCGGAACCCCATGGCTCCAGGTGCGAGCGTCTGTCAGTCCTGCCCGGGTGCTCGTATCTATGTCTGATGTCTTCTGGTGTCTGCCCGATCGGAGCGCGCGCTGCCAGGACACGGCTCCATTCACTCTGTGTAGGGTGAGCAGCGCGCTGCCAGGACACGGCTCCACTCACTCTGTGTAGGGTGAGCAGTGTGTGTGTGTGTGTAGGGTGAGCAGTGTGTGAGTGTGCAGGGTGAGCAGTGTGAGAGTGTGCAGGGTGAGCAGTGTGAGTGTGTGCAGGGTGAACAGTGTGAGAGTGTGCAGGGTGAACAGTGTGAGTGTGTAGGGTGAGCAGTGTGAGGGTGAGCAGTGTGAGTGTGAGGGTGAGCAGTGTGAGGGTGAGCAGTGTGAGAGAGTGTGTAGGGGAGCAGTGTGTGTGTGTAGGGTGAGCAGTGTGTGAGTGTGCAGGGTGAACAGTGTGAGAGTGTGTAAGGGTGAGCAGTGTGTGAGTGTGCAGGGTGAGCAGTGTGTGAGTGTGCAGTGTGCGAGTGTGCAGTGTGCGAGTGTGCAGGGTGAACAGTGTGTGAGTGTGCAGGGTGAACAGTGTGTGAGTGTGCAGGGTGAACAGTGTGTGAGTGCGCAGGGTGAGCAGTGTGTGAGTGCGCAGGGTGAGCAGTGTGTGAGTGCGCAGGGTGAGCAGTGTGTGAGTGCGCAGGGTGAGAGTGCGCAGGGTGAGCAGTGTGTGAGTGTGTGCAGGGTGAACATTGTGTGAGTGTGCAGGGAGTGCTGTCTTCGAAAGCGTATGTGGTTACGAGATCTCTGACGTGGAAGCCAACTGCAGTGATAAGGGGGAGAAAGTGAGACACCGCTGCTGTTTTTCCCGGACTTTGGAGCTTCCTACCTGATTTACCGTGACCAGCTCGCCAGACCCGCTGCGCGGGTCCCGCAGCGTCTATCTACTGGCGGGAGCTGCTGGTGCTGCAGGACTCTGACCGTGCCTGAGGAGGACCTGGGGTGTGCGGTGAGGAGGCAGCGCTGCGAGCGTTAAAACAGGGACTCCATATCCCAGGAGTCCCTGTGTGTGCCCAACCTGCTCTACCTGGGCCGCTCTCCCTGCTTGCCCCGCCCCCCCGCCCTCAGTGTTAAATCTGGGCACCTGTCTTCCTTCCGTGGGACTCTGCTCTTTCTGCCCTGTAATAGGAGACACCGCTGCTGTTTTTCCCGGACTTTGGAGCTTCCTACCTGACTCACCGTGACCAGCTCGCCTGACCCGCTGCGCGGGTCCCGCAGCGCCTATCTATCGGCGGGAGCTGCTGGTGCTGCAGGACTCTGACCGTGCCTGAGGAGGACCTGGGGTGTGCGGTGAGGAGGCAGGGCTGCGAGCGTTGAAACAGGGACTCCATATCCCAGGAGTCCCTGTGTGTGCCCAACCTGCTCCACCTGGGCCGATCTCCCAGCTTGCCCCGCCCCCGCCCTCGTTGTTAAATCTGGGCACCTGTCTTCCTTCCTTGGGACTCTGCTCTTTCTGCCCTGTAATAGGAGACACCTCTGCTGTTTTTCCCGGACTTTGGAGCTTCCTACCCGATTCACCGTGACCAGCTCGCCGGACCCGCAGCGCGGGTCCCGCAGCGCCTATCTACCGGCGGGAGCTGCTGGTGCTGCAGGACTCTGACCGTGCCTGAGGAGGACCTGGGGTGTGCGGTGAGGAAGCAGGGCTGCGAGCGTTGAAACAGGGACTCCATATCCCAGGAGTCCCTGTGTGTGCCCAACCTGCTCCACCTGGTCCGCTCTCCCTGCTTGCCCCGCCCCCCGCCCATTTGACCCCAATTTATCAGGTTAACCGCCCCGCGCAAAGGGCGGGCACTCTGTGGCCCACAGAGGCCCGAAGAGACTGGACTGGGCATAGCCCCCTGGCCGTTAGTCATTCCTGTGTAAGTGCTAATAAGACCACATTGTTCCATTATTTATAGCTGGTAGTCTTCTATAAATGTCACTGTTATCGTTGAGTACAGACCTAGCCATGCCAGATAAGCCAGGGGGTTTGCTTAACAGAACTTTGGATAACTATTTTACAAAGTCTGCTGCTGACATCCCTAAGGAAACTGCTTTAGCAGAGCGACGAGCGGAACACCGTCGCTCTGTAGAGAGTATGAAGAATAGGCTAGTGATTCCATCATCCTTATCTGTTGCTTCCACTGACGAAGGGAGCCAGAATGGCAACGATAGTGTACTCTTACTGGATAGTCAGCCTCTGGTACCTAGAGATTGTCCGCTGACACCCAGTATTTGCCCGAAGTCAATTATGAATGGTCCTTCTCCTACTAATCATATTAGTACCCCTAGCATAACTGAGGCACCGATTACCTCTGCACCTATGCCATGCAAAATAACACGAAACAGAGTTAAAAAAATTACGCCACCACCTAGAATATATGGCCCACCCCCTAACAAAAAACGGCGGAAAAGGGGGGAATCACACCAACAAAAGTTGAGCCATTCCGATTTCGGAAAAAAGGCTAAGATTCCTGTTGGGAGTATTAAGGCCCATATAGTTGCACCGGAGGGAACAAATACAACGCCTTTACCCTCACCTATCATACACATAGATAGGGAGGTTAGCCTAGATACCAGCCCAGCTGACAATATGCCCCAAGTAGTGCAAGGCCTTGTTACATTGGATAGCATAGAAAGTCTAATCAGAAGATATTCCATAGCAATTATAGAAAGACTGAACAAAGTGGAAGACAGACTAGGGAAAATCGAGCAGGAATTGGGAAGCAAGGTAGTTGCTATTAAGACAGCTGCAAGTAATGCTACACAAATTATCACACTGCCAACCCAACCTAATACATCTGCCCCGACCTCCGTTCTAAATATGAACCAAACCACTTTGAAGCCCCCCGAAAATAAAACTAATAAACAACATAATCCACCTCCTTATTTGCCTAAAGGCAAACCTGACCAGATCCCGGTTACTTTAGCCAGTAGACCATCTAAGGGCCTGGCTAATACATCATTGGGGAGACCAATAAGGGAAGCGGAAAGTACTAGACATACTTGGGGGAGACCAAATCGGGCTCCACTCCCAGAACTTCCACCGGAAGCAGTACCTTTTGTTGTAGTCCTTACAGTGGTGCCTGTGTTAGAACCAAATAAGCGGGAGGGTTTTGCACAACTGAAGAACAAGATCATGCATTGGCTGAGCTTATACAGGCCAATTGCAAGCAACATCAGCGGCGAAATCGTACACGTTCGCCGCCTTCAGTGGTTGGGGGGCAGACCCAAGGACATTGAGGGTGATGTGGTGGTAGTGAACTTTAGGGACCCAAACGCTGTCCACTTTATATTAAACTGGCCCCCAGGTAGCACCAACAACTGCATAATCCCCAGACCACTGACGTACTTTTACCCAAGATCAGTGGTGTTCCCATCTCAGCATCAACCACCACAGCATATGTTAACACAAACCCATCCGAATACCCATCTTCCGATCACACAGAGCGTTAAGAACCTTCAATATGTGCCCTATCCTAAGTTGGTCCCAGATCTCCATGGGTGGAATTTTGTACCAGCTAGATCCAACAATGCCATCAATAGGAGAATGGATCATTTAAAACCATTCACACCATTGGAGACCACAAATAGATTTGACATATTTAGTGGCCTAGATGATTGTGATTGATGTTTTGTGAGACCGGGGGATGAGGGAAGCGGAATCCATACCCTTAGTATGGAGGGCGTTGACAATAGAGCTGAAGTGATGGGGAATTCCGGGGTTAACTTCCCAACCACTGTAATAAGCATGAGTAGTTTGTTTGGAAGAATGGAAGCGGCAGTTCTAAAACCGACTGACAATATCCAGAGGCACATGGGGCGCAATAAGCACCCAGGTCCCTTAACATCTAGCGGGGAAGGTTGTTCACAATATAACCCGGCCTTAATGGTACCTTCCAACGAGCTCGGGGACCAGGGATCCTCGGATTATTGTCATGACCAAGCCGCAGGATCTATCCCAGGGTGTTCGATCATAGTAAATCCACCAATGGCTAACACGGTAGTGAGGGATGAAAATATTCAGGGGGAGCTCAGTAAACGTCCTAACGCATTAGGAGTAGCTGAAGTCATGCCGATAAGAATGTTAACAATTGAGGAAGCATCACTGGTGGCCCAACCCGAGACCCTAGCTAAAACGAGGGAGCCATTAAAATTAGTCTCCTGGAACATAGCTGGAGTCTCAAAAAATAGCTTGAGTCTCAAAAAATCTAAGGGATCCTGAATGGGCAAGATTCATTGATGCTTATGATTTTTGTCTGATACAAGATACTTGGGCAGTGGTTACACCACATAGACTAGGGTTTAAGTCGTTTGGAATAGGTGCTATCCCATCCAATAGTGGAAGGCCCTCGGGTGGATTATTAATCTGGGTGAAAGTAAATCTGAGGGTACAGATTGAGGTGGTGGATGCAAATTCTCCATATATATTAGCGCTAAAAATTATTACACGCGAAGGGAAAAAATTCCTCCTAATAAATGTCTATAATAGACCAACACCCTTATCTACAGAATCACCCACACTAACCAAACTAGACTGTTTCTTAAGTAGATTAGATGGTAAAGAGGACTACGTTATCTTGGCTGGTGATCTAAATTGAAATTACGAACCAGTCCTGGGGCTTAGTGACATTTTTGAAGAGGAGGACCAAGCTAACAAAATCCCCGCACTGGAGGATGTCAAACCGGTTAATTGTTCGGTCCTGGCAGTCCAAATAATAAAATTATGGACGGAGTATTGCCTCAGGGCTTGTAATGGACGGTTTCCGTCTGACAGTTTGAAAAGACCAACCTTTAGCAGAAACAATTACAAAAGTAATTTAGATTTAGATTTTGTGATTGTTTCTATACCCATCTGGCCGAATATTCTAGACCTCGAGGTAAAGGACAGGCTAGAAAGTGACCACTTCCCCTTGAGTCTTTCGATGGAAGCTTCCTTGTTTCAGGGAGTAGTGTCTTTACCCCCAGCAGATGGAAACAATGGTGGCAATGTCGAGATACATATTAGTAATAACAGACGAGTACTCAAATAGCCATTTATATTGGACCATGGCGAGATTCTCGCAGAAATATACACACTTTTTGCAGGGACCTTTGGCTCATACATAGGTTCTATGGCAGATGAGGAAAATTCTATTTATTTCACTTCACTCCACGAATTTTTTTTTACTGATTTAAAAATGTTAGTCACCAAAATGCCCAAGAAGAACCAACAAAAGACACAGAACCTGTCCCACAGTAAACCATGGTATGACAGAATCTGTAGAGAATCTAAAAGGGCTCTTTTATCAGCAATCCACTCTAAGACACTATCTGATATAAAAATAGCAAGGAATAACTATAAATTAGTACAAAAGGCTTCAAAAATAGCCTGGGAGGAAGAAAAATGGGCAGATATGCTGCTAGCTGTTAAGACACGTGATAGCGTAGGCTTTTGGAGGCTAGTAGCTAACGGGAACCATTCAGGGAGAGTGGTTAAGGACGTCTATCTGGACGAGCTAACATGGGTTAACCACTTTACTGACCTCTATAAAAAGTATGATGATGCCCAATTTGATATGGATGTCCCATGCTATGAACACCCTACAGATTGCCTGGACTTTACACTAGGCGAAACCGAGCTGGCAATTAACCTAGTAAAGAATGGTAAAGCTCCAGGCCTAGATAAGATCCCAGGGGATTTATATAAGCATGACTTAAAAGTATGGGCACCACATATAAACTATTTGTGTAATAAGTTATCCCTTACCTTAGATTTCCCCGAAAGTTGGAGGGGAGCTGAAATTCTTTTAATCTTCAAAAAAGGGGATCGAATGGATCCCTCTAATTACCGGCCAATCAGCCTGATGGACATCCTCCAGAAAATCTACTCACGACACATTTTAATTCGGGTTAGTGATTGGATGGAGGAGAACGCAATTTTAACTAAATTCTAAGCTGGTTTCCGATGTAAAGTAAGCACAATAGACCAGATATTTAGATTCTGCTGCCTTTATTGGAAATATGTACATATCAAAAAGGGACATCTATACGTTGCTTTCGTTGATTTGAGGGCAGCGTTCGATTTAGTGCCACGCAATCTTTTATGGAAAACATTGAGTGTAGTAGGGTTGCCAAAAAGTCTATTGGTTCAGATAAAAGAGCTACACGAAGGGAATTTTGCAAAAATCCGATGGGGCCCAAATGGGGAACTGACCCAAAAAATTCCTATCGAGCGTGGCGTTCGCCAAGGCTGTGTACTGGCCCCCACACTTTTTTCTCTTTTCGTTAATGACATCCCTTCACAGCTAGAGGGATGTATAAATGATTCACCAAAACTGAACGGAGAAAGGGTAACATCTTTATTATTTGCTGATGACACTATTTTGATTTCCCAAACTAAGAAAGGTCTCCGGGCACTACTGAATTCTTTTAGTGAATATTGTAGTAAGAAAGGACTGGAAATAAATGGGAAAAAGACAAAATGTATGGCACTCAATCCAACAAAAACCGATAAAGGCTGTCTAACACTGAATGGTGTCAAACTAGAATCGGTCCCACAATTCTCATACTTAGGGGTTACTTTAGACACTAATTTTTCCTGGAGAGCCCAAATAGAAAAAAGCAAGCTGGCATTCACTCAGAATGCAAAGCCAATCCTTAGGAAACAAAGTTTGAGTACTAGTAAAGCTGTGTCCCCGGTCGTTGAGCTTTTCAAATTTAAGGTTCAACCAGCAGTGTTTTATGGTGCAGAAATCTGGGGACCAGGGTCAAAGGATACTTTTAGTGTCCTGGACAATAATTTCATGAGAAGCCTGGTAAGGGTCCCAAAAGGCACTCCTCTAGTGCCCCTTCAACTAGATCTAAACATTGAAAAAACTGACCATTACACTATAATTCGCCCACTGATGTTATGGGTTAGACTGTGACGGGTGCCTGAATTACACGACTATAGAGATGGGCTAAAAGAAATCATGGGCCTAGACAATTCAAAAACTATCCCATGGCTAAAGCACGTTAAAATTTGGTTCACCAAAATAGGTTTAAAACACTTCTGGGAGAACCCAGAACATCTACCCAAAAACCCAGAACATCTACCCAAAACCCAAAACTAATTTTAAAAAGGGCCTTTTGGAGCTTTATTGTTAACATGACAATAAGTGCTTCAACTGCTGGAACCTTAGTAACAAACTTCCTTTGTTTCAAGGATGAGCCACTATTTGAGACCTTTATGGATGAGATAGAGCCCCCACTTGCCAAAGCCCTATTTTTAAAATTAAGATATGGGAATCTTCTGATAAAAACAACTTTGGCATGTTGGGCAAGGAGGACTAATGTTCCATCCTTAGTGGCAGACGAAATTTGTTCTATGTGTGATTGCCACCAGATTGAAAATGAGTATCATATCTTCTTTTTCTGTCCCGCCTATGTATTGGCCAGAAAAAGGTGGATTAAACCACTAAGCCTACTGTTAGGCGTGAGATCATGTAAACAGGCCCTGAGAATGCTCAAAACTAACACAAATCAATCAATAATATTTAGTGTTAGTCGATTCTTACATTCAATCTTCTTCCTAAGAAAAAAAAAGGGACAACAGTTGTAAATGAAGATTACCCTTAAGAATAGAATTAGGATGTGTTCTAGCAACTACAGGAGGATTTTTTAGTATCTTATTGATGGTTGTGCTTTGATTTATTTGTATCAAGAAATGTATTTTAATTGATGTTTAATGTTTCATGTCAAAATGTCTATTTTTAATATAATGAATTGTGTTGTTACTCTTTTATGGCATTCATGCCGAAATAAAGAATTTGAATTGAGTGTGCAGGGTACGAAAACCCGAACTAAGTCCACCAAACACACACACATAAGACCACACACAAGACCACACTCTCTCACCACACCACACACTCTCACCACACCACCACACTCTCACCACACCACCACACTCTCACCACACCACACACTCTCACCACCACACACACACAACCACACACACGCACAAACACACACACGCACAAACACACAGACGCACAAACACACACACACACAAACACACACCACCAGCCGTCAGTGAACGCTTTCACCGGGCACAAAAACCACCAGCCGTCCATGCACGCTTTCACCAAACACACACACACCACCAGCCATCGGTGCACACTTTCACCAGGCACACACACCACCAGCCGTCACGACCCTATCTGTGACACGGTGGAAGATGGCTGTTGTTTCCATTACGGTTGTTTTTCTCTTCAATGAAAACAATAAGATATTTAATTAAATAATAATGTGCGAATTGGTCGGTCAACAGATGCCATAGGTGGACAGAAGCTGGGCTTTGTATGTCCTTTTCTATTCAAGATGCTTACCCAACCATCTCCAGGAAGTTGGGGAGTCAATTATATGAATATCGATAAGAAAATTGTATGTTATTCCCAGGGCAGTTTACTAGCATGGAGATCATATTATTCATCTGTCTATCCACCACTAAAAGGACTGGTCTGCAAATTATTGGGGGGTTTCCATGTGCCTCAAAAGCAAGTCCAGCCCACTACCACCCCATTATTTAATAACATACTGTTGCTACTCAGCTAGGTTCAAGATATTTAAAAACATTGCATACACAAACAGAGATAACGTTGATAGGTAGTTAAGGTTGACAGTGAATTGTGTTCTAATTCTTAGTTTGAAAGTCGTCTTTCAAGGTAACCTTCTGTATGGATTTGTGATGATCTAATTTGTGAGGAAGACTAGAATGAGAAAATTAACAGTATTTCTATGGCTAGAAAGCACAGTTGATATATGATGTGTTGTAGTTCTTCTGTCTTCATGGGCGAACTTGTGATTTATTGGAGTGCTTTGTCTCATAGGGAAGCTAATATTTTGGGGAGAAAGTGTTGAAATATCAAGTAATACCATTTCTTTGAAATTGGACACAATGGACCTGATTCCCTAAGATACTGGAACAAGCAGGTGTGGCTTAGCTTTGTAGTACTCCAGGCTTCACTTTAACTTTAGTGTTGTATACTCGAGCAGGCATTCCTATGGTGCTTGTGCTCATCGGCACTCTGTTTATTATTATTTGAGGAAGATACGAGCTTGAACCGCGTTTCACGCTCGTGTCCACTTTGAGATAATACGGTCAGGGATGGTATTGTGGGGGTGCATAAGCGCATCTTTTGGATAGATGTGGGGGTTATATGGTTATATATTTATGGTGGTGTCAAGCGGAAACTGGACTTACCCCACTTAACATGTCATGCTGAAGATAAATTGACTTATACTATTATTGGTGCCGTCCTTCACTGAAGTTCTTAAGCTTTTCTACACTAGCTAAGACTACTTTTATTATTTTCTTGTCATGACCGTGGCAATTGGCATATGAAACAGCGGTAACTACTTTGTTTTCTGAGTTTGTTTTTGTGTTTCTTTTTTTTCCTTTTTCCAAGTGTTATTAAACAGTTGATAGGATCTAGGGCCCGATGTAGGAGCCCTAATACCGGTCGGAAACGGCCGATTTCGGCCGTTTCCGACCGGTATTAGGGTTTTCTAATGTAGGAGCATGCGTTACAGAATCTGTATTTTACCGAATCTGTATTTAAAGATTCGGTAAAATTACCGAATCGGTAAATACAGACAAGGTAAAAATACCGATTCTGTAAAAGCACATGTAGGTAGCACATCTTTGAGTGCCGCAAGCCTTTCAGATTCGGTATCTTACCACCCAATCCAATTGGGTGGTAAAATACCGAATCCAGGTGTGCATGCACACCTATGCCATGTGACAGACAGACATGCCACACACATACCTGTATTTAGGGTGCTAGAGGGTGTCAAAGTGACACCCCCTGCACCCTTGCAGGAATCAGTAATTACCGAATCGGTAAATACCGATTCGGTATTAACCCTTGATTCCTATAAGCTTCAAGCCCCATAGGAATCAATGGGGGATACCGATTCTGTATTTACAGAATCGGTAAATACCGAATCTTACAGATTCGGTATTTACCGATTCTGAAATACCTACATGTGCCCCCTTCTATTTTACCACTTCTTAAATACCGAATCGGTAAAATTCGGTATCTTAAAAGTGGTAAAATAGAATTACCTACATCTAGCCCCTAGTAACATAATGGCAGCTATTTTGCTATCACCGCCCTTTTTGACAGCATTGGAGGGCCACCAATGGATTGGAAAACTTGGGATGGGGCATTTGTAGCTTATTTGGAGGTTTTAGAAGAGGAAGACTGTAAACCAGAAAGAAAATATCCCTATTAAAGCATTGTTTTGGGGGGATGTGGTTAAAAGAATTCAGGAATCTGCCTACATTGGAAAATCCTGGGAATATTGATGTGTAGCAATATGCATCCAAACAGTTATCTTTAAGCTATAGTAAGAGAAGAAATGGGGTTATGGAAAGATTCATATTTTATTCTAGAAAGCAGCAGCCTGAGGAGTCAATTGACAGTTATGTGTCCACACTCAGGTATTTGGCTGCAACTTGTGATTCTGAACATATTACATATGAACAAGTCTTAAGAGACCAAATACTCATGAGAACTAATAAAAGAAAATCCAGGAAAGATTGTGGGCCACTGCAGATATGTCATTATACACTGCCTTTTAAATAGCTAAAGCCATCTAAAGTTCTGAAAAGATTGTACATGAGAAAAAACGGAGTCAGAAGAGTGAAGTACACATTGTTGCAAGAGAGGGAGATAAAGTCAAGAAAACTTTTAGTTAGACGAATGAGGTAACAAAAAAGCCTATGTGGCAGACTAAGCAGAACTGAGGGGAAAGACATTTGATTCATGTTTAAGATGTGGTAGTGGTTTCCGTTTGGGAAATTTGAAAATGTGTCCGGCTTTAGAACAAAATTGTAATGCAACAAAAGGGTCATTTTGCAAACGTGTGCAGATCAGTTCACTGTAGAGTGAAACTTATACAAAGCCAGGATGAATAGTAGTAGGTTTTGGAATACAGTGATCAGGAGGTAAACACTGTTTTGAACATTACTGGCGAGAGGGGTGTAACAAAATTTCCCTTTTGCATTGTTAGCATTGATGGTGCAAGTACGAGTGTGTTGGTGGATTCTTTCACCTGGTATAGTATAATTGCACATAATATTGTCAAGGTGAAATGGCCCAATAGAATCTTGTTGCCACATGATGTTCCTCAAGGAGGATATTTAGGTCATAAGATTAAAAAAATTGGTTATTTTTGGGAAAATATAGAATTTGCTTGAAGCCAAATGTTTGGGGAGTTTTATGTTGGAAATGATCACCAGTCCTGAGTGGCGTAGCCACATCAGAAAGATCTTGACATAAACCTGGACCCAAGGGTGGATCCTCATATCCACGCTTTAGGGATTTCTTCGGACAAAATCTTAAACTTACTACTTTTGGTATTCACAGAAGTTAGGATTTTGTCTTACGTTTGTCTTAAGGCAAACTTAAGACAGACTTAAGTTAGGATGTTGTCTTAAATCTGTCTTAAGTTTGTCTTAAGACCAACTTAAGACAAATTCCTAACTTCTGTGAATACCAAAAGTAGTAAGTTTAGGATTTTGTCTTAAGTTAGATCTGTGAATCGACCCCTACGTTGGCTGAGGTACAGGTGTTTTCATGTCTTGATTTAGCCAGTGCATATCAAGCGGTGTTGTTGCATGAAGAATCTAAAAACTTGACTGCGTTCATCACTCCTGAGGGTTTGTTTTGGTTCTGCAGAATGCATTTTGGTTTAGCCAGCGCTGCTTCGGTAATCGAAAGGTTAATGAAAGAAACGATGGATGATCCTTCCGGAGCAGTGGCTTTCCAGGATGATATATAGAAATATTAGTATTTGGGAAAGATGTAGAAGAACATGACTGTAACTTAGAGAATGATTTGGCTGCATTAACATCCAAGGATTGGCTTTACGCTCAGATAAATGTAGAAAAAAAGAGGTAGAATACTTAGGACATTGCATCAGTGGAACTGGTATTAAACCAAAAAAAAGTAATGTAGAAAACATTAGCAAGGATCCAGAACCTACATATAAGAAACAGTTGGTGGCTTTTCTGGGATTGACAGAGTTCTATGCACAATTTATCCAAAATTATGCTGCTGGTGTGTATCCTTTAGGATGTTTACTAAAAGAAATCCTAAACTTGAATGGACCAAGGTTATGTCTACTGTTTTTGACACCTTGAAAAACCTTATTGTGAATGCATCTTGCTTAAAATCTTTTCAATTGGAAAGCATTGCAGTATAATGGTTGATGCTAGCAATTGTGGCTTAGGTTGAGTGCTGATGCAGCAGGAACATGGACATGAATGAATTGTGGCATATGCGTCTAGAGCATTGCGTGAAGCAGAGAAAAATTATTCGGTGATTGAAAGAGAGATATTAGCTTGTGTGTGGGGCGCTGAACATTTTACGACTTATTGTGGGGGTACTAGGTTCACTTTTATAACTGATCACAAACCTCTTGTGCACAAATTAGCACCTGGTGGCGGTCATACCATGTCTGCTAGGTTAGCCAGATTAGCTTCAAAGTTACAAAATTTCAAGTACAAGATAGGATACGTGCCTAGTAAAAGGAATATGCTACTTACCAGTATGCATCTGTTCTTGGCATGAAGGGCTGCTGACATTCATATCCGTGCATAGATCGCCGTCTAGTGTTGGGTCCGGATGATTGCACATTGTTGTCCTGGAAGAGTCTTCGAAGTATCTCGAGATAGGTGGCTCCTCCCCTGGACTACAGTGCGCATGGGCATCCTCTCCATCCCCAGATTGTTTTTCGCCATTGTGGCAGAGATGGAGTGTAATACTGAAAGTGATGACCATGCCTGAAAATGCTTCAGAGAGCTGCAGCTGCGACGAGCACCGGGGAGGAGGGCGGGCGATATGAATGTCAGCAGCCCTTCATGCCAAGAACAGATGCATACTGGTAAGTAGCATATTCCGTTTGAGGCATGAGGGCTGCTGAATTCATATCTGTGCATAGAATAAATAGCAGTTTCCTCCTTACTTGCGGGTGCCCGTGCCAGCTGCAGCAGTCTGAAAGAGAGTCCTGAGAACAGCCTGACCTACAGCAGCTTGCTGTTTGGAGTGTACATCTACGCAGTAGTGTTTGGTGAATGTATGTATAGTGGTCCATGTGGCTGCTCTACATATGTCCTCTAGAGAAATATTACCCAGGAAAGCCATGGAGGCCCCCAATTTGCGTGTGGAATGCGCTCTAGGGGGAACTGTTCGTGTGCGTTTAGCTTTCTGATAACATATCTGGATACATTTAACAATCCACCTGGCTATACCTGATTTGGAGATAGGGTTGTCTTTATGTTGTGGAGAGAATGCAACGAATAGCTGTTTAGTCTTTCGAAAGTCTTTTGTCCTGTCGATGTAATACAGGAGAGCTCTTTTGACATCTAAGGTGTGCAGTGCTCTGTCTGCCACCGAATCTGGGTTAGGAAAGAAAACGGGCAGTTCTATATTTTGATTGATATGGCATGAATTTAGGGTTGGTGCGAAGCACCACTCTATTCGCATGGATTTGCAGGTAGGGTTCCTGAATTGTGAGGGCTTGCAGCTCACTGACCCTCTGCAGGGATGTAATAGCTATCAGGAAGGCCACCTTCCAGGTGAGGAACTGTATGTCACAGGAATGGAGTGGCTCAAAGGGTGGCCCCATGAGTCTGGTGAGAACGATATTTAAGTTCCAGACTGGTGAAGGGGGGTGTCTGGGAGGGATCACTCTTTTAAGGCCTTGGATCCTGATAGAACTGTACGCCAGGTTACATTGGTACAGATGCAACAAGTAACATATGATGTTAACAAACCGCTTCCATTTGGCCGCATAGCAGGCCCTGGTAGTTGGTCGCCTTGCCTCCTTGATGATGTCCATACACTCAGGAGGCAAGTTCAGGTATCCAAACTCTATGACCTCAGCAGCCAAATCGCAAGGTTGAGCTGTTGTGGATCTGGGTGCTGAATGTCGCCATGGCTCTGCTTGAGGAGGCTGGGAGTGAGGTGCAGCCGCTGGTGAGGCACCACTGAAAGTTCCAGGAACGTGGTGTACCAAGCTTGCCGTGCCCACATTGGAGCAACCAGGATGAGTGTCATGGAGTGCTGTCGCAGTTTGCGCGCCACCAGAGGTATGAGGGGGGCTGGCGGAAAAGCGCACGCAAATCTGCCTGACCAGTTCATCCATATCGCATTGCCCTGAGACTGCGGGTGTGGGAACCTGGCGGCGAAGTTTGGGCATTTTGCGTTCTCGCTTGTGGCGAACAGGTCGATGTCTGGATGACCCCATTGCTGGAAGTACGGATGGAGAACCGACGGGTGGATCTCCCACTCGTGCATCTGATGACTGCGCCTGCTGAGCAGGTCCGCCATCTGGTTGTTGACACCTGGGAGATGCTCCGCCATGAGGAAGATGTTCCTCTGAATGGCCCACTTCCATATGCTCTGGGTTAGGTGAGACAGCTGCGGGGAGTGCGTGCCCCCCTGCTTCTGGATGTAATACATGGCGGTCATGTTGTCCGTCCGGACTAACACGACCTTGTTGCACAGGTGCAACTTGAATGCTCTCAGTGCCATGAAGATCGCCATGAGTTCCAACACATTGATATGCATCCTCTGCTGTTGTGCAGTCCATAGCCCCTGCACCGTGTAGTGGAGGACATGCGCCCCCCCAACCCTGGAGAGATGCGTCCGTCGTTAGCACTATTTGTGGGACAGGCTCCTGGAACGGTCGTCCCCTGCAAAGGTTTTGTGGGTTCCACCAATGCAGAGAGTTGTAAGCACGACCGGTCACCAACACTAGGTCTGGTTCCAGACGGGCTAAGCATTCTTGGAGGGGTCGCATGTGCAGCCTCGCGTGCCGGACTATGAATATGCAGGATGCCATCATGCCGATCAGTTGCATGAAAACCTGTGCTGGGAGGGATTGCTGAGGTCGGAACCTCTGGATGAGCGCCTGCATGCTGTTGACCCTGGCTGCGGCCGGCTGCGCCGTGGCCGACTGGGTGTTTATTGACGCCCCCAGGTACCGCTGCACCTGGGCTGGCTGCAGGTGAGACTTTGCGTAGTTGAGAGAGAACCCCAGACTGTGAAGGAGGTGAATGGTCCGCGACATGTCGTGGCCGCACTGTACGGCAGACCTTACCTGGACGAGCCAGTCGTCCAGGTAGGGATACACGTGAATACCTTCCCTGCGCAAGTGCACTGCCACAGTTGCCAAGCACTTGGTGAAAACCCTGGGAGTGGTAGTGACCCCAAATGGCAGGACTTTGAATTGGTAATGCTGACCGTTGACTGTGAACCTGAGATACTTTTTGTGACTCGGGTGAATAGGAATGTGGAAATACGCATCCTTGAGGTCCAGGGTGGCTAGGAAGTCGCCCTGACGGAGCAGCGGCAGGACTTGTTGTAAAGTTAGCATGTGAAAGTGCTCCGAGAAGATGTATCGGTTGAGGGGTCTGAGGTCTAGAATGGGCCTTAGGGACCCGTCCTTTTTTGGAATCAAGAAGTACAGGGAGTACACCCCTGCACCCCTTTCTTCGGCAGGCACCAGTTCTATGGCTCCTTTTTGCAGCATGGAGACAACTCCTTCTGCAATAAGTGCGAGTGCTCTGCGGACATAGGACGGTTTCTTGGGGGTATGTTGGGGGGGCTGGAGGTCAGTTCTAGACAATAGCCGTAACGGATAAGTTGTCTCACCCACCTGTCTGTTGTGATGTTTTCCCAGAGTGGCAGGAACTGCTGAAGTCTCCCCCCAACAGGTGTTAGATGGTCGGGGGGCAGTGACAAGAAGTCACTGTTTGTTGGGAGTGGACGACCTCGCGTTGTTATTGCCGCGGCCTCTCCCCTTGGCGCTGTTCCCACGGTATCCACCTCTGGGGTTTTTAGTGTATGCAGACTGCGTGTTGCCTTTGGCGTACTGGGAGTGCTGTAGAGCTTGCCCTCTTGTTGCTCCCCTGTTACCGGAGCGACGAAAGGAACCGCTCCGAAACTGCTGTGACTGGAGAGCCCCCATGGACTTTGCCGTCTCAGTGTCTTTCTTCATTTTTTCGAGTGTTGTGTCAACATCGGGTCCAAACAGGAAGTCCGGATTAACCGGCTGATTGAGAAGAGTAGTCTGGATCTCGGGTTTAAACCCAGAGATGCGTAGCCATGCGTGGCGTCGCAGCATCACGCTAGTATTGATTGCCCTTGCTGCAGTGTCCGCTGCGTCCAGTGCGCACTTGATGGACGCATTGGAGATCAGTTTACCCTCTTGTATAACCATTTCCGCAGCCTCTCTATACATATCAGGCATGTGCTGCATTAATTGTTCTAGGGTGTCGTAGTGCGCCCTGTCGTACCTAGCCAACAGGGCCTGTGTATTGGCTATTCTCCAAGTGTTAGCGGCCTGCGCCGTCACCCGCTTACCCGACGCCTCAACGATTTTAGACTCTTTGTCCGGAGGGGGGGCGTCTCCCGTTGATTGAGAGTTAGCCCTTTTGCGCGCGTTAACCACAAGGGAGTCCAAGGGGAGCTGTCATTTGATGTAGGTGGGGTCCACTGGAGCAGGCCTGTATTTCCTGTCGATCCGTGGATTGATAACCCTGGCTTTTGTTGGCTCCTTGAAAATGGCTGTGGCATGTTTGAGGACCCCCTTAAGCATGGGCAGAGTTTTGGTGGAGCGTTCAGATGTGGAGAAGGTGTCGAATAAGAAGTCTTCATCCACTGGCTCAGTATGCATTTCGACGTCATGATTGAGGGCTGCGCGCTCTATCAATGCATTGAGCGCTGCAGTGTCCTCAGTTGGAGATTGTTTGACATTGTAGGACTGAGAGTCCGGGGCGGTATGGGGGTCATCAGGGTCATCGCCTTGATCCGCAGCCCCTGACCATTGATTGGAGACATCCTGATCAGTGTCAGTATTGTAAGTGAAGCCCATTTGGCTGTAGTCCGCAGTTAAGTCTTCCTCACTTAGTGTTGGAGAATGAACAGTATGGTGCGAGTAGTCCGGAAGAGGTTCAACAAGAACCGGAGAGGTGGTGGAGACCATCTTCTTTTTTAGGGGAATTTTGTAACCCTCCAAAGGATCTTCAGGCGCCATCTTCCGCTTGTGGACGGTAAGCCTGCCCGACTCCGAGTCAATAAACAGTTTTGTCTGGTTGTCGTAAGAAGGCTCATGATAGACGACCTGTGCATGTGAGGATACCTTCGTCACCTTGGAAGCCTCTTGAGTCTTTGGACGTGCAGTGGGTGGAAGGCCAAACTTAAGTGGCGTCGATTCAGCCTGCTTCGAGCCGGAAGCGCCGGCTTCGTGTTTCTTCGACGCCCAAGTAGGCCGCTCGCTTGAGCGCGTCGAATCGACCTCCTTGCGCGGTGCGCCTCCGACTTTGGGCGTCGACGATAATTTCGGGGCGTCCTTGGCCATGGCTTCGACCCTCTTCGCCAGCCCAGGCTTGAGTCCCGAGAGGGGTGGCTGGAGACCTTTCCCGAGAGGAAGTCCCTTGCCCTTCTCGCTATGTTTGGTAGTGGACGCAGGCACCGGCGCCTTCGAGGCGACGGTCTTGGTGGCAGAGCCCTGCTTCCGAGTCCCAGTGTTGGCGCCGACGGGTATCTTCGGCGTCGAAGGATCGACGACAACCTTTGAGGCGGGCGTCGACGTCGAACCGACCACCATCTTGAGCAGTTTCGGTTTCGATTTCTTCTCCGTCTGTTTCGGTTTCGATTTCACGGAATTGACCGATGGCTCTTTCGAAAGGGTCTTAGCCTGGCTATGACGCGGGGCTGTAGACCGAAAAGATGGATCTTGGCTAAGGCCTTTCGGCGATGCCTCGACCGGAGCCGGAGCGGGCTGAATGTTAATGATAGGCCCTGGAGGTGCGGGCGGACTCGGTTCACCACCGGAGTCGTCATCAACGGCCACAAGGGCCTGATCGTCGTCCCCTACCTCGACGACATCTTGGTCGTGGCCGAACTCCTCGTCTGGATCGTCCACTTCAAAATTGGAGTCTTGTTCCGACGCAGGTTCCGACATTTCTTCGGGAACGTCATCTTCTGCCTCATCCTCATCTTGGAAGAGTTTCTCGTCCCCGGCATCGAAGATGTTCGCAGGTGCTGGAGCCGACTGTTGGGCCGACTGCCTCGCCGCGCGTCGAAGTTTAATAGTCTTCTTTGATCGGAACCTCGAGCAGGCGAAACATTTTGACTCGTCGTGGTCGGGGGACAAACAGGTGTTGCACACTGGGTGCACATCTAAGTTCGAATATTTTGAATTACA
Source organism: Lissotriton vulgaris (assembly GCF_964263255.1). NCBI lineage: Eukaryota > Metazoa > Chordata > Amphibia > Caudata > Salamandridae > Lissotriton > Lissotriton vulgaris. Next base: position 213,529,146 of record NC_141686.1, read on the forward strand.
CACAGGACACCGCTTACACGGGGTCCGTTCCATCGTCGAAGTAGTCTGGGCCTGAGTCGTCGAGAGAATCTTTTTTCGACGCCGATCGAAGAACCGAAAGGGCCAGGCACCGAACGATACAATACCGACGCTAAGAAGGCCTTTTGGCCTTAGGAACAGAAGAGTACAAGTTAAGTAACTGGAGTAAGAGATTAGACATCCGAACCCAATGGCGGAAAAAAACAATCTGGGGATGGAGGAGATGCCCATGCGCACTGTTGTCCAGGGGAGGAGCCACCTATCTCGTGATACTTCGAAGAATCTTCCAGGACAACAATGTGCAATCATCCGGACCCAACACTAGGCGGCGATCTATGCACAGATATGAATTCAGCAGCCCTCATGCCTCGAACACAATGTACATGCTGATTGCATGTCCAGATTACCTTTGCCTATTGAAGACTATGATAAGTAGGAGGTAGATGATTGTGAAGTGTTGTTCACTCCTGAGGATAATCATTTACTTTGTTCTGGTTTTCCAGTTGAGGAGGAGAACAAGTGACATGAAGAAATGGGAACAGATAGTGAACTTATCAAGGTGGAACAATTTATTTTGGAGGATTGGACTAGGGAGAGGAAAATCGCCTGTGGATTAATGAATTGTTTTCAAGGCACGTGTGCAACTGGCATTATAAAGTAATATAATTGTACAGGTTGACAAGTTTGTTCCTCCTTTTAGCCTAGGGAGAGCTATTGTTAATTGCTCATGAGGAGAAATTTGGTATTTCAGCTACGAGAAGTCATATTTAAGTTAATTTTTGGTGGCCGAGCATTGACTCTTTTGTGGAGCATCACGTGAGATTATGTGATGAATGTGCTAATAGTGACAAATCAGCCAAAGCCTTAATTTCTGACCCTCAACCTGTAGAGTTGCCCTTAGCACCTTGGCACAAGATAGAATTAGATATCATTGGTCCATTTGCTGTCTTACCTAGACAAGAGTCTTATGGTATTGTTCTGATAGATTACTTCTCTAAATGGCCAGAGATCAAGATGGTGAGGGATGTTACTTCTGAAGCAGTCATAGTGTTTTTGGATGAGATAATTTGTAGAGAGGGCATTCCCCAGGAACTTGTATCTGACAATGGGCCCCAGCTTGTCAGCAAACAGATGGAGAACAGATGGAGAAGTACCTCCAAAAGTTTGGTGTGGTTCACAAGAGAATTGCTGTTTTCCACCCAAATGAAAATGACCAAGTAGAAAGGCTCAATCATGTGCCTAAAGAAGCCACCCAATTGGCTGTAAAAGGCGGTTTGAACTGGAAGAATGCTTTGCCGTCTATGTTGTTGAAAAACAGAACCTTGTTTTTTTCTGTTACTGTTTTGTTGGTGAGGCCTTTTGAATTGTTAAGGGGACGTAAACCTAGCACTAATTTGATCCCATGGTGGTTAAGAGACAAGAAATCATTGTGTTGTGATCTTGCTGTAGTAGATTTCAAAGAAATTTGTGAGAAAATGGAAGTGTATAAAAGGAAAATGAAAGAGGATCTCAAGTAAAAATGGGTGTGCCTGGGAAACAAGTTGTGTATGTGACTGAGATGTGTGGTTAATGAAAGGTATAATGATGGGTAAGGGATGGGCTGAATGGTTGGATCCTGTGCGTGTCATTCAGGTCTTTAGGAATTCTGTAGGTTTTGAGGGTTGTACTGTGTGGAATCTCAGCAGTGTCTTGCTATTTAGGAATTAAATCACATGATCTGATGATTGTGCTACAAATGTATTTCTTGTTGTAAAAGGAAACTATGGTTTTGGTAATTCATACTGTGATCTGGTTTTACATGGTCATTTGGTAGTGACTAGGGGCAGTTTCAGGGGTTCAAGGTCAAGACGTCCTCCTGTAAAATTTTAAGACTTTGTATTTATGTAAAAAACAAAAAAGGAAAAAAAATGTAAAGGGAGAAGATGGGTTGTATGCAAGAGTGCGGCATTCCTAAGTCATGCTCGTGCTCAGCCGTGACCCGCGTGTTAATATTTGAGGTAAAGAAGAGTGTAAACCGCGTTTTACTCTCGTGCCCACTTTCAGATGTTGTGGGGGGGTTGGTATTCTGCGGGTTTTTGGGGGCATCTTTTGGATATAAGCGGGGCTATATATTTATGATGGTCAATGACAGTTGTCATTTGGAAACTGGACATACCCTGCTAACATAAAGATTGATTTTTACTATTACCGGAGACGTCCTCCGCTGAAGTTCCTAAGCTATGCTACATTCTGGCTTACTCTTGGAATTCAGTCGGAAGCCAAGAGTACTATAATAAATTTTGTTTCACAAAAGGCAGATTGACAGATATACCCTGGAATGTGCAGTGATGGTGTTGGAATATGACGAATGGCCTAAGTGTCATTTTGGCAGATGTCCCGTCCCTCTGTAGTGCAGTGTATCCTATGGCGCTTTCAATATGGCAGTGGTATATCCACCGGTTTTGACGGAGTATCCTGTCTGCTGAATTCTAAATATGGTCCACAATGTCATCTGTGGGAAAGGAGTTTTTTTAGAAAGAGGATATTGAAGTGTTGCTTAGGGATCGCGGTTGCATTCTATTGCAAAATGCAACAATGGAACTCAGCTGTTGTATAAAAGCCTTCTATGTGCATTTGTAACAGTGCATCGTAGTCCACGTACACAAAGTGCCTGAAGCGGGCAATCTCCAGCCACAGATATTACTCATCCATTACTGAGCAAAGGAGGGAATAAACTTTGTTGGCTGCAGTGCTGCATCCAGTCTCTATCTGAATCTGAACACCCGTACCTAAGATACTTATAAATGACTAGAGAAATCCTTCACGTCTCTGCAAAATGTCCATGTGGAACCAGGACACCCACATTTGTACTAAGGGCAAGGTCTAGTACTGATTTAACTCACCAGGCTCCGGGTGCCATTTCTTTCTGTGGCGACAGATAATGCTCCAGAGATGATATACTATAAAGAAGAGACAATAATTTTCATTTAATATCAATAATTGTGTGTCATTGATTACATTGCAACAAAGCATTTATAAGAAATAGGAACCAATACCAACTGCTCTACAACTAGTTTTTACTTATTTGTACTCTGGTTAGGAGTTGCAGCATAAGAGCCCAAAATAAGAGCCTCTCAGAATGATGAACCAGGTCTTCAAAAAAGTGACATGTTTGTATGCTCTGACTGAATTCACTGCGATCACTAATAATACAGTATTATTATAGTAAAGTAAAATATGAAAAATATTTATTTCTTCACCCCCCTTCTATATAATAACTAACATGAACATGTGGTATTTCAGCTCCATGACACCAATCATACATGTTATTTTATATGTTATGTTATATATTAAAAAGCAGTATAATAAATTCATAATTTGTCTAGCAGAAAACTAACTCATTGACTGTAATAAAATACCTTTAAAAATTAAATCCTTAGATGTGATTATTTCTCTGTTACCATAGGCTTGGTAGGTTGCCATTTGGAGAAATAGCAGCCCAGAGAGCCCAGTCATAAGTAAGTGGAAATCCTTAAGTTTCATAGTTCCAGTGTTTTCAAACACAGAGTCTGGAATTCAATATGCTTAGTCCTTCCATATGGGATTTGGCCACTACCCAGAATTATGTACTAGCATGTCCACATTCATGAATGAGGTTCATCCCCTCTCAGGTTCCTGTCTCACCGTACGCAAGAACATACCCAGTGTACAGTGAATGTGAGAAACTTGGTTACTGGTTGACTTGGGTGCGAGCACTGGTGAAGCAGCAACCACAATCCTTGTCAGGGTGAGGCACAAGCAACCCACTAATGAACCTGAGCTCAACTTCCTGGCAGATTTGCACAGACCAGACAGGCTTAACTTAGAGGTAAAGTGTTTGTGCATTTCAAACAGTAGAACAGTGAACACACCACACAAAACATTCCGCACCTGGTTAGAAAAATAGAACAAAATGTAATAAATAAAACAAGACCAAAACTTCAAACATCCAATCAGTAAACTGGAGTCATGAATTTTTAAAGAATAAAGTGTAAAATAGTACCTAAAAGGACAAAGCACCAAATACAGTTATCTGGTCGTGCTGGACCGGGTCAAAGTCCGGCCAGGTCTAACAGTGAATGTCATTCTGGTCCTAAGAAATCTGCTTTGAAACAAACAAAACACAATCCTTTTCTAAGTAAATGTTATCTGGTACGCAAGGTGCCTATATTTATCCCTAGGTGAGTTGACCAGTTACCAGTGTTATCAATCCTCAGTGTTATCAATCCTCAGTTTGGGGTAGACACTATCCATGTGACTCCCTCCCTCACCCATGACGCAAGGTATTTCCCACAGACAATGCTGTAAATAAAGTTATAAAACTGCCCAAAGTTAAGTGCCTTTCTTAAAAAAAATCATACTTACAAAGATAGATGTCCAGAATGACACTCCGGTAAAAGTGAAGATTGAATATGTTGTTTGGGGAAGTGCGCAGAGAAAGGCTCCCAGAAAAATCTGCAGAATACCAATCACCATCTGAATTGCCTACAGCGAAGATCCATGAATTGTATAAGTTATAAGCACGAGAAGGAAAGTAAAAAAGGAAGCAACGATTCAATTCAGCATCTATAGCATTTCTACCAACTCAATGACCTAATTAGCCCAGCCACTACTGACTCTAAACTCCAAAACTATTTGCAATTAATAACTATCTTGACTGTCAATGCTGGCGATATCACATACTTTATTGCTTTATCACACAAAGTACCTTGCTTTTAATATATCTCTTCTTCACAAACACTCTTTCATCTTCTCTTACTGGCAAACATTTGTAAATTATTAACTTCCCTGTATCACTTGATTGGTGCTGCTTTTAAATATTTTCACTGTTTAATGGCTAATGATTTCCTATTTGTTTTCTATCTATTCTGTTTATTATTTTACTTTTACCTGTGTTGGACTTGGCCCTTTTGGCAGGTTCACCCCTAAACTTTTTGCCTTTTCTGTGACCTGATATTGGTCGTTTTTGGCCTCTGCGCACTTTAGCACTGTGGCCCAGTGTAAAGGGCGTGCGCGCTCTGAGTGTGTGTGGTGAGATTGGCCTGCCCTCCCATATAGGAATACATGGGGGATATGTGTGTCCATGGTAATTCCGATATGAGAGGAGTGCAGGGGCGAGTTTAGCATGTATGAACTCATGAGGATAAATACTGTGCAATGGTGTGCGCAGATTTGTGGTGACTGGTGGAGAAATGCCACATTTAGAAGGTGGCATTTCTGTGTACTGTGTGTCTGCCTGCCAGATGTGAATTGCATGTCTGGCTTGTGATTGACAGGAGCTGAGAAGTGTGGGTGGCTCCAGGTGCCAGGGGGAGTCAGCCCAGTTGTGAATAGAGAGACCTGCATGCAAATGGGAGGGAGGAGTTGCACTTGGGTCCTGAATGGGACTGTGCCTTCCCTCCACAATGCCGGCTCCGCCCCCTGTGGTGCGTCTGATCCCTGAGCCTACACCTGACAAAGGAGAATGGAGCTGGGCAAAACAAAGTGCTCCAAAGCCCCTCTAAACCAGTCCTAACTGGTATTCCCAAGCCCTGTGCTGTGACACAAAGGGACTTTCTAATATAAATATAGGGGCTGTGACCCCAGGAAAATGTTCTCTGTTGTGCTATTCCTGACTTGAGGCAGGCCTGCTGCTGCTGCTGGGCTCCAGGAGGAACCGTCACTAGGGACTGCCTCCCTGCTGGAGGGCTCTGTGAGCTGGCCTGCCTGGGCCCAGCCTTTGCCCCCTTTCACCTGAAGGGCTTTCCCTGGACTGTCGGAAGTTATCTCTGGGCGCGCTTTCCCTATATTGGGGAGAGGGCCGGAGACCTTGCCCTAGCGCTTAGAGAGTGCTTCTATTTTTCATTTGCAGCTCTGGGCTGCTGCCTGGGGATAACCCTGCATTATGCATCTGGAAATAGTGGGTACCCACCCCGCTTGTGTGGTTATTTGATGGAGCAGGAGCCTTACCCACATTTCTGCCACCGATTTTTGCTTTATTGCCGAGCAGGTGTCCTCCCCGCATTGCTGCTCCTTTTGCAGGTGCCCACCCTGCTCTGGTGTGCATATACAAGCGGGAGCCCACCCCGCATTGCCACCTCCTGGAGAAGCTGCCCAGATCTGAAGAAAGCGGGTGCCCACCCCCATCTTTGCCTTTATTTTGAGGCAGGTGCCCACCCTGCACTGTGGCACCTAAGAGGGGTCACCCCCGCAGCCCAGCCGGAGAAGAGGCTGCCGGCCCGACCAGGAAGCCAGGCAGCCTTGCCTGACTCTGGGCGGGGCCACAAGAGAAAGTGACCCTGGCTGCCAATCGCAGCGCGACTGGACCAGAAGAGGCAGCGCCTGTGGCAGAGTGAGGGGAGGCAGGGCTCCCGTGAGCTGGAGGGAGCCTGCATGCTACCCAGGAGAAGAGCGCGGAGACGGCGGCCCGTGTTTCGCCAGACCAGAGGAGTCTGCCAAGAGTTCCGATGCGTGGAGCTCCTAAAAGGCCTGGTGATGCCCGTGCTTGGAGCTACCAGAGGGAGTCCTGAGGAGACCGGAGGGCAGCCAGAAGAGACTCGCGTGTTGTGAAGTAGGCTGGAGCCCAGAGGAGACAGAGCCTGCACAGCCACAGAAAAGCCCGGTAAGTGATGCTCAAGTGTACGGTGGTTGGGGGGTGTGTTGGGGCACATTGCCGGTGCCCAACCCCTGTGATACTGCCTGGGGGGCAATGGGGGCCCGTGCTTATTTTCCAGCTAACAGTGGGCAGCTGCCACGTTTTGCCTACTTTTACTCAGAGTCCCAAAGGGGGCTTCAAAACTGCCAGGGTTTGCTGATTCTTACAGGGGCACTGCAGTTGCAGGCCCCTGCAAGGTTGGGCATTTGCTAATCAGAGTCCCAGAGAGTGGCTCAGGGGGAACCTCGGTGTCTGTGCACATTTTTCACAGATGCCCATCAATTAGTGGGCAGCTGCCACGTTTAGGCCAGCACTTTGCGTACTTTTGCTTTGGCTGCCTTGGCAGCTTAGGCCCTGACATTGTTGGACATAGGGCGTTGAAGCCCCGTTGAAGCCCCTGAAAGAGGCCAGTTGACCTGGGGCCAGTTCCAGGTGTGGTGCCCCCGCTTGGGGCTCCCTGTGCCTATACTGGTGATACCTATGCCTAATGTGATTTATTGTTTATGAGGTTGGCGCATCATGTGTTTTACGCCTAATGTGATGATTATTGCATAGTGTGATTTACGTTGCAGGTTCTAGGTCTCAGTTCAGTATTCCACCAGTAGTTACTGGTTGGGCTATACATTTACTATTTGTGCTACAATTACTGATTGTGTTCTACGTTTATGATAAATCTAACTTGTACTATTATTACTAAGTGATGATTCTGACAGTGGTCCATGTGGCCCTGTCAAGTGCAAATAATCCAAAGTAAATACTGCCTAGTGCCAGTTGGCCCAGTGTACATTGTGTGATTACTATTCTAATGTGTTGCATATAATACAAAGGCTATTTTTATATATAATCTTGTGTGGAGTTCCTTTTGTGGTGCGCCTAGTGTGCTGCTGCTGTGTGTATGTGTTGCGCAAACGCTTTACACATTGCCTCCGGGATAAGCCTGACTGCTCGTGCCAAGCTACCAAGGGAGTGAGCAGGGGTTATTTTTGGCGTGTAACTCCCTTGCCCTAACTAGAGTGGTGGTCTCTGTCTGGCTTTGGCGCAAGCCTTAGCCACCCAGAGATCTCATTTCTAACAATCTGCTTTCATCAATGTCGCATTCATAAAATACATTAACAATCATGAGAGTTTTAGCGCTTGCTGCCCCAAAATCCAAATGTCTTGGGATCTACTTGGCATTTTACCCCATTTAATATTGGCAGATTTGGCCTACTGATATTTATTGAGGAATGTAGTTTAAATGACAACACTCATAATTTCAGTATGTGCAGTAACAGGAGTGACGCATACAAGCCCGGACTGGCCGTTGCGGGCACCGGGCAATCCCCCGGTGCGCCGCAAGGGTGGGGGCCGGTTTTGAGCCCCTGGGGGCCGATTTTGTTACAGGGCCCTTTTTGCAGCATAGCTGCAAAATCGGCCCTGCAACAAAATCGGCCGAAAACCGGCCCTAGCAAAGCGCTCAGCGGCACCTCCAAACCCGCAGAGTGGGGATGGGGGGCCGGCCGAGCACTTTGCCAGGGCCGGTTTTGGGTCCCAGTCCGGCCCTGGACGCATACCTCAGAACATAATACACCAGTCGTAAATAGGATCTTAATCAGTTGTCTATAGAGATGGTTAGACTGGCTGAGAAATGTGACTATCAGATTAACTTTTTAGTGCCAGAAATTTCAGTAGGCTTGAACTGCTAATAAGTGTTGGATTGTCTACTAAAGATAAGGATGGGTGACTAATTGTAGAAAATAACCCTTGCGTTCACTTCCTTAGGACACCACATACTAGCTTAGTACAACTGTTTGGAACCTCTACAATGGTTACCTTGGTATGCGCCAACCCTTGTTGCTCCACTTTTTGAGTGACTTTGGCCTTTTTATTTCTACACATCAACTATATGAGTCAGTCAGTCAAAATACTTTATTCGATTTCATTAAAATCATAAAAAGATATAAAAACATTTATGTACATATAAAACATATATTACACTAACATTATAATCAGTACATTGGGTTATAATCAATACAATGGGTCTAAAGTTAAGCTACGTGGAGTGTGCAATTAATAAAAACTTCTTACAATACACTCAGTGATGCTTTACGTGATCTAATTCTAGACGCCGCCACTAGATAATTTGTCAACTATATCATTTCCTTTAAGGAAAGTTTCCATGTAAGAATAACAAGACCATCTAGACTATAGAGACATCACTTCACTCATCTACTGACTTCTTTCTACTGATGTTTTCTTCTGAAAGGGCCTTCCTACCCTCATTCTTTCAATGCTCACCTTCTATCAGCATCTATTCTTGGTCCTTTAAGCTAGCAGTTTAACCTTGATGCAATACACCAAGGAGCATATTTATGAGAGAAGTGGCGGAGCATGGCTTTAGCCTCCTTGGCTTAGCGCCGCGCTCCAGCACATCTGAAACACATGGCTGCACAGCATTCATAGGACTAAGGTGCAGCCTTGAGTTTACCCCTGCGGTGGCACTAATTTAGTTGCCTAGCGCCAACGCAGCCACCCTTGCACCATAGTGCAAGGGTGTCTGCGCTGCAGGGCAATGACTGTTTATGTGCAGGAAGGTGTTCCCTCACATAAACTAACAGTAACGGCGCTTTGTAACTTCTATGTGTGCCGCTTAATGCAGCACACATATAAGCTGCAAAACGTCATTTGTTTTCAATGATTGTTTATGTGCAGGAAGGGACACCGTCCTCACATAAACAATCAATGGCGTTTTGCCTTTTCCATGTGTGCTGCACCACACAACACACATGGAAACAGCAAAAACTAGGAGAAATAAAACATTCCTTCTCGTTTTGCCTGTTTAAGACCAGGTTTTCCCTGGTCTTAATGTTGCCGCTGCCTCCTATTAAAGCCACCCTTGTAAATAGTGGGCAGCGTCAAAATCAACACCTACCGCAACACCCATTGCCCTCCCTTTCATGCTAAGTGTAGCGTGAAAGGGTGCCTTGTTTACAAGGCAGCATATAGCCACGTTAACTGGCTTATTGCTGCCTCGTAAATAAGACGAGCCCCATATCGCCACCACAACGTCTGAAAAAGTGGGATAGTGGTGGCGTTAGGGGCTTGCAAATATGCCCCTCAGTTTCATCTTTTTACTTAACTTACATTCAAACCTCCTTTGCTCCATTGTACAGCAACCTATAGGCTTTACATTCACCACCTTGTTCCACCAACATCCTTCCCTGAGTTATGGCTAAACATTTCTCCAGAAAGGGAGGAGAACATACAGGATTGGGCCTGACATTTCCAGGTCCAGATGTTTTACAAATTCTGAGATAAAAAACGTGTAAATCTTCGATGTGGGTGCAAGGATAGGACCAAGAATCTGAGATTCCAGCCATGCAGTATCCCCGTACCTAAATTGGGGGATTTGTAATGAGGGTCTTACCGTGTAAATCACATCAACATTTGTCCCTGGTTTCTATTAATAAAATGTCCTTCTATCCTTCTCTATCCCCTCCCTGATGAATTACGGATTTGAATGATATTTTGTGTGAAATGCTCGATGTCTGTCTGGGCCTCAATCATACAGAGCAATTTTCATATATGTGTCATTAAATAATTTTAGAACTGGACATGGTAGATGAAGACAATAATATTTCAAGATCCTCAGTACTTACTCCAAGTGTCTTTGGCTCTCCTTCAATAAACCTCTTTAGAAAGAAAGGCCCCTGAGTAGGACTCGCAGGCTGCTGAGCAGGGTTGAAGTTAGCATTGGGGATATATTGGGTCACCACATACATGCCATTCCCAGGTGGCGCCGCCATCACGAATAAGTAGCTGTCAACAAAAGGTTAAGATATGGTGAAATGTTAATATACAAAATACACATAAACATGCCATTTCCCCAATCACATGAGGTTCACATATTTCCTTTACCCTTTTAGGATCATACTACAGACAATTTGGCAACAAGATTAACCTATATTGCATTTTGTTTTCTTTTTTGTGTGTTGGCTAGGAGCCCAGTAAGTAGGTCCTGTAAAGTTTAAAGGACTTTTACACCCCTTCAAAGCACTGTACAGGGCCCCTGGAGTCTCCAGTTATTGAACTATCAGCTGTGTCAAGAAAGAAGCTGTCTCAGAGAAGGACTGGAGAGAACCCATGGATTCTGGTGTCCGAACTGAAGGATGGTAGTCTTCAGACTCATGGATCATGTGATTGTGAGTGGGCCATTAGTTGCCAGGCACTATACTGTCTCCAGTTTGTCAATTCAGATGCTACTAGGGTGCTGAACCATACCACCACCTTCTAACCAGCAGATTGTTTAACCTGTATGCCACACACAGATGTTACCTGGATTGCCTCCTAGAAACCGTGAGGCCCTGGTGCACAATAAAACCATAACTAACATCTTTAAGTGTTTCTTTGATTCTTTCTTGCATCTATTACTCACTGAAGCTTTGAAACTAATCATTGACTCATACTGGTAAATAAAGAGCACATTAGGATCTCACTCAGAGGCATTGTCATTTCTCATTGTTTGAGAGACCTCAGCGTTCCTACTCACGTCTCCTGTGGCCAACAGCCCAGTGGCGTAACATAACTTCAGGGGGCCCCCCTGCAAAGCACAAAGAGGGGGGCCCCCATCGTCCTGGCCCACCACCTACCAGTACCACCGTCCATCAATTAGTAAACACTAATCTGCATTTCACATGGGAGTCACGGAGGACCATGAGAATGGGGGCTTTTTTATGGAGTCTCTATGGCCGTACAAATGGGCTATGCCCCCCACCCGACAGAATGTGCATGACATGTAAAATGTCACCCTCTTACAAACAGATGTTAAAAAAATTAAAATAAATCTTGCTCCTTAAACACATGGAGTGGCTTGTGTGTGAGTGCACGTTAAAATAAGTGCACAAAGGTTTGTTTACACAATCCTCTCGGCAGACGTGATCATAATGAGTGATTATGGGTGTCTGGGCGTGCAGGTTATATGGCGAACATACAGGATCCTCATCAGCTAATTCGGACGTAATCATCGCTTCTCATGTTTAAATCGCTCTATCTGCGCTCCTAATCCTAGCGCGAACGTTACAGAGTAACTGTGTTATCTTGGGATTGTTTCACTTAGGGTGCCCCACACGTGTTGTTTTACAAGGTTATCCAGCTTGCACGCTCCCATGGTGCATCTGTAGGACCGCTGAAGGGTTATGTTTGGTGGGGGGGGGGAACTCTACACAGTGTAGGTGCAGGTGCCCACACGCCGTATGAGGCACCTGATGCAACAGGTGCCAGCCCTCTTTCTCCATTGGTCTGTTCAACCACCATTCACATTTTGTTTCCACCCACCAGCATGAGTGCCCACTTCAATCAATCAATCATTTGTAGAGCGCACTACTCACCCATGAGGGTTTCAAGGCGCTGAGGGGGTGGGGGGAGCTGCTACTGTTTGAACAACCAGGTCTTGAAAAGTCTCCTGTAGGTCATCAGGTCCTTGGTCTGTCGCAGGTGGATGGGGGGGTTGTTCCATGTCTTAGCGGCGAGGTGGGAGAAGTATCGGCCACTGGTGGTTGTTCGGTGGATGCGTGGAATGGTGGCGAGGACGAGGTCAGAGGAGTGAAGCTGGCGGTTCGGGGTGTAGACTGAGTCGTTTGTTGAGGTATGTTAGTACGGCGTCATAGAGCGCTTTGTGAGCGTGGGTGAGGAGCTTTAAGTTGATTCTCTGTTGATGGGGAGCCAGTGCAGGTCCATCAGGTGAGCAGTGATGTGGCTGTGGATGTCGATGATGAGGCATGCGGAGGCGTTCTGTATGCATTGAAATCTCTTCTGGAGTTTGGCCATGGTTCCCACTTAGAGGGAGAAGCCTGCTGGTGACGAGGGCCTGGGTGACTGTCCTTCTGGTTCCGATGGCGATCCATCTGTAGATCTTGCAAAGCATGCGGAGGGTGTCGAAGAAGGAGCAGAAGAGGCACCGGTTCTCTTGTATTGTGAGTGTTTTTTTTTCCTGATCAGGTGCACATGGACTTCTGCACCCAGAGTCAGGGCAGATGGGCCAATATGTTACTTTGCAAATGCATTTTGCTTCTATTCTTTGTCTTTTAGAATTTTTAGCCACCATTATGTGCTTCCATGTTGCAGTATTTTAAAGTCAATAGTACATTTTTCTTTGTGCCAACAAAAATCATATTTTCCTGTGATAGGTATTAAAATTAGGAGGGTTTCTATATCTGTTTAATTCCACCTGCCTGCTATGAAGCAGCAGGAATGTTCTATTAAAAATATACATCATATTTAGGCAGCATGTCTCTTTATATTTCTGGCATAGAATTCTTATAAAAACAAAACATATAAAACTAGCGATGATAACAGCTTGTCATGCCAGGGCTATTATCTTTGCCAATGCTTGTTTCAGCATAGCTATGAATGAACTACTGCCACCAATCTCCAACATGCTGTGGCACGTCACACATTAAAATGAGCTCCTACCCCGTCTCTACTGTATAAATACCAAAACATGCATAAAATGTTCATAAATGGACCACAACTGAATGAATACAAAATTATAGGTGAGTAACGCATTCAGTCCAGATTTTTGTTTTGCATTCTGTGACTTGCAGTCTTGTTATGAAGCAGCATTTTAATGTTTAGATATTTCAGATCCAGTAGGAGACAAAAAGTATATACTAATAAAAACTGGGCTTCATTTTTTCTCATATAGCATAATACTGAGTGAACAAAATTGTTTAACAAATTCTGAAACGGTACCCATCACGCATTAAAAAATGTGTAGATTCCGTTTTAAAATGGTACCAACCTGGAATTAATGACAGCGCTGGTAAATGATTTTAACATATGTCATGCCGTGATTTACGCCCAGGTTATCTTCAATAGCTCGCAGCTAAGTCTTATTGGACAAGATTTACTTCAGAGGTGCTCTTGCACAAAGGCCTAAAAGGGGGAGGTGCGAGCTTTACACACCTCTGTGCAAAGAGCTTCGGGCAGCTCCAGACATACAGGAGTCGTGGACTTGGGACTAGATGTGCACTGAGAGCGAGCAAGTGTTGAATAGAGAGTGCACCTCGGGTACTGTCAGCTAAGAGGTGCAGAAGGCAGGGCGAAAGGAAGGGGCTGGACAGACTGGGGAAACAGGAGCATAGCTGTAAGTACTGCCGCAGTCAACTACTAACCATCGCACTCCTACACTCGTGGTGCAATTCAACTACTGGGGCCCTTGTGCATAGATGAAATTTGCACTAACTGATCACAGAAATAACACGTTTCCACTCCCCTCTCTCAGTGTAAATGTTAACTCAAGGGCCAGTACTAGGTTGCATAACCAGTACTTTTCCTAACTTGCAACAGTGCATCTGTTTGATCCGATTCCGTACATATCGACGCACAGGTTCAGGGGGTTCTTTGAAAACGTCAAATGCAACTGTGGGTGTCTCACAGAGAGAGCGCCACGACTCCCCTCACTACTCGGGGTGACAGCATCCCATGCACACCTGTTCTCCTCCTTTCACCCTCTCCCGCTCCTAGAATAAAAGACATCAAGGGAAGGTCAGAGGTCAGGGGCCCTTCTGTACAATAAATCACTGTCGAAGCTTAGCTGGCCGCCCGCCGCCCCTCCAAGGTCCACCCACCTACTCCACTGAGGCTCAGCACTACTACCGGACAAGTACTCTTTCGCCCACCCCGCTCCCCTCCATCTCTCACCGACATCCAGGCTCCAGTCCCGCCCTGCCCGACAGTGCTGCCACCATATTTCTCTAACGGTTCCACGGTACCATGACCATCCATCTCCCTTCTGCAATCTGCGCCGCCCTCGGCCCTCTCTATACCACCAATGCCTGCCCTGCCCTGCCCCTGTCGTGAGTGTAATGCGGGCTTCATTACCACGGCGGCCGCACCCTTCTTCAAGTTCTGGCTTCTAAAGTCACGCGCACTTTTACAAGCAATGCGCACGACAAAATGTGCACGGACGCATTAGTCACGAGGCGAGCCCCGCCCCCACGCTAAGAGCGCGGCACCGCGGCGCGCAGATGCATAGACAACAACTGCGCGCCGCCACGCCCACGAGCACAGCACGGACAACGATTTGAAATTATTTATGTTCATGTTGTGAAGATTGACGAAGTCCTGCCTGCTCAGTGCTGGCGCGCCGACTAATTAATTTGAAGGCACGTGCAGGCCGAGGTGGAGGCACGCCACCGTTGCACAACATGGCAGTTAGCCAGGGTAAAACCCTACCGTACCTGATGCCACCCAGACCAACAAACTTCCACAACCATACACACACATCATAAGTGCACGCACGTGCACTATTCATTCTCTAAGATCTAGTTTCATACACTAACTCATGTACACGCACACACGCATGCAGACGTGCTCTCATCACCCGAGGGTTGGTTGGTGTTTACACCACTCTTCGTGCTGGCAAAGCTCGGGCTGTTTTTAAGATGCACACTGCACCTAGAAGGATGGCTGAGGCGGGGGCTAGTTCAAAGGCAGATGTTAGCTAAGCTAGCGGCCGCTACGTTTAGGCTCTGAGCTTACCTAATGCCGTGTAATATCTGGTATCCCCGTCGTAGTCTTGTGTACCCCCGCTCTTCTGCCTCTCTGGGGTTTTCGAAACTGAGCCCGGGAAGGTTCAGACAGAAGCAGCAGATCACCACTCGGGTTGAGTTAGAGGACACACGATGCAACAGGATGCCAAACTTAACTCTGGCGATAAATCGTATGGAACGAGGGTAGAGACACAGAAAGTGCAATAATAACAAAGAATGATACTTGATTTAAAGGACAAGTAAGTTAACATACATTGTGAATCCAAGAACATTTTTTGCTGGAGCGAATGATTCATAAGAGAATAAACACGAGGGGATTGAATAAAAGAGAATAGAAAAGAAGGCAGGGGTAAAATAAGAGGAAAACCAAAATCAAAACGTCAAATCAATAAAGGGTGAAGGTAAAAAAAGGCAATGAAGAAAAGCAAAGTATCAAAACGGGAAATAAAGGGGCATATTTGCAAAGGCAATGTCGTCGCTTTAGCGGGACTTTTTCCAGCTAAAGCGGCGATATTTTTATCCCCCTATCAGCAAGCTATTGCTAACAGCAGTTAACGACCGCTTTTAGTCGATAGCAACTGGTTTGGGGCTCGCTTTGCATATCAGCAATATTTATCACTAATGACATGCAGAGTGGGCGTACCCAACCTGTTAGCGACTGAAAGCAGTCGCTAACACAGCTATCGACTATTAGCAATACCCGGGACGCGATAAAAAAACGCAAGCTAACCGCGATTAGGGCCAGGATTTTACACCTGGTAAAAACCTGACTTAACGATATTAGTCAATGGGAGGTGGATTCTACGGCTAAGTCCTTAGCGATAGGATTTGTATCGCTGGAAATCTCGTGTTAAACATGGGTTTCGCCGCTATCGCTGGATTTTATATCGTATTGGAGATAAACATTGGTAATACTGCGTTATCTCCGTGATAAAATCCAGCGATAGGAGGCGATAAAAAAATTCACGCTAAGCGAGGTTTGCGATAATTATCGCCAGTTGTTGCTAATAGGCCCCAAAGTGTTTTAATTTTGGTCTAATGAATATGTTACAAGGTGTTAATGACAAACATATAACTTGCACAGTAGGTTGAATAACACTGCATGTTTGCTAAGACTCATACATCATAGTTGTCATTTTACCAGTCTGCCCTATATTTTTGTGCCCATGCTAATTAAACTGGCATTTGCAATGCAATCTGTCTTGCTTTTGTGAAAGTTAGATCTCTTGGCGTTTTAAATGACAATATTTTTTTACTCATTTATTTTGTTTGTTTGTAGTGGCGTGATAATTTAGAAAATGAGCGTTGTAAATGAAAATATTTATGTGTTGTGGAGTGGGTTTATTTTATGTGCAGTGTAATTATGTGGTTACCATCCAGCTAATGCAATTATTTAAGAAGCAGAGGTGCAGTTAGGATGGTTGAATGATAGCTGTCTGTATGAATGCTTGAATGGATGGATAGGTGTATGAGTACATGCATGGATGTCTGGGTGATCAGATGAATGAAAAGATGGTGCGTGATGCATGGGTAGGCTAGTTCCTGATGTTTGGTGTGGAAACAGCAAGAAGGATGCATATGATACATATTCATAAAAAGGAAATTGTAGTACTTTATCAAATGTTTGGTCAAGATTGGATAATATATAAGGTTACATGGTGATCCAGATCGCAACAAACGTGAAATCCCATTTACAATTCAGGAGTTGATGGTGGTTTTCTGCCCTTTCCCCAAAACTATGCTGCCTTGTCAGCTGCTTGGATGCCTGCCTAATCTGCAGACTTCCAACACAGAATTACACATGGATACAGGCTTAACCAATTCAAATCTTAAATGCTGTGTCCCATGAAACCTTATAGGAGACAGTTATCAACCATGATTGATGAAGGAAAAGTGTTAGGACTGGTCCCATATACAGCACTTGCATGTGGTGTTCTGCAAGTTACAAGGACACATTGACAACGTCCTGTTGATAAACGCAATTATGTCACTCTGTGGCATCGAGATTACCAAATCTAGGTCTTTTTGTGAACTCTCTGGTGCATGTGATATACACAAAAGGCTTGCTAAACGTTTCTGGAGACTAGCAACTTGTAACCGTGTGAGGTTGGGATGGCATGACTGGCACAGCAGGGACAGCACTACCGTCTTTTTGTTCGGAGGACCGCAACATTTCCGAGTGAGCCTTCTCAGCAGCAGCTTCCCAGTATCTCTCAGGTGCTTACTTGATTGCAAGACCAAACAAATTATATCAGGTTCTGACTGTTTGATGTACTGCTTAAGTTGATGGGCTAGGTGAAACTCCTTATGCTGTCACCAAATGACCACCCCCTTTTGTACCGCTTTGTTCACCATAAGTTGGCAGGGTATTCTCAGACGTGAGTCCCTTGCTCACTTTGCCACTGGATTCAAGCAAGCCTGGCTGAAGACGGCTGTAATGCCAGAAACCGGTCCTTGGAAGCTTTTTTCCGGTCCAGGGAAGGCATGGCTTGGAATTTCGGGCTGGACTGTTCCCATGAGGCACAGGGTCAGACTGATTTGCATATGGCCATGTCTGAACTGGGGTGGCAGAGTGGGCTAAAGAACGGTGATGGATTAAACCCAGACCTGTTGACTGGGTGTGAGTGTTTGATTGGTTCAGATGCTCCGTCCATCACCACTCCCTATTGTACCGCTTTGTTTGCCATAAGTTGGCAGGGTATTCTCAGACGTGAGTCCCTTGCTCACTTTGCCACTAGATTCAAGCAAGCCTGGCTGAAGACTGCTGTAATGCCAGAAACCGGTCCTAGGAAGTTTGTTTCCGGTCCAGGGAAGGCATGGCTTGGCAGTTCGGGCTGAACTGTTCCCATGAGGCACAGGGTCAGACTGATTTGCATATGAACATGTCTGAAATGGGGTGGCAGAGTGGGCTAAAGAACGGTGATGGATTAAACCCAGATCTGTTGACTGGGTGTGTTTGTTTTGATTGGTTCAGATGCTCCGTCCATCGCCACCCCCTTTTGTACCGTCACCAAATGACCGGCCCATACATTCACTGAAGCATAGGGTTTCACAGGGTTTCGACCATTGGGTTTGTTGGTTGTATAATTGACGGTTTCTTAAATTGGAATATTACCGATACTATATTCATATAACGGGAAATATGGGGTATGGAATGAATGTCTTTTCCATAGTTGTATTTGTTTCCATGAGTTTAGTTCCTTTCCTTTTATGATTAGCATTAGATCGGCTTCATTAAGCATTTGGCATGTACCCGTTTGCCATACTTCTCTTACGAAATGTACCATTTTATAAAGAGTCATGCAAACGCATTGGGTTGTACCTTCAACTTTTTTGAATAAACTATTGAGTCACGCACTTTGCTAGCAGTCTTATGTACCTATATTCGTTTTTACTTACACTCAGTGTTTGCGCGCTGTGCAATGGAATATAAAATGCACCGTTCTTTCTTCACCCTATTAGAGTATTATCCAAGACTCATTGCCCTTACCGTGAACGTCTCTTTTTACCTTCATTAGGACCTTTCGAGGGATTTTTGTTCACGTATATAAAAGATCGTGAGGTGAGTCACTTTCTTTGGAGTTATCTTTTCTACATTCAATAGTTTCCCCTTTCTTCGTTCTCTTGAGTGTTGGTTGAGCATTTTTAAATGCGAGGGGGAATAATGTGTGATTCATTTTGTCGTTGGACTCTCGGCCACTATGGGTTGCTTCTTGCCTCTTTACATTTTTCCATATTTTCACCTTCCAGTGTGTCAGCCCCCATTGTGAACACTCATATTAAAATGTTCATGACCAGCACATATTAAATACGAATCTGTGGTTGTCTGCAAACACATTGGGTTTGCTTTTTAGGTCGAGCGACCTATCTCAATGCGCATGCGCATTGAGCCGGAGCGAGATATATAGGAGCTTAAATAAGCTTTACCTAGACTGGCGATTGACTGGCGATTTGATGCTGTGCCCGTGCGCTTTTAGGTCAATGCGCAAGCGCATTGACCTAAAATGCGCGTGCACATCATCAAATCGCCAGTCAATCGCCAGCAGCACTCCTCCCCTGCTGCTTCACACCCTCATGCCGCTCTCCCCGCTCCGCCCCCTCCCCTGCCTGCCGTGTCGCATTTCTCCTCCCCCCTCCCCACAGCAATACCCTCCGCCGGCCGTACTTTCACTTTGACGGCCACAGGCCGTCTCTCGTGTTTCTCCTTGTTATATCTCCTCCCTTTTCATTCCTTTGCGAGATTTCGTCACCATGGGCTAGAAACGTGCTTGGAGACATTGCCACACCTCATTAAGTTAAATGTTCATTCTTTAGGTATTTAAATAGAATGGACTCTGTCCCTGGGGGAAGACAGCACTTTACTAAGGAAGAGGAAAAACAACCCTCCATTCTTTTCAGCAAGCTGAGAGGACAATTACAGCAGCAGTTGGCGAGGGATGAAATGAATGCGCAATGGCTCTTATCAACTTTAATCTTTCGAGAACATTAGTCCACTAACCCCAAATGCTTGATTCTAGAGGGTGCATAGAGAACCCTTCAGGCTTTAAGGGTATTGTACCTCAAAAGCGCATCCTTAAGGAAGCGCACAATGTCGCAGCACAAATCCTTAGCTCGGTAACTGGAGCCCCGCCCCAATCTACTCCGCTTCCCTCCGTGGCCCCCGGCCATCATCGTGGCTTCGTCACCTTGCTCACACAACATTTAAAATTATATGAAAGTCTGATGGATGCAACAAAATTGGCCTGCTTCTTCCAAATTCATGCTTGGCAGTCATTTGGAATAATTTCTTGATGGCACGCAGAGATTCTGGCATTAAAAATAGCTTTAGGAATATTGTTTTAATTTAAAAAAAATGTGTGTAAGGGTAATTTGTCTTTAACAATCAGGGAATTATTTTCCTAGTCCATTAAGCTCCCTGCATATTGAAAGTATTTATTTAAGAAGAATATAGAGGAGGGGTCTGATCTGACGGTGCAATGGTCCCTTTATACAGAATACACAGTCCTTTGATTAAATGAATGCTTAAGTTACTTTTTATAACATACACTTTATTTAGATTAGATTAATGCCAACACTCTTTTAGGTTTTCACTTTCCTGGCATTTTTTTAACCCCTCTGGAGTCTTATAATGGATTGAAATCACGTTTATGGACATGTCAGCACTGCTTCAAATAAGGATTATAAGGGTGTGCAAAGTTTTTTTTTTTCAAATATATGTCTTGCAAGCACATGTAATGGAAATTAAATGCATTAAAAGTAAAAATGCTGCTAAGGGTGGTAAATATATGTTTGCAAAGAAAAATATGTAAAAAATATGTAGAAAACGTACAGTTGCAGCAAGTAACCACAAAATAAGGTACACAGGATTTTAAACAGGCATTGGCATAGCCAATAGGTCTCGCCTTTGGTACCTTATAAGTGTTTAGCCATGCAACAGTTGATGTTGTTGCACCAAGGATATTGTGCTGCATAACTAAATACTTATAAGGTCCCAAAAGCGAGACCTAATGGCGATGCCAATGCTTGTTACTTTTAGATTTTAACTATACGTCGCTTTTGGAAACTGCATCTCCATCAAGACGCTATTACACCAGTCACCTCTCATTATTGCTGGGTGGCCGACTAGATATGAGGTGAGACACATTATACTCTACATTTTGGTTTTAATTTAAAAAAAACGACAGCATTAGTATGATGGTGTCTAATGACATAACATGTAATTAGGTATGGCATATATGATTGTAAAAATGGGCTTAATTTTAGCTTTAGGCTACTATGTATTACTAGTTTCTTCTTTTATAGGAATACCCTCCTCATCATCAGGCCCCCTTTCAGAATGATCTTACAGGACGTCGGTCGTTTCACTACGCTATATTTTTCACGTTGAATGACTTAATTTTTCAAGAGGTGGGATATATGTATATACTTGTTGGAATAATATGTTTGGCCTTGCCACAATTCAATTGAGGGTGATCTGCTTTCCAAACATGGTAGTGTATTTGATGTCCATGTGTTGGGTATATGGGCACTGTTGATTATTTAGATTTCCTCTTTTAACATTTCACAGGGAAACTCCCCTCTTTTACTTTTAGATTTTCATCACTAGTTGACCTCGCGCACTGTGCCTGTCGGGACCCCGCTCGTTGTACTGACTCACTATATTTCAGCGCCCATTGGCCAATTATCCAAGAGGTGTGACACACCTTCATATCTGGCTTTTCTATAAGGTGGGCATGGTGTTTTGAATTGATGAGACTAGCACTCTGATATGGCATATTACACAACTTTGTTGTATCTAGTGCTAGGTTGCGCATGTTATGAACCTGAACATATTTCAAATATGTATTAGATATATCGTATATACCAGGTTTTAGTTTTGGTGTTCATGCACTTGTTTTCTGTCTACATCAAACTACGATGTATATGTTCTGTGAATATCGAGTGCTATGTCATTAAATTCTACAGTTGTATGTTCTTTCTTCCCTTGTCTTTTTGAGCATCTATGGACAACATTTTTTACTCTGTGTTCTGTGAAAATCAGTTACGGTGATATGTTCTCATTCTATGTTAATAAGACGTGAACTGTTGTTTTCATGTTGTGTTCATGTGTTTTTATATATATTTACATATATATATACACGTGTAAAGGAATGTTATATGATTTTTGTATTTCATTTTGGGCCATTCTTTTGTTTAATATTATTGTTATATATTGTATGTCCTTGTAAATGTGGGTATTGTGTATATTTCTTTTAATGTTTGGTTTTGTCTGTGATTATTGCAGCCTTGTCGAAGTTCCCTTTTGGCACAATTGGGAACAAAGCGCATTGGCTATGTTCCGGTTTTTAAGATTGACTGAATAAAAAGAAGCACGTTTTTGGACTTACTGTTTGCGCGTCTACTTTCTACGAGTGCACCTTCCATCTTTTCGTGAAAATTGACCCCCAGCTTATGGAGGGAAGCCTGGCAGACAGGGTGCTCTACACCTCCACCAAAACCAGTTGGGACCGGTTTCCCCAGAGGACCTTCTAGAAGCTTCTGTCCCTTTTTGGTAGGTGGGGTGAGGAGTGTATATATAGAGGAGCTGAGACTCCATTTGGAGGGGTGGTTGTGCATGGACTTTGATTGAGAGGGGACACTCTGCCAGGAGGTACCGCCGCAAGGCCTGTGTGCTGGCCCCTGCGCCCATCTGTACCACTCTGCTGTCCACAGGGCCAGTGAGAGCCCTTTACTGGAGTGAAGACTGCTGTGCCAGTTGGAGTGCCATGGTATGTGGGTTGACTGTTCCTAGGAACTGCTATCCTGTACCGATGGGAGCCCACTGATCGCTGATCTTGCCCACCACTGCCTGCCTGCTCTCCTGCCCTAGCGCCTCGTGAGCACCACGATTCATCCGCATTCACTCCAAGGAGGTGAGGAGTGTGGGCGCTACTTGCTTGTGTGGGACCCTGACTGCATGCCTGGGACCTAGCGCCTCGTGAGCGCTATAATCAGAGTGCTAGTGAAGAGGAGATGATGCCTGCAGCGCTGTGCTCTCTAAAGTAATAGGAGGGAACACCTACGTGTGGGATTCCCCCCAGCCTGCATCTCCAACCAGCAGGAGCCCCCCTGTTGTTGGGCGCCTCCGTCGTCGTGTCCCCAGGAGAAGAATCCACATTCCCTGTGGGGCTCCCTTGTGCCCTGCGTTTGAGCCGCATGATAGTGCTGCCTGGGGGAACTGGATGTCTAGAAATACAGTGGGAGCCCACACCACGTTATTACAGCACAGTTGCCAATTTGGAGATACAGTGGGTGCCTACCCCGTATTCCCAAAATATATAGAAACCGAGCATGAGGCCACTCCACGAGTTTGATGCCAATGTTGGTGGGAGCCTACCCCACACTTTGAAGTTGCCAGAAATCACCGCCGCAGCCTGGGCCAAAGAAGAAGAAGGGAGCTGCCGCACTGCCCGCGGCGACCGGAAGACAAAACCTGGTTGTGGGCGGGGCCTTGGAAAGCCGCCCGGAGCCTTGCGGGCTCCCCACCCAAGTCCCGGGTCCCAGGAGGGGGGCCCGGGTGAAGTCCGACTGAAGTGAGGAATTGGGGTCGAGGCCGGAACCTACCCCGTCTCGCCCCAAGTCAGGAGGAGCCTCGCCGTCCCCCATTATGCCAACTGAAGGATGCCCTGAGGCCCGCGGGAAGTGGCAGCGCGATGCATGCAGGGCTCCGTGTGGTGAGAGAGCCCTGCAGCCACCGAAGGAGCAGTGCATGCTCCAGTCCAGCTGGCCGCCGCATTCCATCAGGGCGTGAAGGCCTCAAGAGGTGCCCGGTGAGTGGGGCTCAGTCCTCCCGTGGTTGGAGGTGTGTCGGGGCACATTTCTGGTGCCCGCCCCCGGTGCATGGGTTTTTGGAAACTGCACAGCAGCGCCGCTGTTGCGGGCCGCTGCACTGTGTTGGGGATACTCGGCTTAAGAGCCCCAGATCAAGGCCCCAGAAGGGCCGATGTCAGTCTACTGACTCAGCGTCACTGCAGTACCGGGCCGCTGCAACGATTGTGGACATCGTTCATTTGAGAGCCCCTTGCGCAGTGGGGCCGCCAGCTAAACAGTGACATCGGGGACAGTTACAATGTGCTCTGCTTGTTCCTAACGGTTCCCCTGCTGGTGGGGACATATTGTATTTGATGATGCCGAATGCCTATATGCCCAATGTGACGCATGCTGATAAAATGTGTAATGTGTTTCAAAGCCTAGGAGTTTCCTGGCCTACTGTTCTCATGTCACTGAGATGCCGCATGCTCATGCGTTCCTCCCTAATGCAGGAGGTGATTTAGGCTCATGGTTTATGCCTCTATGCTCACATGTTTAGGTAGACTGTGATTTATGCTAATGAGATTATGCCCACAGGTTTCTATGCCTAATGCTATTGTGGTGATGCCTTATGTTCACAGGTTTATGCTACTCTGATTCATGTTGATGTACCTTATGCCGACTGATTCTCATGCTACCCAGATGCCACTGCCAAATGTGTCTATGCCCACTAAGACTTAGGCTGAGTTGGTGCCTAACGTGTTTATCCTAATGTTTTTACACCTAATGAGGTTTTCATGTCTACTGTTATGCCTAAGTGGGTTGTGATGCCTAGACGATACTGATATGGTTATGCATAATGTGTTCTTGTTATCCTAAGGATGCGGTCATTCTACGCGTGGGCTCATGCAGTTATGCTAATGTGATATGCTTAAAGGGATTCATGCCAATGTACTGAGCGGAGTTCAGTTATTCACTAGCAGGTACGGACTGATTACGTTTACTATTGCTTATTGACTTTCATTTATCCTTTGCAACCTGTCCTTGTAATGATTTAGGCAGCGGTCCGATTGGCCCTGCCTTGTAAATAGTCCCCCTGTGAATTGGGTGAGTTGTTACCCGGTGCTGTCACCGGGTAACAACCAGAATGCAAACTGTGTTTGCATTCTGATGTGTTTTTATAATACAAAAGTTATTTTCACCTAACCTGGTGTGGATTCTCCTTTTGTGGTGTGCCCGGTGTGTCGCCTGTGAGTGTGCTGCACAGATGCTTTACACAATCCTGTGGAGTTTAGCCTACCCGCTCCGCACCACTCTACCCCATTTCTAACAATGCCTCGTAGCAGTGACACCATAATATGGAGGGCAGACTTTGTGCATTTATATTCACAGCGTCCAGAGGAGCTCCTTATTCTCACCACTAACTGATGAGAGAAGCTGGAAGGAATTGGAGAGACTTGAAGTGATAAAGATGCAGGGGTCAGAAGCACTACATACAAGCTTACATTTGCAGCACACATGCACAGTGATAAAGTGCGGCGTGCCGTGCTGCAGCAATTAGAAAAAGGAGGTCTCCCCAACAACAGGTGAAGAGTGCAAGCAGAAAGAAACTGTAGTTAGACGGTGCTCCTCTTTGAAAAACTGCAGAGATGTATTGCTGCGTCAACCACGTAGGAGGCAACAAAGAAGAGCAACACTGGACTGAACCAATGGTAAGCAGCAGGCAGAAGAAACCTCCTTTTCCAATACACAAGGTCTTCCAGAAAGCACATGCCCATTGTCTAGGCTCGACCTAGAAAGCCATACATTTAATTATTTTTTCTATTGACATATACTCCTAAAACAAGACGCACACAAATAAATATTTTCCATAGTTGCAAGAAATTGCATTAATATTTGGGGTGGACGAATACCCATCCCAAGGAATAATCACAACTTGAGACAGAGTGAACACTCAAAGTCCCTAATTAACCTAAGCTCCACCCCCTGATAGCAATGGTGTAGAGCAGACAGGCTTAACTTAAGGCACTGTGCGGCATATTTATCCCCTGCCAGAACACTAATAAAGTCAAAACACTGAGCAATAAAAAACCCACACCAAATTAGAAAAAAAGAGGAAAATGTAATAAGTAAAATGACACCAAAACAAGAATAATCCATTAGAGGGTACTGAAGATATTATTTTTTATAAATGTTAAAGTGATAAAAGCACTGAAAACTATTATGCACCAATGATAGTCAATGGCCACAGTAGAGTTTTACCATAGGACTTTGTGAAATTGAAGTCAAAATCATTGAGTGGGTCAAGCCATCAGGCTGTATCCGATAATGTGATCCATGAGGCAGCTACCTTATCGCACAGGGCCGACTGATTTGCTGCTGTGAGTGAATCCTCTTTCTTCAAGCAAGCAAGGCCCTGCGTTGGATAAAATGGGTTTGTGCGTTCCGGTTCTCCAGAGAACATAAAATGCAAAAGGTTTGTAAGTCTCAACTTTTCAGAGGTTGTATGACAAGTGCAGTTACACACATCCCGGGTTTCCAGGACCTGAGGAACAGCACTTGGGAGCCAAGAATCACTCCAAGAAAGGCCATCAGCAGGTTCCAAGTTAGGTCCAGTTGTTACTGGTCAGCTGGGCACTTCAAGGAAAAGTCATCTTGCAGCTTTTTGTGGCCATGTAGGCACACAGGTCAGTGAGCTGACACTTGGAGTCTAATTTTTTTTGCCCTGGTTACAAGGGGAAGCTGGTCCAATCCTTCAAGGGTCCCCTCCAGTTACAGAGAGAAGGTCCATTTCTCTTTTCTTCTTACAAAGGTCCATACATTTGATATAAAGGGTGTCTGAAGGTGACATATTTATGCCTAGCATAAAACTAGTGTGGTGCTCCTGATTGCTCCCAAAGTGGATAGGTAAAGTTCCTAGAGGTAACCCTGTACGCTTATGAAATTGTTCCTGTTTGCCCTTCTGTAAACAATCCCACAGTGCCTCCTCACTCTCAAAATCCAAGATGGGGGAAATATTTTTCTCTTTGTGCAGAGGCTGTGTGCCCACACAGATGTGTGACCAGGGAAATTAACACTCTCCTTCTCTGAGGTCACCCTACACCAGTTCTGGATGTATCTTTCCCGCCACTACTTTTGCGCCCAGCCTGATTAGGAGGACAAAAGACGGGGCCTATCCAGGTGTCACCAAATATTTGCCTGCTACAGGGGACACCCCATCAAAGGAAATTAAGTTCCTGGGCCAACCCTACTGGTCTTCCTGCTAGTAGAAAGTATAATCTCCGCCCTACTCCCAAGCAATTGCACCAGCCCTAGTTTTCATACCATTCATCATGGCTCATTCCCGGCTGTGCCACTGCTTATGAGTGAATGCAGCCTTAAGCAGGGAAAATGTAACTTTCTAAAATATACATTTCCCTAATATTCATTAAAAATGCGACATCACACCATTGATTTGGGATTTTAATACCTAATAAAAATATAGTTGTTTCATCATTTTTGTAGCTAAACCCTAACCAGAGATACCAACATTTTTTAAAACTATTGCTTCCCAGTGATTCTCTTTGGGATAGCAATACCCTTCGAACAGTAAAAATAGCTTTTGGGTGCTAGTCATTATAAGGGCATGTTAACTTTATATTTCTACTGTCCAACTTTTATATAGCATGCACACTGCCTTGTGGGCTACAAGACCTACATAGCATTGACTTTTAGATATGTAAAGGAAATGTTTCTACCTATGAATAAAAGTTATGTTGAAAGAATGCACAATAGGTTTTACAGTCTAGCAATCAGGATACACAGGGTAGACCTGTAACCATGTTTACCATGCTGCTGTAGTTGATGGCACTATAGGCACTGCAGTCCTCTAGTGGCGTTACATTTTCAGACCCTGTGTTCACCTTATACACCATATAGTAGGGACATCCAAGCAAGTTAAGTGTTCCAATGATGAATAAACCAAATTAACCATATCTAAAAGAGCGCACAGCCGCTCTACGAGCAGGGGTATATTGCACAGAGTTGTAAAGCCAGCAAAGCAGATTTGGAAAAAATATGGTCATTTCCCACAATGGTTATTAAAAGGAAGCATGATTGTTACAAATGAATATCGGGCATTTTACACAAATACCTTTTCATGTGCCAATACTTGGCTGTTTCAGATTAGTAAACAAAACCAAATGATATTTGTTTCTGGTGCAGCAACCCCAGTTTCAAGTCTCTCTACATTATGATAAATGTCAATCTTCCCTTTTTAGTCTACGTCGAGCATTCTTGGACTTGTTTTTTCCCTTTTAAAATTGACAGTATGGCTGAAAAATTGCAGCATGCAAAGTGCTCTTGTAGTTTAAAAGAGAAGACAGGCTGGCTTGGGAATACTAAAAGTGCTGTGTGTCAATAGATAGTGCAATGGTCAACAACCCACAGGTTTAATGATAGCCTAAAGATTGAAAAATCCAAATGCAAAGCACTAGTACGCAAATGGCGTAAAAATTACGACCCCAATGCTAAAAGAAGCTACCAAGGAGCCAGGAATCTTTATCACACTGCCTGTACAAAGGCAAGAGCTGCTTTTGTCTCAAAAAATATTGTTGAAGCAACCAACATGCCTAAAACTCTCTTTTCTAAAGTCAAGGAACTGGCTGGCGCACACACTACAGCTGCTGCACCCCCATTAAACACGCAACAATGCCAGGCATTAGCATGCTTTTTTACTGAGAAAATCGATAAAATCATCTCAGACATTAAGGCAAGAAATTCTGTTTCAGAACCTTCCCCTCTTTCTGACTCAATACCCACCTTTCTGGGTGAAAATGTACTGGAATCCTGGCCTGCTCTTTCAATAGATAAATTGAAAGGAATCCTTAAAACTGTTAAATCCGGCTCCCCCAGGGACCCCATCCCTATCAAAATCATTAAAAAATTGGATGACCACTCATTGGAGATCATTGCTAATCTCCTAAACTCATCCCTCAACCTCGCTACTGTCCCAGCCTTATGGAAGCATGCCATGGTGACACCCCTTCTGAAAAAGCCAACTGCAAACCCAGAAATACTGGCAAATTATAGACCTATATCTCTGCTCCCAGCTTTTTCTAAATGTCTAGAGAGACACGTACACTCTGCTTTAGCCACTTTTGCAGAAGAAAATTCTCTACTCCATTCTTCGCAATCTGGCTTCAGGGCTGGCTTCTCTACAGAAACCGCCCTGCTTGGTGTCACTGAACACATCAGAAAGCTTCTTGAACAAGGTCAGACGGTCGCACTCGTGTTATTGGACCTAAGTGCGGCATTCAACACCATCTCCCATGAAACTCTTATTAAAGAGCTGTATACAAATGGTGTACGAGGAAAGGCTTTGGATTGGATCAGATCTTTCCTGGCTAAATGAACTTTCCAGATCGCATCTTCACGAGCCGTCTCAGACACCCTGCCTGCATCGCATGGAGTGCCCCAGGGGTCCATCCTAAGCCCTTTATTCTTCAATATGTATCTCAAACCCCTGGCCGACCTTGTTGAACAATCAGGTCTAACGCTTATGAACTACGCTGACGACTCCCAAATCATCTTCACCCTATCTGAATCTTGTCCTCACTCCCCATCGATACTTAAGGTAGGACTATCAAAAATCTTGAACTGGATGACAATAAACCAGTTAAAACTAAACGGCGACAAGACTGAAATACTGATTTTGGGAAAAGATCAAGATCTCTGGAATCCCGTACATTGGCCTGATCAGATGGGCGCTTTCCCTACCCCGGTGACCCACGCCCGTAATCTGGGCTTTATACTGGACAACTCCCTATCCATGAACAAACAGGTCAGTAAAGTAACCAGCCTATGTCTCACCATAGTTAAATGGTTGAGGAAGATCCTCTGGATGCTGCCTGTGTCAAAGCAAAAGACCGTAGTCAATGCCCATATTACATCAAGGCTTGACTACGGCAACATTCTGTACTTGGGCGCAAACAAATCTGTGATCGGACGACTACAGGTAGTGCAAAATGCAGCGGTCAGGCTACTCTGCAATATTCCGAAGAACTCCGGAGTTTCGATCCATCGTCGGAATCTTCACTGGCTCAGGATCGAAAGCAGAATCCGCTTTAAAGCCCTGAATTATATGTTCAGAATTAAAGCAGGAACTGCACCAAAATATCTCCAAACTCTTGCCTACCTCTATACCCCCAAGAGAAACCTCCGGTCGGAGACGGCAGCCTGTGTCTGCATACCAAGGTTCAAACGAGCAAGAACAGGTGGCAGATCCTTTGCCTATCTGGGACCCTCCCTTTGGAACACGCTCCCCCCTGTATCCGAAAGGAAGAAAATTATTTTAGGTTCAGAAAGCTTGTTAAGACCTGGCTGTTTGAACAATAAACACTAAACAGCCACCTCCCTCTTTCTGCCCTCAAACTAGCTGTGCCTAGGCGCCGGGAAACCCTTTTTGGGTAGCTGTTGCGCCCTATAAATTGATAAAATAAATAATATATAATAATATTAATTCATAACGTGCAATTTCTTATCCTCGTTTTTACATATTATGCATTTTTAAACTTGGCTCCAATGTATTTCGGGTGGTGTACCCTTCATCGGGGAGCATCTGCAAATAACAATGAAGATATAGCTGAGGGGCAAAAATTGATGTTTCAGTGTTCTAATCGTAGCATGTAGGTGGGGTCAAGGAGGAGGGTTGGGTAGGTGAGGTGGTTGGCCGGTGCTGGTTGTGGTGTGATCGGGCTTCAAGGTTGTAGTGTTAGACCTATTTTCCGAGGCTGGTTCTTATTGTGTCTAATCGAGTGGCAATGATGCATAAAAAAACGCGGGCTCGCTAATGGCGGTAAGTGACAAGTTGTATCTAGCCGTGTGGCAGTGATGCGTTGGAAAACGCGTGCTCGCGAATGAACAGTAAGTGTAAAAGTGTACTGGAAACGTGGTAAACACTCACGTGTACCCAGTGAGATTGAGCATCTGTAAACAAACATAAAATGGACGTTCAGAAAAACATCCGGGAATATTATACGTAGCATGTGAAGCGCCTGAGTTAAATGGGCATTCAGGCTTCTAGGGTGTTACTTACTGGTAATTGTGGTTTTCTATTTTCTGAGAATTAGATCCTCCAGCGCTTTTCGAACGCTTCTCCTCTCGGTGGACCCGGAAGTGTGTGAGTGTCGACTATGGGCGGTGTGATAGAAATAAAGATAAGACTCAAGTGGCAGCCATGTTGAGTGAGTCAATTGTGTGACGACGTTAGTGGGTGGTAACCAAGGTGTGTTGGGAGTAAGTGATGCGTGTACTTCGAGGTATGAAGTTCAAAATAACCATTAAATTCATAGTGAACATGAAATTCAAAAAAAGTAACACAAAAAGTTGAACATAGTAAATATGGTGGCACATCAACTACAAGCATCATATACGTGTGTTGGACGGACACGCCACCTGTATGTAGCACCCAACATTGATAAAACACCAGCAGAAATTAAATACAAACCGGCTGTCGCCCACCGACCCATTTCTATAGTCATTTCTATACTAAATAGCACCCTTTGTTTTGCTTGCCAACATCGTTTACTATGTGGATACCAAATATGATGGCTCACGCATTGATGTAATATTTCCTACCCCCAAGGTTTCATGTGTTTGCCTTTAGCCATGGTCCAGTTGAAGTTGCCTTTTATTTAATAGCAGACCACAGTATGTTTTCACATTTTTTACATCATTCCACAAGATTTCAAATCCGGTTCCCTTAGGAATGCCAAGCATAATGGCCTATACTGCCTATAATAATTGGTATCGCCTATGCTTCTCGAGTTAGAACTTGCCAGGATTCCATTTTACATGATCTTAAGTT
Organism: Lissotriton vulgaris; assembly: GCF_964263255.1. Lineage (NCBI taxonomy): Eukaryota > Metazoa > Chordata > Amphibia > Caudata > Salamandridae > Lissotriton > Lissotriton vulgaris. Next base: position 213,560,482 of record NC_141686.1, read on the forward strand.
GGATGGGTGAGCACAGTTTTTCTATGCCAAATAGCACCCTTCCTTTTGCTTTCCAACATCGTTTACTATGGGGATTCCAAATATTATGGCTCACGCATTGCTGTAATATCACGTATCCAGTACATTTTATGGGTTAACCTTTAGCTACTGACCAGTTGAAGTTGTCTTTTATTTGATAGCATGTCTATGGTATTTTTTCACATTTATTACATCATTTCTAAAGACTTTACATCCAGTTCCCCTATGGATACCAATCATAATCACCTATACTGCCTATAAGATTTGGTATTCCCTGTATTACTCGGGTTAGAACTTACCAGGATAAAATTTGACATGGTCTGATTGTAAATGGGTGAGTACAGTATTTTTATATCATATAGCACCCTTCCTTTTACTTTCCAACATCAAATACTATGGGGATATAACATTTTATGGCTCACGTATTGCTGTAATATCTCGTATCCCCTTTGTTTTATGGGCTACCCTGTGGTCATTGACCAGCTGGAGTTGCCTTTTATTTGATAGCAGACTACAGTATCTTTTCACATTTTTTAATTTTCACACAAGATTTTACATCCGGTTCCTTTGGTATCTCCTGTGTTTCTCGGGTTAGAACTCACCAGGATTCAATTTGCTATGATCTTATATTGGATGCAGGAGCACAGTATTTCTATGCAAAATAGCACTCTTCCTTTTGCTTTCCAACATCGTTTACTATGGGGATACCAAATATTATGGCTCATGCATTGCTGTAATATCTTGTATTCCCTACTTTTCATGTGTAACCTTTTAGCCATTGACCAGTTGAAGTTGCCTTTTATTTGAAAACAATCTACTATACCTTCTCATATTTTTTACATCATTCCACAAGATTTTACATCTGGTTCGCTCCGGGATATCAAACATAACAGCCTATACCACCTATAATATTTGGTATTCCCTGTTTCTTGGTTGGGGACTTACCTTCACTCCTGAGGCACAGCTGGGAGCGTCCTTTGTAACAATTGTATGCTACATTTGTAAAACTTATTTGTATTCACTTGCGAGTCACAATTTAGTTCTGTGTTGATTTTAAAACACTCACTTTGTTGCTTGACTGTCGTTGGCACACCGCGCTGTGGATTTTAGCACAGCCGCGGCCCCTCAACAAACTCCCCTCAGCTGCCGCCATCACCGGCGTGCAACCGGTCACGCCCCCAGTGAGGCCGCGCCCCCCGAACTATAAATAGCGCTGACATTCGAGCGCTCAGACAGAAACCTTCACTCCTGAGGCACAGCCGGGAGCGTCCTTTGTAACAATTGAATGCTACTTTTTAAAACTTATTTGTATTCACTTGCGAGTCACAATTTAGTTCTGTGTTGATTTTAAAACACTCACTTTGTTGCTTGACGGTCGTTGGCACACCGCGCTGTGGATTTTAGCACAGCCGCGGCCCCTCGACAAACTCCCCTCAGCTGCCGCCATCACCGGCGTGCAACCGGTCACGCCCCCAGCGAGGCCACGCCCCCCAAACTATAAATAGCGCTGACATTCGAGCGCTCAGACGGAAACCTTCACTCCTGAGGCACAGCCGGGAGCGTCCTTTGTAACAATTGTATGCTACTTTTTAAAACTTATTTGTATTCACTTGCGAGTCACAATTTAGTTCTGTGTTGATTTTAAAACACTCACTTTGTTGCTTGACGGTCGTTGGCACACCGCGCTGTGGATTTTAGCACAGCCGCGGCCCCTCGACAAACTCCCCTCAGCTGCCGCCCTCACCGGCGTGCAACCAGTCACGACCCCAGCGAGGCCACGCCCCCCGAACTATAAATAGCACTGACATTCGAGCGCTCAGACAGAAACCTTCACTCCTGAGGCACAGCCGGGAGCGTCCTTTGTAACAATTGTATGCTACTTTTTAAAACTTATTTGTATTCACTTGCGAGTCACAATTTAGTTCTGTGTTGATTTTAAAACACTCACTTTGTTGCTTGACGGTCGTTGGCACACCGCGCTGTGGATTTTAGCACAGCCGCGGCCCCTCGACAAACTCCCCTCAGCTGCCGCCATCACCGGCGAACAGCCGGTCACGCCCCCAGCGAGGCCACGCCCCCGAACTATAAATAGCGCTGACATTCGAGCGCTCAGACAGAAACCTTCACTCCTGAGGCACAGCCGGGAGCGTCCTTTGTAACAATTGTATGCTACTTTTTAAAACTTATTTGTATTCACTTGCGAGTCACAATTTAGTTCTGTGTTGATTTTAAAACACTCACTTTGTTGCTTGACGGTCGTTGGCACACCGCGCTGTGGATTTTAGCACAGCCGCGGCCCCTCGACAAACTCCCCTCAGCTGCCGCCATCACCGGCGTGCAACCGGTCACGCCCCCAGCGAGGCCACGCCCCACAAACTATAAATAGCGCTGACATTCGAGCGCTCAGACAGAAACCTTCACTCCTGAGGCACAGCCGGGAGCGTCCTTTGTAACAATTGTATGCTACTTTTTAAAACTTATTTGTATTCACTTGCGAGTCACAATTTAGTTCTGTGTTGATTTTAAAACACTCACTTTGTTGCTTGACGGTCGGTGGCACACCACGCTGTGGATTTTAGCACAGCCGCGGCCCCTCGACTAACTCCCCTCAGCTGCCGCCATCACCGGCGTGCAACCGGTCACGCCCCCAGCGAGGCCACGCCCCCCGAACTATATATAGAGCTGACATTCGAGCGCTCAGACAGAAACCTTCACTCCTGAGGCACAGCCGGGAGCGTCCTTTGTAACAATTGTATGCTACTTTTTAAAACTTATTTGTATTCACTTGCGAGTCACAATTTAGTTCTGTGTTGATTTTAAAACACTCACTTTGTTGCTTGACGGTCGTTGGCACACCGCGCTGTGGATTTTAGCACAGCCGCGGCCCCTCGACAAACTCCCCTCAGCTGCCGCCATCACCGGCGTGCAACCGGTCACGCCCCCAGCGAGGCCACAGCCCCCCTCCTGGCCTCTCCCGCCTATAAATTATGTGTATGTGGAGGAAGCGCAGCGGACGAGCGCAGCGGGCGTGACGATTGCGCGCCAAAGGCGCGCATAAGGCAAGGTCGTCTGCTCTCGTCCGCGCCGAGTCCGGGCCTAGGGCCACCCCCCTTACACCCCTAACTGCGAAACCCAGGCAGTATAGCTCCGAAAAACTCCTAGAACTAAGACTCCTACAAAAGAACTGTAGCCAGCATCCTTATCACGTTGAATGTCTTCCATATACATGCAACCTCTGTAAATCTACCCTCAAGCCCCAGCCACCCTCAGACCAATGCCACGAGTACCGCATGTTCTTGCTAAACTGTAGGTCTCTGCCCAAGCATAGGAACGAATTTGCACTCCTGATGGAGGAACATAAGCCCGACATTGTCCTCCTAACGGAAACTTGGCTCACCTCAGACTCTGACCCAGCCTTGGTCACAGCCATTCCCCCCGGCTTTCAAATCTCCCGCCAAGACCACCCTAAAGGCAGAGGAGGAGGACTAGCAATTGTCCACAAAGAGCAGTTTCTTTGCCGAATCATCTCAGAATGCATTCCGGATTGCGAAAGCCTAGCTTTTAGTCTGGAGCTTTCCCCGAACAACTGTTTCTCAGGCACCCTCATATACAGACCCCAAGGCCCCCCAAAACAATTCCACAACCAACTAGCACGGATTGTGGCAGACCAAGTCAGCACCACTGCCAACTTTACTTTGTTGGGTGACCTTAACTTTCACTTCGATTCCAAAGCAGATCATACGGCAGCTCTTCTTACAGATGACCTCGCCGCGCTACAATTACACCAATCGGTCAGCTCCCATACACACGCTCAAGGGCACCTGCTGGATCCTGTTTTCAGTAATTGTCCTAACCTGACAACTGGTCTACCTCTCCCTCTCCCCTGGACTGACCATCTATTGGTCCCTTTCTCTTGCTCTACCCCCAGACCCTCAGCCGTCAAACCCACTATAAGAATAGCCAGGCCATGGTCCCGCCTCCCTACCGAGACGTGGACCAAAAAACTGTCCAGCAACCTACCACCGCATAATGAGGACCCATGCCTCGCAAACCTCTCTTACGAGGAATGGATCACCCAGTCACTCGATCTCTCTTTACCTAAACGGAAAACCACCACAAAACGCTCTCACAAATCTGCTCCGTGGTACTCAGAATCCCTCAGAACAATGAAACGCCAGTGTAGGCAAGCGGAAAGGAAATGGCGCCTGGACTCTTTGCCAGAAAACAAAACCCAATACCAAAAGCTACTTAAAGCGTACAAAGAACAAATCGAGGCCAGCAAAACAGCATATTTCGCTAACGAAATTATCCTAGCCAAATCTAAACCTAGAGAAATCTTCCGTATTGTGAAAAGCCTCACCAAACTACCACCCAGTCTGGGTGAGACCAAGACCGCAGAACACTGTAATAACATGGCAGATTTCTTCCTGCAAAAAATCACTACCATTTATGAATCTTTTCCTGTTTTACCCAGCACCTCCTCTACCCCGAGCAACTCTGGCCTGAACCCCTCTCCCATACTGGACCACTTTGCCCATCTCAACCTCAAGACTCTTGAGTCCTTGGCAAAAAAAATCAAATCTGGGTCTCCTGAGGACCCAGCCCCGCCAGACATCATTATGTCAGCTTCTGCTATCACCCTGCCCGTCATAATGGACCTCCTTAATTCCTCCATTACTACTGGCATAGTCCCGCTAGAATGGAAACAAGCCATGGTCCGAGCCCTATTAAAGAAGCCCAATCTAGACCCCTCGAACCTCAGTAACTATCGGCCAATCTCTCTCCTCCCCTGGCTCAGTAAAATCCTAGAGAGACATATCAACAGCCAGCTGATCAAATATCTAGAAAACCACCAGCTTCTTGATCCTACTCAAACGGGCTTCAGACCAAGACATGGCACCGAAACCGCGCTCCTCATGGTCACCGAGGAATCCAGAACCATCCTGGATCAGGGAGGATCAGTGGCAGTGATCCTCCTTGACTTAAGCGCGGCCTTCGACACGGTCAGCCATGACATACTGCTGGACCGCATGGCAAACATCGGCATAAAAGACAAAGCTTTGTCTTGGTTTGAATCCTTTTTACAGGACAGATCCTTTCGGGTATTTGACGGAACATCTTCCTCTACCAGCAGACCATTAAGATGTGGAGTACCACAGGGCTCCTCATTAAGCCCGGCGCTCTTCAACATCTATATGAGGCCACTAGCCGAAGTTGTTCGTCAGTATGGAGTTAAAATCATTTCCTATGCTGACGACACTCAGCTGGTGGTCTCACTGGCGCAGGAAGCTAATCAGACTACGAAAGGAGGGCTCAAGAAATGCCTAGAGGAAGTCAAAGACTTGATGTCCTCCTCCTCACTAAAAATGAACGGGGACAAGACTGAGCTTATGCTCCTGGGCCCTGCCGACCCCAACTCCCTCAGCACTCTATGGCCACCCTGCTTGGGCGTCCCCCCGGCCCCCAAGGACAGTATTAAGAGCCTTGGGGTATGGCTAGACAGATCTCTGTCTTTTGGCACCCAATCCACCAAACTTGCAGCCACCTGCTTCGGCCTCCTCAAAGTGCTAAGGAAGGTCCTCCATCTCCTACCGATGGAGGCAAAACAAGTAGCCATCCAGGGCCTTATCCAGTCACGACTGGATTATAACAACGCCCTTTACCTCGCTGCCCCAGAATATACGGTGCGGAGACTACAAACGGTGCAGAACTGCGCCGCGCGCACTCTACTTCAGATCCCTCGGCGTCAATCAGTCAAAAACGGATTGAAAAAATTGCATTGGCTACCCATTCCCCAAAGAATACAATTCAAAGCCTTATGCATTGCGCACCAGGCGTTCTGGAAAACGGGCCCCCTTATCACCCTCAACCTAGTGTCACACTACCAACCCACTAGGAATCTTCGATCCAACCAGACCTATACGGCCGCAATTCCCAGAATAAAAAAATCCAGAACTGGCGGTAGGACTTTCACCTACAACGCCTCCAAGCTATGGAACACCCTACCCCTTTACCTAAGAAACAACCCCAATCTCTCTTAATTTAGGAAACAGTTAAAAACTTTCCTCTTCAATGCCCCCCAATAATTCCCTGGTTACATCCTCTCGTTCTGTTGGTTTTTTAGCGCTTGGACACCCCTGGGCAGCAATCGCGCTCTATAAATCTACATACAATACAATACAATACAATACTAGAATTAAATTTGTCATGGTCAAATGTTGGATAGTGAGCGCAGTATTCTTATGCCAAACAGTACCTTTACTTTTGCTTTCCAACATCATTTACTATGGGGATACTACATATTATGGCACATGCATTGCTGTAATATCTTGTATACCCTACGTTCTATGTGTTACCTTTTAGCCATTGACCAATTGAAGTTGTCTTTTTTTAAAAGCAGACTACAGTATCGTTGCACAATTTGTATCTCATTCCACAAGATTTTACATCCAGTTCCCTTAGGGATACCAGACATAATGGCCTATACCGCCTATATTATTTGATATCCCCTATTTTTCTCGAGTTAAAACTGGCCAGGATTCAATTTAACATTGTGTTAGAAATGGGGGTTTCTAGTTGGCAATGGTTTGCACCTTTGTTCAAGTAGGGACCCTTGCATTAAAAGTCAGGGTAAGGGAGTTACACCCTTGAACAACCCCTGCTTACCTCCTTGGTAGCTTGGCACCAGCAGGCAGGCTTATCTCAGAGGCAGTGTGTAAAGTATCTGTGCACACATATAGTACCACCGTGAAAACACTACAAATGGACACCTCACCAGTTTAGAAAAAATAGGTAATCTTTATCTAAACCAAGCAAGACCAAAACGGCAAAAATCCAACTGGCAATAATCAAAATATGCACTTTGCAAGAATAAACTGAAAAATGCAGTTCCTTAAAGTCGATTGTTCCGTCCGGTACTACTATAGTGCTGAAAACAACCAAATCCGACAGTTTCGGTCGATCGTTTCAGTGCGAACTGGTGTCAGTGTCAGAAGGCTTGTAAACAGTACCTTTGGTTCATGCCAACATTGTCGGTGCGGGCCGGTCACGGCAACTGTCACGGTTGTGGTGTTAAGTGGAGATGTGCGGCATGTGGTTCCCTCAGGTCGCGCGGCAGGCAGTGGCTCGGTGACGGTCATCCAGCAGCGTCAGTGAGACCAGGGCAGTGGTACAAAGTGGGCGGTACTTGTTGTGGTGCTGACAGGTCTCTGTGCAGGCGGCGATGCTGGTCGATGGGAGCTGGTGTTGGTGGGTCGCAACTGCGGTGTGGGATGGGGCACTGTTTTGTGTAGCTTACGAGTGGTGACCCTAGACCACGGTGCCGACCACGGTGGCAATGTCAGCTGGCAACGGCATAGTCGGTGAGACAAGGGCGGCGAGGGAGTGCGGAGTGTGGTGCCCTCAAGCCACTGTGCAACCAGATGCTCAGTTGCGGCAGTGGCCTTCGTTGTCGGTGAGACTAAGGTTGCAGTGCGAAGTGTGGCAGAGCCCTCTGAAGTGTCTTCAGGTCATGGACCCACCTGAGGTCTCAGTGACAGTGTCCGGTTGCGGATTCCCTCTGTGGCAACTGAGACACGTGGTCCCAGAAGCGGTACCTAGAGGAAGGCGAAGTCTTTGTTGTTCCTGAGACTTCTTAAATAGGGGGATAGCTCTTGTAGAACCTCAAACAAAGGAGTTGCAGAACATTCAGTCCAGTCCTTACTGTGCCCAAGACAGAAGCAGCTACTGCAGACCAACACTGCAAAGTACACAGAAAAGTGATAGTCTCTATTCACAGCTTCCCTTGCTCTTCTTCTTGGCAGGTTACTTGATCCAAGCGAGTTCTAAAATCCTGGGTTCTGGCCCCAATATTTAAACCACTTTTCTGTTTCTTCTCTTGTGGCAGAGAGTGTCTGTGCTCAGTCGAAAACAGTTCTGTTCTCTCTAGCCCAGCTTCCTGGCAGGAGGTGGAGACAGCATTGTCCAAGGCAGACAAGGCCTATTCATGCTCAAGGAAATCTCCTCCCACTACTCTAAATACAGCTCAGGTTTATTCAGCCGAGCCCTGATGTATCCAGGAAAGGCAGGACACACCTCAAACTCCCCCTCCAGTGGCTGTATGTAGAGCATGTACATCTCCAGCCCCTGTCCTTCCAAAGCCAGACAGTCAGTCCACAGACCAGCAGAGGCACATAAGATGACTAAGCAAGAAAATACAAAATGCAAAAAATGTTTTTAGGAGGACCCTTACTCATCCGATTCAGGACAAGGGGAATTGAGATGCAATAAAGAATGTCCCAATTTGATACAACCATCAAATGCCTACCACATGAACAACCAATTGTGAACAATCATGCAGAAGGAAACCTCTAGAGCCTAGTACCTTTTGTGCCTCAAATATCCTAAAAATACTTAAAATAACGACTGTAAGCTAAAATAGTGAAAAAAGTTCATACACATTTATTGCATAAATACATTATGTTATTTGTTTAGTGGCTCAGATATGTATAAACCCGAAATATAACATTACATTACAATAATCACAATATCATAAAAACAAATGTAATAAATTTGGCTGAAAACAAGTGTCTACGCAGCGTTTCGGTTGACTTGAAGATAAAACACCTTCTTCAGGACAGTGTCTAAGTATTAATAAAACACATAATTACAAACCCATACATTAGCAAGACAGTTATATTAAAAGTTTCTATAAACAAATTGTAGATTTGATTCTCTTTTCTGAATGAAAAAAAAACACATTAAGGTACTTAGGGTTGAGGCTCCCTGGTTTCATACAGATACAGTACTCATTCGAAGTTATCAATTTTAACCAAAAGACTAAACATTTGATACATTTGTGGCTCTTCACTTTTATCAGTTTATAGGATTGGCGAAAAGTCACTAAATAGCACATATTAGACGAAATCTTCTCTCCCTGTTCTCTTTCTCATATCCCACATATATACAGGGATAAAGAGACTCCATCCTACCATTAGCATTAATTCAAAACATCATATGATCTCCTAATGCAGATTTCAGGGATCACCTTGGGGCAATTAACATAATCCAGCTCCTATGTAGAATAGTCACTTTTTATTGACCTAAACGTGAGAGTTGGAGTCAAACCTAAACTCTATAAAATGCATATAATCTTCTACCTTCGATTCATTGTATACATATAAATTACCTTTGGATATATATTGGAGATTCATCAAAAAAAGGGGGGATTATCCACTTTTTAGTTCGTGATTTGTGTCCTCAAACCTGCAGGGAGTATTAAGTATAGCTCACAATTAGACCACTCTTATTTGCAGAGAAATTCTGTCACGTGAAATGGTCATTTATAGCTGCCTACTCACCTATGAAGCAGACGGCAAGACACCCAGAAGGTTCTGTCCATAGCAGTCTTAGTCTTGCTATTTTCCTGAGCCAACGATATACGGGGGATGTCCTCCCGATGTTCGTCGTATCTCTAGTTGTAATCTATAAACAAAAAGTTGTTTGGTAATGTATCGCAAATTGTTCTCATACTCTTGTTACCCTACGTACCGTAAGGCGCTTAAGGTGAAAATGCCTTGGTTTGCATAGCACGGTGAGCGTATCTCATTAAGAGGACCGGGCGTATATCTGTTTTTAACAGCTCTCGACCCAGCTGGGTCGGGGATACGTGCATCCCACAACGTTGGAAATCCAACGTAAAGAGAAGAAATTATTATCCCTTATTCATGTTAAGGTACGCCCTACAAATGCGAGGCGGGCGTTTTCGAGATATCTGAAAAACTACTTACAGCCACAGTATGCAGCTAAATAATTCTACTGTCCCAACCGGACTAGCCTGTTATATTACCGATGTGTAAGTTGGGGGGCTCCGACAAGTATAAAGAACCAGCTTCCCCCCGGCTCACCTTTCTCACAAATGAACAGCCTTCCTGCTTCGATCGATTGCACGTATGGTGGCGTCTCACGTCACACCTTCAAAATGGAATCAGACAGCTGAGTGGTCCAAATTTTCTCCATATATATGAGACTCAATCACCCATTGGTCAAGACATTCCAATTGCTTATCACTTGCACAATCTGTTGTTATTATTATTAAACGTATCTCTCCTTAAGACTCGATCTGTTTTGAAATTAACGTGATGGTCCTAGATTGACACATCGAGCACTATAAAAAGATTGCGTTTAATTCACTTATTTATATTAACTATTCACCTATGTATGTCCGATACTCCGAGGCGTGTCTTGGAGATGTTATTTACACGTTATAGGTTGCACATGATCAACTGTCGATAAATTAACAGGGGATGTTCTTTTAGATAAAACATCTATATATGTATATGTGCACTCGTTAGCCGGTATAGGGTCAAAATAACTATTACCAGAAGGGATGGTCATATGTACCGCCTATATACCTCCCTTAACATGATATCACCAGGTACATTTTAACATTACAGAGTGCTTACATCAATTCTATATTATCTATTATTTCTATATTCAGCATATTCAAACCTTATATGCAACTTGTAAATCAGTTAGAGAATCTATTCATGAATAGTAACAGAACATATGGACCTGGATGTAACAAGGAATAAACCTCTTTTATCAATGCAAACGGAACAGGTATATTATTCGTTCCCAATCTTCCTTGCTATTCATACCTGCTCGTACAGAATTAAAGCGGGACATATAATACTGCTCACGTTTCTTTCTTTTGTTATTTATATTTCCGCCTCTCATATTCAGTTCAACTATTTCTAGGCCACACCATCTAAAGTCTTCAATGGTATGTCCCGCTTTCTGCCAATGCTCAAAAAGTGGAGCACCTTGTTTGAGTCTTCTTAAAGCAGATCTGTGTTCATTCATCCTGATCCTTACTTCTCTACTTGTTTCACCAAAATATACTTGATTACATGGACATTGTATCATGTATATCAAGTTCTTTGTCCTACAGTTTATGAAGTTTTTGATCTTAATTGTTGTATCTCTGTGAGAGATACAATTTCCTCTAATAATGTTGTTACAATTTATGCATCCTTGGCATGGAAAAGTGCCAGTTGTTAAAGGTGCATAATCAATGCTAGATTGTATGTTTTTTTAACTTCTTTATAGGTGTGTACTAAGCTGTTTCTAATAGTACGATTTCTTCTATACGAGAACAAAGGTTTAGGTAGTTTTTCATTATCTTTGTTCGTTATAAGGTGCCAATTCCTATTGATTATGTTCTTCACTTTATTGCTAATAGCAGTGTAATTGGTCACGAAAACCAAGGGCTGTTGTTCAGTAATGTCTGTCGTCCTCTCTTTTTTCTCAAACAGACGGGGCCCGATTCACAGAATGAACTTAAGACTGAATCCCAAACTTACTACTATTTTGGTATTCACAGAATGCACTTAATACTTTTGGCATTCACAGAATGAACTTACTACTTTTGGTATTCACAGAAGTTAGGATTTTGTCTTAAGACAGACTTAAGACAGACTTAAGACAGGCTTAAGACAAAATCCTAACTTCTGTGAATACAAAAAGTAGTAAGTTCATTCTGTGAATGCCAAAAGTAGTAAGTGCATTCTGCGAATACCAAAATAGTAGTAAGTTTAGGATTGAGTCTTAAGTTCATTCTGTGAATCGGGCCCGGAGTCCCTATTATAATAAGCCCGCTTGTAGGCATGTCTAACTAAAGGTTTTGGGTAACCTCTCTCTAAGAATTTTTGTTTAAGATTATCTGCATGTCTCTCAAAATCTTTCAACGTTGTGCAATTTCTTTTTAGTATTTCTTTTTTTTTAGCCAAATTTATTAAATTTGTTTTTATGATATTGTGCTTATTGTAATGTAATGTTATATTTTGGATTTATACATATCTGAGACACTGAACAAATAACATAATGTATTTATGCAATAAATGTGTATGAACTTTTTTTCACTATTTTAGCTTAGTCGTTGTTATTTTAAGTATTTTTAGGATATTTGAGGCACAAAAGGTACGAGGCTCTAGAGGTTTCCTTCTGCATGATTGTTCACAATTGGTTGTTCATGTGGTAGGCATTTGATGATTGTATCAAATTGGGACATTCTTTATTGCATAAGCAAGAAAATACCCACTTTCTAAAAGTGGTATTTTCCAATACACAATATTGAAAAAATCTTTACTAAAAGATGCATTTTTACATTCTAAGTTTAGGCATCAATCATTCTACCTTGTCCCATTGTGAAGTTATATTTATAAAATGTTATAAATAAACTCCCATACTAGCCTATGAAACAGATAGCCTTTCCATAGTGAAAAACAAAATACACTGTATTTCACTATAAGGACTAGTCACACACACAAGTACATATCCTACCTTTCACATGCACTGCACCCTGCACACAGGGGTACCTTGGACCTACCTTAGTGGAGACTCACAGGTAATAAAGGGGAAGGTTAGGGCTTGGCAAGTGGAGGCACTTGCTGAGTCGACTTGGCAGTAAAAACTGCACACAGACACTGCACTGGCAGACCTGAGAACCCTTTGAAAGGATTTTTGTATGGGTGGCACAATCAGTGCTGCAGGCCCACTAGCTGCATTTGACTTACAGGCCCTGGGCACTGTACTATGGATTTAGTAGTAAGTCAAACAAGCCAGTCATGAAAACCTCAATCAATAAACACAATTTACAAGGAGAGCATATGCACTTTACCACAGATCAGCAGTGGTAAAGAGCCCAGAGTCATAAAACCAGCAAAAACAGGTCAGAAACAGGAGGCCAAAAAGCAAAATGTCTGGGGATAAACCTGCTGAAAAAGCCAGGTCTAACACATGGACTAATGTTGGAATGGTGAGCGCCCAGTATTTCTATGCCAAATAGCACCCTTTCTTTTGCTTTCCAACATCAGTTACACTGGGGATACCAAATATTATGGCTCACGTATTGCTGTAATATCTCGTATACCTTATGTTTCATGTTACCCTTTAGCCATTGACCAGTTGAAGTTGCCTTTTATTTGATAGCAGAATACAGTATCTTTTCACATTTTGTACATCATTCCACAAGATGTTACATCTGGTACCCTTAGGTGATACCAAATATAATAGCCTATACGTCCTATAATATTTGGTATCCCATGCGTTACTCGGGTTGGAACGTACCAGGGATTAAGTTGACATGGTCTTCTGTTGGATGGGTGAGCACAGTATTTCTATGCCAAATAGCACCCTTCCTTGTGCTTTCCAACATTGTTTACTATGGGGATACCAAATATTATGGCTCACACATTCCGGTAATATTGTGTAACCTCTGTGTTTCATGGGTTACCCTTTAGCCACTGACCATTTGACGTTTCCTTTTATTTTATAGCAGACTACAGTACCTTTTCCATTTTGTACATCATTCCAAAAGACTTTACATCCCGTTCCTGTAGGGGATGCCATATATAATGACCTCTAGTGCCTATAATATTTGGTATCCCCTGGGTTTCTCAAGTTAGAAGTTACCAGGATGCAGTTTCACATCATCTGATGTTGAATGGGTGAGCATAGTATTGTTCTGCCAACTGGCACACTTCCCTGAGTTTTCCAACACCTTTTACTTTGGGAATACCAGGTATCACGGTTAATGCGTTTCTGTAATATCTTGTATCCCCTACTTTCCAAGGGTTAGCTTTTAGCCATTAAGCAACTGGAGTTGCCTTTTATTTGATACCATATTGCTGACTATTTATGCAATTTTTATTTCATTCCACAATCTTTCACATTAGTTTCCTTTGGGAGATACCAGATATACTGGCCCATACAGGCTATAATATTCATTACTCTCTATGATTCTTGGGTTCGAATTTACCAGGATTCAATTTGACATGGTCTTATGTTGGTTGGGTGAGTACAGTATTGTTCTGACAACTGGCACCCTTTCTTGGGTTTTCCAGCACCGTTTACTATTGGGATACCACATATTACGGCTTATGCATTGCTGTATTATCCTGTATCTCCTACTTTCCAAGGGTTACCTTTGAGCCATTGACCAACTGGAGTTGCCTTTAATTTGATACCAGATTGCAGTCACTTTTCTTAATTTTGTTTTTCATCCCACAATCTTTCACCCTTGGTTTCTTTTGAGGGATACCAAATATAATCACCCATATGGACAATATTATTTGGTATCCCCTATGTTTCTCTGGTTAGAACTTATCAGGATTCAATTTGACATGGTCTTATGTTGGCTGGGTGAGCACAGTATTTTTTTGCAACTTGCACCCTTCTTTGAGTTTTCTAACTGCCTGTCGCTATGGGATACCACATATTATGCCTCATACATTGCTGTAATATTGCGTATCCCCTACTATTCAAAGGGTACCTTTTAGCATTGGCCAAGTGGAGTTGCCTTTAGAGTGATATAGATTGCAATCTCTTTTACATTTTGGATTTCATTCCACAAACTTTCACATCCGGTGCCTTTGGGGATACATGATGCGCCTTGCATAGCAGGAATTCCAAACCCAACTAAATGACATGAGGGCAGAGGTGACCTTTCCACATTGGAGGATGCAGAGGGCTGCTGAAGGCATAATAATGTCCACCTTTTGGTATTTCTGGAGTGGTGGAGGGCTTGAGTATGGATTTTATCCTTGAACAGTGGTTTATGACCAAAGTGCTGACAGCCACTGTACCCACATCCTTCTCTGTATGAAAAACACCTTGTCTACCTGGAAGGCCGCCACTACCAGGGGCCCAGCCAAGTCTTGCTATTGCGAAACTACATAATTATAAGTACAGAGAGTTGATTCTGCATTTGTTTTGGGTGAATGGTCCCTGGAACTTCGAGGGCAGCAGCATTACTGCTTACACAGATTTTACTGTGGAGATGCAGCATCTTGGCAATTCGCTTACGGTAATCAAGCAACGCCTCTTGGAGCTAGACCTAGAGTATGCTCTTCTCTATCCTGCTAAACTTAAGGTGATGGATGAAGAGTAAACCCATTCTTTCTTGACTTCTAGAGATGCATAAACCTGGTTTCATGCCAAGGGAATTGCGAAGGTGGCTGGAAACCTGGTAAATGACTGACGTTGCAACTGAATTGTACTTACCACCATACCCAAAGGGCACACCTACACTCCACATTCCCCCACGCTCTAACTTGCTGACGTGGAACGTGAAGGGCCACAAAGAGGTACACATAGCTTTTTTGCAATAGATGCATTTACCACAGGCAGAGTTACAAAACCTACGACTGGTGTATGGTACTACGACATTGGCGTGTGCAAGAGGGTCATGATATCGATTGCCCTAGGGGTCCCATTTGTGAAAGACATACATAGAGTTGACACTGAGGATAGGTACGTAATGGTGAAAGGACATATGGACGGTGCCCCCCTCATGCTGGTGGTTGTTTTTGCACCCAACACTAATCACTCTGCTTTTTATATTTCTCCTCAACCCAGCTCGTTTCCGGGGCCCACACAGTCCCAGCATATCGGGCAGCAACTTTAATTGTGTTTTAGATGTTGCCCGGGACTGCTCCACCCCTCTACTGAATGCCGCTATGTGTACAGAGTGTCACAATATTTTCGGGCCTGGATGGTTAACAAGAACGTATTCGATATGTGGTGCTTGCTACATCCAGACACCAGTGACTTCTTGTTTTATTGCCTGGTCCACACCAAGCTTGACCTTGGCGCGTACCCTCTCAGATCACTGCCCACTGCTAGTAACGTTAAGGACTTTGAGGTTCCACACCAAGGCACTTTCGAACCCCCTTCAGGGAGGCCCTGTTAACAACTATTACCAAATATTCTGAACTTAACACTGCCACCACCCCCTCCAAAACACTGGACTGGGATGCCAACAAGGTGGTCATCAGATGGCAATGTATTGCCACTATGTGGTTGGGGTCCGTAAGGCCCTTCGTAGGGAGCTTCCGGATGTGGAGCAGGAGTTGCGATTACCTGAGACTGAGGTGTCATGGTAGGCTGATGGGACGGAAAGACAAAAGCAGTTGAGAGAGAGTCACAGGTTTCTAGAGGCACGGTTAGGGAAACATGACTATAGGCACTGCCTTGCCCTTCTCCATGTGGAGGGAGATCACTTGGGCATGCTATTGGCATGGCTGGTTAAAGAGGACCAGCCACGCCCATCGATAGGAGCAATCATGTTCGAGGGTGGCACAGTGGTTATTATGCAAGTGACCATTTGCAGAGTACTATCACTATCTGTATGTAGATGTAGACAGTCCCCTGGTTGACAGGATTAAGGGGTTTCTTCATCGGCTACTGTTATCCTGATTGTTTCCTTTCCAATGAGCGGAACTGGATGAGCCCCTTTAAATTGATATTATATGGGTGGCTATCACCCAAATTGCCTGAAATAAAACTCTGGGTACGCATGGGCTCACAATAGAATATTATGCCACATTTAGTGCACACCTTTCCGAGAATCTCTTGGAAGTTTTTTTAATAAGCAATTGTCAGCTCCCAGACTAGCTCCGTGAGGCACTGATAGAGGTTCTGTAAAATCCGTCCCGGGACCCCTGCCCAAATTCCACTCATATTGGCCGCTCTCCCTCTCAAAAAAAGACTATAAGATTTTAGGGAAGACCCCGGCCAATAGGCAGCTCCCTATTGCTAACGCCCTAGTGCACATAAATCAATTAATTAATAAACATAGATGCTAAAATATTAGCTAAAATTATCGCAACATTTATACAGCCTCTGCTACGCAATCTGATTTTGCTGGACCAAGCCGGTTTTATACCGTCACGATCCACAACGCAAAATATACGGACCATATTTGCAAATTTCACCACTTAAATCCTGAGTTGCCGGCTGCTGCGGCCTTGTTGGACACAGTAAGGGTGTAGCGATCGCTACCATCGACACAGCCAAATGCAAAGGATTCCGTACTGACCGTCCCTTACGGAAATACTACAAGTCCCAGAAGGCCATCCGACGCTGGGGGTTGAATCAATGGGAGGACCTTATATAATCTCCACCTCTGGAACACAACGGGGCTTGTCAATCTTGTTCCGTAATTCTCTGGTAGCAGTATTTGGGTGTTCTCTCTCGGAGTTGATGTACCGTGAACTACGCTGATGAAAAGCCTGCGTGGTCAGAAATCTTGTTCAACACGACGCCGACGAAGAGCCAGCGTGGTCATAAATCTGAGCAGCACGACGCCGACGAAGAGCCAGCTTGGTCAGTCTTAGTTGGAGCAATCAACGCCGACGAAGAGCCAGCGTGGTCAGGACTCCAGTAGAATTCTTGTTGCAAGCCGTATCCTGTCGTGCAAGTATACCTGAGGAGTGCGGGCTCGCCTCCTGTTCTTTCGTTTATTGCTATTGTTTAGTTTGATTCTAGTGCATCGGCCATTATTGTTTATATGCTGGGGATTCCCGTTTTCTCTGTCCGGGTTTTACTGACACTACCTGCTACTTGGCTACACCGTTCCACAAGGTGTATTGTGGTTCTTACAAAGCGTGGCTTTTAACGCTTAGTACAATTAGCCCTCCTTATCTACCTTTGTTACCTATAAATTGTTGTAGGTCGAGAAGTGAAGCTAACTTTTCCGTACTTCTGGCAATCTTTTCACTAGTACGCAGTGCGTATTCTTGGATTCCTCCTCGGATACATGGGGTTGAGAAACTGGTGAGTGTTGAATCAAAGGGGGGAAACCAAAGTTCATACAGTTACCATTGTGGCATTAATCTCTTGCTCTCTGTCCCCTCCTCTACCTGCAGTGTCCCAGTACCAGTAACCTTGTGGTGTAATGACCAGACGATACCAGAAGTACCATTCCCCCGATGCCAATCCACCTCCCGGCCCCTTTCAGTACATGCTCAAATAGTGGGTATATTCCATTGTTGGGGTTTGTGCGGTGCGGAGTTGGGAGGACTATCGTCTATCGTCTCTGCTGGCCATCAGAGTGAGGTTAGTGGCGCTTGCGTATTCTTGCGCTGCTTTCAATCCCGACAAAGGGCTTTTGATTCAGTGGAATGGTCCTTCATGTTTACGGTGCTGCGTAAGATGGGGTTACCCGAACCGTGTCTATGCTAGATAGCGCTATTATACACAGAGCCCAGCTCTACTAATCTATACTAGGGCTTCCTAAGCCGAGGAACGTTGAGGTGGTGTCTTCAAATGTTAAGATCTTCAGACTCCAATGTATACCAGTTGCAACTTATGGCGCTGAAGTCTGGGGGCATACTAACAGTGCTAGCATCCAGGGTGAAGAAAACATTCTGTCGTAAAATCCTGGGTGCACCAATCTCATCATCCAAATATGCTAGTCACTGTGAACTTAGTCTTCCATACATTGAAGACTATATTATGGCCCGCCCAACCCTATTTTGGCTGAGAATTTGGAATAATTCAGCGGCTCAATTAACAAGAGAGATAATTACCAATTGTTTGAAATGTGACAGGGGGATGGACATACCATGGTTTTCTGCGGTTCACAAAAGTTTAGTTAGTGTGAACCTAGAATCTGTATTTTTAAACCCCTCAGACATTAGCTCAGTTAGTAGTAAATCCCTCCAAAGGACTCTCTATGCATCGTACAAAAGTGCTAGATTGGTTATAGAACGTAAAAAAACTTCTGTGGCCAACTACATGCATAATGAGAATGTCACTCCCGCGGTCTCTAGTTACTGGTTTAAACCAATTGGTCGCTGGGAAAGGGGCTTACTCATCCGGCTAAGGACTGATACTATGAAGTTTATGTTATCATTCCCCGTGGGTTTTAACACTAACCTTGACCTTCTACCCTGTTCATGGAATAATCAACATAGACAATCAATGCTGCCCTTTTTATTTTTCTGTTCCTATTATTTAATTCTCACCAAAAGGTTCCTGATTCCTTATTTTAAAGCTTTACCTATGATTGATTATAAGGCAACCTACGGGATGGTCATTGCTCTAAATGCTGATGAATTAACCTTTCGGGTTAATTTGGGAAGCATTTTAAGCCTATATGCGAGGGGTATGTATTTTCAAACATGCTGGTGTGTTGCGTGACTTGAGGCGTACCTTGATGATAATTGAGCAGCAGTTAGCGTCAGTGGATCAGGAACAATGGGAGTGCCAGTGTCCGCTGCAGAAGTACTGTCGGTTGACGCTTCTGACTGAATTTTGTGAGGCTGCGGAACGCAAAGCACATTTTTTAAGTAAATACGCCATTGCATGCCGGTATGGTGAAGGTGAGAGGTCTGGCTGCACCTTGGCGAGGCTTTTAAAGCCGACTGCTGGTCGCACATATACTGCTGCGCTTCAAGCATCGCAGGGACAATTACTGACAGGTACTCCGAATATCCAGGATGAGTTCCTGAAGTATTATCCTTAGCTGTATTCTTCCCGTATAGCACATGGTGTGGGAGATTATGCTTCCTACCTTGTGGAGGTTGCACTGGTTTGGCATGAAACAGCAATGCTGCAATTTTGGTGGAGCCGTTTACTAAGGAGGAAATCATCAGTGCCATTGATGCCATGAATGGCTTGACTGCTGGAAACTTTTACAAAACCTATAAATCCATACAAGCGTCTTACCTCCTTGAGGTCTATAAGGAGGCCCTTGAGAAACGTGATCTACCCCCCACTTTGGGGGAAGCAGTGATTATCTTGCTCCCCAAGCCCTGAAAAGACCCACTCCTTTGTGGTCGTATAGGCCACTGTTGTTTAAATTTGGAATATAAGATCTTATCAAAAATTATAACACTGCTACTTGCTTTGCTGCTTGACCGTATTATTTCTCCTGTCTAGTCAGGGTGTGTTCTGCGTCGGTCTATGGCATTGAATCTCCGAACACTTTTTGCCACTATTAACAGAATTGACCTTGATGTTCCGGCAGTCGCTGTGCTTCTGGATACCGAAAAAGCTTTTGATTCATTGGAATGGCCTTTCATTTTGGCTGTCATGAGGAAAATGGGTATGCCCAAGGGCTTCATAAAACTTACAGCTCTGCTTTACACATCACCCACGGCACAGCTCTGATTGAATGGTACACTTTCCCCTCAATTCCAGCAGGCCAAAGGCACCAGACAGGGTTGCCCGCTCTCACCGTTGCTATTTATTATTGCGTTAGACCTATTAGTGAGGCACTTACAAGAGTGGCATTTACACAGGGAACTACAATTCAAAACTGGTCCTTTTTTAATTTCCCTCGATGCGGACAAAGTCGTACTATATGTTCGACACCCACAAGAAAATTTGGCTCCGCTGGCCATGAGATCATCCGGGTTGGTGGGTACTCGGGATTGGGGATTAAGTGCAGTAAATTGGAGATTTTCCCGTTGACACCCGTCACCACTGGGTGGCTGTGTGAATTCCCACTAAAGTGGTGTGCCCATTCCGCTAGGTACTTAGGGATCACCATTCACATTGAGGCTGAACAGGTTGTGCGGCTCAATTATGTCCCAGCCATGCTGACGTTAGAGCAGCAAATTTAGAGGTGGATAAAACTTCCATTATCGCTGGCTGGAAGGGTTTCAATCATTAGGATTGTTGTCCAGCCTAAATTCCTTTACTTGTTTCAAAACATACTGATCGAATTACCCAATAGTTTCTTTCGTACGCTTCCCTCACATCTTAGAGGATTGATATGGGGCGGGAAAGAGCAAGAGTAGGTTCGGATACTCTGACCCTGCCATATGAGAAGGGGGGTTTTGGGGTCCCAAACTTTCAGATGTATTACTTAGTAGCTCAGTGTAGCTTTGCACACTCATGGTATTACCCTGACGCACGCATCCCATACTCCAGACTTGAGGCTGACCTTGTGCACCCCACTCATTAAAACAATTTTGCTTAAATGGTTTACCAGAGACCCCTGAGACATGCAGACTGTGTCCACCACTTGCTGGGCATGGAAGAAATTGGCTTGAGTCACTGTCAGCCACACACTGTACTCTCCCGTGCTACCAATAGCTAATAATGCACGGTTGCCCTCACTGAAGAAAAGACAGTAAGGCACACAGTTACAAAATATACCTTAGTCACATGTGGGGATCTATTTCCGGGGGGCCATGTATGTCATAGGTCTGAGAATGGGAGATTCAGCGAAGCATCCTTTATGAATCATTTTATCCTTAGTAGACTTTGCAAAGCACTGCAAGTATGGGTTGCTGAATTCCCTCTGGAGCTGGTTACTTTCTCCCCTTTAACAATGTTGATCACTGACGCTAAGGGGGACTGGCTGATTTCAAGACTATACAAAGCAGGCATGGCAGTAGCCCCCACAAGGGATGCCAGGATCCGGGAGTTGTGGGAGCGAGATCTGGGGCATCCCTTTGAGGACTCCCACTTGGCCTTCTGCTGCACTCAGACCAAAGAAGTTTCCATGAATAGTCGACACAAGCTAATTATTTTCAAGTTTTTATGGAGAGCGTATATGTCCCCTGCTAAGCTTCACTCAATAGATCCCACCAGACCGCACACCTGCCCCAAATGCGGAGCGCACTCTGCAGACTTCACTCACATGACCTGGAACTGTGTCAAGATAGGGAGGAGTGGAGATAAATATATCTTATTGGATATATGATGTTACAACGCGGACTGTAACAACGCATACCGTTACAACGCAGATTTTACAACGCGGATACTGTAACAACGCATGTATTTACAACGCATTTTTTTACAACGCAGGTACCTTTACAACGCAGACCATTACAACGTAAGTATTGGTAAGTATATATTAATATTAATATTATAATCGTACATTAATTTTTAAAAATATAATTTAATGTAATTTTATTTAATTTAATTTCAGTTAATTAATTTAATTTAAAATTAATATTACTTTATTTTTACCCTGTACCCCTGTACCCCAGAAACTCAAAACTGACCCTCAACCCCAAAAATAAATGTAAGTAATTTTATTTAATTTAATTTAAATTAATTATTGTAATTTAAAATAAATTTTACTTAATTTTTACCCTGTACCCCTGTACCCCAAAAACTAAAAACTGACCCTCAACCCCAAAAATGATGTAATGTAATTTAATTTAATTTATTTTCTATTAAATAATTTAATATAAAATTAATTTTAATGTATTTTTACCCTGTACCCCAAAAACTGAAAACTGACCCTGAACCCTAAAAATACCCATTTACCCAAAAACTAAAAACTGACCCTGAACCCTAAAAATACCCCTTTACCCAAAAACTGAAAACTGACCCTGAACCCTAAAAATACCCCTTTACCCAAAAACTAAAAACTGACCCTGAACCCTAAAAATACCCCTTTACCCAAAAACTGAAAACTGACCCTAAACCCAAAAAATACCCCTTTACCCAAAAACTGAAAACTGACCCTGAACCCTAAAAATACCCCTTTACCCAAAAACTGAAAACTGACCCTGAACCCTAAAAATACCCCTTTACCCAAAAACTGAAAACTGACCCTGAACCCTAAAAATACCCCTTTACCCAAAAACTGAAAACTGACCCTAAACCCTAAAAATACCCCTTTACCCAAAAACTGAAAACTGACCCTGAACCCTAAAAATACCCCTTTACCCAAAAACTGAAAACTGACCCTGAACCCTAAAAATACCCCTTTACCCAAAAACTGAAAACTGACCCTGAACCCTAAAAATACCCCTTTACCCAAAAACTGAAAACTGACCCTGAACCCTAAAAATACCCCTTTACCCAAAAACTGAAAACTGACCCTGAACCCTAAAAATACCCCTTTACCCAAAAACTGAAAACTGACCCTAAACCCTAAAAATACCCCTTTACCCAAAAACTAAAAACTGACCCTGAACCCTAAAAATAACCCTTTACCCTAAAACCCAAAACTGACCCTAAACCCTAAAAATACCCCTTTACCCCAAACATATAACATTTAAAATATAACTATATACTTACCAATACTTACGTTGTAATGGTATGCGTTGTAAAGGTACCTGCGTTGTAAAAAAATGCGTTGTAAAAACATGAGTTGTAACAGTATCTGCGTTGTAATAGATGTGTTGTAACAGTAGTGCGTTGTAAAAAATGCGTTGTAAAAGGTGCATACCATCGTATTTTAACACACATGACTCAAATTGACCTCCATCCCACTCCAGAAGTAGCCCTTCTAGGTTACATCAGCAATATCCCGAAGCAAGTGCGCCGCTTTACCTCCATTGCACTGTTGCTCGCTAAGTGCGAAATTGCCCTTAACTGGGGCAATGAGGTTCTTCCCAATACCAAGGCATGGCTAAACTATCAGGTTACGCTCCGCAGGATCCAGTCGCAGCAGAAAAAGGTCCACCTTCTGATATCACCAACACCCCAATATAGATATATACAAGGAGTTCGAGTGATCAGGTGAGGGATAGGAGAGGGAAGGGACAGCAGGGGAATAGAACCTGCAACAATAAGAACACAGCTGTAAACAAAGTCAAATAACATCTACTCTCAGTAATGTCTCACTAGATTAGTTTTATACCTGGTAATAAAGATAGCAGTGTATACAATCCTTATGTAACCTCCAAGTGTTGTTTAGAGCAAGCATCAGACCTGAAACAAAGAACTAACAAACGTTAGTACAGGTAGGATCATGTACGCTTTCCTCCAATTACACGTCATCACAAACCTCATACATACCCAGAGATCTAAACACAAACGCAGAAAAAAAACACTTAGTTACGGAAGCAAGGTCTTCACTCTTTGCTATATAAACTCATCATGTAATCCAATGTCAGCATGCGATTAAATAGTGTCCCAAGGAATACAAGCAACGGTTCATCTAGCACATACACAGTAATATGTACTTTCTTCAAATCTGTATTCCGCTATTTGAACAATGTAAATTACTCAGGTTACAGCAGGTCATAGAGTTCCCCCCTACATGGCAATATGCGGTTTCTCACCGCGGTATTCCGCTAATTGATGGGTAATGTTCCGTCTTCCCTTACAAAAGCGTTGTTTTAAATACGTACCTTTCTTGACAAACAATAACCAGGAAATCATAATACGCGGCACGTCACCACCGTATTCCGCTATGGCCAGAGCAATCCGTCTCCCAACTGAAACAACAACGAACAGCCTACTCCAGATCTTTAACCACTCCAGGGCGTACTCACGCTTTCACCAAATCTATACTGCCTTCGGAGTCTCCATAGATCCTAAATTTAGGAGTCCAATGTCGGTGCATTCCTCCAACCTTCTCTCTCTCCACCGAGAAAGAGAAATCACATTCAAAACAAAATTACTCACATCCGCCTGTGCACTCTCCACGATTATATCCCCTCCCATCAGCGAGCACCATGGGAATTGTAGTCCTGGGGATAATGTGGCAGGCGCCGATACGCTTGATTCCTGACATAAACAGCCTGATTTATTGTAACACAAATTGTGACCTATTTGCAACTGTTCTTTCTGTGGCTTTTAGGCCCAAGGATATATGATGCCCCTTGAAGGCATATTTGCTAGAGCATGAAGGCCCTGCTTCGCCACAACGGACTGTGGGGTTAGATCCCACTGGGGTAGGTTGAATCCCCCCAACCCTTGGGGCCCTGACACAGAGCCAGTAAATGTCCACTGTCAATAAGACAAGGGAAATATTTCTGTGGGTTACTATCTGAGCACACGGCGCTCAGAATGTGTATGTTCCAATTGCTCAGTATTAATTATACAGTGTATTTGATTGTGTATTTCTTCAGGTTATGTATTATGTATGGTATTGCTTTTACTATGCTGCGACATTGGTAAGATGTTGTGATGTTGTGATTTCATGAAAATGATAAATAAAGTTTAAAAAAAAGTCTGGTAGAAGTGCTTTTTAATGCAATACATGCTGAACACCTGAAACTATATGCTGCATCTATGTAAGGCATAAAAGGCTGTTTCGGAGCATGCTTTGGGTATAGTTATACTTTTGTTTTCTGAGGCTAGACTACTTTTTTCTCAGTACACAGTGCAGACTTATTTTGTCTCGGTAGTGCTTCAGTGAATGTATGGGTCGGTCGTTTGGTGAAAGAATAAGGAGTTTCACCTAGCCCATCAACTAAAGCAGTACATCAAACATTCAGAGCCTGATATAATGTGTTTGGTCTTGCAATCGAGTAAACACTAGAGAGATTCTGGGAAGCTGCTGCTGAGAAGACTCACTCGGAAATGTTATTAGGCCCGATTCACAGAATGAACTTAAGCCTCAATCCTAAACTTACCACTATTTTGGTATTCACAGAATGCACTTACTACTTTTGGTATTCACAGAATGAATTTACTACTTTTAGTATTCACAGAAGTTAAGATTTTTTCTTAAGTCTGTCTTAAGTCTGTCTTAAGACTAACTTAAGACAAAATCCTAACTTCTGTGAATACCAAAAGTAGTAAGTTCATTCTGTGAATGCCAAAAGTAGTAAGTGCATTCTGTGAATACCAAAATAGTAGTAAGTTTAGGATTGAGTCTTAAGTTCATTCTGTGAATCGGGCCCGCAGTCCTCAGATCAAAAAGATGGTAATGCTACCCCTGCTGTGCCAGTCATGCCATCCCTTGCTTGCCCTCACACGGTTACAAGTTGCAAGGCTCCAGGAACGTGTAGCAAGCCTTTTGTGTGCATCACATGCACCAGAGAGTTTACAAAAAGACAGAGATTTGGCAGTCTCAATGCTACAGAGTGACATAATTGTCAATGTGTCCTTGCAACTTGCAGAGCACCACATGCAAGTGCTATATATTGGACAAGTCATAACACTTTTCCTTCATCAGTCATAGTTGGTAACTGTCTCCTGTGGGGTTTCATGGGGCACATCATTTAAGATTTGAATTGGTTTAGCCTGTATCCATGGGTAATTCTGTGTTAGAAGTCTACAGATTAGGCAGGCATCCAAGCAGCTGACAAGGCAGCATAGTTTTGGGGAAAAGGCAGAAATCCACCATCAACTCCTGAATTGTAAATGGTATTTCACGTTTGTTGCGATCAGGACCACCATGTAACCTGATATATAATCCAATTTTGACCAAACGATCGATAAAGTACTAAAATGTCCTTTTTATGAATATTTATCCTATGCATCCTTTTTGCTGTTTCCATACCAAACATCTGTAACTATCCTACCCATGCATCACCTACCATCTTTTCATTCATCTGATCACCCAGACATCCAAGCATGTACTCATCCAACCATCCATTCAAGCATTCATACAGACAGCTATCATTCCAACAACCCATCCATCTTAACTGCACCTCTGCTTCTTAACACCTTTATTGCAGCGTAGTATCCGCCGCAGTGTGGATGTTTCCATGCGTGGGCGGGGCCACGTCAGCCAACGGACCTGCGCAGCACTACGGAGGTAGTCCTCGAGACGGCCGTTGGCCTATGTACACACGCACGCAACGGGTTAAATGATCACATTAGCTGGATGGTAACCACATAATTCCACTGCACACCACATAAACCCACTCCTTAACACATATTTTATTTACAACGCCAATAGCTCTAACTCTCATTTTCTAAATTATCACGCCAGTGAAAACCAAAAAAATTAGTACAAAAATATTGTCATTTACAACGCCAAGAGCTCTAGCTTTCACAAAAGCAAGATCGATGACATTGCAAATGCTTGTTTAATTAGCAGGGGAACAAAAATAAAGGGCAGACTGGTAAACTAACAACTAGGGTGTATGAGTCTTACCAAACATGCACTGTTATTCAGCCTACTGTTCAAGTTATATGTTTGTCATTAACCCTTTATAACATATACATTATACCAAAATCAAAATACTTCTTTATTTCCCCGTTTTTATACTTTTCTTTTTTCATTGGCATTTTTTACCTTCACCCTTTAATCTTTTGTACTTTTGATTTTGGTTTTCCCCTTATTTCCCCCCTGCCTATGTTTTTACTCTCTTTCATTCTCTCCCCTTGTGTTTATTTCTTAGGACTCATTCGCTCCAGCAAATTTTTTTATTGCTTTCAGAATGTTTTTTTAACTTAATTGTCCTTTTAAATCAAGTTTCATTCTATGTAATTATTGCGGTTTCTGTGTCTCCACCTACGCGTGCAGAAAGGTCCAGCTGCAATAATAGAGACGTTCCAGCTATGACCAGCTGCAATGTTAGACAAGTACCAGGCGATTTATCACCAGAGCTGAGTTTGGCATCCTGTTGCATCACGTATCCCTTAACACAGCCCCAGCGGTGATCTGCTGCTTCTGTCTGTCTGAACCTCCCCGCGCTGAGTTTCGATTCCCAGAAGAGCCGTGAACGGGGGATGCACACTACGACGGGGATACCAGATATCATATGACAGAACAAGGCATCGGAAGCTGCTGAGTTAAACTGCGGTGTGACTCCTCCTGTTATGTTCCTGGAGGTCCGCCCACGGCGCCCCGGGCGTGGGGCGCGCTGGTCATGTGACTCCTGATAATAAAAAGAGGTCTAGCACGTGCGCAGGCGTTCAGAGAGAGAGACGCGCAGACCGACCAACAAAACTTATTCCCAGTGTCCGTCTGAGTTTATTCTAGGGCCACGTGTTAGGCCTAGTCAGAAGTAGATGCCCCGGAGTGTAGGTCCCAGAGTGATCTCCCTAGGGCATTCACTTCCCCATCACAGGACACAACAATTGGCGACGAGGGTGGTTGTCGACCCCTCGCTCCGGGTGTGTGTGTGCCCCTTCTGGGGTGAGGCGGCTGCGGGTGCTCCCATTTGCCCGCGGTGCTCGTGCCTTGCTGCCACGCACACCCAGCCACGGCTCGCCTGGAGAAACAACTCTCACCCCTGGCTCTTTGCAGGTGAGCGGCGCTGCCTAGCACTTTCCTGCTGCGCATCGGAGCTCCACGCCCGGTGCCGCACCGTGCTCGGTGGCACGTGCGTGAATCGCACCTCGGCACGCCTGGCGAGGCGATCCGGACGGCGCCCGGTCCTGCCCAGCTGCTCGAGGGGACGTGGTGCCGACTCATCCCAGGGTGCCACCCTGCCACCCGACTTTGGTGCACAAGCCGCACGCCCTCCGCTGCGGTTGCCGGGGGAACATCAGCGGCCCTCATCTGCCCGGCCGGTGGGCATCGTCACGTCTGAGCGCACCCACTGCTCTCTCCGCTCTGGTCGGAGTGCCTCTTCGGATCTCCCCTCGGCGCCTGCTCCAGAGCGTCCTGGGCGATGGCTACCATTCCGCCCATTGAACCGTTTGTGGTGGAGGGTGCGCCCTCCACTCTCGCACCGAAGTGGAAGGAGTGGGTGGACAGGCTCCTAATATTCTTCGAGGCCACCAAGGTCCATAAGGAACAGAAGCGCGCCATGGTCCTCCATCTTGGTGGCAAGGACATCCACTCCATAGCTCGGACCCTTACGGAGGCAACCCCCAAGACCCATCATACCCTGATCAATGCCCTCAATGCGCACTTTGAACCAATGGCGAACCAGGATTACGAACGATTCATTTTTCGACAGGCACGGCAACTGCCGGATGAGTCACTGGATGCATATCACTCCAGACTCAAGAAACTAGCACTGACGTGTGGATTCCAGGACGTTACAGAGAAGATCAGGGGCCAGATAATCCAAGGATGCGCCTCTGCAAAGTTGCGCGAGAGAATACTGGAAGAATCGGGGAAGCCTCTACCAGACATCCTCACACTTGGCCGCACAAAGGAGCTGTCCAAGGCCAGGGCAGCCCACATGGAAGCAGCACTACAAGCCAACATGAAAGTGGAACCAGTTAATAAGATACAGGTCCGGACACCGACCAAATGGCCCAAAAGAACGACAACCCCTCAGGGTGGTGCATCAGCACAATCATGCGGTTACTGTGGAGGCCCGAGACACCCGGCGCCAGAGTGTCCGGCACGGGGCAAGAGATGCTCAGGATGCAGAAAAATGAATCACTTCGAAAAAGTATGCCGGTCCAAGAAGTTCAGTAGGCCCCGCCAGACGGTGCACACGGTTGCTGAGCACGAAGGTGCTGAAGGGGAGCCCAGCAACAGTGACATGGACGACGACGAGGAGGAGCGATCCGTACACAAGGTGCACATGATCGGCACCGCCACCAGACGCACCAGGACGCTGCCCCAGTGCCCCATCCAGGTGGCTGATCAGGACATCATGGCGACAGTCGACACCGGCGCATCGATAAACCTCATGAGTGCGTCCCTCTACAGTGACATGTCTACCCCTCCAAGTCTCCGTTCCACCCCGATCACAGTATATGCCTACGGTCAAGATGTTCCACTCCGCATCCGTGGCAAGTTCAAAGCGGCAGTCCGACACGGGGATAAGATCACGCGAGCTAACATTTTTGTGTCGGAAGAGGGTCAAGGCATGCTCCTGAGCTGCCGGACGGCAGAAGACCTGGGGGTGGTCACATTCGCATTTGGTGTGCATGAAGAGTTGGTGCAACAGCTGATTATGGACTTTCCAGACCTATTTGAAGGAATTGGGTGTTTCAAGGGCCGTGAAATACATCTGCACGTGGACCCCACCGTACAACCTGTGGCCCTGCGACACCGTCGCATTGCGTTCTATTTGCGACCACTAGTGGAGGAAGAACTGCAGAAGCTGGAAGCAGCTGGAAAAATCGAGAAGGTATCAGGCCCCACCCCCTGGGTGTCGCCCATCGTGGTCACGAGGAAACCGAAACAGCCTGGAGCGGTCCGGATCTGCGTGGACATGCGCCTACCCAATGCTGCCATCAAGAGGGAGCGCCATATCACCCCCACGATAGATGACCTAATTGGGGAAATGGCTGGAGCCT
Organism: Lissotriton vulgaris; assembly: GCF_964263255.1. NCBI lineage: Eukaryota > Metazoa > Chordata > Amphibia > Caudata > Salamandridae > Lissotriton > Lissotriton vulgaris. The sequence continues at coordinate 213,590,125 of NC_141686.1, forward strand.
GCTGGTTCTCCAAATTGGACCTCCGGGCGGGGTACCACCAACTCGTGCTAGACAAAGAGTCCCGGAACATCACAACGTTCTCTACCCACGTTGGACTTCGCAGATACACCAGACTGAGCTTTGGGATCTCCAGTGCTGCCGAAGTTTTCCAGAATGTCATCCAGGAGCTGATTGCTGGCATACCGGGAGTAATAAATGTCAGTGATGACATCATGGTGCATGCCCGCACAATCCCAGAGCACAATCAACGTTTGGCGCAAGTCTTTCGCAGACTCCGCAGTGCGGGGCTCACACTGCACCGAGACAAGTGCGAATTCTTGTGAACCAAACTGGGGTTCTTCGGATATGTGTTCTCAGCTGACGGCGTCAACCCAGATCCTGACAAGGTTAAAGACATCAAGGATGCGCCACCGCCCACGACAGTCACGGAAGTCAGGAGTTTTCTCGGCATGGTAAATTACTGTGGCCGCTTCATCAAGGACTTGGCCAACCTGACTCTCCCCCTGCGTGAACTCACTAAGGACTCCACCCCGTGGAGCTGGGGACCTGAACAGGAAAAGGCATTCCAGGACATCAAGAGCTCACTCTCCAGCAACACCACGCTGGCGTTCTTTGACCCGCGACACTCCACTCTCATTGCGGTGGATGCCGGACCGGCGGGGTTGGGGGCCGTCCTGATGCAGAGGGCACGAGACGAGGTAGACTGGTCCCCCGTCGCTTTTGCCAGCCGGTCCCTCACGGACACGGAGCAGCGATACTCGCAAATTGAGAAAGAGGCCATCGCGATCCATTGGGGATGTCGCCACTTCCATTTGTATGTATATGGCAAGCCCTTCACGGTGGTGACAGACCACAAGCCGCTGCTGGCTCTGTTCTCAGGAACCTCATCCAAGCCACCACCAAGAATAGAAAAATGGATCTTGCAACTGCAAGAATACAATTGCAATGTCGAGTACCAACCAGGGGCGAAGAATCCAGCGGATTACCTATCACGACATCCTAGGCCCGCAACTCCTGAAGAGATGGATGAGGCAGAAGAGACGGAAGCGTATGTGCAGTGGGTAGTGGCCAGGTCATGCCCGCGTCCCATATCTCTAGAAGATGTCGTGAGCGCCACGGCTCAGGATGCCTGTATACAGCGGGCCAAGGACCTTCTCCGAACTACCAACTGGCAGAAAGCTAAGGAGGGCTGGAAGGTGCTCACCCCTGAGGCTCAGAAGATCATGGACAGTTTGTATCATGTGAGGGCTGAACTGAATGAAGATGCGGCGGGATGCCTCCTGCGGGGGCATCGCCTAGTGATCCCAACGGCTCTCACGGGACGAGTGATCCAACTGGCCCACATAGGGCACCAGGGGATGGTCAAGACGAAGGCCCGACTGCGAACTAAAGTATGGTTCCCGCTCATGGACGATATGGTGGAGAGCGTGGTGAGATCGTGCGCTGCCTGCTAAGTTACGGGAGACAACCCCCGTGAGGCCCCCATCATTGTGGAGCCCCGTCCACAAGGACCCTGGGAGCGGGTCAGCATGGACTTCGGCAGTCTCCCGGATGGAAGACACACGCTGGTGATGATAGATGACCACTCAAAATACCCCGAAGTCGAGATCGTCACAAGTACCAGTGCAGACTGCGTCATTCCCAAAGTGGAAAAGATTGTTGCCACTCACGGAGCCATGAAGGAACTGAGAACAGACAATGGACCGCCATTTCAGGGTCAGGACTTTGCTGCCTACCTGTCATCTCTGGGGACACGTCATAGGCACATAACACCTCGGTGGCCTCAAGCCAATGGGGAAGCCGAGAGGTTCATGAGGACATTGAACAAGGTTATCCGTATTGCCCACGACAAAGGACAGTCAGTGGAAATGGCCATCTTTACGTTTCTTCGAAGCTATCGCCAGACCCCGCACTCCACAACTGGGGTGGCCCCAGCACACCTTCTCCTAGGAAGAGTGATAACAGACTCCATCCCTCATCACCCCCAGTGGGCACCTGAGGTGGTAAATGAACAAGTAGTGGCGAGGAAAAGAAACTCCACATTTGAAAAAATCAGCCAGAGACGACGGGCCGTGGCCCCGCATTTCAAAAGGGGCGATGTGGTGCTCATCCGAAATCGTGTCACCAGTGGCAAGTTTAGACTTAATTATGAGAAGCGACCATGGCGAGTCATCAGAGTGAAAGGCACACGCCTCACGGCCATTCGAGGACGAGACAGGGTGACTCGCAACGTGTCTCATTTCAAACTATCATCCCGCAGGCCCGGAGTCAGAGCGTCAGCAGGGCGGTGAACAAACCGAAACTGCAACCAGCTTGCCAACCGTCGAATCAACAACTCGTCACGAGGTCAGACAAAGTAACGAGCATCAGGTCTCCAGTGAAGAAGTGGGAGGTGACGCGGAGGCCCTCGAGGAGGCCCCAGATCCGGAGGGGGCAGACAGAGAGGCGTCAAGTCACGAGTTGGAGGTTGGAGCGGAACTGCTGACTCACAGGGGGTCGCAACGTCGGCTACGTGACAATCCCACCCCCTCTGGCTGGTTGAGAGACTACTTCACGTAAGACTGTTCCCATTTACATAGGCATATAGTTGAGCTGAGTGGCCAGTAACGTGGCGCTGCATTTAGAGGACGCTGAAGGTATCGGTCCTAATGTTTCCAAAGATGTAAAAAGAAAAAAAAAGTAACGTTTAAATGTGTTCATGATTAGGTTTTGGTTTTTCCTTATTTTAGGAGGAATGTTATGTTCCTGGAGGTCCGCCCACGGCGCCCCGGGCGTGGGGCGCGCTGGTCATGTGACTCCTGATAATAAAAAGAGGTCTAGCACGTGCGCAGGCGTTCAGAGAGAGAGACGCGCAGACCGAGCAACAAAACTTATTCCCAGTGTCCGTCTGAGTTTATTCTAGGGCCACGTGTTAGGCCTAGTCAGAAGTAGATGCCCCGGAGTGTAGGTCCCAGAGTGATCTCCCTAGGGCATTCACTTCCCCATCACAGGACACAACACCTCCCATCACCCTCCGCCTCAATAAGATAACTATATTTAAAGAGGTGCAAACAAAGTCACGTTGAGAAAATGGATCCCGTATGCAAGCGCATTCAGGGGTGAGATATAGGCCACGGACGGCAAGGAGAGCGTCCACCAGTTGGCAATACTGAAGGCCCAGTCACCGCTGCTAGTGCCATTAGAGCCGAGCAATCACTGCATATCCAGCAGTAAAGCAGGCAGCATCATTTTATTGCTATGACGACTCTGTTGTGAAATACCTTTGCAAATGTGTCTGTGCCATCAGAATGTCACGTTATCCAAACAAAAACAAAATACATGTTCCATTTAGAAACCGACACAGAATTATTTTTAGGTTATATTTGAAACTCATAATAGAACAAGCATTTGCAATGCAATAGGTCTCGCAGCATTAAAGTTTGAGTTATTGGCATTGTATATGACAATGGGTTGCATTACATTTTTAGCAAAGTCTGTATTGGTGTTACTAAAGTTTCTCGCCCACAAGGCCTAGTACCTCCAAACGACAAGAAGCCATCTTTTTTTCCAAGCCACACTTGCAGCTTAATGCACTGCCTTCAGTTTCCCAAAACATAATCGGTGCGTTATTTTGTGTGAATGCTGTATGTCTAAATGATAGGAGTGTATGCGTGTGTGTGTGGACTGTGAGTTTTTGTGTAAGTGATCGGAGTGTGTGTGTGCTGTATGTATAAGTGAAAGGAGTGTGTTATATGTGTGATAGGAGAGTAAGTGTGTGTGTGTGTGTGTGTGTGTGTGTGTGTATGTGTGTGTGAGTGTGTGGGGGTGTGTGAGGAGAACAAATTAAGAATTGGTAGTAAAGTAAATGTATTCTAAACAAGCAATGCTAAAGAGCAAGTGAGATTAGGTTCAAGAGAACTCCCACCGCACAATGCAGGTCTCTTTGCACAAAAATACACAAATCACTGCCATGATGTAGAGGAAACAGGTGATTATGCAGGCAGTGAAGTATGCGGGCTGGGGACTGCTGACATAGTGTGGAAGATCAGCTACCTAGGTAGGAGCGGTACAAAAGGGGGTGGTGACAAAAGGGGGTGGTAGGAGCAGCAGTCCTGGACTCAAACCCTCCCAGGGCCTCTCACAGAAGGTGCGCCTCTTTTGGAAGGGCAGATCGGACGACACAGCTTCGGTTCTGAGCTCACTGGACTAGGCTCTACACCCTCGTGCTGACGTCACTCCAAGTTCCCTTAAAATGAAGGAGAGTCACAACATCTTTCTTAAAGGGGAGTGCATGCATGCATACATCCTCAAAACAAGTCAGATTTACTCTCTGCACTCTGTCGTAATTAATCATTCTTGCTCAACACGGTTCGAGTGGCCTCTTCTCACCATTGAAAAATAAACAGTTTAAGGTCCAGAATTCACTGGCAATAGGTTACATTGGCCTCAAGGTGCATTCTATACCGGAAGAATTGTAAAGAAAGCAATGCAAACTAGGCGAACAGTCCATCTGAAAACCCAATCTATCCAAGGCGGACTGACATCTTGTGTACTAGGCTGCCCTGCCCACAACACAGATGCCGGCCCGAGTTTCCTGCGGCTGTGGTAAGCCCCCCTCATCCCCTCAACAACTTTATGTAAACTTACTGTTCCAAGAGACCGCCCATGCCCTCTGACAGCTGCCGCGGGGAGCTGATAAGAGCCCTGACACCACCCCACCTCCCACCACTCCGCAAGTCGCACGAAACAGGCCCAAAAACACAGCTGTTCGTAAGTCCGAGAACTACATACAGGAGAGGAGTATCACATGCTCCGGATTCATGCTAGGCAGCACCTGGGAGGCCACAAACAATAAACATTCCCGGATGAACTCCTTCGGCTCCTAAGGGCTTTGGGCCTCAGCGCCTGTCGAACCGAGACACACACTGCATTTGTAGGGAATGAAGGCGGCAGCAAGAGAACAGGCAGTGCGGACGGGAAAGGGGGCGAATAGCCCACTGTTCCCCCCCCCCTCCTGCTTGGCCACCATCTTGCTCAGGCACCGCTGATACCATGCACAGCATGTGGCCAATAGGCGTGCGCAAATAAGTTGTGCAAATACGTAGCTTTATCTTCCGATTTAAAAGTTGATTCTGCACAGAAAACACGTTGCTTGAGTGTGAAAGCTTACAGAAAAGCACATTCAGTAATGTCGGCTTGCCGGAGTCACAGACGGAAGCACTTCACGGTAAAGCAGCAGGAGTGCACGCCGTATGGTTGCCTCCGTTCTCAAGTTGCCCAGATGTTAGAAGGTAGCGAAAGCAACCAGCCGCCCGGCCGGCCAGCCAATTGCATCGAAGCCCGGCCGGAAGTCCCGCCTCTTTGAGCACCCGAGAAAGGAGAGGAAAAGTCTTCCCGCGGCCCGGGGCTCCCGTGAGCTGCGGAGAGCCCCGGAGCCGCCTGCGCAGAGGAGTAGCTTTTGTCCCGCGGCCCCGGAGAAGAGCTGCAGAGCCGAGGAGTCACACCAGGAGCAAAGAGAAGTGCTGCGGAAAGAGCCCCGAGGAGCGGGAGCTCTCGTGTAGCCCCCGCCAGCAGAGCCCGGTGAGTGTTGTCAGGTGGGGGAGAGAGCTGCGGCGGGGGAGGGGGGGAGGAGGTGTCTCTGTATGTATGCGGCGGCCGGGGGCGCTTCTGTGTATGCGGCGGGGGGTGGGGGAATGTCTCTGTATGTGTGCGTGCGTGTGTGTAGGTGCGCTCCTGCGTGTGTGCGGCGGGGGGGGGGGGGTTGGAGGGGTGCGCGCGTGTGTCTGTGTGTGTGTGTGGCCCTTCCTGCCTGCGTGTGTCTGTGGCAGGGGACGTGCACGGCGCCAGGCTGGGCGTGCGCGCTCACGAGGTAGAATCTCAGGCAGGAGACGCTCGTGACAGTCTGCTGTCCACATTCCCCTGAAAGTGATTACATAAGTTGTCGACCTAGACAGCAAAGCTTCGCTTTGCTTTCGTCTAGGCTCGATCTAAAAAAGGGAAGTAAGCAAAGACTGGAAGCAGTACTTAAGGAGATTTTCTGGTATAATGGGAGAATGGGAGAAAAACGTTAATGGAGTGTACTCTCTGACAGGTGAAAACCATGGTGCTACTAAGCACTGCATTGATGAGACATATAGTGGCACCATACATACCACTGTGGTACGTGTCACTGGGAACCGTAAAATCTGGGGGCATATTACCAAGGGGTTCGATAGGCAATCATCGCTAAACAGCGATAATTCTATTGCCCTATTAGCAAGCTGTCGCAAACTGATGTTAGCGACAGCTTTTAGGCGATAGCGAGTGGTTTGGGGCCCGCTTTGCATGTCAGCGATGTTTATCGCTAATGACATGCAAAGTGGGTGTACCCAACCAGTTAGCGACTGAAAGCAGTCGCTAACGTCGCTATCGCCTATTAACAAGGCAGGCGTAGCGTTAGAAATATTCGCGCTAAGCGCCAATATCTCCAAATACTAACACCTGCCCAGACCAGTTCTTAGCCATGTTATCCAATGGGAGGTGGATAACATGGCTAAGAGCATTTCGTCGCTAATGCGTGAATATTGCTGTATTCTCATCGATATTCACGCATTTCGCCGCTATCGCTGGATATTTTAGCACAATGGATAAAAACGTCGCTAATAGCATGTTTTCTCCACTAACATATCCAGCGATAGGCAGCGATAAAAAAATCTTTGCTATGCCTATTTAGCGATAAATATCGCTACTTGTTGGTAATATGCCCCTTGGAAAGTTCTACTAATGGTAGATGCGTGATACATAATTACCAGGTGAAGGCAAGAAGGAGTGCCGCGCCAACACAGGCACCCTTTCGTCATGGATTTTTTTATGCAGGAAGGAAAACCTTCCTGCACATAAACAATCCTCTGTGGCGTTTTCCTCTTTCTATGTGTGCTGCAGAATGCAGAACACGAAGAAAGAAGAAACATGAGGATAAAGAACATATTTCTCCTCATTGAGCCTCCCTTGGGAATGCGTAGCATTTTCACACATTCCCAGGTATGAAACTCATGGTGAATCTGGGAATGCGCCCGATACATGGGTGGATGCGAGGGAACACCGATGATCCACCCATAGAGCGCCTCCCTGGGCAGAGTAACACAAGGCAGCGACTTGCACTGCCTTGCATTACCCGAGATTTACCAAGCACCGCAGGGCACCACACAATATGGTCTTGCGTGACTTGGTAATGTTGCGATGTCCTCGTATTGTGCGTGACACAAGGACAATAAAACACTTTGATAAAACCGGACTGAGCACTGTGCACTGTATACATACTACCCTCTCGTGGCACTCCTCAGATAACCCTGCATTTGCACAAAAGCACTCACACTGGACTGTTCATTCTGCAATCATAATGTCCAGTCGCGGACTCACATTACACTCACATTGCACTACTTACACTACAGAGCACACAATGGATTCACACTACTGAGCACACCATACTCACGCTCTCATCACTCAATCCCTTCACTGTCACTATGAGCCTTCATTTGCAGCACAGCACTGGCCGTTGTATCCCTCCTCTACTTTAACGCAGTACGCTGGTCTCTAACTCACACCCTTTAAAGCGCACAACGGACACTGAGTCAGGCAGGTTCTTTCAATACAAAAACTGCCAATCTGATTCTTCTTTTATTATGAGATTGGAAGTTATTTTTAATCATGATTTAATAATCAATTAACAAGTTCATTTATGGAGAAATAAGAACTACTTAAAATGTTATTCAGGGAAAGCTACAGACTCAGATGGGGGTCCTACTAATATCTGCATAGCAAATCCTGATCTTTGGACCTCTTCATTAACTAATGTCTTTAGACTCATGTTTCAGTTCAGTTATCTTACCTATTTTTAAAAAGACAACAAAATGGACCCACAGAGTTACTGGCCCATATCTTTACTTGATTCCGCACACAAATTATTTGGCAAAGTTATTTTGGGAAAATTGGAAGAATGGCAGAAGATAATTTAATTTTATCAGATCTACAGTAGGGGTGTAGGAAGGGTGTCTGTTACCTTGAACTTTTAATCAGCAGATTAACAGGGGCCAAGAGTGGCTTCATTTTTTTGGACTTTATGGGCCTTAGCAGCACATTCAATTGTGTCAATCACACTAAACTGTGGCAGATTATGAGAATTTTAGGGGCAGATGAAGCGATCTTTTCCCTGCTCAGTTGCATTTATGAAAATGCTGCCTCCAGGGTCCGCTTCGGCCCAAATGGGAATGCACCAAACCGATTAAGGTAGAGACGGGAGTCAGACGAGGTTGTGTGGTGGCTCCTTTTACATTTACTCTCTGTATAAATGGTGTGGAGATGACATTACTAAAAGAAGGGTTAGATTTGCCAATATGAAGACATTCCGGTTTCTCTGCCCCTCCCCGCCCAGTCACTTGTGGCTTTCCCCAAGGTTCCTCTCTTTCCCCCCTACTTTTCAATCTTTATATCCATCCCCTCATCACCTCTCTTCTTGAGCTGGGGGTCTCTGTGTACAATTACGCAGATGACCTCCAGCTCGTTTTTGATCTTTCTTCTACCCCTGATTCTCTCCCCAAGTTTTGTTCCACCTTAGTTTTTATTACTGACTGGATGAGCGCTAACCACTTGAAGCTCAATCCAGACAAGACGGAACTTGTCCTTACTGGGGGCCCCTCGAACCCTTGGTCTCCTGCACATTGGCCCCTTTCTTTTGGTCCCCCCCACTTTGCCCGCTTCCTCTGTTCGCACCCTTGGTATTAAAGGCAGTCATGACTTATCCATGCATAGTCAGATCAGTCCCGTCGTGTCTTCCTGTTTTCTGTCCCTCCGTTTAATCCGGAAAATTTCACGGTTCTTTTCCACCGATGCACTCAAAACCATAGTCATGGCCCTTGTCACCTCCCGCCTTGACTATGGGAACGGCCTGTACGTGGGCATACCTGCCTACGAATCCCGCCGTCTACAGGCCATTCAAAACCAAGCTGCCCGCCTTATCCTTTCCCTTCCTAAATCTTCTCATATCACTTTCGGCTCTCAAGTCCCTTCATTGGCTTCCTGTCCGTTTCAGATCTTTCTTCAAATTGGCCTGTTTAGCCTTTCGGGCGCATTCCCGCTCTGCTCCCCTGTTCATCACTTCTCTCATCTCCTCCCATGCCCCTAGCCGCACTCTTCGTTCCTCCTCTCTTTCTCTTCTCCATATCCCTCGCTTCCGTAAATCCAGAATGGGGGGTACCCGGTTTTCAGTCCTGGCCCCCCAGTTCTGGAACAGTTTTCCTCTCTCCATCCGTTCCATCCCCATCTACACTCATTTCCGCAAAGCCCTCAAAACCTTCCTTTTCTCTCAGGCATTCCCTTCCTAGTCTCCCTTGGTCTCCTCTGTGAGTTCTGATCAGGTCCCCAGCGCCAGGAAGCCGCTTGGCCACAGTGCGCTCTATTAAATATTTTATTCATTCATTATTCATACTCTTCCACGCTCTCTCTTCTAATTACCCCCAAGTCTTCTCTGGGATTTCCTCTTCCAGGTCTGCCTCCCACTTAAGCCTGATAGGGGGAGTAAAATGTCTCGTTTTATGCGTTTGTATAAGCATGTTACCGCCTTGAATGTGCCTGCTGCCATAACTGCGTTTTGGCAGCCCAGTGACGTTTGTGGTTCGGTGAGGCCCCCTCCCCAGTGTTTCCGCATGGCGTCAGTAAGGGATGTATACAGAAGAAAGTCCCCCCCAGGCAAATCATAACAGGTTTGCAGGTCATCAAACAGTATCATGACCCCTTCCTCATATAGATTCCCTACGCAAGTCAACCCCTGGTCTGGCCAGGTCTTCAGTCTCTGACAATTACCTCTATGGGGCAAGGCTGGGCACATAAGTTACAGGATTTCAGGTGCATAAGGGCGTTTAATTTTAGCCCCCTTCGGATACCTGTTCCAGCCGGGCCATGCGTAGTTCCGTGGTGAGGGTTGCAGTACTAACAGGAAGCTGCAACACGATGGGGGATATTTGCTTTAGGGTCACAAAGTCTTCCTTCTGCCCCTATTCTCCTCGGATAGTGCTCGCCACCCATTGCGTGAGCCATTGAAATTGCGCCGCTAGGTAGTAGGCCTCGAAGTCAGGCACCGCAATCCCCTTTCTGCTCTGGATCTCATTAGGCCAGCTAGCACCACTCTGCGTCTGCCAATGCTCCATATAAACCCCGTAATCATCGAGCAGAGTTGGACGAAGTACCTCGTTGGGATCCAGAACGGCAGGGTTCCAAAGTAGTATAGTAGCCTCGGAAGAGTGCTCATTTTGCGCAGGGCCATGTGGCCAGCCATGGATATCAGCAGGTCCCGTTTGTGGTATATGTGCGTCCCCAGGTATGAGAGGCACCTATCTTCCAAGGTCAACCCCTCTGTTATCTGTGGTCCAATTCTGCCCCCTTTTGCAGGGAATAGGCAAGACGTTGCCCAATTCACTTTTAACTCTGCGACTCTGCTGAGGTCCTGCAGTAAATGTTTTGCTCCCGCAAGCACCTCGCCCGAGTCGACCAGAAACAATAGCAGGTCGTCAGCGTATAACGCAATGTGATGAGTCTGCCTGTGATCATTAAGTCCCTGGTAATCCCACCCAGCCTGGGCCCTCGCCTCTAAGGGCTCCACTGCCGGGGCAAATAGCAGAGGAGGGAGAGGACAACCATGCTGCTTCCCTCATCTCACCTGGCGGTGGAGTCAGAGTACAGGAGCGCCGTAAAACTCCCAAAATTGTCTCCCCAGCCTGAACGTCTGCATCACATGAAACAGGTAAGGCCATTCCAGGCTATTAAATGTCTTCTCTATGTCGATGGCGAAGATCGTCATTGTCTCCATACTGTTGGTTTCTGCTTCTAAGACCCGCAGGAATAGCCTGATGTTAAGCACTGTGTTTCTGGTGGGAATAAAACCGGACTGGTCCTTATGTATCAAGGTGGTCATGTGGGGGAGCAAACATGTAGTTAAAATCCTGTTGAGGATCTTGTAGTCCAAGTTGAGCATGGAGAGTGGGCGGTAGTCCTTCTTTACCATGACGGCTTCCCTGGCTTCAGCATTGGTATAATAATCGCTTCTCTAGTGGACACGGGTAGTTAGCCAGCCCGTTTAGCGTCATTATATAACTGCACCAATTTGGGGGCCAACAAATCAAGATATGCTAAGTAGAATTCGATTGGCAGGCTGTTAGACCTGGCACCATTGGCGTGGGTCTCCCGTCCATTTTTTGACTGTTACCTCATGTGTTTTTGCTGGTGTTAGATGCTTTGGGAATTGTGCCACTGCTGTCCAGTGCCACAGTGTAAGTGATCCCTATTGTAAATTAATGTATGAATTCTTGATTCCATGTCTGGCTGGATTGGGTTACCTGTCAGACCCTAGTACAGTGCACCGGGAGTGACCAGGGCTGGTAAACCAAATACTGCTGGTGGACTTGCAGCACTGGTTGTGCTACCCACAGAAGCAGCCTGTAAAAGTGTGTCTAAGGTCTGCCATTGCAGAGCCAGTGTGCAGTCTGGTACTGCCATGATGACTGAGCATGTGCACCCACTTGCCAGTCCCTAAACCTTCCCTTTTCTTCATATCAGACACCCCTATGGTAGGCCCAAGGGCAGGGTGCATTATAAGTATAAGGTAGGACATGCCCTGGTGTGTGTGGCATGCCCTAATAGTGAATTACAACCATTTTCGTTTTTCACTATTGCAAGGCTACCTGTTCTCCAAAGGCCAGAATGGGCAGTTAGATTATTATTTATTTACTTAACAATTTATAAAGCGCGCAAATACCCATGGCTGTCTCGGTGCTATGGACTGGACTGAAAGGATAGAGAAAAGGCTTCTATTGCTCAAAGAGCCAGGTTTTCACTTGTTTCCTAAATGATAACAGTGTTGGGCAGGTCTTAATCTGTAGAGGGAGCAGGTTCCAAAGTTTAGCCATTGCCACCACAAATCTTCTGTCGCCCCAGTTAACTTTGTTTGTTCTGAGAACGACTAGAAGATTTGCGGCTGCCGAGCGTAGAGCTCTACTGGGTACATGTGCTAGCAGGGTTTTTTTCAGATACTCAGGCCCTGTGCCATGGACTGCTTTATAGGCAATGCATAACGCCTTAAATTTAGTTCTGCTTTTTATGGGCAGCCAGTGGAGTTGATGCCTGACACTAGAAATGGGCTTGAACTTTGGGGTACCCGACAGTATCCTAGCGGCTGCGTTCCGTATCCGTTGCAACTTATTTAGCACATTTTCTTGTGCGTTAGGCAACAAGCCGTTACAATAATCAACTTTTGACATAACTTAAGCACTAATGAGAGTTTTTCCAGCACTCATCGGTAGATAGGGTAGCAGCTTTTTTATCTTCCTTAGAACGTAGAAAGGTGAGGAGGCCACTGCATTGACATGCTGTTTAAAAGTGAGGCTCTCATCAAACATAACACCTAGGTTTCTGGCCTTCGTGACCGGAGTGGGGAGTAATCCCAATTCCTCTGGCCACCATGTTGGAGACCATCCCTGAGTTAAGTTCCCAAAGACCATGACCTCAGTCTTATCAGAATTTAATTTAAGGCAATTGTTTGCCATCCACGGGCTAATGGCCAGCATGCCATCATGAAAGCCTGCCGCCACTGCCTCACCGTCTTTATGCACCACTAACACAAGGTGTGTGTCATCGGCGTAGGACATGAGACCCATTCCAAAAGTCTTAATTACTCGTGTTAAGTCTGTCACATAAACATTAAACAGGGTCGGGCTCAGCGACGATCCCTGCGGAACACCATAGGGGAGAGCAAAGACTGAGGAATTATAATCGCCCATGCTGACTGACTGAGTCAGTTCGGAAAGAAAGGAGGACAGAAGAGCCTTAGCTTTTCGTCTGACACCTAGGGCTGAGACACGGTTGAGCAAGGTGACATGATCAACCGTGTCAAAAGCCGCTGACAAATCCAGAAGTACCAGGACTGCGACACCTCCTCTATCTATCACCATTCTGATTTCATCAGATGCTTTAATAAAAGCAGTCTCTCCGTACCACGTCCTTTCCTAAACCCAAATTGAGTGTCATCTAACAATTTATTCTCTTCTATAAACTGCGTTAACTGGGTATTCATAATCTTCTCAAAGATCTTCGCTGGAAAGGGTAAGCGTGCGATTGGTCTGTAGTTTTTGGTTTCTCCTGGATCCAGATTGTTTTTCTTTAGCAACGGCTGAATAATGGCCTTTTTCCATATAGAAGGATAGGTGCCTGAGAAAAACATTGCGTTACAGATGCTCGTTAAATTAGTACCTATCAGATCCGGAATCGTTTTTAAAACTGACGGGGGAAATGGGTCAGATGGGGATCCTGATTTGACTGTTTTAATCAGGTCAGTGACCAATTCCAAAGACACTGGTTTAAATTCCATAAAACTGAAGGACTCTCTAATCATATTATTGTCATCTAGCTGGTTCACGTTCTCTCTAAAAGTAGTAAAATTTGAGTAGATTTGGCTCACTTTGTCTTGGAAAAAAGTGGCTAGTGAATCACAAAGTGACTGAGAGGCTACATTAGTGGTATTGACCATTGGCCCTGATAAAGTGGAGACTACTTGAAACAGTTCTTTAATAGAATCTTGTGCTGTTTCTATTGTTCTCGTGTAATAATTACTTTTTTATGTAATTAAGAGATGTTTATATTTTAACAAGGCTGCTTTATAGCGTATTTTCTCCAAGTCGTTGTATTCTTGACGCCAGTGTCTTTCCTGGTTCCTGCAATGTTGTTTCTCTAATCTAAGTGCCTCAGTGAACCATGGAGCTGAGGGAGTTCTCCTATTTCTGGAAACTGCCTTGTAGGAAACCAATTTGCTAAATACATTTTGAAGCCATTCTGTGTAATTAGTTGCGGCTAGTTCCGATCTAACATAGCCTCTGGTTAAGAGTCAACTAGATTTTGTCTAAAGAGGGTTTGATTGATACCAAGCCCTCGCCACTGTACCGCGCATCAACAAGACCACCATGGGAGGCAGATCCTTTTCTTACCTGGCTGCTAAAACATGGAACTCTCTTCCCGCTTACCTTCGCCTTACCCAGAACCACCTAGCATTCAGAAAACAACTTAAAACGTGGATATTTGACAAGTAATCCTCCTCCCCTTCCTAAGCGCCTTGAAACCCTCCGGGTATGTAGTGCGCTATACAAATTACTTGACTTGACTTGACTTGACTCCAAGCTCTGAATTGTTTCGAAGAAATGGAATTAGTCTGCCTAGAGACAGGCTGAAGTATCTTAATGTCAAATAGTACAGCACAGTGGTCCGACTATGTTAGAGGAAGAATCATTTTTATTGCAATGTGATCACTATTTGTGAACATGCCATCCAATGTGTGCCCGGCTACGTGAGTGGGCATTTCCACTTTCTGAGAGAAACCTAATGCCTCTAAATTAGAGATGAGAGCTGTTGAGTCTCTATCCAGGAGAGCTTCCAAGTGGAAGTTGAAATCCTCCAAAATTGCGAAATTGGATTCGGTAGCAACAGAGTCCAATAGATTACCTATTACTGAAGGGAAATTTCCCCTACGGCCTGGTGGGCGATATAATAGGATTCCTTTGAAAGACTGATGTTTAGAAAGTGATATATTAAAACTAAGTGCCTCACAGGCCTCAATAGTAATCACCTCTGTCCTGCTTAAAAACTCATCTCGAAGGATGATTGCCAGAACCCCTCCTTTCTTCAGAGTTCTATCACATCTATGCGTGGAATAACCCTCAGGTGTGGCAACACAGAAATCGGGGTCAGATGAAGAATCAGCCCATGTTTCCGTGATGAACAGTACGTCAAGATAATAATGATCCAGCATATCTGCGATCTCATATCTCATATTTATGTTTGGGAAGAGATCGTGCATTGATCAGAGCAGAATGAATCTTGTCCTTTTCCTTAATGGTTTTTGAATTTATAATATTATTTCTCTGATGAGCAGGATGTCTAGGCAATTTGTCATAGGCCTCTAACCTAAACCTACAGATTGGGCATGAATCTGTCTCTTTACTAAAGGAGATCTCCAAAATAAAATAAGGACAGACCTGCTTGTTGTTACTAACATTATTTTGGAAGGTCTTTAGCTGTTTACTCGAATATGATCTGATCTTCCCCTGTACCTCTGCTTGCTCTGAATGTCCTAGACCAAGGGTCGTACGGACGCAGAGGGGCTCGCCTTTGGCGCGCCCGCTGTGCGCGTCCGCTGCGCGACGGCTCCATATTGGTAGTAAATGGAGTAAGAGGTGGGAAGCCTGGCGAAGGAAAGGCCAAACACTAGAACGCCTACCTCTCTACTCTCTACTGCCGGAGAAATCTCTAGGAGATGCCTCCACTCCTCTCCTCCACTCAAACAGCTACAAGGAAGCTGTAGTGGACCAGGAGAAAGAGCCGGAGCAAAGTGCAAGTAGGTGACAGAGTACAATTTTAAAGTCGTAAGTTAAAAAACAATTAAAGCAAATTCCGAGGAATAGCAGCAATATGGGTATGATTTTATAGCAGCAATGTATAAATTCAGGATTCCTTACACAGGATTAAAATAAATAGCGTGATTACATTTTATAATCCTAACTGACTCAGGGAACATGGTAGAAATTCGATACCTGAACTCAGAATGATAAAATACATCTTGTAGTTGAACAATCTGTGTTTGAAAAGACCACTTTTAGAAAGTAGGTATTTTCTTGCCTAACTATCCAAGCCTGCCTCTGCTAGGCTGTGTATTCTTTGTTTGGAGTTTGAGTGACAGGGCTGGGGGATTCCAGGAGACAGAGTGAGTCAGCCCAGTGGTGAATAGAGAGATCTGTATCTAGATGGGAGGGAGGAGTTGCACCTGGGACCTGAATAGGGCTGTGCCTTCCCTCCACAATGCTGGCTCCACCTTCTGTGGTGTGTCTGATGTCTCTGCCCTACACTGTGAAAGGAGAGAAGGAGTCTTGTCAACAGAGTGCTCCAGGGCTGTGCTTTCCCTCCACAATGTTGGCTCCACCTCCTGTGGGGCGTCTGATGTTTCTGCCCTGCACTGTGAAAGGAAAGAAGGAGTCATGTAAACAGAGTGCCCCCGGACAGACCAGAACTGGTTTGGACTAGGCAAAGGCCTCTCTTCCTTCAGAGAACAAAGGATTTTGGGGTTTAACTATTGGACCCTGATCCCAAGAATTTAGATCACTTTTGTACAAACAGGAAGAACGCTTTGTGGAGGAGAGGAACCTGAAGAAACTGAAGCTGCTTGGGGGATTGGCCTGCAGTGGTTGCCTGACTGCCAAAGAAAGGAGAGAGGAACTTTGTGTGAACTTTCATCAACTTGTGTAAGGATCTCCAAGGGCTTGGAACAGAGCATGCCTCCTGCTAAAGTCTCAGGGACAACAGACTTCACCCACCAGCTCCTCAAGAGTTCTCCTGAAGTTGCGTTGGAGTTTTTGGGGACTTGCGTGTCGCAGGGAGTTGGAAGCACGACTCAAGATCGAGAAGCATTTTGCAGAACTGCCGCTTCACACCACGAAGCGCCACGCATCGCGGGAGGGGAGCATCGACATCGCAGCAGACGCAGCTGCATCACCAGGAAGTATGTCGCAGGAGTAGAGGATCGATGTCACATCAGACGCCGCCGCATCTCCGAGAAGCGTGTCGTAGGGCCTGTTGCGGCTCATTGCCGGAGAAGAGGATCGATGTCGCAGCAGATGCCGCCGCATCACCGGAAGAGTGTTGCATGGCCTGTCGCAGCTTGCATCGTTGTGGAAGCAACTCGCATCGCCAGGAGATATGATCGACGTCGCAGCAGACGCTGCCGCATCACTGGGTAGCGTGTCACAGGGCCTGTCGCGGCTCGCATCGTGTCAAGCATCTTGCATCGACGGGTGAGAGGATCGACGTCGCAGCAGACGCCGTTGCATCACTGGGAAGCATGTCGCATTAAGGAGAAAGTGGCATCTTTATTTCTTTGCACCAAATCTTCAACGCATCACCGTTCTTGAGTGACAGGGACTACCGCATCACCTTTCCTGTAACACTTTTGTTGCCTTGCGTGTTTCAACTAAAGGTACATTGACTCAAAGTGTTGCATCTTAAGATCTAAAGAGAACTAAGCTAATTCTACCATTTTAAATACAGTATTGTCGATTTTTTTTGTTTGGGGTCTTGTGATAAGCCTATATAAAGAATACTCATTTTTGATATAAAACCTGTGTGGTGTTCATCTGTAGTGTTGTCACTTGATTTACTGTATGTGTTCACAAATGCTTCACACACTGCCTCTGAGATAAGCCTGTCTGCTCATGCCAAGCTACCAATGGGGTGAGCAGGGGTTATTTTAAGAGTGTACCCCCTTACCCTGACTAGAGGCAAGGGTCCCTATTTGTCACAAGTACCTACCTGTGCCAACTATAGACCCCCAAATCTAACACAGGCCATCTGTGCCCCGTGTTTTATTCCGAGCCATGGCCTTAGCAGCCAACATCACTTTCCCAAGCTCAAAAGTAGCCGGTAGTTCGACTTCCAGTGTGAACTTGAGCAATTCCTCCTCCGTTGGATTCAACTTGTTCTGATAGAGGTCTGCGTAATAGGCTAAAAAGAGATCATTGATGTCCTGCTGCCTATACCTCAGTGCCCCATCCTGATCCCTGAATTCCAAAGTCACTGAGCCCCTGCTGGCAGGGTTTGCTAACTAAGCCAGAGGAGCCCCCCTATTATCTCTTTCCAAGTGAGCTCTAGCAATGTATTTTTTATAGTCAAAGCAACTGAGGCGTTCGACTTGCGCCGCCACTGCCTCCTGAGCCTCTAAGACCTTCCTCTCTTTGTCCGGCTGCTCGGGTCTGTCTTTTTCGAGCTTGCGCAGTCGTTGGTCATCCGTCTCTATGTCTCAGAGCAGTACCTTCCGGACCCCTGTCATTTCTGATATTCAGCATCCTCTAATGATTGCTTTGCAGGCATCCCATTCTACTAAGGAGGGCGTTGCAGTGTTTTCATTATCTTGAAAGTGGATAGTGATGGCAGTCTCCTTCGCCTAGTGGAACCTGGGATCTTCTAATGCCTCAGGCCGCAAGCGCCAGGTGGGGATCTTGGGGCACGCGTGGGACCAATTCAAGTCTATTAGTTCAGGGTTATGGTCAGACACCATCCTTCTGAGGTATATGCTACTACGAACCCCCTTGTGGACATCCGGGGAGCACAATATGGCATCTCTTCTAATATGCAGCTCATGCAAAGCTGAAAAAAAGGAGCAATCGCGAGCAACAGGGTGTTGTATCCTCCAGGAATCTACCAATCCCCATTTCTGTTGCCAGTTATAGCACGCTTCTGCAAGTTTGTGTGCGCGCGCTTTAAGGAGTGGTGGATGTGAACGATCAAGTATGATATCTAGTGTGCAATTAAAGTCGCCTCCCAGTAACACTGACCCCGTAAGGACAGCCGCCAGCTTCCAGGACAGATGGGCAAAAAAGGCTGGTTGGTCCACGTTAGGCACATATATACTGCCCCATATTAGGTCTCTGCCATCCAGTCTCCCCACTACTAGCTGACTTCTGGATCAATGATTTGTTTTGTGCACTGAAAGGGCACCCCTGCACGCACCCATAGGAGGACCCCAGTACCAAAGCATAGTAAGTGGTGTAATATGCCTGCCCCCACCATGTACACTGCAGTGCTGCTCCTTCTTTCGCTCAGAGGTGGGTCGCTTGGAGCAGTGCGATCTGTACTCCTCTGCGTACAAGATAGGAATGCATTTTATGCTATTGTTCCATTGAGTGCATCCCCCTCACATTCCAAGAAATACATTTTAATCCTAGTGGGGATCCCATTGTCATGAGAATGGTCAGTGCACATTAAAAAGACCCCCGTGACACACCTGACCCCCCTGAACATTACCCAAACTATCAAAAATCCCCAACTCTCCCACCCCAGGACAGGTACCGGACAACAAGTTCCCATCCAAACACTGCTTAAGCAGACAAACATCCAAAGATGGTAAGTGGGGCAATCAACCGACAGTCGTGGACCCACATTCCCCGTCCCACCGGAATTAACCATTTCTCCTCGAACCAGCTAGGGTGGCCTATATGACATCGTGAAATGTAATCAGATCAATGAGTTGATGCCTGAGCCCCGGTATACTCCCTGCTTCGGACAGCATTTTGTGCAACTTTTTGCAGCCTGTGCATCACTTGAGATCATCCACAGTCTGAGGCATGACCTTGGGCATTCTGTTTCCAAATTGTCAGAGTCACTGTTCACCGGTGACGTTTCTGATCTTCCTGTGTGCAGTCCACTCCCGCTCGATGTGGGGCTGGTATTTTGTTGACTATGGGTCGGCACAGCTTGCAGCGCTCTACTGCGTTCCAGGCAGAGTTCCCTAGGCGACGGGGCTTTAGAACCAGATCTTTGGCTACAAGGGCTCTGTTGTGGAGAGTTCGGAGTAGAGCCACGATGAGGCAATGGTCCCCGTGAGTCAAGCCATTCCCAGACTGCCCACTGCGTTACAAAGAAGTGGGGCCCGCTGGGTCTGCTACGCGAGCCATGCAGGAAACATCACTGCGTAAGGAATTTGTAGCTGACGTAGTTTCTTTCTTACAGTCAGAAAGACTGCTCCTACACGTTGTTCTTCTCTTGTAAAGTCCGGGTAGATCATGATGGCACTGTTGTCAATTTGCAATCCTTGTTTTTGGCGGGCCCTTTTCAAAATGTGATCCCGGTCTCGAAAATGCAGCAGTCACGCTACTATTGGTTGGGGCCCCCGGCTTTGGCGGTTTTGCTGGGACTCTGTGCACTCGTTCCAGCCCATAGGAGGGGGAAAGCCCTTCTGGGGCCACTGCAGGTCAGAGCCAGCCTTCCAAAAAGCTCACCATATTTGACCCCTGTGCGTTTTCCGGTACGCAATGATGCAAATGTTATTCCTGTGGGACCTGCCTTTACTGTCCTCGCCCCGTATTTCCAGCATTTTTATATTTGCTTCTAGGTCCATGAGCGAGCGTTGCATCCCTTGCACTTTGTCTGGGATGCCCCCATTTCTTTCTCATTAGCTGACACTCTTTCTTTAAGGTTACAATGGTTTAAGTCCGTACCAATTGCATCGATCTTTCATTCAAGCACTTCTCTGGAGGCCGTAATTTCCTGCATGATGTCGGCCAAGGTGGGCTTCCTGGGGGTTATGTCTTTCCCCGCCTTCAGGACTTCTTCTTCATCATCTGTATAGGCACCCAGGCCTTCTGCACTGAGGCCGCTGAACCCTTTCTTCTTCTGTGTCTGGCCCATCATTGTGGGGTTGCAGTTTCTGTCACCCTGTTAGCAGCCGAGGTCCTCTTCAGACCTAAGGTCCGCTTAGTCGATGCGCAGTCAGGTTCTGGTAGTTGGCGGCTAGGCCTCAGTGAGCCAGTGGTAAGGCATGGCTAGCAAGTTCTACTGGAGTGTGCCTTTAGTTTTTGAAGTCTATGCCTGTTGTCAGTAGTGGGGTGCAGGAGAGCCTGCCAGAAGAGCATGGACCCCACCTTGAGCGTCACCAGCTCCACCAGGGTCCTCCGGCACTCATCACTTCTCTGGATCATGCGGAAGGTGCAGCGCTCCTCTCCACCAGACCGCACCGCTGCTGACGCTGTAAATCTAGAGGCCTCACGGCAGCAATCACTGCCCAGTAGACAGTGGGCTATACTAGTGCCTCCAGGCTCTTCCTGCATCAGCTCGTCCCTGTCGCTCTCTCCAGTCCCTTCCGGTCTGCATATGCAAAGGGCAGGTAAATCTTCACACACAGCCCAGAACCCGCTCAAACACACCCAACTTCCCACCTGTAGCTGCAGTGCTCCAGGCCTCTCGATGGGAGTTTCTTCGCTATGTGCCCACGGTCAGATGCTCCGGCGGTGGCTGTCCAGGGAGTTATGGGGTGCCTGCTTCTGTCAGGGTTCCCCCGCAGGGCTGCAATGTTAAATAGGTGCGCAGCAAGGAACACGGCTGCCGCCGATAGGAACCAGCGGTTGGCTGATGGGCTGCCCTAATAGGATTGGGGCCGCTCTTATTCGGGCGCTCGTCTTCTTACCCAGCCAGGTTTCAGCTGGCCTCAGGTATATCGTAGTCACAGTGGCCCGTTTGATCCCCCCACTACTCCCAATACGCCAGACTCTGGCTGGTGGTTAGGTGTGCTCAGTTGCTGCAGGTTGTCTGGCAGCCGCTGCTTTCTTTGTAGGGCGGTCGGGACATGGGTTACACCCTGCCTCTGCTCCCACAAGCCCAGATGTCACCACTCGCCTGCTTGTTCTTCCTGGCGACCTCGGTTGCGACCTTCTCTCTCAGTGCTCTAGACCCTGTCAGCGAAGGAGGTACACTGTGCCACCTTTGGCCTCTGCCTCCTCGCTAGTGCGATCAGGGTGCTGGTGCCATGTTATCCCTGCATCCCTGTTACAATGTTAAATGTACATTGTAAAATAAGTTAATCCAATAATAGTAGGTATTCTTAAGTTAGTTTATTAAACATCGTTGGTAGTAAGGAAGGCCCCACCGGGAGCAGCATCCAGCTGCTCAACCCCACTCACTCAAACTGACCCACACATTCAAACTATGCATACACGAACATTCTAATGACATCACACACACAGGCTGAGCAGCAGAGAAGGAGAAGAACAGAATATAACACATCTCCCTCTTTTAAAACAAAAGAAAGCAAGAGAAAATAAATACAGTATGCCCTGACGATGACAAGGTCAGGATTTCAAATAAGCAGTCAACACAAATAAATGAATGACTACAAATAAAAATCATGAAATAGCAATATAGCATAAAATAGGAATTCTTGCAAAAACATGAAAAGAGGCATAATATCACCAAGCATAAAACCAATGCCAAAGAGAACACATAACATTTCAATCTGACAAATAGACCTCACATAACCACCATCCCCCATCACAAACCAAAACCCTAAATATCACAAATCATGCCAGTTGGCCAGACTGTTATGAAAAGTAATAAACAGGGAACCAAACAAAATAAAATTGCGCCCCAAAGAATAACAAAGATAGGACGCTGCAGTTCTAAGCTAAGCAACACACCGCACAACACAGTCTACAATAGAACAATTCCAGGGTAGAACAAACGGGATGGCGTATATGACTCCCAAAAACACACAGGTAATGACTTTTCAAATACAAACTAAGGCAAAACATACTTCAAAAGTGTACATGACACCCAGCACACGGGGTGAATGACTCCCCAGTGGCTCTCTCTATAACTGAACACCTCTAACTGAATAGAGCACTTACGTGGTTCAAGAATATAAATCATGTATGAAACTGAGAACTGTACAGAACTGAGAACTGTACAGCCCCATATAATTCAAGCTGAAACAAATGGAGCGCCTCAAACAATGAGCACCTATGTGGCTCCGCAAAAGATACATACTAAAAATCCAAACTGGAGAAACTAATCTTCAGAAAATTCACACTAGAATTGAACACCTCAAAACATTTGAGCACCTAAAGTGGTTCAGTACAATAAAAGATAAATGTAGTCCCTGCACGACTCTTCACAGTTAAAATGTGAACTCCTCTATAGGAATAGAGCACTAAGAAAAAGTGGTTCATCAAAAACATACATCATAAATAAAAACATACATCATAAATAAATCTCATCACCTACCAAAAGTAGTTCCAAAACATATAACGGTATCACACGCTCCTACTAGTAATCACTAGAAATAAATTAAATTGAGCATCCCAACACAAATTGCGCACTTATATAGCTCAACCAATTAAAGCAAATACAACTAGAAATGAACAACTCAAATAAATTGAGCACATATGTGGTTCACTACAAGCACATATGTGGTTCACAAAAATAAAATTAAAATCTTGCAATTCCACACTCATCACAGGGTACACGACTTCCATGACCACCCAAAACGCACACCAAAATTAAACCTGGTACAGATTATATGACATCCATGACAAAAATTAGCAGCATATAACTATAAGCAACAAGTCTGAAAGCAACAGAATACATTAAAAATAATAAAAGTAGACACCATTGTCACGATTATGCTGTAAGACCTGAGCTTGGCAAAATAATAAATTAAAATAATTAATGTAGTCACCGTTGACTCCGCAAAATTCACACTTGGCAATACAACTAATTAAAATAATTTAAAAAGTCACCATCAATTACGCGCAGCTCCAGCTCTTCAAAATCGTTGTTAAGAAATTGACTCAAAGAAATCACTGTCAATTCCGTTCATTTTAACCAGTTGTAGCAGCGTTGTTATGAATTGAGACGTCAGAATAGCTTCCACACAAGTAAGGAAAACGTAATCAAGCTGCGTGCGAGCATTCATTGGTTACGTTCACTGGTTCTCCTGAAATGACTGCGTGATGAATCTCCATCTTAGATCAGCACTCACTGTTGCCGGAATGTGGAACCTCTGAAAAATGCAATAGAGCAGAAAATTCTTTGAACTGACAAGCTGGTGCTCGATGAATCAACTGCAGTACGTCACAGGTACGTTTTTCAAAAGTACACGCCTTCAGGAAAGTTCGTTACATGTCATATTACATAGCTGTAGCTGGGTAAAACGTGGGTACACACAATCAAAAACCCACTTCACAACTTCAAACTTGATGTGTGGCTAAGTCAAACAGTTGCATCGATGACAGTCGCATGCAACATACTTAAAGTGGTCACAGCTTAATAACTTCACAACAGAGCTCCGATTGCTGTAAATCCTCAGTATGACATTTGACAGCACTTAACTCCGGGGCTCGATGTTAACCCCCGATTACCGCAATTTACATTTACAACCTCTCCAACTTGTTTAAAGTTGCCGCCTCACAGAAACTGCTGAAAAGTTAATACTCCAATTTAACATCGGGGCCCGATCTTTGCCCCCGACAACATCACTAGTCACTTTAAACTGGGACCCGATCACAACATAGCACAAAAGGCAATAATAGTTTCCACTGCTTAACGCTGACGCTCAGTCTTAACTTTAAAATTCCGACAGCCTCGATAATAAATCTGCTATTTTAAAACTCAATAGGCCACACAAAGTCCTTTTTTTTTTTTTTTTTTAATTTATTTTGAAAGTTCATGACAATATAATGCACCCTTGTACATAGGATTGAATATTAATACCTACTTATAAATATAAACACGAGGAAAATGAATACACAAAATAAATGCACATAATGAGAGTAAAGGACTCAACAATCATAGGATGTGGTAAAAGACAAATACAATAAATACAATAGTAAAGGCTACGTTAAAACAGCTGCCGACCCCCACTTTTTAGCCGCCTCCATGATGCCACTGGCGCCCATATTCTTAATCCCATTTCCCTGGATTTCGCGCCCTTTAAAGCGTATAATTCGGACTCGATGTTGTGAATCCCGAGCATCCTACACATCCACATTTGGAAGGTTGGGGCCTCAGCATCCTTCCATGCAGCAGCGATTAAGATTCTAAGAACAGCTGTTGATAAAAAGACAAGTGCCTCGACTTCTGTACTTAGGCCCAGTTTAGCATCACATCCAATTATTAAAAGTGTAGGGGATAGGTCTATTTTGACAGCTAGCAGCCCCTCTAGGAACTTTTCGATTTCATTTTTGATAATCCCTAGTTTCCCACAGCTACAAAACATGTGTAGAACGTCAGCCGGCCCATTCCCACATCTAGGACAGTTATTATCCACCCTTTTTCCCCATTCATACAGTTTAGCAGGGGTGTAGTATAAGTTGAAGAGAGTCTTAAAATGCTGTGCTCTTAAATTTGAAGAGCGTAGGAACCTTTTATCCATTAGGATAGCTTTATCCAGATCAATGTCAGGGTCTCCCAACTTTGCGGCCCACGCCGCCTCTGTCTTTAGCATATCATCGGGCAGCGTTTCCAAGAATAGCCCGTAAATTGATCTAATTCTACAGCCACCTCCCTTCATGTAGTCTAATATTGTACAGTCTTTTGATATATCTATCCTCGGTCTTTTTGATTTAATTGTGTTGGCTAACTGTATATATTTGAACTCTTGAGATCCTTGGAGTAAATATCGAGATTTCAGAAGTTCAAGGGGCCTCAAAACATCCTTTATCATCACTTGACCTAATGTCGTAATTCCCTGAATTTCCCAGTGTCTCCATGGGCCATCTCTGCTTAGATGCGGGAATAGTCCTGAGTTCCAGAGTATAGTATGTTTATTATACTTAGGGATGTTCTGGTTCTTCTGAACAGAGGACCATAACCCCCAGACGTCTTCCAAAGTTTTGTAGCCTGTTGCCTTGTAAAATCGTTTGTCATATTTCCTTAGTAATACCCCGTATGCTTCGCTCCCTAAAGCCAGCTGATAAATAGATGGAATATCGCCCTGACTATGCGGCATAATACCAGGAAAAAAGAGTATAGCCATTTCTGTCAAAAGACAGGACCAATTATAAAACTTAAGATTAGGAATTCCTAACCCACCCTTTTCTTGAGGGAGAGACATATATTTAATTGATCTCCTCACCTTGCCATATTGCCACACAAAGTTCATGAAGATTGCCTCTATTTCCTTGATCAATATGTCATCTACTTTAAAAGGGATAGACCTAAATTTATATAGAATCTTTGGGAACATTGTCATTTTAATGACATTGGCCCTGCCTATAATTGACAAATGGAGGGTATCGATTCTTTTTAGATCCTGTTTCATCTTTTCAAGTAGGGGCAGAAAATTGTCTTTGATGATTTCCCTTGGCTGAGCATTAATTATTATTCCCAAATATACCACTGAATCTACATATCTGTCGTCTAGTTTAACAATATTTCTTGAGCATAGTACCTGAGTTTTTGCCACATTTAGCCGATACCCCGATAACTTCCCAAAGTCAGAAGTAATACTGACTATTGTGCTCATTGCGCTGTCTGGATCAGTGGTAGTTATGGCTAGATCATCAGCATACGCAAGGATTTTGGTATGAAATCCATTCGTGACAACCGGCTTTATATTGACGTTATTCTTTATAAGTGTAATTAGGGGGTCTATGTATAGTGCGAAAAGGATGGGTGAACACGGACACCCTTGTCTCGTGCCTCGCGTGATATGAATCTGCCTAGAACTTTCACCCATAAGTTGGACACTGGCTGTTGGATTATAATACATGGCTTTAATTGCCTGCAAAAATCTAGGACCAAAACCTCTATCCTCCATCACTTTCCACAGAAAGCTCCATTTGACGCGGTCGAACGCTTTTTCTGCATCGAGGAGGATCATCGCAACCCCCCCCCGCCAGCCGCATTGATATCGAACAGGGTTATGGCCCTTCTAATGTGATCAGTAGTACCCCTTCCAGGGACGAAACCATGCTGCCAGGGCGAGACGAGAGTCGCGATGATCCTCCCCAGCCGTGTAGCTATTATCTTTGCATATAGTTTGTTGTCGCTATTTATTAATGATATGGGTCTATAAGATCCCGGGCTTTCCTTGGGTTTACCTTTCTTGTGAAATACAACTATATTGGTTGTGGTCCAAGATTCTGGAATAACTCCAGTATTTATAACTCCATTAAATAGATCTAACAGAAGAGGTGCAGTTTCTTCCTTCAAGTGTTTATAGACCTCCAGGGGTATGGCATCAGGCCCTGCTGCCTTGCCTGCTGATAGATCTTTTAGTGCCTGGGAGAGCTCCTCCATAGTAATATTCTGCTCCAGAGTTTCTATCTCACTAGGTGTTAATTTAGTGCCTGTATCCGGCCAGTTCGAACTCGAGTCGACTATATCCGTTTCTTCTTTGTAAAGATCCTGATAAAACCTCCTAAAGACTTCAAGAATTTCAGTTGGTTTATTATAAATCTGATCACCTTCTTTAATTTCAGAAATAGTATTTTTTGATGTGGCTTGCCTTATCCTTAATGCTAAAGCCCTGCCAGCGTTCTCCCCTGTTTCATACATACTGGCTCTTCGGTTCTGATATTCTGCTGCGGCTTTTTTTGCCAAATGCCGGTGGATATCTGCCTTTATACTATTCAGCTTTTCTAAACTCTGGTTTCCCTGATTCCCCTGGCTGACATCTCTCCTGTGTTGTTCCTCTGCCTCCGCCAGTTTAACCAAAAGACGTTCTCTGTCTTCCCTAGCTTCTTTCCACATCCTACCCGAAAAGCTGATTGTCTCTCCCCTCAGGGCGGCTTTAAAACTATCCCAGACCATAACCCGGGAAGCACTATATCTATTCGCATCAAAGAACGACTGTGACCAGTTCTTAATATATGCTAGATAGTTACTATCCAATAAAAGCTTTCTGTCAAAAGTCCAGGGTCTACTCTTCTCCCTTTGTATATTCATGGTCATAGTAAGGATGAGGGGATTATGATCCGAAATTATCATAGGTAGCATTTCGATTTTAACATTAGGAAGACACGTTGCTGATATTAAAAAATAGTCCAATTTTGTGTGTTTGTTAAATGGATGTGAAAAGTATGTGAACCCAGGCTCGTCTTTCCTCAGGCTGCCCCAAACATCCCTCAACCCATAAGATTGAATTATAGAAGATACGGCCCTAAATACTCGGGGTTTACGACCGATATATGGGATATCCCCTGAAAAATCTGCTGAGATATTAAGGTCTCCGCACATAACTATAGGTGAGGCCAGTTAATAAGCTCCCTCTCAATATGGTTCATCACCCCTGGATCATCCATATTAGAGCCGTATACTGTGCATAGCGTTATACCTAACTTTAATTCACATATTGCCCATCTTCCCAGTGCATCAGCTTTTGAGTGTTTTACTCCTCCCAGACCTACCCGACCCATAATGGCCACCCCCTTTACCGTTGATGTCTGTGAGGAACAGGATAGAACTTCATACCCCCTTAGATTTAGCCATTGTTTCTTTTTCCATGGTAAGTGGGTCTCTTGTAAACTCAGATATGTAGAGTTTCTAGAATCTACATATCTGATTGAGTTCGATCCAAAAACTCCTCCAAATTGAATGAGTGAGGATTTCGAAAGAGTAACACACAGGTATGCTTTACGATTTTCTCCTTAGAAGCTACCTAGATGGTGACTTTAGGTCACCATGTTGTAAGAGCCGCGTGTATAGCCACATGTATTTCAAATGCCTTAACAAATGTACCTACTAGAACCCCTCTGTGATGATTAGAAAAAAAAAATTAAGTGTGTATCACAAATGGGCCCAACAAACTGCAACAAATTATGTCTAGATAGGAATAGTGAAAAAATGCAAATTTTCAAGAACATTGGGATGCATCTAATTGTGATGTTCTTTTATAGAATTGTTTGTCCTGAAGAAGGTGGTATCGCTTACTCACCGAAACGCTGCGTCGACAACTACAACAACTGTGATTTCTTGACTAATTGTTTTAATCAAATTGTGATTTTTTTATTGGTTTTTATATTATATGTGCTTTTGGGTACTACTATTATTACGTTGTATAACAAATTGTTTTAATTGATTTGTAATAAATTGTATATTTTTATAACAAACACACTGCTTAGGGTTCTTGTTTTGTTTATCATTTGTTTTTTAACTGATCATCATGGTACATATCTTGAGTTAAATCTGGCATTTTGAGGTATATGGGTAATACACCAAGAGTTCTTATTAGTTGAGTTGTCTTGGGACTTTCCTTGTTCCTTCAATTTGTGTCATTGAGACTTCAGAACAGGAGGCAAGCTCAGCTTCAAGCCCTTGGAGGTCTTCCTCAAAATAGTTAAAGTACACACAAAGTTCCTTTTCTCCTTTCTTTGGCAATAAGTAACCACTGCAGGCCAACCCCAAGCAGCAAACAGCACAGGGGCAGTCTCTTCCTTCAGCTTCCTTGGTTTCTCTCCTTGGCAAAGGTTTGTCTTGATTCTCCGAAGTGATCTAAAGTCCTGGGGTCTGGGCCCCCAATATTTATACCACTAAATCCTTTGTTCTCTGAAGGCAGAGAGTGTCTGTACCCAGTCAAAACCATTTCTGTCCTCACTGGTGCCATTTCCTGGCAGGAGGTGAAGACAGCATTGTTGAAATTATTACCCGTCTACCTCCCCTATTCCTTCCCTCACTCCCCTAATCGTCTCTCCCCTTGCCTATTTTTTTTATTTCCCTTTTTTATGCCATGCTTTTGTACTCATGTAATTCCTGTAACTACGCTCCAGTAACTGATGTAACTTTGTAACCATGTTCTGAAACAATTTTTCTTCCTCATGTAAAGCGCTCTGACCTCCGGGTCTAGCCAGCGCTATATGAAACTCAATAAACAAAGCAGACCATGTCAGGATGTAGTCCAGTGCGCCTACCTAATAATTAGGCAGAGACTACATTTCCCAGGAACCTTTGTGGGTGGGCCGGATATAACGCGGCTACGGCAGAGAGACGTTGTACGTGATTCTGATTCTGTTCTAGCGAGAGCGGCTGGCTCTCAAACCGGAGGGTTCCCGTTGCTGAACCTTTGTTGGTGATCGGCGTCTGAATTCAAGGCGTGCGGTCATGGTCCAGGTACAATGTTCATCGGAAGTGCATAGAGTGGTTACTCTCGAGTGCTGCGGATGTTATGATTTGAGTTGATCCACTCTACGAGTGATCTCTGTTTGGATTTTGTTCCGTTGGGAGGTCTGGGTCGTTTTCGGTTCAAGTGGCGGAATGGAAAGGGGGGTCCTCCTCCGCATTGCCGTCACGAAGAAGTGACTAATGGGCTTACCTTCTAGTGGATTATAAATATCAAAGCGGGCGGCTGTGGTGGCTACTACGCCCCACCGTGTTTGATTTTGTACTTTTGGGTTTGGATTCAATCTTGGTGGCAACTGCGGTGGATGACGTAATCCTTTACGCATATCCAATAACCACGACGGTGATTGTGAATACGTTCAGTATTCTTGTTTTCTTTTCACGAGACATTTTACCAGAGGGTTACATGATACTGTCAAGAATGGATTGACACCAATGGAATGTTTGTGCTGAAGTTCTTTCGAGTCCTTGGGTTATGTAAACATAGGGGCATCACATACAGTGCCCATGATACTCTTGAATGCTTTGACTACAATTGTGGTTCTTGTGTGGTTTAGGGGAGAAAAGCGCATTGAGAAAATACTGCTTCAGGCATACAGAGGCCTTGAGACAGCACAGGTGAATTACTGTCCTTATAGCAAGAATTGAATGAGAGTAGGTTTTCATGTATGTGTACTTAATCTACGGTGTGTTCTTTTTTACAGCTTCTTCTCCCAGCGGTCCCTTTCCTTCCTTTTCCGGGTTTTTCCCTTTGGGGTTTTTTCCCTCACCGTATCACTTGAACACCCTGTTTATATTGATCGGGGTGTTTGGGAGGTCCGGAGGTGGAGCATAGTGCAGCAGGAGTTAGCCTCGTCAAAGGCTGAGACTGCTGCTCTTAAGGACAAGGTGGAACAGCTGTCTAGGAACCCTTTTAACGCCTCCACTACTGAATCTCCCATACAGGTCACAGTGCCTCTACCCATCCCGTTGGCCAATCCCGAACGATTTTCAGGTGATCCTCGTAAAGTCCAGGCCTTCCTGACACAGATATTGTTGCACTTTTCGTGCAAGCCAGCCTCGTTCCCGACCAATCACTCTAGGGTGGCTTTCGCCATATCCTATTTGGTGGGGGACGCCGCCAATTGGGCTGTACCTTTAGTAAAAAACAATGATGCCATACTGTCAGACTGGTCTTCTTTCAGGACAGAATTCGAAAAGGTCTTCGATCGCAGGGCAACAACCTTTAGTGCGGACAAGGAACTCTTAGAGTTGAGGCAAGGGAAAGGTGAACTGATTACTTATTTGACCACGTTTAACCGATTGGTGGCTGAGGCTGAATGGCCTGAAGAGAAAAGAATGTCCCTTTTCTATCAGGGGTTGAAGGAGGATCTCAAGGATGTGGTGGCTCAAATTGATCCTCAGCCAACGACGTGTGTAGACATGATCAATCTAGCATTAAGACTAGACAGTCGTATGACAGATAGAGGGGGAAATAGGAGAAAATGGGAAAAAGGTACATTTGATTTCGATCGTTCATCTCGTAAGGTTCCAGGAGGGCAGGAAAGTAGCCCCGAACCCATGGAGATCGGAGCACTCAGAGCTCCATTATCCAGAGAGGAGAGGGAAGTTAGAAGAACACAAGGTTTGTGTATGTACTGTGGGAAGAAGGGGCATTACGTCAGAGAATGCCCCTCAAAACCCAAAACATCCAGTACGGGAAATAGATACAAAAGAGTGACGGTGTCCTCCACGGTGCCGGATACCGGACCGCTGGAGACCCATATACAAGGGGTAGAAGGAGGACAGGAATGGAAACTCACTTCTCTATCCACTACAGGGATAGGAGAAACAGAGTCACATCTTGTAATAGGAATGACACTCGAATGTGAGCAGGAGTTCCATCAGGTCATGGTTATGGTAGACTCGGGGGCAACCGGCAATTCTATAGATGACGGTCTGGTGTCTCGCCTTGACCTACACCGTATTCCGAGAAAAACCCCTGAAGAAGTTCTAGCGGTAGACGGTCAGCCTTTGAAGTCAGGACACATCACAGAGAGGACTAGCGATGAAGGACTATCCGTTACTATGCAGGGGAAAACGCACTCCGAGGTTTTGTCCCTAAACATAATCGAAGCTCCTCAGTATTAGGTGATATTAGGCATGCCCTGGTTATGCCATCATAACCCTGTTGTGGACTGGAAATCCAAAACATTTCAGTTCTTGCCTGAAACATGTCAGGATCATATGGTGACATGTCCCTCTGCTCATGTGCTGTTCTCGCCACCCCTTATCTGGCTGCTACGGCAGTGGAAACGAATGTTCAACTCCTTGATGAACACGTTCTCTACAGAGATGTATTCTGTGAAATTAAAGATGAAACGTTACCTCCTCATAGCGAGTACGACTGCCGTATCGATTTGGTGGATGGTGCCACGATCCCTACGTGTAGGGTGTATGCTTTGTCTGTGTAAGAAACTACACATTTAAAAGAGTACATAGACCTTTACCTACGCCTGGGGTTCATCAGACCTTCCCGCTCTCCTGCTGCCTCTCCTTTATTTTTCATTGCTAAAGCCAACGGGGATCTCAGGGCTTGTGTGGACTATCGCATCTTGAATAAGAACATCATACGCAACCGGTACCCTCTCCCCCTCATTTCCGTTTTACTCGACCAGGTGAATGAAGCAAGAATATATACTCGTTTGGACTTACGGGGGGCTTATCACCTGGTCAGAGTGCGCGAGGGGGATGAATGGAAGACGGCGTTCAAGACGCGATATGGTCTCTATGAGTATTTGGTGATGCCCTTTGGGCTTTGTAATGCCCCGGCGGCTTTCCAATTTTTTATCAACGACGTGTTGAAGGACTATGTGGACCGCTTTGTGGTAGTATACATAGATGACATCCTGATATACTCGCAGGATGTAGCTGGTCAAACGGCACAAGTGTGCAAGGTTTTGGAGAAATTGCGGGAACATCGATTATACTTTAAATTGAGCAAGTGTGAGTTTGGTGTTCACAAGGTGGAGTTCCTGGGGGTGGTCCTCAGCCCGAAGGGATTGCAGATATCAGAAAGGAAGGTGCAGGTGGTACAGGACTGGCCAGCCCCAAACAACGTGCGGGAAGTGCAGAGCTTTTTGGGGTTCGCCAATTAATATCGTCGTTTCATCGCGCAATTCTCTCAAAAGGCGGTCCCCATTACTAGGTTGTTGAGAAAAGGGGTACCGTTTATATGGTCCAGAGAGGCAGATGAGCCATTCAACACACTAAAGAAGGCGTTCATCACGGCGCCAGTGTTGGCTCATCCCGTAGTGGAAAATCCTGTTGTGGTGGAAGCCGACGCTTCAGATGAAGCTATAGAGGCTGTGTTATCTCAAAGAAATCCACGCACAGGGCAGCTACATCCTGTAGTCTACCTCTCAGGAAAACTGAGCCCTGCTGAGGCAAACTATACAATAGCTGAGAAGGAACTCCTGGCACTAAAAAGAGCTTTTCAAGAGTGGAGGCAGTATCTATGGGGGGCTTGTCATGCAGTGACAGTATACACAGATCACCGTAACCTCCAGTATATGGATTCAGGTAGACATTTAACGCAGAGACAGATGCGATGGATGCTCTTCTTCGCGGAGTACAATTTTGTGGTAACCTTCCGACCTGGTATCGACAACAGAAAGGCTGACTCCTTATCCAGACAGGTGATGCCAGCTGTGCTTACGGAGGTGGTTCCTCAAGCCATTATTCCAGCAGCAAAGGTGTTGTGTGTGGTACGTGCTGAGAGATTCCTGGAAGAGGTGAAGGACTCTAGGTCATTGGTGGCTTGGAAGTAATGGGCTGCTTGTAAACCCGGACGGGTTGTACGACAAGTGCTGCCTTTCCAGGGAGAACGATTGTACTCGCCAATGATTGAGTTACAAAGAAAGGCTTTTGCATGGTGTCACGTAGCGCCTTTGGCGGGTCACCCAGGTATAACCAAGACAGTGAGTTTGCTCCGTAGGCATTTCTGGTGGGATTCCTTGGCAAAGGATGCTACTCAATGGGTGAAGGGGTGTGAGGAGTGTGCCAGAGCGAAGGGGGAGAACACGAAAATGAAAGGCCAATTGATGCCCATGCCCACATAAGTCTAGACTTCATAACAGGTCTACCCCTTGATCAGGGGTGTACGGCTATCCTGGTAGTAGTGGACAATCTTACTAAGATGGGTCACTTTATCCTGTGTAAAAACCTCCCCACTGCAAGCCAAACTGCCCAGTTAATGGCTTCCAATGTTATAAGGCTACACGGCATTCCTCAGGTAATCGTGTCTGATCGGGGACCTCAGTTTATTGCTAGTTTCTGGAGGATGTGGCTTTGGGTATTGAGTCAGCCCTTTCAACTAGTTTCCATCCGCAAACCGATGGTCAGACTGAAAGGTTAAATCAGACATTGAAAAAATATCTAAGATGCTGTTCCAAGGAAGCACATGAATCAGGGGTTGAGTTGTTATGGATGGCTGAACTGGCCTATAACAATGCATGGCATAGCTCTACGGGCATGTCACCTTTCAAAGCCAATTACGGGTACAATGCCAATACGTTGCCCGTCAATATCCCCATTGTTCTACGAAATCAGCCCACAGTGATGGAAAAGGTCCTTGCATTAAGGAAGGTGCATAAGGGATTGCAAAAGCATCTGTTGAGGGCTAAGGAAGTCTACAAACATTGGGAGGATAAACACAGAAATCCTGGTCCTCAATACAAGGTGGGGGACAAGGTATGGCTGTGCACTAAGTACATACGATTCAAGCTGAGGAGTGTTTTTCACCCGCGGTTTAATTGGTCTCTATCCAATTGTGAGACAGATCAACCCTGTTGCGTACAAACTCAAGTTGCCTGGTTCTTTAAGAATCCACCCTGTGTTCCACGTACATCTGCTGAAGCGGGCTCTCACGTCCAGAAGGAGTGCGCCAACGGGGGGGTTGAATATGAAGTGGAAACCATTTGTGACTCCAAAATGCGCAGGGGTGTGCTCTGGTATCTGGTTTCCTGGAGGGGTTATTCAGCGGAGGACGATTCTTGGGAGCCTTGGGATAACGTGCACGCTCAGAGGGCTGTCCGTTTGTTCCACCTGAGGTATCTTGCCAAACCAGGTCCTAGGAGGCGCTTGGGAGGAGGGCGTACTGTCAGGATGTAGTCCAGTGTGCCTACCTAGTAATTAGGCAGAGACTACATTTCCCAGGAACCTTTGTGGGTTGGCCGGTTATAACGCGGCTACGCCAGAGAGACGTTGTACGTGATTCAGATACTGTTCTAGCGAGAGCGGTTGGCTCTCAAACCAGAGGGTTCCGGTTGCTGAACCTTTGTTGGTGATCGCCGTCTGAATTCAAGGCATGCGGTCACGGTCCAGGTACAATGTTCATTGGCAGTGCATAGACTGGTTACTCTCGAGTGCTGCGGATGTTATGATTGGAGTTGATCCACTCTACGAGTGATCTCTGTTTGGATTTTGTTCCGTTGGGAGATCTGGGTTCTTTTCGGTTCAAATGGCGGAATGGAAAGGGGGTCCTCCTCCGCATTGCCGTCATGAAGAAGTGACTAATGGGCTTACCTTCTAGTGGATTATAAATATCAAAGCGTGCGGCTGTGGTGGCCACTACGCCCCGCCGTGTTTGATTTTATACTTTTGGGTTTGGATTCAATCTTGGTGGCAACTGCGGTGGATGACGTAATCCTTTCCGCATATCCATTAACCACGACGGTGATTGTGATTACGGGCCCGATTCACAGAATGAACTTAAGACTCAATCCTAAACTTACCACTATTTTGGCATTCACAGAATGCACTTACTACTTTTGGCATTCACAGAATAAACTTACTACTTTTGGTATTCACAGAAGTTAGGATTTTGTCTTAAGTTTGTCTTAAGACAGGCTTAAGACAGACTTAAGACAGACTTAAGATAAAATCCTAACTTCTGTGAATACCAAAAGTAGTAAGTTCATTCTGTGAATGCCAAAAGTAGTAAGTGCATTCTGTGAATACCAAAATAGTAGTAAGTTTTGGATTGAGTTTTAAGTTCATTCTGTGAATCGGGCCCTACGTTCAGTATTCTTGTTTTCTTTTCACAAGACATTTTACCAGAGGGTTACATGATACTGTCAAGAATAGATTGACACCAATGGAATGTTTGTGCTGAAGTTCTTTCGAGTCCTTGGGGTATGTAAAGATAGGGGCATCACATACAGTGCCCATGATACTCTTGAATGCTTTGACTACAATTGTGGTTCTTGTGTTGTTTAGGGGAGAAAGGCGCATTGAGAAAATACTGCTTCAGGCATACAGAGGAATTGAGACAGCACAGGTGAATTACTGTCCTTATAGCGAGAATTGAATGAGAATAGGTTTTCATGTATGTGTACTTAACCTACAGTGTGTTCTTTTTTTCAGCTTCTTCTCCCAGTGGTCCCTTTCCTTCCTTTTCCAGGTTTTTCCCTTTGAGTTTTTTTTCCTCACCGTATCACTTGAACACCCTGTTTATATTGATCGGGGTGTTTGGGAGGTCTGGAGGTGGAGCATTATTGCTACAAGCGGATCCTACAGAGTACAAACCTAACAGACCAAGCCCAGGTAGCTGAAATGAAGTCTCCTCTCCCTACTCTCTATTCCATGAAGGCTGAGGCAAGTGAAAGGAAATCTCCTCCCCCTACTCTCTATTCAATGCAGGCCCTATTCAGCCCAGCCCTGACTCATCAGACTGCTGGAGCCAAGGCCCGTTCCAGCCCCCTGTCACTCACAAACCAGACATGGAATACACAAACCTAGCAGAGGCATACTGGATGGTTAGGCAAGAAAATACCTACTTTCTAAAAGTGGTATTTTCAAACACAGAATGTAAAAATCACCCACACTAAAAGATGTGTTTTAACATTTTGAGTTCAGGCTTACTAAACTTTATGTTCCGATCTTGTTCCTAGGGTCAGTTAGGATTATAAGATGTTATAATCAAACTGCCCATTCTGGCCTATGGGAATAGATAGCCTTGCAATAATGAAAAACAGAATTGGCTGTAATTCACTATCAGGACATGCCACACACATAAGGGCATTTCCTACCTTTCACATACAATGCACCCTGCCCACAGGAGTACCTGGGGCCTACCTTAGGAGTGACTAGCATGTAGAAAAGGGAAGGTTTGGGGACTGGAAAGTGTGTGCACTTGTCAAGTCGACATGGCAGTCTCAGACTGCAAACAGGCTCTGCAATGGCAGGCCTGAGTCACATTATACAAGCTGCTTCTGTGGGTGGGACAACCAGTGCTGCAAGCCCACCAGCAGCATTTGATTTATAGGCACTGGGCACACATGGTGCACTGTACTAGGGTCTGACAAGTAAATGAAATAGCCAATCATGGAGTCATTATTCCATTACAACAAAAGAGAGCATATGAACTTTAGCACTGATCAGCAGTGGTAAAGTGCCCAGAGTCATAAAACCACCAACAACAGGTCAGAAAAAATACAAGAGGAAGGCAAAGCATTTAGGGATGGCCCTGAAAAAAGGGCGAAGTCCAACATATGTTTTCATGTTTTTATGTTGAATCTTGTATGGTTTGTTATAAACTGAATAAAGATTAAAATGAATGAAAAGATGGAAACCAGCAGTGGTGACTGCCCTCAGGAGTTATTTAGACTTAGGTCAAGCTGGATCACCACCACAAATCAATGATGGTTCTGCCCCACCAAGATAGAGGGTTTCCTGCTACATTAAGATGTGGCGGGACTGCTGGGTTTTTGTATGCAAAGTCTTAGCCATTTCTGTGGGTGGAAACCATGGATCTGGTAGCCGTTCATTGCCGGACCACTTTTCATAATGACAGCTACCCACCCTAGTTACCCAGACATGCCAGTCCCAGCTAGGAATATTGCTCAGAAACAAAACAAAAATCTTTGCAGAGCAGAAGCGCCAAACATGGTACTCACTCAAAGTTCACAGCCTGTACTACAACCACTTCACTAATGGTTGCAGTAAAAGGCTTTAGTGATCCCTGCCAGGCAGGTCGGGATCTCTAAACAGTGTATTTGTCTTCAGCAGCTCAAGTGGACGCCATAGACTTCATTATTAACCGTGGGCCCGATTCACAGAATGAACTTAAGACTCAATCCTAAACTTACTACTATTTTGGTATTCACAGAATGCACTTACTACTTTTGGCATTCACAGAATGAACTTACTACTTTTGGTATTCACAGAAGTTAGGATTTTGTCTTAAGTCTGTCTTAAGTCTGTTAAGACAAAATCCTAACTTCTGTGAATACCAAAAGTAGTAAGTTCATTCTGTGAATGCCAAAAGTAGTAAGTGCATTCTGTGAATACCAAAATGGTATTAAGTTTAGGATTGAGTCTTAAGTTCATTCTGTGAATCGGACCCCTTGTGGGTGGATGGCCCTCCCCGCCAAGCTCTGAATGAGCCAGTTACTATGTCAGATTGACAATGCCAGGCTTAGATCACCTGTAATTGTGTCTTAATTAGGAATATCACCTGTACCGCCAGCTGAAATGTTGGACTTTTAATAACTTCATTATTCTATCCTTGTTCAGTTCTTTTGAGCGCATTCTATTATTTTTTATGTTTCCTTTTGTGAAGATTCTACCTCAGATGGAGAGGGGAATTGCTGAGGAGCAAATGGTGGTTGAGTTGTGCAATTGGCTTTCAATTGAATAAAGCCTGTGAAATCTCTCTGACATCAACTCTTTCATTATGACACTGTTGATAATTATAGTGACTGCACAAACACCTAATGTCGATGCCAATCCTGTGCTGCTACAGTAAGCTTGAGTAGTCAGCCTGGTAGGATTCAATCTGTTTTAAGGTACACCGGTAATTATTTTCAGTGCCAGACTTGTGGATGAACTCATTATGGATATTTTTGTCTTTTTTCTCTCTTGTTCTTCCCCTGCAATCAGGGAAGAGGATAGATAGCTTAAAAAGGAATGCTTAGCAAAAGCTCTGTAATTTAACTTGAGTGGTGGAGTGCTTCCCGTTGAAATAACTTTATTGAGTTGAAAATCCATAACTGTTGGTAATCGTATATATCCCTTGGAACTTAATGTGTTTTATTTCTCCTTAACTGTTGCATATTGTGTAGGCTTTATATGTGCTGCTGGTGGTGTGCCCCAACACCCTCCCTTTCTCAATGAGGCAGGGTGGTCCAATTTAAGGTTAAGCTACTTAAATCATAGTTCATTCCAATTCTTGAAGAAAAAAACCTCCTCTAAAAAACAAAACATGTTATTATATACATTATTACATAATTTTGGGAGGGGAGAGAAGGTATTGGAAAGTTTGCTTGAGCCACTCCAGGAGGAGGCTGGTGGAGAATACGGGGATGATTTTCAAACCACTTTCAAAAACGTCACAGAACATTGTGAGGCTAGAATAAATGTTGTTCCAAAAAGACCAGATTTTTTTTGAGGATGCAAGCCAAACCTTGGAAAGTCTTAAGTACCATTGCTGTTCTCAGAGGGCTATCCAACATGTGTACACTGACAACCCTTGTATTCAGGAAAGCATTTACAGCCTGATTCATGAAGCAAAATTGTGCTCGCAATAGCTGCGAAAATGCTATCGCGGGCGCAATTTCCCTAATCGGCATTCACCACGAAAATAGTGAAATCGCAAACACATAATAGCGAATTCGCAAATAGATTCGCAGAATCCCGGCAGGAGAGCATTAGCGATTCGGAAAATGCGACAAACCACGGATACTGCAAAAAAAATTCCGAAATCGCTATACAATCGCAATCGGTAATCATGAAAAATCGCAAATAGCTAAAAACCCCAAAATCGCTGTTTGCGAGGCACAAATTAAGGACAACTCAAAGCAGGTGGTAACCATAAAAGCCATTGAATTTTTTTTTTGAAAAACCGTTGGCCAATCAGTAACAGGTGCAGGCCTGACCAAACACACATAAGGAGAATCAGCAGCAGCATTAGGAGTCTCACAATGCCAGGAATGTACATGGTGGTCAGGCGGCGAAGGCTACAGCGAGCAGCACGGAGGAGACGCAGAATCCAGGACAGGATATTCCACCAGCGGGTCACCCTGCTGGGCCAAACCAGAGAGCAAATATATGCAAAGTACCGCCTGAATGGGGAAATGATAATCCAGCTAATACAGGACCTTGACCCCCTGATGCAGCACCCAACAAGGCAGACCAATGCCGTGCCTACACATGTCCAGGTATTGTGTAGCCTGCACCTCCTGGCCTCCGGGAGCTTCCAGGGGATAGTAGCGGCTTCTTGGGGGATATCCCAGCCAACCATGTCCCCCTGCCTACGGAGTTTCCTTGACGCAATGCTGACCCAGCTACACCAACACATCAAATTCCCCACCAGCCAACAGGATTTGGATTTGACCAAGCTACAATTCTACAATATAGCCCATTTCCCACATGTGATAGGATGCATTGACTGTACCCACATCTACATCTGCCCACCAGCTGCAACGGAGTACATGTACCGCAATCGCAAGTCCTACCACTCCCTCAACATCCAGATGGTCTGCAATGCTAAGACATACATCACGGACATAGTGGCACAGTACCCAGGGAGTACCCATGACTCATTCATATTCCGGCACAGCGGCCTCCACACACGACTGGCCAGGGGAGACTTTGGGGAAGGACACCTACTTGGTAAGTACACTTTGTCAACAATGTCACATTGCAATGAAGTAGCTGCGCAGCACAGGCACTCACCCTCTGCTCCTCTCATTCAGGTGACTGTGGCTACGCCCTCCGTGAATACCTCCTCACCCCATACCTCAACCCTGCTACACCACAGCAACGGCATTACAATGTTGCACACATACGGACAAGGAATTGCATTAAAAGGACTTTTGGGCTACTGAAGAGCAGATTCCGCATACTGCACAAGACAGGTGGGGCCATGTACTACAGTCCTGAAGTGTGCTACCGCATTGTGGCTGTCTGTGCAATACTACACAACATTGCTACCAAGCGCAGGATACCTGTAGACATCTCTGGCAGTGAGTTGGAAGGGGACGACCGGCCACCTGCACATGGGCGTCATGCACGCGGGGAGAACCCAGCTGAAGGCCACAGACGCCACAACCACATCACAATGAACAGTTTCTAGTGCACCCACTCCCCTCACCCAACAAATCACAATTGCATGCAAATGGAAATAATGGCATAACGCCAATGTATGTTGCAAGAATAAATATTATTGTTTGATTCACAATAATAGTGCAAGTTGCCATCCTTCCTATGCAATCAGTATTGCCCCATACTGCTGCATCCAAAACACAGGGCAGGCTTATAGTGTCAGCCTGTGCCTGTATAAGTACATGTTAGTCAGGTGCGCCTCTGGCGCGAAGCACCCAAGCGCCTCTCCGGCTCCTCCTCTGCCACCGCACGTGACCCTGCAGTGGGCCTGGTGCTACGTCTCAACACCCCTACCTGTGAGGCAGAGTGGCTGCTCACACTTGAGGTGCCCTCGCTGGCATCGTCTCCCCCAACATTGCCAGGTAGAGCGGGATGAAGTGCCATAACGGCAGTGGTGAGGTGCTCTAATACTCTGGCCACATCCTCGCAGCATTGAATTAGCTGCTGCTGCTGCGCCAGGGACCGTCGCGATAGCTGCGACATGGCATTCCCGATCACTTAGTTTGATCGAGTGTAAGCGGACAGCCGCGTCAGTAGCTGCCGGTGGCGGCCGCGGGCGGTATTGCGCTGGGATATCACAGCAGCTGTGTTGGCCTCCATGGCTGCCGTCAAGCGGTCCATCCTCTCCCCCACACCTGCCATGGCTGCCGTCATGCGGTCCATCCTCTCCCCCACACCTGCCACATTGCGGCCAATATTATACAGCTGCATCTGTATGGCCCCTTGCCGGAGTGTCTGCAGCTGGTGAATGCGTAGCATTCTACGCTCTATACTCATGCTCGGCAGGCGCACTTCCATCCCCCTCCTGGCGCTGGGTGCATTGTTCTGCAGGCGAGCCCTGCCACGCCTGCTCTGCTGGCTGGCCACAGTGAGTGGCCGCTGTGTCACCGCTGTCGCAGGACCAGATGTGGATGCTCCAGCTGCTGGTGGAGTTGAGCTAGGCGTAGATGGTGCGCCAGACAGTGGAGGCACAGATGTTGTGGGCCTGGCTGCAGGGGTAGATGGTGCGCCAGACGGTGGAGGCACAGATGTTGTGGGCCTGGCTGCAGGGGTAGATGGTGCGCCAGACGGTGGAGGCACAGATGTTTTGGGCCTGGCTGCAGAGGTAGATGGTGCGCCAGACGGTGGAGGCAAGGATGTTTTGGGCCTGGCTGCAGGGGTAGATGGTGCGCCAGACAGTGGAGGCAAGGATGTTTTGGGCCTGGCTGCAGAGGTAGATGGTGCGCCTGTAGGTGCAGGCTGTGTTGGTAACGGCACCTCCTCGTCATCCTG
Organism: Lissotriton vulgaris; assembly: GCF_964263255.1. Taxonomy (NCBI): domain Eukaryota; kingdom Metazoa; phylum Chordata; class Amphibia; order Caudata; family Salamandridae; genus Lissotriton; species Lissotriton vulgaris. The sequence goes on from NC_141686.1 coordinate 213,631,969, forward strand.
TGATTGCTCATCGATGAGCAGCCTCTCACTGTCGCTGCTGTCTGCGCCACCTGTGAGGGGAAGTGGACGTTCATTAGTTGCATGTATCTGTCACACGTGCAGTTGCTACATGCATGCTGGATGACATTCCCTGACTGGCTGTGGCATTGCGTACTTTGGAACCTGTCTGGCTGCATTGGGGTACTTGTACATTGTGCCCACACTACATGTCCCACAATGCTTTAGGGCATTACCTAATGTGCACCGATGGCATGACTTTGGAACATTATGGGAGGCTATAGGGTCATGGCCATTCATAGGGGACAGGGTCGCAGTCGCATGCCACTTACCTTGGCTCTCTTGGGTGGGGCGGGATGAGTCCAATCTGGTGACTCCAATGCACGCCTCGGGCTCCAACGTGTCCTAGACGCGGTCCTCCATGGTGGTGTTTGGAGGGACTGTAGGTCCTCCCCCTCCAGTGGCCAGGGACTCTCCCAGCCTCTCGGCAACCTTCTCCTTGGCACGACCTCGGAGGTCGTACCACCTCTTCTTTAGTTCATCAAGTGACCTGTCTGCCACGCCCATGGAGTTCACTGTGGCCGCTATCCCGACCCAGATCCTGCGCTTCTCCTGCTCGGGCACCCTCCTTGACTCCTTCCCAAACAGTTTGGACTGGTTCTCCACCACCCCTTCGATGAGGTGCTCCAATTCCTGTTCGGAGAACTTCAGTTTTCTCTTGCGCCCGGTGTTGCTGGGCCCAGGTACTGCCTCCTCAGCCATTGCTGCAGTGGAATAGGAAGTGGGATTCCAAGTTTGCAGGTGTCCTTGCAGGAGCTGACTCTGTTGCTGCCTCGAGGTCTGCCTCACTGTGGTGAATGGGGGTGGGAACTGGCTGCTTCCTGGTTGTGATGTCATCACTGTGCTCGAAATGCGACTTCCCGTTTTCCCGATCTCGCAATTTTGCGATCTCGCATTTTGCGATCTCGCAATTAGCGATATCGCTATTTGCGATATCGCAAATCCTACACGGATGTTGCCGAAAATAGAGATTATTCTGCGATTTTCGATAATCACAAACGCTTCTTGCGGACGCGTGCGAATCACATTTTTTTCTCGCAAAAATTCATGAATACCGATCTGCGATTTCTAAATTGCGATTCGCAGTTAATCGCAATTTGAGAATCGCAGATTCCGGTTTTCATGAATCAGGCTGTTAGTGAACAATCAGGATTTAAAGGATGCTATAGTAATACCTGAGGGAACTGAACATACAGCAGACTCTGTCAAAGAAAGAAGGTGCTCAGTGAACAGCCTCTCTTATTACTCAGCCATAGCATGACGCATGCTCCAGGGACATGCACACAGGAAGGATCCTCAGCTGCACCTAGAATGACTAATGCTGTTTTTAAGCTGAAATTATATCACTGGAGCAACAAAGGGCCTCTTGCATACAGATCTGATGGTGTTAAAAGAACCTCTTCATGTCGTTATACCACAATAATGGTGACCTGATTAGACACTCACTCTAAGAAAGGAGATAATCATCTTGAAAACAGGGGAGTAGTGTAAGAACCCCACTCTTTGAGGATGGGGAGGAACACCCTCCCCATCCTCATACGGCAGACCAAAGACCTACAAACCTTCAGGAGGCTACTCAAGACCTAGTTCAAGTTCAAGTTCAAGTTCAGGAATTTGTATAGCGCACTACTCACCCAGAGGGTCTCAAGGCGCTTGGGGAGGGGGTGCATTATTTATCGAGCCAGGTTTTAAGTTCCTTCCTGAGGGAAATGTGGTTCTGGTTAAGGCGGAGGTGAGTGGGGAGAGAATTCCAGGTCTTGGCCCCCAAGTAGGAGATCCCATGGTGGATCTGTGGATGCGCGGAACTGCAGCGAGGGCTTGATTGGAGGATCTTAGTTGGCGGGTCGGTGTGTAGAAGGACAGTCGTGTGTTGAGGCATTCGGGTCCTAGTTTGTAGAGGGCCTTGTGTGCGTGGGTGAGGAGACGGAACGTTATTCTCTTGTTGACGGGAAGCCAGTGGAGGTCTTTCAGGTGACCGGTAATGTGAGTCCAATATGAGTCTGGCTGATGCGTTTTGGATGCGTTGGAGTTTTTTCTGTAATTTGGATGTGGTTCCGGCGTAGAGGGTGTTTCATAGACCAGAGCGTGGGTGACAGTCTTTCTTGTTTCGGTGTGAGGTTCCGTGACGATTTGAACCCGTGTTTTTCAACATTGTCGGAAATACATAATTTTGGTATCAGCGAACCGCAAATGATCCATTTAACATATCCTGGTGTTTTCGCTATGCTACAAGCAAGAGCACTCCTGTTACAGACACATTTCTGATCTACCCATGGCATCCATCTTAGATCATGGCAGCCATTTTGTGTTTCTTGCCCTCACATAGACAATGGACACGCAATGTCCTCTGATTACTTCATTACGATTAAGGACACGTAGGCTTAGCCGGCGATTCACCTCTCTAGTGACACGTGCACCTTAGAACAGAACATGCCGTGGCTGCATGACTCGACAAAGGCTACCTCCTCTGCCTGAGGCCAGTCCTGCTATACTGGTTCTCGTGTTCGTTGGCCTGATCATGATTAGGCGGCCGAAGCTGGTAGCCTTGCCCATTTACGACCCACAAACATCTCTTATCCTGCTTTTCTATCTTCTGCACCTGGCTCTGCTCCTTTTCTTCTGGGCCTTTATTAGGGGGAGGTAACGAAATTTACGATGAGGCGGTCCGGCTCTTGAATGAAATGTTGACATGGGATTGTGATGGAATAGTGGGAACCCCTCTTCGTAATGTTTGACATCAAATATTATCGACGATTCCTGTGCAACGCCAAATATTTATTGTTTAGGACACAAAGGTTTGGGAATGTACTAACATTGTGAAGAACTCGCCTGAAGGCTAATATTTCGTATATAAGGAGCAACCCTTCTTGTACAAATCGAACAGGCTCCTAGATACTGCCCGTGTGTAGTTTCTGTGACTTCTGTGTCCCTGCAGTAATAAACCTTTGGTCTTTGACGCCACCATCGAGAAGCCCGTGTTTCTGTTTATTTGTGCACCGAGACAGGTAGAACTCCGGGGTCTTCGGGTGTTATCCCTGACACCTCTGGACGGAACCAAAAAAGTCCAGAACTCCAATTGGCGCCCAAGGTGGGGCGACGTCATTCGGTACCGGTCCAAAAGCCTGAAGAGTTCAAGAAGCTTCGTGTGAAGATTCCTGAGGGAGGCGCCCCACTTCATCGATCCCGGCATATCGCAAAAGTGGCCCGACGTTCTCTTCCACGAGGGTTCCCGTTCAGGATGGCTGCAGTGGTCCGTTGCCTTGACCGTCGCCCTGTCTTGGACCCGAGGTGCAGTACGGCGAGACGTGGCGGGTTTCTCCTTGGTGACGTCTTCAGTGCCTCAGTTAAGTATTTAGTGGTTGCTAGTTGGTTACTTCGTAAGGGTTGTTAAAATCCTTTTAGTTCTTGGTTTGGTTTTGTTTCGTAAGATTATCACTGCTTGTTCTGGTTACGATAATCTATTGGTTTAGTTTGGGTATCGATACATTGGTTCGCTTTTGGTAGGCCTAAGTTCTTGGATCGAGTGCACATTTTTGTTTGTGTTTGTTCGTTCTGTGTTCCGGATTACAAAATGGTAAGTCGGAAAAATTGTATGTTGTCGTGTTTTGGTTGCAAAAGTGATTCCCGGTTGGAGGACTCATGTCTGGTTCCTCCGATTGGAACTCCTCTATACGATCTTTATTGTAAACACGGTGTGGGTCCTATATCTTATAATGAGGTGTGGGTCCGATATACGGAAAAAGACGGTGTCCTTAGTTGGCCACTGCATGGTAGTTTTAAACCTGAAGTCCTTGACAATTTAGAAGTGAAATTGTTTAAGAAGAAAGCCCGGCCGGCAATGTTTGATTCTTTCCGTTACTGGCGAAAAGAATCTAAACAGCGAGAAATTAAAAGGTTGAAGAAAGAACAGAGAGAGCAAGAGTTGACTTTAGAACAGGCTGCTAAGCAGCTGCAAGTCAACGAGTCTGAGAAGGCAATAGAGGTAGCTACTAGAGAGCGTAATTTAGCGATAGACAAGTGCTATCCTGCCTTGCCATTGAGTACAAATAAGATAGTAGAGGACCCCGAAAACGATCCTCTGTTGTCTTACTTGTTACGGTCACCCCCACCGTATGCACAGGGTGCTACGGCTCCGCCTGTACCGAATGTTCAATTGCCGGTTGCTGGACAACCTGGTATTCCTGCTCCTGCCCCTCAGAATCAAGCTCCTGTACCTCCTGTGGTTAATGTGAATGTTCCTTCGGCACCTCCTCTTCCTGGGTTGCCGACTTCTTTGCCTATACCTGTATCGCTTACACCTACTGTTTCACAAGCTACCTTACCTGATACTCCTACTGTTCCTGTCCTATCTGTTCCAACTGCTACTGTGTTCTCTACATCTGCTAGTATTATGACTCCGCTTTCTGTTCGTCGAAGAATCACTGATTCTGTCTCTAACATTCTGTCTCCCTTCTATAAAACTTTAATTAAGACTCCTACTTCTGACTCTGTACAGAGACGTAGTCAGCTCCCAAGTACAGAAGAACGGGGAATCTTAGATTCCACGGCTCTCAGATGGATTTCGAAGAGTAGGAGATATAGTACTAGAGATGTATTAGATACATTTATGAAGTGGAATGAACCAACACAACGATATGTGTTCGACGAGATGTGCTCTCTTTTACGTGAGGAATTAGAAGAAGATGACTCTGACTCGAATTTAGAAGAATTAATTAATATTCAGAAAGAGTTTGCTGCTGGTACGATAGTAGGTCAAAATATAAAAGAAGCGATGGAACTAATTTTAAGTTATAGGAATGATCCATCACTCCGTTCACCAAGGGAGTTAGAGAAGAATAGTACGAAGCAGAATCGCCAATATCCAATGAGGGAGGTTCCTCCAATTTGGCGCGACGCTGTACAAGCTGATGCTGTCAATGGTATTGCTGCTGCTCCGGCGCAATTCCAAAGAGTGTGGATACACATTCCGTGGAAGCGAGCCGAAGTATTAGCAGTGAAACAGGCCTTGCCAGATCCACGTAAAAATCCTGCCGGATACTATAAGGAGTTAGCACAGACAGTTGAGGCTTGTGTAATGAATCTAGCGGACATTGACATGTTATTTGGGAATGTAGTTCCGCAACCAATTTGGGCTAAAATTCGTAAAAAGAATCATCCCGTTGCTCTAGGTGGTGATTGGGCAGCTATCATTGCAGCAGATGGTCAGCAAATAGGTGGTTCCAAACCCGAACCTCTAATTGCTAATCTTCCAGGTAGGATTATCGACTTAATGAAGACTCTGATGCCAGCATTGCGCGTTAACTGGGACAAGTTGTCCGCATGCAGGCAGAAGAAGGACGAAAGTGTCTCCGACTTTTTCACGAGGTTCGAAGAGACTTTTGTAGATCACAGTGGTCAGGATATGAGCACAGAAGGAGGACAGAGATTGTTTGTCGATAAATTTGTACACAATCTGCTACCAGAGCTCTGCAATAAATTGAAAGATTCTGAGAGTGCGTGGGCTGTCTCTACAACTGCGCAAATACTTGCAACCGCACAGCATTACGAAAATAGGGATAAAGAGGAGAAAGAGAAATCAGATAAGAAAACCAAAGATTTAAAGACTAAAGTTCTTCTGCAACAGGCATATCCGCCTCGCATGAATCAGACCAATACACAGCAAGGGTCGTATCAAAGGACAGATTATAGTTCTAGGAGACCGCAATACCAGTGGAATCAATGTGCGTATTGTAAGAAAGAGGGTCATTATAAGAATGAGTGTCCAGTCTTAGCGCAGAATAACGCTGCAGCAGCTCAGAGAGGTCGTGGTGGTTTTGTGCAAAATTCTAGAGGTCGAGGACGAGGTGCTATGCCTCCACAAACGAACGATCGCCCTTCCAATCACTTTGATCAGCGGAATGGACAGTCTGCTCAACAGAATAGGTCGCAACAGTATCATGTTGAAGACTATTGTGAAAATGATGAGGGATTTCAACAAAATGAGTACTAGGACAGCCATGGACAGAGAGAGGGAGTAGTATCAGTTCCAGTGGATCAGAGTGGGTCTTATGTCGCAGTAGCAACATCAGGTGTAGTCGAACCGTTTCTGTTGGATACTGGTGCCGCAAAAAGTTCTATCATTCATGCGAAACTCCCTGGCGCACCTTTGTCCGGCTCAACAAATGTTTCTGTAGGTTTTTCAGGCGCCCCTGTTTACAACCCTGTATCTGGTCCTTTGTCTATTTCTGTTGGACCGTGTCAATTGAAGGCACCCCTGATTTTGACGACAGGTTGTAATGAAAATCTGCTTGGTTTAGACTTGTTAAAACGCCTATATGCGACATTGTACTGTTCTCCGGAAGGAGTACAGCTTACGTTGGGTAAACGAATCACCTCTCCAATGTACTTGTCAATGGATGCACTCCCGCCAGAGCTGCGTTCACTCCCTGATACTCTTTGGGCAACTGGTCCTAACGATGTAGGCCTTTTGGAAATACCACCATATGTGGTCACTTTGAAAGCAAATGTCAAATTTCCACGAATTCCTCAATACAGAATCTCTAGTGAAGGTGAACGTGCACTTTTATTGATTGTGCAAGATTTGATTAGGAAAGGGGTGGTTGAAGAAACTAGAGGAAATGTCTGTAACAGTCCTGTATTACCAATTTTGAAACGTACCGATCCTTCAAAGCCTCCAGTGTATAGGTTTGTTATCGATCTCAGAGAGGTTAATAAAATTGTGGTTCCGCAGTTTCCTGTGGTTCCAGACATTACTGCATTGTTAACGTTAATTCCTGCCACAGCTACATGGTTTTCAGTCATCGACTTGAAGAATGCCTTTTTCAGCATTCCGATAGCCGAGGAAAGCAGAGATATTTTCGGCTTCTCTCTAGGAGGTCGAAGCTTCAGGTTTAAACGCGCTCCACAAGGCTATTGTGAGAGCCCATCCATTTACAGTCAAGCATTAAAAAGTCAGTTAGATTCCTTTGTACTTCCTCCTGGTTCTGCTCTAGTGCAGTATGTAGATGACCTTCTGGTGGCTGCCGATGACAAGGAAACTTGCAAAGCAGCTACAATTTCGTTATTGCATCATTTGTCTAATTTGAATCACAAGGTGTCACCTTCGAAAATGCAATACTGCTGCCAAGAAGTGACCTACCTAGGTCATCTCTTGTCAAAGGAGGGAAGGAAGTTGACCCCAGAGAGAATAAAAGCAATTACGCAGATGAGTGTTCCTCGCACACAGAGAGAAGTACGTGCCTTTTTAGGTATTACCTCGTACTGTAGGCAGTGGATCCCAAATTTTTCTCTTTTGGCAAAACCACTGGTAGCTTTGACTGGGAAAAATGTTCCGAGTCCGGTGCCATGGTCTGCTGAATGTCAGGAGAGTTTTTCTGAGTTACGAAATGCACTATGTTCAGCTCCTGTATTGGGTACACCCGATTACAGCAAGCCATTCACGCTCTATGTTCATGAGAGAGAAGGTTGCGCGTCGAGTGTTCTGACCCAGAGATTTGGTGATAAACAACGCCCTTGTGCGTATTTTTCATCAACATTAGATCCGGTAGCTAGAGCGTTGCCTAGTTGTTTAAGAGCTACAGCGGCAGCTGCGGCTTCCATTCGACAATCTGCTGGTTTGGTGATGAATAACATGCTAGTGGTCATGGTTCCTCATGCGGTGGACACACTCATGAATCGAACCAAGACGCAACACCTTACCAGTGCTAGATTATCTGGCTACGAGTTGACATTGTTAGCAAGTCATATACAGATCAAAAGATGCAATGTATTGAATCCAGCAACATTGATGCCGGCTAATCAAGAGTCGAGTGATTCCGAACCCCATGATTGCTGTTTCAGAACCGAGGAGGAGACAAAAGGACGAATTGATTTAAAAGACACCCCGTTGTCAGATCCAGATGGCACGTTGTATGTTGATGGGTCATGCTTTGAATTGGAGAATGGTGATGTGACTGCTGCTTATGCAATAACGACTTTGAGTACGATTGTGGAGACTGCAAGAGTGAGTCAGAATTCTGCCCAAGCTGCAGAATTAATCGCTCTAACGAGAGCGTGTGTTTTAGCAGAGGGAAAGAGAGTGAATGTGTTCACAGATAGTCAGTACGCATTTGGCGTGGCCCATAGTTTTGGCCGTTTGTGGAAAGAAAGAGGTTTCATTACGTCCCATGGGACTAAGATTCAACATGGCCAGCTAGTTAACGACTTGTTGGAATCTCTAACCTTGCCGACTGAAGTTGCAATTGTGAAATGCAGTGCTCATAAAGCAATCACGGATGATGTTGGTCGTGGGAATGCTTTTGCTGACGAGACCGCTAAACAGACAGCTAGAAATATGATGAGTAGAATGTATGTTGCTATGTCTGCGAGATGGATTTCCGAGTCTGGAATGTGTGAGGACACAGTGGAAAGTGTGAAAGAAATTCAGAAAGAGGCGACTGAGGAGGAAAAGCGTGCATGGAAAGAGAGTACGGGTAAATTGGACTCAAGTGGATGTTGGATTGATTTGTCAGAACAACAGCGTTGGATGTTGCCTGATGCGTATGTGCTTGCAGTAGTGACAATGGCGCATGGAGTAGCGCATATTAGTTCTAAAGGAATCTGTAAGATGTTGGCTCCAGTCTGGAAGAACGATGGGATTAGTAAATGTGCAGAGAGAGTGGTGAAAAATTGTATGGTATGTTTGATGCATAATCCTGGCAAGGGAGTCCCCACGCCTGCTGGTCACTTCGCTCCTCCCTCTTGCCCCTTTGAAGTGATTCAGTTAGACTTCATTCACATGGATCGTTGCAACAACCTAAAATACGTCCTGGTGGTAGTTTGTGCATTCTCCAGATGGATCGAAGCATATCCACTGAAGGACAACACTGCCTTATCAACTGCCAAAATCCTTCTCAAGGAATACTTCCCTAGGTTTGGAATGCCACGGATTGTATGGTCAGATAACGGAAGTGAGTTTGTAGGGAAAGTTATGCAGAGTGTGTGTGCCGGTTTAGGGATCAAGCAAAAATTTCACAGTGCAAACCATCCCCAGTCTGCTGGTTTAGTTGAGGGTTACAATGGCACCCTCAAGCTGAAACTTGCTAAAATACAGGCATCCACGGGTTTGTCCTGGCCAGACGCACTACCCTTGGCTTTGTTATCCACGAGAGCGACTGTACATTCTAGAGTAGGGCTTAGTCCTTATGAAATAGTCTTTGGTCGTCCCGCTAATATTTGGGGAGTGCCAAGGCCAAAAGAATTCTGTTCTCTGGAATATCCAATGTTGATTGATTACCTTTACGACTTGACTGCTAAATTGAGTCTTATTCACCAACAGGTTTTCGATGCATTGCCAAAGCCACCGGAGAGTCCAGGTCATCAGCTGAAACCAGGGGACCACGTTGTGGTGCGCAACTTTGCGAGGACGAAGAATCTTCAACCCAGATTTGTCGGCCCCTATCAAGTGCTGCTATTCGTGTGGCCGGCCGCAAACATTGGATACATACGACGCACGTCAAACGTGTGCCCCTGCCGCTTCCTTATGACAACTGGGTGAAGAAAGGAATCGGTGCCACTGAAACTGAACGAGTCCCCAGGTTCACCCCTTTCAGCGATGCAGAACTGATCAATGATTCACCGAACTCTGATTCCCCTTCTGAAACTGCTCCTTTGAACTCCGAACATTTGTCCTCTGCATCAAAAGAACATTTGCCATCTGCGAACTTGAACATTGCAACCCCTGCTGAAAATACACTGTTTCCAGATCAAACAGCTCCTGCAAAACTGAGATACAATTTACGGTCTCACAATATGGACAAATAAAGCAGGAAACTGCCTATTTTACACATTTGAAATTTTGACACTTTGCCTCCAGCCAGGAAGTTTGCTATTGTTTTATTGTTTTAAAATTGCCTTGCCGTCTGGGTAGCCGTAGGGTCGTGGCTGTGTGCCTAGTTGAATCTGCGGGGGTCAGACACAAGGTCGATCTTTCTGTTAGTTCTGGGAACTCCCAGGGCTGATAGAGGCATTTTCATCTACGTACACATCATCAGTGGTCGCGAGCGGATTGTAGAAGATGGAGCTTCCTGCGCTGCAACGAGAAAATGTGATTTATGTTCGCAGAAACAGACTTTACCAAATTCTTCATAGCAAATGTTTTCTGATGCAATGTGCTATTACATTTTTAATTGTTTTGATAACGTTGGTGGGTGGAATCGTCTTTGGTGTGAATTTAATTTTTATGCCAGCAACTACAGTACCTCCCCTTGATCCTGCTATTTCTACTGTTTCCTCTATGCACTCTTTTTACTCATTTCCTGAACATGAGCAAGCTCGACGCTCAGAATTTATCAATAACACTTTCGTACAGCTCTTGCACCAACACCAACTGGTAGTTAACACTACAGACTGTTGGGTGTGTGGCCTGATACCCCACACTATGGATAAAGGCATTCCCTACCTGGTTTTGCCTTTTAACTATAATGGATCATTTCAGGCCCTTCAGACCATTTTTGCCTATGCCCTTGAAACCTATCCTCCGCGTCCACCACGTTCCACTAAATATAACTCTGCCAACAAAGCTTTAGTCCAGGGAATTATTGACACGATCAAGTACGTCAATAATACTCCATCTTACCCTAGAGACGAATTACGAGTATATTTGAGTTGGAACTCTACAGAGTATCGCCTTAGTTTGGGAGAAAGCAAGCGTAAAAGCTCCACTCCAATCTGGGTCGTGCCTCACCGAGGTCAGGTCTGTTTGCAAGGAAATGGGAGAAATCCGAGAGCTCAGCTAGGGAGGAGTGAGTGCGTTGAGACTTACGTGTTTCCGTCTAACTCTTCCCCTGCCTTCCTTACTGCTAGGGGTACCTACTTCATCTGTCAAGACAGAGCGTATACATGGTTGCCTGCTGACTTTTCAGGTTCATGTTATATTGCTCGACTGTTGCCTCCAACGTACACTGCCTCTTCGGACTATCACAAGACCAGAGTAGCAAGAGGTGTTTTCAGCAAAGAAGATACCGCTGGTCAGGAAGCTGGAGACTTCTTCAAAGGTTTCCTTTTTTTTTTTTTTTTTTTTTTTTTATTAATGAGATGGATTAGAATACAAAAAGAAAAACAGAAAGCATACATACACAGGTATAGATTATCAGCTGGGTAAAAACATAGAAATATGCATGGAGGTTTAAAAAAATGTCAATATACATGGAGGATTAAAAAGGTCAACATCTAGCCACACACTAGCTTCTTATTATTAAATTTACATATACTCCATTTCATCCTCTTGATTCCCTCCATTTACTAAGGGGTGCCCACATTTTTTTCCCAAGATCTTTCTTCTTTGGTCCCTTAAAGTTATATAGACAATCCTCGATATTATGAATCCCGAGCAATCTAGTTAGCCATATCTGGAATGAAGGTGCTATTGGATCTTTCCAGGCTGCCGCTATTAAAATTCTTAATACTGCAACACACAAGAATACAAAGGCTTCCGCATCCTGAGTAATATTAAGATTTTCATCCCTGCCAATTAAAACAGTCGTTGGGGATAGAAGAATTTGACCCTCTAGCAGCCCCGATAAAAACTTCTCCATTTCAGTTAGGATCGGTTTTAAATTTGGACAAGAGTAAAACATATGGGTTAAATCTGCTGGGCCTTGATCACATCTTGGACATCTGTCCGTATCCCTTTTTCCCCATTGATACAGTTTCGCAGGTGTGTAGTATAAATTAAAAATCATCTTATAATGTTGAGCTTTTAGGTTAGTTGCTCTTAAAATTTTCTTATTCAATGCCAATGCATAATCCACATCCACATTTGGGTCCCCGGTTTTAATAGCCCAAGCATTTTCCACCTGTACAACATCGTCTTCCAAGGCCTGTAACAGGAAACCATAACCTATTTTAATCTTCCTACCCCCATTCCTTACATATTGAACAATCGGATTAACCTCCTGAATAGAGATCTTGGGTCTTATGGATTTCACCGATTGTTCTAACTGGTTGTACAACATCCAGTGATTCGCTGAGATACCATATCTTTGTTGTAGGGTCTCAAATCCCAACATCTCTTCCTTATTCATAACATCCCCCAAATACTGAATACCCAACCTTTTCCAGAGAGCACTATTTCTATTCTGTCCCAGATGTATGAATGGGGTTGACTCCCACAGGTCTATAATTCCATTGATTTTAGGGATTTTAAGAAATTTCAAGATTAACTTCCAAACCCCCCATACACCTAACATGACCTTACTTTTGCTCCTCTTAAAAAATTGAGCACTCACTTCCCGGGTTAAAATTCCATTGGCTTTTTCACCGACTGCCAATTCGTATATTGTAGGAACCCTAGGGGAATCATCAGATATATTAAAACATAGTAGATGTTTCATATGTAACAGTAGACATACCCAATGATATAACCTTAGATTAGGAGCTGCTAGCCCTCCTCTCTCTATTGGTAATGACAATTTAGCCAATGACCTTCTAACTTTCCCGTATTGCCAAAGAAATTTTGAAAAAACTGAGTCCATTTTTTTCATCAGGGATTCATCAATTAGCAGCGGAATAGCCCGGAATAAATACAGCAATTTTGGAAACATTGTCATCTTAAGCACATTAACTCTTCCAATCAGGGAGAGATGTAAAACGTCGATCCTCTTTCTCAATCTCCGCTAATACTGGCAGATAATTTTCCTGAGTTATTTTACCCACATCAGCATTGATTTTAATTCCTAAATAAATCGCCGCATCAACATATCTTTGATCTTTTTTCGGAATGGTTTCCTTCCGTTCTGGGGGCCTATGGCCAATAGTAGAAACATACGTCAGCTAACACGGGTAGTTGAATCTACTATTACCGAAACTGCTGGTGCCCTTAGCAACTTGACAGCTGAGCTTCAGGCGGATCGACTCATGACATTACAGAACCGTATGGTTCTAGACGTGATACTTGCAGATCGAGGTGGGGTATGCAGAATGATCCAATCGAGCTGCTGTGTTTTTATTCCCAATAACGCTCCAACTGTCTATGAGGCGATCTCTAAGCTACACAAGATTTCCGACTCTATACACGTAGACAAGGGAAACTGGTCCTTCATGGAGTGGTTTTGGACTCTGATATCAGCGTGGGGATGGAAGGTTCTGATGGTCATTGGTGTCATTTTAGTATTCCTATTCTCATGCTGCCTGATTATCCAGTGTGGTCCCGCTTTCTGTAGTCTCTGTACTGCAACCTGTTTCAGAAAACCACCTGCGTTTGGAGAAAAGGCGCGAGAAAGGATGATGATACAACAGCATGTCACTGACCTGATGAGCATAGGGTTAGACTCTGACATAGACTGAGTAATTGCCTATGTAAGGGCAAAAGGAGGGTCTGAGGTTCTGTGACGATTTGAACCTGTGTTTTTCAACATTGTCGTAAATACATAATTTTGGTATCAGCGAACCGCAAATGATCCATTTAACATATCCTGGTGTTTTCGCTATGCTACAAGCAAGAGCACTCCTGTTACAGACACATTTCTGATCTACCCATGGCATCCATCTTAGATCATGGCAGCCATTTTGTGTTTCTTGCCCTCACATAGACAATGGACACGCAATGACCTCTGATTACTTCATTACGATTAAGGACACGTAGGCTTAGCCGGCGATTCACCTCTCTAGTGACACGTGCACCTTAGAACAGAACATGCCGTGGCTGCATGACTCGACAAAGGCTACCTCCTCTGCCTGAGGCCAGTCCTGCTATACTGGTTCTCGTGTTCGTTGGCCTGATCATGATTAGGCGGCCGAAGCTGGTAGCCTTGCCCATTTACGACCCACAAACATCTCTTATCCTGCTTTTCTATCTTCTGCACCTGGCTCTGCTCCTTTTCTTCTGGGCCTTTATTAGGGGGAGGTAACGAAATTTACGATGAGGCGGTCCGGCTCTTGAATAAAATGTTGACATGAGATTGTGATGGAATAGTGGGAACCCCTCTTCGTAATGTTTGACATCAAATATTATCGACGATTCCTGTGCAACGCCAAATATTTATTGTTTAGGACACAAAGGTTTGGGAATGTACTAACATTGTGAAGAACTCGCCTGAAGGCTAATATTTCGTATATAAGGAGCAACCCTTCTTGTACAAATCGAACAGGCTCCTAGATACTGCCCGTGTGTAGTTTCTGTGACTTCTGTGTCCCTGCAGTAATAAACCTTTGGTCTTTGACGCCACCATCGAGAAGCCCGTGTTTCTGTTTATTTGTGCACCGAGACAGGTAGAACTCCGGGGTCTTCGGGTGTTATCCCTGACACCTCTGGACGGAACCAAAAAAGTCCAGAACTACAGGTGGGGATCCAACGAAAGATTTTCTTGAGCATACGAAGTACGTTAAAGCAAGAGGACGAGACGGCGTTGACTTATCTGGTCATCGAGAGGGAGGAGTCTAGGATGAAGCCTAGGTTACGTGCGTGGTTTGTGGGTATGGGTGCCGTGCCCAGGGCCGATGGCCACCATGAGTCATCCCAGGCAGAGGGGGATGATCCTAGGATGAGGACTTCTGTTTTGTCTGAGTTAAGTTTTAGACGGCTGTTTTTCATCCATTCGGCTACTTCTTTCATGCCTTCATGAAGATTGGTTTTGGCGTTGTTAGGGTCTTTGGTAAGGGAAAGGATCAGCTGGGTGTCGTCAGCGTAAGAGATGATGTTGAGGTTGTGTTGTCGCGCGATGGATGCGAGGGGGCTCATGTAGACGTTGAAAAGGGTGGGGCTGAGTGATGATCCCTGTGGTACTACGCAGAGGACTTCGGTGGCCTCTGATTTGAATGGGGGGAGTCGGACTCTCTGGGTTCTTCCGGCGAGGAACGAGATAATCCAGTCCTAGGCTTTTCCTTGTATGCCGATGTTGCTGAGGCGTTGTATGAGGGTGCTATGACAGACTGTGTCGAAGGCGGCGGAGAGGTCGAGGAGGATGAGGGCAGCTGTTTCTCTGTTGGCCAGTGGTGTTCGGATGTCGTCTGTCGCTGCAATAAGGGCGGTTTCGGTGCTGTGTTTGGCCCGCTAGCCGGACTGTGAGGGGTCGAGGGAGTTGTTGGATTCAAGGAAGGCGGCGAGCTGTCTGTTGACGGCTTTCTCAATGACTTTGGCAGGGAATGGGAGGAGGGAGGTGGGGCGGTAGTTCTTAAGTTCGGAGGGGTCCACTGTGGGTTTCTTCAAGAGGGCGTTGAGTTCGGCGTGTTTCAAGCTTTCTGGGAAGGTAGCGGAGTTGAAGGAGAAGGAGTGTGGAGAAGTGTGGCTCAACGGTTAGAGGCGGCAGACCCAGAGGCAGAGGTCGGCCTGGGACCAGGGTTCAATTCCCGACGCGGCCGGGTGCAGAATCAATGTCAGCGGGCCCGATAAATCTCGCCTCGGTGCCACTCTAACCATGGGGTCCCACGCTGCAACTCTGGGCAATAGCTTGCTTAATCTCCACTCCGGCCCCATCACCGCTGGGGATGCCTGGCTGCACCTTGGGGATGCCCAGTAAAGGGACCATCCCACAGGGAAAGCCAGGACGGGTTCCCCAGTGGTAAGCGCTGGGACGCTCCAGGGTAACCATGCGCTCTATAAATCCAACATTCATTCATTCATTCATTCAAGGAGCAGTTGATGACATCACGGAGGTGGGGTGCGATGATGGAGTCTGCTTTGTTGAAGATGTGGTGGGGACAGGGGTCGGTTGGTGAGCCTGAATGGATGGAGTTCATTAGGCGGATGGTGTCTTCAGTAGTGATTGGGTTCCAGGTGTTAAGGATGTTAGAGGGCGGTTTAGGTTCGGAGGTGGGTGGAGTGGACTGTTCTTTGGAAATGATCTCAAAGCTGTTATGTATGTCGGCGATTTTGTTGTAGAAGAAAGAGGATAACGAGTCGCAGAGTTCTTGGGAGGGAGTAATGCCATTTGAGGCTGTGGTGGGATTGGTAAATTCTTTGACGATGTTGAATAGTTCCTTGCTGTTTTGGGCGTTGTTGTCGAGTCGATCCTTGAATGCTGACTTCTTGGTAGATCGGATCAGTTGGTAGTGTTTGCGGGTGGCTGTCTTGAAGGTGGTCAGGTTGTCAGTGGTTGGGTTTTTTCTCCATGTTTTCTCGAGAGTACGGCATAGTTTCTTGGATTTCTTAAGGTCCTCGTTGAACCAGGGGGCCTTTTTGCTGCCCTGTTTGGTTTAGTGGTTTTTCAAGGGTGCTAGTTCGTCAGCGCTGTGAGTGATCCATTGTTTGAGTTTGGTAGCCGCTTGGTTTGGGTCCGATGAGAGGGCATGAGGGTTTTGTTTGAGCGATGTGAGAAGTTGGTCGGTGGTGATTTTGTTCCAGTTTCTTCGTGGAATAGGTTGTGGGGGGTTGTGGGTCGAGGTAGTTTTGTAGCTGAAGTGAACACAGCTGTGGTCCGTCCAATGGAGAGCTGTGGTGTGATCGAAGGAGATGTGCTTGCTGGAGGTGAAGATTGGGTCAAGCGTATGTCCGGCTATATGGGTGGGGGTGTCAACAAGTTGTTTGAGACTAAGGTTGGCCAGGTTGTCCAGAAGGGTGGTGGTGTTGCTGTTGTTTTTCTTTTCCAGGTGGAAGTTGAGGTCTCCCAGTAGAATGTAGTTCTCGGAGGCGAGGGCATGTGGGCTGATGAAGTCAGTGATGTCTTCGCTGAATTGTTTCCGGGTTCCTGGTGGTCTGTAGATGAGGGTGCCTCTAAGTGTGGTCCTGGGGTCGGTGTGGATCTGGAAGTGAAGGTGTTCGGCAGTTGCAAGGTTATCGTCGAGGCTGGTTGTGATTCTGATGGTGTTCTTATGGACGATGGCGATGCCTCCTCCTGTTTGGTTGGTGCGGTCTTTTCGGATGATCTTGAAAGCGTCCGGGATTGCTATGGCGATGTCGGGCGTTGAAGAGGCGTTCATCCAGGTTTCTGTAAGGAAGGCGATGTCCGGTGAAGCAGTGTCGAGTAGGTCCCAAAGTTCAGTTGCGTGTCTGTGGATCGAGCGGGTGTTTAGCAGGATGCACTTCAGGTGGGTAGGGTCGGAGCTGTGTTTGGAGTCAGTGGGTTTGGTGGAGGTCTTGATGCAGGCGAACTTGCAGGAGTGAGCCATAGCAGCAACTCCCCCTCCCCCCCCAGCGCCTTGA
The DNA here is from genome assembly GCF_964263255.1 of Lissotriton vulgaris. Classification (NCBI taxonomy): domain Eukaryota; kingdom Metazoa; phylum Chordata; class Amphibia; order Caudata; family Salamandridae; genus Lissotriton; species Lissotriton vulgaris. Next base: position 213,649,142 of record NC_141686.1, read on the forward strand.
GACCCTTGCGGGTGAGTAGCATGCTTTACAAATGTCTTGATTGATTGATTGTGTGGTCTGTTTCTGAAGAAGGGATACATTTGGCCCAGTGAATTTCACAAGGAAGGGCTGCAATTATCTTGGATGGAGGCACTGAAAGACGTTGGGTTTAAAACTTTCTGAATGTTCTTCCGGTCAAGATATTGTACTACCTATGATGTTTGTCTTGATTACCCTGATGCATTCGCTGAAACACTGAGGGCCATATGTATCATCAACCTGATTTGCGATTCTCAAATAGCGATTTTTAAGAAATCGCTATTTGAGAATCGCAAATAGGCATGTATGTACAAAATCGCATTTTTTTTGCGATTTCTTAAAATTCCTTAATTGCGATTAGCAAATTGCGAATCGCAATTAAGGAATAATTTCCCATTCATTACTATGGGCCAGTAGGCCCATAGGAATGAATATGAAGGTATTCTCAATTTGCGATTCACAATTTGAGAATCGCAAATTGAGAATAATTTCAAGGGTGCAGGGGTGTCCAAAGGACACCCTATTGCACCCCTGAAATATGCATGGGTGCACATGTGGCGCACATACATGCCTTAAGGGCATGTATGTGCGTCACATGGCACTTAAAAAATGCAAAAATTTGCATTTTTCAAGGAATTCGCAACGTACCACCAACTAGAAGTTGGTGGTAATTTGTGATTCCTTAGGGACAATTTGCAAACATTTTTGGCTTCATACATTGCATTTAAGGAATCGCAAAATTTGCGATTCCTTAAATGCAATTGCACAATAAGGAATCGCAAATTTTGTGATTCCTTATTTTGCACCAGATTTTGCTTCATACATACCATTTCACAAATTCGCATTCGCAACGCTGAAATTCTGCGAAATTTGGCGTTTGCGAATGCGGATTTGCTTGATACATATGGGCCAGAGATATTTCAACGATTTTGAGCACTATGCTGAGTTGCAAAGTAGAGTTCTGCATAAACTCAATGAAACTCTTGAAGGCTAAGTAAAAAAATGTTGAGCATGGTTTTAGAACATAAATTTGAGAGCAGAGTAAGTCTGACTCCATTTGCCTTCAAAATGAAAGTTGGTGGGGAAGGTTTTCGTATATGTATGAATGTGAGAAATATGAACCGTTGCATTTGCGTCGAATTGCCACCCACTACCAACAAGAAGGAAATGTTAATTATGATTGGTAATATATGGAGTTTCAGTGTGATTGGATTATACTTCGCCTCCACACAGTAGGGTTACATCCAGAATTAAAACACCTTGTTTCCTTTATCACTCTTTTGGGAGCATTTAATGTTCTGCAGAATTTTCTGTGAGTTGGTGGTAAAGGCAGCTGTCTTCCAGTCCAATACGCAGAAGGCCTCCGAAACTGGCTATGCTACCAGCACAGCATCTTCATTTTTTGGGTTGATACGGCACAATTTTCTATACCTTTGAGCCCTGATGTAGTTGTCAAACAGATTGTGCCGCATGTCGTATGGCCCTTTAGATATCAGATGAACGTGTATTCTGAGAGCTAACTTCAGTTTTTCAAAGTCAAATTAAGGTGAAACCTATTTGGTTCCAAAAGAACAATAGAGCCGATTTGTTCCAAATCATGAAGGTTTAATAGCAGATTAGTCAAAGTTACAGTTTTAGTCATTTAGTTAATCATTTGTCATTTTAAGCATATGTTTTGTAAGTTATTCAATCCAACAGAATAACATTAAGACAATGGTAATATACATCGTTTAAAGAGTACAACATTCAAAGCAAAGAAAGTATCAGTTACATGAAGTAACTTCCCTTAATAAGGCATTTAAGGATGGCAAAGGGGAAATCCTAAGTAGAAGGTGTCAGTCTGAAGTGAACCAAATAAAGGTTCAGGTCCAACTAAAGGTTCAGGGCATTCAAGAGTTTAACTCATGATAGAATTCACTTTTCGACACCTAATTACTTATTGCTGATGTGTGAGTTAGCATCATATGGCTAACTGATGACGTTCGTATATGCACTTATGCTGAATTATTCTACTGCTCCTTACGTATTCAAATGTATGTGTGACCACATTAGTTTCTTAGCTTAGCCTGTGTGCCACCATTTTGTGTAACCCTCTGTGCCTGCGGACCCTGCTCGCTCATATGCCCCTCCCGCAGGAATTCAGAAATGTACTAAGACAGCAGTTTTCATTTCTTAGCTTGCTGTGGCCGAAACTAACAAGTCTCCTTATCAGAAATGTTCTCATGCCCAGAGACGCCGAAGCCCAGCTCCATGGCCTTGAGTAGAGATAATAATGTATACCTCGCAGGTGCAGATGCCTGCTCTATGAGAGCATTGTTTCATGGTCTGGGGCTCGGTAACTTTCCACAAGGGGCGTACCCCTCGTTACTGTATTGCATTATAATGTATTGCTGTGATGCAGAGAGTCAGTCCTCTCGTTCGCACTCCTAGGAGTGAGGTCGGACAGGGCCCTCTCATATGAGTGTTGTTTGGCCTAATAAAGACTTTTGTTATTCTTCTCCACTGTCCGGCTGACTTCCTGTATAGTGACTATAGGTGAGTGCGGTAAGTCACTCGGGTGGATTTGAGCCACGCTTATCAGATGGCGCCCGAATAGGGACCCCGCGATAAGGATCTTTCTCACCCGTAAGTGGGTAGCAGAAGACCGGGGACCCGCTGGTCGGCACGGTGGGCCCGGGTACCCATCTGATGCCGAGCTTGGTTCTCGCAGCGCTGCCCCACCCTGCTGATCGGGAGAGGTCCCGGTTCGGATCCTACGCCGGGGTCCAGAAGGCGGAACTTGAAGCTGACCGTGTTGGTCCTGGCAGTCGGAGGTGGAGAACGGTAGAGGTCGGTGCCGCCTACGGAAGGTGAGTGGTCCACCTGTGATTATTGCAGGAACGGGAGTGTTCCGGGAGACTGGAGTGTCTCCAATGGTTTGAGGAGCCGGTGTGCTCCTGGGGCTAGTGTGCTCCGGGGAACTCAGAGTACGAGTTGGTGCTCTGACAGACTTGATGAGGTTGGGGACGTATTTAGATGTGATTGTTTGTAGTGATCCGACCGAATGGTACTGCGGTGAAGGCGTGGCTCATTGTGGGCAGACTCCGGTACTTACCCTGAACTCCTAGTGTGGCGGTTCAGTGGAGGTGAGATCTGGGTTTCCCGCGGTAAAGTGCGCAGCGATCCATAGTGCCGCACGGGTGGCGGATCTGTTCCCCGTCCTCAGAACAGTTAGCGTACTGTTCGGTCTGCGGTAGAATCCAGGTTCCTCAGGACTTGGTCGACGGGCCTTGTCCCATTTGGTAACACGTGTTTGGAGATATTGTATATGTGTACGTGGTTCTCTGATGTCTGTCTATATGTGTGTGTGTGAATGAACTCGAGTTGTGATTCAAGGTAAACGTAGTCAGTGGAGAAGTGTTATTTTTACATCAAAGTAAAGATGCCGTGTTTCAGCAAATTACGGTGTTTCGGATGTTGTTGTCGACCCTCAGATACTAGACTGGCTAAAAGCCAACCTGCCACTCCTGAGGGCACTCCAAGCTTTGATATGTATGTCAAGCATGGATTGCCCCCAATCTTGTTTGGTACCTTATGGCATCGGTACACTGCTGATAATGTGGATTTACAATGGCCTTTGACGGGTTCTTTTGAGGAGGAAAAATTGGATTATTTACAGGACAAATTGTTTGCTCGGCGTAGCCGACAGAGCATGTTTGATTCCCTGAGATTATGGCAGAAAGAAGCTCGGAAGCGTAAGATGAGAGAAGAGAAAGAGGCTTATAAAAAGTCCACTCAGACTATGGCACAGAAGGCGAGAGAACACACTAAGAATGAGAATGAGCAGCGTTTGGAGCGCGCAGACAGGCTTTGCAGGTTGAAAGAAAATAAGAGTTATGTAGTGCGCGAAGACGACCCAGATGAGATGGAAGACATTTTGAACACCCGACCCCCTCCCCCTTATGCCCCGCAGCCCTTGTATCCCTCCTTGCCAGTTTCGGCCCCTAGTAGTGAGGTTCCCTCAAGTGCTCCCCAACTATCTTCGCCCTCGACCCTCCTCGTTTCCCTACCTCAGACTCAGACCACCTCACCTGCACCCTCCCAATTTTCTTTGGCGCTCCCTAGTGCTTCAGCCAGTACCACCCCCAGCCAGGAGATGCTAACACCGAGTCGAGGCGCAGGTAGCGGATTATTTTCGCAGGTACGGAAGTTGCTTACGCGCTCTACAGTTGGTTTAGATGAAAAAAGTATGGTGGCCAATCAGGCATGTCAGTGGGCAAGGAACAATATTTATTCGTTTGAGGATATTTGGTCCACTATGAAGGATTTTGAGCCTTTGATGCAACAGCACGCTTTGTGGCATATGTCTAATGTATTGATACCGCTATGGGAACAGGGGTATGGAGGTGTGGCCCCGGCGGTTTTACGAGATATACAGGCTGGAGCATACAGAACGAACACAGGGGTGAAAGAAGTGATGAGTAGTCTGCGTGCGCTGTTGCAATACAGGAATGAATTACCCTCTGCTGGCACACCCCATTTCCCAGGTCTCCATCCAATGCGCGAGGTACACCCTATTTTCCACCCCGAGGTCCCCGAGTTGCTAGACCCGGTAACGAAGGCTGTTACTAGGAACAGAATTGATGTACATTTTCAGGAACAATGGGTGTATACGCCATGGAAGAGGAGTGAGGTGTTGTCATTGAAGGCCCAACTACCGGATTCTAGAAAGAATCCGACTGCCTATTAGAAAGAGCTTACGGAAGCGGCGTCTTCTACGGTGATGACGTTGGCTGATGTTGAATTGTTTTTCGGGCTTTTGGTCCCGGTTGATGTGTGGCGGCAAGTGAAAGGTACGGATCATAAGGAGGAGCTGGGAGGTACATGGCAGGAGTTGCAGGATTGGGACAAGGAGCGTAAGCCAGGGGAGAAGCCGAAGGCTGAGATATTAGCTTTGCCAGGGCGCATAATAAAGTATATGCACTCACTCATTCCACCGAAAAAGGTAGATTGGGACAAGTTGACGGCTTGTAAGCAGAAAAAGGATGAAGCGGTCTCGGATTTCTTTACGAGATTTGAGGAGACGTTTATGGATTACAGTGGACAGGATGTGTCACAAGATGGCGGATTGCGGCTTTTTTGTTAACAGATTTGTTACGAACTTATTGCCTGAAATATCCGCTAGGTTGCAAGCGTCGGAGAGTACGTGGACAACGTCCTCTCCTTCGGGTATCCTTAGCATGGCACAGTATTATGAACACAGAGAAAATGAGAGTAAGGACAAGCAGGAAAAGAAGGCTAAGGATTTGAAGACGAGGGTTTTGTTACAGCAAGTGGCTAGAGGAAGGGGAAGGGGTGCAGCGCCGAGTCGAGGGGGAGGTTTTGGAAGAGGTGAGAGTAGGGAGCGGCTGGGGCCAAATCAGTGTGCGAAATGTAAGCAGGAAGGGCATTGGTGGCGAGATTGCCCACTGCTCCAGTCAGGTGCCGGCCCTGGACGAGGAAGAGGACGTGGTGGTGGTGATTTTGGAAGGCAGGTTGCCCGGACAGATGTTGGTGGGAGACCGGGAGGAAATTACTTTGACAATGGTGCGGACAGACAGCAGTCACAAAGGGGTGGTGGCCAGTACTATAATGATGATTACTCAGTGGATGATTTGACAGGATTTTCCCACAACTAGGATAGCGTAGGACAGAGCATGGGACCGGTACTTATGGAAGTTGATCAGAGGGGACCTTATGTCGAAGCCGACTTATTGGGGTCTCAACAAAAATTTCTAGTGGATACGGGTGCAACGAAAAGTTCTGTGGCTCGTTCTCAGGTCCCAGGGGCGGCTCTGTCTGGCAAAAATAACATCTCCGTGGGTTTCGCGGGAACTCCGGTGATTAGCCCCATTTCTAAACCTCTCACGTTAACGATTGGCCCTTTTACGGTTGATTCACCGTTTCTATTGACATCCAATTGTGGGGAAAATTTGTTGGGTCTAGATTTATTAAAAAGGTTGCACGCCACCATCTATTGTTCTCCAGACGGCGTGTACCTTACTTTGGGCCCGAACGTTGCCCGCCCATTCCAGTGTTTTTCGAAGGATGACCCATTACCACCTGAATTCCAAGGCATACCCGACAGCTTGTGGGCTATCAATGATACTGATGTAGGCAGAATGGATATTGCTCCGGTGACAATAAGGGTGAAGGTGGGAGCGAAACTGCCCCGAGTTCCACAGTATAGGATCCCTAGGGAGGGGGAGAAGGCCCTGTTACAAATAATACAAGATTTAATACAGTCTGGTGTAGTGGAAGAGACTGATTCGAACATATGCAACAGCCCTATTTTACCTATCCTCAAAAGACGGTCACCTGAGGCTACAGATAATACCCCTGATGTTTATAGGTTTGTGATTGATTTGCGGCATGTAAATAAGGTGGTGGAGCCACAGTACCCGGTGGTCTCAGACATTACTACAATATTGACAATGATTCCACCTTCAGCTAAATATTTCTCTGTCCTTGATTTGAAGAATGCTTTCTTCAGTATACCAGTCCATGAAGAGAGCAGATATCTCTTTGGATTCTCATTGGCTGGCCGAAGTTTCCGCTTTAAAAGAATTCCTCAGGGGTACACTGAGAGTCCGAGCATCTATAGTCAAGCACTGAAGGCACAATTGGATGAGTTGGAACTTCCACCTGGCAACGTCATGTTGCAGTATGTGGATGATATCCTTATAGCATCGGATGACGAACAGGGTTGTCGGGTTGCTACTGTGAAATTACTCCATCATTTGGCTGCGAGGGGGCATAAAGTGTCCCTTCCAAAATTTCAATACTGTCGAACGGAGGTCACCTACCTCGGTCACCTCCTTTCGAAAGTGGGGAGGAGATTGACGCCAGAGCGCATAAAAGCGATCACTAACATGCAGGTCCCTAACACGCAGCGAGAGGTGCGCGCGTTCTTAGGCATAACATCGTATTGTCGTCAGTGGATACCTAACTATGCGTTACTAACAAAACCCCTATTGTATCTGACTACCAAAGAAGTGCGCGAGCCCCTACCCTGGACACCTGCATGTCAAGAAGCGTTTGAGTCACTAAAAACGTCTTTGTGTTCTGCGCCAGTTCTTGGAACACCTGATTACCAGAAGCCTTTTGTTCTTTACGTGCACGAGGCGGAAGGTTGCGCGTTGTCTGTTTTAACTCAGTGTTTTGGGGGGAAGCAGAGACCATGTGCGTACTTCTCCGCAATGCTCGATAACGTGGCAAGAGCGCTGCCGAGCTGTCTGAGAGCCACAGCGGCTGCTGCGGTCTCTATAAGACAATCGGCAGGGCTCGTGCTGGGATCAGACCTCACAGTAATGGTACCGCATGCTGTGGATATTTTGCTGAACAGGACACAGACGCAGCATTTAACAAGCGCTCGTCTGACGGGTTACGAGATGACTCTTTTTGCACCCCATGTACCGATTAAAAGGTGTGCTACATTGAACCCCGCCACCTTGTTACCTATCCCCACAGACACTGACACAAAAGACGATGACATACATGACTGTCTGTACAGGACTGAAGAGGAGACAAAGGGGAGGGTGGATCTGACAGACAGGCCCATGGAAGAACCAGACGAGGAATTGTATGTCGATGGATCCTGTTTTAAATTACCAGACGGTACATCGACAGCAGCATATGCAATAACAACATTACAGACAGTGGTGGAGACTTCTAGAATACCTTACAATTCTGCCCAGGCTGCCGAAATTATTGCCTTACTGAGAGCATGTGAGTTGAGTGAGGGGTTGGATGTGAACATTTATACTGATAGCCAATACGCCTTTGGCGTGGCTCATAATTATGGGCGACTTTGGGCAGAACGGGGATTTTTGACTTCCCATGGGCAACGAATACAACATGGTCCACTGATATTACGACTGCTAACGGCACTGACACTACCTAAGAGATTGGCTGTGATAAAATGTAGCGCACACAAGACGATAGTGGATGATGTGGGAAGAGGCAATGCTTTTGCCGATGAGACAGCGAAGGAAACTGCTAGAGACAAACTACCACGAATGTTTGTGGCAGGACCAGCTAGATGGGTCCCAGATGTTCATATGTTCGCAGACACTGTACAGAGTGTCAAGAACATACAAGGAAAAGCGACAGACGAGGAATTGAGAGCATGGAAGGATGGGCAGGGACGACTGGATGCGGATGAATGTTGGACAGATATGACAGACAAGAGACGATGGCTGCTACCGAATGCGTATGTCCTTCCAGTAGTGATGATGGCTCATGGGCCTGCCCATGTGAGCGCCAAGGGTATCTGCAAACTGTTAGACCCGGTTTGGAGTAATAAAAATATCTCTAAGATGGCCACTAATTTGGTTCGCCAGTGTATGGTGTGTTTGAGACACAATCCTGGAAAGGGTACTCCTGTCCCAACTGGAAATTTTGCACCCCCTTCTTTCCCTTTCGAGGTGATCCAGATGGATTACATCGAAATGGAAAGGGTCAATAACTTGAAATACGTCCTTGTAGACGTATGTGCTTTTAGTAGGTGGGTGGAGGCGTACGCTACGAAAGATTGTACAGCCATTTCTACTGCTAAAATGTTGATAAAGGAGTATTTCTCCCGCTTCGGATTACCTAGGGTGATCTGGAGTGATAATGGTACGTCCTTTAATGCTGAATTAGTGAAAAATATATGCAAAGGTTTGCACATTTCTCAGAAGTTCCACACAGCCTTGCATCCTCAGGCGGCAGGACTGGTGGAACGGTTTAACGGCACACTCAAGTTAAAGATGGCCAAAATATGTGAGAGTACAGGTCTCCGTTGGCCAGACGCACTTCCCTTAGCTTTGCTTTCCACGAGAGTCACTGTAAATGCAAAAATGGGCGTCTCCCCTCATGAAGTGGTATTCGGCCGTCCGGCCAATATCTGGGGAGTGCCCCGACCTAAATGTTTTTCTGAAGTTCCTTACCCTCTGTTGACAGATTATCTGTATGCTTTGACTAAAGATCTTCGTTCTATTCATCAGCAGGTAGCAGACACTCTGAAGCCGTTGCCGGAGGGGCCTGGACACACCATCCACCCAGGGGATTGGGTTGTGGTGCGACGATACCAGCGGAAGTCTTGTCTGGAACCAAGGTGGTCAGAGCCGCGCCAGGTGCTCCTCACCACGCGCACGGCGCTTCGGATCGACGGCAGGAAAGCGTGGACCCATGCCTCACATGTAAAGAGAGTCCCGCTCCTGTTGCCCTATGACAAGTGGGTACAGGATGGCATCGCTGACCAAGAGCACGAATCTATACCGAGGTATGCTCCTTTCTCGGATGCTTCACTGATTGGAGAAGAGCGTAGCGGAATTGAGAATTCAGTGAGCTCTACAACTCCCCTTGCTACTAGTGAAGAGACTTCAGAAAGCCCACGTCTGCCACAGATACACCTGCTTTGTTCACAGATCCTGAAGTGCCAGGGAGCACTCGCTACAATTTGAGGCCCCGAATAAGAAAATAACAAGTACAAGTGCTGAAAGTGATGGACTGGACACCGGAAGAAGGGCTTAGTGGATCTCATGAATAAGAAGATTTAGTGGTAGGGATGGACTTACAAGAGCCCTGGTGTTTGGCCGAAGATTGTGTTCTTTGAGACTATAGAGTGGTGCGGGGCCCGAATTAAGTGTTTCCCTTGTTTCTAAATTGTTGAATAACCATCGGTGGAATAAGGTATGGACGGTAAAAGCCTGCCTGTGAGGCTTTGAAGGACACAGGGAGAAGATCCCTTTTAAGGGTTGAAGAACCCCTCTGGCCGGTTGAGGATTGTCTGGGACTATTTTTTCTAGTAGTAGTGTGAATTTTTTTTGATTTTGATTTTTGATATTTTTTGAAAGATTATTAAGAATGTATCCCTTTGGGCGTCCAATTCCTGATGAGGAGCAGCCCTTTGCGGCTCCTCCAAGACCTGTGCCTGATTCCCCTTGGTTGGCCCTTCCCCGAAGAGGAAAGATAGTGGTCATCATCATTGTTCTGATTGCTTTTATAGTGACTCTTGGAATATTATTTTTCTTGGATAAAGCTTACCCTGTTCACGTGCTTGCACCCACACCCACCCCTGTTCCTGAACACAATATGATTACTGTTGATTACGGTGAAAGAATGCTGAGAAAAAATTATAAAGATAATGTTTTTATTAAGACTTTGCACCATGCACACGCCACTACCAACATGACAGATTGCTGGGTTTGTGGGCTTTTGCCTTCTGCTGCCTATAAGAAAGATAGATTCCTTGCTCTCCCTTTGACGCCGGTGAATAGTTGTGTGGGGTGGTATACTCTTATAGGTCTTGTTAAATATTTCCAACAGCCAGATTCCCTGAATCCCCGACTGCAGAATAGGGGGTGGACAATGACAATGCGAGTACGCCCTCTGCCTCCATCTTTCCTTGGACGAATATATACTGATGGACGTTTTGACCAGACTTTTATAGAGACGTGTGAGAAAAGGCTGGGTCGATTCCTGATACCAAATGATACTGACAGACTTAGGGATAGTTTCCTGAAATTGAATGCCACTCTGTCCTACAGACACCCCCCGAAGAGTAACGACAGTTCTAAGTCTCTGATACCCCTGACTGTGGTGGGTCCTTCTCCATTTTTCTGTATCGAGGGAAGGGGTCCCATAAAAGTTGGTAATAGCTCTTGTAATGTGACTGCTTCAATACGCTTGCCTCTTAGCCCCTCTTTGATTGCCCCACCCAGTATCTATTTTGTCTGCGGTGATAATGGATACTTATGGTTGCCAGAGGGTTGGGGTGGGGTGTGCTACCTAGCCTACATGATTCCCCCTGTGTATGTGGCTCCCTCTGATTACCACAAAACTCATCGTCGATTCCCCAGTCCTCAGGAGCAGCCGCAAGAGCAGCGCAAAAGGAGGGAACTTCAGGTAGATGACGTCGACCAGACGGACACCTCGTATTAGCAATGGACTGATTTCTCTAAGGGTTTGCTGCCTTTCTGGGGTCCGATATTTAACAGTAGAGCTATTAGACGACTGTCTAGAGTAATGGAAAAGGTGGTCCTAACTGAAGCTGACATTACGACTAACATATCTGTTGAGATTCAGGCTATGAGATTATTCACGATCCAGAACAGGATGGTCCTTGACGTCATACTAGCTGATAGGGGCGGGGCCTGTCGCGTCATCGGGACGTCTTGCTGTGTTTATATCCCTGACTCCGCCCCGACTGTTAACTTGGCAGTACAAAAATTGCATAGATTAGCGACTGAACTGCATCAGGATAACGGGTCATGGTCCTTGCAGGGGTGGCTTTGGGGTGCCTTTTCTTCCTGGGGCTGGAAAATACTGATGGGTCTGGTTGGTGTCGTGACTGTTATTTTAACATGCTGCCTTTGCATATACTGTCTTCCCCCTTGTTGTTCAATGTGTGCCGCGAATATACGCCCGAAAAAGAAGCCACCTGGTCAATACACAAATTCTATGATTACTGAAATTCCTGCTGATGCAAGTTGGTTGATGTTCATTGCTGAGGATGTTCTAGATTAAAAATACTAAGTCCTGCCCCTAGAATGGATGTCGGCACTACCTTTTGGCAAATAAATGAGGCCATAGTTAGCCAATGATGCTAAAAGGAGGGTCTGATAGAATTCACTTTTTGACACCTAATTACTTATTGCTGATGTGTGAGTTAGCATCATATGGCTAACTGATGACGTTCGTATATGCACTTATGCTGAATTATTCTACTGCTCCTTACGTATATTCAAATGTATGTGTGACCACATTAGTTTCTTAGCTTAGCCTGTGTGCCACCATTTTGTGTAACCCTCTGTGCCTGCGGACCCTGCTCACTCATATGCCCCTCCCGCAGGAATTCAGAAATGTACTAAGACAGCAGTTTTCATTTCTTAGCTTGCTGTGGCCGAAACTAACAAGTCTCCTTATCAGAAATGTTCTCATGCCCAGAGACGCCGAAGCCCAGCTCCATGGCCTTGAGTAGAGATAATAATGTATCCCTCGCAGGTGCAGATGCCTGCTCTATGAGAGCATTGTTTCATGGTCTGGGGCTCGGTAACTTTCCACAAGGGGCGTACCCCTCGTTACTGTATTGCATTATAATGTATTGCTGTGATGCAGAGAGTCAGTCCTCTCGTTCGCACTCCTAGGAGTGAGGTCGGACAGGGCCCTCTCATATGAGTGTTGTTTGGCCTAATAAAGACTTTTGTTATTCTTCTCCACTGTCCGGCTGACTTCCTGTATAGTGACTATAGGTGAGTGCGGTCAGTCACTCGGGTGGATTTGAGCCACGCTTATCACTCAAGCACCAAAGAATATGCAATCTCGTCAGAGTTAAGCAAAAGTCTTACCCTATCGAAATCAGGACAGCGTCTCTTAAAACTATTCTAAGACACTGTTAAGTGAATAGCTTTTTTTCCCAGAACTTCTTTCCACCAACTCCTCTGAGCTGGGACTAATCTGGTTTCACCATCTTTTTAAAGCAAGTAAACTCCCCTCATATCTATCGTCGAAAGCTCAGAGCTGCACGACTTTGGATGTATCAGTGGTCAGGATTGCTTGTACAAGAGGCTCCTTGTTATCCACCTGCACGGTGTAAATGACAAATAACTGTCAATTCAAACTATCCACTCTAACATTGGTAATCTCCTCTATTAGCTTAGCCTGCTTCTGTAAAGAGAAGGAAATTGGGAAAGCACATTTCGAATTCAACATTATGTTAAATAGTAAAAGACTTTTGAACTGATATCCCTCGGGATGAGTGTTGCGCTTTATAAGTAAATTTTATAAATGAATAAACTGTAGGCGCGTACTTGCAGTTAAGCCAACATTAAAAATGTGCATTTGGTTAACAATAAATACTATAAGCTAATGATTATTCTTCGATTACACAAAGTGTGGCTTCTTTATACGCATTTATCTACACATTAATACATGGATTAACATATGATTATTAAATATTACAATACTTTTTATTTTCCCTACTCTAGGGGTCATGATGAGCAACAATACGACACATTAACCTCTTCCGTGCTCCCGTCGACCGTTGGCCGTCGCAAGCACTACCTGGCTGGTGCTGCGAACGGCCAACGGCTGGTGTGGCCCCGCCCACTCCTTAGAACGCCCGCACTGTGCCGAAATAATGGCCGCGGTAAACGGGTTAATAGTAGGTTGAGAGAGGAAGGTCTTAAGTGGAAGAGAAACCTTGGAGGTTATATCTATTCACTGTTTTTATGTCTTGCTCTTTTATAATAATTTGTACTGTCGCTGGTATTTTTTAATGTGTACTTTTATGGATATTTTATATTCAAATAAAGTTATTGTTATTGTTATTGGAAGAGAAACAGAATGGTGTGGGGTCAGTAACTACTAGGCCATAAGTTATCTAAGGAGTTGCCAATGTGCTCAGTGCAGTGAGTTTCTCCACTAAGATCTCATCTTGGTCTACCTCTCTTATTGTCCCAATATTCAAGAAGGTCATTGGGGACATGCTCCAGATTGATAATCGTCCAATACCAGCCCTATTGTACGCCGACGCTGCGATCATCATGGGATGTACAATAGTAGCTCTGCAGCATCTTCTGAATGCTTTTGTTTCCTTTATGAAGGGGCTAGTTATGACGATTGATACTACCAAATCTTTCATAATGTCTTGCTGCTCTAGGTCAGGCCCTTGGCCTGTTTTCAAGCTTCAGGTAATCCCGGTTATCATGTGACTAACTTCCACTTCAACTATCTGGGGGCAACCTTCAACGTCAATGGGTCCTGGTCCCCCAGATAGAGAATAGAAACAATCAGCTTGGAAGGAGTATTAATGGCGTGTTTTCCTTTGCTGCCAAATTGGGCTGAAGATCGCTCACTCAATTGTTGACCATTTATTGTGCTAAATGTGTTGGACTGACTACCTACGCCACAGGGGTGTAGGGCTCTCAGGGCCCAATTCACAGAACTAACTTAAGACAAAATCCTAAACTTACTACTTTTGGTAATCACAGAAGTTAGGATTTTGTCTTAAGACAGACTTAAGACAGACTTAAGTTAGGATTCTGTCTTAAGTCTGTTTTAAGACAAAATCCTAACTTCTGTGAATACCAAAAGTAGTAAGTTTAGGATTTTTTCTTAAGTTAGTTCTGTGAATCAGCCCCTCAGGCACTGCAGACCACTGAATATAAATGTACACGCCTCCTCTTGGGTTTACCACTGTCTACTTCCTCTTTCATCACACACAGGGAGTTAGGGCTTACACATGAGGAAGATGTTTTAAGGACTCGTCCATTGTTATTGTGGTGCAGGATCTGGGTGAATGAGCCTCTCTCCCAAAACAGACTGCTAATTATGGACTGCCTGGATCTTTTATGGGCCCTGGATATTCCCTGGCTGAGGGGGGTCAGGGACTTGAAAGAGGCCCTGGGCAGGTGGGGCTTATTTGAAGAGGCCTTGCGATCCTTGCGCGAAAGGAGCACTTTGGGGAGTGTTTACGGGCCGTGGAGCCGACGGCGGAGGGGAGAGGAAAAGTGAAAGTAACTGCAGGAGGCTTGCAAGGGAGACAGGAGATGGCACAGCGCGTAACTGTACGTGGTGAATGCGCGTGCCCACAGATCCGATCCGGCCTGCAGGCAGCGCGTGCCCATCTCCTGTCTCCCTTGCAAGCCCTTGAAATCATAGTCGACGACTATAGGTCTCACTGGCGACAGCTCTTCGCGCTGTTTCGCCAGGTGCGAAACCTAAAAATTGCACTGAGGCCATAGACTTTAATCCTGTTTCCCTTATTCATTGAATCATTTTTACTGTTGAGCTGCATTTTTATCTATATATCTTTAACATTCTTATGACAGATGTTTTATTCTTGTAGCATTACATCAGGAACTGAAACCTTTGAGACTGTATTTTGTGTGTACTATGATATTATCCTGGGAAGTGCTGCCTCAAACTGCTACGTTTTTTTTTTACGATGTACTGTTTTTATATAGTTTTATGGTCTATCTAATATGACAGAATAAAGTTTATTTGACTTGACTTGACTTGATGAAACCCAAGCTTGACTTGGTTGAAACTGTTACAAAAGCTCCTTCTCCAGCAGGTCAGGACAAGCCCTTTCTTGACTTAGTCGAGTATTGCTTAAAATGTGTTAAAGGCTTTGCCAGCTTTATAACATTCTTGATATCCTTTCTAAAATAAGGGGTTAATTTCAAATGTTTAGATAGCTGACAGTAAACATTCACTCTTATCAAACTAGATATTTACAGGACCCTTTCACAACCTATGGCTTTTTTCCAAATTTACATGAACATTGTTATTTAAAATACAATATTTGACCCTGGCTTAGGAATGGGTATATCTTTAGGAATACCATATTGATCATAGATACAAGGAACAGAGGTTTAGGAGCAGTTGTGAGGGCTAAGAAACAATAACTGTGTTGGCTTCCACAGCACTTAAGGGAGCAGAAGGGAGGCGTTCCATGAGTGGCGTGTTGGTATTCTCACGCAATATCTATGGATTTTGGCACGTTACCAGAGTTACAATAAGTGGTAGACCTGGGAATGCGTCAAAAAGGAGAAATATCTTTATTTCTCCTGGGTTTTTCAGCTTTCTATGTGTGTTGCATTCTGTAGCACACATAGAAAGAGGAAAATGCCTCTGTTTTTGTGCAGGGAGTTGTCCCTTCCTGCACAAAAACAATCCTGTTTACAACACAGGTACTCTTGCTCCAAGGTGAAAGGGTACTTGCATTGGTGCTAAGCAGCACATTGTGCGCCTGCAATAGGAAAAGAAAGGAATGTGCCATATTATGATAAGTACGTGCTTTCCTGCCCTTTCCCAGTCACACAGAGCTGTACAGCAAGGACCTGAGATAGTGAAGAGAATACAAGATGCAAACGTTTGAGAAAGATGTTAGGCTAGGGGCTATTTTAGTGTTGCTGCTACTGACTTTTTAGGTCTCGCACCTGCCACGCAGCGAGAAGCGCTGTCGCATTGCGAGACCTATAGTCGTCGACTCTGCTTTCAAGGGCTTGCAAGGGCGACAGGAGATGAGCACGCGCAGGCTGCAACTCGGATCGGATCGGTGAATGCGCGCGTCACATGCTGTGCCCATCTCCTGTCTCCCTTGCAAGCCTCTGCACTTACTATCACTTTCCCTCCCACCTCCGATTCGAGAATGGCTCACCCACCCCACCGCCCATAGCACCCAGATCTGTCCCATCCACAGGGGTCGCAGCTCTCCTTACCTGTGTAAGTCTCGCGTACGTCCGCGTCCTCCTGAGGCTCCGGCTCCCTCTTGGTCCGCCAATAACTCTTTGCCTGCGTGCCCGTCTCTCACTCTAGCAGCCTCCAAGCGCAGGCAGCCGTGCCGCTGATGTCAGCCGTGAGCTCCGCGAGCGAGCTCATCTCGCACAGTGGGCCACTAGAGGGTGCGTGCCAGCAACAACAGCTGAAGGCAGAGCGAGCTCCCGCTGGTTTTTTAATCCCGACGACTGTGTTGACGTATGTTTATTTACAGTTCTTTACCACCTTGGAGTTGATTACTTATCTCGGACGCCCCTCGTCGCTCCCCCACACCCCTCGGTAGGAGCAGGGAGGAGTCAGAGAAGGTGTACAACCAGCATTGTTTGGCACTAACGAGGGGCAGGAGTGCCAGGATGGTTACACCGACCCCACGGCCGCGGCACACAGCTTTGCGTTCCCCCACCGCATAAATGAGACATCCCTGCTGCATAACTTGGCCGACCACTACCCTATTTCCAGTGGGCCTAATAAGGAACTACCATGAGGGTCTGAGCCGTATTGGGGCAGCAAGACATCAAGAAGGCGGGGGGACTCCTGCGAACACGGGGGCAAGGTTTAAAGTAGAAGCAATTCAAATGCAATAGAAACTCATTGTGCCGGTCCATACAGATGGTTTACAAAGGAAAACTCAAGGCAGGCATTAGAAAAGCATCCGACCCCGTCACATTCCAGCGCTATCAAATCCAAAGCGTGCACTTCGGCGCTATAGCCTACAGCTGTTCCATCGTCGCCAAGTATGCTAGTGCATATCACGCTAATCATATATTCCGGCACTGCTTGCGACCTTTTTTCAGGGTTTGTGTCAAACCAGCAATGCAGTACAAAAAATGTACAAACGTTTTTGTTCCATGAACACAGTCCGATACTTAACAGTGTTTACCCCTCCTTTCAACATTACTACGCATTTCAGCACCAAACTTGAATTCATGTTTAGTTCTTTATAACAGCAATACTTTAATATTGTATGGGTGGGGGGTTCCATTCTGATCTATGCCGCGGAGGGGACACCAGGTATCCAGTTCTGGGCTTTTGTTTTTATCTCTGGCTACTTTTTAAAAGTATATATACCCTGTGAGTTGGCTCCTTCACCATAACCTTTAAATATAAACGTTTGTCTTGGTTTAGTGGGCTTCGGCATTGGGGAAAAAGAGAGTCGCTTCTATAGTGTCAGACTAGATGTAACCGAGTGGCAGCTAAGCTCAAAGACGCATTTCGTAAGGGAAGGCTGAGCCCTTTTGATTTGCTAAGTCAAGCAAACTGAAGCGGGTGGTGTTTCTTTGTAACTGTCTTTGGGCGTGTGATTAAGTCGGCTTTCCTGACATGTTTTTGCGCAGTTAAGTGCCTTGAATGTTTTTCTCCGCGCTGTGGTGCTGGGGGCACAGGGCAGTGAGGACCTAGGCCACAGAGTGGGCCTAACTATTAGTGGTTAATAACCGACACAGACACTGACTGCTTGCTAGGGCCGAACACCACGAGCGGTCTCGCACCCGTATATTTATACCCAGGGGCTAACCCACCTCTGAGGTGCATGCGTGCGTGCGTGTAAGGACGAGCCAGGTGGCTCCTTTACTACATTCCTCCAAACTCACAGATCAATAGTCCAAGGCATTCAGTTCGCAGGCATTGTCTCTCAGTCTTTGGCTGGGAGTCGGGTTTGGCCTGAGATGGTACCTCTGGCTCCGTTGATTCTCCGTCACTCCATCACCTTGAGACTGCTCTGCTAGGCCCTGGGCCTCTCTCGGGCTGCCCTCCGTGATGTTATTCCTCCCGGGTTCAGGTCTCGGTGGGGACATCCCCCCTTCCCGCTGGCTTGTCGGCACATTGGTGTCCATCTGATCATTACTCGCATGTTCCTCATCCTCAGATGTTTGGCTGGCTTCTTCGCGTTCTCGGGGACGGGTTGCGATACCATGGTGCCTTGATCGTTTACGATCTCCCACACCTCGGGTTCCTAAGCGGTGTCATACTCCCAGTTGGGATGTCTGTTTTTGAGGACAACCGTGTCACCGACCACCAGGGACCTGGGTTGGGCTCTCCGAGCCCGACTGGCTTTTTCATTGTTTCGTCTTCTCCTATCTTGCGTGGCATTTTGGTCCAGTTCTGGCGGGCACCATGCCGGTACAGTCGGCGCACAGTCCCTTGGCACTTTCTTAAACAGCAGATGTGCCGGGGCACACTGAGTGGTGGAGTGAGGTGTTTGCCGGTATGCGCTCAGGAACTGGGACATACATTCTTCTGCGTCTTCTCCCTTCTCAACTCCAATTTGGAGGGCACGGTTCAAGGTCCTCATAAACCTCTCGACCTCGCCGTTCGCTTGACGCCATTGCGGGGTGACTTTCCTGTGATGTATTCCTCTCGCGGTCAGATATGTTTGGAAGTCTTTTCCTTGAAAAGGTGGACCGTTGTCTGACTTAATTTCCTCGGGCAGGCCCATCATGGCGAAGATCTTTTCCATCGCTTTTTTCACGTGCACGAACGCGGTGGAGGGTACGACCACCACTACTGGAAATCGTGAGTAGGAGTCTATCACCACAAGCGTGTGGCGGCCGTCTGGGAAGGATACAAAGTCTACACTGAGTTTCAACAATGGCACTTGACAGGGGTCCTCAGTGATCACCGGATGAGGGACTGGGTCCTGACCCGCGATGGTACATGAGTGGCAGTTACTTATTTCTTCCTCTACTGCCGAGTCCATGCCGGGAAACCATACCTTGCTGCGCAGCCGTGCTTTTGTCTTTGACACCCCTTGGTGGCCTTGGTGAGCCAGGCGTACTACGTCTTTCTGGAGACTGTATGGGATCACAATTGCTGTGCCACGGAGGACTATCCCATGTGGCCCCACGCTGAGTTCCCTCTGGGCCCTCCACATCTGTTGCCTTGACTGTTGTTCTGTGGCTGTGAGGGCACTGACCCCGTCTAGGAAGTGTTTCCAGTTGCGTTTTGTTAACGTTGTTAACTTATCTTCATCTGTGACCTTTCCAATGGTTTCCAGCGTGAGGGCCGCGGGGCACACCTCCTGCGACAGCATCTTCACAAACTCTTTGGCTTCTTCCATGTCCTCTATCCCTTGGTTGGTGGCAGATGAGCATGGGTGCCTCGAAAGGAAGTCCACCGGGTTGTACTCCCCAGGGCGGTAGATGACCTCAAACCGATAGGTCTGTAGCTGCACGGCCCACCTCTCGATGCGGGTAGGAGCGAGTCTGGCCGTCCCGGCAAACAGTGGCACCAAGGGCTTGTGATCCGTGACAACTTTGAACTCATGACTATATAAAAGTATCGGTGGAAGTGTTGGCACGCCCAATTGATCGCCGAGGCCTCATGTTCGATCTGTGCATACCTCATCTCGGTTGCAGTCAACAGCCGACTGGCATATGCTGTGGGCACCCATTCATGCGCTTCCGTCTCCTGCATGAGGACAGCCCCAAGCCCAACCGGGCCTGCGTCCACAACCACCTCCGTGCATCGGTGTGGCCTGAAGTGAGCCATGACCTTCTCGTCGATCAGTGCGTCCTTGACAGCTGTGAATGCTTCATCTTCCCTCGCAGACCACGTCCACGGTTGTCCCGTCTTGGTCAGCATGCGTAGGGGTTCCGAGAGGGATGCCAAGCCGGGGATGAAACGGCCACAGTACATGGCCATCCCTAAAAAGCTTCTGACCTCCGTTGCCGACGTTGGTTTCGGCGCCGACCTGATTGCCTCTGCCTTTTCCAGGTCCACCTGGAGTCCATCCCTCGAGAATATGTACCCAAAGAATTCCACCGACTCTTTGTAAAAGGAGCACTTGGTCTGGTGTACGGTAAGGCCGTGGTCCGCCAGGCGTTGTAGGGTGTTGCTGAGGTGTACATGATGTTCTTCGAGCGTCTTAGAGAAGACTAGGATGTCGTCGCTCAGATTTATTACTCCTGACAATCCTGACAGAGTCTCTCTAATCGCGTTCTGGAAAACCTCCGCAGCCGATGACACGACGAAGCTTAACCGCTTGTACCTTCGTAGGCCGACGTGCGTAGAGAACGTGGTTGTGTTGCGGCTATCCGGGTGTAGCTCGAGCTAGTGGTACCCGGCATTCAGATCCAGTTTTGAAAACCACTGAGCTCCGGTCAGGTCTGCTACGATGTCGTCCATCGTGGGCGTTAGGTGCCTCTCCCTTCTCACCGCTTTATTGGGTAGCCGCATGTCCACACATAAGCGTATGGCACCAAGCTGTTAGGGTTTCGGTGCGACCACAAGGGGCGAAACCCATGGTGTCGGGCCTGACACCTTTTCTATGACTCTTAATTCCTCGAGCTTCCTCAGCTCCTCCTCCACTTGTGCTCTCAGATGAAATGGCACTCGCCTGTGCCTCAACGCAGTTGGTCTCACTGTGTGGTCCACATGGAGTTTGAATGTCTTTTCTTTCAGGCGGCCGAGTCCTTGAAATAGGGCGGGGAAGTCTTTCAGCATCGCGTCCGCGTGCAGCTCGTGTACTTGTCGTGCAAAGAATACCAGTTGGAGGTCTTCTGCTGTGTGGCAGCTGAGCAGCGTGCCCCGTCTTCCTACGGTCACATGGAATCTTGTCTTCACCTCCTGGTCATTGCAGGCGGCAACCACTTCTATCACTCCTCTCAGGGGAAGCGGGTCGTGGCTATTGTAGGTGTAGATTTTGGCCTTTGATGGCGATAGCGTCGGACGTGGAGACAACTTTTCATACTGGATGCTGCCCATTACATTCACCGATGCCCCCGGGTCAATCAGCGCTTGTACCGGGGAGCCGGCTATGGTGATTTCACACATGGGGGGCGGTCTCCTCCTTGACCCTTCCCATCCGACGAATGACACAAAAAAAACGTCGCCGTCCCCATCTTCTGGGTAAAATGCTGATTGTGCAGTGTCGCTGCAGGGTCCAGGATCTTCCAGCGACAACTGTCGCACAGCATGTGCGGGGCCCCTCATGCTCCCCGCACCTGGGGAGCATGAGGGGCTCCCCATGTGCGGGGAGCATGAGGGGCCCCTCATGCTCCCCGCACCTGGGCGTCGACCGCCGCTGCTACGGCATACTTTGGCGAAATGGTTTGGCTTCCCACAATTCGAGCATATCTTGCCTTTCGCGAAACATCTCCCTCCTGCTGGGTGGTCCATGCCGCAATTTCCACACACTGCGCGTGGCGTTGTCGGGGTATTTTCTCTCTGGGCCGGTGGTCGTTGGCGGATCACGTCCACCTGTTCCTCCTTAATGACTGGGGCCTTTGCCGCCGTTCCTGGACGGTTTAGTGCAGCCTGCATCTCGTCGGCCCTGGCGTTGGAGAGCTCATGCGACCTTGCCAGATCGAGGATCTCATCTAAAGATATCCGAGCTTGCCTAATGATGAGGCGTCTGAGTTGCACTGACCTGCAGCCCTGGATGAGTTGCGCCCGTATCTCTAGTCTTTGGTCTGGCCGTTCACAGGCTGTCGCAAGTTTCCTCAGCCTAGCGTAGAAAGTGTCGATGGATTCCGATTCACCCTGGCGGGCTTGGCGTAGCTTAAACCATTCGTAGTCAGGATTTACTCTCGGGTCAAAATATCGATTTAACGCATCGACTGCCGCGTTGTAGTCATGGGCTTCCCCTCTGTCCGGCAGCGTTTCAAATAGCTCGTAGAGTTCGTCACCTCCATAGCACATCAGCAGTGAGCGTTTCACTCTCCCATCCGTCTCTCTGACTCCTGTAAAGTAGTGGTCGAGTCTTCCTATCCATAAGCGCCATCTTGCCGCCGCCGTGAACGGGTCCGAGAGTTCGCTGAACGGTGGGAGGGGCGCCGCGAGACCATGGCCGGGAGGGGCCGGTGTGGCGGCTGCCGCTGGGTCTGCCGCGTTTGCGCCGACTAGAGGCTGTACAGCACCCTGAGGTCCAGCTTGTTGTGGGGCCTGCTGTACAACTGGCACGGCTGCGGTGCCTGCGTTGCCCGCTGGTTGCACGCTCATGCTGTGTGGGCACGTGGCAGAAGTCTGCTGCGTCGAGATGCGCCTTACTGTGGTGAGGGTAGGTGGGGCTTCTCTGCGGCGTATCCGCGCTGTGGTTGGCGCCGTGTGGCGCGGTTCCTGGGGCCTTCCAGCAACGTGCAGCACCAGTCGTGAGGATGGCGTGTGTAGGCAGCCAGGGCTGGTGGTGCCAGTGATTGCCCACTGTGTGGGCCGCTGAGCACATGCTAGGCCAGTGTGGTGTGTCCTGCAGTGTAACAGGCTCTGGGCCTTGATGTGTATCGGGCTCTGAGGCTTCACTACGAGGTGGGGCACTAGGCCGTGAGCGCTGCTGGCACGTTGCCACCACTTTTCCTGGCGGGGCCTGAATAGAGTGTACCCCCGTGTGGGGGCCGGCAGCTGGTGGGCACTTGCTCCTCCACCTTTTCCCCAGTGTTCGAGCTGTAAATCGTGGGAGCCGATCTCTCCCCCTCCCCCTCCCCCCCTGATGCGCACAGGGCCCAGTTTGTGCCTGCCTGACACGGGGGAGGCGCGGAGGCGGTATTAGTCCCCCCGATGCACCCGGGTCACCCTCCGGTCACGGGCCCGCGCTGCGCAAGCAGCACGCTCGCTCAGGGGTGCAGCCGCGCGATGTTGCGCTCCCGGGGCTACGGGGCTGGCGGGGCCGCTTCCGCATGGGCCACGATCTTCGTCGACAGAGGCGCGAGGGCTCACCTTGGGGCCATGGCCTGGCGCACGTCTTCTGCCGGGTCACTCGGCTGTCACTCTGCTGCCCGCAGGACGAGTGAGCGACAGGGCAGCGGGGTACACACCCGCACTTGCCGGCCTCACGCCGAGGGCTCAAGCGCGACAGGCGCGAGCCCTCCAGGCAGAAGGCGTATGAGGGGATGTGTTTGCGCAGAGGCGAGGCGTGGGATAGGACCCGCCTCGTTGCCAGTGTGGTGCCGGGGGGCACAGGGGCAGTGAGGACCTAGGCCGCAGAGTGGGGCCTAACTATTAGTGGTTAATAACCGACACAGACACTGACTGCTTGCTAGGGCCGAAGACCACGAGCGGTCTCGCGCCCGTTTATTTATACCCAGGGGCTAACCCGCCCCTGAGGTGCATGCGTGCGTGTAAGGACGGGCGGCTCCGTTACTACATCTACCGTGAAAAAATTATTACTCGTTTTCGGGAGAATGATTGCTCCTCAAAAGCCTGGGGGATTGGGCATTGTTGCTGTGGCGTTCATCAAAATCCACCCATGCTTAGCGCCAGAACACTGATGAAAAAAACTATCGACTTGACTAATGCCCTTTCTAAGCAAAAATGACCCTCAGCCAATACCAAGCTGAATGTCTAACAGTCTGTTTAATCGGCAGCCGCCTCTGATCATCCCTTCATGCAGTATGCTAACTGTACTTGTCAAAGTATTGCAGCTCTGACACTGAGATTTCTTCGTCTCCCTAAGGGCCTTGGCCGCTTCCCTCCCTTGTGTTTTGGGCCAGCTGATTTGAACATGCCAGTCTGAAATGGATTGATGAGAATGATGTGTCCGTGAACCTCACACATGCAGGCTAGAGTGGGCGACTTGGAGCTGGGGAACCAGGTTGAGTCTGGCAAGAGGCTCACTCATCCTGTGATCCTGGGCAAACCTCTTAATATTCCCCGGCCTAAAAATGAATGTGTCTGTCTGTAATGCAACTGGTGCGCATATAAAACGTTTTGATGCCTTCGGGTCAGGTTTGCGCTATTTAAAACTGCAAAGAAAAGAGGAGGAGGTAGTTTTGTGGATTTGATTTCAAACCCTCCTCGTTCCACAGCCCCACTGTCGTGGGTATTGTGATATGGAGAGACTGGTACGGAATCAGTCTGCCACGAAAGAGGAGACCGGTAAGCAGAACGGCAGACGAGGCCAGAGAGTACTGACCCAAGCCTATGCCCTGCTTCTGCAGAATGATCGCAGAAGGCAGCTGAGAGGGTTCGGGCAGCAGCAGCACAGATCTGAGTAGATTCTGTTCAGCTACCTCAAGAGGAGCTGCCTCAAATATCAGAAGCAAATGCGCCAGTCCCTGACCTGAAAGAGACTGTTACCTCAAGAGGAAATGCAGCACATTTCGGAAGTTTGTCCTTAAGACTGCAGGCTGAAGAATCAATGCCCCATATCTCCCTTGAGCATACAAAAAAAATGTCTCAGGAGAAAATGGTCCTCATGGGCGAGCCGAGCCATCTTCAGTCCGTGGCCAAGCTGACTTCAAGAAACCGAGGCAGGCATGCTGCCGTGTTGTCCTCACTTGCGAACCTTACATCCTCATGAGAGGCGTTAGTGCCGGGAAATACGTCATTGGAAGGAGAGCAGAGAACACTGCAATCTCTCAGCCAGCGAACTCTTTGATTGGGTGGCGCTGGCGCACCCCCGCTGTGAGCTCAGCACAAACGGCTAGCCGTGTCAGATGCATAATATAAGGACATTCACCGTTTGATACAAACCACGATACACTGAATTATCCCTTGGCGTTTGAATAACGTGTGCTATTCATTCCCGGACAGATCGCTTTTGGACTAGCCTGTTCCTGATGGGGCAAGGGCCCAGGCTCATCTGCATATGTCTGGTTCTGATCTCTGTGGCGTTTTTTGAAAAAAGCCATGGCCTACCATGCCTGCCAAGACTAGTTTAAAGTTGCCCTGTTCTTCTTTTCCAGGAACGCCTTCATAGTCACAAAGAGCCGTGGAGGCCATTACATATAATGGTAAAAGTGAAGTGACTTAGTTGAAAATCCAGAACCGATTGAAATTCACCCTCATGAAATGGGGCCGGTTAACTGTGCCCACTTCACATAGAACATAACCTGTTAGCATGACTCTTCCTCGGGTATCCAATGAGATAGCTCAGTGAGTCAAATACTTCTTGATATTGCTCGTCATTCTCACCTCTCAGAAGTTTACAGCTCTTAGCAATAACCGGCCTACAGCCCCATGCAGGCTGATGACACCTGCAAAAGAGGGAAACCGCCCCTTTATATTAGCCACGAACACCAGGCTGTTCATGGTATTTAATGGCTTTAACTGGCGTCCTAAATAACCTACAACGGCTTCTAGGCCACGTGGCTTTTCACTTGCGCTTCAACTTTCGAGCCCACGCATCCTTCCGTCGTGATGGAACTGTGCACTAATTGGAATCAGATGTTTCCTCTGACCTTTCCTCTGACCCCCTTCAGCACCTTAAATGACCTGCAATCATCAGGAGGGGAAAGCGAATGGAGGCAGCCCTGTGGGCACTGAGGGGTCCTTTCTTGTCAGCCAGTGTACCGTGGCCCTACGAGGACACCCTTACGTCAACAGATAGCGATGTGCAATAAATCTCGCCCCTTACCCTCCCACCACACTGCTGGGTCCCACCAGAGAGAGTGCTTGCAAGAAAGGGAACCGGGGGCTTACAAGATCACCCGTAAAGACCGCACCAATCATACAGGTGGAGGCATCGCCATCATCCATAAAAACACCATCAAAATCACGACCAGCTCCGATGATAATCTTGCAACCCCCGAACATCTCCACTTTCAGATCCACACCGACCCTAGGACCACACTTAGAGGCACCCTCATATACAGGCCTCCTGGTACCCGCAGTCAATTCAGCGACGACATACCAGACTTCGTCAGCCCACATGCCCTCGCTTCCGAGAACTACATTCTTTTAGGAGACTTCAACTACCACCTTGAAAACAAACACGACAGCAACACCACCACCCTTCTGGACAACCTGACCAATCTCGGACTCAATCAACTTGTTGACACCCCCACCCATGTAGCCGGACACACGCTCGACCCTATCGCACATCTCCTTCGATCGCACCACAGCTCTCCACTGGACGGACCACAGCTGTGTTCACTTCAGCTACAAAACCACCCTGACCCACAAGCCCCCAAAACCTATTCCTCGGAGAAACTGGAACAAAATCACCTCCGAACAACTCCTCACATCACTCAACCAAAAGCCTCCCACCCTCTCATTGGACCCAAACCAAGCAGCCACCAATCTCAAGCAATGGATCACCCACAGTGCTAATGAATTGGCACCCCTGAAAAAACACCAGATCAAATCAGCCAGCATAAAGGCTCCCTGGTTCAATGATGACCTTAAAAAATCCAAGAAGCTTTGCCGCACCCTGGAGAAAACATGGAGAAAAAACCCAACCACCGACAACATGTCCACCCTCAAGGCAGCCACCCGCAAACACCACCAACTGATTCGATCCGCCAAGAAATCAGCATTCAAGGATCGTCTCGACAACAACACTCACAACAGCAAGGAACTTTTCAACATCGTCAAAGAATTCACCAACCCCACCGCTGCATCCAACGACATCACTCCCTCCCAAGACCTCTACAATGCGTTATCCTCCTTCTTCTACAACAAAATTGCAGACATCCACAACAGCTTTGAGAATACTCCCAGCGTTCAACCCTCCCCACCCCTCTCAGATCCTACTCCGCCAACTAACAACCTTACCGCCTGGAACCCAATCACCACTGAAGACACCATTCGCCTAATGAACTCCATCCACTCTGACTCGCCAACCGACCCCTGTCCCCACCACATCTTCAACAAAGCAGACTCCATCATTGCACACCATCTCCGTGATGTCATCAACTGCTCGTTCAACTCTGTCACCTTTCCAGAAAGCTGGAAACATGCAGAATTCAGAGCCCTCCTGAAGAAACCCACTGCAGACCCCTCTGAACTTAAAAACTACCGACCCATATCCCCCTCCCATTCCCGGCCAAAGTCATCGAGAAAGCCGTCAACAAACAACTTGCCGCCTTCCTTGAATCCAACAAATCCCTCGATCCATCTCAATCCGGGTTTCGAGCCAAACACAGCACCAAAACCGCCCTCATTGCAGCGACTGACGACATCCGAACACTACTGGACAACGGTGAAACAGTGGCCCTCATTCTACTCGACCTCTCCGCCGCCTTCGACACAGTCTGCCACAGCACCCTTATACAACGCCTCAGCAACATCGGAATACAAGGAAAAGCCTTGGACTGGATCACCTCATTCCTCGCTGGGAGAACTCAAAGAGTCCGACTCCCCCCATTCAACTCTGAAGCCACTGAAGTCATCTGTGGCGTACCACAAGGATCTTCACTCAGTCCCACCCTCTTCAACGTTTATATGAGCCCTTTCTCCTCCATCTCGCGTCAACACAACCTCAACATCATCTCGTACGCCGACGACACCCAGCTAATCCTTTCCCTCACCAAAGACCCTAACACCGCCAAAACCAATCTTCACGAAGGCATGAAAGAAGTAGCCGAATGGATGAAACATAGCCGCCTAAAACTCAACTCCGACAAAACGGAAGTGCTCATCCTAGGATCTTCCCCCTCTGCCTGGGACGACTCTTGGTGGCCCTCCGCTCTGGGCACAGCACCCACACCCACAGACCACGCACGTAACCTTGGCTTCATCCTAGACTCCTCTCTCTCGATGTCCAGACAAGTCAACGTAGTCTCATCCTCCTGCTTCAACGTACTTCGCATTCTCAAAAAGATCTTCCGTTGGATCCCCCTCGAGACAAGAAAGACTGTCACCCACGCACTGGTCACGAGTCGACTGGATTATGGTAACACACTATAGCCGGAATCTCAGCAAAATTACAGAAAAAACTCCAACGCATCCAAAACGCATCAGCGAGACTCATATTAGACATCCCTCGCCAAGATCACATCACCGGACACCTAAAAGACCTCCACTGGCTTCCCGTCAACAAAAGAATTACATTCCGCCTTCTCACCCACGCACACAAGGCCCTCTACAATCTAGGACCCGAATGCCTCAACACTCGACTGTCCTTCTACAAGCCCACCCGCCAACTAAGATCGTCCAATCAAGCCCTCGCCGCTGTCCCACGCATCCGAAAATCCACCATGGGTGGCAGATCCTTCTCCTTCCTTGCTGCCAAGACCTGGAACTCACTCCCCACCCATCTCCGCCTTACTCAAAACCACATCTCCTTCAGAAAAGAACTTAAAACCTGGATATTCGACAAATAATGAACCCCTTACCCAAGCGCCTTGAGACCCTCTGGGTGAGCAGCGCGCTATACCAATACCCGAACTTGAACTTGAACTTGAACCATTCAACCACGCAGATCTGAATTCGAAAAGGAGGCGTCCCTCAACAAAGTCTAACTAGACGCTCACGGTCTAAAAAGGTAATTTTATTTATTTCTCTCAGCGCCTTTTTTGAGCCGGTACAGCGCACCTTTAAATAATACTAACTTCTGTTGCTTTATACTGCGCTTGTGACTACAGATACCAAGATTCTCAAGTCCATGCATGACCATCTGCTCCTGTTCAGGTTTTTACTTTGCTTTGTGGAGCTTGTGATCCTTGTTTTGTAGTGAGATAAATTAGACTAAACGCACAGGAATGGAAAACAAGTTTAAGCTATTTGCATTGTAAATTACAATGCCTTTTATTTATGTTTTTGAAAAAAGAAAACAAAAATAAAAGGCATTGTCATTTGCAATGCCAATAGCTCAAACTTGCGTCAATGAGAGACCTATTGCATTATAAATGTTTGTTCATTATCCTTATCAATCAGACTGCATTGAGGAGTCCCTCAGAATTATTGTCTATGGCCAGGGAGTGTTTTGTAGGAGAGATCTTGCATTGGTGGCTATTTGGGGCTGCATTTTGGGGGGTAGCCATAGGGTGTTCTACCAATAATTTAATCATAAATTCGGCCGGTCTGAGCGGGGTGACACTTTCCTTTCAATACAAAGATGAGGTCTGGATATGTTGCTTTTGAAATGTATCATTTGATTGATATATAATTATCCTTCTAAGGTGTCTTGGAAGTAGAATTGTGCTATGGGGAAGTTGGTGTGATGCTTGTTCTTAGGGAGGACATCTGAGAATGTTATAGATTGGATTTCATTCTGATATATATCAACTCTTATGCACACTAGGTTTATTTGTCTTTGTAGGTAACAAATTGCAACCCTGTATAGGATATCATTATTTGTAGCTTTGAGATTGTTTACAAGGACAAGGTTTGGAAAATAACTCTTTCTAGAGCATTTCCATCTAAAAGTATTTTCATATTCCTCCATGCTGCCTCTTGCAGCATACATATCTTCTTCCTTCCTCTTTATGTCTCTGTTCAGCTTTAAATAGCATCCCCAGGGCAGTTCATTAGTAGTTTGGTGGTGAAGGCATTTTAGGTGCTGTTGGTAGTCTTTGCACATGTAGCTCTTCATAGTATGGCAGACCTTCTGGTGTAGATAATGCTGTGTATGGCGATGTCATTCCTGCAGGCTGTCCCACGGTGTTCCCAAAAGGCGCTGGGTAGTTGTGCTGCACCACAAGTCCTGGCTGCCAAAACAAGACATTGTAATCAATGTATATTCATATTGTTAGTGCCATCATTAGCAGCATTACACAGTCATCAACTCGTTAGGGTCGTGGCCCCAACACCAAAATGCTTTGCATAGCCACCATGTACTGCAATGAATTCTCAAAAATTGATCTTGAATTCTTAAATCCATGTCCAGTTGTACAGTGTACAATTTAGGAATGTTGAAAGGACTCTGCATGGTTGTAATTTGGAATTCACAACCATATTCAAGTAATAATTCAGGGGTCTGCTGCTACTATTGCACATTTGCAGGAGTACTGTGGAATTATTTGGGAATTGCTGATATTTGTATTTATTTACACACTTTCAAAGGGTTTACATATGCAGATGTAGATTACAAATATCTTTAAGATTCAGCTTTAAGTATTCCTTCACCCCTGCCCAGTCTCTCACAAAATCCAACACAATTCCCACTTCCTCTGCTGGCAGAGAGGAGAAGAATGCTTGGAGGTAGTCAGTGGAACCAGGCAGAGAGGAGAGCTCGACCCAAACACCCTTAACTTGAATTTGCCATTGGGCGAATCATCAGTGGCGGAGCATAGGGAGGATTGAGTACTCACCCATTCTCTTGAAGACCTGGACAGCTTACAGTTTTGCTAGGCTGGTGGAGGCAGGAGAGTAACTCAGCTGAAAGTATTTTCCGCAAACATTTAGGTCTAGCACTAGCCGAGAGCTTTTGATTTTAGTGAAATTTAATATAACAAACACATAGACAAGATGCTGAACAGCGCTAAACATAGCACAACACACTAAAGCAACAACATCAAAAACTCAACCTACTGCTTCAGCAACACAACAAACAACAAAAAGAGCACAACACAAAAAACATAATACAAAATTCATCAAAATAATTCTTCAACACAGGAAAACAACATGTAAACACAATACAACATTCAAACAGAAGTCACCAACACCAAACAGCAACACAAGAACACAACACATCAACACAACGATATGGAGACCAACAAATAAATAAACAGAAACACCTAACAGTGCACAAAATCTAAACAACACACTAAAATTCCAACAAAATACAACAACACAACCAAACTGCTGTGTTAAGGTATTGTGTTACACTCCATTAATGTATTGCTCTTTTTGTTGAATCATGTTTTGTTGTTTTTTGTGCATTTTGAGTCGTGTTTTCACACCAGGAAATGCAAGCAATCATTGGCTGTCATGACTCACACTATTTAATTCTGAGCCTGCAAGGGCTTTCTAGGAGAGGCATCAGTGGTGTGGTATGCAACTTCAGAGACATTTTAAAGCATAGGCAAAGAGGGTAATTGCCCATTGCCCTCAACTACTAAGGAGGACCTGTGAAGGTAAACTATGTCACTTATTTCTCCATGACAACCTCTTTCACTCTCTCCACCTTGGTTTACCTCTGACGCTGATCTCTCTCTACACAGTGCCATCTTAAGGATTTTGGGGCACTGGCAAGACAGGTTTCAACTGTTTTTGTGTGATCCTGTTTCTCAAGTTGGAACATATATTCAGCATCGTTTGTCATCATGCAAACTTAAAATAGTGGGAAATGTGCAATAAAATTCAGTCGTATTGCGCAGGACCCCCAAAATAATTAAGATGTTCAGATTTACAAACATATGACGGATCCTTAAAGTGATTGCACAAGTGGGAGGATGCTCTGTGGTGTTTGGACAAAATATTGAGTTTTAAATATTAGGAGAGAGATATACCAGAAAAAAATGTATTGTGATACAAAAATATCATGATGCAAAAATATTGTTGGCAAGAATATCATTATATTAGGTAAGTAATATCGTTGTTATGAATTTCGTTTTATTAAATAGTGTTTTCAACAATGTAGTTGTAAAAAAATCGTTTTCAAATGATTTTGATATGTTTTAGTTCATATATTAATTTTATGTGTTGTATTGTTTGCATAATTGTTATAACGTTTTTAAAATATAGTTTGCAATTTTAAGGGATTTCGATTTTTCAATTCAATTGCAAATAGTATTTACAGCTTTGTAGAGGATTTTGTAGGGGATAGGGTGAGAAGTTAATTAAGTAATAATTAAATATTTATTAATTAATACTTGTTAAGTATGTTTGTGATTGATATTAATTATGTACATTATGCAATACTGATTTATATTAGTTTTATTTTAGGTGCAGGGTGCTAGGTTTGTAAGGATATTGGGTGGGACATTAATTAAGAAATACATTAATTATAAACAGTTATTCATTTATATGAATATATTAATATTGTATTCATTATATGCATTGTGTAATTTATTTATTTATTTATTTATTTATTTATTTATTTATATAGCGCCTGAATCGACCCCTGAAGGGGTATCTCTGCGCTTCGGACGGGAGCATGAGTGTAGTGCTACTACAGCTGAATCAGAGACAAAAAAGAATGGTCTTGAGCAACTTCCCAAATTTTAGGTGGTCAGGACATTGGGTGAAGTGCAGGGGGAGCTTGTTCCAGTAGCAGGGGCTAAGATGGGAAATGACCTTTCCCCTAGTCATGCCCTCCTAACTCGGGGAACCTCAAGGAGATGGTTGGTGCTCGAGCGGAGAGACCTGGAAGGAAGGTAGGGTGTAAATTTGCCCGAGAGATGGGTGGCGCCTTATGGATGGTACAGCAACATTTTAATTTTACCCGTTGGCGTATTGGAAGCCAGTGAAGCTGCATGAGAAAAGGGCGGGAAGCAGTCCTAGGGGGTGCGTTAAGGACTACTCACGCCTACGTATTCTGGACTACCTGCAGTCTGCTGAGCAAAGTCTCATTAGCAGAGATCAGCAGACCGTTGCAGTAGTCCAGACGGCTTAATATAAGTGCCTGAGTCAGAGTCTTCCGAGTTAAATGATTATATATTTTAGTTATAGTTTAGGTACAGACTGCTGGAGTTGTAGGGATATAGGTTGGAAAGCTAATTAATAGTGAACAATTAATGTATTATTAATTATTTCATTGATTATTAATTATGTACATTACCTAACACTGATTTATTTTAGTTATATTATAGTTGCCAGTTGCTAGGTTTGTAGGTGTATAGGATGGGAACTTAATTAAGTAATATTTATTTAACTATTACTTTTTCATGTAAAGTTAATTATTTAATTGAGTAATCATTATGTATATTGTATAATAATTATATATTTTAGCGATAATTTAGATGTGGCCTGCTGGGTTTGTAGAGGTATAGGGTGATAAATGTAAAAAGTATAAATAATTCACACTGGATTGTTAATTATTTAATTGATTAATAATTATGTAAATTGTGTGTGATACATATTTATTTTAGTTCTATTTTAGGTGTGGGCTGCTAGGTTTGTAGAGGTATAGAGTGGAAAGATTGGAAGTAATAATACTATTACAATTATTTTTAAGTTTTTAATTGATAATAATTAACAAAATGTTTATTAATTAGGTAAATTGCTTACTTTGTTTTAATATATATATTTATATATATATATATTCACAGAAAAAACCATAGGTTATAGTGTATATATAGTTAGGAATTTGCATTTACAAAACCTTGAAAATTCAATGAAAAAACCATTGGTTTTAGGCCATATATAGTTAGGGATTTGCATTTACAAAACCTTATTTTACTCGCATAAAACCATTGAAATTCCATATATAGTTATAAGCGCTAACTATATATCGCGCACCCGCAATCCACTGCTGATGATGTCACATATTACATCATTCATGAAATGGTTAGTGACATCACTGATGACATCACTGATGACATCTCAAATGACATCACTGATGACATCACTGATTACAACATCCAGTGACTGTATGTTTCTGTAAAGTTAAAATATGTTTTACATATTGAAGAATGAGTGGATATATAAGTGTCTGGATGAAGGATTTACTAGGTGCATGACTGACTGATTGAGTGAGTGATTAAATGTGTCTCACTGAGTGCATGGGTTAGTGACTAAACTGTTTTAATTTGTGCATCATTATATCTGTTGTTCTACAAACTGCTGCATATGTTGATCAGTAGCTATATGAGTAACTGTATGGGTTATTGATTGGTTGTCCAAGTATTTGTATGGGAAACTGAGTGTGTGTGTATGGGTGGCTGGGAGGTGTGTGACTCTGTACATAGATGTGTGAGTAGTTGATTCACTATATGTATAGATTCAAAAGTGCATGTGCAAACAGCTGTATGGGCGGTTGACTGTGCATGAGTGTATTAGTGAGTGAATGGATATCTCAGTGCTACATGTCAAATTAAGTACATATGTAAAACACAGTACATGTGAGAGTTGACATCTATAAATAACTGTGCATAAGAGCCAGTGAATGTGTGAGTGGCTGTATGGATCATTGTGAACATGTATCAGAGATTGTATAAGAGAGTAAAGTAAATATGTGTTAGTATATGTTTGAATAAGTAAGGTGTGTATAACTGTATAGTTGAGAAAATGGAGGTGTGATTGATTTTTGGCATAACTGACTAGGTGTGTGAGTAACTCCATGGATGAGTGACAGTCTGTGACTGTCTGTTTACACTGATTGTATCTAAGGTTATATTAGAGTCTGAAGAGGTTCATGGTATTATCACATGAATGATATCATCAGTGATGTTATCAGTCATGTCAAATGAGATGTTTTCAGTGATGTCATCAGTGATGTCATTTGAGATGTCATCAGTGATGTCATCAGTGATGTCACTAACCATGTCATGAATGATGTAATATGTGACATCATCAGCAGTGGATTGCGGGTGCGCGATATATAGTTAGCGCTTATAACTATATATGGAATTTCAATGGTTTTATGCGAGTAAAATAAGGTTTTGTAAATGCAAATCCCTAACTATATATGGCCTAAAACCAATGGTTTTTTCATTGAATTTTCAAGGTTTTGTAAATGCAAATTCCTAACTATATATCCACTATAACCTATGGTTTTTTCTGTGAATTTCATTGGTTTTTTAATAGCAAATATGAAAAGCTTTAAAATGTCAAGTACGTGATAGATAAAAACATTTTCGTATTTATGCACGCTGATGTGCTTTGAACGCTGCACCCCCCCCCCCTCCCCTCTTTTGTCTTAGTAGTACTCTCTCTTTGCAGATACTGAAGGGTAGTTAACGCAGGCCTTTACCCCCGTTGTAATCCGTTGTGCCTGCTTGTCTCTCCATTTGATTGATTGTTGTCCAAGCATTTACTGTTTTAGAATTGGTTCTCTTTGGATCATTCTCTATTTACAAACAAGCACAAAGTCGCAATACTCTGTTTAGTCTTTGCAGATAGTGAAAAATCGTGTAAAAAAATAAAAGTAATCGAGCAAAATCAGTAGGCCACTAATTGGATCTCTTTTTGACCTCGCTAAAATAGAAATATTAGGAACAACCCTTCATGAGAAATACGAAAATAGTGAGATGAACTGAGCTCCACACCATGAGGGCTGCAAGACAGCTCGGCTCCATCACCCATCCCGCACAAAATAACGACAAACCCTATGCAAATATTAAAAATATAGACAACACACCAGCAAAGAAACAGGGTAAAACATTTTATTAAAAAACTATTTACATAACGTTGGTTTATAAGATGATGTCAGTAGTGGACCGATGTGTGAATAGGTCGAAAGCAGCACAAGGCTCCAAGATCCGGATGGCAAGCTCCTGGATGTTGGGTGCCATAGTTCAGAGTTCTGAGTTTGAGCCTTTTTCAATGCCTGTGCTTTGTTGAATCAAAATGGCGGCTTGACACAAAGCTGACACAAGCGTTGCTACTGATGCTATGCAGACCAAAACTGGTTTTCAGTTTGTACATTTTTCTAGATTTTTCAATCCAAGTTTGGTTGACTTTGTAGAACGATGGCTTCAAATTTTCAACATACGGTGTGGTGGCGCTGACTGGGAGGGGGCGCTTCGCTCCTGCCCCCTCCCCAAGTAAGATTTTCATACGTGAAAGTACGTTAATGGTTTTGGTCCCTGAGTTGCTTCGATGTCACTGCCATTCTCAAATGGCATAAGTTCTGGATGTTGGGTGCCATAGTTAAGAGTTCTGAGCAGCGCTTGTAACACTGTCTGAAGCTTATTTCCACCTACTGCAGCTTCACTATTCTCAAAGTAAGTGAGTGTCGTTTGTGGACCTGACTGCATTAGAAAACAATGTGATATGTTACCTTCCTAAACAGCTTGACGGAGGCCCCTGAGGGGCGGTGTGATGGCCATGGACTCGGAGAAGACGCTTGGCTCCGACACCCTCCCCAAGTCTTATAGCACTGGTGTAGCCTGAGATCGCCCCCGACATAGGCGGCCGGCTCCCGGGGTCCGGCGGAACTTTTTGCCTTTTGATGACTCTTCAATTCTGAACCTTGTCCCATCCAGCTGAGTTGCGCCCACTCTTGCGGCTACAGCGTCTTGCCCACCATCCAGCTGAATTGCGCCCACTCTTGCGGTGCAGCGATAGGCGGCTGCCACAGGACTCTCAAAATGGCGGCCGGCTCTTCGGTTTTGGGCCTGGTCCACTAAAATGGCCCTGGGACACCTTTGAACTCGGACGCTTCCCTGATGGGGCTTGGGTCCCATTCTCGAAAAGCGTCCCCTCAGCCGTGAGGATTCTCCAAAAGTCTTGGGGGCCTCCGACTCCCGCAGGCTTCTGGTGGGGAGCGGCTGCCATGATTGCTCGTGGAATGGCCACGACGGAGCTACGAGATGGTAGTGGTCTCATGCTGACGCCAGCTTTAGTCTGAAACATCCAGAAACACTGTAGACTACCAATTCGATCAGTTCCGGTAGCGCCCCAACATGACCCGGAAGAGAAGAACTTGCCCTCCCCTCTTTGACTGATGGTTCTTGTTGCCTGTCCCCTCTGTTGTCATTTAACAGAACTTTTTGGACTGCTGAAAGGGGTTGTCTTCCGAACGCTGGTTGGTGGAGACATTTTGACTATATTCTTGACCTACGTTGTCGCGTAATGCGTTATATGACACGCCGCGTTACCGCACCCGGAAGTGATCCGAGGCGCGGCGCGCAGCGCGTAACGTAAGCATAACAGGTCATGTGACTTGTTAATAAAACTTTTCATTGGTTCATTTTACTTTTGTTAATTTAATGATTAAAAGCTTGGTCATATGACCTAAAAATTACGCTTTTTATTGTTTTCGAACAATATTTTTTTTTCAAACATATGTTATAATATTCCAGGCTAATGTACTTTCCCGGAAAATTTACAACTGTCTTGTAAGTAAAATATATTCCTTTTTCGAGAAAAAGGGCGTTTCTTCCTTCCATGACGGAGCCGTTGAGTAAAAGAGATTCGGCCTGCTGTCTTAGTCGCCGATACGCCTGATTATCAGATTCTTATCGATCACTTTATATTGCAGACATGAAAAACACAACTGCCCTTAAGCATTTATCTTTACTGCGTTCCTACATATTATACCTTTTCTCCGTCATGTAATTGGACTGCTTTATTTCACTTGCCTTTACTGATTCGAAAACAGTGACTAAAAGTAAAAACTTTACCAATGTAAATACTACTACCGTGTTTTGTTTTAAAAACCTTTATTGTGAAAATGTCAGTATACAAATACGGGCCTATAACCACGTGGGCCGGCCACGGAGCAAACTGAAATCGTATATGATGAGGAGACATTTACACTGTAGAAGAACGTAACGAGCGGGCCATTAGGTTGCAAGAACAAAGGTGCCTAACAGTTGCGGAATCGGTGGACGTACATTTTGTAATTAAAATACGACAGGGCCACTTACAATAACATTTTCTAGATATACATTTGCGGGCAAGGAGTTACGAGTCCCATTTATACCGGCGCCATTTTGGGCGAGGCCGGGCAGGTCCAAGATATAGTCAAAATGTCTCCACCAAACATCGGCCAGACCAGAACCCCTTTCGGCCCTTTATGCTACAAGATGGTGTCTTCCATTCAGAAAATATTGTTGGCAGCATTTTGAAAGGAAACAGAAACAGCCGTTCTCCTAGTGAGTTTCACATTGTTACATTTAGGAAGAATGTTGAAGAGTAGTATGTGGAAAATCTGAAGCCATTTTTCTACAAACTCTCAATGAGACTTGGATGGAAAAGAAAAACCTGAAGAATGTACAAACTGAAAACCAATTTTTGTCTGTATAGCATCAACAGTAACGCTTGAGTCAGCTTTGTGTCAAGCCGCCATTTTCATTCAATCAATAGCGTCCCCCTGCACACATTCAGGGACCTGGTCGTGTCTTCAGATGAAACGGATTGTAGGAAAAGAAGCAGAAAGGAAAAGGAAAAAAGTTCCGCCGGACCTCAGGAGCCGGCCGCCTATGTCATGTGCCACCTTTGGCCACACCAGGGCAATAGTGAAGCTGCAGCAGGTGCAAATAAGCTTCAGACAGTCTTACAAGCACTGCTCAGAACTCTCAACTGAGGCACTCAACATCCAGGACTTGCCATTCGGATCTTGGCGCCTTGTGCTGGTTCCGACCTATTCACACATCGGTCCACTACTGACATCACCTCATAAGCCAACGGGGCACCCCACGCCGACTTTCGGCGCAGCATTGTAGGATGGCCACACCAGTGCGGCAACTTGCTGGACACAACATCGGGCCATCCAGATCTCGGCGCGTTCGACTCACTGTACCGCAAGAGTAACTGCAACTCAGCTGGACACGCCATCTTTCGGCGCAGCATTGTAGGATGGCCACACCAGTGCGGCAATTTGCTGGACACCACCTCGGTGCCATCCGGATCTCGGCGCGTTCGAGTCACTGTACCGCAACAGTGACCGCAACTCAGCTGGACACGCCGTCTTTCGGCGCAGCATTGTAGGATGGCCACACCAGTGCGGCAATTTGCTGGACACCACCTCGGTGCCATCCGGATCTCGGCGCGTTCGAGTCACTGTACCGCAAGAGCGGGAGAAACTCAGCTGGACACGCCGTCTTTCGGCGCAGCATTGTAGGATAGCCACACCAGTGCAGCAACTTGCTGGACACCACCTCGGTGCCATCCGGATCTCGGCGCGTTGTGCTGCCTTCGGCCTATTCGCACATCGGTCCGCTACTGACGCCGCCTCACGTGCCAACGGATTTTCTACGCTTTTTGTAGCCCTATGCCGCATAACAGGTCATGTGACTTGTTTATAAAACTTTTCATTGGTTCATTTTACTTTTGGTTTCCTAAAGATGGAAGGCTTGGTCATATGACCTAAAAATAACACTTTTCATTGGTTTAGAACATTTTTTTTTCCCAAACGATGAAAGCCCCACCTTGTTTCTGGATCATTCAGACTGAAGCTGGCGTCAGCATGAGAGCACCACCATCTCGTGGCTCAGTCGTGGTCATTCCGCGAGCAATCATGGCAGCCGCTCCCCACCGGAAGCCTGCGGGAGTCGGGGCGCCCCCAAGACTTTTGTAGAATCTTCACGGCTGAGGGGACGCTTTTCGAGAATGGAGCCCAAGCCCTAGCAGGCAAGCGTCCGAGTTCCAAGGTGTCCCAGGGCCATTTCAGTGGACCAGGCCCAAAACCGAGGAGCCGTCCGCCATTTTAAGAGCCATGTGGCAGCCGCCTATCGCTGCACTGCAAGAGTGGGAGCAACTGAACAACATGGTGAGCGAGACGCTGTAGCCGCAAGAGCGGGCGCAACTCAGCTAGATGGCCGCCACCTGGGGAGGCCCGTTCACGCCGCATCCCCCACGCCCCCCCCCCCCCCCCCCCGGGGCGCCGCACGCCAATTTTCGGAGCAGCATTGTAGGATACCAAAACCAGTGCGGCAGTTTACTGGACATCACCTGGGTGCCTGTCGTACATGTTGTGTCAGCCATGGGACACTGGACACAGTCCCATCAACATCTCAACGCGTTCTGCTGCCTTGGGACTATTCGCACAACAGACCGCTACTGACGAGGCCTCCCCCCGCACCACCCGGGACGCCCCACGCTGTTTTTCTGTGCTGCATTGTAGGATCCCAAAACCAGTGCGGCACCCAGGCGACATCACCTGGGTGCCGTCCAGAACTCTGCACGTTGTGCTGCCTTGGGACTATTCGCACAAAAGACAGCTTCTAACCATTGTTGCTTTTTGAGTTGAAAAATGTTTAAATGTTTTTAGTTTTTGTTCCGTTCATTATAGTTAAAAGTTAATAAAGTTTTATAATCTTACTTTGTCGGAGTGTTATCTATTTTTTTAAAAACGGGTGAATAGGGCCTTGAATCGGGTTATTGTCATGTGTGGGCTTTGGAAGTGTGCTGCTGCAGGATCGGACATTTCAAACTCAAATGCACGTTCTTTTTCTTACCTTTCCGAAGCATGGAGCGCAATAGCAGGCAGAGAAAGGGTGATGCAAGTGTTGAACACTGCCTGGCCTGGCAAGTTGCTGGCAGTGCCCCCCCCCGCCCGCTCCTGAAAGAGGACACACACACACCGCCGCCCCGAGTACTTCACAAATCTTTAAAAGACCATGCGCTTGTTCATGAGGCTTAAATGGTTTATCACCTCTTCTAGAACCCCTGCATCGACCCTCTGACGTTTCCTGGAAAAATTACCATGTAACACAATACCAAGCCCTGTCAGCTGAAACCCCCAAGGAATCGTGGGGCATATTATCAAGGGGGTTTATCTCCGCTTTTTTGGCTTTAAAAGCCATGAAAGCGGAGATAAAATTATCTCCCTATTACCAAGCTGTCGCTAACACCAGTTAGTGACAGCTCAAAGGAGATAGCGACCATCTTGGGCCCCGCTTTGCATGTCAGTGATACTTATCACTAATGACATGCAAAGTGGCGTTCCAAGATGTTAGCGACTGCAAACAGTCCCTAACATCGCTATCTCCTATTACCAACTTTTGGAGATATTCGCGCTAAGCGCGAATATCTCCAAAATCTAACACCTGCCCTGAGCAGTTCTTAGCCATGTTATCCAATGGGAGGTGGATAACATGGCTAAGAGCATTTGCTCGATAATACATGAATATCGCTGACTTTTCTGCGATAATAGCAAGGTTTATCTGCGATAAAAATCGCCGATGTGCGGCGATCATTTTTGTCTCTAAACAAGTTAGAGACAAAAATTATCGCTAGTTGTTCGTAATATGCCCCCGGGTTTTTGCTTGCAGAAATCGGGAGGCGGGAGACTAGCACTGAAATCAGTAGTCACACGCCTGAATCGGGAGGGTTGGCATGTCTGAATTCTCTACAGCTGGGGCCATAAACTACATCCGCAGGGGTAGGTGATAGCCTGGGACCAGCCTGGCATCTAAAATGGCTGCTGTGCACGACAAAATTGTGGCATTGGAAAAAAGGCAAGATGGCGCAGCCGCTGGAAGAGATGTATCAACATATATCAGCCTCCTCAGCCACCCTCAGGAAACATAGGGGATTAGGATACGTCTCCCGCACCCCCTTATACCTAGTAATTTAATTAACGAAGCACAAAATGGCGAATTCCCGTTTCGCTACCAGTTTGCGGCCCAGTTCGCGGCCCGTGAAGCGCTTCTACCGTGAAAAATCATTTTTTTTTTCTTTTCCCCACGGGACCCTTTAATAACCCCAACAACATTCCTAGGGGGTCAAGAGGGGTATACCTTGCCCCCTTTCATTAAATTCCCCCTTCGTTTTTCACCTCTTCTTCTCTCTCGATCCTACCGAGAGACAAGATGGCGGCCGCTCCGGACTGTTTAGAATGTTGACAGACACCGGAGAGCCAATCAGCTTTCTGCGCGCAAAGTTCCGAAACGCGAAAAGTAAGCGGACCGGATCGCTGCCCAGAGCGCTGTTACAGATATATATCTTGATTTAAACGTTAATTTCTCAAAATCCACTGAAGCACATATATTGAGACCTAGCAAAGGCACATCGGGCTAACAGTCCCTACAATTTTGCCAAGTTTCGTGCAAATCCATTCAGCCGTTCGAGCTAAAAGTGAGTCCAACCGCCCTATGGAAATTAACATGGGAAAAACGCGTTTTGGGACCCCCCTTTTTTCTCGGCCCCCCCTTGACGAAACCCCCCCAAATTTTCAGGGGCTGCTCAGAAACAAAATGTGCCATTTTCCTGAAAATTTCAGCCGATTCCGTCCACAAACGCCAAAGTTATTAGACATAGAATTTTCAGAAATGCCATAGGGAATTAATCCTAACTATGTATACCTACTGGCGATAGCCAGTAGGTAATATATATATATTTTAAAAAAGTGAATTAATATTGTTTATTGTTAGATGTTTATATTTTTTCTAAATTAACAGGATTATTCAGATATGTAACGTGTTAGAGGTGAAGTACTTTCCCTACTGTTGCACAGACTGGAGTGTCAATTTTATTTTATTTGTAAAAATTGATTCTGCACGTTTTTAGCAGCTGCTCTTGCAGCCTTTTAAAAAATCACCTTTTGCTGGATAGTTTCTTTATTAGCTGACTACGAGCGCTGGTGCTCTGAGCTTGATCACGAAGCTCGGCTGCACTTTCATGCCATCCCCTACGCTTGGCTGAAAAGCGGCAGTAGTATTTTCCTCTCGCTCCCCTATTGCTCGCAGGGCTGACCACTACTTCCCTGTTCCGAGACCCTCTCTCCCCGCAGCCGACCGGAACGCTGTCTGGGGTGATCGGATCAACTTTGGCGGCTCTCTTAGAGTGGGGTAGCCTTCTAAGGCACCGATTGGCCACTATAAAAACGGTTGATTATGCCTCCGCGCAGCGGACGCGATCAGCGGACGGGCCGGACCTGCGCCGGAGTCGTGCCAGAGTCCTGCCCGTCTGCGCCCGTCCGCGACCAGGATGCGACCGTGGATACAGGTAGTGCTACACCAGGTCTTCCCTTTCCCCTAACCTATGATAGCGCCATGCTTACGTCTCTGCGGCCTTTGCACTGTATATTACCAACTAATTCCTGTGCTTCTATCAAACCCCCTTTTCCCTTCACTAATTGTGTCTGCCACCAATCGGATGATGGAAAGAATAACTGTCAGTTCCAGCAGAAAAATAATCCATCTCTGCCACACTTAAAAGCTGGCCTGTTAAACTGTCGGTCTTTAGTCAAACACTCTCTGGACGTATTCCATACCCTGGAAGAGGATAATTGGGATCTTCTGTTTCTCACCGAGACATGGCTAACAGACGACACCAACCCCGCTATACATTTAGCCATCCCTACAGGCTATAGTATATTGTGTGCTAACAGACAAAGCTCTCATCCCGGGGGTGGAGTGGCCATCATATACAGATCCCACTGGACCGTCTCATCCTTTCCATTTGTTCAAACAGAGCGCATTGAAGCTCTTCCTTTTTGTATTAACATCACACCCAATTTTACCTTTTCTGGTCTTTTGGCTTATCGACCACCTAACTCCAAACCAGCCTTTCTTCCAGCTTTTCTAGATCTCATTTTACAAGCTTCACTACGTTACGCCAATTTTACTCTTCTTGGAGATTTTAATCTCCATGTTGATAATTCTGAGGATACCGCCTCTATCAACTTTGTATCCGCTCTGACTGATGGGGGTTTGAAACAACTTATCAGCTGTTCCACCCATAAAGCGGGTCACACCCTCGACCTGATCTGTACCAACTTGACGGGCTTGGAGGTCCTTGACCTAGTCCCTATAGTATGGTCAGACCACTTGCTTATCCCTTTCACAGTCCCCTGCCACCCTACTAACCGTCATATTTGTCCGGCTAAACAATTAGGTAGGAATTGGAGCAAGATCTCCCCGGAAAGTTTAACTTCTGGGCTTTCTCTGGTCGTTGTTCCTGACACAAACTTAGATCTTGACACTCGCTTGATTAATCTCAATGACCAGATTACTTCGGTAATTGACCTCATTGCCCCAGTTAGACCTATTAAAACCTACCGTTCGGCTCCTTCGGCCCCTTGGTATTCGAACGACCTCAGAGTGCTTAAATCAGAATGTAAACGTCTAGAGAGACGCTGGAGAACCACCTTTTCCCCTGACCGCAAAAGCCACTATAAAACCGCTTTGAAAAATTATAGAAGGAAGATCATTGAACATAAAAGGAAATTTCTAGAAGACAAAATAAACCGCTCTCAAGGGTC
Organism: Lissotriton vulgaris; assembly: GCF_964263255.1. Classification (NCBI taxonomy): domain Eukaryota; kingdom Metazoa; phylum Chordata; class Amphibia; order Caudata; family Salamandridae; genus Lissotriton; species Lissotriton vulgaris. The sequence goes on from NC_141686.1 coordinate 213,692,796, forward strand.
ATCTAGGGAAATTTTTGAGACAGTAAGGTCCTTTACGGATCCCCTTGCCCTTAAACGTCCTCCAGTGGTTTCACAGACTCTCTGTGACAACCTCTCTACTTTCTTTGAGAATAAAATAGCTACAATTTATGATTCCTTTCCCAGTAACATTCAAGTAACAAACTGTTCCTCCCCCCCCTCTCCTGCGGCTTCAGAGTCCTTGTTTTCTGAGTTCGCAGAGATCTCATTGGAACAATCTCTTGGGGAACTCTCTAAGACAAAATCTGGCTCCCCACTAGACCCTTGGCCCACTAAACAGTACAGATCATTAGCCCCCGTTCTTAATCCTTTTTTGAATGGGATTTGGAATGACTCGTTTAAGCTGGGACTCTTTCCAGATACCTGGAAACAAGCTCGATTGGTTCCTATAATAAAGAAGTCTACCGCGGACCCCAGTGACCCTGCCAATTACAGACCGATTTCCCTATTACCTGCCCCGGCTAAAGTACTAGAAAGACTCGCTCAACAACAGCTAGCGACCTTTCTCGAAACTTCAGGCGCGTTCCATGACTCTCAGCATGGTTTTAGGTCTGGTTACAGTACCGAATCTGCACTCATTGAGATGTCTGATGCTGTAAGATGGAGCTTGGATGGGGGGTCTAGAGCGGTGTTGGTGCTGCTTGACTTGTCAGCAGCATTCGACACCGTTTCCCACCCCCTGCTCCTTGAACGCCTGTATTCTAAGGGCGTTCGGGGTACAGCGTTAGGGTGGATATCTTCCTTCCTGTCCAACCGAACCCAGGCGGTGTTCACTCCCCCGTTTACCTCTGAAAGCCGTCCGCTCCGGTGGGGAGTCCCTCAGGGATCCTCCCTGAGCCCGCTTTTATTCAATATATATTTTTCCCCACTTTTTGATATCATTGCTCAAATGGGTATAAAAGTCACTTCTTATGCTGATGATATCCAGCTTTTGTTTTCGTTTAACAGCATCACTCCCACTACTTTTGACCCCTTAAAAAACTGTTTACGAACCATCGCCCAGTGGATGGATCATAACTTCTTGAGGTTGAATGCTGGAAAGACGGAGGTCCTTTTCTTCCATCAGCCAACCCCATTGGACCCTAACATCTGGTGGCCTCTGGATCTAAGTGTACCTCCCATCCCCAAGGACTCAGTGAAAAATCTAGGAGTCAGATGGGATTCCAACCTCTCTTTTAACCATCAAGTTCACACAGTTTCCATGGCCTGTTTAGCAAAAATTCGAATGATAAAGAAGTTCATTCATTTTCTGCCCAGCAACACCAGGAAGACAGTGGTACAGGCGTTAATCACTTCACACCTTGATTACGCCAATGGCCTTTAAACTGGTCTGTCTGTAGGACTTTGCCACCGCCTTCAGACGGTCCAGAATGCCGCGGTGCGACTGGTCCGCGGCATCCCTCTGCGTGAGCACATAACCCCTCATCGTCGCGACCTTCATTGGCTTCCAGTTCATAAGAGGGCATAATTTAAAGCTCTGGTCTTGGCTCATCGAGCCTTGCGAGGCAAGGGCTCTGCTTATCTCTCCACGTGCCTTATTCCCTATAACAACTCCAGGACCCTTCGTTCTTCTGGCAAAAACTTACTTTCCGTACCCAGATTCAGGAAAACCCGCTCGGGGGGGAAATCCTTCCCAGTGCTGACAGCGGCCATCTGGAATAAATTACCCAATGCCATTCGCCTGATCAAGGATGAACAACCCTTCCGGAGAGCTTTAAAAACCTACCTGTTTTGCTGATTCTCTTCTTTCTCAACCATCTCATGCAGCATGAAGTTACTCAGAAGCGTCGGGACACCCCGTTGGGGTAGCTGCACGCTATATCAAGATACACTTAAATAAAATAAATAAATAGTAAATGTAATCCCTTCGAAGTCCAACACTTTTCCAACTCTTGTATAGCTTGGAGTGAGAATAGTAACTCTACCCCCTCTGGCGTCCAATGCTGTCCGTACTGTGGCATAGACTGGAGTGGGAATAGTAAATTTAATCCCTCCAAAGACCAACAGTTTGCCTTCTCCTGCACAGACTGGAGTGGGAATTGTAAATCTTACTCCTCTATAGTCCAAAGCTTTCCCTACTGTTAAACAGACTGGAATGGGAATAGTAAATGTAACCCCTTCCCTACTGTTAAACAGACTGGAATGGGAATAGTAAATTTAACCCCTCCGAAGTCAACACTTTCCCTACTGTAGCACTGACTGGAGTGGGAATAGTAAATATTACCCCTCCAAAGTATAACGCTTACTTACTATTAGACAGACTGAAATGAGAACAGTAAATCTTCACCCCTCCGAAGTCTAAAGCCTACGGAAACACCCTCTACGCCGGTACCACCGCAAAACTCCAGAAAAAACTCCAACGCATCCAGAACGCTTCAGGCAGGCTCATATTAGACATCCCGCGTAAAGAACACATCTCTGGTCACCTGAAAAACCTCCACTGGCTCCCCGTCAATAAGAGGATTACTATCCGGCTCCTAACCCACGCACACAAAGCACTCTACGAAATCGGACCCGAATGCCTCAACACACGACTGTCCTTCTACACCCCCTCCCGCCAATTACGATCCTCCAACCAAGCCCTTGCCACTGTACCGCGCATCATCAAAACAACCATGGGAGGTAGATCCTTCTCCTACCTGGCAGCTAAAACCTGGAACTCACTTCCCACTCACCTTCGCCTTACTCAGAACCACCTAGCATTCAGAAAGCAACTTAAAACGTGGATATTTGACAAGTAATTCCCCACCCTTCTTCAAGCGCCTTGAGACCCTCTGGGTATGTAACGCGCTATATAAATTTATTGACTTGACTTGACTTGACTCCCAATTGTTGCACAGACTGGAATGGGAATAGTAAATCTCACCCCTCCAAAGTACAACACTTTACCTACTAGTACGTTGTTTGGAGTGGCAATAGTAAATCTAACCTCTCCGAAGTGCAACACTTTCCCTAGTGTTGTGCTGTTTGGCATGGAACTAGTAAATTAAACCCTTTCTAAGTCCAATACTTTCCCTACTCTTGCACTAATTGAATGGCAATAGTAAATCCTACCCCTCTGATGTCCAATGCCTTTCCTACCGTTGACAGACTGGAATGGGAATAATAAATCTTATCCCTCCGAAGTCGAACCCTTTCCCTACTGTTGCTTGAACTGGAGTGAGAATAGTAAATTTAACCCCTCCAGAATCAAACTGTTTCCCTTCTATTGCGTAGAATGGAGTGGGAAGAGTACATCTTATAAGGAGAATAGCGTGCGCACACCTTCCCTTTCTTTTTTGTTCATAATCAACTATTTTAGAATCGGTGTTTGCGTGCAGAACAGAGCTGTGTTTGTCCCAGCACAGTCATCTTCAAGTGGTTAGAGGAGGGTTCGCGGGTTGCGTTCCTGTCTGTTGCACTGCGTCAATGAGGAGACATTCCTCGCTAGAAGAGTCCACTAATCATATTTCATCCTATTAATCCATTTTTATCCATAAGCTTTACGTCGTTTTCATACTTCATGTATTTAAAAAGTAAATCACTCCAGAGGCAGCCAGGTGAAACTTGGATGTGTTTATTTTGCATATTCAAATGTCTTATGCTGCCGAAGCTTTTCCACAGACATGTGCTTTCTACATCCTGTCGAACAACCAGTATTAAAAACCCAATGCATTTCGAACTTTTTAGTTCTTCCTCAGGGGTACTGGAAAAAATAGATAAAGGACCATTTGAACAGATATTCGAAAAATGAAAATTACATAATAATAAACATGCTGTGAATTTCTCAATACTCCATTGTATTCTACTGTCCATACAACTAAGTTTATCAACAATCCTTTGATCCCCCACAATAGCACTATTCACCATGTGCACATAAATCACACGCTTTCTATTCCTTCCCCCTGTTTTGAAAAAAACCTGAACTGACCATCTAGACATACCAAAAACTCGATCCGAATGATTTACTCTCCCCACACCCCTAGCTGGTCCTCTGTTAAATGCCACTTTTTGAAGTTACGAATTTTACCTGGTTTCAGTAAAAGCCTGTGGCTTGTAGCGAGTTTGCTCTCTGATGAATCACGAGCGTATGCCAAAGCTCCCATCAGCCTGAATTTTCCCATCAACCTTATCCCAACTAGCCTCCAAGCCCATGTTTAACAAATAAATCCCTTAATTAGCAGAACAAACACCGATTCTAAAAAACTTCATAAGCAAGTTATTATTCAAAAGCAGGCACCTTGTTTTAGAGAACACACAGAAACCGGGAATAATCACGTGCTGCTAATTAAGGGATTTATTTGTTAAACATGGGCTTGGAGGCTATGAAGGGATTATCAGCAGCAGTGGCGACTCATTCACCAGGGGGGCATTTTGAAAAAGGAAAGCAAACCCCCGAAACGCGTCAATGTGAAAATTGAAAATAAAGAATTGAACGGACCTCAAGTGCTGCCTCAAGTCTTCTTCTTGTGGGGCAGACTTTCGTCGAAAAATATGGCGTGGTTAGCTGTGCAATCTTTCGTGTGGCTGCGCGCTGGGCTGGCACCCCCCACAAGTGTTAAGGGGATCGCTACATGAAAGATCCTCTGACTGCCCCGCACGAAATCTGGAGTGGACATAGCTGCGGATGCGCAGTCCATACTTTATGGGACTACACCTTTACTTCAGCGGTGTTCTCTGTACCACGACGGATGGAAGTGCATGGGAGGGGGAGAGGACCGTGATTGACTTTTAAAATGCCCCGAAAACTAGCTACACTCCCTGCCTACCCACACAACCCATCGGCCACTTCCCAGACAAACGCACCGATGGATGGGGTCGCCGCCAGCATGGGAATGATGTTGCATGCTGGGAAATGTGGTTCACCTGCGAGCACAGAGGCGATTCCAGACCGTGTTTTGGAGGCAACCCACGCTACTTCAAGTGGTGGGAAGGACATACTTACTTTTTTATGAAGGGATTATCAGCAGCAGTGGCGACTCATTCACCAGGGGGGCATTTTGAAAAAGGAAAGCAAACCCCCGAAACGCGTCAATGCCCATGGTGAAAATTGAAAATAAAGAATTGAACGGACCTCAAGTGCTGCCTCAAGTCTTCTTCTTGTGGGGCAGACTTTCGTGGAAAAATATGGCGTGGTTAGCTGTGCAATCTTTCGTGTGGCTGCGCGCTGGGCTGGCACCCCCCACAAGTGTTAAGGGGATCGCTACATGGAAGATCCTCTGACTGCCCCGCACGAAATCTGGAGTGGACATAGCTGCGGATGCGCAGTCCATACTTTATGGGACTACACCTTTACTTCAGCGGTGTTCTCTGTACCACGACGGATGGAAGTGCATGGGAGGGGGAGAGGACCGTGATTGACTTTTAAAATGCCCCGAAAACTAGCTACACTCCCTGCCTACCCACACAACCCATCGGCCACTTACCAGACAAACGCACCGATGGATGGGGTCGCCGCCAGCATGGGAATGATGTTGCATGCTGGGAAATGTGGTTCACCTGCGAGGACAGAGGCGATTCCAGACCGTGTTTTGGAGGCAACCCACGCTACTTCAAGTGGTGGAAAGGACATACTTACTTTTTTATGAAGGGATTATCAGCAGCAGTGGCGACTCATTCACCAGGGGGGCATTTTGAAAAAGGAAAGCAAACCCCCGAAACGCGTCAATGCCCATGATGAAAATTGAAAATAAAGAATTGAACGGACCTCAAGTGCTGCCTCAAGTCTTCTTCTTGTGGGGCAGACTTTCGTGGAAAAATATGGCGTGGTTAGCTGTGCAATCTTTCGTGTGGCTGCGCGCTGGGCTGGCACCCCCCACAAGTGTTAAGGGGATCGCTACATGGAAGATCCTCTGACTGCCCCGCACGAAATCTGGAGTGGACATAGCTGCGGATGCGCAGTCCATACTTTATGGGACTACACCTTTACTTCAGCGGTGTTCTCTGTACCACGACGGATGGAAGTGCATGGGAGGGGGAGAGGACCGTGATTGACTTTTAAAATGCCCCGAAAACTAGCTACACTCCCTGCCTACCCACACAACCCATCGGCCACTTATCAGACAAACGCACCAATGGATGGGGTCGCCGCCAGCATGGGAATGATGTTGCATGCTGGGAAATGTGGTTCACCTGCGAGCACAGAGGCGATTCCAGACCATGTTTTGGAGGCAACCCACGCTACTTCAAGTGGTGGGAAGGACATACTTACTTTTTTATGAAGGGATTATCAGCAGCAGTGGCGACTCATTCACCAGGGGGGCATTTTGAAAAAGGAAAGCAAACCCCCGAAACGCGTCAATGCCCATGGTGAAAATTGAAAATAAAGAATTGAACGGACCTCAAGTCTTCTTCTTGTGGGGCAGACTTTCGTGGAAAAATATGGCGTGGTTAGCTGTGCAATCTTTCGTATGGCTGCGCGCTGGGCTGGCACCCCCCCACAAGTGTTAAGGGGATCGCTACATGGAAGATCCTCTGACTGCCCCGCACGAAATCTGGAGTGGACATAGCTGCGGATGCGCAGTCCATACTTTATGGGACTACACCTTTACTTCAGCGGTGTTCTCTGTACCACGACGGATGGAAGTGCATGGGAGGGGGAGAGGACCGTGATTGACTTTTAAAATGCCCCGAAAACTAGCTACACTCCCTGCCTACCCACACAACCCATCGGCCACTTACCAGACAAACGCACCGATGAATGGGGTCGCCGCCAGCATGGGAATGATGTTGCATGCTGGGAAATGTGGTTCACCTGCGAGCACAGAGGCGATTCCAGACCGTGTTTTGGAGGCAACCCACGCTACTTCAAGTGGTGGGAAGGACATACTTACTTTTTTATGAAGGGATTATCAGCAGCAGTGGCGACTCATTCACCAGGGGGGCATTTTGAAAAAGGAAAGCAAACCCCCGAAACGCGTCAATGCCCATGGTGAAAATTGAAAATAAAGAATTGAACGGACCTCAAGTGCTGCCTCAAGTCTTCTTCTTGTGGGGCAGACTTTCGTCGAAAAATATGGCGTGGTTAGCTGTGCAATCTTTCGTGTGGCTGCGCGCTGGGCTGGCACCCCCCACAAGTGTTAAGGGGATCGCTACATGGAAGATCCTCTGACTGCCCCGCACGAAATCTGGAGTGGACATAGCTGCGGATGCGCAGTCCATACTTTATGGGACTACACCTTTACTTCAGCGGTGTTCTCTGTACCACGACGGATGGAAGTGCATGGGAGGGGGAGAGCACCGTGATTGACTTTTAAAATGCCCCGAAAACTAGCTACACTCCCTGCCTACCCACACAACCCATCGGCCACTTACCAGACAAACGCACCGATGGATGGGGTCGCCGCCAGCATGGGAATGATGTTGCATGCTGGGAAATGTGGTTGACCTGCGAGCACAGAGGCGATTCCAGACCGTGTTTTGGAGGCAACCCACGCTACTTCAAGTGGTGGGAAGGACATACATACTTTTTTATGAAGGGATTATCAGCAGCAGTGGCGACTCATTCACCAGGGGGGCATTTTGAAAAAGGAAAGCAAACCCCCGAAACGCGTCAATGCCCATGGTGAAAATTGAAAATAAAGAATTGAACGGACCTCAAGTCTTCTTCTTGTGGGGCAGACTTTCGTGGAAAAATATGGCGTGGTTAGCTGTGCAATCTTTCGTATGGCTGCGCGCTGGGCTGGCACCCCCCACAAGTGTTAAGGGGATCGCTACATGGAAGATCCTCTGACTGCCCCGCACGAAATCTGGAGTGGACATAGCTGCGGATGCGCAGTCCATACTTTATGGGACTACACCTTTACTTCAGCGGTGTTCTCTGTACCACGACGGATGGAAGTGCATGGGAGGGGGAGAGGACCGTGATTGACTTTTAAAATGCCCCGAAAACTAGCTACACTCCCTGCCTACCCACACAACCCATCGGCCACTTACCAGACAAACGCACAGATGGATGGGGTCACCGCCAGCATGGGAATGATGTTGCATGCTGGGAAATGTGGTTCACCTGCGAGCACAGAGGCGATTCCAGACCGTGTTTTGGAGGCAACCCACGCTACTTCAAGTGGTGGGAAGGACATACTTACTTTTTTATGAAGGGATTATCAGCAGCAGTGGCGACTCATTCACCAGGGGGGCATTTTGAAAAAGGAAAGCAAACCCCCGAAACGCGTCAATGCCCATGGTGAAAATTGAAAATAAAGAATTGAACGGACCTCAACTGCTGCCTCAAGTCTTCTTCTTGTGGGGCAGACTTTCGTGGAAATATATATATATATATTCACAGAAAAAAACATAGGTTATAGTGGATATATAGTTAGGAATTTGCATTTACAAAACCTTGAAAATTCAATGAAAAAAACATTGGTTTTAGGCCATATATAGTTAGGGATTTGCATTTACAAAACCTTATTTTACTCGCATAAAACCATTGAAATTCCATATATAGTTATAAGCGCTAACTATATATCGCGCACCCGCAATCCACTGCTGATGATGTCACATATTACATCATTCATGACATGGTTAGTGACATCACTGATGACATCACTGATGACATCTCAAATGACATCATCCAGTGACTGTATGTTTCTGTAAAGTTAAAATATCTCTTACATATTGAAGAATGAGTGGATATATAAGTGTCTGGATGAAGGATTTAGTAGGTGCATGACTGACTATATGAGTGAGTGATTAAATGTGTCTCACTGAGTGCATGGGTTAATGACTAAACTGTCTCAATTTGTGCATCATTATGTCTGTTGTTCTGTAAACTGTTCCATGTGTTGATAAGTAGCTATATGAGTAACTATATGGGTTATTGATTGGTTGCCCAAGTATTTGTATGGGATACTGAGTGAGTGTGTGTGGGTAGCTGGGAGGTGTGTGACTCTGTGCATAGATGTGTGAGCAGTTGATTCACTAGATGTATGGTTTCAAAAGTGCATGTGGAAACAGCTGTATGGGCGGTTGACTGTGTGCATGAGTGTATTGGTGAGTGAATGGATATCTCAGTGCTACATGTCAAAGTAAGTACATATGTAAAACACAGTACATGTGAGAGTTGACATATATAAATAACTGTGCATAAGAGCCAGTGAATGTGTGAGTGGCTGTATGGATCATTGTGAACTTGTATCAGGGATTGTATAAGAGAGTAAATATGTGTTAGTATATGTTTGAATAAGTAAAGTTTGTATAACTGTATATTTGAGGAAATGGAGGTGTGATTGATTCTTTGCATGACTGACTAGGTGTGTGAGTAACTCCATGGATGAGTGACAGTCTGTGAGTGTCTGTTTACACTGATTGTATCTAAGGTTATATTAGAGTCTGAAGAGGTTCATCGTATTATCACATGAATGATATCATCAGTGATGTTATCAGTCATGTCAAATGAGATGTTTTCAGTGATGTCATCAGTGATGTCATTTGAGATGTCATCAGTGATGTCATCAGTGATGTCACTAACCATGTCATGAATGATGTAATATGTGACATCATCAGCAGTGGATTGCGGGTGCGCGATATATAGTTAGCGCTTATAACTATATATGGAATTTCAATGGTTTTATGCGAGTAAAATAAGGTTTTGTAAATGCAAATCCCTAACTATATATGGCCTAAAACCAATGGTTTTTTCATTGAATTTTCAAGGTTTTGTAAATGCAAATTCCTAACTATATATCCACTATAACCTATGGTTTTTTCTGTGAATTTCATTGGTTTTTTAATAGCAAATATGAAAAGCTTAAAAATGTCAAGTACGTGATAAATAAAAACATTTTCGTATTTATGCACGCTGATGTGCTTTGAACGCTGCCCCCCCCCCCCCCCTCCCCTCTTTTGTCTTAGTAGTACTCTCTCTTTGCAGATACTGAAGGGTAGTTAACGCAGGCCTTTACCCCCGTTGTAATCCGTCGTGGCTGCTTGTCTCTCCATTTGATTGATTGTTGTCCAAGCATTTACTGTTTTAGAATTGGTTCTCTTTGGATCATTCTCTATTTACAAACAAGCACAAAGTCGCAATACTCTGTTTAGTCTTTGCAGATAGTGAAAAATCGTGTAAAAAAAATAAAAGTAATCGAGCAAAATCAGTAGGCCACTAATTGGATCTCTTTTTGATCTCGCTAAAATAGAAATATTAGGAACAACCCTTCATGAGAAATACGAAAATAGTGAGATGAACTGAGCTCCACACCATGAGGGCTGCAAGACAGCTCGGCTCCATCACCCATCCCGCACAAAATAACGACAAACCCTATGCAAATATTAAAAATATAGACAACACACCAGCAAAGAAACAGGGTAAAACATTTTATTAAAAAACTATTTACATAACGTTGGTTTATAAGATGATGTCAGTAGTGGACCGATGTGTGAATAGATCGAAAGCAGCACAAGGCTCCAAGATCCGGATGGCAAGCTCCTGGATGTTGGGTGCCATAGTTTAGAGTTCTGAATTTGAGCCTTTTTCAATGTCTGTGCTTTGTTGAATCAAATTTGCGGCTTGACACAAAGCTGACTCAAGCGTTGCTACTGATGCTATGCAGACCAAAACTGGTTTTCAGTTTGTACATTTTTCTAGATTTTTAATCCAAGTTTGGTTGACTTTGTAGAACGATGGCTTCAAATTTTCAACATACGGTGTGGTGGCGCTGACTGGGAGGGGGCGCTTCGCTCCTGCCCCCTCCCCAAGTAAGATTTTCATACGTGAAAGTACGTTAATGGTTTTGGTCCCTGACATGCTTCGATGTCACTGCCATTCTCAAATAGCATAAGTTCTGGATGTTGGGTGCCATAGTTAAGAGTTCTGAGCAGCGCTTGTAACACTGTCTGAAGCTTATTTCCACCTACTGCAGCTTCACTATTTTCAAAGTAAGTGAGTGTCGTTTGTGGACCTGACAGCATTAGAAAACAATGTGATATGTTACCTTCCTAAACAGCTTGACGGAGGCCCCTGAGGGGCGGTGTGATGGCCATGGACTCGGAGAAGACGCTTGGCTCCGACACCCTCCCCAAGTCTTATAGCACTGGTGTAGCCTGAGATCGCCCCCGACATAGGCGGCCGGCTCCCGGGATCCGGCGGAACTTTTTGCCTTTTGATGACTCTTCAATTCTGAACCTTGTCCCATCTAGCTGAGTTGCGCCCACTCTTGCGGCTACAGCGTCTTGCCCACCATCCAGCTGAATTACGCCCACTCTTGCGGTGCAGCGATAGGCGGCTGCCACAGGACTCTCAAAATGGCGGCCGGCTCTTCGGTTTTGGGCCTGGTCCACTAAAATGGCCCTGGGACACCTTTGAACTCGGACGCTTCCCTGATAGGGCTTGGGTCCCATTCTCGAAAAGCCTCTCCTCAGCCGTGAAGATTCTACAAAAGTCTTGGGGGCCTCCGACTCCCGTAGGCTTCTGGTGGGGAGCGGCTGCCATGATTGCTCGTGGAATGGCCACGACGGAGCTACGAGATGGTAGTGGTCTCATGCTGACGCCAGCTTTAGTCTGAAACATCCAGAAACACTGTAGACTACCAATTCGATCAGTTCCAGTAGCGCCCCAACATGACCCGGAAGAGAAGAACTTGCCCTCCCCTCTTTGACTGATGGTTCTTGTTGCCTGTCCCCTCTGTTGTCATTTAACAGAACTTTTTGGACTGCTGAAAGGAGTTGTGTTCCGAACGCTGGTTGGTGGAGACATTTTGACTATATTCTTGACCTACGTTGTCGCGTAATGCGTTATATGACACGCCGCGTTACCGCACCCGGAAGTGATCCGAGGCGCGGCGCGCAGCGCATAACGTAAGCATAACAGGACATGTGACTTGTTAATAAAACTTTTCATTGATTCATTTTACTTTTGTTAATTTAATGATGAAAAGCTTGGTCATATGACCTAAAAATTACGCTTTTTATTGTTTTCAAGCAATATTTTTTTTTCAAACATATGTTATAATATTCCAGGCTAATGTACTTTCCCGGAAACTTTACAACTATCTTGTAAGTAAAATATATTCCTTTTTCGAGAAAAAGGGCGTTTCTTCCTTCCATGACGGAGCCGTTGAGTAAAAGAGATTCGGCCTGCTATCTTAATCGCCGATACGCCTGATTATCAGATTCTTATCGATCACTTTATATTGCAGACATGAAAAACACAACTGCCCTTAAGCATTTATCTTTACTGCGTTCCTACATATTATACCTTTTATCCGTCATGTAATTGGACTGCTTTATTTCACTTGCCTTTACTGATTCGAAAACAGTGACTAAAAGTAAAAACTTTACCAATGTAAATACTACTACCGTGTTTTGTTTTAAAAACCTTTATTGTGAAAATGTCAGTATACAAATACGGGCCTATAACCACGTGGGCCGGCCACGGAGCAAACTGTATTCGTATATGATGAGGAGACATTTACACTGTAGAGGAACGTAACGAGCGGGCCATTAGGTTGCAAGAACAAAGGTGTCTAACAGTTGCGGAATCGGTGGACGTACATTTTGTAATTAAAATACGACACGGCCACTTACAATAATATTTTCTAGATATACATTTGCGGGCAAGGAGTTACGAGTCCCATTTATACCGGCGCCATTTTGGGCGAGGCCGGGCAGGTCCAAGATATAGTCAAAATGTCTCCACCAACCATCGGCCAGACCAGAACCCCTTTCGTCCCTTTATGCTACAAGATGGTGTCTTCCATTCAGAAAATATTGTTGGCAGCATTTTGAAAGGAAACAGAAACAGCCATTGTCCTAGTGAGTTTCACATTGTTACATTTAGGAAGAATGTTGAAGAGTAGTATGTGGAAAATCTGAAGCCATTTTTCTTCAAACTCTCAATCAGACTTGGATGGAAAAAAAAATCCTGAAGAATGTACAAACTGAAAACCAATTTTTGTCTGTATAGCATCAACAGTAACGCTTGAGTCAGCTTTGTGTCAAGCCGCCATTTTCATTCAATCAATAGCGTCCCCCTGCACACATTCAGGGACCTGGTCGTGTCTTCAGATGAAACGGATTGTAGGAAAAGAAGCAGAAAGGAAAAGGCAAAAAGTTCCGCCAGACCTCGGGAGCCGGCCGCCTATGTCATGTGCCACCTTTGGCCACACCAGGGCAATAGTGAAGCTGCAGCAGGTGCAAATAAGCTTCAGACAGTCTTACAAGCACTGCTCAGAAATCTCAACTGAGGCACTCAACATCCAGGACTTGCCATTCGGATCTTGGCGCCTTGTGCTGGTTCCGACCTATTCACACATCAGTCCACTACTGACATCACCTCATAAGCCAACGGGGCACCCCACGCCGACTTTCGGCGCAGCATTGTAGGATGGCCACACCAGTGCGGCCACTTGCTGGACACCACCTCGGTGCCATCCGGATCTCGGCGCGTTCGAGTCACTGTGCCGGAAGAGTGACCGGAACTCAGCTGAACACGCCGTCTTTCGGCGCAGCATTGTAGGATGGCCACACCAGTACGGCAATTTGCTGGACACCACCTCGGTGCCATCCAGGTCTCGGCGCGTTCGAGTCACTGTACCGCAAGAGTGACCGCAACTCAGCTGGACACGCCATCTTTCGGCGCAGCATTGTAGGATGGCCACACCAGTGCGGCAATTTGCTGGACACCACCTCGGTGCCATCCGGATCTCGGCACGTTCGAGTCACTGTCCCGCAACAGTGACCGCAACTCAGCTGGACACGCCGTCTTTCGGCGCAGCATTGTAGGATGGCCACACCAGTGCGGCAACTTGCTGGACACCACCTCGGTGCCATCCAGATCTCGGCGCGTTGTGCTGCCTTCGGCCTATTCGCACATCGGTCCGCTACTGATGCCGCCTCACGTGCCAACGGATTTTCTACGCTTTTTGTAGCCCTATGCCGCATAACAGGTCATGTGACTTGTTTATAAAACTTTTCATTGGTTCATTTTACTATTGGTTTCCTAAAGATGGAAGGCTTGGTCATATGACCTAAATATAACACTTTTCATTGGTTTAGAACATTTTTTTTTCCCAAACGATGAAAGCCCCACCTTGTTTCTGGATCATTCAGACTGAAGCTGGCGTCAGCATGAGAGCACCACCATCTCGTGGCTCCGTCGTGGTCATTCCGCGAGCAATCAAGGCAGCCGCTCCCCACCGGAAGCCTGCGGGAGTCGGGGGCCCCCAAGACTTTTGTAGAATCTTCACGGCTGAGGGGACGCTTTTCGAGAATGGAGCCCAAGCCCTAGCAGGCAAGCGTCCGAGTTCCAAGGTGTCCCAGGGCCATTTCAGTGGACCAGGCCCAAAACCGAGGAGCCGTCCGGCATTTTAAGAGCCATGTGGCAGCCGCCTATCGCTGCACTGCAAGAGTGGGAGCAACTCAACAACATGGTGAGCGAGACGCTGTAGCCGCAAGAGCGGGCGCAACTCAGCTAGATGGCCGCCACCTGGGGAGGCCCGTTCACGCCGCCTCCCCCACCCCCGGGCCGCCGCACGCCAATTTTCGGAGCAGCATTGTAGGATACCAAAACCAGTGCGGCAGTTTACTGGACATCACCTGGGTGCCTGTCGTACATGTTGTGTCAGCCATGTGACACTGGACACAGTCCCATCAACATCTCAACGCGTTCTGCTGCCTTGGGACTATTCGCACAACAGACCGCTACTGACGAGGCCTCCCCCCGCACCACCCGGGACGCCCCCGCTGTTTTTCTGTGCTGCATTGTAGGATCCCAAAACCAGTGCGGCACCCAGGCGACATCACCTGGGTGCCGTCCAGAACTCTGCACGTTGTGCTGCCTTGGGACTATTCGCACAAAAGACAGCTTCTAACCATTGTTGCTTTTTGTGTTGAAAAATGTTTAAATGTTTTTAGTTTTTGTTCCGTTCGTTATAGTTAATAGTTAATACAGTTTTATAATCTTACTTTGTTGGAGTGTTATCTATTTTTTTTTAAACGGGTGAATGGGGCCTTGAATCGGGTTATTGTCATGTGTGGGCTTTGGAAGTGTGCTGCTGCAGGATCGGACATTTCAAACTCAAATGCACGTTCTTTTTCTTACCTTTCCGAAGCATGGAGCGCAATAGCAGGCAGAGAAAGGGTGATGCACGTGTTGAACACTACCTGACCTGGCAAGTTGCTGGCAGTGCCCCCCCGCCCGCTCCTAAAAGAGGGCACACACACACCGCCGCCCCGAGTACTTCACAAATCTTTAAAAGACCATGCGCTTGTTCATGAGGCTTAAATGGTTTATCACCTCTTCTAGAACCCCTGCATCGACCCTCTGACGTTTCCTGGAAAAATTACCATGTAACACAATACCAAGCCCTGCCAGCTGAAACCCCCAAGGAATCGTGGGGCATATTATCAAGGGGGTTTATCTCCGCTTTTTTGGCTTTAAAAGCCATGAAAGCGGAGATAAAATTATCTCCCTATTACCAAGCTGTCGCTAACACCAGTTAGTGACAGCTAAAAGGAGATAGCGACCATCTTGGGCCCCGCTTTGCATGTCAGTGATACTTATCACTAATGACATGCAAAGTGGCGTACCAAGATGTTAGCGACTGGAAACAGTCCCTAACATCGCTATCTTCTATTACCAACTTTTGGAGATATTCGCGCTAAGCGCGAATATCTCCAAAATCTAACACCTGCCCTGAGCAGTTCTTAGCCATGTTATCCAATGGGAGGTGGATAACATGGCTAAGAGCATTTGCTCGATAATACATGAATATCGCTGACTTTTCTGCGATAATAGCAAGGTTTATCTGCGATAAAAATCGCCGATGTGCGGCGATAATTTTTGTCTCTAAACAAGTTAGAGACAAAAATTATCGCTAGTTGTTCGTAATATGCCCCCGGGTTTTTGCTTGCAGAAATCGGGAGGCGGGAGACTAGCACTGAAATCAGTAGTCACACGCCTGAATCAGGAGGGTTGGCATGTCTGAATTCTCTACAGCTGGGGCCATAAACTACATCCGCAGGGGTAGGTGATAGCCTGGGACCAGCCTGGCATCTAAAATGGCTGCCGTGCACAACAAAATTGTGGCATTGGAAAAAAGGCAAGATGGCGCAGCCGCTGGAAGAGATGTATCAACATATATGAGCCTCCTCAGCCACCCTCAGGAAACATAGGGGATTAGGATACGTCTCCCGCACCCCCTTATACCTAGTAATTTAATTAACGAAGCACAAAATGGCGAATTCCCGTTTCGCTACCAGTTTGCGGCCCAGTTTGCGGCCCGTGAAGCGCTTCTACCGTGAAAAATCATTTTTTTTTTCTTTTCCCCACGGGACCCTTTAATAACCCCAACAACATTCCTAGGGGGTCAAGAGGGGGATACCTTGCCCCCTTTCATTAAATTCCCCCTTAGTTTTTCACCTCTTCTTCTCTCTCGATCCTACCGAGAGACAAGATGGCGGCCGCTCCGGACTGTCACGCAGCAAAATTAAAAAAAGCTCACGCACAGCCGCTGGAAGAGATGTATCAACATATATCAGCCTCCTCAGCCACCCTCAGGAAACATAGGGGATTAGGATACGTCTCCCGCACCCCCTTATACCTAGTAATTTAATTAACGAAGCACAAAATGGCGAATTCCCGTTTCGCTACCAGTTTGCGGCCCAGTTCGCGGCCCGTGAAGCGCTTCTACCGTGAAAAATCATTTTTTTTTCCTTTTCCCCACGGGACCCTTTAATAACCCCAACAACATTCCTAGGGGGTCAAGAGGGGGATACCTTGCCCCCTTTCATTAAATTCCCCTTTCGTTTTTCACCTCTTCTTCTCTCTCGATCCTACCGAGAGACAAGATGGCGGCCGCTCCGGACTGTTTAGAATGTTGACAGACACCGGAGAGCCAATCAGCTTTCTGCGCGCAAAGTTCCGATAAGCGAAAAGTAAGCGGACCGGATCGCTGCCCGGAGCGCTGTTACAGATATATATCTTGATTTAAACGTTAATTTCTCAAAATCCACTGAAGCACATATATTGAGACCTAGCAAAGGCACATCGGGCTACCAGTCCCTACAATTTTGCCAAGTTTCGTGCAAATCCATTCAGCCGTTCGAGCTAAAAGTGAGGCCAAAGGCCCTATGGAAAAATGAATGGGAAAAACGCGTTTTGGGACCCCCCTTTTTTCTCGCCCCCCCCTTGACGAAACCCCACCAAATTTTCAGGGGCTGCTCAGAAACAAAATGTGCCATTTTCCTGAAAATTTCAGCCGATTCCGTCCACAAACGCCAAAGTTATTAGACATAGAATTTTCAAAAATCCCATAGGGAATTAATCCTAACTATATATACCTACTGGCGATAGCCAGTAGGTAATATATATATATATATATGAATATATATATATATATATGAATATATTTAACATTTACTACTTTAATTCTATATTTAAAAAATCGCATATTTTGTATTTGAATTTGAATTTAAAATTACTTATAAAGTGCACGTTCGCCAGCGGCTTCATGGCGCTACAACAAACAGAAACAGGGTGGGCTAGCCCATGTAGAATAAATAATTCAGATTGTGGGGGGAATAATTTAATTAAAGGCTTCAGAGAACAAAAGGGTCTTAAGTTGCTTTCTGAACTGGGAGTAGAGAGTCAGGGTCCTAAGCTCAGGGGGGAGGGAATTCCAGAGGAGTGGGGCAAGGGTCGCAAATTTCGAACCGCCCCATTTCTTCCTCCGAAAACGCGGGACCGTAAGAAGGGCCTGGGTGGATGAACGGAGGTCTCTGGTGGGGACGTAGGGAGTAATCTCAGAAGAGATGAAAGCTGGAGCCGTGCCCAGTCTCGCTTGAAAAGTGATGGAAGCCAGCTTGAACTGGACACGCTCACGAACGGGGAGCCAGTGTAGAGATTTAAGGAGGGGGGTGACATGGTGAAATGTAGGTAATTTGAACACCAGGCGGGCCGCCTGGTTTTGGATCTGTTGCAACCGCCTAAGACTATATGCAGGTATACTGGCATATAGGGCGTTGCCGTAATCCAGGCGGGAGATGACCATCGCCAAGGTGATCAATTTAAGGGCTTGAAAAGAAAAGAAACGGGACACCTTGCGTATAGTACGCAGTGAGAGAAAGGAAGAGGACACCACAGAACTGACCTGGGAGTGAAGAGTGAGTTGAGAGTTGAGCTTAATACCTAAAGTTTTTACTGAGGAAGAGGGAACAGGTGGGGAACCGAGAGAAGGGGGCCAGAACAAAGGAGACCAGGGGCTGGATGAGCCACCTGTTAACACCAGTTCGGTCTTATCTGGGTTAAGTTTTAGATGGTTGTGGTTCATCCAGTCGCGAATGTGGGTCATAGTAGATTGGAAATTAGAGATAGAAGACAGAGAGGAAGAAAGATCGAAAACAAGTTGGAGGTCGTCAGCATAGTTATATACTGCGACCTCCATCTGCTGAAGAGAAAAGATGAGCGGGGCAATGTAAAGATTGAATAAGAGGGGAGAAAGAGAAGAGCCCTGGGGGACCCCGCACTGAACTTTCCGGAAATCCGCGGTAAAATCACCCAGGCGAACAGCCTGGGTGCGGTCCCTCAGGAAGGAGGATAACCAGACCAATGCAGTACCTCCGATCCCCGCCGCCCCGACACGGGAGAGTAAGATGGTATGATCAACCGTGTCAAAGGCGGCTGAGAGATCGAGCAGTACCAAGGCCTGGGTCTTATTGGTATCCATTCCCTCCCTGAGGTTGTCAAGGACCGAGAGTACCACGGACTCCGTAGAGTGTGCGGGGCGGAAACCGGCCTGGCGGGGGGCTAAGACCCCATGCATCTCCACAAAAGTGCTCAGGGTGCGAGTAACGTGGCGCTCGAGCACCTTTGCTAAGAATGGCAAAAGGGAGATGGGGCGGTATTGGGACGATGGGACGATATTAGTGAAAACAATATTTTTTTCTGATATTTTTGTACTTACCATTTAAAGTATAGGGATAGGATATTTTGGTAAACGATATTTTTGACACACTCTTTTTGCCAATGATATTGTTTGCTGCAATATTTTGTCAGTGATGCTGCTCTGTGAGGTATAGCTGTTGGGCGGCAACACACACAAAACTCTAAAGCTAAACAGTATCATTATACTGGTCAAACAATTTGGTCACAATTTGTGACCAGTATTTTTTAATCCAGAATTTGGCAAACCAACCTATGTACTAATAGGTTGGTGAGTAAAATTTCCTTCAAAGTAGATCATAATCCGACCTACCTAATTACTATTCATTAGGTAGTTCGCAAATTATCACTCACTCCAATTGGATACAATCACAGGGATCGTGACCTACAAGGGTCAGTAGGCCATCATGTCTGTGATTGTATTTAAATGAAGAAACTTTTTTTAAACATCCCAAATTCCTTAAGGTAAACGGAATAGCATTTTTCTTTCTAAGTTTTCTTGTTTAAAGTTTCACTGAGAGTTGGACCACTGCCTACTCTCCCAGAAACTTTTTCCACAATTCACAAAGGAAAAGTGGTATAAAGTGGACCCCGTTCCGTTTCAAATGAGTACCACCTCAACTTTAGGGTCAGTAACTTGTCATAGATTCTGAGTGTAATTTCTTCTCGCCAAACATATATACATTAGGGTAACGATTTGGCGCCAAAAACACATCCTTCCAAAATATTTACTTAGCATCTAGTCGCAATTCAATTTTATGAATATGTAAATGTATAACAGCTCTTAAAATTACAATAATAGCTAGGAAACCATATTCAGAGCATTTCAGACATTACATTTTTTAATACAACTATCCTTAAATGATAAATGACTCGACTAACATAATATACTTTCCTCACATGGAATTTTCAGGGACTGGGCAACCCAACTACTTGCTGTTAGATAGATTCATATGTATGCAGACATAAGCTAGAAATGGTTATGCTCCAGGGCATGCATCTTTCTAACTACAAAAGCATTGAAAGGAACAATTAATATGTACTACTTACTCATCATCGCAAGAGGGATAACGATAAGGATAAAACCAGGGATCCCATATTTGATAGACAGAAAATATATAGACCCAGATGGTTAAGTTGCGCTGCTTCAAGGACATCTTCATGGTATGTCTATGCCCCAAATGCTATGAAACGACACTTCCAAAAATGCTTAGAGTGAGGCCTGTCGTATAATAAAAATCCTATGGATGTCTGGAGAGTACTGTGCTCATTAGAAAGGAGTTATTCATTCTCTTGCTCACTGCTCTCCAGGGTAAATGTATTCTTGTGTAGCTTTTAGGCCACATTATAAATGCATATTAGGTGGTTTAAGCACAGGACATGCATTCCAAAATATGGTGCTTACAGACAGAGGGGAATATGTACAAGGAAATGGCGTGGTGGTACCCCTGTGTTTCCCATGTCCTGGCACTCAAAATAGCTGCCTGGCACCAACACAGACACCCTAGTGCCATAGTATGAAGGTACCTGCATTGCAGGGATAATTGTTTATGTGCAGGAGGTTGTCTTTTTCTGCACATAAACTATTAATAATGGTGATTTGCTATGTCTATGCGTGCTGCATTTAAACAATCAATAATGGTGATGTGCTACTTCTAGGTGCAGAATGCACCACACATAGAAGCAGCTAATCGGCATTATTTAATTATTAGTTTTTGTGCATTAAGGTATATCTTCCTGCACAAAAACAATAACTAATGAGCTTTTGCTCTTTCTATATGTGCTTCAGAATGCAGCACACATAGAAAGAGCAAAAACAAGAAGAAATAAAAGTATTTCTCCTCGTGCCGATCTAACACCTGCTTTTACATGGCAGTAATTTTTGGCACTGCCACAGATTTACACATCCTTCTAAATTTGGGGCAGCGTCAAACAGCAATGGGTGTTACAGTGGAACGCCCACAACCACACCCATTGCATGCTCCTTTCACGCAGATACTTGCGAGAAAGGGTACAATAAGTTTACAAAGTGGCATGTCCGGGTTGTGGCTGGCATCCGACACGGGTTCTGTCTTCAGCCCCGCCTATTGACATAGCTGGTGCAGAGTTTGCCTGCATGCTGTTAAACACCAGATCAGCCCGCAGCCATGCGCAACACATCTTTGAGCTCCTCGAGACAGAGAAGCCACTCTGTCTAATGTTGACGGAGACTTGGTGGGGTGAAGCTTCTAATCCCGATGTGGCTATGGCCATTCCGCCGGACTTTGACATCTTCAGGAAGGACAGAGCAAAGGGCAGAGGTGGCGGGGTCGCATTGGTGGTAAAGAAGGGCACGCCCTGTACCATCTTGCCTACTGAGGACATCCGCGGCTCGGAATCGCTGGCTTTTTCTATCGTCCTAGCGCCGCATCAATCAGTAAAGGGACTGTTAGTCTACCGCCCCCCTGGTCCGCTTGGGACGTTTTTTGCTGACCTTGATTCGGTGCTGGTGGGTCTAGCCCTGAGAGCAGAACACTGCTTAGTGGCGGGGGACTTTAACATCCGGATGGATGATCCGTCGGACCCCGCTGCTATTAAGCTTTTGGAGGCTATGACTCCGCTGGGTCTCATCCCGCACTTGCAGGGCCCGACCCACGACAAGGGGCATACTTTAGACCAGGTCTTCTCGACCTCTCCTTTGGTGGTGAAAGAGATTCTCCCGGTCTTGTGGTCGGATCACTGGCTTGCCAAATTTGTAATCAGCGGCAATGTCAGGGCGCCTAACCCTGTCTCACAGCAGCGGGGACGAGCCTTTAGAGCATTTAGCAGGGTGACCCCTGAGATGCTGGCTCAGGCTGCTGCGACTCACCCTTGCCCTCTGTCTGGCGAGCTAGAGAGAGACTTGGAGTCCCTGCAAGAATGGCTGACGGAGAGGCTGAATGACCTGGCCCCAGTCCTGCCCCCCCGCCCGACATCTAAGCGGGTCTCGGCCCCTTGGTTTACCCCTGCTCTGTGGGCTACGCGGCAGCAGTGCAAGGTAGCCGAAAGGGCCTGGCGGGCACATTATGACAGTAAGGACAGGTCTGCCTATAAGGCTGTGGTTAAAGCTTACCACCGAGACATCCGCCTCGAAAAGAAAGCTTATCTTGCGGGGAGAATCGAAGCAGCTTCGAACTCCAGTAAGGAGATCTTTACCATTGTTCGAGAATTCACCTCACCTCGGACTACCGCTTCGGAAGAGGGGCCCGCAGAATCCTGGGCGGCGGATCTTGCGTGTTTTTTTACAGGCAAGATCAAACTCATCCAGGACTCCTTTCTATCGAGTGGACCGGTCACATTGCCGATGCCCGAGGCGGGCACGCCTCCCCCAGTTATGCAGGGCGCCATATTGGCTGAGTTTCCATCTCTGCCAGCCTCCGCTTCCCTAGCGCTTATGGGCAATTTAAAATCTGGGTCTCCGCTCGACCCCTGCCCTGCTAAGCTCCTGGGTAAATTGGCGGAGGTGGTTAATCCGCTGGCGCACCCTCTTCTCAACCTCTCGTTGAGTCTGGGAGAGGTGCCGCCAGTGTGGAAGCAGGCAATGGTCATCCCGTTGCTTAAAAAGCCGGGACTTGACCCGAAAGCCCCAGCCAATTACAGGCCAATTTCGTTGCTGCCGGCTCTTGTAAAAATTCTGGAGAAGCACGTTCAGTCGGTGCTCTCCAATTTTCTGGAGTCCCGTGAGATCTTACATGACTCCCAGTCGGGCTTCCGTTCAAATCGCAGCACCGAGACCGCGCTCCTTGAGGTTTCTGAAACCATTAAAGGGGTGTTGGATACCGGGGGCAAAGTCATGCTGGTGTTGTTGGACTTGTCGGCGGCTTTTGACACCGTCCCCCATGAGGGCCTGCTCGCAAGACTCTTTGAGATTGGTCTGCGGGGGACGGTGCTCAAATGGCTTTCTTCCTTTTTGGCCGGCCGCCGGCAAACGATCTGGACATCATCTGACACCGCTGTAATGCCGCCTTAGGGAGTCGGGGTCCCTCAGGGCTCTATATTGAGCCCGACCCTTTTTAACATCTTTATGACCCCTTTGGCGACGGTGGTGGAGTCATTTGGTGCCCGGATCGTGTCGTATGCCGACGACACCCAGCTCGTCTTCTCTTGCGAGAGAGGGGCTGACTTTGACGGGGAGAGTATCCAGAATTGCCTTGGGGCTGTGTTCGCATGGTTCCAACTGAACAGCCTCAAGTGCAATTCCGACAAATCGGAGGTACTCTTCTTCGGGTGCGATACGGAGCCTAGCTGGCAGGCCTGGTGGCCCACCGACATGTTCCCTCCGTCCGGCTCTTCTCCCATGGCTAAAAACTTGGGGGTTAAGATGGACAAGGGGCTGACGATGAAAGCCCAGATCTTGGGGGTAACCGGCACCTGCTTCGGCCTGCTAAAAATGCTGCGGAGGTTTCTGCCTCTCTTGTCCGAGGAGCACAGGAGGCTGACGGTGCAGGCTCTGATAGGCTCCAGGTTGGATTATGCCAACATTCTTTACCTGGGCCTGCCAGAGTATCTGCTGCAGAGGCTTCAAGTTGCACAGAACGCGGCGGCCAGGGCCATCTTTGGCCTAAGTAGACGCACCAGCGCCTCGGGGTTGTTGGTGACGTTACACTGGCTACCCATCCGCAAACGGATCGTCTTTAAGGCTCTGACCTTGGCCTACAAAGCGCTTCATGCTGTGGGAGCTAAACATCTCCAAAAGAGACGGACCTTTTACCACCCGACTCGCTCGTTGAGGTCAGAATCTCTACGTTTGGCGGCCGTTCCGCGTGTGAAGAGGGCTCGCCTCGGGGGCCGCTCTTTCAGCCTGTTGGCCCCACAGATGTGGAATTCATTACCGCTCCCTTTGCGGGGGGCGTCTACTCTCCTTGATTTTAGAAGAGGTCTCAAAACCTGGCTGTTTTCCCAATAGGTCTGCCAGTAGTTCCGCTTTTTTTTTTCTGTTTGCTTTCTAACCTCTTTTAGCTGTGTTGTGTTATTCTGAAATCTGTTCTCCTTACCTAAAGCGCCGGGACACTCTTTTTGAGTAACCGTTGCGCTATACAAAAGAATAAATAACATAACATAACATAACATAACATTAAGCCATGCAAAGTGGCTCAACACAGCTTTGAAAATATGGTGCAGGGTATTGCGCCACCGCAATGTCGCAAAAAGTGACGTTCTGGTGGCACAATACCTTTGTTTATATATGCCCAGACTGACTCAACAGTAGAGCATTTCAGGGTACACTAATGGGGAGGATTGATAATTGTTTTCTTTAAAATGCAGAGTCCACAGGGAAAGCAATACTTGAATAGAAGACACTTTGACTCCATTAATAGCAAAAGTAAAGATCTAAATTAGGAATTGACTTAATCGGAGAAGACTACTGCCATACTAGAAAAAAATAAAATGTAACATGGGGAGAGTGGAATAGACTTGCTATAAACACAAGTAAAGTATGTGGGAATAGTAGAACAACTTAGGGTATTTCACTCAAATAAGTTCATAGTTAGACTATCTAATAAGGGTGTCATCTTTTCCCATGTTGATACAGGCAGAAATTACCCACTCTCCAATTAAATAATTTTGGGCCAATGGTGTTCTTGCACTAAAAGATAAATGACACACTAGTATGTTACTAAAGACACCTATGCACATGTGATCTCAGACCCTAAATGGTTACACTGAGAGAACCTGTACTAAATAACCAGTGCACAGGCAGAGGAACTGGATGCCCCACTTACAGTACTGAAATAGAGAAATGCAATTGATCTCTGACCCTGTCTGGTAGTGATGTGAGAAGTGAGATGCTCCCAGAGGGTCATGGCAGGGAGAGGGATGCAGCGGTGCATTGAGCATAGCGGCACCGAAGGTTTATCCGCCGGAGTACATTGGAAACCTAGTCGAGTGTGACTTGCACTCTCCCGATGCTAACTGTCTGACTACCTACCAGCTCTACCTTTTTCCACTCTGACTCTCAGTGGCTACAGTCAACACTGAGGGAAGTCCACATTGTGGACTGCATGTTCCAGAATGCAAAGGCATGATGTAGTGTCCGGCCACACCCTTTTCCCTCCCAAACTGATTTTCAGGACCTCCTCTACCATTCATCACACGTTCCTGATGTTTCTTTTTGTAAAAACTGCACAAATATAGAGCAGCCCGACTTTTGTCTCTTCCAGGAGACATGGTTATTAGAGCCACTATACAAACAACGGTTGAAAACCTTTTTTTTAAAATGCAAATCCCTCAAAGCATGGGCGATCATCGGGAGGACTGGTTATATGGGCAAAAATCACCTCAGATACAAACATACATTTTTATAATATCGACTCTCATGACATACTCAGAAATAAAACGTTTATAAACTATCAAAAACCATTACATCTTTTTTAATATTCAAATTAAGCTGAAGAAAGCAGATACTGAATCCGAGATTGTTAGGTCCCTGAACAGCATTTTAAAAACTATTGATCCTGGTGTTACAATTATCGAAGGAGGGAAGCTTCAATTGTACCTATGAACCTCTAAAAGGGCTGGATGAAATTACTGAGGGAGAGGATCTGACAAGAGGAATTACTCAATTGGAAGCAGGTAACTATGTACCATGCACAACTGCAACCATGCAATTAGCATATTTTAAAATAGAGCATGGGCTAAGGGCTTATAGGTATAGGTATAGGTAGGTATAAGGATGGAAATACAAGTATACCTCCTCTATAAACATTTAGAAGGGGAACAGTCCGCTCAAGAATGCATTATATTTGGCACAGTATTACGACATGGAAAAGATCAACAGTTTTAAAATAGACAGGGAAAGAGAAGATAGTACTCACTATTCCTCGTGCCTAAAATGGACAGGAATTAAGAGAGGAGAAAAAATGGTTGGCTCATATTCCCTGATTAATCAACCAATGATAGAGAATAAACCAAAGATCACTAAAATGGCCCCATGCCATGAACAAAACAGATACTATGACTAACATGAGGGCACTTCTATGCAACATTAAGGGACTGACCTTAATCTTTCCTGGACAAACTTGCCACCAGGGACCTCGAGTGTTTTCCCCTCGCCGCCGCCGCACTTGCCATCTGTGCGCGGCCGCCGAGTAGGGTAGAACCACATTTCCCAGCATTCTCGCCAGCTGGAAGCTGAACGGGGCCACGCCCACAACGCGACTGGTGGCGCTAAAAGCGCGAGTGCTTAGCGGTGGAGTGGGGCACTTCTATGTAATATTAAGGGACTGACCTTAATCTTTCCTGGACAAACTTGCCACCTCGGACCTCGAGTGTTTTCCCCTCGCCGCCGCCGCACATGCCATCTGTGCGCGGCTGCCGAGTAGGGGAGAACCACATTTCCCAGCATTCTCGCCAGCTGGAAGCTGAACGGGGCCACGCCCACAACGCGACTGGTGGCGCTAAAAGCGTGAGTGCTTAGCGGTGGAGCGGGGCACTTCTATGCAACATTAAGGGACTGACCTTAATCTTTCCTGGACAAACTTGCCACCTGGGACCCCGAGTGTTTTCCCCTCGCCGCCGCCGCACTTGCCATCTGTGCGCGGCCGCCGAGTAGGGGAGAACCACATTTCCCAGCATTCTCGCCAGCTGGAAGCTGAACGGGCCACGCCCACAACGCGACTGGTGGCGCTAAAAGCGCGAGTGCTTACCCGCGTCGCGGGAGCGCCGGGCTAAGCCGGGCAAAGGGCGGGCCGTCTGTGGCCGTCCGAGGACGAAGAGGTCGGGTTGGGTGTACCCCCCTAACATCCCTGCCTGCTGAACAAGTAGGGCACTGTTGACTTGATTCATTGTATTATTGTGTTCCAAGGGTGTAGCTATACACATCCGCAGTGGGTTATTCACATTAAGAACTCATATAATCTAATTGATATAACACCCATATTTGCAAAATGTCTACGAGAGGTAGTAGAAGCAAGACTGCCGCGGGAGCAGCTTCAGTTCTAGGGCCAATAGATAGCTTTATTACAAGAACAAACGATGCTATCGATCTCAGTATCTCATTACTGCAACGAAGAGTATTGCGTGATTTGAACATTGCCAAACACTCTTCCCTAGGAAGCATTAAGCTAGCCACAACCCCAGGTAATTCTAGTAATACACACCCTGCTGCCACTCATGATACTCATGATACCCAAGATGACCTCCATATTCTAACAAATGAGGTCGATCTATCAGTGTCAGACTCCAGCACTAATTGTGACCTGAGTAGTGATCTAGAAAGATCTCCAGCTCTTAATGTGGGATTAACACCTGAGACTGTGGATGACACCCATGAGAAAGACGTCGCTAATACACGAGGGGGTGCAATTCCAAAACAAACTAAGCAACCGACTCCATCAGCGTCTCGCGTTTCTAAGAAGCGTAAACTTGCGAGAGGGCAAAAAAGTAAAGAGATAGCCAGCGAAATACATCAATCTTTGGGAGCTTCGGAGACAAACATGGGGGAGGAACACAGGGATAAGTATGAGACTATTATAGACAGCGATCACCTGATTGAACGAATTGGGGATCTTCTAAGCATCTATCTGTCACCAGTCGAAACCAGGCTTGCTCGACTAGAGAAACAAATTGAAGAATTAGTATCCCTAAACAGAAAAAAACCACCCACTGTTCCCCAAAATACTGCTGTAGCCCCCAATCCAAAAGCAAATACTAGTAAAACAACTATCCCTCAACCAAAAGTTATCCCCGGTTCAGTTCCCAATGGAGAAACAGAAGAGCACTACCAATAATCCACCTGTTGCGAATAAACCTGCACCAACTACTAGTTCCACTCCCACTACCAACACGAACACTCAATTTGCTAATAACCAGTCAGGGAAGACCCATACAGCACCTCAACATGGATCAGAAATACTTAGCCAACCTAACCATTTGGCTGCCACGACGCAGCAGCCTAAGATTCCGTACGAACATCCATACAGGTCAAGACAGATCCCTTCGCGCATTACTCTCCCCCCTGAATGTGGAGCTTACGTACTTGTACTAGTAAATGTACCGACACTTAAATAAGAGCAGAGTGAAACCACTTCCTCTTTAAAAAATAAGATCCTACACTGGTTGACCCTGAACTGCAATTTTCCAATGGAATGCGCAGGGGAAATTATTCATACTCAAAGAGTAGGCTGGATAGGCCCGCTACGGAAAAGGTTTGAGGGGGACTGCGTAACAATTAATTTTAGGAACCCTCAATGGGCCGAAAAGACACGAGCTAAGGCCCCTCCACCCTCTACATGGGAATTCAACACAACCTTTCTTCCATTGGGTTAATTCTATAGGCATTTGTTAACTACAAATTCAAATATGCCACCCAATCTCACGAACGTATATCAAGAAAGGCACTTTCCTTCTGAAACGCATACTCCTTTTTTCCATCAAAATCCCAAGTTTGTCTATCCAACAGGCTCGGTGCAATGGCATCAGAGCCAAACACACATACCTCCATCTATTCATCCCTATCTCTCTGTAACTCCATATCAAGAGAATAGGGATAATCGATGGAGACAAGCTGCTCTGGTACCAGCTAGCTCCTACAGTGTTCCTACCTATAACAGATTTAACGTTTTTTCTGGGCTGGATTTTAATGACTGACTTGCCAGTCCTCAAACTAACTGGGATACCCCACAATCTTTTAAAATAGGGGAGACTCCAACAATTACAACTTCTGATAATTTGGTAAATCAGCTTATATCTACCCCTGGTAAATGTAACCATTCCACAATAAAACACCATGAGACAGATGATTTGATGACTGTACCACCGGCTCCAATTAATCCGGGAGCAGTAGATCATATAGTCGAAACAGCTATTGCTGTTGACCCTACTTCGACTACCCTACTAGTACACTTTACATTTTGGAATATTGCAGGTTTGTCTGCTAAAAAGACAAATCCCAGCTTCCTGAGTCAGATTAACATGAGCGGTATTATCTGCCTTCAGGAGACCTGGGCTAACAGGCCAACACATATAGCGGGTTTTAAGACATTCTGGTCACCTGCAAAGAAATCAATCTCTGGTAGAAATAGTGGTGGCCTAGTCACCTATATTATAAACACTTTACTTGTCGATGGCATACTTCCTTTAACACCTTGGCTGCTAGGTGTTTTCCCCTCCTGTGCTGACTTTTCATTATTTCCATTGTTTCATGACGAGCTCAGCTCGTCACCAGCACAGCTCAACCGTGCATCATGACGAGCTGAGCTCGTCATGAGCATGGAAAGGGTTAAGACTAGAAAAGAACTTTCAGATCATTGTCTTAAAGAGTACTAAACAAAAATTATATATAGTAGTAAACTTTTATAATAATCTGTGTCAGGCTGACTTGATCACTCTTCTCTCAGAGATTTCTGTAGTACTACAAGAACAACGTCTAAAATGTATTAAAAAGTCGTGTACAATAATTTGGGGGGGGAGATTTCAATCTCCACCTATGTAGGAATAATAATAATGATAAGTATGGTATCAGTGATGAGGATGATAATAATGTAGCACACTTCACACATTCTAATGAAGGAGAGAAAATTAGCGAGGTCATGACAGAATTAGAGCTAAGCTTCGCTAATGAAATAAAGATCCCATCAGTGCCTTTCCTGCCCACATTTAATGGCAGAGGTCTAACAAGTCTGATAGACTACATATTAATTTCAGTCTCTATGGGATCTACCATAGAATCATTTTAGGTTGCTAAAAATCCTTTGAGTGACCACTTTCCAAACACTATGGTCCTATCTGAAACAAAAATACACAAACCACATGATATCATGACTAACTTACACCAACGTGAGTTAGTACTTGGCTCTCTGAACGGTTACACATTGAAATGGGGTAGTATTGATAAGGAAGCAACAACTAGAAAAATAGTTAAATATAATCAAGCTGACATCATAAATTGTCTTGACCCTAAGTTACAACCTAAGGAAGTTTTGAGAAGTGGTAAGTGTGATCTCCACATAAAATTACATCAGTTTTCCAAGATTAATATCCATTCTTTCCAGATCGTGATATGGAGGACAGAGACATTTTTGTTTGCAGTGAAGTTTCTTTATTTTTATTCATAGAACAAGGACAGCCGACACGTGTTTCGCCCCCTCTTGGCGATTTGCGCCGGGGCTTTCTCAAGGCTAAGTAGGTTAAATCACGTAGACAGTTGTCGTTTCCAAATATTTACAGTGTCCCAAATACGGAAATGTAATTCTTCAAAGGTAAAACATTTTTTGTTAGGCTAATGCCCCTGATCCTAGAGTCCTTCCGACATGGTGGTTCTTGGGTTGAATCCTCGCGCTTCTCACAGGCACGGGACCAAAGACCAACTCGCTCTTGAAGTTATCACTTCCGGGTCGTTCTCTTTAACTACCGGGTTCCGTATTTGGGACACTGTAAATATTTGGAAACGACAACTGTCTACGTGATTTAACCTACTTAGCCTTGAGAAAGCCCCGGCGCAAATCGCCAAGAGGGGGCGAAACACGTGTCGGCTGTCCTTGTTCTATGAATAAAAATAAAGAAACTTCACTGCAAACAAAAATGTCTCTGTCCTCCATATCATGATCTGGAAAGAATGGATATTAATCTTGGAAAACTGATGTAATTTTATGTGGAGATCACACTTACCACTTCTCAAAACTGTCTCCTTATTTTGAAGCCCAAGAGGTCCAGAGCTTCGAGTGTGTCTCCACCCACCTATCAATACTACTTATTCAAGTGTTGTTCAAAGCCTTAAAATCCCTGGACCTTTGCTACCCCATCCACAACCTAAGGAAGTCATAATGAGTTTTCTGGCTGTTATAAAAAAATATTCAAAAAGAATTAACCAGGACGCACAAACAAAAGTCCCAAATGAAAAAAGGCTGGTTCAACTCAGCATGCACAAAGGCACACTCAAATGTAAAGGAAGCCCTAAACAGAGATCATAGGGACAGAGCTGAAGTTAGCAGATTCAGAAAGGAGTATGCGGTTGCCCTAAACAATAGGTAAAAAGAATTGAAAGCTGAACTGTGGGAACGCCTTAATCAAAGCTCAGAATTAAAAGATAGTGCTATGTTCTGGCAGGTAGTTCGCTCCCCTTTCCTAATAGATAAAGATGACTGTCCCTCTATTGATGTCGCCATAAGCGAACTGGAGTGGGTGAGACATTTTACAAAAGTTTTTAGTAAAGACGCCTCAGTAGATATGGATCAACCAGACCCCTTGATACAGGTCACTTATCCAATAAACCTCCAGTTTTCCCATGAAGAGGTCCAAAAAGCCTTAAAATTCTCAAAAACAGCCAAAGCTTCCGGTCCGGATGGCGTCCCTGTTGACATCTTCAAATACCATCCAGACCTTTGGTCTCCCTTGCTGACCAATGTCTTGAATGCCACTACTGAAGTGGGTTTACTAGATTCCTGGCGAACATCGACGTTGGTCCCCATATTTAAAAAAGGGGACCGAAATAGCCCGTCTTGCTATAGGCCTATCTCCCTCCTGGATTCGCTCGGGAAGATGGCAGGGCGGATACTTCTCGATCGACTCCAGCAGTGGGCCACTGACCATAGCATCATCTCAGATATACAATATGGTTTTCGTGAGGGGCTAGGAATAGTAGACCAGGCTTTAAATCTGTCCCTATTGACGGGTAAATACGTGGAGGCTAAGGGGTCCACGCTCCACATGATGTACGTTGACCTCTCTGCAGCGTTTGATTGCGTGGCACACTCAACGCTGTGGAGCATTATTCTGAAAATGGGGGTTGCTCCCCCAATTGTGGACTTCCTCCGAGAACTGTATACAGGCACTACAGGCAGGGGTGAAGGTGATCTCACGGATACTTTCAGGGTGGAAAAGGGGGTCAGACAGGGATGTGTATGGCCCCCTTTTTATTCACCCTGTATACTAACGGCTTAGAGACCGCCATGCTTCAAAGCAGTAAAGACCTTCCTCTAATTGCTCGTCGGCAGATACCAGCGCTTTTATATGCCGACGATGCTGTCATTTTAGCAAGAACACCGATTGAACTCCAGCAGGCATTAGATAGATACTGTGCCTTTATGGCAAGTTTAAATCTGAAATTAAATGCAAAGAAAACATATACTATGCATGCGGGGAAAAAAATGTAAAAAATCGAAGATTGTTTGTACAAGGTGAACCATTGGACAGGACTACAACCTACCCCTATCTAGGGATTGTTATAGATGAAAAATGTAAATGGAACCCAGCTATTAATGCAAGGAAACTTTCTTTCTTGCGAGAGACAGTTTCGTTAAAAATGTTTTCACAAAGACTGGGGCAGCGACCACCAAAAGAATTGTTAAAAATATATAATGCGAAATGTGTAAGCACGACCACATATGGGGCGGGGATATTGGGCTTTGCGAATGTGGACTCAATACAAAAAGTTGAGAATTCCTTTTTGAGATACCTGCTTGCGGTACCTAAAAGCTGTTCCACGTATGCCTATCACACAGAGCTGGGTATTGATTACATAGCAGATATTATAAAATTACAACCAGTAATGTTGTGGCGATGAACATGGGTCACTGAACAATGTCAACTAACTAGAGCGATCATTCAAGATATTTTGACACTTGATCGGTGTAGGAAAATCAAATGGCTATGCTATGTCAAAGTGCTACTAACAGATTTGGGCTATAGGAAGTTTTTTGACCATCCATCAACGATAAATGAAATCTCCAAGAAGGACCTAAAAAAGAGTGTCTTGTACACTTGCGCCAGCTAAGATTACTATCTGAGATTCATAAACCATCTGTTCAACACTCTTTATTAGCGCAGACTGTGTTTTCCGTTGAACCCTATTTGATGTTTAGCTTAACGCAATATGAAAAAATGCTGGTTACCCGTTTTAGATTTGACATATTTCATCTACTGGTCGCATTCCCAATTGAAAATGTTTGGTCATCTACACTTTCCATGTGTCCGTGTGACTCGGTGTCCCCACAAACAACTATACATATAATGCTATTTTGTAAATTTTTTATTGAACCGCGCAAACGCTGGATACTGCCCATTTTGAAAATCTGGGGGCTCCGACAGTGTCGTCCTGCATACCTGGCACTTCAGTATCTTGAAAATGAAAATTATGCCAAAGCAATTGTATGTTTTCTTAAATTTTGTATCCGTCATCGTGCGAACCTTTGATTATGTACTATATATAAGCCCTGCTTAAACGAAAGATTGCTAGATAAATGGAAAACTGTACGTTATGGTATGACTGAAAAATATATAAACTGAGACGTCTTCTTTTAACCGCTTTTTAACAACTGTATTTTTAACTGGTTTTAATCCTTGTAAACTTTGTAATTTGCTTATTGTGAACTTTTATGGTGTTTTTTTAAACTACAGAATAAAGTTATTATTGAATTGAATTGACTAACATCTACAAAAAAAATTCTGAGGAACTTGAGGAATTGTACAAAAGCAGCTCTACACCAGCCTTGGTTACTACCATCCATTAAAATCTTATTTCAGAGCTAAGACCAAGAAGCGAGGAGAATAGACCCATTTAACCCATGGTATTCAGACAAATGCAA
This sequence comes from Lissotriton vulgaris, assembly GCF_964263255.1. Taxonomy (NCBI): domain Eukaryota; kingdom Metazoa; phylum Chordata; class Amphibia; order Caudata; family Salamandridae; genus Lissotriton; species Lissotriton vulgaris. Next base: position 213,726,213 of record NC_141686.1, read on the forward strand.
AGAAGAAAAAACATTTCTCCTTAATAGTTTTAAGAGGTGGAACACACTTTTGGTAAGAGAAGTAAGAGCCAGTTACAAAAAAGAATGACTGAATGCACAAAACCCATTTGAGGATACACATTAGTGCAATCTACTACAAGCAGCTAAATCGAAGGATTCCGTTTTATTGTGGAAAATAGTAGCCCATGAAAATAAGGATCTAGTCTCCCACATGTAGCACTATGTTGACCCAGGCACTTTACTAATCTTTATGCAGCCTCCGCCCACCTACAGCATGATGAACAAATATCTCTGGATATCAGAAATGACAGAAATGATGAACAGGTATTCTACTTTAGCTTGCCAGATACAGAGCGGGCTATTCGGGAAACAAAACTAGGGAAAGCGCCTGGGTTGACCAAGGAAGTATGGATCCCCTATGTGAATATAGTAAGCAATGCAGTTGCATCTGGGGCATGGGTCCCTCCAATGTGGAATAGGTCTGAAATAGTACCAATCCACAAAAAAGGAAATAAGTGTGAGCTTGGGAATTATAGGCCAATGAGCCTTATAGAACTGATGCAAAAAATGAATGCCCGCCAAATTCTGGATAGATTGAATGACTGGATCCGTGAATATAATATACTTTCACCCTTTCAAGGATTCAGGTCTCGTACCGGTACCACTGAACATGCTTTTAGACTCATGTACATGCTATTAAAATATACAAAGCTTAAGGGGAGGCATATTTACATAGCATTCATAGATCTACAGGCGGCATTCGATTACGTCCCAAGAGAACTACTATGGACAACCCAGGGTGTCCCAGGAGAGATTCAAACCCAGATAATTAGGCTACACTAGCATAATTTTGCCAGGGTACGTTGAGGTCAACAAGGTAAACTTACAGAACATATCCCTATTAGGAGGGTAGTGAGACAGGGCTGTGTGATGGCACCAACCCTGTTCTCGCTCTACATTAATGTTGTCTGGGACAAATTAAAACAATGCGGCCATCGGTCCCCTAAGATCTGCGGTATCCCAGCCCCTACCTTTCATTTTACAGACACTATCATCTTGTTTTCCCAAACACCTAAAGGACTCCAACTTGACAGTTTCCATACCTACTGCACAAAGAAGGGATTCAAAATCAATATAAGTTAGACAAAATATATGACTGTGAATAGGTCATTCAAGAAAAATGTGAGAATGAGGGGGGGGTGGAATTGGAGCATGTGAACAACTTTAAATATTTGGACATAATAATAAATTTCAGATTATTATGGGAACCCCAGAACTTGGCCTACCCCTATACTGAAGTGAGCCACAATCATTACAAGCCAGCTCAAAGAAACATCTTAAATCAGTGTACTGGGAATATGTGGCAAATTCTCATTACCGCAATCCAAATTCAGGTCTATTAACAACTGGATTTCTTACTATGAAGCCAGTTTCCACTTTTGAAGATTTCCTAGATGAAATTCAACCTTATTTGGTGAAGATATTGTATATAAAATGTCACTATAGATATCTTCAAATTAGATCCTATACTTTCAAATGCCTATTCATGAGATTGAGAGCTGCACCTTATGCACTTTAGATCAGGTAGAAAACAATATGCATATTTTATTCTTTTGTACTGCCTATAATACATAAACGAGAAAATGGATACATCCATTATGTAAGAGCTTAGGCTACAGAAAATTTGAAGAAGCCCTGAGGGTACTTAAAAGTGATACAGCACCCCATATAATCTTCTCTCTCAGTAGGTATTTACTCGCAGTCAGTTTTTTGCGCAAGAAGATAGGGCTGAAATTATAACCTCTGCTATAGAGTGGTTTATAAGGCAGATTGTGGCCTAGGATGTACATTTTATATAACTTCTGATGCAAGCTCGCTGCTCTGCCTACAAAACAATGTAGTGTATTTTTACTCGTTTATGCGCTACTTTAATGGCCTATGGCAAGAATAACGTATTTTTGTTCTACTGAACCAATTGAGAAGTCAACAGACTCTGACTCCTGCCAACTGCAGAGAGGAACTCATCAGAGATGCCCCCCTTTCCTTTCTTCTTTGGCATAGTGATGAAGCTGTTGAATATGATAATGCACAGGGAGGGAGCAGCAGAATGATAAGACTTGATGATTATCATCCCTCTTCACCCGATTTGGCGCCGACAGTGGCACAAAGTAACAGCAGAAGAGCTACAGAGGGTGTGGAAGAAACCCACCTTTTTAGCAACAGATAATGTGGAGCTCGCTTTATCTAAGTTTAACAACTCCCTCGTAGAGGCAATTAATGTGTTGGCCCCTCTGAAGTTACATAAGCAATACCCCACCTCCAAGCAAGAGGTGTGGTACACAGAGTCACTTAGAACAGAGAAACAGGGGTGCAGGAAATTAGAGAAAATCTGGAGGAAACACGTACTGAGGAAAGTAAGAAAGCACACTTAGATGCTCAGTCCAGCTATTATAAAAACATTAGACTGGCAAGGAAGAACTGTCTTGCCCAGCAGCTTGCGGAGGCTGGCAATTCTTCCAAAGAACTGTATAAAATCTTACATGCCTTTGTAAAACCGATCGCTTGTGAGAGTCCTGATGACTTTTCTCAGTCTCTCTGTGATGATATCTCTCTATTTTTTTAGAACAAAATAGAGATCATCTATGACAAAATCACGAAGGGCTCCAGTCAAAGGAATAATACCTCCATCCCCACTCAAATATCCATACATGATGGCAACTCACTAATGATGTTCCCGCAGTCAATGACTCTGATTTTGCCTCTCTGATCAGTTATATTAAAACGGGGTCCCCTGATGACTTTCTGCCCGCTAAAATGGTTGCCTCCTTGAGCACTCTGCTTGGACCTGAGATTCAATCTGTAATAAATCTCTCCCTCAAGGAGGGACAGGTGCCTCTGGAGTAGAAGAAAGCGGTGGTGAATCCCATTCGGAAGAACACAGCGCTGCCATGGACAGACCTCTCTAACCTCCGACCCATCTCCCTCCTGCCATACCTTAGCAAGATGACAGAGAAACATGTGAACACCCATTTGTTTAAATACATCAAGGCAGCGGAAGGTCTGGACTTTTCACAATCTGGGTTTAGACCTAATCACAGCACCGAATCCGCCCTCCTCTCCGTGACTGATAACATCAGGACGGAACTAGATGGAGGGGGCTCTATGATTCTGGTGCTGTTAGATTTATCCGCTGCCTTTGACACAGTGTCACATGAGATTCTTCTCGGCCATCAAAGGGAGGTGGGTATAGGAGGCGCTGCCTTGTCCTGGTTGGAGAGTTTTCTCTCAGGCTGGTCACAAGGTGTCAGATTGGGCTCCCTTCATTCCATCTCTAGGGAGCTCACCAAGGGAGTGCCACAAGGCTCATGTCTAAGCCCTACACTTTTTAATGTGTATGTGGCCCCCTTGGCTGACAATGTGAGAGTATATGGGTTCACCCCGGTGTCGTATGCCGACGACACCCAGCTTCTGTTCCCCTTTCAGTCCCTCACACCTGCAATAAAAAAATCTTTTGCTGATGGTATGAGGGCGGTATCTGATTGGATGGCCTTAAACTGCCTCCAATGGAACGTAGGCAAAACTGAGGTTATGTTGTTCGGGGAGGCCCCTCTCCTGTGGTCTCCAGAATGGTGGCCCCTGGACCTAGGACCAGTACCAAGTCCTAAGCAGATAGTAAAGAACCTTGGTGTGCGGTTAGATCAGGCATTATTGCTTAAAGAACATGTTAATCAGGTAACTGGATCCTGCTTCCGTGTTATCGGACTCTTAAGGCGTGTATTCCCATTCCTGCCCGACAGCCACAGAAAGACACTTGTCCAGACTCTTGTAGTCAGTAGGTTGGACTACTGTAATGGCCTTCTCATCTCGGCCAATGAGGAACAACTTAATAGACTACAAGTGACCCAGAACACCGCGGCAAGATTGGTCCTTAACGCTCTGCCCAGGTCCACCTCACGTCACCTGCTGGCTAAACTGCACTGGTTGCCTGTTCGGCAACGGGTTAAGTTTAAAGTTTGCTGTATAATACACAAGTGCCTCTTTGGTTCAGGCCCTAAATACCTGGTTGAAAAAATCAACCTCTATACTCCTGATTGTTCCCTGCGTTCGAGCAACCAATTGCTGCTCCAGGTCCCCAGGATTAAGAGGGCTAGGCAGGGAGGTTGAGCCCTGTCCTATAAGGGCCCAACACTCTGGAACTCACTCCCTCTCTCACTGAGACAAAATATCAATTTCAGATCTTTAGGAAATCCCTTAAAACATACTTAATCTCAATTTCCTAAGCACATCACAGTCTATAATCCTGATTGGGCATCCCTAAGCAGTAGCACAAGCGCGGGGATACCCCTTCGGGGGTCGAGTCCTGCGCTATATAAGAATATAAAATAAAATAAAAAATAAAAATGGTTATACATATTCAATATATTTGTATGCTTATTAGGCACCTATTTATGTTACAGATGCACTCACATATATTAGGGATGGATTCAAATACTTAAATGTGGTGACCTGTCAGGCCTACAAGTCCACCAGAGTACACCTTGCCTGCTTCAAATTTGAACATCCAATGAATTACAATCTGATTGTTCTCCTGATGCTCCACTTCAGTGAGAGGTGACAATGTTCAGGTATTTGGGCATTAAAATATATCATGATGTATCCAGTTCCATAAAGGTAGATCGGGCTTTGCATCAAAACCATGTGCGTTTAAGCTGATCTGCCCACGTACCAGCCCAGTAATGCTCTCTTGATGCAAAGCAATACAATGGCATGCAAAGTGATGCTGAGAAATGGGAACGTTTCCAGAATTAAACACTTTTTGCACTGGAAAGTATATACGGTAAACAACTTTGTATCACTTCACTCTGATGCAGGAGTTTAGTTAATCTGGGTCATAGCTGTCAAGCAACAGAACGCTAACATGCGCCAATGTCAACCTCAGTAAAAACATATTGACCAATAAAAACAACTTGCATTTGTGAATCTGTGATACCAGCTGTAAATGATTTTGACTGAATAATCCAACAAAGAAATGTTGAATGAAACAATACTGTGACCCCCGATTACAAGGTTGTTGGGGATACAGCTCAGCCTGATCACAAGATATATGCTGTTAATAGATACACAATTACCAGGTTCAGTGACACCTGACCTGGCTTTTCCTAGTGAGTGTCAGCACCCAGTAAACCTGGTTAAGGCAAAGGTCTGCTGGACAAACAGCTTGAGGCAACAGCACTGCCCAACCCCAACTGCTAGTAAATGCGTGCAGACAGCAGCACTTAACACCTGTCATTTCCAAACCTCTCCGGCTCACAGTTTACCAGAAAGATTTTAAAGTACTCGTGTGTGAGCCATAGGACTATCTTTTCTTGCTCCACACTTGAAGCCCCAAGGACCAGATGTACGACCGTTTTTAGCAGTAGCAAACAGGAAATCTGACTGTTTTTACGATTTCTAAAAAGGTTTATAGCATGTAGCAAACCTATAGGCTTAGCAAATCGCTACTAGGGAGAGCCTTGAAAAGAGCATCCCTTCCTAATAGCCAGTCGCAGGGGGATGTAAGACTGTTTTGCAACTGGAAATTCGGTCGCAAAACAATTGCATATACCACCAATTTCAAATTAGTGATAAGCCAGTCGCAAACAGGAAGTGGTCCCCAGGGGACCCCTTCCACTTTGTGATTGCCAGTGAAAATGTTTTAAGAGTAAGCAGTGGTCTCACTTTTAAATGCATCCCAATTTCCTTTGATGAAAACAGGCTGCATTCCAACCAAAAAAAAAAAAAAAACTACTTTATTAAAAAAGCAGTCTCAGACATGGTGGTCTGCTGACCCCAGCAGGTCAACATACTTGTGAGTTCTGGCCATTCCCAATGAATGAATGAATGATGATACTTGTAAAGCGCACTGTTACCCCATCTCGGGGTGTCCTGGCGCTGAAGACCGCTGGGGAACCCGTCCTGGCTTTCCCTGTGAGAGGGTCCCTTCTGGGTATCTCCAAGGTGAAACCAGGCATCCCCGGCGTCTGTGGGGGCCATTGTAGAGATGAGGCAAGCTTAATGCCCAGAGTTGCCGAGTGTGTTCCCTGGTTAGAGTAGGCACCGAGGCGAGAATTATTGAGTCTGTTGACCCAGGTCCACGACCCTGCTGCGTCGGGAATTGAACCCTGGTCCCGGACCGTTCTCTGCTTCCGGGTCTGCCGCCTCTAACCAGTGAGCCACACCACTCCACAGGGATCCCAAAATGCGACTTGCCTCATAAATATTAATGAGGCAGTTCCTTTGCGACCCATTTGGGAATCACAAACGGTGTCACAGACACTGTTGGACATCAGTGTTTGAGACTCGCAATTTGCAAGTCGCAAAAAAGTGCTGATATCTAGTCGCAAATACTGAGAGCCATACATCTGGCCCTGAATTCCTTATATCGATAATATCAGAACTACAAAATGTTGCTATTTTAGAATGAGTGGCCGAGGAATCTTAGACCATAAACCTAATCTCACTAATGCTGTCCAAAACCACAGGATTGTCTTCGACTACCAATCCTACAACCAAAACTGAAGGCCTGGCTCTTTCACTCTCTGCCCCACATATATCCTGCTCTCACTCAACAACGAAAAGACCGGACGTATAGTAATAATGATCTTTTTAACATTTAAAAGAAGTACCTTTGGAGTCAATAGAAAAGACATGCTTTTCTTTGGACATTTTTATATGGGAAACTGACAAAACATTTATGAATATTTAGAAAGTTGAGATTGTATCATCAGAGGATACTTGTTACCTGAATTTCTGCTGTGTTGCCAGAGCAACAGACTGACTTGCATCCAAAGACTGAGGTGGAAAATGCCAGGCAGAACTCCAGTGCTGTGAGAATGAGCATCACGGAAACAATGCCTTGTCGGATACCCTGAAATGTAATAGAAAAATAGACTTAAGCCAGAAAAAACACAAATGTACTCACATCACCTTTGGGTATCATACCCCATGTTAGTGGGATGTTTTTTTTCAACACATGAAATGCATCTGGTATGTAATTATGAAGCCTTGGGTTGTCTTTGCGTCACCCAGGTCCGCTCAAGGACAATGCAAAGGCTTCAGCAATATTTTCAAAGCCCCTCGAAGCCTGATTTGTGTAGCATTGCATAACTTTGTAAACAAATGTAACTCAAAGCATTGGCTTGCGCTCCGTTGAGTTACATTTCAGCTTGGGTGAAGGATGGGCATTCCCATGCAGCCACCCATGGATGTATTCTCAGATTTAGAAAGACCTGTAAACCCTGGGAATGCATCAAAATGCTACTCCTTCAGAAGTTAGGTGTAATGAGGAGAAATACGCCTTGAGTTATTGTTTAGGCAGGAAGGTGATCCTTCTTGAACAAAAGCAATCCTGCCTGTAATGCAGGCACCCATGCAACATGGCACAAAGGTGCCTGCATTAGTCCTTTGTTGCACACAGTCCTCCAGCGCTAGGAGGCAACAAAAATGATCCATATCTTACTAGATGGCACAAACCCCTGATTAATTGATATATAGTACATTTTTATCTTACTGAATAACTGGGCAAATACATATAAATAGGGTATCCCATATATAGTGAAATTTCCTGTCACACTGATGAGTTTATATACTTGTGGTCTTAAGTTACAATTTATGTAACGTGGTCACCGGAACAGATATTAAACCTATACAAAGCTGTATCCTGCGCTAAAGCGGCATATGGAGCAGAAGTGTGGGGCTGCAAAATTAACCATATACAGCAGATACAAGCTGAGGAAAATAAATTCTTTAAAAGATTACTCAAGGTCCCTCAGAGCACACCCGCACACATAACCCACTTGGAACTAGGAGAACCCGATATCGAGGACAAAATTAAGATTCAACCACTTATGGCCTGGATCAGGATATGGACAAACCCAGGGGCCTGCTTTAGCAGACAGATTATTACGGATTGTCTGAGCCGGGACAAATGGGAACAAATCACATGGCTAAAATACGTAAAGGATACCTTGGATTGTATTGGCTGTAAAGATCTGTTCACTGACCCAGAGCAGATGACCGCACAGAATAAAACACTACTTAAAAACTCATTCAATGCATGGTCAACAGCAAGGAGGGCGATCACTGAAAATAAAAAACCCTCGGTGGTGGCACATGGGTCAGTGGTATCTACAAACTTCAAAATAGAACCATACCTAGCGGTACTGTATAATGCGCAGGAAAGATTTTATATGACCAGGTTCCGCTTGAATTTACTACACCATCTATTGGCAGTTCCTGCAGGTTTTACATCTACTGTAGAGGCGAAGGGTTCCTGCGGCTGCGACTCTAGGTCTCCGCAGGACACCCTTCACTTTGTTTTATTATGCTCTCTCTACTCAGAGCCAAGAAAGAAGTTTTTAGTTAGGATTCTGAAAAACCAAAAACTGAAGCACGCTAAAGCAGCCCTTCTATTTCTGCAAAAAGCATCAGATCCACATACTCTGCTAAGCGTTATAAGCTTCATTAAAGTTGCTATGAGATTGAGGAACACCAGGGAAACAACCGTATACCCCACTTGAACGCAGTTTGAAACCCCCACTGACTGATGATGGCGTACTGTTTTTTATATATGAATCTTTTTTTTAACTAAAAATTTTCTTAAAATCTTTTTTAAATGTTTTTTAACTGTGCTTTTTAAAACTGTATGTATGTATTCTCTATGCACTTTAATGGTATCTTTGTAAGTACCGAATAAAGAATTTTGACTTGACTACTACCATGGAACTGAAGAGTCAAAAGAAGTTTACTAAAAGGGAATTACAGCACCTAAGTAGGGACTTTTCATATTTTACCTACAATTACACCAAACAGAACACCATCATCCCACATGTACTGCACAGCGCCTTGTTGCTTAACATATGGTACCAGCACATGACCACAGTTGCAGCCAGTTCATGTTATATCTGTTTATTATCCCCACATGGGGTAGGGGCAGACAAGCCTTATTTGTCCCAAGAAGTACCCCAGGAGAAAGCAAAATGCCTAATGCACCTCTACCTATGTAGAATAACCCCTTCAGTGCTGATGACAAAGCCAGCTCGTCAAGGGCGTTACCTGCGCTACGTAACACGCGATTTTCGAATTTTCAGCGCGCAGCGGGAAAACCGCTAGCGCGCATGCGGTTAAGGGACAAGATCCAACCTAACAAGTTAGAACCACACAGGACACCAACCCAACAGCTCTATTTATCCTAACTGAACCCACTGATATTCAAATGGAGCTGGGCAGCATGCGTAGGAAGGGCCACATAGAGAAAGATATCACATGGCCCTGAGATTTCCCAGAGAAAAGATTTTTGGAGGTGGCAAAATCCCCAACTCAGTTCAGTTCAGTTCAGAAAAGCTTTATTCGATTTTTAAGAACAAAATCATAAAAGCATACATTATAAAGTGCCATAAACATTGCATGGATTATACAAATTTCAAGATTCACCAAGATAAAAACAATTATTGTTATGCTGGTCTAATTTTCTGCTCAGATACATTAAAGAAAAACATTGTATTTCAGTTAAAAACAATCTTAAAAGGAATTAATTCATCAGGGTTATTTCATTGAAGTCCGAAACCTAATGACAAGTTTTAAAAAGCTAGATACTGCATGAATTACAGAATCACTTTCTAGCTGTTGCAATCTGATAAATGCTAATTTACAAGTGCGAATACCCCACTCCTTTAAAATAGGTTTCAGGAAAGCCCTCCTTGGTGTCTGATGGAATTTACAAAAGAACACGCAATGAATGTTTGATTGAAGGGAGGTGTCGTCACATGGGCATATTAAATCTTCCATTGACCAATTATTACAGTGTGGGAAAGTAATCAGACGGAAAAAGGTGCCAAACCTAAAACGGGAAAGTAACATTCGAGCATAGCAACTTGGATTAGACTTAAGGTACAGTTGGAGCCCTTCACAGTGGTGATTTATGATATCTGATAACTGTGGACTTGGTTTTTCCAGGTCCCACCTCTTATTGCTTAGGTGGTCCAAGACCATCTTTCTTATTAATTTTCTAGACACCAATTCCATACTCAGTGGACTTGTATAAAATTCCAAGTGCCCGATCTCAACCATCATATTTTTCACGTAGGTCATCCATTTAATGTTACCTACCCCGTCAAGTTTAAGGCAATCGGTGATTAAGTCTCTGTTTACTGAAGGCTCAGGGGTAACCCAAACTTTGTGCAATAATGGTATGGGCGCAGTTTTTATGATATCAGAGATATAAGGCAAACCCAATTTAATGTGTGCAGCATAAGTAGGTGTTGATTTGGGTATGGCCAGTAGGTGACGAATGTACTGATTCTCACAATATGGAATCGATTTTACGTTTTCCGTCCCCCAGAGACCTGAGCCATATGCAGCTGTTGAAACGCATTTTGCATTGTAAATATGGATCAGCTCTCTCACTGGTCTACCTCCTAGTTTTGCCTCAAAATTGTTCAAAGAGCCTATGGTCCTAGAAAAGGCTAACTAACTAGCGGACACAGCTGGCAGCCAACTTCCTTTCCTGTCAAAATTTATGCCTAGGTAAGAGAATCTTTCTGTGGACTCGATTCTCCTACCATCAAGAAAGATGGGGCAAGGTGTCCTTTTAGACCCAGGGCCACATGACATGGTATATGTTTTTGATGTGTTGACTTTTAGTCCTCTATCTCTCATATAATTAGCAAATTTCAGGACAGCCTTCTGTAGGCCAACCCTGGTACGAGACATGATAGCGGCGTCATCAGCGTATAAGAGTATTGGCACGGATGTTTCCATTATAGTCGGATAATCGTGCTGTGACTACCTGAGATGTTGACCGATGGAATTAATGTATAGGGTGAAGAGAAGGGGTGCTAATATGCACCACTGTCTCACACCCCTCTTCATAGGGAATTTTTCTGAGCACTCACCCTGTCTACCATAGCGTACCCTGGCGCCTACGTCCCTGTAGAGTTGTTTTATAAACTGGAGAATTCGGCTGTTCAAACCCAATCCCTAACTCAGTGCACAAACATGTCTGCTCCAGAATCCATCTGTGGACTGAGGGTGACTCTTAGTGTAACCGGGGTGGTCTTCTTAAACAACAAATAGTCCATGGACATGGAATTCCTCTGTAGGGCCATCAATCTTGGAAATAAAAAGGGGAATAGGTTGCATGGGTAAGTGTTGAAGGAAAGTATGACCATTCCGGGTCTGGAAATAGGGTACACCGGGGTGGGTGGTTACACTTGGTCAGAAGGGAAAGGACTATCCATTATTGCACAGAAACTAACACTGTATTCTTTGTTTCAGAGGAAAAGGAACGCTTCCAGTGGGCACGAATTTCTAACTGCTGAGTGATATTATACATTCCAGACATGCAATGTGGACCACCATGCTGATGGACTATTATTGTCAGTGCGGCGAGTACGCCTACACTCAGCTTGTTCCCGGATGGAGGTGATTGTGTTTCCTGGTCACCATTAAGCATGGGCGGATTTTGCGAATCTGGCGTTCGCGAATTTGTGTATTTGCGAACTCGCAATCCGCAAAATCCGCGAATTCTCGCAAATTTGCGGATTTTTTATTTGTGTTCGCAAGGGTTTCTGCCAATTTGCGAGGGTTTTGTACCAGTTCGCAATTGCGAACTTACTTGTCGGCTCGCAACGGTCGCGACTATGTTGTTTCTATGTCTGGTTCATCATCACAGGTTCCCAGCACCCTCTGTTTCACCACTGCCACCCTCTGTTTTGCCCATGCCACTCTCTGGTACATCAATGCCACCCTCTGGTTCATCATCACTGTAGATTATGAGGGGGAAAAGCAAGCACACCTGCCCTGCTTCAACTGACATGAATTAATTTGGGGTTGATTTATTAATGTGTCACTGTTTTAAAATTCCAGTCTGGCACCTGCTTCCTTATCTGTAATTTGCTTTCTTTTGCAGTGCAATTTTTTTCCCAGGACCTTTGTGGCCTACTTGTAGCTGTTCTATGAGTCTGCTGGGAGGGTTAGAGCAGGGTCATAGAATTGTTATAACTAGCAACTGAACTCTGGAGGGGCCCCAGTCAGGAAGCACTACAGGGAATGGTTACTATTACTAATGATGAGTTTGAACTTTTGCACCTGCTGAGTGCTTTCAGTTTTGCAAAACTCGTTTTTCTGCAGAACAGCAACTGTAATGCCCCAAACAAACGTAGGCAACTGAACTCTGGAGGGGCCCCTCAAGAAGTACTACAGGGAATGGTTACTAATGATGAGTGAACTTTTGCACCTGCTGAGTGCTTTCAGGTTTGCAAAACTCGTTTTTCTGCAGAACAGCAACTGTAATGCCCCAAACAAACTTACTTGTGAAAGTTGATTTCTAATCCAAAAGTGCTCCAAAGAAAGTCAAAAGGCCTCAAATCCAAAAAAGTGCAGGCAAATGTCAACCTGAGGATTTATTCTGATAAAAATCATCATTTTCAGAAGGTCTTTGCTGCTTGCTAGTGGATTTCTTGTGCAGAATTGCAAATTTTGTAATTTCACGAGTGCGAGATTGTTGCTGCCCGCCGCACCTACATGTTCGCAATTGCGAACTCTCGCGATGCGTCGCCAAACTCCTGAGGGATCCCGCAGCAAGATCCAAAATGGTGCAGCACTCGCAAAATATCGAGAAAAACAACTCTGCAAACGCTGAATGACGGTAAGTGAACGCCACACGCCGCAAAATTGTATCACCAAGAAAAAAAAATCAGCTGCGTGCAAATTTGCGGATTTTCAGTAAATTCGCGAGCGTTCGCGGATTGCGAATTTACCGAAAATCCGCAAAATCCACGAGCGGAACGGATTTTCTGCCCATGCTTAGTCACCATGAACCCCCCAACCTGGTCATTCCTGGAGAAGAGTGTTGTGAATAAAAGATGGGTAGTCAGGTAGTTTCTTGAAGCTTCTTTATTCAAGTAAGATAAACAGGAGGAAACCCCACCAGGAGCAGGATGGTAGCTGCTCAGCCCTCTCTCTTCAACTGTCATTCCCTACACACACCAGACACACTAACATTCTACTCATTCTGTCATCCAGCATTCAACATTCCACGCAGATGTCACATTCATACTGGCTGAGCAGCTAACAAGGAGATAACCCAAGGTACAACATATCTCCTTTCCTTCAATGGGAATAAAACACAATAATATACTACATAGCAATTTAAAAATAGCAAAAGATAAAACTTGCAATATATTTTGAAAATAAGACCAGAATACCAAAGATAAGAGAAAGGAAGACTAAGTAAAAGATAAGCAGCAAGGAAAGAGTGCAAAAGAGAAAATGAGAAAATATAGCAAGACACATCCCCTCCCCTTGGGAACGTTATAAAAATACAGAGATGGTAAAATGCAATAATACCAAAATGTGTATATAATAATCAAGTGCAGAGTAGGCATAGCACAAGTGAGTACAGATAGATAAAAAGGCAAACCTGATACTAAGCACAAAGATTACGTAGGGTGAAAACAGTGAAAAGAGTGTGCGCACACCCCGCACTGAAAACGTATAGAGACCAGCTCAACTACCCTACAGAAGAAAATAACATCTAGACTTAAAGTACCAGCAATTACAAGATCCACCCAATCAGGAGCTAATCTTGCTAAAACTGTACCACTTAATTCGTACCATGTAAGTAACAATAATTAATCACTTAAATCACATACTTGAATTGCTGTTTAAGCATTGAAAGTAATACAGACTTACTTGAACAGCTGTAAAAAATCACTAAAAGTAATACAGTCTTACTTGAATAACTGTATAAACCATTAAAACTAATACAGATTTACTTGAATTGCTGTAAAAATCATTAAAAGTAATACAGACTTACTAGGATTGCTGTATAAATCATTAAAAGTAAAACAGACTTACTAGGATGGCTGTATAAATCATTAAAACTAATACAGTCTTACTTAAATATCTGTATAAATAATTATAAATGTAGTACAGTAGACTTACTAAATAGCTGTATGAATTACTTTAAGTATAACAGACTTATATAAATTGCTGTATAAATTACTTTAAGTATAACAGACTTATATAAATTGCTGTATAAATTATTTACACATCACAGTCTTACTTACATAAATTGCTGCATGAATTACTTTACATATAACTGACTTATATAAATTGCTGTATAACACTATAAATGAATCAGCAGTTGTTTAAATTGTTGCAAGAATTAATACTAATATATTAAAACAGGCTTACTAGAAATTGCTGCTTATATCTCCATAAATAAATGAGTCAAATATATCAAAACAGACTTACTAGAAATTGCTGCTTATATCTCTATAAGTAAATGAGACAAACCTAAACTGCTATATAAATTATTTAGACAGCTAAATAAACTACCACAATATTGGTTAAATTAATGTATAAATACTTGCAATACAAATCATAGTGCACTCGAGTTCTCCTCAGAAGAGGGAATAACTGCCGTAATCAGCGCTTAATCCCCAAGTAACATGCACCACACTACAATAAACAATTTACATTGGCTGCTAAGCCTTTCACAAAATCGACCTGTATGTCAAAAGTTGGAGCCAAAGTACACCTCACTCTCTTGCGATGTAGTTGCATCAGTCTTGTAAGCAATCCAGATTACACACTGCGTCTGGCCATGTACATTACTCTTCCGACGACACTCCGGTTGTCCCACTGCGACCTCTCTTTCAAAAAGGCACGTCGCACCGGGTGGCTCAAGGCCAGTGCGTGCTCCCACTGCCTCACAAAACATCATAGTAGTGCTGGAGCTCTCAAGCGTACGATGTGGCACAATGAAAGATCGCGTGACAGAGGCTCAAGGTAAGAATGTGCCTTCAATTCAAATGTCGCATGTATAACTGTTGTAACTCCAACGTACTGTCTGTGCTGTCTAACCTGCAGCAAACTGAAGAGATTTCAATCTGCTCGTTTGTGATCTTGCCGTCAGTGGCTCCGCACGAACAGGGAAGCCCCACCAGATGGCGCTTGTTCCCTACACTGTCAGACACCACAATACACGGAGCTAGTTGGAAGTGAAGCTTCAGAAAAAACAGCACAAGTGTATCGGTTTCAAATAAGAGGCAAACGTGCACTGTAAATCTCCTTTCCACTTGGCTCATTTCTTTCAATCATAGTTGCTTGGCAGTTTAATTTACACACATACAGTTTCAAAACGATGTCACAATCCAGACCTGAGTGTTTTTTACTCACAGTTTCCATTTTTAAAACGACATCTGATTTCCTTTTCCTCGAGAACACACAGTTTAAAAACGATGTTCCAAGCCAATAAGCCATTTCTTTAACAGTCTTTCGCTCTCCACTAAATGTGATTTATTCATAAATCTTCCCAGTAGCTGTATTCATTCACAAGCTTCTAAACGCTCTTGCAGCTCCTTGTCAACCTGAGATCGGCAGGTCATATTTCATTTGTAAAATCAGAGGGTTGCTCTCAGTATCAGCTTGGAGCTTCACTCCTCATCACAGCACCAGTTCAAATACGAGCAGCAACAAAACATGGCACACTCCACTGCTCATAACACCATTTAAAGATGACTTCACCATGGACAAGTAAACTTAATCTGGCACTTATTTAAGAGTTTAGGGCGACCGATTTCGGGGTCACTGGTGGGGTTTTGTAGTGCCAGGTAGCTTAAACAAAGTTTAACATTAAAAGTCTTTTACCTTAATTCAGTTCATTTCCTTCTATTTTCATTGCTTATAGGTACTTTAGTTCGCTTGAAATTAGTATCTTGCACGCTTCTTCAAACGTCGCCAAAATGTTGTGAATAAAAGATGGGTAGTCAGGTAGTTTCTTGAAGCTCCTTTATTCAAGTAAGATAAACAGGAGGAAACCCCACCAGGAGCAGGATGGTAGCTGCTCAGCCCTCTCTCTTCAACTGTCATTCCCCACACACACCAGACACACTAACATTCCAGACACACTAACATTCTACTCACTCTGTCATCCAGCATTCAACATTCCACGCAGACATCACATTCATACTGGCTGAGCAGCTAACAAGGAGATAACCCAAGGTACAACAAAGAGCTATAAGACTTGTATCAGCATCCGTTAAGGAAAAAGACAACTTGCTGCACCAGGCTCGTGAAAGGAGAGCGGCTGACTATTTTGGCTGAGCACAATTCAAAGACATGACAGAAGAATTTAGACTGTTCACAGAAGCATAGCTGGGGGCAGAGGAGTTGATATCCTTCTTCACCCTGCAAATGAAAGCTAACGCCCTCAGGTTACAAAAAACAAAATGAGAGATGCTCAAAATGATGAACAGCACTGAGTTCAGCTTCAATTCTATCAAAGAAGAAATGGAAGCAATCCACCTCATAGTAATACAGCACTGTTATGTACTTGATTAATTGACTGCAATGGAGGGAGGAGTCTGTGCTAAGATTGGAGCAGCTTGCTGTTCGTTCATACTAGGGAATGCCTTGAACAATTAGACGTTGATGCCTGCCCTTCAAGCACTGCATAATCTACAAAGAAATATGCTAGAAGAGGGAGGTGCCCCTGAGCAGGAGTGGTAGTTCTCCTAGCTCCCACAATGAATATCCGGTATATGTAAATCACTTTTGCCAGTTATCATTATGTTGCTAATGGTATGTGGGGTTATACAATTGGGGATCACCTGCTATAAAAACACAGTCTTCAACCTGGGAAGAATGCAGGTAAATAGGAAAATAGTTGTTGTCAAACGTGAGCATAAAGAACAACAGGTACTAAATAAAGTAACTGTCAAAATACATGAGTTAGTTTGTGAGTTAGGTAATGTACTTGAAGAACCAACTAAAGGTGGAAATGTTAATATGGAAATTGATGCATTCATCAATGAAAATTAAATCTCGTCCTTATTAACAGAATGGCCTATTGTGAACTCTACATCAACCTCGACTCACAAATTTGTAGTCAAGCAGGCCCTGACACCAAGGCCATGGATTGCTGATAGATAGATCTCAGGTGGGAGGGAGCATAGTTGTCAGGCTAACTCTTGGGCAGGAAACTCCTGATCAATGCAACCGATAAGTACACAGACATTAAAAGGGTCAAGGGAGATTGCCCCAATAAAGCACATATGGCCAAAGTGGGTACGTGACCACCCCCACCCACTACGCCGGCCACACGCTTGAACCTGTCTTCTCCTCCAGCAAGGACATCTCCTTCAGCCACGCCACCGGACTACACTAGACGGACCACAGCTGTGTCCACTTCAGCTTCAGAAGGACCACGATCCACCACCACCAGCAACAGGTTGTACGCAGAAGCTGGAACAAGATCACAGCGGACCAGCTCGCCACTTCCCTGAGCATGAACCCTCCCACCAGCGCAACGAACCCAAGCCAGGCGGCCACCAACCTCGCGAAGTGGATCAGCAACTGCGCAGACGACCTCGCCCCTCTGAAGACCCCGCCTAGCAGACCCGGCAGCAAGAAAGCCCCATGGTTCACGGACGAACTCAAGAGCTCCAAGAAGAACTGCCGAGCCCTCGAGAAAGCCTGGCGCAGAGACCCAACACCGAACAACATGACTGCCCTCAAACTCGCCACCCGAAAACACCACCAACTGATCCACGCCACCAAGAAAACTGCATTCAAGGAACGACTGGACAACAACGCCCACAACAGCAAGGAACTCTTCAACATCGTTAAAGAGCTCTCCAACCCCAACGCCGGAAACAACGACATCACCCCTTCACAAGACCTCTGCAACTCCCTCGCCTCCTACTTCCACAACAAGATCGCGGACATACACAACAGCTTCCGCACTCAACCGACGCACGCCACGACTGAACCACCGCCCCCCACAAACCCTCCGCGCCTGAACCCCGATCAGCACCAAAGACACCGTCCGCACGATGAACTCCATCCACTCCGGATCTCCGACCGACCTCTGCCCCCACCACGCCTTCAACGAGGCCGACGCTGTCATCGCACCCCACCTGCGGGACATCATCAACACCTCCTTCGACACCGCTACCTTCCCGGAGAGCTGGAAGCACGCCGAACTCAGCGCTCTTCTAAAGAAGCCATCAGCCGACCCCACCGACCTCAAGAACTACCGCCCCATCTCGCTGCTCCCGTTTTCTGCAAAAGTCATCGAGAAGACCGTCAACAAGCAGCTGGCCGCCTTCCTCGAGACAAACGGATCCCTCGACCTCTCGCAGTCTGGCTTCCGGGCCAACCACAGCACCGAGACCGCCCTGATCGCAGCCACCGACGACATCCGAGCCCTGCTCGACAACGGAGAAACAGCGGCCCTCATCCTCCTAGACCTCTCCGCGGCCTTCGACACTGTCTGCCACCGTACCCTAGTGCAGCGCCTCAGCAACGTCGTAATCCAGGAGAAGGCACTGGAATGGATCATCTCGTTCCTCACCGGAAGGACACAGAGAGTCCGCCTCCCCCCGTTCAGATCAGAAGCCACCGAAGTCATCTGCGGCGTTCCTCAAGGCTCCTCGCTCAGCCCAACCCTCTTCAACGCCTACATGAGCCCCCTCGCAGCCATCACACGCCAACACAACCTCAACATCATCTCCTACGCCGACGACACCCAGCTGATCCTCTCCCTCACCAATGACCCCGCCACCGCCAGAGCCAACCTACACGAAGGGATGACAGACGTAGCCAAGTGGATGATGAACAGCCGCCTGAAACTGAACTTGGACAATATGGAAGTCCTCATCCTGGGAACTTCACCCTCCGCCTGGGACGACTCCTGGTGGCCCCCCGCCCTGGGCAGCGCACCCAAACCAACAGACCACGTACGCAACCTGGGCTTCATCCTGGACTCCTCCCTCTCCATGACCAGACAAGTCAACGCCGTCTCCTCGTCGTGCTTCAACACCCTGCGCATGCTACGTAAGATCTTCCAGTGGATCCCCACCGAGACCAGGAAGACGGTCACCCAGGCCCTCGTCACCAGCCGTCTGGACTACGGCAACTCCCTCTACGAGCGGATTCAGAACGCCTCAGCACGACTCATCCTGGACATCCCCCGTCGCAGCCACATCTCCGGACGCCTGAGAGATCTGCACTGGCTCCCGGTCAACAAGAGAATCACCTTCCGTCTCCTCACCCACGCACACAAAGCCCTTCACAACCAAGGCCCAGGATACCTCAACAGCCGCCTCAACTTCTATGCTCCCACACGCCAGCTTCGATCGACCGGCCACGCCCTCGCCGCCGTCCCCCGCATCAGAAGAGCCACCACAGGAGGAAGGTCCTTCTCCTACCTGGCCGCCAAGACTTGGAACTCCCTCCTGACCCATTTCCGCCTGACCCAGGACCACCTTGCCTTCAGGAAGCAGCTCAAGACCTGGCTGTTCGAGCAGTAGCGGACCCCCCCCTAGCGCCTTGAGACCCTCCGGGTGAGTAGTGCGCTATATAAATGCTTTGATTGATTGATTGATTATGTGTGCTCCTAAAACACCACAAAAAGTCAGATGCCACCTTAGATAGGAACACACAGCCAATCAGACCTAGTACACACAGTGATCACACACTCCCCATGCTGGATTCTTAACATGTTATCCACTGGCCACATTGTGTCCACACGAGGTTGAAACCCACCTGTAGTAACCATTAGATAATTAATTTATGACTCTAAAGGCAGCCACCAACATTCCTCACCATATATGGTACATAAGAATGTTTTATAACCCATCATATTTTGTTTAAAAGAAGGTCACATACTGATGTATATTGAGACAGTCCTAAGACCTTGTGCCTGTAACTTTTCTCACAGCCGTAATGTTTAATTAAACAAACTGTTCCTGTTTTCCCAAACACCACTTTCTTGTTAAGTGATTTCAGACTCAAGTAACACCAGTACTAGATTTATTATGACATTCACCCACTAGTCCTCTATTGTGCTGGATTACTTGTATCTTCCAGCCTGCCACCTCATATAAGTTTCTGATCCCCTGCAGGTGAGAGCCTGCGCTCTCAGAGGTCAGGGACAATGCCTGCTCCAGAGGAAGGTGATCACACCTCCTCCAGCAGGATGTCTAGTGAATTAGAGTGTCAAAGCTCGAGGCTTAAAAGCCTCATTCACCTTTGACATGTGAGAGCAGCTCCCCCCAGACCTGGGGAATGCCGACCCCGGCCCTCGAGTCCATTTGACACCAGATCAGATGGGAAATTAGATAGTCAGAATGTATGTCACACTTACAGGCCAGGCACACACCTAAGGCAGTCCACCTGAAGAGGACATCTGAGAAAGGGTTTCGCCATCATTAATTTATTGAAATTAGGAACTCTGGGTTAGGATTATGCCCACTCTCCACAGGAACCGGTTATATAGGGGATGTAGTCACTTAGAAGTAAGTAGCACATTGGCCACTACCCTATACTCCACTTAATGCTCCTCAATTCAGTATTTTGGGGTCTCTCTGTCACCAGACTGACACATTTCTCAACCTGGGTACAGAAGAAGGACACAGAAAATCCGACACTGCAAGAACCGAGGACCTGCTCTGAAATTGGTGCCAAACCCTACCTGGCTGCTGGTACCTTGACAATTGCTAAGACCTGACTCGCTCAAAAGCTCCTAAAGCCTGACTGTCCAGCAATTCAACATCCAAGCAGCATCTCCCTTTGGGTGGAGGAGCCCCTCCCCTGCAGCTGCTGGCACCAACAGCACTTGTCCAGTAGACCATGTTGCTGACCATTGGGTCCACTGAGGGTGCTTCTGACCAGGAAGAGGTTACAGTGGTTTTAGGAGGTCAGCCCCATCCCTTCAGAAAGTTGTGAGATGCTAGATCCTTCAGGAGCCCCACAGCACTGATACCCTTGGTATCGGAGAACTTGCAGCTACCAAGCATGTTGCATGTCCAGTCCAAACACCACCGATACCAACCAATGACCTGCTGACAAGGAACTTCAGGTCTGATGTGAGGCCCACCAAGAGTCTTGTTTTCTTCCCCTTTTAGGCTGAGTTTGAGAAGTGAGAGCCTCTAACTTGAGGCCCACCTACAAAACCGCCTCAGCACACAAGCCCCATAGACCGATTTCAGGTAAACCAACAGTGTCCCCTTCTCCAGAGACCCTCCAGAGCTGAGCCCACCATTGAGTTTTGCCAGACTTGTCCCTTAGTGCAGCCTTTCTTTTACAGGTACTTACCCATAGACTTATCTTTAATGCATAGCACTCAAGGCTACCAACGCGACCAGCACCTCTGCACCCAAACTCACCAGGGCAGGTAAATCTGAACTCCTGGTGGTTTTTTGGAACTTGGCCCCTAAGCACCTTAAGTCCCAAAAAGTACCCTAAAGGACTGCTTGCAAGTAACTGTATGCAGTGTATGTTTCTACTATAGGATAACATTACTGAGTTTGAGGCTCAGAATTCAAAAATCGTCATTTGAGTATTTTATTGTATTATTCCAAAAACCTATAACTCAAAAGGTACTTACCAGACTCTGAGGATTTTGATGCCTAAAGTTATATGTAAATCTTAATTGGTCTTGCATTTCTTGAGAGTGTGTCTCATTTATTGACTCTGTGTCACAACAAATGCTCAACACTCCCCTCTGATAAGCCTAAGCTCCTCGACCACTCTACCACAAAAAAGCACTTGGGATTATTAAATTAAGCGTTGTAAACCAAATATGGGTCGTCTGAACTATTTGCATGGTGTACCTCACATCGGTACGCTACATAAATAGACAGCTTACTACAGTTGGAAGACAGGACAGAGGCTGAAAGCCCCCTTTAATCCCTTGCCTGTCGTTGGCACAAACTTTAAGACGATGGGCATCGACATTGTTGGGCTTGCGGACAGCCTCTGGGAACAGGTTTATCCTGTTACTGGTGGACCATGCTAAATGATACCCACAGGTCATACCTCTGAGGACTGCAACTGCACCTGCAGTGGATAAGGACCTAAGTGGATTTTCACCTGAGTGGGTTTCCCCAAGGAAGTGGTGTCTAACAGAGGCACCTATGTCACATCTGCTTATAAGCAGTGAATGTGAAAGGAATGTGGAGTGACTTGCAGGTTCAATTCCCACTACCATTCACAATACAGTGGCTTGTTGAAAGGGTGAACAAGACCATGAAAGGCATGATCAAATGCCTCTCTGAGGCCTTGAGGCAAAAATGTGATGTCCTCTTGCCATGCCTTCCCTTTGCTTATAGAGCGGTGCCACAGAAAGAGTTTGGCTTTAGCCCCTTTGAGCTTCTGTATGGACACCCTATAAGGGAACCTCTCAGTTTGGTGAAGGAGGGATGGGTGCAAGCTCACATGAAAACTCCCCAGGATGAAGCAAGCTACATGCTAGCCTTCACAAGCCAAATGGTCAAGTTGTGTAAGAAAGCTTCTGACAACTTAGAGACCCGCCAGGAAGTAATAAAGCAGCGGAATGACCAAATGACTTCCCCTATGGTATTACAACTTGGGCAGAAAGTGTGGGTGATAGAACCTGTGGAGCCCAGCGCCCCCAACTCCACTGGACTGTGCCATATGAGATAGTTAAGAGGAAGGGGCAGTTCCTCTATGTGGTTGACCTCAAGACCCCAAGGCACCGCAAAGGAGAAGGATGGGTCAGTGGAAGATGTAAACATGTCACTTACTCTGACTTCTAAACAGCAGAGGGACTGCCACCAGATTTTGGGGCAGTACTCTTCTCTGTTTTCAAGCATACCCTGGGACAACCGCCCGTGTGCCCATGATGCGGACACAGGAAACAGCCTCACTGTCAAGAACACAATTTACAGGATGTCTGTTAAGGTGAGGGCCAGCATCAAAGATGAGGGACCCAAATTACAAAGGTAAACTTAGACCAAATGTCTATGTTTACAACATTGGAAATTCATAAATCTTTATGTCTGCACTTGTGAAGAAGATCCGTCCCGAGTGCAGAGATAAAAATGGTACTCATAAATGCCTTTTGTGAATTCCCAAAGTTGCAAACTTTGACGTTTGGTCTAAGTTTAGATCAAACATCTAAATTTACCTTTGTGAATCGGCCCACAGGTTTCTAAGATGCTGTAATTAGACGCAATTGAACACTCCAGTAGACCCTGGACAAGCCCTGTTATGCTGGTAACAAAATCGGCCCCACTAGAAATCACAGCAGAACTCAGGTTCTGTGTGAATTACAGGGGGCTCTATTCAGTCATCAAAACTTGCTTATCCCATCCCCGGGCTGAAGAGCTGATTGATATGTTAGGGGCTGCCGAGTTCTTGAGTAACTTTGATCTTACATCAGGGTACTGGCGGATTGCTCTGAATGAAGGAGCCAAGGAGAGGTCAGCCTTCTCCACTCAAGAGGGCCACTATCAGTTAAGAGTGGTGACCTTTGGACTCAAGAATGGTCCTGCCACCTTCCAGAGGTTGGTCAATCACATTTTGGCCTTTTGTCCTGCTTACTTGGATGCCATTACAGTTTTCAATACCAGCTGGAAGGACCACCTTTTTCCCTTGTAGGAATAACTTCAGGCCCTGCAATAGGTCGGCCTGACTATCAAGGCCTGTAAGTTCCAGATAGGCAGTGGCCTGTGTTGTACTTAGGACACCTGGTGAGCAGGGAAAAGGTGCATCTCCACCAAATCAAAATAGAGACTATCAGGGTCTGGGAGCCCCCATGAGGAGACAGCCTTCCTAGGCCTCACAGGGTATTACAAGAGGTTTATCAAGGGATATGACACAGTTGTTGCCCCCTTGACAGAGCTGACTTCAAAGAAGCAGCCCAGGAATGTGATTTGTACAGGGGCATGTTGAAAAGCATTTGACTCCCTAAAGGATGCCATGTGCACTGCCCCTGTGCTCAAGGCCCCTGACTTTTCTATGTAATTTATGGTTCAGAAAGATACCTCACAATAATGAAGAGGGCCTAGACCAGCCTTTAGCCTTCATCCAGCAGAGGTTACTTCCTAGGGAACAGAGGTGGAGTGCTATTGAAAGGGGCGACTTTGGTGTGGTAGGGGCACTGAAGAAGTTGAGACCATACCAGTTTGGACTCACTTCCTGATTCAAACAGACCATAGGCTCCTCAGGTGGCTAAGGCAAATGAGGGGTGAGAATGCAAAACTGTTTAGGTCGTCCATCTCCCTAAAGAGTATGGACTTTATATGGTGGAAAACAGACCAGGGACAGACCACGCCAATCCTGATGGTCTTTCCAGGTTCATTCTCCTTAGTGATGATAACTCTCTTGAGGTTGGGCCTGCAGCACTAATTGTGCCACCCACACACGTAGCCCTTTAAACATGTCTCAGGCCTGCCACTGCAGGGACTGAATGGGCAGTTTAAATTGCCATGTCGATAAGGCAATTAAAATCCCTTTCCAAG
Organism: Lissotriton vulgaris; assembly: GCF_964263255.1. NCBI lineage: Eukaryota > Metazoa > Chordata > Amphibia > Caudata > Salamandridae > Lissotriton > Lissotriton vulgaris. The sequence continues at coordinate 213,750,527 of NC_141686.1, forward strand.
TCTTAAACTCCACATTTTCTTACATATAAGCGACCCCTAAGGTAGGCTCTAGGTAGCCCATAGTGCAGGGTGCTGTTTAAGTAAAAAGTACGACATGTACTTCTAGGTTTTGCATGTCCTGATAGTGCACTTGGATTGATGTGCCCAGTGCCTATATAGGCGTCACTCCAGAGCACTGATCAGATTTTCTTTTCATGACTGTGCACACCAGGAACATGGAGCCATGAAGAAAACTGACCACTAGTGTGATAAGCTAGGGCTTCACCCTATAAATCTGTTCACAGAGCAGGGAGGATGGGTGGATCGGTAAGGAGCCTCTACCAGATAAGGCTAGGTATGTAACTTGTTCATCTGATAGAGACTTCTTAGCACAGATTTGTTTACCTTAGAATGGATACCCAAGCAATACTTCCCTGGAGGTGGGTCTGTGGAGCAAATTCACACTAGAAAGTCTTCTGGGACCGAATGGACAAAGTGCCCATCCAGAAGGACATGCCTGTCCAGACAGTAGTGCTTGGTGAACGTGTGACATTCATGCTTGGCAGATATCCTGGACCGTAACTCTGTATGCTAACACAATGGTTGCAGCCTTAGCTCTGGTGGAATGTGCATGCAAATCCTCAAGAGGTCGCCTCTTTGTTAGTGCGCAGCAGATTTAAATGCAGAAGATGATCGATTGTTCAGGAGCGAAGTGGCATGGGCGGAAAAGGTGTACGGGAGGCCTGAGCTCCACTCAAGATGAAAAGCTTCTCCGAGCGAGAGCCTCCTTTTGAACTCAAGGCACAGAAATGCTGACATTGGCATTCTCAGCGGTTGTGATCAAATGCAACTATGGCTCTCCTTACTCCTGAAAGAGACTTTGAACCACCTCCATACCATTCATGATCCACTAGGTATCTTCACTGAGTTTGTCTCCTGGGCGTTCAGAACGCCGACTAGGTGTTGAACCACCAGGGATATGCACTGACGTTCCAGCCAAGTCTAAGGATGCAGGGCATCTTGACAAAGGGTCCTTGCCCTGTTTGTTGCAGTACCACATGGCGGTGAAGTTGTCCAAGAACACCAGTCCTAGCTTTCCCTTGATGGAGAGTAGAAAGGCTTTCAAAGCCAGCAGGATCACTTGGCGCTCCAGTAGGTTGATGTGGAGTCTGTATTCTGCCAGAGGCCTCTTTGCTCCACCTCTTCCAGATGACTGTCCCCATCCAAGTAGTGACACATCTGTCACCACTGTCAGATCTGATCCAATCGCAGTTCATTAACCACTACTGCAGATCCTTTGCAGGTTCCTCTTGGATCTGGACCATGTTGGAAAGATTTCCTTGATACTGTGCCCACTGCAATGTCAGGTCCCACTACAGAGCCCATATATGCCAGAAGGCATATGTCACAAGCAGATGAAGGACGTCATAAGGCCCAGCAGCCTCAGAGTCAGTCTCACTGAAACCAGGAATAGAAGCTGAAACATCAGTATCATAGCCTCAATATCCTGGACTCGCCGTTGTGAGGATAATCCTGAAACTGCACCGTGTCAGAACAACTCAGATGAAAGGGAGCATCTGAGAGAGAGTGTTGGACTTGGCCCTTTTTGCAGGGTCATCCCTGAACTTTTTGCCTTACTCCTGGTGTTGGTGTTGGACTCTGGGCACTTTATCACTGCTGTCCAGTCCTAAAGTGAATATGCTCTCTATGTTAAACTTGGTAAGATTGGTCTACACCTGTTTGGTGTATTTAATGTACCTATCAGTCCCTTGTAAAGTGGTATCTCAGATACCCAGGGCCAGTAAATTAAATGCTACAGGTGGGCTTGCAGCACTGCTTGCGCCACCCACCAAGGTAGCCTTTCAAACCTGTCTCAGGTCTCTGCTTTTGCAGGGCCTGCACGCGCAGTTTACTGCCGCTATAACATGGCAAAAAAAAGTGGGTGCCACATCTGTGACTCCCTATTACCCTATATCAGTCACCCCTAAGGTAGGCCCTAGCTAACCCTATGGGCAGGGTGCGCTGTAGGTAAAAGGTAGGATATGTGCCTTAACTGTGTGGCATGTCCTGGTAGTGACAAACAGCTATTTCGGGTTCTCACTTCTGTTAGGCTGCCCTCTCATAGGAATGTGTTAGAACTGGGGGTCTGTAGTTGGCTGAGGCAGTTGCCTTAGTCCAAATAGGGACCCTTGCTTCTAGTCAGGGAAAGGAGGGACACTGATTTGATAACCACTGCTCACCCCCTGGTAGCTTGGCACGCTCAGCCAGGCTTATCTTCAAGGTAATGTGTAAAGTATTTGCAATTACACTCCCAGTGACACAGTGATAACACCACAAATGGACACCACACTGATTTATGAAAATAGCGATATCATTATCAAGAAGAAAAATACGGTAAGACCAAACGATAAAAATCCAATATATGCGTATTCGTAATATTTCACTTTGCCGGTTATTAGAACAACAAACACTTGTAGCCTCTTGCGGTATTAATGAGAAGTTCACGATGTTCATATGCAGTCCTAGTGCAATGCAATGCAGTTTGTATCGTCAGACTAATGTAGTTCGTAATGCAAGAATAATGCAATCCTGAATGCACATAATCAGGCAGTTCGTAATGCAAGAATAATGCAATCCTCAATGCAAGTAATAAGGCAGTTCGTAATGCAGGAATAATACCAGGGCAACGCGATTAGTACGGGCACCACTAGGGCCCCAAACACAGACAGCGGTCCTTAACTTCCGAGGGCGGCCCAGTCCTGCCGGGCAGGTCGGGGCTGCTCGAGGACTCAGCGCATCTAATGCGATGCAGTGGGAGAGAGACAGGAGATATCATGTACTCCTCCTGCGTGCCTTCCCAGGCCACACACGCTTGCTGCTCCCGACCGGAGTCAAAGCCTTACCTGGGGGATGTGCTGCCTCGCTCTCTCACTCGCCCCACTCGTCGGACATCCTGCTGGGCGCTCCCGATGACGACGCAGCTCCGATGCAAGGCGGCGCTGTAACCGGAAAGGTCACGCCGCTGCCTTCTCCATTGCTTATGATCTTGGGCAGATTCCTCTTGCGAACAATGATCACGATTCCCTCACAACTTCCTTAGCTGTACAAAATCCTTCAGCACATTGCAGCTCGGCCCGGCTGCGGTGATCTTGATCCGCAGCCTCCGTTACGATGACGGTTTGGGCCACAACAACTTCACAGCAGCATGGACGATGATTCACGCTGTGGGGGCACTTTATAACCAGCACCATGGATCCCACGCAGTCTCAGGCTACACATGCACAAAGCGGCGCTAAGACTCATTTGGGTATCGGGCCACACAGTCCCGGGGCAATGCTTACTACGGTCTCAGGCTGCAAAAATGACACACACACAGCGCCGCTGAGACACACTTGGAAACCTTGATGTTCCTGAGTTTCCACAACAGGGAGCCAGCTCTCCTCGGGCCCTTGGGGACAAGTTACTTCAGAACACAGCTCACAGCAAAGTCCTTTTTAAGCACGGGGACAGAGCACACATCAAAGTCCCTTAGCCTCTCCTTGGTTAAATCAGCAAACTGCAGGCCAGCCCCAAAACACACAGCAAGGGTCATTCCTTCTCTTCAGTCTCTTCAGCTGTTCTTCCTTGGCAGAGGTTCCTCTTGACCACAAAGTAGTTTCAATCCTTTTCAGTCTTGATCAATTCAACATTCAGGGGTTTCAACTCTCATAGTTATACCCCTAAATGTCTTTGAAGTGTTTGTGTTCAGGGGGGCACTGACCCCTGTCTAAACCAGTTCTGGGTGTCCTTCTTCCTTTGATTAGTGGGAGTCTGGTTCCTCAATCACTAAGCAGGCAGTGGAGCCATTCTTTTATGGCAGCAGCCTAGGCCTCTTCACCTCTAGGGGCTACTCCTCCTCCCTACACTCCAGATGTAGGTCAGCCTGTTGCTTTCTCCTACTCCTCCCCTGGATCAAGACATTTCCCAGACCCTATCATATTCAGTTACAGACAGTCAATCCACAACCAGGCAGAGACTAACAGAATTGTTAGAACAAGAAAACCAGCCAATTCTAAAAGCGCAGTTTCTAACACACAAGGCAAAAACCACCTTCACAAAAAGATGTGTTATTAAATTGTGAGTTCAGGCACACTAAACTTGACCTCCACATCTTAACCCTATGGGAAGATAGACTGGAAGCATATTACACAGCCTTCCGCATTCTGTCCTATGGGCAAGATGGTCTTACAACAGTGAAAAACGAAATGGACAGTATTTCACTGGTAGGACATGGTATACACCTTAGTACATGTCCTACCTTTCACAGACACTGCACCCTGCCCAGGGGGTACCTTGGACCTACCATAGGGGTGTCTGATGTGCATAGAAAGGGAAGGGTAAGGACTGGCAAGCGGGTGCACTTGTCAGGAACACATGGCCAAAAAGCCATGAATACTCAACTTGCGGAGTTCATCGAGCAAAATCAGCTGCTCGATGAAACGCAATTCGGATTCCGTAAGTTTCATGGTACAGAGACAGCCCTCATTAAGGCAGCGGATGATATTCGTCTGATTCGAGATCAGGGGGGTTCAGCACTTTTGGTTCTTCTAGACCTGTCGGCCGCCTTCGACACGGTCGATCATAAGATCTTGGTCGATCGTGTCGAGGGGATGGGCGTTAGTGGCCTGGCCAAGAAATTGCTGGCATCGTTCCTGGCGGACAGATCTCAGGCGGTCGCCTTGGGACAATTCGAGTCAACGGAGTTGTCCCTCCCATGTGGGGTACCCCAAGGTTCATCCCTGAGTCCGACACTCTTCAATATCTATGTGTCGGACCTCGCAAACACCATCAAAGCGCATGGGATGAACCTTACCTCATATGCTGACGACACCCAGTTGATCCTGACGGTCAGGGATGATGGGGAAGCAGTGGCAGAAAGCTTTAAGGCAGGACTGCTGGCTATCGGACGATGGATGTCCGGAAGCCGCCTAAAGCTGAACTCTGAAAAAACAGAGGTGGTAGTGTTTGGTCGCCTTAGTCCTAGCTGGTCCCCGGCATGGTGGCCACCATCTTTTGGAGCCGTGCCTAAACCAACTGCGAAAGTGAGAAACCTAGGTGTCACCTTCGACGATAACTTGAATTTTATGACCCATGCCAACCAGACGACCTCGGCAGCTTTTTATAAACTACGCCTGGTAAGAAAGATCCTACCATTTCTCCCTGATTCTGTGGGTAGAACCCTGATAAGTGCCCTTGTATTGTCCGCACTAGACTATTGTAATGGCTTGTTTGCCAACGCTCAAATTAGAGTTATTAAAAAAATGCAACTTGTACAGAACGCGGCGGCCAGGTTACTCTCAGGTGTTCCGAGATTTAAGCCAATAACGAACACCCTGAGAGATCTTCACTGGCTGCCTGTAAAAAACCGAATAAAATTTAAAACCTTGTGCATTGTATATAAAACACTACACCAACAGGCCCCACAATTTCTGAGAGATCATCTTATCCCATATCAGCCTTCTCGGCCACTTCGGTCCGCAAAGATGAACGATCTGGTAGTACCACGCACTAGATTGGTTAACTGGGGAGACAGACGCTTCTTGGTGGCTGCCCCGAAATTGTGGAACACACTCCCGCAAACTATAAGATCCAGCCCTAATTTGTTTATATTCAGGAAGCAGCTGAAAACATGGCTGTTTAACCTCTAGAGTCCAGAAGCCAAAGTTAGGAGAGCCTGCAGTTTACAGCGCCGAGACGCCTCCGGGCATTTGTTCGCGCTATACTAAATGTTAAAAATAAATAAATAAATAAATAAATGGCAGTTAGCAAACTGCGCACAGGCACTGCAGTGGCAGTCCTGAGTTCTTGTTTTAGAGATACTTGTGTGGGTGGCACAATTAGTGCTGCAGGCCCACTAGAAGCATTTGCATTACCAGCCCTGGCACACATAGTGCACTTTACTAGAGACTTTACTAGTAAGGCAAAGATACAAATTATGGACAACCAATTACCATAACCCTTTAAACAGGGAGAACTTGCACTTTGACACTGATCAGCAGTGGTAAACTGCCCAAAGCATCTAAGTCGGCAACATAATGTCGGAAAAAGGTCTAAGAGTAAAGCAAAAAGCTTAAGGAACTTTAGCCACAAAAGGCCATGTCCAACACAATGCATTGGGGATTCCCTGATATGTGTGTCAGCGGTAATTCCTGGTATGAGAGGAGTAGCGTGATCTAGTTTGGTATGTTTGGAATAGTGGTAATAAATGCTGCGTAATGGTGTATGCAGATTTATTATCACTATTTTAGAAATGCCAAATTTAGAAGTTGTCATTTCTGTGTGCTATGTTTCTTTGTGCCTGCCTGTTGTGTGTTGCATGTCTGGCTCTGGAGTGACAGGGGGTGAGGAGGTGCAGTGGCTCCAGAAGGGCTGGGTGAGTCAGTGCCAGGCTGAATAGGCCGATCTGCATTTGGTGTAGTGGGAGGACCCTGAATAGGTCTGTGCCTCCCTTGCACAATGCAGGCTCTGCCCCCCTGTGGTGGGTCTGGGGCCAGGACCTACATTGTCAATAGGGATTGTTGTGCACTTAAGTGTCCCCCACAACTGGTTTGAACTGGGTCCCAAGCCCTGTGCCAGGGCAGAACAAAGAGGACATGTAGTATAAGTATGGGGGCTGTGATCCCATGAAAGGTTGTAACTGCTTGGTGCTTATTTGAGACTGGCAGGCTGCCGGACTGCCAGGAGGAACCGCCACTGGCGGGGGGCTGACTTGCTGCCCTGCTTTGCAGCTGGAGGATCGTCTGTCTGCCCAGGAGTGCCGGCCTGCCTCTGCACTTCTGGAGACGAATTGCTGCCTGTTCCCTGCAGGTGTCAGCAGGTGTGAGCACTGCAGGATTCCTGTGTACCTGAGTCCCCGGCGTTGGCTCGTCCCGCAGAAGCAACCCAGGGTGAGCACTGTGCTTGATGCACCACCTGGGAGTGTGAGGTGCACCTTGTCCTGACTGTGTCCCTCAGTGCCGTGCCCACACACCAGGAGTGCATTGTGGGCACTTGGCGATTATATTCCTAAAGCCCGGAAAGGGGGCTCCAACTTGGCTCATAAACAAGTGTTTTGGCCAAACCGGAAGTCAGGCAAGTCTGCGCCTGTCTGTGGGCGGGGCTCCCGTGAGTAAAGAGAAGCCCAGTGTATTGCCTGGAGGCTGGCCGAAGGAAACAGAGCCGAGGCAGGAAGCCAGGCAAAGGACACCTGGTTGTGGGTGGAGCTCTTGTGGTATAAAGGAGAGCCCGCATATCGTCTCTGCCTGAGTGAGAGAAGACCTGCGTGGTGACTGAGGCGGCCGGAAGCAGAAGGAGAGCCTCACGGGCCCAAGGAGACTTTGATCTAGATTTCTCCCTGCCAACGAGGAGCCCCGGTGAGTGGGGCTGAGTGTGCACGCGGTTGGTGCCCGCCAGTGGCACTGGAGAACCCCGGTGAGTGGGGCTCAGCTCTCTTGTAATTTTCCCCCGGCGACTGCATCTAGCCTGCTGGGTCATTTGGCCAACACAAGAAGCCCGGGTGAGGGGGCTCCCAAAGCACACTAATTGGTGCCTGCGGGTGCCTCCTGATTTCTCCCTGCCAGCGAGAGAAGCCCCGGTGAGTGGGACTGAGGGGGCACACATTGGTGCCTGCTAGTTGCCCCAGGGGGAGCCCGATGAAGGGGGCTCCCATGGCACTGTTGGTGCTGGTAGTTATTTTCACAGCTGCACCGCCGGATTGCGGCAGCTGCAATGTGGAGGGGCATTTTGGTGTCATCAGGAGACACAGGTGAGCTGCACCCTCGCCCCCATTATTGGTACCGGCCTGGTGTGGCCCGTACCCTGCTGCATTGGCAGCCTGGTGGCAGACAAAAGCCACTTGCTCAGAGAGCCCTGACTTTTTGGAAAATGGGCATTTGGGACAGCCCAAGACGGGCCCCCTTGAAGAAGGCCTGTTGGCCTAGAGATCACCTTGTGTATTCTCGTGGGGTTCAAGGCTCTAAGGTGATGTGTTCACCTTACCAGTGTTACTGTGGTAAACTGCTGATTTAGGATATATGCCTAATGTGATTTATGCATAATGTGTTATGCTAAGTGCCTTTACCAGTAGTTACTGGTTGTTTCTTTACTTTCACTAATTGTTTGTTCTAATGGTGATGACAGTGGCCCGATTGGCTATGTAATGTATATAATCCCCTGTAAAGTAATACCTAGTGCCAGGTCGCACAGTGTATATATGGGATGATGCTCCGATGTGTTTTAAGGATAATACAAAGGCTATTTTTATATAACAGAACATAACATAAACATGTGCATTTGTAAAGAGCACGCTTACCTATAGGTGTCTTGGTGCTAAATAACAGATGTTTATTGTATTGTATTGTATTGTTACTCAACTTAAAAACCTGTCTCTTCCTGAAAGCTTAATCTCCGCCTCCTATACACTATGGCCCGACCTTCTCTTCCACTCTGGTCACCCTCTACAGTCGGAACCGCCATGATACCCGTAGGGTGACAGTATGCGCTATATAAGTGCTAAATCATAATCATCATCAACTCAATGGTACTCATTTTATCAACCCCCGATGGATGAAAGGCTGGGTGGACCTGTCGGGATTTGAACCTGTGACCATAAGGTCAAACACAGGCCACTGCAGTGGATGCATTAGTCCACTGAGCCACCAGACCGGCACTATATAACCTTACGTGGAGTTTTTTTTGTGGTATGCCTAGTGTGTTGCTGCTGTGTATGTGTGTCGCAGAAACGCTTTTCACATTGCCTATGGGATAAGTCTGACTGCTTATGCCAAGATACCAAGGGGTGAGCAGGGGTTATCTTCAGCGTGTAACTCCCTTGCCCTGACTAGAGTGGTGGTTTCTGCCTGGATTAGGTGCATGCCCTAGCCAACCAGAAATCCCATTTCTAACAGAGAGTCAGGTGTGACTTTGAAACATTGATAGTGAACCCCAGCGAGTGGAAGCGATCCACCGTAGCCTGGAGATAGGAGACAACTGCCTGGTGTGAGCCCACCTTCAACAGTCAGTCATCGAGATAGTGAAAGACGGGTACCTGATCTCCACAAATGATCTGAAGTAACCACTGTCACCTTGGTGAACACCCAAGAAGCTCTACTTAGGTTATGTGATATTTACTTTTGAAGCACATGAATACCTGGAGGTGTCTTGGCACTATCACTGTTAGAGACATCGAGAGAATCCTTTACTGATTACCACATAGCCAGGTTGCTAGTGCTTTTCTGAAGAATAACAGGTTGGTCATGGATTTGATATGTAGAGGTAGAGTATTCCACACTTTAGCTGTGCAGATGACAAAGCTTCTTACTCCCCAGGAGGAGCATTTGAACTTCAGCACTATAACATTTTTAGCCCCAGCGTAGCTGCTTTTCAGATAGTTTGGGCCCATATTGTAAAGCTCTTTATGGGTGATACATAGGGCCTTGGAAATGACCTGTTGCTTGATTGGTAGCCAATGTTATTTTCGTATAGCTTGAGATGCAGATTGACATTTGGGGAGTCCTAAAAGCATGCATACTGCAGCATTTTGCAGTGCTTGGAGCTTATTCATGAACTGCTGTTGCACATTGAGGAACAGTCCAATGAATTAGTCTACTGTAGATAATACCGAAGCTGTCACTACAGTTTTTTGTGAATCAGGTGGTATTGTCATGGGCTTCATGCATGGCCCATTGTCATTTTCCCTATGTTAATCTAGTTTTGCACATTGTAGGCCATGTTTCTTTTGCACACGTTACTACAATAAACATGTTTGCTTTTGTGCCACATTGTATTTTCACACAGAATCTGTATATGTTTTCATGTTCTTTTCTTTTCCTGAGATTTAGTCTGAACACCATAGATAAACATCAAACAGCAATGCTCCTGGTTATTCTCTTGAGTTAGGCACTAGCACCTAGAAATAACACGTGAATGCAACTGCTGTTTGTCTTGTGTATCCTGTTATCACAATCCCTGAGAGGGTCAAGAGTGTTGTGTTCTTGAGTGTCAATTCACTTGTTTTTCTGGAAAGGTTAGGAGGGCAGGGGAGGCACTATGGCTAGTCAGACTCGTGGTCATAGAAACTGAGGTGGAATAGAGACTCAGGGGCATATTTACAATGGAAGTGGCGGAGTGAGGCTTTAGCCTTCTTGGAGTAATGCTGTGCTCCGCCACTTCTGAAACACAGGGCTGCATCACATTTACAACAATATGGTGCAGCCATGCATTTCCCCCTGCACTGGTGCTACATGTAGCTGCCTAGCGCCAACGCAGGCACCCTTGCACTATAAGGAGTCTGCGTTGCAGGTGAAGATAGTTTATGTGCAGGAGGGTCTCCCTTTCTGCACATAAGCAGACTTTAAATGGTGTTTTGTAACTACTGTGTGTGCTGGTTAGTGCAGCACACATAGAAGTTGCAAAACAATTAATTTTTTTAATTATTGTTAAATTATTGTTTATGTGCAGGAAGGGACACCTTCCTGCACATAAACAATCAATGGCTTTTTGCTGTTTCCATGTGTGCTGCACAACGCAGCACACATGGAAACAGCACAAACAAGGAGAAAATAAAAAAAATTCTTCATTTCGCCTAGGCAAGCCAAGGTTTTCTCTGGTCCCTGTTGCTGGTTTTCCCTGGTCTTAATGTTGGAGCTGCCCCATATTTACGCCACCCTTGTAAATATGGGGCTGCATTAAAACCAATGGTGTTGCAGTGTAATACCTACAGCAACACCCTTTGCCCTCCCCTTTCATGCTAAGCATAGCGTGAAAGGGTGCCTTATTACGTGTATATAAGCTGCAGTCCCTATTGCCACCACAACGTCCAAAAAAGTGAAGTTGTGGTGGCAATAGGGGCTTGTAAATATGCCCCTCAGTCCCTACCTGCCAATGTTTTATGGTCCCAAACATATTTCTGTTCAAGAGCAGAATCGCTGCAGCGGTATGTATGGATTAATTTTGTTATTATCCGTAGTGTGTTAAAGGAAGAGAAGATCACAGCGATGGTTGATCCCCTTAGGCGAGCTTGTTGTCAACTATAACTCTTCTGGTGCAATTTGAAAATGCCACTCCGGACCAAATTGCTAATCTAATGTCCACTATTAAGTCAGGTGCAGCCAATGATCCTTGTCCGCCGGCTGTACTTACACCAGTCGCTGAACAGGTGGCATCTGTTTTAGCTAAGATTTGTAACGCAATGTTTTCTTCAGGCATATACCCACTACCTGGAAGAAAACTATCTTAAAACCTTTATTAAAAAAATCAAACCTGGACCCGGCTGACACTAAAAACTACAGGCCCATAGCCATCCTGCCTTTTCCGGCCAAAATAGTTGAAAAAGTTATGAATAGTCATCTCTCCAAGTACATAGAAGACCATCATCTGTTAGATGATACTCAATTAGGTTTTCGCAGAGGCCATGGAACGAGACCACACTAATTAAGGCGTCGAAAAGACATTAGAATTATTCTGGATCAGGGTGCAACAGCAGTTCTTATTTTGCTGGACCTCTCACCAGCTTTTGACACAGTCGATCCCACCATTCTGATCGACCGTGTCACCAGAATGGGTATTCAACATAGGGCAAGAGATCTGCTATTATCCTTTCTCACCAACTGCACTCAGTCAGTAAACTTAGGCACTTTCCATTCTGCCCAACTGGCCCTCCCTTGTGGTGTCCCGCAAGGTTCATCCCTAAGTCCAACTCTTTTTAATATCTACATGTCGGACTTAGCCAGAGTCATCAAGGCACACAGGATGGGCCTTACATCATATGCCGACGATACCCAATTGGTGCTTGCAATAAACAACAACAGAGAAAAGGTAGCAGCTAACTTCCAAAAGGGCATGCTGGCCATCAGTAGCTGGATGGCCAGCACTTGCCTCAAGCTGAACTCTGACAAAACGGAGGTTATGACCTTTGGCAAGTTATCTCCCATCTGGTCCAACTCTTGGTGGCCCTCCTCTCTGGGCCCCCCCTTCCCCCGGTTCCAGTCACCAAGGTTAGGAATCTGGGTGTCATATTTGATGACAGACTGACCTTTGCATCTCATGCCAACTCGGTGGTCTCGGCCTCATTTCATAAACTACATATGATTAAAAAGATTTTGCCTTTTCTCCCATCGAATGCAGGAAAAACTTTGGTCGGTACATTGGTCATGTCTTCCATAGATTATTGCAATGGGCTTTTTGCGAATGCACATATCAAGGTCATTTAAAAACGTCAAACAGTCCAGAACGCGGCAGCCAGAATGTTGTCTGGAACCCCCAAGTTCAAGTCCATCTCGCATGTCATCAAGAACTATCACTGGCTTTCTGTGAAAATTTGCATAAAGTTTAAGGCGTTATTTATTGCTTTTAAAGCCTCCCGTAAAACTGGATCCCAATTTTTAATAAATCAGCTAATTACCCATATTATGAACAGGGCACTTCGCTCCTCCATTGCATTTCAGCTAAAGGTACCGCGTTCGAAAACTGCCTCCTGGGGCGATAGGAGCTTTGTTGTCACTACTGCAAAGCTTTGGAATGCTCTCCCATTGGAGATCAGATCCTGTCAGTCCTTGCTAATCTTTAGAAAGATTATAAAAACGTGGCTGTTTAACCAATAACATACTTACCATGGTATCTGCTTGCTCTACGTAGCGCCGAGACACCCTCGGGTATTTGAGCGCTAAATAAACTCCCAGAATTCTCACCTTCCTAACAGGAGTCTTCTTATGCCAGGTACCTTTCACAGTTAAAAAGGAGTTGTTTGTAAAAACACCATCAAAAGTATGGCCCACAAGGTGTATTGAGCCGTCTTCCTCTTGAGTAAGGCCTTGGCTTGATATAGTGTCAACTAGTACCTTTGTGTCTTTGTCTGTGAGGGCTTCTAAATTATAATTAAAATCTCTTAAGACTATAATCAGTAGAGAACAGACAGGATTCCATTAGAGAAACAATAGCCTGTGTGAAAGTGTTCCGGGGACCAGGTAGATAGTACACTCATAATCCATTAAACGATTGGGTCTTAGACAATTAAATGTTAAAAGATAGCGCTTCACACTCTGTGGAGGATACTGGTAGAACATTTGCCAACATATTATTGCAATGGATAATAGCTGACCCTGCTCCTCTCTTTTGAGGCCTATCTAATCTATAAATGGAATAACCAGGGGGACTTGGCAAAACCAGGTCTAGGCCAGAAGTAGTATTGACCCAAGTCTCAGTCGCATAGACAATGTCCAGTCTGTGTTTATCTAGGAAATCTACAAATTCAATTTTGTGTTTCCCTGATAACCTGGCATATACAGGTAACTTTTCCTTCTCTGATGGTATTTTTAAGATGTATGTTGGTGCCAGCATTAATATCTGGCAATTTGCTACCCTGTGTCTCAAGATTCACACTCAAACAACTACATTCCTGGCATGTCACTTTAAAGACTTTGATTATTGAGCATGGATCTGATCTGGCATAATTGACATTCTTACCTGTATCATTATGAGCTAATAGCACTTTCTCATGTAGCAACATCTCTGGAGGTGATGCGGGTTAAAACCCGCCAGGGGGTGCGGCACAGGTCGTGTGCCTATTGCGCACCTCCACTGCACATCCGCGCTTGTAAATTAATTTATAGGTCGAGCGATGGCCTGCCCCCTTTGACAGCTAGAGCAGGCAGAATGGAAAAACGGAACTAGTCAACCATGCTAAGTCTGCTCTTAAAACAAAATAGCACAGCCCCCACGAAAGCAATGCAATTAGTGCACAGTAATTAGGGCATAGTAAAAATACAGAGGGGAATATTTCCAAGGAGTTAACACCAAAAGAACGTCACTTTTTCTGACGTTCTGGTGATGTTAAGTCCTTTGCTTATTTACAAGACCGCGTTAAGCCTAACGCCGCCTTGTAAATAATGCCCCTATTCATGCAGCACTTAGAGTGAAAGGGGCATGCAATGGGTGTTGCAGTGGGTGTTCCACCGCAACACCCATTGCTTTTTGATGCTGCCCCATATTTACAAGGTATGGGGCAGTGCCCAAAATATCACCAGGAAATACATGGCGCAAGGGTGCCTGTGCTGGCGCTAGGCAGCTTCTTTAGTGCCTGCACTAATGGAAAAGTAGGGGTGCACCACATTGTTATCTAATGGCGCATTCCTGGGTTTTCAAACTGACGGAGCATGGTGTTACCAATTTTGTCATAACACCGTACTGTGCCAGTTTCTGGTAAATATGCCACAAAGTGCAATAGACGGGCGTTAATATGAGCAGTTCAGCACGTAAATCCCCCAACATTAAAAGTGAGCACACAGGGGGGCGTGGCTAAGATGGCGACCTAGTCGGTTGCAGTTCCTGTAGGCTCCCCGAGACAAACCCTCCCCAGGGGCTACATTTCGCTTTTTTCCCCCCACAGTAGAGCGAGGTGGGAAGGGGAAGTGTTGGTGAGCCACCTGGTGCCCCCGTGGTGAATATGCGGTGCAGCGGGTGGCTTTGACCGTGATTTTTGCGCCCCGCCACCTAGAGCTCCACAATGGCAGATGGAAGATAACCTGCAGGAGGCCGAGAGGTGCGGTGGGTGCCCAGAAGATCGCGAATCCCCTGGCTGCACATTGCGGGTCCCTGTGTCCGCAGGGGCACGAAACAGAGCAAACTTTGCAGATCGGCGGCTCGTGACAGCCAGGTGCCCGTCAGAGGTGAGAGTTGTCGGCGGGCGGCCGCGGTGCTGCGTGAGTACCAGCGGTGCGAAAATCGAGCCTGGGGGTTCTGGGCCCAGCAGGAGGCGGAAGACCCTGGACCCACCCAGTGGCAGGTGGGAGGGTCTGGGGCCTCCCCCCGGGGCTCCCACGGTGCCCATAAGACCCGACTCAGGCATGACATCCTAACGCAAGCAGAGGGGAGGAAGACAGGAGCAGCGGCGTGGAGTGCCCAGACCATGAACAGAGCACTGGCGCGATTTTGAGTGAGCCTGCGGGCGGAATAGTGACTGCAGAACAACGGGGGCCTGTTAACCCAGACGTGCTGGTGAGGGCCTCGATTTTAAGGGAGTGCTAAGGGGGAAACCTGGGGGCCCACCAACCTCTACAGCCAAAGCAGAAGGTGCCACTAGATGGCGGCGAGAGGGGGGTGCCATCACATCGGAGAGCCGTAAGGAAACAGCACCCACCGAAGCTACGCAGTGATCTTCATAGCAGGCCCAGAGGGGGGTACTCTCGCCGTCCAGGACACATGATCGGCAATGTGGACGAGCTCCACGACAGGTTAGGCGGCGAATGCGACACCCCCCCACCCACAGAGTGTATCACAAGCCGCACCTCTGCTGCCAGATAGGGGCCCTCCCCAGGGGCTGGAGACTGCAGCACGTGCACTTGGGGGGCCCCAACCTTGATGGCAAGAAGAGTACTGGACAGGTGGCCTCCCGGATCCATCACCAGCCCTAAGGGCGATCTTGTATGGGCAGTGGTGGCAGCGGGCGAATAACTCGAGGGAGGAACAGCGTGCTAGGGCCCTGTTGGCCCCACCGGCCCAGCGCTTGCACTGGGGAGGGACAGTTCATCACAGACCAGTCAACAGGCCTACACTGACAGCCACGGTGGTTGAGACACCCCAGGGAGCCTCACAGTAGAGGGTGCGGAAGTGCGCCTAGGTGTGGCAGAAGGAGGTGACTTGGGTGGTGTGACCGGGGGAGGCCAAACAAGAGAAGCACGGTCACTCCTGAAGACGTATGAGTCCCAGCTCACAGCACAGACATGGGGGAAGAGTTGCTGTTGCACGGAGCACCATCTGCGGGGTTTAAGTGGAATTATCATGGAGGGAGCTGTGCAGGAGCAATAGGAGCAGAGGCAGGCACAGCATCATGGCCGGCCAGCGGAAGAAAGGGGAACGTACGCTCACAGAGATGCTGGGCAAGGGCTAATCTAGGGGGGGCAAGGGTCCTTCCTCACTACCGAGACAACACACGGATCCCAGCGATGGTGAGGTGCCAATTACAAAATATTTTCTTGAAGCTCTATTCAACTCCTTACGTGAAGACTTCCAAACTCTCAAGCAGGTGATAGCGGTGGAGGTCCGGGAACTGCCCTGGGATGTTGACGGCCTGGGAGAGAGTGTAGTGGCCATCGAAGAAGTGGACCAAGCAAAAAGTGAAGAGGTGGAGCAGCTCCAGCAAGAACTCCTTAGATTGAAAGATCAGCAGGTCGATTTGCAAGCCCACGCGGAAGACTTGGAAAATAGATCTCGGCGAAACAACATATGAGTCCGAGGTTTTCCTATCAAGGAAGAAGGGACAGACGTCACCGGATATTTGCAGGGCCTGTTTCGAGCCATTCTGGGTGAATCGGCAGACTTTGAAGTTCGGATCGACAGAGTGCACAGAGTGGGGTTGCAGCGTCGTGCACCAGCTCCCCCCGGATATATTGGCATTTCTTCCAGATTTTCCACTAAAAGAATGGATTCTTAGAGAAGCTCGGCGGAAACAACCCATACAATACCAGGGAAAACCAGTGGCCCTGTACCAAGACCTCTCTGACATTATGCTCCAGAAGCGGAAGACATTCAAAGTAGCCACAGACTTCTTACGAGACAAAGGAATCCCTTTCTCCTGGGGCCATCCATTTTTACTTATCTGTAAATGGAATGGCACCTTGCATCAAATACGATCTCTCCAAGACACCTGTACCGTGTTGGGGATTGAGCAGTCGAAGGGTCCCGCCACTCCGGGGCCATCCCAGCAACGATCCAGAAGAGGTTGGCAGACGGTCAATCACAGGCGTTCTCCGACCACGGTTCTGAAACCGGAACAGCACATTATATCGACCAAGAGCGAGATGTTTGCGCTAGGGGGGACTTGATTGCACTTTAACATTGCAGGGCCCGGGGGTGGGTGGGGGGGCCCGCAAGGGTCGCCAAAATTGCTCGTTCCAACAGGTAACTTCTCCACAGGCCTATGCTACGGACTATTGGGCCTGGGACTATGTTCAAGTGTTGGCGGTTTGGTGTTGGGGTTAGGGAGGTGGGGAGGACCGGGGGCTGGGAGTTCAGGACTGGGTAGGGGGGGAGGGGGATGCTGGGGTCTGGGGTCTGTTGGGGAAGGGGGCTCGGGAGGGTGGAAGGGGGGCTAGAGAGGGGAGGGCTCTGGTGTGTCGCATTACAGCGGGGAATGGGCAGAGCAGTGGGGGTTTACGGCCTCTTTATACATCGGTGTGGTCAGACATGGTTCCAACCATGGGTAAGGATGTCCTGAAAATTCTCACACTGAACTTGAAAGGGCTGAACAACTCCATAAAATGGAGGGCCGTCATATCTTTCCTAGAAAACTCAGGTGCTTCGATTTGCCTGGTGCAAGAAAGACACCTGCTCGCCAGGGACTGGCACCGCATGCGCTCCAGGGCTTTCCCCCTGCAATACTACTCTTCCACCGTGGAGAAAAAGGCGGGGGTAGCTCTTTTTTTGCCAGAGACTTCAAGTGACAGGTGGGGGACAAGGATGCTGACATCAAAGGTAAGCTCCTGGCGTACAATGTTCGGGTGGGTGACATGTCATTGGTTATTGGGTCGATATTGATCCCCAACACCAAGCAAGAATGTTTCCTAACAGGGTCCCTAGCAGATGTCCTAGCAGTTCAGTCGAGGTTTGCATTGGTGGGAGGAGATATTAACCTGGTGATGGACCAGGCCAGGGATAGGTTGGGCCATCGCTTTGGTGCCAAGGGGCAATCTCTGCCGAGGGCAAGCAGTGGTTGACTAGCAGAGGCTTTCTGGACCTTTGGCAGGACGGACATCCCAACTCCACAGGCTATTCTTTCTACTCTCACGTGCACCACACTTATGCTAGGTTGGATTACTTCCTAGGGACCACTGACTTAGCAACCTCAGTCACGGACACAGACATTATCTGACCATGATGCAGTCACACTTCAGCTATCAGTCCCTCCCACGAAATCACATAGCGGCAGGTGGTGCCTCCATGAGACCCTGTTGCACTGCAAGGGGGTCACACAGCAATTACATAAGAGCATTTCGGATTATTTACGCCTCAATGATAATGAAGAGGTTTCAGTGACATTGGTTTCGGGGCGCCTAAAGCGGTGGTACGCAATTGCGGCAGCGGAAGCTCAGGTACGCAAGGATAGAAGACAGGCTCTCTCAACGCAGGTGATGGAATTAGAATGGGTACACAGTCGGACTGGGGCCCCTAGAATCTGGAGACAGCCAAAGGCAGCCAGGGCACAGATAGCGAGCCTCGATCTCGATCGCGCAGAATACGCAGCCTTAGGCTTCAGACATACGTACTATGTGGGAGGTGATAAGACGGGCCGCCGGTTGCCCAGTAAACTGAGGGCAAGGGTCCAACGATCTAAAACTGCCAATATACGGGGTCAGGGGGGGCAAAATCTTTATGAAGATGAGCAGATAGCAGACACGTTCCGGGCATTTTATACTACGCTCTACGCCGAGGACACATGTTCGGATGCTGAGGGGGTGGATGCTTACCTCGGCGAGGTTGCGATTACTGCACTTAAAGAAGCTAGCGTGCTTTCCCTGGATACGGACGGAGGAAGTGGTATCTGTTTTAGCATGCCTAAAGCCTCCAAAAGCACCAGGGCCGGACAGCTTCTCTGCCGGCTTTTATAAAGCCTTCTGCCCATTATTGGCGCCAGTTCATACCAAACTGTTTAACTCCTTCCGGGGACCGGGGTCCATTCAATCTGATATGCTGGCTGCGGATATTATTGTCCTGCCCAAACCGGGCAAAGACACTTCACAGTGTGCCGTGTATCGGCCCATCTCCTTGCTCAACCTGGATCTTAAAATCTTCACAGGAATTTTGGCGGCGAGGCTCGGACTATGCCTTCCGGGCATTATTGAGCCCGATCAATCGGGTTTCATTCCTAATCGGCAGTGTAGCGATAACACCAAGTGTCTACTTCATGTTATAGATAAAGCCCACTTTAACGGTTCGGACGCGGCTCTCTTATCTGTTGACGCCGAGAAAGGGTTCGACAGGATAGACTGGGGATACCTGGATATAACCCTGGTGCGATTTGGCATTGGGGAACGATTCCGCGCTTGGGTTGCCATCTGCTATGACAACCCTCAGGCGAAGATCTGGGTTAATGGCATTGGTTTGCAGCCCTTTGCTATCCAGCAGGGCACCAGGCAAGGGTGCCCGCTATCACCCCTATTATTTGAGCTCTACATAGAACCGTTTGCGCAAAAAATTCAGGACAACCCGGATTTCACTGGTATCACGTTTGGTGGTGAGCCACACACCATCAGCTTATATGCCGACGATATACTTGCGCCGGTGGACAACCCCTCATGTTCCATGCCTGCCTTTCTTACTGAAATGGAGACCTTTGGGAAAGTCTTGGGGCTCAAAATGAATATAGGGAAAACCCTGATTCTTCCGTTCTGCCTTAACGCCCAAGGTTTGGCAAGGGGCCAGCGACAGTTTGGGGGCCTCACCTCCCATACGTCATTGCCATACCTGGGGATCACCTTAACGTCCAGCACAGCACAAACGGTCGATCACAACTACGCGACGCTTCTTGCTCAAATCCAGGGGGATCTGAAGAGGTGGCGGCAACAGGCATTGTCCTGGCTGGGGTGAGTTGCAGTGATTAAAATTTCCCTGTTACCCAAGATCCTTTACGTATTTCAAACCATTCCAGTGACTGTACCGATAGGGATGCCCCAGGAAATGCAGGACGCCATAAGAAAGTTCGTTTGGGCGGGAAAGCGCCCATGGCTTTGCAGGGACTTGGCTAGATGGGCTCCTGTGGAGGGAGGTTTGGGCATCCCTGCCCTATTATGGTACTTCCAGGCGACGCAGCTTCGCTATCTTTTTTAATGGAATCGCCCAGAGTCGGGAAAGAGGTGGCTTTTCCAAGACCGCGCAATGGCTTAAATGTCGCTCTCGAAAGCCCCTTCCTGAATTGTTTGGACAGACTGGCTTATCTCAAAAAGTCACCAATCAATCGCTCGCTTCTCAAGGTGTGGGACCTGGTAGCGTTCAACAGGGGCCTCACTACTTTTCCCTCACCTATTACTCCATTGTTTGACAACCCAGCATTTCCCCCAGGGGTGGAGCTTCAGGCGTTTGGCCCATGGCGAGCCTCGGAATGCAGGTCGGCTGGCCACCTGTTTGACTTGGACGGCTTTATCCAGTTTGACACCTTGAAAGAGATGTAAACTCTGATAATGCTGCGCCGGTTCCAATACTTCCAGATCCGACATTGGCTAACGCAAAGGGCCATGACGCCCCAAGTGAGCCGCCATATCACAACATATGAGAAATGGCTCATCACGAAAAAAACAGACAGACAAGTGATCACTGACTTATATAAAATGTTAAGCCCGCCCCCTTCTCTCTCACTCTCTGCGGGCCAGAAACGTTGGTAATCGAAGCTAGGCAGGACTTTTACAGATAAAGAGTGGCAAGACATTTATCATAGAGCCCATCACACCGCAAGGAACGTGGCAAGTAGGGATTCTGCAGTTAAGATCTCTTACTATTGGCACCTGACGCGATCTAGGCTGCATCAAGGTAATCCGAAATGCAGCTCTACATGCTGGAGGAGTTGCGGCAAGGTGGGGACATTGACTCACTTATTGTGGGAGTGTGAGGGGGTGATGGATTATTGGAAGGAAGTACTTGACGACATAGACAAACATTTTGAGACAGAGATACCCCAGTTCCCAGCTTATACACTATTGGGCCTCCCGAATGCCTTGACGTTTCCACTTAAATCGACTAGGGGGCGACAGATGGGTTGACGGTAGGGGCGGAAGCACATCACATTCTCTCGTTATGGGGCACCACAAGGAGACCTACACACACGGTCTGGCTTCACAGGCTCTGGTATATACTAGGTATGGAGCGGATTCAGGCAACCCTAACCCAGACTTCAGACTCCTTTAACACTATATGGCAGCCATTCCTTGCATTGGAGGGTGGAGACAGATCTAACCCACTCAATTACCGGCTAATAGCATTGCAGGATGTTGAAGCTAAATATTTTTCGCCGCTACTTTTAAAAGACCTGGTTAATTGGTCAGGAGAAAGAGAAATGATCCCAATTAACCAAACTGGTTTTAGAGAAGGAATCGGAACAACTTCAAATATTTTATCCATCACAATGATTGCCAAAAAATGCCAGCGCACTAAACAGGACTTGAACTTGTGTTTTATAGATTTGCAAGCCGCCTTTGACAGTGTGGGCCGGAACCTACTTTGGGCAAAGCTGAGAGCATGGGCTATACCAGAGAGCATATTAAGGGGCCTGTTGTTATTCTATTCTGACACCTGGACGCAAGTAAAACTAGGAGACGGTTCCCGCTTATCAAGAAAAGTACTTACAACAACTGGTTTAAAACAGGGTTGTGTTCTGGCGCCACATTTATTCAACCTATTTATTTCAGATCTTTCAGGCAAATTAAACAACTGCAATGCTCACTCTCCGAAACTAGGCAACTTACAACTCACACATATGGCATATGCCGACAACATCATGCTTATGAGTTTAACAAAAGTTGGCCTGTCCAGATTGCTAACAGAACTTTTTGAATTCCTGTCTGCATACAAGCTTGCCCTTAACTTATCCAAAACCCAAACAATGTTAATTACCAACCGACGATCAGCACACCTTAATATCTGGTTGGAAGGAAAACAGTTGGATAGGGTATCAAACTATAAATATCTGGGATATTACATCGATGATAAGCTTGCCCTAAAAGACCAGAAAAATTATCTGACACAAAGAGCAGGAGCCTTAATATTTGCACTTAGTACTCTGTCAAAAAAATTGGAAGGTCCATCGTTAAAACCACTGCTAACTGTGATTGCTAGCAAAGCACTTCCCACCTTAGCTTATGCAAGTGTAGCAATGCACGGTAAGGATTCAGTTATCTTAAACAACCTAATTACAAAAATCGACAAAAAAGGTCTTTCAACTTCCTAGTTCCGCTTCACTAGCGCAGATGCGTCTAGAATTCGGTCTAATGAATGAATCATTGGGAAGACTCTACACATGTATCAAGGTGTGGTACCGAATTAAGAAGAACACCATTGATAATAATCTTAATAAATTCCTATGGCAGGAGTTGGAAATGCAAAGAAAGTCAGAGGCAAATAAATTCCTGTCCTGTGCACTGGAGCTAACATGTTCTGCAAATCTTTGGGATAAAAATTTGCCAGTTACCTCATTTAAACAGGCATTAAATAAAGCTGCCAAATTTCATTCGCTGATCACTGACAAAGAAATCTTTTTACATCGATCCCATTCATGGACTCAACAGTTACAAAATACTTACCCCGGCGGCCTACTTAGATACAACTTACTCTGTTTTTATCAAAAAAAGGCTGATGGCTTTGAGATTCGACAAATATCCAACCTTGGCCGATGAGCCTGCCTGGAAACATACTGAATCTGTTGTTTGTCGCCTCTGTGGCAATACAAAGGAAGATTTAATTCACATTGTATGCCACTGCATAAAGCTGGAACGGGAGCGAATGCTCTTCTTAAAGAACATCTTTCTGGTCAAGAGACTACGCACCTGCAGGACGGCAGTCATTGGTGGCTTGGACTCAACATCTCCCCAAATCAACTGCAAGATGATAAAGTTCTTGATGGCCTTTGATAAACGTTTGGAAGCAGTTTCGCACATTAAGACCTATTAAGACTTTTTCACTTGTTTTATTCTTTCTTCTTATTTCAATTTTAGCTCTTAGGAGAATTATTACAAGGACCTTATAATGAAGAAATGTATTTCTTTTTTATGTGATCTTATTTTTAGTTCTGATTGTGTATTGTAAAGGAAATTTGTTATGGTTTTAATTAACTAAACAATAAAGTTACAGGTTTCCCTTCCTGCACAAAAACAATACTGCTTACAATTCAGTCAACCATGCACCATGGTGCAAGGGTGTCTGCGTTGGCGCTAGGCAGCGCATTGTGCACCAGCACTGGAAAATGACATGGATACACCATATATTGTTAAGTATGGCGCAATCTTGTCCTTTCCCTATTACACAGCACAGGGCAGCGCAGAAAGGTGACTTGCTGCTCTGCATGATTATTTATTAAATATGCCCAATAATATTTTGCACTAGAAGTATATCCTTCCAGTACAAAGCCTACACTTGACATCACACTCACCCTTGCACTTTAGTGCACAAGGCAGCTAAGGTGCACTAGCTAAGGGAGAGAGCAATAGTGCCATATCATAGTAGATGTAGAGCTATTATGCTTTCCCCCTTTCACTCAATGCAGCACCAATGCAGGAAATGTGGTTACTGCACTGTGTTGATTACGAGATTGGTGAACGAGTTACTCCATTACAAACATAACTCATGGCACATCCATCTTATTAGAAATGTATTGTATCTGTTGTGGGAATGATTGTTTATGTGCGGGAAGGTGTCCCTTCCTACAAATAAACAATTTTAGATGGAGATTTTGTATCTTCTACGTGCGATGCTTTGTGCATCACACATAGCTGAGCTCGTCATGAACAATGGGAATAAATCAGGGTCAGCACCAGGAGGGGAATACCATCAGCATTGATGGTGTTAAGACCAGGTTTTTTATTCTTAATTCTGTGTGTTACTCCATATTTACGCCTTCCTTGTAAATATGAGGCAGCATCAAAATCAATGGGTGTTGCGGCAGAACGCCCACCGCAACACCCATTGCCCTCCCCTTTCACGCCAAATATAGCATGAAAGGGTGCCTTATTTACAAGGCAGTGTTAAGCCACGTTAAGTGGCTTAGCACTGCCTTGTAGATAAGGCGAAGCCTATCTCACCACAGGAATGTCGAAAAAAATGACATTCCTGTGGCAATAGGGGCTTTTAAATATGTCACTTTTTCTCTGTAAAATAATCAGCGGAATTTGTGGATTGCCATGACCCGGGGCAAGGCAAGTATCCTTCTACTTTTCTTTTAAAATTTTGCGCATCTATTTAAAGTTTGCACCCCTAAGAAATGCACGTGCTGCACAATCTGGTACTACAGCCCTAAGGACTTAACCTGGCTTCACAAGGATTAAGGAGTGGACTCCGAGCAAGCTAGAGGCTAACAGAGCCATCCTGCATCACCTACCCCAAGAAATGCCCATACTGGAGTGTGCCCAGAGGCTTTTTAAGGATTTGGACAGGTGCGTGTGGGAAGTGTAGTCCCAACATTGAAAGGACCATTTCAGAAATTCTAGACCCCCTGGGTTGGTGGTGTGGACACTTTGAACCCTCAAGGAGACGTTCTGGAAAAAGGTGCAGATGTTTGGAGAAATTTGGAGCAACTTTTCTAAAAAGCGACATAAGCTGACCAGTTGCATTGTGGGAGTTGAAATTCGAGACCCCAAGAGGCAAACCAGAGCATCTGAACCCTTAGCTGGTTCTGTGAACTATTTTCTTCCATCAGTAACCACTTCTGGAAGTAAGTATAAAGAACTCTTGACTTTGTACCGGTCTAGCACTACCTTTTTAGGTTGAGCATTCAAGACCTCTTGTATATACTTTAGTATGTACTTTAGTATGTATACTTCAGCATATACTTATATATGTATGTACTTTGTGGGCTCTGGAGATCAGCCCTAGGACTTGTCTGCTTCCGCTTAGGGACTTTTTTTCTGTTAAACTGCCTCTATTTAACCGTCTTGATAGAAAATGACCAGCAGAGGGCAGTAAAAGACCAGAATTGCTATCTGCTGAGGAATTTTCTTTTTTATTAATTTTTCCGGCAACTGCCTCAATTTAACTTTCTTTATGGAAAACGTCCAGCAGAAGTTAGTAAAATGCCATAATCACTTTAGCATTCTCTAGATTCCAGTCCATAGAGATTGTCTTCCACGAGTACCCTTAAACAATATTATTTTTTTCAAATCTTGTATTTTCAGTATTATGACTACCGAAGGCCCTACTTTTATATTACAAACAGAGCTTTGGACTATACAATGTCCCGCTGAAAGGCACTATTTCTCTCTGTGTGTTCCCATGCAGTTTGGTGCTTACTTTCCCTCCATGTTAAAGAACAGTAGATGTTTCAGCACCCAGGCTAATGTGCTGCATAGCTAAATACATAATAGGTCCCAATTTAGCCTCTTGAGTGATATTTGCTTCTAAGTGCTAGTTTGACTTTTAATCTTTAAATAGTCTCCAATCATTGGTTCCCTACATTGAGTTTTTGTTGTTTTAGTGTCTATTTGTTCCTAAAAATATCATCTATTTTCATGAATTGGAGCTGGATATTTGTAGTGTGTTGTGTCTTACTTATTTAATGTAATGGTGTTTTTAAATGCTTTACACATCAGTCTCCTAAGTTGAGCCTTCCTGCTAGCAGCCAGCCACCAAGGACTGAACAAGTGAATAATTTATTGAGACTGCTGCTGACCCTTTTGTTTATGTTTGTGGCTTTATTACTCGTGGTAGGTCACTACTTACCACTACTAATAAACCACTTTCCAACACCTTCTACCTCACCCAGCCATGAGACCACTAACCCCTAAAAGGAACTACACTACAAACCTTCCTGGTTCTAGGTTGGATGCAGTTGAGTCAATAACCACCTTTATGGACTGAGCAGAACTAAGCCTATCCTTGCCCTGGGTCACACAACCCTTAAATCACTACGCTCTTGGACAAGGGTTCAGTGTTTCAGATTGATACCTCCACACTGGATAGGTCTAGAAACTATCCCCTGGGTCATGGGCTGGTCCCACTCTGGACATTACTCCACACAGTACCCTCTCTCGTCCAGGTCCCTACATACAGAAGATGCAGACTCCTTTGACCTTTGCCCACAGCATGAACACTGGGGTCTGTAGCTCCCATCCTCGTGGAGAAGCACCCTTGGCTGGCTGTCTGATGGGAGACCAGTCAAGCACAGGACTCACCACCACACTGACACTGTCTGGGAGGTCTGAGACCACCTCGTCAGATAACCCTGCAGCACATTCCGCCTAGGTAGATCAGAGCAGAAACCACCCTGAGAACTTAGAAATCTATCTTTGTTCTCTGCTGCGAAAATAGGTCCTAGCTCCTCCCCTCCTCTAGGGATGAGCTTTTCCCTTGGAGTGCCTTAGGAGAGCCCATGTGTGTTAGTCAGCGTCACCCAGGCCCATTTCCTTGGGCCTTCCTCGGTCTCCTAGCAGCGGGTTGGAAGACCGTGTAGAGACCCTAAAAATCCCTTCATTGGAAGTTGAGAGGTGACCCTCTGCCTAAAGGTCCATTCTGTCACATTCCACCTTAGGACACCTGTCCTATGCTGGGTACACCCACAGTGTACCATTCAGAAGTCTGCCAGGCAAAGTCCTCCGCAGTCTGCTTCACTGCAGCACAGAGCGACAGCCAGAACAGAAATTGCTGCACCAACCCAATCTGAAACACAGGATCCCTTCACTTAAGATGGCCACCACATTGCTTCCTGGTTGTACCACTGCAGGTGGACACACTTTATGGGCCCGATTCACAGAATGAACTTAAGACTCACTCCTAAATTTACTACTATTTTGCTATTCACAGAATGCACTTACTACTTTTGGCATTCACAGAATGAACTTACTACTTTTGGTATTCACAGAAGTTAGGATTTTGTCTTAAGTTTGTCTTAAGACAAACTTAAGACAGACTTAAGACAGACTTAAGACAGACTTAAGACAGACTTAAGACAAAATCCTAACTTCTGTGAATACCAAAAGTAGTAAGTTCATTCTGTGAATGCCAAAAGTAGTAAGTGCATTCTGTGAATACCAAAATAGTAGTAAGTTTAGGAGTGAGTCTTAAGTTCATTCTGTGAATCGGGCCCTACGTGCCTTTCTGGTGGGACTCATCCCCCAACTACCACATTAGGAGGCCCCAAGGAGGCAGCCCAAGACTGGTACGCCTGAAGTGCACAAGGCCGGAGTTCGCTGAGGCAGAGCCTCTGCAGCCTGTCCCTCTTTGACAGCTGGTCAAAGAGGCACGACATCGCTGCTTAGCGCTTCGCGCTCATTTTGCTGAATAGCGATTTTTAAATTAACCTGTTTACTATTTGCTTTTCTTTTTTGGTTATTAGCCCTGGTTTTTTAAAATTGCCCTCTCATCTGCACCATAATCGGAATCCACCGCTGCTTGAGCGGGTCCGGTTCCCGGGGTGGGCTCACTTTGTAGCCGCCATCTTAGAGTGGGGTAGTTGGTTGGGCGCCATCTTTAGCGAGCGCTCTAGTGCGCAGAAGCCACTCTGGGACACCTACTTAAGGCAAGTTGCTTCAGGGTTCGCCCTGACAAGGCACGACATCGCTGCTTAGCGCTTCGCGCTCATTTTGCTGAATAGCGATTTTTAAATTAACCTGTTTACTATTTGCTTTTCTTTTTTGGTTATTAGCCCTGGTTTTTAAAATTGCCCTCTCACCTGCACCATAATCGGAATCCACCGCTGCTTGAGCGGTCCGGTTCCCGGTGTGGGCTCACTTTGTAGCCGCCATCTTGGAGTGGGGTAGTTGGTTGGGCGCCATCTTTAGCGAGCGCTCTAGTGCCCAGAAGCCACCGTGGGACGCCTACATAAGGCGAGTTGCTTCAGGGTTCGCCCTGACAAGGCACGACATCGCTGCTTAGCGCTTCGCGCTCATTTTGCTGAATAGCGATTTTTAAATTAACCTGTTTACTATTTGCTTTTCTTTTTTGGTTATTAGCCCTGGTTTTTAAAATTGCCCTCTCACCTGCACCATAATCAGAATCCAGCGCTGCTTGAGCGGGTCCGGTTCCCGGGGTGGGCTCACTTTGTAGCCGCCATCTTGGAGTGGGGTAGTTGGTTGGGTGCCATCTTTAGCGAGCGCTCTAGTGCGCAGAAGCCACTGTGGGACACCTACTTAAGGCAAGTTGCTTCAGGGTTCGCCCTGACAAGGCACGACATCGCTGCTTAGCGCTTCGCGCTCATTTTGCTGAATAGCGATTTTTAAATTAACCTGTTTACTATTTGCTTTTCTTTTTTGGTTATTAGCCATGGTTTTTAAAATTGCCCTCTCACCTGCACCATAATCGGAATCCACCGCTGCTTGAGGGAGTCCGGTTCCCGGGGTGGGCTCACTTTGTAGCCGCCATCTTGGAGTGGGGTAGTTGGTTGGGCGCCATCTTTAGCGAGCGCTCTAGTGCGCAGAAGCCACTGTGGGACGCCTACTTAAGGCGAGTTGCTTCAGGGTTCGCCCTGACAAGGCACGACATCGCTGCTTAGCACTTCGCGCTCATTTTGCTGAATAGCGATTTTTAAATTAAACCTGTTTACTATTTGCTTTTCTTTTGTGGTTATTAGCCCTGGTTTTTAAAATTGCCCTCTCACCTGCACCATAATCGGAATCCACCGCTGCTTGAGCGGGTCCGGTTCCCGGGGTGGGCTCACTTTGTAGCCGCCATCTTGGAGTGGGGTAGTTGGTTGGGCGCCATCTTTAGTGAGCGCTCTAGTGTGCAGAAGCCACTGTGGGATGCCTACTTAATGCTCTCCACCTAGCGCAGCGGTATCGCGCAGCGGGAGCGCCTTTGCTTAGCCTGAGTCGTGCCAGAGTCCTGCCCGTCTGCGCCCGTCCGCGATCGGTCGCGTTGGGCAGGGCAGGATCTCGGCGGTGAAGACGATGCTTCGCTATACCAGGGATGCTCTACTGGCCATTGGACATCACTTCTCGAGATGTGATGCGCCTCAGGTAAGTCAGTTATGTGGCCCTCACCTGTGTACCTGTGGCAGGTGGTCGCTGGACTCCCCCGCCCTTATTGCATGTACCGGTGAGGATTCCGTCTCTGGTCCGAAATTTCCCCGATACAATCTTAGCATATGGAATTTGAATGTTAGGTCGCTGGTTAAACACTATCAAGTCATCTTTGACCTGATCGAAAAGGAGCCACCAGATGTTTTTTGTTTGACCGAGACCTGGCTACAGGATACGGACACGGCCATCCTTAACATGGCCTTTCCCTCTGAGTACTCGGTTTATACACTCAACCGGTCCTCTCGAGGTGGGGGAATTGCGCTTGCGGTTAAATCCTGTTACCCTTGTGACTGGAGAGGGCAAAAAATCGCAGGTTGCGAAAGTGCCTTGTTTAAAATCTCCATCACTCCCCACTTTGCTCTGTCGGGCATTTTGATCTATCGCCCTCCCGGCAGTGACGTGGCATTTAGGGAGGCCCTTCCAGACGCTATTAGCGCGCTGGCAGTAGGGTGTGCCAACTTCTCTATTCTTGGGGACCTAAACCTTCACTATGACAATCTGACCATCCCTGCTGTGAGCAGCTCCGTGGCTGATCTTGAGGCCTTCCAACTTGCGCAACTGGTCACTTCTCCCACCCATGTAGGTGGACATATCTTGGACCCCTTATTCACGAACTTGGATGAGGCAAGCGTCTTTACTCCATCCCCCTTGACTTGGACGGATCATTTTTTGGTATGGATCCAATGTCCATTGTATGAGCCCTCCCTTAAAGCTACAGTCCGAGCTGTTCCGAGATGGCGTTGGAATAAACTCAAACTTGAGGACTTCCACCGTCTTCTATCGTCGGATCCTTTGGGCCCTTCAGATACCGTAGAAATGGGCTATGAGGGGTTCTGTGAATGGGTCACCAGGGCTCTTGACTCCCTCATCCCGATAGCATTGTGCAAACGGGGACCTAGAGACTCCAGTCCTTGGTATGATGAATCTCTGCGGACGCTTAAATGCACGTGCAGACGCACAGAGCGAGAATGGCGGAAAACGTATGATAGTAATAAAAAAGTCCTGTACTTGGCTACTGTTAAACTCTATCATCGAGCCATCTGCAGAGCTCGCGCTGCATTTTATGCCCTTGAATTTCGCAACAGTACCAATCCATCCAAAACCATTTTTAAGGCTCTCAAAGATCTGGTGGCAAAAAAGGCTTCAGCGAATGAATACTGTTCCATCTCACATTGCGAAACCTTGGCGGCCTTTTTTCTTGAAAAGGTCCAATCCATCTACAGAGTCTTTCCTACGGTTCTGCCTTCTGTTGCAAGACCCTGTAACGTCCCAGTGCAGAATGTCCTATATTCTCTTCCTGGTCTAACACCTGAAAGTTTTAAGAAACTGGCTCAGCAGGTCAAGTCTGGGTCATCAGCGGATCCATTAAGGCCGGCTTTGTTTAGAGACCTGGCATCCTACGACCTCTTGCCGGTCTGTTCTCTGATTAATACCTCGCTGACATCTGGTTCAGTTCCTGCGAAGTGGAAACAGGCAGTGGTCATGCCCATCCTAAAGAAGCCGTCACTGGATGCCAGTAAACCCGAGAACTATCGTCCGATCTCGCTCCTTCCTTGGCCGGCCAAGGTGATGGAGGCACATGTAAATTCTGCCCTCTCAGACCGTCTCTCATGAGCCAACATCTTAGACATCACGCAGAATGGATTTCGAGCTGGGCACAGCACGGAGACTGCCCTCCTTTTTATGGTGGAACATCTGCGCTCCGTGCTGGATGCGGGTCAAACGGCGGCGCTTGTGTTATTAGATCTTAGCGCCGCCTTTGACACCGTCTCGCACAGGATCCTTCTGCAGCGCCTAGAGGAAGCAGGTGTTGTCGGCCCGGAGCTCCAGTGGTTCCATTCCTTTCTTGCTGACCGTTCTTTTTGCGTGGCCGTTCCGCCCCATCAGTCCAAACTCTATCCTCTGGATCTTGGGGTCCCACAGGGTTCCTCGCTGAGCCCCACGTTATTCAATCTTAACGTGAGACCGCTGGCTGAGGTCGTCAAGCGTTGTGGTATGACCATGGTGTCATACGCTGACGATACTCAGCTAGCGGTCATGCTCAGTGGGGACCCGGATGTGGAGGCTCCCAGATTCCAGAATGGACTTCGGGCGGTCGCCAGCTGGATGACTTCCAACTGTCTCCAGTTGAACGCAAAAAAGACGGAAATTATGATCTTTGGCAAGCAAACGGAACTCTGGGGCGATATGTGGTGGCCATCGGAACTGGGTCCTACGCCGGCACCGGTGTTGGAGATAAAAAATCTTGGGGTGAGGCTAGACCCTTCCCTCAGCTTTGTCTGCCACACAAAGCGCATTGCAGCCTGTTGTTTTGGCATTCTGCGTGGCCTAAAACCTGTGCTAAAACATTTTGACGCAGCAACCAGGCAACTTGTAGTGCAAGCGACGGTGATCTCTCAGCTTGATTATGCCAGTTCACTTTTGGTGGGGCTAAATCAGGCCGAAATCACCCGCCTTCAACGCGTACAGAATGCGGCCGCCAGAGCAGTCGTGAGTCTTCCCAGGTTCTGTTCTGTTGTCAACACCTTGCGTTCTCCCCATTGGCTGCCGATTAAGCAGAGGATCCAATTTAAAGCACTTTGTGTGTCTTACAAAATCCTCAAGGGCTCTCCTGCCTTGATTCTTCTGAAACTTCTGTCTCCTTACACTCCGGTCCGCTTTTAAGATCTTCTGGCCTTGAACTTGCTGTAGTCCCCCGTTTTAAGCGCAGCCGTGCTGGCGGCCGCTCATTCCGTGTACGCGCTGCGGTCTTGTGGAACTCTCTTCCCCCAGAGATATGTGCCCTCGGTGATTTGCTCTCTTTTCGTAGGGCTGTTAAGACCTTTTTGTTTTCTTAAATCTGCTCCTTTTGCATTCTTTCTTTAAGGTGTGTTGTGTTGGTACCTTGTCGGGCGCCAGGACGCTCCTTTGCTGGAGCATCTGCGCGCATAATAAATGACCATAATATAACATAACATAACATAACATAACAGCTCAGATCACAATCTGTAACAGATGGGACTTCTTGCTCCTTGTCCTTAGGTCTGACCCCACATGGCCTACTTGATTGGTCACTAAGCCAGACACAGCCTCAGCCACCACCTTAGGTTCAAAACAGCAACACTCTAAAATGACATCCTTTACTCTCCTTGGGCAGTCACCTACCCTATCCTGACACCTCAGAGTCCGTCCGTAACCCTTATCCTGGAATCTAGGGAGTCCACCACACACATAGATCCCTCAGGTCCAGTGGCTTAGCCCAGTTAGGGAACATTGGGTCTACCACTACACCTCCTATCTAGGGAACAACCCTTCTCTTGTGCTACGCACCACTATGGGTCAGCCCTGGGAAGCTCACCCTTTCCACCAGATTACCTATGGGGATTGTGTGAACTACAACTGTCTTGTAGCCCCCATTGTGGAAAGTATTTCTAATGGTTCACCCTACCCTTCTGGTATGAACCCCTAGGTGTGTCATTCCCTCTGAGAAAAAGCCCCACCCCTTCCAGTGACTTTGGTAGGTGCCAATGGCGAGAAAATCTCTGTGGAGACAATGAGTAGCTTTGGGCTCCCTCTCTGGAAAAGCCTCCAGACCTTGACAAGTGCAACACTATACCATAGTCCCCTAATCAAGGTCCATTATCCTAATTCATAGTTTTTGTTTTAGAAATTTAGGGGCATATTTACGAGACCTTTGCACTACCATAGCATCACTTTTTATGATGCTCCAGTGGTGCAAACCAGCAAGTCAAATTTATGAGGCCAGGCAAAGTCACTTTGTGTGCGTTTGAATGACCTCATAGATATGGAGTAAGGCAAAATTGATGTGTTGCCTTACTCAGTGCTAGGGAGGCGTTCCATTGGTGGTGTTGTGGGTGTTCCCACATAACACTCATGAATTTTGATGTTTCCCCAACTATATAGGATCATGTTAACCTGAGGATGTGCCAAAAACGTAAGCTTCTCTAGGGAAGGCACAACAAGGAGTAATACCTTTATTTCTCCTTGTTTTTTCCTCTCTGTGCTGCATCCTGCAGCAGACATTGAAAGAGGAAAATTACTCTATGTATTCTTTTTGTGCAGGAAGGTGCCCCTTTCTGCACAAAACAATCCTGCAGAGAACACAGGCACCCTTTCACAATGGTGCCAGGGTGCTTGTGTTAGCTCTTGGCTACCAAATGACGCCAGCACAGGGGCAAAGGACATATTCACTAAAGACAGTGCATTCTTGCCATTTCCTGGTGGTACAGGGCAGCGCAGCAAGATAGCTTGCTGTACTTCCCTGCGCCACCATTCCTATAAATATGCCCCTTAATTATATGTCTGTCTATTGCTCTGGTGACTTCCTGGGATATAGTCTGAGGGCTTTAGCTGTTGATGGAAAATTGCTGACTAGATATTTACCTCGTTGGTTGCCCTTCTGCAAGTGCATGTCTGTGATAGCACTCCTATGCCCAGATGCATCAACCTTTTTAGGAAGTGCAAACGGTGCGATTCGCATAAATCGGCCTTTTGCACTTCCTAAATTGGTTACTGGGATGCATCAAGCATTTTTTGGAAATCGCTTTTTTTTGCGAGTTCCAAAAAATGCGATTGCTGTTAAGGAATCGCAAATTTGCGATTCCTTAACAGCAATGCATCATCCTCAAAACATTTGCGATTTTAAAAATTGCAAATGCAAATTACCACGAAGTTGAACTTCGTGGTAATTTGCAAAAATGTTTAAAAACGCATAAAAATGCATTTTTTAAACGTGTACGTTACAGGCACACATGTCCTTAGGACATGTGTGTATGTAACTCACATGTAAAAGTGCATTTCATGGGTGCAGGGGGGGGGTCCTTTGGACCCCCCTCTCCACCCTTGAAAGGCTTTGATGCATTCCGATTTGAAATTGCGAATTCGCAATTCCCATTCATTCCTATGGGCATTTCAGCCCATAGGAATGAATGGGAATATCGGATTCGCTATTTGGAACTCGCAATTTTATTGGAATTCGGTAAAAATTGCGATTTTTACCGAATTTCAATAAAATAGCGAAATTAATGATGCATTGCCATTTGCGAATCCTTAATTGCGATTCCTTATTTTTCGCAATTAAGGAATCGCAAATGACAACGTTGATGCATCTAGGGGCTAGTCTTTCCCATCATGCCCTTCTGTAAATTGGGAATACCAAGCTGCGAGTTTGAGCTTCATTGAAGTAGCCGAGCCTTTGGGTTTTTGCATCAAAGACTCTTTAATTTGCATAGTTTGCTCATCTTTTTATTGCTGCATACAGTTGGGTAAACTTCCTAACATTCAATTGTACTCTGTATCTTACATACATTATGAATCTGCAAGCAGTTCATTGTCATCAGACACAGCCTAGACATGTTGTATAGCCAAGAATCAATTATATTCTATGCTGTAAGTTTTACAAATAAATAGTGTAGGAAAGTGCCCGTTTTTGCATGGTTACCCACCATTTTTTGCCTAACATCTGATACAACCTGACTTGATGTGCTCCAGGTCCTGCGAATCAGGTTTCCAGGCCCAATGGTCTTTCCCAAGACTGTAATTTTGTATCCACAACTGACAAATCCCTTGCCACAGGTTAGCCTCCTGTAAAAGGTACAGTGGGTACCAAGAGCACTGTGACCAGGGAAGGCCTGTAAGGGCTGCAGCACCTATTGTGCCACCCTTAGAGGCCCTGCACCTTAATCCACACAACCTGCCACTCCAAGCTGCGTGTTTAGATGCAGAAGAAAGAGAAGAGTAGATATGGCACACATCCCTGTGTGCCATGCCTCCAATCCACTGCCTGAGGCCTAGGTAAGTCACACCTCTAGCAGGGTGCACTAACCCTAAGGTGTGGGTACAGAGGCATGCGCCCCGTGCCACTACAATGTCTAAGTCCATTCTTAGACACTGTTAAGTGTAGTAAAGCCATAATGAGTATATGATCTGGGAGTTGGTCACTACAAACTCCACAGCTCCATAATGGTTTTCCTGAAAACTGGCAAGTTTGGAAGCAAACTTCTCAGCACATTAAACCCACACTGATGCCTGTGTGGGATTAGAGATGCCTCCTGAAAATCGACCAGCCCTGTTGTGGTTCCTGAATGGCTGCCTGTCATTTGCCACCACCAGACAAGTTTCTGGACCCCTGGGTAGACAGCCCCCGCTCTCTGGGTCCAGAAACAAAGCCCATCCTGGGCAGAGGTGTCATGTCTCCTCCCCGAAGATGGGCTGGGCCCACAAATGGGGAAGCTTCAAAGACCTTTGGATGCTGTCCCTGCCTTTTGCTGCCCCCAGCAAATGGCTCCCACCGGTTCTCGCCCCCACTTTTGGGCGGGAGATATCCAAGCTAGGAAGAGAGGACTGCCCACCTTTGCCAACCCCATCCCTTAGGTGGGGGAGGCAAGGTAAAGCACACATCTCAGTCCCCTCCATCTTGAAGATGAGGGCACTCGTCCAGTCAGGAAGAGGCTTATACTCCCTTCCCACTTGAGAGTAGCTTAATAGGGGGTGTACCCTCCCCAAGGAAGGGACCCATTATTCCCGACCTGCACACCTCTTTAAAACGCCTAAATACAGTATTTAGGGGTGACCCTGAACCTTGCCTCCTCATGTATGAGGAAGAAAAAAGAAGGACTGAAGAGCCGTGCTGATCAAGGAAGGAGAAGAGGACACCAACTGCCTTGGCCCCAGCTCTACTGGCTTGTCCCATTTACGACCTGCCTACATACAGCAAGAACCCCTTCAAAGTCCAGCAGCAGCAACCCCCAGAGCCCGGAGGACCTGCCCTGCGAACTTCCCACAGACTTTGTCTCCTGTGAGACCGGATTTGCTCAACCAAAGACTCACCTCCAGAATGAAGATTCTGCAGCACTATGCATCCGACGCCCACGGCCCGAGTTCGAGTGACCTAACACCACAAGGCGGTCTCCCCAGCGATCCTGAATTGGGATCTGGTGATCCCCGACCTCCCTCAAGCTTTAGGACGACGCCTACAGCCTCAACCTAAAGGGTCTCCCCGACCTTGACCGGAGCTGGTAAGAAAACTTGACGCCAGAAAACACCCCAGCACCCGAAGCCCCACAGCCTTGGATTAACAAACCAATGATGTCAAGGCATTTCCCAAGTTCCCAACTTACATCTTCAGCCGATGGTCACCTTCAGGAAGTCTCCCTGCCCGAGCCTGCAGCAACTTTGTGAAACAGAAGATCTCCATTTGGA
Source organism: Lissotriton vulgaris (assembly GCF_964263255.1). Lineage (NCBI taxonomy): Eukaryota > Metazoa > Chordata > Amphibia > Caudata > Salamandridae > Lissotriton > Lissotriton vulgaris. The sequence goes on from NC_141686.1 coordinate 213,786,424, forward strand.
AACACAGGGTCCTCGACATCCGTTTTGCACTCTGCACCTGGCTGCCCCTGTGCCTCTGGTGGGGCAGCTCCTGTGCTGGTCATTGGCCCCTGCAGTGCTGACATTAACCCCCGGAGCCTTGCTTCCACACCTGAGTGGCCTGCTTGTCAGCAGTCCCTAAGCGAAGGCCCCCTTAGCCCTATTGGGTAACATTGGGCCTCTGCACTCTGCACCCAGCCACCCCAGTGCCGCTGGTGGTACAACTTGAGCGCCCATCTAAATCATGGGAAACCTTGGTCAAAACCCCCAAAACTCACCCTCATAAATCGAGTACTTACCTTCAAAACCGATAACCATTTTTCTCCATAGGAACCAATGTTATAAGGTTTTGGGCCTAAAAATGAGTGTAACTGTTAATGTATTGAGAAAAGTGAACTCAATTACAAAGTTTAAAAAGTTGTACTTAACTTGTATTGCACAAACTTAGGGTGTGATATCTAGGCATACAACCCCAGTACTTAAAGTAATCAAAAGTAATCCAAAATTAATCGGAAAGTAGTCATTGTGTAATTCAAACTGCACTTCAAAGTAGTACAAACCTGTAACAAATGCAAATCCAACCACAACTGAATTTCCTTGAACAGTCTTACATTTGTGAAGTGTATGTTATCTGTGCCAAGTTCCGCTTGGTTCAAAATAAAACATAAGTATATTTTTGTTTCTACTTACCTAATTGGTCTGGATTTTGTCTCTAAGTGTGTGTATCAGTCCTTGATTGAGTGAAAACAATAAATGCTTAACACACCATATATGGAAAAGCCTAACTGCTCGCCCAAACTACCACAAAGACAGCTGTTAGTACTTGTCTAATGTAGTCTCTGTTATACATCTGGGGACTCTCCTGACTCTGCGCACTGAGGGCCCGATTCACAGAATGAACTTAAGACTCAATCCTAATTTTACTACTTTTGGTATTCACAGAAGTTAGGATTTTGTCTTAAGTTTGTTTTAAGACAAACTTAAGACAGACTTAAGACAAAATCCTAACTTCTGTGAATACCAAAAGTAGTAAGTGCATTCTGTGAATACCAAAATAGTAGTAAGTTTAGGATTGAGTCCTAAGTTCATTCTGTGAATCGGGCCCACTATACCTTACTCTGGTATAGCATATACAGAGCCAGCCTCCTACAAATAGGCAATAACATAACACCTGTACCTGAAAAAGATTTAGAGCAATATTAAATAGTTACAGGAGAGGTAATCAATGACAGATGGTGAGGATATTGTCATAAGATAAAATTACTTAATATTAAATTGGAAATAATGTGCATAGTCCATGGAAATTGTTGCCTGAACCCGGAACTTCTTTGGACAATCCTGGTTTAGAGAATTCCACATGTTTATAAAATGTATAGTTACCATTAAGTTTTCCTCATAAATCTGAAATATAAGGGTGCTGTATGGTCATCTCCCGGACAGTACCATTTCTTTGATATATAAAAAACTGGTCAACAGCATCTCGGATCCTCTCCTGGCTCTTCGAGATCCGTCTCTATGACGAGGAAAGGCAGGAGGCAATCTCTTCTCCCAGAGTTGTGGCGATACTCGCTCGTCTCCGCCTCGTCCAGCTAAAACTCCTCCACCATATCTATGTAACCAGGCCCCAATTGGTACGAATAAGAAGGGTAGAAGAGGGTGCCTGCCGGCGGGGCTGTGGCCAGCTGGGAACCTTTTTTCATATACTTTGGGAATATCCACAAATTTAACCCTACTAGCGTAATATCCATGACATCATCAATACTGTTCTGTCTGCGCAGCTCCAGGTGGAGGCCCGTAGTTGTCTTCTTAACATCTAGGAACCAACTGACTTGAACGTATGCTTGATGCAGTGGGTGACTTTGGGGCTAATGCTGGCCAAGAGGAATATATCCCAGTGATGGGGGACGTTGGTTTCACCCACAGCACAGGAATGGGGAGGGGATATGGATTGGGCAATGTTTAGAGAGAAGACTGTATAAGTGTCACGTGGATGTCCCAAAAAATGGTTGCGCGTGTGGGGCCTGTGGAACTCTTATCATGGAGATATTTGTCAACCCATGCTAACACCTGCAAGCGATGATCCCCCGTTGCCCTAGACCTTCCACGGTGTATGATTGTATCTTGTGATATTGCCTGCTGAACTACTGATGCCTACCGAACTGTTCCTTCTGTGTTACCAGGCTATTGCTGACGTGTGTTTTTTCTTTCTTAATAAAACATGTTTTACAAAAAAAAAATCTGAAATATAGACCTATAAATATAGATATAACTCCTAAACATCTGTAATTCTTGTCTTTTTTATATGTATGTTGGGTAGTGCTTGACTTGGCATCCTTGGCGTGTTTATCCTCCTAACAGTTGGCCCTTCAGCCCTCCTCTTTGCGGATTTTGTTTATGCTGGCGTCAGTACTCTGCACACTTTACCCCTGCTAACCAGTGCTAAAGTACTTGTGCTCTCTCCTTAAAATATAGTAATATTGGCTGATACCCAATTGGTATATTTAATTTACTTCTAAGTCCCTAGTAAAGTGAGTCTACCTCTGCCAAGGGCCTGTAAAATAAATGCTGCTAGTGGACCTAACGTGCGGTTCACTGTGAGACGCCTCAGCATCGCGAGACGCTTCCACGTTGCTCCACGGAGATCGAGCACGCGGCACAAGAGTGAAGAGAGTCGACCTTCACCGTCAGACACGGCGCAACAAACATTTGAGCCCATGTGTATCAGTCCAGTCACTTGGTCAGGTGCATCCGTAACCACCAAACTTGTGCCACTAGGGGGCACATGCTGTATTGACTTCACGTAGAGTGAAGGTTTGGTCCTGATGAGAACCCCCAGAAACAGAGGGGTTTGAACCTGTAGACCTGAGAATAAACCAAACCAAATTAAGGGCTAGCTTTATCTAACAGAAGGATTAGTACAAACTTGATGAAGTTCATTTGAATGCTATAAATGTATTTAAATGTATATATTTGTATCTTGTAGGAAAAGGTTCCTTTGGACGTGTAATCTTCTGTTTGGTTTACATTATAAATGATGTGTTATATGGTATGGCTATGAATGAAGTATGTTTGGGGAAGAATGGTGGATGTGATTGTGTTGTACTATGTGTAATGTGTACAGTTAATGTGTGGGTTTTTGTGAAATGTATTATGTATATATAAAAAATTGACAAAGTGGTTTCTAAAAAATGAAATAAGTTGACAAAATAAAAAGCAATTCATGAGCTTGAGGATATAGTGATGAGCAGTTCTTATATCTTCTTGGATTACGTTTAATAAATAGTAGCAGTATTGGCAATTGTTTTTGGTTGTTGTGCTAGTGGACCTCCAGCACTGACTATGCCATCCACTGAAGTAGCACTTTAAACATCTCAGGTCTGCCATTGCAGCCTGTGTTTGCAGTGCTAAACTGCTGTTGTGACCTGGCAAAATATAAACCTTTTGCCCAGCCCATACCTTCCTTTTAATACCTGTAGGTCCCGGCCGGTTGCTAACTACCTTTAACCTGTCTGCTTTGCCAACGGTCCAGGGAGACCGCAACGATCCTTCTGCCTGCCCCCGTTGTTGTGGCACCCTCGATCTCTTATCCCGCACCGAGGGGAACTAAAAACACCCACAATCACTTCTGTGGTGCACGGCCACCCACGCAAGTAGGAAGCGGCAGGAGGCGCTTCAAAAGGCAGCTGCGGGCGGGACGCGCTCAGGCGTACCTTGGCCAAGCCCAGTCCAAGGGCAGGTCTGTCTGCGCCCGTAAGAGCCCAGAGGAGGCCGGGCTGGGCCACACCATTGACAATTGAGCTGTAAGATTTTGCTTTATACATAATAATCTGTTTGAGTATAGTTAATAAGCTATAATTGTGTACTCTGGCAGGCCACGGTTTTGCAAACATGAGTAAACGGAAGTTGGGATGCTTTATTAGGCAGGGCAGAATCCGCTTTGATGCACGAAATTCAACTGACGGAACGTAGGCTTTCAGTTGACCCTGTGATTCCATTTGGCAGCTACAGTTCCACAGTACAGCCCTCCCAACATTCAATAGGAAGTACCACCGGCCCTGAAACACACAGTATTCAGCCTCTTACGACAAATACTGATCCAGTGCCAGCAATCCCAGCCACACTACAGGGACAGGAAAGCCCACTAAGTACATCCATGGTCACCACCAGGGAAAAGAAGCTCAATGGGGGCACAGGTGGTGAACTGCCAAAAAAAAAAGGAAAGGCAGCGGACCAGTAAAGCCTAATCTGCCAGCCCCTAGAACAGCCAACCGTAGGGTAGCTACCACTGGTAAAATAGGTGTTCTCCAACCTGCAGCAACCTCTATCAATAGCAGTGCAGACTGTCACCAGCTCAGCCCATCTAGTTCATACATCCCGCAGCTCAATTTAGATGAGTTATGCTCACTGATAGGAGTGAAAATTTCAGCTATGATCAACCCTTTACTTAGAAAATTTATCTCGGTCGATGATAGACTAAAGAAGATAGAACAGGGTATCTTCGGCACAAACCAAATAAACCCTATCCACTCTAATGTACAGGAGAATGGTGGGATAGATAATCAACAGGTGGGGGTACGAGACAACGCAAATGAGAATCCCGGTCAATGTTTGAAATAAGTCAGCTCCCATTGCGACAGCCACATGTTCTGAGCCCAACCTTTCTGTTAATTTACAATGGTATATCTACAGAGAAGAAGCCACAGCAAGGGGAGAGTGGAACTAGGAGTAGGCCCATAGAGATAACTGAAGCAAGTGACATGAATCATCACACTTCCTTGCACCTTCCACCTGAGGCCACTCCGTGCACAGTAGTACTTGCCTTTAAAGCGCCTCCTGGCGCTCGGCAAGATTGGTCGACGCTAAAAAATAAGGCTCTATGGGCCTGATTCACAGAATAAACTTAAGACTCAATCCTAAACTTACTACTATTTTGGTATTCACAGAATGCACTTACTACTTTTGGCATTCACAGAATGAACTTACTACTTTTGGTATTCACAGAAGTTAGGATTTTGTGTCAAGACAAACTTAAGACAGACTTAAGACAAAATCCTAACTTCTGTGAATACCAAAAGTAGTAAGAATAGGACTGTGAAGGCAGGCTCATGGTGCAACAGCTCCTGTAGAAATGCTTACAAAATGTTATTAAGGGCTATTAGATCCAAAGATTTGGGTAACGTTAGAAAGACCAGAGCAAACTATAAGAAAGCGCAGTTGCTAGTGAAGAAGGAATGGGGCGAAGACTGATGGCATGAATTGCTGTTGGCATGCAGAGGGCGGAATATGACACAATTTTGGCAGTTAGTCAAATGGGGTAGTGGTGAACTGAAGCAGATACTGAATAACCACACTTCCCCAGTACAGTGGGTTGCACATTATGCAGCGTAGGTTCAGTCCTCTAATTGTAATGAAGAGATCCCTCAATGGCCACTGCCTACTGAACCTCTGTGCTTCACTAGCTCAGAAGTTGAGTCTGTGTTAAAACTAATTCCGGGAGGCAGGGCCCCTGGTCCTAACTGCATACCCGCAGATTTGTTTATTAAGGAAAAAGAGTTCTGGGTACCTTATATAAAGTTACTGGCAAATGCCATAGCCAGTGGTGCCCCGATTCCTGATACCTGGTCAGGTGCTGAAATCCTACAGATATACAAGAAGGGTGATCGCTCACAACCAGGAAATTACAGGCCAATTAGCCTGATAGATTCTGTTCAGAAAACCGTAGCCTGATTAGTGCTTGGCAGAATCCAGGCCTGGATAGTTGAAAGAGACATCCTATCACCATTACAAGCGGGGTTTCGGCCACACACAAGTAACCTTGACCAGGTCTTTAGGTTTGTGCTAATATACTGGCATGTGGTTATCATAGGAGGGGGCACAATCTATGCGGCTTTCGTGGATCTAAAATCTGCATTTGACCTTGTCCCCGTGTGAAAATGTGGAGTGCTTTGGTGGAAATGGGTACACTTCTGGAATTGGTGGCCATTCTAGTAAAACTACACGACCCCATCCTCTTAGGACCACCCAAGTACAGTTATTGGCAAACAAAAACAATCCCAACTAAAGGCCCTGCAAAGCATTATGGGATGAGATTAGCAGTGGGCAGTGAATATTATAGTATCCAATATCAAAATAATTCTACAAAGTCAACTCAACCCTGATAAGACTGAGCTTGTCCTGACTGGAGGTAAACTTAATCCTTGGTCTTCGGCTTTTTGGCCTTCCTCGCTTGATTCCCCTCCTCTTCCTTCTTCTTCTGTCAAAACTTTGGGGATCACTCTTAATCAACACCTCACTCTTCACTCGCACGTCAGCACGGTGGTTTCTTCTTGTTTTTTTGCGTTGCGTACTATTCGCAAGATTTCACGTTTTTTTTCTTCCTCAGCCCTTAAACTTATCGTCATGCCGATCGTTCTCTCTCGCCTTGACTATGGTAACGCACTGTACAATGGCATTCCTAGTTATGCCCTCCGCCGGCTCCAGCTAGTGCAGAACCAAGCTGCCCGGTAGGTTCTTAGTTTACCTAGATCCCAGCACATCACTCCGTCCCTCTGCTCCCTACATTGGCTCCCTATAAAAGAAAGAGCCCTGTTCAAGCTCGGATGCCTGACTTTTCAGGCTCTTGCCGGGACAGCTCCAGCCTTCATCAAAGCTAACATTCACCATTACATTCCTAGTAGGCAACTACGCTCTTCTTCTCTTTCTCTCTTAGTGGTACCTCGATTTAAGAAAAGTAGGATAGGAGGCTGCAAGTTTTTTGTCCTTGCTCCGTCATTTTGGAACTCCTTACCCGTTCCCATCCGAACATCAGCATCTTATATGGAGTTTTGAGGGAGACTGAAAACCTTTCTGTACGCACAGGCCTTTTCATCTTAATCCAACTCTGTCCCTGCTCTTGAAGTTGAACTGACCCCGCAGCGCCATGAAACCGCTAGGTAAACGTGCGCTATACAATTATTTTTAAATTCAAATTCAAAGAGCTGCAGTTCACCTAGTCGTTACTAGATGTCCCTCATGAGTCAAATGCAAAGCATTGAAATTATTCTTACATCAAGCTGCAGTTCCACTAGTCGTTACAAGATGTCCCTCACGAGTCAAATGCCAAACCATTGAAACTCCTTCATCAAGCATTTGCATTTGACTCGTGAGGGACATCTAGTAACCACCAGTTGAACTGGAGCTCTTTGTAGAATTATTTTGATATTGGATACTATATAAAATTCACTCCCCACTGCTAATCTCATCCCATAATTCTTTGCAGGGCCTTTGGTTGGGAATGTTTGTTTTGCCAATAACTGTTCTTGGGGTGGTCCTAAGAGGATGGGACCACCACCAAATCGTTCAATAAGATGTGCTTTTTTGTTTTCAAGGCATCTGTTTGGTACTCCCCCTAGGTTAGGGAGGATCCCAAAATCATCACCTCTCTCACTGTTTGCTAATTTTTCAGTTTCACTTTTGTGAAAGTACTATATGCACTTTAGCATATAAAGATGGATATCTGGCACTGTGCAGGATGGCATTTGCAATTATTTTGCAATTCTTTCATAGTGCAGACAAGTACACAGTGTCATCAGCTACGCTACGTGTAGTGCTGCTACACAAACTACGCCCAGGCCTAATCCCATGGCTGACCAATATTAAAATCACGCTGTCCGACAGGGGGATGAGCATCCTGTGGAAGGACCAAGATGGTATGGTATTTCTCCTTAAGAAGATCTACAAGGCAGCTTACGGGGATATGGTTAAAATTAAGAAAATCTCATCCATTACAAGGCTGACATTGTCTAGGGAATTCCTAGAAGTAAAAGCTGAGGTGAAATTGGAAGCCTATTGGGACCTCATTTCTAGGCCACTTGATCCAAAACTTTACCATCAGTTCAGAGTAGGTTCTCTACCAGTAAGAGCATTTACAAGTAGATGGCTCTCATCAGTATGTGATACATGTATCTTTTGCCATGTCCATATTGAGACCAAAGCCCACATTTTATTTGTCTGTCCAGTTTACCATCTTCCTATGACAAAATGGCTAAAACCTGTTTGTATGGTCTTGGGTATTAGGACCGCAAAGGAAGCTTTTAGGATTCTTAGGTCAGATACCACAAACCTTATTGTAATTGGTATGGCAACATTTTGAGTTGGGCGTGGGCCATTCGAGCCATGAAAATGGGGGTGGAGTAACCTTTACTGCAAAGGGGGACCATATACTAATCTTTTGATTTTCTGCTGAAATAAGATCTTTGTATAAATGGTGGAATCTTGGTTCTAGCCTACGTGATATGATAGTTGTTGAATGTCATGTTACATTTTAATAACTATTTTTAGTATTGCCTACGTATAATCATGTGTTTTAATAATGGACATATATTTATTGACTATTTTATGAAGAACTATGATCATTGTTGGTTTTATTGTTTAATGTTTATTGTAAAAATGCTAAGAGATGAATATCTTTTTATATATTTTTAATACTGAATTAACCTGTCTTTTATGATTGAGTAATCGAAATAAAGACTATATTGAATTGAATTGAATTGACATGTAAGTCATGTAAGGACTGCAGAGCCCTGGAGAAAGCCTGGCGCAGAGACCCAACACCTGACAACATGACTGCCCTCAAGATCGCCACCCGAAAACACCACCAACTGATCCACACCACCAAGAAAACTGCATTCAAGGAACGACTGGACAACAACGCACACAATGGCAAGGAACTCTTCAACATCGTTAAAGAGCTCTCCAACCCCAATGCCAGAAACAACGACATCACCCCTTCGCAAGACCTCTGCAACTCCCTCGCCTCCTACTTCCACAACAAGATCGCGGACATACACAACAGCTTCAGCACTCAACCAACGCACGCCACGAGCGCACCACCGCCCACCCACCACCACCCTCCGCGCCTGGACCCCGATCAGCACCGAAGACACCATCCGCACGATGAACTCCATCCACTCTGGATCTCCGACCGACCCTTGCCCCCACCACGTCTTCAACAAGGCAGATGCTGTCATCGCACCCCACCTGCGGGACATCATCAACAGCTCCTTCAACACCGCTACCTTTCCGGAGAGCTGGAAGCACGCCGAACTCAGCGCCCTACTAAAGAAGCCATCAGCCGACCCCACCGACCTCAAGAACTACCGACCCATCTCGCTGCCATCGTTTCCCGCAAAAGTCATCGAGAAGACCGTCAACAAGCAGCTGGCCGCCTTCCTCAAGATGAATGGATCCCTCGACCTCTCGCAGTCTGGCTTCCGGGCCAACCACAGCACCGAGACCGCCCTGATCGCAGCAACGGATGACATCCGAGCTCTGCTCGACAACGGAGAAACTGCGGCCCTCATCCTCCTAGACCTCTCCGCGGCCTTCGACACTGTACCCTAGTACAGCGCCTCAGCAACGTCGGAATCCAGGAGAAGGCACTGGAGTGGATCACCTCCTTCCTCGCCGGAAGGACACAGAGAGTCCGCCTTCCCCTGTTCAGGTCAGAAGCCACCGAAGTCATCTGCGACGTTCCTCAAGGCTCCTCGCTCAGCCCAACCCTCTTCAACGTCTACATGAGTCCCCTCGCAGCCATCGCACGCCAGCACAACCTCAACATCATCTCCTACGCCAACGACACCCAGCTGATCCTCTCCCTCACCAACGACCCCGCCACCGCCAGAGCCAACCTACACGAAGGGATGAAAGAGGTAGCCAAATGGATGAAGAACAGCCGCCTGAAACTGAACTCGGACAAGATGGAAGTCCTCATCCTGGGATCCTCACACTCTGGGACGACTCCTGGTGGCCCCCCGCCCTAGGCAGCGCACCCAAACCAACAGACCACGCACGCAACCTGGGCTTCATCCTGGACTCCTCCCTCTCCATGACCAGACAAGTCAACGCCATCTCCTCGTCGTGCTTCAACATCCTACGCATGCTACGCAAGATCTTCCGGTGGATCAGGAAGACGGTCACCCAGCCGACTGGACTACGGCAACTCCATCTACGCCGGAACCACCGCCAAACTCCAGAAGAGACTCCAGCGGATCCAGAACGCCTCTGCACGACTCATGCTGGACATCCCCCGTCACAACCACATCTCCGGACACCTTCCGTCTCCTCACCCACGCACACAAAGCCCTGCACAACCAAGGCCCAGGATACCTCAACAGCCGCCTCAACTTCTACGCTCCCAAACGCCAGCTTCGATCGACCGGCCACGCCCTTGCCGTCCCCTGCATCTGAAGAGCCACCACAGGGGGAAGGTCCTTCTCCTACCTCGCCGCCAAGACATGGAACTCCCTACCGACCCACCTCCGCCTGACCCAGGACCACCTCACCTTCAGGAAGCAGCTCAAGACATGGCTGTTCGAGCAGTAGCGGACCCCCCCTCCCCTAGCGCCTTGAGACCCTCCGGGTGAGTAGTGCGCTATACAAATGCTTTGATTGATTGATTGACCTCTTGGGTAGATCCTGGACTACCAAGAGGGCAAGTTAAGGTGTATTTAAACAATGGGATATGTGTTGTTTAGTTTTACATGTCTTGGTTTTAAAAAACTCTTACATTTGTATTTCCCTACTGCACGGTATGCCTCTGCCATTGGATAACCTTGTAGTTACCTTATTGCATTTAATAGGTGATCATTTCCAAATGAGAACAGGTAACCAGTTCTTATTTGGTGTCTTTGGAATTGTAATGCAAACCTCTCTATCATGGTGAAGTCAGATTTTAAATTACAATTCTGAAATGCCACTTTTAGAAAGTTGGCATTTTCCTTATTTAGCCATTTAGTGCATTCAGGTTTTCTCTGGGTCACATGACTGAGTATAGTTAGCAGTTGGGCTTTGGGTATTCCTCCTAGGTACCCACACACAATATGGAGCTTAGGTATGCCTGGATGGGCCATCAATGGCAGGACGCAGGACCACATGACTGCTTGGAAGGAATTCTCCTCTAATTTGCAAAGTGGGGGTGAGGGCTTCATATGCTGGAGTTGTGACTCCAGGCTTTCTTCTAGAATCGATATGCTTTGAAAACAAACATAAATGATTTGGAAACACATATGAATGTTTTTCCAAACAAATGCGATCATGCACAGCTGGCTGTTGGCTAAGGTTTAAAAAAGGCAGTGACCCTTACACAGAGTAATTATGCTGTGCCTAAGGTTATGTTTATGTATGTCAGGTACAGGGATTAGGATAGAATACTAAGAGTTGGTGTTAAAGAGACAGGAGTAAGCTACTAGGGAAAAGGTTACCTGTTCAAAACCGTTAATGTCATGCGGATAGGACAATGTATGTAAAAAGGGGTATAGATGACAGGACTAGCCTAAAGGACATGACACAGGAAGCCTGTGGACGTCAAAGGGAAACCTCTAAAAGCTTCTCCCATGGGTTGTAGGCAATAAAGCATTGTCTTGTTCCTTTTTGCTATGTGTTCTGCTGATGAAAATCGATTTAATTCTAAAAGCTTCTCCCACTTCAAAGGAAGGCCCAGGTATAAATAGGGAACCCCAGGTACCAACTCTTCAGTACACTTCTGGACCTGTTAATGCTGCTCCCCTTATGTGCTGACCTGCAGCCTACTGTCCTCTTGCCTGGGTCCGAAGGACTGGAACTGCATCTGTTGAAACCAAGGACCCTAGAGTGAATTGAAGGGATAGTTAGCTGGACTCTTAACTAGAGCCTAAGAGACAGAAGGCTGTAACAAAGTTGAACCCATCACCTGCCATCTATGTGTCTAAGTGGTGCCACTTGAGTCCTGAACCCTTGGAAGTTGACATCAAGGTGATATACCAGCCCAGCTGTGTACCTAGCAGAACCGAAGCATGCCCTCTGCTGAGGAGTGCAATCCAGAGCAGGACTAACACATTGCCTCTGCTGTGAGGGTTCTCTTGACACAAGATCTCCACATCGATAGAAACTGTTGCCTGTTCAGAGCTTTCCTGACGCATGCCCTAACATCACAAATCCCATGTTGATGATGCAGGTCTCACATCGCACCCTCACAGCTCTTCAGAACTGGTGCATCGCTTCGGCTGCACGATGCATCTTCGATGCTGGGTTTCACATTGCAAAAACTTGTGCACAGAATCCTCGACAAAATGCAGGACCTCGTATCGATGCATCGCCTCGGCTGTTGCAACGCATACTCGGCGCTGGACGTCGGAACACGCCGCAAGCATAATTTAAGGTACTTTTATTCAATAGTCTATCTTGGTCCTTGTAGCCAGCATGTGCTCCAATTGCAGTCGGCCTGACCTTTTGACTTTGTACTGGTCCGACTTTTTGGCGCAATTGTCACTGAAAACTTTAAACGTGCATATCTCTGATTGGATTTTTGTAGTTTTGGTTTTGTTTTATTTATTAATTGCTTTTCTTGTGTTGTGTTTTCACTCTATTACTGTTTGAAGTGCTGCATAAATACTTAACATATTGCATCCAAGTTAAGCCTGACTGCTCTGTGGCAAGATACCAGAGGGTTGAGCACAGGTTAATTTTGGGCTTTCTTGTGCCTCATCCTGACAAGGATTGTGATTGCTGCTTGACTAGGGTTTCACCCCCCTCAACCAGCAACCCAATTTCTTACAGCTAGTATTTGAGTCGCCCTTACAGTTGTGTAATTTTGACCACCTATTAATTATGAATGCTCCAAATTAGGCGTTCCATTGTATATCTAACCCCATAAATCTTTAAAATATATCTGGCTCTTTTGTTTTTTAATTAAGGATCACAGCATTGTGGTTTTCTCAGGCACTTGTTCGAATAGCTACGATGTACCAATTTTGTGGAATACGGCTCTAAAGCCATTCAATTACCTTCACCATCTTTTACCACTGTCTTATTCATGCTCTACATAATTCTGTATCCCCATTCAGGATACATGCTTGGCAATACTGCTAGTGCAAACTATTCAATATTCAACATTATTTTGTACTTAATCATCATTGAGATATACAAGGGTTATAGGAAAAGATGTTAATACTACCAAGATTAATGGAATTTATTTGTTAATCTCATCTGAAAGACCAAGCATACCATTTACCTTGTGTTTTACTGTTAACACACATTTTTTTTATTTATAGCATTACTAACTAGAGATATGTTACCAGCTATTTGTGATGTTAAATTTGATTCATTTATCAATTTAGTGATCTATAATGTTGAAGCTTTGTATAATGTATCCTAAACCAAAAAACATTACTACAAGTGAAAGCCTGTCATGGGTGGAACAGTTTTGAACTCATTTGAGTTGTTCAGACAGTCAGCTAGCCCACTAGCTCAGTGGACTTTGAAGCTTACAATGGAATCAACAGTGAAGTATCTAAATGAGAAGGAATTTCCAAACAGGCAACTTTGTTTTTTTGATACTGATCAGCATTTCTGTCTGGGAGTTTTTTCTTTAAAAACAAGCAATCTTTGACACAATGTGGAGAGAGCCTTCTCACTACATGTTCAAGCCACTGGTTTATTTCCTTAGCCCGGGACCACCTTGCATGGCCGTCCCGGGCACAGAACTCTTGTGATGGTCTTCCCACCCTTAATAGGTCCGGATGCCTGTCCCTATGCCCTGGCAGCCCAGGGGCAGACAGGCCAACAAGGTCAAGGATTTGCACCAGCAGCCTCAGCTGAACCTGTTGGTGCAAACTCTGCTCTTCCCTCATCCCCAAATGGGGTGAAAGAACTGCAAGATTGACAGGCAGTACATATGCCATTTTTCTGCTGATACTCCACATTCGCCCAGCTCTAAATTAACCAGCTTATCATTAATTTACTATGAAGAATTTGGAAGCAATGAATAATGCAACAAGATTATGTAAGAACAAACAAGCATAAGAAAGCCCAGTCACATTAGTAATATTTGACTTCGATATGGTTTACTTACACAAAATTGATATGAACTGCAAAAGATTGAATCAATTAATAGATTGATTGTAACAATAATTATTTCGATGCCAGCACAGATGATGCTGACAATGTTCATCCCCAAACTGCCTATTACCTGTAAAGAAAGGGTGATGATTAGAATGTGAAGAATTGAGGTACCTCTAATAGAGAAGCTTGTTGCACAGAGAAACCTAACATTCAACTTGTGAAAGCCTTCACACACGCCTGCAGCTCTAGCTCACCATAGACTTTGAAACAGATGACTGCATTATATTTATTTCAATACTACCTTAAAATGTGGGCTTTGAGGTAGAATCTTAGATTGGGTTGCCTCCTTTCTGTCTGGTTGCACATTAGAATATCATGTCCAGAACTGTAGTTTGAGATAAATATCAGCTCTTAAGTATTGCTTACTAAAATATTTTTCAATTTGGTGGTTTTTATTAACATGATGCCGAGTAGAGAGCAACAGCTCACAGGGACAAATTGGCTCAGTGGTGTATGCAAGCAGAGGCTGCCCCACACGTTTATGAAAACCTGGTGGTACTGGAAAGAATTTTATGGACTGGGCATCAACAACAACGTCAACACCTTCATGCTATGATTCGTAGGTCGCATGATGATGGGCCCGATTCACAGAATGAACTTAAGACTCAATCCTAAACTTACTACTATTTTGGTATTCACAGAATGCACTTACGACTTTTGGCATTCACAGAATGAACTTACTACTGTTGGTATTCACAGAAGTTAGGATTTTGTCTTAAGTCTGTCTTAAGTCTGTCTTAAGTTTGTCTTAAGACAAACTTAAGACAAAACCCTAACTTCTGTGAATACCAAAATTAGTAAATTCATTCTGTGAATGCCAAAAGTAGTAAGTGCATTCTGTGAATACCAAAATAGTAGTGAATTTAGGATTGAGTCTTAAGTTCATTCTGTGAATTGGGCCCATAGTGTCTGCATTACTGCACCCACAATGATACTGGTACAAATGCTGTTGCATTGCACTCATGCTATGACTATGTCTCATGGGTGTTAAGATCCTGAGTGATATCATTTACTAGACACCTGACTTAGGCGATATGTCCTGCTTGCATCTTCTAACTGTCCTTTTATACTTGACCTTTCCAGTACTGTGCTCCGTTTGATACAAAATCAAATACATTCAGCAAAAAAAGAAATAGAGCATAGTATGTTTGCCAGAAAATATTCTCGCAAAGATATTCTAGTGACAGATCTTTATATCCAGCAATATTAATTTCCTTGGTGGTCTATTATGTCAACAACAGAGCTAAATGGTAATATAGCACCCCCGGGGCAGAATTGCATCCCCAGGGCAGCACGGCACCCGCAGGGGCAACATGGCACCCTGGGGCATGCAGTCCAAAGTAATGCCCTGTGGTGCCATTTGGTTTACATTGCTATCATGATAACATCTTGTTGATTTACAGCTTTTTCACAAAATAAAGACATATACATGAACGAGCTGCTCTGAAAATGCAAAGAAAATAATGGCCCATTCTGCTGTATGAAGTATCTGCTGTCCACCATTTTGCTGCATATACCATTTTAAGTACACCACTTACAATGCAATCGTCACCCGCTCACTCATTTTTGTTCACTCTTCTTTGAAGGTAGACTTAATTCTTATGGCGTCTTTTCAGCAAGGGAGCTGCACTTGCAGGTTCTATATTGTTGTAGTTGAAGATGTCACTTCTTATGATATTTTATTAATAGTGAAACTGGATGTAACTTGATGTAAGCACTGAAGACTGGATAATGTACTTTGAAATGTAATATATCACCAACACCACCACAGGAGTTTCCTCACCTGCTCTCTGTTAACAGTAATTGAGACCCTTGGAATCCTGTGACCTCATAGAGATCTCTGGTTCCCATGATGTCATGACAATTGATCATAGAGGAAAATTCCCACAAATTAGTACAATATAACATCACTCCTTTCTTCAAAATAATGACAACTGAAAGAAAGTTTTTCAAAAATGAATAACATATGTTTTTTATGTAAGGGGGTTAAAGTAAAAGAATATCACTCTGCTTTCCTCCAAACAGAATTACACGGTTAATGTGTCTTAAGTGGCAGCTGCTCCACTAGGGCGGAGGAGCATCGCCCCCTCGTTTCCTCACAGTGTGAGAAGCATAAACATAAAATGGAAATCACTACCATTTTATATTTCTGCTTCTTGCACTGCGAGAAAGCAGAAAGGTTTGCTTGTACTTACTGCTCTGTGAGTAGGGGAAGAGTGGTGTACCCACTGCTGAGGGCCCAATAACTGTTTGGTCGGTCCCCTGGGGCCACCCAAATCAGTCATGCCCACTCTGCCCTTTCTCCATGTGGGCTGTAATGCAGCCTACGTGGAGAAAATGATCTCCCCGTAGGCCCCTAGCTGGGCTGAGTGCCCATCAATTACAATGTTGCCATTGCAGCCTTGTGATTTGCTTAGGAGAGGGAGGCTGCCTGCTTCCTGTTCCTACAGAAGGCAGGAGAGCAGGAGAATACTGAGAAAACGCGGGACCCAGCTGGGACAGGTACGATTTTTAACCCCCCTCGCAACCTTCCCCATGCTACCCGCCTAACCCCCATCCGCAATTAATGCCAGCTACAACTGTGAAGTGGAAATATGTTGTGGTGAAAAAATATATAAATAAATCCAATGAAATGTCTAAACATCACCATATGGCACATCCCATCTTTTTAGCAATATAAAGTAACCATAAAAAATGTATGTATGACCAAAATCCTGAAAGACATTGCAGAAACAAGACATTGGTTGGACTAATTCCAAGTTATGTTAAGTGGATTTGTATAGCGCACTTATCACCCAAAGGGGTATCCAGGCACTAGAGTAGATGTGTAGTCTGATCAGGGCATCAAGTCGAACAGCAAAGTCTTCATTTTTTTGTGGAACTCTAGTAGAAATGGGGTGGTCCTGATGTGAAGAGGAAGGTTTTGGCTCTGATGTAGGAAGAAGAGCGTCCACCTATTTTGCTTCTGGTGATTTGTGGTATCTGTGCAAGGCAGAGTGTGTCCGAGTCAGTTGCCTAGCTGGATGGTGGAATTAAGGCAGTGGTTGAGGTATGCTGGTCCTCCAATGTGGCAGCCGCTCTGGATGGGTAGCCAATATAGCTATCAGAGGTGGGGCATGGTGTGTGCACTGCAGGGGATGTTGCTGATGAGGCTGAGAGTGGCATTCCGGGTAGTTTGGACTCTTTGTATGAGTTGGTTCGAGATACTGGTGTAAAGTGTGCTACCGTAGTACAGCCTACTGATGAGGAGGGGCTGGGTGACTGTATCTGGTGTTTGTAAGAAGCCATTAGAATAGCTAGTGGAGAATATGCAGAAGCAGGAAGGGGTTATTACGTTCACCTGTTTGGTCATCGTGAGATTGTCATCCAAGATAATTCTGAGTTTTTTTACATGCTCTATGGGGGTGGGATTGGGTCCCGATTCGGTTGACTATCAGGAGAAATCCCACAGAGAGCTCTAGTTCCCAAAGATTAGGGCTACAGTTTTGTTTCTGTTGAGTTTTAGGCAGTTCTGTTTCATCCAGTTTTCCACGCTTGATATGCAGGTTGTGAAGCTGGTCCCGGTGGTGTGGTTGTTTTCTGTGAGGGAGAGGATGAGCAGAGATGAGTGTTGTCTGCATAGGATACAATGTTGATTCATTGGGATCTTATGACATGGGCAAGTAGGGCCATGTAGATGTTAAGAGGGCACAGCTCAGCAAGGACTCTTGAGGGACTCTGCAGATGAGGTTCTTGGGTACAGAGGTGTATGGCAGGAGTCTGTCGGCAACAAAGGAGGCAAGCCATCTCAGGGCGGTTCCTTTATTTTGTTGTGGAGTCTTGAGACGAGATTGCTGTGAGAGACAGTGTTGAAGGCTGAGTATAGATCAAGCAGGATGTCTATGATGGTCTGGATGTTGTCAGTTGCTGCGATGAGAATGGTTTCTGTGCTGTGGTTGCTGCAGAAACCTACCGTATTTTCCGGCGTATAAGACGACTTTTTAACCCCTTAAAATGTTCTGGAAAGTTGGGGGTCGTCTTAAACGCCGGGTACCAAACTTTACGGTATGTGTTCATGCGTTTTTACATAGTGCGGACTTCAACCGAAGGTGTCAGACCGCTTCTCAATAGAAAATGGTGCATTACAGGAGGAAAAAGTGACATGTGTGCAAGTAGAGGTACGGTATAATATTGAAATAAATTGAGGGCACTCAAACACAAGAACTAATGTTACGTAGGTGATGGTGGCACTGTGGAAGCACTGTGCAAGTATCGATAGCAAATAAAAAGTAATAGGCAAATAGAACAAATGGCGCCGTGAATGACCAAAATCGCTATGCAGGACTGCGTTGGAAGTGGGGGTTGTCTTATACGGCGAGTATAGCATGAAACCTACATTTTATCATGAAAAGTAGGGGGTCGTCTTATACGCCGAGTCGTCTTATACGCCGGAAAATACGGTAACTAAGTGGTGTCTAGGAGATGGTGCTGTTTTAGATGATTGAGGAGTTGCATGTTGATTGATTTCTCCATGACGTTTGATGGGAAGGTTAGGAGCAAGATAGGTCTGTAGTTGCAGCGCTCTTCCGTGTCTGCAGAAGGTTTCTTCAGGACAGCTGTTATTTCTGTGTTTTTAAAGTTCCCCGGGAAGATTCCGCTGAGGGTGGAGACATTGATGGTGGTGGGGTTGGAGCTGATTAGGGTTCCTTATAGGTTGAAGATGCGGCGGGGGAAGACGTTGGTGGGGGGCACTAAGTAGAATGTTTTCATGATTTCTGTAGTGTCTTTTGGGTTGACGGAGCTCCAGTTTGTTAGTAGGTGGTCAAACATGATGATAGTGGGCAGCAGTTTGTTGAGGACTTGGGTCCTGAGTTGGGGGTAAAAGTTACTGTAGATCATGAGAATTTTCTTGTGAAAGAAGTTAGTGAGGTTGTTGCAGAGGGCCTGTGGTGGGGTGATGGTTGGTGTCTGCTGATGGGCTGAAGATGTTGAGGTGCTCTTTGCAGTTGTTGGGACTTGTTTCCATTTCCATTCTCTGTATATAATGAAGCCCTAATAATAAAGTCCTAAAACATTTTCTGCAGTCTTCACCACATGAATTAGCAGCCATCCTTGCTTCTCTTTTCAAAGTTTTAACTTTCTCCTACTGCCATCCTGTTCACTCTTTGTGCTATTGCTTGACCACCTCATCCAATGCTTTCTGGGTCAGCCATCTGCGCATCACTCATAAATATGTAACCACTACAGGAGTTCCTGTCATTCCCTTTTTCACAATTTCTGCACTATTCTTTCTCCCTTTTTTTTCTTGCTCTTCAAGGTAACTCTTTCTTATTCCACCATTGACCTTACTTTAAAACAAAATGGCAATTATGTACAATGTACACTTTCATGAGATTTGAAACTTTTTTAGCACATTGCCCCTTCTTCCCAACTTGATTTTGTTGTAGTCGCCTTCCGCAATTCTTTTTCCTTTCATGCCGTCATATGCATAACTTTGGGTTTCATAATCCTTCATTCAGTGCAGGGTCAGTTTGATTTTGGGTTTTCATTCTCGCAAACGGTAACACATCCATGAGCTAATTCACAGTCATGTTTTATGCCCACGCCATTTTGTCCACAGCCTCTCTCACTCCCTTCATGGCATTCACTGTAATTTGTAGGGTCCCTGCGACAAGTCAGTTGAGCCTATTACCTTGGAGAGTACATGTTTAACCCCATGACGTTTTAAAAGTGTGTGCATCAGCGTGGATGTAAGTTGAGTACCATTATTTGTGATAATTATTCCTGGGCATCTCTCTTTTATGAATACTTTCTTGAATATTTTGCTAACATTCTTACGTGTAATGTTCCTCACAAATTCAACTGCTACCCATCTTGAGAAAGCAGCAATCATTACTAAGGCAAAGTGATCAGACTTTAGCATAATTCAGGGAATCCATTTCCTAACCACCAACTTTCAAATGTTTTTCACTCTCTCTACACACCTCACATCTTTTTATCAATTCTTTTTACATAACTATTCACGCCTAGCCTCCACACTTGTCGTTAAAGTGTTGTATGGTAAGTAACAGCCTGATTCATCAAGAGAAATTGCGCTTATTGCATTTGGGATTTATTATCCCAAATGCAAAATTAGCTATTTAAGAACTCGCAAATTTGCGAGGAATAGCATTTAAGGAATCTCTATTAGAGATTCCTTAAATGCTATTCATGAAACATTTAGAAATTGCGAATTCGCAATTTTGGGCCGCTATTTACCGCGAGGTCAAACCTCGTGGTAAATAGCGAAAAACTTAGAAAAAATGCATTTAAATGCATTTTTCTAAGTTGCATGTGAACACACACACATGTCCTCTGGACATGTGTGTGTGTAACATCTGTGTGAATTTACATTTCAGGGGTGTTACAGGGTGTCCTTTGGACACCCATACACCCTTGAAATCGCAATCTCATTTGCAATTAGCTAATTGCTAATCGCAAATAAGGAATGACTCCCCATTCTCCCCAATAAGGAATGACTCCCCATTCATTCCTATGGGCCTTTAGGGCCCATAGGAATGAATGGGGAGTCATTCCTTATTTGCGATTAGCAATTAGCTAGTCGCAAATAAGGAACCTGTAGGAATCGCAAAAAAAATTGCGATTCCTACATGAATCCCGTTTTGCGAGTCGGGAATAGCGATTCCTTATTAATCGCTATTTCAGACTCGCAAAACTTCACAATGATGAATCAGGTTGTGCCCATCATGGTCCAATTTAATCAATTTTCTTATTTTTTCACTCCCTCTTGGTAGATATTTTTCACCTCTCAAAATTAAGGTATTCTTTGCACCCATGCTTAATTCACATTGTAGTTTCACCTAGCTGCACAATGGGGCAAACACATCTGCTTCACTTTTCCATCTTTTGAAAATACTTCTTGCTAAATTCTGAAAAATTGCATCCAACTTATTTAATTATTTATTAAGCTTGTAGAGCGCGGCAGATACCCAAAAAGGGGTGTCCCGGCGCTGGACGGACAAGTGCAGGTAATAGCTTATTTATACCGATAGACAGAGCTACTGGTTAAATAGCCAGGTCTTAAGGGATCTGCGGAAGCGTGTGTAGATGGTTTCTTTGCGGATGTCAGGGGAGAGAGAGTTCCATAGCGATGGACCGAGGTAGGAAAAAGATCTCCCACCCATCCTGGAGAGTTTGACTCTGGGTACAGTTGTAGACCGTAGATGGCGAGTGGGAGTATAGGGACGGACAAGGGATTGTAAGTACTGTGCACCCGTGCCCATTTTGATTTTAAACATATAGCTCAGTCTTTTGAATTTGATACGACTCTCAATCCTGAGCCAATGTAGGTCAAGGAGGTAGCCGGAGATGGGAGTGGCTTTGGGAACCCTACACAGTAGTCTCGCGGCAGAGTTCTGTGCCAGCTGCAGTTGTCTGATCACTGCCTTGTTAGAGCCAAGATAGAGGACATTACCATAATCCAGCCGCGATGTTATAAGGGCATGGACCACTGATCTGTGGGTGTCACCTGGCAGCATCCAGATTATTTAAGATGGTGAAACAGACAGCTGAGACCTTGACTGCCTCTTGGTGCATGGTTAGGGAATCATCAATAGTAACTCCCAGGTTGCGGACATATCTGGAGGGCAGTGGGAGTGCGCCCATCTCGGCAGACCACTGTGACGGGCCCCACAGGTCTTTCTTTTTACCAAGAATCAGGACTTCAGTCTTTTTGCGATTCAATTTAAGAAGGTGGCAGTTCATCCATTTAGCAATTTTACCTAAGCCTGACTGAAGGAGAGATGTCGAGCCAGGGTCAGTGCTCAAATCGGAAAAGGTGATCTGGGAGTCATCGGCGTAAGTATATAGGGTCAGGCCGGCTTGTTCGGCAATGTATGCTAGAGGCCTAACGTATAAATTGAAAAGCAGAGGACTAAGAATAGATCCTTGGGGTACCCCATAAGGTGAAGAGTGAAAATTAGAATTGGCCGTGGCAGAAAAGATTTGAAAGGTGCGGTTGACTAGAAAAGAGGAGATCCAGTTCAATGCTGGGCCACAAATGACTAGCGAGCTTAGTGTGTTGATGAGTATGGCATGGGGGATCATGTTGAACTCCACGCTGAGGTCGAGCAGTATAAGCGCAGCTGTGTCTCCTCTTTCAAGGTGGTGTCGCAGGTTCTCGGTGACCCCCAGCAGTGTGGTGTCAGTGAAAAATCCGGTTCTAAAACCGGATTGAGAGGGGTGAAGGATTTTATTAGATTTGATGAATTGGGAGAGATGGGAATGAATGTGTCTTTCAAGAATTTTGGAGAAGGCTGGCAGAAGAGAAATTGGACAGTAGTTGGAGAGAACACTCAGGTCGGCTGTGGGCATTTTTTCAGGAGAGGAGTCACCATGGCGTGCTTACAATGTGCAGGGACTGTGGATTCGAACAGGGAGGAGTTTAGAGGTTTTAGAATAATGGACAGATGATGGTTGTCAAGCTGTTTTAATATTGAGATTGGAAGAGGGTCCAATAGAGAACCGGATTTTACTTTCCCTAAAATAGATTTCAGGGAATCCAGGTTGAGAAGCGGCCAAGCATACAAGTATGAGCTAGTGTGGGGTGAATCAGTTTGGAAAGGACCAGGCGTGGTTAGAGATATGATGATTAAATGTGACTGCAGGGTCCTGTCGGAGTGTGATTTCGCGACTTTCGTGTAGATTTTTTTCAATTTTGTGCGTGAAGAATTGTGCAAGCTCTTCGCACTGGCTTTTGTTGAGGGGCGGCGGTTTCGCAGTGGTCTCAGAGCCAACAAGCTCTTTGACCAGCCCAAAGAGAGTTCTAGAACAATTAGCAGCCTCAGAGATTGTTTTGGAGACAAAGCTGGCCCTAGCAGAGTTGCAGTGATTGTGGTAGAGCTTTTCAGCCTTCTTATAGACATCTTTGGAGTCAGGTGTATAGTCTTTCCTCCTTCTACATTCCAAGCGTTTACATTTAGATTTGTCAGCTTTTAAGAATTCGTTAAACCAAGGAGCCAGACGGCGATGGATCATAAGTGTTTTATGAGTAAGGGGGGGACACAAGAGTTTATAGCATCTGAAAACCAGTTATCTACATTTCCTGGCAGCACTTCAACACTAGAATCAGATGAGGGTAGATTGGAGCATAGGATCTTATTTAAAGCGTTCACATCCAATTTTTTCCAATCTCTTTTGGGAATTTTAAGAGACGAGAGGGAAAGGGTAAGGGTGGCAGGGGGGGGCAAGACTGAATTTAGATAAAAACTGTGCAGCTTTCTCTCACTCCTCATGTGTAATAACATTAGTTTCTTCTTCCAATGTGTAAAAAATGGGGTTGCTGGTTGACTGGGGTGTGAGCCTTGGTCCAGCAGGAGCCACGATCCTTCTCAGGGTGAAGTCACAAGTAAACCCTAAATTAACATGTGCTAGGCACAGAGCAGTCGTGCTTAACTCAGAAGCAACGTGTAAAGTATTTGTGTAACACTTCAAACAGATCACAGTGAAAACACAGCACAAAAGCATCCCACAACAGATTTAGAAAAATAGAGAAAGGTTTAATAAATGAAACAATGCCTAAACAACAAACATCCAATTATTAGAACAGGAGATATTCAATTTTAAAGATGTTTTGTTAAATTAGTGCCAAGAAGCACAAAGCACCAACTGTGGATAGCTGGTCATGCCAGACTAGGACAAAGTCACAAGTTCAGTCCGACTGCGATGGAGCACAGGTCAGCTACAGGGACCCAATTAGGCCCACTGAACAAAGTACCTTAAATCCTGGTTTGCTGAGGGTTGCAAGGAACCACGCCAAAGAGTCTTTGCTCGGCCAAAGTGATGCTTCAGTTCCAAGATGCAGCGAGGCTGCGATGTGAGATCCCGCATCATCATCAAGGATCTCTTCGACTAGGGCTTGTGATGCAAAGTCTTGCGTCTGGAATGCACTGCACAATCGGGGCGATGTGTCGGATCCGAAGAGGTGTGAGGCTGCGAAGCCAAATAAGGGTCTTCACTGAGACTACCGCCTACGGGGATGCAAGGACTTGTGCTAAGGATGAGTCCCGCAGCAACGGTTCTGAAGGTGCTGCGGGGTGTTATGCGACGCAGGTCTCTGCGTCGGCTCAGATACAAACAGCAGCGCGGATGCATCAGTTCTTGGGATAGGGCCGTGCAGCAGAGGTGATGCCTCAGTTCTGCTGGCTCTACAGAGTCTGCCCAGCACCTTAGGTCCCCTTCCCAGGGTCCACAACTTGAGTGGCACCACTTGGCAGGGTAGACTCACAGATTCAGAGTCCAGGGGCAGGTGCAAGGTTGTTGGAAGCCTGTTGGGTCCATGAGGCTTCAGATCAGGACAGCAAGCTAGAACCTTTGAGTCACTCTGGGGTCCTTCTCACCCAAGCTGGAGGGCAGCAGGCAGCAGGGCAGCATTTCCTTCTCAGCATCAGTCCAGCAGAGTGGCAGTCCTTTCAAAAGCACAGCAGTCCTTCTTCCTGGAAGAGTATCCAAAGATCCAGAAGTGTACTGAAGGGTTGATGTCTGAGGTCCCTTTTGCGTCTTTGAAGTGGGGGAGAAGCTTCTAGAGGTTTTCCGTTGAAGTCCCCAGGCATCCTGCCTTCCCTGTACTAGCTCAAGACTAACTACAGGGGGTATGAAGTCTTTAGTGTGTAAGCAAGCCACAGCCTATTCAGGTGTGAGAGTGGCTGGACCTAGCTCCTCCCTCCCATCCTGCCAGTGATGGCACATCCAGGCACACCTAATCTCTGTGTGGCTGTGTAGGAGGAATACATAATGCCCACCTGTCAACTACGCCCATTCATGTGACCCAGGAGCAGCCTAGAGGCACTAAATAGCTTGGGCAGAAAAATGCCAACTTTCAAAAAGTGTAATTTTCAAAATTCTAACTTAAAGTACGAATTCACCATAAAATAGGATTTCTCATTACAATTTCAGACACCAGACATGAAGGGTCATCTGGTCCCACTTCATATAAGTTTAATAAGGTAACTCCAATATTATCCTATGGGAAAGGTAGGCCTTGCAGTAGTGAAAAAAGATTTTATAAATTTTTCACTCCCAGGAAATGCAAAACTTAAAAGTACATGTCCAACTTTTGAAATACACTTCATCCTGCCCTTTGGGCTGTCCAGCACCTCCCCTAGGTGTGTCTTATTTATATTCGAAAGGTAGGGTTGAGCCTTGACAAGGGTTTCTTTGCCAGGTCAAAATTAATATATCTTATTTTATTTTGAACATTTTATATAGCGCGAACATGATCACCGAGGGTATCGGAGCGCTTTACAGATTATGCATCACAAGGTAATAAGCATACAAAACAGAATAACCAGGTCAACAAATTCAAAGTCAAAATTGTCCAGTATTCTCGTGAAGGCACAGAAAAACACATCCTGAACAATAGAGGGAGAAAAAAGTCACAGTCTAGAATTGTCCGACCGACTCATGAAAAAGGTGGCTGGGCAAGAGTCAACAGGTATGGACCCAGAATCAGAGGAAGGTGTCAGGGTAAGACAGAAATTTCTTTATCAGGAGCCCTTTGACTTCTTTTTTTAAAAAGACAGTAGACGGGTCCTCCTGACTTCAGGGGGAAGGGAGTTTCAGATCCTCAGAGCCATCCCTGAGAAGGCTCGGTTATAGGTCTTTTTTTTCTAGTTTATAAATTTTTGAGGTTTAAGGAAAAGGAAGCTGGCGCTTCTGGAGGCTCTAGAACATCAACGCCTCCCTCTTCCAAGGTCCCATCCCTGACTGCCTTAAGTCCGGTCAAGTTATCCCCCAAACAAAAGTGGACGAAACTGACTTTAACAACTACTGACCTATTTCCAATATCACTACCCAGATCAAAACATTGATCTGTTCCACCTATTAGACCAATGTCAATCTGGCTTCCGTGCTGGGCACAGACCGAATCTGCTATGACACCCATTGTAGATGATGCCCTAAAAAAGCTGGACCGGAATCAAGCTGGTCTTTTTGTCTTCCTCGACCTACCATCGGCATTCAGTACAGTGAAGTACGCAAATCACCTAGACCCTCTGGAACACTGTATGGGCCTTACAGGTCTAGTCCTTAAATGGTTCTCCTCCTACTTCCTTAACAGATCTCAAAGAGTCTGGCTTATCTCACCCCCAGCTCAGTTCGATCTCTCATGGGGTACCACAGGTATCATCGCTTTCGCCCACCCTCTTCAACTTATTCATGGAACCATTACCTGAATTTCGGAGCTCAACTAACATCCAATACCACATGTATGCGGATGATACCCAGCTATACCTAAACGTCTCCTCCCCAGATGACATCACCCCACTCAACACAACACTAATGGAAACTCAAAATTGGCTAACAACTAATCACCTCAAACTAAATACTCAAAAAACGGAACTCCTTCTAATCGCCCCACCCAACCAGGCATTGATCATCGATCATACTGAAGGCGGTTTTAAACCTGAATTGTTCACCTTTTCAGTAGGTTCTTTGTTTACAAAATATTTCTTTAACCTAATCTTTCTAATTAAATTTTTAAAATCTTTCTGGATCTCATAGGGATTAGGTTTGGATATGGGTGCAAATCCTAAGCCTAAATTTAAAACTTTCTCTTCCTCTCTATTTAATATTCTTTTAGACAAATTTATTATTGGAGCCTTCTAATGAGTATTTAGCCCCAAGTCTTTTGACTTCTCGTATTCATATATCGGGGTTGGTATTGTGGAGCTGGTCGTTGGTAATTCCCTCGACCCCTTCCCCTCATCCCTTGGTTTTGCCTCTGTTGCTGTCCTAAAAAAGGTCTCTGATCTTTATATTGTCCATTAGTGTCCTTCCTGTTCCTATTCTCTGTTTGATTTTCCTCCTCAGACTCAGTACTTGCATATGATGTATCAGAAAAACTGTCATTTTTTCTCTGCCCTCTCGGACAATATGGATACCAGTTTTTCTTTTGATATGTATCTTGAGCTGGAGTATCGTAGTAATCTTTTTGGGTATATGGGTATACTGTCTCAACACTATACCTATTAATATCTTTTCTTAGTTTGTTCATTTTTTTATTCATTAAATATTCCCTATATCCTTCAACGTCCTCTTTAATTTCACTTAGTTTACGTTTTACATCTTCTAAAGAATTACTACTCTTCAGCTCAGCTTCCAATTGATCTAATTCCCTTTTCTCTATTAAAATATATTCCTGGGCTGTTTCAATATTTAAAAGCATCCAGTCCCTGCTGCATCGATTTACTAACAGGGTCAAATGTTCAATACATTTTTCATTCTTCACGAAAAGGCCAGGTTCATTTTTCACCTGGAGTCCTATTGGGATAATACCTTTTTTACAATATTCAATCAGGAATTCTGCATGTCATTCTGTGCATATAACTTTCTTTTTTAAATTCCAAAAGGTATTCCACTTTTCTGAGTTACTGTCAGTAATGATGGATGCATTAATATTTTTTGAACTCCCACCGATAATTTGGGAAAATTGATCCTCGGTAAAACTAAATGTCTTTATTGTATCCATATTTAAGATTAGTCTAAAACTCTCTGGTTTACAAGCCGTACAGTAAAAGGATAAAAGAAAGAGAGTGACCCTGTGACCCATGGGGGAACTGGGTAAATCAACAGTTAAACAAAGGTTGTTCCCCGGGTGTAATCCTTATGATGCTTAAACTATCAAAGAGCTATCTACCTCTCATACACTATTGCTCAATGTTATTTGGGCAACTCATTCATGCTCAGAGGACCTTATTCCTACTCCTAGCCTAATTGAAAGTAGCACCAAAAATTGTTTTTACAAGATTTAACCTGACAATGTTAATTGTGTTTACAATCTTCTTTATTAAAAAACAATGTACATTTTGTTCTTAATAAAAAGGCAACCTGGAGTTCATCTGTCTTACACAATACCACAATGAAAATTCAAATACAAACACAATTTCCAATATACACATTAAAAACACAATTTCTTTAAAAACACATTTTTGTATATATGTCCATATAAAACCCCCAAGGGATTTTTCATATGTCGCCACGTTTCGGTGATCCTGCTATTTATGCACCACCTTCCTCAGGAAAATTTTAAAAACTAATATTATTCTGTGAATAAAAATTAAAAATACATAATCAGTACTACATCACAATATGTGTTACATCCATATTTCACCAATTAATACTCCCGCATGCTTTATTGACATTGTCAAGGCCAAATACCTCTACTTCCTATTACAAATCCGCTCTTTCAGTATTCTTTGGTCCTCATTCATACAACACCGTTTTTACATGCCTCTGTGCTCAGTCAGCAAATCTCATATGTGATCATATTCCATTAGAAAATGCAAATCCCTATTTAACTGACATTCTCACATTCAAGTTACTGGACTCAGGTAATTAGACTCAGATAACTCTGTTAATCGTGCACTCATACCTTAGGTGAAGTTTTATTCTTCCCTGAGTATTTTTTATCCTATTAGATGGAAATATTCGTTCCCATGCTCACATTCTCATACTTGAGTCTTATAACTCAAATGTCTGTATTATTATATTACTCATACCTTCAATTTAGCTGTTATGTCTCCCCTGTGTTCAATCTAGGGAAACACTGGTCTGCTTGTCCACCTACTTTGTATCTATAGGAACAAAGTATATATTATACTTATAGTCCCTCATGGAGTTCTATTCTTTAATTATTTCTTTCAGGGGACAGAGTACACTTAACTTTCTATATTTTGATTAAGTCTAAGGGTTTTTCTGCCCCTCTTGATAAAAACTTCTAGCGTAGTTCCTTTGTATGCTCGATGTAACATATTTGCCTAATATTGACAAAAGTACACACTATTAGATAACCCCTCTTCAACCTCTGGCATTTTAATTGCAATTAATAGGGAAAGAAAAAGGGTGGTACCGATCAAGACATATTTTCCTGCTCTCTTAATAATAGATGCGTAGTTCTTGGTAACAGGAGAGTACATCGCCCTTCTTATTCTATCAGGATTAGTCAATTATCCCCGGGTGTTTCTTTAGGGATGAAACCAAAATGCATATAATGACTTAATACTATGGCGTCCGAGTCCAAAATACCTCTATTTGTCGTGTACCTGGCCCTCACTGCTATTCTAGCTAATTAACAGTATATCAGCAAATGTTACTTAATACATCATTTTAGGATTCCGATTGTAGCAAAAATACTTCTGAGTTCAGACTTTTAATTTTCCAAACTCACAAGTTTACATATTTATAAATTCTGGTCAGTCACTTTCATTATTCCGGTTTTTTATCCGTTCTCTTCACACATTTAGCAAATGCATTTGAAACGCCTGGCTTAATGTCTCTTAGTTCCAAAGTAATGCTATCTTCATGAACGATATTATTATTAATAGGCGCTCTCATTCTTACATCTACAACCCTGCCACTCGTTACCTTAAGGGTGGTCAGGGACACAATATTACTTTTAATCGAATCCTGTTTGAAGTTGTTTTCCCCAGCAACGTTAGTACTCCGTATGCTGAGAAACCTCCCCGATTCCACGATGTAGCTGCCATCGCCTTACCTCTTGTTTGTCTTGACACGGCTACATAAAGTTTCAGTGATACAGCGAAAAGGATTATGTTCCATAATGCCGGCATTTTCAGTGTTCACCCGTATCACGTGAGCCTATTACCGAATTTCGTGTTTCCGGTCAGGCCGTTTCCAAACGTTGGCCGCTTTTGTGCAACAAATCACCTGCCATCCTATCTGAGTATGAAAGCAATAGTGTTAAATATGAGACCATCCTTAGTACCTACTCATTAATCCTTTCTTTGTATTTTCACATATACTGAGCTACATAGGAACATTTTACCGGTGTATTTATTCAATCCCGTTGTTTTACATCAGATGATTATAAATAATTTAAAGCCTTCAAATTCTGCCCGATATTTTATATGTACATCCGTATTGTGTTTGCACGCTATGGCCCTCATACACTTCTCATGTCATTTCACAGTATTTTTACAGTTGTGCTTCAGGTGGGGTGTTCCCTATACCTCTAATAAAGCGGCAGCCATCTTAGAATGTTAGACTGTCCATCCGGGTTTGAGACTTTATATAAATATAATGGACCTCCTCCACATATGTGTTGATCGGTAAGCCCCTTTTTCTTTCCCTATTAATTGCAATGAAAATGCCAGAGGTTGAAGAGGGGTTATCTAATAGTGTGTCATTTTGTCAATATTAGGCAAATATATTAGATCGAGCATACAAAGGAACTACGCTAGACATTTTTATCAAGAGGGGAAGAAAAACCCTGTAGACTTAATCTGTCCCCTTAAAGAAATTATTAAAGAATAGAACTCCATGAGGAACTATAGGTATAATATATTCTTTTCCCCTATAGATACAAAGTAGGCAGACAAGCAGACCAGTGCTTCCCTAGATTGAACACAGGGGAGACATAACAGCTAAAATGAAGGTATGAGTAATACAATAATACAGACATTTGAGTTATAAGACTCGAGTGTGAGAATGTGAGCATGGGAACGATTATTTCCATCTAATAGGATAAAAAATACACAGGGAAGAATAAAACTTCACCTAAGGTATGAGTGTAGGATTAACAGAAGTATCTGAGTGCAATGACCTGAGTCCAGTAACTTGAATGTGAGAATGTCAGTTAAATAGGGATTGACATTTTCTAATGGAATATGATCACATTTGAGATTTGCTGACTGAGCACAGAGGCATGTAAAAACGGTGTTGTATGAATGAGGACCAAAGAATACTGAAAGATAGGATTTGTAATAGGAAGTAGAGGTATTTGGCCTTTACATTGTCAATAAAGCGTGAGGGAGTATTAATTGGTGAAACATGAATGTAACACATATTATGATGTATTAGTGATTATGTATTTTAAAATTTTATTCACAGAATATTATTCGTTTTTAATAATTGTCCTGAGGAAGGTGTTGCATAAATAGCAGGATCACCGAAACGCGTCGACATATGAAAAATCCCTTAGGGGTTTTATATCGGACATACATACACAAATGTGTTTTTAAAGAAATTGTGTTTTTAATGTGTATATTGGTAATGGTGTTTGTATTTGAATTTTCATTGTGGTATTGTGTAAGACAGATGAACTCCATGTTGACTGTTTTTTAAGAACAAAATGTAAATTGTTTTTTAACCGCTTCCGTGCGGCGCGAATTCCCCGACCATGCTGACTCCACCTTGCGCGGGCGGAGTCATGACGGAACGGTTCCGTCATCAGCACAGCTCAACCGACGCTGATGACGGAACCGTTCTGTCATCAGCATGGAAGGGTTAATAAAGAAGATTGTAAACACAATTAACATTGTCAGGTTAAATCTTGTAAAAACAATTGTTGGTGCTACTTTCAATTAGGCTGGGAGTAGGAAAAAGGTCCTCTGAGCGTGAATATCTTGCCCAACTACCATTGAGCAATTGTGTATGAGAGGTAGGTAGCTCCTTGATAGTTTAAGCATCATAAGGATTACACCCGGGGAACAACCTTTGGTTGACACAGCTAACAGCCCTTAACTGCACTCCACAATTCATTGACTCTGCAATGTCATTGGGCGTTACATATGCACAGAATCTCAACATGTAGAAACACATCAGTGTCTCCACAAAAGCAGCAAATCACCAAATGAGTATTTTAAGGAAATTAAAACCTTTCCTAGCCCCCCAATGATTTCAAACATGCTGTTCAAGCTTTAGTGATACCCGGATTGGATTATGGTAGTGCAACCCTATCTGGATTGCCCAGATGCAAATTTGCTCCTCTAAAGGCTTTGTTCAACTTTGCCGATAGACTTATCACAGGCTAAAACGGATATAGTCATGTCACCTCGGATCTCACAACCCTCAACTGCTGCCTTAAGGAGCAAGAATCCAAATAAATATTGCCTGCATGAAACAGAAAGCCCTCCACCTCAATACCCTTAACAATCCCACCCAGAAACTCGGACAAAGCATCCAGAACCTACACCACCTTTTTTCTGAAATCTCAGAAATTCCACAAGAAGAAAACCTACAACTGAGCCTTCTTTGATTCTGGAACTCATTAGCTCCTAAAATCAGATCAAATCCCTCGATCATACAATTCAAGAAAGAAGTCAAAGAATTCCTTATGGGCAAATTTCTTCCCTAGATCACGTCTCCTATCTCCCCAGTCACTCACACGATCAATTATTCCAGCTACCTAATGCGCTCTTCCATGCAGTACAGACTTCACCACCCTGCTTTTCATCTTTGCCTGGTAGTTTTACTGGCATGAACTATGACAATATGTTGTTATTAATAAAGACTATTTGATTAGTTTGTTAGTGAATTTGCATTGAATGTGATATTACTGTTTCTACTGCAAATGCTGTCATTCTGTAAAGCGCTCTGATACCCGCAAGGGTCATGTTTGCTCTATAAGAAACTATGACATAAATAAAGTATGTGATTCACTCTACTTTTCCATGCAGAGAAATGCTTTTAATGCTTTTTATACTTTAATGTAGCAGATTTTGCAAAAGCTGATGTGAAAATATCATACAGTTTCGCTAGATGGTGCTCGGTGACAATCAATCAGAAAAAGCACATTGTTGCTTCTGTGGGTCAAATAAGGTAAAAATGTATGCTGACGAACAGGTTCACACTTGGGCTCAAAGGCAATCATGTCTGTTTACGTTTGAAGAAATGGTAGTGACTAATAAGCTGATTTAAACCCTGGGGGTATTAAAACCGGTTGGACTAAAAATGCTGCCAAACGAGGATTCGCTGGTCTTGAAGGATTTTCTGTTAGGCGAGCAGAAACATACCTCACAGGGCTGTGTGAGTCAATACATCTTCATTGATCAGTTAAGCTGCCATGCTGCTAGTTTTCTGGATCAGGTGAATGCCGCCAAATTGGAGTAAGCACTGAAGCCTGGATAATGCCCCGGCTACTTACATGTAATCTTCTTTACTCCGAGTCCAAGTCTTCCTCGCCACAGAATAAGTTTCCCATCCCTCCCAGCCTTTGTGGGCAGCTTCATGATTGGAGGGTTTGGGGAAAACAGGATACGTATTGGGTCAACTTCCTTTTTATACTAATTAGAGGAAGAGAAAGTCAGCCATATTCGGGGATGGGAAACTAGTACTGTAGTGAAGAAGACTTGGAATCGGAGTTCTTTTGCTTTGGAGGTTTCTGCCTTGGAGCCAAATACTAGTATTGGGTAAATACTGGGGCAAGGAAGGTGAACCAGGAGGTAATACTGTATATTTGAAGGTTATTATATCACCAACAGTGTGACAGGAGTTCCTTCGCCTGCTCTCTGTCAATTGTCACTGAGCCGCATGGAGATCTCTGGCTACAGTGAGGACAGGACTACAATATAGAACTATTACCAAACACCCCTCCAAACTAAAAAACGTTTTCTCTAATGTGTTTCTGTCAACTTTTCCTTTCTTCTGGTTGTAAATTTATATTGCAAAATGTTTGTTTAGCCTGCGTTGTTTTTTGTCCTCTCTACCCACGCACTCGTCAATGACTACACCACTCACGAAGGGTAGTTTTACAAGTTTTTAATCATCAGCGTGTGAATGCGAACTCAACATTCTAAACCTGCATTCACTTCACACTTAAGTCACAGGTCTTTGTAGTCTGTCAGAGCCAAAAGGGTTATGTCATTTCTAACTCACTCTACACTACTTCTCCCCCTTTATTAAATTACAAAAAAATATGTTTTCAAATATATACACAATTAAAGCTCTTCAATGAATCTTCATGGTGCTCTAATCACACGTTCTGATCAAGTCTTCGGAAACAGGGAACAGGCAGTTGAAGTGTCCGCAATCTGCATTGGTGATGTAGAAGCAACAGCAGTAAATGGACTCTCAACTGTTCGTTTAGTCCCAGTCTCTGCATTGACATCAATGCTCGACGAGCGTTGGGCAACATGTTGGACATGCAAGGAATCTTGTGTAATAAGCTTCCCAGGATGCTGGTCAGTCACCATGTGTCCTTTGTTGGTCACGTCATAAAAGGGCTCAACATCGAAGGGAGCATCAGATTTCCTCTTCAAGGCTGACCTACAAGCACTCTTTCATTTTCTCCTTACAAACCACGTCATTGATATGGGTGTCTTACTCAGTACTCAATCTCTGATTGGTCCATTGAGGTAACTTGATCGTTATGACTCTCCCGAACATAAGGGTTGCAGGACTTTCACCTGTGGCCGAATGATGGCTCAAAAGATAAGCTTGAATAGTGGAAATCAAAATAGTCCTAAGATTGAGTTTCTCCAACACAGCATGTTGAACAGATTTCTTCAGAGTGCTCATGAAATGTTTGACGAGGCCATTGACCTGCGTCCAAAGAGTGGTGCTCTTCTGATGCTTCACATTAAGATGACTAAAGTCTCTGAATTCCAGACTGTTGGTTGGCAGTTGTCGGATTTTTAAATCTGATAATCCATGTTGCAAAGATGCCATCTAATCTTCAATTACTTTTTCTTGAGTATTAAATGAAAGATTCTTTACTTATGGAAAAAAGAGCATTCATCAATAATCACCAATAAATGATGTCCATTGTCAAGAGGACTGGAAAAGTCAACAGCAATACTTTCACGTGCACGCTTGGGCATCTCTGACATGTTTAAAGGGTGCTGAGTGGTTTTTGAGGAAAGGCAATTGCATAGATGCAGGCCTTCAACTCTCTTTTAACTCTCTTGTTGAGATGAGGAAACGAGACGCGATCTCAGAGAGCTCGTTTTGAGGTAACATTTCCACAATGACCTTCATGGAGTTCTGTTGCCAGGACAATGTCTGGGGTCCTGTTGATTTGGCAGAGGGAATAATTGATAAAAATGCCTAGAGATATACTCAAAACCTACTTTAATAACAAGTACCCCTGGTGTAGTTAAAACACAGACATTAGGTCATAACGTGAAAACCAATGAAACACTTGACCCCAACCTATTTATCTGTTACCAACATGTTTTGACCCCTATGCTAGCCTAATCAGGTATTGGGTCTTCTTCATTGTGAAAATACTTATAATTAGTGATATAAACACCCTGTGCATGCAGGGTCAATACTAAAACCCTACCAGTCCCCTTGTGCTACTTGCACTAAATGAGGTATACAATACTACAGGCTCCATGGTGCATTGTGGGGGGGGAGCCGCCTTCCTAGTCACACATTCATCAGAAGGACGCACTTTCTATCCACCTACCGGTATGCAGCTTTGAAGGGGGCACCTGTAGGTGGATAGGAAGCGTGGTCCTTCTGATGAATGTGTGACTACGAAGAACCCGTAGTATATTACTGGATTGAATTTGAGATTCAAAGCTGCTTTGACTTGATATTATGTAATTTCATCAGTGCACTGAAGGACTGGGTTATTTAAGACCCAGCGGTGCCAGGGGACAACACCTGAAACCTTCGTGGGTAACCTGCTCCGGCGTACGAATGACAGAGACACGGGACACTTCCTTCGGCGTCAAAGATTCGAGGTTTATTTACTGCAGGGAAACACAGAAGTCACAGGAAGTACAACGAGTGTAGGTTCGAGGAGACTGCTTCAAATTGCTATTGCGGATCGCTCCTTTTATACATAATTCTCCCATAGGTTTACATGGTACACAAAGGTTTACGACTCGGTTCCCATAATTATCCCCGAGAGGGGTCGCTTTGGTCACTTTGATACATTCAAGGTCCGGAACATAAGTGCGGAAACATTTGGCGGTTCCCAACTGTAAAAACCCATCTTCCCACCATTAGTACATTCCAATCAGCAGTAAAACAGATCGAAGAAGGAACAAGAACAGGTGCAGAGGAAGATGGAAACAGTGGGGAGATTGGAAAGGGTGTAAAAGGGGAGGTATCGGGAAACACGAGCTACAGGCATCAAAGGGACGTGCCTAATGAGATGCACGGCTGAGACAATAACCCGGCACGGCGAGATGAGCCTCGAGCGGGGCCATCTGCCTTACAGTATCATCCCCCTCGTCATAAAGACACTTCCAAAGGACATGTGTCTTCCGCAGATATCTTGGGAATCCCAGGGTCGCGAAGCGGACCACGTCCGTTCGCTGGCTACTTGAGGGCAAGAGACAAAATGGATGCCGTATCTAAGATGGAACCCGTGGGTACAGATAGAGAAACCCACGTAACAGACGAACGGTTTAGGTTAGCACAGCGAAACTGCGTACACCCACTAAACTCGTCATTTGCGGTTCATAGATACCAGACTCGACCATATTTGTGCGAGTCGAAAACACCACTTACAATTGTCACGGAACCTCAGGCGCTCCTTTTGCCCTCATGTAGGCAAGCTCTAGTCGGAATCATACTCGATATTCATCAGACCATCTAGATGTTGCTGTAACATAGCTCTGTCCAATCGAGCTCCTTTGGTAACAGGCGGCTGTCTTATACACGTTGTAGCACAGAGGCCACATAAGGCAGGACCACACTGCACACAAAGGCAACACGTGAACAGGAACGCCTCAACAACTCCGATAATCATCAGAATCTTCCAACCCCAAGTCAACATCAGGCCCCAAAACCACCCAAGTAGCGTCCAATCCCCTACGTCCACGTGTATGGATTCAGAGATCTTATGCAACTTTGAGATGGCTTGATAGACGGTCGGAGCGTTATCTGGAATGAAAATACAGCAGCTCGAATGGATCACCTTACATACCCCACCTCGATCTGCTAAGATCACGTCTAAAACCATACGGTTTTGTAACGTCATAAGTCTATCCGCCTGAAGTTCTGTGGTGATATTACCAAGGGCACTGGCAGTAATATTAGCTGTCGATTCTACCACTCGAGTCAACTGTCTCAGGTTTCTACTATTAGCCATAGGCCCCCAAAACGGGAGGAAACCCTTGAAAAAGTCTCCTGCCTCTTGACCGGTAGTGTCCTCTTCGCTAATTACGCCTCTCACAACTCTAGTCTTGTGATAGTCTGCGTCTACAGTGAACGTCGGAGGCAACAGATTTGCGATAAAACATGAGCCCACAAAGTCGGAGGGCAACCATGCATACGCACGATCATGGCAGACAAAGTATGTACCCTTGGCAGCCAGAAACACAGGGGACGAGACCAACGGCAGAATGTAATTTTCAGTGCAAGCACTCTCTCCAAGTCGGGCTTTCGATCTTTGGCCACGACCCATTAAACAAAAATTACCAATGTGGGGTACGACCCATATCGGAGGCGAGCTTTTAAGCTGTTTGTCACTCGTGAGCGCACTATACTCGACCTTACTCAGGACCCTATAGGCTTGTACCTCTTCCTCTGGGATGAGCGACAGCTCATAGATATCTCTATCCAAGTCTTCTATCGCTATAGACAAAGGCTTGTGATACGAGCCAGGGCCAAAGTAGGGAGAACGTAGCTCTCGACTGGGGTAAGAATCTAGTGCGCTTCGAAACATTGTTTGGAATGCTCGAGCTGAACCCTGGGAACTATACGGTAAAACCAGATATGGAATTCCCTTATCCGTGGTATGTGGCATCAGCCCACACACCCAACAATTAGTAGTGTTAACCACTAACTGGTGCTGGTGAAGGAGCTGAATAAAGGAATTATTGCGGAATTCTGCACGTCTAGCCTGCTCGTGTTCGGGTAAGATATGGAAGGAATGAGGGGATGCAGTGGAAGTAAGTTTAGGGTCAGAAATAGGAGTAGGTATGGCAGAAGGTAAGAAGTACGACATCGTGTAATACACCCCACCCGCCAATAGTGCAGAAACAGTCAAAAGCAATACGAATATTTGAAACATAAAACATTTGGTACGACTAAGTTGTTGTAGCTTGAACCTTTGCGCCTGAGCTTCTTCCAAGTCCATCAGCGTTGAAAACGCCATCCCCTATGACCGTCCGCAACGTTTCCTGACGCACTTCATTCTGTGTAGCAGTAGTCAATCCCTAGGAGTTCCCAGGAACCGACGGTCTTTAACCTAACGTCAAGACCTACTAACCAGAAGGAAGTACACGCGCGGCCCTACGGCCTTTATTTACAATGTATATGCAAAATGTCTCTCTGCTGTGGAAGCAAAAATACATGTGGAACCAAACTCAATATATACAAAAATAATTACAATGATACAGGTGTTCAGACTGATCGCGGAAAACGGGATAATGCAATTGTCAAGGGACAGAACGAAATCTTTTTATTTGTCCTTAGTGCTGGATCGCAAAAAGTATCGAGTTTTCCCAGGACGTGTCTGTTCGTCAAACAAAGGATCCGTTGAGGGAACAGAGTTCTGTTGATCAGTCGAATGTTCTGGTCTTGAGTCTTTTGATGACAAATGTTCAACAGTGTCTTTCTGCTGCACTGAGGATTCTCCAACAGGTTGTGCGTCGCTAAAAGGTACAAACGCCGGCAATCCTTCGGATTCAGCTGAAGCAATGCCCCTCCTCACCCACGAGTCTGCCGGTAACGGTATAGGGACTTTCTTCGTATGGGTGGCATGCACCCAATTTTTCCGGCCCTCTAGACGAACGGCAGTTCTCGTGGCAAGGAGGACCTGGTAGGGTCCAGTGAAACGGGGCTCCAAATTCTTCTTACGAGCAAAGTTGCGCGTTACCACCCAGTCTCCGGGCTGGAGCTGGTGGCCTGGACCCTCCGTCTGCGTCGGCAATGCTTCGTAAACCTGTTGGTGAATTAACCTCAGTTTAGCAGTCAGATCATGAAGATAATCAATCAACATTGAGTACTCAAGATTACAGAACACACCCGGTCTAGGGACCCCCCAAACATTCGCAGGACGACCGAACACTATTTCATAGGGACTGAGCCCTACTCGGGAGTGTACGGTTGCCCTTGTTGACAGTAAAGCTAAGGGTAAAGCGTCAGGCCACGAAAGACCAGTCGTAGCCTGAATCTTCGCTAGCTTTAGTTTAAGGGTGCCGTTATACCCTTCAACCAAACCAGCTGACTGGGGATGATTGGCGCTATGGAATTTTTGATTAATTCCAAGGCCCTTACACACACTCTTCATCACACTCCCCACAAACTCACTTCCGTTATCAGACCATACAATCCGAGGCATTCCGTACCGAGGAAAGTATTCCTTCAGTAGGATTTTCGCAGTTGACAAAGCAGTGTTGTCTTTGAGAGGATAGGCTTCCATCCATCAGGAGAATGCGCAAACCACAACTAAAACGTATTTCAGGTTATTGCATCGCTCCATATGGATGAAGTCTAATTGAATCACCTCAAAAGGACATGAAGGGGGAGCAAAACTACCAGGAGGAGTTGGAGTTCCCTTACCAGGATTGTACAACATACATACCATACAATTCTTAACCAAGCGTTCAGCACATTTCGTGATACCATCATTCTTCCATACAGGGGACAGCAACTTACAAATACCTTTCACGCTAATATGTGCTAACCCATGTGCCATTGTCACAACAGCCAGCACATACGCATCCGGCAACATCCATCTCTTATGTTCCGACAAATCAACCCAACAACCATTCGCATCCAACTTTCCCGTACTTTCTTTCCACTTCGTCTTTTCAGTCTCGGTGGCCTCATTTTGGATTGCTTTCACACTCTCGATAGTATCTTCACACATACTAGTCTCTGCAGGCCACCTAACCGAACTCGTCACATACATTCGAGTGCTAAGGTTCCGGGCAGTCTCCTTAGCAGTCTCATCCGCAAACGCATTACCACGACCAACATCATCCGTCACCTTACGATACGCACTACATTTAACAATCGCTACCTGCTTAGGCAACGTAAGTGCATCCAAAAGATCATTCACAAGCTGACCATGCTGAATTTTCGTACCATGCGTTGTCATAAAACCTCTCTCTCTCCACAACCGTCCAAAGCTATGGGCGACGCCAAATGCATATTGGCTGTCGGTAAACACATTCACACGTTTCTCTTTCGCTAACACACACGCTCTAGTGAGAGCAATCAGTTCTGCAGCCTGGGCAGAATTCTGATTCAGTCTCGCAGCTTCAACAACAGTATTCAAAGTTACAACAGCATACGCAGTAGTCACATCACCATTCGGCAATTTGAAACATGAACCATCCACATACAACGTTCCATCTGGATCTTCCAAAGGAGTGTTTTTAAGGTCCACTCGACCTTTTGTTTCCTCTTCGGTCCTCAAATAACAGTCATGTTCTGCTATTTCATCTGACTCCGTGCTAATTGGTAACAAGGTTGCCGGGTTCAGAACATTGCAACGTTTTATCTGAATATGACTTGCCAACAGCGTCAACTCGTACCCAGACAACCTCGCACTCGTCAAGTGCTGAGTTTTCGTACGATTTAAAAGAGTGTCGACTGCATGCGGAACCATCACCGTAAGCATATTATCCATGACCAATCCTGCTGATTGTCGGATGGACACCGCAGCTGCCGCTGTTGCTCTCAAACAACTCGGCAATGCTCTAGCTACCGGGTCCAAGGTCGAGGAAAAATATGCACATGGACGTTGCTTACCACCAAAAGGTTGCGTTAAGACACTCAAAGCACAACCTTCCCTCTCGTGAACATATAATGTAAACGGCTTACTGTAGTCAGGGGTACCTAACACAGGAGCTGAACACAATGCGTCACGCAGTTCAGAAAAACTTTTCTGACATTCTTCCGTCCATGGTAAAGGAGTTGAAACATCCTTGCACGTAAGAGCCACCAATGGTTTCGCTAGCAATGAAAAGTTTGGAATCCATTGCCTGCAGTACGACGTAATACCTAGAAAGGCACGCACATCTCTTTGGGTTGTTGGCACAGTCATTCGCGCGATTGCTGCAATTCTCTCTGGGGTCAACCGCCTTCCCTCCTTTGACAATAAGTGACCTAGATAGGTTACTTCTTGACAACAATATTGGAGTTTAGAAGGTGACACCTTGTGATGTGAGTCACAGAGATGTTGCAGCAACGACACCGTAGCAATTTTGCAAATGTCCTGAGTATCTGCAGCTACCAATAAGTCATCGACATATTGGATTAGGGCCGCACCAGCCGGCAACGTAAACGCATCCAGTTGACCCTTCAAGGCTTGACTGTAAATCGATGGACTCTCACAGTAGCCCTGAGGAGCACGTTTAAACCGGAAGCTGCGACCACCAAGAGAGAAACCGAAAAGGTCTCTGCTCTCTTCTGCAATCGGAATGCTGAAGAACGCATTCTTCAAATCGATCACCGAAAACCAAGATGCAGAAGCTGGAATCAGAGTCAGTAGCGCCGTGATGTCAGGCACAACAGGGAACTGAGGAATCACAATTTTATTTACCTCCCGTAAATCGATAACAAAACGATAAACAGGTGGTTTCGAAGGATCAGTACGTTTTAGAATGGGCAGTACAGGGCTGTTGCACACGTTTCCCAGTGTTTCTTCAATAACATCTTTCTCGATCAGATCATAGATGATCGCTAACAGTGCTCGTTCACCATCAAGAGAGATTCGATACTGGGGAATACGTGGCATTCGCACATTAGATTTCAGCTGAACAATGTAAGGGGAGATGTCAAGCAGGCCCACATCATTGGGACCTGTTGCCCACAAAGATGCAGGAAGAGAACTCAATTCCGGTGGAAGCTTATCGAGAGACAAGTACATAGGAGAGACAACCCTCTCACCTAACGTAAGCTTTACACCCGCAGGAGAACAATACAAAGTTGCATACAAACGTTTTAGCAAATCCAGGCCCAAAAGATTTTCACCACAACCAGTAGTCAAAATCAATGGAGCTTGAAGCTCACGAGGCCCAATTGTAAGGGGCAAAGGGCGCGAAACTGGATTGCTAACGGGGGCGCCAGAGAATCCAACGGAAACATTTGTTAAGCCAGACAAAGGTGCGCCAGGGAGTTTCGAATGCATTATGGAACTTTTCGCTGCACCAGTGTCCAACAGAAAAGGCTCAACGACGCCTGATGTAGCAACTGCGACGTAAGGCCCTCTCTAATCAACCGGAACCGATACCACTCCCTCTCCTTGTCCATGGCTGTCCTAGTATTTACTGTCGTCAGTACCCTGATCAACGTAATAATCGTCTACATTGTACTGCGCAGATCGTCCTTGTGATGATCCACGTTGATCAAAACAATTATTGGAGTTTGATGAGTTATCTGAACGGTCATTTTGAACACCACGACCCCTACCGCGTGATGTCTGCTGAGAACCACCACAACCTCCTCTAGATGAGTTACCACTATTACGATCGTTTAGAACAGGACAATTGAATTTTAAATGACCCTACTGTCTACAATAGGCACACTGATTGTACCCTAACGAAGATCTTTGGGAAGAGGAGTCATTTCGAGATTGTGATCGATTAGATTGCGACTGCGATCTATTTTGCTGCGAAGCATTCTGATTCGAACGCGGAGGATACGCTTGCTGTAACAACACTTTAGTCTTAAGTTCTTTCGTCTTTTTATCAGCGCGGTCGTTCTCCTCTTTTTCTCTGTTCTCATAATACTGTGCTGTAGCCAATATTTGAGCCGAGGTAGAAACGGCCCACGCACTTTCAGAG
This sequence comes from Lissotriton vulgaris, assembly GCF_964263255.1. Lineage (NCBI taxonomy): Eukaryota > Metazoa > Chordata > Amphibia > Caudata > Salamandridae > Lissotriton > Lissotriton vulgaris. Next base: position 213,828,831 of record NC_141686.1, read on the forward strand.
TTTTTTAATTTATTGCTCAAGTCGGGCAATAAGTTAGAGGCAAATTTGTCCACGAACAACCGTTGACCACCCTCAGTGCCCATATCCTGCCCACTATGATCGATGAATGCCTCCTCAAATCTCGTAAAGAAATCAGAGACACTCTCGTCCGTCTTCTGTCTACAAGCTGACAATTTGTCCCAGTTCACCCTCATAGCTGGCATAAGAGTTTTCATTAGCGTAATTATCCTCTGAGGGAGAGCAGCAATCAACTGTTTGGGTTTAGCACCACCAGTTTGCAACCCATCCGCCGCTACAATGGCAGCCCAATCACCACCTAATTCGTTTGCATGATTTTCCTGATGAATCTTAGCCCATACCGGTTGCGGTACGACATTGCCAAACAACATATCAATGTCGGCAAGATTCATTATCGTAGCGTCTACAAGCTGCGACAATTCTTTATAGTACCCTGCAGGATTTTTGCGAGGGTCAGGCAAAGATTGCTTCACCTGCAACACTTCTGATCGTTTCCACGGGAGATGTATCCATACTCTCTGGAAATGTGCCAATACCGGAGGTTGAGCCTGAGGATTAGCTGGCATCCATACTGGCGGAACCTCGCGCATGGGAAACTGACCAGACGCATCTAGCTGGCCCTCAACATCTTCGACAAACAAGGCTTGAGGTATAGGAGTGGGACGGAAAGATAACAACCGCTCAACAGCACGTCGAACGTTGGTATCCACTATCAGTCCGTTCGAGAACTGAAGCTGTAGATCAGACAAAGCGGTCAACACATCATCCGGTGCATCGGCCGATATCTGATCGCGCAGAACCTTGCACATTTCTTCGAACACGTATCTTTGTGTCGGTACGTTGAATTGACAAAATGTATTAAGTACAGCACGTGGAGGATTTCTAAGAGGGTGTGTCATCCAACCCATCGCCATGTTATACAGCGCAGCACGTTCCCTGTTACCGGGAAGCTGACTACGTCTCTGCGGGCCGTCTGAACCAGCGGACCCAAGAATAGGTCCGAGAGAATGAAAGAAGCTAGCCGCAACAGGAGGAGTACGACTTCGAGTAGATGGAGAAGTATAGCACAAGGGACTAACAAGAGAAGGGGTAGAAACAGAAGAAACAACAGGAGTAAGTAGAGCAGGAGCAGTAGCGGGAGCAGGAGTATGTGGAAGCGGAGGAGCAGTAGGAATAGCAATAGGCAAAGGAGCAGGAACAGTCGGAAGAACGGGTGCAGGTTGAGGAACAGGCTGAGGAATAGGTACAGGAGCAGGTACAGGGGGAACCACAGGAACTGCGGTACCCTGTACATACGGAGGTGGCGACTTCATAAGATAAGACATTAAAGGATCCTCAACTGATTCTTCCTTCTTATCCGACTCCGTAGGCAAAGCAGGATAGCATTTATCTATGGACATACGCTGTAGCCTATCAAACACTTCCTTTTCCTTATCCTCCTTATCACGCTGAAACTGCTCTGCTTTCTTTACAATGGCAGCAACACCATCTCTCTGATTACGTTTAGTCTGTCTGATCTCTTTCTGTCGGGCTTCTTTACGCCAGAACCGAAAGGCATCAAACATGGCCGGCCTTGACTTTTTCTCAAACAATTTAGCCTCTAGATTATCTAAGATCGGGGTCTCGAAGCTACCATGAGGTGGCCAACTAAGGACACCGTCTTTTTTAGTGTAACAAATCCAATATTCATTAAAAGTAATCGGGCCTAGCCTGTGTTTACTGTAGAGCTCATAAGTGGGAGTTCCAACCGGAGGTATCGGACACGAGTCCTCCAGTCGGGAATCCGTACCACAACGTCTGAAACAACTAAACAAAGTACTACGACCAGGCATCTTGCACACTAGCCGAGTTTCACAAACGTCAAGGGTTACGGGATTTACCAAGTCCCTGCAAAGAGCAAAAACCCTCGGTTTTTGGCGGCTGCAGTCGTCAAATATCACAACAAAGTACCAAGAACCACAAATGCAATGGAACCATGCAACAACTAAGCAACCACAACCAAGAACTCTGGGAGCAACCCACAAATACTTAACTCAAAGATCAATGGCGTCGCCAGGAAGGCCCGTCAATCGTCTCGCTATACCAAGGTCTACGCCAGGCGCCAAAACAGGTCTACAGTCAGGGCAGCAGTCCGTCGCAGCCGTCAGGAGGCGGGAATCTTCGCGGGAAAAGTCTTCGGGCCACTTGTTTCGACAACAGGATCGATGAAGCGGAGTGCACCTTCCCTCGGAGATTTCACACGAAGTTCCTCACGATCGTCGGGCTTGGACCGGTACCACTGATGCAGCCCTACGTTGGGCGCCAACTGAAGGACTGGGTTATTTAAGACCCAGCGGTGCCAGGGGACAACACCTGAAACCTTCGTGGGTAACCTGCTCCGGCGTACGAATGACAGAGACACGGGACACTTCCTTCGGCGTCAAAGATTCGAGGTTTATTTACTGCAGGGAAACACAGAAGTCACAGGAAGTACAACGAGTGTAGGTTCGAGGAGACTGCTTCAAATTGCTATTGCGGATCGCTCCTTTTATACATAATTCTCCCATAGGTTTACATGGTACACAAAGGTTTACGACTCAGTTCCCATAATTATCCCCGAGAGGGGTCGCTTTGGTCACTTTGATACATTCAAGGTCCGGAACATAAGTGCGGAAACATTTGGCGGTTCCCAACTGTAAAAACCCATCTTCCCACCATTAGTACATTCCAATCAGCAGTAAAACAGATCGAAGAAGGAACAAGAACAGGTGCAGAGGAAGATGGAAACAGTGGGGAGATTGGAAAGGGTGTAAAAGGGGAGGTATCGGGAAACACGAGCTACAGGCATCAAAGGGACGTGCCTAATGAGATGCACGGCTGAGACAATAACCCGGCACGGCGAGATGAGCCTCGAGCGGGGCCATCTGCCTTACAGTATCATCCCCCTCGTCATAAAGACACTTCCAAAGGACATGTGTCTTCCGCAGATATCTTGGGAATCCCAGGGTCGCGAAGCGGACAACGTCCGTTCGCTGGCTACTTGAGGGCAAGAGACAAAATGGATGCCGTATCTAAGATGGAACCCGTGGGTACAGATAGAGAAACCCACGTAACAGACGAACGGTTTAGGTTAGCACAGCGAAACTGCGTACACCCACTAAACTCGTCATTTGCGGTTCATAGATACCAGACTCAACCATATTCGTGCGAGTCGAAAACACCACTTACAATTGTCACGGAACCTCAGCATGGCATTTTCTTTGTGACTTCTTTTACACCTTCACCAGCAAGATTCTTGAGATACTTGTTAATCTTTTTATTAGTTTCTTCTATTCCATCAATGAAATCTTCAAATGTCTCTATCCAAGCAGTTCAGCTGTCACCAATATTTTGCTTTTTGGCAGTATCGAATGATTTTTATTGATTTATTTTGGATATGTAATGAGCATGGCTGCCTCAGCAACGAGGCATCCCAGCGCAACCAGAAACCAAGAGACATGAGACCATGGAAAGCGTGGCAAAGAATTAGACGACCAATATAGGGAAAAGCCAGGGGCCTCATTTATGAAAAGTGACGCATCGTTGCGTGAAAACAGCGATGCGTCACTTTTCACTGCGAACTCCTTGCGACATTCCTGATGCGTCATATTTAATGTATGACGCATCATGTCGCAAGGAGTTACAGATACGTCAGTATTTCTGACGTATCTGTAAGCGCAAAAGTGACGCATTGCTGGAGTGTGTCACAAAAGTGACGCAACTCCAGCAATGCGTCCTTTCACATGGGGAAAGCTCCATGTGAAAGGGCTTGCGTCAGTCTTACGTCTGCTGTGAGGCAGGCGCAAGATTTTTACGCAACAGCGTCCTAAAAGTGACGCAGTGAAATCTCATAGATTTCACTGCATCACTATTACGAGGCTTTTTGCGGGGGAACGCCCCCTCTGCATACATTATACCTGACGCAGGTATAATGTGGTGCAGGGGTTTAAAAAGTGACGCATCTACCTAGATGCGTCACTTTTTTAAATATGGCGCAACAGGGCGCATTTTTTACACCGCTGGTGCGTCACAAAAAGTGACGCACCAGCGGCGCAAAACTGACGCAAGACCTTCATAAATAAGGCCCTAGGTCTTTAAGGCTTTGCGAAAGCCAGATGATTCGTAGTGCTTCTCATAGAGCCAGGAAGCGAGTTCCAAAGCTTCGCCGACAGGTAGCAGAAGGAGCGACCTCCGGCCCTCGCTTTCCAGACTCGCGGAATGCGGGCCAGCGCGAGCTCTGAAAACTCGGCTGTTTACACCCGAGCAGACTTAGCGTAGTCTCAGCTCTTCTCATACACACACCAGCGCCAAGACGCCTGAGCATTTGAGTGCTTAATAAGCTCTATATCATCCTCATCATTCATGTCCCATGTGGAGAGGTGAGGGATGGGGTGACGGGGAAGGCGGGGGCATAGGACAGTGGGCTAGGAGGTGGGGTAGGTACTGCCAGGCCTGTCATGGGTGCAGGCCAAATTCCTCCCTTAGACGGTCGAAGGGTTTCATGTAACCGTCCATATATACCTGTTCCAGAGTTTGTATGCCCCTTCCATTCACTTTAGCCATCGGAGGGTCTGGCTGTCGATGTGGATGCTATCATTGCCCCACAGAGGTAGCTTGGTATGTAATCGGTGGTCCACACCACGCAGGCAGTCGGCACGAAGGCAAGCTTTAAGAATTGCCTGCAGTCCAGGGTGTGGGAGAAGAAATTAAGGGGGTGTGTCCTCTAAAGAGAGGCTGCCGCATGAAAGGAGCAGACGTTCCATGATGACCCACTGTGGGAGTTTGGGGTGCCCAGGAGCAAATAGGCAAGCTGGAAGAGATGGAGGGCCATAGCGAAATGCTCCACAGATGGGAGACCCAGGCCAGTGTAGGAGAGGTGTGCCATAGGTTTTGATACAGACAAGCGGGGTCGAGTGGAACCCCACACAAAGGCCCGAATCTGGGAATCGATGAAGCGTAAGTTGGCTGGGGGCACCACAAAAGGTAGCATTCCTAATGTGTAGTTAAAGCGAGGCAGTGTCACCATCCTTACCGCCTATACCCTGCCCCACATGGAAAATCCCTCTAGGGACCATTTGGCAAAGTCTGTCATCATCTGCGCGATCAGCGGTGTCAGGTTGTACATGACCATCCTGGCTAGACCTCTTTTGACCAAGATCCCCAGGAAATTTGAGCTGTGAGGGTTTCCAGCAGATGGGATAATCAAGAATTGGCCCCCCTGTGGTGCCTCACTATTGTCACAGTTCACTTTATATCCTGACAGGTAGGCAAAGTCATTAATGACTTCCAGTAATGCTGGTAGGGAGAGGTGGAAATAAATAAGTGTGAGCAGGATGTCATCGGCATTTAGGTATACTTTTGACAGTGGACAGTGGTTCCATGGCCTGAAGGGTGCCCCTCTGAATCTGAAAGGTATCCAAGAGGAAAATTCCACAGTTGACATGGGACAGTCGTAAAGTAGACGCACCATGGAGATGAATTGATCTCCTACGTCAAACAGTTTCATAGTGGTGAAGAGGTACCCGCACTCAATGTGGTTGAATGCCTTTGGGCATCTAGGGAAAGGGCCACCGCATCCTCTGGTAGGTCCTCAGCATTCCAGAGGGTGTGAGCCAGAGTGCGTAGATGATTCCCTGAGGAGCGGTCGGGCACAAAGCCAACCTGTGTCTGATGGATGAGGGAGGGAATGACCTTGCTTAGGTGTGCTGCCAATATGCTGGCAAGGATTTAATATCACCATTATAAAGGGATGTAGGGTGGTAACTGCCGCACAGCAACGGATCCCTCCCTGGTTTGGGTAGGATCATGATAACTACCCTGTTTGAAAATGGTCCCAGAGAAGCTATCCACTCTGCCTCCTGGAAAGCTGAAAGTAGGTTATCGACTACTGTCTCCAGAGGCCACTTGTAGAATTTCACGGGGAAGCCATCCTCCCCTGGGGCCTTGTGTTAGGGTAGCTTGGAGATGGCTGCTGCTTTTGCCTCCCTGCTGATAACCCCGCTAAAAGCTCCCTGCCCTTGCCCGTCAGGTGTAGGAAGTCGACTCCCTCAAGAAACGCTGTCACCCATTCCATGCTGGCCGGCGTTTCCAGGCGAACAGCATTTTGTAGAATGATGCAAACTCATTAACAATGGCCTGACGGCGAGTGAGGATCTCCCCGCCCGCTGACTGAATACCAGGAATGGCCATTGCAGCCACCGGTTGTCGCAGCTGGGCCACAAGCTCAACATTCTTAACCTGCATTTACTTCACTATGTGCTAACACTTATGTCACAGGTCTACGGATTCCATCAGGAGCCAAAAGTGTTCCGTAATTTTTAAGTCACACAACACTACACTTTGGTTTTAGAGTCAATGTCAATGTCAAATGCTTTTATATAGCGCACCTATCACCAAAAGAGGTCTCAAGGCGAATTGCAAGAGAAAGGCATCAACCTACCATAGCAGAGGCACGTACACAATCGACCGACATCCATTCCTGGACGTCCGGACTCTAGGCTGGGACAGCAAGAACTTTCAACTAAAGCGGAGGGCTCTGGACGGAGTACACCAAATTAGTTTTTTTGCTAAATAAGAGGGGCCGACGCCATGAAGGAGTTTATGGGTTAAACTCAAGATTTTAAAATGGCATCTTTGGCGCACAGGTAGCCAATACAGCTTTTAAAGGATGGGTTTGGAAGCAGACCTAGGAGGCAAACCCAGCACTAATCTCGCAGCCGTATTCTGGAAGGTTTGTAACTTGGTCATCAGTCTCTCATTTATGGAAGCAAACATCGCATTTCCATAATCAAGCCTGCTGATTATCAATCCCTGGACCAGAGGCTTTCTAGTTTTGGGTGGAAGCCATTTAAAGATTTTTCGCAATTGCCGAAGTATTCCGAAACACGTTCCGGCTACTTGATTGACGTGAGCTTTCATAGAGAGAGCACCGTCGAGCATGATGCCTAAATATCGAACGGCTTCTTTAAGTTCTGGGCAAGGCCCTAGATCATGAGGCCACTAATCCCGAGACCAGATAGTCTTAGCCTTGCCGAATAGCAACATTTCGGTCTGACTGCAGTTGAGTTGAAGTCTGTTTTCACTCATCCAATTATTGATGTGAACCATGCATTGTTTAAACCTGGTGCAGGTTTCCAGGAGATTGGATCTGCAGGTGATAAGCACCTGCGTATCGTCTACGTAAGACACCGTGGTGAAGCCGTAGGAGTTTATGATCTGGGCCAAAGGGGAAAGATAAAGATTAAATAATAAGGGACTGAGGATCGATCCCAGTGGAACCCCGACAGAAAGAGGGGTGTTAACAGATGCATGGGAATTCATCTTGACGTAGGAATGACAGTCCTTGAGATAATCCACAAACGAGGCTAGGGCATTGCCTCTGACACCAATATCCCACAGCCGATGTTTCAAAATGCTGTGGGAGATGGTATCAAAGGCAGCGGAAAGATCCAGTAGGACCAAAATAGCTGATTCACCTCTGTCCAAGGAGAGTCGGATGTTATCCACTGTGAATGATGCATCTCAACATTAAAGATTTAACAACTGATTTCTTCATGCTGACCATTTGTATGAGTTTGTATCCTCCTTTGTTATAGTTATCATAATCTGTATTGACTGTATTCTGTCTTAATCACTGATTTCTTTTTTCTTTTTCATATGTAAATTTGTGTTTTTTAATTTTTACTTTGCATTCCCTGCTTTTATTCTGAATGTTTCTGCCTTTTAGGTTCTGGGAACTGGTAGTGCTTTCTAAAGTATAAAATCTACAAATATATACAAATTGGCTAAATATTTATTGTTTGGCAGTATCGGTCAATAAAAAAAAAACTTTCATTGAATAGCCAGAACAAACAGGGAAGTACCTCTCAGGAGGAAAGGTAAAATAAAATTAGAAGACAATGTTTATCCTAGTCTGAAGACAGAGTTAAAATGCAAATTAATAAAGGGGATGGGTGGTGTAGCATCTAAGCTACTAGCTTTGGAAATGAAGACATGGGGAGATATTTATGAGCCTCTTGCACCACTGTTGGGTCACTCTGTGTGACGTACCGGCGTGGCAAACCACCAAATCCTATTTATGAGGCTACAAAAAGCCACTTTATGTGGCTTTGAATGGCCTCATAGATATGGAGTATGGCAAGGCAGTGCAAAACGCTAAGTTGACTTACTCTGCGCTATGGAGGCATTCCATGGACATTGCTGTGGGTGTTCCCATTCAACAACTATGGATTTTGACGCTTCCCTGGGGATGCACCAAAACCTTACGCCTCCAAAGGTGAGGCGTAACAAGGATAAATAACATTTATTTCTCCTTGTTTTTCCTCTTTCTATGTGTGCTGCTGGCTACAGCACACATAGAGAAAGTACATCATGTCTATGGATTGTTTCTGTGCAGGAAGGTATCCCTTCATTCACTTAAACAATACTGCAGACAACACAGGCAACCTTGCACCATAGTGTAAGGGTGCCTATGTTCGCACTAGATTGCCGAAACAGCACCAGCGCAAGGTGGAAAGACAGGAATGCACCATATTGGATAAACACAGTGCATTCCTGCCCTTTCACTTTGATGTAGGGCAGTGCGGTAAGGTGACTTACCGCCTAAAGGTCATGAATGTTCAAACCTCTCGGGCCCCATTATGACTCCATGGTCAGGCATCCTTCTCGGCCAGGCTGCCGAGTATAAATCCACACAAAGTTTGCCCTGAAGCAAGGATGCAACTTCCCAGCTGGTTGCTTTTCAAAAGCCTTTATTTTCGAAATCCGGCATTTTCAGCTCCAAACATTTACAAATCCTGACGCGTTTCAGAGCCCCCAGGCTCTTTCATCAGAGGATGACACTGCCAAACTGAAATGCAAGGTAGGCGCCATTAACTGCATGCATTATATATACAGCCCACGTGGGCTTCTCATGTGAGTCACAATTGCAGCATGCTGTTACCTGTAGTTTTCACTCCAAGCAACATTTTCCCCATGTGGGTTCAGTTAAGTAGCAAAGTCCTTTCTTTTAAACGAATAAAATGTCACAGTGGGTTTCGGAATGAAATCCCCAGTTTTCTTTTTCCATAACACAGCTGCGCCTAAAGGTCATGAATGTTCAAACCTCTCGGGCCCCTTATGACTCCATGGTGAGGCATCCTTCTCGGCCAGGCTGCCGAGTATAAATCCACACAAAGTTTGCCCTGAAGCAAGGATGCAACTTCCAAGTGACTCACATGAGAAGCCCACGTGGGCTGTATATATAATGCATGCAGTTAATGGCGCCTACCTTGCATTTCAGTTTGGCAGTGTCATCCTCTGATGAAAGAGCCTGGGGGCTCTGAAACGCGTCAGGATTTGTAAATGTTTGGAGCTGAAAATGCCGGTTTTCGAAAATAAAGGCTTTTGAAAAGCAACCAGCTGGGAAGTTGCATCCTTGCTTCAGGGCAAACTTTGTGTGGATATATACATATATATATATATATATATATAACCTGTAGGTAGTTATAGTTAGGACCTAGTTTCCATAGGAAATCCGCAACATTCTATTGGGAATAACTTTGGCGCCCGTTGATGAATCTTAGTGAAATTTTCCAAGAAATTGGCCTGCTCCGCTCCGCTCCTTCCCTGAAAGTTTGGGGGTGATTCGTGAAGCGGGGCTGAGAAAAAAGGGGGGTTCCAAAACATGTTTTCCCCATGCAATTTTTCATAGGACCTTTAGCCAGGGCTAAAGCTCGAACGGCTGAACGGAATTACACCAAAATTGGCATAAAAAGTAGAGTTTGGTTCGCAGTTTACGCTTTTTATTAAATGGTGTAAATCCGTTCAGTATTTCCTGAGAAAATCATAAGTAAAATCATAGATATATCTATAGACGACATACCGTACGCGTACGGTAATAGTACGGTCAAGCGTACCATTACGAGCACGAGCTGCATGCTCTTTGGCTGTCAACTGTCTGTCGACACTCCAAAGCAGGAAGTATTTCCAGCCATCTTGTCCCTCGGTAGAACCGAGGCACAAGAAATCAGTAAAAGAAACGTGAAAAACACTCAAAGGGGGCAGGGTAGAAACACCCTGACTCCCTAGGCCTGCTCAGAGGGTCGCACAAAGACCCCCAAGGTCCCCCAATTATTATTATTTTTTTTAAATTGCAGGGTACGCGTACACGGTGAAAAAGAAAAAAAAAGCCGAAGTCCGCTTTATTCTTGATTAGCCCCCGGGGGCAATATTTTTTTACATAATGGAGGGCCCAGAGCCCTGGGGACTGCCACCCCCGGGGTTTTTTTTTAAAAGTATGCGGGAAGCTCATGGCCCCCCCGCTGCCCCAGGGACCGCCAAACCTCGTATCTGGGGCTCAAGCCCCCCAATTCGCTTCGGCGACCACCACCTCCCCGGGGCTCTAATATTGAACATAAGGGGGTCCATGACGGACCTGCCAGCCCCGGACACCACCACCCCCGGGGCATTTCAATGTTGGGAGGGGGCCACGTGGCCCCCCTCCTGGAGCCCTTGATGGCCCTGGGTAGCGCCACCTCCCAGGGCTGGCTCCTGCAGTGTCCCGGGGTGCCCACTCCTGGGACACTGCTGTCTGCTATGGTAGGGCGGGAGACTCGTGGCTCCCGCCCTACCATAGCAAACTGCTTTCGTATTTGAAACCTACTCTCTCTTTCAAGTAGGAAAGCAGATTGCTTTTCGTCAGAGAGAGCAGCATGTAAGCTGCTCTCTCTGACGAAAAGCAATGCCAGCTCCCGAAGGACGCGGGGAGTCGGCTGTGACCGTGGGGGCTTTGGGGCTCCCCCTACGGTCCCCAATGTTATATTTCAGCCCCGGGGGATGGGGTCCCCGGAGATTTAAAAAAATTAGTTGTAGAGGCTTTTTTTTTTTTTACTGTAGATTTACCGTACGCGTACCATGCACGTACGGACGACGTACGGTGCAAAGTCTGTAATTCGTCCCGTAAGTGTACCTTAGCAAGAAAAATAAAGATCTTTTTAGATATTTATGAAGTGTATCTGTTTACATGTTGGGTGGCTCTAAAAAGAGCCGTTGTGTTTATTGGGAGATTTTAGTACCTACAAGTAAGTACCGATGCAGAGTCTAAATTTCAAGAGGAAGACTGTGTTCCCCTCATCTGTAAAATGTACACCATCTCTCCTATAGATGCCATGCATATTGAAGCGCAGATTGTTTTGGTAAATGGACCCCATTCTATAGTCTCGGAGAAACGCAGAAACAGATTTATTCAAATGTTTCCTAGCTTTCTCAATCTGTGGACAAAATTGATTGGACCAGTTCCATTTTTGCCTGTGACATATATTAGAATAAACAAAAGTAGTTTGGTGGAAAAGTGACATCAGTTCTGTAAAGGTGTCCTTCATAAACATTTCCAGACCTACCCCAGTCAAAGTGCCTAGGTCATTACCACCACAGTGCACAATTATGAGGTCAGGGTGTTGGAGATGCATAAAGGATTTCACCAATGGCATCGATTGGTGCCACTTTAACCCTCTCTGTCCAATCCATTTAATGTCTACGGGTCCGATTCACAGAATGAACTTAAGACTCAATCCTAAACTTACTAATATTTTGGTATTCACAGAATGCACTTACTACTTTTGGCATTCACAGAATGCACTTACTACTTTTGGTATTCACAGAATGAACTTAATACTTTTGGTATTCACAGAAGTTAGGATTTTGTCTTAAAACAAATTTAAGACAGACTTAAGTTAGGATTTTGTCTTAAGTCTGTCTTAAGTCTGGCTTAAGTCTGTCTTAAGTCTGTCTTAAGTTTGCCTTAAGTCTGTCTTAAGTCTGTATTAAGTTTGTCATAAGACAAACTTAAGACAAAATCCTAACTTCTGTGAATACCAAAAGTAGTAAGTTCATTCTGTGAATGCCAAAATAGTAGTAAGTTTAGGATTGAGTCTGAAGTTCATTCTGTGAATCGGGCCCTATATTTGGTAAACCTAGGTCTTTGTGAATTCCTTTCTGTTTTGCGTACCTTTCACTCCAGAAAATATAGCTGTGTTCCACAATCCACACCCTTAGCATCTTGAAGAGAGGTCTGGATGCACTCAGATGGTTTCTGTAAATGAAAGGGCAGTTTGAAGATTTTTTTTTTCTAAAATGGTGGATAAGTGGACTTTTGAAAAAAGCAAAGAAGTGATTGGTTGTTTGAAACATTATTAGCTACAAAACTAGGGTGCAATTTTCTGTTTTTTAAAAGCCTGTTATTTATTGGTTAGGAAAAAGTGATAGAAAAAAACATTACTTAAGATAAGCTGGTATATTGACAAGTCAAGCACACTTGCTGTTTTGATTTGCAACAATGTATGATGAACTTTTCACAAGTGTTGTCAGTTAGGTGTTCCCTGAAGTGTTTCTATGGTAACTGGCAGAATGTGGAATTGGGGAAGAGTTGAAAGTTTTGTCAGTTGGAAAGGGTTCAAACGTTCAAGCAATAGAAGAGTATGTTTCATTTTGATTTAATGTGGGAATAAATGTGATTTGTTATTTATTTGTATATTTGTGTAGATTGAGTGTGTAGATTGACAGGAAACATTTGCTATTTGCTATAGGACTTCCTGACCCCCTAGGGTTGGTTAGGGGGTTTCACAATGATCCCCAATGTCATTTTTTTCTTAGTTAGGTACGCTCACGGAACAACTTACAGACTTTGCACCGTACGTCGTACGTTCGAGCATAGTACGCGCACGGTAAATCTATTGTAAAAAAAACAAATAGCCTCTATTACTAATTTTTATAATCCCCGGGGCTTTAACCATATGTTTGTGGGGGGCTCATGGCCCCCCCCCCCGCAGCCCCGGGGACAGCCACCCCCGGGGCTTTGATATTAATTTTTTTTTTAAACCTAATTGGGGGGCTCAAGCCCCCCCACTCACCCCAGGGACCGCCACCTCCCCGGGGCTCTAATATTGAACATAGGGGGGGTCCGTGACGGACCCTCGAGCCCCGGGGACCACCACCCCCGGGGCTTTTCAATGTTGGGAGGGGGGCTGCCCGGCCCCCCTCCTGGAGCCTTTGATGGCCCTGGGGACCGCCACATCCCGGGGCCGGCTCCTGCAGTGTCCCGGGGTGCCCACCCCCGGGACACTGCTGTTTGCTAGCAAACTGCTTTCCTATTTGAAATAGAGATAGATTTACCGTGTGCGTACCATGCTCGAACGTATGACGTACGGTGCAAAGTCTGTAAGTCGTCTCGTAAGCGTACCTAAGCAAGAAAAAAATCTATTAAAACAATATATTTTACAGATATCTATCAGGTTTATGTGTTTATGCGTTGGTTGGTTCTAATGAGACCATTTTATCTTTATTGGTACTTATAAATAAGTACTTATAGATACTTTAAACTTGTTGAGGAGCAGTGTTTTATAGAGTGCTGAACTTTTGACCTCTGTTGACAGTTCACTTTTGCATGATCTGTTGGGGGTAGGGTGGAAAGTTATGTCAGTTGGAAAGGTTGAACCAATAGAAATGTGTGTTTGGTTTTGAAATATTGTGTGTTAGTGAATTTGATTTGTTATTAACATGTATATATGTGTAAATTGAGAGGGAAAATGTGCCATTTCTTGGTTCTGTTGCAAGCACTGAAGCAGAGAGATTCTGTAAAAGACTATCTGCTGTGTGAGTGGCTTTCTACTCAATCTACCAATCAGTTTGAGAGGTGAGTTGATAATTTGTAAGTGCATGTATGTGGTGCATTTTATTTTTAGTAAGAGTAATGTGTTTATCCTTGTAAACCTTATAGAACCATATTCTGAGTTTGGATAACTATTGTGATAAAATCATTTGGTAAGTTTATGTGTTTAGTGAGTCACCTTTGTGCAATAAAGTGCAGTACTAAAAAATGTAGAATGTGTGCAGTCACTTTTTTAGTTGTAGAGTAGTTAATCGTGTTGTTTGTTTAGAATTAGGCTTGTGTTCTAAATCTACATTTTTGTAGTCAGTATGCATAGACTGCTGCATACACTCTTGGGCAGATTTGCAAGACTCTTGGGCCTCTTGTTCTATTGTGTCACATTTTCTGATGTAATGTTGGCAAAAAATTAATGCAGCAAATTGGAAATGTATTTGCAAAATGAGTCAGGGCTGTCCACTGAAATGTAGTAGTTATATACGTGGAATGTGTTCAGTCGCTTAAACGTTTGTCAAGAACCCTTCAGTCTTTGCAGAAGCAGAACAGCCACTAGCTCCCAATGCCCACCCAACCAGTACCGCCGCTATTTTAAGCAACGTCACCAGTAGGGGGGAAAGGGGAATTGGATTTAAGAAGAGACACTCCGTCAACAGCTGCTACCCTCGTGGTATGTAGGATTCTTCTATTTCAGCTCCTCACTTTACCATGGATATCTAATGCACAGAGGGAGAAATCATGTACATACGACCATCACAAGATGTCTTACTCAAATGCTTAAATGATAAAGTCTTCCTACCAGCTGTCTACAGAGTATATGCCTCTCTTCGATATTTTGGTGTTGTAGGTGAAGTGTTGAGAAGTTGTGATATCTGTGAAAATAATAACAAGGTTAACAAGAGACTCTAACTGTCTTTTCTTATAAAAGTGGTGTAAGGCTAATTTAATACCTGCACTCTTCTCAAACACTGTTGAATTTACTTCCTTGAGAACTGTAATCCTTGCGAATAAGCTGACTGTGGTTCTTTCCTTGTTCAGGATATTTCTGTCTGGTACTGCAGTCTTTGCCAGTTATTACATCATATATACATGCGCTCGAGAAGCACGCAAAAAGGTACAGGGGAAGGAAAGTAAAGGAAGGGAAGGAAAGGGATAAGTGCAAGAGGGAGCGAAGACAGTTCTGCGTTAGGGAAGGCTTTGAAAACAGTTCTGAAAAAACTTACAGTCGGACGTCCAACGTTGCTCGCTTTCGTCTTGTATCTTGGGAAAGTTCTCGATGGTAACTCCAGCAGCACTCTTGGACACCTGCTTCAGAATTCCTCTTGTCAGCGCTGCAATGCTCTGTACTCGAATGGCTGACGTGAATTATAACTAAAGAATATACTTGACTCCTTCTAGATAATGACTCTAAAAAGGAGGAAGCAAACTAAAGAAGTAGCGGAAGGAAATTCCACAACTACTCTGAAACTGTGAACTATCTCGGAGTACAATTATTCAGAGATACGGGGAAACAATCCTCTCTGACGAAAAACTCAGTTGAAGTGCGCAGTTTAGAACGTGCGCGTTCTGTACAATACTAGACCGTGCTTATACAGTAATAAATAAACGACGGCCACAGCGGCGGCCATCTTAAGGTGTGAACCAACTATCTTACAGTATACCAATGATTGACTAATCTTGGTTTGACGATCATTCGTCTTTTTCTTCTTAACGGAAGTGTACTAATGTGTTCAATGGATGTGATGGTGTGCTTCCTGACAGTACCCCTTCTCAATGACCGATTCATCGGTCTAGGTTTAGTCGGATGTTGCAAGTGGAATGTCTTGAGTAATTGTGGAGCATGAATGTTCTCTATGGGTTCCCATGACCTTTCTTCCAATCAATCAAATAATGAAGCCTTCCTTTACGGAATTTGGTATCTAAAATTTCCATGACTTCAAATTCAGGATGTCCTTGAATTTCTAGAGATTCTGGGGGTCTCTTCAACCGAAGGTGTGGTGCTATCTTTTTCAGTAGTGAGACGTGAAAAACAGGGTGAACACCTAACTTAGCAGGTAGTTTCAGTTTTACAGTGACTGGTCCCATAATTTTTTTGATAACATAGGGGCCTACAAAACGAGGTTGAAACTTTTTATTTCCTTTCAAATGTAAGTTAAGAGAAGACAACCAAACCTGATCTCCCACCCGATATTTAGGTGCTGGTTTACGGTGCTTGTCAGCAAATTTCTTGTAGTTTAGTTTAGCTTTGGTCAAGTTATTCTCAGCCGTTTTATGAAGAGAGTTTAAATTTCTCATTAGGTTCCCCGCGGCCGGAACTTCTAAATCCTCTTGAATTTTAAAAGGGTTAGGATGCCGACCATAATTTAAATAGAATGGAGAGAATCCCGTGGAGGCACTCTTCACATTATTACATGCAAATTCCGCCATCCATAACATTTCTGACCAATCTCCACCCCGATCCATGAGAAACAGACGAAGATATTGCTCCAATTCTTGGTTAATTCGTTCTGTCTGACCATCAGTCTCGGGATGGTAACTGGTGGCAAATCTAGTCTCCACCCCAAGCCCCTGCAAAAACGCCTTCCAAAAATGGGAGACAAACTGAGAGCCCCGATCCGATATTACTATCTTGGGAACTCCGTGAATCTTCACAACATGTTCACTAAATTGTCGGGCTAATTCTTTTGCTGTTGGTAATCCAACTAATGGAATGAAATGGCTCATTTTAGGGAATGCGTCTGCAACTACCAAAATTGTATTAAACCCCTTACTAACCGGCAAATCTACAATAAGATCCATAGAAATAGTATGCCATGGGTGTGTTGGAGTGGGGAGGGGTTCTAACATTCCCTGAGGTGCCTGTCTAGTGGGTTTACTTCGAGCACATAATTCACAGGTTTGGACATATTGTTTAACATGAGAGGACAGCCCAGGCCACCAAAAATATTGCTGCACCAGATCTAACGTTTTAGTGATTCCCTTATGCCAAGCTAAGGGTAGATCATGACAAATTCAAAGGGCTTCTTGCTGTAAAGTTTTGGTGGGAAGATACAATGCTTTTTTGTAATAAGGCAACTGTTCATGAATTCTTCTGTCCTCTCCTTAAGTAACCAATTCACAAATCTCTTCCATTGTAAGACTTTTCTGTACTTCTTCTTGAAAGTGATCCACAGAAATGGTACAAATGATCTTAGATTCTGGGATGATAGGTTGAGGTTCCACTGGGTGTTCATATTCTTCAGTATCCAGTCGTGAAAGTACGTCTGCCTTTCCGTTCTTGTTTCTAGGACGATATGTAATAACAAAATCAAAATCTGCAAAATAAAGGGACCAACGTAATTGCCTTGGGGTCAAAGTCTTTGCAGTTTTCAAAAATTGTAGGTTCTTGTGATCTGAAAATACAGTGACCGTGTGTTTAGCACCCAATAAATAGTGTCTCCAGTGTTCGAAGGCATCTTTCACTGCTAAAAGCTCTTTCTCTGCTATTGTATAATTGATCTCCGCTGAACTCAACTTTCTTGAACGATAAGCTACAGGATGAAGCTGTCCCGTACTCGGATGCCTTTGTGAAAGTACACCTCCTATTGCCTGATTAGAAGCATCCGCTTCTACAAAAAAGGGTTCAGAGGGATTCGCATGCAACAAGATGGGAGCTGAAATACATTTTTTCTTGAGACTTGAGAAAGCTTGTTCTGCCTCTGGGGTCCATTGGAATTTTACTCCTTTTTTCAGTAATCGAGTGATTGGTACAATCAATTCAGAGAATCCCTGAATAAACCGCCTATAAAAATTTGCAAATCCAAGAAATCTCTGAATTTCTTTCACATCCTTTGGAGAAGGCCAGCTTTCCACAGCATGTACCTTTCCAGTGGCCATCATAATGCCTTGCGAGGATAAGACAAATCCCAAGAATTCTACTCTCGAGGAACTGAACACACACAGACTACCTGACAGCCTTCAAAAAGAACACTCCCTGTTACCGTTCAGGAAACAACTTAAAACCATTCTGTTTAAGGAAGCCTGGGGCTCACAGTAAAGTACGACCTCCTCACTCCCAACCTTAGCAGGCCCCCCTCTCACAGCGCTTAGAGACCGTTGGTGATAATACGCTATACAAATGCAAATTACAAATTACAAATTTTCCAGTTTGACAAATAAACGATGAGTACACAGTCGTTCTAATACTGCTCGAACATGTCCAGAATGATCTTGTGGATCAGAAGAATAGATGAGAATATCATCCAAGTAGATAATGGCAATTTTGTCAATTAAATCTCCCATCACGTCATTTATGAAGTGTTGAAAAACAGCTGGAGCATTACAGAGTCCGAAGGGCATAACTCTGTACTCAAATAATCCAAATTTCGTTCTAAATGCAGTCTTCCATTCGTGACCTACCTTCATGTGAACCAAATGATAAGCTCCACGTAAATCCAATTTTGTGAATATTTTTGCTTCCTTGATCTGATCCAACAGGACAGAAATCAGCGGTAGTGGGTAACGATTTTTGATTGTCACTTGGTTTAACGCTCTATAATCAATGCAAGCACGGAGATCACCTTCTTTCTTAGGGATGAAAAATAACGGAGATGATACTGGAGACTGGGAGGGTCTTATAAATCCATTAGCTAGGTATTTATCCAAGTAATCCTTCAGATGCATATTTTCTGCTTCTGTCAGAGCATAGATTCTACTGCAAGAAAGCACAGCTCCTGGTTCCAAGTCTATGGTACAATCATATGAACAATGTGGTGGTAAATGCTTGGCTTCTTGCTCACTGAAAACTTCTTCAAAGTCTTGATACTCGGTTGGATATCCATAGAATTAATGACTCCAATTGATTGTCCTCCAAAAGAGAGTAATGACGCCTGCGATGGTTCTATCTTCTGGTCATCCGAATGATAGCAATGCTCCAAACAATATTCAGATTGCATCTTCACCGTTCGATTATCCCAGTCTATGGTTGTTTTATGTACTGCCAACATAGGTAATCCTAAAATCAATTGGAATTTAGGGCATCAATGAGATTAAATTGAAGGATTTCTCGATGACCATCAGCTTGAATGATTTCTAATGGTTCGGTATATGACTGGTGATAGGCCCGGAGGATAAATTCGTTCCATCCACAGCGTGAACAGGTACACTTCTCTCTTTCTTTATTGCCTGGATCCCTATTCTCTGAGCATACTTTATGTCACAGAAATTCCCGGTGGCTCCTGAGTCCAACATAATGGCCACTCCGAGAATTTCTTGTTTTCCAAACTTCAGGGTCATATGTACAATGATATGCGGCGTGAAGGTCTGTAGAGTATTCATGATGACGTGGGTATTTGGAGTTGTCTTTTCTTCTTTCGCCATCAGAGAGACCCCCTCTACTGATGGTTCAAGGCGTTTCCCTTCATTGGTGTCTTTGGACGTTTCTGGCATTCTTTAACAAAATGTCCTGACGCTCCACAATAGAGACACAATCTTTTCTGTCTGCGTTGTTCCATTTCTTCTTTGCTCAAAGGTCCTCGCACTACCCCAATTTGCATGGGTCCAACTTCATTATTCTGTCCGGTTACTCTTCCAACTTCAGATTTCATTCTATCGAAACGAGGAAAATTCATTTTAAACTCTTTCTTCTTTTCACCTCTGCGCTCTGCACTACGGAAGTCAAGCTCTATAACTAGGTCCACTAGAGCCGATAAATCAGATGGGCGATTAGGTATTTGTGCCAAAGTATCTTTGATTTCATCACGCAGCCCGCAATAAAAAAGAGCTGCTCTTTTTTCTTCAGGCCAATTGGTTTCTATGACATATTTATTAAATTGGGTCAAGTAGGTTATTAGATCTTTAGATCCTTGGCGCAACTCAAGCAATTCATTGTCAGTAGCCTGGGATATCCTTCTCCTGTCAAAAATTCGAAGAAATTCTGTCTTAAATAAATCATAATCATAAAGGAAAGGGTCATCTCTGGTTACCAGTGGCATTGGCCAATTTGCTGCATCCCCTCCCAAATAGGACAACCCAAAAGCTACCCGGGATTGAGCATCTGGAAATTGGGTGGGGCGGCACATAAAGTGTAAAGAACACTGAGTTAAACATAACTGGGCTTTTTGCGGGTCTCCCTGAAATCGTTCTGGAGCTGCTAAACGTATTAATGGTGAGACTGAGTGAATTACCTGTGCCACAGTCTTAGGATCTGTAATGGGCACAGTTTTAGGGGATACTGAGGGGCTACTTACTGGATTTCCCATGGCTAACCAATCCACCTTTTGTGACAACACTTTGGTTTCTTGGCGAGAAGCTACTAATTCTCGTTTAACATTTTTATTTTCTTCTCGAACTGCACCCATCTCACGCTGAATTCCCGCTAACATTTCACCTAACGCTTTGAGATTTAATCCTTCTGCCATTCTGCTTGGGCAAAGCGACTTCGTGGGCACTTCAATCTGTCAAGAACCCTTCAGTCTTTGCAGAAGCAGATAAGCCGCTAGCTCCCAATGCCCGCCCAACCGGTACTACCGCTATTTTAAGCAAAGTCACCAGTAGGGGGGAAAGGGGAATTGGATTTAAGACGAGACACTCCGTCAACAGCTGCTACCCTCGCGATATGTAGGATTCTTCTATTTCAGCTCCTCACTTTACCAGGGATATCTAATGCACTGAGGGAGAAATCATGTACATACGACCACCACAAGATGTCTTACTCCAATACTTAAATGATAAAGTCTTCCTACCAGCTGTCTACAGAGTATATGCGTCTCTTCGATATTTTGGTGTTGTAGGTGAAGTGTTTAGAAGTTGTGATATCTGTGAAAATAATAACAAGGTTAACAAGAGACTCTAACTGTCTTTTCTTATAAAAGTGGCGTAAGGCTAATTTAATACCTGCACTCTTCTCAAACACTGTTGAATTTACTTCCTTGAGAACTGTAATCTTTGCGAATAAGCTGACTGTGGTTATTTCCTTGTTCAGGATATTTCAGTCTGGTACTGCAGTCTTTGCCAATTATTACATCATATATACATCTGCTCGAGAAGCGCGCAAAAAGGTACAGGGGAAGGAAAGAAAAGGAAGGGAAGGAAAGGGATAAGCGCAAGAGGGAGCGAAGACAGTTCTGCGTCAGGGAAGGCTTTGAAAACAGTTCTGAAAGGTCTTACAGTCGGACGTCCAACGTTGCTCGCTTTTGTCTTGTATCTTGGGAAAGTCCTCGATGGTAACTTCAGCAGCACTCTTGGACACCTGCTTCAGAATTCCTCTTGTCAGCGCTGCACTGCTCTGTACTCAAATGGCTGACGTGAATTACAACTAAAGAATATACTTGACTCCTTCTAGATAATGACTCTAAAAAGGAGGAAGCAAACTAAAGAAGTCGTGGAAGGAAATTCCGCAACTATTCTGAAACTGTGAACTATCTCTGAGTACAATTACTTCGGAGATACGGGGAAAAAATCCTCTCTGACGAAAAACTCAGTTGAAGTGCGCAGTTAAGAACGCGCACGTTCTGTACAATGACTAGACCGTGCTTGTAACGGTAATGATAAATAAACGACGGCCACAGCGGCGGCCATCTTAAGGTGTAAACCAACTATCCTACAATATACCAATGATTGAATAATCTTGGTTTGATGATCACTCGTCTTTTTCTTCTTAACGGAAGTGTACTAATGTGTTCAGTGAATGCGATGGTGTGTTTCCTGACAACGTTTTAGCGTAGTAAATGTGTTTTGGTAAAATGTATGGTTTAAAATTTTTTGTCTAGAATCACACTGAGTGTCTGTGTACATTAAGGAATTATACTTGCCCCTTTTTCAATAATCTCTCATGTCTCTCCTCACAGTCTACCTCTCTCTGCTTATACTGTCCCCTCTCTTCTGATATTTCCCCTCTTTCCTTATTCTCACTTTTTTTCCTTATAGTGCTGCTTGTTCTCATAGTCCCTCCTGTCCTCCTAGTCCTCCTCTGTCCTCATTGTCTCCTCTGTCTCCTAATACTTCCCCTTCTTTTTATACTCCCTCCTCTGTCCTCTTAATCCTCCCTCTCCCCTCATACCTCCCTCTTAACAATTCCCCAGTCAGTATACATAGACTGCTGCATACACTCTTGGGCAGATTTACAAGCCCCTTGGGCCTCTTTCTTGTTCTATTGTGTCACATTTTCGGATGTAATGTTGGGAAAAAATAATGCAGCAAATTGGAAATGTATTTGCAAAATGAGTCAGAGCTGTCCACTGAAATGTCGTAGTTATATACATGGAATGTGTTCAGTCACTTAAACGTTTTAGTGTAGTAAATTTGTTTTGGTAAAATGTATGGTTTTAAATGTTTTGTCTAGAATCACACTGAGCGTCTGTGTACATTAATGAATTATACTTGCCCCTTTTTCAATTATCTCTCCTGTCTCTCCTCACAGTCTACCTCTCTCTGCTAATACTGTCCCCTCTCTTCTGATATTTCCTCTCTTTCCTTATTCTTCTTGACTTGTGTTTGTTGCTAAAAAAAATGGAGTGTTTTATTCTTAGGGGAGAAGAGAAAAGGAGCGTTCATATTTTGTGGGTACAGTCCTGTGACCACAGCAGCCATCTGGGAGTTCTCCGGAAAAGTTGATTGGAGCAATATATATATATATTCACTGAAAAATCCATGGGTTTCAGACACGTTATAGTTAGGAATTAGCATTTAAAAAACCTTGCAAATTCACTGAAAAAAACATGGGTTTCACACACGTTATAATTAGGAATTAGCATTTAAAAAACCTTGCAAATTCACTGAAAAAACAATGGGTTGCACACATGTTATAGTTAGCTGGACATTTCACTCATACAAAACTCGCACGCCAGCAATGCACTGCTGATGACGTCACATATTCCATCACTCATGACATGGTCAGTGACATCACTCATGACATCACTGATGACATCTTAAATGACATCACTGATGACATCACTGATGGCATCATCCAGTGAATGTGTGTCTTTCTGAAAAAGAAATATTTTATATATATATATGTATATCTAAAGGTTGATGGAATAATAAATGGGTAAATACGTGTCTAAGTGTTTTTTTTGTAAAATTGATTGTATAACTGACTTATTAAGTATATCTTAGTAAATACATGTATTAACGAGTAATGTTTAACTATGTAAACATCTGTATCAGTGTCTCACTTTCTGTATAGGTGGCTGCATGGGTTAGTGAGTAGCTACATGAGTGTCTTTATGGGTTATTAGTTGTTTTTTTGAGTATCAGAATGAGTGTCTGCTTGGTTTGGTGGGGGGTATTACTTAGCACACAGATTCATGAATGACTGACTCACTGTTTGTATGTGTTTTGAAGACTGCATGTGTGCAGGACTGTATGGGTGGATGAGTGTGTGTATGGGTGTGTTAGTGAGTGAATGACTGCCTCAATAGTGTCTTTATGAGTAAGTGCATATGTTTTAAACTAGTATATGTGAGTATTGATGTATATAAGTAAGGATATATGACATTGACAGATTGGAAGAGTTCCTGTATAAATAAGTATGTGTTTCTATAACTGATTGTTTAAGAGAGTAAGTATGTGTACGTTTCTGTAGAAATAAGTGTAGTGGTGTGTGTAGAGCTGTATATACAAGCAAATGGACGTTTGATAGTTTATTTGCATGTGTGAGTATATGTTTGAATAACTCTATGTATAAGTGTAGGTGTGTAACAGGATGTATAGGTGTATGCGTACATATGATGAGTGAGTGCATGTATGAGTGACTATATAGAACTATTGGTGAATGCATGGATGTGTATGTAGATTTTGGAATTATTGAATAGGTTGTTCTAACTGGTATTGATATCTCCATTTTTTGGGAAAATTTTAGGTTCTATTTTTGGATGTGTGTATCAAAGGTTATATTAGGGTGAGAGGAGGTCTGCCATTCTTTCACAGAGATGATGTCATCAGTGATGTCACTGACCATGTCATGAGTGATGTAATATGTGACGTCATCAGCAGTGCATTGCGGGCGCGCGAGTTATAGTTAGCTGAACTAACTATAACGGGGGAATTTCAATGATTTTGTATGAGTGAAATGTCCAGCTAACTATTACATGTGTGAAACCTATGGTTTTTTCAGTGAATATATATATATATTCGCTGAAACGAGTCAGGACCAATCAAGTGTGTTTAAAAGCTGCAGTGTTTTTGACGAAATAAAAGTCAGCTTTCTGCATCAGACGGAGTTGGGCTCTGTTGTTGTTTGTGAGGTATTGCTAAGTGGCAGGATTTCCATTCCTGTCTTAGGAGCCCGTCCTGCAGGTTCGGAGCCCCCGGTAAAATGGAACTAATGTGATTTAAATGAGGGGGATGAGCCGCTTACAAACGCTGCCAGCCACAAAAGGAATTCCAAAGGCTATGTGGCAGTTCGCTTTGGAAGAAAGGGAGAGGTGAGAGGTGCCTTCCTCTCTCCTGCAACTCCGCAGCGTCAGCACAAATTTGGAAACACTGCAGCCTGGTGAGACACTTGCCAAACAAATATATTTTACGCACCCAGCTGATGGCAGAATGAATTGTTTTTAGGGAAAAAATCACGCTATTTGAAAGACTTGCACAAGTTCCTATCTACAAGTAAATATTACCTAGCTGGTGCATTCTGGGTCCCGTGGTCACCATGCTGCGGGCCAAAGTCCACTTGGAATTAATTTGCAACACACCCACCTGTGAACAAGGCGGAGTAACGCTGAAACGCGTCAGGACCAATCATGTGTGTTTAAAAGCTGTAGTGTTTTTGACGTAATAAAAGTCAGCTTTCTGCATCAGACGGAGTTGGGCTCTGTTGTTGTTTGTGAGGTATTGCTAAGTGGCAGGATTTCCATTCCTGTCTTAGGAGCCCGTCCTGCAGGTTCGGAGCCCCCGGTAAAATGGGACTAATGTGATAATATATATATATATATCAACGTTCCATTGCCAATCCCACCCAGGTGAGAAGCACTCGAACACGCACTAAGGTGGCAAGCCTTTAATTCAGGGTACAAGCAGGTTCAGTTTGTAGTTTCAATCAAACAGCCAGAACGCGATCCGCCTGACGCGTTTTGTTTCGAAAGTCTATCTTTCTTCTTCAGAAGCAATCGCTGTAATGAATGCGTGCTCCGGTCTCCATTCTTTAATGCCAAAATCACGCCCCAGATGGGCCCGTCCAATGACCCTCGGCATTGTGGATAATGAAGTCCCAGTAATTACAACCTTAGATGTTGCATTAATTTCGTTAAACATTTCAAGCCCATAGATGGGCCACCGCAAACAGCGCCTGCTTTCAATCCCAAATGTGTGTTCCCATTTCACGGCTCGACATATGCTCTGCCGCATGGCCCCCTCTGTTCACGGGGTGGTGCAGGCTCGACGGCTGGGTGACCTCCCAACATCAACTCTCCATTGCTAATCCCACCAGGTGAGCAGCACTCGAACACGCACTAAGTTGGCAAGCCTTTAATTCAGGGTACTAGCAGGTTCAGTTTGTAGTTTCAATCAAACAGCCAGATCGCGATCCGCCTGACACGTTTCGAAAGTCTATCTTTCTTCTTCAGAGGCAATCGCTGTAATGAATGTGTGCTCCGGTCTCCATTCTTTAATGCCAAAATCACTCCCCCAAATGGGCCGATCCAAATGACCCTCGGCATTGTGAATAATGAAGGCCCGGTAATTACAACCTTAGATGGTGCATTAATTTCTGTTTAACATTTCACGCCCATAGATGGGCCACCGCAAACAGCGCCTGCTTTCAATCCTAAGTGTGTGTTCCCATTTCACAGCTCGACATATGCTCCGCCGCATGGCCCCCTCACTTCACGGGGTGGTGCATGCTCGACGGCTGGGTCGCCACCCAACATCAACGTTTCATTGCCAATCCCACTAGGTGCACTAAGGTAGCAAGCCTTTAATTCAGGGTACAAGCAGCTTCAGCAAACAACCAGAACACGATCCGCCTGACACGTTTCGAAAGTCTATCTTTCTTCTTCAGAGACAATTGCTGTTATGAATGCATGCTCCGGTCTCCATTCTTTAATGCCAAAATCAAAGTGGCACAGGATATTATTCTTATAGGGTCAGGTCTTGCAACATGCTAGAGTTATAGCCATAATCAGGGCAATATGGCCTACGTTCCCTGCGGCCCCTAACACGTCACTCACTTTTCAGGCCTTGATGGAACTGGACGGGTGTCAACACCTGGTCTCTCTCCTATATAAAGCCATGACAGCTGATTGGTTACAATTTCTGTTTCTTTTCCGGGCAGCCTTAGTGACATAGGAATACAACTTAGAGATGCCCAATAGGCAAGAATGTGTGCATTAGTAAAGTGTGTTTCGAGCAATGCCAGATTGAAGCATATATATTTTCATTTTTTACACTGCATATATGTCACGTTAGTGCTTCTACATAAAATGGAACCAGTAAGCTGGTTCTTTGTCCTAGATGTCAGGCCCCATGGCTCTTTTTCGCATTTAGCGTGGGCCTGCCCAGAGGTTGTGCATTTTGTTTGATATTACTGGCTCGGCTAAGGATAGTGGTGCGGATACCAGTTGTTTGCCTGTTGGGTGAGATCTGTCAGCAGAAGGGCCAGAAACGGACCTTTAAATGTTTGCACTCGTTGCTGCTCCTGGCTAAGCAGTCGGTTTCAATCACATGTCAGGTCCTAGTGAGGAGCAATGGGTGGCGGATGTGACTGAATGGGCGGTGGCTGAGGAAGTACATCTGAAGTAGTGCAAACATGATGATAAGGCTGGGGAAGACCTGGGAGTGTGGGAGGAACTCTTAGCCTGCTTTATGGGCCAGAAGGGGCTGTCAACTGCACTCCTCAATGAAGATGGGGGGTCTACTGCAATGGATGAGGACTGATTTTGTTTCTATGGAGTCTCTGGGACCATTCAGGCATTCCATGCTCTGTACAGGAAAGTGTGTGATTTGGGAATGATACTGCTATGGTTTTGGTTTATATATGCTGACCCTATCTGTGCCATGGTGGAAGATGGCTGTTGTTTCTATAACTGTTGTTTTTCTCTTCAGTGAAAACAATAGAAAATGTCATTCAAAAATAAAACTATGTCGATTGGTAGGTCAACAGATGCCCTAGGTGGACAGAAGCTGGGCTGTGTCTATCCTTGTCTATTCAAGACGGCTACCCAACCATCTCCAGGAATTCGGAATGGTAATTATATGTTTCTATATGGAAATTATCTGTTTATCCTCAGGACAGTGTACCCGGATGGAGATCTTATGATCCATCTGTGTATCCACCACTAAAAGGAGCCCCCTGTTCTGAAGATTATTGGGGGGTTTCTATATGTCCCAAATGACAGGTTGAGCCTTCCATTATTGAATAGCATTCTTTTGCTACTCAGCTAGGTACCTGATATATTAAAACATTGCATACATACACAGACATATTGTTAGGTTCAGAGAATAAGAATAGCAGAATAGGTTTAGAGTCTTGCTTAAAGGTCGTTACGGTTGGCAGTGTGTTGTGTTCTAACTCTGAGTTTGATAGCCAGCTTTTAAGATAACATCATGTTGGGGGTTGTGATGATCTAATTTATGAGGAAGACAAGCATGTGAAAATTAACAGTATTTCTATGGCTAGGAGACAGTTGAAATGTGGTGTGTTGTATCTTTTCTATCTTCATGAGCAGATTTGTGATTTATTGGAGTGCACAAGGAATCTATATTTGTGGAGAGAACATTTTGGACTATCAAGCCATACAGTTTTTTTGAATTTGGGCCCACTGGACCTGATTTCCCAAAGACTTTTTAATGAGTAGGTATGACTTACCTTTGTGTTACTCTAGGATTTCACATGAACCTCTGACTTACACCTACCTTACTCTTGGAATTCAGTAGGAAGCAAAGAGTAATGTAATCAGTTTTGTTTCCCAAAAGGCAGATTGACAGATAGACCCCGGGATGTGCAGTGATGGAATCTGAATATTAGAAATTGCCTTAGTTTCAATTTGTCAGACTGGATGCTCCGTCACAATTGTGGCAGATATACCCCCTGTTAGACCTGGTACCATTGGTGTGAGTCTCCCTTCCTTTTTTCGTTGTTGTCTCCTCTTTTGGTAATATGTTTTGCTGGTTTAGATGCTTTGGGCACTGTGCCACTGCTATTCAGTGCCATAGTGCAAGTGCTCCCTATTGCAAATTGATGTAATGTATTAGTGACTCCATAATTGGCTTACTTGATTTACTTGTCAGACCCTAGTACAGTGCACCATGTGTGACCAGGGCATGTAGATCAAATGCTGCTAGTGGGCTTGCAGCACTGATTGTGCCACCCACAGAAGCAGCTTGTAAAATGTGTCTCAGGCCCGCAATTGCAGAGCCTGTGTGTAGTCTAGTACTGCCATCTCGACTTGGTAAGTGCCCCCACTTACCAGTCCCTAAACCTTCCCTTTTCTACATGTTAGACACTCCTAAGGTAGGCCCGGGGGCAGTGTGCATTGTATGTGAAAGGTAGGATATGCCCTGATGTGTGTGGCATGTCCTGATAGTGAATTACAGCCAATTTTGTTTCTCACTATTGCAAGGCTACCTGTCCCCATAGGCCAGAATGGGCAGTTTGATTATAACATCTTATAATCCTAACTGACCCAGGGAACATGGTAGAAAAATGAATTTAGTATGCCTGAACTCAGAATGATAAAATACATCTTTTATTAAAGTTGGTTTTAACATTCTGTATTTGAAAATACCACTTTTAGAAAGTAGGTATTTTCTGACCTAAGCATCCAGCCTACCTCTGCTAGGTTGTGTATTGCATGTACGCTTTGCTGAGTGACAGGAGAGCTTGGGCTCCAGCAGTCTTATGAGTCAGGGATGGGCTGAATAGGACCTTGGCTGCACAGAGAGTCAGGGGTGGGGGGGGTGGAGAGTTCCTGTCATTCCTCTGAGGAGTCATACAATAGAGAGTAGGAGGAGGAGATTTCCTTTCAGCTACCTGGGCCAGGTCTGCTTTCAACAATGCTGTCTCCAGCTCCAACCAGGAAGCTGCACCGTTCTGGTTCGGGGTAGGTACAGGCACCCTCTGCCCTCAGAGGACAAACGATTTACTAATATAAATATTGGGCCCCAGACTCATAGCTTTTAGATCACTCCTGGACATCAAGACGGACCTCTTGCCAAGGAGAAGAACCAGAGAATCTGCAGGAGTTTGGACTGCCCCTGTGCCAATGTGTTGCTTTCTGGGGTTGGCCTGCAGTGGTTTTCTTTATTGCCAAGGAAAGTAGAAAGACTTTTATTGCAACTTTCATCATCTTGAAGAAGAATCTCCAAGGGCTTAAACTGTGCTTGCCTCCTGCTGAAGTCTCAGGGATACAAAACTTCAGCAGCAGCTCCCTCCTGAATTTCCTTGCTGGGAATTCTGTCTGCAGAAGCCTGCGTGTTGTTGGGAGCTGGAAGCGCGACTCAACAAGAAGAAGCGTGTTGCATCCGCAGCTGTTGCCGTCGCTTCATTGGAGAAGCGTGTCGCCACCGCAAGGGTCGCCGCTGCATCACCGGAGAATTGTGTCTCCGTCGCAGTTGTTTAGTGTCACATCCCCGGAGAGGCGTGTCGCCACCACAAGGGTCGCAGTTGCATCACGGAGAAGCGTATCGCATGGCCTGATGTGGCTTAGAAGTTACAGAGTATGCCACACGGCCGCCGGGCATGCACGCATCGCCTTCACGTCATCGCATCAAAGACGCCATCTTGTCTCATCGCACCGGATCGTTGCATCGCATTGAGGGGCCAGCTTGTCACATCGCAACTGGGACGCACCACGAGATCGACGCATCACCTTCTCTTCGGTAAGGAACAGACGCATCACCTACTTTTGCAAGCACTGAGGAACAGACGGATCACCTCCCCCAAGCAAGGAAACGATGCATCGTTCTCCCTACAAACCTTTTGTATAATTTGCGTGAAGCATCCACAGGTACTTTGTGAGAAACGTGTCCCATTTACCATCATCTTTGAGCTACGGTATTTCTACCATCTTAAAGTCATTTTCTTAATACTGTATTGTGGATTTTTGTCATTTGGGTCTTGTGTTAAGTCTATATAAAGAATACTTCTTTTTTATAAAACCTGTGTTTTGTCCATCTGTAGAGTTTTCACTATTACTGTATGTGTTCACAAATGCTTTAGACACTGCCTCTGAGAGGATGTATGACGTTACAATGCATACTTTTACAACGCATACCTTTACAATGCATTTTTTACAACGCAACATCCATTACAACGCATTCTATTACAACGCATGCCATTACAACAAATTATTAAAAACTACCTTTACAACGCATTCCATTACAACGCATACTACCTTTACAATGCATACCATTACAACGCATACCACTACATTGCATGTATGGTAAGTATTGGATAGTGTAGTGGTAAAAATTACTATTCTAACTCCAGGGGGGTGCAACAGTAGGGTAAGTGTTGGATAGTGTAGGGGTAAAAATTACTATTCTAACTCCAGGGTGTGCAACAGTAGGGTAAGTGTTGGATAGTGTAGGGGTAACAATTACTATTCTAACTCCAGGGGGTGCAACAGTAGGGTAAATGTTGGATAGTGTAAGGGTACTATGCGTTGTAATGGTATGCGTTGTAATGACATGCATTGTAGTGGTATGCGTTGTAATGGTTGCATTGTAATGGCATGCGATGTAATGGATCTTGCGTTGTAAAAGTTTTGTTGTATTGGTAGTGTGTTGTAAAAGTTGCTTGTGCCAAGCTACCACAGGGCTGAGCAGGTGTAATTTGGGAATGTACCCCCCTTACCCTGACGGAAGCAATGGTCCCTATTTGGTCCCTATTTGGACAAAGGTGCAAGCCATTGCCAACTAGAGACCCCCAGTTCTAACATTGGTGGAAGCGGTGGGATTCGAACCCACGCCTCCGAAGAGGCTAATAATTATTTTTTATACCCCCCATATATATCAAGTGCAGTGTATCATGCAGCACTTGAAATATGGTGGACGATATATCCACCAGTTATGATGGAGTATAATATCAGCTAAACTCTAAATAGGGTCCAAAATGTCTTCTGTGGGAAAGTACATTTTTTCAAATGAAAATACTGAAGTGCTGCATAGAGATGGCAGTTACATTCTTTTGCGAATGTAAATGCAACAGCAAACCTTTGCCTCTAAGAGACTTGCAAATGGCTAGAGAATTCTTTCCCATGTTTGCAAAATGCCCATGTGGAACCAGGGAATTCCTCATCTTTGCTAAGGGCAAGTTCTAGTATGTATTTTAACTCACCAGGCTCCGGGTGCCATGTCTCTCTGCAGCAACAGACAATGCTCCAGAAATGATAAACTAGGAAGAAGAGAACATAATTAGAATTAATTATCCACAATCATGTGTCATCGAGTACATTACAACACAACATATATAAGAAATGGAAACTAATGCCAACTTCTCTACAACTAGTTTCTACTTATTTGTTCTCTGGTGAGGAGTTGCAGCATAAGGGCCCAGAATAAGAGCCTCTTAGATTGATTAATTAGGTCTTCAGAAAATCTACAACATTTGTATGATCTTCATGAATCCAGTGTGATCAATAATAACATTATATTAAAGTAAAATATGAAAAAAAATTATTTTGTCACCCTCCCTCTATATAATGATTAACATAAACATCTGTTATTCAACTCCAGGACACCATCTAGGGTAAACATGCTCTATAAAAATACATGTTATGTTATGGTATGCAATGCTATTGTATGTTATTATATCTTATCTTATCTTAAGTATTAGAAAGCAATTTCATAAATTCATAATTTATCTTGCAGCAAAGTGTTTTTTCAAAGTAGATCACACTAACTTATTGACTGCAATAAAATACATACACAATTATATCCATGGCAGTGATTATTTTGCTGGCAGCATTACATTGTTAGTTTGTAATTTGTAGGATTGATAGTCCAGAGTATTGGAGCCAAGCATGTGGCTTTAGTTTACCAGTCATACATTACCAGAGATCCTTATGTTTCATAGTTCCAGTGTTTTTAAACAAGTAGTCTGGAATGCCATATGGTTAGTCTTTCCATATTGGATGTGGGCCACTATGCAAAATGAAATTCAATCCAGAATTATGTACCAGCATGTCCCCATTCATGAATGACGTTCATCCCCACTCACATTGCTGCCACCTCATGTGCGCTACAACATACCCAGAGAGACGGTGCTACCATTGACGTTGCCTTGCCTCCTTAGTAAATGTGAGAAATCAGGTTACTGGTTGACTAGGGTGTGAGTTCTGGTCAAGGAGCAACCACAAATCTTGTCAGGTAAGGCACAAGCAAACCCCAAATTAACTTGAGCTCTACCCTCTGGTAGCTCAGCACAGAGCAATCAGTCTTAACTTAGAGGCAATGTGTAAAGTATTTGTGCAACACTTCAAACAGTGGAATGGAGGAACCACCACACCAAAAGATCCCACACTAGTTTAGGAAAATAGAGCAAAATATAATACATAAAACAAGACCAAAATGTGCAAAATCCAATCAATAGAACAGAAGTTATGAATTTGTAAAGATCTAAGTGTAAAATAGAGCATGAGGGCACAAAGACCCAAATGTGGTCATCTAGTCATGCTGGGCCAGGTCAAAGTCAAAGGTTTACCACGATAGAGCATGTGTCGGATACAGTCCCAGATTAGTGCCACTGAAGGTGTATCTTCTCAGGTTGTGTGCCAAGAACCCCATTAGCTTTGGAGAGGGCTGTGAGGAGCAAGGAGAGCAATGCAGGAGGGTGATGGCGAGACTCAAAGAGAAGGATGGGTGTTGCGGATGGGTAGGCTCATGCTTTGAGTTGGCAATCCCCTGCGGGTGTTTGATGCTGCTGTGTGAAGACAGGCTGGCAGCGGCTCACACTTGTGTTTAGTGTGAGCAGCACAGTCTAGGTACGAACAAGCCTGTTTGTGGTTGCAAAAAACCTAAAAGTTTGATTTGAGCTCACTGAGCCACACCCAGGGTCCAGGACCTGAGGCGCACCACTTGGGGGGTCAGGGACTCGCTGCAGCTGTTTGAGGAGCTTTTATGTCCCTGAGGCTCAGATCAGGAGGCCAGCAGTCTAGCCCTAGGAGTTACTCTGAGGTCTTGGCTTCAAGATGAATTTGCAGGTCCAGTTCTTCTTCACCAGGCAAGAGGGCATCAGTCAGCAGGTTAGCACACCTGGGCAGCAGTTCCTTTTAGAGAAGCAGTCCAGCAAAGTTGCAGTCCTTGTAGCAGCACAGATGTGTACTGAAAGGTTAGTGTTAGATGTCCTACTTTTATAAGCACGGGCCGACCAGATGGGGCACCAGGCCCAAACGGTATGCCTCAAGCAATCAAGAAACTGAATCCTATTTTTGGGCTGTCCCATTGTCCTGCCTGTTTCGTGAGGTGGGTAGTGCAAATCGTCTTCCGGAGAGTTGGAGAGGCTCAATAATTAACCCAGTGCACAAAGGAGGGGATTGATCAGACCCAGCCAATTATCGAATGATCGCCCTAATAGACTCAGAAGCAAAATACCACGCTTCACTGATTCTCACCTGGTCAATTATCAACCAGTCTGTATTCCGCAGGGGCGCTGGCACTACCACAAATATCCTCGCACTAGGCCTTATAGAGTCTACAGCAGCGAAAAAATCTGTATCTCTGTTTCATAGATTTTAAAGCAACATTTGACCGAGTTAACATAGGCCTTTTATGGCACAAACTGAAGCAGTGTGGTCTCCTAGAACCAATACGCCATAATGCAACTCTACTCAGACACGTGGATGCAAGTTAATATAGCAGACGGAAAGAGGCTTACCAGGAAAATTTGCACAAATGCGGGATTAAAAAAAGACTGCGTTTTAGCGCCACACCTGTTCAACCTTTTTGTGGCTGATCTCTCACCAAAGCTAGATGAGGTAAATTCACACCCGCCACGCCTGGGCACACTGCCTATCACACACCTATCTTATGCTGACGATATAATGCTACTAAGTCACACAAGAATAGGCCTGTAAAGGGCAATCAACGAACTCAGGCATTCCGTTAAGGCAAGCATGCTAGAAATAAATACAACAAAAACAAAGGATATGATTATACGTCACCATGCACAGAAACAACTACCATTCAAAATCAGTAATACAAAACTGGAAGTGGTCAGCAGCTACAAATACCTAGGTGTACACATGGATAATCGACTAACCTTTTTAAACACACAACGAGACCTAATGAAAAAAGGAAATGGACTAATATTTGCTTTCTTTTCAATTGCAAAGAGCTTAAAAAGTCCATCGTTTGCTTCACTACTAGCAGTTATTAAAGTGAAACTTCTGCCAACTGTGGCCTAAGCTAGTGAAATCCAGCATGGTAAAGACGTGGTGATCCGGGATAGCCTTCAAACCCGGACATACAAAACAGTATTTTCCCTACCTCCCAACTCCTCACTGGCACAGGTCCAAATGGAATTTAGGCTGCAGCAGCAGTACCTACATAGAAGATATTTAACAATAAAAACCTGGTACAAAATTTGGACCAACTAACAAAATCCAATCAGTAATGTGCTCGGGAGGGCACTAGACGATGACCCCCAGTCTGCTTACACCAAGTACATACAATCATCCTTGCAGCTCGCAAACACAACAGGTCTTTGGCAACTGAATTTAAGACTCTCTTCCTTTCAATTGTCATGTGCTTATCTAGGTTCCTGATCGATACTGTGACCTTATGCCCCTATTCAGCTATAAATCCATTTATTCCCTATATTGGCATAACCGTTCAAGTGCGATTTTCTGAAAAGTCATCTCTGGCCTCACACGAGCAGAGCCACAGAGCCACATTCCAGCATGACTCTCTGCTACTTCCTTTGCGACCAATTAGTGCAATGACAGAGCAGCAGTCACTATCTGATATTCCTAGATAACACTCCGAGTTCTTCAACAAGATAAAAACTTAGCAAACCTGGAAATCCCCGCTTGCTATGTTTTGATTAGTAATGGAACTCTAATGAGCAACTGATAACTATCACTTCCTAGTGACATCTTTAATTGACGTCTTATGTCCAGCAAACTTGCGTCAAACCCGGCACCTGTCAGGTATAAATATTACCAACGTTGCCTTAAGCAATGAGCGAACATGTTGCTGATGCCAGCTGCCTGCATGACCCCGTGTTGGTAAAAACTAGCACTCTGTCGCTGCAGCCTGCTATCCTGTGGTGGTGAAGCTACTGATTACCATTATCGCCGCTACAGCGCGACCTATGGTGCAGTACGCTTGAGGAGCCGTGCAGCCGTCCTCTGCGAAGACATCCAGCCCAGCTGCCCGCGGACGCTGTCACCCCTCCTTCCTCCCGACGCGCTGAGAGAAGCCGCTGCCTTTCTCGTGCAGAGAAATCCAGTCCCGGCGCTTCCAGTTTACCCTCGCAGGTGACTGGGATATCGAGAGAGACCCCTGAAGGAGATACCAATCCTCCATCATTCTATTCAGAGGTATGGTGTTGACTAAACCCTTAGAAGAGAATTCTTGAAACAAACCTTGGCAAAACCAACCTAACTTAAGCTACTTACTTACTCCCCCTTCTCACGTGTTAGGCTTAGGTCAGGCACACTGGGGTAGGCTTAGTTAGAAGCACCAGTTGAGTATGTTAGCCTAATGTATATATGACTATATATATGTTTTATTACTTTTAAACCATTGTATGGCTAAGAAACCATATCAATGCTTTTACAGTTCTATTTCGCTATTCTTATCTTACTGTACGTACTTTTTATAATAACAGTTATTGCAATTGTGGCAATACATTTCTCTTGTACGAGAAGAAAGACTGTTCAATAAATGTTACCCTTTATTGATACACGCCCGTCTCTCTATTCTCTACATACTGTGAAAGTAAACTGCACTAGACTGACTGAGTGAAATCTATGTCTATTGTTTCACACGACCCTAGAGATCGACTCTTGATCTGAGGAGCAAAGTTGTCATGTTGCACGGTTGTTGGAAAGCTGAATCCCTTCTTGTCTGTGCCAAGGAAGCTGATCACTTCCTATGCAGAGAAGAAAGTTTCCAGTGACCTCTGAGCTAGTTGGTAACACAACCCAATTAAGTTTAGCATAGTCAGTGGAGGCCTGGAATATAAGCAGTTCCACGTCGATACTACTGTTTATGTTATTCCAATGCGCAGGGCCTAGTGGGAAACTAGGAACTACACTACATGGCGCCCTAACGTTTGGTAAGGCGATAAACTAACGTAAGACTTATAGAGTAACTCAGTCGTGCATATTTCACACCCCTTTCTCCCGTAAATACTCCAATAGACGTCTGGAGTGGGTGAAAGGTTAAAATCCGCCCGACCTTAGTAGGAAGAGATTCCTATGTAAAGCTCTGGTTTATTCAACGTTGAAGGATACAGTGTTCCAAAATATTGTGCATCTAATCTTTGTCTCCTTGGAGACCTACTCTGCAAACCTCGCATTTTCACAATGCCAGGAGAAAATAACGGAACCAATGGGGCCGCAGTAGATGCGACTCAGCAAGGTCCCGAATACACAGACCCGGATGCTATTATCATCCCGGTCCAGTTAAGAAGATCTATAACTTTAAAACTTATAGAACACGGACTGACACCTCAAGGTGGTACAGTAATTTTCGTG
Organism: Lissotriton vulgaris; assembly: GCF_964263255.1. Classification (NCBI taxonomy): domain Eukaryota; kingdom Metazoa; phylum Chordata; class Amphibia; order Caudata; family Salamandridae; genus Lissotriton; species Lissotriton vulgaris. The sequence continues at coordinate 213,865,122 of NC_141686.1, forward strand.
ATAGAGGCTCACGAGTATCGGCAGACAGAGGTATTCTATTCATGGATAAACTTTCCAGCGGTAAACGCTATAACACAAGAGTTTCACTATTACAAAATAGAGGAACCTCCGGGAGAGTACGCTCCTTTCGAGGAGATTGAAATCCCACTTAAATTTCAAGAGCACCTGCTCTGGTTTAATGGCGCCCTAAAACACAATGATCACATAACCAGGCTCGGTCCACTAGGTAGACCAGGAGCCACGTGGCCGGTTCTAGCCAGCTACACACCACATCCTGACATTGCAAGAATGTCTAGAGAAGAGCTGTTAGCACAGCTAAACACATTAATAAAAATACATAGGCAATTAGTCCAATATGTAATACGGACTGCAACAGTCCAGCCAGCTGTTAATACACCACAGCTGACCCCTCATCAGGGGAACACAAATAAAATTACACCACAGAACATACAGTCATGTCTTGGTAAAACACCCGTAAAACGGGAACAAATTCCTTTCTGGTTAGCCCAGAAAATCACTCAAATAGAGGCAGTATTTCCTGATACTACCCCTATTGAGAAACACAGAATCTTGACCATCTGCCTTCCTATGGGAATCGCACCACACGTGGAGGACTGCGACACTTGGGGTACAGTCTTTGCTTCCATTTACACAAAAACACACGGTGTTCCGTCTATGGCGGTAATACCAGACGTGCTAAAACAGATTCAAAATGAATTCGGTCCAGAACCAGCTTTAAATCTAGGTATGAAATTACTGAAAGACTTCAAGTAGGTCACGGCTATATTATTAGCCAATGTAAAGGGAGAAGCAGCATCTGTGGCGATTCGCCAGAAGTTGAGGGAAACAGATATAAAAGATCCTGTTGAGCTAGCAAAAATCATAGAAAAGTGCTATGAAGAATTAGGTAGAGACAGCTTGGGTGGAAAACCAGTTAAGCCCCAACTGCTCGAAAATCCTGAAAAATTATTTATTAAAAATAATTTAAACACTCCTAAAAAGAGCTGGGATGGAAATAAACAATCCACTCCCAAGGAAAAAGTTTTCCAGTCCAGAGGAAGGTCTCCTCGACGGAGGGAAAGAACTCCGACTCGAGAACGCCAGTCTCCCCAACGGGAGCCCTCTGAGAAAAGATATAACCTTAGAAATAGGGATAATATAAAAAGACCTGATAGATATCAAAGTATTGATACGCGTCCCTCTCGATCTCTTCCACAGAATTCGGAAAGAAGAGGACGGTCAGACCCAGGCGAGCACACCAAGTCCAAAGACAAGGAACCTGCTCAAAATAAGAAATCTCAATTTCCTAAAAAGAAGGTAGCCAGTATTAGAGTAATCAACCATGCCGAGAATACTGAGGACACAGTTGAAAAACGGGGAGTGGGCATTGACAATGTTGGACAGTGCAGCAGAAATCAGTATAGCGCGCAAGATCTTGATGAGTCATCTGGAGACAGTGGACACGAATGAATACATTCAGGTTGAAACTGCCGACGCCAGACTTAGCGAGCCCCATAAAATATACGAAATAACATTGCGTATAGAGGGTGATAAGACTAGGAAAATTAAGGGTCTATTTTGGGATAAGCTCTCAAAAGGCTATGATATTCTGTTAGCTGAAAAAGATTGGCCCCCGGAGTTTGTCAGGGAGTGCCCTCGTGGCGAAGAGGTAATTATGCCTGCCTTCTCGAATCACATACCGATTCACAAAAAATACACATATGCAAGGAAATGGGCTGTAGCCCAGGCACCTGCATTGTATAAAAATCATGTAGGATGGGATGAGGATTCACCTCCTCACAAAATCCAACTAAAAAGTGAACCAACTGCCCAACGGCAGTATCCCATAAAGCAAGAAGCTAAAAAACAGGTCAGGGAGATCTTAGATCAACTTGAGTACCAGGGGGTGATTGAAACATGCACCTCTCAAATGAACAATCCTTTGTTTCCTGTCTCCAAGCCAGACAATTCATATCGTCTAGTTTTGGACTACAGACATCTTAATACATGTTGCAAAACTTTTGCAGTACAAAACTCGCATAGTGCAGCCCTAATGAATAACATAGTTAGGAAAAAATATAAAACGACATTAGACATTTCTAATGGTTTCTTTTGTCAAAACATTGCACCAGAAAGCAGATACTTGACCGCTTTCTCCGCATTTGGGTCGCAGAAAAAATTCTGTCGACTCCCACAGGGGTTCAAGAACAGCCCAGGACTATTCTCAGCTAGGGTAACAGAGTTACTACAAATCTATGATGATGAAGCATTATCTTACGTAGATGATATTTATCTCACAGACGACGACTTGGATACTCACTTGAAAAGAGTGAACACCATTATACTTGGGTTCGCAGCAGAGGGTTACAAATTCAACTTTAAAAAGTCTCGAATTGCCCATCTGACAGTACTGTTTGTAGGGTACGAATTATCAAGTGAAGGAAAAAGCCTAGCGGACAACTTCTTAGAGAAGTGCGCTGTACTCCAAGCTCCAAAAACGCTGAAGAATTTACAATCAATACTAGGTTTTCTGAATTTCGGAAGAACTTACATCCTAAATTACGCAGAGAGGGTTAAACCTCTCTACGAACTAATAAAACCTGATTTAAAACAAATCAATTGGACTCAAAAACACACAGAAATTTTGAGATCTCTGCAAACAGACATGTTAGCAAAAACAAAATTAGATACACGTGACAACACACGTGATCTTGTAATCCGAGTCATCCCAGGAAGATGCGGATTCACATACCTAACCTCTAATGAGGGAGAAAAGGTACCTATTTCAATAAAATCTCACTTGTACACACAAGCAGAAAGAACATTCAGTCGCACAGAAAGAACTGTGAACGCAGTGCAAATCGCATTAGCAAATGAAAGAGAACTAGCACACGGCAAACGGATTAATATCCTTACAGCGGAATCCGCCTTCGAGGCGCTATTCAGCCCAGTAAACCTGCCTACAGTGTCACTGGATCCGAAATGGATACAGTGTATAGATTCTCTAGGAGCGACGGACGTAAAATACTATTTCGCCCCGCAATACGAAGAACTGAATGATTTAGAATATGAAGAAGAATATCCTCTGCCAATCGAAATTCTGCCTCTCCCACAATACGCATGTATAATCTATACAGATAGCTTTGTACAGCATTTTAATGTAGAGAGTAAATCCTACAATGCAGCATGTGCGATTATTAAAGGTCGTTGGCTGTCCGGTAAATTCAGACCGAAAGTAACAAAAACTGAATCAGTAAAATACTGTTCGGTTCAGAGAACTGAAATCAGATCTTTAAACATGGCGCTCGAAAATGCAGAACGCGAATTCCCCACACTTATCGTGTGCGATTCTCATTTTTGCGTCAATTCTTACAATAACAAACTGCAGAGTTGGATCGAAAACGACTACAAAGATGACACAGGTGCCACAATAAAGCATAAAAAGCTCTGGAACGAGGTAGCTCTTTTACACAAAGAACTACAAAAGACTCACGTGATTCACGCACAGAGTCTTCAACGTGATGGCGTTCACGTTGCAGGGAATTCATTGGCTAATACAGCCACCACGGAAGCAACTAAACCGGCTTCCGTAGCCACAAAAAAGCGTACAGATAAGTATATAGACGGGGAAACCATGCTAGCAGTAAAAACGACCGTAAAAGGCGACTGTGCAGCACTACCCGTAAACTATCCACTCAATTATGCATACATAATCGATGCAAACTCCGTTCCTTTTGCTCGAATCCCTGGAGTGGGGGATAGAGTAATTCCAAACATGAACAGGAGAATATTTTTAATAGCTGACGCACATATGGGTTTGGGTCTTAGGCACAAAAAGATCAAGGAATCACTGACTGAATTACAATCAGTATTCTGGTGGCCGGGAATGAGTGTAGAACACCAAATATATGCAAACAACTGTGAAAACTGCAATAGGGATCGCAGTAGCGAACCTTGCTACCGGCTACCAATCAGAAAGAGCGTAACGCTGCCTACACCCCGTCCTGCGTCCTATTAATAGTCAAGACGAAATGCACTTAAAAAATGAGGCCACCAGCACTCGGCTGACGCCTAGAACTGTTATAAAAGATTAGCGAGTCCATATCGGCACATACACAATTACCACGTTCCATTCTGACCAGGGTCCTGCCTTCAGCTCTCGAGCTTATAAGAAGGCCATGGCCAGCATGGGAATTGGGTTGTGGTATTCTTGTCAGTCATACCCCGGGAGGGAATAGTGTGATAGAAAGAAAAAACCGGGACGTAAAGCAATCTATAACAGCGAAGGTATTAGGTTCAGGCGCTGGGTGGGTCAAACATTTAATAAGTGTCCAGACTAGTCTTAACAACATGCCAAGAAATTCTCTAAAAGGTTTCAGCCCATACGAACTATTGTTCGGAATAAGAATGAACGTTCAGGACCTCGATAGTCAGATGTCAGTGGTACAAGAAGAAACAAAGCAGTTTGAAGTAAAAGACCGTTTGGCTGTTTTACAGGAACTGAATGAAACAAGAAAATCATTAAGCAACATAAAGTTAAAGCAACAGCCAAGTACCACTGACGAGGCACCACCCGCAACAGCCCCAGCAAGGCCTGTCTGGATTCCAAAGATTGGGGATCTAGTCAGAGAAAAGGTCGCGGTTAAGAAGGAATTTGGGCCTTCTTACAGAAAAGCAGTACCTGTCTTAGCAGTCACCGGAACAAGATCAGTTGTGCTACCGCCCCTTGCTGGTAAAAAGGAGAACAGAGTCGTGTCCATCGATCTGGTAAAACCACAAGCATGTGGCCTATAATCAACAGTAGGCCCAGTGGACTCCCAAGAAACAACAGAATACCCAAACTTGCAACAATCCAAGAGGTTCAAACTGAAAGACTCATCACATTCGATCAGCCTGCAGTGCACAATGAAGGACTATGCAATAATGCCATGGAACTCGTGCCTCTTGAAACACAGATTGAAACAGTTCGTCAAGAAACAACACCAGTCTACAATGATGTGGCATCAGAAAGTGCTACCGAGAGACAGATTGAAAGAACAATCCCATCAATTGACAGAACTGCCTCTGGTTATTTCATCAACTTCGACAACTTCTCTGAAGATTTAAATGACCCTGAAGTGATGCCAGAAACAAAAAAGTCTTTTAAAGAAAAAGCAACGGAACTCTTTCATCAACTGAAGGAAATCTACCTCATTTCCCCTTGGCTAGAGTTCTGGTTCGGTCTAGGTGTATTTTTCCTCCTGCTTTGGCTCATCATGGTACTGTGTTTGGGAAAATTCATTGAAGGAAAATATATTACAATGGACACAGCAAGTCAGAACATCAACCTAGTCCTGAAACCACACAGATCATCCCACGTGAAGAAAAGAGAACTGTCAACAGTAAATGTCACAGCAATTCCAATACCTGGTGGGGTAGTATGGGAGAAAACAGACTATGAGATCTATGGTCCGGTCGAAATCCTGAAGTATCCTCATCAACTAAAGGTTTCCTTAAGTGACTTTGTAAAACCTAGTACATTCTCTGATGATTGGGACTTTAACAGTATTAATGACATGATGTCTGATTTAGTAATGTCAGCTAGATTCACAGATCATGATTATTTACAAGGTTCATCTAGTTATGAGCAGTTATTCTGTTACACCCACTATGGGGATCATTACTTGCATAAATCTGCACAGCCTAGAAATGTTTTTATGTATAATCAATGGGAACATTGTTCTACACCACCTAAAAGCAGTTCTAAAGCATTTTTTGAGAAATTCAAATACTTCTCAGGGTTTAACACCAGTGATGCAGAAACGTTTTATTATAAACTGTTAGATAAAACAGGAATGAAAACAATGCTGACAAATTCTAAATTGATATATTCAGAAGCATTTTATGACAAAATGATGACATTTGGTTTTGATTATTGGAAAAATAATATTGAAACGAAATCAATTTGGGGTACAAAAGATTGGCAGGTGCAAGGCATAGAAGCACTATTTAGAACCTGCATGATACCGGAACAAATGTTATTTTTAAATGACACTGTACACCAAACATCTTGTCTTGGCCTAGCTAAGAACAAAGACCTTAAAACACCGTCTATACCAAAGCCAATAGCTGAGAATGCAACTGCAGATAATGAGTTAGACGTGTCAAACATTTTACATTTCAACAGAACACATCCTGATTGGAAAAAGTGGTTAATCTGGCCTACAGACACAAATAGCTGTCAAGATAGGTTCCTGAATAAAACACAGGGGTTAAAAATGACCAGATTAGACTCAAGATACTCCCAGAGACAACATCCAGGAATTATAACCACATACAGTGTAGGGAAACTCTGCCTAGAATGGCTAACTACATCCACACTGGCTGAAATTAAGCAACACTTGTCTTTATTAAAAGATGGTGCTGATTTGCGCGATTTCATTCTTGGACCACGCAAACAGCGTCAAAAGCGTTTCATAGCGACCAGCATCTATGCTGCTTACAACGAGGCTTGGAAAGTAAAGCAAATTGAAACTGCTGAAAAAATACGAGAAATTGATCGTATTAATTTGGAAAAATCACTTTCTGTAGTAGACAATGGGTTAATGACTCTGTCTTCCAGAATATATTCTTTGGACAATATTGTATCCTCTGCCTTTGATGTGATAGACAGAGATTTGCTAATGTTACAACATGGCCAGTCTCAATTACGCTCTATTATAGAATTAGGCTGGACGCTGCAAAATCTTCGTTCAGGCTATGTGCCTTGGCGTTTAATCAACACAACGTCATTATTTTCCATTTTTAACCTTACTGATAAACAGATCAGTTTGGCACAGAAAGGAGCAGACTATACAATCTTGAGCATCGCGAAACTCGAGAAATTATCATTGACAATGTCAGAGAGCCCTGTCATTGAATGGATAATACACGGAATTATCACAATTCCGATAACAACTTTCCGCTTTAAAAAGTGCCTTGAATACATACCTGCTGGCCAATATGAACAATTGGGTAAGGGATATGTAAAATCCGAATGGAAATTACCATACACTCATTCTTGCTATAGTGACAGTGACAAAAATGTATTTCTTAGTGGTGAAAATTGTAAACACTCACTAAGCGGTATACTTTTGTGTCAAGGTATTAATTTACACGGCGCATGTGATGGAAATTCAAACAACCTTTCATGCCACCAGCTAGTCACACCTGCAACTCAGATAGAGCCCTTCTTTATGCAACTCGCAAACGGGAGTTACATTCTTAGAACGGATCACAGGTGCTGTGGCCTCGCGCCCGGACTAAGTTATCTAGTAGAAGTAACGTCCATGGTCAAATGTTGTATGCAAGCATTGTTTCCGAGCGGGCCTCCAGACATAGTGACTCCCATCTGGCCTCGTCTGAATCTCTATTCTATACGAATTGATACATTAAGCAAAATGAAATCTGTACTTTTACAGACAACAGTGCCTATAACGTCATCTAAAGAGACGTATGATCTTCTAGTCGCAAGGACGGCTACTGAGGTTCATGACCTTTTATCAACAAATTGCCCTGTGCATTTCGTACAAATGCTCGACCAACTCCTTAACATGTCTAGTGCAACAAGCATCCCAGGCATATTTAAGACAGTCTTTACAGGACTGCTAACACCCTTCCAGGCAATTTTGGGAATCTTTCCTAATTTTGTGCACTCCATCTTTGGTGGTATTCCACTATTTTTTGGACTCATCGCAGGGATTCTATTTTTGACCCTCCTGCTTCGATATGGCAAGCCTCGGCTCAGACATAGCTCCCATGGGAATGGAAGAGACAATCCTAGCAATGCGCTACAGGGACAGGATAACTAACGTCCTTGGATTGGCCAGGCTGAGAGATCTAAACATGACCTGGTTCCTTTCATTCAGACCAATATGGCAAAATTGCATTTTACCTGTGCTACGGTGTATGCTTTGCGGCGAGGAATGCGTGTTGGACATCTGTCTTTCACTTCCATCAGCAGTACCAATGGACGTCGATACTTTGCTAAGTCCAATAACGGCTCACGCATTGTGTTGTCCCCAGCGGCTACCAATCCTGATGACGGCATTCGTGGAGACTCCTGTACTACAGCCAAGTGGTAACAGTGGAGCGAGTGACAAAAGCAACATCATCCAGGTACAACGTTCTGTGAGCATTGCTGGTCCTACCTTCGATGACAGCAATCATTCTCACACCTGCCAAGTTACAGCGCTATCTAATTTGGTTGAACTATCACCTGATTTTGTAGACCAATTCTTTGCGAGCCTGTCTGATACGATGTTCTCACCCATAGAGAAACAATAACTTTTGAAAAGCTTTCCGACACACAGCGTTCCCATGAACTCTGAATTCGGCCTTCAGTTTTGATCAACATAAAACTGCCAGGAGCTTCGGTAAACTGATTTTTCTTTGAATTGGACAATTTTTTAATATTGACCCTTTTTGGCACGAACAATTCTTTGCTTAACGTAAAAACTATTCTTAGAGAACAGAAGCTTCACACTTCTATTTCTAAACACATCTAGAGACATAACAACATAACACCAGCCTCTAGCACACATATTATTACAATGCATTTTTATGTGATGATTTATCTCGCATTTCTTCTGTCAGAGATACTTCATGTGTAATTCTTTATGCATAATCGTTCATTGATTTTATATGCAATAATTTTTTGAATGATTACTATGCTTTTAAAACTACGTACAGTACCTAAATTCCATGTATTACAAGTACGCCTATTTCGAATGCATTTATGTATTTTGGGGTGGGCTATGTTACACAATGTTACACATGCATCTAATTGCTTAGTTTTAGTAATTTTGATGGACATGAATTCGTGGAGTGGGTGTCATGTGCTTATCTAGGTTCCTGATCGATACTGTGACCTTATGCCCCTATTCGGCTATAAATCCATTTATTCCCTATATTGGCATAACCGTTCAAGTGCGATTTTCTGAAAAGTCATCTCTGGCCTCACACGAGCAGAGCCACAGAGCCACATTCCAGCATGACTCTCTGCTACTTCCTTTGCGACCAATTAGTGCAATGACAGAGCAGCAGTCACTATCTGATATTCCTAGATAACACTCCGAGTTCTTCAACAAGATAAAAACTTAGCAAACCTGGAAATCCCCGCTTGCTATGTTTTGATTAGTAATGGAACTCTAATGAGCAACTGATAACTATCACTTCCTAGTGACATCTTTAATTGACGTCTTATGTCCAGCAAACTTGCGTCAAACCCGGCACCTGTCAGGTATAAATATTACCAACGTTGCCTTAAGCAATGAGCGAACATGTTGCTGATGCCAGCTGCCTGCATGACCCCGTGTTGGTAAAAACTAGCACTCTGTCGCTGCAGCCTGCTATCCTGTGGTGGTGAAGCTACTGATTACCATTATCGCCGCTACAGCGCGACCTATGGTGCAGTACGCTTGAGGAGCCGTGCAGCCGTCCTCTGCGAAGACATCCAGCCCAGCTGCCCGCGGACGCTGTCACCCCTCCTTCCTCCCGACGCGCTGAGAGAAGCCGCTGCCTTTCTCGTGCAGAGAAATCCAGTCCCGGCGCTTCCAGTTTACCCTCGCAGGTGACTGGGATATCGAGAGAGACCCCTGAAGGAAATACCAATCCTCCATCATTCTATTCAGAGGTATGGTGTTGACTAAACTCTTAGAAGAGAATTCTTGAAACAAACCTTGGCAAAACCAACCTAACTTAAGCTACTTACTTACTCCCCCTTCTCACGTGTTAGGCTTAGGTCAGGCACACTGGGGTAGGCTTAGTTAGAAGCACCAGTTGAGTATGTTAGCCTAATGTATATATGACTATATATATGTTTTATTACTTTTAAACCATTGTATGGCTAAGAAACCATATCAATGCTTTTACAGTTCTATTTCGCTATTCTTATCTTACTGTACGTACTTTTTATAATAACAGTTATTGCAATTGTGGCAATACATTTCTCTTGTACGAGAAGAAAGACTGTTCAATAAATGTTACCCTTTATTGATACACGCCCGTCTCTCTATTCTCTACATACTGTGAAAGTAAACTGCACTAGACTGACTGAGTGAAATCTATGTCTATTGTTTCACACGACCCTAGAGATCGACTCTTGATCTGAGGAGCAAAGTTGTCATGTTGCACGGTTGTTGGAAAGCTGAATCCCTTCTTGTCTGTGCCAAGGAAGCTGATCACTTCCTATGCAGAGAAGAAAGTTTCCAGTGACCTCTGAGCTAGTTGGTAACACAACCCAATTAAGTTTAGCATAGTCAGTGGAGGCCTGGAATATAAGCAGTTCCACGTCGATACTACTGTTTATGTTATTCCAATGCGCAGGGCCTAGTGGGAAACTAGGAACTACACTACACAATATGTACTGAAGAAAGCAGCAATAAAGCACTCGCTAATGGAAGATAAAATCAGATTAAGCAAGCGAGCCTTTGCAAGGATGGTCCTGCAACCGTACACAAAACTGCAACCAGCAACATACTTGGGTCTGACTTACTCCCCCTATTTAAAAACAAAGCTTCTAGCAATAAGTTTTGGATCATTACCATCTAACGCAGATTAACCAAGCTGGCAATAAAAGGGCCCAAAGTCATGTAGACTTTGTGGAGCACCAAATCAGGACTTCATCCACCTACTATGCATCTATCCATTTTTAAATCCAAACTGTCACTTACTACTGAATAAACTATTCAACACAAGGGGCAATCGTACCTGTAGACCTGCAATGTTAAAATGTCTCGACCTGAATGACCAACAGTTTAACTGTAATTTAGTAAAGTTCTTAATCCTGTACAAGAAATTACTAAAACACTGATGAAGGGGAAAAGCACAATAGCACCTTCGAGTTTATGTCTCACAAAACCGACTACCTACCTCTTCCCTCGATTTTATTGTATTATTGCAGATCACAATTTTTAAAAAGTATACTTTAATTGTGGAATTATTGCATTGATGCAAATCAAAACTTTTAACATGTATATTTTAATAGTATAATTCGCTCAGTTTTACTCGTATATTGTTATGGTTTTAACTAAATTAGCGGGGTGCCGCTTCGCAGCCAGGAACACTCGAAGGGGTATTGCTGCTGAACCTTGTCTGTGGGACTTCGGGGTGATCTCTGTTAGGGGCCCAGCTGTGAGAGATTGCCAGCTTGCTCCCTGTCCCCCCGACTGCCGTGAGGTCTCCCAGGACTACGAGTCCCATCAGCCCAGCACCGGTAAACACCTGAGGCTCATTGGAACTGCCCCTTGATAACAACTCGCAGCCAGGAACACTCGAAGGGGTATTGCTGCTGAACCTTGTCTGTGGGACTTCGGGGTGATCTCTGTTGGGAGCCCAGCTGTAGGAGATTGCCAGCTTGCTCCCTGCCCCCCCGCCTGCCGTGAGGTCTCCCAGGACTACGAGTCCCATCAGCCCAGCGCCGGTAAATACCTAAGGCTTAATAGGCTCCTCCCTCTGTCTGTATATAACAGCCTCTATTGCCCGCTATGTGGGACGCGTGCGGGCAGGCGCGCAAGGGTGGGCCCGTCTGAGCCTGTCCGAGACTGTCCAAGGCTGGGCTGGGCTATTTCTCTTGGTTTTAACTTTGAAGTGTGATATAGGATAAGCTGAAACAATAGTGAGTAGTTGGCCTGCCTAATATATTTAAGCGTCTCCTTTGTGGGTAAGGTCTTTCTACAGCTTTCCTGGATTTTTATTGATTATTTGTGTAACATATATTTTACATAGGCTTTGTGTTTGCGGTTCATGTGATTTTACAGTTTAATTAGTTTTTAGAAAATGTCTAAGTGCAAGGGAAAAAAAACCCCTGTCGAGCATGCGGGTGCAACTATTGATACTTACCTAGTAAAAGCAGTGAGTGCTATCAATGTTGAGATTGATAGGGCCGAACGTCGACTTTCGCTGGGTTTGAGCGGCTTGTCGGCTACGCCTCTTGTGTCCTTGACTGTACCCCCTGCCGCGTGCGGTGATCCCTGCAGCCTAGGCTAAGGCTAGTGTTGAGGTAGCCACAACATTGATATTTGAAGAGCATACTGATGTCCTCAGTTTGTCTCCTAGTAGGGCACCCGCCCCTAGAGTAAAAAGGGGCTGTAGGAAGCCCCAACCTAAAGGGGGGACAACTAGTGTTAGTAAGGGATCTAAATCTATCCCTGCCCCCAATATAGATGAGCAATCAGCTCACATTAATTCTGGGGCCTTAAATGGTATACAGGTAGATCATATTAATGTATTGGCTGCTAAAATTGACATTTACCTTAAGCCACTGTCTGATAAATTAGACTTACTGAATAGAGAAGTTACCAAGCTAGGAGGGGAGTTAACCCTCCAAAATAAGTTACTTAGGGCGTTAAAAGATACACCGGTGGAATGCCCTAAAAATACCAGTAATGCAACCGTAGAACTATTATCGACAGAGGTAACAGGTAATGATGGGCGGGAGAAGGCCGTCAGAGGGGGGATAGTAATCAAGTTATTTGTAGTAGGGAGAATATTCAGGATACAGAAACCCAGGCAGAGAGGATCTTTATGGAGGGAACACGTAGTAATACAAAAAACCTACCACCAGATTGTGCCCCGTATGTGGCAGTTTTGATGAATGTTAAGGCCCTAAATCGAACCCAAGTGGAAACTCATGAATCGCTTAAGAATAAAACGGTGCACTGGCTTAATCACCATTGTGGATTTCCAGTGAATCGTTCTGACCAGATCCTTACAACCAGAAGGGTCAATTGGATAGGACAATCCAAAAATAGTATACGGGGTGACTGTGTTATTATCAATTTTAAAACCCCCCACTATGCTAGCACCTCCTTGATTAGAGTAGCAACGTTACCATTTAATGTACAGGGTATTACGCTACGCCCACTTGGCTTTTTTTATAGCCCACTAATGCATGAAATCCGTGGTGGGACAACTCCGGACCATCATCTAAATAGAAGGGCTTTACCATCACAATCCCTGTTTGCGGTACCTGTGTCCAACCGATTCCAAGCACTCGATGTGAACGATTGACAGGTTATGGACCGCCCTATAACTGATATGGCGGCTAATCATAGGTATATTGTCACAGAAGGGGAATATATAGATGAACAGGGAGCCGTGACTGGGGATATCCCACGGCATGGTACATATCCAGGAGGTGAAAGCAACATTCATACAGGTGAGGGGGTCCCCCATGAAGGAAATACCATCCCACTGATAGAGTCGGAAGCTATAAGTAATACTAAAGGGATATATATAGCACGTTGGAATATATCTGGGCTGGCTTCAAAAAGGGAAAAGTTGGGTTGGATGGACTTCCTTAGTTCTCATGATATTATTTGTCTTCACGAGACTTGGTGTACTGAACTGGTCAGTTATGATGGGTTTGTCTCGTATAATCTACCAGCACAGGGTTCGGCGGCTGGTAGAGCAAAGGGGGGCCTCCTAATTCTTGTTTTAACAGGTCTGCCATTAGAAGTGAAAAGGTATTTGAATATCAGGGCATATCTGCAGATCCTCTGGCTTTATCAAAAACATGCCCGGGATGTCCTCTTAATTAATTTTTATAACAATATTTTTGATAATACACAGTCTAAAGTCATTAAGGATCTAGATATTGTGATTAAGAAGCTGAGTACAGAGGAAAATGTTATTTTTTATTTCATTTGGGTTGGAGATTTTAACATTTCTATATGTCCTATGTCCACATGAAGGGTCTGTGGGGTGCAGAGAGATACGGGAGAAGACGATTTCCACTTCCCCCACAATATATATGGCGAGTCATTAAATACAATTATGGTAGATCATGACCTGGAATTGTTGCAACCTGCAAGAGACGGATGTGGTAATGTGATCCCTACTTTTGCTGGTAATAATTCAAATTCAACGATTGATCACATTCTGGTATCCTCTAATATCACCCCTTAATGTTTGACCCCCAGGATAGAGGAATCCTTATTTAGTGAACACAATTGTATTATTTTAACAACTGTAATCTGGGAACCCAGGTCTGTTAATATTACAAGAAATGTGGGTAACATTGAACCGCATAGACCTAATGGCACGAGGATAAAATGGAAAGGGGGGAATGCGGACAAAGTGTCAAAAAATATTGTAACGGATTGTTCTGTGGAGATAAATGACAACTTGAATATTAATAGTGAACTTGCATTGATTTTAAGGAATTTTATTAAAATCAATTACTCTATAGATACCATTTTTACACGGTTTAGCAACGGGGAAATTATCCATAACAAGGGATGGTTTGACCATGCCTGCACCACTTTGCTCTCACAGCTAAAGCAGGCGTTAATGAATAGACCTAGGGACCCGACGCTTGTAGTTAAATTAAGAATAGATTATAAATTGGCCCTAAAGCGGAGGAAAAAAGAGCTGCAACAAGAGGCATGGGATAAACTCACACAGGCGGCAGAGACATCAAATTGTCAATTGTCTTGGGTGACAGTTAACTCCCCATTCTTAAAAGATGAATTGGTCCCAGAGTTATTGTCCCATGTAAGTAGTGAGGCCTGGGTAACCCATTTCTCTGGTATATTTAAAGCCAGTTATGTTCCTAGTGCCAGTACTAGTCTCTAGCCAATAGTACCGTTAAACTTTACTCTAGATGAAGTGGAACAGGGCATTAAAGCAAGTAAGGGAGATAAGGCGCAGGGACCGGATGGGGTTCCCATTGATGTCTATAAAGCTGTCCCAGCATTATGGGGCCCCTTATTAACAATTGTTTTTAATGCCGCTGTAAGTAACGGAGTCCTTCCTACATGGGGAGAATCCATCATTATTCCCATTTTTAAGAAGGGGGATAAATCGGATGCCAAAAATTATCGTCCAATTTCCCTTTTACACTCCTCCGTTAAGACCATGAGTAGGATTCTGTTAGTGAGGCTAGAAGAGTGGGCGGCGACCAATAGGATTTTAGCCAATATTCAATATGGTTTTAGGAAAGGGCGAGGAACGCTTCAACAGTACATAAACTTAGATTTAATCATTGGGAAATATACTTATGCCAAACAAGGTTCTCTCTACCTTTGTTTTGCGGATTTAAGCAGTGCGTTTGATTTAGTGGATCATTCAATTTTATGGCGAACGCTATTAGAACTCGGGGCCCCAGAGTGGATAAATGTTGCTATTTAGGAATTACTTTTGCCAATGATAGAATGTGGTTGCATGAAATAATAAATGTCCTGGCAAAAATGGCTAAAAGTGCCCATGGAGTCTTCAGATTTGCAGCTAAATTAGGCGATAGACGCATTAGGGACATGACGTAGATTTATCAGTCTAGATGCGTCTCGATCGCACTTTATGGGGCTGGGTTATGGGGACATTATTCTGATAGCAGTTTACAAACGGAGGAAAATAATTTCCTCAAAAAACTGCTATGCCTACCAACTTCCGCCCCAACAGAACTAATCCACAGAGAAGTCGGGATTAGCTATCTGTCAGATCTGATAGCTTTAAGGCCTCTAATGATCTGGCAATCCATTTGGCGAAAAGAGAAGACTGCTTTCAACAGACTAATAATTAAAGATTGTCTTGAATTGGATAACTATCTTATGATACCCTGGCTAAAGTATATTGTACATAGTTTTAAAGAAATGTATGATTTAAATATTCTGTATGATCCTCATGCGGTAGCAGAGATGCCCAAAACAGTACTGAAAAACACGTTTCTGTCACATAGAGCAAAGAGGCGGTCGTACAACAGCAGCCAATTAATGACATGTATGTTTTATAACAGATATCTAGTTTTTGAAGGCTTCCAGACATATTTGAGCCAGGTGACAAGAACCTCACCTAGATATGTTCTTACCAGATTAAGTTTCGGGCTGGCCCATCACCTGGTAGCTTTTCCACATCTTAAAAAGCACCCAGTAGGTCCATGCCCTTGCGATGGCCAAACCAAACAATGCACACTGCACTTTCTCCTTATCTGTAATCTTTATATGAATTATCGCATTGCTTACTTAAAACCTATGTTTTTAAAATATGGTATTTTTAACGTGGATGCAGCGATGAGGCTGCTTTTTATGATGCAGGAACCCGATATTTGCTTTTTTACTGCTACTTTTCTACTTAAATCTATTAATGCCAGAAAAGGTATGATTTTTATCGTGGTTTTCATTGATTGATTATCTCTGTACTATGCTGTCCAAATTTGTATAATGATGTATTATTATTCATGTGCTTTTATGGTTGTTTTTATACGAACCAAATAAAGCTTTACGAATTGAAAACGAAACTAACTAAACAATAAAATGCATTCTGATTCTGATTCTAATCCCTTTATTGTCTAGATAAAATGAACTATTCCCACTCCAATCTGTGCAAGAGTAGGGAAAGTGTTGGATTGCAAAGGGGTAACATTTGCTATTCCCACTCAAATTGGTGCAAAGGTAGGGAAACGGTTGGACTCAGGAGGGATAACAATTTACTATTCCCTCTCCAGTCAGTGCAACAGTAGGGAAAGTGATGGATTTCTGAGGGGTAAAATGTACTATTTCCACGCTAGTCTTTGCAACAGTAGAGAAACCTTGACCTTTGACCCCACCAGGTAGGTGCTCCCCCTCCGCACAGCACCACCTGTGTGTCCCTGTCCCAGCTGCCGCTGCTGAGGGAGTTTGAGGTCCTCCACCACCCGCAGGCTACCACCTGCGCCTCATCCCTGGTGGCCAGTGGTAGGCTGTAGGTAGGTTTGTTCATCCTCTGCTTTATTGCTTTTATTGTATTGCCTGTATTTTCATTGTTGTGTCTGTGACTGCTGTTGTCTGTCTTCCCAGCTGCCTGTACGTGGTCCGTGCCCCTTTTTCTTCCCTCTGTTCCCCCCGCTGTCCCCGTGCTCTCTCTGCCCGGTCATTCCTTCTGTACCCCTCGCTGCCCCCGTGCCTCTCTGCCCGTTCTGCCTTCTGTTCTTAGCTGCCCCTGTATTTCTGTATTCTGTATTTTGCCTTCAGTGCCACTCGTTTTTCCCTTGTTTTGTGCCCCTTTTGCCTTCTATTCCACTCATTTTTTGTGCCAGTCTGCCTTCTGTGCCACTCATTTTTGTGCCCCTTTTTGCCTTCTGTTCCACTCGTTTTTTGTGCCCTTCTGCCCTCTGTTCCACTCGTTTTTCTGTGCCCTTCTGCCCTCTGTGCCACTAGTTTTTCCCTCTTTTTTGTTTCCCATTTGCCTTCTGTTCCACTCGTTTTTGTGCCCCTCTGCCTTCTGTGCCACTCGTTTTTCCCTTGTTTTTGTGCCGTTCTACCCTCTGTTCCACTCGTTTTTTTGTGCCCTTCTGCCCTCTGTGGCGCTCGTTTTTCCCTTGTTTTTATGCCCATATGCCTTCTCTTCCACTCATTTTTTGTGCCCTTCTGCCCTCTGTGCCCCTCGTTTTCCCCTCGATTTTGTGCCCCTTTTTCCTTCTGTTACCTTCGGTGTCCCTCACTGCCCTCGCCGCTGCGTAGCCTGAGGCCCGCCTCCCTGACTGCCCACTGCCCATTCGCTGACCCCACCTCCCAGCTGCTCCTCCCTCCCACCTCACCATATATGCTGGCCGCAGTGCGGCTGCTCCTAAGACAAGCCTGTCTGCGCCCGTCCGTGCCTGAACCACGCCCGGCGCCAGAACCCCTGGCCCCCGCACCCGCCGCGACGACCGCCGCCACTATGACGCCAGCACTCTGCACGCTCTCAACTTCGGATGGAGCCACACCTGCTTCAAGGCCACCCAGAAATGCACACACGGCCCCTTCACCTGCCGGAACTGCAGCTACACCAGCCTCAGAGCCGACAAACCACCCGCCAAGAAAGACCCCAACCACGCAAGCATGCCGTCACGCTCTTGGACCTGCTCGACACAACATCCCTAGATGTCGCCTTCCTGACAGAGACCTGGTTTAACGACTCCTCTGCATCCAACATCGCCATGGCCATCCCAGATGGCTACAAGATCACCCGCAGAGACAGCACCAATGAAGTCGGAGGAGGAATCGCCATCGTCCACAACAACAGCATCAGGGTCTCAACTAGTACCAATGACGCGTTCAGCACCGCCGGAAACATGCATTTCCAGATCCACACAGACCCTAACTCCACCCTCAGAGGCACCCTCGTCTACTGATCCCCTGTTTCCCGCCCCCAGTTCAGTGACTCCATCGCCGACTTGATCAGCACGCACGCCCTGACCTCCACTGACTACATCCTCCTCGGAGACCTGAACTTTCACCTTGAGAACAACAATGACAACAACTCCATAACCCTGATTGGTAACCTCACCAACCTCGGACTGAAGCAACTCGTCACAACGTCCACCCACTCCGCCGGCCACACACTCAACCCCGTCTTCTCCTCAAGCCCGCACGTCTCCATCAGCCACACCAATGCACTCCTCTGGACCGACCACCGCTGCAACCACTTCACCTTCCAGAAACGCACCACACACCACCGCACACAACAGATCCCCCGCCACTGCTGGAGCAAAATCACCGAAGATCAACTACATGCAAACCTCGCTCTCAGCCCACCCACCGAACCCTCCAACACCAACAATGCTGCCCACAGCCTCAGACGTTGGATCGAGGACTGCCCAAAACACCCTCATCCTGCTGAAGAAACCCCCCCACAGAGACACCAGCAAGAGGGCCAGCTGGTTCACCCCAGAACTCTTAGCCTCCAAGCAAGCCTGCTGGAAACTAGAGAAGAAATGGCACAGTGAACAAACTCCGGACAGCCACGCAACACACAAGGACGCTACCTGCAACCACCACCAACTCATCAGTGTGGCCAAGAGGACCTCCTTCATAGAGCGTCTCGGCAACAAAGCACACAATAGCAAGGAGCTCTTCAACATTGTGAAAGAATTCTCCAACCCCAGCTCCAACACCAATGACATCCCGCTGTCGCAAGCCCTGTGCGACTCACTTCCCACCTTCTTCCAACGCAAGATATGGGTGTTAAAGCATCCATGACAGCTTTAACACCCAGACAGCCCCAACAGACAGCAACACAACAGACCCTCCGCACACCACCCACCACGACCCCATGCTAGCCTGGGCCAGCGTGAGCATCGATGACACTATCAAGACCATGCGCACAATCCACTCCGGCTCTTTGTCAGACCCATTCCCGCACCATGTCTTCAACAGAGCAAGCAGCTCCATCACACCGCCCCTGCACAACGTCATCAATCTCTCCCTCGAGTCCGCAACCTTCCCAGAGATCTGGAAACATGCTGAGATCAACGCCCCTCTCAATAAACGTAAGGCAAAGGTCATTGAGAAAACCGTCAACAGACAGCTAACCCAATACCTCTAAGAAAACATAATCCTGGACCCTTCCCAGTCAGGGTTCTGCAGCAATCACAGCACTGAGACTGCCCTCATCGCCTCCACCGACGACATCAGGACCCTGCTGGACAACGGCGAGACAGCAGCACTCATCCTCCTAGACCTCTCTGCCGCCTTCGACACCATCTGCCACAGCACACTACGCGCACGCCTCCACACCGCAGGGATCCAAGGCAAGGCTCTGGAATGGACCACCTCCTTCCTCTCCTGCAGAACCCAGAGCGTCCGCCTCCACCCATTCCGTTCCAAAGCCTCAGAGATCATCTGCGGCATACCCCAGGGATCCTCCCTCAGCCCAACGCTGTTCAACATTTACATGGCCCCACCTGCACACGTAGCCGGACAGCACAACCTCAACATAATCTCCTCCGCCGACGACACTCAGCTGATCCTCTCCCTCACCAAGGACCCCATCACTGCCAAAGCCAACCTCCACGAAGGAATGAAGGCCGTTGCGGACTGGATGAGGACCAGCCATCTGAAGCTGAACGCGGACAAGACGGAGGTCCTCATCCTCGGCTTCAACCCTTCAGCCTCGGACAACTCCTGGTGGCCGACGGCACTGGGGTTAGCCCCGACACCCACCGACCACGCACGCAACCTGGGAATCATCCTTGACTCAACGCTCTCAATGACCAAGCAAGTCAACGCCGTCTCCTCCTCCTGCTTCAACACCCTCCGCATGCTCCGCAAGATCTACAGATGGATCCCGACAGATACAAGAAAGACAGTCACCCAGGCCCTCGTCAGCAGCAGACTCGACTACGGAAATGCCCTCTATGCGGGAGCCCTAACCAAGCTCATCAAATGACTACAATGCATCCAAAATGCCTCGGCCATACTGATCCTGGATGTACCACGCGGCGGCCACATCACCCCCCACCTGAGAAACCTGCACTGGCTGCCCGTCAACAAGAGGATATCCTTCAAGCTCCTCACCCACGCACACACGGCTCTCCACAGGACCGGCCCAGCCTACCTCAACAGATGGCTCTCCTTCTACATCCCCAACCGCCAGCTACGCTCCTCCGACCTCTCACTCGAGAATAACCTCCGGTGGGAGATCCTTCTCCCAGCTCGCCCCTAAGACATGGAATACCCTCCCACTGAGCCTACGACAGACCCAAGACCTGCTGACCTTCAGGAGGATACTTAAGACTTGGCTGTTCGATCAGTAGCAGTCCCCCCCCCAGCGCCTTGAGACCCTCGCGGGTATGTAGTGCACTTTACAAATAATTGATTGATTGAGAAAGCGTTGGAATGCAAAGGGGTAAAAATGACTATTCCCACTCCAGTTTGTGCAACAGGAGAAAGAGGGTAGTTTACTTCTAACAAATAAAATATTTTAACAACTTCATTGAATAACAAGTAATATAAATATTTAAATATATATATATATAAATAAAAATAAAATTACATATTTATTACGTTTAATAAATATTTTTTATTAAAACAAATATTAATATAATTTAAAGAGTACACTATATTCTCACAATCATAACCAACAACTATATTATTTTCAATTAATAAGCATAACACTATTAACCCATAATATAATAAAGAACACACTTAAAAAAAACACACAACAATTTTTAGATTCATTATAATTTAAATACCGTCATACCCTATAACTCTACAAACAAAAAAACACCTAAAATATATCTTAAAAATTGTAATAAATAACAATTGTACATAATTAGTAGTCCACAAAACAAATAATTCATAATAACATATATTTGGTTAACTTCCTACTCTTTATTCCTTCAAAGGCAACAGTGCGCCCCTAATATATACATGAACAATATCTTATTTACATGATTTACATAATTAATGACCAATTAAACAATTAATAACAATTAACTCATAATAAATTAATTATAATTAATTAACTTCCCACCCTTTACACGTACAAACACAACAACCTGCAACTAATACATAACTTTAAAAATATCCTAATCACACAATTTACATAATTATCAATTAAATAATTATTAATAAACACTAATTATTATAAATAATTTCCTTCACATCATTTACCCCTACAAAAACCACAATCCACATCAAAAATATAAATACAAAATGAAATTAATTACGCAATTCACATAAGTATCAAATAAATAAGTAATACGAATTAAAAATGAATTATTAATTAAGTATAATTAAAAT
The DNA here is from genome assembly GCF_964263255.1 of Lissotriton vulgaris. Lineage (NCBI taxonomy): Eukaryota > Metazoa > Chordata > Amphibia > Caudata > Salamandridae > Lissotriton > Lissotriton vulgaris. Next base: position 213,886,622 of record NC_141686.1, read on the forward strand.
ACTCCCCACCGTATTACCCTACAAACCCCAAACCCCACACCTAAATTTAAGTAAAAAAAATAATTATTGCACAATTATTATGATTAAATAAATAATTAATATTAAAAAAAAGTATTATTAATTTTTTATTATTAATTTACTTCCCACCCTGTAACACTATAAAAACCCACAACCGTCTAGGGCACTAAAAATAACAATAAACTATTAAATAAAATTTAAAAACAACTAAAAATGTACAGATTATATTTAAAAACATTAACAATATGTATACTAAACTAACTAATTTATAACATATAGAATTCAAATATATACTAGAGTACATCAAAATAATTTAATAACTATATTATTAACAATGATACTTGTGTAAACAATATTAACGACACAGCTATTTTATCATCGATATCAACATAGTTCTTTTTAACATCGATATTACTTACCTTAAAATCGATATTCTTGTCAACTTTATTTTTGCTCATGATTTGCGATATTTACAACTCGATATTTTTGCATCTCGATTTCTTTTTCATATCTTGTCCGAATCCTAGGCCTCACAGTAATGAAAAATAAATTTAGGGAGACAGCACTAGCACTTTAGCACTGGTTAGCAGTGGTAAAGTGCACAGAGTCATAAGGCCAACAAAAACGAGATCAGCAAAAAGTTAAGGCTAAAAGACAAAATTTGTGGGGGGGGCCGGCAGGGAGGGCCAGATCCAGCAGTGAATTTCATTCTGGTCCCTTAGGACAAGCATCCGATGAAACAAGCAACACAATCCTTATCTAAGTGAATTTGGTCTGGTGCCCAAGCTGCCCATATTTATCCTTAGATGAGTTTAGTGAAGTTACCAATGTTATCCATCCTGAGTTCGGGGTGCGCACTATCCTCGTGGCTCATGCCCCTCACCCATGACGTAAGGTATTTCCCACAGACAACGCTGCAAAATAAGTTATGAAACGTTTTTTACTGCACCCAGAATGTGTGTCTTTATTTAGAAAATGCATACTTACAAAGATAGATGCCCAGAATGGTACTCCACTAAAAAGAATGATTGAACCGCTTGTTAACGGAATGACACAGAGGAAGGCTCCCAGGCAGATCTGCAGGATACCAATCACAATCTGAATTGCCTACAGCAAAAAATGAATGAAATGAATTAGTTATAAGCAGGAGAAGTGAGAAACAAGGATTCAATACAGCATATACTGATCTATAGCATCTTTTACCAAATAAATTACCTTCTAATTAGTCCAGGCACTGCTGAATCTAAACTTCAACACTATTTGCAATTAATAACTATCTTGGCTGTCAATGCTGGTGACGTCAGATACTTTACTGCTTCAACACACAAAGTACCTTGCTTTTAACATATCTCTTCTTCACAAACATTCTTTCATCAACTTTTACTTGCAAAGCTTTACATGAATGTGTACATTATTATGTACATTATTATCCCCCCTGTAGACTCTCTTGATTTGCACTGCTGCTCATTATTTTCAACGTTTAATGACTTCACAGATTTCCTTTTTCTTTCCTATTTGTTCTGATAATTTATTGTGATACTTTTGTTTGCATTCATTCCTCTCACATTCATATTAACACACATTAGAAATCATGAAGATTGTGGTGCTTGCTGCACTAAAATCCACATATCCTTGGATCTACCTGATGTTTTCTCGCAATAAATATTGGCAGATTTGACCTACTGATTTTTTTCCGGCAATGTGGTTTAGATGGCAACCCTCATTATTTCAGTATGTGCGGTAAGAGGAGTTACGCCTATATCGGAAAGTATTGTAACAGTCGTAATTAGGGCCTTAGTCAATTGGAATGATAGTCTATGGAGACAGTATGGATGGGCTGAGAAATTTGTACTATCAAATTCACCCTGTAGGTGGGAAAACCACCAGTAGACTTGATCTGCTTTAAAAGGTTGCAGTGACTACTGAAAAGCGGGATTGATGACCTATTTTAGATAAAGCCCTTTGCGTTCACTTGCCTAGTACAACTGTTTGATGCCTCTACAATTGTACCCTTGGTATGCGCCAACCCTTGTTGCTTAAATGTTTCAAGGACTTCAGCCTTTGCATTTTCACACATCACCTATAACATTTTCTTTTAGCAAAATGTACCCATGCGACAATAACAAGACTACCTAGAACATAGAATCATCACTTCACTCATGAACCGGTTTATACTTTTTTCTGATGTTTTCTTTTGAAAGGCCCTTCCTACCCCTTTCTTTCAAGGCTCGCCTTCTGTCCTTCAATCAGGATCAATGCTTGGTCCTGTATGCTAGCATTGTAACCTCAATGCCACAAACTTCACTTCATCCTTTGGTTAACAGACATTCTTAACTCCTTTGCTCTATTGTGCAACAACCCATTGGTTGGCCTTACATTTGCCACCTTGGTCCACCAGCATTCTTGCCCGATTATGGCCGAGAGGGGAAAAAAACATAAGGAATTTGGCCTGATATTCCCAGGGATTGGTAATGAGGATCTTACTGTGAAAATCACATCAACATTAATACCTGGATTTCTATTATAACATTTAAGCCTGCGCTAGCTTTCCCCTTCATAAAGAGTTATGGAAAATCCTAAAGAGCAATTTCCATAACTGTGTTAGATGTGTTATTAAATAATTTTAGAACTGTCCATGGTAGAGGAAGACATACATATTCCAAGAGTCCCATAAATATTTCAAGAGCCCCAGTACTTACTCCAAGTGTCTTTGGCTCTCCTTCAATGAACCTCTTTAGAAAATAAGGCCCCTGACAAGGACTCACCCCCTGCTGAGCAGGGTTGAAGTTAGGATTGGGGATATATTGGGTCACCACAAACATGCCATTCCCAGGTGGCGCCGCCATTGCGAATAAGAAGCTGTGAACAAAAGGCTAAGATATGGTGAAATGTTATTACATTAAATACACATAAAACATACTATTTCTCCAATCACAAGATATTCCGTGCATTACCCACTGAAGAAGTTACCTCCACTACAAGCAATTTGTCACCAAGATTACCCCATGGTGTATTTTGTTTTCTTGTTTAGTGTTAACATCAAGAGGGGCCTGGGCCAATATGTTCTAGATGCTGCAAAACCGCTGTCTGTGAGTCTGCAGTCCACTTCCATGTTGCTCATCTCTGGTCCAAAACACAGACAACTTCTTCAGAGCTCAAAGTTCTTGCCTTGTGTGTTTATGGTGTCCCCATGCATCCACCCATGGATTTTGATCCTATACTAAGGTTGGCAAACCTGGGATTGTGCTAAAATTGTTCGCCTTCCCAACAGAAGTGTAACGAGGAGAAATATCTTTAGTTCTCCTTGCTATTTCCTCTTTCTACTTGTGCTGCAATCTGCAGCACATATAGAAAAAGGACACTGCCTCTAAGGATTCTTTTTATCTTACTGAAAAGAGTACAAATGTCTTGTTTTAACTTAATTTAACAAACAGGAAGTGGGTAGAGACTTGTGGCAACTTGGCTACCGAGGATTTCAAAATGCTTTGTCATACTTGTGGCAAACAACTGAGCATGTGGTTTCCTCTTCTGCACAAAGTTTTTCTTGAGTCCACACAATTACACAACTAACTAATCCAGTCCAACCCACATAATTCCACAGCACATCACATACATATACTCCATAACACATAAGTAAAAAACATTGCCATTTACAATGCCAATAGCTCTAAGTCCAAAAAATGCGAGGCCTATTGCATTTCCAAAGCTTGTTATATGTATACTGCGTACAAACCCTTTTAAACAATCCAATACACCTTTGAATACCTTTGGGAATTCTTTGCCATAGTCTGGTTTCTCCATGCATATTTGACATAAACTCTGTTTTTCACACCTATCTCTATCTCTTTTAAATTCCTTTAGTCTCACCAAAGGACTTTCATTAGGATCTAAGTACACCTTCTGGTGAAACCAACTAATGAATGAATCACCTCTTACAAAAACATATGTCTTCCCGGCAGTATAGTTGTCCTTAAAGTGAATACAACCTATGAAGTATCCCAGTAACTTAATGGGTTCCCCTCCATATCCTTTTGGACAGATCCCTGGTTCGAGAAGGTTAACCTTGCCCTTGAAATCATTAAGATGAACCTCCAGGGGAATAAGTGTGATTTTTGGCTCCTGAATCAAATAGGATGCGAACAGGTATGTTCTCTATAAGTTTATTTTCCAACGGACCAGCATCACCCACTTCCATAATTTGTATAAATATTTCTTCTTCCTCACTAGATTCCTGGCATGTTATCTCCTGAATTTTATTTTTTAATTTACACTCCCACAACACTTAGAAACATGACCTTGGCACGCACATTTCTTGCAAGTGCCCTTCCACCCAATACACTCCTTGTTGCTAGCTACATGTCCATATTCCCCACATCCGTAACATGTTCCCTGAAATTTCCTATTGCTTTTCTCAATAATACCATGTCCCTTTCCTAACTTCTGTTGTACCCCTTCTTCTTTTCCTTTCTTAAAGGCTTGAATAACATGTGCATTCTTTTCTGTACCATCATTTCTTCCTCCTCCTTTTTGATCTTCTATACATGCCATACTGTGTTTGAAAGTGTTTGTCATTATGAGTACCTCATTGGGAGATGGATTGTCTTTCTTCCAACACAATTCCTAAGCTTTTTCTAGGTTACAACGCACCATGAATTGGTCTCTCAACCGTTTCTCACATTTACCGCCAAAATGACATGTTCAGGATAACAGTAGTAGAATACAGTGATGTATTCTTCCACTGTTTCAAACCTTCCTTTGTACACTTTTACCAAAATGATATCTTTCCAACACAGTCGATACGTTAGGCAAAAAATGTAAATCAAGTTTCTTGAGACAAATTTTGTATTCATTTAATTAAGTCACATCCCTCTTCTGTTGTTAAATCAGGCAAATGTTCACACATTTCCTGACCTTCAGGATCCAAATATTAAAGTAGAAGAGAGGTTTTTCTTTCTGAACTCTAGGAAGTACCATAAACATATGCATAGTGTGCAAAAACATTTTTCCATTTTCCCCACCATCATTCACTGAAAGTGAAATATTCGTCACCAATGTAACAAAGATAGACCTCATGGGTAGTTGATTGGGAATTGTCTTCATTGTAGACCACATCTATTCATGTCACCCTCTATCTTCCAGCTCCTCCGTCGCTCTTTCCAACTCCCGCTTTCAAAGATCAACATTCTACCATAGCAACAAGTGGTTGGAACACTGGCGGAATGAAATTTCCGTCAACTAAGCCTAACTAGGCTCTTATTGCAAATGCAAGATACTACACTGACCCCACCCTCCCAGGCATATGATCTGATTGACCGGTTAGGGACTGCAGTGTACTTAAGTACCTTTAATCTTACATCAGGTTACTGGCAGATTGACCTAATAGAGGGAGCCAAGAAGAGGCTAGCCTTCTCCACAACAGAACACCATAACGAGTTTAGGAGTATGCCCTTTGGTCTCAAAATGCCCCTGACACCTTTCAGATCTTGGTAAACCAGGTCCTTGCTGGTATAAACGTCTTCTCAGCTGCCTATCAGGATAACATAGCTGTCTATATTAGCAACTGGAAGGTCCACCTTTTCCACCTTTAAGAAGTGATTATGAGTTTGCAACAGGCAGGCCTGACCATCAAGGCAAGTGTAAGCCAGATAGGGCAGCTGTCTGTGGTGTACTCGGCCCACTGGTAGCATTTAACTTACAGGCCCTGGGTATATAGTATACCACTTTACAAGGGACACACTAGAATATTAAATATGCCCATCAAGTGCACACCAATGTCACCATGTTTAGGGGAGAAGCACATGCACTTTAGCACTGGTTAGCAGTGATAAAGTGCTTAGAGTCCTAAGGCCAACAAAAAGAATCAGAAACAGCTGGAGGTAAAAATCAAAATGTCTGGGGAGAGACCACCTTGAGGATGCCAGATTGAGCACGTGTCCACACCAACTGCAAGTGGGGAGATCTACTCAACATCTAGGGAGTTCTGATCACTCATGTGTAAAAAGGAGTAGTTTCTGTCCTGTAACTCCAGTTCTGTAGTAGGGGTATCTCTGTTATAGTCATAATCTAGTGAATAGTCCCGCCCATGTGCGTGGACCCCGGCAATCAAAAATAATCTCTTAAGGTGTCAAAATAATGCAGAAACTGCAAAGACACTTAAGAGAGAATTTAAAGACAAATAATGCAGCCTATATCCACAGGCTACACTGTCCAGTACTTCAACTAGAATTTCCACCAAAAAAACACCACACACAACACAGCCTGCAGTTTCTACCATAGAGAAACTTGCCTCCCCCAGTCAAAGACTCTGGAATGATAGAGAGGAAGGTAGGGACAGACAAGCCCCATAGGCTGCCATTATGTGGCTTAAATAGGATACTGTGCCTTTAAGAGAACTTTCCAGAACTTCTCCCAGTATCCCAGAATGCATAGCAGGTCCCTCTTACTTCAGTTCTTTTTGAAGGCGAAGCACGCCAGACCTGTCGCATTCTTGTATGATGAAACAATCTCCACCGGGGAGGAGGGCGGGCGCTTATGACTATAACAGAGATACCCCTACTACAGAACTGGAGTTACAGGACAGAAACTACTCCTTCTGTAGTAGGGGATCTCTGTGTATAGTCATAATCTAGTGAATAGAATGGCAAGCCCATCCCCACACCAAAGCGGCGGTGGAGAATAATACATAACGCCACTACTGTGCGAACAAATTCCGCAGCGAAGCCTGTCCAACCTGAGCGTCTGCCCTGGCGTCAGTGTCCAGGCAGTAATGCTTAGCAAAGGTATGAACCGACTTCCAAGTGGCTGCCTTGCATATTTCAGCAACCGGCACATTACGGAGCAGAGCCGTCGTGGCAGCTTTGCCCCTGGTGGAATGAGCCTTAGGCTTACCCCCTAAGGTCTTATTAGCTTTCTGATAACACAATTGTATGCAGGACACAATCCACCTAGAGATGGACTGCTTAGAGGTCGCAAGACCCGTCCTGACCGATCCATAATTGACAAACAACTGGTCAGACCTACGAATATCTTTGGTTTTATCCAGATAAAATTTCAAGACCCTCCTCACATCCAGGGAATGGAGAGACCTCTCCGCTGGGGATGAAGGGTTCTGAAAAAACGTAGGCAAAGTTATAGTCTGGTTGATATGAAAATCAGAAATAACCTTGGGAAGAAATTTAGGGTGAGTACGCATAACAACCTTAGCAGCATGAAATACAGTATAAGGTTCATTACAACACAACGCCTGAATTTCACTCACCCTGCGGGCCGATGTAATGGCCACGAGGAACGCCGCCTTCCAGGACAGGTGCTGCAACGAAGCCTTATGAATAGGCTCAAAAGGCTCCTTCATCAATCTGGACAGCACCACATTCAATTCCCACGAAGGCGAAGGAAGCCTGACAGGAGGGAATACTTTCTTCAAACCTTCCAGAAAGTCTTTGATCACAGGGATCTGGAAAAAGGAAGTCTGTGAAGGGCATTTCCTGTAGGCAGTCAATGCAGCAAGATGTACCTTAATGGAATGGACATTAAGGCCAGACTGCGCCAAATGTAAAAGATAAGGAAGGATGACATCTTCCTTGCAGGTAGTAGGATCATGGTTCTCAGAATGGCACCATATACAAAACCTCTTCCACTTGTAAGCATATGAAGTCCGAGTGGAAGGTCTCTTAGACTCCTTCAGTATGTCCATGCAATCATCGGGCAGATTCAGATGGCCATATTGCACTATCTCAGGAGCCATGCCGCCAAACTCAAAGACGAGAGGTTGGGGTGTAACATCCGTCCCCCGAACTTCGTGAGAAGGTCCGGCCTGCACGGCAACCGAATGTGAGGAAGGAGAGACCGGTGAAGTAGGTCCGTGAACCACCACTGCCTGGGCCACTCCGGGGCGATGAGTATCATCCGAGTCCTGGATCGGGCCAGCTTGATGAGCACCGCCGGAATCAGGGGAATGGGAGGAAAGGCGTACAGAAAGCTGTTCGTCCAGTTGATCCACAACGCATTCCCCAGCGTCCCTTGTTGGAAGTACCTGGAGGCGAAGTCTCTGCACTTGCTGTTTTCGGCGGTGGCGAACAAATCTACGTCTGGAGTTCCCCACCTTGCGAAGACTTCTCCTAGTACTTCGTCGTTTATGACCCATTCGTGGTTTTCCTGAAGCAGCCTGCTCAGTGCGTCTGCCTGAACATTCTGCACACCTGGCAGATGGGTGGCCGTTATCGACAGTCCTCCGGCTAGAAGCCAGTGCCAGATCGTCTGCGCCTCCTGAGACAGGGTGCGCGATCTCGAGCCCCCCTGCTTGTTGAGGTAATACATCGTGGTGGTATTGTCCGTCTGTACAAGCAGAGAGTTGGTCTGGAAGGACGGAAGAAAGGCCTTCAGCGCCAAGTGAACAGCCCTGAGTTCCAGGAAATTGATGTGATACGTGGCCTCCATCGGTGACCACGTGCCTTGAATCTGTAGAGTCCCGGAGTGCGCTCCCCATCCCAGAAGAGACGCATCCGTCACGACAGTCTGCTTGGGTATGTCCTTGTGAAAGGGAACCCCTTTTAGGAGATTCTCCGCCGAACACCACCACTTCAGAGACTGAAGAGCATGCAGCGACAGCCGAATCCTGTCGTCCCAAGATCCTTTCCTCTGATCCCACTGGTCCTCCAAGCACTCCTGCAACGGTCTCATGTGCAGCCGTGCGTGTGGCGTCAGGAAGATACAAGAGGCCATCGATCCCAGTAGAGAAGACACCGTCCTCACTGTTGTAGATGGAGTCGTCATAAGAGCCTGAGCCTTTCGAAGGAGTGATAATCGTCGCTCTTCCGAAGGAGACACGCTTGCTGACAGCGTATTGATGGAGGCTCCCAAGTACTGTATGCATTGGACCGGAGTCGGGACAGACTTGGCCATGTTGATGTGCAGCCCCAACTTGTTCAAGAGAACGCACGTCTTCTGGAAGTGTGCTCGCGCTTCCGAGAAGGAGGATGCCTTGATCAACCAATCGTCCAGGTACGGGTAGACGAACACCTTGGTCTTCCTCAGGTGTGCTGCTACCACCGCCATGCACTTCGAGAACGTTCTCGGCGCAGACTTCAGTCCGAATGGGAGTACTGTGTATTGATAGTGATTGGTGCCGACTTGGAACCGCAGGAACTTCCTGTGTTTGTGTGCAATGGGCACATGGAAGTAAGCATCCTGTAGGTCTATAGCGCAAAGCCAGTCCCCCTGTTGCAACTGAGGGTAAATCTGATGCAACGACAGCATGCGGAACTTTTCTCTGCGAATCCATTTGTTTGCCTGTCGCAAATCCAGAATGGGCCTGAACTCGTTCTTGTCCTTCTTGCGAACCAGGAAGAACCGGGAGTACAGACCTCTTCCTCTCTGAGACCGAGGTACGTCTTCTATCGCCCGTTTCCTCAACAGGATATCCGCTTCCGCCTGAAGCTCGCGCAGCTGAAACTGCGAGCTGACCGGGGGAATAGCTGGAGGAGGGCTGGTGAACCGAAGACTGTATCCATTGCAAACAATATTCAGCACCCACTTGTCCTGAGTAATTTGTCTCCACTCTGCCAGAAAAAGTTGGATGCTTCCCCCTACCGGAGTGGGTAACGGATCCGGGGGAAGTAAGTTCCTAGGGCCTAGGCCCCGCCTGGCCCTTGGGCGCCGGAGCCGATTGCTGGCCTCCCCTGCCCCTCTGCCGCTTCTGGAACGGCTTCCGGAACTGCTGCTGCTGCTGGGAGTGTCCTGAGGCCTGTCCTCGACCTCGGCCCTGTCCGCCGAACCGCCGTTGGAAGGGGCGGTACTGCTTCTTGGTCTCTTTGGGCTTTTCCAGGCCCACAGCCGTCAGCGTTTCGGCCTCCGCCTTCATGCGGGCCATTTCATCATCGGCATGTGTCCCGAAGAGGGTCTCACCGGAAAACGGCAGATTGGCCACCCTCTGCTGTGCGTCCGGTTTCAGGGACGTAAGCCGGAGCCATGCGTGACGCCGCTGGTTGATCCCGTGGCAAAATCCGTGAGCCGCCAACAGGGAAGAGTCCGCAGCCGCGCTGATTATCTGGTTGGCCACCAGCATCCCCTCACTCAGGACTTCCGTGAAGTCTTCACGCTGCTCCCGGGGCAAATGCTCCGCAAAGCGCTCAAGGGAGTCCCAGAGGGCGCGGTCGTAGCGACCCAACAAAGCCGTGGCACTCGCCGCTTTCATGGAGGTCGCGGAAGTACCACAAACTTTCCTTCCTGCCGAGTCCATCCATCTCGATTCCTTGTCCGGGGGAACCGTGGAGGTCGGGGTGGTGGCATGCTGCTTGCGGGCCGCCGTGACGATGACGGAGTCAGGTGGAGGCTCGGCCCTCAAGAAGGCCGGATCCGATTCGGGAGCTCGGTACTTCTTAAGTAATCTCGAAGGGGCCGCCCTCGTCACAGCCGGGGTGAGAAACAGAGCCATAGCAGGTTCTTCCAGGCCCGGCACCAGGGGCAGGAGAGGACGAGACAGATGCCTCTGATGCAGCGTCTCGAAGATGACCGATGTCTTCGGTGTAGGCACCGTCAGGGAGATGCCGAGCTTCGCTGCGCCCCGCAACAGTACGTCCTGAAAGGCCACCAGGTCATCTATCGGGGACACTCTGGTGTCCGGAGACCCCGATAGGGTAGGTGAATAATCCCTGGTCCCAGAGGACCTCGTGTGAGAGCGAGACTCGCGCCTCCTATGGCGGTGCCTCGATCTCGTGGATGATCTGTGCCTCGATCTGTCCTTCCGCCCAGAGCGAGAGCGAGACCTGCCAGCCCGTGGGCGCTCCTTCGGTTTGCGCGGAGGGGTCTTCCTTGGCTCATCACGAGGCGTCTTCGGTTCCTCCCGGGGTTTCGGTTTCGGAGTCCCCTTGGGAGGAGCAGGCAGGGACGGCAGGGAAGTGGACCTCGGAGGAGGAACCTTCGGCTGCGGTGCGGGCCCATGCGGAGGGACCGGAGGTGGAGGAGTGTCCCCTGAAGGCAGTGGTGGTTTGGGCGGAGGGTCCTCCTTAGGCACGGGGGGAGGAGTCGGAGTCCTGGGCCGGGGCGGAGTGTACACTTCCGAGTACACCGAGCCCGGTGTCCCTCCAGGCGAGGGGCGCGGAGATCCATCCCCATCCGCAGGCGACCTCTTCCTCTTGCGACCACCGCTGGAAGCAGCGTGACTCCTGGGACTAGAGTCCCTTTTCCGCCGTTTTGGAGCGGGTGACCTGCTCCCCGACGCTGACCGCTGTCTGCTGGACGCAGAACGACGCTTCTCCGGCGTCGAATGACGTCTCCTGGACTCCGGCGTCGAGCGCCGTCTCCTCGGCGTCGACCGCCTCCCCCTCGGCGTCGAACGCCGACTCCTCGACGTCGACCTTCGGCGTCCTCTCGACGTCGGGCGGTCCGCCCTCGACGACGAGCGCCGTCCTCGCCTTGATGTTCCCGACGTCGAGGAGCCCCTCGACGTCGATCGGCGGCGTCGCCGCGATGGAGATCGACGGTGTCGCCTCGACGACGACCGACGGTGTCGCCTCGACGGCGAGCGTCGGCGCCGCCTCGACGGCGAGCGTCGATGAACGTCAATGTGCCTTCGGCGTCGGTATGACCTCGACGTCGACGAAGACGATGACGTCGACGGCGGCCTCGACGTCGGTTTCTCCTTCGCCGTCGAGCCGTCGCGCCGTCTCGACCCGGAGCCCCGGGGAGAAGGGGAGCACGCCGTCGTCATCCCTCTCGACGCCGTCGTCGAAGCCATCGACGCCGACGGAGAATGGGATCGTTGGCTGGACTTCCTGCCCCTGGGGAGCCCCCCAGGGGCCTCAGCAGAGGCAGAGGGATCCCTCCCAGGCTGCCCAGACCCACCTGCAGCACGTTGGCGCCTATCCTCCAGGCCAGCCAGCCTGATCTTCAATCTGTCCCTGAGGGTCCTAGCAGAAAGTTGCTGGCAGATAACACACTCCTCAGGGCCATGATCTTCTGGAAGGCACACGATGCAGACATCATGGGGGTCGCTTTTGGCCTTCTTCCTCTCACATGCTGGGCACTTGACAAAAAGGCCAGGCATTTCGGAGCCCCAAAACGCCTAAAAACAGCACAAAAGTGAGAAGAGAACACCAAGCAGTAACAGCAACACTTTTAAAAGTTAAAAGTGCAAAAACGAATTCAATAAACCCTTGTAAAAGGGAGAGCTCAATGCCAGGGTCCTGTAAGCAGGAGCCGGAAAAAAGAACTGAAGTAAGAGGGACCTGCTATGCATTCTGGGATACTGGGAGAAGTTCTGGAAAGTTCTCTTAAAGGCACAGTATCCTATTTAAGCCACATAATGGCAGCCTATGGGGCTTGTCTGTCCCTACCTTCCTCTCTATCATTCCAGAGTCTTTGACTGGGGGAGGCAAGTTTCTCTATGGTAGAAACTGCAGGCTGTGTTGTGTGTGGTGTTTTTTTGGTGGAAATTCTAGTTGAAGTACTGGACAGTGTAGCCTGTGGATATAGGCTGCATTATTTGTCTTTAAATTCTCTCTTAAGTGTCTTTGCAGTTTCTGCATTATTTTGACACCTTAAGAGATTATTTTTGATTGCCGGGGTCCACGCACATGGGCGGGACTATTCACTAGATTATGACTATACACAGAGATCCCCTACTACAGAACCTAGATAAACCATCAGCATTGGAGTGGTATGACCCAGGTCTTTGTTCCAATGTGAAGTCCATACCCTGTAGAGAAATGGACCACCTCAACAGTTTGGATTCTCACCCCTCATATAAAGGACCAACCTGGGGGGGCCTGTGGTCATTCTGAATCAGGAAGTAAGTACCATTTCCTCTTTAGATAAGCCTGACTGCTCTGTGCCAAGTTACCAGAGGGTGAGCACACGTTATCTTTTAGTGTGTATCTTGCTTACAGTGACTAGAGTGGTTGTTACAGTTTGGACAGGGTGCATATCGTTGCCAACCAGAAACCCCATTTGCAACAGAAAATGCAGAGCACAGGACCTTCAAACAGTTTCACCTCAAACAAACTGAGCTAGCCAGACAGCGTGTTTGTAACACACACCAATAATTTGGGACAGTTTTGAAACAATCTTTAAATAAAACATGTTGCACATAGGTGATATGGACGTCAAGAATCGTCCCTGAAATGCATCAGTGCTGGCATGTTCGGGCTGGACTGCTCCCATGAGGCACAGGGTCAAGACGGATTTGCATATAGCTGGGTCTGAACTGAGCTAAAGAATGATGATAGATTCAACCCAGATCTGTGACTGGGGGTCAGTGTCCGTCCATCATCTCCTTGTGTTTGCTATGTTCCTGTATACCCCACGCTTTGAGGATCCTTTTGAGTTCCATTTGAGAACGTATGCCATACTGCCACATACATACCTATCAGTACCATGGTGGATGGCAATTACTGAGAGTGGTATCTCTGCTTTATCTTTCTTTACCTCTCTAAATGGTAGCTTGTGATATAACCATTTCCAAAATATATTTTGCTCAAATTTATTTCCAAAACATATTTAACAATATCCTTGACCACAAAACATCTTAGGCTAATTTTAACAATACATTTCAGGGAAGAGATAAGCCTAATGTTGGAAGTACAAATTATTTTAATTGGACATCACAGTCTCATAAGTTAGATTTACTAATAATCAGTAAAGGAAACTTTTGTTAGAGTTTGTAAAATGAACATGACTGGTGGTTTCGAAGATGCTGGCTTCTAAAGATTAAGGGCTTGAATACGCGTTTGGTGGTTAATACAGGGGGCGTTGCAACATGCTGTCCGCGGCGGGACTGTCAAACCCATGGTGCAACCGCCCGTCAGATCAGGAGTTTATTCCTGGTCTGTTGGGCAGTCCAGCAGCGGCGGAAGGTAGGCTTATAGAAGAGCCTACTATGCAGACCACCACTCTTAGAGTGCTGCCTGCACCTTCCTGCACTGTGTGACATACATGCCACACTGTGTAGGAACTGGAGGTGCACATCGAGGGCGGCACTACATATGCCCCCCCACATGCACCCCCTGGGCCCTGAGGTGATAGGTGGCCCTATTAGGGCCCCCTCAGTTGCCTTACCACCACACTTTTCATGGCGGGCTCACCACCATGAAAATGGTGCTGGTGAGGCAACTCAAAATATGCTTGGAGATGCCGTTGCGGCACTGCCATCATGTTTCTTCTTCTGACCATTGCGTGAACAGCTCAGGATCCTGTATCCCTGGCAGTCGCAGCGGTCCTATGACAGTCCGACCACCACAGCCGTAATACTTCGTACGGTCCTCAGTATGGAAGTGGTCAGACTGTCACCACAAGTTTGGCAGTCCAGAACTCGTAATCAGGCGCAAAGTCACCCATGGTTATCGTAGTGAGTACTGGCTTACAAGAACATCGGATCCTAGCCAAACCCAAGACTGCCAGTTGGCCCTTAACTGTTATTTGGTCCACTGTGATTATCATCTTTGGACTGTGTTCCCTAATTGGAACACTGGGACCACCTGGGGTTTGTTGGGTGGGGTTCTTGGCTTGTTTGCTTCCGGAAAATATCTATATTTATTTAGCCCAATATGGTTGACAGCGTTTGCTCTACCCTGGTTCTTGATACCCCAAAGACCAGAGTTGGGTCCAGAAGCCCAACAGCATCATCTCTTTCCCACCTTCTGCAGTAGGGGTGACTTACCTATATCTTATGCAGTGCATGGGGAGGCAATGGTAGAGTGCATAGCCTTGGTGAGGGGGCTCTGGGGTCACCAGAGCTGCACCCCAGAGGACCTTCTTCAGTAGCCCTACACTTGGTACCAGGGGTCCCACTTACTAGGGACTTACAAGGGTATCTGAAATTATGCCAATTGTGATTCAGTGTTTAGGGAAAGAGATCTGGCATTGGGAACCTTGTTAGCAGGGACCCAGCGCACTTGCAGTTCGAAATTACATCAGACATCAAGCAAAAGTGGGGTATAACCATGCAAAAAGAGGCCCTTTCCTACACAACCCCCCCTCCCCCAAATGAAAGAGGATGAGACTAAACTTTCACTAGACAGTCTTCATCTTCTAAGTGGAAGAACCTGGAAAGACCATCTGCATTGTCATGGTCAGTCCAAAGTCTGTGTTTCACTATAAAGTCCATTACCTGTAGGGATACGGACTGCCTTAACAATTTAGGGTTTTCTCCTTTCATCTGCATGATCCATCTGAAAGGTTTGTGGTCAGTTTGGACAATGAAGTGAGAGCCAAATAGGTATGGTCTCAGCTTCTTTAGGGACCAAACCACAGCAAAGGCTGCCCTCTCTATTGTACTCCAAAGCTGCTCTCTGGCGAGAAGCCTCTTGCTTATGAAAGCAACAGGTTGGTCATGGCCATCATCATTGGTCTGGGATAGGACTGCTCCTATCCCATGTTCAGAGGCATCTGTCTGCACTATGAACTGCTTGGAGTAATCTGGAGCTGTAAGTATGGGTGCAAGCATATTGCTTCTTTCAAAGTGTGAAAAGCCTTTTGACAGGTCACTGTCCAGTTGACCTTTTTGGGTGTTTTCTTAGATGTCAGTTCTGTGAGGGGGCCACAATAGACCCTTATCCCTGCACAAACCTCCTGTAGTAACCAGTCAAGCCTAGTAATGCCCTGACTTGGGTCTGGGTGGTTGGAG
This sequence comes from Lissotriton vulgaris, assembly GCF_964263255.1. NCBI lineage: Eukaryota > Metazoa > Chordata > Amphibia > Caudata > Salamandridae > Lissotriton > Lissotriton vulgaris. The sequence goes on from NC_141686.1 coordinate 213,902,259, forward strand.
CTTCTCAATCTAGAATAGTCTGGATTTTGGGCTGAAGGGGCCAAACTTGGCTTCCACCTACAAGGTGGTCCAAGTATACAACCATGCCCTGCCCTATCTGTCACTTGGTGCATTCCGTCTATCAATTGTGTGTGTTTTGCTTTCTCGCCCTAAGTGCGCCGGGTATGCCTAGACGTGAGTCCTGGGCTCACTATGCCATTGGATTCAAGCTATTCCGGTTGATGAGGGGAGGAAACCCCGAAACCGGTCCCAGGATGCTCGTTTCTGGTCCAGGGAGGACCTGGCTTGGCAGTTTGGGCTGGACTGTTCCCATGAGGCACATGATCAAGACTGATTTGCCTATTGCCAGGTTTAAACTGGGGTGGCATGGTGAGCAAAAGAATGATGGATTTAACCCAGGTCTCTTGACTGGGGGTGAATGTTTTGATTTGTTCTGCATTCTGTCAATCAAAAGTGTGTCTTTTGCTTTCTCTCCATAAGTGTGCCGGGAATGCCCAGACATGGGTCCCGCGCTCACTGTGCCACTGGATTTAAGCTATCCCGGCTGATGAGGGGTGAAACCCCAAAACCGGTCCTAGGATGCTTGTTCCCGACCAAGGGAGGACCTGGCTTGGCAGATGGCTGGACTGTTCCCATGAGGCACAGGATCAAGACTGATTTGCATATGGCTAGGTCTAAACTGGGGGGGCATGATGAGCAAAAGAATAATGGATTGAACCCAGATCTCTTGCTTGGGAGTGAATGTATTGCTTGGTTCTTCATTCCGTCCTTGAATTGTTTGTCTTCAACTTGATAGTGAGGCCTGTTTTCTGCAGAGCCTCCATGACCTTTTGGAGGTGTATCATGTAATCCTGCTAGGTGGATCTAACGACAGCAATATCATCAAGGTAGGCTGCACTATAGGCTTCCAAACCAGTAAGGACTTTGTTTACCAACCTCTGAAAGGTGGCAGGGGCATTCTGCAAACCCAAGAGCATCACAGTGAACTGAAAGGGCCCATCTGGAGTGCAGAATGAAATTTTCTCTTTTGCTCCAGGGGTCAGACCTATCTGTCAGTACACTGATGTGAGATCAAAGGTACTCAGATATGTGGCTGAGCTAACTTGTCAATTAGCTCAACAGCTTTTGAAATTGAATGTGCATCTGTCTTGATAACTGCATTGAGGACCCTGTAGTCCACACAAATGAGGCTTGGGGGACTAACACAAATAAGCAGGCTCAGAGGCTGTCTGAGGGTTCATGACACCTATCTTGCTGACCTCAGGTTCTGATCAGACTGCCTGTATATTTTGTTTTTGATAGGTAGGTTGTTGCCAGTGTCCACATCAAGTGTACTCCATTTAGTCTGACCAGGGGTCAAGGAAAAGAGCTCAGCAAATTGAGCCAGGGCTTGCCAGCAGTCAGTCTGATTTTAGGTAGTGAGGGTGTCTGAAAAGACAACTCCATCAACCGTCTCATCTTTAGGGTTGTGAGAGAGGAGGTCAGGGATTGGCTCACTCTCTACCTCCTGTTCCTAATCTGGAACCGTAAGCATGGTCCCATCACCCTTGTCATTGTAGGGTTTAAGGCAATTTATATGTATTACTTTTTGGGGTTTCTACATGTGCCAAGGTCCACTGAGTAAATGACCTCCCTTTTTCTCTTAAGGCTAGGGTAGGGCCAAGTCCATTTGTGCTGGAAAGGCCCTAGGTGCCCCAGGCTGCAAACCCACAACGTCTGCCCTGGTAGGAACTCCACTAGGGCAGCCTTTTGATCATACCAGAGCTTCTATACCTCTTGTCTGGCCTCAAGGTTTATGTTTGGTTTTTCCATGTACTCAGACATCCTTGAACAAAGCCCAAGTACATAATCCACAATGTCTTGTTTTGGTGGTTCTTGTAGGAGTCTTGACAATACAGAAGCGTCCTCTTAAAGGATGTCCAAACATACGTTCAAAGGGGGAAAACCCTACTCCCTTTTGTGGCACCTCTATGTATGCAAAAAGCAGGCAATGTAGTAAAACATTAAGTATTTGCAAACAGTATAGGCAAGAGCAAATAATAATATAACTGTGCAGGCATACAACAGTGCAATTAACATATAATAAACATGTTGTCATCAGTTCATCTAATAACTGAAAAGACTTCTGAAGTTTTTATATCCTGAAATATTTTTTAATGTTCAAATAATTTTAAATTCATTATTAGAAGTATAGAAAAATATTCACCATAATACATTATTTACATGAACGGTGTCCCGAACAGTGGCCATTTCTATTGCTAGATACTAGAAGCTATGAATCAACTAGTTCTTTCTGTTCAGTCTACAAATCATAAATACATTTCAATGAAAAACAAAAACCATCAATTCGTTAAAACCTGATTCATTGTACATTTGGCTCATGGTGTGAATGGCTGATGAATTGGTTAGCTGACGTACTATGACACTACGCATGTTTCAGCAGGAATGTGTTCATCAGGGAGCCGTTACATCATTCACTAAACTCACAAGACCAGAGCCATAGGCTTATACTTCAGATCAAAGTCCACTAAGGATGAGGGCCTCAAATTGTAGTCCGATTTGTTAAGGAGCACCAACAGGAATTAGGATCGCACTGTCCCGTCTCGTGTATGTAGAACTTCAGTGAAGAACAGGTAATGGTGGTCTGGCCTGGGGCTTTTGCCACCGTCACTTGGCTTATATCTTATGAGCAGTAAGAGCCATGGTAGTCTGGAAATCTGTTACTTCCACTCAATACTGATACTGACTGAAATGAACAAATGGAATCCTGGTGGTGCCAAACGGCATACTCGCATAGAGACTGTACACCATCGGCTGAATGGCGGTTATACATATGCTCCTCTCCTGGTACGTCCATGTAAGCACGCCATTTGGCACCACCAGGATTCAATTTCTTCATTTCATTCAGTATCCGCATCGTGTGGCAGTTTTAGAGTACCAGACTACTGTGGCTCTTACTGCTCATAAGAAATACGCCAAGTGACGGTGGCAAATACCCCAGACCACCTCTACCTCTTCTTTCACTAAAGTCCCCGGCACAGATCTTCCCTAGAGGGTTCCCCTGGTGCTAGGAACTCTACAGTATGAGGCCCAAGCTCCTAGGGCTCAGTTCCCTCTCAGGCTGACAAGTCTTCTCCCTGAGGATAGGGTACATGGTTTAGTGTCTATTTTGAAGCTGACTCCCCAGTCTTCCTGCCTTTTCTGTTGGAAGGTTTGTCCATCATTTCAGGCTCTAACACTTCTTTTTCACCTTAGGTTTTGCTTGGTTCACTTGTTTTTACACACGTACATTCAGGTATCCCCAGCATGGCTGTATGGCTTTCTTTTCTACCTCAGACTATGCTCAGCACTCCAAATAATTTCCAAGCAGACGCTGTAAAGCAATAGCAGAAGATACAACTACCCTTTAGAGGCAACTACCCCCTCCCCAATCTAAGGTCACCAAGGCCATTGAATGTTGATTAACCTGATTGTCAGCATTGAGGACTGTATAGGTCTGTTCTAGCAGATATTGATCAGTGGACACCAGTGGCTCAACCACCATGGTGATGCTGCCACCAGGGCCCCTGAGGGCTTCCACCCTAATCCCATTCATATCTGGCTCCTATCTTTATCTCTCCAGGTTATTGGGCCAGACAGCCAGGGTAGCTACATCCACCCCTCCGTCTGCGACTAGAGTTGCTTCAGTGAGCACATTGACATGATCAGGGCTCACCTGTGATCCAACATGGAGACTCACAAGTGCAGTTACTACAGGTGTGCTAGAAGGCATTTTTTTGTTTTTACAGTTAGGTTCTCCAGTTTGCTGTACAGATGTCTTGCAATCAAAACATCAAGCCTTATTTGGATACGAGCTTTTACTCTGGTACCCACCCTTGGACTGTGCTGAGTTTCTGGCCCATCCTCCTAAGTAGGTTTTTTGGGCCTGAAGACTCATTTTTGTTTTTATTTATTTGGTTACCATCTTCCCTTGGGTGGTCTTTTTGGAATCTCTCTTTTGGTCACCTCCACCAGTGGTAGTTTTAGTCACCCTTGCTTTGATCCAGTGGCCTGCTTTCTCCCTCATCTCTAGAGGATAAAGAGGACTTAAGTCTACCAGATGTTGATGTAACTTCTTCATTGTAGCAAAAGATGCTCCTTCATAATTAAATTGTAAAGCCCTTTGAAGTCATTCACTTTGTTACCTGTCAACCAAAGTGTTTTTACTGAAAAGTCAAAAAATTCCACCCAGAATTGACTGTGGCTTTTTCGAGTCTCCCTGAATATTTTCCAATTCCATAGGATAGTAACAGATTCTGTTTTATTCTACTACAGGTAGCAATATAAAAATAAATCCTGTAGTCAATGACTGAAGGTTGATAGGAATCCTTCACAGAATAGAAGGTAAACCACCCACTAAACCTATGACTGGTCTTAAACTTGTTGATTCACTTATGCTCAAAGCGATAACACCCTTCTCCTGCTATTTAGCATAAATTATGTATATGTGAGACACTTTCCAACCAATAAGTATTCTCTAACAAAAAGTATACAATGTGTCCTGAAATTTTGATCATGTTCACAGTTTTAGAACTCTATATAAGTTGTTAAGGTTAAGGCTTTTTGTCAATGACTGAAGGTTGATAGGAATCCTTTACAGAATAGACGGTAAACCACCCACCAAACCTATGACTGGTCCTAAGCTTGTTGATCTACTCATGCCCAAAATGACAACACCTTTTTTCTGCTATTTAGCATAAATTATGTACATGTGAGACACCTTCCAACCAATAAGTATTCTCTAACAAAAAGTATACAATGTGTCCTGAAATTTTGATCATGTTCACAGCTTCAGAACTCTATAAAAATTGTTAAGGTTAGGGTTTTGTGTCTGCTATGAGAGTCGCAGAGATGCCAATGCCTGTCTTGGACAAGGTTCAACCGTAAGAGAATCAAGTAAATCAAGTATAACATATGTTAAAGAATAGTGTGTTCTTAGTTACACATAGGGCAATGTAATTGATGAAAACAATGTAAAAAGATATGAAACAAATGTATGTCATTTATCGTTACAGATACTCAACCGTGCAGGGGTTATAAAATATTGTTTGTGAATACATGAATATTCTGCAATACAGGTCCTGAGGAAGGTGGTTCTACACTGCCGAAACGCGTCGACCTTGCGTATTAATCTGCAATTTCATCTGCGATCCCTCAGACGCAGAATTAAGAATGAATGCAGTATGTATGAGAAGAAAGGGGTGTATGTACTTGTGAGAATGTTTATTGTTTTGTATATTGTTTTCCCTGCATGTAATAGCTTTTTACTGATGGTATTATAATATGATGTGTTTTATACTATGTGTTTCTTGAAAATTATATAAACTGATGCGATATATTGATAAATCAAAAAACTTTTGTACTAAGAAATATAACTAAAAAGAAAAAATAATAAAAGTATACATTTTCAAAAAAAATTGTTGGCTTTATTCCATTAAAATTATAGAGGTCAAGGGGGAATATATATTGTTTGTTAATATTTTCCAATTTTCTTCAGTGGTGAGTCCAAAGCCATTTATGAGGGTACCCTTCATGAGTTCATAAGACCCAGCATCTTTTTCAGGCAGTGTCAGGAGTCTATCCCTGCATTTCCCTGAGAATAGATTCCACCAGAGAGGAGCCCAATTTTTTTCTGGCTACTTTTCCACTTATACAGGCCCTCTCAAATGCAGTGAACCATTTGGTGATGTGATTACCATCTGAATATTTAGAGATAATCCCTTTGGGGAGTCCAGGGGGCATATTATCACCACTTTTATCGGCAGGAAACTCCCGATAAAGCGGCGATAATGGCCTTGATAATATGCTCTATGAATTCCAATCGAAGCCCATGTTAGATGTGAACACATCTAACATGGGTCTCTATAGTGTACTAAAAAGAAGTACACTGTGCAGACAGTCCATAGAATCCCGAATTAGTAGAGAGAGGTAAAAGCAGATATTCTGGGCGAGCAGTTTGGCTTATCAGCGCTTGTTGTCACACACAGAGGCAATAAATGAGACACACACTCAATAATAAATCAGAGACCAATTTGTAAGAATAGAGACTAGTTTTATGTATTTTTAGAGACAAAGAACACAGTTCTAAGGTAACTACTTTTTGAGTTACAATTTTTAAAGGGTTCGAAAAATATATCACATTTGTGCGCAATTACACACCATAGGATCAATGGGGACAAAATTGGAAATTAAATATATAATCAGGAAATTCTTTCATGAAGTTCACCTTCTCATTTTTGGTTGATGTCAGGACCAGGTCCAAAGTTCCAGCAGGAGATGTTCAGGAGCACCGGTGATTAGGTGGTAGCAGAGTGCTAAATGTATTGTAAACAGGTACGCAAAGAAAAGGGGGCCACTTCAAAACATATACTGCACAGGTGGACTTACAGGTAATTCCAGTGGATCTTCTTGATCGGAGGAGGTCGTAATGGCCTAGGGACCACGGGAGCACAGCTAATTGGGTGGTGCTGTGGCCAGTTGGGCTGGGTGCAGAGCGAACAGGTCAGCCGGGCATTGTGCATCTTTAGGGTCCTTGCGGTCAGGAGCAGGAAACTTAGAGAGGTGATCTCAGGACAGCTGGGCAACTCAGGAAGTAGATCTCAGGTGTTTTACCATCCCTCATCGGGTACTTGCTTCTGGTGCTTTGGGAGTCCAGTGTGGATTCTTCTTGGTTTTTACTGTTGGGGGTCCGGTACCCCGGGGATTGGAAGGCTGCGGCTCAAGAGGTCCTAGTGCTTCCAAACTTGGTGGAGAGGCAGATCTGACCCTTCAGAGCTGTTGTACCTGTTCTTGGCTTGGTGCTACATCGAGTTCGCCGAGGAGCAGCAAGTCAATAAACCAGACTTCATTTGATCGGTGCCTGCAGTGTACAGGGAAGTGATACCTTCACTCTAAGGTACTTAGGGATTTTCTGTGATTTCTCGAAGGCAGAAGGTGCTCCAGGGATCTTGGAGTCCTTGGAGGTCTCAGGATGACACAACAGCCATGATTGTTGAGTCCTTCTTGCAGCTGGCAGAGTTTGACGTCTTTTCTTTCTGCAGCTGGGCTTCTGTTCTCACCTTGCAGGTCTTCTTTTGTCCTGGTCTTCTTTGGTCTGATGAATCTGAGGTTCAAGTCTCAGGGAGCCACCTAAATTTAGGGGTGTTACAAAGGGAGACAGGTAATAGCCAATGGGCTATCTACTTTTAGGGTGTCTACACCCTTTAGTGACCACTTCCTGAGGCACTATCCTAGCCCTGATTGGAGGTTTTCCCACCATCTCAAGATGGTAGAATTTCAGGAGAGTGGTTCACCTCGCCTGCCCCAACCTAGTGGTGGTGCAAACTCAGGGGGGACTTCACTCCTCATCTAACTCATTTCCCCGCCTCACCTCCCTCCAAATGTGGAGCGAGAAAGAGCCTTGGCCTACCCTATCATCTGGGGGTTCCTGGGTTGGATTTCAAAGGTGGCACTGCCTTTGAAGCTTCCCACTCTGAAATGCCATCCTGTCCTGGAGGAGGTATTGTTTCTGTCCTCTGAGAGCGCTGGCTCTCACCACATGAGGTCAGAAAAATGTCTGGTGGTGGCAGACTGGTGATAACCAACCAAAGAACCCACCAGACTTTGGCTAAGTTTCAGGGGACCCTCTAAAATGTCTCATGTGTCAATGAATTAATAAATCCAACACTGTCATGAGTGAGGGTTTATTAAGACAAGATGTTTGGTACCAACAGTTAAGCTATCATGGAGCTAGGAAACTCATGTTGACATGCATCCAGTCCATGCACTCTTTATGGCTTCCCTGTTAACTTACATCACAGAATGGACTGGAGATTGTAGGGGCATATCTGGTCATGCTGACACGGCCACACATAGTATATATGCACCCTGCCTTAGGGCTAAAGACCTGCAGTAGGAGGGAATTACCCATATTGTATGCAGTGCATGGGGAGGCATGGCACACTGCGCTGTGTGCCATGTTGACCCTTCAGATTTACATACACTGAGACATGCAGCCTGCAATGTCAGAGTGCATAGCCTTAGTGAGGGGGGCCTGGGGTGGCACAACCAGTGCTGCAGTCCAGAATACATTATTCAGGACCCATGCCCTAGGTACTAGGGGTTTCACTTACTAGGAACTTACAGGGGTAGCTGAAGTTGTGCCAATCGTTGAACAGTGTTTTTAGAAAGAGATCTGGCACTGGGAACCCAGTTAGCAGGAGCCCAGGGTACTTGCACTTTAAAATTACATCAGGCATCAAGCAAAAAGTGGGGGCTAACCATGCAAAAAGAGGAACTTTCCTTCACACACACTTTTGTCAATCAACATCGCATTACAAAAATGTCCATCCTGTGGCAAGAAATTCCACTCCGTTAATAAAAAGGATAATTAAAATTCCATCAAGAATAAATGCAACAAGCCCGGGGGGCATAATTGTGCCAGAATCACCATAATGCAAAATAGCTAAACGTATGTCAAGATCAACAAAACCACATCACTTATGGGGACCTTTATGCAAAGACCTTTGTGCAAGGTATAGCCACAAAATATATATCAACAATGTTCACAAAATGCCAATAATTGGCCAATATTATGCCAGGCATAGCCAAATGTTTGACAAGCAAGGCCGCAATATAGCATGAACAGGTCACTATTATGCAAGGGATAGGCAAATGTTTGTCAAGAATGCCCTGAATATTCCAAGGACAGCCCACCATAATGGCAGGAATAAACAGATGGCCCATAATACGTCAGAGACAGGCCACTTTTGCCAGAAATACACATAATGTTAACAAACATGGTCATAGTATGTCAAGAATAACCTGTCATCATATCAGAGATTGCCAGAATAATGTTGAGAATATCCACAATATGTCAAAGATGGGCACAGATATCCAGGGTAATAATACCTTACCTGATGCCACCCAGACCAACAAACTTCCACAACGATACACACACATCATAAGAGCATGTTCGCTATTCATTCGCTAGATACACTTTCGTATACTGACACATGGAAACACACAAACATATGCAGACTATACATGCTCTTCATCACCAAGGGTTGGTGTTTACACCACTCTTCATGCTGGTGAAGCTCTGGCTGTTTCTTAAGATGCACACTGCACCTAGAAGGATGAGTATGTCTGCAGAGCGGACTATTTCAGAGGCTGGCGTGAGAAGCTGCTGAAAATGTGGTGAGACTCCTCCAATTACCTCACAGACAGCCACAGCCTCAGGGATCTTGTACCACACTTTGACTGAGAAATAAAGTTATGTTGGATTACAACACTGGGTGTGCTGTAGCAGGCAGGTGGGAAGGGTCTGTTCCAGGGAACAGTGACTGGCCCTGCCCCAACAGTACCAGCTTTTCCTTGGAAGGAGACTTCTAGAAATCTACTGGTTTCACTGTATCCCAGGCACCCTGTGCCATTACCCTACTGCAATCTGCTGAGAAATCATTGAATATGCAGCCATTGCTCGCTTCTCTGTTCTAAACTTGCAATTCAAAGCAGGAAGCATACTTGGATTGCTCAGAACTATGTGTTGTGAAATACATTTCAAAATGTGTCTGTGTCAGCAGAATGAAAAAAACGGGGTTCGCAGAGAGCACTCCTGGTTGTCCTTAAATTAATCCTTGTATACTATTGGTGCTGAGACTGATAAGGGGCGTCACCCCTGGAAATTGTTTAAGTTTGAGACCAACTGGGGTGTTAGTCCAGTCCCGCACAGTTCATGTAGTGTTAACCACACCTTCAACGTTTGTCAATATAAACTCCACTTAATCAAATGCTTTCTTTTGATTTATTTAACATTTTGTTTTTGCGATTAAATTCATGTTATATATCACATGATATTTCCAAAAAACGTTTGTTATTCAGTACATTTCTTATATTCTCACTGATAATCACATTTGGTATAAATGAATCACAAGCACATTTACAATTCTTAGTACATCCTAATCATATGCCCAATGCATTTCGGCACCTTGAGTGCCTTCCTCAGGGGCTGCCTCTTCAGGTTGTATTAGGCCAACATCTGCTATCGTGATAGTTACGAAGAATCTGTTTGTGTGCTGTAGTTGTGCGTCGTTTTTTTTTGACCTGTGATTAAATGAGCGGAATATTTCTAAAGATTACTGCCGTTACTCGTTGTATCGAGGTCACCACGAAGCCACTTAAAGATCCTGAGTTTGACGCATGCTATCCTGTATAAATCTGGTCCTAACTACCTCCGAAAGAAGCTCAATTGGTATGCACCAGTAAGACCTCTCAGATCCAGTCATAAATCACTCCTGATCCTGCCGCGTGTTCGTACCTCCCAAAATGGCCATCACTCTTTTTCCTATCTCGCCCCTCAGCTGTGGATCAAATTGCGCTCCCACCTTTTATCCATCTCTGAACATAAACTCTTCCGGGCCAGTCTCAAAACCTGACTGTTCCCGAAATTAGGTCCCCCTCGTCAGAATCATCCCTCTGGCACTGTTTCCACTTGCTCTTCTCTGCCTAAAGCGCCTTGAGATCTTGCGGTGATAAGTTTTGCGCTTTACAAAAACCTCTGACTTGACTTGACTTGACACACTAGTATTTCTAGGTAATAATCACATGATAGGAAAGAACCCATTATCATTAAGCTATGTGAACATCCAGGGACGGCTCATCCATTTGAGCAGAGAAGCATCGCCCCACAAGCCCAAGAACTGAAATATAAAATGGTAATGAGGATTATTTATTACCATTTTATATTTCAGCAACCCGTTCCGAACTTAGGGCATCATTAGGATGGCGGGTGGACTTGGTCCGCCCACCAACCTGACGGAAAACGGGACCAGCCGCCATATGTCGGAGGTCCCATTGGGGAGATTAGGATGCGCCCGCCACACTGGCGGGTGCATACCGCATTTCTAACATTGCGGCGGGCGGTGTATTCAGCAGCATCCGCCGCAATGGTAGAAATGCATGTTGTGCATTTGCATGCACAAAGTGCCTACCGCATTGTGCATGCAAATGCAGAACCCCCATGTGCACCCCGAACCCTCCCAACTACCTGGGGGCCCACAAACCCCCCCCAATTGTGATCTCCGCATGCCTTTCCATGGCACAACGCCGCCATGGAAAAGCTGCTCTTCACCACCATACTAATATGGATGGCGGTGTCTAGCATACACCGCCACCATTTAAAATCCTTTTCCGCCAGGTTGACTTGTCGACCGGGCGGAAAAGTGGCGGACGGTCTTTCCATCCGCCGGAGCCCCCCCTCCATACTAATATGGTGGGTGGAAATGGGTGGCGGGTGGGGTAGTATGTAGGGCGGATCGCCACCGCCATGCGGGCGGTGTCGATCCGCCCTGCATCCTAATGGACCCCTTAGTGTCAGGATGGGGCGGGCCAGTGCTGCCGAGTGACGGCAGCGGGGAGCTTTGAGCTTTAAAAAGCACATGCCCCTATGGCCGAAAGTCTTGGGACTACCAGCCAGACGTGCATTTTAAGTTCTCTAACATAGCTATCTTAGGCAGCTGGGTTAGAGAAAGCGCAGCCTCCAGTGCTCTTTGGAGCGCTGAAAGAGCCTGCTCTATCGAATCCTAGTGCTGCTCCCATGCTGTGAGAGCAGCGCCATGATTGGTAGTGGATTTTTCTTGTTTGCAGCTTCCAGGAGGAGAAAAGACACACAAGGGAGGACGACGTTGCACAGCAGGTTTTAGAGGTAAGTGATTTTTTTCTTTTGCCTCACCACCCTCTGTACAAGCAAGCCGCCACTGCATTACTCCAGTCCAATGCCAAGGTGAGTTTGTCTCTGCAGTGATGTTTATACTTTCATTAAGTGCCTCGAAAACATGGGCCTCTTTTAAGTTGGAAGACAATTTTTGAGAGTTGGGCAGTTGACCAATCTAAGTTGCAGAGAAATGTCAAAGAAGAACAATTACTGTGCACTTGTGTGCACATGTCATGGCTGCCTCTGCATTACACCTATGATTGAGCGGCTTTATTGGGACCTCGCCTGATCTGAGCCCCTCCTTCACTGCTCACTTTGCTCTCCTAATAACTGCCCATATCACACCCACACTACACTGCTCACACTTCACAGAGCCAGTCCTAAACCTGTCTGGTTGGATATATAAATGATGCTGATTTGGAGCTCTCAGCAGCCTAGGAAGATGTTTGCAGTTGTATAACACTATATTGAGGTCAGTAATATCGACTAGAAAGAAATATTGCTTCCACTACATCTTCTACCACATCATAATCAACATAAGTATTTATTTACTATTCATGACTGCACAGTTAGTCACCTAGACTTGCCATGTGGTGTATGGTTAGGTCAAAGTGATGGATGCAATATTTTTTGATTAGATATAACACATGCATTACAGCTGAGGTATATCTCCGAATTATCGATATAAGTTTGCATGTATGAATGACTGTAACTGCAATGGGGCCCTGCTCAGGTGTGCATGGTAAAATAGAAGGGAATTAGAGGTGGGGAAGATGGTCTCTTTTCTCCCCATCATGCTTTTGAGGAGTTTTGCTTACTCAATTCTTCACTGCCCACATTACATCATACTGCACTACCATTGCTCATTCTGACACAACTCTTCCTTCATAGCTCAAACAGCACTCCAACTGCACTGCCTATGCTTCTCTTCCCATATTACATTGCTCACACTGCACTGATACTGCATGGCTCACACAGATCAAGCAGACTGGAGTCACCTGGATTCACCCTGCACATCAAAAACAAAGACAAAAAGAACAATTGCTGGAAGGAACCTTGAACAATGAACCTTGAACAATGTTAAACAGTCATCCCAGTACATAAATGAATGAATGAATGAATATAAAACTTGTAAAGCCCTAACTTTGACCAAGGGCGTCAAGGCGCTAACAGCGGAAGATAATAGTAGCCAAGACACCTCTAAACCAGCATCTGTGGAAACAGCCAAGTTTTTAGCATTTTACGAAACACAATGTGTGAGCATTGTCCAACAATTTCAACAGGAAGGTAATTCCACACTTTAGCAGCAGTCGCTGAGAAGGACCTCCCCACCCATCTCAGCCGCCTAAATCTAGGCACCGTAAGAAGATGTTTACTGGCCGACCTGAGGTTCCTAATAGGGACGTAATGATGAAATAATACTTCAACACCGTCCGGGCCCCGACCATTGTAGGCATTATGAGTGAGGCAAAGAGCCTTAAACATAACTCTACTGTCAATAGGGAGCCAGTGCAGAGCCAGAAGGGAGGATGAGACTGGAAAATGTTTAGGCACATCCATCACCAGCCTAACTGCAGCGTTTTGCACCAACCAAATCTAAGGCTAAATCCATTGTTTGTTAGCTTACCAGGCCATTCAAGTTTAGACCAGCCATATGTGAATCAGTTTTGACCCTGCTTCCCATGGGAACAGTCCAGCCCGAACTACCAGGCTGTGTCCTCCCTGAACCAGAAACAAGCGTCCAGGGACCAGCTTTAGGGTATCACCCCTCATCGGACAGACCAGCTTGACTCCAGTGGTATGGTATGCATGGGACCATGTCCGGGCATACCCCTCCCACTCGGGGTGACGAAAGCAAAAAGAATTGATGGACGGAACACTGAACAAAGTCAAATATTCACCCCAGTACAGAGATCTAGGCCTAAATCCATAGTTTTTTTGCTCACAAGACCATTCAGGTTTGGACCCAGCCATATGCAAATCAGTCTTGACCCTGTTGCCCATGGGAACAGTTGAACCCGAACTGCCAGGCTAGGACCTCCCTGGACCGGAAACAAGCCTCCTGGGACTGGTTTCAGGGTATCACCTCACTCCAGTGGCATGGTGAGCACGGAAACCACAGTGCGTGTTTCCGGTCCAGGCAGTTCGGGCTGGACTATTCCCATGGGGAGCAGGATCAAGATTAATTTGCATGTGGCTGGGTCCAAACTGGGGTGGCATGGTGAGGAAAGAAACAATGGATTAAATCCAGATCTGTGACAGGGGGGGAGTTTAAGATATATTGAGCATGCCGTCCTTCCTTGTTCTTTTTCTTTTTGTTGCCTTAAATGGGAGGGTTATGCAGTTCACTGTGCCACTGGATTCAAGTTAGCCTGGCTGATACCTCAAAAGTGGTCCCAGGATGCTTGTTCCTAGTCCAGGGAGGACTTGGCCTGGCAGCTTGGGCTGGACTATTCCCACAGGGAGCAGGGTCGAAACTGATTTGTATATGGCTGGATCCAAACTGGGGTGGCGAGGTGAGCAAAAAGGCAATGGATCAAACCCAGATCTGTGACTGGGGGTGAATGTTTCATTTGTTCAGCGTTCCTTCCAACATTTCTTCTATTTGCTTTTGTCACCTTTATTGGGAAGGTTATGCCCAGACATGGCTTCCATGTTCACTATGCCACTGTATTGAAGCTGCTAGCCTAGCTGATGAAGGGTAATACCCCAAAATCGGTACCAGGATGTTTTTTTCTGGTCCACAGATGACCTGGCCTGTCAGTTCGATCTGGACTGTTCCCGTGAGGAGCATGGTCAAGACTGATTTGCACAGGTTGGGTCCAAATTGGGGTGGCGTGTTGAGCAAAAAAAAGATGTATTGAATCCAGATATGCAACTGGGGAGTGAATGTTTGATTTGTTCAGTATTCTGTCCATCATTTGTTCTTTTTGCTTTTGACGTCCTAAGTGGAGAGGGTGTGCCAAGACGTGGGTCCTGTGTTCACTGTGCCACTGGATTCAAGCTAGCCTGGCTGATGAGAGGTGATACTCCGAAACAGGTCTTAGGATGCTTGTTTCCAGTCCAGGAAGGACCTGACCTGGGCAGTTCAGGCTGGACTGTTCCCATTGGGCGCAGGGTCAAGTGTGATTTGCATATGGCTGGAATCGAACTGAATGGCCTGGTGAGCAAAAAAACGATGGATTTTTGCCTACATCTCTGTACTTGGATGAATGTTTGACATTGTTCAGTGTTCCGTCCATCAATTGTTCTTTTTGCATTCCTTTGCAGCACAGCACATTTTAGCCCTCTTCTGCTTTAACGCAGTACACTGGGCTCTAACTCACACACCCTCTAAAGCGCACAACTGACACTGAGCCAGATAGTTTCTTTCAATGCAAACCAAACACAACAACAGCGATTTCACTGAGTGTGCCAGTTTCAGAAAACCTTGTAACAAAAAAATACAAAGGGGTTGGGCCCTTAGCCTCAAACTAGATTGAGCCTCCTTAAAATTATATGCCAACAATTTTCTAGTTGCCAATGCCATGTGTTTATTATGCTTTCTCAAAATAAAAGGACCAATAATCTTATTTCCATTACCCCATGTGATTTATTTCACTTTTCTTCTGCGTTAACCACAAGATTTCCTATACACCTTCTCACTTCTATTGTGAAGGGTTAACTCTTTTTAGAAGAAGAATTCAAATGTACACATCAAAGCACATTTAACATTGCAACAATACAACAAGCATTGGCATAGCCAATAGGTCTCGCTTTGGGAACTTATAAGCGTTTAGTTATCCAGCACAATATCCTTGGTGCAACAACGTCAACTGTTGCATGGCTAAACACTTATAAGTCCCAAAAGCGAGACCTATTGGCTATGCCAATGCTTGCTTTCTCCTGCTGTTGACTTTATGTCCCTTTCAAAGGAAAGGCAAGGACACCATCTACTTTCCCTGGCTTTCACTATTTCACAACTGTGGTTTTAGACAACTTTGTACTGGGGTGTGCTGAATAGCCAATTTCACATCAATGCCCAAGAGTGTGACCAGTATAGGTTGTTGGCTCAGGGTAGTTTTGTTAGGTCCACGAGAGGAGGAGCAGAAGGGGTATGTGTTAGTACACAGGCTTAGGCTCAGTAGACCAATGTGTATTGGTGACTGTTAAGGGTGAAGGAAGGTTTTGGAGCACGTGCTATATTCATTGTGCATGTTATTCTGGGTAGTGAATAAAGAATGTGATGCTAGGTTTACCAATTCATTCATGCATGTACATAAACGTGGTTTCTTTTCAACAAAAGATTAATCCATTTCACTGCCATCCACCAGACTGGTCGGCTGTTGCCATCTATGGCAATTTGAAAATTAATATGGACCCTAAGATTACGCCCTATTTGCAAATACCAACTAATACAATTGTTGAAGAGTGGGTACAATTTTACTGTATGGGTCATTAGCACATCACACAGGGGTGTAACCGGGAGAACACTGGCACTTCTGAGGAGGAAGCATGCGTGACAGATGATGGGCCCCTCCTACACTGCGACGTCAGCTGTGTGTGAGAAAGAACTCGGGATCAGAAAACGTCTCGCTGAAAACAGCCTTGGTCTAGGCGGGGCATCCCGGCAATATTGGCCAAAAGGAGTACAACTCATTTGCTGTGAATGGCACCGGGCAGGTTTGCCTCTAGTTAATCTGTAGTCGGGGATGAAAATGCTCAGAATTGTTTTTTATGTATCGCTGAGAATTTGGTAGTAGATGCCGTGGGGAGAATGATAACTCACCAAATTTAAATAAAGCGGCATATTTCAACTGAACATAGGGCCAGGGCCCCGAAACGGGGAATTATGTTTTTATAACCGGGCTGCGGGATTTGAAAAGGCAAATTACTATTGCTGCAGGGCACGCTTGTTCTCTGCCTGCGGAAGGCTATACAGAGAACTCAACGTTGAAAATACGCTGTTGCTATAGCTGGCTGCTGCAGGGCCGGCTCTAGGCTCATGGTGGCCCTGGGCAAGGAGCATAGGAAGGGGGCCCGGAAGAGGGGGTCCGAGCGGGGCGGAGCGCGCAGGCCAGTAAAGAGGGGAGGGGGTCAGGGTGTTTAGAAGTGGAACAGAGCCGGAGGCCGCCAAATCCCTGCCAGGGGCCACCACGCAAATATGTATCCATCCTCAGAGGATTAATATATTAAGGATATATATTGACGTGGTGGCCCCTGGGGTTTGGTGGCCCTGTGCAGGTGCACAGCTTGCACATGCCTAGAGCCGGTCCTGGCTGCTGCCACAACAATTGTGCCCTTGGAAATGTACATGTACCTCCTGGTTTCTGAGAACACCCTGCGGACCTGAGGTCATTTATCTTGCTGCATTCCCACCCACTGGATCAGCATGAGGGCGAATGTATCAATCAGGGTAATGGAAAGGCACAATAAGAGATGGCATGGAGTGGCTCTCTAGAAAATTAAAGTTTGAGACTTGAGAACAGCAACCTACAAAGTAGCATCTCCTTAACCTACACCTTTCTCTCTCCTCGGTGTAACGTGTCGGTGTAAAATAGAGAAAGAACATGAATGTGTCATATTTCTGAAAATGTATTCACTATCGATGTGATCAACATTCAAGAAACATAATACAAATTTTGTTCATGTGCTATTTTTCACAAGAAAAGTCCTGCGTGGTCTGCTTGAATCTAAACTGTCATATGACAAACTGACATGCGGGTGCACTGACCTCTGCGGAGAGCAGAAAAGCAATATACACACAGTATGTGACCTCACAGGCAGGCTGTACTAACTGAGGGGCATATTATTAGCAAGTTCGATATCCTCGCTTTAGCTGGACTTTTTCCCGCAAAGCGGCGATATTTTTATCGCCCTTTTAGCAAGCTGTCGCTAACAGCAGTAAGCGACAGCTTGTAGGCGATAGCTACAGGTTTGAAGCCCAATTTGCATGTCAGCACGTTATCTCTGCAATAATATCCGGCGATGGGCGGCGATAAAAAAAATGCGCTAAGCGCATTTAGCGATAATTATCGCTACTCCTTGCTAATATGCCCCTGAGGTCTCTTCTAGGAGGATGCGGGCTGTTGGGTGCTAGGAAGCCTCAAAGGATTGGGCCTGAGACAGTCACTTAGGACGGGAACTTCTGATGTTTTAAGTGCGTCTCAGGCATTGCAGGATTATTGCTTCATTCTGAGTGAAAATGTGGATCTGATATCGAGAGCAATCGGCATTTGCAGTAAAATTCAGAGTCCGCGAAGTGTGCAAACTGTGCTGCTTGGCTGGATTTTGCTGAAACCACAGTTGATGGACAGAATGCAGAACAATGTCATACATTCACCCCAGTCCCGAGATCTGGGCCTAAATCCATCGTTTTTTTTGCACTCCACAACACCCCAGTTCAGACATGGCCAGATGCAAGTCAGTCTGACCCTGTGCCTCATGGGAACAGTCCAGCCCGAACTGCCAAGCCATGCCTTCCCTGGACCGGAAACAGGCTTCCGAGGACCGGTTTCTGGCATTCCAGCCGTCTTCAGCCCGGCTTGCTTGAATCCAGTGGTGTGGAGTGCATGGGACTCACATCTGTTCATACCCATCCCACTCGGGGTGACAAATGCAAAAACCACAGTTGATGGACAGAATGCAGAGCAATGTCATACATTCATCCCAGTACAGAGATCTGGGCCTAAATCCATCGTTTTTTTGAACTCCACACCACCCCAGTTCAGACATGGCCATATGCAAATCAGTCTGACCCTGTGCCTCATGGGAACAGTCCAGCCCGAACTGCCAAGCTAGGTCCTCCCTGGACTGGAAACAAGCTTCCATTTGTCACCCCGAGTAGGACGGGTATGCTCAGACGTGAGTCCCGTGCTCTCCATGCCACTGGAATCAAGCTATCCAGGCTGATGAGGGCTGAAAGCCCGAAACCGCTCCTTGGATGCTTGTTTCCAGTCCAGGGAGGACCTGGCTTGGCAGTTCGGGCTGGACTGTTCCCATGGGGCACAGGGTCAAGACTGATTTGCATATGGCTGGGTTCAAACTGGAAAGGCATGGTGAGCAAAAAAACGATGGATTTAGGCCCAGATCTCTGTACTGGGGTGAATGTATAACATTGTTCTGCATTCTGTCCATCACCTATTATTTTTGCATTTGTCACCCCGAGTAGGAAGGGTATGCTCAGACGTGAGTCCCGTGCTCTTCATGCCACTGGAATGAAGCTATCCAGGCTGATGAGGGCTGAAAGCCCAAAACAGGTCTTTGGATGCTTGTTTCCAGTCCAGGGCGGACCTGGCTTGGCAGTTCGGGCTGGACTGTTCCCATGGGGCACAGGGTCAAGACTGATTTGCATATGGCTGAGTTCAAACTGGAAAGGCATGGTGAGCAAAAAAACGATGGATTTAGGCCCAGATCTCTGTACTGGGGTGAATGTATGACATTGTTCTGCATTCTGTCCATCACCTGTTATTTTTGCATTTGTCACTTCGAGTAGGACGGGTATGCTCAGACGTGAGTGCCCTGCTCTCCATGCCACTGGAATCAAGCTATCCAGGCTGATGAGGGCGGAAAGCCCGAAACCGGTCCTTCGATGCTTCCAGGGAGGACCTGGCTTGGCAGTTCGGGCTGGACTGTTCCCATGGGGCACAGGGTCAAGACTGATTTGCATATGGCTGGGTTCAAACTGGAAAGGCATGGTGAGCAAAAAAACAATGGATTTAGGCCCAGATCTCTGTACTGGGGTGAATGTATGACATTTTTCTGCATTCTGTCCATCACCTGTTATTTTCGCATTTGTCACCCCGAGTAGGAAGGGTATGCTCAGACGTGAGTCTCGTGCTCTCCATGCCACTGGAATCAAGCCATCCAGGCTGATGAGGGCTGAAAGCCCGAAACCAGTCCTTGGATGCTTGTTTCCAGTCCAGGGAGGACCTGGCTTGGCAGTTCGGACTGGACTGTTCCCATGGGGCACAGGGTCAATACTGATTTGCATATGGCTGGGTTCAAACTGGAAAGGCATGGTGAGCAAAACAAGATGGATTTATGCCCAGATCTCTGTACTGGGATGAATGTATGACATTGTTCTGCATTCTGTCCATCACCTGTTATTTTTGCATTTGTCACCCCGAGTAGGACGGGTATGCTCAGACGTGAGCCTCGTGCTCTCCATGCCACTGGAATCAAGCTATCCAGGCTGATGAGGGCTGAAAGCCCGAAACCGGTCCTTGGATGCTTGTTTCCAGTCCAGGGAGGACCTGGCTTGGCAGTTTGGGCTGGACTGTTCCCATGGGGCACAGGGTCAAGACTGATTTGCATATGGCTGGGTTCAAACTGGAAAGGCATGGTGAGCAAAACAACGATGGATTTATGCCCAGATCTCTGTACTGGGGTGAATGTATGACATTGTTCTGCATTCTGTCCATCACCTGTTATTTTTGCATTTGTCACCCTGAGTAGGAAGGGTATGCTCAGACCTGAGTCTCGTGCTCTCCATGCCACTGGAATCAAGCTATCCAGGCTGATGAGGGCTGAAAGCCCGAAACCAGTCCTTGGATGCCTGTTTACAGTCCAGGGAGGACCTGGCTTGGCAGTTCGGGCTGGACTGTTCCCATGGGGCACAGGGTCAAGACTGATTTGCATATGGCTGGGGTCAAACTGGAAAGGCATGGTGAGCAAAAAAACGATGGATTTATGCCCAGATCTCTGTTCTGGGATGAATGTATTACATTGTTCTGCATTCTGTCCATCACCTGTTATTTTTGCATTTGTCACCCCGAGTAGGACGGGTATGCTCAGATGTGAGTCCCGTGCTCTCCATGCCACTGGAATCAAGCTATCCAGGCTGATGAGGGCTGAAAGCCCGAAACCGGTCCTTGGATGCTTGTTTCCAATCCAGGGAGGACCTG
This sequence comes from Lissotriton vulgaris, assembly GCF_964263255.1. NCBI lineage: Eukaryota > Metazoa > Chordata > Amphibia > Caudata > Salamandridae > Lissotriton > Lissotriton vulgaris. The sequence goes on from NC_141686.1 coordinate 213,922,875, forward strand.
GCTTGGCAGTTCGGGCTGGACTGTTCCCATGGGGCACAGGGTCAAGACTGATTTGCATATGGCTGGGTTCAAACTGGAAAGGCATGGTGAGCAAAACAACGATGGATTTAGGCCCAGATCTCTGTACTGGGGTGAATGTATGTCATTGTTCTGCATTCTGTCCATCACCTGTTATTTTGGATTTTGCAAGCACAAATTCCTCAGTGTATTAACTGGAGAAATGTGTTCCTCTAAAACTCAGTGGGTCTGATTACACCTGGCCGGATATGGATGCAGCATCAGATAAAAACAAGCACGCGAGTGGTGCACTCACGCCTCACACAGCCAGACATCTGTTTTGCATTATCGGGCATGCGTCTGTGCATTATAATGGCAAACAGATGTGGCCCGTGCAGGTAACGGCAAGCAATAGGCCGTGGGCGGAGCAAAGGTGGGGCATGCACCCACCTTTGTCCAATTGCGTGCTGTCTTTCTTAGAAAGATGCAGGCAAAGCCCAATAGCCTATGAAAATCAAAAACACACGCATGACCGTGTGGTGAGCTTTCTTAACCCCTTTACAAGAAGTCTCGCCAGAGCAGCACATGCGTGCTGCTACAGGCTCAACCTAAAAACCATATAATGACAAAAACAATAAAGTTATCCCATTGAATTCAAAAACACAGAATGTGAATGACCTTTCTTAGAACAGTCCGTCATTTAACGTATTAGCCCCTCGCGGAATATTTAGTTTCTGTTTCTTAACAAACATACTATATCCTGCTGGTGTAAGCTACTGGGCCACTAACCCAAAATGTTATTAGTAGGAGAGTGGATATTTTGTCAATTTCTACCAAGTACTGGTACTGTTAGTTTGATTGCGGGTATTCTTCCCGCAGAGGCATAGGTTTCATTGTATTGTTGCAGTGTTGAATGTGTTTTGATGTGTACATTTGAATTCTTGTTCTGAAAAAAGTTTGCCCTTCACAAAAGACATGTGAGAAGATGTAAAAGAAATCTAGCAGTTAACACAAAAGAAAAGTGGAATAAATCACAATAGCTAATGGAAATAAGATTATTGATCCTTTTATTTTGAGCAAGCATAATAAATACTTGGCAACTAGTTTCAGAAAATCAACATTAATGCTCTTCAATTGGGAAAATCCTTTGTTCAATTAAGTTCAGTGAATGACACTAAAGAAAATGTCTGAGAGTTAAATTTCACTAGGCAGGATTTTAAAGAATAGTGCCATGTACTGGAAGAAAAAGTGCATTTCATGGGATGTGCCCCTAATGGGAGAATAAAAAATGGAACCTGACTGTATTGGACCTTTAAAGAAAGGTGCAAAAAATGAAACTTCATTGGGCTGGCTGTGCAAAGCGGAAGAACTAGCTAAACCTTACCAGACTGACCCATTGAAGCAAAGGGCCACTCTGAGACTTTCCATGAGGTGGCCCTTCAACCCTTATCACACTCAAGCACTTCTACTCTTCACCAAAGAAACAGCAGTGAATGCACCATCCTTCCCATCCTTCCTGCACACACACAGTTTTACAAAAATCTGCACAAAACCCGAATACCCGTCCGTATCAAGTGCAGCATGTTTTATTTATTTATTTTACAAAAAAAGAGACCTATTGACTTGGTCATTGCTCAATCTCTTGTACTCACGTTTCCTGTGGCCACCGGCTCTGACTTGACACCTTCTTGTTTCACCACCTGTCTGCTCCAGTGAGCCTGGTTCACTAGAGTCTGCAGTGGGTGACGTCAGGATGTTTCGACAGAGATGTAGGCGAGAGCATGTCGAAGCTGATTTTCTTCCAATGAAAGGGCGCAGTCAAGATCAAGGAAGTAACAGCAATGCCGACCGAGTACAGCTCCAGATGTTGTGGCAATCAAAGGATGGGGAAGTGCAGTTAAAATGAATTCTGGATCTCACAATTCACAGTCATCACTACTGGTAACAGTTACGAAATGCAGGCACACACGAGCGCGCACAAGGGGCCCGATTCACAGAATGAACTTAAGACTCAATCCTAAACTTACTCCTATTTTGGTATTCACAGAATGCACTTACTACTTTTGGCATTCACAGAATGAACTTACTACTTTTGGTATTCACAGAAGTCAGGATTTTGTCTTAAGTTTGTCTTAAGACAGACTTAAGACAGACTTAAGACAAAATCCTAACTTCTGTGAATACCAAAAGTAGTAAGTTCATTCTGTGAATGCCTGTCTGCGCCCGTCCGCGACCAGGAAGCGGCCGCAGACGTAAGTACTGTTACATATTGCATTTCCCCAACCCTTATCTCCTATGATAAGGCTATGCTTATGACCCTCAAGCCCAACCAATGTACCTCGACGTTAATTTCACCTCGAGATCTCACCCCTCATCTGCCTTTTACATCCTGCAGTTTAGGACAGACTAATGATGATATAAGGAATCAATGTTCCATTCTACGAACTCTAACCCCTACCCCTCCCCCCACAAACACTCTATTCATAAAATCTGGTCTGATTAATTGCTGTTCTTTAACAAAACACTCTCTTGACATTGCCCAAACTCTGGAAGATGAAAAGTGGGATCTCCTTTTCTTTACCGAGACCTGGTTAGGGGACGAAACCAATACCGCTATACACCTAGCCATACCTTCTGGCTACAGCATACTGTGCGCTAACAGACAGGGTTCTCGCTCAGGTGGAGGAGTTGCCATATTATATAGATCTCAGTGGACTATCTCCTCCTTCCCTTACACACAATTAGAACACATTGAAGCACTTCCAGTTTGTATTAAGATGGCGGCTAATTTTACCTTTTCTGGCCTCCTGGTCTACCGCCCCCCTAACTCTAAAACATCACATTTACCGGCCTTCTTAGACTACGTTCTGCAGGCAACATTGCGCTACGCAAACTTTACCCTCCTCGGGGACTTCAACCTTCATGTTGATAATCCCTCGGATTCCATCACTCTTAACTTTTTATCCACCTTGTCAGATGGAGGACTAAACCAACTAATTAACAGTCCAACACATAAAGCTGAACACACTCTTGACCTAATCTGTACCAACCTGGATGGACTATCCATAAACGATCCCCTTCCGGTGATCTGGTCCGATCACTTTTTTATACCATTCTCCTTCTTTCGGCACCAACAAGACCGACCTAGACTCCCGGCCAAATTACAAGGTAGAAACTGGAGTAAGATCTCCCTTGACAGTTTAGCTGCCCATCTTTCCCCCATCCATCCCTCTGATACAGCTTTTGACTTAGACGCCAGACTGACCAACTTCAATGGCTGGATTTCTTCCGCCATTGACCATCTTGCCCCAATCAGGCCTATTAAAATCCTATCGTGCCACCCCATCTGCCCCATGGTACTCCGATGCACTTTGTAAATGCAAATCGGCATGTAAACTCCTTGAGAGACGCTGGAGATCTACTTATTCTCCCCACTGTAAGCTCCTATACAAATCTGCCCTTAAAGAGTATAGGAAAAAAATAATCGAGCACAAAAGAATTTTTCTGTGTGGTAGACCATGTGGCTGCTCTACAGATATCTTCTAAGGGAATATTACCTAAGAAAGCCATAGAGGCCCCCATCTTCCTGGTGGAGTGGGCTCTTGGTGGTATTGTGAGAGTGCGCTTGGCCTTAGCGTAGCAGATCTGAATGCATTTTACAATCCACCTAGCGATCCCAGCTTTGGAGATAGCGTTTCCCCTGTGGTGTGAGGCAAAAGCAACAAAAAGCCGCTTGGTCTTACGAAAATCTTTGGTCCTGTCAATGTAGTACATTAAGGCTCCTTTCACGTCAAGGGTGTGGAGCATCCGCTCCGCCAGTGACTCTGGGTTTTGAAAGAACACTGGCAACTCAATTGTCTGGTTCATATGGAATTGAGATACAACCTTGGGTAAGAACTTGGGGTTAGTGCGGAGCACCACCCTGTTAGCGTGTACTTGGAAGAAAGGTTCTTGGATGGTGAGCGCCTGCAACTCACTAACCCTCCGTAGCGATGTAATTGCTACTAATAAAGCGACCTTCCAAGTCAGAAACTGAAGCTCACAAGAGTGCAGTGGCTCAAAGGGAGGACCCATCAGCCTTGTAAGAACCACATTGAGGTTCCATTCCGGAGCTGGTGGTGTCCGTGGTGGAATGACCCTTTTGAGTCCTTCCAGAAAAGCCTTAATAGCAGGGACCTTAAAAAGTGATAGGTGTTGCCTATTCTGGAGGTATGCTGCCATTGCAGACAAGTGAATGCGGATGGAAGAATACGCCAAATTACATTGGTACAGGTGGAACAGGTAACAAATGATGTTCTGAATGGAAGCATCTAGCGGGTCAATATCGTGGTTTACACAGTAAACGACAAACCGCTTCCATTTAGCCGCATAACCAGCTCTAGTAGTGGGCTTCCTTGCCTCCCGAATGATGTCCATGCAATCGGGGGGAAGATTGAGGTAGCCAAACTCTAGGACTTCAGGAGCCAGATCGCCAGGTTGAGCTGTTGCGGATCTGGGTGCTGAATGTCGCCATGGCTCTGCGTCAGAAGGCTGGGAGTGAGATGAAGCCTTTGATGCGGTACCACGGACAGTTCCAGAAACGTGGTGTACCATGGTTGGCGAGCCCACGTTGGAGCAACCAGGATGAGAGTCATCGAGTGCTGCCTGAGCTTGCGTGCCACCAGCGGTATCAGAGGTGCTGGGGGAAAAGCGTATGCAAATCTGCCTGACCAGTTCATCCACATCGCATTGCCCTGTGAGTGCGGGTGTGGGAACCTGGCGGCGAAGCTTCGGCATTTTGCGTTCTCCTTTGTGGCGAACAGGTCTATCCCTGGATGACCCCACTTTTGGAAGTACGGTTGGAGTACTGATGGATGTATCTCCCACTGTGCCTGCTGAGCAGGTCCGCCATCTGATTGTCTTTGCCCGGGAGATGCTCTGCCATGAGGAAGATGTTCCTCTGAATGGCCCACTTCCACATGCTCTGAGCCAGATGAGACAGCTGCGGAGAGTGTGTGCCTCCCTGTTTCTGAATGTAGTACATGGCTGTCATGTTGTCCGTCCGGATCAACACGACCTTGTTGCACAGGTGTACTTTGAATGCCTTCAAGGCCAAGAAGATTGCCATCAGTTCCAATACATTGATGTGCATCCTCTTCTGCTGTAGTGTCCATAGTCCCTGCACTGTGTAGTGGAGTACATGGGCTCCCCATCCCTGGAGAGAGGCGTCCGTCGTCAGGATAATATGTGGCACAGGCTCCTGGAACGGTCGGCCCTTTCAAAGGTTTTGTGGATTCCACCAATGCAGAGAGTTGTACGCCCGACCGCTCACCAACACTAGGTCTGTTAGTTGCCCATGAGCCTGAGTCCACTGACGTGCTAGGCACTCCTGAAGCGGACGCATATGTAGTCTCGCGTGCGGGACAATGGAGATGCAGGAGGCCATCATGCCTATCAACTGCATGAACACTTTCGCTGGAAGCGAGTGCTGGGGCCTGAATCGTTGGATCAGCGTTTGGATACTGGCGATTCTCACTGAATTTGGCTGCGCAGTGGCCGCCAGAGTGTTTATTGTCGCGCCCAGATACTGCCGTACATGGGCGGGCTGGAGATGGGATTTCGGGTAGTTCAGAGAGAATCCCAGATCGTGCAAGAGATGAATGGTGCGGGACACGTGTTCCGCGCACTGCTGTTCTGTTTTTGCCTGAATGAGCCAGTCGTCCAGATAAGGATAGACGTGGACGTTTTGGCATCGTAAATGCGCCGCCACAGTCGCCAGGCACTTTGTAAATACTCTTGGCGCCGTGGTGACCCCGAACGGCAGAACCCTGAACTGGTAATGCTGGTCTTGAATCGTAAATCTGAGATACTTCCTGTGGGAAGGATGCAGGAGGATATGAAAATATGCATCTTTTAGATCCAGCGTAGCCAGGAAGTCCCCCTGTTGAAGCAGAGGGAGTACCTGCTGTAACGTGAGCATATGGAAGTGCTCCGAGAGAATGTACAAGTTGAGGGGCCTGAGGTCCAGGATGGGCCTGAGGGATCCGTCCTTTTTGGGGATTAGAAAATACAGGGAGTAAACCCCTGTTCCCCTTTCTTGCAATGGAACGAGCTCTATTGCCCCTTTTTGCAGCATGACTTGAACTTCCTGCTGCAACAAGTGCAAGTGCTCGCCGGACATAGGACGGCTCCTTGGGGATATGTTTGGTGGAGTGGAAGTAAGTTCCAGACAGTAACCGTACTGGATAAGAGACTTGACCCACCTGTCCGTGGTGATGGATTTCCACGCGGGCAGGAACTGCTGGAGTCTCCCCCCGACCGGTGTTGTATGGTCGGGGGGCAGTGACAAGACGTCACTGCTTGTTGGCGGTGGTGGACCTGGAGCTGTTGTTTCCACGTCCCCTGCCCTTGACGTTGTTGCCTCTGTAGCCACCTCTACCTTTGTTGGTGTATGAGGTTTGGGTATTACTTTTATAATACTGTGTGGACTGCGATGCCTGACCCCTTGAGGTGCCTCTGGAATTGGAGCGGCGAAAGGAACCACTCCAAAACTGCTGAGACTGGAGGGCCCCCATAGACTTGGCAGTGTCTGTATCTTTTTTCATTTTTTCCAGTGTCGCATCCACCTCTGGGCCTAACAGGTGGTCAGGATTAACTGTTTGGTTCAGGATTGTTGTTTGTATATCCGGTTTGAACCCTGATATCCTAAGCCATACATGTCTTCTGAGCAACACGCTAGCGTTAATGGCCCTGGAGGCTGTATCAGCCACGTCCAGCGCACATTTGATGGAAGCGTTTGTGATGAGCTTTCCCTCCTGAATTAACATTTCCCCTGCCTCCTTGTACTGGTCAGGCAAGTGTTGCAGTAGTGTCTCTAAGGTGTCATAGTGAGCCCTATCGTAGCGTGCAAGTAGGGCCTGTGTGTTTGAGATTCGCCAAATATTAGCTGCCTGCGCAGCAATCCGTTTCCCAGAGGCCTCAAATATTTTCGACTCTTTGTCTGGGGGAGGAGCGTCACCAGTGGTCTGTGAATTCGCCCTCTTTCGTGCGTTGGATACAATTAAAGAGTCCAGTGGCAAGTGTCCCTTGATATATGTTGGATCCGAGGGCGCTGCCTTATATTTTTTATCAATGCGAGGATTGATGACACGCGCCCGAGTGGGCTCCTTGAAGACCTCCGTCGCGTGCTTCAGCACTCCCTTGAGCATTGGCAATGTTTTGACTGACTTTTCAGCCACTGAGAAAGTGTCAAACAAAAAGTCCACATCCACAGGATCCGAGTGCAGCTCGACATCATGGTTAGCTGCAGCTCTTTCAATCAAAGCGTTGATGGCTGCTGAGTCCTCCGTCGGTGAGGTCTTTGCCGCAAAAAGCTGCGGTTCCTGACCCGACAGCGGGTCCTCTGGGTCGCCTCCGGCAGACCAAGGCTCATGTTCCTCCTCCGGATCAGAGTGCGCCGGATAGTTGTACTCGACCTCCTCATCGTCAGCATCACCTGCATTGGAACGCGTTGGCGAATGTTCTAAGGCTTGTGGAGACGTAGGCTCTATCGGGGCCGAAGTACCCGCAGAGTCCTTCTTATTTTTGAGAGGAATCCGAAAATGTTCCAACACCGGCTACGCGGTGATTTTCCTTTTGAGGAGAGACAGTTTCCCAGTATTGGCGTCGATGATGACTTCTCGACGCTCCTCCTCCGCAAGTGTCTGGAGCCGAGGCTTCGACACCACTAATGACGCTTTGGGCGTCGATACCTCCTTCGAGGGCAAGCCTGCCCCATGCTTCGGAGCGAAAGCCTTCGGCGTCGACTTCGGTGGCAGGGTAAAGCGGATAGGCGTCTGCGCCTTCGCGGGCTTTGGTGCGTGCTTCGGCGCCACATCTCCTGGTTCGGGAACCACAGCGTCCTTCCGAATCCGTTGCAGGGATTCCGCGACCTTTTTTGTCAAGGCTGGAGAGGGCTTGACCGGCTCGAGCGATCTCCCCGAGTCGGGAGCCAGGTCGGCGAAAGGCGCCGTCTTCGGAGCCGACACATCACGTTCCTTGTCCCCCACGGCCAGAGCCGGCGAAGCCACGGCTGCGGAATCGCCTTGACGCTTCTTCTGAGCCGTCTTCGGGTCAGCGACCGCGACCATTTTCGGCGCCGACGCGGCCGTGTCGGTCGACTTCACCTTCGGCGCCGACCCTGAGGGCTTCGGGTCGGCCATCTTGGCGCGGCTCTTCAAGTCGGCCATTTTGAGTTTCTTGGAAGTTGACGCCTCTAGAGCCTTCTGCACCAGTGCAGCTTTCACTTTCGGTTTCGAAACCGGGGCAGTGGATCCCAATGGCTTCACTTTCGTTTTTGATAACGGGAGTGGCGCATCAGAAATGTCCGTGACAGGGCCCGGAGGCGGGGCTGCTGGACTAGTAACAAGGTCTTGGGTAAGGCCCGAAGGCGATCCCTCGACCTGGGCCGCATGAAGGGGGTCGACCCCTGAGTCAGTTTGGGGATGCTCTTCCTCCGAGCTATCCCCCACGGTGGCAATGGCCCCATCGTCGTCCCCTACCTCGTCAAAGTCCTCATCACCCGCGTCGTAGGCATCCCCCTCGGACGCGGGGCTAGAGTCCGAAACCTGTATGGCGTCGTCGTCTTCAACAAATTCCTCGAAGATGTTGTCTGGCGGGGGCGCCGGGGGTGCCGCTAACTGGGCCTGGAGTCTAGCGGCCCGACGAATCTTGAGCGTCTTCTTGCACCGGAACTTCGAGCAGGCCATACATCTGGCCTCGTCATGGTCCGGTGACAAACATTTGTTGCACACAGGGTGCACATCGAGGTGTGAATACTTGGAGGTGCACACCGGGCACCTCTTGAGCGGAGTTCGCTCCATGTCTGGAGCGGTAGAGTAGGCCCGTCCGCGCCGAGAGCATGCGGATGGGTAGCAAGAGTTCGAAGCTGAGAACAGACAAAAACCCGAACGAAACGATACCGACGCTCAGCCTAAAGACCTTTTGGTCTCGAGTTAAAAAAGTTTTAAACTATTGATTCCGACAGAGGGAACCGAAACACATCCGAACCCAATGGCGGAAAAAAACAATCTGGGGATGGAGGCGATGCCCATGCGCACTGTAGTCTTGGGGAGGAGCCACCTATCTCGTGATACTTCGAAGACTCTTCCAGGACAACAATGTGCAATCATCCGGACCCAACACTAGGCGGCGATCTATGCACAGATATGAATTCAGCAGCCCACATGCCTCGAACATAATTTTTTACTTAAATGCAGCAACATATTTGTAAACAATATTTAGGTGAAAATATTTTCACTGTTCTGAAATACAACCAATCAAATGAACCACAGTTTGCTTGGAGTCTCTATAGATGAGTCCTCTGATCTCTTGTCTTACATGATTCTCTCTGCTCTCATTATTTTCTCTGGTCTTTCTTTATCACCTTTCCACCTGGGGGATAACTTCTGGGTGATAACAAATACTGACCACAAAGATACATAAAACTTGACTGGATGCCCTGCCATCAGCAGATCCAAGAGATGTCAAGGCTGCTTGTAAAAGCGTGCAGACAGAGGCACACAAAAGCTATCTTTTCCAAACCTCAATTTCTCGCAGTTTATCAGACAGTTTTAAAGTACTTGTGACCAATCCATAGGACCATACTTTCTTGCTTCACAATTAGGGGGTCATTAGGATCGCTGTGAATCCGCATCCTCCGGGCTGGCGGAAGCCACCGCCAGCCCGAAGGATGCGATTCACCTCTGCGGTGATTCAAATGCCCCCCCGCCAGATCAGGATGGCTGGGGGGTCATCGGCGGACGGGAAGACCGTCCGCCACTTTTCCGCCGCAGTCGCCTTCCAACCGCGGCGGAAAAGCTCCAATATGGTGGCGGTGTTAATCATTTTTTAAGTGTTTTTGTAAAGCAGAAAATGACAACAACAATATTATATAATCCGTAGTTTATACATAAAAAATAAATAAAATGAAAATAAAAAATATGTTGTGTTTATTACTGCTGCACGGCTGATATTGTGGTTTGGTCCTAGAATGTGGTGGGCTCAACTTTGCTAATTGCAACCTATTGGACTCCTTGTGAGCCAGTTTAATTAATCCTGTAGGGCAGACACTATCTCTGTTTGGTTGGTATCAGACACCGCCAGCCATATTAGGATTTGCATTGGGACTTGCCTTTCCGTGGCGGCAATGGTGCCACGAAAAGGCATACGGATTTTACTGAGGGGGCCGGTTGCGGGCCCCCAGAGTGAAGGGGGGGTGGGTGGTGCACATGGGGGGTACCTATGGTACCACCCTGCATTTACATGCAGAAAACGGCAGGCACAGCGCTTGCCTGCCGCTTTGTGCATGTAAATGTAAAACATGTTTTTTTAACCTTGAAGCGGGTGCTGCTTCAAGCAGCACCCGCCGCAAGGTTAAAGATCCAGGATGTGACCGCCAGGGTGGCGGTCACATCCTAATTTGCATGGAGGGACCGCCGCTGCCCATGCGGACAGTCCCTCCACCTCGGGGGTGGCGGACGGACGCAGGTCCGTCCGCCATCCTAATGAGGCCCTAAGTGCCCTAAATTCTTAATTCTTGTGATATCTTCATCAGACCAACTTCTTAGTACTACAAACTTCTTTTATTTTAGAATGAGTTGTAGAGGAGTCTTAGACTAGAGACCTAAACTATTACTGCCAAAAACCTAATACTGCCCAAAAACCAGAGATGTTTGTAACTTCTAACCCTTCAACCAAAACTGAAAACCTGGATTCTTAATCGTCTCTCTGTCCAGTACATATCTTGATTTCCCTCAACCACAAAAGGACGCCACATATAACAATAGTGAGTAATTCAAATCTATTTAACATTTAACAGTAGTTACTTTAGAGAAAATAGAGCTCTTCTAGAAAACAGCTGTTTTTCTTTTGGACATGTCTATATGGTAAAATGACAACACATTCATGGATATTTAGAAAGCAAAGATTGCATCATCAGAGGTTACATGTTACCTGAGCTTTCATTTTGTTGCCAGAGCAACAGATCGACTTGCAGCCAAAGACAGAGGTGGATAGGCCCAGGGAGAACTCCAGTAGTGAGAGAATGAGCAGTACGGAAACAATGGGTTGTCGGGCATTCTAAAATGTAATACAAAATTTCAATTATGACAGACAAACCACAAAGGAACTCACATCACTTTTGGCTATCATGCCCGATGGTAAATAGTAATTTTTAACCATACACTATCCAACACTTACCCTACTGTTGCACTAACTGGAGTGGGAATAGTAATTTTTACCCCTACACTATCAAATACCTACCATACTGTTGCACTCACTGGAGTGGGAATAGTCATTTTTACCCCTACACTATCCAACACTTACCATACTGTTGCACTCACTGGAGTGGGAATAGTCATTTTTACCCCTACACTATCCAACACTTACCCTACTGTTGCCCTAAAAGTAATATGTGTTGTAATGGAATGCGTTGTAAATGTATTTTCTGTAAATGTGTTGTGATGGCATGCGTTGTAAAATCATGTGTTGTAATGGATGTTGCAATATAAAAACTGCGTTGTAAAGGCATGCATTGTAAATGTTTGCACTATAACATCATACATTCTTCAGTATTACGTACAGAGTGGGCATTCCCATGCATTCACCCACGGATTTTCGCTTGTAAACCCAGGAATGCGTCAAAACGCTATGCCTTCCCAGTTGAGGATTAATGAGGAGAAATATGTTTATTTCTCCTCATTATTGCCTCTTTCTAAGTGTGCTGTATGCAGCATACATAGGAAGAGGAAAATGCCTTCTTGTCTGTATCCGGGCACACTTGCACCATGTCGCAAAGCTCCCTACATTAGCACTAGGCTGCATACAGTGCACCAGCGTTAGGAGGCAACAAAACTGCACCATATCATAGCAGATATGACACATTTCTGCTGCCTACTTATCACGCAACAAACCACAGCAACTTTCCTTGCTGCGCTGCGTTGCATTAAAAATGAGTAAATCTGCCCCAGGATTGGCAGAATTCATGATCAGCATTGTTCTCATGTGTTTCAAGGTGGCTTTGAAGCATTATGTTATTTCATGTTGTATTGAATATAAAAGGTACAGAAAAAGATAGGCTTTATTAGGTGCAGCTAGATACAGCATAATGAACAGGGTTCTAAGAGCTTTCCTTACTTCCTTTCGGAGCTTCCTCTAGGCACCTGACTATCTCAGTTTGATTTTTCCTGTTTTATAGAACTTTTTATTAAAATGTGATAGTCTTCCTAGATTGCTTCTTGAAGTGGAAGGCCTGCTGCACCTCTTACTGATGAAATGTCTAGGTCATACGTCCTCGCCTAACTTTCTTCAATAGCTACGTTTGACCCGAAAAGGTCCCGGAGAGCCTGAGACTTCAAACAAGGTTCTTGTTTATGGTAATATTAGCCATTAAATCTTTCACAACAATTTTCAAGCTTTTCTATGGGATTAGCCTGCTATAGCAAAAATAAATGCCCCACCTTCATGTGCCCAGGGTATATTTAGTACATACCCCAGTTGGCCTTTTCCACCACCAACAACTTCAAGGGCCTTCCTACAGTGGGGATCTTGTCTATCCAAGATGAGGTAGGTTGTGTATGGCAGATGTGTAGGAACTATATATATATATATATATATGTGTGTCCAAGAGGTCGTCGTATTTCACTCTGCCTTCCACGCAGAACAACGAAGAGAGCGAGACCACAAGTTAAGTGCAGTTTCTCAGTGCGATTTATTTTGTGCCAAAGTTACAGCCTGCAATTCCGCCATGACGCGTTTCACCTCGAGAGAGGCTTGTTCACATAGCGTGTCATGAACACAAACGAGGGTTTACAAAGTGCTAATGCGTAATTCATTTCAGATGTGCAGATTACATTTTTTTCAAATCATAAACAGTGAAGACATCCTGTGTTCAGTCAAACAAGAATAAAGGACATAGTGCCCAACGGGTTCCAATGTGCATAAATGCAATAGTAGAGTATAAACATTATTATTTTAAAATTTATATAAATAAATAAATACATTTCATTTCATATATATACACATGGTTAAAAGTTATTAATCCATAGTAATTTCATTGATTTCATCGATTATACTCCATATATATACACAATTTGGTCAGTATATATAACACATATGGTTTCAGGAACCCTGATTTATCACTTGTAAAAACACATGGCTCCACACAAGAGAGATAATTACGCCCCAGTGGGCATACACAAAAAAACTGCACAAACTAAATAAAGATAATAAAGACATGCACTTTTAAGTCAACCTCTTACGGTTACTGCAGATCAGAAAGTGTTTTTGAAGTGAATAAGTGCTAATACTAGTAGTTAAAAACATGCTACAGTTAACAGCAGGAAGCAGAGTCTGATAAAAACAGATTGAGAGTCGGTTAGGGGAAATTACTGTTTACAATAAGAATAATTCTCAGCAGATATATTTTAGCTAGAGGCAGGTGTAGAAATCCTCGCTATTATTTAAACCCCCCGGGCTCATTGTGTTAAATTCAAGAATGAACCTGGTTTCCAGAAGGCGCAGTTTTGCGTCTCGGTTACCCCCTCTTTTTAGAGGCAAGACCGAGTCCACAAGGAAATATTGCAAGCTGCTGGGGTCACTATTATTTGTGGTTTCAAAGTGTCTAGCCACTGGGTAGGCCTGATCCTTTCCGGAAATTGCCCTAAGATGTTGCAGGATGCGCTTGTGGGCAGGTGGGCGCGTGCTCCCCACATATTGTAGTCCACAATGGCATTGCAGGACATAGACAACGTATTCTGTCCTGCATGTTAATCTTTTGTTGATAATAAAGGGTTTGTCTGAAAAAGGGCGTGGGACCTGAGTTTTGTTAATCCCGTGGCGACAAGCTTTACAAGTAAGACACTTTTTGAAACCAGTAATGTGATCCATCCAGGATTTTGTGGGTTCTAGCATGTTGCTGACTAGGGCACTGGCAAGGCTAGGAGATTTGCGAAAAGTTATGCTAGGTTTGTCTGGTACCAGGTCACCTATTATAGGGTCACCTCTGACCAGATTTCAATTCTTGTTTAGAATTTTCCTAATCTGGGAATGCTGGTTACTGTAGGTTACAATGGCTCTGGATTGAATTTGCTCATTGTTACCACATTCTGCATTGGGTTTGGTTTTAGGCATAAGTGCATCCTCCCTCGTGATTTTCCTAGTACGTCTAATGGCTCCCTCTATTAGAGTACTACTGTAACCTCTTTGCAGAAACCTGGCTTTACTAGCTTGTTGTGCCAGGTCACACTCCAAGTCGGAGCTGCAAATTCTCCGCAATCTCAGCATCTCCCCATAGGGGATGCTGCGGATCAGGTGTTGGGGATGCTGACTGCTGACGTGTAGGACTGTATTGCCAGCAGTTATTTGTCTATGTAACCTAGTTTGCAGAGTACCATCCCTGATATAGACCTCCACATCTAAGAAAGTGACCTTTTCATCGTCAATGTTCACATGGTAAGGTCAAATTACCTAGCATTGGATTTATATAATCAACACAAAGGGTGGACTAAAATTATCACGCCTCCTTTTCAAGTTCTGTGAGCTTTTTACAAGAAAACAAACAAAGGACTATAAATTAAAAGCCCAAAGTATGTACATTTAAGAATATATATATATATATATATATATATATATTTATTGAAACTTAGGAAAATGAGGGATCCAAGCAAATTGTGATGGAAAGTACGGGCAGCGCTCCCATGGTGTTGGTGTTTGATGCCGCAGTTTGTGTTAATTGTAAAGCCACACAAGATATTCTGATGGCTTGGAATATAGATGTTGAGTAGGACCAGGAGTTAGCTGGTGACTGATGCCATTCCTCATATGAAGTGGTTTACGTACCTGATCAGGGTAATTAGTTATCATGAGGCAAAAGAACCACAAATGAGACTAATATCACGCTGTAATCGCATGTGGTCAGGGTCATATGTCCCATGCTGTGGCTTGAGTTACTTGGAATAAGGAAGACATGGCATATAGCTGATCCTGCAATGCAACATTATCTGACTTAACCAGCATAATAAATAATATTTTTTATATTGTTATCGGGTGGGGATGATTCTGGCATTTTTGTAACAGACTGATGATGTTGAATAAGAACTTGTAGACCGCTTTTGTTTGGTGAGAATTGGGAAAAGGGAAGTTTATTGTAATACACTGCAGGTATCGGGAATTTGCTTCACCCTGCAGTGAACATGCGCTTAAAATAGCTCACAATGGGTTTAGGATGTTGCAACAGGGTTTGGGCCGTGGAGAGTTGGCAGACGGTTATCATTCGTAGATACATGGAGTTTCTTTATCCAATTAAGTTCCGGTAACTTTGAGGACCTGAGAGGAAACCGCATTGCAGTGACAGTTTACTTAGTTTCTGATACTGCATGATAATTGGCTGAACACACGGGGATAACAAGAGCGGGAGCAGTCAGAGATTAGCATAATGGAGGCTTGAAAATCCGTTCTCTTAATTGGAGGAGTAAATGCACAAATAGCGGACAAGTTTGTCATGAAAATATTTGGCGGTTTACTTAGTTTCCGACATTGCATGATGATTGGCTGAACACACGGGGAGGAACAAGGACAGACCAGTAAGAGATTAGCATAATGGAGACTTGAAAACCCGCTTTCCTGATTGGAGGAGTAAATGCACAAATAGTGGACAAGTTTGTGGTGAAAAAACTTGGCGGGAAGAATCGCACCGACCAGATGGACTTCATTTTGAAATGAACAGAGGAACTGGAAGGTTAGTTTTGATATGGGATTGAGTCATGGCCAATTGAAGTGGAAGGAGGGCTTGCTAAGAATTGAGAGGCGCAGGTCTCTATTCACTAATAGAATATGATGGAAGGCTTTTGGAATATTTTGTTGCCTTTCACTTTTTCTGAACAAGGGTGGCGATAGTAATGAAGAGTTATTTGGATTAAGTGCATTGAAGGACACTCAACGTTGGACTGACAAATATACAATTTTCCCGTTTCCCCCAGATCACAAACTCAATTGAAGGGACAGATGGATGCTGCAAAGAGGGGTATCCGGTTGTAAACTAACTGCGAATAATAATGTTTTAAGGTAAATATTTGAAATATGTGGTCATAATACGTTTTGGTTGACGTTGGTCACATTGAGACTTTTTTTCTGAGTAAAGTGGGGTAGTATTGGGTGGACTTGGTGGAAAAAAGAAACCAAATATAAAGAATAAATGAAGGAAGAGGAAGGATTTTAAGGGTACTGTAACGCAGGAATATTACTGCAACAATGATTTTCAACCTTAAGAGGAGTATAGGTGTGAAGGTACAGGATGTGCACTGGTTTCACACTTTTAAGCACTCTCACGAGGCTACTACTTATGTGTTGTGGTGAAAGAAGATTGGATATAGGCAGGGACTATTGTTTTGCTTTTTATGTGTTAACGTTTACTATGGATTGTACATTGTATGATTGATTGTTTTATTGAGAAATGTATATTTATTTTGGATTACTCATGTATGTATTGTTACTGCCCTGATGATGTCCCTAATGGATGCAACTCATCGGCTGAGATTGACTATTATGGCGTGATCTGGCGTTATGCAGTGAACATTGTGAAATAAAATGCATTATTTGATACATATAAAAAATGCCTTTGGACTGTTTGTGAATTGAGCTACATAAAGAGTAATTCACTTGGGAATTTTGATGAATTAAAGCGTTCCTTTTGGATCAAGGTTATGATGGGCCCGATTCACAGAACTAACTTCAGACAAAATCCTAAACTTACTAACATTTTCGTATTCACAGAAGGCACTTACTCATTTTGGTATTCAGAGAAGACACTTACTCATTTCGGTATTCACAGAAGTTAGGAGTCCTAACTTTAGGACTCCTAAATGCCTTCTGTGAATACCGACAGTCTTAAAATTAGGATTTTCCTCAGTTTAGTAGTAGTAAAGCGTCCCGGCGCTGTATAACGCGGTGGAACCCTTCCTGGCTCTCCCTGTGAGATGCCACCCCTTAATGGCTCCTTACAAACTGCCAGTCTTCGGAGCATGTTTTTGCCACCACAACATCCCCACTCTACCTTGCTTAGTCACTCCGCTAATCATACGTCATCTCCAGCCCTAGCTCCCCCTATAACCCAACCCCCGTCCTCCACACATCGCACCAAACCTTTGTGTACTCAGCCCCCCTCTCATCCCCAAAGGACTCCCAACCCCCCACTCCCTAGCTCCCGAAGCACCCCTAGCTCTCAGTCTCCCGCCCTTAAAGATCCATCACAGCATCCCCACCCTTCCATGCTCAATCACTCCGCCAATCATTCGTCATCACCAGCCCTAGCTCCCCCTGTCTCCCTACCCCCGTCCTCCACCCATCGCTCCCAACCTTCCAGTACTCAGCCCTCCTCGCATCCCCAAAGGACTCCCAACCCCCCATTCCCTAGCTCCCGAAGCACCTCTATCTCTCAGTCTCCTGTCCTTCGAGATCCTAGACCCCCTAACTACTCCTTTTCTCAGCCCCCCGCTAACCCCCACTCCACTAGTTCACACCGTCCCCTTCAATGAAGAAAACTTTTACCCCTAAAGGGACCGCAACCTCCCTCCCTCTCTAGCCTTCCCACAACCAAACTCTATACCGGGTCCAGCTCCCCCCCTCCTGTGAACCCCCCCAGTAGAGACTCACCCCAAAGCCCCTCACATTCAGGGCTCAGCTCCACCCACCCTCCCCACCCCCTCACCCAAGCTGACGCAACGCCCCGACCTTATAGAACCGCAGATCGCTACCCTGATGCATGGCCTGCAGGAAACCGTATCCGCCCTAGGGAATCTCCAGCTGCCCTCCCCTCCCTCCGCTTCACCCCACATCCCTCCACCTCTCCTTAGGAATGACTCTCCGCCCCCCCAACCGGTCCTTCCCCCCCAGGTTCTCTGCCTCCATTCACTAAAGTCCAGAAGAACTATAACCTCCCTCTTCCCCCAGGAAGTGTGCGCACTCGTCGCATCTTACGAACTCCCCTCGAACAAGCTAGCCGGGGCCCCACTCCTAAACTCTACTTTCATCTCCTCGATCCAAGTCATCACTGGTGTGGGTAGGCACCCGCCCCCCCCCCCCCGCAGAGTCACTAGACTTCCAATGTATCTATCCTCCATACCCAGATCCAAGCCTGACAATTTGAAATCAAAAGGAGACCTCCCCATTAACTGTTTGCTTATCAACAGCCAGTCCGCAGTCAAACAAGAAACGGAAATAGCTGAATCCATCCTCTCTCATGACCTGGATGTAGCCTTCATCACGGAAACGTGGCTAAACACCCTATCCCTCTCCATTCT
This sequence comes from Lissotriton vulgaris, assembly GCF_964263255.1. Taxonomy (NCBI): domain Eukaryota; kingdom Metazoa; phylum Chordata; class Amphibia; order Caudata; family Salamandridae; genus Lissotriton; species Lissotriton vulgaris. Next base: position 213,941,186 of record NC_141686.1, read on the forward strand.
GGACATGCTGGTGCCGCCCGGTTTCTCAATTATACGCAAAGACAGGCCCGTACACAAAGGTGGCGGCATAGCAATTATCAACAAAAGTGACCTCTACATCTCTGAAACGCCCGCCTGCCTGTACAGTTCCTTTGAATGCCTGTCGGTCAACTTCAAATCTCCCACTCATGGTTCACTTCAATGCCATCTCCTTTACCATCCTCCAAGCAACTCCCACGAATTTGGAGCTCAACTGTCGGATCTGATCACCCAATACGCACTCAACAGTGTCCACAGTTTAATTCTGGGCGACCTCAACCTAAGATGGAGCGAAACTAATACCCCGCTCATTCAATCTCTCAACACCCTTCTGCAAGACAACGATATGATCCAACACTGCTCAGAGGAAACGCACCTTAGAGGAGCGATCCTGAATGCAATCATTGTGGACAAAAATGCAATCACGATTGATCACATCATCCTGGTAGACTGGTCAGACCACCACATCATTCTCTTTCATATCAACCATTCGGCCCTATCCCTCCCACCCACTCAAGCCTCCCCTAAGTGGGTCAGGAACACATCCAGAGTCCCCCTAGACAAGCTAGAAGAAGGACTCAGCTCACTCCTCCCGAACACGACGGAGTCCCACTCAACCACGGAACTCACATCGCTCTACCATTCCAACTTGGAGCTCTCCCTGGATCAGCTGGCACCTCTGAAACTAAAAAAACCCAGAAGCATCCCCTCTAGGTCTTGGTTCTCTAATGACATTAATGAGGAAAGAAGACACCTCAGATCCCTGGAAAGAACTTGAAGGAACAACCCCACCTCCCTCCACCGGAAATCAACTCAAGGCAGCACGCAAAAACTACTATAATCATATCAAGAGCAAAAAGTCTTCCTTCTTCTGTTCTGCGTTAGACAATGCCAAAAACCGCCCTAAAGAACTCTTCAACATCCTTAGGAACCAAACCTCCATTCCAGTGACAGCCAACCTGGTGGCGTCCAAAACCTATTGCGACAACTTTGCAAGCTTTTTCAATGAAAAAAATAGCCAAAATTGATCGTTCATTCAGCTCGAAGCCCTCCTCCCGCACAGGAACCTGGATTACTGAAACTTACCACAACCCCCCAGTAACCTCGTCTATACGATGGTCATCCTTCCGGCCTGGCCAGGATGAAATGATAAGTTATCTTATCGCCTCCACTAAACCCTCGTCTCACTCCCTCGATCAGCTACCCTCGAGACTGACTAAGGAGCTGAAGCTCACTGTAGCCCCAATCTGGGGCAAGATCATCAACAGCTCCCTGAGCGAGGGTTCCATTCCTGACTGCCTCAAATTAGGACAAGTCACTCCACTTCTAAAAAAACCTGGCCTTGACCCCATGGACATGAACAACTTCAGACCGGTCTCGAACCTTCTGCTCCTATCTAAACTTCTTGAAAGATGTGTGCTCTCAGTTATCCCAACACCTAGAGAACACTAATCTACTTCACTCACACCAATCAGGGTTCAGAAAGGGCTGTAGCACTGAAACAGCAATCCTAAATGTCCTAGATGATCTGCACATGTCACTCGACTCCAACCAATGTAGCCTTCTCATCCTCCTTGACCTCTTGGCTGTGTTCGACACAGTTGATCATACCCTGCTACACAATGTCCTCCAGGAGAGAGCGGGCATTGAAAAGACGGTCTTAAAATGATTCTCCTCTTTTCTCAACAACCGCCCTCAAAGAATAAAGATCAACAGCTTCGAATCAGACCCCCTCCCCATCAGTAGAGGAGTTCCTCACAACTCTTCAACATCTACATGGAACCCCTCACCTCACTTCTAAGGAACTCCAACATCCCCTTCCACCTCTGTGCAGATGACACACAACTCTATTTGGAAACCAAATCGATCGCAGACATTCACAGACTAAACGGTACACTCATGGAGGTCCAACATTGGCTCTCAGCCAACCACCTCAAACTTAATGAAGAAAAAACTGAAGTGCTCCTCATTTCGAATAAAGGAATGGCTCAAAGCCTTAAACGCCCTGAATATCTCTCTAGCGCCAACGGACTCCATAAAATTCCTAGGGATCACTCTGGACCCCAAACTGTACATGAAAAAACACATCTCAAAAACCGCCAAAAGTGAGTTCCTTAACCTGAAACTTCTCTACAAAAATAAAACCATCCTCCCCCCAAAAGATTTGAAACAGGCCACTCAGGCACTGGTGCTCTCCAGAATTGACTGTGGCATCACAGTGCTGACTGGAACAGCCAAATCTCATGTGGGACCTCTTACCTCCACCCTCAACGCAGCAGCAAGAATGGTCACAGAAATAAAGAAATATAAACACATCTCTCCGGCACTCAAGGAACTGAAGTGGCTGCCGATAGACCAACGAGCCAGCTTCCGTACAGCTTGCCTCACACATAAAGCCCTGCATACAGGCAAACCAGAATATCTGGCCACCAAACTCAAAAAGGCCGGTCAGTCCAGGAACCTCAGAAGCTCCAACACACTCCTACTCATCCCTTTGAAATCGCAGAAACACAAACCTCAAATAAATCCTTTGCGGGCAATGCTCCCAGGATCTGGAACTCCATCCCCCCATATCAGAATGACAGCCTCCTTCCCGCATTTCAAGACGCTACTCAAAGCCCTCTTCCTTGAGCGCTCCGGTTCGTAACGAGAACCCCACGCCTGCCTGTGAAAGACCGCTATCTCTTTGAACTCAGAGCCGGATGATTCGCTCCTGAACTCCATCCCGTAGTGCGCTCAAGTTGATGCTGTGCAGACTTTACTTCCTGCCTGTGGTCCTTGTTCTTGTTTTTTCTGTCCACATTTTCCTTTGTTGCATATCTGTATTTGTTGTGAAGTGCTCCGATACCCTCGGGTCCAGTCAGCGCTATACAAAACTTCAATAAATAAATATAAAATAAAAATTCCGATAGAACCCACAGAATTCCACTACCCGACACATACATCCACTACACTCCAAACCAAAGAACATAAGTAAAAGACAATGTAATTTACAATGGCAATAGCTCTAATTCTAAACAAGCATTTGCAATGCAATAGGTCTCGCATTATTAAAGTTAGAGCTATTGGCATTGTAAATGGCAATGCCTTTTATTTATGTTTTTGCTTTTAAAACATAAATAAAAGGCATTGTCATTTACAATGCTAATAGCTTAAACTCTCGCAAAAGTGAGACCTATTGCACTGCAAATGCTTCTTTAAAGGACGCCCCAGACACTTCTTCCCCAACCTACCAACCTTCAGCGATAGGACAAAACTGCAAGCTTATCTTAGCAAGTCTATACCCGAATACAGCGTACTTCGAAGAGCAGCACATGTACAGTAGTAAGTACTGCGGCGCCAGCACAACTATACACCGCTACAGCCGGGGGGCCTTTATTGAATCTGAATTGTTGCATCATTTGCATCCTATTTTTATTCCTGATAAATAAACAGTATTATGGAGCGGCCTCTTTCCCACCCCCTTCCTTCATCTCCCCCCCCTCCCCACACCGGTGATCTTACAACCGGACCCTCAGTCGCATAATACCAAAAATAAAAATACAGGGTTGGTTTGATTTTGCACGGTATTCAGTACTGACGGTATTGGAATGGCAAGAAGTTCGTTCAGTTTGCTTAGCCGCTTACAGTGCTTGCTTAGCTCACTCAGTAGTTAGTAACAAACGCACTGTTTTATTAACTAACTTCAATCTTACCGTTACTCGTGTGGTGGGCGGACGGTCCGGCTCAGAGTACCTAAATTGTTTACGCAATTAGGCGGTGGACCTGGTGTACTGCTGCCATCAAAATTCAAATAAAAGCGGAAACTGGAGATAACTACACACTGTGGGTGGTGTAATGTGTGAATACATAAGAAATGTGAAAAGCAAGGCTGCGGTCATGTTCCCTGCAGAATGAGCTAACCTGCATATAACTTCAGAGGGAACAAGGGGCACTTACTTTGATGAGAAGCGTTAGAGGTTAGACCAAAGACCCGAGAGGAACAGTCTATAAATATGGCAGCAGGTGACCCAGAAAACGAGACCTATTGGCTATGCCAATGCTTGTTTAATGAATGTAGAGGGCTCCATTGGTTAAAATTCCGTTTTTGGCCCATATGTGATGAATGTTAGGTTTATGCAAATGTGATTTATATCGATGCAGTTATTTAAAAAATCAGTTAAAAAAACGGTAACTTGAGCAGGCAGGCCACACATGCATAAACTCACCCATCTACAAGCGCACTCACCCCAGAGGCGCAACTAGACCCGACTTTCGGGGGGGGGGGGGGGGGGGGTATGCTAAGAAAAAATTTCGGGGGGGGGGGGGCTGAACCTTCAATCAGTAGGCAGAGTGGAGCTGCAGGGGCTCTTAGAAGGGGGTGAAACAAATGCAAGGCCTAATTAACATTCAAATGGTCTTCTAAAGACCTGTGAAACGTTCGGGTGCGGCTCTGTGTGTGCCCGGGATCTGTCTCATCCCGGGCTTCCACACACGACGGGGGGGGGGGGGGGGGGGGCTGAAGCCCGGTGAGTTCAATGGGTGGTGCGCGCCTGACTCACCCTCACATACATCCACAATTCACAAGCACATTCACATACCCATTCACAGCACACACTACTACACATGCATAGATACATACACACACGCTTACGCCAAACGCAAAAAAAGGAAAAGGTTAGTGGGCCGTATCAGTGGTCTTGGGGGAAGGGCGCCATGAGTGGTAGAACCTCCAAGCGTTTTGCTGTGCTTAGGCGGTCACGCCCACAGGGCAGTGAAATCCTCAGCCCGGCAAAGTTCAGGTCCGGCAGCTAGGAGCCTACAAGTTCATGTACAGCGCCTGGCTGCCTGATCTCAACTGAACATGAAGCATGTCTGGCACAGCGACATTTTCCCAGCCTGGTAGACACTCTTCATGTTTGCAAGAAGTCGGTGGCATCAGCCCTGAAGGACGGACCACACCTGTTAAAATATGAAATAAATGCAGCCTTTATGTTTTTAAAAACATTGATTGTCATCTTTTGTTTTGTGAGGAGGTGGAAGAGCCTGCTCCATGCCTCCGGCTGCCTGTGCAATGCACTAGTAATCCATAGATGTGATGACCACAATTGATGAGTGTAGGAAGGTACCTCCTGACTATGGTTGCCCCCAACTTTTTGCCCTGTGTTTTAGCTGGTTTTTGACATAGTCGACCTGGGATCCTGCCAATCAGGACCCCAGGCCTACTGCTCTCTCTTTAAAATGGATTCCATGTACCCTAGGTACATTTCCAATTGGGACTGGGCCACCTTATCAGACACTGTAACTCAGAGCATAGGTGTACCCAGGGCCTACCAGGGGCTGAAGCATGTATTATGCCACCCCTGGCTGGCCTCCTAAATTTGACACAACTGGCTGCCTGACAGCTGGGGCAAAGTCGTGTAATCACCCTTTGCTGTAGATATAGTATACCTATATCTAACCCTAAAATGGACACACAGATTCCTATCAGTCACTCCTATGGCAGGCCTTAACAATCCTGAAGGCAGAGTGCTTGGAATCGTGTGAGATGGTGCTCTGGCATGAGCTGAGCCTGTCTGCAGCTTGCGGAATCAAGTCCTAATAGCTGTTCCATGATATCGCATACCATATACTCTTAAGTGCATTATAATCCTCGCGGTTAAATGCTATCTCTGGTATTGCTTTATCAAAACATGTCGAGTAAGGTGTCATACGAATTGGAATACTAACCCCTCGCCAATTCTGGCGACGGGGTTAGCATTCCACCCTTCTAGAGGGACACGACATGTATGTAACTGTGAACCCCGGTTAAAGTTAACTAAAGCCTCAGCTCCACAAAATGGATGCTGCCACCACAGACACGAGTCTGACCTCCTGCTGCTGGGAGTCCTTCCAGCGAGGGAGGCTTGGACAAAGGGTTTCCTGTCCGGGGCGGTGCTAGCACCATCCCAGACATGGTTTTGTGTATCCTGGGTAGGCAGGGCTTTGCAGGAAGGTGACTGCTGAGTGGCACCCCGGTGCTCACTACGCATAGGCCAGTCTGAACCAGTTCCAGGGGCACACCAGCCCCTGGCCTGGGGAAGTCCGGCATGGGAGAGGGGTGTAACCACCCCCCTCCTAGTCCCACCCATAGGCAGGACCTAGTCACCGGGTCAGCCCCTTTTCCTAGTATAAAGATAGGAGCGGGCCCCCTGTTCAAATTAGATCATCTTTGGAATCAAGACACGACTTTCTGCGAAAGACATCAAGATTTCCTTCTTCAAGATTCTCCCTTGTGGCTAAGGAGTAGTCACCATGCATCAAGCGGGCACCATCCTAAGAACACTGCGGTCTGCTGCAAGTCCTTCTTCACGAATCCGACGACCCAGCTCGACGAGACCCGGCTTCCCTGGCACCTCTGACCTCTACTCACCTCTACAGCAAAGCTGAGAACTGTGAGTGTGACGAGACCTCGAGGGACCGACGATCGCCAAGACTGCACGACTTCTTTGCAACAAGCCCACCGTGTGCTCCACTGGTGAGTGCTTTGGGGTCCGAGAAGCCCCAACCCTGAGCAGCTCCAGCACCGAAGATCAGCCCTCCAGCATCTCCACGATCTGCGTGGGGCTCTTCTGCTTTTGCGTGCTCACCGCGCTGTGTGGCTACTAGCCGGCTGGCTTGTGGCCATCTACACGACGCCCGACGACATCACTGCTGCTGGTCTGGTTGCTCCAGACTGGCCCTTGCTTCCTTCTTCAAGAGAGGCACCCCGGACCCTCCTGGTCCACTCCAGACGCCATTTTGAGTCCACCGCGTGGGCTTGAATTTGCCAAGGCTTTGTTGCCCAATCCTGGGTCCAGCGACGCCGACAGCTTCAATCTTCGTGGGACAGCTCGCTCCTCCATCCTGGTCGCCGACAACGCCTCCTGGTCCGTGAGATCTGCGAGCACAGCGTCACCCACTCACCTAGTCGAGGTGACTACCATCCGGTGCCCTCCTGGTGCCACCTGACTACTGGCTAGTAGTCTTGAACTTGGTCCCCTCTGCTTTCAGGTGTCATCTTCCATCGATCCAGGCTTGGATCCACCGAACTTTCTTCACTGGTCGCCTGCCAGCAACTTCTTTCTTCCAGGCTCCTGGTCCGTCTACAAGGATTCCCGACGTCTTTTGAGACCTATGCAGCTGCAGCCCCTGGGCTAGGTAACTTCGGCATTTTGGTGGCCCAGCATAGCCTCACTAGCCAAGGGTCAGAATCCACTTTCGTTTTCCTCCTACCAGGTCGGGTTCGCCCGAGAACACTAACTTTGCAATTTCTAGCTACCATAGACTTTGTCCCGCATCCCGCGTGAGAGTGCACACTCTGCACACGAGTCCCCTGGGTCTCCTAGAAGTAATCTGAAGATTCTATAGTCAAGATCTAGCGATTCCAAAGCCTATTAGTACTGTACTTACCTGCTAGTAATTTCGCATTCCACTTTCAGAGTATATGGTTTTCCGTGCCCCTCGGGCATTTGTATATACTGTGCTAACTTAAGTATTTTCGTAAGAGTTTTGTTTTGTGCTTAGTACCCTGTCCTCATAAAGAGTACAGGGCTGTTGTGATTCTTAATAAATATCTTGTTTATTTTCATAACACTTGTGTGGTGTCCTTTCACTTGGTATTCAAGGGGTATATGTGTGGTAAACAGCTGGCTTAACACGCCCTCTCGAGTCTTTAGCCTTAGACTGCTCGTATCCACGCTACTAGGATAGCTGGTCTATAAAGTTGACTTACAACCAATCATCAATAAGGGTTGCTGGACTGATACATAGTGTTCACTAGAATAGTGAGCACTGCATATCAGGCCACCTTCTCACAATGAGGATGCTATAATTGTCACTTTCCACGGGGCTGCTGCTCGTAGTCTTGTGGAACTTTGTTAAACTTAAAAGGAAGTTGTACATTTTGGAACTGATTTTTGCAGTAACGCCCTTTAAAAGCATTGCTATGTAGGAGATTATCCCCAAATAAAAATCAGCATGCTGTTACCATGGTACATACTGAGGTTTCAGCCTCGAGAGCTTAATGCACTTCGATTCACCAAAAATACTCAAGGTACTGAAAGTACCTTCACACTCTTTAACCTAAATTGCATTTCACAAATTTGCACCATAAGACCCCGACTCTTTTGAAGAAGTGATCACACTCTTTTTCTGGCTCCATCACAAAAAATTGACTTTGCTGAATTTCTATAATAACTGCATTTTTAATATAACACAACAATGAAAAGTGTCTGTTTTAGATTCCACCTACACTGGGTTATGCCGGGGCCAGCATTTTGTTATGGTTGCACCCTCCCTTACGACCAGAATTGCTTTCATTGTGTTACCAGCATTTTGCCAATCGTGCCACCTATGCCAAGAGTTTCTCAAGTTAACCAACGCTATCAGTTATCCATGGATACTGATAACCAAGAGCTACCGCTAGTATGCCAACACCAGTATTTTACCATTGGTGCTTCTTTAAGTCAATAATTACCTTCAGTATGCCAAAGCAAACAGACACACAAGCATACCAGCACATTCTTGCTTGCACACACTCGTATACACTCAGTGATGCTCATTCTCTATTAGTTATTCATCAGCACTCGCGCTCACTAATACTTGCATTCTCATTGTTACTCATTCACAGTCTCTTAGACTTCTCACACTTCTAACACTTCCTCACATCCCTTCATATTCATCCAAACTAATGCGCTCTCATTCGCAGTTTCTTACTCACTTGTACTATTATTAACAATCAGTCCCACTAGTTACCTGTTATTTACTGTCACTCACTTTCCCACACACACGCTCACACATACACGTGCTGTAACTTTCACAGTAACACACCCTCACCCACAAACATACACACAACATACATTAAAAAAGTTTATTTACTTACTTCTGCTGCCAGTAAAGCTCCATTTCCAGCTCCTGGTGCTGCAAATTTTATAACTCTAATAGTGAATAATAGACCAATATTCCCTATCAGTATAATACAAAAATGGCACGAAACCAGAACCGTTTAGCAGGCAATTTATGAGAGCCGCCCATGCGAAGGTAGTGGCAAAAGTCGCAAGGGGCAAGTCTGGAGTTGCAGATGCAGCGCTTTAATGTTGTTCATGTGTGCCTGCTTTGAAACAAAGGGATAATGTTTTTGTCACATGAATAAAAAACTGACATCTCAGCTGTGCAGTCAATTATTGCACCCCAAGACACTTGCGCTACTTGGTGGTTCGTATGCGGAGGTGGTGGCGGCCGGGGGGCGGGCGCTTGTATGTATGCGGCGGCGGCCGGGGGCTCTGGATGTGTGTGTGCGTCCATGTAGGTGCGCTCCTGTGTGTGTGCGGCGGGGGTTGCCGGTGAGTGGGGGGAAGTAGTGGGGGGGGGGGGGGGGGGTGCGTGCGTGTGTCTGTGCCTTCCTGCCTGCGTGTGCATGTGTGTATGTGTGTGTTCAGGGACATGCACGGTGCCGGGCTGGGCGTTCGCGCACCCAAATCCGGCAGAAAAGCTTGTGACACACTCTTGTCCCTCATTCCCCCGAGACAGGCAACTAAAAGGCTCCAGCTGGACGCATCCTTCGGATTCAGTACCAGCGAGCCGTAAAAAATGCAAGATCTATTGCTTTGCAAATGCTTGTTTTTTAGTATAGGCTCACATCACTGTGATTTTCTCAGGTGCATGATCAAACAGCTGCGATGCACACATTGTGGAATACGGCTTCATGAGCCATTTCATGACTGTCTCCATCAATTACCACTGTCTTTGTCATAGTCTACATAATTATGTGTCCCCATTCAGGATAAATGCTTGCTAATACTGCTTGTACAAACTATTCAATATTCAACATTCCTTGATGCTTAATCATCATTGATATATACATGGGTTGTAAGAAGGAATATGCTACTTACCAGTATGCATCAGTTCTTGGCATGTAGGGCCGCTAACATTCATATCTTGTGCATAGATCGCCGCCTAGTTTTGGGTCCGGATGACTGCACCTTGTTGTCCTGGAAGAGTCTTCGAAGTATCACAAGATAGGTGGCTCCTCCCCTGGACTACAGTGCGCATGGGCATTATCTCCATCCTCCGATTGTTTTTCGCCATTGTGGCAGAGATGGAGTCCAATACGATACCTGATGTTATGTTATGTTAGCTACATTTATTTTGCGCGCAGCTGCTCCAGCGAAGGAGCGTCCTGGCGCATGGAAAAGGTGAACATAACACAACGCAAGGAAAACAAAGTGAAGATCAACATAAAAAGTTTAAAACAGGTAGGTTTTCACGGCCCTACGAAATGCTAGTAGATCCTCTAAGAGGCGGATTTCCAAAGGGAGAGAATTCCAGAGAGCCGCAGGTCTCACACGGAAGGAGCGCCCACCCATCCGGCTAAGCCTGAAACGCGGGGTAACCGCAAGGGATTGCCCAAGAGATCTGAGGGAGCGAGTCGGGACATAAGGGGATAGAAGATTATAGAGGATCTCAGGTGCCGATCCTTTTAAAATTTTAAAAGCGAGGCTGAGTACCTTAAAATGGATTCGGCTTTTCACTGGTAGCCAGTGTAGGGACTGCAGATTATTGGACGTGGGACAGGACCTCGGCAGACCCACCACTGCTCTCGCAGCCGCGTTCTGGACGCGCTGCAGGCGAACGATCTCAGATTGGTTAGCTCCCAGCAGGAGCGAGCTGGCGTAGTCCAGCCGGGAGATGATCGTCGCTTGGATGACCAACTGTCTCGTTGGAGCATCGAAAAATTTGAGCACCGGCCTCAGTCCACGCAGAACACCAAAACAGCATGCTGCCACTCTCTTAGTGTGGGTGGTAAAACATAAGGTGTGGTCGAGCCATACTCCCAGGTTTCTGAGCTCCATCACCGGTATGGGGGCAGGCCCGAGCTCCTGAGGCCACCAAATGCCCCCCAGCAGTCCGTTCCTCTTCCCACGATCATCACCTCAGTTTTTTTCGCGTTCAGCTGGAGACAGTTGTTATTCATCCAGCTGGCCACCTCTCTCAGCCCATCTCGGAACCTGGGGGCATCCAGTTCGGCATCCCCGCTGATCGTGACCGCTAGCTGTGTGTCGTCGGCATATGAGACCATAGTAAGGCCCCACTGCCTGGCGACATCAGCCAGCGGCCGCACGTAGAGATTGAAAAGTATGGGACTTAGCGAGGAGCCCTGGGGAACCCCCAGGTCCAACTGATGGAATTTGGACTGAAAAGGAGGGGTGGCAACGCAGAAGGAGCGATCGCTGAGGAAGGAACGGAACCACTGCAGAGCGGGGCCACAAATGCCAATGTCCTCCAAGCGGTGTAGAAGGATGCGATGGGACACCGTGTCAAAGGCAGCGCTAAGATCTAATAAAATAAGCGCTGCCGTTTGACCTGCATCCAACACACTCCGCAGATGTTCTACCATTGCCAGAAGGGCGGTCTCCGTGCTGTGCCCAGCACGGAACCCATTCTGCGTAGGATCGAGGACATTGGCCAGGGCCAGATGCTCAGATAAGGCTAGGTTGACATGGGCCTCCATGACTTTGGCCGGCCAGGGAAGCAATGAAATCGGGCGATAGTTTTCCGGTTTTTTCAGGATCGGGGAAACCACCGCCTGCTTCCACTTGGCAGGAACAGTGCCTGAAGTCAAGGATCAATCAAGGGGCGATATGAATGTCAGCAGCCCTACATGCCAAGAACAGATGCATACTGGTAAGTAGCATTTGCAGTTCGAGGCATGTGGGCTGCTGAATTCATATCTGTGCATAGAATACATAGCAGTCCCTCCATTAGCGGCGGCCGCCCGTGCCAGCTGCAGCAGTCTGAAAAAGTGTCTTGAGAACAGCCTGACCAACAGCTGCCTGCTGTTTGGAGTGCACGTCTACACAGTAATGTTTAGTGAAAGTATGTGTGGTAGACCATGTGGCTGCTCTACAAATATCTTCTAAGGGAATGTTACCTAGGAAAGCCATAGAGGCCCCCAACTTCCTGGTGGAGTGGGCTCTTGGTGGGATAGTGAGAGTGCGTTTAGCTTTAGCGTAACAGATCTGAATGCATTTCACAATCCACCTAGCGATCCCAGCTTTGGAGATAGCGTTTCCTTTGTGGTGTGAGGCAAAAGCAACGAAAAGCTGCTTGGTTTTGCGGAAATCTTTTGTCCTGTCCACATAGTACATCAAGGCTCTTTTAACGTCAAGGGTGTGGAGCATCCACTCCGCCAGCGTCTCTGGGTTTTGGAAAAACACCGGCAACTCAATTGTCTGGTTCATATGGAATTGAGATACAACCTTGGGTAAGAATTTAGGGTTAGTGCGGAGCACAACCCTGTTAGCATGTACTTGGAAGAAAGGTTCCTGGATGGTGAGCGCCTGCAACTCGCTAACCCTCCGTAGCGATGTAATTGCTACTAAGAAAGCAACCTTCCAAGTCAGAAACTGAAGCTCACAAGAGTGCAGTGGCTCAAAGGGAGGACCCATCAGTCTTGTAAGAACCACATTGAGGTTCCATTACGGAGCTGGTGGGGTCCTTGGTGGAATGACTCTTTTGAGTCCTTCCAGAAAAGCCTTGATAGCAGGGACCTTAAAGAGTGACAGGTGTTGCCTATTCTGGAGGTATGCTGCCATAGCAGACAGGTGAATGCGGATGGAAGAGTACGCCAAATTGCATTGATACAAGTGGAACAGGTAACCAATGATGTTTTGAATGGAAGCATCTAGCGGGTCCATATCGTGGTTAACACAGTAAATGACAAACCTCTTCCATTTAGCCGCATAACAAGCTCTAGTAGTGGGCTTCCTTGCCTCCCGAATGATGTTCATGCAATCGGGAGGAAGATTGAGGTAGCCAAACTCTAGGACTTCAGGAGCCAGATCGCCAGGTTGAGCTGTTGCGGATCTGGGTGCTGAATGTCGCCATGGCTCTGCGTCAGAAGGCTGGGAGTGAGATGAAGCCTTTGATGCGGTACCACGGAGAGTTCCAGAAACGTGGTGTACCACGGTTGGCGAGCCCACGTTGGAGCAACCAGGATGAGAGTCATCGAGTGCTGCCTGAGCTTGCGTGCCACCAGCGGTATCAGAGGTGCTGGGGGAAAAGCGTACGCAAATCTGCCTGACCAGTTCATCCACATCGCATTGCCCTGTGATTGCGGGTGTGGGAACCTGGCGGCGAAGCTTTGGCATTTTGCGTTCTCCTTGTGGCGAACAGGTCTATCTCTGGATGACCCCACCTTTGGAAGTACGGTTGGAGTACGGATGGATGTATCTCCCACTCGTGCATTTGATGGCTGTGCCTGCTGAGCAGGTCCGCCATATGGTTGTCCTTGCCCGGGATATGCTCTGCCATGAGGAAGATGTTCCTCTGAATGGCCCACTTCCACATGCTCTGAGCCAGATGAGACAGCTGCGGAGAGTGTGTGCCTCCCTGCTTCTGAATGTAGTACATGGCTGTCATGTTGTCCGTCCGGATCAACACAACCTTGTTGCACAGATGTACTTTGAACGCCTTCAAGGCCATGAAGATTGCCATCAGTTCCAACACATTGATGTGCATCTTCCTTTGCTGTAGTGTCCATAGTCCCTGCACCGTGTAGTGGAGTACATGCGCTCCCCATCCCTGGAGAGAAGCGTCTGTTGTCAGGATAATCTGTGGCACAGGCTCTTGGAATGGTCGGCCCTTGCAAAGGTTTTGTGGATTCCACCAATGCGGAGAGTTGTATGCCCGACCGCTCACCAACACTAGGTCTGTCAGTTGCCCATGAGCCTGCGTCCACTGACGTGCCAGGCACTCCTGAAGCGGACGCATATGTAGTCTCGCGTGCGGGACAATGGAGATGCAGGAGGCCATCATGCCTATCAACTGCATGAACACCTTCGCTGGAAGCGAGTGTTGAGGTCTGAATCGTTGGATCAGCGTTTGGATACTGGCGATCTCACTGAATTTGGCTGCGCAGTGGCTGCCAGAGTGTTTATTGTCGCGCCCAAATACTGTCGTACATGGGCGGGCTGGAGATGGGATTTCGGGTAGTTCAGAGAGAATCCCAGATCGTGCAGGAGATGAATGGTGCGGGACACGTGGTCGGCGCACTGTTGTTCTGTTTTTGCTTGAATGAGCCAGTCGTCCAGGTAAGGGTAGACGTGGCCGTTCTGGCATCGCAGATGCGCCGCCACAGTCGCCAGGCACTTTGTAAAGACCCTCGGCGCTGTGGTGACCCCGAACGGCAGAACCCTGAACTGGTAGTGCTGGTCTTGGATCGTGAATCTGAGATACTTCCTGTGGGAAGGATGCAGGGGGATATGAAAGTATGAGTCTTTTAGATCCAACGTAGCCAGGAAGTCCCCCTGCTAAAGCAGAGGGAGTACCTGCTGCAACGTGAGCATATGGAAATGCTCCGAGAGAATGTAGCAGTTGAGGGGCCTGAGGTCCAGGATGGGCCGCAGGGAACCGTCCTTCTTGGGGATTAGAAAGTACAAAGAGTAAACTCCTGTACCCCTTTCCTGCAGTGGGACGAGCTCTATTGCCCCTTTTTGCAGCATGACCTGAACTTCCTGCTGCAACAAGAGCAAGTGCTCGCCGGACATAGGACGGCTTCTTGGAGGTATGTTCGGTGGAGTGGAAGTAAGTTCCAGACAGTAACCGTACTGGATAAGAGACTTGACCCACCTGTCCGCGGTGATGGATTTCCACGCGGGCAGGAACTGCTGGAGTCTCCCCCCGGAAGGTGTTGTATGGTCGGGGGGCAGTGACAAGGCGTCACTGCTTGTTGGCGGCGGTGGACCTGGAGCTGTTGTTTCCACGTCCCCTGCCTTTGATGTTGTTGCCTCTGTAGCCACCTCTACCCTTGTTGGTGTATGAGGTTTGGGTATTGCCTTTGTAGTACTGGGTGGATTGCGATGCCTGACCCCTTGAGGTGCCTCTGGTATTGGAGCGGCGAAAGGAGCCACCCCGAAACTGCTGAGACTGAAGGGCCCCCATAGACTTAGCAGTGTCTGTATCTTTTTTTATTTTCTCAAGCGTCGCATCCACCTCAGGGCCAAACAAATGGTCAGGATTAACCGTCTGGTTCAGGATGGTCGTTTGTATATCAGGTTTAAACCCTGAAATCCTAAGCCATGCATGTCTTCTGAGCAACACACTAGTGTTGATCGCCCTGGATGCTGTATCAGCCACATCTAGCGCACATTTTATGGAAGCGTTTGTGATGAGCTTTCCCTCTTGAATTAACATCTCCCCTGCCTCCTTGTACTGGTCAGGCAAGTGCTGCAGCAGTGCTTCTAGGGTGTCATAATTAGCCCTATCGTAGCGTGCAAGTAGGGCCTGCATGTTCGAGATGCGCCAAATGTTAGCTGCCTGCGCAGCAATCCGTTTCCCTGAGGCCTCAAATATTTTCGACTCTTTGTCTGGGGGAGGAGCGTCACCAGTTGTCTGTGAGTTCGCCCTCTTGCGAGCGTTGGAAACAACCAAAGAGTCCAGTGGCAAGTGTCCCTTGATATATGTTGGATCCGAGGGCGCTGCCTTAAATTTTTTATCAATGCGTGGATTGATGACACGTGCCCGAGTGGGCTCCTTGAAGACCTCCTGCGCGTGCTTGAGCACTCCCTTGAGCATTGGCAAAGTTTTGATTGACTTTTCGGCCACAGAGAAAGCGTCAAATAAAAAGTCCACATCCACAGGATCGGAGTGCAGCTCGACATCGTGGTTAGCCGCAGCTCTCTCGATCAGCGCGTTGAAGGCAGCAGAGTCCTCCGTTGGCGAAGTTTTCGCCGCAAAGAGATGCGGTTCCTGACCCGGCTGCGGGTCCTCAGGGTCGCCTCCGGCAGACCAAGGTTCATGTTCCTCCTCCGGATCCGAGTACGCCGGATAGTTGTACTGGACCTCCTCCTCGTCGTCATCTCCCGCGGTGGAGCGAGTTGGGGAACGCGGCAGGTCACTTGGAGACGCCGGCGCCAAAGGCGCTGAAGTACCCGCAGAGTCCTTCTTGTTTTTGAGAGGAATGCGAAAGTGTTCCAGCACCGGCTCCGTGGTGATTTTCCTCTTGAGGAGGGACAGTTTCCCGGTATTGGCGTCGATGATGACTTCACGACGTTCTTCCTCCGCGAGTGGCTGGAGCCGAGGCTTAGACACCACCGGAGACGCTTTGGGCGTGGATACCTCCTTCGCGGGCACCCCACCCACCTGCTTCGAAGCGAAGGCCTTCGGCGTCGACTTTGGCGGCAGGGTGAAGCGGATAGGCGCTTGTGCCTTGGACGGCTTCTGCGCGGGCTTCGACACCCCAGCTTCAGGGTTGGGAAGCTCCGCGACCTTCCGAATCCGTTGCAGGGACTCCTCGACTTTCTTCGAAAGGGCTGGAGAGGGAGTGACCGCCTCGCGTGATTTCCCTGACTTGGGAGTGGTGTCGGCGAGAGGCACCGTCTTCGGAGTCGATGCGGTACCGTCCTCGGCTCCGACGGCCGGAGCCGGGGAAGCCAGAGCTTTGGGAGCGCCTTGACGCTTCTTTGAAGCCTTCTTTGGGTCATCGACCGCGACCATCTTCGGCGCCGACGCAGCCGCGTCGGACGACTTTGCCTTCGGCACAGACCCCGAGGCCTTCGGGTCGGCCATCTTGGCGGGACTGTCCATGTCGGCCATTTTGAATTTCTTAGATTTTGACGCCTCCAGAGCCTTCTGAACCGCTTTCACTTTCGGTTTCGCAGCCGGAGGTGATGAACCCGAAGGCTTCACTTTCGTTTTTGGAAATGTGAGTGGCACCTCCAAAATGTCCGTGGCCGGGCCCGTAGGCGGGGCTGCTGGACTAATAACATGGTCTTGGGTAAGGCCCGAAGGCGATCCCTCGACCTGGGCCGCAGGAAGGGGGTCGACCCCTGAGTCAGTCCGGGGATGCTCCTCCTCCGAGCTATCCCCCACGGTGGCAATGGCCGTATCGTCGTCCCCTACCTCGTTGTCGGCTTCGTCAAACTCCTCGTCTCCTGCGTCGTAGGCCTCCCCCTCGGACGCAGGGCTAGAGTCCGAAACCTGATGGACATTGTCGCTTCCAACGTCTACTTCGAAGATGTTGTCCGGCGGGGGCGCAGACAGTTTGGCCTGGAGTCTCGCAGCCCGACGAATCTTGAGGGTCTTCTTGCACCGGAACTTCGAGCAGGCCATACACCTGGCCTCGTCGAGGTGCGAGTATTTCGCGTTGCACACCGGGCACCGTTTAAACGGAGTCCGTTCCATGTCTGGAGCGTCGTGTAGGCCCGTCCGCGCCGACAGCACGCGGAAGGGCAGCGAGAGTTCGGAGATGAAGAAACAGTAAACCCTAACGAAAACGATACCGGCGCCAAGCCTAAAGACCTTTTGGTCTCGAGTTAATAGAGTTAACAACTATCGGTTCCGACAGAGGGAACCGACACACATCCGAACCCAATGGCGGAAAAAAACAATCTGGGGATGGAGGCGATGCCCATGCGCACTGTAGTCCAGGGGAGGAGCCACCTATCTCGTGATACTTCGAAGACTCTTCCAGGACAACAATGTGCAATCATCCGGACCCAACACTAGGCGGCGATCTATGCACAGATATGAATTCAGCAGCCCACATGCCTCGAACATGAATGTTAGCGGCCCTACATACCAAGAACAGATGCATACTGGTAAGTAGCATATTCCGTCCGAGGCATGTGGGCCGCTAAATTCATATCTTGTGCATGACTAAATAGCAGTTTCTCCCTTAGGGGTGGTTGCCCGAGCCAGCTGCAGCAGCCTGAAAGAGGGACTTTAGAACAGCCTAACCTACAGCAGCTTGCTGCTTGGAATGTACATCAACACAGTAGTGTTTGGTGAATGTATGTATGTTATTGTACGTGGCTGCTCTACATATGTCCTCCAATGGAATGTTACCTAGGAAAGCCATGGATGCCCCTAGCTTGCATGTGGAATGCGCTCTTGGGGGGACTGTTAGTGTGCGTTTAGCCTTCTGATAACAAATCTGAATACACTTAACAATCCATCTGGCTATACCCGATTTGGAAATGGGTTTGCCCTTGTGCTGTGGTGAAAAAGCAACAAAGAGTTGTTTAGTCTTCCTGAAATCCTTCGTCCTGTCTATATAGTTCAGGAGGGCTCTTTTGACGTCCAATGTGTGCAGTGATCTTTCTGCCACCGAGTCTGGATTAGGAAAGAAAACTGGCAGTTCAATAGTTTGATTAATGTGGAACTGAGAAACCACCTTGGGCATGAATTTAGGGTTAGTGCGTAGTACTACCCTATTTGCATGGACCTCTATAAAAGGTTCTTGAATGGTTAGGGCTTACAGCTCGCTAACCCGTCTCAGCGACGTGATCGCTACTAAGAAGGCGACCTTCCACGTTAGGAACTGATCTCACATGAGTGGAGAGGTTCGTAAGGAGGTCCCATTAGTCTGGTCAAAACCACATTAAGATTCCAGACAGGTGAAGGTGGCCTTCTGAGGGGAATGACTTGTTTGAGTCCCTCAATAAAAGCTTTTATTGCTGGCACTCTGAACAGTGAAAGGCATTAAGCCGCCATTGCCGCCAAATGAATACGTATAGAACTGTATGCCAGATTGCATCTGTATAAATGTAACAGGTAACAAATAATGTCCTGTGTCGATGCATCTAGCGGGTTTATGTCACGGCTGGAACAGTAAATGACAAAACGTTTCCATTTGGCAGCATAGCAGGCCCTAGTGGTAGGCCGTCGTGCCTCCTTAATGATGTCCATACAATCAGGAGGCAGATTCAGATACCCATATTCTATGACTTCAGGAGCCATATCGCAAGGTTTAACTGTTGCGGATCTGGGTGCTGAACTTCGCCATGGCTCTGAGTGAGAAGACTGGGAGTAAGGCGCAGTCTTTGATGAGGCACCACGGAAAGTTCTAGGAACGTGGTGTACCATGCTTGCCTCGCCCACGTTGGAGCAACCAGGATGAGAGTCATCGAGTGCTGTCTGAGTTTCCGTCCCACGAGAGGTATGAGTGGGTCCGGCAGAAAAGCGTACGCAAATCTGCCTGACCAGTTCATCCATATCGCATTGCCCTGAGACAGCGGGTGTGGGAACCTGGCGGCGAAGTTTGGGCATTTTGTGTTCTCGTCTGTGGCGAACAGGTCGATATCTGGATGACCCCACTGCTGGAAGTACGGTTGCAGCACCGATGGATGAATCTCCCACTCGTGCACCTGATGAGTGTGGCTCACTGGTTAGAGGCGGCAGACCCGAGAGCAGAGGACGGCCCGGGACCAGGGTTTGATTCCCGGCGCGGCAGGTTTCTGGACCAGGGTCAGCGGACTCGATAATTCTCTCGCCTCGGTGCCCACTCTGATCAGCGATCACACTCGGCAACTCTGGGCATTAGCTTGCCTCATCTTCACTAACGGCCCCACCAGACCGCCGGGGATGCCTGGTCTCACCCTGGAGATACCCATTAAGGGACCATCTCTCAGGGAAGCCAGGAAGGGTTTCGCAGCGGTCGAAGCGCCTTGGGACCCTACGGGTAAGTAGTGCGCTATATAAATGCCAATACATTTACATTTACATTTACATGACTGTGCCGGCTGAGCAGATATGCCATCTGGTTTTCCTGGCCCGGGAGGTGCTCCGCCATGAGGAAAATGTTCCTCCGAATGGCCCACTTCCACATACTCTGTGCCAAGTGAGACAACTGTGGAGAGCGAGTACCTCCCTGCTTCTGGATGTAATACATGGCCGTCATGTTGTCCGTCCGGATCAACACGACCTTGTTGCACTAATGTATCTTGAAAGCCTTCATTGCCATGAAGATCGCCATCAATTCCAGCAGATTGATGTGCATCTTCTTCTGTTGATCCGACCATAGTCCCTGCACTGTGTAATGAAGGAGATGCGCCCCCCACCCCAAGAGGGATGCGTCCGTCGTGAGCACTATTTGTGGGACAGGCTCTTGGAACGGTCGTCCCTTGCAAAGGTTGCGTGGATTCCACCATTGCAGAGAGTTGTACGCACGACCGGTCACCAACACTAGGTCTTTCAATTGTCCTTGAGCCTGATTCCACTGTCGTGCCAAACACTCTTGGAGCGGACGCATGTGCAGTCTCGCGTGCGGGACTATGAATATGCAGGAGGCCATCATGCCTATCAACTGCAGAAACACTCGCGCCTGTAGTGAGTGTAGTGGTCTGAATCTGCGAAGCAGCAGCTGCATGCTGTTGATTCGCACAGAGTTTGGCTGGGCTGTGGCTGTCACAGTGTCCAACGTCGCTCCCAGGTACTGCTGTACCTGAGCGGGTTGAAGATGCCACTTGGGATAGTTGAGAGAGAATCCCAAACTGTGCAGGAGATGAATTGTGCGGGACACGTGGCTGGCGCACTGCTGGGCTGACCTTCCATGCACAAGCCAGTCGTCCAGGTAGGGGTAGACATGAATGTGTTGTCTCCGAAGGTGTGCCGCCACCGTAGCCAAGCATTTGGTGAACACTCTAGGAGCGGTGGTCACCCCAAAAGGTAGCACCTTGAACTGGTAGTGCTTGTTTTGTATGGTGAACCTTAGGTATTTCTTGTGTGCCTGATGTATGGGTATACGGAAATAGGCATTCTTCAGATCCAGAGTTGCCAGAAAATCCCCCTGATTGAGCAATGGCAGGACCTGCTGCAGAGTCAGCATGTGGAAATGTTCTGAAAGCATCTATAGGTTCAAGGGTCTCAGATCCAGGATGGGACAGAGACCCGTCCTTCTTTGGGACTAAGAAATAGAGAGAGTACACCCCTGTTCCGTGCTCCTCTAGAGGCACCAGTTCTATGGCCCCTTTTTGCAGCATGCTGGCCACTTCCTACTGTAATAAGTGTATGTGCTCTGCGGACATAGGATGGTGTCTTCGGGGTGTGTCGGTTGAAGTGGATGTTAGTTCTAAACAATACCCGTACTGGATAAGTTGCCTCACCCACCGGTCTGTGGTAATGCCTTCCCAGACCGGCCGGAACTGCTGGAGTCGTCCCCCGACCGTTATTACATGGTCCGGGGGCAGTGACAAGACGTCACTGTTTGGTATTTGCTGAGGACCTGGTGTTATTATTTCCACGTCCTCTGCCTTTGGTGCGGTTACCACGGTATCCACCTCTATTGTTTTTGTTAAAGGTGGTCTGCGCACCTCCTTTATTGTATTGTGATTGCTGGGATGCTTGTCCTCTTGACGGCCCTCTACTACCTGAGCGACGAAAAGAACCCCCTCTGAACTGTTGAGACTGCAAGGCCCCCATGGACTTAGCCGTCTCGGTGTCTTTCTTGATCTTTTCAAGAATCGTGTCAACGTCAGGCCCAAGCAAAAAAATCAGGGTTAACGGGGTGATTGAGCAAACTTGTTTGTATTTCAGGCTTAAAACCTGAAATTCGTAACCATGCCTGCCTTCTTAGCATTACACTAGTGTTAATGGCCCTGGCTGCAGTGTCCGCTGAATCTAGTGCACACTTGATAGAAGCATTTGATATCAGTTTCCCCTCCTGAATCAACAGGTCCGCCCTGTGAGAAGGTGGCCTGATACATAGTGTTCACTAGAATAGTGAGCACTGCATATCAGTCCAGCAACCCTTCTTGATGATTGGTTGTAAGTCAACCTTATAGACCAGCTATCCTAGTAGCGTGGATACGAGCAGTCTAAGGCTAAAGACTCGAGAGGGCGTGTTAAGCCAGCTGTTTACCACACATATACCCCTTGAACACCAAGTGAAAGGACACCACACAAGTGTTATGAAAATAAACAGTTATTTATTAAGAATCACAACAGCCCTGTACTCTTTATGAGGACAGGGTACTAAGCACAAACCAAAAATCTTACAAAAATACTTAAGTTAGCACAGTATATACAAATGCCCGAGGGGCACGGAAAACCATATACTTGAAAAGTGGAATGCGAAATTACTAGCAGGTAAGTACAGTACTAATAGGCTTTGGAATCGCTAGGACTTGACTATAGAATCGTTAGATTACTTCTAGGAGACCCAGGGGACTCGTGTGCAGAGTGTGCACTCTCACGCGGGATGCGGGACAAAGTCTATGGTAGCTAGAATTTGCAAAGTTAGTGTTCTCGGGCGAACCCGACCTGGTAGGAGGAAAACGAAAGTAGATTCTGACCCTTGGATAGTGAGGCTATGCTGGGGCACCGAAATGCCGAAGTTACCTAGCCCAGGGGCTGCAGCTGCATAGGACTCAAAAGACGTCGGGAATCCTCGTTGACGGACCAGGAGCCTGGAAGAAAGAAGTTGCTGGCAGGCGACCAGTGAAGAAAGTTCGGTGGATCCAAGCCTGGATCGATGGAAGATGACACCTGAAAGCAGAGGGGACCAAGTTCGAGACTACTAGCCAGTAGTCAGGTGGCACCAGGAGGGCACCGGATGGTAGCCACCTCGACTAGGTGAGTGGGTGACGCTGTGCTCGGAGATCTCACGGACCAGGAGGCGTTGTCGGCGACCAGGAGGGAGGATCGAGCTGTCCCACGAAGATAGAAGCTGTCGGCGTCGCTGGACCCAGGATTGGGCAACAAAGCCTTTGCAAATTCAAGCCCACGCGGTGGACCTAAAATGGCATCTGGAGTGGACCAGGAGGGTCCGGGGTGCCTCTCTTCAAGAAGGAAGCAAGGGCCAGTCTGGAGCAACCAGACCAGCAGCAGTGATGCCGTCGGGCGTCGTTCAGAAGGCCACAAGCCAGCCGGCTAGTAGCCAAACAACGCGGTGCACAGCAAACAGCAGAAGGGCCCCACGCAGATCGTGGAGATGCAGGGAGGCTGACCTTGGGTGCTGGAGCTGCGCAGGGTCGGGGCTTCTCGGACCCCAAAGCACTCACCAGTGGAGGACACGGTGGGCTTGTTGTAAAGATGTCGTGCAGTCTTGGCCATCGTCGGTCCCTCGAGGTCTCGTCGCACTCACGGTTCTCAGCTTTGCTGTAGAGGTGAGTAGAGGTCAGAGGTGCCAGGGAAGCCGGGTCTCGTCGAGCTGGGTCGTCGGATTCGTGATGAAGGACTTGCAGCAGACCGCAGTGTTCTTTAGGATGGTGCCTGCGGATGCAGGGTGACTACACCTTAGCCACAAGGGAGAATCTTGATGAAGAAATCTTGAAGTCCTTTTGAATAAAGTCGTGTCTTGATTCCAAAGATGATCCAATTTGAACAGGGGGCCCGCTCCCCTCTTTATACTAAAAAAGGGGGCTGACCCGGTGACTAGGTCCTGCCTATGGGTGGGACTAGGAGGGGGCTGGTTACACCCCTCTGCCATGCCGGACTTCCCCAGGTCAGGGGCTGGTGTGCCCCTGGAACTGGTTCAGACCGGCCTATGCGTAGTGAGCACCGGGGTGCCACTCAGCAGTCACCTTCCTGAAAAGCCCTGCCTACCCAGGATACACAAAACCATGTCTGGGATGGTGCTAGCACCGCCCCTGACAGGAAACCCTTTGTCCAGGCTCCCCTCGCTGGAAGGACTCCCAGCTGCAGGGGGTCAGCCTCGTGTCTGTGGTGGCAGCATCCATTTTGTGGAGCTGAGGCTTTAGTTAACTTTAACCGGGGTTCACAGTTACATACATGTCGTGTCCCTCTAGAAGGGTGGAATGCTAACCCCGTCGCCAGAATTGGCGAGGGGTTAGTATTCCAATTCGTATGACACCTTACTCGACATGTTTTGATACAGCAATACCAAAGTTAGCATTTAACCGCGAGGATTATAATGCACTTAAGAGTATATGGTATGCGATATCATGGAACAGCTATTAGGACTTGGTTCCGCAAGCTGCAGACAGGCTCAGCTCATGCCGGAGCACCATCTCACACGATTCCAAGCACTCTGCCTTCAGGATTGTCAAGGCCTGCCATAGGAGTGACTGATAGGAATCTGTGTGTCCATTTTAGGGTTAGGTATAGGTATACTACACCTACAGCAAAGGGTGATTACACGACTTTGCCCCAGCTGTCATGCAGCCAGTTGTGTCAAATTTAGGAGGCCAGCCAGGGGTGGCACAATACATGCTTCAGCCCCTGGCAGCCCTGGGTACACCCATGCCCTGAGTTACAGGGTCTGATAGGGTGGCCCAGTACCAATTGGAAATGCACCTAGGGTACATGGAATCCATTTTAAAGAGAGAGCAGTAGGCCTGGGGTCCTGATTGGCAGGATCCCAAGTCGACTATGTCAAAAACCAGCTAAAACACAGGGCAAAAAGTTGGGGGCAACCATAGTCAGGATGTACCTTCCTACACGCCCCCTCTCTATATTCAGTAGGCAGGTGTTGCAACAATTGCTCTAGGGTATCGTAGTGAGCCCTATCGTATCTAGCCAGTAGAGCCTGTGTATTGGCTATTCTCCAAATATTCGCTGCCTGTGCAGCAACCGGCTTCCCAGAGGCTTCTAATACTTTATATTCTTTTTCTGGGGGAGGAGCATCACCACGGTTTGTGAGTTCGCACTCTTCCGGGCATTGGAGACCACCAAAGAGTCCAATGGCAATTGACCTCTTATATACGTAGGGTCCACAGGAGCAGGCCTGTTTTTTTTCTCAATACGCGGGTTCACCACCCGTGCTCTGGTTGTGTCCTTGAAAATGTCATTGGCGTGTTTTAGGACACCCTTCAGCATCGGCAGCGTCTTCACTGATCTGTCCGACGTAGAGAAGGTATCAAACAGAAAGTGCTCCTCAACTGGTTCTGCATGCATGACCACATCGTGGTTCAACGCCGCCCTTTCAATCAGAGCGTTGAAGGCCGCAGTATCCTCTGCGGGGGCTGTCTTTACTTAGTAAGACTGGGTGTCCGCCATGCCTTGATCGTCTTGCACATCCTGCGAATCGTCCTGATTAGATGCATCAGGATAATTCAACTGTTCGTCATTTTGGTCATCCCCCCCACCATCCTCAGTGCGTGTGGGGGAATGTGTAAATGCTTGTCCATAAGGCCTGACGGGCTCGAAAAGAACCGACGAGGAAGCAGAGTCTCTTTTCCTTTTAAGTGGAATTTGATAGGATTCCATTGGATTCTCCGGCAAGATCTTCCGTTTGAAAAGGGCGAGTCTTCCGGTTGCAGTGTCAATGTACAACTTCTTTGATTTTTCAGAAGAAGGTGGAGTGGAACCGACGCCTTCAGGAGTGGCGGTCGTTCTCTTAAGTTTTGACATCAGTTTACCAGGGTTGGTGCCCTGTGCCGGCTTAGAAGTTTTAGGTCGTGCAGTCGGAGGCAGTCCAAAAACTATAGGTGGAGGTCCCGATGGCTGTTTGGCTTTTTTCACGGCAATCGACAACTTCGAGCCAGGTGTTGCACTGGGATTCCCAAAATGGCCTGCGGCTTGATGCGTCACGTTCCAAAGCGTCCATTTTGTGCTTGTCTTCGAGAACCTTCACCAGCATCAACTTGTATGAATTCGGGCTGAGGGGCGGCTGCGACTCAAGTCCGTCTTCAGTGTCCACGCCCCCGAGGGCAGCCTTAGATGATGCCGCTCCGTTTTCTTGGGCCTTTGAAACCTTTTTGGATGTGCCGATCTTCGGGTTGGCACCCTTTTGTGACCCCAAAGGGACAATGACACTCCGAGCCTTCTTATGATCCGATGGAACAAGGCTTTCTGAAACGAATACTGGTTTGACCAGTTTCTGTTTCGGTTTCGATTTGTCTTTAGTCTGTTTCGGTTTCGATTTGAAGGCGTACCCACCGAAGGCTCTGAAATATTTTTAGCCGGGCCAGTTTGCGGGGCTGTAGAATAAGCATACAGATCTTGGCTAAAGGCCTTCCGGCGATGCTTCGACCTGAGCCTTTGACAAGACAGTGTCACTTTCGACCCCCGAGGGTTCGGGCAAGTCGTGCTCATCGCTGGAGCCGCCCTCTGCGGCTACAATCACCATACCGTCGTCTCTTACCTGGACGGCCCCATAGTCTTCGATGTTCTCATCGTCTACCTCTTCTCCGTAGTAAGATTCTTGACAGGAGGCCGGGTCGGAAAAGTGCTCCGGTTCCTCCTCTAGAATGCCCTCGTCGTCCCCAGCATCGAAGATATCCTCCACATCCGACGTTCTCCGCGCCGGTAGCCTCGCCCCACGTCGAAGAGCGAGCGCCTCTTCCGACCTGAATTTCGAACAGGCCAAGCAACTCCCCTCGTCGTGGTCTGGAGACCGACATCTGTTGCACACAGGGTGCACGTCTGAGAGAGGATACTTCGCGTTACAGACTGGGCAAAGTTTAAACGGGGCCTCGAATTCCATCGTCGATGTCAATCTTCGAACGGGCCTAAAAAGCTGGGAGCACACGTGCTCAAGCATCCAGGAACATGATAAGTCAACTCCGAACCGAACGAAGTACAATACCGACGCTTAAAAAGGCCTATTTGCCTGAAGAAAACAAGTTTTTCCTATAGGTTCCGAACTAGAGTCACAGAACACATCCGAACCCAATGGCGGAAAAAAACAATCTGAGGATGGAGATGATGCCCATGCGCACTGTAGTCCAGGGGAGGAGCCACCTAACTCGTGATATTTCGAAGACTCTTCTAGGACAACAAGGTGCAATCATCCGGACCCAACACTAGGCGGCGATCTATGCACAAGATATGAATTTAGCGGCCCACATGCCTCGAACAAGATGTTAATACTTTCAAATTGATGGAACTCATTTGTTGTTCTCTGCTGAAAGACTAAGCATGCCATTTACCTTGTGCTTTACTGATAACACACAATTTTTGCATTTATAGTGTTAATAACTAGAGATACGTTACCAGCTGTTTGTGATGTTAAATTTGATCCATGTGTCAAGTTGGTGATCTATCATGTTGAAACTTTGTATGAAGTATCTTAAACCAGAAAATACAAGCGAGAGTCTGTGATGGGTAAACACATATGTACTCACTTTAGTTGTGCAGACAGTCAGCCAACCCACTACCTCAGTGGAGGCTATGGCCTCTGCTTCCCTGGTAGCGGACTGCCCACCCAATTTAGGGATCTTCGGAATTCTGATTTAGATTTTGAAGCCTACAGTGGAACCCATCGTGCAGTGTCTAAACTGTAGGTGAAGGAATTTCCAAGCAGGCAACCCTGTTGTTGTGATCCTGAACAGTGTTTCTGTGTGAGAGTTGTTTTTTAAAACAAGCAATCTTTGACCCAATGTGGAGAGAGCCTTCTCACAACATGTTGAGGCAGCTGGTTTATTTCCTCAGCCCGGGACTTACTTACAGTCTCAGGCATAAGCACTTAGGATGTAATGTAATGTTGAGACTTGTAAAGCGCACTGTTACCCCATCTCGGGGTGTCCTGGCGCTGAAGACCGCTGGGGAACCAGTCCTGGCTTTCCCTGTGAGATGGTCCCTTCTGGGTATCTCCAAGGTGAAACCAGGCATCCCCGGCGTCTATGGGGGGCCGTTGTAGAGATGAGGCAAGCTTAATGCCTAGAGTTTCCGAGTGTGATCCCTGGTTAGAGTAGGCACCGAGGCGTGAATTATCGAGTCCGTTGACCCTGGTCCATGACCCTGCCGCGTCGGGAATTGAACCCTGGTCCCGGGCCGTTCTCTGCTTCCGGGTCTGCCGCCTCTAACCAGTGAGCCACACCACTCCACTTAGTCATCCCGCCCATAATACGTCCAGCTGCATGTCCCTATGCCCTGCCGCCCAGTGCCAGACAGGCCATCAGGTTAATGGTTTGCAACAACGGGCACAGCTGAGCTACTTACTGCAAACTCTCTTCTTCCCTCATATCTAAATGGGTTGGAAGAACTGCAAGTTTTTGCTGCTACTCCACACAAGTCTAGCTCTGAATGAACCTGCTTATCATTATAACAAGATGATGTACGAACAAGCAAGCATAACAGAGCCCCAGTCACTATAGTAATATCTGACTTTGATATGCTTTACTTACACAAAATCCATATGGACAGTGACTGTATGGATCAACGCCTAGATCGATTGAAGCAATAATGATTTCGATGCCAGCAAAGGAGGTGCTGACAATATTCATCCCCAAACTACCTTTTACCTGCAATGAAAGGATGATTATTAGAATGGAAAGAATTGAGGTACCTCTAACAGGGAAGGGAAGCTTGTTGCATTGAGAAACCTAACATTCAACTTGTGAAAGACTTCAAGCACCCTCTGCAGCTCTGTCTCACCATAGTCTTTGGAACAGTTGATCATATTGAATTGATTTTAATACTAGGTTAACGTGAACTTCGAGGTAAAATTGTAGATTGGTTTGCCACCTTTCTGTTTGGTTGTACAGTAGAATATCATGTTCAGAACTGTCGTCTGAGATAAATATCATGTCTTAAGTATTGCTTATGAGAGAGCAGTTTGAAAATATTAAGACAATAATATAGGGGCATATTATCAAGCCTGGGCGATAAAATAATTGTCGCTTTATCTGCAGGAAACTGCCGATAAAGTGGCGATAATGGGCTTGATAATATGCTCTATGGAATTCCAATCGAAGCTCATGTTAGATGTTCTTCACATCTAACATGAGCTTCGATTGGAATTCCAAAGAGCATATTATCAAGCCCATTATCGCCACTTTATCGGCAGTTTCCTGCCGATAAAGCGGCGATAATTTTATCGCCCAGGCTTGATAATATGCCCCATAGTTTATAGTAAATGTGCAGAATTAACATATAAGCGTTAATGCAAATGCTACTTACCAGTATGCATCTGTTCTTGGCATGTAGGGCTGCTGACATTCATATCTGTGCATAGTCCGCCACCTAGTGTTGGGTCCGGATGATTGCACATTGTTGTCCTGGAAGAGTCTTCGAAGTATCACGAGATAGGTGGCTCCTCCCCTGGACTACAGTGCGCATGGGCATCGCCTCCATCCCCAGATTGTTTTTAGCCATTGGCAGAGATGGAGTGAAGAATGTGAGTGATGACCATGCTATGAGCATATGTGTATATATGAATAAAGACTGCAGCTGCTACAGGCGCCGGGGAGGAGGGTGGGCGATATGAATGTCAGCAGCCCTACATGCCAAGAACAGATGCATACTGGTAAGTAGCATTTGCAGTTCGAGGCATGTGGGCTGCTGAATTCATATCTGTGCATAGAATACATAGCAGTCCCTCCATTAACGGCGGCCGCCCGTGCCAGCTGCAGCAGTCTGAAAAAGCGTTTTTAGAACAGCCTGACCAACAGCTGCCTGCTGTTTGGAATGCACGTCTACACAGTAGTGCTTAGTGAAAGTATGTGTGGTAGACCATGTGGCTGCTCTACAGATGTCTTCTAAGGGAATGTTACCTAGGAAAGCCATAGAGGCCCCCAACTTCCTAGTGGAGTGGGCCCTCGGTGGGATAGTGAGAGTGCGCTTAGCTTTCGCGTAACAGATCTGAATGCACTTTACTATCCATCTAGCAATCCCCGCTTTGGAGATAGCGTTTCCCTTGTGTTGTGTGGCAAAAGCAACAAAGAGTTGTTTGGTTTTGCGGAAATCCTTTGTCCTGTCCACATAGTACATCAAGGCCCTTTTCACATCAAGAGTGTGGAGCATGCGCTCCGCCAGCGTCTCTGGGTTTTGGAAAAACACCGGCAATTCAATTGTCTGGTTTATGTGGAATTGTGAAACCACTTTGGGTAAGAATTTAGGGTTAGTGCGGAGCACCACCCTGTTAGCATGTACTTGGAAGAAAGGTTCTTGGATGGTGAGCGCCTGCAGTTCGCTAACCCTCCGTAGCGATGTAATGGCTACTAAGAACGCAACCTTCCAAGTTAGAAACTGGAGCTCACAGGAGTGCAGTGGCTCAAAGGGAGGACCCATCAGCCTTGTAAGAACCACATTGAGGTTCCATTCTGGAGCTGGTGGAGTCCTTGGTGGAATGACCCTTTTGAGTCCTTCCAGAAAGGCCTTGATAGCAGGGACCTTAAAGAGTGACAGGTGCTGCCTATTCTGAAGGTATGCTGCCATAGCAGACAGGTGAATACGGATGGAAGAGTACGCTAGATTACATCTATACAGGTGAAAAAGGTAACAGATGATGTTTTGAATGGAAGCATCTAGCGGGTCAATGTTGTGGTTAGCACAGTAGATGACAAACCTCTTCCATTTAGCCGCATAACAAGCTCTAGTAGTGGGCTTCCTTGCCTCCCGAATGATGTCCATGCAGTCGGGAGGAAGATTGAGGTAGCCAAACTCTAGGATTTCATGAGCCAGATCGCCAGGTTGAGCTGTTGCGGATCTGGGTGCTGAATGTCGCCATGGCTCTGCGTCAGAAGGCTGGGAGTGAGATGAAGCCTTTGATGCGGTACCACGGAGAGTTCCAGAAACGTGGTGTACCACGGCTGGCGAGCCCACGTTGGAGCAACCAGGATGAGAGTCATCGAGTGCTGCCTGAGCTTGCGTGCCACCAGCGGTATCAGAGGTGCTGGGGGAAAAGCGTACGCAAATCTGCCTGACCAGTTCATCCACATCGCATTGCCCTGTGATTGGGGGTGTGGGAACCTGGCGGCGAAGCTTTGGCATTTTGCGTTCTCCTTTGTGGCGAACAGGTCTATCTCTGGATGACCCCACCTTTGGAAGTACGGTTGGAGTACTGATGGATGTATCTCCCACTCGTGCATCTGATGGCTGTGCCTGCTGAGCAGATCTGCCATTTGATTGTCCTTGCCCGGGAGATGCTCTGCCATGAGGAAGATGTTCCTCTGAATGGCCCACTTCCACATGCTCTGAGCCAGATGAGACAGCTGCGGAGAGTGTGTGCCTCCCTGCTTCTGAATGTAGTACATGGCCGTCATGTTGTCCGTCCGGATCAACACGACCTTGTTGCACAGATGTACTTTGAACGCCTTTAAGGCCATGAAGATTGCCATCAGTTCCAACACATTGATGTGCATCTTCCTCTGCTGTAGTGTCCATAGTCCCTGCACAGTGTAATGGAGTACATGCGCTCCCCATCCCTGGAGAGAGGCGTCCGTTGTCAGGATAATCTGTGGGACAGGCTCTTGGAATGGTCGGCCCTTGCAAAGGTTTTGTGGATTCCACCAATGCAGAGAGTTGTATGCCTGACCGCTCACCAACACTAGGTCTGTCAGTTGCCCATGAGCCTGAGTCCACTGACGTGCTAGGCACTCCTGAAGCGGGCGCATATGTAGTCTCGCGTGCGGGACAATGGAGATGCAGGAGGCCATCATGCCTATCAACTGCATGAACACCTTCGCGGGAAGCGAGTGTTGGGGTCTGAATCGTTGGATCAGCGCCTGGATACTGGCGATTCTCACTGAATTCGGCTGCGCAGTGGCTGCCAGAGTGTTGATTGTCGCGCCCAGATACTGTCGCACATGGGCGGGCTGGAGATGGGGCTTTGGGTAGTTCAGAGAGAATCCCAGATCGTGCAGGAGATGAATGGTGCGTGACACGTGGTCGACGCACTGCTGCTCTGCTTTTGCTTGAATGAGCCAGTCGTCCAGGTATGGAAAGACGTGGACGTGCTGGCGACGGAGATGCGCCGCCACAGTCGCCAGGCATTTTGTAAATACCCTTGGTGCCGTGGTGACCCCGAACGGCAGGACCCTGAACTGGTAATGCTGGTCTAAGATTGTGAATCTTAGATACTTCCTGTGGGAAGGATGCAGGGGAATATGAAAATAATCATCCTTCAGATCCAGCGTAGCCAGAAAATCCCCCTGTTGAAGCAGGGGAAGCACCTGCTGCAACGTGAGCATATGGAAGTGCTCCGAGAGGATGTACCAGTTCAGGGGCCTGAGGTCCAGGATGGGTCTGAGTGATCCGTCCTTTTTGGGGATCAAAAAGTACAGGGAGTAAACCCCTGTTCCCCGCTCTTGCAATGGAACGAGCTCTATCGCCCCTTTTTGCAGCATAACGAGAACTTCTTGCTGCAACAAGGTCAAGTGCTCGCCGGACATAGGACGGCTTCTTGGTGGTATGTCCGGTGGAATGGACGTAAGCTCTAGACAGTACCCGTACTGGATAAGAGACCTCACCCACCTGTCCGTGGTGATGGTCTTCCACGCTGGCAGGAACTGCTGGAGTCTCCCCCCGACCGGTGTTGTGTGATCGGGGGGCAGTGACAAGACGTCACTGCTTGTTGGTGGTGGTGGACCTGGAGCCATTGTTTCCACGTCCTCTGCCTTTGATATTATTGCCTCTGTAACCCCCCTACCCTTGTTGTTATACGAGGGTTGGGCGTTACCCTTGTAGTATTGTGTGGACTGGGCTGCCTGTCCCCTTGTGGTGCCTTTTGAATTTGAGCGGCGAAAGGAACCACCCCGAAACTGCTGACTTTGTAAAGCCCCCATTGACTTGGCAGTTTCGGTATCCTTTTTCATTTTTTCTAGGGAGGCATCCACCTCAGGGCCAAACAAATGGTCAGGATTCACTGTTTGAGCCAATAACGTGGTCTGGATGTCGGGTTTAAACCCCGAAATTCTGAGCCAGGCATGGCGTCTAAGTAGCACACTTGTATTGATAGCTCTTGAGGCTGTGTCTGCCACATCCAGGGCACATTTGATGGATGCATTTGTAATGAGTTTACCCTCCTGAATGAGCATCTCTCCCGCCTCCTTGTATTGGTCAGGCAAGTGTTGCAGAATGGCCTCAAGTGTGTCATAATGTGCCCTATCATAACGTGCAAGCAGGGCTTGGGTGTTTGATATTCTCCAGATGTTTGCTGCCTGTGCAGCAATGCGTTTGCCCGAGGCCTCAAAGATCTTGGACTCTTTGTCTGGGGGAGGAGCGTCACCAGTAGTCTGAGAATTCGCCCTCTTCCGAGCGTTGGAAACAACCAAGGAGTCCAATGGCAAATGTCCCTTGATATAAGTGGGATCCGTGGGCGCCGCCTTATATTTCCTGTCGATGCGAGGGTTGACCACCCGCGCCCGGGTGGGCTCTTTGAAAACCTCCGGTGCATGTTTCAGCACCCCTTTAAGCATCGGTAGCGTTTTGACTTGCTTTTCGGCTACCGATAAGGTGTCGAATAAGAAGTCCGCATCCACGGGGTCCGAGTGCAGCTCGACGTCATGGTTCGTCGCAGCTCGCTCTATTAAAGCATTGAAGGCCGCCGAGTCCTCCGTTGGGGACGTCTTGGCGGCGAAAAGTTGAGTGTCCTGACCCGACTGCGGGTCATCTGTGTCGCCTCCTGCGGTCCAAGGCACATGCTCCTCCTCCGGATCCGAGTAGGCAGGATAGTCGTACTCGGCATCTTCCTCGTCCGCATCAGCCGCGGGGGAGTGCGTCGGCGAGTGTTCCAAGGCCTGTGGGGACACAGGTTCCACCAGAACCGAAGAGTCCTCAGAGTACTTCTTGTTCTTGAGTGGGATCTTAAAAGGTTCCAACGCCGGCTCCGACGTAATCTTACGTTTGAGGAGCGACAGTTTCCCAGTGTTCGCGTCGATGAGTACTTCACGACGTTCTTCCGCCGCAAGCGGCTGGAGCCGAAGCTTCGACACCACCAAGGCAGCTTTCGGCGTCAATACCTCCTTTGAGTGTCCGCCCTGTTTAGGCGCGAAGGCCTTCGGCGCCGACTTGGGTGGAAGGGTAAAACGAATGGGCGTTTGCTGTTTAGCAGGCTTGGGCGTGGGTTTAGGCACTACAGTGTCCTGATCGGGAACCACAGAGGACTGTCGGATCCGCTGTAAGGATTCCCCCACCTTCTTTGTAAAGGCTGCCGAGGGCTGAACCGGCTCGAGCGACCCCTCATCTCCGAGAGCCTGATCGCCGGTAGGCTTTTTCTTCGGGGCCGACGCCCCATGGCTATGCGCGCCGTCTTCTTGACGCCTCTTCGGAGCCGTCTTCGGGTCCACGACCCCTTTCGGCGCCGACGCAGCCGCGTCGGAGGCCTTCACCTTCGGCGCCGACCCAGAGGGCTTCGGGTCGGCCATCTTGGCGCGGCTCTTCAAGTCGGCCATTTTGGCGTGGCTCTTCGAGTCGGCCATTTTGGTTTTTGTGGAAGTTGACGCCTCCAGAACCTTCTTCACCAACGCCACTTTCAGTTTCGGTTTCGCATCCGAGGGTGCGGGACCAGTTGGCTTCACTTTCGTTTTCTTCAACATAAGTGATGGCTTAGAAATGTCCGTGACCGGGCCCGGAGGCGGGGACGTAGGACTCATAGTTAGATCTTGGGTAAGGCCCGAAGGCGATCCCTCGACCTGGGCCGTATGACGGGGAATAACCCCTGAGTCTGGTTGGGGATGCTCCTCCTCCGAGCTATCTCCCATTGTGGCACAAGCCAGTTCGTCGTCCCCTACCTCGTCGGAGACTTCGTCGTAGGCCTCCTCACCCGCGTCGTAGGTCTCGTCCTCGGATGCGGGACCAGAGTCCGACCCTCGTACGTCGTCTTCTCCCTCAACAGATTCCTGAAAAATGTCATCTGGTGGGGGTGCCGAAGCCGACAATTGAGCCTGGAGCCGATTTGCCCGGCGAATCTTTAAAGTCTTCTTGCTTCGAAATTTCGAACACGCCATACAGGTGTCTTCGCGGTGATCCGGTGACAAGCAGGTATTGCACACGGGGTGCACGTCGAGGTGTGAATATTTAGAGTGACACAGCGGACACTTTTTGAATGGAGTCCGCTCCATAGCAAGAGGTGTAGTGTAGGCCCGTCCGCGCCAAAAGCACGTGGAGGGGCAGTAGGAGATCGGAGCTGAGAGTCAGAAAGAAACCCGTACGCAACTATACCGACGCCCAGCCTAAAGACCTTTTGGTCTCGAGTAGAAGTTGAACAACTATCGGTTCCGACAGAGGGAACCGAAACACATCCGAACCCAATGGCGGAAAAAAACAATCTGGGGATGGAGGCGATGCCCATGCGCACTGTAGTCCAGGGGAGGAGCCACCTATCTCGTGATACTTCGAAGACTCTTCCAGGACAACAATGTGCAATCATCCGGACCCAACACTAGGTGGCGGACTATGCACAGATATGAATTCAGCAGCCCACATGCCTCGAACTGAAAATAATGTGTTTACATGTGTGAAAGTGCAGTAAACAGTCATACTTACTCGTAATACGCCTCAAATAAGTAAAGTAACCCTGCTTGAAGAACTGACTTGTCTGAACATGGTAAAACACGAATACATTGTTTAATTCTTGACTTTCTGTGAACATGCTTTGTAAATAACTATTAGTTGCACAAATGTTTTTATATATTTCTACAGGATGTTTCTATTTGATTTGTACAAAGACCAAAGTTTTAGAATTATAAAACGCATTATTCCCGAGGGAGTCAAAGCAGAAGCTAATGAAGAGCCACTATCAGAGAGACGACCACAACTAGCATCACGGAAAGGAGAAAAGCCAGGTTTTCAGCTGCTTGCGGAAGGCGGCGTAGGAGGAAAGACTAGCAATATGGGGTGGAAGAATACTAACTTGGCAGCAGATCGCCCCAACCCCTAAACCTGGCTGTACTAAATCTTGGTATCTCCACCTTCCTAAGAGAGGTGGACCTTAGCTGTCTATGAGTGATGTACCAGTGGAAAGCCGTTTGCAGGTGCATCGGCCCTGATGGAAGAGAGCGGTATGAACTAGACAAAGGGCTTTGAAAATCACACACTTCCTGACCAGCAGCCAATGCAGGGAGTGAATGCCCTCTCTGACTGACAAACATTTGGAAATACCCAGGACAAGCCGAGCAGCCGCATTCTGGATAGTCTGAAGTTTACTAAGAGTCGACATGTTAATATTTAAGTACAGAGAATTGCAGTGGTCAATGCGAGAAGTAGTAGCTGCAACTCT
Organism: Lissotriton vulgaris; assembly: GCF_964263255.1. Taxonomy (NCBI): domain Eukaryota; kingdom Metazoa; phylum Chordata; class Amphibia; order Caudata; family Salamandridae; genus Lissotriton; species Lissotriton vulgaris. The sequence goes on from NC_141686.1 coordinate 213,976,824, forward strand.
GAGCTCAGTTGGAATGGAAGAAAAGACCTTTCTTCGAGTTTTGATAATGTAAAAATAAGAGCTCACAGTCTTTTTAGCCACAATGTTAAAGGAAAGAGAGCTATAAAAAAAAACCTCAGGGCCAGATGTAGGTAACTTCAATTTACCAATTCTAAAATACTGAATTTTACTGATTCGGTATTCCAGAATCGGTAAATGAGATGTAGGAAAAAAATTGGTATTATTTACCGAATCGTTAAAATTCGGTATCGGACATTTGGAAGGCCCATAGGAATGAATGGGAAATACCGAATCGGTAAATACCGAATCGGAAAGCAAGCAAAAGTGAAACTTAAGAAAACAGCCAATCAGGTGCTACCACCCTCCCCCTCCCTACCAGGAAGTGGCTACACAGGCAACTTCAACTAATTAGAAGGTTCTGGAGAGGCAGTCAGAGCACAGCAGAGACACAGAGCAGCAGGGAGAGTTTTGTGGAAACTTCAGCAAAAGTAAAATGGCAAGCAGCAGTGAGAGCCAGAAGGCTGAAAGAAAAAGGAAGATAAAGTTCAGCAGCATGGAGCTGCAGGTACTGGTGGAGGAGGTAGTGAGAGTGCACATCAAACTTTTTGGCAGGCACTTCCTCACTGTTCCTGAGTCTGCCAAATGAAAAATCTGGCTGGCAATAGCAGAAAAAGTCAATGCAGTGGGAGTCACACCCAGGAACATTGAGGATTTAAAAAAACGATTTTATAACATCAGGAGCCTCACCAAGAAGAAGATGGCTGAAATAGACAAGCAGGCTGGTGTCACCGGTGGAGGCAGGAACCCAGCGCCCCCCTGACTGACCTGGAGGAGTTGGTGGCCTCAACCATAGAGGCAGACAGAGTCGTGGGACTCGGAGATGTGGACAGCTCAGCCAGAGCAACAAAAAAAGGTAAGACTCATGCGCAGCATGACACCCCACACCAACCTGCTTCCCTTTAACCTTTGTGGACAAGCCAACCCCAGTCCAGTACTGCTTGCACTATACAGTAGCAATGCATTATGGGAAATGTAGTCAGCTAATGTAAGTCCCTGTGTACCTGCGCAGACATCAGCAAGTCACTGAAAGTAATGCAGAGAAATGAAAGTGAAATGTGTAAAGCATTTATTGTAGTGACTGTGACACAGTAGCACACAGTTGATATACACTTATTTATACCTAGGTGCAAAATCAGCCAGTCGACCCACAGAAACAGAAGGGACAGCACCAGCGAGGGAGGAGAGTGATGAAGCAGGGCCAAGTCAAGTACAAGTCACGCAGGAGGAAGGTGACACGACTGGCATCTCACAAGAAGATGAGACAGTACAGACCCCAGAGTTGCTGCACTCCCCACAGCTCTCACAATCCCCTCCCCTGGTTTTCTCACCAGAAACCTCCCCATCACTGTTCCTGTCCACTCCTGCAACCCCACCAGTCAGGGGGCGTGGCGTGGCCCCACTACCAGCAATGGAGTCAGCAGAGGGTGGGGGTGAGGCTCAAATCACTGTAGATGTCAGTTCTGCAGCACCTCAGTCCAGTAATGAGCCAGTCACAGCGCGCAGAACACAACGCGCACCCAGAAGTGCAGGTGGACGTGGAGATGGCACGGTGTTCCGTGGTCTGGAGGGGAGCATGGTGCGCATACAGAGGATGCAGGGCAAATCGATCCAAGCCTGCCATCGCCAATTCCGAGTCCTGAATGGCAAAATAGGAGACATGGGGAAGGGCATGAGTGCCATTGTCGAGTCCAACAGAGAGATAGCTAAAACAAATGCGGACATTGCTGCAGGGATGCAGCAGATGAGTAACTCCATAACACAGCTCTGCTCAAAACTAGACAGTCAGTCCCACACAAGGCGCAGGGAGGCCCGTATCCACAATACGGCCATCAATCGTCTGGCCACTGCCACATCCCTGCTTTGCCGAAGGGGCATTAATATGCAGGAGGCCATAACGCAGAACGCGGCTGAGGTCACCAGGAGCATGGCCAGAATCACAAGTGCCCTAGAGGCTATGCTTCTTTCACACACTGCGCAGAATCCTGCCCTGGACGTGGCAGAGGCGGACGACAGTAGTAGCCGGAGCAGCATGGCAAGCGCTGTTCTGGAGCCACTGAGGATTAGCAGGCGCCAAGCTGAGTCTGCAGGTCATGCCGAACACAGTGACCAACATCAGAGTGGCTCAGGGAAGCGCAGGCGCAAGTGACTTTATCGGTCATGGGTGAAGTAACCCGGGACATACAGCCCCCACGTATTTAATGGTGTGGCGTTCCCATACACAACTTGTCTGTGTCTCATTACTTACTCAGAAATAGTTGTGTGTAATCTCATCACGTCTGTATCTGCCATCACTTGGTGTTGACACTCCAGCAGGTTGTGTTTGAGTCACAGCAATGTCGTCGACATGATCCTCATAGTCTGACAAGTTCACCTCAGTACCCTTCTTCACAGCAAGGTTGCGCAACAAAGCACAGGCAGCAATGATCTTACAGCAGGTGATGGGGTATACTGCCTTGCACCTCCACTCTTGTGTAAGCACCTGAACCTGCTTTTCCAGATACCAAACGTACGCTCCACTACATTTCTTGTGCTCTTGTGGGCACGGTTATATCTCCTTTGGCTGGGTGTTGAGGGGTTGAGGTAGGGGGTGAGTATGAAGGAGCGGAGGGCATATGCACCGTCACCTAAAAGGAAATTGGAATACATTACTCGCATGCATACATGTACTTCTTGCAGCTATAGGCGTTATGGGCGTCGCACACTGTGTCTTACCTAGCAGGTATCCTTCACCAAATTCCCCTGCAGTCAGCCGTGCATAGATGCCGCTGTTTTGAAATATGTAGGAGTCATGGGTACTCCCAGGGAATTTTGCCACAAGGTCATTGATGTGGCACTTTGCATTGCAAATCACCTGCACATTGATGGTGTGCGTTGACTTCCTATTCCTGTATATATATTCGGTGGCAGCAGGGGGACAAATGGGAATGTGCGTCCCATCAATGCAGCCAATTATATTGGGGAATCGTGCCATCTGGTTAAAGTCAGATTTTGTTTGGACCAGTTCAGCATGGGTTGCAGGAAACGATATGTAATGGGCCATCCTCTGTAACATGGCGTCAAGGAATTTGTGGAAAAACCTTGACAAGCTGCTCTGAGTTACACCACCTACCGCAGCAACCACAATCTGGTGGCTACCAGACGCAAGCAGGTGTAGGCTGCACAGCACCTGGACGTGGGGAGGAATAGCGTGTGCCCTTGGGGTAGTGTGCTCCAACAGTGGTTGGAGGTCCCTGATGAGGTCCAAGATGGTGTCTGAGTCCAACCTGTACCTCTGGAGTATCTCTGCCTCTGTGAGCATGAACAGGGTGATCCTGTCTGTACACCTGCTCCTCTCTCTGCCATTCCCTCTCTCCTTCCTCCTGTAGCCGTAGCCATCTTGCAATGACATAAAATGCCGCCATTGTGCAAGAAGAATTGCATTTTGGGTCTATTTTTATGGGTTGCACCTGGTTACCACCTGATTCCAATCCATGGATAAAAAAACGACTCTTAAATAGGCAAATTCGGTATTTCAGTGCTTACCTACATGTCATTCTTCATTTTTACCTCTTCTTATTTACCGATTCGGTATTTTACCGAATCTGTAAAATTTCCGATTCGGTATTTTACCGATTCGGCAACTTTACCGATTCGGTATATTTTCCGATTTGGTAATTTACCGATTCGGAAACTTTACTGATTCGGTAAATTTACCAATTCGGACGATTTTCGGACTCCTACATCCCAATTGCTCAATACCGGTCGGTAACGGCCGAAAATACCGATTTTCAGCCGTTACCGACCGGTATTGGCTACCTACATCTGGCCCTCAATTGTTTTGCCCATTTAACAGGTAATCAGGCCATACCAACATTTGCTCTCCCAAAAGTATGATTTCTGTCCTATCAGCATTCAATTTAAGCCAATTCCCTTTCATCCAGTTATTAATGTTGATCATACAGGGGCCTATTTACAATGCCCTTGCCCACTATTGCGTCATTTTTAACATGGGAAAAGTGACGCAAAAGTGGCGGAAGGGGCTTGTAAATCTGCCCCACAGTGTTTAGACGTCTCAACCACCTCTGGAATATCATTGGACAGTGTGTCATCCAGATATGAAAGCACACTGATGCCAAAAGTCCTAATCAACTTGTCCAAAGGGGCAAAATACAAGTTGAACAGCATTGGTCCGAGAGAGGTACCTCACAGGGTAGCTGGAAAGGGCTTGCCCTAAAATCACCACAAATCACAATGTGAGATCTGTTACTGAGAAAGGACTCCTACAGGGTCAGAGCGGTGTCCTTCAACCCTGCCTGGCGAAGTCTGTAAACAAAGGGGGAGGGGGCACTGTGTCAAGCGCCACAAAAAAGTCCAGCAGCACCAAAATGGCATCTCTTCCCTGATCAACTCGGCAACAAATGAGATCGGTTGCTACGAACAGTGCAGATTCCATATTATGGCCACCGCGAAACCAGTTCTGTGAAGGATCCAAGAGGTCCTGGGATGCCATATATGCTACCAGTTCCTGATTAATACATTTTTCCAATATCTTGGCTAGTGCAGGTCGAATAGAGATAGGGCGTACATTGCTGAGATCTTCAGGATCACCGTAGGGCTGATTTTTAAGAGGGACCACTATATGCTCTTTCCAGGATTGAGGGGAAACGGCTGTTTAAATAATTTATTTGTAGACTTTCTCAAGAAAGAAAGCGATCTGGGAGTGCACAGATCTTCCGGAGAGCCAGATCTTAAATGTAGAGGAAGTGCATGTCATTTAATGGAGTAATGAAGAGTGCATAAATTAAGGTGCAGCATTGAAAAATGAGCTTTATATCTTACTTGTTTTTCCAATGAATGCCGGATATGAAATGTTTTTTTTCTTTTTTTCAATTCAAATTTTTTGATTTATACATAGATCATTGTTAGCTAATGTACAAACTTGATATTTTAGAAGGTTAAAAGTATTGTTTAATACATTGGATAGTGGACCAGAAAAAGATCCACATGAACTCATAGTCGCTACAATTTAGTTGCAAACTTAACACTGCTGTCTGTGAACTATTATATTTCAGTGGGAAGATGAGGGGTATCGCGTTCCTAGGAGAACATCAAACGCTGGTTGACTGATGGGGGATGGAAGGAGAAACTTGTTGTAAAGCTTCAGAATGTGATGTATATGTTAGTCTGTGTTCCTACAGTAGGTTGTTACATGTTTTCTAGATCCATGTGAAGTTCTGCTTCAATACATTTCTGTTCTATATGAACTGACTTAAATGTTAAAGGTTTTTGCTTTTCTCGTACTCTCTCAGACTGGAACTCTATATGGGTTCTTACTGACTCCTTTCTCCCATATTCTCCTGTATTCTTAGAATCGAATAGGGATTTTTTGCTTCATAAAATGGGCCTAATGCATTTTTATTCAATTGTTCAATTGTCATTGAATTCACTCGATATGACCTCCTCCTCAATCCTGAGTCAGAAATACATGGTCAGGCAGGCCCTGCGACAGAGGCCCTAAGCAACTTTGACAGATCAAGTGTGACCTGAAAAACCCGTATTATTATTATTATTATTATTGCATTTATTGAGCGCACAGCTACCCGGAGGTTTCCCGGCGCTTGCCTTGGGAACCCGTCCTGGCTTTTCCCTGTGAGATAGCCCCTACAGGGCATCGCCAAGGTGAAAGCCAGGCATCCCGCCGCAGGGGGCCGTTGTGGAGATTAAGCAAGCTTAATGCCCAGAGTTGCAGAGTGAGAACCCATGATTAGAGCAGGCACCGAAGCGAGAATTATCGAGTCCGTGGACATTTGAGCTCAAGACCCTGCCGCGTCGGGAATTGAACCCTGGTCCCGGGTCTGACCTCAGCTTCCGGGTCTGCTGCTCTACACCGTGAGCCACACTTCTCCACAACAGATTCCACAGACAGTTAGCAACACCACAATGGTCTCAGGAGATTAGCCCCAATAAAACATGTTTGGCCACAGGGGCATGGGTTTCCAAATACATCATAAAGTCAGATGCCATACTAAGTTTCGAACACAGAGCCAGTAAGAGCACAACATGTGCATTTCACGCAGTGACCACCTACTCCCCATGCAGGACATCTAGGCACCTACCCACTGGCCCTGCATTGTGTCCACGCAAGGTTGAGGCCCACCTGCACCATTTATCAAGCTGCAAGATTCATCACCCCCTGACTAGGCCCAGATTTCTTCCTCCCAAGGAACTGCTAAATCGTTTTACTACACTTTATGTAATGTATCAAATGATGCCCAAAACCAATGTGCTATGAGACAGGCTTCAAACCCCTACTCTCTTGCCTGATCTCCAGGCCAATGCATTAAATTAAACCAACTTTTCTTGTTTTGCCAAACCCCTCTTCTGTTTCATTTTTTCAAGGTAAATTCATATTCCAACACAAAGTATTGCTTATTGATTGATTATTGGCTTCTAATTACATTCTAATGACTAAACATGATAAATCTTTCTTGTGCTCTAATAAAGATGATTTACTAAAACATTTTGATTAATAAAACACTTTACTCCTACCAGCATCTCTTTCTTGACTGAAAATAAACTAGTGATTATGATTTATGTGATGTTCAGCTCTCCTCTTGCTGGTGAACCATGAATTGAATTCCCTCTAATTTCCTGCTTCAACACTAACTGAAATATTTTTCTATTGGGTGTTTTTTTTATTATTAACTCCAATGCTACAATATTTTTGTAAATAATATTTAGAGTACTATAGGGGTCATCACTCATGCTGAGAGGGGAGCAATGGCTCACATGGAAGAATTGGTTCAGTGGTGTACTTGAGGTGAGATTGCCCCAGCAGGTTTGTGAAAATCTAGTGGGTGCTGGTAAGATTTTTCTGAACTGGACATCAACAACACCAACAGCTTCATGCAATGATTAATAGGTTGGAGGATGTTATGTCTGCATTACTGCACCAACAATGATACTGGTATAGATTTTATTGCATTGCACTCATGCAGAGACTGTGCCTCATGTGTGTTAAGATCCTAAGTGATATCATCTAAAGATAGGACCACTGCCCCCTGACTTAGGATATATGCTCTGCTTGCATCTTTTAACTGTCCATTGTTGAAGCGTGGTTCTTGAACTTGTCCTTTAATGTGCTTACTGTTTGATAGAAAATTTCATAAATACAGTAAAAAACTATGTTTGTGCCAGGCAATATTCTGGCAAGGATCTTTTAGTCAAACTTGAACTGGTGTGCCATCGCGCTCAGCCTCAAGCCGCACGGCCACACAAATTTTCAACGGTCATGATATGTGTAACTCAGGTGTAATGTTCATTTTCTATGTTACTGTATGCATTGTATAATCTGGGTTTGAAATTATGTATAATTGATAGGGAATATGCTACTTACCAGTATGCATCTGTTCTTGGCATGTAGGACTGCTGACATTCATATCTGTGCATAGATCGCCGCCTAGTGTTGGGTCCGGATGATTGCACATTGTTGTCCTGGAAGAGTCTTCGAAGTATCATGAGATAGGTGGCTCCTCCCCTGGACTACAGTGCGCATGGGCATCCTCTCCATCCCCAGATTGTTTTTCGCCATTGTGGCAGAGATGGAGTGTAATACTGAAAGTGATGACCATGCCTGAAAATGATTCTGAGTGCTACAGCTGCGACAGGCACCGGGGAGGAGGGCGGGCGATATGAATGTCAGCAGCCCTACATGCCAAGAACAGATGCATACTGGTAAGTAGCATATTCCGTTCGAGGCATGTGGGCTGCTGAATTCATATCTGTGCATAGAATAAATAGCAGTTACCTCCTTAGCGGCGGTTGCCGGTGCCAGCTGCAGCAGTCTGAAAGAGTTCTGAGAACAGCCTGTCCTACAGCGGCTTACTGTTTGCTTACTGTTTGGAGTGTAAATCTACGCAGTAGTGTTTGGTAAATGTATGTATGGTGGACCATGTGGCTGCTCTACATATATCCTCTAGAGGAATGTTACCTAGGAAAGCCATGGATGCCCCTAGCTTGCGTGTGGTATGCGCTCTTGGGGGAACTGTTGAAGTGCGTTTAGCTTTTTGATAACAGATTTGTATGCACTTAACAATCCATCTGGCTATACCTGATTTGGAAATAGGGTTGCCTTTGTGTTGTGGAGAGAAGGCAACAAACAGTAGTTTAGTCTTTCTAAAGTCTTTTGTCCTGTCGATGTAATACAGGAGAGCTCTTTTAACATCTAAGGTGTGCAGTGCACGGTCTGCCACTGAATCTGGGTTTGGAAAGAAAACTGGCAGTTCTATGGTTTGATTAATGTGGAACTGCGAGACCACCTTAGGCATGAATTTGGGGTTGGTGCGCAGCACTACCCTATTAGCATGAATTTGTAGGAAGGGCTCTTGAATTGTTAGGGCTTGAAGCTCAACAACTCTGCGCAGCTATGTGATGGCTATCAGAAAAGCCACTGTGAGGAGACTGGGTGTGAGGCGTAGCCGTTGGTGAGGCACCACTGAAAGTTCCAGGAACGTGGTGTACCAAGCCTGTCGTGCCCACGTTGGAGCAACCAGGATGAGCATCAGGGAGTGCTGCCGCAGTTTGCACGCCACCAGCGGTATGAGCGGAGCTGGGGGAAAAGCGTACGCAAATTTGCCTGACCAGTTCATCCATATCGCATTGCCCTGAGGCTGCGGGTGTGGGAACCTGGCGGCGAAGTTTTGGCATTTTGCGTTTTCCTTTGTGGCAAAGATGTCTATCTCTGGATGACCCCACTGCTGGAAATATGGTTGGAGCACTGAGTGGTGAATCTCCCACTCGTGCATTTGATGACTGTGCCTGCTGAGCAGGCCCGCCATCTGGTTGTCCTTGCCTGGGAGATGTTCCGCCATGAGGAAGATGTTACTCTGGATGGCCCACTTCCACATGCTCTGGGCTAGATGAGATAGTTGCGGAGAGTGTGTGCCTCCCTGCTTCTGAATGTAATACATGGCAGTCATGTTGTCCGTCCGGATCAACACGACTTTGTTGCACAGGTGCAATTTGAACGCTTTCATCGCCATGAAGATTGCCATCAGCTCCAAAAGATTGATATGCATCTTTTGCTGCTGTGTCGTCCATAGTCCTTGCACAGTATAAAGGAGGACATGCGCTCCCCAGCCCTGGAGAGATGCGTCCGTCGTCAGCACTACTTGTGGGACAGGCTCTTGGAACTGTCGTCCCCTGCACAGGTTTTGTGTGTTCCACCAATGCAGAGAGTTGTATGCACGACCGGTCACCAACACTAGGTCTTTTAGATGCCCATGAGCCTGGTTCCACTGTCGTGCTAAGCATTCTTGAAGGGGACGCATGTGTAGCCTCGCGTGCGGGACTATGAATATGCAGGAGGCCATCATACCGATCATCTGCATGAACACTTGGGCTGGGAGCGATTGTTGGGGCCTGAATTTCTGAATTAGCAGCTGTATGCTGCTGACTCTGGCAGAGTTTGGCTGCGCTGTTGCCGTTAGAGTGTTTATTGATGCCCCTAGGTACTGTTGCACATGAGCGGGCTGAAGGTGCGACTTTTGGTAGTTTAGTGAGAATCCTAGACTGTGTAGGAGGTGAATTGTGCGTGGCATGTGGCTGGCACACTGCTGGGCTGACTTTGCTTGAACAAGCCAGTCGTCCAGTTAGGGATAGACATGGATGTGCTGTCTCCGTAGGTGCGCAGCCACAGTTGTTAAGCACTTGGTGAACACCCTGGGGGCAGTGGTGACCCCGAAAGGCAGGACCTTGAATTGGTAATGCGGATTGTTGATGGTGAATCTGAGATATTTCCTGTGACTTGGGTGGATGGGAATGTGGAAATATGCATTCTTGAGGTCCAAGGTTGCTAGGAAGTCGCCCTGACTGAGCAATGGTAGGACCTGCTGTAAGGTTAACATATAAAAGTGTTCTGACAGTATGCATTGGTTGAGGGGTCTGAGGTCTAGAATGGGCCGCAGGGAACCGTCCTTTTTTGGGATTAAGAAGTACAGAGAGTACACCCCTGTACCGTGCCCTTTTACAGGCACAAGTTCTATTGCCCCTTTTTGCAGCATGGAGAGTACTTCTTGCTGCAATAAGTGCATGTGCTCTGCGGACATAGGACGGTGCCTTGGGGGTAGGTTGGGGGGAGTGGAGGTTAGTTCTAGACAATAGCCGTATTGGATAAGTTGTCTCACCCACCCGTCTGTGGTAATGCCTTCCCAGACCGGCAGGAACTGCTGGAGTCTCCCCCCGACTGGTGTTAAATGGTCGGGGGCAGTGACAAGGAGTCACTGTTTGTTGGGAGCGTAGGATCTGGCATTGTTATTTCCACGTCCTCTGTCTTTGGTGCTGTTCCAACGATATCCACCCCCGTTATTTTTTGTATAGGTGGTTTGCGTGCTCCCTTTGCTGTACTGGGCTTGCTTTAAAGCTTGTCCTCTAGAGGCTCCCCTATTACCGGAGCGACAAAAGGAACTGCCCCGAAACTGCTGTGACTGCAGAGCCCCCATGGATTTTGCCCTCTCAGTGTCTTTTTTAATTTTTTCAAGGGTAGTGTCTACATCGGGACCAAAAGAAAGTCAGGGTTAACTGGCTGGCTGAGCAAAGTTGTTTGAATCTCTAGTTTAAACTATTGTTTGCCAAATCCTCCGAGCGTTAACTCCTCTGCTCCGTCACATCTCTGCTTCAACTCAGCGCTTGGACGCCCGTGGGCAGCAACCGCGCTTAACAAATTTATTTTCATTTCATTTCAAACCCAGAGATGCGGAGCCAGGCGTGACGTCTCAACATTACACTAGTGTTAATGGCCCTAGCTGCCGTTTCTGCTGCATCCAGTGCCCATTTAATGGATGCATTAGAAATTAACTTTCCCTCCTGTATGATCATTTCTCTCAACATGTTCAAAGAGAACTGGTGAGGTGGTTGGGTCTTTTTTCCTTTTAAGAGGGATTTTGTATGCCTCTAAGGGATGTTCTGGTGCGATTTCCCGTTTATGGATGGTGAGTCTGCCAGATTCCGAGTCGATGAAGAGCTTCGACTGGTTGTCATACGAGGGTTCTTGGAACATAAGCCCTTCAGGATTGGACTTTGAAGGCGCTGACACTCTTTTGGATGAGTCAGTGCTTTTGTGCGGCTCGATATGTTTGGGTCGAGCTGTTGGTGGCAGACCGTATTTAATTGGTGGAGGGTGACCTGTGGACGAGCCGACCTTTTTAGAGCTTGCCGTAGTCTTTGACCCGATTTGCTTCGGTGGCTCACTAGCATGCTTGCCTCCTTGCGTCGGCTCGAGCTCACGGTGCGTAACGTGTACGGCCTTGGGCGTCGATGCAATCTGCTGTTTCGGGTCGGGTTGGGTCTTCGACTCGAGAGCTTTGCTTAATAGCGGTTTAAACGCTGCAATTGTCGGTTCAACAGTCTTTTTGGCCTGGAGACTCTTGGTCTTGTCGCCATGCTTGGACGTCGACGTCGACTGAGTCGAGGTGACGTGCTTGACTGTAGAGCCTGGCTTCGGCCCCCCGGTTTTTGAGGCGGCGCCCCCTTGTGACCCCGAAGGGTTGATGACACTCTTCGACTTGACTGGCGTCTGAGTCTGATGGCGTCGATCCGATGACTACTCTTAGCAGTTTCGGTTTCGGTTTTGGCTCCGTAGGTTTCGGTTTCGATTTTGATGAATCGACCGATGGCTCCTTTGAAGTATTCTTAGCCGGGCCTGGACGTGGGGCTATAGAATGTGGAGTAAGATCTTGGCTAAGGCCTTCCGGCGATGCCTCGACCTGAGCCGTAGGGAGCGTATTGTCATTATTAGGCCCCGCTACTGCAGTTGGGCCTGGCTCATCGCTTGAGTCGTCATCGACGGCCCCGATGGCCTCTGCGACGTCCCCTACCTCAACGACGTCTTCTTCATGGACGAAGTCTTAGTCTTCTTCGTCCACATCGAAGTTGGAGTCATGCTCCGACGCTGGGTCCGACTGCTGGTCAGGATCTTCTTCGTCGGCGCCTTCCTCGTCACCGGCCTCGAAGATGTTGTCCGGCTCAGGCGCCGACTTCTGCGCCGACTGTCTTGCTGCGCGTCAAACTCTAAGCGTCTTATTCGACCGGAACTTTGAGCAGGCCATACAGCTGGCCTCGTCGTGGTCCGGGGATAAACATTTATTGCACACAGGGTGCACATCAATGTGAGGGTATTTAGAGTTGCAGACGGGGCATCGTTTGAACGGGCTCCGTTCCATCGTCGTCGTAGTTTGGGCCTTTGGTGTCGAAAGTCAAAAGCGGCCTTAGACGTCCTGTTTGAAGAACTGGAGAAAAATAGGCACCGAACGAGACAATACCGACGCCCCGAAGGCCTTTTGGCCTTAGCAAAGAGTTATTATAAAGATTCCGAACTGGAGTCGAGAAAGTACATCCGAACCCAATGGCGGAAAAAAACAATCTGGGGATGGAGAGGATGCCCATGCGCACTGTAGTCCAGGGGAGGAGCCACCTATCTCAAGATACTTCGAAGACTCTTCCAGGACAACAATGTGCAATCATCCGGACCCAATACTTGGCCGCGATCTATGCACAGATATGAATTCAGCAGCCCACATGCCTCGAACATCTCGTTTTCGTGTTAACAGGGTATTTGTAGTGCGCAGGTTCTGCACATTGGGTTTGGATAGAGTACTTTTTCTATGGCAGCGGTAGGAATGAGCCAGGGGTCACATGTTCATTTTCACGTGATAGATTGTTTTAAAAGGGATCAGGTGCACTTGAAGTTTACGGAGGGGTTACATACAAATGCACTTTCCTTAACGGAGATAGGGAGAGGTGAGGCACCGCGGCCAGGGCGACTGATGCTGGAATCTGCGGATCACGGTTCGATCCCCAGTACCGGCGGCAGATTAGCCCAGCACCATGTGACTCTGGGCAAGAGCTTGCTTAATCTTCCCGATGGCCCCCAGCACCTGGAGACCCTAACGGGTGATTATTTGCGCTTTACAAATGTAGAATATTATTATTATTATTAAGCACATTTTCGGTTTTCAGTTGATTGGAATTAATTAATTGTTCACATCGTAAGATCACTTTCTGATTCTTTTTGGGTTCCAATCTACGGTGTTAAACAGGGAGCATTTCATGGAGATTACATAGCGATTTTGTATATTAAACACGCCGGGAGAGCCGTTAGATGTATATTTAATTTCCAGTCACAAACGGGGTATAGAAGGCACTGTTCATGGGTGAGTTCTCTATCTTTTGTCTTTTGAAAAAAGGATATTTTAGTAACATATCTTTACATCTGGCTATATTAAATTCCTTGGTGGTGTAATATATCAACAGCAGTTTTTAATGGCAACATGGCACCCCGGGGCACGAGTGCCAAGGTAACACCCTCTCCAACCACTGATACCTAGAAAACAAATCTGAGTGTCTCCTCCTTCATGAAAGCCCAATGTCACATTGAATACTGACTGTAAAAGCGCTACCACAAGAAAGATCTCAAAAGGGGAGCCCTTTCCTTCCGAGATGGGAGTAAACTCATCACTGTTCTCTTCTTCCAGAGATGAGATGTATTGAATAAAATATTCCTTCCAGTCTGGACATTTTAGCAAAGGATCACCAGGCCACGGAAGCAGGGGTAAGATGGGGTAAGACTACTATTTCGGTCACACATAGACAAAGTAGTGCAGAGAGCAAGCAAAAAAATATTTAATGCACTAGTTCTCCTAAATATATGCCCTCTAACAACGAGAGTACACTAAGATACCACATCAGCCTATGGAACGTGCAAGTTAACTTGTGAATAGCTCTCTGTCTGCAACTTCACAACCAGGCGCCTACTTACCTCACAGTTGTTCTGCAATGCAATGGAATATATCTCTACCCTAGAATCTCCGAGACACACAGTAGTAGCTGAAAATTCCCAAAAATATAACAAGGTGGGTGAATCACCGTGGATCTGCACTAACTCGATCACTGATAATGTTACACAATGCAGCTTAATACCACAGCAACTTTGCAGTCATAGGATGGGCAAATCACTTTGACGTCACTCTTGCAGCGATGAGGTGTGTGAATCACCAAGAATGGGAGCATCCAACTTGCACATGCACAGGGCACTTGTAGTCTGCAAAATGCGCGAATCACGAAGGACGCACACTCCCAATACTCAATATTTGGTCTCTGACATTGAAAAGGTTCTGCAACTACCGACATGCCCTTCCAAGATGACGGCCACACAACGTAAGCAGGCCAAGCAATGTAATCACATGTATTCCATTGCCAGCAGTGCCGACGTATCCTTTGCCAGCAGTCATTGATGTCACAAAAGTGTCAGTGATCCACCACTGAGTGGGCTGAGCCACAAACATTGCTCTGCACGAGCCAGAACACAAGCAATTTCAGGGCTAGAGTCGGGGTACCATGCGGGTGGACAGCGTCCCCCCACTTATTTTACCGGGTGGATGCCATTCACCCCTGCCCAAAAGCTGGACTATCAATGATGATGTTACTTGCCCGCACAGCAGCCCCGTCGATCTCCCAAGTACAGAGCTGGCTGTCAATCTTGTGCGCTTTGGTGGTGGTGCCTGGCAGTTTGAGAACGGTTCTTTTTATATTGGAGCTCGCTGTAGTGAGGGCCAAGCCTCGTTTGCTCACATTGCTATGTTAGCATAGGCTTATTAGAAGTTTAAACGCCATTTTACCTTTTGATGTTTTTGCACACCACACTCCATATAACTGTTGTAGTAAATTAGGCTGCGTGAATTGCTTCAGATGAGAATGGCTTGTTTTCGGCATCCCTAGACTTACATTGCGACTTTAGACTGCACAGTGAGTGCTAAAGCCTCCAAGGACATTATAACAAGGTAGCTGTTGTTCAAACTGATCGGTTCACGTTTTAGACATTACATACATGCAGCTGCATGCCAACGGAGATTATGGCGCCTTTAATATTACACTGTAAGCATGATTTCAGACACTTGGAAGAATTCAGTTTCCAGGGAGAAAGAGCTTTTGCAGATCCTGATGTGATTTACTCCTGCTGATCCTAGAGGTATGGGGTCCCCCACAAAAGCCTAAGAAACCTTCTATATATTATAAAACATGGAGACATTTTACCAATAGTTAGCAATATTTATCGCTGAGTTTAGCGTTAGTTTTTTTAACACCGCGCTTCGTCCAATATTATCGCTGAGATAATATTACCGACATTTATCTCAAAAGCGATAATATTGCAGGCGTTAGCGTGAATATCGCTGGAAAACCAGCGGTGTTCACGCATTAGCGTGCAAATGCTGTTAGCCATGTTATCCACCTGCCATTGGATAACATGGCTAAGAACTGGTATTTGCAGGTGTTAGCGTTTGGCGATATTCGCGCTTAGCGCGAATATTTCCATCGCTTCGCCTTTCTTGGTAATAGGCGATAGCGATGTTAGCGACTACTTTCAGTCGCTAACAGTTTGGTACGCCCACTTTGCATGTCATTAGCGATAAATATCGCTGACATGCAAAGCGGCCCCCAAACCGCTCGCTATCGCCTACAAGCTGTCGCTAACTGGTGTTAGCAACAGCTTGGTAATAGGGCGATGGAATTATCGTCGCTTAGCAGCCTAAAACGGCCGCTAAAGCGGCGATAATTCAATATCGCCACCCTTGGTAATATGCCCCATAGTCCTAGCTAGGGAGGGTGATAAACTAGGCGCTATGATACCTATTTTCACCATCATTGTAATAGGATTTCTCCTTTTGTGTTTTATGGAATTGTAACAATGCTGATCATATTATTTCTAATCATATGCCTGCTTATGTTAGCAAAGATATTGCATCTTAGAGCATGTTATTAAAATAAATATTTTAACCTTTCCTGTGTCTCTTTTTTACTCCTGTTGTGGCGTGGTATGAGAGTATAACGAAAGAGTGTTCTTTCCTCCCACCATTCCTGAGTATAACCTAAGTCGCATGTTCTGGGCTGTCTAATCATTGGTTCCTTTGCTACAGGACGAAGAGCTAATGTGACACTGATGCTGGCTGATTAGGCTTTCTAGGTACTGAGGTGAGTTTTTCTGTCCACCACAATTCACTGAGGTCCTGGGTCTCTGTGCACAATTCTGTGTAGGAGCAGAATCCCTGCAACAGCACATGATTATGTGGATTTGATTACCAGCGCTTCTGTGTACTAGGACGCGTGGTGCGCAAGTAGCGAGTTGGCAACTCGCATTTAGTAAGTGATGTCAGGCCCCTGATAGCCTGTGAGAAATCAGACCTGGATGGCATTGTATCGAAGGAAGGGATGTTCTATAAACTGCTGATCAGAGAATGACGCTACATTCCACAGTGCGTTAACGTGGCCCCCCCAAGTGAAGTGGGTCTCCCTGTAATAAGAGGGGACTACCTTTCGTGACGTCACTTCCTGTGACACCACCTAACTTGGAGCGTCACCCCACTTTTTTTTTTAGGACTTGTGCCCTGCAAGCAATGCCTTCATGATCTTGCACTCGCCTTCATGACCTCGCACTCCCCACCGGTCCTGCGCTCCTCCAAAATATGATTTCCTACTGTAGTTTGTCGGTGTGTAGCAATCATGCTCGACAGTACCAGGGACATCCACTCTTGGAGTTCTACAAAATACCTGTATGGAGTGCCTGCAATATTACGATCACTACATCCTCTCCTCCGAGTAGGCATCCCGGACGTTCAGGACAGGAATGGAACTGCAGGCTCCCAGTTGAGGCCAATTTGTAGGAAAGACACATGCATCTAGAAGTAAGGTATGTTTTTATGGAGAGCAAGCGTCCTCCCGCCTCCAATGCACCTCCCAACTGCCACTCCCTGCTTCCACTCCTTACATTCTAGAACTGGTGGCATCATGTTACCTTGGTACTACTAAATAAGATACCCCAACACCTCTCATGTTTGGTTGCTTTTATTGGAATAAACTTCCAAATAAAACATACTTAAACCGTAGCTGGATCACATGCAAGATGCTTGTCCTTTAGTACCCTGTGTATTTGAGTCCAGGTCTAAGGGGTGTAATAATGTATGGCAGTTATAATTTACTCTGTTTCGGTGAACTATAATATTTAGTTAGGGTTTTCCCATCGCTACTAAATAACTGGGATCAAAAAGCTTACCCTTTATTGTTAATTCATAACTACTTCTTCTGCAGATACATAGTAGCTATCAAAGGCAGTGTGGTTGAATGCAGATGCCTAGTTGGATGGTGGAAGTTAAGGCTACAGTTGAGGTAGGCAAACCTGGCATTGTGGATGGCTTTGCAGGTGTGGGTGAGCAGTTTAAATTTGCAGCCGTTCTGGATGGGTACACTGTGTAGCTCTCTGAGGTGGGCACAGAGTGTGTACTGAGGGGGATGTCAAGGATGAGTCTGGCAGCAGGATTCTGGGTAGTCTGGAGTCTTTGTAGGAGCTGGTTTTAAGAAACTGGTTTATAGTGAATTGGCGTAGTACAGTTTATTGGTGATGAGAGCCTGGGTGACTTTGCGTCTGGTGTTTGTGGGGAGTAGGCCTGGGTGTAAAACGCCATTCACAGAGTTTGTGGAATTCAGCAACTCCGAGTTCCGAATGGAACGGGGAGTTACTGATAAACTCCACACTCCACAAAAGAGCAGAGATTTTTTTCCTTTGGCGCACTTGTAATGTAGGTTTTCTGCAAGTGGGGTGCGTGATGACACTTCCCGGGAGGTCGCGAGCGCCCACAAGATTTTCTAGCTGCCCATGAGCCCCCGCAAGATTTTGCGGCCACTAATATGGCTTCAGTCCCCGCCAATAACTTCCAGCACTTCTTTTGTGTTGTAGGCAAGAGCGATTGAGCGCAATTGACCGCGGCTTGAACTTGGAGAAGATTCTCTCCTTGAGAAGCAGCTAAACCGTTCATGTTGGTTTTTTGAGTGAGGAGCACTTTTTTCATTTTACTTTTTTTTCCAACAAGGAAGAAGTGCCCCGGAGACTCCAACTTCAGGTTCCTTTCCAGCAGGCTCTCAGTTGGATTATGAGCTGGAAGAATCCCTCTATTTGTCTGCTGCATTTACACCATTGGATTTGAGGACTTTGTTTAAGTGATAACACAAGTAAGTTAAAAAACTGTTGTATAAGGGTGTTGTTTGTTTGATAGAGGGCATGCACTAGCATTTATTTGTTATTTTATTTAATTTTCAAAATGTACTGTGGTGCCTGTAGTTTTGGTAGGGGCCTAGTTATTGTTTTTATATAATTTTTCTTATTATAAGGAAAAATGTTGAACAGTTCACTACATTTTCTCCATGTTTCCAATTTTAACTTAATTCACTATCAGTATCAGTAATGGGCGTATAAACGCAACTGTTTCTGTGGTGTTGTCGCGTTCTAATCTAGGACCCCGATCAATACTGTGACCTTATGCTCCTATACGGCTATAATCCATTTGTACCCCTAGAATGGCATAAACGATCAAGAGTGATATTTCAGAAACTCGTCTTTGGTCCAACACGATCAGAGCCACATTTCAGAATCGCTTCCTCTGCAGCTCATTAGAGCAAATGACACAGCAGAAGCCACTATCTAAGATTCCTAGATTACACTCCGACTTCTTCAACAAGATGAAACCTCAGCAACCTGGGAAAGCCCCGCTTGCTATGTTTTGATTAGTAATAGAACTCTAATGAGCACTGAGAGACGATCACTTCCTAGTAACATCTTTATTGACGTCTTATGTCCAAAAACGTACGTCAAACAAGGCACCTTTCAGGTATAAATATTACCAACGTTGCCTTAAGCAAACGCTGCCTCAACGACATAGATGATAGCGATGGTGTGGTGAATACAGGAGCAGAACAGCTGTCCCTTACAGAGCCCAGCAGATACAAGCTGCCCACGGACGCTGCCCCTCCTCCTCCTCGACGCGCTGAGAGAGACGCTGTCTTTTCTCCTGCCGAGAAAATCCAGCTCCGGCGTTTCCAGCCTACTCTTGCGAGTGACTGGGATATCGAGTCCTGGAAGGAGATACAAGACCTCCAACATTCTATTCCAGAGGTATGGTGTTGACTAAACCCTTAGAGAGAATTCTTGAAGCAAACCTTGGCAAAACCAACTTAACTAAAACTGCTACTTACTTACTCCCTCCCAAGTATTTGGCTTAGGTCAGGTACACTGGGGTAGGTGTAGTTAGAAGCACCAGTTGAGTACGTTAGTCAAATGTATATATGAATGTATATATTTTATTAATTTTAACCATTGAATGGCTAAGAAACCATATCAATGGTTTTACAGTATTATTTCGCAATCCTCATTTTACTGTACGCACTTTTTATAATAACTAGTCTTGCAATTGTGGCAATTAATTTCTCTTGCATGAGAAGAAAGACTGTTCAATAAATAATACCTTTTTATTGAAAACGCCAGTCTCTCTATTTCTCAGCATCTTGGTGAAAGTAATCTGCACAACTGACTGAGTAAAATAACTGTCTATTGTTTCACACGACTCTAGAGATTGACTCTTATTCTAAGGAGCAAAGTTGTCATGTTTATGCGGTTGTTGGAAAACTGAATCCCTTCTTGTCTGTACCAGGGAAGCTGATCACTTCCTATTCAGTCAAGAAAGTTTCCAATGACCTCTGAGCTAGTTGGTAACAAACCCAATTAAGTTTAGCATAGTCAGTAGAGACCTGGAAGACCGCACTTCTACGTCTATACTACTGTTTATGTTATTCCAATGCGCAGGGCCTACTGGGAAAATAGGAACTACACTACATGGCGCCCAACGTTTGGTAAGGCGATAAAACTAACGCAAGACGTTAGAGTAACTCAGTCGTGCATTTTTCACACAGACCCCTTTCTATCGTAAATACTCCAATAGACGCCTGGAGTGGGTGAAAGGTTAAAATCTGCCCAAACTCAGTAGGAAGAGATTCCTATGTAAAGCTCTGGTTTATTCAACGTTGAAGGATACAGTGTTCCAAAATATTGTGCACCTAATCTTTGTCTCCTTGGAGACCTGCTCTGCAAAAAACATTTCTGACAATAAAATGTCAGACACTGAGAACGGAACCAATGGGGGTGCAGTAAATGCGACTCAGCAGAGTCCCGATGAAATTAATGAACCGGGTGCAATAATAATTCTGGTACATTTAAGAAAATCTATAACGTTAAAACTTATAGACAATGGACTGACCACACAAGGTGGCACAGTCGTCTTCGTGATAGAGGCACACGAATATCGGCAGACAGAGGTATTCTATTCTTGGAAAAAATTTCCAGCGGCAAACACCGCAACACACGAGTTCCACTATTACAAAATAGTGGATCCACCGGAAGAGTACGCTCCTTTCGAGGAGATTGAAATTCCATTAAAATTCCAAGAGCATCTGCTCTGGTTTAAAGGCGCCCTAAAACACAATGATCATATTACCAGGCTCGGTCCACTAGGTAGACCAGGAGCAACATGGCCGGTTCTAGCCAGCTACACACCACATCCAGACATTGCAAAAATGTCTAGAGAAGAACTTTTAGCACAGCTAAAAACATTAATAAAATACATAGACAATTAGTCCAATATGTAATGCGGACTGCTACAGTCCAAACAGCTGTTAATGTCCCACAGCTGACCCCTCATCAGGGGAACACTAATAAAATTACACCACAGAAAATACAATCATGTCTTGGTAAAACACCCATAAAACAGGAACAAATTCCTTTCTGGTTAGCGCAGAAAATTACTCAAATAGAGGCAGTATTTCCGAATACTACCCCTATTGAGAAACACAGGATTCTGACTATCTGCCTTCCAATGGGGGTCCCACCACACGTGGAGGACTGTGACACTTGGGGTACAGTCTTTGCTTCCATTTACACAAAAACACATGGTGTTCCGTCAATGGCAGTAATACCAGAAGTGCTAAAACAGATTCAGAATGAATACGGTCCAGAACCTGCTTTAACTCTTGGTATGAAATTACTGAAAGACTTCAAGCAGGTCTCGGCTATATTACTAGCCAATATAAAAGGAGAAGCAGCATCTGTGGCGATCCGCCAGAAGTTGAAGGAAACAGATATAACAGATCAACCAATTGAGCTTGCCAGAATTATAGAAAAATGTTATGAAGAACTAGGTAGAGACAGCTTGGGTGGAAAACCAGTAAAGCCCCAACTGCTCGAAAATCCTGAAAAATGATTTATTAAAAATAATTCAAACACTCCTAAAAAGAGCTGGGATGGAAATAAACAATCCACTCACAAAGAAAAAGTTTTCCAGTCCAGAGGAAGGTCTCCTCGACAGAGGGAAAGAACTCCGACTTGAGAACACCAGTCTCCCCAGAGGGAGCCCTCTGAGAAAAGATATAACCTTAGAAATAGGGATAATTTGAAGAAGCCTGATAGATATCAAAGTATTGATACACGTCCCTCTCGATCTTTTTCGCAGAAATCGGAAAGAAGAGGACGGTCAGACCCAGGAGAGCACACCAAGTCCAAAGACAAGGAACCTGCTCAGAGTAAAAAATCTCAATTTCCAAGAAAGAAGGTAGCCAGTATTAGAGTAATCGAACATGCCGAGAATACTGAGGACACAGTTGAAAAACGGGGAGTGGGCACAGACAATGCTAGACAGTGCAGCAGAAATCACCATACCTCGCAAGATCCTGATGAGTCATCTGGAGACAGTGGACACGAATGAATACATTCAAGTAGAAACTGCCGACACCAGAGTTAGCGAGCCCCATAAGATATACGAAATAACACTGCGTATAGAGGGTAATAAGACTAGGAAAATAAAGGGTCTATTTTGGGATAAACTCTCAAAAGGCTATGACATTCTGTTAGCTGAAAAGGATTGGCCCCCAGAGTTTGTCAGTGCCCTTGTGGCGAATAAATGATTATGCCTGCCTTCTCGAATCACATTCCGATTCACACTAAATATATATATGCAAGGAAATGGGTAGTAGCCCAGGCACCAGCATTATATAAAAATCATGTAGGATGGGATGAGGATTATCCTCCTCACAAAATGCAGTTAAAAGGTCAACCGACTGCACAAAGGCAGTATCCTATTAAGCAAGAAGCTAAAAAACAAGTCAGGGAGATTTTAGATCAACTTGAATACCAGGGGGTGATTGAAACATGCACCTCTCAAATGAACAATCCTTTGTTTCCTGTCTCCAAACCAGACAATTCATATCGTCTCGTTTTGGATTACAGACACCTTAACGCAAGTTGCAAAACATTTGCAGTACAGAATTCGCATAGTGCTGCACTAATGAATAACATAGTTAGGAAAAAATATAAAACGACATTAGACATATCAAATGGTTTCTTTTGTCAAAATATTGCACCAGAAAGCAGATACTTGACCGCTTTCTCAGTAATGGGGTCACAGAAAAATTTCTGTAGGCTCCCACAGGGATTCAAGAATAGCCCAGGACTATTTTCAGCCAGAGTAACAGAGTTACTACAAATGTATGATGATGAGGCATTATCTTATGTAGATGATATCTATCTCACAGACGACGACTTGGAGACTCACTTGAAAAAAGCGAACACCATAATACTTGGGTTCGCAGCAGAGGGTTACAAATCCAACTTTAAAAAGTCCCGAATTGCCCATCTGACAGTATTATTTTTAGGATACGAATTATCAAGTGGAGGGAAAAGCCTAGCGGACAACTTCCTAGAGAAGAGCGCTGTGCTCCAAGCACCAAAAACGCTGAAGAATTTACAATCGATTCTAGGCTTCCTGAATTTCGGAAGAACTTACATTCTAAATTATGCGGAGAGGGGTAAACCTCTCTACGAACTAATTAAACCTGATTTTATACCAATCACTCTGACTCAAAAACATACAGAAATTTTGAGATCACTTCAAACAGACATGTTAGCAAAAACAAAATTAGATACACGTAGTAACACACGCGATCTTGTAATCCGAGTCATCCCAGGAAGATGCGGATTCACGTACCTGACCTCTAATGAGGGAGAAATAGCTCACAAACCACACTTGTACACACAAGCAGAAAAAACTTCAGTCCCACAGAAAAAACCGTGAAAGCAGTAGAAACTGCATTAGCGAATGAACGAGAACTAGCACATGGCAGAAGGATCAATATCCTCACAGCGGAATCCGCCTTCGAGGCGCTATTCAGCCCAGTAAACCTGCCTAGTGTCACTGGATCCGAAATGGATACAGTGTGTAAATTCTCTTGGAGCGGAAGATGTGAAATACTATTTCGCCCCGCAACTGGAAATACTGAATGATTTGACTTATGAGGAAGAATATCCTCTGCCAATCGAAATTCTGCCTCTCCAACAATACTCCTGTATAATCTATACAGATAGATTTGTACAGCATTTCAACGTAGAGAAGAAATCCTACGATGCAGCTTGCGCGATTGTCAAAAGTCGCTGGCTGTGCGGTAAATTCAGACCAAAAATAACAAAAACTGAATCAGTGAGGAACTGTTCGGCTCAGCGAGCTGAAATCAGATCTTTAAAGATGGCGCTTGAAAATGCAGAACGTGAATTCCCGACACTAATCGTGTGCGATTCGCATTTTTGCGTCAACTCTTACAATAATAAGTTGCAGAGCTGGATTAAAAACGACTACAAAGATGACACAGGTGCCACAATAAAGCATAAAATGCTTTGGAAACAGGTAGTTCTTTTACAGAAAGAACTACAAAAGACTCACGTGATACACACTCTGAGTCATCAACGTGATGGCGTTCACGTTGCAGGCAATTCATTGGCTAATACAGCCACAGCGGAAGTCACTAAACCGGCTTCCATAGCCTCAAAGAAGCGTTCAGAAAAATATATAGACGGGGAAACCATACTGGCAGTAAAAACGTCCGTAAAAGGTGACTGTGCAGCACTATCCGTGAACTATCCACTCAATTATGCATACGTAATTGATGCAAACTCCGTTCCTTTTGCTCGAATCCCTGGAGTGGGAGATAGGGTAATTCCAAACATGAACCGGAGAAAGTTATTAATAGCAGACGCACACATGGGTGAAGGTCCAAGACACCAAACAATCAGGGACTCTCTGAAAGAATTACAATCAGAGTACTGGTGGCCGGGAATGGGAGTAGATATTCATGATTTTGTGAAAAATTGTGAAGACTGCAACAGAGATCGCAGTGGAGTACCGGCCAGTGTAGTGTCAGGAACACGAATAGAAAGCATAAGGCGATCTATCCGCGCAATCAAACAAGAGAAACGCGTCCCATTGTATATCATTAAGACAAAATCCATTTAAAAAATGTGGCCCCAGCGCTCGGCTGACGCCAGAACGGTTATAAAAGATCTGCGAGTCTGTATCGGCACATACGCAATTGCCATGTACCATTCTGACCAGGGTCCTGCTTTCAGCTCTCGAGCTTATAAGGAGGCCATGGCCAGCATGGGCATTGGCTTGCGATACTCTTGTCCATCACACC
Organism: Lissotriton vulgaris; assembly: GCF_964263255.1. NCBI lineage: Eukaryota > Metazoa > Chordata > Amphibia > Caudata > Salamandridae > Lissotriton > Lissotriton vulgaris. Next base: position 214,001,253 of record NC_141686.1, read on the forward strand.
CCGAAGGGAACAGTGTAGTGGAAAGAAAAAAACGGGACATAAAACAATCTATAACAGCGAAGGTATTAGGTTCGGGTGATGGGTTTCAGCCCGTACGAACTATTGTTCGGAACTAGAATGCACATTCAGGACTTAGATAGTCAGGTATCAGTGGTAGAAGATAAGAATAAAGACTTTGACATCAAAGACCGTTTGGCTGTTTTACAGGACTTGAATGAAACAAGAAAATCCTTAAGCAACATAAAGTTAAAGCAACAGCCAGCTACCACTGACGAGGCACCACCAGCCCCAGCAAAGCCTGTCTGGATTCCAAAGATTTGGGATCTAGTCAGAGAACAAATAGCGGTGAAGAAGGAATTTGGGCCTTCTTACAGAAAAGCAGTACCAGTCTTGGCAATCAACGGAACAAGGTCTCCTACCTCGTCGACGACTTCTTCTGCGTCGAGCATTTCAACATCCGCGTCGTAGTTGTAGTCCGCCTCCGACGCGGGATTCGACAGGTTCTCATGAACTTCCCGGTCAGCTCCTTAATCATCCCCGTCATCGAATATGTCCACAGGCGCCGGTGCAGTCTGCTGGGCCTCCTGGCGTGCAGCGCGACGATGCAGAAGAGTCTTCTTGGATCAAAAATGGGAACAAGCCATGCAGCTGGCTTCATCATGATCCGGTGAGAGACACTTGTTGCACACCGGGTGGACGTCGATGTGGGGATACTTACAGTTGCACACAGGACATCTCTTGAACGGACTCCGTCCCATGATGGTCCGTCGATTACGTCTCTGGCGTCGACTGGGCCTTCAGCGTCGAAAGCACGCGGCTCTCTGGAATCCGGCTCGGAACTGAGCTGGAACAATCGGGCACCGAACGCAAGACTATACCGACGAAAAGCTAAAGGCCTTTAAACCTTAGGAAAGTTTTATATCGATTTCGACTAGAGTGAACCAATATACATCCGAACCCAATGGCGGAAAAAACCAATCTGAGGATGGAGTCGATGCCCATGCGCACTGTAGTCCAGGGGAGGAGCCACCTATCTTGTGATACTTCGAAGACTCTTCCAGGACAACAATGTGCGATCATCCGGACCCAACACTAGGCGGCGATCTATGCACAGATATGAATTCAGCAGCCCACATGCCTCGAACATTGACATATTGGTATTTGGGAAAGATGTAGAGGAACAAATACTGTAACTTGCGACAATGTTTTGGCTGCATTAACATTCAAGGGATTGGCTTTACGCTCAGATAAATGTAGAAAAAAAGAGGTAGAATACTTAGGACATTGCATCAGTGGAACTGGTATTAAACCAAAAAAAGTATTGTAGAAAACATTAGGAAGCATTCAGAACCTACATATCAATCAATCAATCAAAGCATTTATATAGCGCACTACTCACCCAGAGTGTCTCAAGGCGCTCGGGGAGGGGGGTCCGCTACTGCTCGAAAAGCCAGGTCTTGAGCTGCTTCCTGAAGGCGAGGTGGTCCTGGGTCAGGCGGAGGTGGGTCGGGAGGGAGTTCCATGTCTTGGCGGCGAGGTAGGAGAAGGACCATCCCCCTGTGGTGGCTCTTCGGATGCGGGGGACGGCGGCGAGGGCGTGGCCGGTCGATCGAAGCTGGCGTTTGAGAGCGTAGAAGTTGAGGCGGCTGTTGGGGTATCCTGGTCCTTGGTTGTGTAGGGCTTTGTGAGCGTGGGTGAGGAGACGGAAGGTGATTCTCTTGTTGAGCGGGAGCCAGTGCAGGTCTCTCAGGTGTTCGGAGATGTGGCTGCGACGGGGGATGTCCAGGATGAGTCGTGCTGAGGCGTTCTGGATCCGCCGAAGTCTCTTTTGAAGTTTGGCGGTGGTTCCTGCGTAGCGGGAGTTGCCGTAGTCCAGACGGCTGGCGACGAGGGCCTGGGTGACCGTCTTCCTGGTCTCGGTGGGGATCCACCGGAAGATCTTACGTAGCATGCGCAGGATGTTGAAGCACGACGAGGAGACGGCGTTGACTTGTCTGCTCATGGAGAGGGAGGAGTCCAGGATGAAGCCCAGGTTGTGTGCGTGGTCTGTTGGTTTGGGTGCGCTGCCTAGGGCGGTGGGCCACCAGGAGTCGTCCCAGGCGGAGGGTGAGGATCCCAGGATGAGGACTTCCGTCTTGTCCGAGTTCAGTTTCAGGCGACTGTTCTTCATCCATTCGGCTACCTCTTTCATCCCTTCGCGAAGGTTGGCTCTGGCGGTGGCGGGGTCGTTGGTGAGGGAGAGGATCAGCTGGGTGTCGTCAGCGTAGGAGTTGATGTTGAGGTTGCGCTGGCGTTCGATGTCTGCGAGGGGGCTCATGTAGACGTTGAAGTGGGTTGGACTGAGCGAGGAGCCTTGAGGAACGCCGCAGATGACTTCGGTGGCTTCTGATCTGAACGGGGGGAGGCGAACTCTCTGTGTCCTTCCGTCGAGGAAGGAGGTGATCCACTCCAGTGCCTTCTCCTGGATTCCGACGTTGCTGAGTCGCTGCACTAGTGTACGGTGGCAGACCGTGTCGAAGGCCGCGGAGAGGTCTAGGAGGATGAGGGCTGCAGTTTCTCTGTTGTCAAGCAGTGCTCGGATGTCATCGGTGGCTGCGATCAGGGCGGTCTCGGTGCTGTGGTTCTTATAAGAAACAGTTGGTGGCTTTTCTGGGATTGACGGAGTTTATCCAAAATTATGCTGCTGTTGTGTATCCTTTAAGATGTTTACTAAAAGAAATTCTAAACTTGAATGGTTATGTCTACTGTTTTTGACACCTTGAAATGCTTCTTGCTTAAAATCTTTTCAATTGGAAAGCATTGCAGTATAATGGTTGATGCTAGCAAATGTGGCTTAGGTTGAGTGCTGATGCAGCAGGAACATGGACATGAATGAATTGTGGCATATGAGTCTAGAGCGTTGCGTGAAGCAGAGAAAAATTATTCAGTGATTGAAAGAGAGATATTAGCTTGTGTGTGGGGCACTGAACATTTTACGTTTTATTGTGGGAGTACTAGGTTCACTTTTAAAACTGATCACAAACCTCTTGTACACAAATTAGCACCTGGTGGCGGTCATACCATGTCTGCTAGGCTAGCCAGATTAGCTTCAAAGTTACTAAATTTCCAGTACAAGATAGAATAAAGCCTGGTAAAAACAATGTACATGCTGATTGCATGTCCAGATTACCTTTACCTATTGAAGACTATGATAAGTAGGAGGTAGATGATTGTGAAGTGTTGTTCACTCCCGAGGATAATCATTTACTTTGTTCTGGTTTTCCAGTTGAGGAGGACAACAGGTGACATGAAGAAATGGGAACAGATAGTGGAACTTATCAAGGTGAAACAATTTATTTTGGAGGATTGGACTAGGGAGAGGAAAATCGCCTGTGGTTTAATGAATTGTTTTCAAGGTACGTGAGCAACTGGCAGTGGAAAATAATATAATTGTACGGGTTGACAAGTTTGTTCCTCCTTTTAACCTAGGGAGAGCTATTGTTGAAATTGCTCATGAGGAGAATTTTGGTATTTCAGCTACGAGAAGTCATATTAAAGTTAATTTTTGGTGGCCGAGCATTGACTCTTTTGTGGAGCATCACGTGAGATTATGTGATGAATGTGCTAATAGTGACAACTCAGCCAAAGCCTTAATTTCTGACCCTCAACCTGTAGGGTTGCCCGTAGCACCTTGGCACAAGATAGAATTAGATATCATTGGTCCATTTGCTGTCCTACCTAGACAAGAGTCTTATGGTATTTTTCTGATAGAATACTTCTTTAAATGGTCAGAGATCAAGATGGTGAGGGATGTTACTTCTGAAGCAGTCATAATGTTTTTGGATGAGATAATTTGTAGAAAGGACATTCCCCAGGAACTTGTGTCTGACAATGGGCCCCAGTTTGTCCGCAAACAGATGGAGAACAGATGGAGAAGTACTTCTAAAAGTTTGGTGTGGTTCACAAGAGAATTGCTGTTTTCCACCCAAATGAAAATGACCAAGTAGAAAGGCTCAATCATGTGGCTAAAGAAGCCACCCAATTGGCAGTAAAAGGCTGTTTGAACTGGAAGAATGCTTTGCCGTCTATGTTGTTGAAAAACAGAACCTTGTTTTTTTCTGTTACTGTTCTGTTGGTGAGGCCTTTGAATTGTTGAGGGGACGTAAACCGAACACTAATTTGGTCCCATGGTGGTTAAGAGACAAGAAATCATTGTGTTGTGATCTTGCTGAAGTAGATTTCAAAGAAATTTGTGAGAAAATGGAAGTGTATAAAAGGAAAATGAAAGAGGATCTCAAGTAAAAATGGGTGTGCCTGGGAAACAAGTTGTGTATGTGACTGAGATGTGTGGTTAATGAAAGGTATAATGATGGGTAAGGGATGTGCTGAATGGTTGGATCCTGTGCGTGTCATTCAGGTCTTTAGGAATTCTGTAGGTTTTGAGGGTGGTACTGTGTGGAATCTCAGCAGTGTCTTGCTATTTAGGAATTAAATCACATGATCTGATGATTGTGCTACAAATGTATTTCTTGTTGTAAAAGGAAATTATGGTTTTGGTAATTCACACTGTGATCTGGTTTTACATGGTCATTTGGTAGTGACTAAGGGCAGTTTCAGGGGTTCAAGGTCAAGACGTCCTCCTGTAAAATGTTAAGACTTTGTACTTATGTAAAAAACAAAAAAGGAAAAAAAATGTAAAGGGAGAAGATGGGTTGTATACAAGAGTGCAGCATTCCTAAGTCATGCTCGTGCTCAGCCGGCAGCATTCCTAAGTCATGCTCGTGCTCAGCCGTGCACCGCGTGTTAATATTTGAGGTAAACAAGAGTGTAAACCGCGTTTTACTCTTGTGCCCACTTTCAGATAATGTTGTGGGGGGGTTGGTATTCTGCGGGTATTTGGGGGCATCTTTTGGATATAAGCTGGGCTATATATTTATGATGGTCAATGACAGTTGTCATTTGGAAACTGGACATACCCTGCTAACATAAAGATTGATTTTTACTATTACCGGAGACGTCCTCCACTGAAGTTCTTAAGCTATGCTACATTCTGACTTACTCCTGGCTTACTCTTGGAATTCAGTCGGAAGCCAAGAGTACTATAATCAATTTTGTTTCACAAAAGGCAGATTGACAGATATACCCTGGAATGTGCAGTGATGGTGTTGGAATATGACGAATGGCCTAAGTGTCATTTTGGCAGATGTCCCGTCCCTCTGTAGTACAGTGTATCCTATGGCGCTTTCAATATGGCAGTGGGATAGCCACCAGTTTTGACAGAGTATCCTGTCTGCTGAATTCTAAATATGGTCCGCAATGTCATCTGTGGGAAAGGAGTTTTTTTAGAAAGAGAATATTGCAAAATGCAACAATGGAACTCAGCTGTTGAATAAAAGCCTTCTATGTGCGCTGCTACAATCCGCATTGTCTCGTTGAGGATCAGCCCGCAGCTGCCTGCTGCCGCGAGAATCCTCAGACCCTGACGGCGTGTACCTGACAACTCACTCGGCCCTGCTGACTGCTACGGCGAGAAGCCTCAGACCCTGACGACGCAACCCTGCGGACCCCCTGCTACTACTGAGACCCTGGGAGCAGAACTGCAAACGTTGGTTTCCACTTGCAAGAAATCGATAGTCACCGCAGTTGTGCACACTCTGGCTAGACCTCTGATGCCTGCAAAACTCTGCTGTCAACATCAACATAACTACTGAGCAGAAATCACATAAAGACACAAAGATTTTGCAGTATTACTTCAACCTGGCCATGCACGCACATCAAACTGCCAGTAGTCGTTGCACACTGCAGCTGTGTTCATTTTGGCTAGACCTTGATAAATGCATCACTTAGCTGGCAACATCAACGTGCTCGCTCAGCAGAATTTACAAAAAGGTATTTATTTACCCTACTCGATTGTACACATTTTTTAAAAACCTCCTTTGTTCAAAATGGCTGGGGTCATAAAACTGTAGCAATAAATCCCCTCCTGTACCTCCGATGCCCACGAGGCTCCTCAACTTAACTCCTCCACACAAGACCACCAAAATAGAGATAAGACTCCCTCCCAGCAAGCTAGGAACTGGGCTTGCTCAAATAGAAACTGAAACTGCCCTTCCCTGTTCTTAAAGCAACAACAACTAACGGAGGACTATCGTCTCTATCTCCCCTATTTGGCGGCCATTTTAGACTGGTCTCTCTCTCTCTTTGGCGGCCATCATGAACTAGTCATTCTCACTATCTAACCTGCACCCATTTCACTTTTTCTTCACTTGTAATGCACCAATCGCTACCTCATATATTTCTGGCTGCTCACTAGTGTCATTTTTGACTCATGTAGCTTTTTGTTTGCACCTGTATTTTGTTCCAGTATATCATCAGTATTATACTTCTGCTTGTATACTGCACCTTTCTGTAAGCTGCACCCATTTCACTTTTATGCCGGTAATGCACTGATTGCTACCTCATATATTTTGTACATTTTTGTAAGCTGCACCCATTTCACTCTTTATTCCTGGAATGCACCGATTGCTACCTCTTATATTTTGGTTATTTTGGCTACTCACTAGTGTCACTTTTGTTCCATGTAACTTACTGTTTGCATTTGTTTGCACATGTGTATCACTATCGTTCACCCTCTCATATCCACCTATACCGCCATCCCAACATGGATCCCATCGGCAAGCACACATATAAAATCAACTACCCTTCCTCACTCACAAAAAAAGCCGCTAAACGCTTTAAACACAACTTCCTGAGGTCCCACCCTGAAACCCCCTTTGCCGACACCTACTTCTCACCGGTCAATGGATCCCTGAACATCGTTATAATCTTCCACACTACACGCAGAGCTCAATGGAGAAAAGCGTTTCTCACCCTAGTCACCGTCTCCACCACCAGGAAATCCGCTCATGGCCTGACTCTCTCCATTACACCATCCCAACTCTTCCCAGGCAGAACCACCAATTACTATCTACAATAACGGGATTGTCCTAATTCAATCCACAGACAGGAACCTGGAATTACTAGACAACCTGTTCCCCACTTTCAAAGAGCACCTCTCCAATCCTCGGACCTCCACACATATCTCCTCCAGTACTATCACCCCTGACTTCCCAGCCCCCACCCACAACCCTTCTAACCCAGCTCAGCACCAGAACGACACGCATCTCACCACTACCCCCAGCACCCTTGTCAATCACCCACCTGCCGTAACCACCCCACACTCCTTAATCACAGACACAAATCTCTCCCCTTCATACAACAGCCGCTCCCCTACCACCAACCCTTGGACCCCCATTCATACCTCTCCCATTCCTCTCTCCCCTGACATCACAGCTCCCACCCACAACCCCTCTATCCTAGTTCAGCACCAGAACGACACGCATAACGACAAATCCCACCCTTTATCCCCCCCATTCTCAGTCCCCACTACCACCCCCTAACTAACCACGCAGAGCACACCACATCCATTAATTGAACTCCCCCTCCCCGCAACAGGACCATCTCCAATCCCATTTCCCCCCCAACTCTCAGCCCCCACTACCCTACATGCTCCCCCATCACCACTAACATACACTCAACCTCCACCCGGCTCCCTCCGCCTGCCACCAATGCCCTCATCAACACCACTAACATCCTCCCTACCTCATCCACACCCATCCCTCCCAACCCCTCTCTCCTCTCTAACACCAACCCGTACACCGACGCCACGGAGCCCTGCACGAACATCAACCCACCCTCGCACCCGCACGCTAATTCTCAGGTCAGTCACTCACCGATGATTTCCATCCCCAACTCCAACACTTATCCCACGCAGGACAAGATTATGTTCACCCTCATCCAGCTCAAAGAAGACATGCACACCATCAAAGAACTACTCCTCACACACCCCAGACACCTCACTCACCACCACCCCCCTCCCAACTTGCCCCCCACCCTTCCGGATGACTCTCCCACTCTACAACCCCCACACTGGACCGCAATCCCGGTCCACAATCGCAACAACCGCCCCCGTCGCCCTTGCAACCCTCTTTCGGACCTCGACACACTCACCCTCCTCCGCTCATACGACCCAGCTCCCCTATACCACACAACCGCCACTCACCTCTCCATTCCCACGATACACTCAAATCCCCGTTCATACGACCCAGCTCCCCTATACCACACAACCGCCACACACCTCTCCATTCCCACCATACACTCAAATCCCCGTAGAACCCCCACACTAAACAGAATCTCCGTCCCTAATAACCTTAGAAAAGTCCCTCTCACTCTAGAAACCTCTACATCCCCTGACACACCCCGTCTCAAATGCACTCTCCTCAACTGCAGATCGGCCTCTAGACACTCCTCAGCCATCGCTGATCTCGTCCTAACATTGGACCTTGACCTAATCATCATGACTGAAACCTGGCTAACCGAATCTTCTACACCTATAATGGACATTCTGGTTCCCCCAAACTACCACATCATCAGACTTGACAGGTCTGGCAAGAAAGGTGGTGGAATCGCATGCATGTACAGGAACAACCTCTCTGTGCTGAAAGTCACCGCACCTGCCCTACCCTCCCCAACTTCCTGTGAATACATCTGCCTCGATATCATCAGTGAGGGCAAACCGATATGCTCTCTTCACGGCATCTAACACCCACCCAGGGACAACCTCACCTTCGCCCAACAAATCATGGATATGATCTCTACCAATTCCGGACGACAGCTCACCCAAATATACCTTGGTGACTTCAACCTCCACTGGAACAATCACAATGATGCGTTGGTAAATAGTCTTAAAAATGTCCTCCACGCCCTTGACCTCACACAATTATGCAACAGCCCGACCCACGAGAAAGGCTCTATCCTCGACCTTATCATCTCCAAAGAGGACGCTATCCAACTTGAGTCTATTCAACCTTGTGACTGGTCAGATCATCATATTGTCACTTTCTTCATCAATGAAAAAATCAAATTCAACACGGTTCAATCCTCCAAGCCTAAGGTCTGGAAATAAGACCTGAAAAAAGTGAACCCGGAATCCCTACCCCCGAACAGCGGTGACCTCCTACCGGCGCTACGAACGTCAAATCCTTGACGGACCACTATCTAAACGCCATGACCTCAATAATGTGAAGACTTCGCTGCTTTCTTTATCCAAAAAACTGATAACATAAAGAGTGATCTCCTCATTGACGGAAGCCTTTACTCCAAACCTCACTGCAAAGCACCCACTGAATCAAAAAACAATGCTACATGGTCATCTTTTGACGCCTAATCTGTAGAAGAAATTGGCAAATTGCTCAGCACCTTGAAACCATCCAATCACCTCACGGACCTGCTAACGCTGTCAAAGACTTCACCCCGTTGCTCCTTCCACTCTGGACTAAAATTATCAACAGCTCACTTCAACAGGGAACCATCCCTGACTCCCTCAAAGTTGGACAAGTCACACCTTTACTAAAGAAACCTACAGCCGACCCATCTGACCTGAACAACTACCGTCTCATTACCAATATTCCCACTCTAGCCAAACTCTTGGAAAATTGCGCACGACTACAATTGACTAAACACATTGATCAGTTTGATCTTCTCAACCCTCATCAATCAGGCTTCCGAGCAGGACACTGTACAGAAACTGCTATGACTCACATAATTGACGACGCCCTTCACATCCTAGATCAAAATGATACCTTCCTCCTCATCCTTCTTGATCTCTCCTCAGCATTCGACACAGTTAAACATGAGAATTTACTCGAACTTTTAAACACAAGAATGGGTCTATCTGGGACTGTTCTCAAGTGGTTCACTTCCTTTCTACACAACAGGACGCAGAAATTCAAGAACAACAACCTGATGTCCTCGCCAATACCTGTATCGTTAGGCGTCCCCCAAGGATCCTCCCTATCCCCAACGTTGTTCAACCTAGTTATGGAACCTCTCACCACCTTGCTACAAGCATCCAAAGTACTCTTTCACATGTACGCCGATGACACCCAACTATATCTCAAATTACAATCCCCCAAAGACATTGTACTCCTGAACTCAACGATCAGAAGCACCCAATCCTGGCTTGCAGATAATCATCTCAAACTCAATGCTCTGAAAACAGAGTTCCTTCTGATCTCACCTCCCGCGAAGATCTCTACCACCCTTATTTGGCTTAAACACCTAACTGCACTCAATGTCCAACCCACCATCGTGGACTCAGCAAAATCTTTAGGCATAACACTCAACACCAATCTCAATATGCAGCAACATATCAGCAAGGCAACTAAAGGAGCGAACTACCAAATCAATACCCTGAGGAAACTTAAACCCTTTCTCCCAGCCAAAGACTTCCAAACTGCAGTACAAGCACCAGTCATCCCTCGAATAGAATACGGCAGCATCGCCCTCTGCGGGCTCCCTCTAACTACTACTGCACCCCTAAGAGCTTCTCTAAACGCTGCAGCGAGACTCATCACTGGGTCAAAAAAACACTCGCATATCTCCCCTGACTTGAAATCTCTGAACTGGCTGCCTTTTGAAGCCAGAATACATCTGAAAATCGCCTGCATGACACACAAGGCTGTACACCTGAGCTCACCTGGATACCTCACCCAGAAGCTGACAATCTCTGGCGGTTCTAGAAACACTAGAGGCACAAACAATCTTCTGCTAAAACCTCGAAGATTCCGGAAGGAAAAAAAACTTATAAACGCTCCTTCTCAGGAATGGCACCCAGGATCTGGAACTCACTCCCTCCTGAAACCAGACTCATCCCCTCCATCGCACTTTTAAAGAAAGAAGTAAAAGCTATCCTCATAGCTAAATACACTTGATCTATTAACGTGGATTCTTAAAGTCACCGATCTGTATTATCTGTTCGTTCCCTTCGATGATTCGTATTATTGACTTACCTGACTGTCTATGCTCACACCTATTTGTACTATGTGCATTATTGATGTACCTGTTTTACTATGCTCCCTCATGTACCTACCCTACCCCACTTATTACCTACAACTACGCTATACCTAATGTCTGTTATTCACTCTACTGTTTGTATGCCCCGCTTTGTAAAGCGCTCTGATATCTGCAAAGATCTTGTTCGTGCTATATAAAACTTTCAAAATAAAAAAAATAAAATAAAAAAATAAAATAAAGTGCATCGTAGTCCACGTACACAAAGTGCCTGAAGCGGGCAATCTGCAGCCACAGATATTACTCATCCATTACTGAGCAAAGGAGGGAATAAACTTTGTTGGCTGCAGTGCTGCATCCAGTCTCTATCTGAATCTGAACACCCGTACCTAAGATACTTGCAAATGACTAGAGAAATCCTTCACGTCTCTGCAAAATGTCCATGTGGAACCAGGACACCCACATTTGTACTAAGGGCAAGGTCTAGTACATAATTTAACTCACCAGGTTCCGGGTGCCATTTCTTTCTGTGGCGACAGATAATGCTCCAGAGATGATATACTATAAAGAAGAGACAATAATTTTCATTACATTGCAACAAAGCATTTATAAGAAATAGGAACCAATACCAACTGCTCTACAACTAGTTTTTACTTATTTGTACTCTGGTTAGGAGTTGCAGCATAAGAGCCCAAAATAAGAGCCTCTCAGAATGATGAACCAGGTCTTCAAAAAAGTGACATGTTTGTATGCTCTGACTGAATTCACTGCGATCACTAATAATACAGTATTATTATAGTAAAGTAAAATATGAAAAATATTTATTTCTTCACCCCCCTTCTATATAATAACTAACATGAACATGTGGTATTTCAGCTCCATGACACCAATCATACATGTTATTTTATATGTTATGTTATATATTAAAAAGCAGTATAATAAATTCTCAATTTATCTAGCAGAAAACTAACTCATTGACTGTAATAAAATACCTTTAAAAATAAATCCTTAGATGTGATTATTTCTCTGTTACCATAGGCTTGGTAGGTTGCCATTTGGAGAAATAGCAGCCCAGAGAGCCCAGTCATAAGTAAGTGGAAATCCTTAAGTTTCATAGTTCCAGTGTTTTCAAACACAGAGTCTGGAATTCAATATGCTTAGTCCTTCCATATGGGATTTGGCCACTACCCAGAATTATGTACTAGCATGTCCACATTCATGAATGAGGTTCATCCCCTCTCAGGTTCCTGTCTCACCGTACGCAAGAACATACCCAGTGTACAGTGAATGTGAGAAACTTGGTTACTGGTTGACTTGGGTGCGAGCACTGGTGAAGCAGCAACCACAATCCTTGTCAGGGTGAGGCACAAGCAACCCACTAATGAACCTGAGCTCAACTTCCTGGCAGATTTGCACAGACCAGACAGGCTTAACTTAGAGGTAAAGTGTTTGTGCATTTCAAACAGTAGAACAGTGAACACACCACACAAAACATTCCGCACCTGGTTAGAAAAATAGAACAAAATGTAATAAATAAAACAAGACCAAAACTTCAAACATCCAATCAGTAAACTGGAGTCATGAATTTTTAAAGAATAAAGTGTAAAATAGTACCTAAAAGGACAAAGCACCAAATACAGTTATCTGGTCGTGCTGGACCGGGTCAAAGTCCGGCCAGGTCTAACAGTGAATGTCATTCTGGTCCTAAGAAATCTGCTTTGAAACAAACAAAACACAATCCTTTTCTAAGTAAATTTTATCTGGTACGCAAGGTGCCTATATTTATCCCTAGGTGAGTTGACCAGTTACCAGTGTTATCAATCCTCAGTGTTATCAATCCTCAGTTTGGGGTAGACACTATCCATGTGACTCCCTCCCTCACCCATGACGCAAGGTATTTCCCACAGACAATGCTGTAAATAAAGTTATAAAACTGCCCAAAGTTAAGTGCCTTTCTTAAAAAAAATCATACTTACAAAGATAGATGTCCAGAATGACACTCCGGTAAAAGTGAAGATTGAATATGTTTGGGGAAGTGCGCAGAGAAAGGCTCCCTAGAAAAATCTGCAGGATACCAATCACCATCTGAATTGCCTACAGCGAAGATTCATGAATTGTATAAGTTATAAGCACGAGAAGGAAAGTAAAAAAGGAAGCAACGATTCAATTCAGCATCTATAGCATTTCTACCAACTCAATGACCTAATTAGCCCAGCCACTACTGACTCTAAACTCCAAAACTATTTGCAATTAATAACTATCTTGACTGTCAATGCTGGCGATATCACATACTTTATTGCTTTATCACACAAAGTACCTTGCTTTTAATATATCTCTTCTTCACAAACACTCTTTCATCTTCTCTTACTGGCAAACATTTGTAAATTATTAACTTCCCTGTATCACTTGATTGGTGCTGCTTTTAAATATTTTCACTGTTTAATGGCTAATGATTTCCTATTTCTTTTCTATCTATTCTGTTTATTATTTTACTTTTACCTGTGTTGGACTTGGCCCTTTTGGCAGGTTCACCCCTAAACTTTTTGCCTTTTCTGTGACCTGATATTGGTCGTTTTTGGCCTCTGCGCACTTTAGCACTGTGGCCCAGTGTAAAGGGCGTGCGCGCTCTGAGTGTGTGTGGTGAGATTGGCCTGCCCTCCTGTGAGAAGTTGGCCCGATATGCAGCGTTCGCTATTCTAGCGACTGCTATGTATCGTTCCAAACGACCCTTATGATGATTGGTTGTAAGTCAACCTAAAGACAAGCTATCCTAGTAGCGTGGATACGAGCAGTCTAAGGCTAAAGACTCGAGAGGGCGTGTTAAGCCAGCTGTTTACCACACATGTACCCCTTGAACACCAAGTGAAAGGACACCACACAAGTGTTATGAAAATAAACAGGATATTTATTAAGATTCACAACAGCCCTGTACTCTTTATGAGGACAGGGTACTAAGCACAAACCAAATCTCTTAGGAAAATACTTCAAGTGCACAATTTAAAACAAGTGTCCGAGGACACGGAAAGTTTAGAGGTCTCGGGCGGACCCGATAAGGCAAGTCGGAAGCGAGGGACTCGGGACCCTAGAGTAAGGAGGCTATGCAGGCACCGAAATGCCGAAGTTACCTAGCCACGAGGGCTGCGGCTGCACAAGTCTTACAGGCGTTGGGGTCTTCGCTGACGAGCCAGGAGCCGGAAGAAAAGGAGTTGCTGGCCGGCGACCAGTGATGAATAGTTCGTAGAGATCCAAGCCTGGATCAGAGATTGATGATACCTGAAAGCAGAGGGGACCAAGTTCGTACTACTAGCGCCAGTAGTCAGAGGGTACCAGGAAGGCACCGGTTGGCCGTCACCTCGACCAGGTGAGTGGGCGACGCTAGGCTCTGCAGTCTCACGGACCAGGAGGCGTTGTCGGCGACCACGGTGGAGGTGCGAGCTGTCCCACGAAGGATGATGCTGTCGGCGTCGCTGGGCCCAGGATGGGGCAACAAGCCTTGGCAGATCTCAGGGCCACGTGGTGGGCCTTAAGATGGCGTCTTGAGTGGACCAGGAGGGTCCGGGGTGCTTCTCGCAAAGATGGAAGCAAGGGCCAGTCTGGAGCAACCAGACCAGCAGTGTTGATTTCCGGATGTCGTCACAGAAGGGCACAAGCCAGCGGCTAGTGACCAGACAACGTGCTGAGCAGCGAGCAGAAGGGCCCCACGCAGATCGTGGAGATGCTGGGAGACTGCACTTCGGTGCTGGAGCGGCTCAGGGTCGGGGCTTCTCGGACCCCAGAGCACTCACCAGAGAATTGCTTCGATGGTCGTGCTGGTTAAGAGCGTGCAGGTTCTGATGATGGCCGGTCCCTCGAGGTCTCGTCGCACCCACCGATCACAGCTGAGCTGATGACGTGGGTAGAGGTCAGAGGTGCCAGGGAAGCCGGTTCTCGTCGAGCTGGTCCGTCGGATCCTTGAGGAAGGACTTGCAGCAAACCGCAGAGTTCTTAGATGGTGCCCGCTGATGCAGGGTGACTACTCCTTAGTCACAAGGGAGAAATCTTGAGAAGAGTCTCGAATGTCCTTTCGTAGAAAGTAGTTCTTGATTCAAAGATGATCTAATTTGGAAGGGTCCCCGCTCCGGCCTTTATTCTAAAGAAAGGGGTGGGTACATGACTAGGTCCTGCCCTAAGGGTGGGACCAGGAAGGGGGGTAGTTACACCCCTCTCCCCTGCCGGACTTTCCCCAGGCCAGGGCTGGTGCCCCTGGAACTGGTTCTAACCGGCAGATGCGTAGTGAGCACCGGGGTGCCACTCCGCAGTCACCTTCTCGCAAAAGCCCTACCTACCCAGAATACACAAACCCTGTCTGGGACGGTGCGAACACCGCCCTCGACAGGAACCCTTTGTCCAAGCTCTCCTCGCTGGAAGGACTCCCAGCAGCAGGAGGTCAGACTCGTGTCTGTGGTGGCAGCATCCATTTTGTGGAGCTGAGGCTTCAGTTAACTTTAACCGGGGTTCACAGTTACGTACATGTCGTGTCCCTCTAGAAGGGCGGAATGCCAACCTCGTCGCCAGAATTGGTGAGAGGGCAGCATCCCGATTCGTATGACACCTTACTCGACATGCCTTGATAACGCGATACCGAAGTTACCGATATGGTACGCGTTATCATGGAACAGCCATTGGGTCTGGATTCCGCAAGCTGCAACCGGGCTCGGCTCGGGCCAGAACTCAGTTCACACGAGCCCACGCACTCTGCCTTCAGGATTGTCACGGCCTGCCATAGGAGTGACTGATAGGAACTCGGGTGTCCATTGTACGGTTAGATATAGGGCTACTATATCTCAAGCAAAGGGTGATTACACGACTTCGCCCCAGCTGTCATGCAGCCAGTTGTGTCAAATATAGGAGGCCAGCCAGGGGTGGCATAATACATGCTGCAGCCCCTGGCGGCCCTGGGTACACCTATGCCCTGAGTTACAGGGTCTGATAAGGTGGCCCAGTACCAATTGGTAAATGCACCTAGGGTACATGGAATCCATTTTAAAGAGAGAGCAGTAGGCCTGGGGTCCTGATTGGCAGGATCCCAGGTCGACTATGTCCAAAACCAGCTAAAACACAGGGCAAAAAGTTGGGGGCAACCATAGTCAGGATGTACCTTCCTACACCTCCCATATAGGAATACATGGGGGATATGTGTGTCCATGGTAATTCCGATATGAGAGGAGTGCAGGGGCGAGTTTAGCATGTATGAACTCATGAGGATAAATACTGTGCAATGGTGTGCGCAGATTTGTGGTGACTGGTGGAGAAATGCCACATTTAGAAGGTGGCATTTCTGTGTACTGTGTGTCTGCCTGCCAGATGTGAATTGCATGTCTGGCTTGTGATTGACAGGAGCTGAGAGGTGTGGGTGGCTCCAGGTGCCAGGGGGAGTCAGCCCAGTTGTGAATAGAGAGACCTGCATGCAAATGGGAGGGAGGAGTTGCACTTGGGTCCTGAATGGGACTGTGCCTTCCCTCCACAATGCCGGCTCCGCCCCCTGTGGTGCGTCTGATCCCTGAGCCTACACCTGACAAAGGAGAATGGAGCTGGGCAAAACAAAGTGCTCCAAAGCCCCTCTAAACCAGTCCTAACTGGTATTCCCAAGCCCTGTGCGGTGACACAAAGGGACTTTCTAATATAAATATAGGGGCTGTGACCCCAGGAAAATGTTCTCTGTTGTGCTATTCCTGACTTGAGGCAGGCCTGCTGCTGGGCTCCAGGAGGAACCGTCACTAGGGACTGCCTCCCTGCTGGAGGGCTCTGTGAGCTGGCCTGCCTGGGCCCAGCCTTTGCCCCCTTTCACCTGAAGGGCTTTCCCTGGACTGTCGGAAGTTATCTCTGGGCGCGCTTTCCCTATATTGGGGAGAGGGCCGGAGACCTTGCCCTAGCGCTTAGAGAGTGCTTCTATTTTTCATTTGCAGCTCTGGGCTGCTGCCTGGGGATAACCCTGCATTATGCATCTGGAAATAGTGGGTACCCACCCCGCTTGTGTGGTTATTTGATGGAGCAGGAGCCTTACCCACATTTCTGCCACCGATTTTTGCTTTATTGCCGAGCAGGTGTCCTCCCCGCATTGCTGCTCCTTTTGCAGGTGCCCACCCTGCTCTGGTGTGCATATACAAGCGGGAGCCCACCCCGCATTGCCACCTCCTGGAGAAGCTGCCCAGATCTGAAGAAAGCGGGTGCCCACCCCCATCTTTGCCTTTATTTTGAGGCAGGTGCCCACCCTACACTGTGGCACCTAAGAGGGGTCACCCCCGCAGCCCAGCCCGAGAAGAGGCTGCCGGCCCGACCAGGAAGCCAGGCAGCCTTGCCTGACTCTGGGCGGGGCCACAAGAGAAAGTGACCCTGGCTGCCAATCGCAGCGCGACTGGACCAGAAGAGGCAGCGCCTGTGGCAGAGTGAGGCGAGGCAGGGCTCCCGTGAGCTGGAGGGAGCCTGCATGCTACCCAGGAGAAGAGCGCGGAGACGGCGGCCCGTGTTTCGCCAGACCAGAGGAGTCTGCCAAGAGTTCCGGTGCGTGGAGCTCCTAAAAGGCCTGGTGATGCCCGTGCTTGGAGCTACCAGAGGGAGTCCTGAGGAGACCGGAGGGCAGCCAGAAGAGACTCGCGTGTTGTGAAGTCGGCTGGAGCCCAGAGGAGACAGAGCCTGCACAGCCACAGAAAAGCCCGGTAAGTGATGCTCAAGTGTACGGTGGTTGGGGGGTGTGTTGGGGCACATTGCCGGTGCCCAACCCCTGTGATCCTGCCTGGGGGGCAATGGGGGCCCATGCTTATTTTCCAGCTAACAGTGGGCAGCTGCCACGTTTTTCCTACTTTTACTCAGAGTCCCAAAGGGGGCTTCAAAACTGCCATGGTTTGCTGATTCTTACAGGGGCACTGCAGTTGCAGGCCCCTGCAAGGTTGGGCATTTGCTAATCAGAGTCCCAGAGAGTGGCTCAGGGGGAACCTCGGTGTCTGTGCACATTTTTCACAGATGCCCATCAATTAGTGGGCAGCTGCCACGTTTAGGCCAGCACTTTGCGTACTTTTGCTTTGGCTGCCTTGGCAGCTTAGGCCCTGACATTGTTGGACATAGGGTGTTGAAGCCCCGTTGAAGCCCCTGAAAGAGGCCAGTTGACCTGGGGCCAGTTCCAGGTGTGGTGCCCCCGCTTGGGGCTCCCTGTGCCTATACTGGTGATACCTATGCCTAATGTGATTTATTGTTTATGAGGTTGGCGCATCATGTGTTTTACGCCTAATGTGATGATTATTGCATAGTGTGATTTACGTTGCAGGTTCTAGGTCTCAGTTCAGTATTCCACCAGTAGTTACTGGTTGGGCTATACATTTACTATTTGTGCTACAATTACTGATTGTGTTCTACGTTTATGATAAATCTAACTTGTACTATTATTACTAAGTGATGATTCTGACAGTGGTCCATGTGGCCCTGTCAAGTGCAAATAATCCAAAGTAAATACTGCCTAGTGCCAGTTGGCCCAGTGTACATTGTGTGATTACTATTCTAATGTGTTGCATATAATACAAAGGCTATTTTTATATATAATCTTGTGTGGAGTTCCTTTTGTGGTGCGCCTAGTGTGCTGCTGCTGTGTGTATGTGTTGCGCAAACGCTTTACACATTGCCTCCGGGATAAGCCTGACTGCTCGTGCCAAGCTACCAAGGGAGTGAGCAGGGGTTATTTTTGGCGTGTAACTCCCTTGCCCTAACTAGAGTGGTGGTCTCTGTCTGGCTTTGGCGCAAGCCTTAGCCACCCAGAGATCTCATTTCTAACAATCTGCTTTCATCAATGTCGCATTCATAAAATACATTAACAATCAGGAGAGTTTTAGCGCTTGCTGCCCCAAAATCCAAATGTCTTGGGATCTACTTGGCATTTTACCCCATTTAATATTGGCAGATTTGGCCTACTGATATTTATTGAGGAATGTAGTTTAAATGACAACACTCATAATTTCAGTATGTGCAGTAACAGGAGTGACGCATACAAGCCCGGACTGGCCGTTGCGGGCACCGGGCAATCCCCCGGTGCGCCGCAAGGGTGGGGGCCGGTTTTGAGCCCCTGGGGGCCGATTTTGTTACAGGGCCCTTTTTGCAGCATAGCTGCAAAATCGGCCCTGCAACAAAATCGGCCGAAAACCGGCCCTAGCAAAGCGCTCAGCGGCACCTCCAAACCCGCAGAGTGGGGATGGGGGGCCGGCCGAGCACTTTGCCAGGGCCGGTTTTGGGTCCCAGTCCGGCCCTGGACGCATACCTCAGAACATAATACACCAGTCGTAAATAGGATCTTAATCAGTTGTCTATAGAGATGGTTAGACTGGCTGAGAAATGTGACTATCAGATTAACTTTTTAGTGCCAGAAATTTCAGTAGGCTTGAACTGCTAATAAGTGTTGGATTGTCTACTAAAGATAAGGATGGGTGACTAATTGTAGAAAATAACCCTTGCGTTCACTTCCTTAGGACACCACATACTAGCTTAGTACAACTGTTTGGAACCTCTACAATGGTTACCTTGGTATGCGCCAACCCTTGTTGCTCCACTTTTTGAGTGACTTTGGCCTTTTTATTTCTACACATCAACTATATGAGTCAGTCAGTCAAAATACTTTATTCGATTTCATTAAAATCATAAAAAGATATAAAAACATTTATGTACATATAAAACATATATTACACTAACATTATAATCAGTACATTGGGTTATAATCAATACATTGGGTCTAAAGTTAAGCTACGTGGAGTGTGCAATTAATAAAAACTTCTTACAATACACTCAGTGATGCTTTACGTGATCTAATTCTAGACGCCGCCACTAGATAATTTGTCAACTATATCATTTCCTTTAAGGAAAGTTTCCATGTAAGAATAACAAGACCATCTAGACTATAGAGACATCACTTCACTCATCTACTGACTTCTTTCTACTGATGTTTTCTTCTGGCCTTCCTACCCTCATTCTTTCAATGCTCACCTTCTATCAGCATCTATTCTTGGTCCTTTAAGCTAGCAGTTTAACCTCGATGCAATACACCAAGGAGCATATTTATGAGAGAAGTGGCGGAGCATGGCTTTAGCCTCCTTGGTTTAACGCCGCGCTCCAGCACATCTGAAACACATGGCTGCACAGCATTCATAGGACTAAGGTGCAGCCTTGAGTTTACCCCTGCGGTGGCACTAATTTAGTTGCCTAGCGCCAACGCAGCCACCCTTGCACCATAGTGCAAGGGTGTCTGCGCTGCAGGGCAATGACTGTTTATGTGCAGGAAGGTGTTCCCTCACATAAACGAACAGTAACGGCGCTTTGTAACTTCTATGTGTGCCGCTTAATGCAGCACACATATAAGCTGCAAAACGTCATTTGTTTTCAATGATTGTTTATGTGCAGGAAGGGACACCGTCCTCACATAAACAATCAATGGCGTTTTGCCTTTTCCATGTGTGCTGCACCACACAACACACATGGAAACAGCAAAAACTAGGAGAAATAAAACATTCCTTCTCGTTTTGCCTGTTTAAGACCAGGTTTTCCCTGGTCTTAATGTTGCCGCTGCCTCCTATTAAAGCCACCCTTGTAAATAGTGGGCAGCGTCAAAATCAACACCTACCGCAACACCCATTGCCCTCCCTTTCATGCTAAGTGTAGCGTGAAAGGGTGCCTTGTTTACAAGGCAGCATATAGCCACGTTAACTGGCTTATTGCTGCCTCGTAAATAGGACGAGCCCCATATCGCCACCACAACGTCTGAAAAAGTGGGATAGTGGTGGCGTTAGGGGCTTGCAAATATGCCCCTCAGTTTCACCTTTTTACTTAACTTACATTCAAACCTCCTTTGCTCCATTGTACAGCAACCTATAGGCTTTACATTCACCACCTTGTTCCACCAACATCCTTCCCTGAGTTATGGCTAAACATTTCTCCAGAAAGGGAGGAGAACATACAGGATTGGGCCTGACATTTCCAGGTCCAGATGTTTTACAAATTCTGAGATAAAAAACGTGTAAATCTTCGATGTGGGTGCAAGGATAGGACCAAGAATCTGAGGTTCCAGCCATGCAGTATCCCCGTACCTAAATTGGGGGATTTGTAATGAGGGTCTTACCGTGTAAATCACATCAACATTTGTCCCTGGTTTCTATTAATAAAATGTCCTTCTATCCTTCTCTATCCCCTCCCTGATGAGTTACGGATTTGAATGATATTTTGTGTGAAATGCTAGATGTCGGTCTGGGCTAAAATCATACAGAGCAATTTTCATATATGTGTCATTAAATAATTTTAGAACTGGACATGGTAGATGAAGACAATAATATTTCAAGATCCCCAGTACTTACTCCAAGTGTCTTTGGCTCTCCTTCAATGAACTTCTTTAGAAAGTAAGGCCCCTGAGTAGGACTCACCCCCTGCTGAGCAGGGTTGAAGTTAGCATTGGGGATATATTGGGTCACCACATACATGCCATTCCCAGGTGGCGCCGCCTTCACGAATAAGTAGCTGTCAACAAAAGGTTAAGATATGGTGAAATGTTAATATGCAAAATACACATAAACATGCCATTTCCCCAATCACAAGAGGTTCATATATTTCCTTTACCCTTTTAGGATCATACTACAGACAATTTGGCAACAAGATTACCCTATATTGCATTTTGTTTTCTTTTTTTGTGTGTTGGCTAGAAGCCCAGTAAGTAGGTCCTGCAAAGTTTAAAGTACTATTACACCCCTTCAAAGCACTGTACAGGGCCCCTGGAGTCTCCAGTTATTGAACTATCAGCTGTGTCAAGAAAGAAGCTGTCTTAGAGAAGGACTGGAGAGAACCCATGGATTCTGGTGTCCGAACTGAAGGATGGTAGTCTTCAGACTCATGGATCATGTGATTGTGAGTGGGCCATTAGTTGCCAGGCACTATACTGTCTCCAGTTTGTCAATGTAGATGCTACTAGGGTGCTGAACCATACCACCACCTTCTAACCAGCAGATTGTTTAACCTGTATGCCACACACAGATGTTACCTGGATTGCCTCCTAGAAACCGTGAGGCCCTGGTGCACAATAAAACCATAACTAACATCTTTAAGTGTTTCTTTGATTCTTTCTTGCATCTATTACTCACTGAAGCTTTGAAACTAATCATTGACTCATACTGGTAAATAAAGAGCACATTAGGATCTCACTCAGAGGCATTGTCATTTCTCATTGTTTGAGAGACCTCAGCGTTCCTACTCACGTCTCCTGTGGCCAACAGCCCAGTGGCGTAACAAAACTTCAGGGGGCCCCCCTGCAAAGCACAAAGAGGGGGCCCCCCATCGTCCTGGCCCACCACCTACCAGTACCACCGTCCATCAATTAGTAAACACTAATCTGCATTTCACATGGGAGTCACGGAGGACCATGAGAATGGGGGCTTTTTTATGGAGTCTCTATGGCCGTACAAATGGGCTATGCCCCCCACCCGACAGAATGTGCATGACATGTAAAATGTCACCCTCTTACAAACAGATGTTAAAAAAATTAAAATAAATCTTGCTCCTTAAACACATGGAGTGGCTTGTGTGTGAGTGCACGTTAAAATAAGTGCACAAAGGTTTGTTTACACAATCCTCTCGGCAGACGTGATCATAATGAGTGATTATGGGTGTCTGGGCGTGCAGGTTATATGGCGAACATACAGGATCCTCATCAGCTAATTCGGACGTAATCATCGCTTCTCATGTTTAAATCGCTCTATCTGCGCTCCTAATCCTAGCGCGAACGTTACAGAGTAACTGTGTTATCTTGGGATTGTTTCACTTAGGGTGCCCCACACGTGTTGTTTTACAAGGTTATCCAGCTTGCACGCTCCCATGGTGCATCTGTAGGACCGCTGAAGGGTTATGTTTGGTGGGGGGGGGGAACTCTACACAGTGTAGGTGCAGGTGCCCACACGCCGTATGAGGCACCTGATGCAACAGGTGCCAGCCCTCTTTCTCCATTGGTCTGTTCAACCACCATTCACATTTTGTTTCCACCCACCAGCATGAGTGCCCACTTCAATCAATCAATCATTTGTAGAGCGCACTACTCACCCATGAGGGTTTCAAGGCGCTGAGGGGGTGGGGGGAGCTGCTACTGTTTGAACAACCAGGTCTTGAAAAGTCTCCTGTAGGTCATCAGGTCCTTGGTCTGTCGCAGGTGGATGGGGGGGGTTGTTCCATGTCTTAGCGGCGAGGTGGGAGAAGTATCGGCCACTGGTGGTTGTTCGGTGGATGCGTGGAATGGTGGCGAGGACGAGGTCAGAGGAGTGAAGCTGGCGGTTCGGGGTGTAGACTGAGTCGTTTGTTGAGGTATGTTAGGACGGCGTCATAGAGCACTTTGTGAGCGTGGGTGAGGAGCTTTAAGTTGATTCTCTGTTGATGGGGAGCCAGTGCAGGTCCATCAGGTGAGCAGTGATGTGGCTGTGGATGTCGATGATGAGGCATGCGGAGGCGTTCTGTATGCATTGAAATCTCTTCTGGAGTTTGGCCATGGTTCCCACTTAGAGGGAGAAGCCTGCTGGTGACGAGGGCCTGGGTGACTGTCCTTCTGGTTCCGATGGCGATCCATCTGTAGATCTTGCAAAGCATGCGGAGGGTGTCGAAGAAGGAGCAGGAGAGGCACCGGTTCTCTTGTATTGTGAGTGTTTTTTTTTCCTGATCAGGTGCACATGGACTTCTGCACCCAGAGTCAGGGCAGATGGGCCAATATGTTACTTTGCAAATGCATTTTGTTTCTATTCTTTGTCTTTTAGAATTTTTAGCCACCATTATGTGCTTCCATGTTGCAGTAATTTAAAGTCAATAGTACATTTTTCTTTGTGCCAACAAAAATCATATTTTCCTGTGATAGGTATTAAAATTAGGAGGGTTTCTATATCTGTTTAATTCCACCTGCCTGCTATGAAGCAGCAGGAATGTTCTATTAAAAATATACATCATATTTAGGCAGCATGTCTCTTTATATTTCTGGCATAGAATTCTTATAAAAACAAAACATATAAAACTAGCGATGATAACAGCTTGTCATGCCAGGGCTATTATCTTTGCCAATGCTTGTTTCAGCATAGCTATGAATGAACTACTGCCACCAATCTCCAACATGCTGTGGCACGTCACACATTAAAATGAGCTCCTACCCCGTCTCTACTGTATAAATACCAAAACATGCATAAAATGTTCATAAATGGACCACAACTGAATGAATACAAAATTATAGGTGAGTAACGCATTCAGTCCAGATTTTTGTTTTGCATTCTGTGACTTGCAGTCTTGTTATGAAGCAGCATTTTAATGTTTAGATATTTCAGATCCAGTAGGAGACAAAAAGTATATACTAATAAAAACTGGGCTACATTTTTTCTCATATAGCATAATACTGAGTGAACAAAATTGTTTAACAAATTCTGAAACGGTACCCATCACGCATTAAAAAAATGTGTAGATTCCGTTTTAAAATGGTACCAACCTGGAATTAATGACAGCGCTGGTAAATGATTTTAACATATGTCATGCCGTGATTTACGCCCAGGTTATCTTCAATAGCTCGCAACTAAGTCTTATTGGACAAGATTTACTTCAGAGGTGCTCTTGCACAAAGGCCTAAAAGGGGGAGGTGCGAGCTTTACACACCTCTGTGCAAAGAGCTTCGGGCAGCTCCAGACATACAGGAGTCGTGGACTTGGGACTAGATGTGCACTGAGAGCGAGCAAGTGTTGAATAGAGAGTGCACCTCGGGTACTGTCAGCTAAGAGGTGCAGAAGGCAGGGCGAAAGGAAGGGGCTGGACAGACTGGGGAAACAGGAGCATAGCTGTAAGTACTGCCGCAGTCAACTACTAACCATCGCACTCCTACACTCGTGGTGCAATTCAACTACTGGGGCCCTTGTGCATAGATGAAATTTGCACTAACTGATCACAGAAATAACACGTTTCCACTCCCCTCTCTCAGTGTAAATGTTAACTCAAGGGCCAGTACTAGGTTGCATAACCAGTACTTTTCCTAACTTGCAACAGTGCATCTGTTTGATCCGATTCCGTACATATCGACGCACAGGTTCAGGGGGTTCTTTGAAAACGTCAAATGCAACTGTGGGTGTCTCACAGAGAGAGCGCCACGACTCCCCTCACTACTCGGGGTCACAGCATCCCATGCACACCTGTTCTCCTCCTTTCACCCTCTCCCGCTCCTAGAATAAAAGACATCAAGGGAAGGTCAGAGGTCAGGGGCCCTTCTGTACAATAAATCACTGTCGAAGCTTAGCTGGCCGCCCGCCGCCCCTCCAAGGTCCACCCACCTACTCCACTGAGGCTCAGCACTACTACCGGACAAGTACTCTTTCGCCCACCCCGCTCCCCTCCATCTCTCACCGACATCCAGGCTCCAGTCCCGCCCTGCCCGACAGTGCTGCTACGATATTTCTTTAACGGTTCCACGGTACCATGACCATCCATCTCCCTTCTGCAATCTGCGCCGCCCTCGGCCCTCTCTATACCACCAATGCCTGCCCTGCCCTGCCCCTGTCGTGAGTGTAATGCGGGCTTCATTACCACGGCGGCCGCACCCTTCTTCAAGTTCTGGCTTCTAAAGTCACGCGCACTTTTACAAGCAATGCGCACGACAAAATGTGCACGGACGCATTAGTCACGAGGCGAGCCCCGCCCCCACGCTAAGAGCGCGGCACCGCGGCGCGCAGATGCATAGACAACAACTGCGCGCCGCCACGCCCACGAGCACAGCACGGACAACGATTTGAAATTATTTATGTTCATGTTGTGAAGATTGACGAAGTCCTGCCTGCTCAGTGCTGGCGCGCCGACTAATTAATTTGAAGGCACGTGCAGGCCGAGGTGGAGGCACGCCACCGTTGCACAACGTGGCAGTTAGCCTGGGTAAAACCCTACCGTACCTGATGCCACCCAGACCAACAAACTTCCACAACCATACACACACATCATAAGTGCACGCACGTGCACTATTCATTCTCTAAGATCTAGTTTCATACACTAACTCATGTACACGCACACACGCATGCAGACGTGCTCCTCATCACCCGGGGGTTGGTTGGTGTTTACACCACTCTTCGTGCTGGCAAAGCTCGGGCTGTTTTTAAGATGCACACTGCACCTAGAAGGATGGCTGAGGCGGGGGCTAGTTCAAAGGCAGATGTTAGCTAAGCTACCGGCCGCTACGTTTAGGCTCTGAGCTTACCTAATGCCGTGTAATATCTGGTATCCCCGTCGTAGTCTTGTGTACCCCCGCTCTTCTGCACCTCTGGGGTTTTCGAAACTGAGCCCGGGAAGGTTCAGACAGAAGCAGCAGATCACCACTCGGGTTCAGATAGAGGCCACACGATGCAACAGGATGCCAAACTTAACTCTGGCGATAAATCGTATGGAACGAGGGTAGAGATACAGAAAGTGCAATAATAACAAAGAATGAAACTTGATTTAAAGGACAAGTAAGTTAACATACATTGTGAATCCAAGAACATTTTTTGCTGGAGCGAATGATTCATAAGAGAATAAACACGAGGGGATTGAATAAAAGAGAATAGAAAAGAAGGCAGGGGTAAAATAAGAGGAAAACCAAAATCAAAACGTCAAATCAATAAAGGGTGAAGGTAAAAAAAGGCAATGAAGAAAAGCAAAGTATAAAAACGGGAAATAAAGGGGCATACATTAGCAAAGGCAATATCGTCGCTTTAGCGGGACTTTTTCCAGCTAAAGCGGCGATATTTTTATCCCCCTATCAGCAAGCTGTTGCTAACAGCAGTTAGCGACAGCTTTTAGTCGATAGCGACTGGATTGGGGCTCACTTTGCATATCAGCGATATTTATCACTGATGACATGCAGAGTGGGCGTACCCAACCTGTTAGCGACTGAAAGCAGTCGCTAACACAGCTATCGCCTATTAGCAATACCCGTGACGCGATAAAAAAACGCGAGCTAACCGCGATTAGGGCCAGGATTTAACACCTGGTAAAAACTTGAGTTAATCATATTAGTCAATGGGAACTGGATTCTACAGCTAAGTCTGTCTGTATCGCTGGAAATCTCGCGTTAAACATGGGTTTCGCCGCTATCGCTGGATTTTATATCGTATTGGAGATAAACATTGGTAATACTGCGTTATCTCCGTGATAAAATCCAGCGATAGGAGGCGATAAAAAAATTCACGCTAAGCGAGGTTTGCGATAATTATCGCCAGTTGTTTCTAATAGGCCCCAAAGTGTTTTAATTTTGGTCTAATGAATGTGTTACAAGGTGTTAATGACAAACATATAACTTGCACAGTAGGTTGAATAACAGTGCATGTTTGCTAAGACTCATACATCATAGTTGTCATTTTACCAGTCTGCCCTATATTTTTGTGCCCATGCTAATTAAACTGGCATTTGCAATGCAATCTGTCTTGCTTTTGTGAAAAATAGATCTCTTGGCGTTTTAAATGACAATATTTTTTACTCATTTATTTTGTTTGTTTGTAGTGGCGTGATAATTTAGAAAATGAGCGTTAGAGCAATTGGCGTTGTAAATGAAAATTTTTATGTGTTATGGAGTGGAGTCGGTTTATTTTATGTGCAGTGTAATTATGTGGTTACCATCCAGCTAATGCAATTATTTAAGAAGCAGAGGTGCAGTTAGGATGGTTGAATGATAGCTGTCTGTATGAATGCTTGAATGGATGGATAGGTGTATGAGTACATGCATGGATGTCTGGGTGATCAGATGAATGAAAAGATGGTGGGTGATGCATGGGTAGGCTAGTTCCTGATGTTTGGTGTGGAAACAGCAAGAAGGATGCATATGATACATATTCATAAAAAGGAAATTGTAGTACTTTATCAAATGTTTGGTCAAGATTGGATAATATATAAGGTTATATGGTGATCCAGATCGCAACAAACGTGAAATCCCATTTACAATTCAGGAGTTGATGGTGGTTTTCTGCCCTTACCCCAAAACTATGCTGCCTTGTCAGCTGCTTGGATGCCTGCCTAATCTGCATACTTCCAACACAGAATTACACATGGATACAGGCTTAACCAATTCAAATCATAAATACTGTGTCCCATGAAACCTTATAGGAGACAGTTATCAATCATGATTGATGAAGGAAAAGTGTTATGACTGGTCCCATATATAGCACTTGCATGTGGTGTTCTGCAAGTTGCAAGGACACATTGACAACGTCCTGTTGATAAACGCAATTATGTCACTCTGTGGCATCGAGATTACCAAATCTAGGTCTTTTTGTGAACTCTCTGGTGCATGTGATATACACAAAAGGCTTGCTAAACGTTTCTGGAGACTAGCAACTTGTAACCGTGTGAGGTTGGGATGGCATGACTGGCACAGCAGGGACAGCACTACCGTCTTTTTGTTCGGAGGACCGCAACATTTCCGAGTGAGCCTTCTCAGCAGCAGCTTCCCAGTATCTCTCAGGTGCTTACTTGATTGCAAGACCAAACAAATTATATCAGGTTCTGACTGTTTGATGTACTGCTTAAGTTGATGGGCTAGGTGAAACTCCTTATGCTGTCACCAAATGACCACCCCCTTTTGTACCGCTTTGTTCGCCATAAGTTGGCAGGGTATTCTCAGACGTGAGTCCCTTGCTCACTTTGCCACTGGATTCAAGCAAGCCTGGCTGAAGACGGCTGTAATGCCAGAAACCGGTCCTTGGAAGCTTTTTTCCGGTCCAGGGAAGGCATGGCTTGGAATTTCGGGCTGGACTGTTCCCATGAGGCACAGGGTCAGACTGATTTGCATATGGCCATGTCTGAACTGGGGTGGCAGAGTGGGCTAAAGAACGGTGATGGATTAAACCCAGACCTGTTGACTGGGTGTGAGTGTTTGATTGGTTCAGATGCTCCGTCCATCACCACTCCCTATTGTACCGCTTTGTTTGCCATAAGTTGGCAGGGTATTCTCAGACGTGAGTCCCTTGCTCACTTTGCCACTAGATTCAAGCAAGCCTGGCTGAAGACTGCTGTAATGCCAGAAACCGGTCCTAGGAAGTTTGTTTCCGGTCCAGGGAAGGCATGGCTTGGCAGTTCGGGCTGAACTGTTCCCATGAGGCACAGGGTCAGACTGATTTGCATATGAAGATGTCTGAAATGGGGTGGCAGAGTGGGCTAAAGAACGGTGATGGATTAAACCCAGATCTGTTGACTGGGTGTGTTTGTTTTGATTGGTTCAGATGCTCCGTCCATCCCAACCCCCTTTTGTACCGTCACCAAATGACCGGCCCATACATTCACTGAAGCATAGGGTTTCACAGGGTTTCGACCATTGGGTTTGTTGGTTGTATAATTGACGGTTTCTTAAATTGGAATATTACCGATACTATATTCATATAACGGGAAATATGGGGTATGGAATGAATGTCTTTTCCATAGTTGTATTTGTTTCCATGAGTTTAGTTCCTTTCCTTTTATGATTAGCATTAGATCGGCTTCATTAAGCATTTGGCATGTACCCGTTTGCCATACTTCTCTTACGAAATGTACCATTTTATAAAGAGTCATGCAAACGCATTGGGTTGTACCTTCAACTTTTTTGAATAAACTATTGAGTCACGCACTTTGCTAGCAGTCTTATGTACCTATATTCGTTTTTACTTACACTCAGTGTTTGCGCGCTGTGCAATGGAATATAAAATGCACCGTTCTTTCTTCACCCTATTAGAGTATTATCCAAGACTCATTGCCCTTACCGTGAACGTCTCTTTTTACCTTCATTAGGACCTTTCGAGGGATTTTTGTTCACGTATATAAAAGATCGTGAGGTGAGTCACTTTCTTTGGAGTTATCTTTTCTACATTCAATAGTTTCCCCTTTCTTCGTTCTCTTGAGTGTTGGTTGAGCATTTTTAAATGCGAGGGGGAATAATGTGTGATTCATTTTGTCGTTGGACTCTCGGCCACTATGGGTTGCTTCTTGCCTCTTTACATTTTTCCATATTTTCACCTTCCAGTGTGTCAGCCCCCATTGTGAACACTCATATTAAAATGTTCATGACCAGCACATATTAAATACGAATCTGTGGTTGTCTGCAAACACATTGGGTTTGCTTTTTAGGTCGAGCGACCTATCTCAATGCGCATGCGCATTGAGCCGGAGCGAGATATATAGGAGCTTAAATAAGCTTTACCTAGACTGGCGATTGACTGGCGATTTGATGCTGTGCCCGTGCGCTTTTAGGTCAATGCGCAAGCGCATTGACCTAAAATGCGCATGCACATCATCAAATCGCCAGTCAATCGCCAGCAGCACTCCTCCCCTGCTGCTTCACACCCTCATGCCGCTCTCCCCGCTCCGCCCCCTCCCCTGCCTGCCGTGTCGCATTTCTCCTCCCCCCTCCCCACAGCAATACCCTCCGCCGGCCGTACTTTCACTTTGACGGCCACAGGCCGTCTCTCGTGTTTCTCCTTGTTATATCTCCTCCCTTTTCATTCCTTTGCGAGATTTCGTCACCATGGGCTAGAAACGTGCTTGGAGACATTGCCACACCTCATTAAGTTAAATGTTCATTCTTTAGGTATTTAAATAGAATGGACTCTGTCCCTGGGGGAAGACAGCACTTTACTAAGGAAGAGGAAAAACAACCCTCCATTCTTTTCAGCAAGCTGAGAGGACAATTACAGCAGCAGTTGGCGAGGGATGAAATGAATGCGCAATGGCTCTTATCAACTTTAATCTTTCGAGAACATTAGTCCACTAACCCCAAATGCTTGATTCTAGAGGGTGCATAGAGAACCCTTCAGGCTTTAAGGGTATTGTACCTCAAAAGCGCATCCTTAAGGAAGCGCACAATGTCGCAGCACAAATCCTTAGCTCGGTAACTGGAGCCCCGCCCCAATCTACTCCGCTTCCCTCCGTGGCCCCCGGCCATCATCGTGGCTTCGTCACCTTGCTCACACAACATTTAAAATTATATGAAAGTCTGATGGATGCAACAAAATTGGCCTGCTTCTTCCAAATTCATGCTTGGCAGTCATTTGGAATAATTTCTTGATGGCACGCAGAGATTCTGGCATTAAAAATAGCTTTAGGAATATTGTTTTAATTTTAAAAAAATGTGTGTAAGGGTAATTTGTCTTTAACAATCAGGGAATTATTTTCCTAGTCCATTAAGCTCCCTGCATATTGAAAGTATTTATTTAAGAAGAATATAGAGGAGGGGTCTGATCTGACGGTGCAATGGTCCCTTTATACAGAATACACAGTCCTTTGATTAAATGAATGCTTAAGTTACTTTTTATAACATACACTTTATTTAGATTAGATTAATGCCAACACTCTTTTAGGTTTTCACTTTCCTGGCATTTTTTTAACCCCTCTGGAGTCTTATAATGGATTGAAATCACGTTTATGGACATGTCAGCACTGCTTCAAATAAGGATTATAAGGGTGTGCAAAGTTTTTTTTTTCAAATATATGTCTTGCAAGCACATGTAATGGAAATTAAATGCATTAAAAGTAAAAATGCTGCTAAGGGTGGTAAATATATGTTTGCAAAGAAAAATATGTAAAAAATATGTAGAAAACGTACAGTTGCAGCAAGTAACCACAAAATAAGGTACACAGGATTTTAAACAGGCATTGGCATAGCCAATAGGTCTCGCCTTTGGTACCTTATAAGTGTTTAGCCATGCAACAGTTGATGTTGTTGCACCAAGGATATTGTGCTGCATAACTAAATACTTATAAGGTCCCAAAAGCGAGACCTAATGGCGATGCCAATGCTTGTTACTTTTAGATTTTAACTATACGTCGCTTTTGAAAACTGCATCTCCATCAAGACGCTATTACACCAGTCACCTCTCATTATTGCTGGGTGGCCGACTAGATATGAGGTGAGACACATTATACTCTACATTTTGGTTTTAATTTAAAAAAAACGACAGCATTAGTATGATGGTGTCTAATGACATAACATGTAATTAGGTATGGCATATATGATTGTAAAAATGGGCTTAATTTTAGCTTTAGGCTACTATGTATTACTAGTTTCTTCTTTTATAGGAATACCCTCCTCATCATCAGGCCCCCTTTCAGAATGATCTTACAGGACGTCGGTCGTTTCACTACGCTATATTTTTCACGTTGAATGACTTAATTTTTCAAGAGGTGGGATATATGTATATACTTGTTGGAATAATATGTTTGGCCTTGCCACAATTCAATTGAGGGTGATCTGCTTTCCAAACATGGTAGTGTATTTGATGTCCATGTGTTGGGTATATGGGCACTGTTGATTATTTAGATTTCCTCTTTTAACATTTCACAGGGAAACTCCCCTCTTTTACTTTTAGATTTTCATCACTAGTTGACCTCGCGCACTGTGCCTGTCGGGACCCCGCTCGTTGTACTGACTCACTATATTTCAGCGCCCATTGGCCAATTATCCAAGAGGTGTGACACACCTTCATATCTGGCTTTTCTATAAGGTGGGCATGGTGTTTTGAATTGATGAGACTAGCACTCTGATATGGCATATTACACAACTTTGTTGTATCTAGTGCTAGGTTGCGCATGTTATGAACCTGAACATATTTCAAATATGTATTAGATATATCGTATATACCAGGTTTTAGTTTTGGTGTTCATGCACTTGTTTTCTGTCTACATCAAACTACGATGTATATGTTCTGTGAATATCGAGTGCTATGTCATTAAATTCTACAGTTGTATGTTCTTTCTTCCCTTGTCTTTTTGAGCATCTATGGACAACATTTTTTACTCTGTGTTCTGTGAAAATCAGTTACGGTGATATGTTCTCATTCTATGTTAATAAGACGTGAACTGTTGTTTTCATGTTGTGTTCATGTGTTTTTATATATATTTACATATATATATACACGTGTAAAGGAATGTTATATGATTTTTGTATTTCATTTTGGGCCATTCTTTTGTTTAATATTATTGTTATATATTGTATGTCCTTGTAAATGTGGGTATTGTGTATATTTCTTTTAATGTTTGGTTTTGTCTGTGATTATTGCAGCCTTGTCGAAGTTCCCTTTTGGCACAATTGGGAACAAAGCGCATTGGCTATGTTCCGGTTTTTAAGATTGACTGAATAAAAAGAAGCACGTTTTTGGACTTACTGTTTGCGCGTCTACTTTCTACGAGTGCACCTTCCATCTTTTCGTGAAAATTGACCCCCAGCTTATGGAGGGAAGCCTGGCAGACAGGGTGCTCTACACCTCCACCAAAACCAGTTGGGACCGGTTTCCCCAGAGGACCTTCTAGAAGCTTCTGTCCCTTTTTGGTAGGTGGGGTGAGGAGTGTATATATAGAGGAGCTGAGACTCCATTTGGAGGGGTGGTTGTGCATGGACTTTGATTGAGAGGGGACACTCTGCCAGGAGGTACCGCCGCAAGGCCTGTGTGCTGGCCCCTGCGCCCATCTGTACCACTCTGCTGTCCACAGGGCCAGTGAGAGCCCTTTACTGGAGTGAAGACTGCTGTGCCAGTTGGAGTGCCATGGTATGTGGGTTGACTGTTCCTAGGAACTGCTATCCTGTACCGATGGGAGCCCACTGATCGCTGATCTTGCCCACCACTGCCTGCCTGCTCTCCTGCCCTAGCGCCTCGTGAGCACCACGATTCATCCGCATTCACTCCAAGGAGGTGAGGAGTGTGGGCGCTACTTGCTTGTGTGGGACCCTGACTGCATGCCTGGGACCTAGCGCCTCGTGAGCGCTATAATCAGAGTGCTAGTGAAGAGGAGATGATGCCTGCAGCGCTGTGCTCTCTAAAGTAATAGGAGGGAACACCTACGTGTGGGATTCCCCCCAGCCTGCATCTCCAACCAGCAGGAGCCCCCCTGTTGTTGGGCGCCTCCGTCGTCGTGTCCCCAGGAGAAGAATCCACATTCCCTGTGGGGCTCCCTTGTGCCCTGCGTTTGAGCCGCATGATAGTGCTGCCTGGGGGAACTGGATGTCTAGAAATACAGTGGGAGCCCACACCACGTTATTACAGCACAGTTGCCAATTTGGAGATACAGTGGGTGCCTACCCCGTATTCCCAAAATATATAGAAACCGAGCATGAGGCCACTCCACGAGTTTGATGCCAATGTTGGTGGGAGCCTACCCCACACTTTGAAGTTGCCAGAAATCACCGCCGCAGCCTGGGCCAAAGAAGAAGAAGGGAGCTGCCGCACTGCCCGCGGCGACCGGAAGACAAAACCTGGTTGTGGGCGGGGCCTTGGAAAGCCGCCCGGAGCCTTGCGGGCTCCCCACCCAAGTCCCGGGTCCCAGGAGGGGGGCCCGGGTGAAGTCCGACTGAAGTGAGGAATTGGGGTCGAGGCCGGAACCTACCCCGTCTCGCCCCAAGTCAGGAGGAGCCTCGCCGTCCCCCATTATGCCAACTGAAGGATGCCCTGAGGCCCGCGGGAAGTGGCAGCGCGATGCATGCAGGGCTCCGTGTGGTGAGAGAGCCCTGCAGCCACCGAAGGAGCAGTGCATGCTCCAGTCCAGCTGGCCGCCGCATTCCATCAGGGCGTGAAGGCCTCAAGAGGTGCCCGGTGAGTGGGGCTCAGTCCTCCCGTGGTTGGAGGTGTGTCGGGGCACATTTCTGGTGCCCGCCCCCGGTGCATGGGTTTTTGGAAACTGCACAGCAGCGCCGCTGTTGCGGGCCGCTGCACTGTGTTGGGGATACTCGGCTTAAGAGCCCCAGATCAAGGCCCCAGAAGGGCCGATGTCAGTCTACTGACTCAGCGTCACTGCAGTACCGGGCCGCTGCAACGATTGTGGACATCGTTCATTTGAGAGCCCCTTGCGCAGTGGGGCCGCCAGCTAAACAGTGACATCGGGGACAGTTACAATGTGCTCTGCTTGTTCCTAACGGTTCCCCTGCTGGTGGGGACATATTGTATTTGATGATGCCGAATGCCTATATGCCCAATGTGACGCATGCTGATAAAATGTGTAATGTGTTTCAAAGCCTAGGAGTTTCCTGGCCTACTGTTCTCATGTCACTGAGATGCCGCATGCTCATGCGTTCCTCCCTAATGCAGGAGGTGATTTAGGCTCATGGTTTATGCCTCTATGCTCACATGTTTAGGTAGACTGTGATTTATGCTAATGAGATTATGCCCACAGGTTTCTATGCCTAATGCTATTGTGGTGATGCCTTATGTTCACAGGTTTATGCTACTCTGATTCATGTTGATGTACCTTATGCCGACTGATTCTCATGCTACCCAGATGCCACTGCCAAATGTGTCTATGCCCACTAAGACTTAGGCTGAGTTGGTGCCTAACGTGTTTATCCTAATGTTTTTACACCTAATGAGGTTTTCATGTCTACTGTTATGCCTAAGTGGGTTGTGATGCCTAGACGATACTGATATGGTTATGCATAATGTGTTCTTGTTATCCTAAGGATGCGGTCATTCTACGCGTGGGCTCATGCAGTTATGCTAATGTGATATGCTTAAAGGGATTCATGCCAATGTACTGAGCGGAGTTCAGTTATTCACTAGCAGGTACGGACTGATTACGTTTACTATTGCTTATTGACTTTCATTTATCCTTTGCAACCTGTCCTTGTAATGATTTAGGCAGCGGTCCGATTGGCCCTGCCTTGTAAATAGTCCCCCTGTGAATTGGGTGAGTTGTTACCCGGTGCTGTCACCGGGTAACAACCAGAATGCAAACTGTGTTTGCATTCTGATGTGTTTTTATAATACAAAAGTTATTTTCACCTAACCTGGTGTGGATTCTCCTTTTGTGGTGTGCCCGGTGTGTCGCCTGTGAGTGTGCTGCACAGATGCTTTACACAATCCTGTGGAGTTTAGCCTACCCGCTCCGCACCACTCTACCCCATTTCTAACAATGCCTCGTAGCAGTGACACCATAATATGGAGGGCAGACTTTGTGCATTTATATTCACAGCGTCCAGAGGAGCTCCTTATTCTCACCACTAACTGATGAGAGAAGCTGGAAGGAATTGGAGAGACTTGAAGTGATAAAGATGCAGGGGTCAGAAGCACTACATACAAGCTTACATTTGCAGCACACATGCACAGTGATAAAGTGCGGCGTGCCGTGCTGCAGCAATTAGAAAAAGGAGGTCTCCCCAACAACAGGTGAAGAGTGCAAGCAGAAAGAAACTGTAGTTAGACGGTGCTCCTCTTTGAAAAACTGCAGAGATGTATTGCTGCGTCAACCACGTAGGAGGCAACAAAGAAGAGCAACACTGGACTGAACCAATGGTAAGCAGCAGGCAGAAGAAACCTCCTTTTCCAATACACAAGGTCTTCCAGAAAGCACATGCCCATTGTCTAGGCTCGACCTAGAAAGCCATACATTTAATTATTTTTTCTATTGACATATACTCCTAAAACAAGACGCACACAAATAAATATTTTCCATAGTTGCAAGAAATTGCATTAATATTTGGGGTGGACGAATACCCATCCCAAGGAATAATCACAACTTGAGACAGAGTGAACACTCAAAGTCCCTAATTAACCTAAGCTCCACCCCCTGATAGCAATGGTGTAGAGCAGACAGGCTTAACTTAAGGCACTGTGCGGCATATTTATCCCCTGCCAGAACACTAATAAAGTCAAAACACTGAGCAATAAAAAACCCACACCAAATTAGAAAAAAAGAGGAAAATGTAATAAGTAAAATGACACCAAAACAAGAATAATCCATTAGAGGGTACTGAAGATATTATTTTTTATAAATGTTAAAGTGATAAAAGCACTGAAAACTATTATGCACCAATGATAGTCAATGGCCACAGTAGAGTTTTACCATAGGACTTTGTGAAATTGAAGTCAAAATCATTGAGTGGGTCAAGCCATCAGGCTGTATCCGATAATGTGATCCATGAGGCAGCTACCTTATCGCACAGGGCCGACTGATTTGCTGCTGTGAGTGAATCCTCTTTCTTCAAGCAAGCAAGGCCCTGCGTTGGATAAAATGGGTTTGTGCGTTCCGGTTCTCCAGAGAACATAAAATGCAAAAGGTTTGTAAGTCTCAACTTTTCAGAGGTTGTATGACAAGTGCAGTTACACACATCCCGGGTTTCCAGGACCTGAGGAACAGCACTTGGGAGCCAAGAATCACTCCAAGAAAGGCCATCAGCAGGTTCCAAGTTAGGTCCAGTTGTTACTGGTCAGCTGGGCACTTCAAGGAAAAGTCATCTTGCAGCTTTTTGTGGCCATGTAGGCACACAGGTCAGTGAGCTGACACTTGGAGTCTAATTTTTTTTGCCCTGGTTACAAGGGGAAGCTGGTCCAATCCTTCAAGGGTCCCCTCCAGTTACAGAGAGAAGGTCCATTTCTCTTTTCTTCTTACAAAGGTCCATACATTTGATATAAAGGGTGTCTGAAGGTGACATATTTATGCCTAGCATAAAACTAGTGTGGTGCTCCTGATTGCTCCCAAAGTGGATGGGTAAAGTTCCTAGAGGTAACCCTGTACGCTTATGAAATTGTTCCTGTTTGCCCTTCTGTAAACAATCCCACAGTGCCTCCTCACTCTCAAAATCCAAGATGGGGGAAATATTTTTCTCTTTGTGCAGAGGCTGTGTGCCCACACAGATGTGTGACCAGGGAAATTAACACTCTCCTTCTCTGAGGTCACCCTACACCAGTTCTGGATGTATCTTTCCCGCCACTACTTTTGCGCCCAGCCTGATTAGGAGGACAAAAGACGGGGCCTATCCAGGTGTCACCAAATATTTGCCTGCTACAGGGGACACCCCATCAAAGGAAATTAAGTTCCTGGGCCAACCCTACTGGTCTTCCTGCTAGTAGAAAGTATAATCTCCGCCCTACTCCCAAGCAATTGCACCAGCCCTAGTTTTCATACCATTCATCATGGCTCATTCCCGGCTGTGCCACTGCTTATGAGTGAATGCAGCCTTAAGCAGGGAAAATGTAACTTTCTAAAATATACATTTCCCTAATATTCATTAAAAATGCGACATCACACCATTGATTTGGGATTTTAATACCTAATAAAAATATAGTTGTTTCATCATTTTTGTAGCTAAACCCTAACCAGAGATACCAACATTTTTTAAAACTATTGCTTCCCAGTGATTCTCTTTGGGATAGCAATACCCTTCGAACAGTAAAAATAGCTTTTGGGTGCTAGTCATTATAAGGGCATGTTAACTTTATATTTCTACTGTCCAACTTTTATATAGCATGCACACTGCCTTGTGGGCTACAAGACCTACATAGCATTGACTTTTAGATATGTAAAGGAAATGTTTCTACCTATGAATAAAAGTTATGTTGAAAGAATGCACAATAGGTTTTACAGTCTAGCAATCAGGATACACAGGGTAGACCTGTAACCATGTTTACCATGCTGCTGTAGTTGATGGCACTATAGGCACTGCAGTCCTCTAGTGGCGTTACATTTTCAGACCCTGTGTTCACCTTATACACCATATAGTAGGGACATCCAAGCAAGTTAAGTGTTCCAATGATGAATAAACCAAATTAACCATATCTAAAAGAGCGCACAGCCACTCTACGAGCAGGGGTATATTGCACAGAGTTGTAAAGCCAGCAAAGCAGATTTGGAAAAAATATGGTCATTTCCCACAATGGTTATTAAAAGGAAGCATGATTGTTACAAATGAATATCGGGCATTTTACACAAATACCTTTTCATGTGCCAATACTTGGCTGTTTCAGATTAGTAAACAAAACCAAATGATATTTGTTTCTGGTGCAGCAACCCCAGTTTCAAGTCTCTCTACATTATGATAAATGTCAATCTTCCCTTTTTAGTCTACGTCGAGCATTCTTGGACTTGTTTTTTCCCTTTTAAAATTGACAGTATGGCTGAAAAATTGCAGCATGCAAAGTGCTCTTGTAGTTTAAAAGAGAAGACAGGCTGGCTTGGGAATACTAAAAGTGCTGTGTGTCAATAGATAGTGCAATGGTCAACAACCCACAGGTTTAATGATAGCCTAAAGATTGAAAAATCCAAATGCAAAGCACTAGTACGCAAATGGCGTAAAAATTACGACCCCAATGCTAAAAGAAGCTACCAAGGAGCCAGGAATCTTTATCACACTGCCTGTACAAAGGCAAGAGCTGCTTTTGTCTCAAAAAATATTGTTGAAGCAACCAACATGCCTAAAACTCTCTTTTCTAAAGTCAAGGAACTGGCTGGCGCACACACTACAGCTGCTGCACCCCCATTAAACACGCAACAATGCCAGGCATTAGCATGCTTTTTTACTGAGAAAATCGATAAAATCATCTCAGACATTAAGGCAAGAAATTCTGTTTCAGAACCTTCCCCTCTTTCTGACTCAATACCCACCTTTCTGGGTGAAAATGTACTGGAATCCTGGCCTGCTCTTTCAATAGATAAATTGAAAGGAATCCTTAAAACTGTTAAATCCGGCTCCCCCAGGGACCCCATCCCTATCAAAATCATTAAAAAATTGGATGACCACTCATTGGAGATCATTGCTAATCTCCTAAACTCATCCCTCAACCTCGCTACTGTCCCAGCCTTATGGAAGCATGCCATGGTGACACCCCTTCTGAAAAAGCCAACTGCAAACCCAGAAATACTGGCAAATTATAGACCTATATCTCTGCTCCCAGCTTTTTCTAAATGTCTAGAGAGACACGTACACTCTGCTTTAGCCACTTTTGCAGAA
The DNA here is from genome assembly GCF_964263255.1 of Lissotriton vulgaris. Taxonomy (NCBI): domain Eukaryota; kingdom Metazoa; phylum Chordata; class Amphibia; order Caudata; family Salamandridae; genus Lissotriton; species Lissotriton vulgaris. The sequence continues at coordinate 214,040,824 of NC_141686.1, forward strand.
GAAAATTCTCTACTCCATTCTTCGCAATCTGGCTTCAGGGCTGGCTTCTCTACAGAAACCGCCCTGCTTGGTGTCACTGAACACATCAGAAAGCTTCTCGAACAAGGTCAGACGGTCGCACTCGTGTTATTGGACCTAAGTGCGGCATTCAACACCATCTCCCATGAAACTCTTATTAAAGAGCTGTATACAAATGGTGTACGAGGAAAGGCTTTGGATTGGATCAGATCTTTCCTGGCTAAATGAACTTTCCAGATCGCATCTTCACGAGCCGTCTCAGACACCCTGCCTGCATCGCATGGAGTGCCCCAGGGGTCCATCCTAAGCCCTTTATTCTTCAATATGTATCTCAAACCCCTGGCCGACCTTGTTGAACAATCAGGTCTAACGCTTATGAACTACGCTGACGACTCCCAAATCATCTTCACCCTATCTGAATCTTGTCCTCACTCCCCATCGATACTTAAGGTAGGACTATCAAAAATCTTGAACTGGATGACAATAAACCAGTTAAAACTAAACGGCGACAAGACTGAAATACTGATTTTGGGAAAAGATCAAGATCTCTGGAATCCCGTACATTGGCCTGATCAGATGGGCGCTTTCCCTACCCCGGTGACCCACGCCCGTAATCTGGGCTTTATACTGGACAACTCCCTATCCATGAACAAACAGGTCAGTAAAGTAACCAGCCTATGTCTCACCATAGTTAAATGGTTGAGGAAGATCCTCTGGATGCTGCCTGTGTCAAAGCAAAAGACCGTAGTCAATGCCCATATTACATCAAGGCTTGACTACGGCAACATTCTGTACTTGGGCGCAAACAAATCTGTGATCGGACGACTACAGGTAGTGCAAAATGCAGCGGTCAGGCTACTCTGCAATATTCCGAAGAACTCCGGAGTTTCGATCCATCGTCGGAATCTTCACTGGCTCAGGATCGAAAGCAGAATCCGCTTTAAAGCCCTGAATTATATGTTCAGAATTAAAGCAGGAACTGCACCAAAATATCTCCAAACTCTTGCCTACCTCTATACCCCCAAGAGAAACCTCCGGTCGGAGACGGCAGCCTGTGTCTGCATACCAAGGTTCAAACGAGCAAGAACAGGTGGCAGATCCTTTGCCTATCTGGGACCCTCCCTTTGGAACACGCTCCCCCCTGTATCCGAAAGGAAGAAAATTATTTTAGGTTCAGAAAGCTTGTTAAGACCTGGCTGTTTGAACAATAAACACTAAACAGCCACCTCCCTCTTTCTGCCCTCAAACTAGCTGTGCCTAGGCGCCGGGAAACCCTTTTTGGGTAGCTGTTGCGCCCTATAAATTGATAAAATAAATAATATATAATAATATTAATTCATAACGTGCAATTTCTTATCCTCGTTTTTACATATTATGCATTTTTAAACTTGGCTCCAATGTATTTCGGGTGGTGTACCCTTCATCGGGGAGCATCTGCAAATAACAATGAAGATATAGCTGAGGGGCAAAAATTGATGTTTCAGTGTTCTAATCGTAGCATGTAGGTGGGGTCAAGGAGGAGGGTTGGGTAGGTGAGGTGGTTGGCCGGTGCTGGTTGTGGTGTGATCGGGCTTCAAGGTTGTAGTGTTAGACCTATTTTCCGAGGCTGGTTCTTATTGTGTCTAATCGAGTGGCAATGATGCATAAAAAAACGCGGGCTCGCTAATGGCGGTAAGTGACAAGTTGTATCTAGCCGTGTGGCAGTGATGCGTTGGAAAACGCGTGCTCGCGAATGAACAGTAAGTGTAAAAGTGTACTGGAAACGTGGTAAACACTCACGTGTACCCAGTGAGATTGAGCATCTGTAAACAAACATAAAATGGACGTTCAGAAAAACATCCGGGAATATTATACGTAGCATGTGAAGCGCCTGAGTTAAATGGGCATTCAGGCTTCTAGGGTGTTACTTACTGGTAATTGTGGTTTTCTATTTTCTGAGAATTAGATCCTCCAGCGCTTTTCGAACGCTTCTCCTCTCGGTGGACCCGGAAGTGTGTGAGTGTCGACTATGGGCGGTGTGATAGAAATAAAGATAAGACTCAAGTGGCAGCCATGTTGAGTGAGTCAATTGTGTGACGACGTTAGTGGGTGGTAACCAAGGTGTGTTGGGAGTAAGTGATGCGTGTACTTCGAGGTATGAAGTTCAAAATAACCATTAAATTCATAGTGAACATGAAATTCAAAAAAAGTAACACAAAAAGTTGAACATAGTAAATATGGTGGCACATCAACTACAAGCATCATATACGTGTGTTGGACGGACACGCCACCTGTATGTAGCACCCAACATTGATAAAACACCAGCAGAAATTAAATACAAACCGGCTGTCGCCCACCGACCCATTTCTATAGTCATTTCTATACTAAATAGCACCCTTTGTTTTGCTTGCCAACATCGTTTACTATGTGGATACCAAATATGATGGCTCACGCATTGATGTAATATTTCCTACCCCCAAGGTTTCATGTGTTTGCCTTTAGCCATGGTCCAGTTGAAGTTGCCTTTTATTTAATAGCAGACCACAGTATGTTTTCACATTTTTTACATCATTCCACAAGATTTCAAATCCGGTTCCCTTAGGAATGCCAAGCATAATGGCCTATACTGCCTATAATAATTGGTATCGCCTATGCTTCTCGAGTTAGAACTTGCCAGGATTCCATTTTACATGATCTTAAGTTGGATGGGTGAGCACAGTTTTTCTATGCCAAATAGCACCCTTCCTTTTGCTTTCCAACATCGTTTACTATGGGGATTCCAAATATTATGGCTCACGCATTGCTGTAATATCACGTATCCAGTACATTTTATGAGTTAACCTTTAGCTACTGACCAGTTGAAGTTGTCTTTTATTTGATAGCATGTCTATGGTATTTTTTCACATTTATTACATCATTTCTAAAGACTTTACATCCAGTTCCCCTATGGATACCAATCATAATCACCTATACTGCCTATAAGATTTGGTATTCCCTGTATTACTCGGGTTAGAACTTACCAGGATAAAATTTGACATGGTCTGATTGTAAATGGGTGAGTACAGTATTTTTATATCATATAGCACCCTTCCTTTTACTTTCCAACATCAAATACTATGGGGATATAACATTTTATGGCTCACGTATTGCTGTAATATCTCGTATCCCCTTTGTTTTATGGGCTACCCTGTGGTCATTGACCAGCTGGAGTTGCCTTTTATTTGATAGCAGACTACAGTATCTTTTCACATTTTTTAATTTTCACACAAGATTTTACATCCGGTTCCTTTGGTATCTCCTGTGTTTCTCGGGTTAGAACTCACCAGGATTCAATTTGCTATGATCTTATATTGGATGCAGGAGCACAGTATTTCTATGCAAAATAGCACTCTTCCTTTTGCTTTCCAACATCGTTTACTATGGGGATACCAAATATTATGGCTCATGCATTGCTGTAATATCTTGTATTCCCTACTTTTCATGTGTAACCTTTTAGCCATTGACCAGTTGAAGTTGCCTTTTATTTGAAAACAATCTACTATACCTTCTCATATTTTTTACATCATTCCACAAGATTTTACATCTGGTTCGCTTCGGGATATCAAACATAACAGCCTATACCACCTATAATATTTGGTATTCCCTGTTTCTTGGTTGGGGACTTACCTTCACTCCTGAGGCACAGCTGGGAGCGTCCTTTGTAACAATTGTATGCTATATTTGTAAAACTTATTTGTATTCACTTGCGAGTCACAATTTAGTTCTGTGTTGATTTTAAAACACTCACTTTGTTGCTTGACTGTCGTTGGCACACCGCGCTGTGGATTTTAGCACAGCCGCGGCCCCTCAACAAACTCCCCTCAGCTGCCGCCATCACCGGCGTGCAACCGGTCACGCCCCCAGTGAGGCCACGCCCCCCGAACTATAAATAGCGCTGACATTCGAGCGCTCAGACAGAAACCTTCACTCCTGAGGCACAGCCGGGAGCGTCCTTTGTAACAATTGAATGCTACTTTTTAAAACTTATTTGTATTCACTTGCGAGTCACAATTTAGTTCTGTGTTGATTTTAAAACACTCACTTTGTTGCTTGACGGTCGTTGGCACACCGCGCTGTGGATTTTAGCACAGCCGCGGCCCCTCGACAAACTCCCCTCAGCTGCCGCCATCACCGGCGTGCAACCGGTCACGCCCCCAGCGAGGCCACGCCCCCCAAACTATAAATAGCGCTGACATTCGAGCGCTCAGACGGAAACCTTCACTCCTGAGGCACAGCCGGGAGCGTCCTTTGTAACAATTGTATGCTACTTTTTAAAACTTATTTGTATTCACTTGCGAGTCACAATTTAGTTCTGTGTTGATTTTAAAACACTCACTTTGTTGCTTGACGGTCGTTGGCACACCGCGCTGTGGATTTTAGCACAGCCGCGGCCCCTCGACAAACTCCCCTCAGCTGCCGCCCTCACCGGCGTGCAACCAGTCACGACCCCAGCGAGGCCACGCCCCCCGAACTATAAATAGCGCTGACATTCGAGCGCTCAGACAGAAACCTTCACTCCTGAGGCACAGCCGGGAGCGTCCTTTGTAACAATTGTATGCTACTTTTTAAAACTTATTTGTATTCACTTGCGAGTCACAATTTAGTTCTGTGTTGATTTTAAAACACTCACTTTGTTGCTTGACGGTCGTTGGCACACCGCGCTGTGGATTTTAGCACAGCCGCGGCCCCTCGACAAACTCCCCTCAGCTGCCGCCATCACCGGCGAACAGCCGGTCACGCCCCCAGCGAGGCCACGCCCCCGAACTATAAATAGCGCTGACATTCGAGCGCTCAGACAGAAACCTTCACTCCTGAGGCACAGCCGGGAGCGTCCTTTGTAACAATTGTATGCTACTTTTTAAAACTTATTTGTATTCACTTGCGAGTCACAATTTAGTTCTGTGTTGATTTTAAAACACTCACTTTGTTGCTTGACGGTCGTTGGCACACCGCGCTGTGGATTTTAGCACAGCCGCGGCCCCTCGACAAACTCCCCTCAGCTGCCGCCATCACCGGCGTGCAACCGGTCACGCCCCCAGCGAGGCCACGCCCCACAAACTATAAATAGCGCTGACATTCGAGCGCTCAGACAGAAACCTTCACTCCTGAGGCACAGCCGGGAGCGTCCTTTGTAACAATTGTATGCTACTTTTTAAAACTTATTTGTATTCACTTGCGAGTCACAATTTAGTTCTGTGTTGATTTTAAAACACTCACTTTGTTGCTTGACGGTCGGTGGCACACCACGCTGTGGATTTTAGCACAGCCGCGGCCCCTCGACTAACTCCCCTCAACTGCCGCCATCACCGGCGTGCAACCGGTCACGCCCCCAGCGAGGCCACGCCCCCCGAACTATATATAGAGCTGACATTCGAGCGCTCAGACAGAAACCTTCACTCCTGAGGCACAGCCGGGAGCGTCCTTTGTAACAATTGTATGCTACTTTTTAAAACTTATTTGTATTCACTTGCGAGTCACAATTTAGTTCTGTGTTGATTTTAAAACACTCACTTTGTTGCTTGACGGTCGTTGGCACACCGCGCTGTGGATTTTAGCACAGCCGCGGCCCCTCGACAAACTCCCCTCAGCTGCCGCCATCACCGGCGTGCAACCGGTCACGCCCCCAGCGAGGCCACAGCCCCCCTCCTGGCCTCTCCCGCCTATAAATTATGTGTATGTGGAGGAAGCGCAGCGGACGAGCGCAGCGGGCGTGACGATTGCGCGCCAAAGGCGCGCATAAGGCAAGGTCGTCTGCTCTCGTCCGCGCCGAGTCCGGGCCTAGGGCCACCCCCCTTACACCCCTAACTGCGAAACCCAGGCAGTATAGCTCCGAAAAACTCCTAGAACTAAGACTCCTACAAAAGAACTGTAGCCAGCATCCTTATCACGTTGAATGTCTTCCATATACATGCAACCTCTGTAAATCTACCCTCAAGCCCCAGCCACCCTCAGACCAATGCCACGAGTACCGCATGTTCTTGCTAAACTGTAGGTCTCTGCCCAAGCATAGGAACGAATTTGCACTCCTGATGGAGGAACATAAGCCCGACATTGTCCTCCTAACGGAAACTTGGCTCACCTCAGACTCTGACCCAGCCTTGGTCACAGCCATTCCCCCCGGCTTTCAAATCTCCCGCCAAGACCACCCTAAAGGCAGAGGAGGAGGACTAGCAATTGTCCACAAAGAGCAGTTTCTTTGCCGAATCATCTCAGAATGCATTCCGGATTGCGAAAGCCTAGCTTTTAGTCTGGAGCTTTCCCCGAACAACTGTTTCTCAGGCACCCTCATATACAGACCCCAAGGCCCCCCAAAACAATTCCACAACCAACTAGCACGGATTGTGGCAGACCAAGTCAGCACCACTGCCAACTTTACTTTGTTGGGTGACCTTAACTTTCACTTCGATTCCAAAGCAGATCATACGGCAGCTCTTCTTACAGATGACCTCGCCGCGCTACAATTACACCAATCGGTCAGCTCCCATACACACGCTCAAGGGCACCTGCTGGATCCTGTTTTCAGTAATTGTCCTAACCTGACAACTGGTCTACCTCTCCCTCTCCCCTGGACTGACCATCTATTGGTCCCTTTCTCTTGGTCTACCCCCAGACCCTCAGCCGTCAAACCCACTATAAGAATAGCCAGGCCATGGTCCCGCCTCCCTACCGAGACGTGGACCAAAAAACTGTCCAGCAACCTACCACCGCATAATGAGGACCCATGCCTCGCAAACCTCTCTTACGAGGAATGGATCACCCAGTCACTCGATCTCTCTTTACCTAAACGGAAAACCACCACAAAACGCTCTCACAAATCTGCTCCGTGGTACTCAGAATCCCTCAGAACAATGAAACGCCAGTGTAGGCAAGCGGAAAGGAAATGGCGCCTGGACTCTTTGCCAGAAAACAAAACCCAATACCAAAAGCTACTTAAAGCGTACAAAGAATAAATCGAGGCCAGCAAAACAGCATATTTCGCTAACGAAATTATCCTAGCCAAATCTAAACCTAGAGAAATCTTCCGTATTGTGAAAAGCCTCACCAAACTACCACCCAGTCTGGGTGAGACCAAGACCGCAGAACACTGTAATAACATGGCAGATTTCTTCCTGCAAAAAATCACTACCATTTATGAATCTTTTCCTGTTTTACCCAGCACCTCCTCTACCCCGAGCAACTCTGGCCTGAACCCCTCTCCCATACTGGACCACTTTGCCCATCTCAACCTCACGACTCTTGAGTCCTTGGCAAAAAAAATCAAATCTGGGTCTCCTGAGGACCCAGCCCCGCCAGACATCATTATGTCAGCTTCTGCTATCACCCTGCCCGTCATAATGGACCTCCTTAATTCCTCCATTACTACTGGCATAGTCCCGCTAGAATGGAAACAAGCCATGGTCCGAGCCCTATTAAAGAAGCCCAATCTAGACCCCTCGAACCTCAGTAACTACCGGCCAATCTCTCTCCTCCCCTGGCTCAGTAAAATCCTAGAGAGACATATCAACAGCCAGCTGATCAAATATCTAGAAAACCACCAGCTTCTTGATCCTACTCAAACGGGCTTCAGACCAAGACATGGCACCGAAACCGCGCTCCTCATGGTCACCGAGGAATCCAGAACCATCCTGGATCAGGGAGGATCAGTGGCAGTGATCCTCCTTGACTTAAGCGCGGCCTTCGACACGGTCAGCCATGACATACTGCTGGACCGCATGGCAAACATCGGCATAAAAGACAAAGCTTTGTCTTGGTTTGAATCCTTTTTACAGGACAGATCCTTTCGGGTATTTGACGGAACATCTTCCTCTACCAGCAGACCATTAAGATGTGGAGTACCACAGGGCTCCTCATTAAGCCCGGCGCTCTTCAACATCTATATGAGGCCACTAGCCGAAGTTGTTCGTCAGTATGGAGTTAAAATCATTTCCTATGCTGACGACACTCAGCTGGTGGTCTCACTGGCGCAGGAAGCTAATCAGACTACGAAAGGAGGGCTCAAGAAATGCCTAGAGGAAGTGAAAGACTTGATGTCCTCCTCCTCACTAAAAATGAACGGGGACAAGACTGAGCTTATGCTCCTGGGCCCTGCCGACCCCAACTCCCTCAGCACTCTATGGCCACCCTGCTTGGGCGTCCCCCCGGCCCCCAAGGACAGTATTAAGAGCCTTGGGGTATGGCTAGACAGATCTCTGTCTTTTGGCACCCAATCCACCAAACTTGCAGCCACCTGCTTCGGCCTCCTCAAAGTGCTAAGGAAGGTCCTCCATCTCCTACCGATGGAGGCAAAACAAGTAGCCATCCAGGGCCTTATCCAGTCACGACTGGATTATAACAACGCCCTTTACCTCGCTGCCCCAGAATATACGGTGCGGAGACTACAAACGGTGCAGAACTGCGCCGCGCGCACTCTACATCAGATCCCTCGGCGTCAATCAGTCAAAAACGGATTGAAAAAATTGCATTGGCTACCCATTCCCCAAAGAATACAATTCAAAGCCTTATGCATTGCGCACCAGGCGTTCTGGAAAACGGGCCCCCTTATCACCCTCAACCTAGTGTCACACTACCAACCCACTAGGAATCTTCGATCCAACCAGACCTATACGGCCGCAATTCCCAGAATAAAAAAATCCAGAACTGGCGGTAGGACTTTCACCTACAACGCCTCCAAGCTATGGAACACCCTACCCCTTTACCTAAGAAACAACCCCAATCTCTCTTAATTTAGGAAACAGTTAAAAACTTTCCTCTTCAATGCCCCCCAATAATTCCCTGGTTACATCCTCTCGTTCTGTTGGTTTTTTAGCGCTTGGACACCCCTGGGCAGCAATCGCGCTCTATAAATCTACATACAATACAATACAATACAATACTAGAATTAAATTTGTCATGGTCAAATGTTGGATAGTGAGCGCAGTATTCTTATGCCAAACAGTACCTTTACTTTTGCTTTCCAACATCATTTACTATGGGGATACTACATATTATGGCACATGCATTGCTGTAATATCTTGTATACCCTACGTTCTATGTGTTACCTTTTAGCCATTGACCAATTGAAGTTGTCTTTTTTTAAAAGCAGACTACAGTATCGTTGCACAATTTGTATCTCATTCCACAAGATTTTACATCCAGTTCCCTTAGGGATACCAGACATAATGGCCTATACCGCCTATATTATTTGATATCCCCTATTTTTCTCGAGTTAAAACTGGCCAGGATTCAATTTAACATTGTGTTAGAAATGGGGGTTTCTAGTTGGCAATGGTTTGCACCTTTGTTCAAGTAGGGACCCTTGCATTAAAAGTCAGGGTAAGGGAGTTACACCCTTGAACAACCCCTGCTTACCTCCTTGGTAGCTTGGCACCAGCAGGCAGGCTTATCTCAGAGGCAGTGTGTAAAGTATCTGTGCACACATATAGTACCACCGTGAAAACACTACAAATGGACACCTCACCAGTTTAGAAAAAATAGGTAATCTTTATCTAAACCAAGCAAGACCAAAACGGCAAAAATCCAACTGGCAATAATCAAAATATGCACTTTGCAAGAATAAACTGAAAAATGCAGTTCCTTAAAGTCGATTGTTCCGTTCGGTACTACTATAGTGCTGAAAACAACCAAATCCGACAGTTTCGGTCGATCGTTTCAGTGCGAACTGGTGTCAGTGTCAGAAGGCTTGTAAACAGTACCTTTGGTTCATGCCAACATTGTCGGTGCGGGCCGGTCACGGCAACTGTCACGGTTGTGGTGTTAAGTGGAGATGTGCGGCATGTGGTTCCCTCAGGTCGCGCGGCAGGCAGTGGCTCGGTGACGGTCATCCAGCAGCGTCAGTGAGACCAGGGCAGTGGTACAAAGTGGGCGGTACTTGTTGTGGTGCTGACAGGTCTCTGTGCAGGCGGCGATGCTGGTCGATGGGAGCTGGTGTTGGTGGGTCGCAACTGCGGTGTGGGATGGGGCACTGTTTTGTGTAGCTTACGAGTGGTGACCCTAGACCACGGTGCCGACCACGGTGGCAATGTCAGCTGGCAACGGCATAGTCGGTGAGACAAGGGCGGCGAGGGAGTGCGGAGTGTGGTGCCCTCAAGCCACTGTGCAACCAGATGCTCAGTTGCGGCAGTGGCCTTCGTTGTCGGTGAGACTAAGGTTGCAGTGCGAAGTGTGGCAGAGCCCTCTGAAGTGTCTTCAGGTCATGGACCCACCTGAGGTCTCAGTGACAGTGTCCGGTTGCGGATTCCCTCTGTGGCAACTGAGACACGTGGTCCCAGAAGCGGTACCTAGAGGAAGGCGAAGTCTTTGTTGTTCCTGAGACTTCTTAAATAGGGGGATAGCTCTTGTAGAACCTCAAACAAAGGAGTTGCAGAACATTCAGTCCAGTCCTTACTGTGCCCAAGACAGAAGCAGCTACTGCAGACCAACACTGCAAAGTACACAGAAAAGTGATAGTCTCTATTCACAGCTTCCCTTGCTCTTCTTCTTGGCAGGTTACTTGATCCAAGCGAGTTCTAAAATCCTGGGTTCTGGCCCCAATATTTAAACCACTTTTCTGTTTCTTCTCTTGTGGCAGAGAGTGTCTGTGCTCAGTCGAAAACAGTTCTGTTCTCTCTAGCCCAGCTTCCTGGCAGGAGGTGGAGACAGCATTGTCCAAGGCAGACAAGGCCTATTCATGCTCAAGGAAATCTCCTCCCACTACTCTAAATACAGCTCAGGTTTATTCAGCCGAGCCCTGATGTATCCAGGAAAGGCAGGACACACCTCAAACTCCCCCTCCAGTGGCTGTATGTAGAGCATGTACATCTCCAGCCCCTGTCCTTCCAAAGCCAGACAGTCAGTCCACAGACCAGCAGAGGCACATAAGATGACTAAGCAAGAAAATACAAAATGCAAAAAATGTTTTTAGGAGGACCCTTACTCATCCGATTCAGGACAAGGGGAATTGAGATGCAATAAAGAATGTCCCAATTTGATACAACCATCAAATGCCTACCACATGAACAACCAATTGTGAACAATCATGCAGAAGGAAACCTCTAGAGCCTAGTACCTTTTGTGCCTCAAATATCCTAAAAATACTTAAAATAACGACTGTAAGCTAAAATAGTGAAAAAAGTTCATACACATTTATTGCATAAATACATTATGTTATTTGTTTAGTGGCTCAGATATGTATAAACCCGAAATATAACATTACATTACAATAATCACAATATCATAAAAACAAATGTAATAAATTTGGCTGAAAACAAGTGTCTACGCAGCGTTTCGGTTGACTTGAAGATAAAACACCTTCTTCAGGACAGTGTCTAAGTATTAATAAAACACATAATTACAAACCCATACATTAGCAAGACAGTTATATTAAAAGTTTCTATAAACAAATTGTAGATTTGATTCTCTTTTCTGAATGAAAAAAAAACACATTAAGGTACTTAGGGTTGAGGCTCCCTGGTTTCATACAGATACAGTACTCATTCGAAGTTATCAATTTTAACCAAAAGACTAAACATTTGATACATTTGTGGCTCTTCACTTTTATCAGTTTATAGGATTGGCGAAAAGTCACTAAATAGCACATATTAGACGAAATCTTCTCTCCCTGTTCTCTTTCTCATATCCCACATATATACAGGGATAAAGAGACTCCATCCTACCATTAGCATTAATTCAAAACATCATATGATCTCCTAATGCAGATTTCAGGGATCACCTTGGGGCAATTAACATAATCCAGCTCCTATGTAGAATAGTCACTTTTTATTGACCTAAACGTAAGAGTTGGAGTCAAACCTAAACTCTATAAAATGCATATAATCTTCTACCTTCGATTCATTGTATACATATAAATTACCTTTGGATATATATTGGAGATTCATCAAAAAAAGGGGGGATTATCCACTTTTTAGTTCGTGATTTGTGTCCTCAAACCTGCAGGGAGTATTAAGTATAGCTCACAATTAGACCACTCTTATTTGCAGAGAAATTCTGTCACGTGAAATGGTCATTTATAGCTGCCTACTCACCTATGAAGCAGACGGCAAGACACCCAGAAGGTTCTGTCCATAGCAGTCTTAGTCTTGCTATTTTCCTGAGCCAACGATATACGGGGGATGTCCTCCCGATGTTCGTCGTATCTCTAGTTGTAATCTATAAACAAAAAGTTGTTTGGTAATGTATCGCAAATTGTTCTCATACTCTTGTTACCCTACGTACCGTAAGGCGCTTAAGGTGAAAATGCCTTGGTTTGCATAGCACGGTGAGCGTATCTCATTAAGAGGACCGGGCGTATATCTGTTTTTAACAGCTCTCGACCCAGCTGGGTCGGGGATACGTGCATCCCACAACGTTGGAAATCCAACGTAAAGAGAAGAAATTATTATCCCTTATTCATGTTAAGGTACGCCCTACAAATGCGAGGCGGGCGTTTTCGAGATATCTGAAAAACTACTTACAGCCACAGTATGCAGCTAAATAATTCTACTGTCCCAACCGGACTAGCCTGTTATATTACCGATGTGTAAGTTGGGGGGCTCCGACAAGTATAAAGAACCAGCTTCCCCCCGGCTCACCTTTCTCACAAATGAACAGCCTTCCTGCTTCGATCGATTGCACGTATGGTGGCGTCTCACGTCACACCTTCAAAATGGAATCAGACAGCTGAGTGGTCCAAATTTTCTCCATATATATGAGACTCAATCACCCATTGGTCAAGACATTCCAATTGCTTATCACTTGCACAATCTGTTGTTATTATTATTAAACGTATCTCTCCTTAAGACTCGATCTGTTTTGAAATTAACGTGATGGTCCTAGATTGACACATCGAGCACTATAAAAAGATTGCGTTTAATTCACTTATTTATATTAACTATTCACCTATGTATGTCCGATACTCCGAGGCGTGTCTTGGAGATGTTATTTACACGTTATAGGTTGCACATGATCAACTGTCGATAAATTAACAGGGGATGTTCTTTTAGATAAAACATCTATATATGTATATGTGCACTCGTTAGCCGGTATAGGGTCAAAATAACTATTACCAGAAGGGATGGTCATATGTACCGCCTATATACCTCCCTTAACATGATATCACCAGGTACATTTTAACATTACAGAGTGCTTACATCAATTCTATATTATCTATTATTTCTATATTCAGCATATTCAAACCTTATATGCAACTTGTAAATCAGTTAGAGAATCTATTCATGAATAGTAACAGAACATATGGACCTGGATGTAACAAGGAATAAACCTCTTTTATCAATGCAAACGGAACAGGTATATTATTCGTTCCCAATCTTCCTTGCTATTCATACCTGCTTGTACAGAATTAAAGCGGGACATATAATACTGCTCACGTTTCTTTCTTTTGTTATTTATATTTCCGCCTCTCATATTCAGTTCAACTATTTCTAGGCCACACCATCTAAAGTCTTCAATGGTATGTCCCGCTTTCTGCCAATGCTCAAAAAGTGGAGCACCTTGTTTGAGACTTCTTAAAGCAGATCTGTGTTCATTCATCCTGATCCTTACTTCTCTACTTGTTTCACCAAAATATACTTGATTACATGGACATTGTATCATGTATATCAAGTTCTTTGTCCTACAGTTTATGAAGTTTTTGATCTTAATTGTTGTATCTCTGTGAGAGATACAATTTCCTCTAATAATGTTGTTACAATTTATGCATCCTTGGCATGGAAAAGTGCCAGTTGTTAAAGGTGCATAATCAATGCTAGATTGTATGTTTTTTTAACTTCTTTATAGGTGTGTACTAAGCTGTTTCTAATAGTACGATTTCTTCTATACGAGAACAAAGGTTTAGGTAGTTTTTCATTATCTTTGTTCGTTATAAGGTGCCAATTCCTATTGATTATGTTCTTCACTTTATTGCTAATAGCAGTGTAATTGTTCAGTAATGTCTGTCGTCCTCTCTTTTTTCTCAAACAGACGGGGCCCGATTCACAGAATGAACTTAAGACTGAATCCCAAACTTACTACTATTTTGGTATTCACAGAATGCACTTAATACTTTTGGCATTCACAGAATGAACTTACTACTTTTGGTATTCACAGAAGTTAGGATTTTGTCTTAAGACAGACTTAAGACAGACTTAAGACAGGCTTAAGACAAAATCCTAACTTCTGTGAATACAAAAAGTAGTAAGTTCATTCTGTGAATGCCAAAAGTAGTAAGTGCATTCTGCGAATACCAAAATAGTAGTAAGTTTAGGATTGAGTCTTAAGTTCATTCTGTGAATCGGGCCCGGAGTCCCTATTATAATAAGCCCGCTTGTAGGCATGTCTAACTAAAGGTTTTGGGTAACCTCTCTCTAAGAATTTTTGTTTAAGATTATCTGCATGTCTCTCAAAATCTTTCAACGTTGTGCAATTTCTTTTTAGTATTTCTTTTTTTTTAGCCAAATTTATTAAATTTGTTTTTATGATATTGTGCTTATTGTAATGTAATGTTATATTTTGGATTTATACATATCTGAGACACTGAACAAATAACATAATGTATTTATGCAATAAATGTGTATGAACTTTTTTTCACTATTTTAGCTTAGTCGTTGTTATTTTAAGTATTTTTAGGATATCTGAGGCACAAAAGGTACGAGGCTCTAGAGGTTTCCTTCTGCATGATTGTTCACAATTGGTTGTTCATGTGGTAGGCATTTGATGATTGTATCAAATTGGGACATTCTTTATTGCATAAGCAAGAAAATACCCACTTTCTAAAAGTGGTATTTTCCAATACACAATATTGAAAAAATCTTTACTAAAAGATGCATTTTTACATTCTAAGTTTAGGCATCAATCATTCTACCTTGTCCCATTGTGAAGTTATATTTATAAAATGTTATAAATAAACTCCCATACTAGCCTATGAAACAGATAGCCTTTCCATAGTGAAAAACAAAATACACTGTATTTCACTATAAGGACTAGTCACACACACAAGTACATATCCTACCTTTCACATGCACTGCACCCTGCACACAGGGGTACCTTGGACCTACCTTAGTGGAGACTCACAGGTAATAAAGGGGAAGGTTAGGGCTTGGCAAGTGGAGGCACTTGCTGAGTCGACTTGGCAGTAAAAACTGCACACAGACACTGCACTGGCAGACCTGAGAACCCTTTGAAAGGATTTTTGTATGGGTGGCACAATCAGTGCTGCAGGCCCACTAGCTGCATTTGACTTACAGGCCCTGGGCACTGTACTATGGATTTAGTAGTAAGTCAAACAAGCCAGTCATGAAAACCTCAATCAATAAACACAATTTACAAGGAGAGCATATGCACTTTACCACAGATCAGCAGTGGTAAAGAGCCCAGAGTCATAAAACCAGCAAAAACAGGTCAGAAACAGGAGGCCAAAAAGCAAAATGTCTGGGGATAAACCTGCTGAAAAAGCCAGGTCTAACACATGGACTAATGTTGGAATGGTGAGCGCCCAGTATTTCTATGCCAAATAGCACCCTTTCTTTTGCTTTCCAACATCAGTTACACTGGGGATACCAAATATTATGGCTCACGTATTGCTGTAATATCTCGTATACCTTATGTTTCATGTTACCCTTTAGCCATTGACCAGTTGAAGTTGCCTTTTATTTGATAGCAGAATACAGTATCTTTTCACATTTTGTACATCATTCCACAAGATGTTACATCTGGTACCCTTAGGTGATACCAAATATAATAGCCTATACGTCCTATAATATTTGGTATCCCATGCGTTACTCGGGTTGGAACGTACCAGGGATTAAGTTGACATGGTCTTCTGTTGGATGGGTGAGCACAGTATTTCTATGCCAAATAGCACCCTTCCTTGTGCTTTCCAACATTGTTTACTATGGGGATACCAAATATTATGGCTCACACATTCCGGTAATATTGTGTAACCTCTGTGTTTCATGGGTTACCCTTTAGCCACTGACCATTTGACGTTTCCTTTTATTTTATAGCAGACTACAGTACCTTTTCCATTTTGTACATCATTCCAAAAGACTTTACATCCCGTTCCTGTAGGGGATGCCATATATAATGACCTCTAGTGCCTATAATATTTGGTATCCCCTGGGTTTCTCAAGTTAGAAGTTACCAGGATGCAGTTTCACATCATCTGATGTTGAATGGGTGAGCATAGTATTGTTCTGCCAACTGGCACACTTCCCTGAGTTTTCCAACACCTTTTACTTTGGGAATACCAGGTATCACGGTTAATGCGTTTCTGTAATATCTTGTATCCCCTACTTTCCAAGGGTTAGCTTTTAGCCATTAAGCAACTGGAGTTGCCTTTTATTTGATACCATATTGCTGACTATTTATGCAATTTTTATTTCATTCCACAATCTTTCACATTAGTTTCCTTTGGGAGATACCAGATATACTGGCCCATACAGGCTATAATATTCATTACTCTCTATGATTCTTGGGTTCGAATTTACCAGGATTCAATTTGACATGGTCTTATGTTGGTTGGGTGAGTACAGTATTGTTCTGACAACTGGCACCCTTTCTTGGGTTTTCCAGCACCGTTTACTATTGGGATACCACATATTACGGCTTATGCATTGCTGTATTATCCTGTATCTCCTACTTTCCAAGGGTTACCTTTGAGCCATTGACCAACTGGAGTTGCCTTTAATTTGATACCAGATTGCAGTCACTTTTCTTAATTTTGTTTTTCATCCCACAATCTTTCACCCTTGGTTTCTTTTGAGGGATACCAAATATAATCACCCATATGGACAATATTATTTGGTATCCCCTATGTTTCTCTGGTTAGAACTTATCAGGATTCAATTTGACATGGTCTTATGTTGGCTGGGTGAGCACAGTATTTTTTTGCAACTTGCACCCTTCTTTGAGTTTTCTAACTGCCTGTCGCTATGGGATACCACATATTATGCCTCATACATTGCTGTAATATTGCGTATCCCCTACTATTCAAAGGGTACCTTTTAGCATTGGCCAAGTGGAGTTGCCTTTAGAGTGATATAGATTGCAATCTCTTTTACATTTTGGATTTCATTCCACAAACTTTCACATCCGGTGCCTTTGGGGATACATGATGCGCCTTGCATAGCAGGAATTCCAAACCCAACTAAATGACATGAGGGCAGAGGTGACCTTTCCACATTGGAGGATGCAGAGGGCTGCTGAAGGCATAATAATGTCCACCTTTTGGTATTTCTGGAGTGGTGGAGGGCTTGAGTATGGATTTTATCCTTGAACAGTGGTTTATGACCAAAGTGCTGACAGCCACTGTACCCACATCCTTCTCTGTATGAAAAACACCTTGTCTACCTGGAAGGCCGCCACTACCAGGGGCCCAGCCAAGTCTTGCTATTGCGAAACTACATAATTATAAGTACAGAGAGTTGATTCTGCATTTGTTTTGGGTGAATGGTCCCTGGAACTTCGAGGGCAGCAGCATTACTGCTTACACAGATTTTACTGTGGAGATACAGCATCTTGGCAATTCGCTTACGGTAATCAAGCAACGCCTCTTGGAGCTAGACCTAGAGTATGCTCTTCTCTATCCTGCTAAACTTAAGGTGATGGATGAAGAGTAAACCCATTCTTTCTTGACTTCTAGAGATGCATAAACCTGGTTTCATGCCAAGGGAATTGCGAAGGTGGCTGGAAACCTGGTAAATGACTGACGTTGCAACTGAATTGTACTTACCACCATACCCAAAGGGCACACCTACACTCCACATTCCCCCACGCTCTAACTTGCTGACGTGGAACGTGAAGGGCCACAAAGAGGTACACATAGCTTTTTTGCAATAGATGCATTTACCACAGGCAGAGTTACAAAACCTACGACTGGTGTATGGTACTACGACATTGGCGTGTGCAAGAGGGTCATGATATCGATTGCCCTAGGGGTCCCATTTGTGAAAGACATACATAGAGTTGACACTGAGGATAGGTACGTAATGGTGAAAGGACATATGGACGGTGCCCCCCTCATGCTGGTGGTTGTTTTTGCACCCAACACTAATCACTCTGCTTTTTATATTTCTCCTCAACCCAGCTCGTTTCCGGGGCCCACACAGTCCCAGCATATCGGGCAGCAACTTTAATTGTGTTTTAGATGTTGCCCGGGACTGCTCCACCCCTCTACTGAATGCCGCTATGTGTACAGAGTGTCACAATATTTTCGGGCCTGGATGGTTAACAAGAACGTATTCGATATGTGGTGCTTGCTACATCCAGACACCAGTGACTTCTTGTTTTATTGCCTGGTCCACACCAAGCTTGACCTTGGCGCGTACCCTCTCAGATCACTGCCCACTGCTAGTAACGTTAAGGACTTTGAGGTTCCACACCAAGGCACTTTCGAACCCCCTTCAGGGAGGCCCTGTTAACAACTATTACCAAATATTCTGAACTTAACACTGCCACCACCCCCTCCAAAACACTGGACTGGGATGCCAACAAGGTGGTCATCAGATGGCAATGTATTGCCACTATGTGGTTGGGGTCCGTAAGGCCCTTCGTAGGGAGCTTCCGGATGTGGAGCAGGAGTTGAGATTACCTGAGACTGAGGTGTCATGGTAGGCTGATGGGACGGAAAGACAAAAGCAGTTGAGAGAGAGTCACAGGTTTCTAGAGGCACGGTTAGGGAAACATGACTATAGGCACTGCCTTGCCCTTCTCCATGTGGAGGGAGATCACTTGGGCATGCTATTGGCATGGCTGGTTAAAGAGGACCAGCCACGCCCATCGATAGGAGCAATCATGTTCGAGGGTGGCACAGTGGTTAATATGCAAGTGACCATTTGCAGAGTACTATCACTATCTGTATGTAGATGTAGACAGTCCCCTGGTTGACAGGATTAAGGGGTTTCTTCATCGGCTACTGTTATCCTGATTGTTTCCTTTCCAATGAGCGGAACTGGATGAGCCCCTTTAAATTGATATTATATGGGTGGCTATCACCCAAATTGCCTGAAATAAAACTCTGGGTACGCATGGGCTCACAATAGAATATTATGCCACATTTAGTGCACACCTTTCCGAGAATCTCTTGGAAGTTTTTTTAATAAGCAATTGTCAGCTCCCAGACTAGCTCCGTGAGGCACTGATAGAGGTTCTGTAAAATCCGTCCCGGGACCCCTGCCCAAATTCCACTCATATTGGCCGCTCTCCCTCTCAAAAAAAGACTATAAGATTTTAGGGAAGACCCCGGCCAATAGGCAGCTCCCTATTGCTAACGCCCTAGTGCACATAAATCAATTAATTAATAAACATAGATGCTAAAATATTAGCTAAAATTATCGCAACATTTATACAGCCTCTGCTACGCAATCTGATTTTGCTGGACCAAGCCGGTTTTATACCGTCACGATCCACAACGCAAAATATACGGACCATATTTGCAAATTTCACCACTTAAATCCTGAGTTGCCGGCTGCTGCGGCCTTGTTGGACACAGTAAGGGTGTAGCGATCGCTACCATCGACACAGCCAAATGCAAAGGATTCCGTACTGACCGTCCCTTACGGAAATACTACAAGTCCCAGAAGGCCATCCGACGCTGGGGGTTGAATCAATGGGAGGACCTTATATAATCTCCACCTCTGGAACACAACGGGGCTTGTCAATCTTGTTCCGTAATTCTCTGGTAGCAGTATTTGGGTGTTCTCTCTCGGAGTTGATGTACCGTGAACTACGCTGATGAAAAGCCTGCGTGGTCAGAAATCTTGTTCAACACGACGCCGACGAAGAGCCAGCGTGGTCATAAATCTGAGCAGCACGACGCCGACGAAGAGCCAGCTTGGTCAGTCTTAGTTGGAGCAATCAACGCCGACGAAGAGCCAGCGTGGTCAGGACTCCAGTAGAATTCTTGTTGCAAGCCGTATCCTGTCGTGCAAGTATACCTGAGGAGTGCGGGCTCGCCTCCTGTTCTTTCGTTTATTGCTATTGTTTAGTTTGATTCTAGTGCATCGGCCATTATTGTTTATATGCTGGGGATTCCCGTTTTCTCTGTCCGGGTTTTACTGACACTACCTGCTACTTGGCTACACCGTTCCACAAGGTGTATTGTGGTTCTTACAAAGCGTGGCTTTTAACGCTTAGTACAATTAGCCCTCCTTATCTACCTTTGTTACCTATAAATTGTTGTAGGTCGAGAAGTGAAGCTAACTTTTCCGTACTTCTGGCAATCTTTTCACTAGTACGCAGTGCGTATTCTTGGATTCCTCCTCGGATACATGGGGTTGAGAAACTGGTGAGTGTTGAATCAAAGGGGGGAAACCAAAGTTCATACAGTTACCATTGTGGCATTAATCTCTTGCTCTCTGTCCCCTCCTCTACCTGCAGTGTCCCAGTACCAGTAACCTTGTGGTGTAATGACCAGACGATACCAGAAGTACCATTCCCCCGATGCCAATCCACCTCCCGGCCCCTTTCAGTACATGCTCAAATAGTGGGTATATTCCATTGTTGGGGTTTGTGCGGTGCGGAGTTGGGAGGACTATCGTCTATCGTCTCTGCTGGCCATCAGAGTGAGGTTAGTGGCGCTTGCGTATTCTTGCGCTGCTTTCAATCCCGACAAAGGGCTTTTGATTCAGTGGAATGGTCCTTCATGTTCACGGTGCTGCGTAAGATGGGGTTACCCGAACCGTTTCTATGCTAGATAGCGCTATTATACACAGAGCCCAGCTCTTCTAATCTATACTAGGGCTTCCTAAGCCGAGGAACGTTGAGGTGGTGTCTTCAAATGTTAAGATCTTCAGACTCCAATGTATACCAGTTGAAACTTATGGCGCTGAAGTCTGGGGGCATACTAACAGTGCTAGCATCCAGGGTGAAGAAAACATTCTGTCGTAAAATCCTGGGTGCACCAATCTCATCATCCAAATATGCTAGTCACTGTGAACCTAGTCTTCCATACATTGAAGACTATATTATGGCCCGCCCAACCCTATTTTGGCTGAGAATTTGGAATAATTCAGCGGCTCAATTAACAAGAGAGATAATTACCAATTGTTTGAAATGTGACAGGGGGATGGACATACCATGGTTTTCTGCGGTTCACAAAAGTTTAGTTAGTGTGAACCTAGAATCTGTATTTTTAAACCCCTCAGACATTAGCTCAGTTAGTAGTAAATCCCTCCAAAGGACTCTCTATGCATCGTACAAAAGTGCTAGATTGGTTATAGAACGTAAAAAAACTTCTGTGGCCAACTACATGCATAATGAGAATGTCACTCCCGCGGTCTCTAGTTACTGGTTTAAACCAATTGGTCGCTGGGAAAGGGGCTTACTCATCCGGCTAAGGACTGATACTATGAAGTTTATGTTATCATTCCCCGTGGGTTTTAACACTAACCTTGACCTTCTACCCTGTTCATGGAATAATCAACATAGACAATCAATGCTGCCCTTTTTATTTTTCTGTTCCTATTATTTAATTCTCACCAAAAGGTTCCTGATTCCTTATTTTAAAGCTTTACCTATGATTGATTATAAGGCAACCTACGGGATGGTCATTGCTCTAAATGCTGATGAATTAACCTTTCGGGTTAATTTGGGAAGCATTTTAAGCCTATATGCGAGGGGTATGTATTTTCAAACATGCTGGTGTGTTGCGTGACTTGAGGCGTACCTTGATGATAATTGAGCAGCAGTTAGCGTCAGTGGATCAGGAACAATGGGAGTGCCAGTGTCCGCTGCAGAAGTACTGTCGGTTGACGCTTCTGACTGAATTTTGTGAGGCTGCGGAACGCAAAGCACATTTTTTAAGTAAATACGCCATTGCATGCCGGTATGGTGAAGGTGAGAGGTCTGGCTGCACCTTGGCGAGGCTTTTAAAGCCGACTGCTGGTCGCACATATACTGCTGCGCTTCAAGCATCGCAGGGACAATTACTGACAGGTACTCCGAATATCCAGGATGAGTTCCTGAAGTATTATCCTTAGCTGTATTCTTCCCGTATAGCACATGGTGTGGGAGATTATGCTTCCTACCTTGTGGAGGTTGCACTGGTTTGGCATGAAACAGCAATGCTGCAATTTTGGTGGAGCCGTTTACTAAGGAGGAAATCATCAGTGCCATTGATGCCATGAATGGCTTGACTGCTGGAAACTTTTACAAAACCTATAAATCCATACAAGCGTCTTACCTCCTTGAGGTCTATAAGGAGGCCCTTGAGAAACGTGATCTACCCCCCACTTTGGGGGAAGCAGTGATTATCTTGCTCCCCAAGCCCTGAAAAGACCCACTCCTTTGTGGTCGTATAGGCCACTGTTGTTTAAATTTGGAATATAAGATCTTATCAAAAATTATAACACTGCTACTTGCTTTGCTGCTTGACCGTATTATTTCTCCTGTCTAGTCAGGGTGTGTTCTGCGTCGGTCTATGGCATTGAATCTCCGAACACTTTTTGCCACTATTAACAGAATTGACCTTGATGTTCCGGCAGTCGCTGTGCTTCTGGATACCGAAAAAGCTTTTGATTCATTGGAATGGCCTTTCATTTTGGCTGTCATGAGGAAAATGGGTATGCCCAAGGGCTTCATAAAACTTACAGCTCTGCTTTACACATCACCCACGGCACAGCTCTGATTGAATGGTACACTTTCCCCTCAATTCCAGCAGGCCAAAGGCACCAGACAGGGTTGCCCGCTCTCACCGTTGCTATTTATTATTGCGTTAGACCTATTAGTGAGGCACTTACAAGAGTGGCATTTACACAGGGAACTACAATTCAAAACTGGTCCTTTTTTAATTTCCCTCGATGCGGACAAAGTCGTACTATATGTTCGACACCCACAAGAAAATTTGGCTCCGCTGGCCATGAGATCATCCGGGTTGGTGGGTACTCGGGATTGGGGATTAAGTGGAGTAAATTGGAGATTTTCCCGTTGACACCCGTCACCACTGGGTGGCTGTGTGAATTCCCACTAAAGTGGTGTGCCCATTCCGCTAGGTACTTAGGGATCACCATTCACATTGAGGCTGAACAGGTTGTGCGGCTCAATTATGTCCCAGCCATGCTGACGTTAGAGCAGCAAATTTAGAGGTGGATAAAACTTCCATTATCGCTGGCTGGAAGGGTTTCAATCATTAGGATTGTTGTCCAGCCTAAATTCCTTTACTTGTTTCAAAACATACTGATCGAATTACCCAATAGTTTCTTTCGTACGCTTCCCTCACATCTTAGAGGATTGATATGGGGCGGGAAAGAGCAAGAGTAGGTTCGGATACTCTGACCCTGCCATATGAGAAGGGGGGTTTTGGGGTCCCAAACTTTCAGATGTATTACTTAGTAGCTCAGTGTAGCTTTGCACACTCATGGTATTACCCTGACGCACGCATCCCATACTCCAGACTTGAGGCTGACCTTGTGCACCCCACTCATTAAAACAATTTTGCTTAAATGGTTTACCAGAGACCCCTGAGACATGCAGACTGTGTCCACCACTTGCTGGGCATGGAAGAAATTGGCTTGAGTCACTGTCAGCCACACACTGTACTCTCCCGTGCTACCAATAGCTAATAATGCACGGTTGCCCTCACTGAAGAAAAGACAGTAAGGCACACAGTTACAAAATATACCTTAGTCACATGTGGGGATCTATTTCCGGGGGGCCATGTATTTCATAGGTCTGAGAATGGGAGATTCAGCGAAGCATCCTTTATGAATCATTTTATCCTTAGTAGACTTTGCAAAGCACTGCAAGTATGGGTTGCTGAATTCCCTCTGGAGCTGGTTACTTTCTCCCCTTTAACAATGTTGATCACTGACGCTAAGGGGGACTGGCTGATTTCAAGACTATACAAAGCAGGCATGGCAGTAGCCCCCACAAGGGATGCCAGGATCCGGGAGTTGTGGGAGCGAGATCTGGGGCATCCCTTTGAGGACTCCCACTTGGCCTTCTGCTGCACTCAGACCAAAGAAGTTTCCATGAATAGTCGACACAAGCTAATTATTTTCAAGTTTTTATGGAGAGCGTATATGTCCCCTGCTAAGCTTCACTCAATAGATCCCACCAGACCGCACACCTGCCCCAAATGCAGAGCGCACTCTGCAGACTTCACTCACATGACCTGGAACTGTGTCAAGATAGGGAGGAGTGGAGATAAATATATCTTATTGGATATATGATGTTACAACGCGGACTGTAACAACGCATACCGTTACAACGCAGATTTTACAACGCGGATACTGTAACAACGCATGTATTTACAACGCATTTTTTTACAACGCAGGTACCTTTACAACGCAGACCATTACAACGTAAGTATTGGTAAGTATATATTAATATTAATATTATAATCGTACATTAATTTTTAAAAATATAATTTAATGTAATTTTATTTAATTTAATTTCAGTTAATTAATTTAATTTAAAATTAATATTACTTTATTTTTACCCTGTACCCCTGTACCCCAGAAACTCAAAACTGACCCTCAACCCCAAAAATAAATTTAAGTAATTTAATTTAATTTAATTTAAATTAATTATTGTAATTTAAAATAAATTTTACTTAATTTTTACCCTGTACCCCTGTACCCCAAAAACTAAAAACTGACCCTCAACCCCAAAAATGATGTAATGTAATTTAATTTAATTTATTTTCTATTAAATAATTTAATATAAAATTAATTTTAATGTATTTTTACCCTGTACCCCAAAAACTGAAAACTGACCCTGAACCCTAAAAATACCCATTTACCCAAAAACTAAAAACTGACCCTGAACCCTAAAAATACCCCTTTACCCAAAAACTGACCCTGAACCCTAAAAATACCCCTTTACCCAAAAACTGAAAACTGACCCTGAACCCTAAAAATACCCCTTTACCCAAAAACTGAAAACTGACCCTGAACCCTAAAAATACCCCTTTACCCAAAAACTGAAAACTGACCCTAAACCCTAAAAATACCCCTTTACCCAAAAACTGAAAACTGACCCTGAACCCTAAAAATACCCCTTTACCCAAAAACTGAAAACTGACCCTGAACCCTAAAAATACCCCTTTACCCAAAAACTGAAAACTGACCCTGAACCCTAAAAATACCCCTTTACCCAAAAACTGAAAACTGACCCTGAACCCTAAAAATACCCCTTTACCCAAAAACTGAAAACTGACCCTGAACCCTAAAAATACCCCTTTACCCAAAAACTGAAAACTGACCCTAAACCCTAAAAATACCCCTTTACCCAAAAACTAAAAACTGACCCTGAACCCTAAAAATAACCCTTTACCCTAAAACCCAAAACTGACCCTAAACCCTAAAAATACCCCTTTACCCCAAACATATAACATTTAAAATATAACTATATACTTACCAATACTTACGTTGTAATGGTATGCGTTGTAAAGGTACCTGCGTTGTAAAAAAATGCGTTGTAAAAACATGAGTTGTAACAGTATCTGCGTTGTAATAGATGTGTTGTAACAGTAGTGCGTTGTAAAAAATGCGTTGTAAAAGGTGCATACCATCGTATTTTAACACACATGACTCAAATTGACCTCCATCCCACTCCAGAAGTAGCCCTTCTAGGTTACATCAGCAATATCCCGAAGCAAGTGCGCCGCTTTACCTCCATTGCACTGTTGCTCGCTAAGTGCGAAATTGCCCTTAACTGGGGCAATGAGGTTCTTCCCAATACCAAGGCATGGCTAAACTATCAGGTTACGCTCCGCAGGATCCAGTCGCAGCAGAAAAAGGTCCACCTTCTGATATCACCAACACCCCAATATAGATATATACAAGGAGTTCGAGTGATCAGGTGAGGGATAGGAGAGGGAAGGGACAGCAGGGGAATAGAACCTGCAACAATAAGAACACAGCTGTAAACAAAGTCAAATAACATCTACTCTCAGTAATGTCTCACTAGATTAGTTTTATACCTGGTAATAAAGATAGCAGTGTATACAATCCTTATGTAACCTCCAAGTGTTGTTTAGAGCAAGCATCAGACCTGAAACAAAGAACTAACAAACGTTAGTACAGGTAGGATCATGTACGCTTTCCTCCAATTACACGTCATCACAAACCTCATACATACCCAGAGATCTAAACACAAACGCAGAAAAAAAACACTTAGTTACGGAAGCAAGGTCTTCACTCTTTGCTATATAAACTCATCATGTAATCCAATGTCAGCATGCGATTAAATAGTGTCCCAAGGAATACAAGCAACGGTTCATCTAGCACATACACAGTAATATGTACTTTCTTCAAATCCGTATTCCGCTATTTGAACAATGTAAATTACTCAGGTTACAGCAGGTCATAGAGTTCCCCCCTACATGGCAATATGCGGTTTCTCACCGCGGTATTCCGCTAATTGATGGGTAATGTTCCGTCTTCCCTTACAAAAGCGTTGTTTTAAATACGTACCTTTCTTGACAAACAATAACCAGGAAATCATAATACGCGGCACGTCACCACCGTATTCCGCTATGGCCAGAGCAATCCGTCTCCCAACTGAAACAACAACGAACAGCCTACTCCAGATCTTTAACCACTCCAGGGCGTACTCACGCTTTCACCAAATCTATACTGCCTTCGGAGTCTCCATAGATCCTAAATTTAGGAGTCCAATGTCGGTGCATTCCTCCAACCTTCTCTCTCTCCACCGAGAAAGAGAAATCACATTCAAAACAAAATTACTCACATCCGCCTGTGCACTCTCCACGATTATATCCCCTCCCATCAGCGAGCACCATGGGAATTGTAGTCCTGGGGATAATGTGGCAGGCGCCGATACGCTTGATTCCTGACATAAACAGCCTGATTTATTGTAACACAAATTGTGACCTATTTGCAACTGTTCTTTCTGTGGCTTTTAGGCCCAAGGATATATGATGCCCCTTGAAGGCATATTTGCTAGAGCATGAAGGCCCTGCTTCGCCACAACGGACTGTGGGGTTAGATCCCACTGGGGTAGGTTGAATCCCCCCACCCCTTGGGGCCCTGACACAGAGCCAGTAAATGTCCACTGTCAATAAGACAAGGGAAATATTTCTGTGGGTTACTATCTGAGCACACGGCGCTCAGAATGTGTATGTTCCAATTGCTCAGTATTAATTATACAGTGTATTTGATTGTGTATTTCTTCAGGTTATGTATTATGTATGGTATTGCTTTTACTATGCTGCGACATTGGTAAGATGTTGTGATGTTGTGATTTCATGAAAATGATAAATAAAGTTTAAAAAAAAGTCTGGTAGAAGTGCTTTTTAATGCAATACATGCTGAACACCTGAAACTATATGCTGCATCTATGTAAGGCATAAAAGGCTGTTTCGGAGCATGCTTTGGGTATAGTTATACTTTTGTTTTCTGAGGCTAGACTACTTTTTTCTCAGTACACAGTGCAGACTTATTTTGTCTCGGTAGTGCTTCAGTGAATGTATGGGTCGGTCGTTTGGTGAAAGAATAAGGAGTTTCACCTAGCCCATCAACTAAAGCAGTACATCAAACATTCAGAGCCTGATATAATGTGTTTGGTCTTGCAATCGAGTAAACACTAGAGAGATTCTGGGAAGCTGCTGCTGAGAAGACTCACTCGGAAATGTTATTAGGCCCGATTCACAGAATGAACTTAAGCCTCAATCCTAAACTTACCACTATTTTGGTATTCACAGAATGCACTTACTACTTTTGGTATTCACAGAATGAATTTACTACTTTTAGTATTCACAGAAGTTAAGATTTTTTCTTAAGTCTGTCTTAAGTCTGTCTTAAGACTAACTTAAGACAAAATCCTAACTTCTGTGAATACCAAAAGTAGTAAGTTCATTCTGTGAATGCCAAAAGTAGTAAGTGCATTCTGTGAATACCAAAATAGTAGTAAGTTTAGGATTGAGTCTTAAGTTCATTCTGTGAATCGGGCCCGCAGTCCTCAGATCAAAAAGATGGTAATGCTACCCCTGCTGTGCCAGTCATGCCATCCCTTGCTTGCCCTCACACGGTTACAAGTTGCAAGGCTCCAGGAACGTGTAGCAAGCCTTTTGTGTGCATCACATGCACCAGAGAGTTTACAAAAAGACAGAGATTTGGCAGTCTCAATGCTACAGAGTGACATAATTGTCAATGTGTCCTTGCAACTTGCAGAGCACCACATGCAAGTGCTATATATTGGACAAGTCATAACACTTTTCCTTCATCAGTCATAGTTGGTAACTGTCTCCTGTGGGGTTTCATGGGGCACATCATTTAAGATTTGAATTGGTTTAGCCTGTATCCATGGGTAATTCTGTGTTAGAAGTCTACAGATTAGGCAGGCATCCAAGCAGCTGACAAGGCAGCATAGTTTTGGGGAAAAGGCAGAAATCCACCATCAACTCCTGAATTGTAAATGGTATTTCACGTTTGTTGCGATCAGGACCACCATGTAACCTGATATATAATCCAATTTTGACCAAACGATCGATAAAGTACTAAAATGTCCTTTTTATGAATATTTATCCTATGCATCCTTTTTGCTGTTTCCATACCAAACATCTGTAACTATCCTACCCATGCATCACCTACCATCTTTTCATTCATCTGATCACCCAGACATCCAAGCATGTACTCATCCAACCATCCATTCAAGCATTCATACAGACAGCTATCATTCCAACAACCCATCCATCTTAACTGCACCTCTGCTTCTTAACACCTTTATTGCAGCGTAGTATCCGCCGCAGTGTGGATGTTTCCATGCGTGGGCGGGGCCACGTCAGCCAACGGACCTGCGCAGCACTACGGAGGTAGTCCTCGAGACGGCCGTTGGCCTATGTACACACGCACGCAACGGGTTAAATGATCACATTAGCTGGATGGTAACCACATAATTCCACTGCACACCACATAAACCCACTCCTTAACACATATTTTATTTACAACGCCAATGAAAACCAAAAAAATTAGTACAAAAATATTGTCATTTACAACGCCAAGAGCTCTAGCTTTCACAAAAGCAAGATCGATGACATTGCAAATGCTTGTTTAATTAGCAGGGGAACAAAAATAAAGGGCAGACTGGTAAACTAACAACTAGGGTGTATGAGTCTTACCAAACATGCACTGTTATTCAGCCTACTGTTCAAGTTATATGTTTGTCATTAACCCTTTATAACATATACATTATACCAAAATCAAAATACTTCTTTATTTCCCCGTTTTTATACTTTTCTTTTTTCATTGGCATTTTTTACCTTCACCCTTTAATCTTTTGTACTTTTGATTTTGGTTTTCCCCTTATTTCCCCCCTGCCTATGTTTTTACTCTCTTTCATTCTCTCCCCTTGTGTTTATTTCTTAGGACTCATTCGCTCCAGCAAATTTTTTTATTGCTTTCAGAATGTTTTTTTAACTTAATTGTCCTTTTAAATCAAGTTTCATTCTATGTAATTATTGCGGTTTCTGTGTCTCCACCTACGCGTGCAGAAAGGTCCAGCTGCAATAATAGAGACGTTCCAGCTATGACCAGCTGCAATGTTAGACAAGTACCAGGCGATTTATCACCAGAGCTGAGTTTGGCATCCTGTTGCATCACGTATCCCTTAACACAGCCCCAGCGGTGATCTGCTGCTTCTGTCTGTCTGAACCTCCCCGCGCTGAGTTTCGATTCCCAGAAGAGCCGTGAACGGGGGATGCACACTACGACGGGGATACCAGATATCATATGACAGAACAAGGCATCGGAAGCTGCTGAGTTAAACTGCGGTGTGACTCCTCCTGTTATGTTCCTGGAGGTCCGCCCACGGCGCCCCGGGCGTGGGGCGCGCTGGTCATGTGACTCCTGATAATAAAAAGAGGTCTAGCACGTGCGCAGGCGTTCAGAGAGAGAGACGCGCAGACCGACCAACAAAACTTATTCCCAGTGTCCGTCTGAGTTTATTCTAGGGCCACGTGTTAGGCCTAGTCAGAAGTAGATGCCCCGGAGTGTAGGTCCCAGAGTGATCTCCCTAGGGCATTCACTTCCCCATCACAGGACACAACAATTGGCGACGAGGGTGGTTGTCGACCCCTCGCTCCGGGTGTGTGTGTGCCCCTTCTGGGGTGAGGCGGCTGCGGGTGCTCCCATTTGCCCGCGGTGCTCGTGCCTTGCTGCCACGCACACCCAGCCACGGCTCGCCTGGAGAAACAACTCTCACCCCTGGCTCTTTGCAGGTGAGCGGCGCTGCCTAGCACTTTCCTGCTGCGCATCGGAGCTCCACGCCCGGTGCCGCACCGTGCTCGGTGGCACGTGCGTGAATCGCACCTCGGCACGCCTGGCGAGGCGATCCGGACGGCGCCCGGTCCTGCCCAGCTGCTCGAGGGGACGTGGTGCCGACTCATCCCAGGGTGCCACCCTGCCACCCGACTTTGGTGCACAAGCCGCACGCCCTCCGCTGCGGTTGCCGGGGGAACATCAGCGGCCCTCATCTGCCCGGCCGGTGGGCATCGTCACGTCTGAGCGCACCCACTGCTCTCTCCGCTCTGGTCGGAGTGCCTCTTCGGATCTCCCCTCGGCGCCTGCTCCAGAGCGTCCTGGGCGATGGCTACCATTCCGCCCATTGAACCGTTTGTGGTGGAGGGTGCGCCCTCCACTCTCGCACCGAAGTGGAAGGAGTGGGTGGACAGGCTCCTAATATTCTTCGAGGCCACCAAGGTCCATAAGGAACAGAAGCGCGCCATGGTCCTCCATCTTGGTGGCAAGGACATCCACTCCATAGCTCGGACCCTTACGGAGGCAACCCCCAAGACCCATCATACCCTGATCAATGCCCTCAATGCGCACTTTGAACCAATGGCGAACAAGGATTACGAACGATTCATTTTTCGACAGGCACGGCAACTGCCGGATGAGTCACTGGATGCATATCACTCCAGACTCAAGAAACTAGCACTGACGTGTGGATTCCAGGACGTTACAGAGAAGATCAGGGGCCAGATAATCCAAGGATGCGCCTCTGCAAAGTTGCGCGAGAGAATACTGGAAGAATCGGGGAAGCCTCTACCAGACATCCTCACACTTGGCCGCACAAAGGAGCTGTCCAAGGCCAGGGCAGCCCACATGGAAGCAGCACTACAAGCCAACATGAAAGTGGAACCAGTTAATAAGATACAGGTCCGGACACCGCCCAAATGGCCCAAAAGAACGACAACCCCTCAGGGTGGTGCATCAGCACAATCATGCGGTTACTGTGGAGGCCCGAGACACCCGGCGCCAGAGTGTCCGGCACGGGGCAAGAGATGCTCAGGATGCAGAAAAATGAATCACTTCGAAAAAGTATGCCGGTCCAAGAAGTTCAGTAGGCCCCGCCAGACGGTGCACACGGTTGCTGAGCACGAAGGTGCTGAAGGGGAGCCCAGCAACAGTGACATGGACGACGACGAGGAGGAGCGATCCGTACACAAGGTGCACATGATCGGCACCGCCACCAGACGCACCAGGACGCTGCCCCAGTGCCCCATCCAGGTGGCTGATCAGGACATCATGGCGACAGTCGACACCGGCGCATCGATAAACCTCATGAGTGCGTCCCTCTACAGTGACATGTCTACCCCTCCAAGTCTCCGTTCCACCCCGATCACAGTATATGCCTACGGTCAAGATGTTCCACTCCGCATCCGTGGCAAGTTCAAAGCGGCAGTCCGACACGGGGATAAGATCACGCGAGCTAACATTTTTGTGTCGGAAGAGGGTCAAGGCATGCTCCTGAGCTGCCGGACGGCAGAAGACCTGGGGGTGGTCACATTCGCATTTGGTGTGCATGAAGAGTTGGTGCAACAGCTGATTATGGACTTTCCAGACCTATTTGAAGGAATTGGGTGTTTCAAGGGCCGTGAAATACATCTGCACGTGGACCCCACCGTACAACCTGTGGCCCTGCGACACCGTCGCATTGCGTTCCATTTGCGACCACTAGTGGAGGAAGAACTGCAGAAGCTGGAAGCAGCTGGAAAAATCGAGAAGGTATCAGGCCCCACCCCCTGGGTGTCGCCCATCGTGGTCACGAGGAAACCGAAACAGCCTGGAGCGGTCCGGATCTGCGTGGACATGCGCCTACCCAATGCTGCCATCAAGAGGGAGCGCCATATCACCCCCACGATAGATGACCTAATTGGGGAAATGGCTGGAGCCTGCTGGTTCTCCAAATTGGACCTCCGGGCGGGGTACCACCAACTCGTGCTAGACAAAGAGTCCCGGAACATCACAACGTTCTCTACCCACGTTGGACTTCGCAGATACACCAGACTGAGCTTTGGGATCTCCAGTGCTGCCGAAGTTTTCCAGAATGTCATCCAGGAGCTGATTGCTGGCATACCGGGAGTAATAAATGTCAGTGATGACATCATGGTGCATGCCCGCACAATCCCAGAGCACAATCAACGTTTGGCGCAAGTCTTTCGCAGACTCCGCAGTGCGGGGCTCACACTGCACCGAGACAAGTGCGAATTCTTGTGAACCAAACTGGGGTTCTTCGGATATGTGTTCTCAGCTGACGGCGTCAACCCAGATCCTGACAAGGTTAAAGACATCAAGGATGCGCCACCGCCCACGACAGTCACGGAAGTCAGGAGTTTTCTCGGCATGGTAAATTACTGTGGCCGCTTCATCAAGGACTTGGCCAACCTGACTCTCCCCCTGCGTGAACTCACTAAGGACTCCACCCCGTGGAGCTGGGGACCTGAACAGGAAAAGGCATTCCAGGACATCAAGAGCTCACTCTCCAGCAACACCACGCTGGCGTTCTTTGACCCGCGACACTCCACTCTCATTGCGGTGGATGCCGGACCGGCGGGGTTGGGGGCCGTCCTGATGCAGAGGGCACGAGACGAGGTAGACTGGTCCCCCGTCGCTTTTGCCAGCCGGTCCCTCACGGACACGGAGCAGCGATACTCGCAAATTGAGAAAGAGGCCATCGCGATCCATTGGGGATGTCGCCACTTCCATTTGTATGTATATGGCAAGCCCTTCACGGTGGTGACAGACCACAAGCCGCTGCTGGCTCTGTTCTCAGGAACCTCATCCAAGCCACCACCAAGAATAGAAAAATGGATCTTGCAACTGCAAGAATACAATTGCAATGTCGAGTACCAACCAGGGGCGAAGAATCCAGCGGATTACCTATCACGACATCCTAGGCCCGCAACTCCTGAAGAGATGGATGAGGCAGAAGAGACGGAAGCGTATGTGCAGTGGGTAGTGGCCAGGTCATGCCCGCGTCCCATATCTCTAGAAGATGTCGTGAGCGCCACGGCTCAGGATGCCTGTATACAGCGGGCCAAGGACCTTCTCCGAACTACCAACTGGCAGAAAGCTAAGGAGGGCTGGAAGGTGCTCACCCCTGAGGCTCAGAAGATCATGGACAGTTTGTATCATGTGAGGGCTGAACTGAATGAAGATGCGGCGGGATGCCTCCTGCGGGGGCATCGCCTAGTGATCCCAACGGCTCTCACGGGACGAGTGATCCAACTGGCCCACATAGGGCACCAGGGGATGGTCAAGACGAAGGCCCGACTGCGAACTAAAGTATGGTTCCCGCTCATGGACGACATGGTGGAGAGCGTGGTGAGATCGTGCGCTGCCTGCTAAGTTACGGGAGACAACCCCCGTGAGGCCCCCATCATTGTGGAGCCCCGTCCACAAGGACCCTGGGAGCGGGTCAGCATGGACTTCGGCAGTCTCCCGGATGGAAGACACACGCTGGTGATGATAGATGACCACTCAAAATACCCCGAAGTCGAGATCGTCACAAGTACCAGTGCAGACTGCGTCATTCCCAAAGTGGAAAAGATTGTTGCCACTCACGGAGCCATGAAGGAACTGAGAACAGACAATGGACCGCCATTTCAGGGTCAGGACTTTGCTGCCTACCTGTCATCTCTGGGGACACGTCATAGGCACATAACACCTCGGTGGCCTCAAGCCAATGGGGAAGCCGAGAGGTTCATGAGGACATTGAACAAGGTTATCCGTATTGCCCACGACAAAGGACAGTCAGTGGAAATGGCCATCTTTACGTTTCTTCGAAGCTATCGCCAGACCCCGCACTCCACAACTGGGGTGGCCCCAGCACACCTTCTCCTAGGAAGAGTGATAACAGACTCCATCCCTCATCACCCCCAGTGGGCACCTGAGGTGGTAAATGAACAAGTAGTGGCGAGGAAAAGAAACTCCACATTTGAAAAAATCAGCCAGAGACGACGGGCCGTGGCCCCGCATTTCAAAAGGGGCGATGTGGTGCTCATCCGAAATCGTGTCACCAGTGGCAAGTTTAGACTTAATTATGAGAAGCGACCATGGCGAGTCATCAGAGTGAAAGGCACACGCCTCACGGCCATTCGAGGACGAGACAGGGTGACTCGCAATGTGTCTCATTTCAAACTATCATCCCGCAGGCCCGGAGTCAGAGCGTCAGCAGGGCGGTGAACAAACCGAAACTGCAACCAGCTTGCCAACCGTCGAATCAACAACTCGTCACGAGGTCAGACAAAGTAACGAGCATCAGGTCTCCAGTGAAGAAGTGGGAGGTGACGCGGAGGCCCTCGAGGAGGCCCCAGATCCGGAGGGGGCAGACAGAGAGGCGTCAAGTCACGAGTTGGAGGTTGGAGCGGAACTGCTGACTCACAGGGGGTCGCAACGTCGGCTACGTGACAATCCCACCCCCTCTGGCTGGTTGAGAGACTACTTCACGTAAGACTGTTCCCATTTACATAGGCATATAGTTGAGCTGAGTGGCCAGTAACGTGGCGCTGCATTTAGAGGACGCTGAAGGTATCGGTCCTAATGTTTCCAAAGATGTAAAAAGAAAAAAAAAGTAACGTTTAAATGTGTTCATGATTAGGTTTTGGTTTTTCCTTATTTTAGGAGGAATGTTATGTTCCTGGAGGTCCGCCCACGGCGCCCCGGGCGTGGGGCGCGCTGGTCATGTGACTCCTGATAATAAAAAGAGGGCGCAGGCGTTCAGAGAGAGAGACGCGTAGACCGAGCAACAAAACTTATTCCCAGTGTCCGTCTGAGTTTATTCTAGGGCCACGTGTTAGGCCTAGTCAGAAGTAGATGCCCCGGAGTGTAGGTCCCAGAGTGATCTCCCTAGGGCATTCACTTCCCCATCACAGGACACAACACCTCCCATCACCCTCCGCCTCAATAAGATAACTATATTTAAAGAGGTGCAAACAAAGTCACGTTGAGAAAATGGATCCCGTATGCAAGCGCATTCAGGGGTGAGATATAGGCCACGGACGGCAAGGAGAGCGTCCACCAGTTGGCAATACTGAAGGCCCAGTCACCGCTGCTAGTGCCATTAGAGCCGAGCAATCACTGCATATCCAGCAGTAAAGCAGGCAGCATCATTTTATTGCTATGACGACTCTGTTGTGAAATACCTTTGCAAATGTGTCTGTGCCATCAGAATGTCACGTTATCCAAACAAAAACAAAATACATGTTCCATTTAGAAACCGACACAGAATTATTTTTAGGTTATATTTGAAACTCATAATAGAACAAGCATTTGCAATGCAATAGGTCTCGCAGCATTAAAGTTTGAGTTATTGGCATTGTATATGACAATGGGTTGCATTACATTTTTAGCAAAGTCTGTATTGGTGTTACTAAAGTTTCTCGCCCACAAGGCCTAGTACCTCCAAACGACAAGAAGCCATCTTTTTTTCCAAGCCACACTTGCAGCTTAATGCACTGCCTTCAGTTTCCCAAAACATAATCGGTGCGTTATTTTGTGTGAATGCTGTATGTCTAAATGATAGGAGTGTATGCGTGTGTGTGTGGACTGTGAGTTTTTGTGTAAGTGATCGGAGTGTGTGTGTGCTGTATGTATAAGTGAAAGGAGTGTGTTATATGTGTGATAGGAGAGTAAGTGTGTGTGTGTGTGTGTGTGTGTGTGTGTGTATGTGTGTGTGAGTGTGTGGGGGTGTGTGAGGAGAACAAATTAAGAATTGGTAGTAAAGTAAATGTATTCTAAACAAGCAATGCTAAAGAGCAAGTGAGATTAGGTTCAAGAGAACTCCCACCGCACAATGCAGGTCTCTTTGCACAAAAATACACAAATCACTGCCATGATGTAGAGGAAACAGGTGATTATGCAGGCAGTGAAGTATGCGGGCTGGGGACTGCTGACATAGTGTGGAAGATCAGCTACCTAGGTAGGAGCGGTACAAAAGGGGGTGGTGACAAAAGGGGGTGGTAGGAGCAGCAGTCCTGGACTCAAACCCTCCCAGGGCCTCTCACAGAAGGTGCGCCTCTTTTGGAAGGGCAGATCGGACGACACAGCTTCGGTTCTGAGCTCACTGGACTAGGCTCTACACCCTCGTGCTGACGTCACTCCAAGTTCCCTTAAAATGAAGGAGAGTCACAACATCTTTCTTAAAGGGGAGTGCATGCATGCATACATCCTCAAAACAAGTCAGATTTACTCTCTGCACTCTGTCGTAATTAATCATTCTTGCTCAACACGGTTCGAGTGGCCTCTTCTCACCATTGAAAAATAAACAGTTTAAGGTCCAGAATTCACTGGCAATAGGTTACATTGGCCTCAAGGTGCATTCTATACCGGAAGAATTGTAAAGAAAGCAATGCAAACTAGGCGAACAGTCCATCTGAAAACCCAATCTATCCAAGGCGGACTGACATCTTGTGTACTAGGCTGCCCTGCCCACAACACAGATGCCGGCCCGAGTTTCCTGCGGCTGTGGTAAGCCCCCCTCATCCCCTCAACAACTTTATGTAAACTTACTGTTCCAAGAGACCGCCCATGCCCTCTGACAGCTGCCGCGGGGAGCTGATAAGAGCCCTGACACCACCCCACCTCCCACCACTCCGCAAGTCGCACGAAACAGGCCCAAAAACACAGCTGTTCGTAAGTCCGAGAACTACATACAGGAGAGGAGTATCACATGCTCCGGATTCATGCTAGGCAGCACCTGGGAGGCCACAAACAATAAACATTCCCGGATGAACTCCTTCGGCTCCTAAGGGCTTTGGGCCTCAGCGCCTGTCGAACCGAGACACACACTGCATTTGTAGGGAATGAAGGCGGCAGCAAGAGAACAGGCAGTGCGGACGGGAAAGGGGGCGAATAGCCCACTGTTCCCCCCCCCCTCCTGCTTGGCCACCATCTTGCTCAGGCACCGCTGATACCATGCACAGCATGTGGCCAATAGGCGTGCGCAAATAAGTTGTGCAAATACGTAGCTTTATCTTCCGATTTAAAAGTTGATTCTGCACAGAAAACACGTTGCTTGAGTGTGAAAGCTTACAGAAAAGCACATTCAGTAATGTCGGCTTGCCGGAGTCACAGACGGAAGCACTTCACGGTAAAGCAGCAGGAGTGCACGCCGTATGGTTGCCTCCGTTCTCAAGTTGCCCAGATGTTAGAAGGTAGCGAAAGCAACCAGCCGCCCGGCCGGCCAGCCAATTGCATCGAAGCCCGGCCGGAAGTCCCGCCTCTTTGAGCACCCGAGAAAGGAGAGGAAAAGTCTTCCCGCGGCCCGGGGCTCCCGTGAGCTGCGGAGAGCCCCGGAGCCGCCTGCGCAGAGGAGTAGCTTTTGTCCCGCGGCCCCGGAGAAGAGCTGCAGAGCCGAGGAGTCACACCAGGAGCAAAGAGAAGTGCTGCGGAAAGAGCCCCGAGGAGCGGGAGCTCTCGTGTAGCCCCCGCCAGCAGAGCCCGGTGAGTGTTGTCAGGTGGGGGAGAGAGCTGCGGCGGGGGAGGGGGGGAGGAGGTGTCTCTGTATGTATGCGGCGGCCGGGGGCGCTTCTGTGTATGCGGCGGGGGGTGGGGGAATGTCTCTGTATGTGTGCGTGCGTGTGTGTAGGTGCGCTCCTGCGTGTGTGCGGCGGGGGGGGGGGTTGGAGGGGTGCGCGCGTGTGTCTGTGTGTGTGTGTGGCCCTTCCTGCCTGCGTGTGTCTGTGGCAGGGGACGTGCACGGCGCCAGGCTGGGCGTGCGCGCTCACGAGGTAGAATCTCAGGCAGGAGACGCTCGTGACAGTCTGCTGTCCACATTCCCCTGAAAGTGATTACATAAGTTGTCGACCTAGACAGCAAAGCTTCGCTTTGCTTTCGTCTAGGCTCGATCTAAAAAAGGGAAGTAAGCAAAGACTGGAAGCAGTACTTAAGGAGATTTTCTGGTATAATGGGAGAATGGGAGAAAAACGTTAATGGAGTGTACTCTCTGACAGGTGAAAACCATGGTGCTACTAAGCACTGCATTGATGAGACATATAGTGGCACCATACATACCACTGTGGTACGTGTCACTGGGAACCGTAAAATCTGGGGGCATATTACCAAGGGGTTCGATAGGCAATCATCGCTAAACAGCGATAATTCTATTGCCCTATTAGCAAGCTGTCGCGAACTGATGTTAGCGACAGCTTTTAGGCGATAGCGAGTGGTTTGGGGCCCGCTTTGCATGTCAGCGATGTTTATCGCTAATGACATGCAAAGTGGGTGTACCCAACCAGTTAGCGACTGAAAGCAGTCGCTAACGTCGCTATCGCCTATTAACAAGGCAGGCGTAGCGTTAGAAATATTCGCGCTAAGCGCCAATATCTCCAAATACTAACACCTGCCCAGACCAGTTCTTAGCCATGTTATCCAATGGGAGGTGGATAACATGGCTAAGAGCATTTCGTCGCTAATGCGTGAATATTGCTGTATTCTCATCGATATTCACGCATTTCGCCGCTATCGCTGGATATTTTAGCACAATGGATAAAAACGTTGCTAATAGCATGTTTTCTCCACTAACATATCCAGCGATAGGCAGCGATAAAAAAATCTTTGCTATGCCTATTTAGCGATAAATATCGCTACTTGTTGGTAATATGCCCCTTGGAAAGTTCTACTAATGGTAGATGCGTGATACATAATTACCAGGTGAAGGCAAGAAGGAGTGCCGCGCCAACACAGGCACCCTTTCGTCATGGATTTTTTTATGCAGGAAGGAAAACCTTCCTGCACATAAACAATCCTCTGTGGCGTTTTCCTCTTTCTATGTGTGCTGCAGAATGCAGAACACGAAGAAAGAAGAAACATGAGGATAAAGAACATATTTCTCCTCATTGAGCCTCCCTTGGGAATGCGTAGCATTTTCACACATTCCCAGGTATGAAACTCATGGTGAATCTGGGAATGCGCCCGATACATGGGTGGATGCGAGGGAACACCGATGATCCACCCATAGAGCGCCTCCCTGGGCAGAGTAACACAAGGCAGCGACTTGCACTGCCTTGCATTACCCGAGATTTACCAAGCACCGCAGGGCACCACACAATATGGTCTTGCGTGACTTGGTAATGTTGCGATGTCCTCGTATTGTGCGTGACACAAGGACAATAAAACACTTTGATAAAACCGGACTGAGCACTGTGCACTGTATACATACTACCCTCTCGTGGCACTCCTCAGATAACCCTGCATTTGCACAAAAGCACTCACACTGGACTGTTCATTCTGCAATCATAATGTCCAGTCGCGGACTCACATTACACTCACATTGCACTACTTACACTACAGAGCACACAATGGATTCACACTACTGAGCACACCATACTCACGCTCTCATCACTCAATCCCTTCACTGTCACTATGAGCCTTCATTTGCAGCACAGCACTGGCCGTTGTATCCCTCCTCTACTTTAACGCAGTACGCTGGTCTCTAACTCACACCCTTTAAAGCGCACAACGGACACTGAGTCAGGCAGGTTCTTTCAATACAAAAACTGCCAATCTGATTCTTCTTTTATTATGAGATTGGAAGTTATTTTTAATCATGATTTAATAATCAATTAACAAGTTCATTTATGGAGAAATAAGAACTACTTAAAATGTTATTCAGGGAAAGCTACAGACTCAGATGGGGGTCCTACTAATATCTGCATAGCAAATCCTGATCTTTGGACCTCTTCATTAACTAATGTCTTTAGACTCATGTTTCAGTTCAGTTATCTTACCTATTTTTAAAAAGACAACAAAATGGACCCACAGAGTTACTGGCCCATATCTTTACTTGATTCCGCACACAAATTATTTGGCAAAGTTATTTTGGGAAAATTGGAAGAATGGCAGAAGATAATTTAATTTTATCAGATCTACAGTAGGGGTGTAGGAAGGGTGTCTGTTACCTTGAACTTTTAATCAGCAGATTCACAGGGGCCAAGAGTGGCTTCATTTTTTTGGACTTTATGGGCCTTAGCAGCACATTCAATTGTGTCAATCACACTAAACTGTGGCAGATTATGAGAATTTTAGGGGCAGATGAAGCGATCTTTTCCCTGCTCAGTTGCATTTATGAAAATGCTGCCTCCAGGGTCCGCTTCGGCCCAAATGGGAATGCACCAAACCGATTAAGGTAGAGACGGGAGTCAGACGAGGTTGTGTGGTGGCTCCTTTTACATTTACTCTCTGTATAAATGGTGTGGAGATGACATTACTAAAAGAAGGGTTAGATTTGCCAATATGAAGACATTCCGGTTTCTCTGCCCCTCCCCGCCCAGTCACTTGTGGCTTTCCCCAAGGTTCCTCTCTTTCCCCCCTACTTTTCAATCTTTATATCCATCCCCTCATCACCTCTCTTCTTGAGCTGGAGGTCTCTGTGTACAATTACGCAGATGACCTCCAGCTCGTTTTTGATCTTTCTTCTACCCCTGATTCTCTCCCCAAGTTTTGTTCCACCTTAGTTTTTATTACTGACTGGATGAGCGCTAACCACTTGAAGCTCAATCCAGACAAGACGGAACTTGTCCTTACTGGGGGCCCCTCGAACCCTTGGTCTCCTGCACATTGGCCCCTTTCTTTTGGTCCCCCCCACTTTGCCCGCTTCCTCTGTTCGCACCCTTGGTATTAAAGGCAGTCATGACTTATCCATGCATAGTCAGATCAGTCCCGTCGTGTCTTCCTGTTTTCTGTCCCTCCGTTTAATCCGGAAAATTTCACGGTTCTTTTCCACCGATGCACTCAAAACCATAGTCATGGCCCTTGTCACCTCCCGCCTTGACTATGGGAACGGCCTGTACGTGGGCATACCTGCCTACGAATCCCGCCGTCTACAGGCCATTCAAAACCAAGCTGCCCGCCTTATCCTTTCCCTTCCTAAATCTTCTCATATCACTTTCGGCTCTCAAGTCCCTTCATTGGCTTCCTGTCCGTTTCAGATCTTTCTTCAAATTGGCCTGTTTAGCCTTTCGGGCGCATTCCCGCTCTGCTCCCCTGTTCATCACTTCTCTCATCTCCTCCCATGCCCCTAGCCGCACTCTTCGTTCCTCCTCTCTTTCTCTTCTCCATATCCCTCGCTTCCGTAAATCCAGAATGGGGGGTACCCGGTTTTCAGTCCTGGCCCCCCAGTTCTGGAACAGTTTTCCTCTCTCCATCCGTTCCATCCCCATCTACACTCATTTCCGCAAAGCCCTCAAAACCTTCCTTTTCTCTCAGGCATTCCCTTCCTAGTCTCCCTTGGTCTCCTCTGTGAGTTCTGATCAGGTCCCCAGCGCCAGGAAGCCGCTTGGCCACAGTGCGCTCTATTAAATATTTTATTCATTCATTATTCATACTCTTCCACGCTCTCTCTTCTAATTACCCCCAAGTCTTCTCTGGGATTTCCTCTTCCAGGTCTGCCTCCCACTTAAGCCTGATAGGGGGAGTAAAATGTCTCGTTTTATGCGTTTGTATAAGCATGTTACCGCCTTGAATGTGCCTGCTGCCATAACTGCGTTTTGGCAGCCCAGTGACGTTTGTGGTTCGGTGAGGCCCCCTCCCCAGTGTTTCCGCATGGCGTCAGTAAGGGATGTATACAGAAGAAAGTCCCCCCCAGGCAAATCATAACAGGTTTGCAGGTCATCAAACAGTATCATGACCCCTTCCTCATATAGATTCCCTACGCAAGTCAACCCCTGGTCTGGCCAGGTCTTCAGTCTCTGACAATTACCTCTATGGGGCAAGGCTGGGCACATAAGTTACAGGATTTCAGGTGCATAAGGGCGTTTAATTTTAGCCCCCTTCGGATACCTGTTCCAGCCGGGCCATGCGTAGTTCCGTGGTGAGGGTTGCAGTACTAACAGGAAGCTGCAACACGATGGGGGATATTTGCTTTAGGGTCACAAAGTCTTCCTTCTGCCCCTATTCTCCTCGGATAGTGCTCGCCACTCATTGCGTGAGCCATTGAAATTGCGCCGCTAGGTAGTAGGCCTCGAAGTCAGGCACCGCAATCCCCTTTCTGCTCTGGATCTCATTAGGCCAGCTAGCACCACTCTGCGTCTGCCAATGCTCCATATAAACCCCGTAATCATCGAGCAGAGTTGGACGAAGTACCTCGTTGGGATCCAGAATGGCAGGGTTCCAAAGTAGTATAGTAGCCTCGGAAGAGTGCTCATTTTGCGCAGGGCCATGTGGCCAGCCATGGATATCAGCAGGTCCCGTTTGTGGTATATGTGCGTCCCCAGGTATGAGAGGCACCTATCTTCCAAGGTCAACCCCTCTGTTATCTGTGGTCCAATTCTGCCCCCTTTTGCAGGGAATAGGCAAGACGTTGCCCAATTCACTTTTAACTCTGCGACTCTGCTGAGGTCCTGCAGTAAATGTTTTGCTCCCGCAAGCACCTCGCCCGAGTCGACCAGAAACAATAGCAGGTCGTCAGCGTATAACGCAATGTGATGAGTCTGCCTGTGATCATTAAGTCCCTGGTAATCCCACCCAGCCTGGGCCCTCGCCTCTAAGGGCTCCACTGCCGGGGCAAATAGCAGAGGAGGGAGAGGACAACCATGCTGCTTCCCTCATCTCACCTGGCGGTGGAGTCAGAGTACAGGAGCGCCGTAAAACTCCCAAAATTGTCTCCCCAGCCTGAACGTCTGCATCACATGAAACAGGTAAGGCCATTCCAGGCTATTAAATGTCTTCTCTATGTCGATGGCGAAGATCGTCATTGTCTCCATACTGTTGGTTTCTGCTTCTAAGACCCGCAGGAATAGCCTGATGTTAAGCACTGTGTTTCTGGTGGGAATAAAACCGGACTGGTCCTTATGTATCAAGGTGGTCATGTGGGGGAGCAAACATGTAGTTAAAATCCTGTTGAGGATCTTGTAGTCCAAGTTGAGCATGGAGAGTGGGCGGTAGTCCTTCTTTACCATGACGGCTTCCCTGGCTTCAGCATTGGTATAATAATCGCTTCTCTAGTGGACACGGGTAGTTAGCCAGCCCGTTTAGCGTCATTATATAACTGCACCAATTTGGGGGCCAACAAATCAAGATATGCTAAGTAGAATTCGATTGGCAGGCTGTTAGACCTGGCACCATTGGCGTGGGTCTCCCGTCCATTTTTTGACTGTTACCTCATGTGTTTTTGCTGGTGTTAGATGCTTTGGGAATTGTGCCACTGCTGTCCAGTGCCACAGTGTAAGTGATCCCTATTGTAAATTAATGTATAAATTCTTGATTCCATGTCTGGCTGGATTGGGTTACCTGTCAGACCCTAGTACAGTGCACCAGGAGTGACCAGGGCTGGTAAACCAAATACTGCTGGTGGACTTGCAGCACTGGTTGTGCTACCCACAGAAGCAGCCTGTAAAAGTGTGTCTAAGGTCTGCCATTGCAGAGCCAGTGTGCAGTCTGGTACTGCCATGATGACTGAGCATGTGCACCCACTTGCCAGTCCCTAAACCTTCCCTTTTCTTCATATCAGACACCCCTATGGTAGGCCCAAGGGCAGGGTGCATTATAAGTATAAGGTAGGACATACCCTGGTGTGTGTGGCATGCCCTAATAGTGAATTACAACCATTTTCGTTTTTCACTATTGCAGGGCTACCTGTTCTCCAAAGGCCAGAATGGGCAGTTAGATTATTATTTATTTACTTAACAATTTATAAAGCGCGCAAATACCCATGGCTGTCTCGGTGCTATGGACTGGACTGAAAGGATAGAGAAAAGGCTTCTATTGCTCAAAGAGCCAGGTTTTCACTTGTTTCCTAAATGATAACAGTGTTGGGCAGGTCTTAATCTGTAGAGGGAGCAGGTTCCAAAGTTTAGCCATTGCCACCACAAATCTTCTGTCGCCCCAGTTAACTTTGTTTGTTCTGAGAACGACTAGAAGATTTGCGGCTGCCGAGCGTAGAGCTCTACTGGGTACATGTGCTAGCAGGGTTTTTTTCAGATACTCAGGCCCTGTGCCATGGACTGCTTTATAGGCAATGCATAACGCCTTAAATTTAGTTCTGCTTTTTATGGGCAGCCAGTGGAGTTGATGCCTGACACTAGAAATGGGCTTGAACTTTGGGGTACCCGACAGTATCCTAGCGGCTGCGTTCCGTATCCGTTGCAACTTATTTAGCACATTTTCTTGTGCGTTAGGCAACAAGCCGTTACAATAATCAACTTTTGACATAACTTAAGCACTAATGAGAGTTTTTCCAGCACTCATCGGTAGATAGGGTAGCAGCTTTTTTATCTTCCTTAGAACGTAGAAAGGTGAGGAGGCCACTGCATTGACATGCTGTTTAAAAGTGAGGCTCTCATCAAACATAACACCTAGGTTTCTGGCCTTCGTGACCGGAGTGGGGAGTAATCCCAATTCCTCTGGCCACCATGTTGGAGACCATCCCTGAGTTAAGTTCCCAAAGACCATGACCTCAGTCTTATCAGAATTTAATTTAAGGCAATTGTTTGCCATCCACGGGCTAATGGCCAGCATGCCATCATGAAAGCCTGCCGCCACTGCCTCACCGTCTTTATGCACCACTAACACAAGGTGTGTGTCATCGGCGTAGGACATGAGACCCATTCCAAAAGTCTTAATTACTCGTGTTAAGTCCGTCACATAAACATTAAACAGGGT
Organism: Lissotriton vulgaris; assembly: GCF_964263255.1. NCBI lineage: Eukaryota > Metazoa > Chordata > Amphibia > Caudata > Salamandridae > Lissotriton > Lissotriton vulgaris. The sequence goes on from NC_141686.1 coordinate 214,085,670, forward strand.
CGGGCTCAGCGACGATCCCTGCGGAACACCATAGGGGAGAGCAAAGACTGAGGAATTATAATCGCCCATGCTGACTGACTGAGTCAGTTCGGAAAGAAAGGAGGACAGAAGAGCCTTAGCTTTTCGTCTGACACCTAGGGCTGAGACACGGTTGAGCAAGGTGACATGATCAACCGTGTCAAAAGCCGCTGACAAATCCAGAAGTACCAGGACTGCGACACCTCCTCTATCTATCACCATTCTGATTTCATCAGATGCTTTAATAAAAGCAGTCTCTCCGTACCACGTCCTTTCCTAAACCCAAATTGAGTGTCATCTAACAATTTATTCTCTTCTATAAACTGCGTTAACTGGGTATTCATAATCTTCTCAAAGATCTTCGCTGGAAAGGGTAAGCGTGCGATTGGTCTGTAGTTTTTGGTTTCTCCTGGATCCAGATTGTTTTTCTTTAGCAACGGCTGAATAATGGCCTTTTTCCATATAGAAGGATAGGTGCCTGAGAAAAACATTGCGTTACAGATGCTCGTTAAATTAGTACCTATCAGATCCGGAATCGTTTTTAAAACTGACGGGGGAAATGGGTCAGATGGGGATCCTGATTTGACTGTTTTAATCAGGTCAGCGACCAATTCCAAAGACACTGGTTTAAATTCCATAAAACTGAAGGACTCTCTAATCATATTATTGTCATCTAGCTGGTTCACGTTCTCTCTAAAAGTAGTAAAATTTGAGTAGATTTGGCTCACTTTGTCTTGGAAAAAAGTGGCTAGTGAATCACAAAGTGACTGAGAGGCTACATTAGTGGTATTGACCATTGGCCCTGATAAAGTGGAGACTACTTGAAACAGTTCTTTAATAGAATCTTGTGCTGTTTCTATTGTTCTCGTGTAATAATTACTTTTTTATGTAATTAAGAGATGTTTATATTTTAACAAGGCTGCTTTATAGCGTATTTTCTCCAAGTCGTTGTATTCTTGACGCCAGTGTCTTTCCTGGTTCCTGCAATGTTGTTTCTCTAATCTAAGTGCCTCGGTGAACCATGGAGCTGAGGGAGTTCTCCTATTTCTGGAAACTGCCTTGTAGGAAACCAATTTGCTAAATACATTTTGAAGCCATTCTGTGTAATTAGTTGCGGCTAGTTCCGATCTAACATAGCCTCTGGTTAAGAGTCAACTAGATTTTGTCTAAAGAGGGTTTGATTGATACCAAGCCCTCGCCACTGTACCGCGCATCAACAAGACCACCATGGGAGGCAGATCCTTTTCTTACCTGGCTGCTAAAACATGGAACTCTCTTCCCGCTTACCTTCGCCTTACCCAGAACCACCTAGCATTCAGAAAACAACTTAAAACGTGGATATTTGACAAGTAATCCTCCTCCCCTTCCTAAGCGCCTTGAAACCCTCCGGGTATGTAGTGCGCTATACAAATTACTTGACTTGACTTGACTTGACTCCAAGCTCTGAATTGTTTCGAAGAAATGGAATTAGTCTGCCTAGAGACAGGCTGAAGTATCTTAATGTCAAATAGTACAGCACAGTGGTCCGACTATGTTAGAGGAAGAATCATTTTTATTGCAATGTGATCACTATTTGTGAACATGCCATCCAATGTGTGCCCGGCTACGTGAGTGGGCATTTCCACTTTCTGAGAGAAACCTAATGCCTCTAAATTAGAGATGAGAGCTGTTGAGTCTCTATCCAGGAGAGCTTCCAAGTGGAAGTTGAAATCCTCCAAAATTGCGAAATTGGATTCGGTAGCAACAGAGTCCAATAGATTACCTATTACTGAAGGGAAATTTCCCCTACGGCCTGGTGGGCGATATAATAGGATTCCTTTGAAAGACTGATGTTTAGAAAGTGATATATTAAAACTAAGTGCCTCACAGGCCTCAATAGTAATCACCTCTGTCCTGCTTAAAAACTCATCTCGAAGGATGATTGCCAGAACCCCTCCTTTCTTCAGAGTTCTATCACATCTATGCGTGGAATAACCCTCAGGTGTGGCAACACAGAAATCGGGGTCAGATGAAGAATCAGCCCATGTTTCCGTGATGAACAGTACGTCAAGATAATAATGATCCAGCATATCTGCGATCTCATATCTCATATTTATGTTTGGGAAGAGATCGTGCATTGATCAGAGCAGAATGAATCTTGTCCTTTTCCTTAATGGTTTTTGAATTTATAATATTATTTCTCTGATGAGCAGGATGTCTAGGCAATTTGTCATAGGCCTCTAACCTAAACCTACAGATTGGGCATGAATCTGTCTCTTTACTAAAGGAGATCTCCAAAATAAAATAAGGACAGACCTGCTTGTTGTTACTAACATTATTTTGGAAGGTCTTTAGCTGTTTACTCGAATATGATCTGATCTTCCCCTGTACCTCTGCTTGCTCTGAATGTCCTAGACCAAGGGTCGTACGGACGCAGAGGGGCTCGCCTTTGGCGCGCCCGCTGTGCGCGTCCGCTGCGCGACGGCTCCATATTGGTAGTAAATGGAGTAAGAGGTGGGAAGCCTGGCGAAGGAAAGGCCAAACACTAGAACGCCTACCTCTCTACTCTCTACTGCCGGAGAAATCTCTAGGAGATGCCTCCACTCCTCTCCTCCACTCAAACAGCTACAAGGAAGCTGTAGTGGACCAGGAGAAAGAGCCGGAGCAAAGTGCAAGTAGGTGACAGAGTACAATTTTAAAGTCGTAAGTTAAAAAACAATTAAAGCAAATTCCGAGGAATAGCAGCAATATGGGTATGATTTTATAGCAGCAATGTATAAATTCAGGATTCCTTACACAGGATTAAAATAAATAGCGTGATTACATTTTATAATCCTAACTGACTCAGGGAACATGGTAGAAATTCGATACCTGAACTCAGAATGATAAAATACATCTTGTAGTTGAACAATCTGTGTTTGAAAAGACCACTTTTAGAAAGTAGGTATTTTCTTGCCTAACTATCCAAGCCTGCCTCTGCTAGGCTGTGTATTCTTTGTTTGGAGTTTGAGTGACAGGGCTGGGGGATTCCAGGAGACAGAGTGAGTCAGCCCAGTGGTGAATAGAGAGATCTGTATCTAGATGGGAGGGAGGAGTTGCACCTGGGACCTGAATAGGGCTGTGCCTTCCCTCCACAATGCTGGCTCCACCTTCTGTGGTGTGTCTGATGTCTCTGCCCTACACTGTGAAAGGAGAGAAGGAGTCTTGTCAACAGAGTGCTCCAGGGCTGTGCTTTCCCTCCACAATGTTGGCTCCACCTCCTGTGGGGCGTCTGATGTTTCTGCCCTGCACTGTGAAAGGAAAGAAGGAGTCATGTAAACAGAGTGCCCCCGGACAGACCAGAACTGGTTTGGACTAGGCAAAGGCCTCTCTTCCTTCAGAGAACAAAGGATTTTGGGGTTTAACTATTGGACCCTGATCCCAAGAATTTAGATCACTTTTGTACAAACAGGAAGAACGCTTTGTGGAGGAGAGGAACCTGAAGAAACTGAAGCTGCTTGGGGGATTGGCCTGCAGTGGTTGCCTGACTGCCAAAGAAAGGAGAGAGGAACTTTGTGTGAACTTTCATCAACTTGTGTAAGGATCTCCAAGGGCTTGGAACAGAGCATGCCTCCTGCTAAAGTCTCAGGGACAACAGACTTCACCCACCAGCTCCTCAAGAGTTCTCCTGAAGTTGCGTTGGAGTTTTTGGGGACTTGCGTGTCGCAGGGAGTTGGAAGCACGACTCAAGATCGAGAAGCATTTTGCAGAACGGCCGCTTCACACCACGAAGCGCCACGCATCGCGGGAGGGGAGCATCGACATCGCAGCAGACGCAGCTGCATCACCAGGAAGTATGTCGCAGGAGTAGAGGATCGATGTCACATCAGACGCCGCCGCATCTCCGAGAAGCGTGTCGTAGGGCCTGTTGCGGCTCATTGCCGGAGAAGAGGATCGATGTCGCAGCAGATGCCGCCACATCACCGGAAGAGTGTTGCATGGCCTGTCGCAGCTTGCATCGTTGTGGAAGCAACTCGCATCGCCAGGAGATATGATCGACGTCGCAGCAGACGCTGCCGCATCACTGGGTAGCGTGTCACAGGGCCTGTCGCGGCTCGCATCGTGTCAAGCATCTTGCATCGACGGGTGAGAGGATCGACGTCGCAGCAGACGCCGTTGCATCACTGGGAAGCATGTCGCATTAAGGAGAAAGTGGCATCTTTATTTCTTTGCACCAAATCTTCAACGCATCACCGTTCTTGAGTGACAGGGACTACCGCATCACCTTTCCTGTAACACTTTTGTTGCCTTGCGTGTTTCAACTAAAGGTACATTGACTCAAAGTGTTGCATCTTAAGATCTAAAGAGAACTAAGCTAATTCTACCATTTTAAATACAGTATTGTCGATTTTTTTTGTTTGGGGTCTTGTGATAAGCCTATATAAAGAATACTCATTTTTGATATAAAACCTGTGTGGTGTTCATCTGTAGTGTTGTCACTTGATTTACTGTATGTGTTCACAAATGCTTCACACACTGCCTCTGAGATAAGCCTGTCTGCTCATGCCAAGCTACCAATGGGGTGAGCAGGGGTTATTTTAAGAGTGTACCCCCTTACCCTGACTAGAGGCAAGGGTCCCTATTTGTCACAAGTACCTACCTGTGCCAACTATAGACCCCCAAATCTAACACAGGCCATCTGTGCCCCGTGTTTTATTCCGAGCCATGGCCTTAGCAGCCAACATCACTTTCCCAAGCTCAAAAGTAGCCGGTAGTTCGACTTCCAGTGTGAACTTGAGCAATTCCTCCTCCGTTGGATTCAACTTGTTCTGATAGAGGTCTGCGTAATAGGCTAAAAAGAGATCATTGATGTCCTGCTGCCTATACCTCAGTGCCCCATCCTGATCCCTGAATTCCAAAGTCACTGAGCCCCTGCTGGCAGGGTTTGCTAACTAAGCCAGAGGAGCCCCCCTATTATCTCTTTCCAAGTGAGCTCTAGCAATGTATTTTTTATAGTCAAAGCAACTGAGGCGTTCGACTTGCGCCGCCACTGCCTCCCGAGCCTCTAAGACCTTCCTCTCTTTGTCCGGCTGCTCGGGTCTGTCTTTTTCGAGCTTGCGCAGTCGTTGGTCATCCGTCTCTATGTCTCAGAGCAGTACCTTCCGGACCCCTGTCATTTCTGATATTCAGCATCCTCTAATGATTGCTTTGCAGGCATCCCATTCTACTAAGGAGGGCGTTGCAGTGTTTTCATTATCTTGAAAGTGGATAGTGATGGCAGTCTCCTTCGCCTAGTGGAACCTGGGATCTTCTAATGCCTCAGGCCGCAAGCGCCAGGTGGGGATCTTGGGGCACGCGTGGGACCAATTCAAGTCTATTAGTTCAGGGTTATGGTCAGACACCATCCTTCTGAGGTATATGCTACTACGAACCCCCTTGTGGACATCCGGGGAGCACAATATGGCATCTCTTCTAATATGCAGCTCATGCAAAGCTGAAAAAAAGGAGCAATCGCGAGCAACAGGGTGTTGTATCCTCCAGGAATCTACCAATCCCCATTTCTGTTGCCAGTTATAGCACGCTTCTGCAAGTTTGTGTGCGCGCGCTTTAAGGAGTGGTGGATGTGAACGATCAAGTATGATATCTAGTGTGCAATTAAAGTCGCCTCCCAGTAACACTGACCCCGTAAGGACAGCCGCCAGCTTCCAGGACAGATGGGCAAAAAAGGCTGGTTGGTCCACGTTAGGCACATATATACTGCCCCATATTAGGTCTCTGCCATCCAGTCTCCCCACTACTAGCTGACTTCTGGATCAATGATTTGTTTTGTGCACTGAAAGGGCACCCCTGCACGCACCCATAGGAGGACCCCAGTACCAAAGCATAGTAAGTGGTGTAATATGCCTGCCCCCACCATGTACACTGCAGTGCTGCTCCTTCTTTCGCTCAGAGGTGGGTCGCTTGGAGCAGTGCGATCTGTACTCCTCTGCGTACAAGATAGGAATGCATTTTATGCTATTGTTCCATTGAGTGCATCCCCCTCACATTCCAAGAAATACATTTTAATCCTAGTGGGGATCCCATTGTCATGAGAATGGTCAGTGCACATTAAAAAGACCCCCGTGACACACCTGACCCCCCTGAACATTACCCAAACTATCAAAAATCCCCAACTCTCCCACCCCAGGACAGGTACCGGACAACAAGTTCCCATCCAAACACTGCTTAAGCAGACAAACATCCAAAGATGGTAAGTGGGGCAATCAACCGACAGTCGTGGACCCACATTCCCCGTCCCACCGGAATTAACCATTTCTCCTCGAACCAGCTAGGGTGGCCTATATGACATCGTGAAATGTAATCAGATCAATGAGTTGATGCCTGAGCCCCGGTATACTCCCTGCTTCGGACAGCATTTTGTGCAACTTTTTGCAGCCTGTGCATCACTTGAGATCATCCACAGTCTGAGGCATGACCTTGGGCATTCTGTTTCCAAATTGTCAGAGTCACTGTTCACCGGTGACGTTTCTGATCTTCCTGTGTGCAGTCCACTCCCGCTCGATGTGGGGCTGGTATTTTGTTGACTATGGGTCGGCACAGCTTGCAGCGCTCTACTGCGTTCCAGGCAGAGTTCCCTAGGCGACGGGGCTTTAGAACCAGATCTTTGGCTACAAGGGCTCTGTTGTGGAGAGTTCGGAGTAGAGCCACGATGAGGCAATGGTCCCCGTGAGTCAAGCCATTCCCAGACTGCCCACTGCGTTACAAAGAAGTGGGGCCCGCTGGGTCTGCTACGCGAGCCATGCAGGAAACATCACTGCGTAAGGAATTTGTAGCTGACGTAGTTTCTTTCTTACAGTCAGAAAGACTGCTCCTACACGTTGTTCTTCTCTTGTAAAGTCCGGGTAGATCATGATGGCACTGTTGTCAATTTGCAATCCTTGTTTTTGGCGGGCCCTTTTCAAAATGTGATCCCGGTCTCGAAAATGCAGCAGTCACGCTACTATTGGTTGGGGCCCCCGGCTTTGGCGGTTTTGCTGGGACTCTGTGCACTCGTTCCAGCCCATAGGAGGGGGAAAGCCCTTCTGGGGCCACTGCAGGTCAGAGCCAGCCTTCCAAAAAGCTCACCATATTTGACCCCTGTGCGTTTTCCGGTACGCAATGATGCAAATGTTATTCCTGTGGGACCTGCCTTTACTGTCCTCGCCCCGTATTTCCAGCATTTTTATATTTGCTTCTAGGTCCATAAGCGAGCGTTGCATCCCTTGCACTTTGTCTGGGATGCCCCCATTTCTTTCTCATTAGCTGACACTCTTTCTTTAAGGTTACAATGGTTTAAGTCCGTACCAATTGCATCGATCTTTCATTCAAGCACTTCTCTGGAGGCCGTAATTTCCTGCATGATGTCGGCCAAGGTGGGCTTCCTGGGGGTTATGTCTTTCCCCGCCTTCAGGACTTCTTCTTCATCATCTGTATAGGCACCCAGGCCTTCTGCACTGAGGCCGCTGAACCCTTTCTTCTTCTGTGTCTGGCCCATCATTGTGGGGTTGCAGTTTCTGTCACCCTGTTAGCAGCCGAGGTCCTCTTCAGACCTAAGGTCCGCTTAGTTGATGCGCAGTCAGGTTCTGGTAGTTGGCGGCTAGGCCTCAGTGAGCCAGTGGTAAGGCATGGCTAGCAAGTTCTACTGGAGTGTGCCTTTAGTTTTTGAAGTCTATGCCTGTTGTCAGTAGTGGGGTGCAGGAGAGCCTGCCAGAAGAGCATGGACCCCACCTTGAGCGTCACCAGCTCCACCAGGGTCCTCCGGCACTCATCACTTCTCTGGATCATGCGGAAGGTGCAGCGCTCCTCTCCACCAGACCGCACCGCTGCTGACGCTGTAAATCTAGAGGCCTCACGGCAGCAATCACTGCCCAGTAGACAGTGGGCTATACTAGTGCCTCCAGGCTCTTCCTGCATCAGCTCGTCCCTGTCGCTCTCTCCAGTCCCTTCCGGTCTGCATATGCAAAGGGCAGGTAAATCTTCACACACAGCCCAGAACCCGCTCAAACACACCCAACTTCCCACCTGTAGCTGCAGTGCTCCAGGCCTCTCGATGGGAGTTTCTTCGCTATGTGCCCACGGTCAGATGCTCCGGCGGTGGCTGTCCAGGGAGTTATGGGGTGCCTGCTTCTGTCAGGGTTCCCCCGCAGGGCTGCAATGTTAAATAGGTGCGCAGCAAGGAACACGGCTGCCGCCGATAGGAACCAGCGGTTGGCTGATGGGCTGCCCTAATAGGATTGGGGCCGCTCTTATTCGGGCGCTCGTCTTCTTACCCAGCCAGGTTTCAGCTGGCCTCAGGTATATCGTAGTCACAGTGGCCCGTTTGATCCCCCCACTACTCCCAATACGCCAGACTCTGGCTGGTGGTTAGGTGTGCTCAGTTGCTGCAGGTTGTCTGGCAGCCGCTGCTTTCTTTGTAGGGCGGTCGGGACATGGGTTACACCCTGCCTCTGCTCCCACCAGCCCAGATGTCACCACTCGCCTGCTTGTTCTTCCTGGCGACCTCGGTTGCGACCTTCTCTCTCAGTGCTCTAGACCCTGTCAGCGAAGGAGGTACACTGTGCCACCTTTGGCCTCTGCCTCCTCGCTAGTGCGATCAGGGTGCTGGTGCCATGTTATCCCTGCATCCCTGTTACAATGTTAAATGTACATTGTAAAATAAGTTAATCCAATAATAGTAGGTATTCTTAAGTTAGTTTATTAAACATCGTTGGTAGTAAGGAAGGCCCCACCGGGAGCAGCATCCAGCTGCTCAACCCCACTCACTCAAACTGACCCACACATTCAAACTATGCATACACGAACATTCTAATGACATCACACACACAGGCTGAGCAGCAGAGAAGGAGAAGAACAGAATATAACACATCTCCCTCTTTTAAAACAAAAGAAAGCAAGAGAAAATAAATACAGTATGCCCTGACGATGACAAGGTCAGGATTTCAAATAAGCAGTCAACACAAATAAATGAATGACTACAAATAAAAATCATGAAATAGCAATATAGCATAAAATAGGAATTCTTGCAAAAACATGAAAAGAGGCATAATATCACCAAGCATAAAACCAATGCCAAAGAGAACACATAACATTTCAATCTGACAAATAGACCTCACATAACCACCATCCCCCATCACAAACCAAAACCCTAAATATCACAAATCATGCCAGTTGGCCAGACTGTTATGAAAAGTAATAAACAGGGAACCAAACAAAATAAAATTGCGCCCCAAAGAATAACAAAGATAGGACGCTGCAGTTCTAAGCTAAGCAACACACCGCACAACACAGTCTACAATAGAACAATTCCAGGGTAGAACAAACGGGATGGCGTATATGACTCCCAAAAACACACAGGTAATGACTTTTCAAATACAAACTAAGGCAAAACATACTTCAAAAGTGTACATGACACCCAGCACACGGGGTGAATGACTCCCCAGTGGCTCTCTCTATAACTGAACACCTCTAACTGAATAGAGCACTTACGTGGTTCAAGAATATAAATCATGTATGAAACTGAGAACTGTACAGAACTGAGAACTGTACAGCCCCATATAATTCAAGCTGAAACAAATGGAGCGCCTCAAACAATGAGCACCTATGTGGCTCCGCAAAAGATACATACTAAAAATCCAAACTGGAGAAACTAATCTTCAGAAAATTCACACTAGAATTGAACACCTCAAAACATTTGAGCACCTAAAGTGGTTCAGTACAATAAAAGATAAATGTAGTCCCTGCACGACTCTTCACAGTTAAAATGTGAACTCCTCTATAGGAATAGAGCACTAAGAAAAAGTGGTTCATCAAAAACATACATCATAAATAAAAACATACATCATAAATAAATCTCATCACCTACCAAAAGTAGTTCCAAAACATATAACGGTATCACACGCTCCTACTAGTAATCACTAGAAATAAATTAAATTGAGCATCCCAACACAAATTGCGCACTTATATAGCTCAACCAATTAAAGCAAATACAACTAGAAATGAACAACTCAAATAAATTGAGCACATATGTGGTTCACTACAAGCACATATGTGGTTCACAAAAATAAAATTAAAATCTTGCAATTCCACACTCATCACAGGGTACACGACTTCCATGACCACCCAAAACGCACACCAAAATTAAACCTGGTACAGATTATATGACATCCATGACAAAAATTAGCAGCATATAACTATAAGCAACAAGTCTGAAAGCAACAGAATACATTAAAAATAATAAAAGTAGACACCATTGTCACGATTATGCTGTAAGACCTGAGCTTGGCAAAATAATAAATTAAAATAATTAATGTAGTCAGCGTTGACTCCGCAAAATTCACACTTGGCAATACAACTAATTAAAATAATTTAAAAAGTCACCATCAATTACGCGCAGCTCCAGCTCTTCAAAATCGTTGTTAAGAAATTGACTCAAAGAAATCACTGTCAATTCCGTTCATTTTAACCAGTTGTAGCAGCGTTGTTATGAATTGAGACGTCAGAATAGCTTCCACACAAGTAAGGAAAACGTAATCAAGCTGCGTGCGAGCATTCATTGGTTACGTTCACTGGTTCTCCTGAAATGACTGCGTGATGAATCTCCATCTTAGATCAGCACTCACTGTTGCCGGAATGTGGAACCTCTGAAAAATGCAATAGAGCAGAAAATTCTTTGAACTGACAAGCTGGTGCTCGATGAATCAACTGCAGTACGTCACAGGTACGTTTTTCAAAAGTACACGCCTTCAGGAAAGTTCGTTACATGTCATATTACATAGCTGTAGCTGGGTAAAACGTGGGTACACACAATCAAAAACCCACTTCACAACTTCAAACTTGATGTGTGGCTAAGTCAAACAGTTGCATCGATGACAGTCGCATGCAACATACTTAAAGTGGTCACAGCTTAATAACTTCACAACAGAGCTCCGATTGCTGTAAATCCTCAGTATGACATTTGACAGCACTTAACTCCGGGGCTCGATGTTAACCCCCGATTACCGCAATTTACATTTACAACCTCTCCAACTTGTTTAAAGTTGCCGCCTCACAGAAACTGCTGAAAAGTTAATACTCCAATTTAACATCGGGGCCCGATCTTTGCCCCCGACAACATCACTAGTCACTTTAAACTGGGACCCGATCACAACATAGCACAAAAGGCAATAATAGTTTCCACTGCTTAACGCTGACGCTCAGTCTTAACTTTAAAATTCCGACAGCCTCGATAATAAATCTGCTATTTTAAAACTCAATAGGCCACACAAAGTCCTTTTTTTTTTTTTTTTTTAATTTATTTTGAAAGTTCATGACAATATAATGCACCCTTGTACATAGGATTGAATATTAATACCTACTTATAAATATAAACACGAGGAAAATGAATACACAAAATAAATGCACATAATGAGAGTAAAGGACTCAACAATCATAGGATGTGGTAAAAGACAAATACAATAAATACAATAGTAAAGGCTACGTTAAAACAGCTGCCGACCCCCACTTTTTAGCCGCCTCCATGATGCCACTGGCGCCCATATTCTTAATCCCATTTCCCTGGATTTCGCGCCCTTTAAAGCGTATAATTCGGACTCGATGTTGTGAATCCCGAGCATCCTACACATCCACATTTGGAAGGTTGGGGCCTCAGCATCCTTCCATGCAGCAGCGATTAAGATTCTAAGAACAGCTGTTGATAAAAAGACAAGTGCCTCGACTTCTGTACTTAGGCCCAGTTTAGCATCACATCCAATTATTAAAAGTGTAGGGGATAGGTCTATTTTGACAGCTAGCAGCCCCTCTAGGAACTTTTCGATTTCATTTTTGATAATCCCTAGTTTCCCACAGCTACAAAACATGTGTAGAACGTCAGCCGGCCCATTCCCACATCTAGGACAGTTATTATCCACCCTTTTTCCCCATTCATACAGTTTAGCAGGGGTGTAGTATAAGTTGAAGAGAGTCTTAAAATGCTGTGCTCTTAAATTTGAAGAGCGTAGGAACCTTTTATCCATTAGGATAGCTTTATCCAGATCAATGTCAGGGTCTCCCAACTTTGCGGCCCACGCCGCCTCTGTCTTTAGCATATCATCGGGCAGCGTTTCCAAGAATAGCCCGTAAATTGATCTAATTCTACAGCCACCTCCCTTCATGTAGTCTAATATTGTACAGTCTTTTGATATATCTATCCTCGGTCTTTTTGATTTAATTGTGTTGGCTAACTGTATATATTTGAACTCTTGAGATCCTTGGAGTAAATATCGAGATTTCAGAAGTTCAAGGGGCCTCAAAACATCCTTTATCATCACTTGACCTAATGTCGTAATTCCCTGAATTTCCCAGTGTCTCCATGGGCCATCTCTGCTTAGATGCGGGAATAGTCCTGAGTTCCAGAGTATAGTATGTTTATTATACTTAGGGATGTTCTGGTTCTTCTGAACAGAGGACCATAACCCCCAGACGTCTTCCAAAGTTTTGTAGCCTGTTGCCTTGTAAAATCGTTTGTCATATTTCCTTAGTAATACCCCGTATGCTTCGCTCCCTAAAGCCAGCTGATAAATAGATGGAATATCGCCCTGACTATGCGGCATAATACCAGGAAAAAAGAGTATAGCCATTTCTGTCAAAAGACAGGACCAATTATAAAACTTAAGATTAGGAATTCCTAACCCACCCTTTTCTTGAGGGAGAGACATATATTTAATTGATCTCCTCACCTTGCCATATTGCCACACAAAGTTCATGAAGATTGCCTCTATTTCCTTGATCAATATGTCATCTACTTTAAAAGGGATAGACCTAAATTTATATAGAATCTTTGGGAACATTGTCATTTTAATGACATTGGCCCTGCCTATAATTGACAAATGGAGGGTATCGATTCTTTTTAGATCCTGTTTCATCTTTTCAAGTAGGGGCAGAAAATTGTCTTTGATGATTTCCCTTGGCTGAGCATTAATTATTATTCCCAAATATACCACTGAATCTACATATCTGTCGTCTAGTTTAACAATATTTCTTGAGCATAGTACCTGAGTTTTTGCCACATTTAGCCGATACCCCGATAACTTCCCAAAGTCAGAAGTAATACTGACTATTGTGCTCATTGCGCTGTCTGGATCAGTGGTAGTTATGGCTAGATCATCAGCATACGCAAGGATTTTGGTATGAAATCCATTCGTGACAACCGGCTTTATATTGACGTTATTCTTTATAAGTGTAATTAGGGGGTCTATGTATAGTGCGAAAAGGATGGGTGAACACGGACACCCTTGTCTCGTGCCTCGCGTGATATGAATCTGCCTAGAACTTTCACCCATAAGTTGGACACTGGCTGTTGGATTATAATACATGGCTTTAATTGCCTGCAAAAATCTAGGACCAAAACCTCTATCCTCCATCACTTTCCACAGAAAGCTCCATTTGACGCGGTCGAACGCTTTTTCTGCATCGAGGAGGATCATCGCAACCCCCCCCCGCCAGCCGCATTGATATCGAACAGGGTTATGGCCCTTCTAATGTGATCAGTAGTACCCCTTCCAGGGACGAAACCATGCTGCCAGGGCGAGACGAGAGTCGCGATGATCCTCCCCAGCCGTGTAGCTATTATCTTTGCATATAGTTTGTTGTCGCTATTTATTAATGATATGGGTCTATAAGATCCCGGGCTTTCCTTGGGTTTACCTTTCTTGTGAAATACAACTATATTGGTTGTGGTCCAAGATTCTGGAATAACTCCAGTATTTATAACTCCATTAAATAGATCTAACAGAAGAGGTGCAGTTTCTTCCTTCAAGTGTTTATAGACCTCCAGGGGTATGGCATCAGGCCCTGCTGCCTTGCCTGCTGATAGATCTTTTAGTGCCTGGGAGAGCTCCTCCATAGTAATATTCTGCTCCAGAGTTTCTATCTCACTAGGTGTTAATTTAGTGCCTGTATCCGGCCAGTTCGAACTCGAGTCGACTATATCCGTTTCTTCTTTGTAAAGATCCTGATAAAACCTCCTAAAGACTTCAAGAATTTCAGTTGGTTTATTATAAATCTGATCACCTTCTTTAATTTCAGAAATAGTATTTTTTGATGTGGCTTGCCTTATCCTTAATGCTAAAGCCCTGCCAGCGTTCTCCCCTGTTTCATACATACTGGCTCTTCGGTTCTGATATTCTGCTGCGGCTTTTTTTGCCAAATGCCGGTGGATATCTGCCTTTATACTATTCAGCTTTTCTAAACTCTGGTTTCCCTGATTCCCCTGGCTGACATCTCTCCTGTGTTGTTCCTCTGCCTCCGCCAGTTTAACCAAAAGACGTTCTCTGTCTTCCCTAGCTTCTTTCCACATCCTACCCGAAAAGCTGATTGTCTCTCCCCTCAGGGCGGCTTTAAAACTATCCCAGACCATAACCCGGGAAGCACTATATCTATTCGCATCAAAGAACGACTGTGACCAGTTCTTAATATATGCTAGATAGTTACTATCCAATAAAAGCTTTCTGTCAAAAGTCCAGGGTCTACTCTTCTCCCTTTGTATATTCATGGTCATAGTAAGGATGAGGGGATTATGATCCGAAATTATCATAGGTAGCATTTCGATTTTAACATTAGGAAGACACGTTGCTGATATTAAAAAATAGTCCAATTTTGTGTGTTTGTTAAATGGATGTGAAAAGTATGTGAACCCAGGCTCGTCTTTCCTCAGGCTGCCCCAAACATCCCTCAACCCATAAGATTGAATTATAGAAGATACGGCCCTAAATACTCGGGGTTTACGACCGATATATGGGATATCCCCTGAAAAATCTGCTGAGATATTAAGGTCTCCGCACATAACTATAGGTGAGGGCCAGTTAATAAGCTCCCTCTCAATATGGTTCATCACCCCTGGATCATCCATATTAGAGCCGTATACTGTGCATAGCGTTATACCTAACTTTAATTCACATATTGCCCATCTTCCCAGTGCATCAGCTTTTGAGTGTTTTACTCCTCCCAGACCTACCCGACCCATAATGGCCACCCCCTTTACCGTTGATGTCTGTGAGGAACAGGATAGAACTTCATACCCCCTTAGATTTAGCCATTGTTTCTTTTTCCATGGTAAGTGGGTCTCTTGTAAACTCAGATATGTAGAGTTTCTAGAATCTACATATCTGATTGAGTTCGATCCAAAAACTCCTCCAAATTGAATGAGTGAGGATTTCGAAAGAGTAACACACAGGTATGCTTTACGATTTTCTCCTTAGAAGCTACCTAGATGGTGACTTTAGGTCACCATGTTGTAAGAGCCGCGTGTATAGCCACATGTATTTCAAATGCCTTAACAAATGTACCTACTAGAACCCCTCTGTGATGATTAGAAAAAAAAAATTAAGTGTGTATCACAAATGGGCCCAACAAACTGCAACAAATTATGTCTAGATAGGAATAGTGAAAAAATGCAAATTTTCAAGAACATTGGGATGCATCTAATTGTGATGTTCTTTTATAGAATTGTTTGTCCTGAAGAAGGTGGTATCGCTTACTCACCGAAACGCTGCGTCGACAACTACAACAACTGTGATTTCTTGACTAATTGTTTTAATCAAATTGTGATTTTTTTATTGGTTTTTATATTATATGTGCTTTTGGGTACTACTATTATTACGTTGTATAACAAATTGTTTTAATTGATTTGTAATAAATTGTATATTTTTATAACAAACACACTGCTTAGGGTTCTTGTTTTGTTTATCATTTGTTTTTTAACTGATCATCATGGTACATATCTTGAGTTAAATCTGGCATTTTGAGGTATATGGGTAATACACCAAGAGTTCTTATTAGTTGAGTTGTCTTGGGACTTTCCTTGTTCCTTCAATTTGTGTCATTGAGACTTCAGAACAGGAGGCAAGCTCAGCTTCAAGCCCTTGGAGGTCTTCCTCAAAATAGTTAAAGTACACACAAAGTTCCTTTTCTCCTTTCTTTGGCAATAAGTAACCACTGCAGGCCAACCCCAAGCAGCAAACAGCACAGGGGCAGTCTCTTCCTTCAGCTTCCTTGGTTTCTCTCCTTGGCAAAGGTTTGTCTTGATTCTCCGAAGTGATCTAAAGTCCTGGGGTCTGGGCCCCCAATATTTATACCACTAAATCCTTTGTTCTCTGAAGGCAGAGAGTGTCTGTACCCAGTCAAAACCATTTCTGTCCTCACTGGTGCCATTTCCTGGCAGGAGGTGAAGACAGCATTGTTGAAATTATTACCCGTCTACCTCCCCTATTCCTTCCCTCACTCCCCTAATCGTCTCTCCCCTTGCCTATTTTTTTTATTTCCCTTTTTTATGCCATGCTTTTGTACTCATGTAATTCCTGTAACTACGCTCCAGTAACTGATGTAACTTTGTAACCATGTTCTGAAACAATTTTTCTTCCTCATGTAAAGCGCTCTGACCTCCGGGTCTAGCCAGCGCTATATGAAACTCAATAAACAAAGCAGACCATGTCAGGATGTAGTCCAGTGCGCCTACCTAATAATTAGGCAGAGACTACATTTCCCAGGAACCTTTGTGGGTGGGCCGGATATAACGCGGCTACGGCAGAGAGACGTTGTACGTGATTCTGATTCTGTTCTAGCGAGAGCGGCTGGCTCTCAAACCGGAGGGTTCCCGTTGCTGAACCTTTGTTGGTGATCGGCGTCTGAATTCAAGGCGTGCGGTCATGGTCCAGGTACAATGTTCATCGGAAGTGCATAGAGTGGTTACTCTCGAGTGCTGCGGATGTTATGATTTGAGTTGATCCACTCTACGAGTGATCTCTGTTTGGATTTTGTTCCGTTGGGAGGTCTGGGTCGTTTTCGGTTCAAGTGGCGGAATGGAAAGGGGGGTCCTCCTCCGCATTGCCGTCACGAAGAAGTGACTAATGGGCTTACCTTCTAGTGGATTATAAATATCAAAGCGGGCGGCTGTGGTGGCTACTACGCCCCACCGTGTTTGATTTTGTACTTTTGGGTTTGGATTCAATCTTGGTGGCAACTGCGGTGGATGACGTAATCCTTTACGCATATCCAATAACCACGACGGTGATTGTGAATACGTTCAGTATTCTTGTTTTCTTTTCACGAGACATTTTACCAGAGGGTTACATGATACTGTCAAGAATGGATTGACACCAATGGAATGTTTGTGCTGAAGTTCTTTCGAGTCCTTGGGTTATGTAAACATAGGGGCATCACATACAGTGCCCATGATACTCTTGAATGCTTTGACTACAATTGTGGTTCTTGTGTGGTTTAGGGGAGAAAAGCGCATTGAGAAAATACTGCTTCAGGCATACAGAGGCCTTGAGACAGCACAGGTGAATTACTGTCCTTATAGCAAGAATTGAATGAGAGTAGGTTTTCATGTATGTGTACTTAATCTACGGTGTGTTCTTTTTTACAGCTTCTTCTCCCAGCGGTCCCTTTCCTTCCTTTTCCGGGTTTTTCCCTTTGGGGTTTTTTCCCTCACCGTATCACTTGAACACCCTGTTTATATTGATCGGGGTGTTTGGGAGGTCCGGAGGTGGAGCATAGTGCAGCAGGAGTTAGCCTCGTCAAAGGCTGAGACTGCTGCTCTTAAGGACAAGGTGGAACAGCTGTCTAGGAACCCTTTTAACGCCTCCGCTACTGAATCTCCCATACAGGTCACAGTGCCTCTACCCATCCCGTTGGCCAATCCCGAACGATTTTCAGGTGATCCTCGTAAAGTCCAGGCCTTCCTGACACAGATATTGTTGCACTTTTCGTGCAAGCCAGCCTCGTTCCCGACCAATCACTCTAGGGTGGCTTTCGCCATATCCTATTTGGTGGGGGACGCCGCCAATTGGGCTGTACCTTTAGTAAAAAACAATGATGCCATACTGTCAGACTGGTCTTCTTTCAGGACAGAATTCGAAAAGGTCTTCGATCGCAGGGCAACAACCTTTAGTGCGGACAAGGAACTCTTAGAGTTGAGGCAAGGGAAAGGTGAACTGATTACTTATTTGACCACGTTTAACCGATTGGTGGCTGAGGCTGAATGGCCTGACGAGAAAAGAATGTCCCTTTTCTATCAGGGGTTGAAGGAGGATCTCAAGGATGTGGTGGCTCAAATTGATCCTCAGCCAACGACGTGTGTAGACATGATCAATCTAGCATTAAGACTAGACAGTCGTATGACAGATAGAGGGGGAAATAGGAGAAAATGGGAAAAAGGTACATTTGATTTCGATCGTTCATCTCGTAAGGTTCCAGGAGGGCAGGAAAGTAGCCCCGAACCCATGGAGATCGGAGCACTCAGAGCTCCATTATCCAGAGAGGAGAGGGAAGTTAGAAGAACACAAGGTTTGTGTATGTACTGTGGGAAGAAGGGGCATTACGTCAGAGAATGCCCCTCAAAACCCAAAACATCCAGTACGGGAAATAGATACAAAAGAGTGACGGTGTCCTCCACGGTGCCGGATACCGGACCGCTGGAGACCCATATACAAGGGGTAGAAGGAGGACAGGAATGGAAACTCACTTCTCTATCCACTACAGGGATAGGAGAAACAGAGTCACATCTTGTAATAGGAATGACACTCGAATGTGAGCAGGAGTTCCATCAGGTCATGGTTATGGTAGACTCGGGGGCAACCGGCAATTCTATAGATGACGGTCTGGTGTCTCGCCTTGACCTACACCGTATTCCGAGAAAAACCCCTGAAGAAGTTCTAGCGGTAGACGGTCAGCCTTTGAAGTCAGGACACATCACAGAGAGGACTAGCGATGAAGGACTATCCGTTACTATGCAGGGGAAAACGCACTCCGAGGTTTTGTCCCTAAACATAATCGAAGCTCCTCAGTATTAGGTGATATTAGGCATGCCCTGGTTATGCCATCATAACCCTGTTGTGGACTGGAAATCCAAAACATTTCAGTTCTTGCCTGAAACATGTCAGGATCATATGGTGACATGTCCCTCTGCTCATGTGCTGTTCTCGCCACCCCTTATCTGGCTGCTACGGCAGTGGAAACGAATGTTCAACTCCTTGATGAACACGTTCTCTACAGAGATGTATTCTGTGAAATTAAAGATGAAACGTTACCTCCTCATAGCGAGTACGACTGCCGTATCGATTTGGTGGATGGTGCCACGATCCCTACGTGTAGGGTGTATGCTTTGTCTGTGTAAGAAACTACACATTTAAAAGAGTACATAGACCTTTACCTACGCCTGGGGTTCATCAGACCTTCCCGCTCTCCTGCTGCCTCTCCTTTATTTTTCATTGCTAACGCCAACGGGGATCTCAGGGCTTGTGTGGACTATCGCATCTTGAATAAGAACATCATACGCAACCGGTACCCTCTCCCCCTCATTTCCGTTTTACTCGACCAGGTGAATGAAGCAAGAATATATACTCGTTTGGACTTACGGGGGGCTTATCACCTGGTCAGAGTGCGCGAGGGGGATGAATGGAAGACGGCGTTCAAGACGCGATATGGTCTCTATGAGTATTTGGTGATGCCCTTTGGGCTTTGTAATGCCCCGGCGGCTTTCCAATTTTTTATCAACGACGTGTTGAAGGACTATGTGGACCGCTTTGTGGTAGTATACATAGATGACATCCTGATATACTCGCAGGATGTAGCTGGTCAAACGGCACAAGTGTGCAAGGTTTTGGAGAAATTGCGGGAACATCGATTATACTTTAAATTGAGCAAGTGTGAGTTTGGTGTTCACAAGGTGGAGTTCCTGGGGGTGGTCCTCAGCCCGAAGGGATTGCAGATATCAGAAAGGAAGGTGCAGGTGGTACAGGACTGGCCAGCCCCAAACAACGTGCGGGAAGTGCAGAGCTTTTTGGGGTTCGCCAATTAATATCGTCGTTTCATCGCGCAATTCTCTCAAAAGGCGGTCCCCATTACTAGGTTGTTGAGAAAAGGGGTACCGTTTATATGGTCCAGAGAGGCAGATGAGCCATTCAACACACTAAAGAAGGCGTTCATCACGGCGCCAGTGTTGGCTCATCCCGTAGTGGAAAATCCTGTTGTGGTGGAAGCCGACGCTTCAGATGAAGCTATAGAGGCTGTGTTATCTCAAAGAAATCCACGCACAGGGCAGCTACATCCTGTAGTCTACCTCTCAGGAAAACTGAGCCCTGCTGAGGCAAACTATACAATAGCTGAGAAGGAACTCCTGGCACTAAAAAGAGCTTTTCAAGAGTGGAGGCAGTATCTATGGGGGGCTTGTCATGCAGTGACAGTATACACAGATCACCGTAACCTCCAGTATATGGATTCAGGTAGACATTTAACGCAGAGACAGATGCGATGGATGCTCTTCTTCGCGGAGTACAATTTTGTGGTAACCTTCCGACCTGGTATCGACAACAGAAAGGCTGACTCCTTATCCAGACAGGTGATGCCAGCTGTGCTTACGGAGGTGGTTCCTCAAGCCATTATTCCAGCAGCAAAGGTGTTGTGTGTGGTACGTGCTGAGAGATTCCTGGAAGAGGTGAAGGACTCTAGGTCATTGGTGGCTTGGAAGTAATGGGCTGCTTGTAAACCCGGACGGGTTGTACGACAAGTGCTGCCTTTCCAGGGAGAACGATTGTACTCGCCAATGATTGAGTTACAAAGAAAGGCTTTTGCATGGTGTCACGTAGCGCCTTTGGCGGGTCACCCAGGTATAACCAAGACAGTGAGTTTGCTCCGTAGGCATTTCTGGTGGGATTCCTTGGCAAAGGATGCTACTCAATGGGTGAAGGGGTGTGAGGAGTGTGCCAGAGCGAAGGGGGAGAACACGAAAATGAAAGGCCAATTGATGCCCATGCCCACATAAGTCTAGACTTCATAACAGGTCTACCCCTTGATCAGGGGTGTACGGCTATCCTGGTAGTAGTGGACAATCTTACTAAGATGGGTCACTTTATCCTGTGTAAAAACCTCCCCACTGCAAGCCAAACTGCCCAGTTAATGGCTTCCAATGTTATAAGGCTACACGGCATTCCTCAGGTAATCGTGTCTGATCGGGGACCTCAGTTTATTGCTAGTTTCTGGAGGATGTGGCTTTGGGTATTGAGTCAGCCCTTTCAACTAGTTTCCATCCGCAAACCGATGGTCAGACTGAAAGGTTAAATCAGACATTGAAAAAATATCTAAGATGCTGTTCCAAGGAAGCACATGAATCAGGGGTTGAGTTGTTATGGATGGCTGAACTGGCCTATAACAATGCATGGCATAGCTCTACGGGCATGTCACCTTTCAAAGCCAATTACGGGTACAATGCCAATACGTTGCCCGTCAATATCCCCATTGTTCTACGAAATCAGCCCACAGTGATGGAAAAGGTCCTTGCATTAAGGAAGGTGCATAAGGGATTGCAAAAGCATCTGTTGAGGGCTAAGGAAGTCTACAAACATTGGGAGGATAAACACAGAAATCCTGGTCCTCAATACAAGGTGGGGGACAAGGTATGGCTGTGCACTAAGTACATACGATTCAAGCTGAGGAGTGTTTTTCACCCGCGGTTTAATTGGTCTCTATCCAATTGTGAGACAGATCAACCCTGTTGCGTACAAACTCAAGTTGCCTGGTTCTTTAAGAATCCACCCTGTGTTCCACGTACATCTGCTGAAGCGGGCTCTCACGTCCAGAAGGAGTGCGCCAACGGGGGGGTTGAATATGAAGTGGAAACCATTTGTGACTCCAAAATGCGCAGGGGTGTGCTCTGGTATCTGGTTTCCTGGAGGGGTTATTCAGCGGAGGACGATTCTTGGGAGCCTTGGGATAACGTGCACGCTCAGAGGGCTGTCCGTTTGTTCCACCTGAGGTATCTTGCCAAACCAGGTCCTAGGAGGCGCTTGGGAGGAGGGCGTACTGTCAGGATGTAGTCCAGTGCGCCTACCTAGTAATTAGGCAGAGACTACATTTCCCAGGAACCTTTGTGGGTTGGCCGGTTATAACGCGGCTACGCCAGAGAGACGTTGTACGTGATTCAGATACTGTTCTAGCGAGAGCGGTTGGCTCTCAAACCAGAGGGTTCCGGTTGCTGAACCTTTGTTGGTGATCGCCGTCTGAATTCAAGGCATGCGGTCACGGTCCAGGTACAATGTTCATTGGCAGTGCATAGACTGGTTACTCTCGAGTGCTGCGGATGTTATGATTGGAGTTGATCCACTCTACGAGTGATCTCTGTTTGGATTTTGTTCCGTTGGGAGATCTGGGTTCTTTTCGGTTCAAATGGCGGAATGGAAAGGGGGTCCTCCTCCGCATTGCCGTCATGAAGAAGTGACTAATGGGCTTACCTTCTAGTGGATTATAAATATCAAAGCGTGCGGCTGTGGTGGCCACTACGCCCCGCCGTGTTTGATTTTATACTTTTGGGTTTGGATTCAATCTTGGTGGCAACTGCGGTGGATGACGTAATCCTTTCCGCATATCCATTAACCACGACGGTGATTGTGATTACGGGCCCGATTCACAGAATGAACTTAAGACTCAATCCTAAACTTACCACTATTTTGGCATTCAAAGAATACACTTACTACTTTTGGCATTCACAGAATAAACTTACTACTTTTGGTATTCACAGAAGTTAGGATTTTGTCTTAAGTTTGTCTTAAGACAGGCTTAAGACAGACTTAAGACAGACTTAAGATAAAATCCTAACTTCTGTGAATACCAAAAGTAGTAAGTTCATTCTGTGAATGCCAAAAGTAGTAAGTGCATTCTGTGAATACCAAAATAGTAGTAAGTTTTGGATTGAGTTTTAAGTTCATTCTGTGAATCGGGCCCTACGTTCAGTATTCTTGTTTTCTTTTCACAAGACATTTTACCAGAGGGTTACATGATACTGTCAAGAATAGATTGACACCAATGGAATGTTTGTGCTGAAGTTCTTTCGAGTCCTTGGGGTATGTAAAGATAGGGGCATCACATACAGTGCCCATGATACTCTTGAATGCTTTGACTACAATTGTGGTTCTTGTGTTGTTTAGGGGAGAAAGGCGCATTGAGAAAATACTGCTTCAGGCATACAGAGGAATTGAGACAGCACAGGTGAATTACTGTCCTTATAGCGAGAATTGAATGAGAATAGGTTTTCATGTATGTGTACTTAACCTACAGTGTGTTCTTTTTTTCAGCTTCTTCTCCCAGTGGTCCCTTTCCTTCCTTTTCCAGGTTTTTCCCTTTGAGTTTTTTTTCCTCACCGTATCACTTGAACACCCTGTTTATATTGATCGGGGTGTTTGGGAGGTCTGGAGGTGGAGCATTATTGCTACAAGCGGATCCTACAGAGTACAAACCTAACAGACCAAGCCCAGGTAGCTGAAATGAAGTCTCCTCTCCCTACTCTCTATTCCATGAAGGCTGAGGCAAGTGAAAGGAAATCTCCTCCCCCTACTCTCTATTCAATGCAGGCCCTATTCAGCCCAGCCCTGACTCATCAGACTGCTGGAGCCACGGCCCGTTCCAGCCCCCTGTCACTCACAAACCAGACATGGAATACACAAACCTAGCAGAGGCATACTGGATGGTTAGGCAAGAAAATACCTACTTTCTAAAAGTGGTATTTTCAAACACAGAATGTAAAAATCACCCACACTAAAAGATGTGTTTTAACATTTTGAGTTCAGGCTTACTAAACTTTATGTTCCGATCTTGTTCCTAGGGTCAGTTAGGATTATAAGATGTTATAATCAAACTGCCCATTCTGGCCTATGGGAATAGATAGCCTTGCAATAATGAAAAACAGAATTGGCTGTAATTCACTATCAGGACATGCCACACACATAAGGGCATTTCCTACCTTTCACATACAATGCACCCTGCCCACAGGAGTACCTGGGGCCTACCTTAGGAGTGACTAGCAAAGGGAAGGTTTGGGGACTGGAAAGTGTGTGCACTTGTCAAGTCGACATGGCAGTCTCAGACTGCAAACAGGCTCTGCAATGGCAGGCCTGAGTCACATTATACAAGCTGCTTCTGTGGGTGGGACAACCAGTGCTGCAAGCCCACCAGCAGCATTTGATTTATAGGCACTGGGCACACATGGTGCACTGTACTAGGGTCTGACAAGTAAATGAAATAGCCAATCATGGAGTCATTATTCCATTACAACAAAAGAGAGCATATGAACTTTAGCACTGATCAGCAGTGGTAAAGTGCCCAGAGTCATAAAACCACCAACAACAGGTCAGAAAAAATACAAGAGGAAGGCAAAGCATTTAGGGATGGCCCTGAAAAAAGGGCGAAGTCCAACATATGTTTTCATGTTTTTATGTTGAATCTTGTATGGTTTGTTATAAACTGAATAAAGATTAAAATGAATGAAAAGATGGAAACCAGCAGTGGTGACTGCCCTCAGGAGTTATTTAGACTTAGGTCAAGCTGGATCACCACCACAAATCAATGATGGTTCTGCCCCACCAAGATAGAGGGTTTCCTGCTACATTAAGATGTGGCGGGACTGCTGGGTTTTTGTATGCAAAGTCTTAGCCATTTCTGTGGGTGGAAACCATGGATCTGGTAGCCGTTCATTGCCGGACCACTTTTCATAATGACAGCTACCCACCCTAGTTACCCAGACATGCCAGTCCCAGCTAGGAATATTGCTCAGAAACAAAACAAAAATCTTTGCAGAGCAGAAGCGCCAAACATGGTACTCACTCAAAGTTCACAGCCTGTACTACAACCACTTCACTAATGGTTGCAGTAAAAGGCTTTAGTGATCCCTGCCAGGCAGGTCGGGATCTCTAAACAGTGTATTTGTCTTCAGCAGCTCAAGTGGACGCCATAGACTTCATTATTAACCGTGGGCCCGATTCACAGAATGAACTTAAGACTCAATCCTAAACTTACTACTATTTTGGTATTCACAGAATGCACTTACTACTTTTGGCATTCACAGAATGAACTTACTACTTTTGGTATTCACAGAAGTTAGGATTTTGTCTTAAGTCTGTCTTAAGTCTGTTAAGACAAAATCCTAACTTCTGTGAATACCAAAAGTAGTAAGTTCATTCTGTGAATGCCAAAAGTAGTAAGTGCATTCTGTGAATACCAAAATGGTATTAAGTTTAGGATTGAGTCTTAAGTTCATTCTGTGAATCGGACCCCTTGTGGGTGGATGGCCCTCCCCGCCAAGCTCTGAATGAGCCAGTTACTATGTCAGATTGACAATGCCAGGCTTAGATCACCTGTAATTGTGTCTTAATTAGGAATATCACCTGTACCGCCAGCTGAAATGTTGGACTTTTAATAACTTCATTATTCTATCCTTGTTCAGTTCTTTTGAGCGCATTCTATTATTTTTTATGTTTCCTTTTGTGAAGATTCTACCTCAGATGGAGAGGGGAATTGCTGAGGAGCAAATGGTGGTTGAGTTGTGCAATTGGCTTTCAATTGAATAAAGCCTGTGAAATCTCTCTGACATCAACTCTTTCATTATGACACTGTTGATAATTATAGTGACTGCACAAACACCTAATGTCGATGCCAATCCTGTGCTGCTACAGTAAGCTTGAGTAGTCAGCCTGGTAGGATTCAATCTGTTTTAAGGTACACCGGTAATTATTTTCAGTGCCAGACTTGTGGATGAACTCATTATGGATATTTTTGTCTTTTTTCTCTCTTGTTCTTCCCCTGCAATCAGGGAAGAGGATAGATAGCTTAAAAAGGAATGCTTAGCAAAAGCTCTGTAATTTAACTTGAGTGGTGGAGTGCTTCCCGTTGAAATAACTTTATTGAGTTGAAAATCCATAACTGTTGGTAATCGTATATATCCCTTGGAACTTAATGTGTTTTATTTCTCCTTAACTGTTGCATATTGTGTAGGCTTTATATGTGCTGCTGGTGGTGTGCCCCAACACCCTCCCTTTCTCAATGAGGCAGGGTGGTCCAATTTAAGGTTAAGCTACTTAAATCATAGTTCATTCCAATTCTTGAAGAAAAAAACCTCCTCTAAAAAACAAAACATGTTATTATATACATTATTACATAATTTTGGGAGGGGAGAGAAGGTATTGGAAAGTTTGCTTGAGCCACTCCAGGAGGAGGCTGGTGGAGAATACGGGGATGATTTTCAAACCACTTTCAAAAACGTCACAGAACATTGTGAGGCTAGAATAAATGTTGTTCCAAAAAGACCAGATTTTTTTTGAGGATGCAAGCCAAACCTTGGAAAGTCTTAAGTACCATTGCTGTTCTCAGAGGGCTATCCAACATGTGTACACTGACAACCCTTGTATTCAGGAAAGCATTTACAGCCTGATTCATGAAGCAAAATTGTGCTCGCAATAGCTGCGAAAATGCTATCGCGGGCGCAATTTCCCTAATCGGCATTCACCACGAAAATAGTGAAATCGCAAACACATAATAGCGAATTCGCAAATAGATTCGCAGAATCCCGGCAGGAGAGCATTAGCGATTCGGAAAATGCGACAAACCACGGATACTGCAAAAAAAATTCCGAAATCGCTATACAATCGCAATCGGTAATCATGAAAAATCGCAAATAGCTAAAAACCCCAAAATCGCTGTTTGCGAGGCACAAATTAAGGACAACTCAAAGCAGGTGGTAACCATAAAAGCCATTGAATTTTTTTTTTGAAAAACCGTTGGCCAATCAGTAACAGGTGCAGGCCTGACCAAACACACATAAGGAGAATCAGCAGCAGCATTAGGAGTCTCACAATGCCAGGAATGTACATGGTGGTCAGGCGGCGAAGGCTACAGCGAGCAGCACGGAGGAGACGCAGAATCCAGGACAGGATATTCCACCAGCGGGTCACCCTGCTGGGCCAAACCAGAGAGCAAATATATGCAAAGTACCGCCTGAATGGGGAAATGATAATCCAGCTAATACAGGACCTTGACCCCCTGATGCAGCACCCAACAAGGCAGACCAATGCCGTGCCTACACATGTCCAGGTATTGTGTAGCCTGCACCTCCTGGCCTCCGGGAGCTTCCAGGGGATAGTAGCGGCTTCTTGGGGGATATCCCAGCCAACCATGTCCCCCTGCCTACGGAGTTTCCTTGACGCAATGCTGACCCAGCTACACCAACACATCAAATTCCCCACCAGCCAACAGGATTTGGATTTGACCAAGCTACAATTCTACAATATAGCCCATTTCCCACATGTGATAGGATGCATTGACTGTACCCACATCTACATCTGCCCACCAGCTGCAACGGAGTACATGTACCGCAATCGCAAGTCCTACCACTCCCTCAACATCCAGATGGTCTGCAATGCTAAGACATACATCACGGACATAGTGGCACAGTACCCAGGGAGTACCCATGACTCATTCATATTCCGGCACAGCGGCCTCCACACACGACTGGCCAGGGGAGACTTTGGGGAAGGACACCTACTTGGTAAGTACACTTTGTCAACAATGTCACATTGCAATGAAGTAGCTGCGCAGCACAGGCACTCACCCTCTGCTCCTCTCATTCAGGTGACTGTGGCTACGCCCTCCGTGAATACCTCCTCACCCCATACCTCAACCCTGCTACACCACAGCAACGGCATTACAATGTTGCACACATACGGACAAGGAATTGCATTAAAAGGACTTTTGGGCTACTGAAGAGCAGATTCCGCATACTGCACAAGACAGGTGGGGCCATGTACTACAGTCCTGAAGTGTGCTACCGCATTGTGGCTGTCTGTGCAATACTACACAACATTGCTACCAAGCGCAGGATACCTGTAGACATCTCTGGCAGTGAGTTGGAAGGGGACGACCGGCCACCTGCACATGGGCGTCATGCACGCGGGGAGAACCCAGCTGAAGGCCACAGACGCCACAACCACATCACAATGAACAGTTTCTAGTGCACCCACTCCCCTCACCCAACAAATCACAATTGCATGCAAATGGAAATAATGGCATAACGCCAATGTATGTTGCAAGAATAAATATTATTGTTTGATTCACAATAATAGTGCAAGTTGCCATCCTTCCTATGCAATCAGTATTGCCCCATACTGCTGCATCCAAAACACAGGGCAGGCTTATAGTGTCAGCCTGTGCCTGTATAAGTACATGTTAGTCAGGTGCGCCTCTGGCGCGAAGCACCCAAGCGCCTCTCCGGCTCCTCCTCTGCCACCGCACGTGACCCTGCAGTGGGCCTGGTGCTACGTCTCAACACCCCTACCTGTGAGGCAGAGTGGCTGCTCACACTTGAGGTGCCCTCGCTGGCATCGTCTCCCCCAACATTGCCAGGTAGAGCGGGATGAAGTGCCATAACGGCAGTGGTGAGGTGCTCTAATACTCTGGCCACATCCTCGCAGCATTGAATTAGCTGCTGCTGCTGCGCCAGGGACCGTCGCGATAGCTGCGACATGGCATTCCCGATCACTTAGTTTGATCGAGTGTAAGCGGACAGCCGCGTCAGTAGCTGCCGGTGGCGGCCGCGGGCGGTATTGCGCTGGGATATCACAGCAGCTGTGTTGGCCTCCATGGCTGCCGTCAAGCGGTCCATCCTCTCCCCCACACCTGCCATGGCTGCCGTCATGCGGTCCATCCTCTCCCCCACACCTGCCACATTGCGGCCAATATTATACAGCTGCATCTGTATGGCCCCTTGCCGGAGTGTCTGCAGCTGGTGAATGCGTAGCATTCTACGCTCTATACTCATGCTCGGCAGGCGCACTTCCATCCCCCTCCTGGCGCTGGGTGCATTGTTCTGCAGGCGAGCCCTGCCACGCCTGCTCTGCTGGCTGGCCACAGTGAGTGGCCGCTGTGTCACCGCTGTCGCAGGACCAGATGTGGATGCTCCAGCTGCTGGTGGAGTTGAGCTAGGCGTAGATGGTGCGCCAGACAGTGGAGGCACAGATGTTGTGGGCCTGGCTGCAGGGGTAGATGGTGCGCCAGACGGTGGAGGCACAGATGTTGTGGGCCTGGCTGCAGGGGTAGATGGTGCGCCAGACGGTGGAGGCACAGATGTTTTGGGCCTGGCTGCAGAGGTAGATGGTGCGCCAGACGGTGGAGGCAAGGATGTTTTGGGCCTGGCTGCAGGGGTAGATGGTGCGCCAGACAGTGGAGGCAAGGATGTTTTGGGCCTGGCTGCAGAGGTAGATGGTGCGCCTGTAGGTGCAGGCTGTGTTGGTAACGGCACCTCCTCGTCATCCTGTGATTGCTCATCGATGAGCAGCCTCTCACTGTCGCTGCTGTCTGCGCCACCTGTGAGGGGAAGTGGACGTTCATTAGTTGCATGTATCTGTCACACGTGCAGTTGCTACATGCATGCTGGATGACATTCCCTGACTGGCTGTGGCATTGCGTACTTTGGAACCTGTCTGGCTGCATTGGGGTACTTGTACATTGTGCCCACACTACATGTCCCACAATGCTTTAGGGCATTACCTAATGTGCACCGATGGCATGACTTTGGAACATTATGGGAGGCTATAGGGTCATGGCCATTCATAGGGGACAGGGTCGCAGTCGCATGCCACTTACCTTGGCTCTCTTGGGTGGGGCGGGATGAGTCCAATCTGGTGACTCCAATGCACGCCTCGGGCTCCAACGTGTCCTAGACGCGGTCCTCCATGGTGGTGTTTGGAGGGACTGTAGGTCCTCCCCCTCCAGTGGCCAGGGACTCTCCCAGCCTCTCGGCAACCTTCTCCTTGGCACGACCTCGGAGGTCGTACCACCTCTTCTTTAGTTCATCAAGTGACCTGTCTGCCACGCCCATGGAGTTCACTGTGGCCGCTATCCCGACCCAGATCCTGCGCTTCTCCTGCTCGGGCACCCTCCTTGACTCCTTCCCAAACAGTTTGGACTGGTTCTCCACCACCCCTTCGATGAGGTGCTCCAATTCCTGTTCGGAGAACTTCAGTTTTCTCTTGCGCCCGGTGTTGCTGGGCCCAGGTACTGCCTCCTCAGCCATTGCTGCAGTGGAATAGGAAGTGGGATTCCAAGTTTGCAGGTGTCCTTGCAGGAGCTGACTCTGTTGCTGCCTCGAGGTCTGCCTCACTGTGGTGAATGGGGGTGGGAACTGGCTGCTTCCTGGTTGTGATGTCATCACTGTGCTCGAAATGCGACTTCCCGTTTTCCCGATCTCGCAATTTTGCGATCTCGCATTTTGCGATCTCGCAATTAGCGATATCGCTATTTGCGATATCGCAAATCCTACACGGATGTTGCCGAAAATAGAGATTATTCTGCGATTTTCGATAATCACAAACGCTTCTTGCGGACGCGTGCAAATCACATTTTTTTCTCGCAAAAATTCATGAATACCGATCTGCGATTTCTAAATTGCGATTCGCAGTTAATCGCAATTTGAGAATCGCAGATTCCGGTTTTCATGAATCAGGCTGTTAGTGAACAATCAGGATTTAAAGGATGCTATAGTAATACCTGAGGGAACTGAACATACAGCAGACTCTGTCAAAGAAAGAAGGTGCTCAGTGAACAGCCTCTCTTATTACTCAGCCATAGCATGACGCATGCTCCAGGGACATGCACACAGGAAGGATCCTCAGCTGCACCTAGAATGACTAATGCTGTTTTTAAGCTGAAATTATATCACTGGAGCAACAAAGGGCCTCTTGCATACAGATCTGATGGTGTTAAAAGAACCTCTTCATGTCGTTATACCACAATAATGGTGACCTGATTAGACACTCACTCTAAGAAAGGAGATAATCATCTTGAAAACAGGGGAGTAGTGTAAGAACCCCACTGTTTGAGGATGGGGAGGAACACCCTCCCCATCCTCATACGGCAGACCAAAGACCTACAAACCTTCAGGAGGCTACTCAAGACCTAGTTCAAGTTCAAGTTCAAGTTCAGGAATTTGTATAGCGCACTACTCACCCAGAGGGTCTCAAGGCGCTTGGGGAGGGGGTGCATTATTTATCGAGCCAGGTTTTAAGTTCCTTCCTGAGGGAAATGTGGTTCTGGTTAAGGCGGAGGTGAGTGGGGAGAGAATTCCAGGTCTTGGCCCCCAAGTAGGAGATCCCATGGTGGATCTGTGGATGCGCGGAACTGCAGCGAGGGCTTGATTGGAGGATCTTAGTTGGCGGGTCGGTGTGTAGAAGGACAGTCGTGTGTTGAGGCATTCGGGTCCTAGTTTGTAGAGGGCCTTGTGTGCGTGGGTGAGGAGACGGAACGTTATTCTCTTGTTGACGGGAAGCCAGTGGAGGTCTTTCAGGTGACCGGTAATGTGAGTCCAATATGAGTCTGGCTGATGCGTTTTGGATGCGTTGGAGTTTTTTCTGTAATTTGGATGTGGTTCCGGCGTAGAGGGTGTTTCATAGACCAGAGCGTGGGTGACAGTCTTTCTTGTTTCGGTGTGAGGTTCCGTGACGATTTGAACCCGTGTTTTTCAACATTGTCGGAAATACATAATTTTGGTATCAGCGAACCGCAAATGATCCATTTAACATATCCTGGTGTTTTCGCTATGCTACAAGCAAGAGCACTCCTGTTACAGACACATTTCTGATCTACCCATGGCATCCATCTTAGATCATGGCAGCCATTTTGTGTTTCTTGCCCTCACATAGACAATGGACACGCAATGACCTCTGATTACTTCATTACGATTAAGGACACGTAGGCTTAGCCGGCGATTCACCTCTCTAGTGACACGTGCACCTTAGAACAGAACATGCCGTGGCTGCATGACTCGACAAAGGCTACCTCCTCTGCCTGAGGCCAGTCCTGCTATACTGGTTCTCGTGTTCGTTGGCCTGATCATGATTAGGCGGCCGAAGCTGGTAGCCTTGCCCATTTACGACCCACAAACATCTCTTATCCTGCTTTTCTATCTTCTGCACCTGGCTCTGCTCCTTTTCTTCTGGGCCTTTATTAGGGGGAGGTAACGAAATTTACGATGAGGCGGTCCGGCTCTTGAATGAAATGTTGACATGGGATTGTGATGGAATAGTGGGAACCCCTCTTCGTAATGTTTGACATCAAATATTATCGACGATTCCTGTGCAACGCCAAATATTTATTGTTTAGGACACAAAGGTTTGGGAATGTACTAACATTGTGAAGAACTCGCCTGAAGGCTAATATTTCGTATATAAGGAGCAACCCTTCTTGTACAAATCGAACAGGCTCCTAGATACTGCCCGTGTGTAGTTTCTGTGACTTCTGTGTCCCTGCAGTAATAAACCTTTGGTCTTTGACGCCACCATCGAGAAGCCCGTGTTTCTGTTTATTTGTGCACCGAGACAGGTAGAACTCCGGGGTCTTCGGGTGTTATCCCTGACACCTCTGGACGGAACCAAAAAAGTCCAGAACTCCAATTGGCGCCCAAGGTGGGGCGACGTCATTCGGTACCGGTCCAAAAGCCTGAAGAGTTCAAGAAGCTTCGTGTGAAGATTCCTGAGGGAGGCGCCCCACTTCATCGATCCCGGCATATCGCAAAAGTGGCCCGACGTTCTCTTCCACGAGGGTTCCCGTTCAGGATGGCTGCAGTGGTCCGTTGCCTTGACCGTCGCCCTGTCTTGGACCCGAGGTGCAGTACGGCGAGACGTGGCGGGTTTCTCCTTGGTGACGTCTTCAGTGCCTCAGTTAAGTATTTAGTGGTTGCTAGTTGGTTACTTCGTAAGGGTTGTTAAAATCCTTTTAGTTCTTGGTTTGGTTTTGTTTCGTAAGATTATCACTGCTTGTTCTGGTTACGATAATCTATTGGTTTAGTTTGGGTATCGATACATTGGTTCGCTTTTGGTAGGCCTAAGTTCTTGGATCGAGTGCACATTTTTGTTTGTGTTTGTTCGTTCTGTGTTCCGGATTACAAAATGGTAAGTCGGAAAAATTGTATGTTGTCGTGTTTTGGTTGCAAAAGTGATTCCCGGTTGGAGGACTCATGTCTGGTTCCTCCGATTGGAACTCCTCTATACGATCTTTATTGTAAACACGGTGTGGGTCCTATATCTTATAATGAGGTGTGGGTCCGATATACGGAAAAAGACGGTGTCCTTAGTTGGCCACTGCATGGTAGTTTTAAACCTGAAGTCCTTGACAATTTAGAAGTGAAATTGTTTAAGAAGAAAGCCCGGCCGGCAATGTTTGATTCTTTCCGTTACTGGCGAAAAGAATCTAAACAGCGAGAAATTAAAAGGTTGAAGAAAGAACAGAGAGAGCAAGAGTTGACTTTAGAACAGGCTGCTAAGCAGCTGCAAGTCAACGAGTCTGAGAAGGCAATAGAGGTAGCTACTAGAGAGCGTAATTTAGCGATAGACAAGTGCTATCCTGCCTTGCCATAGAGTACAAATAAGATAGTAGAGGACCCCGAAAACGATCCTCTGTTGTCTTACTTGTTACGGTCACCCCCACCGTATGCACAGGGTGCTACAGCTCCGCCTGTACCGAATGTTCAATTGCCGGTTGCTGGACAACCTGGTATTCCTGCTGCTGCCCCTCAGAATCAAGCTCCTGTACCTCCTGTGGTTAATGTGAATGTTCCTTCGGCACCTCCTCTTCCTGGGTTGCCGACTTCTTTGCCTATACCTGTATCGCTTACACCTACTGTTTCACAAGCTACCTTACCAGATACTCCTACTGTTCCTGTCCTATCTGTTCCAACTGCTACTGTGTTCTCTACATCTGCTAGTATTATGACTCCGCTTTCTGTTCGTCGAAGAATCACTGATTCTGTCTCTAACATTCTGTCTCCCTTCTATAAAACTTTAATTAAGACTCCTACTTCTGACTCTGTACAGAGACGTAGTCAGCTCCCAAGTACAGAAGAACGGGGAATCTTAGATTCCACGGCTCTCAGATGGATTTCGAAGAGTAGGAGATATAGTACTAGAGATGTATTAGATACATTTATGAAGTGGAATGAACCAACACAACGATATGTGTTCGACGAGATGTGCTCTCTTTTACGTGAGGAATTAGAAGAAGATGACTCTGACTCGAATTTAGAAGAATTAATTAATATTCAGAAAGAGTTTGCTGCTGGTACGATAGTAGGTCAAAATATAAAAGAAGCGATGGAACTAATTTTAAGTTATAGGAATGATCCATCACTCCGTTCACCAAGGGAGTTAGAGAAGAATAGTACGAAGCAGAATCGCCAATATCCAATGAGGGAGGTTCCTCCAATTTGGCGCGACGCTGTACAAGCTGATGCTGTCAATGGTATTGCTGCTGCTCCGGCGCAATTCCAAAGAGTGTGGATACACATTCCGTGGAAGCGAGCCGAAGTATTAGCAGTGAAACAGGCCTTGCCAGATCCACGTAAAAATCCTGCCGGATACTATAAGGAGTTAGCACAGACAGTTGAGGCTTGTGTAATGAATCTAGCGGACATTGACATGTTATTTGGGAATGTAGTTCCGCAACCAATTTGGGCTAAAATTCGTAAAAAGAATCATCCCGTTGCTCTAGGTGGTGATTGGGCAGCTATCATTGCAGCAGATGGTCAGCAAATAGGTGGTTCCAAACCCGAACCTCTAATTGCTAATCTTCCAGGTAGGATTATCGACTTAATGAAGACTCTGATGCCAGCATTGCGCGTTAACTGGGACAAGTTGTCCGCATGCAGGCAGAAGAAGGACGAAAGTGTCTCCGACTTTTTCACGAGGTTCGAAGAGACTTTTGTAGATCACAGTGGTCAGGATATGAGCACAGAAGGAGGACAGAGATTGTTTGTCGATAAATTTGTACACAATCTGCTACCAGAGCTCTGCAATAAATTGAAAGATTCTGAGAGTGCGTGGGCTGTCTCTACAACTGCGCAAATACTTGCAACCGCACAGCATTACGAAAATAGGGATAAAGAGGAGAAAGAGAAATCAGATAAGAAAACCAAAGATTTAAAGACTAAAGTTCTTCTGCAACAGGCATATCCGCCTCGCATGAATCAGACCAATACACAGCAAGGGTCGTATCAAAGGACAGATTATAGTTCTCAGAGACCGCAATACCAGTGGAATCAATGTGCGTATTGTAAGAAAGAGGGTCATTATAAGAATGAGTGTCCAGTCTTAGCGCAGAATAACGCTGCAGCAGCTCAGAGAGGTCGTGGTGGTTTTGTGCAAAATTCTAGAGGTCGAGGACGAGGTGCTATGCCTCCACAAACGAACGATCGCCCTTCCAATCACTTTGATCAGCGGAATGGACAGTCTGCTCAACAGAATAGGTCGCAACAGTATCATGTTGAAGACTATTGTGAAAATGATGAGGGATTTCAACAAAATGAGTACTAGGACAGCCATGGACAGAGAGAGGGAGTAGTATCAGTTCCAGTGGATCAGAGTGGGTCTTATGTCGCAGTAGCAACATCAGGTGTAGTCGAACCGTTTCTGTTGGATACTGGTGCCGCAAAAAGTTCTATCATTCATGCGAAACTCCCTGGCGCACCTTTGTCCGGCTCAACAAATGTTTCTGTAGGTTTTTCAGGCGCCCCTGTTTACAACCCTGTATCTGGTCCTTTGTCTATTTCTGTTGGACCGTGTCAATTGAAGGCACCCCTGATTTTGACGACAGGTTGTAATGAAAATCTGCTTGGTTTAGACTTGTTAAAACGCCTATATGCGACATTGTACTGTTCTCCGGAAGGAGTACAGCTTACGTTGGGTAAACGAATCACCTCTCCAATGTACTTGTCAATGGATGCACTCCCGCCAGAGCTGCGTTCACTCCCTGATACTCTTTGGGCAACTGGTCCTAACGATGTAGGCCTTTTGGAAATACCACCATATGTGGTCACTTTGAAAGCAAATGTCAAATTTCCACGAATTCCTCAATACAGAATCTCTAGTGAAGGTGAACGTGCACTTTTATTGATTGTGCAAGATTTGATTAGGAAAGGGGTGGTAGAGGAAATGTCTGTAACAGTCCTGTATTACCAATTTTGAAACGTACCGATCCTTCAAAGCCTCCAGTGTATAGGTTTGTTATCGATCTCAGAGAGGTTAATAAAATTGTGGTTCCGCAGTTTCCTGTGGTTCCAGACATTACTGCATTGTTAACGTTAATTCCTGCCACAGCTACATGGTTTTCAGTCATCGACTTGAAGAATGCCTTTTTCAGCATTCCGATAGCCGAGGAAAGCAGAGATATTTTCGGCTTCTCTCTAGGAGGTCGAAGCTTCAGGTTTAAACGCGCTCCACAAGGCTATTGTGAGAGCCCATCCATTTACAGTCAAGCATTAAAAAGTCAGTTAGATTCCTTTGTACTTCCTCCTGGTTCTGCTCTAGTGCAGTATGTAGATGACCTTCTGGTGGCTGCCGATGACAAGGAAACTTGCAAAGCAGCTACAATTTCGTTATTGCATCATTTGTCTAATTTGAATCACAAGGTGTCACCTTCGAAAATGCAATACTGCTGCCAAGAAGTGACCTACCTAGGTCATCTCTTGTCAAAGGAGGGAAGGAAGTTGACCCCAGAGAGAATAAAAGCAATTACGCAGATGAGTGTTCCTCGCACACAGAGAGAAGTACGTGCCTTTTTAGGTATTACCTCGTACTGTAGGCAGTAGATCCCAAATTTTTCTCTTTTGGCAAAACCACTGGTAGCTTTGACTGGGAAAAATGTTCCGAGTCCGGTGCCATGGTCTGCTGAATGTCAGGAGAGTTTTTCTGAGTTACGAAATGCACTATGTTCAGCTCCTGTATTGGGTACACCCGATTACAGCAAGCCATTCACGCTCTATGTTCATGAGAGAGAAGGTTGCGCGTCGAGTGTTCTGACCCAGAGATTTGGTGATAAACAACGCCCTTGTGCGTATTTTTCATCAACATTAGATCCGGTAGCTAGAGCGTTGCCTAGTTGTTTAAGAGCTACAGCGGCAGCTGCGGCTTCCATTCGACAATCTGCTGGTTTGGTGATGAATAACATGCTAGTGGTCATGGTTCCTCATGCGGTGGACACACTCATGAATCGAACCAAGACGCAACACCTTACCAGTGCTAGATTATCTGGCTACGAGTTGACATTGTTAGCAAGTCATATACAGATCAAAAGATGCAATGTATTGAATCCAGCAACATTGATGCCGGCTAATCAAGAGTCGAGTGATTCCGAACCCCATGATTGCTGTTTCAGAACCGAGGAGGAGACAAAAGGACGAATTGATTTAAAAGACACCCCGTTGTCAGATCCAGATGGCACGTTGTATGTTGATGGGTCATGCTTTGAATTGGAGAATGGTGATGTGACTGCTGCTTATGCAATAACGACTTTGAGTACGATTGTGGAGACTGCAAGAGTGAGTCAGAATTCTGCCCAAGCTGCAGAATTAATCGCTCTAACGAGAGCGTGTGTTTTAGCAGAGGGAAAGAGAGTGAATGTGTTCACAGATAGTCAGTACGCATTTGGCGTGGCCCATAGTTTTGGCCGTTTGTGGAAAGAAAGAGGTTTCATTACGTCCCATGGGACTAAGATTCAACATGGCCAGCTAGTTAACGACTTGTTGGAATCTCTAACCTTGCCGACTGAAGTTGCAATTGTGAAATGCAGTGCTCATAAAGCAATCACGGATGATGTTGGTCGTGGGAATGCTTTTGCTGACGAGACCGCTAAACAGACAGCTAGAAATATGATGAGTAGAATGTATGTTGCTATGTCTGCGAGATGGATTTCCGAGTCTGGAATGTGTGAGGACACAGTGGAAAGTGTGAAAGAAATTCAGAAAGAGGCGACTGAGGAGGAAAAGCGTGCATGGAAAGAGAGTACGGGTAAATTGGACTCAAGTGGATGTTGGATTGATTTGTCAGAACAACAGCGTTGGATGTTGCCTGATGCGTATGTGCTTGCAGTAGTGACAATGGCGCATGGAGTAGCGCATATTAGTTCTAAAGGAATCTGTAAGATGTTGGCTCCAGTCTGGAAGAACGATGGGATTAGTAAATGTGCAGAGAGAGTGGTGAAAAATTGTATGGTATGTTTGATGCATAATCCTGGCAAGGGAGTCCCCACGCCTGCTGGTCACTTCGCTCCTCCCTCTTGCCCCTTTGAAGTGATTCAGTTAGACTTCATTCACATGGATCGTTGCAACAACCTAAAATACGTCCTGGTGGTAGTTTGTGCATTCTCCAGATGGATCGAAGCATATCCACTGAAGGACAACACTGCCTTATCAACTGCCAAAATCCTTCTCAAGGAATACTTCCCTAGGTTTGGAATGCCACGGATTGTATGGTCAGATAACGGAAGTGAGTTTGTAGGGAAAGTTATGCAGAGTGTGTGTGCCGGTTTAGGGATCAAGCAAAAATTTCACAGTGCAAACCATCCCCAGTCTGCTGGTTTAGTTGAGGGTTACAATGGCACCCTCAAGCTGAAACTTGCTAAAATACAGGCATCCACGGGTTTGTCCTGGCCAGACGCACTACCCTTGGCTTTGTTATCCACGAGAGCGACTGTACATTCTAGAGTAGGGCTTAGTCCTTATGAAATAGTCTTTGGTCGTCCCGCTAATATTTGGGGAGTGCCAAGGCCAAAAGAATTCTGTTCTCTGGAATATCCAATGTTGATTGATTACCTTTACGACTTGACTGCTAAATTGAGTCTTATTCACCAACAGGTTTTCGATGCATTGCCAAAGCCACCGGAGAGTCCAGGTCATCAGCTGAAACCAGGGGACCACGTTGTGGTGCGCAACTTTGCGAGGACGAAGAATCTTCAACCCAGATTTGTCGGCCCCTATCAAGTGCTGCTATTCGTGTGGCCGGCCGCAAACATTGGATACATACGACGCACGTCAAACGTGTGCCCCTGCCGCTTCCTTATGACAACTGGGTGAAGAAAGGAATCGGTGCCACTGAAACTGAACGAGTCCCCAGGTTCACCCCTTTCAGCGATGCAGAACTGATCAATGATTCACCGAACTCTGATTCCCCTTCTGAAACTGCTCCTTTGAACTCCGAACATTTGTCCTCTGCATCAAAAGAACATTTGCCATCTGCGAACTTGAACATTGCAACCCCTGCTGAAAATACACTGTTTCCAGATCAAACAGCTCCTGCAAAACTGAGATACAATTTACGGTCTCACAATATGGACAAATAAAGCAGGAAACTGCCTATTTTACACATTTGAAATTTTGACACTTTGCCTCCAGCCAGGAAGTTTGCTATTGTTTTATTGTTTTAAAATTGCCTTGCCGTCTGGGTAGCCGTAGGGTCGTGGCTGTGTGCCTAGTTGAATCTGCGGGGGTCAGACACAAGGTCGATCTTTCTGTTAGTTCTGGGAACTCCCAGGGCTGATAGAGGCATTTTCATCTACGTACACATCATCAGTGGTCGCGAGCGGATTGTAGAAGATGGAGCTTCCTGCGCTGCAACGAGAAAATGTGATTTATGTTCGCAGAAACAGACTTTACCAAATTCTTCATAGCAAATGTTTTCTGATGCAATGTGCTATTACATTTTTAATTGTTTTGATAACGTTGGTGGGTGGAATCGTCTTTGGTGTGAATTTAATTTTTATGCCAGCAACTACAGTACCTCCCCTTGATCCTGCTATTTCTACTGTTTCCTCTATGCACTCTTTTTACTCATTTCCTGAACATGAGCAAGCTCGACGCTCAGAATTTATCAATAACACTTTCGTACAGCTCTTGCACCAACACCAACTGGTAGTTAACACTACAGACTGTTGGGTGTGTGGCCTGATACCCCACACTATGGATAAAGGCATTCCCTACCTGGTTTTGCCTTTTAGCTATAATGGATCATTTCAGGCCCTTCAGACCATTTTTGCCTATGCCCTTGAAACCTATCCTCCGCGTCCACCATGTTCCACTAAATATAACTCTGCCAACAAAGCTTTAGTCCAGGGAATTATTGACACGATCAAGTACGTCAATAATACTCCATCTTACCCTAGAGACGAATTACGAGTATATTTGAGTTGGAACTCTACAGAGTATCGCCTTAGTTTGGGAGAAAGCAAGCGTAAAAGCTCCACTCCAATCTGGGTCGTGCCTCACCGAGGTCAGGTCTGTTTGCAAGGAAATGGGAGAAATCCGAGAGCTCAGCTAGGGAGGAGTGAGTGCGTTGAGACTTACGTGTTTCCGTCTAACTCTTCCCCTGCCTTCCTTACTGCTAGGGGTACCTACTTCATCTGTCATACATGGTTGCCTGCTGACTTTTCAGGTTCATGTTATATTGCTCGACTGTTGCCTCCAACGTACACTGCCTCTTCGGACTATCACAAGACCAGAGTAGCAAGAGGTGTTTTCAGCAAAGAAGATACCGCTGGTCAGGAAGCTGGAGACTTCTTCAAAGGTTTCCTTTTTTTTTTTTTTTTTTTTTTTTTTATTAATGAGATGGATTAGAATACAAAAAGAAAAACAGAAAGCATACATACACAGGTATAGATTATCAGCTGGGTAAAAACATAGAAATATGCATGGAGGTTTAAAAAAATGTCAATATACATGGAGGATTAAAAAGGTCAACATCTAGCCACACACTAGCTTCTTATTATTAAATTTACATATACTCCATTTCATCCTCTTGATTCCCTCCATTTACTAAGGGGTGCCCACATTTTTTTCCCAAGATCTTTCTTCTTTGGTCCCTTAAAGTTATATAGACAATCCTCGATATTATGAATCCCGAGCAATCTAGTTAGCCATATCTGGAATGAAGGTGCTATTGGATCTTTCCAGGCTGCCGCTATTAAAATTCTTAATACTGCAACACACAAGAATACAAAGGCTTCCGCATCCTGAGTAATATTAAGATTTTCATCCCTGCCAATTAAAACAGTCGTTGGGGATAGAAGAATTTGACCCTCTAGCAGCCCCGATAAAAACTTCTCCATTTCAGTTAGGATCGGTTTTAAATTTGGACAAGAGTAAAACATATGGGTTAAATCTGCTGGGCCTTGATCACATCTTGGACATCTGTCCGTATCCCTTTTTCCCCATTGATACAGTTTCGCAGGTGTGTAGTATAAATTAAAAATCATCTTATAATGTTGAGCTTTTAGGTTAGTTGCTCTTAAAATTTTCTTATTCAATGCCAATGCATAATCCACATCCACATTTGGGTCCCCGGTTTTAATAGCCCAAGCATTTTCCACCTGTACAACATCGTCTTCCAAGGCCTGTAACAGGAAACCATAACCTATTTTAATCTTCCTACCCCCATTCCTTACATATTGAACAATCGGATTAACCTCCTGAATAGAGATCTTGGGTCTTATGGATTTCACCGATTGTTCTAACTGGTTGTACAACATCCAGTGATTCGCTGAGATACCATATCTTTGTTGTAGGGTCTCAAATCCCAACATCTCTTCCTTATTCATAACATCCCCCAAATACTGAATACCCAACCTTTTCCAGAGAGCACTATTTCTATTCTGTCCCAGATGTATGAATGGGGTTGACTCCCACAGGTCTATAATTCCATTGATTTTAGGGATTTTAAGAAATTTCAAGATTAACTTCCAAACCCCCCATACACCTAACATGACCTTACTTTTGCTCCTCTTAAAAAATTGAGCACTCACTTCCCGGGTTAAAATTCCATTGGCTTTTTCACCGACTGCCAATTCGTATATTGTAGGAACCCTAGGGGAATCATCAGATATATTAAAACATAGTAGATGTTTCATATGTAACAGTAGACATACCCAATGATATAACCTTAGATTAGGAGCTGCTAGCCCTCCTCTCTCTATTGGTAATGACAATTTAGCCAATGACCTTCTAACTTTCCCGTATTGCCAAAGAAATTTTGAAAAAACTGAGTCCATTTTTTTCATCAGGGATTCATCAATTAGCAGCGGAATAGCCCGGAATAAATACAGCAATTTTGGAAACATTGTCATCTTAAGCACATTAACTCTTCCAATCAGGGAGAGATGTAAAACGTCGATCCTCTTTAATTCTTTCTCAATCTCCGCTAATACTGGCAGATAATTTTCCTGAGTTATTTTACCCACATCAGCATTGATTTTAATTCCTAAATAAATCGCCGCATCAACATATCTTTGATCTTTTTTCGGAATGGTTTCCTTCCGTTCTGGGGGCCTATGGCCAATAGTAGAAACATACGTCAGCTAACACGGGTAGTTGAATCTACTATTACCGAAACTGCTGGTGCCCTTAGCAACTTGACAGCTGAGCTTCAGGCGGATCGACTCATGACATTACAGAACCGTATGGTTCTAGACGTGATACTTGCAGATCGAGGTGGGGTATGCAGAATGATCCAATCGAGCTGCTGTGTTTTTATTCCCAATAACGCTCCAACTGTCTATGAGGCGATCTCTAAGCTACACAAGATTTCCGACTCTATACACGTAGACAAGGGAAACTGGTCCTTCATGGAGTGGTTTTGGACTCTGATATCAGCGTGGGGATGGAAGGTTCTGATGGTCATTGGTGTCATTTTAGTATTCCTATTCTCATGCTGCCTGATTATCCAGTGTGGTCCCGCTTTCTGTAGTCTCTGTACTGCAACCTGTTTCAGAAAACCACCTGCGTTTGGAGAAAAGGCGCGAGAAAGGATGATGATACAACAGCATGTCACTGACCTGATGAGCATAGGGTTAGACTCTGACATAGACTGAGTAATTGCCTATGTAAGGGCAAAAGGAGGGTCTGAGGTTCTGTGACGATTTGAACCTGTGTTTTTCAACATTGTCGTAAATACATAATTTTGGTATCAGCGAACCGCAAATGATCCATTTAACATATCCTGGTGTTTTCGCTATGCTACAAGCAAGAGCACTCCTGTTACAGACACATTTCTGATCTACCCATGGCATCCATCTTAGATCATGGCAGCCATTTTGTGTTTCTTGCCCTCACATAGACAATGGACACGCAATGACCTCTGATTACTTCATTACGATTAAGGACACGTAGGCTTAGCCGGCGATTCACCTCTCTAGTGACACGTGCACCTTAGAACAGAACATGCCGTGGCTGCATGACTCGACAAAGGCTACCTCCTCTGCCTGAGGCCAGTCCTGCTATACTGGTTCTCGTGTTCGTTGGCCTGATCATGATTAGGCGGCCGAAGCTGGTAGCCTTGCCCATTTACGACCCACAAACATCTCTTATCCTGCTTTTCTATCTTCTGCACCTGGCTCTGCTCCTTTTCTTCTGGGCCTTTATTAGGGGGAGGTAACGAAATTTACGATGAGGCGGTCCGGCTCTTGAATAAAATGTTGACATGAGATTGTGATGGAATAGTGGGAACCCCTCTTCGTAATGTTTGACATCAAATATTATCAACGATTCCTGTGCAACGCCAAATATTTATTGTTTAGGACACAAAGGTTTGGGAATGTACTAACATTGTGAAGAACTCGCCTGAAGGCTAATATTTCGTATATAAGGAGCAACCCTTCTTGTACAAATCGAACAGGCTCCTAGATACTGCCCGTGTGTAGTTTCTGTGACTTCTGTGTCCCTGCAGTAATAAAC
The DNA here is from genome assembly GCF_964263255.1 of Lissotriton vulgaris. NCBI lineage: Eukaryota > Metazoa > Chordata > Amphibia > Caudata > Salamandridae > Lissotriton > Lissotriton vulgaris. The sequence continues at coordinate 214,129,021 of NC_141686.1, forward strand.
CTTTGGTCTTTGACGCCACCATCGAGAAGCCCGTGTTTCTGTTTATTTGTGCACCGAGACAGGTAGAACTCCGGGGTCTTCGGGTGTTATCCCTGACACCTCTGGACGGAACCAAAAAAGTCCAGAACTACAGGTGGGGATCCAACGAAAGATTTTCTTGAGCATACGAAGTACGTTAAAGCAAGAGGACGAGACGGCGTTGACTTGTCTGGTCATCGAGAGGGAGGAGTCTAGGATGAAGCCTAGGTTACGTGCGTGGTTTGTGGGTATGGGTGCCGTGCCCAGGGCCGATGGCCACCATGAGTCATCCCAGGCAGAGGGGGATGATCCTAGGATGAGGACTTCTGTTTTGTCTGAGTTAAGTTTTAGACGGCTGTTTTTCATCCATTCGGCTACTTCTTTCATGCCTTCATGAAGATTGGTTTTGGCGTTGTTAGGGTCTTTGGTAAGGGAAAGGATCAGCTGGGTGTCGTCAGCGTAAGAGATGATGTTGAGGTTGTGTTGTCGCGCGATGGATGCGAGGGGGCTCATGTAGACGTTGAAAAGGGTGGGGCTGAGTGATGATCCCTGTGGTACTACGCAGAGGACTTCGGTGGCCTCTGATTTGAATGGGGGGAGTCGGACTCTCTGGGTTCTTCCGGCGAGGAACGAGATAATCCAGTCCAAGGCTTTTCCTTGTATGCCGATGTTGCTGAGGCGTTGTATGAGGGTGCTATGACAGACTGTGTCGAAGGCGGCGGAGAGGTCGAGGAGGATGAGGGCAGCTGTTTCTCTGTTGGCCAGTGGTGTTCGGATGTCGTCTGTCGCTGCAATAAGGGCGGTTTCGGTGCTGTGTTTGGCCCGCTAGCCGGACTGTGAGGGGTCGAGGGAGTTGTTGGATTCAAGGAAGGCGGCGAGCTGTCTGTTGACGGCTTTCTCAATGACTTTGGCAGGGAATGGGAGGAGGGAGGTGGGGCGGTAGTTCTTAAGTTCGGAGGGGTCCACTGTGGGTTTCTTCAAGAGGGCGTTGAGTTCGGCGTGTTTCAAGCTTTCTGGGAAGGTAGCGGAGTTGAAGGAGAAGGAGTGTGGAGAAGTGTGGCTCAACGGTTAGAGGCGGCAGACCCAGAGGCAGAGGTCGGCCTGGGACCAGGGTTCAATTCCCGACGCGGCCGGGTGCAGAATCAATGTCAGCGGGCCCGATAAATCTCGCCTCGGTGCCACTCTAACCATGGGGTCCCACGCTGCAACTCTGGGCAATAGCTTGCTTAATCTCCACTCCGGCCCCATCACCGCTGGGGATGCCTGGCTGCACCTTGGGGATGCCCAGTAAAGGGACCATCCCACAGGGAAAGCCAGGACGGGTTCCCCAGTGGTAAGCGCTGGGACGCTCCAGGGTAACCATGCGCTCTATAAATCCAACATTCATTCATTCATTCATTCAAGGAGCAGTTGATGACATCACGGAGGTGGGGTGCGATGATGGAGTCTGCTTTGTTGAAGATGTGGTGGGGACAGCGGTCGGTTGGTGAGCCTGAATGGATGGAGTTCATTAGGCGGATGGTGTCTTCAGTAGTGATTGGGTTCCAGGTGTTAAGGATGTTAGAGGGCGGTTTAGGTTCGGAGGTGGGTGGAGTGGACTGTTCTTTGGAAATGATCTCAAAGCTGTTATGTATGTCGGCGATTTTGTTGTAGAAGAAAGAGGATAACGAGTCGCAGAGTTCTTGGGAGGGAGTAATGCCATTTGAGGCTGTGGTGGGATTGGTAAATTCTTTGACGATGTTGAATAGTTCCTTGCTGTTTTGGGCGTTGTTGTCGAGTCGATCCTTGAATGCTGACTTCTTGGTAGATCGGATCAGTTGGTAGTGTTTGCGGGTGGCTGTCTTGAAGGTGGTCAGGTTGTCAGTGGTTGGGTTTTTTCTCCATGTTTTCTCGAGAGTACGGCATAGTTTCTTGGATTTCTTAAGGTCCTCGTTGAACCAGGGGGCCTTTTTGCTGCCCTGTTTGGTTTAGTGGTTTTTCAAGGGTGCTAGTTCGTCAGCGCTGTGAGTGATCCATTGTTTGAGTTTGGTAGCCGCTTGGTTTGGGTCCGATGAGAGGGCATGAGGGTTTTGTTTGAGCGATGTGAGGAGTTGGTCGGTGGTGATTTTGTTCCAGTTTCTTCGTGGAATAGGTTGTGGGGGGTTGTGGGTCGAGGTAGTTTTGTAGCTGAAGTGAACACAGCTGTGGTCCGTCCAATGGAGAGCTGTGGTGTGATCGAAGGAGATGTGCTTGCTGAAGGTGAAGATTGGGTCAAGCGTATGTCCGGCTATATGGGTGGGGGTGTCAACAAGTTGTTTGAGACTAAGGTTGGCCAGGTTGTCCAGAAGGGTGGTGGTGTTGCTGTTGTTTTTCTTTTCCAGGTGGAAGTTGAGGTCTCCCAGTAGAATGTAGTTCTCGGAGGCGAGGGCATGTGGGCTGATGAAGTCAGTGATGTCTTCGCTGAATTGTTTCCGGGTTCCTGGTGGTCTGTAGATGAGGGTGCCTCTAAGTGTGGTCCTGGGGTCGGTGTGGATCTGGAAGTGAAGGTGTTCGGCAGTTGCAAGGTTATCGTCGAGGCTGGTTGTGATTCTGATGGTGTTCTTATGGACGATGGCGATGCCTCCTCCTGTTTGGTTGGTGCGGTCTTTTCGGATGATCTTGAAAGCGTCCGGGATTGCTATGGCGATGTCGGGCGTTGAAGAGGCGTTCATCCAGGTTTCTGTAAGGAAGGCGATGTCCGGTGAAGCAGTGTCGAGTAGGTCCCAAAGTTCAGTTGCGTGTCTGTGGATCGAGCGGGTGTTTAGCAGGATGCACTTCAGGTGGGTAGGGTCGGAGCTGTGTTTGGAGTCAGTGGGTTTGGTGGAGGTCTTGATGCAGGCGAACTTGCAGGAGTGAGCCATAGCAGCAACTCCCCCTCCCCCCCCAGCGCCTTGAGACCCTTGCGGGTGAGTAGCATGCTTTACAAATGTCTTGATTGATTGATTGTGTGGTCTGTTTCTGAAGAAGGGATACATTTGGCCCAGTGAATTTCACAAGGAAGGGCTGCAATTATCTTGGATGGAGGCACTGAAAGACGTTGGGTTTAAAACTTTCTGAATGTTCTTCCGGTCAAGATATTGTACTACCTATGATGTTTGTCTTGATTACCCTGATGCATTCGCTGAAACACTGAGGGCCATATGTATCATCAACCTGATTTGCGATTCTCAAATAGCGATTTTTAAGAAATCGCTATTTGAGAATCGCAAATAGGCATGTATGTACAAAATCGCATTTTTTTTGCGATTTCTTAAAATTCCTTAATTGCGATTAGCAAATTGCGAATCGCAATTAAGGAATAATTTCCCATTCATTACTATGGGCCAGTAGGCCCATAGGAATGAATATGAAGGTATTCTCAATTTGCGATTCACAATTTGAGAATCGCAAATTGAGAATAATTTCAAGGGTGCAGGGGTGTCCAAAGGACACCCTATTGCACCCCTGAAATATGCATGGGTGCACATGTGGCGCACATACATGCCTTAAGGGCATGTATGTGCGTCACATGGCACTTAAAAAATGCAAAAATTTGCATTTTTCAAGGAATTCGCAACGTACCACCAACTAGAAGTTGGTGGTAATTTGTGATTCCTTAGGGACAATTTGCAAACATTTTTGGCTTCATACATTGCATTTAAGGAATCGCAAAATTTGCGATTCCTTAAATGCAATTGCACAATAAGGAATCGCAAATTTTGTGATTCCTTATTTTGCACCAGATTTTGCTTCATACATACCATTTCACAAATTCGCATTCGCAACGCTGAAATTCTGCGAAATTTGGCGTTTGCGAATGCGGATTTGCTTGATACATATGGGCCAGAGATATTTCAACGATTTTGAGCACTATGCTGAGTTGCAAAGTAGAGTTCTGCATAAACTCAATGAAACTCTTGAAGGCTAAGTAAAAAAATGTTGAGCATGGTTTTAGAACATAAATTTGAGAGCAGAGTAAGTCTGACTCCATTTGCCTTCAAAATGAAAGTTGGTGGGGAAGATTTTCGTATATGTATGAATGTGAGAAATATGAACCGTTGCATTTGCGTCGAATTGCCACCCACTACCAACAAGAAGGAAATGTTAATTATGATTGGTAATATATGGAGTTTCAGTGTGATTGGATTATACTTCGCCTCCACACAGTAGGGTTACATCCAGAATTAAAACACCTTGTTTCCTTTATCACTCTTTTGGGAGCATTTAATGTTCTGCAGAATTTTCTGTGAGTTGGTGGTAAAGGCAGCTGTCTTCCAGTCCAATACGCAGAAGGCCTCCGAAACTGGCTATGCTACCAGCACAGCATCTTCATTTTATGGGTTGATACGGCACAATTTTCTATACCTTTGAGCCCTGATGTAGTTGTCAAACAGATTGTGCCGCATGTCGTATGGCCCTTTAGATATCAGATGAACGTGTATTCTGAGAGCTAACTTCAGTTTTTCAAAGTCAAATTAAGGTGAAACCTATTTGGTTCCAAAAGAACAATAGAGCGGATTTGTTCCAAATCATGAAGGTTTAATAGCAGATTAGTCAAAGTTACAGTTTTAGTCATTTAGTTAATCATTTGTCATTTTAAGCATATGTTTTGTAAGTTATTCAATCCAACAGAATAACATTAAGACAATGGTAATATACATCGTTTAAAGAGTACAACATTCAAAGCAAAGAAAGTATCAGTTACATGAAGTAACTTCCCTTAATAAGGCATTTAAGGATGGCAAAGGGGAAATCCTAAGTAGAAGGTGTCAGTCTGAAGTGAACCAAATAAAGGTTCAGGTCCAACTAAAGGTTCAGGGCATTCAAGAGTTTAACTCATGATAGAATTCACTTTTCGACACCTAATTACTTATTGCTGATGTGTGAGTTAGCATCATATGGCTAACTGATGACGTTCGTATATGCACTTATGCTGAATTATTCTACTGCTCCTTACGTATTCAAATGTATGTGTGACCACATTAGTTTCTTAGCTTAGCCTGTGTGCCACCATTTTGTGTAACCCTCTGTGCCTGCGGACCCTGCTCGCTCATATGCCCCTCCCGCAGGAATTCAGAAATGTACTAAGACAGCAGTTTTCATTTCTTAGCTTGCTGTGGCCGAAACTAACAAGTCTCCTTATCAGAAATGTTCTCATGCCCAGAGACGCCGAAGCCCAGCTCCATGGCCTTGAGTAGAGATAATAATGTATACCTCGCAGGTGCAGATGCCTGCTCTATGAGAGCATTGTTTCATGGTCTGGGGCTCGGTAACTTTCCACAAGGGGCGTACCCCTCGTTACTGTATTGCATTATAATGTATTGCTGTGATGCAGAGAGTCAGTCCTCTCGTTCGCACTCCTAGGAGTGAGGTCGGACAGGGCCCTCTCATATGAGTGTTGTTTGGCCTAATAAAGACTTTTGTTATTCTTCTCCACTGTCCGGCTGACTTCCTGTATAGTGACTATAGGTGAGTGCGGTAAGTCACTCGGGTGGATTTGAGCCACGCTTATCAGATGGCGCCCGAATAGGGACCCCGCGATAAGGATCTTTCTCACCCGTAAGTGGGTAGCAGAAGACCGGGAACCCGCTGGTCGGCACGGTGGGCCCGGGTACCCATCTGATGCCGAGCTTGGTTCTCGCAGCGCTGCCCCACCCTGCTGATCGGGAGAGGTCCCGGTTCGGATCCTACGCCGGGGTCCAGAAGGCGGAACTTGAAGCTGACCGTGTTGGTCCTGGCAGCCGGAGGTGGAGAACGGTAGAGGTCGGTGCCGCCTACGGAAGGTGAGTGGTCCACCTGTGATTATTGCAGGAACGGGAGTGTTCCGGGAGACTGGAGTGTCTCCAATGGTTTGAGGAGCCGGTGTGCTCCTGGGGCTAGTGTGCTCCGGGGAACTCAGAGTACGAGTTGGTGCTCTGACAGACTTGATGAGGTTGGGGACGTATTTAGATGTGATTGTTTGTAGTGATCCGACCGAATGGTACTGCGGTGAAGGCGTGGCTCATTGTGGGCAGACTCCGGTACTTACCCTGAACTCCTAGTGTGGCGGTTCAGTGGAGGTGAGATCTGGGTTTCCCGCGGTAAAGTGCGCAGCGATCCATAGTGCCGCACGGGTGGCGGATCTGTTCCCCGTCCTCAGAACAGTTAGCGTACTGTTCGGTCTGCGGTAGAATCCAGGTTCCTCAGGACTTGGTCGACGGGCCTTGTCCCATTTGGTAACACGTGTTTGGATATATTGTATATGTGTACGTGGTTCTCTGATGTCTGTCTATATGTGTGTGTGTGAATGAACTCGAGTTGTGATTCAAGGTAAACGTAGTCAGTGGAGAAGTGTTATTTTTACATCAAAGTAAAGATGCCGTGTTTCAGCAAATTACGGTGTTTCGGATGTTGTTGTCGACCCTCAGATACTAGACTGGCTAAAAGCCAACCTGCCACTCCTGAGGGCACTCCAAGCTTTGATATGTATGTCAAGCATGGATTGCCCCCAATCTTGTTTGGTACCTTATGGCATCGGTACACTGCTGATAATGTGGATTTACAATGGCCTTTGACGGGTTCTTTTGAGGAGGAAAAATTGGATTATTTACAGGACAAATTGTTTGCTCGGCGTAGCCGACAGAGCATGTTTGATTCCCTGAGATTATGGCAGAAAGAAGCTCGGAAGCGTAAGATGAGAGAAGAGAAAGAGGCTTATAAAAAGTCCACTCAGACTATGGCACAGAAGGCGAGAGAACACACTAAGAATGAGAATGAGCAGCGTTTGGAGCGCGCAGACAGGCTTTGCAGGTTGAAAGAAAATAAGAGTTATGTAGTGCGCGAAGACGACCCAGATGAGATGGAAGACATTTTGAACACCCGACCCCCTCCCCCTTATGCCCCGCAGCCCTTGTATCCCTCCTTGCCAGTTTCGGCCCCTAGTAGTGAGGTTCCCTCAAGTGCTCCCCAACTATCTTCGCCCTCGACCCTCCTCGTTTCCCTACCTCAGACTCAGACCACCTCACCTGCACCCTCCCAATTTTCTTTGGCGCTCCCTAGTGCTTCAGCCAGTACCACCCCCAGCCAGGAGATGCTAACACCGAGTCGAGGCGCAGGTAGCGGATTATTTTCGCAGGTACGGAAGTTGCTTACGCGCTCTACAGTTGGTTTAGATGAAAAAAGTATGGTGGCCAATCAGGCATGTCAGTGGGCAAGGAACAATATTTATTCGTTTGAGGATATTTGGTCCACTATGAAGGATTTTGAGCCTTTGATGCAACAGCACGCTTTGTGGCATATGTCTAATGTATTGATACCGCTATGGGAACAGGGGTATGGAGGTGTGGCCCCGGCGGTTTTACGAGATATACAGGCTGGAGCATACAGAACGAACACAGGGGTGAAAGAAGTGATGAGTAGTCTGCGTGCGCTGTTGCAATACAGGAATGAATTACCCTCTGCTGGCACACCCCATTTCCCAGGTCTCCATCCAATGCGCGAGGTACACCCTATTTTCCACCCCGAGGTCCCCGAGTTGCTAGACCCGGTAACGAAGGCTGTTACTAGGAACAGAATTGATGTACATTTTCAGGAACAATGGGTGTATACGCCATGTAAGAGGAGTGAGGTGTTGTCATTGAAGGCCCAACTACCGGATTCTAGAAAGAATCCGACTGCCTATTAGAAAGAGCTTACGGAAGCGGCGTCTTCTACGGTGATGACGTTGGCTGATGTTGAATTGTTTTTCGGGCTTTTGGTCCCGGTTGATGTGTGGCGGCAAGTGAAAGGTACGGATCATAAGGAGGAGCTGGGAGGTACATGGCAGGAGTTGCAGGATTGGGACAAGGAGCGTAAGCCAGGGGAGAAGCCGAAGGCTGAGATATTAGCTTTGCCAGGGCGCATAATAAAGTATATGCACTCACTCATTCCACCGAAAAAGGTAGATTGGGACAAGTTGACGGCTTGTAAGCAGAAAAAGGATGACGCGGTCTCGGATTTCTTTACGAGATTTGAGGAGACGTTTATGGATTACAGTGGACAGGATGTGTCACAAGATGGCGGATTGCGGCTTTTTTGTTAACAGATTTGTTACGAACTTATTGCCTGAAATATCCGCTAGGTTGCAAGCGTCGGAGAGTACGTGGACAACGTCCTCTCCTTCGGGTATCCTTAGCATGGCACAGTATTATGAACACAGAGAAAATGAGAGTAAGGACAAGCAGGAAAAGAAGGCTAAGGATTTGAAGACGAGGGTTTTGTTACAGCAAGTGGCTAGAGGAAGGGGAAGGGGTGCAGCGCCGAGTCGAGGGGGAGGTTTTGGAAGAGGTGAGAGTAGGGAGCGGCTGGGGCCAAATCAGTGTGCGAAATGTAAGCAGGAAGGGCATTGGTGGCGAGATTGCCCACTGCTCCAGTCAGGTGCCGGCCCTGGACGAGGAAGAGGACGTGGTGGTGGTGATTTTGGAAGGCAGGTTGCCCGGACAGATGTTGGTGGGAGACCGGGAGGAAATTACTTTGACAATGGTGCGGACAGACAGCAGTCACAAAGGGGTGGTGGCCAGTACTATAATGATGATTACTCAGTGGATGATTTGACAGGATTTTCCCACAACTAGGATAGCGTAGGACAGAGCATGGGACCGGTACTTATGGAAGTTGATCAGAGGGGACCTTATGTCGAAGCCGACTTATTGGGGTCTCAACAAAAATTTCTAGTGGATACGGGTGCAACGAAAAGTTCTGTGGCTCGTTCTCAGGTCCCAGGGGCGGCTCTGTCTGGCAAAAATAACATCTCCGTGGGTTTCGCGGGAACTCCGGTGATTAGCCCCATTTCTAAACCTCTCACGTTAACGATTGGCCCTTTTACGGTTGATTCACCGTTTCTATTGACATCCAATTGTGGGGAAAATTTGTTGGGTCTAGATTTATTAAAAAGGTTGCACGCCACCATCTATTGTTCTCCAGACGGCGTGTACCTTACTTTGGGCCCGAACGTTGCCCGCCCATTCCAGTGTTTTTCGAAGGATGACCCATTACCACCTGAATTCCAAGGCATACCCGACAGCTTGTGGGCTATCAATGATACTGATGTAGGCAGAATGGATATTGCTCCGGTGACAATAAGGGTGAAGGTGGGAGCGAAACTGCCCCGAGTTCCACAGTATAGGATCCCTAGGGAGGGGGAGAAGGCCCTGTTACAAATAATACAAGATTTAATACAGTCTGGTGTAGTGGAAGAGACTGATTCGAACATATGCAACAGCCCTATTTGACCTATCCTCAAAAGACGGTCACCTGAGGCTACAGATAATACCCCTGATGTTTATAGGTTTGTGATTGATTTGCGGCATGTAAATAAGGTGGTGGAGCCACAGTACCCGGTGGTCTCAGACATTACTACAATATTGACAATGATTCCACCTTCAGCTAAATATTTCTCTGTCCTTGATTTGAAGAATGCTTTCTTCAGTATACCAGTCCATGAAGAGAGCAGATATCTCTTTGGATTCTCATTGGCTGGCCGAAGTTTCCGCTTTAAAAGAATTCCTCAGGGGTACACTGAGAGTCCGAGCATCTATAGTCAAGCACTGAAGGCACAATTGGATGAGTTGGAACTTCCACCTGGCAACGTCATGTTGCAGTATGTGGATGATATCCTTATAGCATCGGATGACGAACAGGGTTGTCGGGATGCTACTGTGAAATTACTCCATCATTTGGCTGCGAGGGGGCATAAAGTGTCCCTTCCAAAATTTCAATACTGTCGAACGGAGGTCACCTACCTCGGTCACCTCCTTTCGAAAGTGGGGAGGAGATTGACGCCAGAGCGCATAAAAGCGATCACTAACATGCAGGTCCCTAACACGCAGCGAGAGGTGCGCGCGTTCTTAGGCATAACATCGTATTGTCGTCAGTGGATACCTAACTATGCGTTACTAACAAAACCCCTATTGTATCTGACTACCAAAGAAGTGCGCGAGCCCCTACCCTGGACACCTGCATGTCAAGAAGCGTTTGAGTCACTAAAAACGTCTTTGTGTTCTGCGCCAGTTCTTGGAACACCTGATTACCAGAAGCCTTTTGTTCTTTACGTGCACGAGGCGGAAGGTTGCGCGTTGTCTGTTTTAACTCAGTGTTTTGGGGGGAAGCAGAGACCATGTGCGTACTTCTCCGCAATGCTCGATAACGTGGCAAGAGCGCTGCCGAGCTGTCTGAGAGCCACAGCGGCTGCTGCGGTCTCTATAAGACAATCGGCAGGGCTCGTGCTGGGATCAGACCTCACAGTAATGGTACCGCATGCTGTGGATATTTTGCTGAACAGGACACAGACGCAGCATTTAACAAGCGCTCGTCTGACGGGTTACGAGATGACTCTTTTTGCACCCCATGTACCGATTAAAAGGTGTGCTACATTGAACCCCGCCACCTTGTTACCTATCCCCACAGACACTGACACAAAAGACGATGACATACATGACTGTCTGTACAGGACTGAAGAGGAGACAAAGGGGAGGGTGGATCTGACAGACAGGCCCATGGAAGAACCAGACGAGGAATTGTATGTCGATGGATCCTGTTTTAAATTACCAGACGGTACATCGACAGCAGCATATGCAATAACAACATTACAGACAGTGGTGGAGACTTCTAGAATACCTTACAATTCTGCCCAGGCTGCCGAAATTATTGCCTTACTGAGAGCATGTGAGTTGAGTGAGGGGTTGGATGTGAACATTTATACTGATAGCCAATACGCCTTTGGCGTGGCTCATAATTATGGGCGACTTTGGGCAGAACGGGGATTTTTGACTTCCCATGGGCAACGAATACAACATGGTCCACTGATATTACGACTGCTAACGGCACTGACACTACCTAAGAGATTGGCTGTGATAAAATGTAGCGCACACAAGACGATAGTGGATGATGTGGGAAGAGGCAATGCTTTTGCCGATGAGACAGCGAAGGAAACTGCTAGAGACAAACTACCACGAATGTTTGTGGCAGGACCAGCTAGATGGGTCCCAGATGTTCATATGTTCGCAGACACTGTACAGAGTGTCAAGAACATACAAGGAAAAGCGACAGACGAGGAATTGAGAGCATGGAAGGATGGGCAGGGACGACTGGATGCGGATGAATGTTGGACAGATATGACAGACAAGAGACGATGGCTGCTACCGAATGCGTATGTCCTTCCAGTAGTGATGATGGCTCATGGGCCTGCCCATGTGAGCGCCAAGGGTATCTGCAAACTGTTAGACCCGGTTTGGAGTAATAAAAATATCTCTAAGATGGCCACTAATTTGGTTCGCCAGTGTATGGTGTGTTTGAGACACAATCCTGGAAAGGGTACTCCTGTCCCAACTGGAAATTTTGCACCCCCTTCTTTCCCTTTCGAGGTGATCCAGATGGATTACATCGAAATGGAAAGGGTCAATAACTTGAAATACGTCCTTGTAGACGTATGTGCTTTTAGTAGGTGGGTGGAGGCGTACGCTACGAAAGATTGTACAGCCATTTCTACTGCTAAAATGTTGATAAAGGAGTATTTCTCCCGCTTCGGATTACCTAGGGTGATCTGGAGTGATAATGGTACGTCCTTTAATGCTGAATTAGTGAAAAATATATGCAAAGGTTTGCACATTTCTCAGAAGTTCCACACAGCCTTGCATCCTCAGGCGGCAGGACTGGTGGAACGGTTTAACGGCACACTCAAGTTAAAGATGGCCAAAATATGTGAGAGTACAGGTCTCCGTTGGCCAGACGCACTTCCCTTAGCTTTGCTTTCCACGAGAGTCACTGTAAATGCAAAAATGGGCGTCTCCCCTCATGAAGTGGTATTCGGCCGTCCGGCCAATATCTGGGGAGTGCCCCGACCTAAATGTTTTTCTGAAGTTCCTTACCCTCTGTTGACAGATTATCTGTATGCTTTGACTAAAGATCTTCGTTCTATTCATCAGCAGGTAGCAGACACTCTGAAGCCGTTGCCGGAGGGGCCTGGACACACCATCCACCCAGGGGATTGGGTTGTGGTGCGACGATACCAGCGGAAGTCTTGTCTGGAACCAAGGTGGTCAGAGTCGCGCCAGGTGCTCCTCACCACGCGCACGGCGCTTCGGATCGACGGCAGGAAAGCGTGGACCCATGCCTCACATGTAAAGAGAGTCCCGCTCCTGTTGCCCTATGACAAGTGGGTACAGGATGGCATCGCTGACCAAGAGCACGAATCTATACCGAGGTATGCTCCTTTCTCGGATGCTTCACTGATTGGAGAAGAGCGTAGCGGAATTGAGAATTCAGTGAGCTCTACAACTCCCCTTGCTACTAGTGAAGAGACTTCAGAAAGCCCACGTCTGCCACAGATACACCTGCTTTGTTCACAGATCCTGAAGTGCCAGGGAGCACTCGCTACAATTTGAGGCCCCGAATAAGAAAATAACAAGTACAAGTGCTGAAAGTGATGGACTGGACACCGGAAGAAGGGCTTAGTGGATCTCATGAATAAGAAGATTTAGTGGTAGGGATGGACTTACAAGAGCCCTGGTGTTTGGCCGAAGATTGTGTTCTTTGAGACTATAGAGTGGTGCGGGGCCCGAATTAAGTGTTTCCCTTGTTTCTAAATTGTTGAATAACCATCGGTGGAATAAGGTATGGACGGTAAAAGCCTGCCTGTGAGGCTTTGAAGGACACAGGGAGAAGATCCCTTTTAAGGGTTGAAGAACCCCTCTGGCCGGTTGAGGATTGTCTGGGACTATTTTTTCTAGTAGTAGTGTGAATTTTTTTTGATTTTGATTTTTGATATTTTTTGAAAGATTATTAAGAATGTATCCCTTTGGGCGTCCAATTCCTGATGAGGAGCAGCCCTTTGCGGCTCCTCCAAGACCTGTGCCTGATTCCCCTTGGTTGGCCCTTCCCCGAAGAGGAAAGATAGTGGTCATCATCATTGTTCTGATTGCTTTTATAGTGACTCTTGGAATATTATTTTTCTTGGATAAAGCTTACCCTGTTCACGTGCTTGCACCCACACCCACCCCTGTTCCTGAACACAATATGATTACTGTTGATTACGGTGAAAGAATGCTGAGAAAAAATTATAAAGATAATGTTTTTATTAAGACTTTGCACCATGCACACGCCACTACCAACATGACAGATTGCTGGGTTTGTGGGCTTTTGCCTTCTGCTGCCTATAAGAAAGATAGATTCCTTGCTCTCCCTTTGACGCCGGTGAATAGTTGTGTGGGGTGGTATACTCTTATAGGTCTTGTTAAATATTTCCAACAGCCAGATTCCCTGAATCCCCGACTGCAGAATAGGGGGTGGACAATGACAATGCGAGTACGCCCTCTGCCTCCATCTTTCCTTGGACGAATATATACTGATGGACGTTTTGACCAGACTTTTATAGAGACGTGTGAGAAAAGGCTGGGTCGATTCCTGATACCAAATGATACTGACAGACTTAGGGATAGTTTCCTGAAATTGAATGCCACTCTGTCCTACAGACACCCCCCGAAGAGTAACGACAGTTCTAAGTCTCTGATACCCCTGACTGTGGTGGGTCCTTCTCCATTTTTCTGTATCGAGGGAAGGGGTCCCATAAAAGTTGGTAATAGCTCTTGTAATGTGACTGCTTCAATACGCTTGCCTCTTAGCCCCTCTTTGATTGCCCCACCCAGTATCTATTTTGTCTGCGGTGATAATGGATACTTATGGTTGCCCGAGGGTTGGGGTGGGGTGTGCTACCTAGCCTACATGATTCCCCCTGTGTATGTGGCTCCCTCTGATTACCACAAAACTCATCGTCGATTCCCCAGTCCTCAGGAGCAGCCGCAAGAGCAGCGCAAAAGGAGGGAACTTCAGGTAGATGACGTCGACCAGACGGACACCTCGTATTAGCAATGGACTGATTTCTCTAAGGGTTTGCTGCCTTTCTGGGGTCCGATATTTAACAGTAGAGCTATTAGACGACTGTCTAGAGTAATGGAAAAGGTGGTCCTAACTGAAGCTGACATTACGACTAACATATCTGTTGAGATTCAGGCTATGAGATTATTCACGATCCAGAACAGGATGGTCCTTGACGTCATACTAGCTGATAGGGGCGGGGCCTGTCGCGTCATCGGGACGTCTTGCTGTGTTTATATCCCTGACTCCGCCCCGACTGTTAACTTGGCAGTACAAAAATTGCATAGATTAGCGACTGAACTGCATCAGGATAACGGGTCATGGTCCTTGCAGGGGTGGCTTTGGGGTGCCTTTTCTTCCTGGGGCTGGAAAATACTGATGGGTCTGGTTGGTGTCGTGACTGTTATTTTAACATGCTGCCTTTGCATATACTGTCTTCCCCCTTGTTGTTCAATGTGTGCCGCGAATATACGCCCGAAAAAGAAGCCACCTGGTCAATACACAAATTCTATGATTACTGAAATTCCTGCTGATGCAAGTTGGTTGATGTTCATTGCTGAGGATGTTCTAGATTAAAAATACTAAGTCCTGCCCCTAGAATGGATGTCGGCACTACCTTTTGGCAAATAAATGAGGCCATAGTTAGCCAATGATGCTAAAAGGAGGGTCTGATAGAATTCACTTTTTGACACCTAATTACTTATTGCTGATGTGTGAGTTAGCATCATATGGCTAACTGATGACGTTCGTATATGCACTTATGCTGAATTATTCTACTGCTCCTTACGTATATTCAAATGTATGTGTGACCACATTAGTTTCTTAGCTTAGCCTGTGTGCCACCATTTTGTGTAACCCTCTGTGCCTGCGGACCCTGCTCACTCATATGCCCCTCCCGCAGGAATTCAGAAATGTACTAAGACAGCAGTTTTCATTTCTTAGCTTGCTGTGGCCGAAACTAACAAGTCTCCTTATCAGAAATGTTCTCATGCCCAGAGACGCCGAAGCCCAGCTCCATGGCCTTGAGTAGAGATAATAATGTATCCCTCGCAGGTGCAGATGCCTGCTCTATGAGAGCATTGTTTCATGGTCTGGGGCTCGGTAACTTTCCACAAGGGGCGTACCCCTCGTTACTGTATTGCATTATAATGTATTGCTGTGATGCAGAGAGTCAGTCCTCTCGTTCGCACTCCTAGGAGTGAGGTCGGACAGGGCCCTCTCATATGAGTGTTGTTTGGCCTAATAAAGACTTTTGTTATTCTTCTCCACTGTCCGGCTGACTTCCTGTATAGTGACTATAGGTGAGTGCGGTCAGTCACTCGGGTGGATTTGAGCCACGCTTATCACTCAAGCACCAAAGAATATGCAATCTCGTCAGAGTTAAGCAAAAGTCTTACCCTATCGAAATCAGGACAGCGTCTCTTAAAACTATTCTAAGACACTGTTAAGTGAATAGCTTTTTTTCCCAGAACTTCTTTCCACCAACTCCTCTGAGCTGGGACTAATCTGGTTTCACCATCTTTTTAAAGCAAGTAAACTCCCCTCATATCTATCGTCGAAAGCTCAGAGCTGCACGACTTTGGATGTATCAGTGGTCAGGATTGCTTGTACAAGAGGCTCCTTGTTATCCACCTGCACGGTGTAAATGACAAATAACTGTCAATTCAAACTATCCACTCTAACATTGGTAATCTCCTCTATTAGCTTAGCCTGCTTCTGTAAAGAGAAGGAAATTGTGAAAGCACATTTCGAATTCAACATTATGTTAAATAGTAAAAGACTTTTGAACTGATATCCCTCGGGATGAGTGTTGCGCTTTATAAGTAAATTTTATAAATGAATAAACTGTAGGCGCGTACTTGCAGTTAAGCCAACATTAAAAATGTGCATTTGGTTAACAATAAATACTATAAGCTAATGATTATTCTTCGATTACACAAAGTGTGGCTTCTTTATACGCATTTATCTACACATTAATACATGGATTAACATATGATTATTAAATATTACAATACTTTTTATTTTCCCTACTCTAGGGGTCATGATGAGCAACAATACGACACATTAACCTCTTCCGTGCTCCCGTCGACCGTTGGCCGTCGCAAGCACTACCTGGCTGGTGCTGCGAACGGCCAACGGCTGGTGTGGCCCCGCCCACTCCTTAGAACGCCCGCACTGTGCCGAAATAATGGCCGCGGTAAACGGGTTAATAGTAGGTTGAGAGAGGAAGGTCTTAAGTGGAAGAGAAACCTTGGAGGTTATATCTATTCACTGTTTTTATGTCTTGCTCTTTTATAATAATTTGTACTGTCGCTGGTATTTTTTAATGTGTACTTTTATGGATATTTTATATTCAAATAAAGTTATTGTTATTGGAAGAGAAACAGAATGGTGTGGGGTCAGTAACTACTAGGCCATAAGTTATCTAAGGAGTTGCCAATGTGCTCAGTGCAGTGAGTTTCTCCACTAAGATCTCATCTTGGTCTACCTCTCTTATTGTCCCAATATTCAAGAAGGTCATTGGGGACATGCTCCAGATTGATAATCGTCCAATACCAGCCCTATTGTACGCCGACGCTGCGATCATCATGGGATGTACAATAGTAGCTCTGCAGCATCTTCTGAATGCTTTTGTTTCCTTTATGAAGGGGCTAGTTATGACGATTGATACTACCAAATCTTTCATAATGTCTTGCTGCTCTAGGTCAGGCCCTTGGCCTGTTTTCAAGCTTCAGGTAATCCCGGTTATCATGTGACTAACTTCCACTTCAACTATCTGGGGGCAACCTTCAACGTCAATGGGTCCTGGTCCCCCAGATAGAGAATAGAAACAATCAGCTTGGAAGGAGTATTAATGGCGTGTTTTCCTTTGCTGCCAAATTGGGCTGAAGATCGCTCACTCAATTGTTGACCATTTATTGTGCTAAATGTGTTGGACTGACTACCTACGCCACAGGGGTGTAGGGCTCTCAGGGCCCAATTCACAGAACTAACTTAAGACAAAATCCTAAACTTACTACTTTTGGTAATCACAGAAGTTAGGATTTTGTCTTAAGACAGACTTAAGACAGACTTAAGTTAGGATTCTGTCTTAAGTCTGTTTTAAGACAAAATCCTAACTTCTGTGAATACCAAAAGTAGTAAGTTTAGGATTTTTTCTTAAGTTAGTTCTGTGAATCAGCCCCTCAGGCACTGCAGACCACTGAATATAAATGTACACGCCTCCTCTTGGGTTTACCACTGTCTACTTCCTCTTTCATCACACACAGGGAGTTAGGGCTTACACATGAGGAAGATGTTTTAAGGACTCGTCCATTGTTATTGTGGTGCAGGATCTGGGTGAATGAGCCTCTCTCCCAAAACAGACTGCTAATTATGGACTGCCTGGATCTTTTATGGGCCCTGGATATTCCCTGGCTGAGGGGGGTCAGGGACTTGAAAGAGGCCCTGGGCAGGTGGGGCTTATTTGAAGAGGCCTTGCGATCCTTGCGCGAAAGGAGCACTTTGGGGAGTGTTTACGGGCCGTGGAGCCGACGGCAGAGGGGAGAGGAAAAGTGAAAGTAACTGCAGGAGGCTTGCAAGGGAGACAGGAGATGGCACAGCGCGTAACTGTACGTGGTGAATGCGCGTGTCCACAGATCCGATCCGGCCTGCAGGCAGCGCGTGCCCATCTCCTGTCTCCCTTGCAAGCCCTTGAAATCATAGTCGACGACTATAGGTCTCACTGGCGACAGCGCTTCGCGCTGTTTCGCCAGGTGCGAAACCTAAAAATTGCACTGAGGCCATAGACTTTAATCCTGTTTCCCTTATTCATTGAATCATTTTTACTGTTGAGCTGCATTTTTATCTATATATCTTTAACATTCTTATGACAGATGTTTTATTCTTGTAGCATTACATCAGGAACTGAAACCTTTGAGACTGTATTTTGTGTGTACTATGATATTATCCTGGGAAGTGCTGCCTCAAACTGCTACGTTTTTTTTTTACGATGTACTGTTTTTATATAGTTTTATGGTCTATCTAATATGACAGAATAAAGTTTATTTGACTTGACTTGACTTGATGAAACCCAAGCTTGACTTGGTTGAAACTGTTACAAAAGCTCCTTCTCCAGCAGGTCAGGACAAGCCCTTTCTTGACTTAGTCGAGTATTGCTTAAAATGTGTTAAAGGCTTTGCCAGCTTTATAACATTCTTGATATCCTTTCTAAAATAAGGGGTTAATTTCAAATGTTTAGATAGCTGACAGTAAACATTCACTCTTATCAAACTAGATATTTACAGGACCCTTTCACAACCTATGGCTTTTTTCCAAATTTACATGAACATTGTTATTTAAAATACAATATTTGACCCTGGCTTAGGAATGGGTATATCTTTAGGAATACCATATTGATCATAGATACAAGGAACAGAGGTTTAGGAGCAGTTGTGAGGGCTAAGAAACAATAACTGTGTTGGCTTCCACAGCACTTAAGGGAGCAGAAGGGAGGCGTTCCATGAGTGGCGTGTTGGTATTCTCACGCAATATCTATGGATTTTGGCACGTTACCAGAGTTACAATAAGTGGTAGACCTGGGAATGCGTCAAAAAGGAGAAATATCTTTATTTCTCCTGGGTTTTTCAGCTTTCTATGTGTGTTGCATTCTGTAGCACACATAGAAAGAGGAAAATGCCTCTGTTTTTGTGCAGGGAGTTGTCCCTTCCTGCACAAAAACAATCCTGTTTACAACACAGGTACTCTTGCTCCAAGGTGAAAGGGTACTTGCATTGGTGCTAAGCAGCACATTGTGCGCCTGCAATAGGAAAAGAAAGGAATGTGCCATATTATGATAAGTATGTGCTTTCCTGCCCTTTCCCAGTCACACAGAGCTGTACAGCAAGGACCTGAGATAGTGAAGAGAATACAAGATGCAAACGTTTGAGAAAGATATTAGGCTAGGGGCTATTTTAGTGTTGCTGCTACTGACTTTTTAGGTCTCGCACCTGCCACGCAGCGAGAAGCGCTGTCGCATTGCGAGACCTATAGTCGTCGACTCTGCTTTCAAGGGCTTGCAAGGGCGACAGGAGATGAGCACGCGCAGGCTGCAACTCGGATCGGATCGGTGAATGCGCGCGTCACATGCTGTGCCCATCTCCTGTCTCCCTTGCAAGCCTCTGCACTTACTATCACTTTCCCTCCCACCTCCGATTCGAGAATGGCTCACCCACCCCACCGCCCATAGCACCCAGATCTGTCCCATCCACAGGGGTCGCAGCTCTCCTTACCTGTGTAAGTCTCGCGTACGTCCGCGTCCTCCTGAGGCTCCGGCTCCCTCTTGGTCCGCCAATAACTCTTTGCCTGCGTGCCCGTCTCTCACTCTAGCAGCCTCCAAGCGCAGGCAGCCGTGCCGCTGATGTCAGCCGTGAGCTCCGCGAGCGAGCTCATCTCGCACAGTGGGCCACTAGAGGGTGCGTGCCAGCAACAACAGCTGAAGGCAGAGCGAGCTCCCGCTGGTTTTTTAATCCCGACGACTGTGTTGACGTATGTTTATTTACAGTTCTTTACCACCTTGGAGTTGATTACTTATCTCGGACGCCCCTCGTCGCTCCCCCACACCCCTCGGTAGGAGCAGGGAGGAGTCAGAGAAGGTGTACAACCAGCATTGTTTGGCACTAACGAGGGGCAGGAGTGCCAGGATGGTTACACCGACCCCACGGCCGCGGCACACAGCTTTGCGTTCCCCCACCGCATAAATGAGACATCCCTGCTGCATAACTTGGCCGACCACTACCCTATTTCCAGTGGGCCTAATAAGGAACTACCATGAGGGTCTGAGCCGTATTGGGGCAGCAAGACATCAAGAAGGCGGGGGGACTCCTGCGAACACGGGGGCAAGGTTTAAAGTAGAAGCAATTCAAATGCAATAGAAACTCATTGTGCCGGTCCATACAGATGGTTTACAAAGGAAAACTCAAGGCAGGCATTAGAAAAGCATCCGACCCCGTCACATTCCAGCGCTATCAAATCCAAAGCGTGCACTTCGGCGCTATAGCCTACAGCTGTTCCATCGTCGCCAAGTATGCTAGTGCATATCACGCTAATCATATATTCCGGCACTGCTTGCGACCTTTTTTCAGGGTTTGTGTCAAACCAGCAATGCAGTACAAAAAATGTACAAACGTTTTTGTTCCATGAACACAGTCCGATACTTAACAGTGTTTACCCCTCCTTTCAACATTACTACGCATTTCAGCACCAAACTTGAATTCATGTTTAGTTCTTTATAACAGCAATACTTTAATATTGTATGGGTGGGGGGTTCCATTCTGATCTATGCCGCGGAGGGGACACCAGGTATCCAGTTCTGGGCTTTTGTTTTTATCTCTGGCTACTTTTTAAAAGTATATATACCCTGTGAGTTGGCTCCTTCACCATAACCTTTAAATATAAACGTTTGTCTTGGTTTAGTGGGCTTCGGCATTGGGGAAAAAGAGAGTCGCTTCTATAGTGTCAGACTAGATGTAACCGAGTGGCAGCTAAGCTCAAAGACGCATTTCGTAAGGGAAGGCTGAGCCCTTTTGATTTGCTAAGTCAAGCAAACTGAAGCGGGTGGTGTTTCTTTGTAACTGTCTTTGGGCGTGTGATTAAGTCGGCTTTCCTGACATGTTTTTGCGCAGTTAAGTGCCTTGAATGTTTTTCTCCGCGCTGTGGTGCTGGGGGCACAGGGCAGTGAGGACCTAGGCCACAGAGTGGGCCTAACTATTAGTGGTTAATAACCGACACAGACACTGACTGCTTGCTAGGGCCGAACACCACGAGCGGTCTCGCACCCGTATATTTATACCCAGGGGCTAACCCACCTCTGAGGTGCATGCGTGCGTGCGTGTAAGGACGAGCCAGGTGGCTCCTTTACTACATTCCTCCAAACTCACAGATCAATAGTCCAAGGCATTCAGTTCGCAGGCATTGTCTCTCAGTCTTTGGCTGGGAGTCGGGTTTGGCCTGAGATGGTACCTCTGGCTCCGTTGATTCTCCGTCACTCCATCACCTTGAGACTGCTCTGCTAGGCCCTGGGCCTCTCTCGGGCTGCCCTCCGTGATGTTATTCCTCCCGGGTTCAGGTCTCGGTGGGGACATCCCCCCTTCCCGCTGGCTTGTCGGCACATTGGTGTCCATCTGATCATTACTCGCATGTTCCTCATCCTCAGATGTTTGGCTGGCTTCTTCGCGTTCTCGGGGACGGGTTGCGATACCATGGTGCCTTGATCGTTTACGATCTCCCACACCTCGGGTTCCTAAGCGGTGTCATACTCCCAGTTGGGATGTCTGTTTTTGAGGACAACCGTGTCACCGACCACCAGGGACCTGGGTTGGGCTCTCCGAGCCCGACTGGCTTTTTCATTGTTTCGTCTTCTCCTATCTTGCGTGGCATTTTGGTCCAGTTCTGGCGGGCACCATGCCGGTACAGTCGGCGCACAGTCCCTTGGCACTTTCTTAAACAGCAGATGTGCCGGGGCACACTGAGTGGTGGAGTGAGGTGTTTGCCGGTATGCGCTCAGGAACTGGGACATACATTCTTCTGCGTCTTCTCCCTTCTCAACTCCAATTTGGAGGGCACGGTTCAAGGTCCTCATAAACCTCTCGACCTCGCCGTTCGCTTGACGCCATTGCGGGGTGACTTTCCTGTGATGTATTCCTCTCGCGGTCAGATATGTTTGGAAGTCTTTTCCTTGAAAAGGTGGACCGTTGTCTGACTTAATTTCCTCGGGCAGGCCCATCATGGCGAAGATCTTTTCCATCGCTTTTTTCACGTGCACGAACGCGGTGGAGGGTACGACCACCACTACTGGAAATCGTGAGTAGGAGTCTATCACCACAAGCGTGTGGCGGCCGTCTGGGAAGGATACAAAGTCTACACTGAGTTTCAACAATGGCACTTGACAGGGGTCCTCAGTGATCACCGGATGAGGGACTGGGTCCTGACCCGCGATGGTACATGAGTGGCAGTTACTTATTTCTTCCTCTACTGCCGAGTCCATGCCGGGAAACCATACCTTGCTGCGCAGCCGTGCTTTTGTCTTTGACACCCCTTGGTGGCCTTGGTGAGCCAGGCGTACTACGTCTTTCTGGAGACTGTATGGGATCACAATTGCTGTGCCACGGAGGACTATCCCATGTGGCCCCACGCTGAGTTCACTCTGGGCCCTCCACATCTGTTGCCTTGACTGTTGTTCTGTGGCTGTGAGGGCACTGACCCCGTCTAGGAAGTGTTTCCAGTTGCGTTTTGTTAACGTTGTTAACTTATCTTCATCTGTGACCTTTCCAATGGTTTCCAGCGTGAGGGCCGCGGGGCACACCTCCTGCGACAGCATCTTCACAAACTCTTTGGATTCTTCCATGTCCTCTATCCCTTGGTTGGTGGCAGATGAGCATGGGTGCCTCGAAAGGAAGTCCACCGGGTTGTACTCCCCAGGGCGGTAGATGACCTCAAACCGATAGGTCTGTAGCTGCACGGCCCACCTCTCGATGCGGGTAGGAGCGAGTCTGGCCGTCCCGGCAAACAGTGGCACCAAGGGCTTGTGATCCGTGACAACTTTGAACTCATGACTATATAAAAGTATCGGTGGAAGTGTTGGCACGCCCAATTGATCGCCAAGGCCTCATGTTCGATCTGTGCATACCTCATCTCGGTTGCAGTCAACAGCCGACTGGCATATGCTGTGGGCACCCATTCATGCGCTTCCGTCTCCTGCATGAGGACAGCCCCAAGCCCAACCGGGCCTGCGTCCACAACCACCTCCGTGCATCGGTGTGGCCTGAAGTGAGCCATGACCTTCTCGTCGATCAGTGCGTCCTTGACAGCTGTGAATGCTTCATCTTCCCTCGCAGACCACGTCCACGGTTGTCCCGTCTTGGTCAGCATGCGTAGGGGTTCCGAGAGGGATGCCAAGCCGGGGATGAAACGGCCACAGTACATGGCCATCCCTAAAAAGCTTCTGACCTCCGTTGCCGACGTTGGTTTCGGCGCCGACCTGATTGCCTCTGCCTTTTCCAGGTCCACCTGGAGTCCATCCCTCGAGAATATGTACCCAAAGAATTCCACCGACTCTTTGTAAAAGGAGCACTTGGTCTGGTGTACGGTAAGGCCGTGGTCCGCCAGGCGTTGTAGGGTGTTGCTGAGGTGTACATGATGTTCTTCGAGCGTCTTAGAGAAGACTAGGATGTCGTCGCTCAGATTTATTACTCCTGACAATCCTGACAGAGTCTCTCTAATCGCGTTCTGGAAAACCTCCGCAGCCGATGACACGACGAAGCTTAACCGCTTGTACCTTCGTAGGCCGACGTGCGTAGAGAACGTGGTTGTGTTGCGGCTATCCGGGTGTAGCTCGAGCTAGTGGTAGCCGGCATTCAGATCCAGTTTTGAAAACCACTGAGCTCCGGTCAGGTCTGCTACGATGTCGTCCATCGTGGGCGTTAGGTGCCTCTCCCTTCTCACCGCTTTATTGGGTAGCCGCATGTCCACACATAAGCGTATGGCACCAAGCTGTTAGGGTTTCGGTGCGACCACAAGGGGCGAAACCCATGGTGTCGGGCCTGACACCTTTTCTATGACTCTTAATTCCTCGAGCTTCCTCAGCTCCTCCTCCACTTGTGCTCTCAGATGAAATGGCACTCGCCTGTGCCTCAACGCAGTTGGTCTCACTGTGTGGTCCACATGGAGTTTGAATGTCTTTTCTTTCAGGCGGCCGAGTCCTTGAAATAGGGCGGGGAAGTCTTTCAGCATCGCGTCCGCGTGCAGCTCGTGTACTTGTCGTGCAAAGAATACCAGTTGGAGGTCTTCTGCTGTGTGGCAGCTGAGCAGCGTGCCCCGTCTTCCTACGGTCACATGGAATCTTGTCTTCACCTCCTGGTCATTGCAGGCGGCAACCACTTCTATCACTCCTCTCAGGGGAAGCGGGTCGTGGCTATTGTAGGTGTAGATTTTGGCCTTTGATGGCGATAGCGTCGGACGTGGAGACAACTTTTCATACTGGATGCTGCCCATTACATTCACCGATGCCCCCGGGTCAATCAGCGCTTGTACCGGGGAGCCGGCTATGGTGATTTCACACATGGGGGGCGGTCTCCTCCTTGACCCTTCCCATCCGACGAATGACACAAAAAAAACGTCGCCGTCCCCATCTTCTGGGTAAAATGCTGATTGTGCAGTGTCGCTGCAGGGTCCAGGATCTTCCAGCGACAACTGTCGCACAGCATGTGCGGGGCCCCTCATGCTCCCCGCACCTGGGGAGCATGAGGGGCTCCCCATGTGCGGGGAGCATGAGGGGCCCCTCATGCTCCCCGCACCTGGGCGTCGACCGCCGCTGCTACGGCATACTTTGGCGAAATGGTTTGGCTTCCCACAATTCGAGCATATCTTGCCTTTCGCGAAACATCTCCCTCCTGCTGGGTGGTCCATGCCGCAATTTCCACACACTGCGCGTGGCGTTGTCGGGGTATTTTCTCTCTGGGCCGGTGGTCGTTGGCGGATCACGTCCACCTGTTCCTCCTTAATGACTGGGGCCTTTGCCGCCGTTCCTGGACGGTTTAGTGCAGCCTGCATCTCGTCGGCCCTGGCGTTGGAGAGCTCATGCGACCTTGCCAGATCGAGGATCTCATCTAAAGATATCCGAGCTTGCCTAATGATGAGGCGTCTGAGTTGCACTGACCTGCAGCCCTGGATGAGTTGCGCCCGTATCTCTAGTCTTTGGTCTGGCCGTTCACAGGCTGTCGCAAGTTTCCTCAGCCTAGCGTAGAAAGTGTCGATGGATTCCGATTCACCCTGGCGGGCTTGGCGTAGCTTAAACCATTCGTAGTCAGGATTTACTCTCGGGTCAAAATATCGATTTAACGCATTGACTGCCGCGTTGTAGTCATGGGCTTCCCCTCTGTCCGGCAGCGTTTCAAATAGCTCGTAGAGTTCGTCACCTCCATAGCACATCAGCAGTGAGCGTTTCACTCTCCCATCCGTCTCTCTGACTCCTGTAAAGTAGTGGTCGAGTCTTCCTATCCATAAGCGCCATCTTGCCGCCGCCGTGAACGGGTCCGAGAGTTCGCTGAACGGTGGGAGGGGCGCCGCGAGACCATGGCCGGGAGGGGCCGGTGTGGCGGCTGCCGCTGGGTCTGCCGCGTTTGCGCCGACTAGAGGCTGTACAGCACCCTGAGGTCCAGCTTGTTGTGGGGCCTGCTGTACAACTGGCACGGCTGCGGTGCCTGCGTTGCCCGCTGGTTGCACGCTCATGCTGTGTGGGCACGTGGCAGAAGTCTGCTGCGTCGAGATGCGCCTTACTGTGGTGAGGGTAGGTGGGGCTTCTCTGCGGCGTATCCGCGCTGTGGTTGGCGCCGTGTGGCGCGGTTCCTGGGGCCTTCCAGCAACGTGCAGCACCAGTCGTGAGGATGGCGTGTGTAGGCAGCCAGGGCTGGTGGTGCCAGTGATTGCCCACTGTGTGGGCCGCTGAGCACATGCTAGGCCAGTGTGGTGTGTCCTGCAGTGTAACAGGCTCTGGGCCTTGATGTGTATCGGGCTCTGAGGCTTCACTACGAGGTGGGGCACTAGGCCGTGAGCGCTGCTGGCACGTTGCCACCACTTTTCCTGGCGGGGCCTGAATAGAGTGTACCCCCGTGTGGGGGCCGGCAGCTGGTGGGCACTTGCTCCTCCACCTTTTCCCCAGTGTTCGAGCTGTAAATCGTGGGAGCCGATCTCTCCCCCTCCCCCTCCCCCCCTGATGCGCACAGGGCCCAGTTTGTGCCTGCCTGACACGGGGGAGGCGCGGAGGCGGTATTAGTCCCCCCGATGCACCCGGGTCACCCTCCGGTCACGGGCCCGCGCTGCGCAAGCAGCACGCTCGCTCAGGGGTGCAGCCGCGCGATGTTGCGCTCCCGGGGCTACGGGGCTGGCGGGGCCGCTTCCGCATGGGCCACGATCTTCGTCGACAGAGGCGCGAGGGCTCACCTTGGGGCCATGGCCTGGCGCACGTCTTCTGCCGGGTCACTCGGCTGTCACTCTGCTGCCCGCAGGACGAGTGAGCGACAGGGCAGCGGGGTACACACCCGCACTTGCCGGCCTCACGCCGAGGGCTCAAGCGCGACAGGCGCGAGCCCTCCAGGCAGAAGGCGTATGAGGGGATGTGTTTGCGCAGAGGCGAGGCGTGGGATAGGACCCGCCTCGTTGCCAGTGTGGTGCCGGGGGGCACAGGGGCAGTGAGGACCTAGGCCGCAGAGTGGGGCCTAACTATTAGTGGTTAATAACCGACACAGACACTGACTGCTTGCTAGGGCCGAAGACCACGAGCGGTCTCGCGCCCGTTTATTTATACCCAGGGGCTAACCCGCCCCTGAGGTGCATGCGTGCGTGTAAGGACGGGCGGCTCCGTTACTACATCTACCGTGAAAAAATTATTACTCGTTTTCGGGAGAATGATTGCTCCTCAAAAGCCTGGGGGATTGGGCATTGTTGCTGTGGCGTTCATCAAAATCCACCCATGCTTAGCGCCAGAACACTGATGAAAAAAACTATCGACTTGACTAATGCCCTTTCTAAGCAAAAATGACCCTCAGCCAATACCAAGCTGAATGTCTAACAGTCTGTTTAATCGGCAGCCGCCTCTGATCATCCCTTCATGCAGTATGCTAACTGTACTTGTCAAAGTATTGCAGCTCTGACACTGAGATTTCTTCGTCTCCCTAAGGGCCTTGGCCGCTTCCCTCCCTTGTGTTTTGGGCCAGCTGATTTGAACATGCCAGTCTGAAATGGATTGATGAGAATGATGTGTCCGTGAACCTCACACATGCAGGCTAGAGTGGGCGACTTGGAGCTGGGGAACCAGGTTGAGTCTGGCAAGAGGCTCACTCATCCTGTGATCCTGGGCAAACCTCTTAATATTCCCCGGCCTAAAAATGAATGTGTCTGTCTGTAATGCAACTGGTGCGCATATAAAACGTTTTGATGCCTTCGGGTCAGGTTTGCGCTATTTAAAACTGCAAAGAAAAGAGGAGGAGGTAGTTTTGTGGATTTGATTTCAAACCCTCCTCGTTCCACAGCCCCACTGTCGTGGGTATTGTGATATGGAGAGACTGGTACGGAATCAGTCTGCCACGAAAGAGGAGACCGGTAAGCAGAACGGCAGACGAGGCCAGAGAGTACTGACCCAAGCCTATGCCCTGCTTCTGCAGAATGATCGCAGAAGGCAGCTGAGAGGGTTCGGGCAGCAGCAGCACAGATCTGAGTAGATTCTGTTCAGCTACCTCAAGAGGAGCTGCCTCAAATATCAGAAGCAAATGCGCCAGTCCCTGACCTGAAAGAGACTGTTACCTCAAGAGGAAATGCAGCACATTTCGGAAGTTTGTCCTTAAGACTGCAGGCTGAAGAATCAATGCCCCATATCTCCCTTGAGCATACAAAAAAAATGTCTCAGGAGAAAATGGTCCTCATGGGCGAGCCGAGCCATCTTCAGTCCGTGGCCAAGCTGACTTCAAGAAACCGAGGCAGGCATGCTGCCGTGTTGTCCTCACTTGCGAACCTTACATCCTCATGAGAGGCGTTAGTGCCGGGAAATACGTCATTGGAAGGAGAGCAGAGAACACTGCAATCTCTCAGCCAGCGAACTCTTTGATTGGGTGGCGCTGGCGCACCCCCGCTGTGAGCTCAGCACAAACGGCTAGCCGTGTCAGATGCATAATATAAGGACATTCACCGTTTGATACAAACCACGATACACTGAATTATCCCTTGGCGTTTGAATAACGTGTGCTATTCATTCCCGGACAGATCGCTTTTGGACTAGCCTGTTCCTGATGGGGCAAGGGCCCAGGCTCATCTGCATATGTCTGGTTCTGATCTCTGTGGCGTTTTTTGAAAAAAGCCATGGCCTACCATGCCTGCCAAGACTAGTTTAAAGTTGCCCTGTTCTTCTTTTCCAGGAACGCCTTCATAGTCACAAAGAGCCGTGGAGGCCATTACATATAATGGTAAAAGTGAAGTGACTTAGTTGAAAATCCAGAACCGATTGAAATTCACCCTCATGAAATGGGGCCGGTTAACTGTGCCCACTTCACATAGAACATAACCTGTTAGCATGACTCTTCCTCGGGTATCCAATGAGATAGCTCAGTGAGTCAAATACTTCTTGATATTGCTCGTCATTCTCACCTCTCAGAAGTTTACAGCTCTTAGCAATAACCGGCCTACAGCCCCATGCAGGCTGATGACACCTGCAAAAGAGGGAAACCGCCCCTTTATATTAGCCACGAACACCAGGCTGTTCATGGTATTTAATGGCTTTAACTGGCGTCCTAAATAACCTACAACGGCTTCTAGGCCACGTGGCTTTTCACTTGCGCTTCAACTTTCGAGCCCACGCATCCTTCCGTCGTGATGGAACTGTGCACTAATTGGAATCAGATGTTTCCTCTGACCTTTCCTCTGACCCCCTTCAGCACCTTAAATGACCTGCAATCATCAGGAGGTGAAAGCGAATGGAGGCAGCCCTGTGGGCACTGAGGGGTCCTTTCTTGTCAGCCAGTGTACCGTGGCCCTACGAGGACACCCTTACGTCAACAGATAGCGATGTGCAATAAATCTCGCCCCTTACCCTCCCACCACACTGCTGGGTCCCACCAGAGAGAGTGCTTGCAAGAAAGGGAACCGGGGGCTTACAAGATCACCCGTAAAGACCGCACCAATCATACAGGTGGAGGCATCGCCATCATCCATAAAAACACCATCAAAATCACGACCAGCTCCGATGATAATCTTGCAACCCCCGAACATCTCCACTTTCAGATCCACACCGACCCTAGGACCACACTTAGAGGCACCCTCATATACAGGCCTCCTGGTACCCGCAGTCAATTCAGCGACGACATACCAGACTTCGTCAGCCCACATGCCCTCGCTTCCGAGAACTACATTCTTTTAGGAGACTTCAACTACCACCTTGAAAACAAACACGACAGCAACACCACCACCTTTCTGGACAACCTGACCAATCTCGGACTCAATCAACTTGTTGACACCCCCACCCATGTAGCCGGACACACGCTCGACCCTATCGCACATCTCCTTCGATCGCACCACAGCTCTCCACTGGACGGACCACAGCTGTGTTCACTTCAGCTACAAAACCACCCTGACCCACAAGCCCCCAAAACCTATTCCTCGGAGAAACTGGAACAAAATCACCTCCGAACAACTCCTCACATCACTCAACCAAAAGCCTCCCACCCTCTCATTGGACCCAAACCAAGCAGCCACCAATCTCAAGCAATGGATCACCCACAGTGCTAATGAATTGGCACCCCTGAAAAAACACCAGATCAAATCAGCCAGCATAAAGGCTCCCTGGTTCAATGATGACCTTAAAAAATCCAAGAAGCTTTGCCGCACCCTGGAGAAAACATGGAGAAAAAACCCAACCACCGACAACATGTCCACCCTCAAGGCAGCCACCCGCAAACACCACCAACTGATTCGATCCGCCAAGAAATCAGCATTCAAGGATCGTCTCGACAACAACACTCACAACAGCAAGGAACTTTTCAACATCGTCAAAGAATTCACCAACCCCACCGCTGCATCCAACGACATCACTCCCTCCCAAGACCTCTACAATGCGTTATCCTCCTTCTTCTACAACAAAATTGCCGACATCCACAACAGCTTTGAGAATACTCCCAGCGTTCAACCCTCCCCACCCCTCTCAGATCCTACTCCGCCAACTAACAACCTTACCGCCTGGAACCCAATCACCACTGAAGACACCATTCGCCTAATGAACTCCATCCACTCTGACTCGCCAACCGACCCCTGTCCCCACCACATCTTCAACAAAGCAGACTCCATCATTGCACACCATCTCCGTGATGTCATCAACTGCTCGTTCAACTCTGTCACCTTTCCAGAAAGCTGGAAACATGCAGAATTCAGAGCCCTCCTGAAGAAACCCACTGCAGACCCCTCTGAACTTAAAAACTACCGACCCATATCCCCCTCCCATTCCCGGCCAAAGTCATCGAGAAAGCCGTCAACAAACAACTTGCCGCCTTCCTTGAATCCAACAAATCCCTCGATCCATCTCAATCCGGGTTTCGAGCCAAACACAGCACCAAAACCGCCCTCATTGCAGCGACTGACGACATCCGAACACTACTGGACAACGGTGAAACAGTGGCCCTCATTCTACTCGACCTCTCCGCCGCCTTCGACACAGTCTGCCACAGCACCCTTATACAACGCCTCAGCAACATCGGAATACAAGGAAAAGCCTTGGACTGGATCACCTCATTCCTCGCTGGGAGAACTCAAAGAGTCCGACTCCCCCCATTCAACTCTGAAGC
This sequence comes from Lissotriton vulgaris, assembly GCF_964263255.1. NCBI lineage: Eukaryota > Metazoa > Chordata > Amphibia > Caudata > Salamandridae > Lissotriton > Lissotriton vulgaris. Next base: position 214,159,281 of record NC_141686.1, read on the forward strand.
CACTGAAGTCATCTGTGGCGTACCACAAGGATCTTCACTCAGTCCCACCCTCTTCAACGTTTATATGAGCCCTTTCTCCTCCATCTCGCGTCAACACAACCTCAACATCATCTCGTACGCCGACGACACCCAGCTAATCCTTTCCCTCACCAAAGACCCTAACACCGCCAAAACCAATCTTCACGAAGGCATGAAAGAAGTAGCCGAATGGATGAAACATAGCCGCCTAAAACTCAACTCCGACAAAACGGAAGTGCTCATCCTAGGATCTTCCCCCTCTGCCTGGGACGACTCTTGGTGGCCCTCCGCTCTGGGCACAGCACCCACACCCACAGACCACGCACGTAACCTTGGCTTCATCCTAGACTCCTCTCTCTCGATGTCCAGACAAGTCAACGTAGTCTCATCCTCCTGCTTCAACGTACTTCGCATTCTCAAAAAGATCTTCCGTTGGATCCCCCTCGAGACAAGAAAGACTGTCACCCACGCACTGGTCACGAGTCGACTGGATTATGGTAACACACTATAGCCGGAATCTCAGCAAAATTACAGAAAAAACTCCAACGCATCCAAAACGCATCAGCGAGACTCATATTAGACATCCCTCGCCAAGATCACATCACCGGACACCTAAAAGACCTCCACTGGCTTCCCGTCAACAAAAGAATTACATTCCGCCTTCTCACCCACGCACACAAGGCCCTCTACAATCTAGGACCCGAATGCCTCAACACTCGACTGTCCTTCTACAAGCCCACCCGCCAACTAAGATCGTCCAATCAAGCCCTCGCCGCTGTCCCACGCATCCGAAAATCCACCATGGGTGGCAGATCCTTCTCCTTCCTTGCTGCCAAGACCTGGAACTCACTCCCCACCCATCTCCGCCTTACTCAAAACCACATCTCCTTCAGAAAAGAACTTAAAACCTGGATATTCGACAAATAATGAACCCCTTACCCAAGCGCCTTGAGACCCTCTGGGTGAGCAGCGCGCTATACCAATACCCGAACTTGAACTTGAACTTGAACCATTCAACCACGCAGATCTGAATTAGAAAAGGAGGCGTCCCTCAACAAAGTCTAACTAGACGCTCACGGTCTAAAAAGGTAATTTTATTTATTTCTCTCAGCGCCTTTTTTGAGCCGGTACAGCGCACCTTTAAATAATACTAACTTCTGTTGCTTTATACTGCGCTTGTGACTACAGATACCAAGATTCTCAAGTCCATGCATGACCATCTGCTCCTGTTCAGGTTTTTACTTTGCTTTGTGGAGCTTGTGATCCTTGTTTTGTAGTGAGATAAATTAGACTAAACGCACAGGAATGGAAAACAAGTTTAAGCTATTTGCATTGTAAATTACAATGCCTTTTATTTATGTTTTTGAAAAAAGAAAACAAAAATAAAAGGCATTGTCATTTGCAATGCCAATAGCTCAAACTTGCGTCAATGAGAGACCTATTGCATTATAAATGTTTGTTCATTATCCTTATCAATCAGACTGCATTGAGGAGTCCCTCAGAATTATTGTCTATGGCCAGGGAGTGTTTTGTAGGAGAGATCTTGCATTGGTGGCTATTTGGGGCTGCATTTTGGGGGGTAGCCATAGGGTGTTCTACCAATAATTTAATCATAAATTCGGCCGGTCTGAGCGGGGTGACACTTTCCTTTTAATACAAAGATGAGGTCTGGATATGTTGCTTTTGAAATGTATCATTTGATTGATATATAATTATCCTTCTAAGGTGTCTTGGAAGTAGAATTGTGCTATGGGGAAGTTGGTGTGATGCTTGTTCTTAGGGAGGACATCTGAGAATGTTATAGATTGGATTTCATTCTGATATATATCAACTCTTATGCACACTAGGTTTATTTGTCTTTGTAGGTAACAAATTGCAACCCTGTATAGGATATCATTATTTGTAGCTTTGAGATTGTTTACAAGGACAAGGTTTGGAAAATAACTCTTTCTAGAGCATTTCCATCTAAAAGTATTTTCATATTCCTCCATGCTGCCTCTTGCAGCATACATATCTTCTTCCTTCCTCTTTATGTCTCTGTTCAGCTTTAAATAGCATCCCCAGGGCAGTTCATTAGTAGTTTGGTGGTGAAGGCATTTTAGGTGCTGTTGGTAGTCTTTGCACATGTAGCTCTTCATAGTATGGCAGACCTTCTGGTGTAGATAATGCTGTGTATGGCGATGTCATTCCTGCAGGCTGTCCCACGGTGTTCCCAAAAGGCGCTGGGTAGTTGTGCTGCACCACAAGTCCTGGCTGCCAAAACAAGACATTGTAATCAATGTATATTCATATTGTTAGTGCCATCATTAGCAGCATTACACAGTCATCAACTCGTTAGGGTCGTGGCCCCAACACCAAAATGCTTTGCATAGCCACCATGTACTGCAATGAATTCTCAAAAATTGATCTTGAATTCTTAAATCCATGTCCAGTTGTACAGTGTACAATTTAGGAATGTTGAAAGGACTCTGCATGGTTGTAATTTGGAATTCACAACCATATTCAAGTAATAATTCGGGAGTCTGCTGCTACTATTGCACATTTGCAGGCGTACTGTGGAATTATTTGGGAATTGCTGATATTTGTATTTATTTACACACTTTCAAAGGGTTTACATATGCAGATGTAGATTACAAATATCTTTAAGATTCAGCTTTAAGTATTCCTTCACCCCTGCCCAGTCTCTCACAAAATCCAACACAATTCCCACTTCCTCTGCTGGCAGAGAGGAGAAGAATGCTTGGAGGTAGTCAGTGGAACCAGGCAGAGAGGAGAGCTCGACCCAAACACCCTTAACTTGAATTTGCCATTGGGCGAATCATCAGTGGCGGAGCATAGGGAGGATTGAGTACTCACCCATTCTCTTGAAGACCTGGACAGCTTACAGTTTTGCTAGGCTGGTGGAGGCAGGAGAGTAACTCAGCTGAAAGTATTTTCCGCAAACATTTAGGTCTAGCACTAGCCGAGAGCTTTTGATTTTAGTGAAATTTAATATAACAAACACATAGACAAGATGCTGAACAGCGCTAAACATAGCACAACACACTAAAGCAACAACATCAAAAACTCAACCTACTGCTTCAGCAACACAACAAACAACAAAAAGAGCACAACACAAAAAACATAATACAAAATTCATCAAAATAATTCTTCAACACAGGAAAACAACATGTAAACACAATACAACATTCAAACAGAAGTCACCAACACCAAACAGCAACACAAGAACACAACACATCAACACAACGATATGGAGACCAACAAATAAATAAACAGAAACACCTAACAGTGCACAAAATCTAAACAACACACTAAAATTCCAACAAAATACAACAACACAACCAAACTGCTGTGTTAAGGTATTGTGTTACACTCCATTAATGTATTGCTCTTTTTGTTGAATCATGTTTTGTTGTTTTTTGTGCATTTTGAGTCGTGTTTTCACACCAGGAAATGCAAGCAATCATTGGCTGTCATGACTCACACTATTTAATTCTGAGCCTGCAAGGGCTTTCTAGGAGAGGCATCAGTGGTGTGGTATGCAACTTCAGAGACATTTTAAAGCATAGGCAAAGAGGGTAATTGCCCATTGCCCTCAACTACTAAGGAGGATCTGTGAAGGTAAACTATGTCACTTATTTCTCCATGACAACCTCTTTCACTCTCTCCACCTTGGTTTACCTCTGACGCTGATCTCTCTCTACACAGTGCCATCTTAAGGATTTTGGGGCACTGGCAAGACAGGTTTCAACTGTTTTTGTGTGATCCTGTTTCTCAAGTTGGAACATATATTCAGCATCGTTTGTCATCATGCAAACTTAAAATAGTGGGAAATGTGCAATAAAATTCAGTCGTATTGCGCAGGACCCCCAAAATAATTAAGATGTTCAGATTTACAAACATATGACGGATCCTTAAAGTGATTGCACAAGTGGGAGGATGCTCTGTGGTGTTTGGACAAAATATTGAGTTTTAAAAATTAGGAGAGAGATATACCAGAAAAAAATGTATTGTGATACAAAAATATCATGATGCAAAAATATTGTTGGCAAGAATATCATTATATTAGGTAAGTAATATCGTTGTTATGAATTTCGTTTTATTAAATAGTGTTTTCAACAATGTAGTTGTAAAAAAATCGTTTTCAAATGATTTTGATATGTTTTAGTTCATATATTAATTTTATGTGTTGTATTGTTTGCATAATTGTTATTACGTTTTTAAAATATAGTTTGCAATTTTAAGGGATTTCGATTTTTCAATTCAATTGCAAATAGTATTTACAGCTTTGTAGAGGATTTTGTAGGGGATAGGGTGAGAAGTTAATTAAGTAATAATTAAATATTTATTCATTAATACTTGTTAAGTATGTTTGTGATTGATATTAATTATGTACATTATGCAATACTGATTTATATTAGTTTTATTTTAGGTGCAGGGTGCTAGGTTTGTAAGGATATTGGGTGGGACATTAATTAAGAAATACATTAATTATAAACAGTTATTCATTTATATGAATATATTAATATTGTATTCATTATATGCATTGTGTAATTTATTTATTTATTTATTTATTTATATAGCGCCTGAATCGACCCCTGAAGGGGTATCTCTGCGCTTCGGACGGGAGCATGAGTGTAGTGCTACTACAGCTGAATCAGAGACAAAAAAGAATGGTCTTGAGCAACTTCCCAAATTTTAGGTGGTCAGGACATTGGGTGAAGTGCAGGGGGAGCTCGTTCCAGTAGCAGGGGCTAAGATGGGAAATGACCTTTCCCCTAGTCATGCCCTCCTAACTCGGGGAACCTCAAGGAGATGGTTGGTGCTCGAGCGGAGAGACCTGGAAGGAAGGTAGGGTGTAAATTTGCCCGAGAGATGGGTGGGACCAAGATTTAATGGCGCCTTATGGATGGTACAGCAACATTTTAATTTTACCCGTTGGCGTATTGGAAGCCAGTGAAGCTGCATGAGAAAAGGGCGGGAAGCAGTCCTAGGGGGTGCGTTAAGGACTAGTCACGCCTACGTATTCTGGACTACCTGCAGTCTGCTGAGCAAAGTCTCATTAGCAGAGATCAGCAGACCGTTGCAGTAGTCCAGACGGCTTAATATAAGTGCCTGAGTCAGAGTCTTCCGAGTTAAATGATTATATATTTTAGTTATAGTTTAGGTACAGACTGCTGGAGTTGTAGGGATATAGGTTGGAAAGCTAATTAATAGTGAACAATTAATGTAATATTAATTATTTCATTGATTATTAATTATGTACATTACCTAACACTGATTTATTTTAGTTATATTATAGTTGCCAGTTGCTAGGTTTGTAGGTGTATAGGATGGGAACTTAATTAAGTAATATTTATTTAACTATTACTTTTTCATGTAAAGTTAATTATTTAATTGAGTAATCATTATGTATATTGTATAATAATTATATATTTTAGAGATAATTTAGATGTGGCCTGCTGGGTTTGTAGAGGTATAGGGTGATAAATGTAAAAAGTATAAATAATTCACACTGGATTGTTAATTATTTAATTGATTAATAATTATGTAAATTGTGTGTGATACATATTTATTTTAGTTCTATTTTAGGTGTGGGCTGCTAGGTTTGTAGAGGTATAGAGTGGAAAGATTGGAAGTAATAATACTATTACAATTATTTTTAAGTTTTTAATTGATAATAATTAACAAAATGTTTATTAATTAGGTAAATTGCTTACTTTGTTTTAATATATATATTTATGTATATATATTTTAAAAAAGTGAATTAATATTGTTTATTGTTAGATGTTTATATTTTTTCTAAATTAACAGGATTATTCAGATATGTAACGTGTTAGAGGTGAAGTACTTTCCCTACTGTTGCACAGACTGGAGTGTCAATAGTAAATGTAATCCCTTCGAAGTCCAACACTTTCCCAACTCTTGTATAGCTTGGAGTGAGAATAGTAACTCTACCCCCTCTGGCGTCCAATGCTGTCCGTACTGTGGCATAGACTGGAGTGGGAATAGTAAATTTAATCCCTCCAAAGACCAACAGTTTGCCTTCTCCTGCACAGACTGGAGTGGGAATTGTAAATCTTACTCCTCTAAAGTCCAAAGCTTTCCCTACTGTTAAACAGACTGAAATGGGAATAGTAAATGTAACCCCTTCCCTACTGTTAAACAGACTGGAATGGGAATAGTAAATTTAACCCCTCCGAAGTCAACACTTTCCCTACTGTAGCACTGACTGGAGTGGGAATAGTAAATATTACCCCTCCAAAGTATAACGCTTACTTACTATTAGACAGACTGAAATGAGAACAGTAAATCTTCACCCCTCCGAAGTCTAAAGCCTACGGAAACACCCTCTACGCCGGTACCACCGCAAAACTCCAGAAAAAACTCCAATGCATCCAGAACGCTTCAGCCAGGCTCATATTAGACATCCCGCGTAAAGAACACATCTCTGGTCACCTGAAAAACCTCCACTGGCTCCCCGTCAATAAGAGGATTACTTTCCGGCTCCTAACCCACGCACACAAAGCACTCTACGAAATCGGACCCGAATGCCTCAACACACGACTGTCCTTCTACACCCCCTCCCGCCAATTACGATCCTCCAACCAAGCCCTTGCCACTGTACCGCGCATCATCAAAACAACCATGGGAGGTAGATCCTTCTCCTACCTGGCAGCTAAAACCTGGAACTCACTTCCCACTCACCTTCGCCTTACTCAGAACCACCTAGCATTCAGAAAGCAACTTAAAACGTGGATATTTGACAAGTAATTCCCCACCCTTCTTCAAGCGCCTTGAGACCCTCTGGGTATGTAACGCGCTATATAAATTTATTGACTTGACTTGACTTGACTCCCAATTGTTGCACAGACTGGAATGGGAATAGTAAATCTCACCCCTCCAAAGTACAACACTTTACCTACTAGTACGTTGTTTGGAGTGGCAATAGTAAATCTAACCTCTCCGAAGTGCAACACTTTCCCTAGTGTTGTGCTGTTTGGCATGGAACTAGTAAATTAAACCCTTTCTAAGTCCAATACTTTCCCTACTCTTGCACTAATTGAATGGCAATAGTAAATCCTACCCCTCTGATGTCCAATGCCTTTCCTACCGTTGACAGACTGGAATGGGAATAATAAATCTTATCCCTCCGAAGTCGAACCCTTTCCCTACTGTTGCTTGAACTGGAGTGAGAATAGTAAATTTAACCCCTCCAGAATCAAACTGTTTCCCTTCTATTGCGTAGAATGGAGTGGGAAGAGTACATCTTATAAGGAGAATAGCGTGCGCACACCTTCCCTTTCTTTTTTGTTCATAATCAACTATTTTAGAATCGGTGTTTGCGTGCAGAACAGAGCTGTGTTTGTCCCAGCACAGTCATCTTCAAGTGGTTAGAGGAGGGTTCGCGGGTTGCGTTCCTGTCTGTTGCACTGCGTCAATGAGGAGACATTCCTCGCTAGAAGAGTCCACTAATCATATTTCATCCTATTAATCCATTTTTATCCATAAGCTTTACGTCGTTTTCATACTTCATGTATTTAAAAAGTAAATCACTCCAGAGGCAGCCAGGTGAAACTTGGATGTGTTTATTTTGCATATTCAAATGTCTTATGCTGCCGAAGCTTTTCCACAGACATGTGCTTTCTACATCCTGTCGAACAACCAGTATTAAACACCCAATGCATTTCGAACTTTTTAGTTCTTCCTCAGGGGTACTGGAAAAAATAGATAAAGGACCATTTAAACAGATATTCGAAAAATGAAAATTACATAATAATAAACATGCTGTGAATTTCTCAATACTCCATTGTATCCTACTGTCCATACAACTAAGTTTATCAACAATCCTTTGATCCCCCACAATAGCAGTATTCACCATGTGCACATAAATCACACGCTTTCTATTCCTTCCCCCTTTTTTGAAAAAAACCTGAACTGACCATCTAGACATACCAAAAACTCGATCCGAATGATTTACTCTCCCCACACCCCTAGCAGGTCCTCTGTTAAATGCCACTTTTTGAAGTTATGAATTTTACCTGGTTTCAGTAAAAGCCTGTGGCTTGTAGCGAGTTTGCTCTCTGATGAATCACGAGCGTATGCCAAAGCTCCCATCAGCCTGAATTTTCCCATCAACCTTATCCCAACTAGCCTCCAAGCCCATGTTTAACAAATAAATCCCTTAATTAGCAGAACAAACACCGATTCTAAAAAACTTCATAAGCAAGTTATTATTCAAAAGCAGGCACCTTGTTTTAGAGAACACACAGAAACCGGGAATAATCACGTGCTGCTAATTAAGGGATTCATTTGTTAAACATGGTTTTGGAGGCTATGAAGGGATTATCAGCAGCAGTGGCGACTCATTCACCAGGGGGGCATTTTGAAAAAGGAAAGCAAACCCCCGAAACGCGTCAATGCCCATGGTGAAAATTGAAAATAAAGAATTGAACGGACCTCAAGTGCTGCCTCAAGTCTTCTTCTTGTGGGGCAGACTTTGGTGGAAAAATATGGCGTGGTTAGCTGTGCAATCTTTCGTGTGGCTGCGCGCTGGGCTGGCACCCCCCACAAGTGTTAAGGGGATCGCTACATGGAAGATCCTCTGACTGCCCCGCACGAAATCTGGAGTGGACATAGCTGCGGATGCGCAGTCCATACTTTATGGGACTACACCTTTACTTCAGCGGTGTTCTCTGTACCACGACGGATGGAAGTGCATGGGAGGGGGAGAGGACCGTGATTGACTTTTAAAATGCCCCGAAAACTAGCTACACTCCCTGCCTACCCACACAACCCATCGGCCACTTACCAGACAAACGCACCGATGGACGGGGTCGCCGCCAGCATGGGAATGATGTTGCATGCTGGGAAATGTGGTTCACCTGCGAGCACAGAGGCGATTCCAGACCGTGTTTTGGAGGCAACCCACTCTACTTCAAGTGGTGGGAAGGACATACTTACTTTTTTATGAAGGGATTATCAGCAGCAGTGGCGACTCATTCACCAGGGGGGCATTTTGAAAAAGGAAAGCAAACCCCCGAAACGCGTCAATGCCCATGGTGAAAATTGAAAATAAAGAATTGAACGGACCTCAAGTACTGCCTCAAGTCTTCTTCTTGTGGGGCAGACTTTCGTGGAAAAATATGGCGTGGTTAGCTGTGGAATCTTTCGTGTGGCTGCGCGCTGGGCTGGCACCCCCCACAAGTGTTAAGGGGATCGCTACATGGAAGATCCTCTGACTGCCCCGCACGAAATCTGGAGTGGACATAGCTGCGGATGCGTAGTCCATACTTTATGGGACTACACCTTTACTTCAGCGGTGTTCTCTGTACCACGACGGATGGAAGTGCATGGGAGGGGGAGAGGACCGTGATTGACTTTTAAAATGCCCCGAAAACTAGCTACACTCCCTGCCTACCCACACAACCCAACGGCCACTTACCAGACAAACGCACCGATGGATGGGGTCGCCGCCAGCATGGGAATGATGTTGCATGCTGGGAAATGTGGTTCACCTGCGAGCACAGAGGCGATTCCAGACCGTGTTTTGGAGGCAACCCACGCTACTTCAAGTGGTGGGAAGGACATACTTACTTTTTTATGAAGGGATTATCAGCAGCAGTGGCGACTCATTCACCAGGGGGGCATTTTGAAAAAGGAAAGCAAACCCCCGAAACGCGTCAATGCCCATGGTGAAAATTGAAAATAAAGAATTGAACGGACCTCAAGTGCTACCTCAAGTCTTCTTCTTGTGGGGCAGACTTTCGTGGAAAAATATGGCGTGGTTAGCTGTGCAATCTTTTGTGTGGCTGCGCGCTGGGCTGGCACCCCCCACAAGTGTTAAGGGGATCGCTACATGGAAGATCCTCTGACTGCCCCGCACGAAATCTGGAGTGGACATAGCTGCGGATGCGCAGTCCATACTTTATGGAACTACACCTTTACTTCAGCGGTGTTCTCTGTACCACGACGGATGGAAGTGCATGGGAGGGGGAGAGGACCGTGATTGACTTTTAAAATGCCCCGAAAACTAGCTACACTCCCTGCCTACCCACACAACCCATCGGCCACTTACCAGACAAACGCACCAATGGATGGGGTCACCGCCAGCATGGGAATGATGTTGCATGCTGGGAAATGTGGTTCACCTGCGAGCACAGAGGCGATTCCAGACCGTGTTTTGGAGGCAACCCACGCTACTTCAAGTGGTGGGAAGGACATACTTACTTTTTTATGAAGGGATTATCAGCAGCAGTGGCGACTCATTCACCAGGGGGGCATTTTGAAAAAGGAAAGCAAACCCCCGAAACGCGTCAATGCCCATGGTGAAAATTGAAAATAAAGAATTGAACGGACCTCAAGTGCTGCCTCAAGTCTTCTTCTTGTGGGGCAGACTTTCGTGGAAAAATATGGCGTGGTTAGCTGTGCAATCTTTCGTGTGGCTGCGCGCTGGGCTGGCACCCCCCACAAGTGTTAAGGGGATCGCTACATGGAAGATCCTCTGACTGCCCCGCACGAAATCTGGAGTGGACATAGCTGCGGATGCGCAGTCCATACTTTATGGGACTACACCTTTACTTCAGCGGTGTTCTCTGTACCACGACGGATGGAAGTGCATGGGAGGGGGAGAGGACCGTGATTGACTTTTAAAATGCCCCGAAAACTAGCTACACTCCCTGCCTACCCACACAACCCATCAGCCACTTACCAGACAAACGCACCGATGGATGGGGTCGCCGCCAGCATGGGAATGATGTTGCATGCTGGGAAATGTGGTTCACCTGCGAGCACAGAGGCGATTCCAGACCGTGTTTTGGAGGCAACCCACGCTACTTCAAGTGGTGGGAAGGACATACTTACTTTTTTATGAAGGGATTATCAGCAGCAGTGGCGACTCATTCACCAGGGGGGCATTTTGAAAAAGGAAAGCAAACCCCCGAAACGCGTCAATGCCCATGGTGAAAATTGAAAATAAAGAATTGAACGGACCTCAAGTGCTGCCTCAAGTCTTCTTCTTGTGGGGCAGACTTTCGTGGAAAAATATGGCGTGGTTAGCTGTGCAATCTTTCGTGTGGCTGCGCGCTGGGCTGGCACCCCCCACAAGTGTTAAGGGGATCGCTACATGGAAGATCCTCTGACTGCCCCGCACGAAATCTGGAGTGGACATAGCTGCGGATGCGCAGTCCATACTTTATGGGACTACACCTTTACTTCAGCGGTGTTCTCTGTACCACGACGGATGGAAGTGCATGGGAGGGGGAGAGGACCGTGATTGACTTTTAAAATGCCCCGAAAACTATCTACACTCCCTGCCTACCCACATAACCCATCGGCCACTTACCAGACAAACGCACCGATGGATGGGGTCGCCGCCAGCATGGGAATGATGTTGCATGCTGGGAAATGTGGTTCACCTGCGAGCACAGAGGCGATTCCAGACCGTGTTTTGGAGGCAACCCACGCTACTTCAAGTGGTGGGAAGGACATACTTACTTTTTTATGAAGGGATTATCAGCAGCAGTGGCGACTCATTCACCAGGGGGGCATTTTGAAAAAGGAAAGCAAACCCCCGAAACGCGTCAATGCCCATGGTGAAAATTGAAAATAAAGAATTGAACGGACCTCAAGTGCTGCCTCAAGTCTTCTTCTTGTGGGGCAGACTTTCGTGGAAAAATATGGCGTGGTTAGCTGTGCAATCTTTCGTGTGGCTGCGCGCTGGGCTGGCACCCCCCACAAGTGTTAAGGGGATCGCTACATGGAAGATCCTCTGACTGCCCCGCACGAAATCTGGAGTGGACATAGCTGCGGATGCGCAGTCCATACTTTATGGGACTACACCTTTACTTCAGCGGTGTTCTCTGTACCACGACGGATGGAAGTGCATGGGAGGGGGAGAGGACCGTGATTGACTTTTAAAATGCCCCGAAAACTAGCTACACTCCCTGCCTACCCACACAACCCATCGGCCACTTACCAGACAAACGCACCGATGGATGGGGTCGCCGCCAGCATGGGAATGATGTTGCATGCTGGGAAATGTGGTTCACCTGCGAGCACAGAGGCGATTCCAGACCGTGTTTTGGAGGCAACCCACGCTACTTCAAGTGGTGGGAAGGACATAATTACTTTTTTATGAAGGGATTATCAGCAGCAGTGGCGACTCATTCACCAGGGGGGCATTTTGAAAAAGGAAAGCAAACCCCCGAAACGCGTCAATGCCCATGGTGAAAATTGAAAATAAAGAATTGAACGGACCTCAAGTGCTGCCTCAAGTCTTCTTCTTGTGGGGCAGACTTTCGTGGAAATATATATATATATATATGAATATATTTAACATTTACTACTTTAATTCTATATTTAAAAAATCGCATATTTTGTATTTTTTAGGACGATATTAGTGAAAACAATATTTTTTTCTGATATTTTTGTACTTACCATTTAAAGTATAGGGATAGGATATTTTGGTAAACGATATTTTTGACACACTCTTTTTGCCAATGATATTGTTTGCTGCAATATTTTGTCAGTGATGCTGCTCTGTGAGGTATAGCTGTTGGGCGGCAACACACACAAAACTCTAAAGCTAAACAGTATCATTATACTGGTCAAACAATTTGGTCACAATTTGTGACCAGTATTTTTTAATCCAGAATTTGGCAAACCAACCTATGTACTAATAGGTTGGTGAGTAAAATTTCCTTCAAAGTAGATCATAATCCGACCTACCTAATTACTATTCATTAGGTAGTTCGCAAATTATCACTCACTCCAATTGGATACAATCACAGGGATCGTGACCTACAAGGGTCAGTAGGCCATCATGTCTGTGATTGTATTTAAATGAAGAAACTTTTTTTAAACATCCCAAATTCCTTAAGGTAAACGGAATAGCATTTTTCTTTCTAAGTTTTCTTGTTTAAAGTTTCACTGAGAGTTGGACCACTTCCTACTCTCCCAGAAACTTTTTCCACAATTCACAAAGGAAAAGTGGTATAAAGTGGACCCCGTTCCGTTTCAAATGAGTACCACCTCAACTTTAGGGTCAGTAACTTGTCATAGATTCTGAGTGTAATTTCTTCTCGCCAAACATAGATACATTAGGGTAACGATTTGGCGCCAAAAACACATCCTTCCAAAATATTTAATTAGCATCTAGTCGCAATTCAATTTTATAAATATGTAAATGTATAACAGCTCTTAAAATTACAATAATAGCTAGGAAACCATATTCAGAGCATTTCAGACATTACATTTTTTAATACAACTATCCTTAAATGATAAATGACTCGACTAACATAATATACTTTCCTCACATGGAATTTTCAGGGACTGGGCAACCCAACTACTTGCTGTAAGATAGATTCATATGTATGCAGACATAAGATAGAAATGGTTATGCTCCAGGGCATGCATATTTCTAACTACAAAAGCATTGAAAGGAACAATTAATATGTACTACTTACTCATCATCGCAAGAGAGATAACGATAAGGATAAAACCAGGGATCCCATATTTGATAAACAGAAAATATATAGACCCAGATGGTTAAGTTGCGCTGCTTCAAGGACATCTTCATGGTATGTCTATGCCCCAAATGCTATGAAACTACACTTCCAAAAATGCTTAGAGTGAGGCCTGTCGTATAATAAAAATCTTATGGATGTCAGGAGAGTACTGTGCTCATTAGAAAGGAGTTATTCATTCTCTTGCTCACTGCTCTCCAGGGTAAATGTATTCTTGTGTACCTTTTAGGCCACAATATAAATGCATATTGGGTGGTTTAAGCACAGGACATGCAGTCCAAAATATGGTGCTTACAGACAGAGGGGAATATGTACAAGGAAATGGCGTGGTGGTACCCCTGTGTTTCCCATGTCCTGGCACTCAAAATAGCTGCCTGGCACCAACACAGACACCCTAGTGCCATAGTATGAAGGTACCTGCATTGCAGGGATAATTGTTTATGTGCAGGAGGTTGTCTTTTTCTGCACATAAACTATTAATAATGGTGATTTGCTATGTCTATGCGTGCTGCATTTAAACAATCAATAATGGTGATGTGCTACTTCTAGGTGCAGAATGCACCACACATAGAAGCAGCTAATCGGCATTATTTAATTATTAGTGTTTGTGCATTAAGGTATATCTTCCTGCACAAAAACAATAACTAATGAGCTTTTGCTCTTTCTATATGTGCTTCAGAATGCAGCACACATAGAAAGAGCAAAAACAAGAAGAAATAAAAGTATTTCTCCTCGTGCCGATCTAACACCTGCTTTTACATGGCAGTAATTTTTGGCACTGCCACAGATTTACACATCCTTCTAAATTTGGGGCAGCGTCAAACAGCAATGGGTGTTACAGTGGAACGCCCACAACCACACCCATTGCATGCTCCTTTCACGCAGATACTTGCGAGAAAGGGTACAATAAGTTTACAAAGTGGCATTAAGCCATGCAAAGTGGCTCAACACAGCTTTGAAAATATGGTGCAGGGTATTGCGCCACCGCAATGTCGCAAAACGTGACGTTCTGGTGGCACAATACCTTTCTATATATGCCCAGACTGACTCAACAGCAGAGCATTTCGGGGTACACTAATGGGGAGGATTGATAATTGTTTTCTTTAAAATGCAGAGTCCACAGGGAAAGCAATACTTGAGTAGAAGACACTTTGACTCCATTAATAGCAAAAGTAAAGATCTAAATTAGGAATTGACTTAATCGGAGAAGACTACTGCCATACTAGAAAAAAATAAAATGTAACATGGGGAGAGTGGAATAGACTTGCTATAAATACAAGCAAAGTATGTGGGAATAGTAGAACAACTTAGGGTATTTCACTCAAATAAGTTCATAGTTAGACTATCTAATAAGGGTGTCATCTTTTCCCATGTTGATACAGGCAGAAATTACCCACTCTCCAATTAAATAATTTTGGGCCAATGGTGTTCTTGCACTAAAAGATAAATGACACACTAGTATGTTACTAGAGACACCTATGCACATGTGATCTCAGACCCTAAATGGTTACACTGAGAGAACCTGTACTAAATAACCAGTGCACAGGCAGAGGAACTGGATGCCCCACTTACAGTACTGAAATAGAGAAATGCAATTGATCTCTGACCCTGTCCGGTAGTGATGTGAGAAGTGAGATGCTCCCAGAGGGTCATGGCAGGGAGAGGGCTGCAGCGGTGCATTGAGCATAGCGGCACCGAAGGTTTATCCGCCGGAGTACATTGGAAACCTAGTCGAGTGTGACTTTTACTCTCCCGATGCTAACTGTCTGACTGCCTACCAGCTCTACCCTTTTCCACTCTGACTCTCAGTGGCTACAGTCAACACTGAGGGAGTCCACATTGTGGACTGCATGTTCCAGGATGCAAAGGCATGATGTAGTGTCCGGCCACACCCTTTTCCCTCCCAAACTGATTTTCAGGACCTCCTCTACCATTCATCACACGTTCCTGATGTTTCTTTTTGTAAAAACTGCACAAATATAGAGCAGTCCGATTTTTGTCTCTTCCAGGAGACATGGTTATTAGAGCCACTATACAAACAACGGTTTAAAACCTTTTTTTAAAATGCAAATCCCTCACAGCATGGGCGATCATCGGGAGGAATCACCTCAGATACAAACATACATTTTTATAATATCGACTCTCATGACATACTCAGAATTAAAACGTTTATAAACTATCATATTCAAATTAAGCTGAAGAAAGCAGATACTGAATCTGAGATTGTTAGGTCCCTGAACAGCATTTTAAAAACTATTGATCCTGGTGTTACAGTTATCGAAGGAGGGAAGCTTCAATTGTACCTATGAACCTCTAAAAGTGCTGGATGAAATTACTGAGGGAGAGGATCTGACAAGAGGAATTACTCAATTGGAAGCAGGTAACTATGTACCATGCACAACTGCAACCATGCAATTAGCATATTTTAAAATAGAGCATGGGCTAAGGGCTTATAGGTATAGGTATAGGTAGGTATAAGGATGGAAATACAAGTATACCTCCTACATTTAGAAGGGGAACAGTCCGCTCAAGAATGCATTATATTTGGCACAGTATTACGACATGGAAAAGATCAACAGTTTTAAAATAGACAGGGAAAGAGAAGATAGTACTCACTATTCCTCGTGCCTAAAATGGACAGGAATTAAGAGAGGAGAAAAAATGGTTGGCTCATATTCCCTGATTAATCAACCAATGATAGAGAATAAACCAAAGATCACTAAAATGGCCCCATGCCATGAACAAAACAGATACTATGACTAACATGGGGGCACTTCTATGCAACATTAAGGGACTGACCTTAATCTTTCCTGGACAAACTTGCCACCTGGGACCTCGAGTGTTTTCCCCTCGCCGCCGCCGCACTTGCTATCTGTGCGCGGCCGCCGAGTAGGGTAGAACCACATTTCCCAGCATTCTCGCCAGCTGGAAGCTGAACGGGGCCACGCCCACAACGCGACTGGTGGCGCTAAAAGCGCGAGTGCTTAGCGGTGGAGCGGGGCACTTCTATGTAATATTAAGGGACTGACCTTAATCTTTCCTGGACAAACTTGCCACCTCGGACCTCGAGTGTTTTCCCCTCGCCGCCGCCGCACTTGCCATCTGTGCGCGGCCGCCGAGTAGGGGAGAACCACATTTCCCAGCATTCTCGCCAGCTGGAAGCTGAACGGGGCCACGCCCACAACGCGCCTGGTGGCGCTAAAAGCGCGAGTGCTAACCCGCGTCGCGGGAGCGCGCGGGAGCGCGCGGGAGCGCGCGGGAGCGCCGGGCTAAGCCTCGGGCAAAGGGCGGACCGTCTGTGGCCGTCCGAGGACGAAGAGGGCGGGTCGGGTGTACCCCCCTAACATCCCTGCCTGCTGAACAAGTAGGGCACTGTTGACTTGATTCATTGTATTATTGTGTTCCAAGGGTGTAGCTATACACATCCGCAGTGGGTTATTCACATTAAGAACTCATATAATCTAATTGATATAACACCCATATTTGTAAAATGTCTACGAGAGGTAGTAGAAGCAAGACTGCCGCGGGAGCAGCTTCAGTTCTAGGGCCAATAGATAGCTTTATTACAAGAACAAATGATGCTATCGATCTCAGTATCTCATTACTGCAACGAAGAGTATCGCGTGATTTGAACATTGCTAAACGCTCTTCCCTAGGAAGCATTAAGCTAGCCACAACCCCAGGTAATTCTAGTAATACACACCCTGCTGCCACTCATGACACCCAAGATGACCTCCATATTCTAACACATGAGGTCGATCTATCAGTGTCAGACTCCAGCACTAATTGTGACCTGAATAGTGACCTAGAAAGATCTCCAGCTCTTAATGTGGGATTAACACCTGAGACTGTGGATGACACCCATGAGAAAGACGTCGCTAATACACGAGGGGGTGAAATTCCAAAACAAACTAAGCAACCGACTCCATCGGCGTCTCGGGTTTCTAAGAAGCGTAAACTCAAAAAAGTAAAGAGATAGCCAGCGAAACACATCAATCTTTGGGGGCTTCGGACACAAACATGGGGGAGGAACACAGGGATAAGTATGAGACTATTATAGACAGCGATCACCTGATTGAACGAATTGGGGATCTTCTAAGCATCTATCTGTCACCAGTCGAAACCAGGCTTGCTCGACTAGAGAAACAAATTGAAGAATTAGTATCCCTAAACAGAAAAAAACCACCCACTGTTCCGCAAAATAATGCTGTAGCCCCAAATCCAAAAGCAAATACTAGTAAAACAACTATCCCTCAACCAAAAGTTATCCCCGGTTCAGTACCCATGGTGAAACAGAAGAGCACTACCAATAATCCACCTGTTGCGAATAAACCTGCACCATCTACTAGTTCCACTCCCACTACCAACACGAACACTCAATTTGCTAATAACCAGTCAGGGAAGACCCATACAGCACCTCAACATGGATCACAAATACTTACGAACATCCATGAAGGTCAAGACAGATCCCTTCGCGCATTACTCTCCCCCCTGAATGTGGAGCTTACGTACTTGTACTAGTAAATGTACCGACACTTAAACAAGAGCAGAGTGAAACCACTTCCTCTTTAAAAAATAAGATCCTACACTGGTTGACCCTGAACTGCAATTTTCCAATGGAATGTGCAGGGGAAATTATTCATACTCAAAGAGTAGGCTGGATAGGCCCGCTACGGAAAAGGTTTGAGGGGGACTGCGTAACAATTATTTTTAGGAACCCTCAATGGGCCGAAAAGACACTAGCTAAGGCCCCTCCACCCTCTACATGGAAATTCAACACAACCCTTGTTAACACCTTGGCTGCTAGGTGTTTTCCCCCTCCTGTGCTGGGAATTACCATTTTGCTGTTTCCATGGCGAGCTCAGCTCGTCATCAGCACACGACACCCGTGGGTGATGACGAGCTGAGCTCGTCATCAGCATCGAAAGGGTTAACTACAAATTCAAATATGCCACCCAATCTCACGAACGTATTTCAAGAAAGGCACTTTCCTTCTGAAACGCATACTCCTTTTTTCCATCAAAATCCCAAGTTTGTCTATCCAACAGGCTCGGTGCAATGGCATCAGAGCCAAACACACATACCTCCATCTATTCATCCCTATCTCTCTGTAACTCCATATCAAGAGAATAGGGATAATCGATGGAGACAAGCTGCTCCGGTACCAGCTAGCTCCTACAGTATTCCTACCTATAACAGATTTAACGTTTTTTCTGGGCTGGATCTTAATGACTGACTTGCCAGTCCTTAAACTAACTGGGAAACCCCACAATCTTTTAAAATAGGGGAGACTCCAACAATTACAACTTCTGATAATTTGGTAAATCAGCTTATATCTACCCCTGGTAAATGTAACCATTCCACAATAAAACACCATGAGACAGATGATTTGATGACTGTACTACCGGCTCCAATTAATCCGGGAGCAGTAGATCATATAGTCGAAACAGCTATTGCTGTTGACCCTACTTCGACTACCCTACAAGTACACTTTACATTTTGGAATATTGCAGGTTTGTCTGCTAAAAAGACAAATCCCAGCTTCCTGAGTCAGATTAACATGAGCGGTATTATCTGCCTTCAGGAGACCTGGGCTATCAGGCCAACACATATAGCGGGTTTTAAGACATTCTGGTCACCTGCAAAGAAATCAATCTCTGGTAGAAATAGTGGTGGCCTAGTCACCTATATTATAAACACTCTACTTGTCGATGACATACTTCCTTTAAGACTAGAAAAGAACTTTCAGATCAATGTCTTAAAGAGTACTAAACAAAAATTATATATAGTAGTAAACTTTTATAATAATCTGTGTCAGGCTGACTTGATCACTCTTCTCTCAGAGATTTCTGTAGTACTACAAGAACAACGTCTAAAATATATTAAAAAGTCGTGTACAATAATTTGGGGGGGAGATTTCAATCTCCACCTATGTAGGAATAATAATAATGATAAAGTGTGGTATCAGTGATGAGGATGATAATAATGTAGCACACTTCACACATTCTAATGAAGGAGAGAAAATGAGCGAGGTCATGATAGAATTAGAGCTAAGCTTTGCTAACGAAATAAAGATCTCATCAGTGCCTTTCCTGCCCACATTCAATGGCAGTGGTCTAACAAGTCTGATAGACTACATAATAATTTCAGTCTCTATGGGATCTACCATAGAATCATTTGAGGTTGCTAAAAATCCTTTGAGTGACCACTTTCCAAACACTATGGTCCTATCTGAAACAAAAATACACAAACCACATGATATCATGACCAACTTACACCAACGTGAGTTAGTACTAGGCTCTCTGAACGGTTACACATTGAAATGGGGTAGTATTGATAAGGAAGCAACAACTAGAAAAATAGTTAAATATAATCAAGCTGACATCATAAATTGTCTTGACCCTAAGTTACAACCTAAGGAAGTCATAATGAGTTTTCTGGCTGTTATAAAAAATATTCAAAAAGAATTAACCAGGACGCGCAAACAAAAGTCCCAAATGAAAAAAAGGCTGGTTCAACTCAGCATGCACAAAGGCACACTCAAATTTAAAGGAAGCCCTAAACAGAGATCATAGGGACAGAGCTGAAGTTAGCAGATTCAGAAAGGAGTATGCGGTTGCCCTAAACAATAGGAAAAAAGAATTGAAAGCTGAACTGTGGTAACGCCTTAATCAAAGCTCAGAATTAAAAGATAGTGCTATGTTCTGGCAGGTAGTTCACTCCCCTTTCCTAATAGATAAAGATGACTCTCCCTCTATTGATGTCGCCATAAGCGAACGGGAGTGGGTGAGACATTTTACAAAAGTTTTTAGTAAAGACGCCTCAGTAGATATGGATCAACCAGACCCCTTGATACAGGTCACTTATCCAATAAACCTCCAGTTTTCCCATGAAGAGGTCCAAAAAGCCTTAAAATTCTCAAAAACAGCCAAAGCTCCCGGTCCGGATGGCGTCCCTGTTGACATCTTCAAATACCATCCGGACCTTTGGTCTCCCTTGCTGACCAATGTCTTGAATGCCACTACTGAAGTGGGTTTACTAGATTCCTGGCGAACATCGACGTTGGTCCCCATATTTAAAAAAGGGGACCGAAATAGCCCGTCTTGCTATAGGCCTATCTCCCTCCTGGATTCGCTCGGGAAGATGGCAGGGCGGATACTTCTCGATCGACTCCAGCAGTGGGCCATTGACCATAGCATCATCTCAGATATACAATATGGTTTTCGTGAGGGGCTAGGAACAGTAGACCAGGCTTTAAATCTGTCCCTATTGGCGGGTAAATACGTGGAGGCTAAGGGGTCCACGCTCCACATGATTTACGTTGACCTCTCTGCAGCGTTTGATTGCGTGGCACACTCAACGCTGTGGAGCATTATTCTGAAAATGGGGGTTGCTCCCCTAATTGTGGACTTCCTCCGAGAACTGTATACAGGCACTACAGGCAGGGTAAGATTCGGGGTGAAAGGTGAGCTCACGGATACTTTCAGGGTGGAAAAGGGGGTCAGACAGGGATGTGTACTGGCCCCCTTTTTATTCACCCTGTATACTAACGGCTTAGAGACCGCCATGCTTCAAGGCAGTAAAGACCTTCCTCTAATTGCTCGTCGGCAGATACCAGCGCTTTTACATGCCGACGATGCTGTCATTTTAGCAAGAACACCGATTGAACTCCAGCTGGCATTAGACAGATACTGTGCCTTTATGGCAAGTTTAAATCTGAAATTAAATGCAAAGAAAACATATACTATGCACGCGGGGAAAAAAAAAGTAAAAAATCGAAGATTGTTTGTACAAGGTGAACCATTGGACAGGACTACAACCTACCCCTATCTAGGGATTGTTATAGATGAAAAATTTAAATGGAACCCAGCTATTAATGCAAGGAAACTTTCTTTCTTGCGAGAGACAGTTTAGTTAAAAATGTTTTCACAAAGACTGGGGCAGCGACCACCAAAAGAATTGTTAAAAATATATAATGCGAAATGTGTAAGCACGGCCACATAGGGGGCGGGGATATGGGGCTTTGCGAATGTGGACTCAATACAAAAAGTTGAGAATTCCTTTTTGAGATACCTGCTTGCGGTACCTAAATGCTGTTCCACGTATGCCTGTCACACAGAGCTGGGTACTGATTACATAGCAGATATTATAAAATTACAACCAGTAATGTTGTGGCAACGAATATGGGTCACCGAACAATGTCAACTAACTAGAGCGATCATTCAAGATATTTTGACACTTGATCGGTGTAGGAAAATCAAATGGCTATGTTATGTCAAAGTTCTACTAACAGATTTGGGCTATAGGAAGTTTTTTGACCATCCGTCTACGATAAATGAAATCTCCAAGAAGGACCTAAAAAAAGAGTGTCTTGTACACTTGCGCCAGCTACGATTACTATCTGAGATTCATAAACCATCTGTTCAACACTCTTTATTAGCGCAGACTGTGTTTTCCGTTGAACCCTATTTGATGTTTAGCTTAACGCAATATGAAAAAATGCTGCTTACCTGTTTTAGATTTGACATATTTCATCTACTGGTCGCATTCCCAATTTAAAATGTTTGGTCATCTACACTTTCCATGTGTCCGTGTGACTCGGTGTCCCCACAAACAAACATACATATAATGCTATTTTGTAAATTTTTTATTGAACCGCGCAAACGCTGGATACTGCCCATTTTGAAAATCTGGGGGCTCCGACAGTGTCGTCCTGCATACCTGGCACTTCAGTATCTTGAAAATGAAAATTATGCCAAAGCAATTGTATGTTTTCTTAAATTTTTTATCCGTCATCGTGCGAACCTTTGATTATGTACTATATATAAGCCCTGCTTAAACGAAAGATTGCTAGATAAATGGAAAACTGTACGTTATGGTACGACTGAAAAATATATAAACTGAGACGTCTTCTTTTAACCGCTTTTTAACAACTGTATTTTTAACTGGTTTTAATCCTTGTAAACTTTGTAATTTGCTTATTGTGAACTTTTATGGTGTTTTCTATGGTGTTTTTTTAAACTACCGAATAAAGTTATTATTGAATTAAATTGACTAACATCTACAAAAAAAATTCTGAGGAACTTGAGGAATTGTACAAAAGCAGCTCTACACCAGCCTTGGTTACTACCATCCATTAAAATCATATTTCAGAGCTAAGACCAAGAATCAAGGAGAATAGACCCATTTAACCCATGGTATTCAGACGGTAAACAGACATAATATCCATTCCAAAATATCGATTGGACAAAATATCGAGTAAAAAATATAGACTGGACAAAATGTAGACTAGACAAAATATAGACAAAAAAATATCGACTAGAATAGCCAAAATATCGAATCAAAAATATAGACTAGACATAATATAGACTAGATAAAATATAGACAACAAAAATATCGAAAATAAGGTAAGGTATTAATATTTAATATTATTTGTGTAATATAAATCTGTAGCGGGTTGTGGGTTTATAGGGGAATAGGGTGGGAAGTAATTTAAGTATAAATAAGTAATTATGTAAATTTAATCTAATTGTTAATTAAATAATAACATAATTGTTAATTAATTTAAAATGAATAATTGATAAATAATTAATTTTTAGTAATTGATTTTCTGTAGCGGGTTGTGTGTTTACAGGGGAATAGGGTGGGAAGTAATTTAATTATAATTAATTAATTATGTAAATTTAATCTAATTGTTAATTAAATAATAATTGGTAATTAATGCAAATATAATTGGTAATTAATTAAAAATGAATAATTGATAAATAATTAAATTTTTGTAATTTATTTTCTGTTGCGGGTTGTGTGTTTATAGGGGAATAGGGTGGGAAGTAATATAATTAAAATATAATTGGTAATTAATTTAAAATAATTAATTGGGAATAGTAATTTTCACCCCTACGCTATCCAACGCTTTCCCTACTGTTGCACCCACTGGAGTTAGAATAGTAATTTTTACCCCTACGCTATCCAACGCTTTCCCTACTGTAGCACCCACTGGAGTGGGAATAGTAATTTTTACCCCTACGCTATCCAACGCTTTCCCTACTGTTGCACCCACTGGAGTGGGAATAGTAATTTTTACCCCTACGCTATCCAACGCTTTCCCTACTGTAGCACCCACTGGAGTGGGAATAGTAATTTTTACCCCTACGCTATCCAACGCTTTCCCTACTGTTGCACCCACTGGAGTGGGAATAGTAATTTTTACCTCTACGCTATCCAACGCTTTCCCTACTGTAGCACCCACTGGAGTGGGAATAGTAATTTTTACCTCTACGCTATCCAACGCTTTCCCTACTGTAGCACCCACTGGAGTGGGAATAGTAATTTTTACCCCTACGCTATCCAACGCTTTCCCTACTGTTGCACCCACTGGAGTGGGAATAGTAATTTTTACCCCTACGCTATCCAACGCTTTCCATACTTTAGCACCCACTGGAGTGGAAATAGTAATTTTTACCCCTACACTATCCAACGCTTTCCCTACTGTAGCACCCACTGGAGTGGGAATAGTAATTTTTACCCCTACGCTATCCAGCGCTTTCCCTACTGTTGCACTCTTTGGAGTGCGAATAGTAATTTTTACCCCTACGCTATCCAACGATCTCTTTAATGTAGCACCCACTGGAGTGGTTACATTTAATTTAAACCTTTTGCTATGCTATGGTAAATATAATCTATATGTTTTATTAATAACATGTATTTAAATATATATATATATATATATGTATTATTATTATTAATTTTTAAAGTTACATTAATTATGTAATAATGTTACATTTATTTAATAATTTTAACTATGTTTATATTAAATATATTTAATATTATAATAGTTTTAACTTATTTTAAAGACATTAAAAAAACGATATTTTGACAGTCTATATTTTTAACACTCGATATTTTAAAATCAATATTTTTGTACTTACCTTAGTAAAGATAGAAAGTCGATATTATGTCCCTCGATATTTTGGCATCGATATTATGGCAACTCGATATTTTGGCTGTAGATATTATTTCAGTGATCCTATTCAGACAAATGCAAAGAAGAAAAAACATTTCTCCTTAATAGTTTTAAGAGGTGGAACACACTTTTGGTTAGAGAAGTAAGAGCCAGTTACAAAAAAGAATGATTGAATGCACAAAACCCATGTG
Source organism: Lissotriton vulgaris (assembly GCF_964263255.1). Lineage (NCBI taxonomy): Eukaryota > Metazoa > Chordata > Amphibia > Caudata > Salamandridae > Lissotriton > Lissotriton vulgaris. The sequence goes on from NC_141686.1 coordinate 214,183,979, forward strand.
AGGATACACATTAGTGCAATCTACTACAAGCAGCTAAATCAAAGGATTCCGTTTTATTGTGGAAAATAGTAGCCCATGAAAATAAGGATCTAGTCTCCCACATGTAGCACTATGTTGACCCAGGCACTTTACTAATCTTTACGCAGCCTCCGCCCACCTACAGCATGATGAACAAATATCGCTGGATATCAGAAATGACAGAAAACATGAACAGGTATTCTACTTTAGCTTGCCAGATACAGAGCGGGCTATTCGGGAAACAAAACTAGGAAAAGCGCCTGGGTTGACCAAGGAAGTATGGATCCCCTATGCGAATATAGTAAGCAATGCAGTTGCATCTGGGGCATGGGTCCCTCCAATGTGGAATAGGTCTGAAATAGTACTAATCCACAAAAAAGGAAATAAGTGTGAGCTTGGGAATTATAGGCCAATAAGCCTTATAGAACTGATGCAAAAAATGAATGCCCGCCAAATTCTGGATAGATTGAATGACTGGATCCGTGAATCTATACTACTATTATAAAGAGAGAACTTGCACCTTTTGGCCAGGTAAACTCGGGAACCACAGCACCAATCACAACACCCAATACAGCGTTGGAAAGGGCAGTTGCAGCAGAAGGACATAGGCTATGCAGACGCCCACCATATACATTTAAAATGTAAAAGAACCGTGCCAGCAAAGTAGTCCCTGTGGGCGTGTCTGCATTGTGCTGTGGGTGTGTGCTGGGGGCGTGACAATCGCTGGGGGCATTCCGTCACGAGTGTTGTTTTTTCTTCCCAGGTTCTATACATTCCTGCTCCCTTTAAATAGTAATTCAGTGGAGGTCCCATTCTCTTAGAACCACCCCATGCACAGTTATGGGCAAAAATACAACTTAAAGGCCCTGCAAAGCATTATGGGAGAAGCTTAGCATAATTTTTAGCATTCATGAAAGGGATTCAATGTTTTTGAATTTTACTCATCAGGGACATCTAGGGACGGCGAGGTGAACTGCAGGTTGATCTATACTTATCTATACTACTATTATAAAGGAAGAACTTTGAACCTTTGAGGCGGGTAAACTCGGGAACCACAGCACCAATCACAACACCCAATACAGCGTTGGAAAGGGCAGTTGCAGAAGAAGGACATAGGCTATGAAGACGCACACCATATACATTTAAAAGGTAAAAGAACCGTGCCAGCAAAGTAGTCCCTTGTGGGCGTGTCTGCATTGTGCTGTGGGTGTGTGCTGGGGGCGTGGCAATCGCTAGGATCATTCCGTCACAAGTGTTGTTTTTTCTTCCCAGGTTCTATACATTCCTGCTCCCTTTAAATAGTATTTCAGTGGAGGTCCCATTCTCTTAGAACCACCCCAAGCACAGTTATGGGCAAAAATACAACTAAAAGGCCCTGCAAAGCATTATGGGATAAGATTAGCATCATGTTTAGCATTCATGAAAGTGTTTCAATATTTTTGAATTTTACTCATCAGGGACATCTTGGGACGACGAGGTAAACTGCACCTTGATGTATAATATTTTAAATGCTATTGCATTTGCCTCATCAGGGACATCTAGGGACGACGAGGTGAACTGCATGTTGATGTGTAATATTTTAAATGCTGGTTGCATTTGCCTCATCAGGGAGATCTAGGGACCACGAGGTGAACTGCAGTTTGATGTATAATATTTTAAATGCTATTGCATTTGCCTCATCGCGGACAACTGGGGATGATGAGGTGAACTGCAGCTCTTTGTAGAATCCATCTATACTACTATTATAAAGAGAGAACTTGCTCCTTTTGGCCAGGTAAACTCGGGAACCATAGCACCAATCACAACACCCAATACAGTGTTGGAAAGGGCATTTGCAGCAGAAGGACATAGGCTATGCAGACGCCCACCATATACATTTAAAATGTAAAAGAACCGTGCCAGCAAAGTAGTCCCTTGTGGGCGTGTCTGCATTGTGCTGTGGGTGTGTGCTGGGGGCGTGACAATCGCTGGGGGCATTCCGTCACGAGTGTTGTTTTTTCTTCCCAGGTTCTATACATTCCTGCTCCCTTTAAATAGTAATTCAGTGGAGGTCCCATTCTCTTAGAACCACCCCAAGCACAGTTATGAGCAAAAATACAACTAAAAGGCCCTGCAAAGCATTATGGGATAAGCTTAGCATAATTTTTAGCATTCATGAAAGGGTTTCAATGTTTTTGAATTTTACTCATCAGGGACATCTTGGGACGACGAGGTGAACTGCAGCTTGATGTATAATATTTTAAATGCTATTGCATTTGCCTATCAGGGACATCTAGGGACGGCGAGGTGAACTGCAGCTTGATATATAATATTTTAAATGCTATTGCATTTGCCTCTTGGGGACAACAGGGGAGAACGAGGTGAACTGCAGCTCTTTGTAGAATTATTTGGATACTATAATATTCACTTCCCACAATGGTTTGCCGGGGCTTGATCTCAAATTCATCACCTCTCTCACTGCTTGCTGGAAGCTAATTTCACTTTTGTGAAATGACTATATGCATTTTAGCATGTAGAAATACTTGTTATTTTACCTTGAATATATGAGGTTTCTGTTTTAATAATTGGAAATCTGACGGAACGAAATATTGCGGATTTATTGTACCAAGTTCGCGCCAATTCCGCCCACCCCTACTTTAAATACCCCTGCACCTGATAATCATAACCCACCCTTACTCTATAAAATACCCCTACACCCTTAAACACTAACCCATCTTAACCCTATAAATCTACCCTGTTCCCAAAAACCCAACCTATCCCTAAACCCTAAAAATACCCCTGTACCCCAAAACCAAAACCTAGCCCCGAACCCTATAAATACCCCTGTACCCCAAAACCAAAACCTAGCCCTGAACCTTATAAATACCCCTGTACCTCAAAACCCAAACATACCCCTGAACCCTAAAAATACCCCTGTACCCCAAAACCCAAACCTACCCCTGAACCCTAAAATACCCCTGTACCCCAAAACCCAAAACCGAGCCCATAACCCTTAAAATACCCCTGTACCACAAAACCCAAACCTACCTCTGAACCCTAAAAATACCCTTGTACCCCAAAACCCAAACCTAGCCCAGAACCCTAAAATACCCCTGTATCCCAAAACCCAAACCTAGCCCGGAACCCTAAAAATACCCCTGTACCCCAAAACCCAAACCTAGCTCTGAACCCTTAAAATACCCCTGTACCCCAAAACCCAAACCTACCCCTGAACCCTAAAAATACCCCTATACCCCAAAACCCAAACCTAGCCCTGAACCCTACAAATACCCCTGTACCCCATAACCCAAAACTATATCTGAACCATTCAAATAGCCAAACACCCCAAAACATATACCTCAGTACCCCAAAACATATACCCCTATACCCATACTTGCCTTATCCAAACATTTTTAAAAAACATGCTTTTACCATTTATGCATTTAAAACGAATTTCGTTGTAAATGTATGCGTGGTAAAAGCATATAAAATGTAATGCCATGCGTTATAATGGCATTGCGGAGTCATGGTACTTTCGTAATGAAAGTATGCAGAGTGATGGTATGCGGAAAGAAATTTGCGGAATAATGGGTGTTTACCCTCCGCCGTAAGTACATTGGTGGCACGGCGGCCCACATCTCCAGCAACATACTCATATTTTTTCACCACCAATTGGAAAAATGCACAGGTCTCTCTGCCCAGCACCGACATACACTTTTAGACACACCTCCCACCACAAGTTCTAGAATTGCGAACTTTAGAGATGGGGAGCTACGTTAGAATCTCGGCATCAGCTCAACATCCTGTGATTCCAGGCAAATCGCTTTGTCTCCCCGTCCCTACCACAAATCAGTGTGTTCTTCTGTAATGTAAATTGTGCTCATGCCATGTTGTCGAGTTCGCGCTATATAATATTGCAAGGAAAATAAAGTAGGGAAACTCGAGTTCACACACTACTGAACGTGCACTCTTAAGTGCATCAGCAGTGCACTGTGAATCGGAGCGTTTCACAGGCCTGTCACAGATAAGAAATGCTATCAAAACGAAATCCTACGAAACAATATACTACTGGCCGGCAGCAATTCATACCCGGATAACGTCGGGACGGGCTGCTAGTATAATATACTTTCACCCTTTCAAGGATTCAGGTCTCGTACCGGTACCACTGAACATGCTTTTATACTCATGTACATGCTATTAAAATATACAAAGCTTAAGGGGAGACATATTTACATAGCATTCATAGATCTACAGGCGGCATTCGATTACGTCCCAAGAGAACTACTGTGGACAACCCTGGGTGTCCCAGAAGAGATTCAAACCCAGATAATTAGGCTACACTAGCATCATTTTGCCAGGGTACGTTGAGGTCAACAAGGTAAACTTACAGAACATATCCCTATTAGGAGGGTAGTGAGACAGGGCTGTGTGATGGCACCAACCCTGTTCTCGCTCTATATTAATGTTGTCTTGGACAAATTAAAACAATGCGGCCATCGGTCCCCTAAGATCTGCGGTATCCCAGCCCCTACCTTTCATTTTACAGACACTATCATCTTGTTTTCCCAGACACCTAAAGGACTCCAACTTGACAGTTTCCATACCTACTGCACAAAGAAGGGATTCAAAATCAATATAAGTTAGACAAAATATATGACTGTGAATAGGTCATTCAAGAAAAATGTGAGAATGAGGGGGGGGGGTGGAATTGGAGCATGTGAACAACTTTAAATATTTGGACATAATAATAAATTCCAGATTATTATGGGAACCCCAGAACTTGCCCTACCCCTATACTGAAGTGAGCCACAATCATTACAAGCCAGCTCAAAGAAACATCTTAAGTCAGTGTACTGGGAATATGTGGCAAATTCTCATTACCGCAATCCAAATTCAGGTCTATTAACAACTGGATTTCTTACTATGAAGCCAGTTTCCACTTTTGAAGATTTCCTAGATGAAATTCAACCTTATTTGGTGAAGATATTGTATATAAAATGTCACTATAGATATCTTCAAATTAGATCCTATACTTTCAAATGCCTATTCATGAGATGGAGAGCTGCACCTTATGCACTTTAGATCAGGTAGAAAACAATATGCATATTTTATTCTTTTGTACTGCCTATAATACATAAACGAGAAAATGGATTCATCCATTATGTAAGAGCTTGGGCTACAGAAAATTTGAGAAAGCCCTGAGGGTACTTAAAAGTGATACAGCACCCCATATAATCTTCTCTCTCAGTAGGTATTTACTCGCAGTCAGTTTTTTACGCAAGAAGATAGGGCTGAAATTATAACCTCTGCTATAGAGTGGTTTATAAGGCAGATTGTGGGCTAGGATGTGCATTTTATATAACTTCTGATGCAAGCTTGTTGCTCTGCCTACAAAACAATGTAGTGTATTTTTACTTGTTTATGCGCTACTTTAATGGCCTATGGCAAGAATAACGTATTTTTGTTCTACTGAACCAATTGAGAAGTCAACAGACTCTGACTCCTGCCAGCTGCAGAGAGGAACTCATCAGAGATGCCCCCCTTTCCTTTCTTCTTTGGCATAGTGATGAAGCTGTTGAATATGATAATGCACAGGGAGGGAGCACCAGAATGATAAGACTTGATGGTTATCATCCCTCTTCAGCCGATTTGGCGCCGATAGTGGCACAAAGTAACAGCAGAAGAGCTAGAGAGGGTTGTGGAAGAAACCCACCTTTTCAGAAACAGATAATGTGGAGCTCGCTTTATCTAAGTTTAACAACTCCCTCGTAGAGGCAATTAATGTGTTGGCCCCTCTGAAGTTACATAAGCAATACCCCACCTCCAAGCAAGAGGTGTGGTACACAGAGTCTCTTAGAACAGAGAAACAGGGGTGCAGGAAATTAAAGAAAATCTGGAGGAAACACGTACTGAGGAAAGTAAGAAAGCACACTTAGATTCTCAGTCCAGCTATTATAAAAACATTAGACTGGCAAGGAAGAACTGTCTTGCCCAGCAGCTTGCTGAGGCTGGCAATTCTTCCAAAGAACTGTATAAAATCTTACATGCCTTTGTAAAACCGATCGCTTGTGAGAGTCCTGATGACTTTTCTCAGTCTCTCTGTGATGATATCTCTCTATTTTTTGAGAACAAAATAGAGATGATCTATGACAAAATCACGAAGGCCTCCAGTCAAAGGAATAATACCTCCATCCCCACTCAAATATCCATACATGATGACAACTCACTAATGATATTCCCGCAGTCAATGACTCTGACTTTGCCTCTCTGATCAGTTATATTAAAACGGGGTCCCCTGATGACTTTCTGCCCGCTAAAATGGTTGCCTCCTTGAGCACTCTGCTTGGACCTGAGATTCAATCTGTAATAAATCTCTCCCTCAAGGAGGGACAGGTGCCTCTGGAGTAGAAGAAAGCGGTGGTGAATCCCATTCGGAAGAACACAGCGCTGCCATGGACAGACCTCTCTAACCTCCGACCCATCTCCCTCCTGCCATACCTTAGCAAGATGACAGAGAAACATGTGAACACCCATTTGTTTAAATACATCGAGGCAGCGGAAGGTCTGGACTTTTCACAATCTGGGTTTAGACCTAATCACAGCACCGAATCCGCCCTCCTCTCCGTGACCGATAACATCAGGACGGAACTAGATGGAGGGGGCTCCATGATTCTGGTGCTGTTAGATTTATCCGCTGCCTTTGACACAGTGTCACATGAGATTCTTCTCGGCCATCAAAGGGAGGTGGGTATAGGAGGCGCTGCCTTGTCCTGGTTGGAGAGTTTTCTCTCAGGCTGGTCACAAGGTGACAGATTGGGCTCCCTTCATTCCATCTCTAGGGAGCTCACCAAGGGAGTGCCACAAGGCTCATGTCTAAGCCCTACACTTTTTAATGTGTATGTGGCCCCCTTGGCTGACAATGTGAGAGTATATGGGTTCACCCCGGTGTCGTATGCCGACGACACCCAGCTTCTGTTCCCCTTTCAGTCCCTCACACCTGCAATAAAAAAATCTTTTGCTGATGGTATGAGGGCGGTATCTGATTGGATGGCCTTAAACTGCCTCCAATGGAACGTAGGCAAAACGGAGGTTATGTTGTTCGGGGAGGCCCCTCTCCTGTGGTCTCCAGAATGGTGGCCCCTGGACCTAGGACCAGTACCAAGTCCTAAGCAGATAGTAAAGAACCTTGGTGTGCGGTTAGATCAGGCATTATTGCTTAAAGAACATGTTAATCAGGTAACTGGATCCTGCTTCCGTGTTATCGGACTCTTAAGGCGTGTATTCCCATTCCTGCCCGACAGCCACAGAAAGACACTTGTCCAGACTCTTGTAGTCAGTAGGTTGGACTACTGTAATGGCCTTCTCATCTCGGCCAAAGAGGAACAACTTAATAGACTACAAGTGGCCCAGAACACCGCGGCAAGATTGGTCCTTAACGCTCTACCCAGGTCCACCTCACGTCACCTGCTGGCTAAACTGCACTGGTTGCCTGTTCGGCAACGGGTTAAGTTTAAAGTTTGCTGTATAATACACAAGTGCCTCTTTGGTTCAGGCCCTACATACCTGGTTGAAAAAATCAACCTCTATACTCTGATCGTTCCCTGCGTTCGAGCAACCAATTGCTGCTCCAGGTCCCCAGGATTAAGAGGGCTAGGCAGGGAGGTTGAGCCCTGTCCTATAAGGGCCCAACACTCTGGAACTCACTCCCTCTCTCACTGAGACAAAATATCAATTTCAGATCTTTAGGAAATCCCTTAAAACATACTTAATCTCAATTTCCTAAACACATCACAGTCTATAATCCTGATTGGGCACCCCTAAGCAGTAGCACAAGTGCGGAGATACCCCTTCAGGGGTCGAGTCCTGCGCTATATAAGAATATAAAATAAAATAAAAAATAAAAATGGTTATACATATTCAATATATTTGTATGCTTATTAGGCACCTATTTAAGTTACAGATGCACTCACATATATTAGGGATGGATTCAAATACTTAAATGTGGTGACCTGTCAGGCCTACAAGTCCACCAGAGTACACCTTGCCTGCTTCAAATTTGAACATCCAATGAATTACAATCTGATTGTTCTCCTGATTCTCCACTTCAGTGAGAGGTGGCAATGTTCAGGTATTTGGGCATTAAAATATATCATGATGTATCCAGTTCCATAAAGGTAGATCGGGCTTTGCATCAAAACCATGTGCGTTTAAGCTGATCTGCCCACGTAACAGCCCAGTAATGCTCTCTTGATGCAAAGCAATACAATGGCATGCAAAGTGATGCTGAGAAATGGGAACGTTTCCAGAATTAAACACTTTTTGCACTGGAAAGTATATACGGTAAACAACTTTGTATCACTTCACTCTGATGCAGGAGTTTAGTTAATCTGGGTCATAGCTGTCAAGCAACAGAACGCTAACATGCGCCAATGTCAACCTTAGTAAAAAACATATTGACCAATAAAAACAACTTGCGTTTGTGAATCTGTGTTACCAGCTGTAAATGATTTTGACTGAATAATCCAACAAAGAAATGTTGAATGAAACAATACTGTGACCCCCGATTACAAGGTTGTTGGGGATACAGCTCAGCCTGATCACAAGATATATGCTGTTAATAGATACACAATTACCAGGTTCAGTGACACCGGTAAGCATCGTTTACCACAATGTTTTCACAACGCAGTACCTTTAGCACGCATCCCTTACAACGCAAGTCGTTACCACGACTTGCGCTGGAGGGCGCTAAAGGTTTAAAAATAGTTAATTTACTATCCCAACACCTTCCCTAGGGTCCACGGGGACTGGTGTTAGAATAGTAAATTATACTATTCGAAATACGCACCCCCAACGCAAGTCGAGGTAACGACTTGCGTTGTAAGGGATGCGTGCTAAAGGGATGCGTTGTGACGGTACGCGATGTACCGTCATACATCCAGTGACACCTGACCTGGCTTTTCCTAGTGAGTGTCAGCACCCAGTAAACCTGGTTAAGGCAAAGGTCTGCTGGACAAACAGCTTGAGGCAACAGCACTGCCCAACCCCAACTGCTAGTAAATGCGTGCAGACAGCAGCACTTAACACCTGTCATTTCCAAACCTCTCCGGCTCACAGTTTACCAGAAAGATTTTAAAGTACTTGTGTGTGAGCCATAGGACTATCTTTTCTTGCTCCACACTTGAAGCCCCAAAGACCAGATGTACGACCGTTTTTAGCAGTAGCAAACAGGAAATCGACTGTTTGTGATTTCTAAAAAGGTTTATAGCATGTAGCAAACCTATAGGCTTAGCAAATCGCTACTAGGGAGAGCCTTGAAAAGAGCATCCCTTCCTAATAGCGAGTCGCAGGGGGATGTAAGACTGTTTTGCAACTAGAAATTTGGTCGCAAAACAATTGCATATACCACCAATTTCAAATTAGTGATAAGCCAGTCGCAAACAGGAAGGGGTCCCCAGGGGACCCCTTCCACTTTGTGATTGGCAGTGAAAATGTTTTAAGAGTAAGCAGTGGTCTCACTTTTAAATGCATCCCAATTTCCTTTGATGAAAACAGGCTGCATTCCAACCAAAAAAAAAAACTACTTTATTAAAAAAGCAGTCCCAGACATGGTGGTCTGCTGACCCCAGCAGGTCAACATCCTTGTGAGTTCTGGCCATTCCCAATGGATCCCAAAATGCGACTTGCCTCATAAATATTAATGAGGCAGTTCCTTTGCGACCCATTTGGGAATCACAAGCGGTGTCACAGACACTGTTGGACATCAGTGTTTGAGACTCGCAATTTGCAAGTCGCAAAAAAGTGCTGATATCTAGTCGCAAATACTGAGAGTCATACATCTGGCCCTGAATTCCTTCTATCGATAATATCAGAACAACTGCTTAGAACTACAAAATGATGCTATTTTAGAATGAGTGGCCGAGGAATCTTAGACCATAAACCTAATCTCACTAATGCTGTCCAAAACCACAGGATTGTCTACGACTACCAATCCTACAACCAAAACTGAAGGCCTGGCTCTTTCACTCTCTGCCCCACATATGTTCTGCTCTCACTCAACAACGAAAAGACCGGACGTATAGTAATAATGATCTTTTTAACATTTAAAAGAAGTACCTTTGGAGTCAATAGAAAAGACATGCTTTTCTTTGGACATTTTTATATGGGAAACTGACAAAACATTTATGAATATTTAGAAAGTTGAGATTGTATCATCAGAGGATACTTGTTACCTGAGTTTCTACTGTGTTGCCAGAGCAACAGACTGACTTGCATCCAAAGACTGAGGTGGAAATTGCCAGGCAGAACTCCAGTGCTGTGAGAATAAGCATCACGGAAACAATGCCTTCTCGGATACCCTGAAATGTAATAGAAAATTAAACTCAAGCCAGAAAAAACACAAATGTACTCACATCACCTTTGGGTATCATACCCCATGTTAGTGGGATGTTTTTTTCTACACATGAAAAGCATCTGGTCTTGTATTTATGAAGCCTTTGGGTTGTCTTTGCGTCACCCAGGTCCGCTCAAGGACAATGCAAAGGCTTCAGCAATATTTTCAAAGCCCCTCGAAGCCTAATTTGTGTAGCATTGCGTAACTTTGTAAACAAATGTAACTCAAAGCAGTGGCTTGCGCTCCGTTGAGTTACATGTCAGCTTGGGTGGGGGATGGGCATTCCCATGCAGCCACCCAAGGGTGTATTCTCAGATTTACAAAGACTTGTAAACCCTGGGAATGCATCAAAATGCTACTCCTTCAGAAGTGAGGTGTAATGAGGAGACATATATTTATTTCTCCTCGTCAGGAATATGCCTTTAGTTATTGTTTTGGCAGGAAGGTGATCCTTCTTGAATAAAAGCAATCCTGCCTGTAATGCAGCCACCCATGCAACATGGCACAAAGGTGCCTGCATTAGCCCTTTGTTGCACACAGTCCTCCAGCGCTAGGAGGCAACAAAAATGATCCATATCTTACTAGATGGCACAAACCACTGATTAAATGATATATAGTACATTTTTATGTTACTGACTAAACTGGGCAAATACATATAAATAGGGTATCCCATATATAGTGAAATATCCTGTCACACTGATGAGTTTATATACTTGTGGTCTTGTGGTCTTAAGTTACAATTTACGTAACGTGCTGTCCTGTATACCTGTAGTAATAACATTTTTGGGGAGGCACCAGTCCACAGAGAACAAATTCTCTTCTGTGTTTCAGAGTGTAATGTTTATTCATCTCCTTTCATGTTCCAATCTGTACATTCAATGCGTTTCAGAATATAGGAAAGTGTGGTATACCAGTTTAAGGGTTCCTATATGAATAGGAGGTAGAGTAATATCTCCAATAAATGCTGGTATTGAGAGGTACGTAAATATTATGTAGCCCCCTACAACAGGGGGTGCATCCATGGTGAAATGAAATTAAATGTAAAAGGCATTTGTATAGCGCATGCACACACCAAGAAGTGTCTCGGCACTGAGCGTATGAAAACCTGCCCTCTGCAAAAAAGCGAATGTGTTTGGTACAACAACCAGGTTGTTTGTCTTGTCCTGAAACCCTGTAGCTGAGAGATGGGACAGGGTTCCCTGGGAATTGTATCCCATGCCTTTGAACAAAGAAACGTGAACGTTCTGCCACCAGTTCTAGCCCGGCGAATCTTAGGGATCCTGGCTAAGTAGCTGTGAGCAGACCGTAGACCTCTCGGGGGCATACGCACATATACTCCTCAGATAGACACCTCCCTTCTCGTAGAGGGCGTTGTGAGCCAGGACCAATCTCTTAAAAAGAATACCCTTTTTAATGGCAATCAGTGAAGCGCCCTCAAGTGTGGATTAATGTGTGTTCTTGGAGCAAGATTCAGAATTATTCAGGTTGAAGCATTTTGAAGCACCTGCAAATGGAGAAAATAGTGTGGGAAGCCAAGATAAAGAGCCTTTGCATAGTCAAGCCTTGAAGTGATCAGGGCTTGTACCACCGTTCTCCTTGTTTCAACTTATAGAAAAGGAAAGCATTTTTTCAGAATGAAGTTTCCCAAAACAGGATCCCACCAATGTCTGGATTTGGGGTTGCAATGATAGGGCACAGTCTATTTTAATTCCTAGGTTTATTACCGCACATTGTGTTGTATTCGGTATTGCACCGTTACAACGCAACTTTTACAACGCACTACCATTACATCGCAACTTTTACAACGCAAATACCATTACAATGCATGCCATTACAACGCATGTCATTACATAGCAGATACTATTACAACGCATGCCATTACATCGTAAGTATAGGTAAGTATATTATTTTTATTTTATTTTATTTTACATTATTTTATTAATTTAATTAATATTAAAAATAAATTAAAATATTAATTTATGTATTTTTATAAAATTATTTATATATAATATTTTAAGTAATTTTGGGGTATTTTTAGGTTTTAGGGCTGGGTTTGGTTTTTGGGGTACGGGGTATTTTTACGTTTTAGGGCTGGGTTTGGTTTTTGGGGTACAGGGGTATTTTTAGGTTTTAGGGTTGGGTTTGGTTTTTGGGGTACAGGGGTATTTTTAGGTTTTAGGGCTGGGTTTGGTTTTTGGGGTACAGGGGTATTTTTATGTTTTAGGGCTGTGTTTGGTTTTTGGGGTACAGGGGTATTTTTAGGTTTTAGGGCTGGGTTTGGTTTTTGGGGTACAGGGGTATTTTTAGGTTTTAGGGCTGGGTTTGGTTTTTGGGGTACAGGGGTATTTTTACGTTTTAGGGCTGGGTTTAGTTTTTGGGGTACAGGGGTATTTTTAGGTTTTAGGGTTGGGTTTGGTTTTTGGGGTACAGGGGTATTTTTAGGTTTTAGGGCTGGGTTTGGTTTTTGGGGTACTAGGGTATTTTTAGGTTTTAGGGCTGTGTTTGGTTTTTGGGGTACAGGGGTATTTTTAGGTTTTAGGGCTGTGTTTGGTGTTTGGGGTACAGGGGTATTTTTAGGTTTTAGGGCTGGGTTTGGTTTTTGGGGTACAGGGGTATTTTTAGGTTTTAGGGTTGGGTTTGGTTTTTGGGGTACAGGGGTATTTGTAGGTTTTAGGGCTGGGTTTGGTTTTTGGGGTACAGGGGTATTTTTAGGTTTTAGGGCTGGGTTTGGTTTTTGGGGTACAGGGGAATTTTTAGGTTTTAGGGCTGGGTTTGGTTTTTGGGGTACAGGGGTATTACGACTTTAAATAAATTAAATTAATTGAATTAATTTAATTAATTTTAATTAAATTAATTACAATATTTACAATTATAAAATTAATTGAATTACATTACTTAAATTAAATTAAATTAATTACTTTTTTTATTTATTTAATGTATTAAAATTAAATAATGTTATTTACAATTTTTAAATTAATTAAATTAACTTTATTTTTTTTTTTTTAAAAAGATATGCTTACCTATACTTACGATGTAATGGCATGCGTTGTAATAGTATTTGCTATGTAATGACATGCGTTGTAATGGCATGCATTGTAATGGTACCTGCGTTGTAAAAATTGCGTTGTAACGGTCTGCGTTGTAAAATAACGCGTTGTAACGTCATATATCCGTTGTATTCGGGGGAGGAGTGTCCTGCAGCCACCAATTTCTCCATACCTCTTGTGAGGAGTTGCCAAAAAACACAATCTCTGTTTTATCGGGTTTGCATTTTAGTTGGTTAGATGATAGCCAATTAAACACGTTCGATAGACAGGACTTAATAGCCCTTCCATCAAACTCCTCCTTCTTTTCACAGGTAAGGTGCAATCAGAGTGTCATCCGCGTATGATAATAGTTTCGCCCCCAGAGCCTCTGCCAGCATGGCTAGGGGTGTAAGGTACGCATTAAATAGTGTAGGACTCCCACAGCCATTTCAGGAATTGGAGATGAGCATGGGGGAATTCACAATGAATAACCCCCTGTAGTGAGTCTAAAGCCAGGCTGTAAAGGGAGGACCTCTGTACATATCAAAGCCCCTCTTTGAAGTCATCTCCACCTTAAAGGCACAACTGGGTATAGGTACTGGGACTCTGAACCCACGATATGAGACACTTCTGAACCTGTAAAGAAACTCTGCCAGAAGGAAGGACAGCTGTGCTGCTACACAAACTGCCACTATACTGCACTGCTGCTCTGAAAGAACTGCTTTTCTGCTGTCCTGCCCTGCTGTCTGCTACCCTCAGCACCTGCTGAGGAAGAACTGGACTCTTGCTTGAACCCAGAGTGATTTCCTAGGGCATGTTGGCTTGACTCCTATTTTGAGACTCGGGTATATCAAAGTCTCACCTCCTGCTCCTGTGCCTGGTCCATTGGATGTAGGTGCTTGCTCCAGTGAAAATAATGTATTCTCTGGTGTGTAAAGCAGAATCAATGCATCGCTGCTGTTGCAGGAACAAAACCAGAGCATTTCCTCCAGAACCGACGCATCGTAACCACTGTATTCCCACAGCTGCAGTGAAAAAACATTGACGCATCCCCTCAACTGGGTGGAGAAAACCAGTGCATCGGCTTCAGAACCAATGCATCTGGGCTTCGGTCATCCATCTTCAGAACCGGTACATTGCCAGTATTGCGTGGAGCAAATCAACGCATCACCAAGACTGCAAGATCGACAACAACACATCGCTCGGCTGCAGCTGCATCTCGCTGTTGCACCCAGGATCAAGTTATTTTGTTCAGCGGGCCTTGCGATTGTGCAGTATCATACAGAGACTTGGTGTACACTACTACTCCATATGTAGACCAATTCGCCCTCATTGACATTTTGATTTTTCCAAAACCCTTTTTGCCCAATTCCCATTTTTTCTGCTATGTCTATGACCTTTTCTGTCAAGATGGAATTTGAGCTGGCCAAACTGGAGAGCTAAAAAGTGGTCCAGCTCAAGGGGTTCTGCCTGAAAAAGATGTTGTTCACTAAAGAGAGTGCCAAGAAGGCAGAGCTCCAAACAACCTTCAGAGCATGGGCAGATGTCCACCAGACCAATCCAGATGATGAGGAGGAAGGGTCTGAGGAGGAGTTGGAGCAGGACCTGTCTGAATGTCTTGACATGCAGCCTATTGAGAAGGGAGGTAATATCCTCACAGGACTGGAAATCCATTCAAGAGCAGACATCAGCATGGCATCTAGAAATGTATCCCCAGAGGAGCTGGAGGACAGGAGGGAGGGGAGGAGACTCAAATGAGAGCTTGCCAAGATTGACAAGGAGCAAGCACTTGCCAAATGGGAGAAGGAGCAGGACCTTGCTAAATTGGGAAGAGGGCAGTCTCTAAAGGAGCAAAGGCTGGACATGGAGGAGAGGAGGATGACCCATGAGCTGAGCCTGAGAGAGCTGCACATCAGAGACATGCAAGTGGAGTCCAACAATAGTGGTGGCAGCACACTTGGAGTATGTGCTGAAGATGGTATGGTTTGAATCCCAAACAATTTAGTAACCAGTTTTGTTGTGGTGGATGACATAGACATGCGGTTGGCAGCAACCAGATGTTAGGAGGTGCTTCTATAGACATAGGCGGGTCAACTGGTAGAGGCATGCCGGACAAAGGCATACCATGAACAGCAAAAGCAGCAGAAGTTAGAGAATAAAGGCCAGCTGCCACAAAACCCCACGCGACTGGATATGGATAACTTCCTTCCTCAGTACCAAGCATAGAGTAATCAGAACATCTCATACACTCAGTCTAGGTCCTTCCAGCTTCGTGATTAGAATGCATCCCATTTTGTCCACAGTTCGCCACACAACAGCAGCATGGATCAAGTAACTGGGTGAGCATGTGATCAGCAGCAACCACAGATAGGGAACCCAGCACATTAGGGACTGGTGCCCCAACCCCAGCAAGGAGGGGTGACAGTGTGGGGAGATAGTACCTTCAAGCAATCACACAGCCAAAATTCACAGTAAAATGAACCACCCAGTATATGAAAGCAGGTAATAATAATCCCAGCGACTTAACTCCCAATAGTTCACCACTAATGATAAAGACAACTAGCAACCCCCTACTCCCTCTCCCTAAACATTTTTTCACATCAGAAAGGACGTACAGACAGCATTGGGGGTCCAAATTTATTACTTGTGTCTAGGATTGCTTAAGGTGTCTACGAAAACTAAAGCCCCCCTTCTGCTGCTGATCCCCAGAGTGGGGTTCACCGCGACATACCAAGGCCGGACAGTCTAACAAGGAGGCGGGACAGCATCTAGAAAAGCTGCTTTAAAAGTAGACATCTAGGTCCTGCAAGCCAAGTCTACTGGGGTGCATTCTAATCACAAAGCAGGAAGGACCCCATTTCTGGGCATCATGCTCACACTTAACGTTTCCTTTTTGCTGTGTAGTACTGATAGTGCCCTCAAATGCTCTAGAAGCCTGAAAATCAATGGAAGCCTACCTTTCAGATATAAATTATGCCATCCTCGGTGACAAGAACAATGTTCTACTTGCGCCTGGGATGATAAGACCTAAAAACTCCACAGCCCCCACGTGCAAGAGTCAATAAGCTAAGAGGCCTCAGCATGATGAGTTTGAATCTCCAGTTGGGGGTTCAATCAACCTTTCACTCCTCTGAAAATCGACAAGATGAGCACCAATTTCGTTAGACAAACAACAACAACTGTAACTAATCCGAGGCCCTCAAGAGAATGCAGCCAAAAGCTTGAGTCAGTGGACCTACCAAAAATACTGCTAGAAAGTGGGGTGTAGTCTGAGGTAGAGGGGTGTGCCTGGGATGGAGGCTTCCAAGTCTCTACCCCTGCTCC
Source organism: Lissotriton vulgaris (assembly GCF_964263255.1). NCBI lineage: Eukaryota > Metazoa > Chordata > Amphibia > Caudata > Salamandridae > Lissotriton > Lissotriton vulgaris. The sequence goes on from NC_141686.1 coordinate 214,200,716, forward strand.
AGATGGAGTGCAGGGCGACAGGTGCACCCCTTCTAGGCTCTCCTCCATTTGAAGCATAGTCCACTCACATTGCTCCAACCTTGCAGTCACAATCAGGAAAACAGTTGGCTCTGACTTCGGTGTAGGAGAGGATGGGGCCCACAGAGGAGCCTCTGACCCTCTCCCTGCGGGACAAGAGAAACAATGAATTATGTGACTCAAGGAAATGCCCAAAACTAAAAGAAAGCCACCACAAATGAGCCCAAAAGAAGACTCCAGATAAAAAGGTGGACTTGAGATCATCCAGAGCCAGGTATCCAATGCCACCATAGTGGGCTACGTAGCACACTATGTGCTGGGACTAGGGAGGTGCACAAACATAAAAATGTGTCCTAGGGCACGATGCAAGCCCCAGCAACATCAAATTGCAACACACCCCCTCTTACCACATTTACATGCACACGTAGACAGAAAAACACAACTCATAGCAAGCTCAATTGGGGGTAATATCAAAACAGGTAGCTCCTAGCAGGAAAATTGTCTCGGGAAGGGGCCGCACAGTAACCATGCTCTTATGCACTCACCAGCGGTACAAAAGGGGGTGGTGATGGACGGAGCATCTGAATCAATCAAACACTCACACCCAGTCAAAAGATCTGGGTTTAATCCATCAACGTTCTTTAGCCCTCTCTGCCACCCCAGTTCAGACATGGCTATATGCAAATCAGTCTGACCCTGTGCCTCATGGGAACAGTCCAGCCCGAACTGCCAAGCCATGTCTTCCCTGGACCGGAAACAAGCTTCCGAGGACGGGTTTCTGGCATTCCAGCCGTCTTCAGCCCGGCTTGCTTGAATCCAGTGGCAAAGTGAGCGAGGTACTCACGTCTGAGCATACCCTGCCACACTTATGGCAGCCAAAAGCGGTACAAAAGGGGGTGGTGATAGACGGAGCATCTGAATCAAGCAAACACTCACACCCAGTCAAAAGATCTGGGTTTAATTCATCACCGTTCTTTAGCCCACTCTGCCACCGCAGTTCAGACATGGCTATATGCAAATCAGTCTGACCCTGTGCCTCATGGGAACAGTCCAGCCCGAACTGCCAAGCCATGTCTTCCCTGGACTGGAAACAAGCTTCCGAGGACGGGTTTCTGGCATTCTAGCCATCTTCAGCCCAGCTTGCTTGAATCCAGTGGCACAGTGAGCGAGGGACTCACGTCTGAGCATACCCTGCCACACTTATGGCGGCCAAAAGCGGTACAAAAGGGGATGGTGATGGACGGAGAATCCGAATCAATCAAACACTCACACCCAGTCAAAAGATCTGGGTTTAATCCATCACCGTTCTTTAGCCACTCTGCCACTCCAGTTCAGACATGGCTATATGCAAATCAGTCTGACCCTGTGCTTCATGGGAACAGTCCAGCCTGAACTGCCAAGCCAAGCAGAGTGGGCCAAATTTATTTATTTATTTATTTGTTTATTTGATTTATATAGCGCACTATAACCCAGAGGTCTCTAAGCGCTTTGTCAGGGTCCGCTAGGCGATACAGAGGGATACAGCTGGTAACAGATTAAAAACCACCCCACGCTTGCTGGAAGAGCACAGTTTTTAATTTCTTTCGGAAGGACATTAACTTAGTTTCTTTCCGCAGTTCCAGTGGCAGTTTGTTCCACATAGCTGGGAGTGTGTGTGAGAAAGCACGACCACCCACCGTAGCCAGTCTACAACGTGGCTGAACAAGGAGGGTAGCTTCTGTAGATCTAAGCAACCTCCCCGGTTTGTAGGGAGTCAGACGTGATTTCATGTAGGTAGGTGCCTTACCATAAAGGGCTTTATGGAAAATACATAGCCCCTTAAAAATTAGCCTCTGCTTGACTGGCAGCCAATGTAGTTCACGCAAGAGGGGGGATGCATGAGTGTTCCTCGGCTTTTTAAAAATAAGTCTGGTGGCGTCATTCATGACAATCTGCATTCTATTTAAAAGTCTTTGTTGTAGTCCTATGTACAACGAATTGCCATAGTCCAGCCTGGCTAGAATCATAGCAGAAACTGCACTCCTCAGAGTGGAGAAGGACAGCAACGAGGAAACTTTCCTGAGTTGTCGGAGGAGACCGACACAGGTGCCCACCACAGCTGTGACTTGCTTTTTCATGGACAATTTACTGTCCACATGGATGCCCAGGCTCTTGACCACTGCCGCCGGTTCCGGGGGCATACCCAGCTCCCTAGGCCAAAATTGATCACTCCATGGGTTGCCAGCGATGGTAATTGGCAACACCTCGGTTTTTATCCGGATTGATCTTTAGGGAGTTCCCGGACATCCAGTTGGCTGTATTTCTCAGAATGTTTTGCAATCTAGCAAAGGCATCCTGGCTATCATCCAATTGGATGATGATTTGGGTGTCATCCGCGTAGTTATACACCTGGCAGTCCATTTGATTGAGCATTAGAATCAGAGGCTGTAGATATATATTGAACAAAAGGGGTGACAGAGCAGACCCTTGCGGAACTCCGCAGGTGATTGAGGTTGCGGTGGAAAGCAGGTCACCTAGTTGCACTCTCTGCATCCTCCCTTGAAGAAAGGATGTGAACCATGCATGTGCTGTGCCCTGAATGCCGCAATCCCTCATCCGCGACAATAGTTGTTCATGACACACGGTATCAAATGCCGCGGAGAGGTCCAGCCTCATCAGGGCACCCGGAGTTTTCTTGTCTGCTCTGTTCCTTAGCTCATCTACAATCGACAGCATGACAAGCTCAGTGCTGTGGTTCGCACGAAAGCCTGCTTGATTCGGCTCTAACAACATGTTGCTTTCCAGGTGTTCCGACAGAGTGGTAAGAACGTGTTGCTCCAGTACTTTCGCCAGGAACGGTAGCTGGGAGATTGGTCTGAAATTTTTCAGACATTTCACGTCCGCCCCCGTTCTTTTTAGCAGGGGGATTAGCCGAGCTTCCTTAAAGGAGGCAGGCACTTGTCCTACCTGTAAAGATAGATTTAGGAGGCTCAGCACATCTTCCTCTATGCCAGGGAGTGCAAGTTTAAACACTTCGGGTGGGCACGGATCCGACCTGGAGCCCGACTTGACCCGCCCCATAAGAGAAGACAACCTCTCCTTTGTAATCAAGGGTAAGGTAGATAATGGAATTATCGCTGGCGTTCTAACTGGCATGGCCTGCAGCGGGCAGTCAATCTTAGGAGTCGCCGTAATTTCAGTGACAAGGTCAATAATTTTGTTGGTAAAAAAGTCTTGAAATTTTTGGCAATCTTCCTGAATAAAGTCCGGAGTCTGTTCCTTATTTTTCCTAAGCTCCGTAAGGATTCAGAAAACTTCTTTCTGGGGATTCGTAGCAGTTGTGATCCTCTCCTCATAAAACTCGGACTTCCTAGGTATGATCGCTTGCTTATAGCTAGCGAGAGCCAGTGTATATCTGCTCCGAGAGTCGGGGCTATAATCCTTACGCCAGGCTCTTTCCAGTTTACGTAGCCTTCGTTTCTTTTCTCTAAGTAGTTCATTATACCATGGGGCCCCCCGTCCTCTATCCACTAGGTTCATCCTGCGGATTGGTGCCACTCGGTCCGCAGCCTTCGTGAGTTTATCCATAAGTTCCCTGCAAAGGAGCTCTGGATTATCTGTCCGGTTGTTAGGGGGGGGGGTTGGTTCGAAGTAGATGTACCATTTTGTCTCCATCTATGTTTTTCCACTTCCTAACTGCCTTCCACCCTCCTCTAGTCGTTGTTATTTGTTTGTCCACTAGTAGCTCACCTCTCACCAAATGGTGATCGGACCATACACATGGCTGGGCCGTTACCATGCCCTGCGCAGGGACTGTCATCCAAACCAAGTCTAGGGTATGTCCCTTGGCATGTGTTGGGCCCTTCACTTGTTGAACCAGATCCAGTGAGGTTAACGCCTCCTCAATCTGTAACGCCTGACCATCTTTTGGGACCTTTTCCCAGTGATAATTGAAGTCGCCCATTATCACTACTTTGTCATATCTCGAGCGGATGTCCTGGGCCAGTCTCATGAACAGATCGGGAAATTCCGGCGAAGCCCACGGGGGCGATATACTAACAGAATAATCAAGCAGTCTGTCCCTAGTTTTAGCTTAACACCCATCACTTCCGCGCCAGCCAGATTTTCGGTCAGAAACCTTTCGCCCAATAGGCGTGAGCCATACAGAAGGGCCACACCTCCCCCTCTCCTAGCTCCCGTTCTATTGTAGAAAAGTGCTGAGAAATCAGATGGCAAAGAAGCTACGAGATCCGGCATTGAGGAATCTTCTAGCCATGTTTCAGTTATTCCTAAAAGATCTAATTCTCCTTCTTCCAAAAGGGTAAAAACCTCTAGGTGATGACGTTGAAGGGAGCGTGTATTAAGGAGACCATAGCGCAGGCTTTGGACCTTAAAAGCATCCTTCCGACCTGGATGGGAACTGGGGCCAATGAATAGTCCCTCCTGCCTGAGAATCGCTGCACATCCCTGACTGATGGCAGTATTACTGGAATTTAGAGCCCTTAACTCACCGCTGGTGTAGATAATAGGCGGACCAGGGGTCGTGGCCCCGGGTCCCGTCTGGTCACGGATGGGCACCAATGGGCTTGCCTCTGGCGAGCCTCCGGCGCGCCCACGTCGCGCCCGCTGCACGCGTGCGCTGCGCGCTTGCATGGGGGCAGGTTTAAATGGCCTCGAGCGTGCGAGGTCGTCAGGCAGCAACTAGCCTGTCAACAAAGATGGCGTCCCGACCCGGCACTTCCTCCCCCAAGATGGCTCCCACCCCAAAGGTAGCAACGAAAGACCTGCTCAACAGCGGTGCAATTTACTATTAGTGTGCAGGTATGTCCTAACACAAACCCAGCTAGATGCAGGACCCACCAACTAAATTAAAATAATGTTCGCGTTAAAAGCGATGTACTCGTGCTAGTCAGCAGCATTAAAAAGTAATCACCAGCAGCCTTTGAATCACGGCGCTTACCTAACAGGGAGAGACCCTGGACTGAGCAGTTTAAATGGCCTCGAGCGTGCGAGGTCATCAGGCAGCAACTAACCTGTCAACAAAGATGGCGTCCCGACCCGGCACTTCCTCCCTCAAGATGGCTCCCACCCCAAAGGTAGCAACTAAAGACACGCTCAACAGCGGTGCAATTTACTATTAGTGTGCAGGTATGTCCTAACACAAACCCAGCTAGATGCAGGACCCACCAACTAAATTAAAATAATGTTCGCGTTAAAAGCGCTGTACTCGCGCTAGTCAGCAGCATTAAAAAGTAATCACCAGCAGCCTTTGAATCACGGCGCTTACCTAACAGCTGATTATTCAGAACTGAGTTGGAAAGTGTTCTATTTAGGTGTGTTTGTAGCATGTGCACCCACCATAAGCTACGGATGTAGGTAACGTATAACAGATCAACCACAATCCTAAAGAATCCTAAAGAAGACTTCAGTCCTACGTCTACACTGCTTTTTATGTTATTCTAATGCGCAGGGCCTTTAGGGAAAATAGGAACCACACTACATGGCGCCCAACGTTTGGTAAGGCGATAAAACTAAAGCAAGACGTTAGAGTAACTCAGTTGTGCTTTTTCACACAGACCCTTTTTCCCGTAAATACTCCAATAGATGTCTGGAGTGGGTGAAAGGTTAAAATCCGCCGGAACTTAGTAGGAAGGGATTCCTATGTAGAGTTTTTGGTTTAGGTGGTTTACGCATGAGATGCTAATACATCCCCAAATGAGGCACTCCGTGGGTAATCATACAATGATTCAAAAGGTTATTATCCAAGAAGTTGTTTGTTTATTCAACAAAATTCATGGTGAATGTAGTCGATGATATTCACATCATATCATTCCAATAAGTAGATCATTTAGGTTGGCAAAATGAAAGTGAACTGCTCCAATGCATTTCGGGCGGGGGGCCCTTTATCACGGAGAGCTGAAAGGAAGACGAGTAGGAGTGAGAGTTGTGGTAACAAACATGAGGAAATAGTAAGTTAAGTGCTGATCAATCATTGTTTTGTGTATAAGCTGGTAAAAGTGGAAAAAAGGCGACCAATGGTGCCGGGCTGTGAACTAAAGTGATATGGGCGGGTGCGGGACTCTGGGGTCAGCGCGGGGCGTGAATGAAATTAATAAAATTAAAATCGGGTGAAGGACGCGACTCAAGGGTGTGGACGCTTACGCGTATGGAAGCTAACGGGTGCAGGAGGGGACTTACTTCGTATCTGTGATAGCAGCGTTCGCTACCTCAAAGGTTCAGGAACATAGCTTGACACTTTGGCGATATCAGTACGGGGGCTGAAAGGTATAAAAATAATGACTAGTAGAGATGAAAAAAGGACCAAGGTGCTGCCGAAATTTAGAAACTAACAAAGGTCTAAAGGGTTGGAGAGGGAGGGATACAGAGGTGCCATGATGGAACGGTGTATGGGAGGAATGTGAACACTGTGAACAGCTGGTGTAGGGGAGGGGTTGCAAGGAATAGGTAACGTGGGAGGGGTGAAGCAGTAAAAGAGCAATGCAGAACATGTATTTACAACAAGTTACAAATAACAACTATATTCAGTTCGGTTGTTAGGACCAAATGGCTTAAGTGTCTGTAAACAGTAAATCCATTCAAGTTCTCTTTTGAGAAGTGTCTTGCGGTTGTCAGTGCCTTCTTTTAAGGTGACAGTTTCCAGGATGATAAATTGAAGTTGTGCAATGGTGTGGCGAGCTTCAAAAAAATGCATGGCAATGTTTGATTACTCGTGTTTAAGACGTATGTTAAATTTATGTTCGTTCATACGTGTCTTAATTTTGTGTTCTGTTTTACCGACGTACAATTTACCAAAAGGGCATTTCAAAGCGTAGATCAGATTTGTGGAGTCGCATGTGGCGTTGACTTGAAGCTGGATTGCGTGGCCCTTCATGGGATGTCTGATGGTGTTACCCTTGATGATGCAATTGCAATGATTGCAATTAAAGCACGGTTGAGATCCTTTGTAGTGTTTGGAGGTAGGTGTAGGTTTGGAAAGAATTTCTTTGACATTCTTACTCCTGGTGTAGGCAAACAAGGGAGGACTTTGAAACATGTCCCGGAAGTCGGGTTCCATTTGTAAAATGGGCCAGTGTTTAAGTATGATTGTTTTATAGGCAGTGCTTGCCGTGGAGTATTTGGAGACTAGAACCATACGTTGTTCTGTTTTTTTTGGTGTTTTGGTCAGACTCTCCTGTCTGGTGATTTTAGACACTCGGGTTTGGGCCTCTTTTAAGATGTGTTCAGGGTAACCTCTATCAAGGAAGCGGTCATGCATTTCCTTGATGCGGTAGTCAAAGGTCTGTTCATCTGAAACTATGCGTTTGACGCGCAGCATTTGGGAGAATGGCAAGTGTTTTTTAAGAGATCCCTGGTGGAAGCTAGTGTAATGCAGGGTATTGTTGCGGTCGGTGTTTTTTCTATGGAGATCTGTGATGAGACTGTTTTGTGTGACTTTGATGTTGACATCTAAGAATGTAATTTCTTTATCACCGATTTGCCAGGTAAGTTTGATGCGCTCATCCTTGGTATTGAGTTCATGTAGAGATTGATTTTGGGATTCTTTGGAGTCCGTCCACATTATAAACAAGTCGTCAATGTATCTGACGTACATTTTTATTTTCTCATTGAAGGTGGTATTGGCATATATGTATAGTTTTGCAAAATTTTCCATGTAGATGTTGGCATATGTTGGAGCAGCGCAGTTTCCCATAGCCATTCCGGATAGCTGTAGGTACCATTTGTTGCCTTCTTGGAAATAGCTGTGGTATAAGGTGTATACCATGAGTTCCATTAGGAAGGTTTGCATTTGTGGATCAATGCCACTATTGAGGAGGGCTAGTTCGATGGCATTGATTCCTCCCTGATGGGGGATCGACGTATATAAAGAGCTAACATTGGCTGTGCATAGTATGAGCGAGTCGTTGCTGTTACTCTGAATTTTTGATAATTTCAGTAAAAATTCAGTAGTGTCTTTGATGTAGCTGGTGGTTTTGATGACCAATGGTTGAAGATATTTGTCAATGAATTTGCCTGTGGGTTCATGTATTGATCCTTTGGTTGAGACGATGGGTCTAAAGGGAGAATTTTGGAGATCCTTGTGAATTTTAGGACACATATGTATAGTTGAGCTCTTGGGGTGTTCTTGTAGAAGATAGTTCTTGGTACGATCCTCAATGATGCCAGTTCGGTGTGCTTTTGTCACGATGTCATGTAGGATGCTCTGAAATTCTCTTGTTGGGTTGTTGGGTTGTTGTCAAGCTGCATGTAGACATGGGTGTCTTGTATGTGTTCGCTGAGCCGTTGTGTATACATGGTGGTGTCAAGTATTACAAGTGCGCCGCCCTTGTCGGCTTTTACGCATCTAATGTTTGGATTGTTGGCCAAAGATTTGAGAGTGTCTCGGTCCTTGGTGGTAAGGTTTTGATGTTTTGAGTACCTTTTGAAATTGATTTTGTACAAATCGTTACGTACAAGGTTTTTTAATAAATCAATACACTTGTGGCTGCTGGGGGCTTGGTACGTGCTGGGTGGTCGTAGGCCTCTTAGTTCATCATATTAATTTCTTTGTGATGTTTATCTAGCCAGCTACACACCACATCCAGACATTGAAAAAATGTCAGACACAGAACTTTTAGCCCAGCTAAAATTACTAATTAAAATACACAGACAGTTAGTCCAATATGTAATGAGGACTGCAACAGTCCAACCAGCAGTTAACATTCAACAGCTGACCCCTCATCAGGGGAACACAAATAAAATTACACCACAGAACATACAATCATGTCTTGGTAAAACACCCACAAAACGGGAACAAATTCCATTCTGGCTAGCACAAAAAATAACTCAGATTGAAGCAGTGGGCCCGATTCACAGAATGAACTTAAGACTCAATCCTAAACTTACTACTATTTTGGTATTCACAGAATGCTCTTACTACTTTTGGCATCCACAGAATGAACTTACTACTTTTGGTATTCACAGAAGTTAGGATTTTGTCTTCAGTTTGTCTTAAGTCTGTCTTAAGTCTGTCTTAAGTTTGCCTTAAGACAAACTTAAGACAAAATACTAACTTCTGTGAATGCCAAAAGTAGTAAGTGCATTCTGTGAATTCCAAAATAGTAGTAAGTTTAGGATTGAGTCTTAAGTTCATTCTGTGAATCGGGCCCACCATTCCCAAATACTACCCCTAGTGAGAAAGAGAGATTTCTGACTATCTGCCTTCCAATGGGGGGCACACCACATGTGGAGGACTGTGACACTTGGGGTACAGTCTTTGCTTCCATTTACACAAAAACAGATGGTGTTCCATCTCTGGCGATAATACCAGCTGTACTAAGACAGATTCAGAATGAATACGGTCCAGAACCTGCTTTAACTCTTGGTATGAAATTACTGAAAGACTTCAAGCAGGTCTCGGCAATATTATTAGCCAACATAAAAGGTGAAGCAGCATCTGTGGCGATCCGCCAAAAATTGAAGGAAACAGATATAACAGACCAACCAATTGAACTTGCCAGAATCATAGAAAAATCGTATGAAGAACTAGGTAGAGATAGTTTGGGTGGGAAACCGGTAAAACCCCAACTACTTGAAAATCCAGAGAAAATATTTATTAGAAATAATGTAAACACTCCAAAAAAGAGCTAGGATGGAAACAAACAATCCAGTCCCAAAGAAAGAAGATTCCAGTCCAGAGGAAGGTCTCCTCGGCGGAGAGAAAGAACTCCAAATCGAGAACACCAGTCTCCCCAAAGAGAGCACTCTGAGAAAAGATACAACCTTAGAAATATGGATAATCTGAAGAAACCTGACAGATATCAAAGTATAGATACAAGTCCCTCTCGATCTTTTTCGCAGAAATCGGAAAGAAGAGGATGGTCGGAACACAGGGAAGAGCACGCCAAGTCCAAAGACGAGGAACCTGCTCAAAGTAAAAAATTACAATTTCCAAGAAAGAAGGTAGCCACTATTAAAATAATCGAACATGCCGAGAATACTGAGGACACAGCTGAAAAACGGAGAGTTGGCACAGACAATGCTAGACAGGGCAGCAGAAATCAGCATAGCTCGCAAGATCCTGATGAGTCATCTGGAGACAGTGGACACGAATGTATACATTCAAGTGGAAACTGCAGACACCAGAGTTAGCGAACCTCATAAAACGAAATAGCACTACGTATAGAGGGGGATAAGACTAGTAAAATAAGGGGTCTGTTTTGGGATAATGACATCCTATTAGCTGAAAAAGACTGGCCACCAGAGTTGGTCATGGAGTGCCCTCATGGCGAAGAAATGATTATGCCTGCCTTCTCAAATCATATTCCAATCCGTAGAAAATATATGTATGCAAGAAAATGGGCAGTAGCTCAAGCTCCTGCATTATACAAAAATCATGTAGGATGGGACGAAGACTCCCCTCCTCACAAAATCCGGTTAAAATGTCAACCAGCTGCACAAAGGCAGTACCCAATTAAGCAAGAAGCTAAAAAACAGGTCAGGGAGATTTTAGATCAATTTGAATACCAAGGGGTGATTGAAACATGCACCTCTCAAATGAGCAATCCTTTGTTTCCTGTCTCCAAACCAGACAATTCGTATCTTCTAGTCTTGGACTACAGACACCTTAACTCATGTTGCAAAACATTTGCGGTACAAAATTCGCACAGTGCGGCACTAATGAATAACATAGTTCGCAAGAAATACAAATTAACATTAGACATTTGTAATGGATTCTTTTGTCAAAATATTGCACCAGAAAGCAGGTACTTGACCGCTTTCTCAATAATGGGGTCACAGAAAAATTTTTGTCGACTCCCACAGGGATTCAAGAATAGCTCAGGATTATTCTCAGCCAGAGTAACAGAGTTACTACAAATGTATGACGATGAGGCATTATCTTATGTCGATGACATCTATCTCACAGACGACGTCTTGGATACTCACTTGAAAAGAGTGAACACCGTAATACTTGGGTTTGCAGCATAGGTTTACAAATTCAACTTTAAAATGTCACAAATTGCCCATCTGATGGTCCTGTTTTTAGGATACGGATTATCAAGTGAAGGCAAACGCCTAGCAGACAACTTTTTAGAGAAGTGTGCTGTACTCCAAGCACCAAAAATGCTGAAGAATTTGCAATCGATACTAGGCTTCCTGAATTTCGGAAGAACTTATATTCTCAATTACGCAGAGAGGGTTAAACCTCTCTACCAATTAATAAAACCTGATTTTAAACCAATCAACTGGACTCAGAAACACACCGAAATTTTGAGATCATTGCAAACAGACATGTTAGCAAAAACAAAATTAGAAACACATGACAATGCACGCAATCTTGTAATCCGAGTCATCCCAGGAAGATTCAGATTCACGTACCTGACCTCTAATGAGGGAGAAACGGTACCAATAGCTTACAAATCACATTTGTACACAAAAGCAGAAAAACATTCAGTCTTACAGAAAATACTATAAAGGCAGTTCAAACTGCTGTAGCAAGAAAGCGAGCCCAAGCACAAGGAAAAGGAATAACTGTTTTCACAGCAGAATCAGCCTTCGAGGCGCTATTCATCCCAGTAAATCTAAAATCAGTGGCACTAGATCCAAAATGGATACAGTGGGAAAATTCTCTTGATACAGAAAAAGTGACATACTATTATGTCCCGAACATGAAAAAACTGAATGATTTGAAATATGAAGAAGAATATCCTCTGCCAATCTAAATTCTGCCTCTCCAACAGTACTCTTGTATAATCTATACGGACAGATTTGTACAACATTACAATGTAGAAGATAAATCCTACAATGCAGCCTGCGCGATTGTTAAAGGTCGCTGGCTCTGCGGTAAATTCAGACCGAAAATAACAAAAACGGAATCACTAAGAAACTGTTCGGCTCAGCGAGCTGAAATCAGATCTTTAAAGATGGCGCTTGAAAATGCAGATCGTGAATTCCCGACACTAATAGTGTGTTTTCTCATTTCTGCGTCAAATCTTACAATAATGATTTGCAGAACTGGGTTCAAAACGATTACAAAGATGACACAGGTGCCACAATCAAGCATAAAATGCTTTGGAAACAGGTAGTTCTTTTACAGAAAGAACTACAAAAGACTCACGTGATACACACTCTGAGTCATCAACGTGATGGCGTTCACGTTGCAGGGAATTCATTGGCTAATACAGCCACAGTGGAAGCAACTCAACCGGCTTCCGTAGCCACAAAAAAGCGTTCAGAAAAATACATAGACGGGGAAACCATGCTGGCTTTAAAAACGTCCTCAAAGGGTGACTGTGCAGCACTACCTGTGAACTATCCACTCAATTATACATACGTAATTGACGCAAACTCCATTCCTTTTGCTCGAATCCCTGGAGTGGGGGATAGGGTAATTCCAAACATGAACAGGAGAGTCTTATTAATAGCAGACACACACATGGGTGAGGGTCCAAGGCACAAACAGATCAAAGAATCTCTGACAGAATTACAATCAGAATACTGGTGGCCGGGGATGAGCGTGCAACATTATAAATTTGCAAAAAGCTGCCCAGACTGCGACAGAGATCGTAGCAGTGAGCCGACCGGAGTAGTGCCATGGCCATTCGAATAAATAGCGGAAGGCTATCTATAAGAAAAATCCAGCATCCCATTAATTCCTTTTAAACCTGAACTCAGTTATAAAATACAGACCCCATCGTTCGGCTGACGCCAGAACTGTTATAAAAGATTTGCGAGTCTTTATCGGCACATACGCAATTGCCATGCTACATTCTGACCATGGTCCTGCTTTTAGCTCTCGAGCTTATAAGGAGGCCATGACCAGCATGGGCATGGGATTGCGGTACTCTTGTCCCTTCCATCCTGAGGGAAACGGGATTGGGGAAAGAAAAAACCGAGACATAAAGCAATCTATAACGGCAAAGGTATTAGGTTCCGGTGATGGGTGGGTCCAGCATTTAATAAGTGTCCTACGTAGTCTTAACAATCTGCCAAGAAATTCTCTAAAAGGTTTCAGCCCGTATGAACTATTGTTCAGAACTAGAATGTATATTTAGGACTTAGATAGTCAGGCTTCAGTGGTGGAATATAAGAAAAAATGCTTTGACATCAAAGATCGTTTGGCTGTTTTACAGGACTTAAATGAAACAAGAAAAGCCCTGTGCAACGTAAAGATAAAACAACAGCCAACAACCACTGAAGATACACCACCTGTCCCAGCAAGACCTGTCCGGATTCCAAAGATTGGGGATCTGGTCAGAGAAAAGATCGCGGTGAAGAAGGAATTTGGGCCTTCTTACAGAAAAGCAGTACCTGCCTTAGCCATCAACGGAACAAGATCAATTGTACTACCGCCCCTTGCTGGTAAAAAGGAGAACCGAGTTGTATCCATCGACCTGGTAAAACCACAGTCATGTGGCCAATAATAAGTAGTAGGCCCAGTGGACTCCCAAGAAATAGCAGAATACCAAGATTTGCTACAATCCAAGAGGTTAAAACTGAGAGACTAATCACATTCGATAAACCTGCAGTAAATAAAAAAGGACTATGCAACAATGCCATGGAACTTTTGCCTCTTGAAACCCAAATTGAAACAGTTCGTCAAGAAACACCAGTCTACAATGATGTAGCCTCAGAATGTGCTGATGAAAGAAAAATTGAAAAAACAATTCCAACAATTGACAGAACTGCATCTGGCTACTTCATCAATTTCAATATTTTTTCTGTGGATCCAAGCGAACCAGAAGAAACGCCAGCAACAAAAACTTTTAAAGACAAAGCAACAGAATTCTTTCATCAACTCAAAGAAACCTATCTGAATACAACATTGATTGAATTTCTTCCCCTTTCAGGCTGAGTTCGAGAAGTTAGAGCCTCTAACTCGAGGCCCAGTTACCAAACCACCTCAGCACCCAAGCCCCATAAACCGATTTCAGGTAAACCAACAGTGTACCCTTCTCCAGAGACCCTCCAGAGCTGAGCCCACCATTGAGTTTTGCCAGAATTGTCCCTTTGTGCAGCCTTTCTTTTACAGGTACTTACCCAAAGACTTGTCTTTAATGCATAGCACTCAAGGCTACCAACGCGACCAGCACCTCTGCACCCAAAATCACCAGGGCAGGTAAATTGGAACTCCTGGTGGTTTTTTGGAACTTGGCCCCTAAGCACCTTAAGTCCCAAAAAGTACACTAAAGGACTGCTTGCAAGTAACTGTATGCAGTGTATGTTTCTCCCATAGGATAACATTACTGAGTTTGAGGCTCAGAATTCAAAAATCGTCATTTGAGTATTTTATTGTATTATTCCAAAAACCTATAACTCCAAAAGTACTTACCAGATTCTGAGGATTTTGATGCCTAAAGTTATATGTCAATCTTAATTGATCTTGCATTTCCTGAGAGTGTGTCCCAACAAATGCTCAACACTCCCCTCTGATAAGCCTAAGCTCCTCGACCACTCTACCACAAAAAAAGCACTTGGGATTATTAAATTAAGCATTGTAAACCAAATATGGGTCGTCTTGTAGTGTTTTTATCTAGGAACCTGAATCAATATTACCCTTTTATGCCCTTACACGGCTATAGTCAATAATATCCATATAATGGCATAAGAATCAGATCCATATTTCAGTAAACCGCCCTTGCAGTCCAAAGCACAGCAAAAGCCACTTCCTTAGATACCTAGAAAGCACAACGAGTTCTTTCAACACACCAAACCTCCAGCAATCTGGGAAATCCCCATGTGCTTTGTTTTGAATTTTAATAGAACTCCTGAGAAGCACTGTAAGAATGGCCAGTTCTTAGTGACATCTTTATTGACGTCTTATGTCCAACCTTACGTCAAGCCCGGCACCTTTCAGGTATAAATATGCCAACGCTGCCTTAAGCAAACACGCGGTGGTGAATATTGGAGCCGAGCAGCTATCTACTTCCTGAGAGCCCAGCAGATGCGAGAAGCCCACGGACGCTGCCCCTCCTCTTTAACGCGCTGAGAAAGACGCTGTCTTTTCTCCTGCCGAGAACATCCAGCCTCCAGCGTTTCCAGCCTGCCCTTGCAGGTGACTGGGATATCGAGTCCTGAGAGAGAGATACCAAACCTCCTACATTCTATTCCCAAGGTACAGTGCTGACTAAACTCTTAGAGAGAATTCTTGAACCAGATTCTTGGCAAAACCTACTTAACTTAAACTGCTACTTAATTACTCCTTCCCACGTATTAGGCTTAGGTCAGGTACACCTGGGTAGGCGTATTTAGAAGCACCAGTTGAGCATGTTAGTTAATGTATATATTTTATCCATTTTAAAGTATCTTATGGCTAAGAAACCATATCAATGCTTTTACAGTATTACTTCATAATACTCCTGGTACTGTACGCAATTTACTTTCTAATGAGTATTGCAATTGTGGCAATTCATTTCTCTTGCATGAGAAGGAAGACTGCTCAATAAATAATATCTTTTATTGAAAACGCCTGTCTCTCCATTCTCTGCAACCTGGTGAAACTAAGAACACACGTGTGAGTGAGTGAAATAATTGTCTAATTTTCACATCACTCTAGAGATTTACTCTTATTCCGAGGGAGCAAAGTTGTCATGTTTATGCGGTTGTCGGAAGCTGAATCCCTTCTTGTCTGAGCCAGAGAAGCTGATCCCTTCCTATTCAGTCAAGAAAGTTTCCAGTTACCTCTTAGCTAGCTGGCGCACACCTAAATTAAGTCTAACATAGTCAGTAGAGACCTAGAAGACTTCAGTCCTACGTCTACATGTTATTCCAATGCGCAGGGCCTATAGGGAAAATAGGAACTACACTACAGTCTGAACTATTTGCATGGTGTACCTCACATCGATACGCTACATAAATAGACAGCTTACTACAGTTGGAAGACAGGACAGAGGCTGAAAGCCCCCTTTAATCCCTTGCCTGTCGTTGGCACAAACTTTAAGATGATGGGCATCAACATTGTTGGGCTTGCGGACAGCCTCTGGAAACAGGTTTAACCTGGTACTGGTGGACCATGCCAAATGATACCCACAGGTCATACCCCTGAGGACTGCAACTGCGCCTGCAGTGGATAAGGACCAAAGTGGATTTTCACCTGAGTGGGTTTCCCCAAGGAAGTTATGTCTAACAGAGGCAGCTATGTCACATCTACTTATAAGCAGTGAATGTGAAAGGAATATGGAGTGACTTGCAGGTTCAGTTCCCACTACCATTCACAATACAGTGGATTTTTGAAAGGGAGAACAAGACCATGAAAGGCATGATCAAATGCCTGCCTGAGGCCTTCAGGCATAAATGGGATGTCCTCTTGCCATGCCTTCCCTTGGCTTATAGAGAGGTGCTACAGAAAGAGTTTGGCTTTAGCCCTTTTGAGCTTCTGTATGGACACCCTATAAGGGAACCTCTCAGTTTGGTAAAGGAGGGATGGGTGAAAGCTCACATGAAAACTCCCCAGGATGAAGCAAGCTACATGCTAGCCTTCACAAGCCAAATGGTCAAGTTGTGTAGGAAAGCTTCTGACAACTTAGAGGCCATCCAGGAAGTAATAAAGCAGCAGAATGACCAAATGACTTCCCCTATGGTATTACAACTTGGGCAGAAAGTGTGGGTGATAGAACCTGTGGAGGCCAGCGCCCCCAAGTCCACTGGACTGTGCCATATGAGATAGTTAAGAGGAAGGGGCAGTTCCTCTACGTGGTTGACCTCAAGACCCCAAGGCACCCCAAAGTAGAAGGATGGGTCAGTGGAAGATGTAAACATGTCACTTACTCTGACTTCTGAACAGCAGAGGGACTGCCACCAGTTTTTGGTGCAGTACTCTTCTCTGTTTTCAAGTATTCCCTGTGACAACCCACCCGTGTACCCATGATGCAGACACAGGAAACAGCCTCACTGTCAAGAACACAATGTACGGGATGTCTGATAAGGTGAGGGCCAGCATCAAAGATGAGGGACCCAAATTACAAAGGTAAACTTAGACCAAATGTCTAAGTTTACAACATTGGATATTCATAAATCTTTACGTCTGCACTTTGGGAAGGAGATCCGTCCCGAGTGCAGAGATAAACATGGTACTCATAAATGCCTTTTGTGAATTCCCAAAGTTGCAAACTTTGACGTTTGGTCTAAGTTTAGATCAAACATCTCGATTTACCTTTGTGAATCGCCCCACAGGTTTCTAAGATGCTGTAATTAGAGGCAATTGAACACTCCAGTAGACCCTGGACAAGCCCTGGTATGCTGGTAACAAAATCTGCCCCACTAGAAATCACAGCAGAACTCAGGTTCTGTGTGAATTACAGGGGGCTCCATTCAGTCATCAAGACTTGCTTATCTCATCCCCCAGGCTGATGAGCTGATTGGTATGTTAGGGGCTGCCGAATTATTGAGTAACTCTGATCTTACATCAGGGTACTGGCGGATTTCCCTAAATGAAGGAGCCAAGGAGAGGTCAGCCTTCTCCACTCCAGAGGGCCACTATCAGTTAAGAGTGATGCCCTTTGGACTCAAGAATGCTCCTGCCACCTTCCAGAGGTTGGTCAATCACGTTTTGGCTGGAAAGGAGGCCTTTCGTGCTGCTTACTTGGATGCCATTATTGTTTTCAATAGCAGCTGGAAGGACCACCTTTTTCCCTTGTAGGAATAACTTCAGGCCCTGCAATAGGCTGGCCTGACTATCAAGGCCTGTAAGTTCCAGATAGGCAGTGGCCTGTTTTGTACTTAGGACACCTGGTGAGCAGGGGAAAGGTGCATCCCCACCAAATCAAAATAGAGACTATCAGGGCCTGGGAGCCCCCATGAGGTGAGAGCCTTCCTAGGCCTCACAGGGTATTACACGAGGTTTATCAACAGATATGACACAGTTGTTGCCCCCTTGACAGACCCGACTTCAAAGAAGCAGCACAGGAATGTGATTTGTACAGGGGCATGCTGAAAAGCATTTGACTCCCTAAAGGATGCCATATGCACTGCCCCTGTGCTCAAGGCCCCTGACTTTTTAATTTATAGTTCAGAAAGATTCCTCACCGTAATGAAGAGGGCCTAGACCAGCCTTTACCCTTCATCCAGCAGAGGTTACTTCCTAGGGAACAGAAGTGGAGTGCTATTGAAAGGGGCGACTTTAGTGTGGTAGGGGCACTGAAGAAGTTGAGACCATACCTGTTTGGACTCACTTCCTGATTCAAACAGACCACAGGCTCCTCAGGTGGCTCATGCAAATGAGGGTGAGAATACAAAACTGTTTAGGTGGTCCATCTCCCTAAAGAGTATGGACTTTATATGGTGGAAAACAGACCAGGGACCGACCACGCCAATCCTGAAGGTCTTTCCAGGTTCATTCTCCTTAGTGATGAGAACTCTCTTGAGGTTGGGCCTGCAGCAGTAATTGTGCCACCCACACACGTAGCCCTTTAAACATGTCTCAGGCCTGCCACTGCAGGGACTGAATGGGCAGTTTAAATTGCCATGTCGATAAGGCATTTAAAACACCCTTTCCAAGTCTTAAACTCCACATTTTATTACATATAAGCGACCCCTAAGGTAGGCTCTAGATAGCCCATAGTGCAGGGTGCTGTTTAAGTAAAAGGTAGTACATGTACTTCTAGGTTTTGCATGTCCTGATAGTGCACTTGGATTGATGTGCCCAGTGCCTATATAGGCGTCACTCCAGAGCACTGATCAGATTTTCTTTTCATGACTTTTCACACCACGAAGCCATGAAGAAAACTGACCACTAGTGTGATAAGCTTGGGCTTCACCCTATAAATCTGTTCACAGAGCAGGGAGGATGGGTGGATCGGTAAGGAGCCTCTACCAGATAAGGCTAGGTATGTAACTTGTTCATCTGATAGAGACTTCTAGCCACAGATTGTTTACCTTAGAATAGATACCCAAGCAAACCTTCCCTGGAGGTGGGTGTGTGGAGCAACTTCACACTAGAAAGTCTTCTGGGACCGAATGGACAAAGTGCCCATCCAGAAGGACATGCCTGTCCAGACAGTAGTGCTTGGTGAACGTGTGTCATTCATGCTTGGCAGATATCCTGGACCGCAACTCTGCATGCTAACGCAATGGTTGCAGCCTTAGCTCTGGTGGAATGTGCATGCAAATTCTCAAGAGGTTGCCTCTTTGCTAGTGCGCAGAAGATTTAAATGCAGAAGATGATCGATTGTTCTGGAGCGAAGCGGTTTGGGCGGAAAAGGTGTACAGGAGGCCTGAGCTCCACTCAAGATGAAAGGCTTCTCCGAGCGAGAGCCTCCTTTTGAACTCAAGGCACAGAAATGCTGACATTGGCATTCTCGGCTGTTGTGATCAAATGTAACCATGGCTCTCCCTTCTCCTGAAAGAGACTTTGAACCACCTCCATACCATTCATGATCCACTAGGTATCTTCACTGAGTTTGTCGCCCGGGCGTTCAAAATGCCTGCTAGGTGTTCAACCACCAGGGATATGCACCGACGTTCCAGCCAAGTCTAAGGATGCAGGGCATCTTGACAAAGGGTCCAAGAGCCCATCTTGCCCTATTTGTTCCAGTACCACATGGCGGTGATGTTGTCCAAGAACATAAGACCTAGCTTTCCCTTGATGGAGAGTAGAAAGGCTTTCAAAGCCATCAGGATCACTTGGCGCTCCAGTAGGTTGATGTGGAGTCTGTATTCTGCCAGAGGCCTCTTTGCTCCACCTCTTCCAGATGGCTGTCCCCATTCAAGTAGTGACACATCTGTCACCACTGTCAGATCTGATTTGGGAAAGGAGATGGGTCTGCCACTGACCCAATCGCAGTTCATTAACCACTACTGCAGATCCTTTGCAGGTTCCTCTCGGATCTGGACCATGTTGGAAAGATTTCCCTGATACTGTGCCCACTGCAATGTCAGGTCCCACTACAGAGCTCATATATGCCAGGAGGCATATGTCACAAGCAGATGAAGGACGTCATAAGGCCCAGCAGCCTCAGAGTCAATCTCACTGAAACCAGGAATAGAAGCTGAAACATCGGTATCATAGCCTCAATACCCTGCACTCGCCATTGTGAGGATAATCCCGAAACTGCACCGTGTCAGAACAACTCAGATTTAAGGGAGCATCTGAGAGAGAGTGTTGGACTTGGCCCTTTTTGCAGGGTCATCCCTGAACTTTTTGCCTTCCTCCTGGTGTTTTTTCTGACCTGGTGTTGGTGGTTTTAGGACTCTGGGCACTTTATCACTGCTGTCCATCGTAAAGTGAATATGCTCTCTATGGTAAATGTGGTAAGATTGGTCTACACCTGTTTGGTGTATTTAATGTACCTATCAGTCCCTTGTAAAGTGGTATCTCAGATACTCAGGGCCAGAAAATTAAATGCTACAGGTGGGCTTGCAGCACTGCTTGCGCCACCCACCAAGGTAGCCTTTCAAACCTGTCTCAGGCCTCTGCTTTTGCAGGACCTGCACGCGCAGTTTACTGCCACTGTAACATGGCACAGAAAAGTGGGTGCCACATCTGTGACTCCCCTATTACCATATATCAGTCACCCCTAAGGTAGGCCCTAGCTAGACCTATGGGCAGGGTGCGCTGTAGGTAAAAGGTAGGATATGTGCCTTAACTGTGTGGCATGTCCTGGTAGTGCCAAACATTAATTTCGGGTTCTCACTTCTGTGAGTCTGCCCTCTCATAGGAATGTGTTAGAACTGGGGGTCTGTAGTTGGCTGAGGCAGTTGCCTTAGTCCAAATAGGGACCCTTGCTTCTAGTCAGGGAAAGGAGGGACACTGAAATGATAACCACTGCTCACCCCCTGGTAGCTTGGCACGCGCAGCCAGGCTTATCTTCCAGGTAATGTGTAAAGTATTTCCAACTGCACTCCCAGTGACACAGTAATAACACCACAAATGGACACCACATTGATGTATGAAAATAGCGGTATCATTATCAAGAAGAAAAATACGGTAAAACCAAACGATAAAAGTCCAACACGTAGGAGAGGAGCCGCGCCAGCGACCAAGATGGCCGCTTGAGCCTCGGCTCCGCCGGCCACCACATCCTGACCAGCCATCCGGCATGTTATCCTGAACCCCGTCCCTACCATCGGGTGGGGGACCAGCACCTGAGTCACCAGGTGAAATTCTGGTTCGTTTGGGCGCTTTGGCGACAGACTATCGTCGTCCGAAACTTTGAGGCCCACGGACGTGGAAGCCGGGACCCTGAGTGTGGAGCGGTCCGCAGTGGAGTGCGACAACATCGGCCTCTGGGTCTGGAAGTGACCGGTCGGATCCTGGTTTATCGCGGGAGAGCCGTGGCTGGGGTGTCCTGAGCCCACCTAACCTGGTCTAAGGTCGCACTACTGAGGAAGTTGCCATGACCCGATTGGTGGTATCAATGGCGTCAAGAGGAGACCCTGAGAAGCCCCAGTCGAAATCGGCAAAGAATACTCGTCAGGTCCAAACTAACAAAATAGACAAGTACGCTGTTGTAGATAAATAAAAGATAGAACCAGAGGTAGCCGGATAATATATCCAAGTAGGATGTTTATTCGTAGTTCATCACAAGTTCCATAGAAGATTTAGTTGGTCTTAAGAAGATCAATTAAAGGGTCCCACCAGGAGCTAGATGGTTGTTGCTCAGCCCACTCTCATCAACTGTCATTCTCCACACACAACCAGGGACACTCACATTCTACTCGGGTAATATGGATCCCCAAATATTTAAAAGAAGTTGGCGCTATCTCTAGCGGACAGGAGTCCGGGAGTGGCGGAAGTGGCCCTTGGAGCTCGAAAATTGTCGACTTCGCCCAGTTGATGGTGTAGCCCGAGACTCGCCCATGTGCATTACAGAGAGCCAGGAGGTTAGGAAGGCTGTCCTCCAGGTCAGTGAGGTATATCAACATGTCGTACGCGTATAGGGACACTCTATCCTCCCATTGCGGAGTCCATTGGATCCCCTTCAGGAGCTGTGTAGTACGAATAGTAACCGCCAACGGTTCCAAAACCAGAGCAAAAAGGAGGGGCGAAAGCGGACATCCCTGTCGCGTGCCACGTCCTAGATGTATGGTTCTAGAAATATGGCCATTAGCTACCACTCTGGCTACGGGGTCTTTGTAGAGCATACGTATCCAGGAGATAAACACCGGACCAAAGCCCATACGCGCGAGCACTGCGAAGAGATAGTTCCACTCCACCATGTCGAACGCCATCTTGGCGTCTAGCGAGAGGATCGCCGCTGGCTCTCGCAGTAGTGAGAGTCTCGCCACAACCCCATGCACCCTGCGAAGGTTTAGGGCCGTACTTCGATGCGGCATGAAGCCGGATTGGTCTGGGTGAATCAATTGAGTTAAGCACGGCAAGAGCCTATTCGCTAACACTTTAGCTATGATTTTGGCCTCTGGGTTCAGAAGGGAGATGGGTCTATATGATGAGCATTCACTGCGGGGTTTACCCGGTTTCGGGATAGCTACTATAATATTGCCATCCGTTGGTCCGGCGGCAACATCCCCTGCAACCTACATTCCTCATACATCTGAATAAGGGGTGTACCCAAGGATTCTGACATGGTTTTAAACCGCTCGATGGGTAGTCCATTGGGGCCCAGGGCCTTACCCGAATGAAGGGAACCAATGGCTAGTTGAATCTCATCCATTGTCAAGGGCGCGTTGATGTCCTTCGACGCCTCGTCCGTCAATTTCGGCAGGGGCACATGTTCGAGGGCAGCTCGAGCCTCATCCTCCGCCACCATTGTCGTAGGGGTGTATACCTCACTAAAATAATCAGCTAGGACCTCCACTATCTCACCAGGGCGGGTATGGACGACGCCACACGAGTCAGTGAGCTGTAGGATATTTCTCCCTCCCCCCTGCTTCTTGTCTAGCCACGCCAGGAGTTTGCTAGCTTTGTCCCCGATGTCGTAGACCCTGTGTTGTGTCGCAGCAATATCCGCCACAGTGACCCTCCTTAAGTGGTCTGTGAGGTGACGTTGGTGGACCTGTAGAGCGTGGAGTGTATCGTCCGAAGGATTTGCCATATGGGCGGAGTTGGCCCTCTCGAGGCCCAATTCTAAGTCTAATGCCTCCCTCCTGTGTGCTTTTTTGTGGTTCGCGACAACGGCAATGGCTTGTCCCCTAAACACGGTCTTATACGCTTCCCATAACGTGGAGGGGGAGTTTACCGAGGACCGATTCTCCTCAAAGTAAAGCCGGGTAGCTTTCTTCAGGTCTTTACTTATCTGTGGGACTTTAAGATATCCAGGGAAGATCGGGAACAACCGCTGTCGTTTAGTGTCTGTGGTAGTGATCGTTAGAGTGAGCGGAGAGTGGTCCGATATGCCCTTAGGCTGTATACTTGTCTCGGCCACAGTAAGATGCCCGTTGCCCAGTACGAGAAAGTAGTCGATCCTGGAAAGACTATTGTGGGTGGCTGAATAGTATGAATATTGTTGCTGGCCAGAGTGTAGTTTGCGCCATATGTCCACCAACCCCTGTGCGTCTAGAAAGGTCTGGAGCCTGCTGGGGCCGTCTGTGTGTGCTCGGGAGGGAAACCGGTCGAGGGTGTCCGTGAGTGTCATGTTGAAGTCCCCACCAATGAGTAGGTCCCCATCAGGGAGGTCCAACAGGAATCTGCCAAGGTCCGGCAGGGCTACAGAGTGCAGCGCTGGCGGTATATATACGGACACTATATTTAACAATTTCCCCTCCCACTGACCATGGACTGCCGCAAAGCGACCATGGGCATCGACTGCTGTTGACTTCACAATAAATTGGGAGGATTTCTTCTGCAAAATACCCGTACCGCGGGACCCTGAGGTGAATTCTGCATGCACTTTCATTTGATAACCTCTCCTATCTAGGGCCTTCGTGGCCGCCCCCGTCAAGTGTGTTTCTTGTAGGAGAATAAGAGCAGGCCCCTGTCTTCTAATTCCCTGTAGCACCAATCCCCTCTTAATCTTATCCCCCAGACCTCTAACGTTCCATGACATGACGAGCAATGGGTTCGGCGTGGTGTGGTTATTTGTTCCAGCCATGAGAAAGATGGTGAACCATCATGAGGCCCCCTCGCCGTGTGCGAGGTGGCGTGCGGAGACAGGTGTAGGGTAGATGAGACTCTTTTCGACATTCCAATCCCTCATCGTCCCAAATAGACCAGATGCTCTCAGTAGAATGAAACATACCAGTAAACATATGTGTGCATAGAACAAAAACTCGCAGGACCAAAGGGTCCCTTAGTGCAAACTTTCCCAAATCCCTCTCCCCCCCCCCCCCTCCCTGCCCCCCTGCTGCACGGACTCAAAACTGCCCGCCCGCCCAACTGAGCAGAGTGCATACCCCATCCCCAAAACAGAGTACTTGCGCGTTGGGGTGAGGGGCTCTCCGCTGCCGGCAGCCTCTCATTCACACCCTCGGAGGCCCTTCACCCAGTGTCCAATGGCGGGAAGCGCTTACGCGGCATTAAATGTCTGCAACAAAAATAGAGTCTGACGCTTATTGTTACTCGAACTCTTCTTGGCCGCCTTCTGCCCCCAATGAGTCGCTATTTTCCGGTCCACCTCCCGAAGCCTGGGAGTCCTGGCGGTGACCTCCATTTCGATCCTTCTTGGGTTGATTTGTCCATCTCGGATTCTGACCCGGCCTCCAGCCTTCCAGCCATTCCTGCACGTTTTCCGGGTTGTCGAAGAACCACGTTTTGTTCTCTGCTACCACCCTCAGTCTTGCAGGAAAGAGCATGGAGTACAGTAGTTCCCTTGACCTCAGTTCCTTTTTCACATCAAAGAACGTTCGTCGCCGACATGCGACCTCCGCTGTGTAGTCGGGGAATATGGCGATGGTAGCATTCTGGATCTTAAGAGGAGGAGAAGTTCTGGCTGCCTGCAAAATGGCGTCCCGGAAATTAAACAAACGGGCTACTATGGGCCGCGGAGCTGCCCCCGGCTTTGGCTGGCCTCCTGGTACCCGATGGGCCCTTTCAACGGAGAAAAAATTTGACAGCCCTTTCGGCTTAAGTTCATCCGTGATCAGGTTCTCCACAAAGAGGTCCATGGCTTTAATTCCTTCCGACTCTGGTACCCTAATGATACGGATGTTGTTCCGCCTCGAACGTCCTTCCTGTTCATCCAGTTTCTCCCGGAGCATTTTATTGTCCTGCGCCATCTTCCCCATCTCCCGTTGGAGTTCGGAGACGTCCTCCACTAGAGATTTCGTGACCACCTCCATGTTCTTAACTTTCTCCGACATTTTGTGGAGGTCCGCTCTGAGCAAGGTGACATCCGTCGAAATCGTACCCACTGTCG
Source organism: Lissotriton vulgaris (assembly GCF_964263255.1). Classification (NCBI taxonomy): domain Eukaryota; kingdom Metazoa; phylum Chordata; class Amphibia; order Caudata; family Salamandridae; genus Lissotriton; species Lissotriton vulgaris. Next base: position 214,225,960 of record NC_141686.1, read on the forward strand.
TTTGTAGCTGAGCCAGAGGCTGCATGACATCGTCCAGCGTCGCCTTCTTCCCCCCTGGGGTGTCGGCCGTCTTGCCTCCCAGATCTTTCCCCGCCGGGGAGGCGGTTGGCTTGTCGGAGGTATACCGTTCGATGCGGGTCTGTGTGGCGCCGCCCTTGGGACCTTTCCCCGCCATACCGCTGGATGTCGTGCTCCTCGTGCCCCTACGCTCCAGGATGTACGGAGCGGTGTGGACACACCATCCAAACCAATTATATAGTGTTCGAGCCTCAGTAGGGTGTGTCGTAGGGCGAAGAGCGCCGGTAGTTGCCAAGTGCGCAGCACCTTCCTCGGTCTAGAAAATGGCGGACGTCCCCTTCGTCACCGGTTTCATTACACTCAATGCCGCCTGTGTCGACCGCTAGGACGGTCGGAGCGCCGGCAACAGTGTTATTGTCCACCACACTCCCGTGGTCTGCTGTGTCGCTGCTTCTGACTGTCCGGGAGGCACTCGTTCTGCCTTCCCCCGCGCCCCACGGGCACTTCCGGTCCAGATACCCAGGTCCGCCTGCACTTCCTGCTGGGCCACTCGACCAGGGGAGGCCCCGGCTTAGGAGGTCGGAGTAGGCCAAACTGCAGCCTCGACGTATCTCGGTCTCCAGACGTCGGATCGTATCGCCGCTTGTCGCTTCTTACTCCACCCGGTCCTGGGCTCTGGTTCCCTCCTATAGGGCTTAGAAAGTGTGTCGGATTATATATCGGATTGACGAAGAGGCCGCTTCAGCTGCGGAGCTCGTCCCTTATGCTGCCGCCATGATCGGCTGCTAGCCACGCCCCTCCAACGTCGTATTTACGTGCCTTCAGCTGGAAGTTGGGCTTATAGGAGCAACGTGAACAATGTGATGCAAGTGCTGCTTTCATCGGGAGATTGGGCACAAACAACCAGTGACGTGGCACACAATCAGCTCGAGAACAGTGAAGGAACAATTCGCTCGAGCCCACTTTGAAGGTAACGACTTTTGAAGTTGGTCTCACCATTGAACTAAGGTTAATTAAAAGTAAAACACTCACGAAACACTCTTGAAGAACTCAGAAATTCTGGTTTCCACTATCTTCCATGAATCCACATTTAGTGGCAAAAGAAAATACATGTTCATTCCTCATACCTCAAACTCAGCAACTTCCACACAGGACTGAAATGCTGCCCAAATCGTCATTTAAATGTCATAATAACGCTGTCATCCACACAAATCTCATATGAGCAAATAATATCTTCGTATGTTTGTAACAAGAGAAATAAAGTACACAGGCAGTTCCACTAGATGGAAGTTGATCCTCACGCTATTAGACAATCCAAAACACAGCTCAAAATGTAATAACCGATCAAATGCTCGTTGAAAGGCTGTCAGACTCTGTAAATCACAGTCTAACCACTGTAAACTGCATACAGTTAAATAATCTGTCCATATGCTCGTTGGAAGGAAGGAAGCTCTTCAGTGAGAATATGACAGGTTACTTATTATCAACATAACTTTTGAAACACACTGTTACATCCGTAATCTCTTCCATTTCTCTTAAATTAGTAAATAGAGGAGTGTGAAGCGTCGGAGCAGACTATCCTGATGGTGAAGGACACTGGTGGGATGAAACGGGCGTTCTTCTCCTTGTTCCTTGTTTCCTTTCTTAATTCAGTTTCCAATAAAAAGAGTCTCTTAATAAATTCAATATTTCACCTCAGTAAGCCAGCAGACAGGGTCTTTTCCTCAAAACTTCGCCAAAATGTTGTAGATAAATAAAAGATAGAACCAGAGGTAGCCGGGTAAGATATCCAAGTAGGAGGTTTAGTCGTAGTTCATCACAAGTTCCATAGAAGATTTAGTTGGTCCTAAGAAGATCAATTAAAGGGTCCCACCAGGAGCTAGATGGTTGTTGCTCAGCCCACTCTCATCACCTGTCAAAGTTGGTTTCACCATTGAAGTAAAGTTAATTAAAAGTAAAACACCCACGACACACTCTTGAAGAACTCAGAAATTCTGGTTTCCACTAGTTTCCATGAATCCAGATTTAGTGGCAAAAAAAAATACATGTTCATTCCTCATACCTCGAACTCAGCGACTTCCACACAGTACTGAAATGCTGCCCAAATCGTCATTTAAATGTCATAATAACGCTGTCATCGGCACAAATCTCATATGAGCAAATAATATCTTCGTATGTTTATAACAAGAGAAATAAAGCACACAGGCAGTTCCACTAGATGGCAGTTCATCCTCACGCTGTTAGACAATCCAAAACACTTCTCAAAATGTAATAACCGATCAAATGCTCGTTGAAAGGCTGTCAGACTCTGTAAATCACAGTCTAATCACTGTAACCTGCATACAGTTAAATAATCTGTCCATATGCTCGTTGGAAGGAAGGAAGCTCTTCAGTGAGAATATGAAAGGTTACTTATAATCAACATAACTTTTTAAACACACTGTTACATCCGTAATCGCTTCCATTTCTCTTAACTTAGTAAATAGAGGAGTGTGAAACGCCCGGAGCAGACTATCCTGATGGTGAAGGATACTGGTGGGACGAAACGGGCGTTCTTCTCCTTGTTCCTTGTTTCCTTTCTTAATTCTGTTTCCAGTAAAAAGAGTCTCTTAATAAATTCAAATATTTCACCTCAGTAAGCCAGCAGACAGGGTCTTTTCCTCAAAACATCGCCAAAATGTTGTAGATAAATAAAAGATAGAACCAGAGGTAGCCGGGTAATATATCCAAGTAGGAGGTTTAGTCGTAGCTCATCACAAGTTCCATAGAAGATTTAGTTGGTCTTTAGAAGATCAATTAAAGGGTCCCACCATGTGCTAGATGGTTGTTGCTTAGCCCACTCTCATCAACTGTCATTCTCCACACACAACCAGGCACACTCACATTCTACTCTCTCTGTCACCAAGCATTCCAACATTCCACACAGACATCACACTCATACTGGCTGAGCAACTAGGAAGGAGATGATTCTAGGTATAACATACGCCCTCTCCAAGGGGTCCCCAGTTGATGCGAAACGTACCCCGACTGGAGGTTGGGATGGCGACTCGGTTGTTGAGGACCCTACAATGAAAGACTTAATGGCAGCGATCACCTGGGTCCAATCATCCTTGGGTAAGATGGACAATAAACTGGACTCGGTGTCGATCGAAGTGGGCCTCATAAGGGCTGACCTGACTAAAACGGCGGAGAATGTTAAGGGCTTGGAGATTAAGATGACGACTCTCATCGAAGATGTGTCGGAGCTGCAGAAAGAGGTGCGAGTCCTTAAGATGACCCGGACTCAATTTGATCGAAAGCTCGATGAATATGAAGGACGGGCGCGCCGCGATAACGTCTGTATCCTGGGAGTGCCAGAGAGGTCAGAGGGGTTGACTCCGGACCTCTTTGTCGAGGTGCTCGTCCTGCAACATCTCAAGCCTAAGGGCCTCAGTAACTATTTTACAGTGGAGAGGGCCCATAGAGTTCCCGGTGGTCGCCCGAAGACGGGGGCACATCCTCGCCCCATAATAGCCCGGGTCCTGAACTTTCGGGACCGGTACGCTATTCTGCAAACGGCAAGATCCACAGTCCCGCTGGCCTATGAGAACGCTTCACTGTTGTTGTTCCCGGAGTTCAGCGAAACAACAAAGGAGGTACCTTCAGTCTGAGTGAGAAAAAGGACCCGAGTGGTGTCCAAAAAATGTGCATGCAGACCACACTGTTGATCTTACAAGGAGACAATATTGTGTCATGTCAAAAAAGAGATGAAAGAGGAGAAGATACAAAGTCTTTGAGACTAGAAAACAGTACCCATCAGCCCACTCAAAAGCGGAGTATCGTCATCTGGGTAGTGGGAGAAAAGGTGTCCCATAGGCTCATCCTTAGCCAAAGTCTAAGGTTGCCTGTTCATGGACCCTTAAGATCGAAACATCCAACCCCTAGAAGACAGGATGTGAGCAGACAGGGCAGAAAGAAAAAAGAAGAAAAAGTTGCAGTGCAGGAAATAAAGGAAGAGTGCTCCTGATATTTAAAAATGCCTAATTCGATGACATAAGGTAACTTTATTGGGTTTGACCATCAAATTGGCATGATTAAAAGCAGTATGCTGATAGCATGGAAAAAATGGTTTGCTATCTATCATGAGTGTTACTAGGTCGACATGTTTCAGCCTTTAACGGCTTTCTTCAGGACCATAATGAGCTACCGCAACACATACTTATCGTGAATAACGACCAATGTCCCATGGATTCAAAGGAAAAAGGTGTATCTTCTCCTGTATATAGTGTGGAAAACAAAAAACAAAACATCATGTTAAGATATATACATAATGTAATACACATATCATGATTCTGCTGTCAAAGACTTTTATAATCAGCACTCACCCTAAATGCAGGGAGAGAAAACCTCACCTCGCCTGGCGACTGCTCAGGTAAGAAGGAGGCCACGCACTGTAAAAAAGTGCATGAAAAAGGAAAATTAATTATATGAAGAAACTAGTTCCAAAAAGCAAAACCAAAGTGGCAGATTACTAGGACCGGATCTATAAGAGAGACCTGTGAAAACCAACTCTAAGAGAGAATGTAAAAAACCCCCACTCTAAGAGAGATTGGAAAAAGCCTTATCTAGACAGAAGGGTCATTGTAAACAAAAAGGGTTTTCTTGGAAAAACCAAACCATAGCTAAAATCGGCATATTAGCGCTAGTAACATGCCAGGGAAAGCGCTAAGCTAGATTTAGCCTTTAGAATCTATCAGAGCAAGTGCAGAGCTCCAAAAACCCTACCTCTCCGTCGTTGCCTCGGGTCTGTGGACTGAGCCGAGGGGAAGGTAACTAACTCACGTGATGTGAGTGTTTATAGAGAGAAACTGCGGACCTGGGAGAAGCCTCCCATCCAAAACCCCACAATTGGTAGAGAGGCTTAAGCCAATCGTGAGCGATGTCCGCTGTTTGGACGAAGCGCACGTATGGCGCCTTTCAGCTGGCTCTAGTTAAGTGGCGGACCTGAGAGAAAACTATCTGCCAAACACTCGCTATTGGTTGAATGGCGTAAGCCAATCACAAGCGATTTCGGCGAGTTGAAACGGAAGTGCGCGGATAACGCCTTCCAACCGGAGTATGCTGTGAAGCTAACCAACAAAAGCGGCCACACCGTGTAGCGGACTTTAAAGAAGACGGTACTCAGAAAAAAAGGGCATTGGTTGAGACAATCAGCCAATGAAAGTGTATCAACAAAGTAAACATCGCCTATGGTGTAGTGTGGAAAGACACGAGTAAGGATGCGGACACGCATTTATATCTGCATCAAACTCAGTCTATCCACTAAGGCGGAAGTAGTTACAAACATCTGTGTGTGTCGAGGAAAGAGTCCCAAAAGTACAGGGACGAGTGTCAAGATTAAGTTCAAAGCAAACCTTACATAACTTGATGTGACCACATGTGGGCTGTAGGTACGCAGGAGGACACTGAGTCATGCTCATGGTTGGAATTCTAGCCCCTGGAAAGAGTGGTATGTAAGTAATAATAGCTGTCAGAGTCATGCAAATGTGTCCCAAAAGCGGACATCATCCTACGATCAGAGGCGGAGTATCTACACCAAATGTATGCACAGAAGGTTACGAACCTCCATCATCTCAGTGTGCAGACACTTAAAGTTGCAACCAGGGGATATCATCATTCAGGCCTTCGCTGTCAGTGCGAAGTTTGAAAACCCACTTTTGCTCTTTCCTAAGGAGGAACAATGGAATGTCAGTGATGTGGCTGGGTATGTGGGGTTGTTCTAAGATCAACCACCTAAGTTCATCAGGATGATGTTTTTGCTCAACAAAATGTGTTGTAAGGCGGGTGGCCTGTTTACTGCGTCTGATGGTGCTTTTATGCTCTTGGATGCGCACTTTGATTTTCCTTGTCGTCATGCCTATATACTTGAGGCCACATGGACAAGTGATTTGGTAAATGACTTTGTCACTGTTACAGTTCGTGTGGTGCCTCAGTATCCAGGGGCGGTTGGTACCAATGTCAACCTCGAGGGTCTTCTTAGTTTGGGCACACACTGAACAATTTCCGCAGGGATGATGTCCCTGTACTGGAGGGAGATTCCACAAATTGGAGGTGGATACAGCTGGAATGTCCCGAGGTCTTGTATGTACAAGAGCATCTCTTAGATTTGCTCCTCTCTTGAAGGAAAACATAGGTACCGGGATATGTTCTCCTGAGCTGTTCAGAATCCGCCATCTTTGTCTGATGATTTTTTGGATGGTGGACGAGGAGGTGTTGTATGTGGTGACACATACCATGCGATTGGTGGGAGGTTTAACCACTGGAGGTTCTAGTAGAGCCTCACGATGGTTGTTGGCGGCACGCTTGAGGCTTCTGCGTACCAGTGATTTAGGGTAGTGTCGCGCTCTCAATTTCCTGGAGAGATCACCAGCTTTTAAGCGGAAATCAGCCGTGTCAGAACAGTTCCTCCGGACCCTGAGGAACTGGCCAAAAGGGAGGTTCTCCCTCAGGGAACGGGGATGATGGCTATCAAACCTAAGCAAAGAGTTACGTGCCATCGGTTTTCGGTATAACGAGCTAGCCAAATGTCCTTCTTGTGGGAAAATCGTTAGGTCAAGAAAAGGAAGGTCGGTTCTGCTGAACTCTAGGGTGAACCTGAGGTAAGGGTTCTGTGCATTCAGCCATTCCTGAAAAGACTGTAATGATTGTATGTCTCCTTTCCATACTACTATGATGTCATCTATGTACCGTTTCCACAATTTCAATTGATGAAAGTGTGGATTGGTGTCATTCAGTACATGTTGAGTCTCGAAGCTATGGACATAGAGATTCGCTAGACTCGGTGCGAATTTACTGCCCATAGACGTCCCCGAGATCTGAAGATACAGTGATTCCTCGAAGGCGAAAAAGTTTTCAGTCATGGCAATCCTTGCCAGTTCCATGATAAATTGGACGGGAGTGGCACTGTCCCTTGGAAAATCTTCTAGGAGGGTTTTGACCGTCTCTAGTGTTTCCAATTGCGGTATGCAGGTATACAATGATTCGACATCAAAACTAGCTAGGATGTCTGTATTGGTGTCGAAAGCAACATCAGGTAGTTTGCGTAAAATGTCCTTTGTATCCTGAAGATATGTAGGCATAGTTTTAACAATTGGACTCAGAAAGACATCAACAAAAGTTGATAGCGGTTCCAACAAGGATCCAATGCCCGAAATAATGGGGCGGCCAGGGGGTGGTCTGGCTGGTTTGTGAACCTTGGGAAGAGTGTAAAAGTATGGAACCGTAGGACATTTGGTGACAAGAAAGTTGGCCTCTTGTGGGGTAATCCAACCCTCCGTACTGGCTTCTTCCACTAGATATTTGATCTCACTCGTGAGTCTGGCAGTGGGATTGATGGTAAGAGGGGTGTAAAACTGTGTGTTGGCTAATTGTCTCAAACACTCAGTGCGGTATGTGGTGGTGTCTTGCACGACAATGGCTCCCCCCTTGTCCGCCGGTTTGATCACAATAGTGGCGTCCTTGGAGAGAGTCTGTAGGGCAGTTCTGTCTCGTCTCGAGAGATTCTGAAAATTCCCTTCTTTAGAGAGATTAATAGATTTGAGATCTTGCAGCACTGCTGCCTCAAAAGTGCCAACCTTGGGTGGTACTTGCTGTAGTAGAGGCAAAAAAGTGGATTTGACTCTAAGCCCTGTATTTACATCATCAATTGGTAAGGTAGGTTCTTTCTCCTTAAAGAAGTAGTGTAACCTGATGGTCCTGAAGAAGCGCTCAATTTCACTCCTTAGCAAAAAAGGTTCAACACAGTTTGTAGGAACAAACCCAAGACCCTTATTGAGGACTTCCTGTTCGCTGGGGGTAATGGCCCGGCTACTCAAATTCACAACCAGATCTTCACTAGGCTGTGTGGTCGAGTCTACTGGCCTCGTTTGTTGTGGGTCGTCGGGGGATCTTGATCGACTGCCCATTGTACGTGGCCTTGTTACACTACTTCTTTAAGGAGAAAGAACCTACCTTACCAATTGATGATGTAAATACAGGGCTTAGAGTCAAATCCACTTTTTTGCCTCTACTACAGCAAGTACCACCCAAGGTTGGCACTTTTGAGGCAGCAGTGCTGCAAGATCTCAAATCTATTAATCTCTCTAAAGAAGGGAATTTTCAGAATCTCTCGAGACGAGACAGAACTGCCCTACAGACTCTCTCCAAGGACGCCACTATTGTGATCAAACCGGCGGACAAGGGGGGAGCCATTGTCGTGCAAGACACCACCACATACCGCACTGAGTGTTTGAGACAATTAGCCAACACACAGTTTTACACCCCTCTTACCATCAATCCCACTGCCAGACTCACGAGTGAGATCAAATATCTAGTGGAAGAAGCCAGTACGGAGGGTTGGATTACCCCACAAGAGGCCAACTTTCTTGTCACCAAATGTCCTACGGTTCCATACTTTTACACTCTTCCCAAGGTTCACAAACCAGCCAGACCACCCCCTGGCCGCCCCATTATTTCGGGCATTGGATCCTTGTTGGAACCGCTATCAACTTTTGTTGATGTCTTTCTGAGTCCAATTGTTAAAACTATGCCTACATATCTTCAGGATACAAAGGACATTTTACGCAAACTACCTGATGTTGCTTTCGACACCAATACAGACATCCTAGCTAGTTTTGATGTCGAATCATTGTATACCTGCATACCGCAATTGGAAACACTAGAGACGGTCAAAACCCTCCTAGAAGATTTTCCAAGGGACAGTGCCACTCCCGTCCAATTTATCATGGAACTGGCAAGGATTGCCATGACTGAAAACTTTTTCGCCTTCGAGGAATCACTGTATCTTCAGATCTCGGGGACGTCTATGGGCAGTAAATTCGCACCGAGTCTAGCGAATCTCTATGTCCATAGCTTCGAGACTCAACATGTACTGAATGACACCAATCCACACTTTCATCAATTGAAATTGTGGAAACGGTACATAGATGACATCATAGTAGTATGGAAAGGAGACATACAATCATTACAGTCTTTTCAGGAATGGCTGAATGCACAGAACCCTTACCTCAGGTTCACCCTAGAGTTCAGCAGAACCGACCTTCCTTTTCTTGACCTAACGATTTTCCCACAAGAAGGACATTTGGCTAGCTCGTTATACCGAAAACCGATGGCACGTAACTCTTTGCTTAGGTTTGATAGCCATCATCCCCGTTCCCTGAGGGAGAACCTCCCTTTTGGCCAGTTCCTCAGGGTCCGGAGGAACTGTTCTGACACAACTGATTTCCGCTTAAAAGCTGGTGATCTCTCCAGGAAATTGAGAGCGCGACACTACCCTAAATCACTGGTACGCAGAAGCCTCAAGCGTGCCGCCAACAACCATCGTGAGGCTCTACTAGAACCTCCAGTGGTTAAACCTCCCACCAATCGCATGGTATGTGTCACCACATACAACACCTCCTCGTCCACCATCCAAAAAATCATCAGACAAAGATGGCGGATTCTGAACAGCTCAGGAGAACATATCCCGGTACCTATGTTTTCCTTCAAGAGAGGAGCAAATCTAAGAGATGCTCTTGTACATACAAGACCTCGGGACATTCCAGCTGTATCCACCTCCAATTTGTGGAATCTCCCTCCAGTACAGGGACATCATCCCTGCGGAAATTGTTCAGTGTGTGCCCAAACTAAGAAGACCCTCGAGGTTGACATTGGTACCAACCGCCCCTGGATACTGAGGCACCACACGAACTGTAACAGTGACAAAGTCATTTACCAAATCACTTGTCCATGTGGCCTCAAGTATATAGGCATGACGACAAGGAAAATCAAAGTGCGCATCCAAGAGCATAAAAGCACCATCAGACGCAGTAAACAGGCCACCCGCCTTACAACACATTTTGTTGAGCAAAAACATCATCCTGATGAACTTAGGTGGTTGATCTTAGAACAACCCCACATACCCAGCCACATCACTGACATTCCATTGTTCCTCCTTAGGAAAGAGCAAAAGTGGGTTTTCAAACTTCGCACTGACAGCGAAGGCCTGAATGATGATATCCCCTGGTTGCAACTTTAAGTGTCTGCACACTGAGATGATGGAGGTTCGTAACCTTCTGTGCATACATTTGGTGTAGATACTCCGCCTCTGATCGTAGGATGATGTCCGCTTTTGGGACACATTTGCATGACTCTGACAGCTATTATTACTTACATACCACTCTTTCCAGGGGCTAGAATTCCAACCATGAGCATGACTCAGTGTCCTCCTGCGTACCTACAGCCCACATGTGGTCACATCAAGTTATGTAAGGTTTGCTTTGAACTTAATCTTGACACTCGTCCCTGTACTTTTGGGACTCTTTCCTCGACACACACAGATGTTTGTAACTACTTCCGCCTTAGTGGATAGACTGAGTTTGATGCAGATATAAATGCGTGTCCGCATCCTTACTCGTGTCTTTCCACACTACACCATAGGCGATGTTTACTTTGTTGATACACTTTCATTGGCTGATTGTCTCAACCAATGCCCTTTTTTTCTGAGTACCGTCTTCTTTAAAGTCCGCTACACGGTGTGGCCGCTTTCGTTGGTTAGCTTCACAGCATACTCCGGTTGGAAGGCGTTATCCGCGCACTTCCGTTTCAACTCGCCGAAATCGCTTGTGATTGGCTTACGCCATTCAACCAATAGCGAGTGTTTGGCAGATAGTTTTCTCTCAGGTCCGCCACTTAACTAGAGCCAGCTGAAAGGCGCCATACGTGCGCTTCGTCCAAACAGCGGACATCGCTCACGATTGGCTTAAGCCTCTCTACCAATTGTGGGGTTTTGGATGGGAGGCTTCTCCCAGGTCCGCAGTTTCTCTCTATAAACACTCACATCACGTGAGTTAGTTACCTCCCCCTCGGCTCAGTCCACAGACCCGAGGCAACGACGGAGAGGTAGGGTTTTTGGAGCTCTGCACTTGTTCTGATAGATTCTAAAGGCTAAATCTAGCTTAGCGCTTTCCCTGGCATGTTACTAGCGCTAATATGCCGATTTTAGCTATGGTTTGGTTTTTCCAAGAAAACCCTTTTTGTTTACAATGACCCTTCTGTCTAGATAAGGCTTTTTCCAATCTCTCTTAGAGTGGGGGTTTTTTACATTCTCTCTTAGAGTTGGTTTTCACAGGTCTCTCTTATAGATCCGGTCCTAGTAATCTGCCACTTTGGTTTTGCTTTTTGGAACTAGTTTCTTCATATAATTAATTTTCCTTTTTCATGCACTTTTTTACAGTGCGTGGCCTCCTTCTTACCTGAGCAGTCGCCAGGCGAGGTGAGGTTTTCTCTCCCTGCATTTAGGGTGAGTGCTGATTATAAAAGTCTTTGACAGCAGAATCATGATATGTGTATTACATTATGTATATATCTTAACATGATGTTTTGTTTTTTGTTTTTTGTTTTCCACACTATATACAGGAGAAGATACACCTTTTTCCTTTGAATCCATGGGACATTGGTCGTTATTCACGATAAGTATGTGTTGCGGTAGCTCATTATGGTCCTGAAGAAAGCCGTTAAAGGCTGAAACATGTCGACCTAGTAACACTCATGATAGATAGCAAACCATTTTTTCCATGCTATCAGCATACTGCTTTTAATCATGCCAATTTGATGGTCAAACCCAATAAAGTTACCTTATGTCATCGAATTAGGCATTTTTAAATATCAGGAGCACTCTTCCTTTATTTCCTGCACTGCAACTTTTTCTTCTTTTTTCTTTCTGCCCTGTCTGCTCACATCCTGTCTTCTAGGGGTTGGATGTTTCGATCTTAAGGGTCCATGAACAGGCAACCTTAGACTTTGGCTAAGGATGAGCCTATGGGACACCTTTTCTCCCACTACCCAGATGACGATACTCCGCTTTTGAGTGGGCTGATGGGTACTGTTTTCTAGTCTCAAAGACTTTGTATCTTCTCCTCTTTCATCTCTTTTTTGACATGACACAATATTGTCTCCTTGTAAGATCAACAGTGTGGTCTGCATGCACATTTTTTGGACACCACTCGGGTCCTTTTTCTCACTCAGACTGAAGGTACCTCCTTTGTTGTTTCGCTATACAAGTTGGGGGACTAGGTACCTACTTTGTCTATAAACCATTTCCCCTCGGACCCTCCAAATACTCAGTATATTATTGGTTCCCGGAGTTCACTCAGATGGTACAGAAACAGTGGCAGAACTTTATTTCCATCAAGCGGCGTTTGAGGGACTGAGATATGAAGTATTCGAAGATGTTTCCGGCCTGTCTTTGGATTGACCATGACGGGAAGACTTTGAATTTTTGATAATCCTGAGGTTGCCGCGGACTGGCTGGATGGATCGGATTGAGGTACCGGACTCCGGGGTTCAGGCCCGGACCGATAGTGAAGAACAATGACTTGTCGCGGTGACTGTACCACATTAACATCATTGGTACTCTCATCTACAGACCCCCGGGACCACGCACACAATTCAGCGAAGACATCACAGACTTCACTAGCCCGCACGCCCTCTCCTCCGCTGACTACATCCTCCTATGGGACCTCAACTTCCATCTGGAGAACAACAAGGACAGCAACACCACCACCCTGCTGGACAACCTCGCCAACCTCGGACTCAAGCAACTGGTAAACACCCCAACCCACTACGCCGCCCGCACGCTTGACCCAGTCTTCTCCTCCAGCAAGTACATCGCCTTCAGCCACTCCACCGGACTTCATTGGATGGATCACAGCTGCGTCCACTTCAGCTTCAGAAAAACCACGACCCACCACCACCCGCAACAGGCCCCTCGCAGGAGCTGGAACAAGATCACCGCCGACCAGCTCACCACCTCCCTCAGCCAGAACCCTCCCGCCAGCACAACGGACCCCGACAAAGCAGCAAGCAACCTCACACAGTGGATCACCAACTGCGCAGACAACGTCGCACCACTGAAGAACCCTCCCAGCAGACACGGCAGCAAGAAAGCTTCTTGGTTCACCTACGAACTTAAGAACTCCAAAATGGAACTGCCGCACCCTCGAGAAACACAATGTAAACAACAAGGACCCCCTGATCGGAATTATCAGTTCCTAGGACAGGAACATAAGACATGTGTGAATAATAGCACAATTCTAACACGCAAGAGGGAAGGTTATTGACATAAAAAGATACTAACAAATGTATTCAGATATAAAAACTCTATTCCATTTAATAGGTATTCATTAAAAAAAACACATACATTACATACATAAATGTCACTTAAAAAATAACAAAGACCCCAAAAGCATAATTTATACAATTATCATAAAAAATATAATCACATAATATTTAAAAAAGTCAACAAGTGGCAAACAATATTTTCTCGACGCGCGTTTTGGGGTTTCTGAAAACGCCTTCTTCAGGAGCCACGGATTATATTATTCAGAATCTCAGCACAATGGCTAGACAGGGGATCGTGTTTCCTTTTGCAATTCAAACTCTAATGATGAAGGGAATGTACCATATAATGACTATTAATAACATGAAGAAGTCTGCAAAGTGTAATTATAAACTTAAACACGTGGCATATTCTGTATTATGTCTTCTTCTATGTGAATGTAAATAGTCATTAATTCTCAGCAGACCACTGCAACAAAATAGATCGGATCGAGGAGAACCGCGTTCCCTTGTTCTCTGGTAAAGATCGCCGAGAGCAACTTTCTTTAATTTCGGACACGAGTCGCCTCTATTCAATTCACTTATGTGTCTACGGCGAATTTCGTGTAAAAAGAGATGAAAAACTGCATAATATATTCTCAACGGCCGCGGGACGACAGCAGCTATCCTTTGCAGCGCCGTGGACCCATCTGTTGCAGTGTGTGGTTGTGTGTGTGGTTGTGTGTGTGTGTTTGTGTGTATGTGTGGATTTTCGAGCAGTAGCGGACCCCTCTCCCCCAGCGCCTTGAGACCCTTCCGGGTGAGTAGCACGCTATACAAGTGCCATAATTGATTGATTGATTGATTGGTGGCGTAGTGGAACTGGTTGGGGTTGCTCTTTCACCCCCCCGGACTATTTTTGTGTTTTGTCGTATGGGGGCACAGTGGTTGGTTTGGAGTGGTGGGGGCGGTCCTCCTCCGTTTTCTACTTTTAGATACCTGTAGTTAGTTGGGGGTGACAGGCACACTGCAAGTTGGGGATGTGTGTTTGCTACATGCAGGGGTGCAGGGAGGGGGGTTGGGGGATTGGAACTGTTTTTTTTTTGATTGTTGAGTTGTTTGTTTTGTGTGACCAGAGCTCGCTATGGGTGTCTATGGATATTCTGTTCTTTTTCGGAGATAACGTTGTATGGCGCTTCACAGAGGAGGCTGCAAACTAGTGGCTCATGCTGGCTTTACTTCGGGCTCTAGAGGAGTGGGGATTTTGGTGAAAACTCCTTTCCCCTCACTATCCAGTCAACGTGGTCTGACAACAGAGGTCGCTATGTTGGAATATCGGGGTTATAGGAGGGTAGGACTGTCAAGTTTCTGTCTATCTGTGTCCCTCCAGCGTTACAGGTGGATACTTTCCGTGACTTGGGCCGGGTGTTTCTGACTTTGCCCATTGGGACAATGGTGCTGGGCGGGGACTTCAATGCTGTACTGGATGGTGAACTAGACAGGCACCCCTCCTGTGTGCTTTTGCCTTCCCGTAGATGGCTGGCGGATTTAGCCTCCGCGTCGGGTTTGGTGGATGGGTGGCGCCTTCGGCACCCTAGTGATGTGAGCTATACACACGCCTCTGCGGCACACCACTCACTTTCTAGGATAGACTATGTTTTATTACCAGTGTCTCAGGCGGCTTTTATTCAGGAGGTGACTCATTTGGCGAGGGGAGTGTCTGATTATTCGCCGATATGGCTTCAATTGCGGATGGGACAGGGTGATGCGGGTAAGGTTGCACCGATTAATGCGTGACGTCTAAAGGACCCCGCTGTTAGGAAGGAACTTGTACGTGTCAAGGATCGTTATTTTCAGGAGACTGAAGGGTCGGTTACATCGAAGGGTTCCCTGTGGGAAGCGTATAAACTGATACTCTCTCCCTAGTATCTGGGCAGAAGAAGAAGAGCAGGGCCGAAATAGATAGGGTGGAGGCGGAACTATTGATCTTTGAAGCTGCTGTCTCCTCAGGGAGTTACCCTGGGGCGGGGCACCGGGATCTGATTGCTCCGGGACGAGTACAGGGCCCTGACACGTGACAGAGCAAAGACGCAACATGCTACCACGCAGAGTAGAATATATGAACATGGCAACAAGGCCGGGAAGTTGATAGCATGGTTGGAAAAGGGTGATTGGGGATCTCGGTTGGTGCCGGAACTGCGTATCGGGGGTGCAGCAGTTTCGTCGCACCCTCACTTAATTGTAGATGAATTTGCCCGGTATTTTGAGGAGGTTTATACCTCGGCAGGGGACTTCACGGAGGGAGAAAATGCCGACATGATTCGGGACATTCCGATGCCGGTTCTCTCTGCCGAACACAGGGAGTTTCTGGACTCTGCCCTCACTAATGATGAGGTGGCGATGGCCATCAGGGGGGTTCATTCCGGCAAGGCTTCAGGCCCAAACGGTCTCCCCATTGAATTGTTTAAGCTTCACGCCAACCGCTTTGCCCCGCACCTGAAAGATATGCATCTTGAGAGTAGAGACCATGGCGAGTTGCCTTATGATCAACGCATCGCGAATATTATGCTCATTTATAAGAATGGTAAGCCGTGTCTGGAGTGTTCAACGTACCGTCCGATTTCCCTTTTAAATGTAGAGTCTAAAGTGTTAGCCAAACTGCTTGCCGCCCGTCTAGTGAAGGTTATCACGACGCTGGTGCATCCGGACCAGTCTGGTTTTATGCCGCGTCGGAACACCGCTCTTAATCTCAGACGGCTCCACGGAGTGGTGGCGGGTGCGTCGCGCATCCACAAACCGGCGGTGTTGTTGTCCCTGGATGCCACCATGGCCTTTGATCGAGTGGCCATACCTCTTTGCGGTCCTGGAGAAGTTGGGGTTTGGCCCCGAATTTATTGGTTGGGTTCACCTACTCTATTCAGCCCCCTTGTCTCGTGTGGTCGTAAACAATCATAGATCTCGTGACTTTTCACTCGGGAGGGGCACTCGTCAGGGTTGCCCTCTCTCACCACTCTTTTTCGCCCTTGCACTGGAGCCGCTCACTTCCTGGGTGCGATGGGACCGTTCGATTAGAGGACGGCGTTGGACATTGGAGTGGGAGGATAAGATCTCCCTGTATGCTGATGACATCCTGTTGTATTTGACCTCCCCTCACAGTTCCCTGGTAATTTTTATGGATATCTTCGTTATTTCCGGGAGGCATTCCTGCTTCTCTATTAATTGGGCGAAGTCAGTCCTCTTTGTGTTAAGTGGTGAACCGTTCAGAGGGCCAGTGAGCAGCCCGGTGAAGCTGGAACTGGTCAGTTTTCGTTATCTGGGGATCCAGATATCGCGGGACCCCAAGGTATGCTTTAGTCTGAATCTATTACCCCCATTGGCCAGACTGCGAGGTGATGTTGCAAGGTGGAAAGTATTACCGATCTCCTTGTTGGGCCGCGCAGTCCTCTTGGGCGTCCCAGTTGGCTCCTATCAATCATGCCATTTATGGCTCGCCGGTAGATCCCAGCTTTGCGATGGACTGCGGCCAAGTGCCCGGGGGAGAGTATACTAGAGTGTTGTATGCGAGGTGCCGTCGTTTCCCTTTGGTGGGTCCCCCATCAACGGCGACGAGGGTATGGCATGAGGCCAACAGGGCCCTCAAATGGGCGGGGCGAATAACACTGTCTATGGCTTTGTGGAGCTCAGAGATGTTGGGTACCCTGTGGAAAACAAAAGGGTTTGACCGTTTTTGATTGGAATTACTCAGGTGCGTGATGTGTGGGGTAAGGATAGGGTGTTGACGTTTGAGGAACTTCAGGCCAAGTACCAGCTGCATGATACTGAACGGTTTAGATACCTTCAGGTCAGTCATTCTCTACGTGCTGTAATCCCCAGTGGAGAGACACCTCCGGTAGCCTCCCCGCTGGAAGACCGACTGTTGGATGGTTATCTGCCCACCAAAGCAATATCGTTGACCTACAGAAAACTCATTAACCATACTGAGGATCCCCTGGTGCAGCTCAGGGAACAGTGGGTGGCGGATGGTTTAGTCCTGGGTGAGGAAGATTTGAGGGAGGCGGTGCCATCCCCTAGAGTAGTGGCGGTCCCAATGAAACTTCGTTTGGTCCAGCTCAGGATTCTGCACCGTTCCTACACCACGGGTCCTGGATTGTTGAGAATGGGGTTGGCCGTATCTGGGGATTGTCGGCGAGGGTGTGGAATGCCTGGAACGTTCCTTCATATCCTGTGGGAGTGTGAAAAGGTTCGTGATTTTTGGACTAGGATACATCTGAAGATGAGTGAAGTATGGGGAGTGTGGATCAAGTTGGAGGCGCGTCGATGTTTGTTGAATGTTTGGGAGCCCTCCGACCTCTCGAGTCATGGCAAACTCTGGGTTACTCTAGCTTGTGCGATAGCCAAACGGAATATTGCACAACTCTGGGGTGCTTCTTGGGGGCCTCAGGTTGGGAAGTGGATGGAGGGCCTTGAATGGTGTATGTTCCGGGAGAGGTCTGTGTATGTGTCGAGGGGGCGACCCTGCAAGTGGGGCAGGATCTGGGGAGTCTGGAACGCTTACCAGAGAGACATCTGTACACCACCTGATGTAGATCCCGCCAGTGTGGAACCGGAGGACTCCTAAGCCCGTTCTTTATATTCTGCTTTAATTGGCTCAGACGGAGGTCTGTTTTCTCACTGTTTATATTTGCAGCCACTCAATGCGCTCTGGTCAGTTCTGAGTTGTGTAAGGTCTTACTTTTTTTTTTGGTAAAGATATTTTTATTGAGAGAATAGGAAGATAGAAACAACAGAAGAGAAAGGGGGATGAAAGCACATGAATTGCAAATCAAAGAAGTACCCACGCAGGGGCCAATGCAAAAGGCCGAGCAGCAGTAACAGTTATGAAGGGCTGAGCAGTGTCATCACTCAGGGCAGGACATAAGAGTTCAAAAATAAAAAGTTCAAAAATCAGCCCGGGAGAATGTCAAGCCCCCTGTGAAATCCGGAGGGGAAAGCCCGCCTTGGTATCGGGCAAGTCTATCCAAGTCAGAGGCTCAGTTGACCAAGTCCATGTGCGCCTCCATGCAGTTCGGCCATAAGAAAAACAACGCGACAAGGAAAATCATAAAAATCAAATTGTCCACATCCCCTTTCAGAAAAGAAAAACAAACCAAACCCCCAAGAGAGGCTCCAACCTCCCCAGTGCACCCATCCCCCGATGGTGGCAGCCAGACAACAACCATTCACACAAGCACAGTTCACACCTGAAACAGATGTAAGGCACGTATAGTGGGCGGGCAAACCGCTGACGGCAACCCCCGAGAGAGAAAGCGGACCAGTGGGCCCCATCTGAAAGTAAAGTTCTTAAAGTTATTCCTGAAAATGTCCGCCATACGCTCCACACTCAGCAGCCTCCACAACCTAGCAAACCAAAGGGAAAGAGCTGGGGCCTCCTTCTTTTTCCATGCAGCAGCCAGAGTCAGTTTGGCCGCTCCCAGACAGAGCCAAAGGATGTGCTTGTCAGCCCTGGTTTGGTGCTCCAGAAGTGGGTCCCGAAGGCCAAGGAGCACAAAGCCAATGGAATCTGGAATCGGGTAGCCCAGGATCTCCCTAATATGAGACAGAATCTCCTCCCAATAAGGGCGTATGATGGGGCAATCCCACCAGATATGGCGAAAGTCCCCCAGGAAACCACAGCCCCGCCAACATCTGTCAGAAGCTGAGGGATAAATCTTTTTCAACCGGGTCGGATACAGATACCAATCTAGCATGGTCTTCATATGTGCTTCTCTCAGATCGATCGAATGATTGAATGTGTGTAGATCTCGCCAAAGATGGGACCACTCTTCGTCGGAGATGTCTCGCCCCAGGTGCTCCTCCCACAAACCCATGTATTTAGGGCGAGGTGAGATAGCCGTGGTTAACAGTAAGTCATAGAGGAAGGAAATCACCCCCTTCATAGATGATGTGCGAGTAATGTAGGATTCGAAATCCGTGGGAGGCCTCGTCGCAGCGTCCCGCACCTCAGGAGACAATGCCCAATGTAGCAGCTGGGCGTACCGGTAGCGCTCAGTAGGTGGCACACCATAGTCACGCATGCAATTTTGGAAGGTGAGCGGCTCATAGCCATGAAACAAATGTGTAAGTGCGTGGCAGCCCCCCGCCTTCCACCCATCAAAGGGCCCCTCAACAAGAGCCGTCGGGAATGCTGGATTAAAGTGAATAGGTGTGAAGGGGGAAGGAAAGGAGGTCCATCGTTCATCATTAGAGACCGAGTCCCAGACCTTCAGAGTGGTGCTCGTAGGGGTGCTAATGTATGCGTTGCGAGGCCGATCCCCCTTCGCCTTCCAAACCAAGTCCCAAATAGAGCGCCCCGCCACACTCCTGTCCATATGCAGCCAATGCTTCTCTGACTCCATTTAGGTCCATTCAGCCAACACCCGGAGTTGTGCCGCCTTGTAGTAAAGAAGCATGTCTGGAAGGCCAGCCCCACCCTTCCTCAGGGGCCGGCGAAGCGTAAGAAAGGAGAGCCTAGCACGGCCCCCCTGCCAGATGTAACGCAGAACCACAGTCTTCAGACGTCGAAAAAAAAACCCGTCCAAGGGAATGGGGAGGGCTTGGAACAGATATAGAAGCTTGGGGAGCAGCGTCATCTTGACAGCATGCACGCGTCCAAGCCAAGAGATAAACATAGGCTTCCAGCGATTCAGCTCAGCCTGTATCTGAGTCAGCAGAGGAGGGAAGTTAGCTGCATACAGGGTGGCGATGGAGGAGGTCAGCTTGACCCCGAGATATTGAATGGAGGAGCCAGACCAGGCCAGGGGCGTGAGCGGTCGAATGCGCTAAACCTCAGAGGGCGAAAGCGTGAGATTGAGTATGTATGATTTGCCGGGGTTCACCCGAAACCCCGCCACTGCTTTGAACTGGGACAGCACATCCTGCACCCGCGGAAGGGAAGTCCCGGGGTCAGCTAGCGACAAAAGGACATCATCAGCAAACAAAGATATTTTATGCTGCTCTCCCGAAAAGGGGAGGCCCACAATATCCGGGTCCTCTCGAACCCTAATGGCAAGAGGCTCTATGCTAAGCGCAAAAAGTAAGGGAGATAGGGGGCAGCCCTGCCTTGTGCCTCGGGAATGAGCAAAAAATAGTGAGACATGACCATTCACCATGACTCTCGAACGTGGGCCATGATAGTTGGCCCGAAGCATATCTATAAATTTGGGAGAAAAGCCAAAAGCGTGAAGAGTACTAAAGAGAAAGTTCCAGTCCACCCGATCAAACGCCTTTTCAGCGTCAAGGCCTAGCAGAACAGCTGGAATCCTAAAGCGTTCAGCTTTCTCAATCAGATGAATCAGCCGTCTAGTGTTATCATGGGTCTGACGACCCTTTATAAAGCCCGATTGATCCGGATGGATGAGAGCAGGCATAAGGTCCTTGAGCCGGGTGGCTAAGATAGAAGAATACAATTTGGCGTCAACATTCAGGAGGGCTATGGGCCGGTAGGATTCACATTTGGAGGGGTCTTTCCCCGCCTTGGGAATAATCGAAATCATAGCCTCCGCCATAGTCCCTGAAGTGTGGCCCGCCTCCCTCATGTTGTTGAAAAGGAGCACCAAGTGGTCTCCCAACTCGGACGCGAATGTCTGATAAAAGGAGGCCGTATAGCCGTGCGGGCCCGGGGCTTTTTGCGGTTTGAGGGACCGAATGGCTGAAAGCACCTCCTCCCTAGTTAACGTGGCCTCCAAGAGCTCATTCCATTCCTTGGAGACCTGCGGTAGCGACAGGGCCTCCAAGTATGCTTGTTGAGCGGCCGGCACTAGGCGGTCCGCCGAGTATAGCGCAGCATAGAAGTCGCCGAAGAGCTCTGCCTTAACCTCATCCCTGTGTTCCACTACCCCGGAGGGAGTCCAAATGCCACCCACATATTCCCGTTCACGTTTATCACGGAGCTGCCGTGCTAAGTGCTTCCCCACTTTGTTGCCCTGAGCATAGGAGAGGCGCCGTATGCGCAGGAGGGTATATTCAGCTCGATTATTATAGTGCGCCCTGCAGTCCTTCCCTCGCACCGCAGCAAGAGGGCGAAGTGTCTTTCTAGAAGGATTCTGCTTATGCGCAGTTTCCAATGTAGTCAGTTCCGCCTCCAGCACCTCCCTCTCCTCACAACGAAGTCTGTTCAGGGCGGAGTTCAATGCGATGCACGTGCCCCGTGTCGTCGCCTTGAAGGCGTCCCATTGGGTAAAGATCGAGGTGTCACCAATCTTATTCAGCTCAAAGAACTCACCAATGGCCGCCCTAAGCTTCTTGCAGGATTCCTCATCTCGCGAAAGGGATGCCGGGAAATACCATTTGCGATGAGGGGACGACTCTGGGGCCCAGATCAAGCACGTCGCAAAAAGGCTATGATCCGAAACTGAAAGTGGAAAAATGTTGCTATCGCGCAGGTCGCCCTGTAAAGATTGATGCACAAAAATATGGTCGAGACGGGAATATGTGTGGTGAACATGTGAATAGAACGTGTAGTCCCTAGTGCGGGGGTGGAGGGAGCGCCAGCTATCAATAAGGCCCAGACTCAACAAGTTATCGCGCAGCTCCGGGGAAAAGAGACCCGTCTCCGTCCTCTGTTGATGTAAACAGTCAAGACTTTTATCCCAAACCAAATTGAAATCTCCCATCACAATAAACGCTCCCTCCCCAAAGTCCCCAATCACACTCAGCAGAGTCTCAAGGAACCCATGTTGCCCTGTATTTGGAGCATAAACCACCACCCAGGTGCAAAGCTTACCCATGAGCATTCCCTTCACCATCAACCACCTCCCCTCCTTGTCCCCCCGCACCCTCACAGGCTGAAACTGAAGGGGAGATCGGAACAAAAGCGCAACCCCACGGTGCTTAGTAGTGGCTGAGGATTTATAAATCAGGGGATACTGCCTGTGCTTAAGCCTGGATTCATCTTTGCGGGCCAAATGAGTCTCCTGCAGGCCCACCACATCTAGCTGATGATCTAAGATATACTTCCAAACTTTCTGGCGCTTTTGAGGAGAATTAAGGCCTTTAACGTTCCAGGAGCCTATCGTAACCGGCAACATCGAGACCAACTCCCCCCCCAGCGCTCCAATCAATGCAGCCCAACTCTAAATACAAACCAGACACACCACTGCCATACCAGGTCCCCATCCACCACCACCGGGATCCATCCCCAGCAAGCCTACCGAAACCCACAGGAGCCTCAGAAACAAACCATAAAAAAGGGAAAGCAAAAAGTAGAAAAAGAACAATGAAAGCTGGACATGACCGTAAGGGTCGGGGGTATAAGACCCAGGTAATGCCCCCCCCGAATCCAGGGTCGGGGTAACCCTCCATCCGAGAACTGTCCTACAGAGTACCTGAGGTGGTAGAGCCCCCCGGCTCCCACGGGCTGCTGTTGAGGGGGCCTAAGCCGCCGAGGAGCTGTCCACATGGCTTGATTCAGTCACCTGGGCCACCGAGGCCAAAGCGTCTCCCCTTTCACTCCGGCTCGCCGACAGGGATGGCCCCTCCGCTGCGCCATGTCGGCCCACTCTCTGCCAAGCTGGGGATCAGGAACGGCGACGTCTTCTTGGTGAGGCGCTGGCGTCCGCGGACGCAGATGTTTCCTCCATTCCGAGCAAGTCTCTGGCGGCTGCAACTGTTCGCACTTGCACCAGTCTATTTTGCCACCGGAAGATAAGCCGAAAGGGGTGACCCCAGGAGTAGGACACCCCGTGCTCCCTCAGGAAGGCCGTGACTGGGCGAAAGTCCCGTCGATTTTACAGGGTGGAGGCCGCCAGGTCTTGGAAAAGTTGAGGGCTGTGCCCACGAAAAAGCAAATTGTTAGTGTCTCTCGCCTTCCGCAGGATCGTCTCCTTCAGCTGAAAGTCGTTGGCACAAACCAAGATGTCGGGAGGCGGCGAGCGCGCGCCACGCGGCAGGCCTACCCGATGTACGCTGTCCATCTTGACTTCATTGCGATCGTCCTCCGCCAAAATGTGCAAAAAGAGAGCCTCCACATATTCCCGCAGGTTTCCACCATCTCCATCCCACGGCACCGCTCTTATTCGGATGTTATTGCGACGGGACCTGTTTTCCAAGTCCTCGCAGTGGGTCTTGAGGTCCAGATTCTGCTCGCAAAGCTGGAGCAAGTCTTGCTGTAGCTGATGAACATCCCCACTGAGGCCCAAGCCGTGGTCCTCCAGGGTCGCTACACGCTCGCCGATGCCGTCTACATCACGGCGGACTTCACGGAGGTCGGAGGCTAGTTGTGCTTTCAGCTCCGTGATATCCTCCTTGATGGAGGAAAAAAGCTCAATCAGGAAGGCCTTCGTGACCGGGCCATCAGCGTCGTCTTTGGTCAGCGACTTGCTAGGACCGGGGGGCGATCCAGAAGCCCCCTTACCGGGACCATCCTTCCCCGATTTATTCAGGCGATTCCTCGTCGACATGATGCGACGCCTCAGCGCAGATGGTGAGAGGCAAGATGGCACCACCTCTCTGCCCGTCCGTCGTCTGCGCTGTCCAGCAAAGCTCCAGACAGGACGGCGCCTCCTCGTCACCTCTGCTTGGCAACAATTGCCAGCCAGGACACCGGAATCACAGGCAGGCTCGTCACAATTCCAATGTGGGGGACTCGCACAGAAGCGCTTCACTCGATCACTTGCCAGAGTTCCGAGTCCCCTCTTGCGAAGAGTCGATGCCGCCCAGACAAAGCCCCGTAGGCCGCTCCGGTGCAAGTGCGTCACCAAAGTAACACCCTGGCTAAGTCCGCCGTCCCGTGTCGTAGCTCGACGGAAGAAGGGACAAACCAATGCTGGACGCCTCAGCGAAACCAGGAGAGTCAAAAGCCGGGGCTGAAATCGCCCCAATACCGCTAAACAAAGCTATGAAGGGCTCGGGGTGCCGGAGGAGCTCGCAGGCACGTCTTACTCCGTCGCCATCTTGGCCACGCCCCCCTAATGTCTTACTTTTTGTTCAATAAAAAGATGTTTAAAAAAAATAAACAAGTCCAACTTATGCGTATTCGTAATATTTCACTTTGCCGTTTATTAGGACAACAAACACTTGTAGCCTCTTACGGTATTAATGAGAAGTTCACGATGTTCATATGCAGTCCTAGTGCATACAATGCACTGCAGTTTGTATCATCAGACTAATGTAGTTTGTAATGCAAGAATAATGCAATCCTGAATGCACATAATCAGGCAGTTCATAATGCAAGAATAATACAATCCCTAATGCAAGTAATAAGGCAGTTCGTAATGCAGTAATAATACCAGGCCAATCAACGCAATTAGTACGGGCACCACTAAGGCCCAACCACAGACAACGGTCCTTAACTTCTGATGGCGGCCCAGTCGGGGCTGCTCGAGGACTCAGCGCATCTAATGCGATGCAGTGGGAGAGAGACAGGAGAAATCATGTACTCCTCCTGCGTGCCTTCCCAGGCCACGCAGGCTTGCTACTCCCGACCGGAGTCCAAGCCTTACCTGGGGGTGTGCTGCCTCGCTCTCTCACTCGTCCCACTCGTCGGACGTCCGGCTGGGCGCTCCCGATGAGGAGGCAGCTCCGATGCAAGGTGACGCTGTAACCGGACAGGTCACGCCGCTGCCTTCTCCGTTGCTTATGATCTTGGGCAGATTCCTCTTGCGAACAACGATCACGATTACCTCACAACTTCCTTAGCTGTGCATAATCCTTCAGGACGTTGCGGCTCGGGCCGGCTGCAGTGATCTTGATCTGCAGCCTCCGTTACGATGACGGTTTGGGCCACAACAACTTCACAGCAGCATGGACGATGATTCACGCTGTGGGGGCACTTTATAACCAGCACCACGGATCCCACGCAGTCTCAGGCTGCACACGCACAAAGCGGCGCTGAGACTCATTTGGGTATCGGGCCACACAGTCCCGGGGCAATGCTTACTACGGTCTCAGGCTGCAAAAATGACACGCACACAGCGCCACTGAGACACACTTGGAAACCTTGATGTTCCTGAGTTTCCACAACAGGGAGACAGCTCTCCTCGGGCCCTTGGGGACAAGTTACTTCACGACACAGCACACAGCAAAGTCCTTTTTAAGCACGGGGACAGAGCACACATCAAAGTCCCTTAGCCTCTCCTTGGTTAAATCAGCAAACTGCAGGCCAGCCCCAAAACACACAGCAAGGGTCATTCCTTCTCTTCAGTCTCTTCAGCTGTTCTTCCTTGGCAGAGGTTCCTCTTGACCACAAAGTAGTTTCCATCCTTTTCAGTCTTGATCAATCCAACATTCAGGGGTTTCAACTCTCATAGTTATACCTCTAAATGTCTCTGAAGTGTTTGTGTTCAGGGGGGCACTGACCCCTGTCCATACCAGTTCTGGGTGTCTCTCTGCCAGTGACACCTTCTTCCTTTGATTAGTGGGGGTCTGGTTCCTCAATCACTCAGCAGGCAGTGGAGCCATTCTTTTATAGCATCAGCCCAAGTCTCTTCACCTCCAGGGGCTACTCCTCCTCCCTACACTCCAGATGTAGGTCAGCCTGTTGCTTTCTCCTACTCCTCCCCTGGGTCAAGACATTTCCTAGACCCTATCATATTCAGTTAGAGACAGTCAATCCACAACCAGGCAGAGACTAACAGAATTGTTAGAACAAGAAAACCAGCCAATTCTAAAAGCGCAGTTTCTAACACACAATGCAAAAACCACCTTCACAAAAAGATGCGTTATTAAATTGTGAGTTCAGGCACACTAAACTTGACCTCCACATCTTAACCCTATGGGAAGATAGGCTGGAAGCATATTACACAGCCTTCCGCATTCTGTCCTATGGGCAAGATAGCCTTGCAACAGTGAAAAACGAAATTGAGAGTATTTCACTGGTAGGACATAGTATACACCTTAGTACATGTCCTACCTTTCACAAAGACTGCAGCCTGCCCAGGGGGTACCTTGGACCTACCATGGGGGTGTCTGATGTGCATAGAAAGGGAAGGGTAAGGCCTGGCAAGTGGGTGCATTTGTCAGGAACACATGGCAGTTAGCAAACTGCGCGCAGGCACTGCAGTGGCAGGCCTGAGTTCTTGTTTTAGAGATACTTGTGTGGGTGGCACAATTAGTGCTGCAGGCCCACTAGAAGCATTTGCATTATCAGCCCTGGCACACATAGTGCACTTTACTAGAGACTTTACTAGTAAGGCAAATATACCAATTATGGACAACCAATTACCTTAACCCTTTATACAGGGAGAACCTGCACTTTGACACTGATCAGCAGTAGTAAACTGGCCAAAGCATCTAAGTCGGCAACATAATGTCAGAAAAAGGTCTAAGAGGAAAGCAAAAAGCTTAAGGAACTTTAGCCACAAAAGGCCATGTCCAACACAATGCATTGGGGATTCCCTGATATGTGTGTCAGTGGTAATTCCTGGTATGAGAGGAGTAGCGTGATCTAGTTTGGTATGTTTGGAATAGTGGTAATAAATGCTGCGTAATGGTGTACGCAGATTTATTATCACTATTTTAGAAATGCCAATTTTAGAAGTTGTCATTTCTGTGTGCTATCTGTCTCCCTGGGATAAAGCCTCTCTGGTCAGGGTGAATTATAGATTTTATAACCCTCGATAGTCTAGTGGCTAAAATACCAGAGTAAATCTTCATGTCTGTGTTCAGTAGTGAGATGGGCCTATAGGACTCTATTCTTTTCAAGTCTTTATTTAGTTTGGGTATAAGCGTTATAATGGCTTCTCCCCATGAGGGAGGTGTAGAGTAGCCATGAATCAATAAAAGATTGAAGAGTTCCCTTAATGGAGTTATTAATTGATCTTTATTGTCCAAATAGATCTCCACTGGCAACCCATCCGAACCTGCGGCTTTCCCTCTTTTCATTTTCTTCAATTGACCTAGAATTTCCCCTTCTGTTATCTCGCTTTCCAAGTATGCTTTATCTGATTCAGACAATTGCGGCAGATGTTTTATGACCAGCCAGGATTCTAAATACTCCCCCTTAGGGTCTTTGTCTTCCGTGTAAAGACTCCTCATGAAGGACCTTGCTTCTTCTCTTATCTCTTCGTCTGTTTCTATCAAATCTCCTGTCTGTCTTTGCAATAGGGCTTTAATGTTATTTCTCGTTCTGGCTTTCCAGGCAAGGAGGGCTCCACACTTCTCTCCATACTCAAAATTGTTTAATCTACTAGACTCCCATTTTTCTTTCAGAGCTCTCTCATCCGCAATTTTCAACTGAAGCTGTAAGTCAATAAGTTCCTTCTCTAACAAATGTGCTTCCCTGGAGTTCATTAAGATTGCATTTTGTAGTTCGAGATCCTTTCTTGTTATTGCTGCCAAGTCCTCCCTTCTTTTTATTTTTATACTCTTTCTCTTATAGTAAATTAGAGAACTTAAAACGCCTCTCAAGTAAGCCTTATAGGTTTCCCATACTACCTGGGAGGAAGAGGATCCTGAATTTATTATAAAGAATTCTGATGTTTTATCTTTGACTTCTACTTTAATCTGATTGTCTAGCAGAAACGATCTCTCCAGTGTCCACCTTGGTTTTGGTGAAGTTATACTCGATTTCTGATTCTAGAACAGCGTGATCTGATAATCCTGTAGGCGTGAAGGAAAGATAGTTAATATCTTTGAGAAGGTGTTGGTCAACAAAAAGGTAATCTATTCTAGAATAATTCTTGTATTTTTTACTATAAAAAGTGAAGCCTGGTTGAGATCTATACTTTTTTCTCCAGACATCTACTAGAGTAAAGTCTTTCATTAAGGCATCTAAAATGGCAAGTGATTTTAAGGGAGCATGGTATTTAGCCCTAGAGGTTCTATCTAATTTTTGATCGAAGACCAGGTTAAAATCCCCTCCTAAGATTAGAGGGCCAGTTGTCATAAATAATGCTAATTCTAGTTTGGACAGCGGGACCGGATTGTCCTCGTTTGGACCATGGTACACTGCGGTTGTATATGGGATACTTTGACTGTATACTTCTGCGACTAGCCACCTTCCCGATTCATCCGTCTCAAAACTTCTCAAGCTTATCCCTCAATTCGCTCGAATTATAATGGAAACTCCCCTTGTAACGCCTAATTGCCTGGAACTAATTATATCTTGAACCCACCTAGACTTCTTAAAGAGAGAATCACATAATACTGCCTCTAAGTGTGTTTCTTGTAACATTATAATTTGAGCATCCAAATTTCTTAAGAAATCGCATATTCTATTCTGTTTTATTTTTTCCCCTATACCATTAATATTCCATGACAGAACCTTAAGCTTATACGGATTAATCATGAACCTGATGTACGCTCATACCCATCCATACCTTTATGCATCAAACATTTGTTTATATATGAGGATTTTTTATTTTTCCCCCTGACACCCCCCACCTATTGAACCCCTCCCCCCTGAGGAACCCCCCCCACATACCTGGCGATGACTTCGCCTTTCGGAGCAACCGAATGTTGCCCTTGACCAGTTTACTGTATTCTAGCGAGACAAATTAAATTACAAATAAATCATCATGCCCCTCAGTTTTATCATACAGCCTACTTATACAGTCGTTTGCTTTCTCAGATTCTCCCCTACCATTCCTCTTTTTTTTTTTTTATTTAATATATTTTGGGCAAGGACATCATTTTTTTAATTTTTTTATTTTTTTTATTGTTTTTATTTTTATTATTTTCTTCCTTGAAGTAATCAACTTATCTGCCCAGTTCTATTCCTCCTGCTCACTTCTTATTCGATCCAAAAGGTTGTCGACCTCTTCTAGCTGTGTGAAGCTATATGTCTTATTCTTCCACATAATCCTGAGCATGGCTGGGAATCTCATCTGGACATGTGCTCCCAGTGACCTTAGGTCCGGCATTCTCCAGCCTTTCAATGTCCATAACTAGTGATCTGTTCTGGGCTTTAAGATGTTCTATGTCCTTTTGATTTCCATGAACAGTTTTGTTCAAAACAGCAGCTTCTATTTCAAGTTTCCCTGCGTGCAGGGTGGCCTCCTCTAGCTTAGATTCTAACACATCAAATCTATCCTGTATTGTTTTTTGATTGGCTTCCGATATCTCAAATTTCGACATCATGTCGCCTCTCAAGGATCGAAAAAGATCCCCTAGTCGGTCACTCTCCTGCTCACTTGAATCCTCAGACCTCCTCATTCCTGAAGTTATTTGGGTTGAATCTGATTGATTGTCTTTACTTGCGTCCGTTCTCCTAGTCTCCTCTTCTGCCTCCTTAAAGCTGCTTTGTGCAAGTTTAAACGTTCCAGCCTGACTCTTGGGTCTAGTGTCTTGTTCTCGCACTTTATCTACTGGGAGTGCTTTATTTAGATTAGCCGTGGCACCTGTTTCACTTTCAATTTCAGGAAGATTCAGCTTGACCTTATGCTGCCCCGAAGTCTCTGGATTTAGTGTTTCTATTCCCTCGTCCGCACTTTCCATGTTTCCCAAATTTTCTAGGACCTCGTAGCGGTTTTTTAGAGATGTGGTGCCAATGTTGCCCTCCAACTGTACTGAGGAATGCTTAGCCTGATCCAGGACCTTAAAAAAATATTTGAGAGATGGAGTACTTTTCACCACTTGGCCCTCATGGGATACTCCTTTAAGCTTTTTAACTAAAGTAGTCTTTTTCTTTTTGCTTTTGCAGGGGGTTAATGGCATAGGTCGCTCCCTCTCTTCAAATTGTAAAGCCCCTTTCTCTTTTAGTTCTACCCTAGATCTCAGCTGGTACCTGTTTCTTCTTATTGGAGGGATATTTCCCTGTTTTACAGGAATTAAGCTTATCTCAACGTTAGCTAGCTCGATAGTCTTAGGTATATCGCTTCCGTTGATTCTTGCCCTCCTGACTTAGGAAACTTCAACAGAGCCGGCTCTTGAGCTGAGACTTCAGTGTTCTTATATACTGGGAGACCGAGCTGCGTCTGATCCATGCAACCCCTCCTCCCCGCGATAAGCCCGTGAGTCTCTACCACCTTACTCCCCCTCCCCCACACCTTGTTACAAGAAAGTAAAGCTTCTTTCTCTCAAAGTCCGTTTTGTTGGGCTGTTGCTCAAGTGTATGTGTTACCAAGCTTCCAAGTTTAAGTTTAAATATAGCGGAGCGAAATCTGCTCCATAGGCACCGTCGGCGTTCTTCCAACATAAATATTAATGTTAATGAGCGCTGGTCCGTGATCAGACCAGCCTTGGCCAACTACAACCTCAAGTAAAGTGAAGCGGGTTATAGATTTTCTATCTTGCAGTAATATGCTATAGTGTACCGGGGACTTACTACTACCCCCTCTTGAATACCACCTTACCGCTGGTTACCGCTGATTTCCCGCTGAATGCTGCTCCCAGGAGGACATTCTTAATTACACTGCACGCCGATCTCAGAAGCATTTAGTTTTAAGGAATGCATAACCTGCAAACCCTGCATGCGTTTCCTGCGTGCGTTTCCTGGCCAGCCGCTTCCGTCGGCATTTGTGCCTGCCTGTTGTGTGTTGCATGTCTGGCTCTGGAGTGACAGGGGGTGAGGAGGTGCAGTGGCTCCAGAGGGGCTGGGTGAGTCAGTGTCAGGCTGAATAGGCCGATCTGCATTTGGTGTAGTGGGAGGACCCTGAATAGGTCTGTGCCTGCCTTGCACAATGCAGGCTCTGCCCCCCCTGTTGTGGGTCTGGGGCCAAGACGTACATTGTCAATGGGGATTATTGTGCACTCAACTGCCCCCCAGAACTGGTTTGAACTGGGTCCCAGGCCCTGTGCGAGGGCAGAAAAAAGAGGATATGTAGTATAAGTATGGGGGCTGTGATCCCATGAAAGGTTGTAACTGCTTGGTGCTTATTTGACACTTGCAGGCTGCCGGACTGCCAGGAGGAACCTCCACTGGCGGGGGGCTGATTTACTGCCCTGCTTTGCAGCTGGAGGATCTGCTGTCTGCCCAGGAGTGCTGCCTGACTGTGCACTTTCGGAGACGAATTGCTGCTTGTTCCCTGCAGGTATCAGCAGGTGTGAGCACTGCAGGATTCCTGTGTACCTGAGTCCCCGGCGTGGGCTCGTCCCGCAGAAGCAGCGCAGGGTGAGCACTGTGCTTGATGCACCACCTGGGAGTGTGAGGTGCACCTTGTCCTGACTGTGTCCCTCAGTGCCGTGCATTGTGGGCACTTGGCGATTATATTCCTAAAGCCCGGAAAGGGGGCTCCAACTTGGCTCATAAACCAGTGTTTTGGCCGAACCGGAAGTCAGGCAAGTCAGCGCCTGTCTGTGGGCGGGGCTCCCGTGAGTAAAGGGAAGCCCAGTGTATTGCCTGGAGGCTGGCCGGAGGAAACAGAGCCGAGGCAGGAAGCCAGGCAAAGGACACCTGGTAGTGGGTGGGGCTCCTGTGGTATAAAGGAGAGCCCGCATATCGTCTCTGCCTGAGTAAGAGAAGACCTGCGTGGTGACTGAGGTGGCAGGAAGCAGAAGGAGAGCCTCACGGGCCCAAGCAGACTTCGATCTAGATTTCTCCCTGTCAACGAGGAGCCCCGGTGAGTGGGGCTGAGTGTGCACACGGTTGGTGCCTGCCAGTGGCACTGGAGAACGCCGGTGAGTGGGGCTCAGCTCTCTTGTAATTTTCCCCCGGCGACTGCATCTAGCCTGCTGGGTCATTTGGCCAACACAAGAAGCCCGGGTGAGGGGGGCTCCCAAAGCACACTAATTGGTGCCTGCGGGTGCCTCTTGATTTCTCCCTGCCAGCGAGAGAAGCCTCGGTGAGTGGGACTGAGGGGGCACACATTGGTGCCTGCTAGTTGCCCCAGGGGGAGCCGATGAAGGGGGCTCCCATGGCACTGTTGGTGCTGGTGGTTATTTTCACAAGTGCACCGCCAGATTGTGGCAGCTGCGATGTGGGGGGGGCATTTTGGTGTCATCAGGAGACACAGGTGAGCTGCACCCTCACCCCCATTATTGGTACCGGCCTGGTGTGGCCCATACCCTGCTGCATTGGCAGTCTGGTGGCAGACAAAAGCCACTTGCTCAGAGAGCCCTGACTTTTTGGACAATGAGCATTTGGGACAGCCCAAGACGGGCCCACTAGGGGAAGGACTGTTGGCCTTGAGATCACCTTGTGTATTCTCGTGGGGTGCAAGGCTCTAAGGTGATGTGTGCACCTTACCAGTGTTACTGTGGTACACTGCTGATTTAGGATATATGCTGTTACAGATTACACTGGAACAAATTTAAATATAAGATTTTAATCCAAAGTTGTGGCACAGCAACAAACAGCATCTGGCTGGCAGACAGGAACAGTGCAACTGACGTGGTGCCTAGCAGCAGTGTAGGTTCTAAGTAGAATCATGGAAGTACTGAATGATGCACATAGTTTAAAGAGACATTATCAATATAAGTATGTACAGCAAGAATGTGACACATCTCCCTTTTATAAAAAGAAAAAGAACAGAAAGGAAATAACTGAAATAAGAAAACAAAAAAAGATTTAAGTTACATAATTAGCCAATCTAATGGGTGGTGATCTAGAGCGAACAGACATTTAAACTCTTGAAGCAACATCACCATTAGAATGACCCTGTAGATCAGGAACAGTGGGATTTAGCAAAGAAGAACGATTGGAATTCAGCAAAGAAGGACATTTAGCAACACGTCTAATGTTCCATAACTTACCATCCTGAGTAAGTAAACTGTTACTGAAAACTTTAACAACTTTCAAAGGTATACCAAATTTGTTTGAACATTTGGTGATGAAACCAGGTTTCCTAATCCTGACCAAATCACCAACAGAAAAGTTCGGATTTTCACATTCCACTTGTTATCATACCACTCTTTAACCTTAGCTTGTTTGCACTCCACTCTTTCCACAACATCTTTAATAAGATCCTCAGAAAAGGATTTATTAGAACATTTGTCCTTAAACCACCATGGACAAATGGTAGAGGCTGGGTCATGCCCTTTTAGTAAAAGGAAAGGACTAACTTCTGTTGTAGAATGTGGAGTTATCCTATATAACCAAAGTTTTTCCCTCAATAAATTCCTCCATCCAGAACCCATCTTGAAGACATCAGAAACAAAACCCTTCAACACCTTGTTGAAACGTTCAACTAAACCGTTCTCATGAGGTTCATAAACAGAAACTGTACAGTGTTGAATGTTCTGTAATTTGAGAAAATTCTCCATTTCCAAAGAGGTAAGTTGCACCCCATTATCTGTTACAAGAACAGAAGGACAACCTTCTCTGGAAAACACTTCTTGGAAAAACTCTATCACAACGTTAGTGGAAACTGAAGAAACAAACTTGACCTCCGGCCACTTAGAGTGATAATCAAGCAAAACAAGGGCATAACGAGAATCAAGCGGAAGACACATAAAAGGACCAGAAATGTGAAACGCAAGTTTCTTCCAAGGCTCATTAGGCCAAACAGAATTTTTTAATGGAGGAACATTTACCTTTAACATCTTCTCACTTCCCATGCACACCTCACATTCTCTAACCTTACGATCTGCCATTCTATCAATAATTTTTGATAATTTTATACAATAAATTGACTATCAATACCAGGCCACCAAAAATAATTTCTTATGAGACGCTTCATAGCAGACATTCCAGGATGCATCTTATGAGCAATGTCTAAAATCACTTTCTGCATTTCAAATGGCGGGACACACTTCCCAGACTTGAAAATCAAACCATTTTCCAATGCCAACTGATCCAATACAGAGAACATGGGTAGAATACTTTCTGAAATATGCTTTTTATCAGGCCAACCCTCAAGAATATACTTCTTGATGGTTTGTAAAGTAACATCATGTTCATCAGCAAGGTTCCAAGAGTGTTCAGATATATCTTCAAACGGACCCGCAATAACATCTTGTAAACAAGTAACTACCTCTTTCTCAAAAGAAGTTCCATCAGTACTCGACTTACAAGGCATGCGAGACATAAAATCTGCAATGACTTCTTTTTCCCTGGAACAAATTCTGCTGTAAAACAATATTCCTGCAATCTTGAAGTTAGCCTGGCTATACGAGCAGTAGAACTCCATCCACCCCCCGTAGATAAAATATTGGCAAGCAGCTTATGCTCAGTTCTCAAAAGAAACTTACTACCCCAAATATAATTTCGAAAATGTTCTATGGCCCAGACACATGCCAAAAGTTCCTTTTCTATAACTGCATACCTCCTTTCAGTTTCATTAAGAGCAAAACAAACATTCCACTCCTCCTTGCCGGAAATGTGAGACAAAACAGAACCCAAACCATATCTACTAGCATCCACTGTGATTATGCACATTTTGTTCAAACAAAATGGTCTAAGGGTGGGAGCTTGCAGGATGTCAGACTTAATGAGATCAAAAGCTTTTTGCTGATCACGTTCCCAAACAAAAACAGCATTATGTCTGAGAAGCTTCCTTAAAGGCTCCATTTTGGAAGCAAAATTGTACACAAATTTGCTGTAGTATTCACGCATACCTGCAAAAGAAAGTAATTGTTCCTTGTTTTCAGGAGCAGGGGCATTTGTGATACCATCAACATTTGATTTTTTTAGGAACAACCCCATTCCCAGACAATGTGTGACCCAAGAATTCTACAGACTGTTGAAACATTTTACATTTGTTGGGTTTTAAAGTAAGACCATTTTCTCTCAATTTTTCACAAACACACTTTAAATGTTGCAAATGATCATTGTTATTGGCTGAAAAGATCAGAATGTCATCCTGAAAACACCTGACAAACTTATCCAAATCTCTAAAAATATTAAACATGACTCTTTGAAATACTGATGCCGCCGATACTAAGCCAAACGGCATTTGAGTGTACTGAAATAATTCTTGAGGAGTAATGAAAGCTGTCAGGCATTTTGAGTCTTCAGTAAGAGGAATCTGGTGGTAAGCCGACCTTAGGTCTAAAGTGGAAAACACCCTTGCCCCCTCCAACATTGATACAACCTCATTTATGTTCGGAAGGGGATGACAATCCACAATGATACCTGCATTAAGAGGAACAATTGTTACTTACCTGTAAACAGGTGGTTCTCCAGTATTGGTGTCTTTCATAGATTCACATGCTTGAATATTCCCCGTCGTCGGAGTGGGAGTCCCACGGTAAATAAAATAGCAATAAATGCTAAATATATAATAATATATAATAAATATATATATACATAATAAGGAAAAACCCAAAAAATGCATACAATAACCATCTGGTACCTAACCAAAAGTTTCCACATAGGAATGCATGGGGAAAAAGAAGTTCCAATGCAGCCTATCCTTGTCATTATGTTAGTCCGAACTGCAGCCAATCAGGCGTCAGCCGCCCTCTAGAACCTTCTCCTCAGAGCTCAAGCCCTCAGATTTTCGTAGCACAAGAGTGACCACAGAGTCTATGAGGAGAAGCGAGCCTCTGAGGGGAGGATGGGAGGGTCGCATGTGAATCTATGAAAGACACCAATACTGGAGAACCACCTGTTTACAGGTAAGTAACAATTGTTCTTCTCCAGTATTGGGGTGTCTTTCATAGATTCACATGCTTGAATATAGAATAGTAAGCAGTCCGTATCCGAACACAAAGTTTCCAGGACGCAATGTATACACAAAAGGTTGGAATCAACAGGTGTAAACCCATGCCATAGAAGTTATAAAACTATATGTATACATAGAGAAGACATGCATAAGACTGGAAACCATAGGAGGAGGGTAGAACAGAGGCTCACCTTATTGAAAAAGATTACGGAGCACAGCTTGTCCCACTGCGGTATCCCCTTCAGCCATGGCACCCAGATTGTAGTGCTTCGTGAACGTGTGCCTGCTGGACCACGTGGCTGCTCTGCAAATCTGATGCAATGGAACTCCGGCAAAGAGTGCAGTCGAAGAGGCCACAGACCTGGTAGAGTGGGCTCTTACTGTAGACTGTAAAGGCTTTCCCGCTTTCTGATGGCAGAAAGCAATCGCCGAAGCCACCCAGCGGGCTACTGTAGGTTTGGTGACTGGTCGCCCTTTTTGAAAACGGCCATAGGCCACGAAGAGCTGATCCGATTTTCGGAACTGGGCTGTTCTGCTGATGTAGAACTTTAAACATCTTTTAATGTCCAAAGAGTGCAAGCGTTGTTCCGCAGGTGATTGCGGGTTGGCAAAGAAAGACTTCAGTATAACAGGTTCATTAATATGGAAGTCTGACGGCACTTTTGGAAGGAAAGTAGGGTTAGTGCGTAAAAGCACAGAATCCGGTTTGAACTGTAGAAATGGTTGTTTAATCGTGAAAGCATGTATATCACTCACTCGACGTGAGGACATCAGAGCAAGTAAAAGCGCAACCTTCCAGGTGACATACTTGAGGTCTGCTTTATGGATTGGTTCAAACGGAGCAGTCAATAATTGTGACAGGACAATGTTGAGGCGCCACTCTGGAGGAGGACGCCGAACTGGAGGAAAAGTCCGAAGAAGTCCTTTGAAGAATTGACGTATCAATCTGGATGAGCATAAGGAGGCGGAGCCATCATGGCGGAAGCGTGATATTGCCGCCAGAAAAACTCTTAAAGTAGCATGTGACAAACCCGACTGAGCCAGATGGAGAAAGAAAGGGAGGAGCTCAGCGGGCGTGGCACGCAAAGGATGTACTCCGGCGTCTGCACACCAGTGGCAAAAGCGTTTCCATTTCAACTTATAGGTTTTTATAGTTGATGGAGCCCTGGCCTGAGCGAGGATGTTACGACACTCCTGAGGGATGCTTAGATGTGCAAATTCACAGTGCTCAGGTTCCAGGCTGACAAGCTCAGGGAAGAGGGGTCCGGATGGTAGATTTGACCCCTGTTCATGGAGAGAAGATCCATTCGAGGATGAAGAAGAATGGGTTTGCATTGAGACAGGAGTAGCAGCTCTGAGAACCACGCCTGTCGTGGCCACCTGGGAGCAATCAGAAGGATGTGGCAAGGCTCTCTCCGCATCTTCCAAAGTACGCGAGGCACTAGAGGGATCGGAGGAAAAACGTAGGCGAATAGATTCGACCAATCCATCAAAAGGGCATTGCCTTGGGACCCTTTGTGGGGATGCCAGCTTGCGTAAGCGGGGCATTTGCGGTTCTCTGGAGTCGCAAAGAGGTCGATTGCAGGGAATCCCCAACGGTGAAAGACCATATCGAGTGTTGGCTGGTGGAGTTCCCACTCGTGGTTGGATGATCGGGATCTGCTTAGGGAATCCGCCAGGAGGTTGGACAACCCCGGAAGATGTACTGCAGTGATTTGGATTTGATGATTGATGGACCAGTCCCAAATCGCCTCTGCCAGGCGGGATAACACCGGAGACTTCGTTCCGCCCTGCTTGTTTATATAATGCATGCAGGTTGTGTTGTCCGTTTGTATGAGAACTGACTCTCCCTGCAGCACTGGTTGAAATGATTTCAGGGCCAAAAAGATAGCCATAAGCTCCAACTTGTTGATGTGCCAGGTCTTTTGATGGAAAGTCCATTTCCCTTTCACGGACAGGTCTTGGAGGTGAGCTCCCCAGCCCTCCAGGGAGGCATCCGTCGTCAGTGTCAGATCTGGGGTGTTGGACAGAAAAGACGTGCCTGCTGCTAGCTGGTGTGGTTGTGCCCACCATCTGAGCGCCTTCTTCATGGGAATGGTGATGGAGACCTGATCGTTGAAGGAACCGGTGACTTGACGCCACTGCTTGTCCAGAGCCTGTTGGATAGGTCGTGCTCGTAGTCGGCAATGAGGGACAAGAGCGATGCATGACGAAGCCATCCCTAGAAAAGACTTCAACAAGCGGACTGAAACGCACTTCTTTGCGAGAAGTAGCGAAACTAGTCAGAGGATCCTCTGTTGACGTTCCCGGGAGACAAATGCTTTGGCTAGTTTGGTGTCCAGCGTTGCTCCTAGGAAATCTTTGCAAGTTGTTGGCTGAAATTGAGATTTCTCCAGATTGATGGACAGACCCAAGGAACGGAATACTGTCTGACAGACTGCAGTATGGTGTAGAAGTTGTGCGCGGGATTGTGATTTCAGGAGGCAGTCGTTGAGATATGGGAATATCTGTATGCCTTGGAGACGAAGAAAAGCCATGACCGGAGCCAACATTTTTGTAAAGACTCGGGGGGCTGAACGGAGGCCAAATGGAAGGACCCTGAATTGGAAATGAAGGTGCCCCACCTTGAAGCGCAGGAATTTGCGATGAGCCGCTAGAATTGGGACATGGAAGTAGGCGTCCCGGAGATCGATGGTAGTCATGAAATCTCCGACTGAGAGCAAACGCAAGATCTCTGTAAGCGTTAGCATACGGAAGGTCTGGTCCTTGAGATAATGATTGAGTGCTCTCAAGTCCAGTATTGGTCTCCATTCTCCGTTCTTTTTGATGACGAGGAAAAAACGGGAATAAAACCCCTTCCCTCTCTGCGACTTTGGCACAACTTCCACCGCACCTTTTCGAATGAGAAGGCGAACCTGATGAAATAGTTCTTTGAGGTGCGGAGGTGGCGGTCCGGAAGGTGGCGTTGGAGGAGGTACCTCGACAAATTCCAATGCATGGCCTCTCTTCACAATGTTGAGTGCCCAACGGTCCGTAGTAATGGAGGACCATTGAGAACCAAACAGAGAGATTTGACCTCCAATTCTCCGTTTGATAGAGGAGTCATTGACGTTTGTTGGATTGTCCTCTGAAATTAGACTTCCCTCTGTAAGTTCTGGCAGGCTGCTGACGGGAAGACTGCTGGCGGTTACCGGTGTAACGCTGGTTACCTTGGTTGAAGGACCGATATTGACTGCTTCCTCCACGAAAAGTGGATGTAGTGCCACGTCCTTGAGCACCCCGAAAGGGCTGCTTCTTAAACTGAAGGGTACCCAAAGCACGTGCAGTGTCCGTGTCCTTTTTAATGGATTGTAGCGCTTCATCAATATGCGCTCCAAATAATGACTCGCCGTCATATGGCATATCTAGGATTCGTGCCTGAACTTCCTGTCGAAACGAAGTTGAGCGTAACCAACCCTGGCAACGCAGGACGGCCGCTCCAGCGAGCTGGCGAAAACCAGTGCAGGCTACATCCACTGCACAATCTATAAGTTCCTCTGCCGTCCTTTCTCCTTCTTGCAGAATTTTCTGTGCTTCTGCCTTGGAAGCATCTGGGAGTAACGCTACATAGGCGGACATGTCAGCTCAAGCCTGACGGTCATAACGGCCTAATATGGCCATTGCGTTAGCTACTCGAACTGTTGTAGAGGACATGCAGGAAAATTTTCGCCCAATAGCATCCAGGCGACGGCCCTCACGGTCCGGAGGAGCAGTGATTGTAGACGCCGGATTCTTTGAACCCCGTTGAGCTGCCTGCGTGACGACAGAGTCGGGCTTAGGTTGACCTGTAAGGCATGCTGGAGATCCTACAGGAGCTTTGTATTTCTTTTCTAACCTTGGCAGTTGTGCTGGTAGAGAGTTTGGCGTCTTCATTATTTTCTCCCCTTCAGACCAGATGAAATCTATAATCGGGACTGTGTGGATCTGTTTCAAGGGCTGGTTCTTGAAATCGTATAGGAAGCAATCTTCCTCTCGGTGTGCTCGTGGCAATTTGAATCGCTGCGCTGCCCTATCCATTAACTGGTGGAAGCCCGCGATGTCTACTGGAGGAGAATCCGCTGTAGGCACCTGAGAAGGAGATGGTGTTTGAGCACGATAGTCATCCCACTCCGCCAAATGTTCCTCACCATCCTCATCTACTTCAGAAACTTCACCATCTTCACGCTCTGGAGGATTCTCGTCATCATCATCCTCCGGATAGATGGTAGTGTGAACACGAACTGAGGTAGTTCGGTGAACAGTTACAGGCGACGCTGGTTGAGGAGGAGCCAGAACCGGGTTAGAAACTGGATTCATTACTGATGGGACCGTTGTAACCTGTGGCGTTGGTGGGAAACACCGATTGTAATCTTCCAACATACTTTGGAGGTTTGATATCATTGAGATAGGCAACATCGCAGTTGGAACTTGAGTGTGAGTCGTTTGATGTTGGCCATAAAGATCTTCCTCGTCGTTACTGAAGTCTTGGCACTTAATATTTAGATCCGAAAGACTGTGAGCTTGGTCATCAGACTCTTGATCAGAATCAGTCGCAAACAGCGGAGATGGAGGATTAATCATCTCTTGCTCTGTAAGAGTCTCGAACTGTGGTTTGCTGGACTGTAAGGGCAATAGAGGCATTGTAGCAAAAGAAGAGGCCGGCGTCGAAATTGTGTCCTGCGTACGCGTCGACGGCATGACATCAATTGACTTCTGCGATGGGATCGACTTGGATGCCATCGTCGACGAGGAGACCGTCGACGGAGCAGTCTTCAGTGGTATCGATGGAGCCATCGTCGACGGAAC
The DNA here is from genome assembly GCF_964263255.1 of Lissotriton vulgaris. Classification (NCBI taxonomy): domain Eukaryota; kingdom Metazoa; phylum Chordata; class Amphibia; order Caudata; family Salamandridae; genus Lissotriton; species Lissotriton vulgaris. The sequence goes on from NC_141686.1 coordinate 214,266,372, forward strand.
CTTCACTTTCAATGTCTTCGTCGACGGAGTCATCGTCGACGGAGTCATCGTCGACGGAGTCATCGTCGACGGAGCGGTCGTCGACGGAGCGGTCGTCGATGGAGCAGATGGAACAGGTCCCCTCGTCGACGGGATAGCCGTCGACGGTGCGCTCGTCGACGAGAGCGTCGACGGAGTCAAAGCCTTCACACTTCTAGTCGACGACGACCGGGTCGTCGACGAGTGAAATTTTTTCGTCGTTGAAGATGAAATAGGAATCACAGAAGACACGGTCTTAGAACTGAGAACCACTCTCATCGACGATGAAGACGTCGACGCTAAAGCCGACGACGATCCAGAGGCCAGCGTCGTTGTGACTGTCGTCGTCGATTTGGAACCAGAGACAGCCATTCTCGTCGACGGAGTTGAAACTACCGTCGTCGACGGCAAATCCGTTTTCCTCACAGAAAAACTGGACTTTGAAGCAGAAGGAGCCTGAGAGCTTTGTCTCGTGGGCCCAGACGTGGTAGGCAAAGGTGAAGACACCGCAGGGGTCAAAGTGAGGGAAACTTTCCTCTTTTTAAGAAATGGTGAAGGCACCTCCTGCACACTACCACGTTTAGAAGCTGCTTTAGAACGGCCTGACCCAAGACTTTCAGCGTCAGAAATTACATTGTCTTTGTCTTTAAGCCTCTGAAGCCAGACAAGTAAACGGCCTTCTCTGTCCTTTTGAGTTTTCTCTGAGAATTTTCTACAGAGTTTACAGGTACCCACTTCATGGTCCGGGTAAAGGCAGTAAATACACTTACTGTGTGGGTCATCATGAAATAATCTCAGCTTTCCACAGGAGGAACAAGCTCTGAAGAGAGACTTCTTACTTGAAGACATTTTGGTAGAAACTGGAACACTTGAAGAAAGAAAACTGAGCAGAGCTCAGGGAGACTCCCTTACACACGACGTGCGGTAGAAAATCTGAGGGCTTGAGCTCTGAGGAGAAGGTTCTAGAGGGCGGCTGACGCCTGATTGGCTGCAGTTTGGACTAACATAATGACAAGGATAGGCTGCATTGGAACTTCTTTTTCCCCATGCATTCCTATGTGGAAACTTTTGGTTAGGTACCAGATGGTTATTGTATGCATTTTTGGGGTTTTTCCTTATTATGTATATATATATTTATTATATATTATTATATATTTAGCATTTATTGCTATTTTATTTACCGTGGGACTTCCACTCCGACGACGGGGAATATTCAAGCATGTGAATCTATGAAAGACACCCCAATACTGGAGAACTCGAAGGTCCACACACATTCTTAGACTTTTATCAGGTTTCCTCACTAAAACAATGGGAGAAACCCATTCTGCCGATTCAATTGGCTCTATAATGCTTTCAGTTACTAAATCATTCAACATTTTCTTAAGTTCCTCTCTAACATTTATTGGTACACCTCTCAGTTTTTGTTTAACAGGAACCACACCATCCTTAAGTTTAATTCTATGTGAATAATCCTTGAATTTGCCTAAAGTATCCGAGAATATATATTTGAACTCTTCTTTGACCAAGATCTGTAACTTAGAGGAATCCTCCTCTTTTAACAAGGAAATGTTCTCCAGATCAGCATTACTATCCAACATTACTGGCTCTAAAGCACGAGGATTGAGAGTAATTCCAAATTTCCACTGGTCTCTCCATCCTAAAACATTAACACCTTTTACAGCCACATATAATTTGACACTCAAACATTTAGTTTTAAATGTGAGATCCACTACAAAAAAACCTAACATATCAATTTTATCTTCATTGAAACTTACAGCTACAATGTCAGATCGAAAAATGTTTCTGATGTTAAGGACAGAACTAAGTCGTAAATCAAAATACTCCTTAGTGATAATTGTCCAGGGAGAACCCGAATCAGCCATGAGCTCCAGTTTGACATCTAAGACTTCAACCTCACACACAGGTTTTTTAATGCAAATGTAATCATTGGCATCATTTACATTGGAGATACACTCCATCACACATACCACAAAACCCTTATTGTCATCACAGTGATTCCCACCGCATTCACATTTAGTAACTTTTGGAATCTCTTCCATGACAGAAGCAATTTTTCCTTCAGGATTAGAAATACCTTTCTTTAGATCTCTACACATGTTTGAAAAATGTCCTGACCTACCACATTTCCTACACTCTCTGTTGATCGCGGGGCATCCCCCATATGAGGCCAAATGTGTTTTACTTCCACATCTAAAACATAAGAACGATTTGTCAAATCTTCTAACATTTCCTTGAAAATTAAACTTGTTAGAATTGGAATTATAGTTCGGATGAAAATTACAATTGGTAGCTGATTCTGTACGTTTTACAACACATATTTCATCAACCAACTCTGCCTTTTGCTCAGTATGTTTCTTAATAGTGTTCATCCACTTTTCAGATTGTTCTAAAGATTTTGCAATTGCAATGGACTCATCTAACTTAGGATCACCCAATTCCCATAAGCGTTCCTGTGTTTTCTTATTTTTAACATGGACAATTATTTGGTCTCTCAACATCTCATCACACATATTACCAAAATTACAATGTATGGATAGTGATCTAAGAGCAGTAATAAACTCATCAAATGATTCTGTTTCCAATTGTGCTCTAGTATAAAATGTATACCTGTTTAAGGCAATATTAGTCACATGTTTAAATCTCTTTTCTAATCTCAATAAGGCCTCCTTATAGACATTAGTGCCCTCACCCTCCCCTGCAGCAGGTGGAATTTGGGGAAGAGCTCTAAAAACTAATTGACCTTCCGAGCCTAGACAATGCAATAAAATACTTTTTTTTCTCTCCGCACCCATACGTTTACCATCGATAGCCTTCATGTAATTAATAAATTCTTCTTTCCAGCGTGTCCATGGTAGAGGTGGATCTCCTTTATGTTGTAAACATTTGTCAGGTGGATCAAATTGCATAGCCATAGGTTCCAAGAATTGAATATATTAGCTGTTACAAATAAAAAGGAAGCAACAATAAAATTAAAAGGAAAGTCAGTATTTGATAATGAAGTGTTAAAGATACTTGTATAACTTGTATCCAGTCAGTATTTAATAATAAAGTGTTAAAGTTACTTGTATAACTTGTATCCAAATTCTTCAAACGGCGAATAAAATCATCAGCCAAAAGACTAACTTGTAAAAGAAATGAAATAATGAGAAGCGGTGCAGTTTAAAACTCGTAAATGAAATAAAAATGAGAGAGAAAATAAATCGGCTCACTCGGTAGCCGCGTTGTTATCGAAACCGGTAAACTAAGATGGCCACCACGTTTTCTAAGATGTAGCACGTCAAGCACAACGTGACGTGAAATGACGAAATAACGTCGCGTCCATCAGAATGAAAAAGCGCTCCAGGGTGTACGTCACCACTAACAAGAAAGATGCGGGTGCAGAAGGTCAAGGCTCTTGCTCGAGGAAAGAAAGCAGATGTCAGGATGCCGATGAAATTCACTCGCGGCAAGACTCTTCACTCACACCACGACTCTTCCTCGAGCGAATCAGACGTCAGCATACCGGTGAGATTCGCTCGAACAGACTAGCCACACTTTGAAAATAAACACTTCTTGAAAGTTGAAGAAATAGTTAAAATTCTCCTTCTCCAAAGCCAATATAGGTAGAGAGTGCGGATTTCCAAGAGAATGAAGTAGAGTAGATTTCTAAAAGCAAAATCTCCTTAAAAATCGTCCTTTTTTGGGGGCATGGCCAAGATGGCGACGGAGTAGGACGTGCTTTAGTCCCCTCCGGCGCCGGGCCCTACAGAGCTTTGTCTAGCGTTAGCCCCGAGCGTCCTTCCGGGGCTTTTGGCCGCTCTGGAGCCGACTTACAGTGGTGGCCGGCAGTGGAGCGATTTGCGGTGACCCCTGCGCCTGTGGTCGGAAGACCGGATCCGGTGGAGGTGCCCGAGGCCTAGGCGGCGTTGCGAGCTGCGGCGCGGGGGAACGGAGAAGGGACTCTTGGAGGTGTCCAGCGGCAGGCAACAAGCTTGAGCACCGGAGCAAAGTGGTGCAGCGCTGTGAGGAGCTTTCAGCGGTGAGGAGAGGTCTGCCTGCCGTAGGAGCCCGGGACCCGGTGATGGGGCGGAGCCTGTCCTCCGCGAGAACCCGGAGCTGCGGTGCGGCTGCCAGAGAAATCGAGGCCGTGGCTTGGGGCCTGGTCCAGGGGGCGGTCCGCACTACCACCAAGACCCGCGCCCAGTGCCCTGACCCGTGAGCAGCAGCTATTCCGGCCCAAGGGGTGTGTGGACGGACCCCTCGGGAGTGAGCAGAGGCAGACAAGGTACGGCCACACTCGAGGCCTCCTGCCTGGGACCACGTGTGACTGGTTGGTCTGGTCTGGCAGCTGAAGGACAGGACGGTGGCGCAGGACACCGGGAGCGCCAAAGACTGCGGGCACAGGCGCTGAGTGAGCTGTGTGGGCCGACATTGCCCATAAGTTTGTTCTCCTCCTTCCCCCCTCCCCCCCACCTGCGACTCAGAGACCGAGTCTTTGCGGCAGCAAGAGAGAGTGTGGATCTGCCCTAAAGAGCGAATCTGAGAAGGGATTCTGAGAAGGCACGCCTGGGGTGTACCCAGGCTGGTCGGAGTGCCCGCTGGTGGTGTGGCCCACAGAGAGGGGTCGGGCCCCCTGGACATTCGCCTCCACTGAGCTGCCTGCTGGTACCGCAGCGCCGTCCCTGGCATTGGAGGGGGAGCTGGTGCTGCGAGAACTTCCCCTGCTGGACCGGGGCTTCCTGACGCACTGAGATGCTTGGGGTCTACAACTCCGGCTGGAGATTTGGACGCACATCCAGGGGATACATGTCAGGGGACCGAGGTGGTGGCAGCGACTGCATTCTGCCCTGGTGTGAGTGGACAGCGTTCGTGGTGTCTCCCAGGAAAACGAGGGGGGCCACAATGGCTACCGTCCTGCACAAGGGGAAGAACGGTAAGGATGGCTAACCGAAGAACACCCAGCAACCGGCGTCCCCTGGCCCAAGCTCCTCTCCCAGGAGGTCTGACGATGACGCTCCGGCCAGCAAAGCTTTTATGACTGACCTCTTTAAATCCATCAAGGAGGATATCTCGGACCTCCGAGCGCAACTGACGTCTGACCTTCGGGAAGTGAGGCGTGACGTGGATGGCATTGGGGAGAGAGTGGCCACGATCTCAGCATGGCGAACGACGTCCACCAATTGCAGCAGGACGTGCTGAGGCTCACCGAGCAGAACCTGGACTTGCAATCTCACGCGGAGGACTTAGAGAACCGTTCTCGAAGGAATAACATACATATACGAGCGGTACAGTGGGATGGTGAAGCAGGGGACCTACGGGGATATGTGCAGGATCTATTCCTTCAGATCCTGGGCGAGGACGATGTACGTGAGATCCGGATGGACCGTGTCCATAGAGTTGGCCTACCTCGGACGGGGGGAGGGCCGCCACCTGATATCCTCGTCTGTGTCCATGACTTTCAGCTCAAGGAGAGAATCCTCAGGAAAGCGCGCGACGTTCCTAATCTGCAGTTCCGGGAGCATCGCCCGCAGCTCTATCAGGACCTGGCGGCAACGACCCTTCAGAAACGGCGAGAGTTTAGACTAGTAACGGCGTTTCTACGGAATCACAACATTCCTTACTCCTGGGGCCACCCCTTCCGTATAGTTTTCCGGTGGCAGAACAAGCTGGCGTAGATCCGCTCCTTACAGGTGGCAAAGGAACTCCAAGGCATTGAGGATGAAGCCCCTGCTTCAAGGGCAAGCAGCCCCACGTCGAGGAGGCGACATCGGTCTTCTTCTTGCCACCGAGTGAGATTGGCGGCAGATCGCAGGCGGCCTGATCGAGCGACCAGCCTGCAGGAGAGAGGAGACGCAGTGGCTTCCGTTGCTTCAGCGACGTTGACGGATTCACAGCAGAGCTCCGGAGCGGCCTGAGTTGTGGGCTGCTGGGCTATAGGCGCCGGAGGGGTCCGTGCGCTCTGTTTCCGTGGATATGGTGGTACTTTGTGAGGGGACACCCCGGACCGAGGCCTTGGGAGTCCCGCCTGGTATCTCCCGCCCCTTCCCGGTGACTATTCAGTGCGCTGCACTGACCTGGGACGATCCATTGAGACTGCTAAGTATATTTGTTTGTTCTTAAGTTGGGGTTTGGTTTGGGGGGGGGGGCTATGGGGTGTTGTGGGGGGCCTGGTGGGAGGGGGGTGAATGGGTCAGGGGGTGGTGGCGCCTGGTATGAATGTATGGTATGCTTTTCTCACGTTGACTATATGCCCTTGGAGTTTTTGACTGTCCGACCTCGGGGGGAGGTCGTTGAATGGGTGGAGTATGGTACTGACCTTGATCTCTGGGACGCGGGCGGAAGTCCAGTGCTTGGAAGGGACCCGGTGGAGAGGGTGTTTCTGAGCCCAGAGGGTGTGTTTCCTGCGTATTGGCTGTGAGGAATGGCCCTGGCATTGACGGGGAGGGGGCGAACTCTACCTTACCATTATGCCGATTAGTATTGGGACATGGAACGTTAAGGGGCTTAACTCCCCTCAGAAGCGCCAAAAAGTGTGGAAATATATTGCTGATCATCACTTGGATATTGTGGGACTCCAGGAGACTCACCTGGCGCGTAAAGACGAACTGCGGTTGCGCCATAAACTTTTCCCTCTCATCTATAGGTCCTCTGCATCTACTAAACACAGGGGAGTGGCGCTTCTCTTCTGAGCGTCTTTACATTTCCAACCCTTGGGGGTTAGCGGGGATAAGGAAGGGAGGTGGCTTATGGTCAACTGAGTGCTTGATGGAGTGACTTGTACGTTTGTGGTGGTGTATGTCCCCAATGCGGGGCAAAATGCCTTTCTCCGTGACCTGCTTGACAAGGCGGGTGACTTTGCTGGAGGCCTTATGGTACTCATGGGGGATTTCAATGTGATTTGGGACGGCGATCTGGACAGCTCACGGGCACAGAGAGCGGGTGCTGGGGTATTTTCCGCTGAGAATCAGAGGGTGATTGATGATCTTGGCTTGGTGGATGGCTGGCGATTCCTGCACCCCAAATCACGCGACTACACGTTCTTCTCCCATGTTCATCACTCCTACTCCAGGCTTGACCATATTTTTGTGAGCCAAGCTCTTCAGGGGGACGTCCGGGACTCTAGCATTTCCCCTTTGTCTGTATGAGACCACAGCTTGTTGGTACTGGGATTGCGGTGGCCCTCCGGGGGGGATGGGACGAAGAAATGGTATTTCCCACCGGCCCTTGTCCGAGATGACGTCTCCTGCAAGGCGCTCCACAAGGCGATAAAGGAGTTCTGGACTCTCAATCCGGCATCTGATTACTCTCTTTTTAATACCTGGGATGCGTGTAAGGCCTCCATAAGGGGCACATGTCTTCACCTTAATGCTAATCTCAATAAATTGAGGCGGAAGGAAAGGGAGGAATTAGAGACGGAATTAGCTCTCTTAGAGCAGACCCACAAAGCCAACCCGTCTAGACTCACACTGCGACCATTGTCTGCTGTTTGGGGGACAAGCTGAAGGCCCACTATACCAACTGTGCGGAATTTACCTTGCTTCGACTTCGGCGTATCTCCTATTCTCAGGGGAATAAAATAGGCAAACATCGGGCTCGTCAATTGCGCGATAAACGAGAACGGGAATATATAGGTGGCATTGTGGACTCCTCAGGGTCGGTCTGCCACAACGATGCGGATAAGGCACGTCTCTTTGGCAAGTTCTATGAGGCATTATATAAGGGTGATTCTCTGGACCAAGCAGCCCAAGACCGCTTTCTGGCTGCCCTCCCCATTCCGCGAGTCTCGAGAGAATGGAACGAACTGCTTGCAGCCCCCATCTCTAGGGAGGAGGTACTGAAGGCTATCGGGGACCTTAAGCTCCACAAAGCACCCGGGCCGGATGGTTACACAGCGTTATTCTACAAATCTTTTGCTTCGGAACTCTGCGACTTCTTGGTACCCCTCTTCAACGAAATGGCAACATCGGGTCGCACCACCTTGCGTGGAGTTTCTTTTGTGGTGTGCCTAGTGTGTTGCTGCTGTGTATGTGTGTTGCGGAAACGCTTTTCACATTGCCTCTGGGATACGTCTGACTGCTTATGCCAAGATACCAAGGGGTGAGCAGGGGTTATCTTCAGCGTGTAACTCCCTTGCCCTGACTAGAGTGGTGGTTTCTGCCTGGATTAGGCGCATGCCCTAGCCAACCAGAAATCCCATTTCTAACAGAGAGTCAGGTGTGATATTGAAACATTGATAGTGAACCCCAGCGAGTGGAAGCGATCCACCGTAGCCTGGAGATAGGAGACAACTGCCTGGTGTGAGCCCACCTTCAACAGTCAGTCATCAAGATAGTGAAAGACCGGTACCTGATCTCCACAAATGATCTGAAGTAACCACTGTCACCTTGGTGAACACCCAAGAAGCTCTACTTAGGTTATGTGATATTTACTTTCGAAGCACATGAATACCTGGAGGTGTCTTGGCACTATCACTGTTAGAGACATCGAGAGAATCCTTTACTGATTACCACATAGCCAGGTTGCTAGTGCTTTTCTGAAGAATAACAGATTGGTCATGGATTTGATATGTAGAGGTAGAGTATTCCACACTTTAGGTGTGCAGATGACAAAGCTTCTCACTCCCCAGGAGGAGCATTTGAACTTCAGCACTATAACATTTTTAGCCCCAGCGTAGCTTCTTTTCAGATAGTTTGGGCCCATATTGTAAAGCTCTTTATGGGTGATACATAGGGCCTTGGAAATGACCTGTTGCTTGATTGGTAGCGAATGTTATTTTCGTATAGCTTGAGATGCAGATTGAAATTTGGGGAGTCCTAAAAGCATGCATACTGCAGCATTTTGCAGTGCTTGGAGCTTATTCATGAACTGCTGTTGCACATTGAGGAACAGTCCAATGAATTAGTCTATTGTAGATAATACCGAAGCTGTCACTACAGTTTTTTTGTGAATCAGGTGGTATTGTCATGGGCTTCATGCATGGCCCAATGTCATTTTACCTGTGTTAGTCTAGTTTTGCACATTGTAGGCCATGTTTTTTTTGCACACGTTACTACAATAAACATGTTTGCTTTTGTGCCACATTGTATTTTCTCACAGAACCTGTATATGTTTTCATTTTCTTTTCTTTTCTTGAGATTTAGTCTGAACACCATAGATAAACATCAAACAGCAATGCTCCTGGTTATTCTCTTGAGTTAGGCACTAGCACCTAGAAATAACACGTGAATGCAACTGCAGTTTGTGAGCAAACATGTCTTGACATATAACTGAGGACAGGAGTTCTAAAAACACACTCTGAGTGAAGGTCCTGAAGCAAGTTCACTGAGTCAGCTGAGATGTAGAATATCCATCTATGTATGCTAAGGTAAGGGGTCCGCCACTAATGGCAGAAATCTTTGATGTATAATAATTTAGCTTCAGTAGGAAGGGTGGGGGTCTTACAACATGACAGGGCTTTTTAATATGGTATATGGCTTGTTAATCATGCTTGCAATATTTTAGTATGCATTTGTTTTTTGTTATTGTGGTGCAAATAATGCATCTTGGAGCACAATAGTTTAAATAAATACTATACACTTCTTTTGTGTCTTTTGTTTATAGTATTGTGGACTAATACAAGTGAGAGAACGAAAGGGTGTATCCTGTTGCCACAATCCCTGAGAGGGTCAAGAGTGTTGTGTTCTTGAGAGTCAATTCACTTGTTTTTCTGGAAAGATTAGGAGGGCAGGGGAGGCACTATGGCTAGTCAGACTCGTGGTCATAGAAACTGAGGTGGAATAGAGACTCAGGGGCATATTTACAATGGAAGTGGTGGAGTGAGGCTTTAGCCTTCTTGGCGTAATGCTGCGCTCCACCACTTCTGAAACACAGGGCTGCATCACATTTACAACAATATGGTGCAGCCATCCATTTCCTCCTGCACTGGTGGTAAATGTAGCTGCCTAGCGCCAGCGCAGGCACCCTTGCACTATAAGGAGTCTGTGTTGCAGGGGAAGATAGTTTATGTGCAGGAAGGTCTCCCTTTCTGCACACAAACAGACTTTAAATGGTGTTTTGTAACTACTGTGTGTGCTGGTTAGTGTAGCACACATAGAAGTTGCAAAACAATTTTTTTTAAATTATTGTTAAATTATTGTTTATGTGCAGGAAGGGACACCTTCCTGCACATAAACAATGCACAACGCAGCACACATGGAAACACCAAAAACAAGGAGAAAATAAAAAAAATTCTTCATTTCGCCTAGGCAAGCCAAGGTTTTCTCTGGTGCCGGTTTTCCCTGTTCTTAACGTTGGAGCTGCCCCATATTTACGCCAACCTTGTAAATGTGGGGCAGCATTAAAACCAATGGTGTTGCGGTGCAATGCCTACAGCAACACCCTTTGCCCTCTACTTTTATGCTAAGCATAGCGTGAAAGGGCGCCTTATTTACATGGGAGCGTTAAGCCACATTAAGTGGCTTAACCCCGCCTTGTAAGTAAGCTGCAGCCCCTATTGCCACCACAACATCCAAAAAAGTGAAGTTGTGGTGGCAATAGGGGCTTGTAAATATGCCCCACAGTTCCTACCTGCCAATGTTTTATGGTCCCAAACATATTTCTGTTCCAGAGCAGAATCGCTGCAGCGGTATGTATGGATTAATTTTGTTATTATCCGTAGTGTGTTAAAGGAAGAGGAGATCACAGCTTGACCCCCTTAGGCGAGCTTGTTGTCAACTATAACTCTTCTGGTGCAATTTGAAAATGCCACTCCGGACCAAATTGCTAATCTAATGTCCACTATTAAGTCAGGTGCAGCCAATGATCCTTGTCCGCCGGCTGTACTTACACCAGTCTCTGAACAGGTGGCATCTGTTTTAGCTAAGATTTGTAACGCAATGTTTTCTTCAGGCATATACCCCACTACCTGCAAGAAAACTATCTTAAAACCTTTATTAAAAAAATCAAACCTGGACCCTTGCTGACAGTAAAAACTACAGGCCCATAGCCAGCCTGACTTTTCCGGCCAAAATAGTTGAAAAAGTGATGAATATTCAACTCTCCAAGTACATAGAAGACCATCATCTGTTAGATGATACTCAATTTGGTTTTCGCAGAGGCCATGGAACGAGACCACACTAAATAAGGCATTGCAAGACATCAGAATTTTTATGGATCAGGGAGGAACAGCCGTTCTTATTTTGCTGGACCTCTCAGCAGCTTTTGACACAGTCGATCCCACCATTCTGATCGACCGTGTCACCAGAATGGGTATTCAACATAGGGCAAGAGATCTGCTATTATCCTTTATCACCAACTGCACTCAGTCGGTAAACTTAGGCACTTTCCATTCTGCCCAACTGGCCCTCCCTTGTGGTGTCCCGCAAGGTTCATCCCTAAGTCCAACTCTTTTTAATATCTACGCGTCGGACTTAGCCAGAGTCATCAAGGCACACAGGATGGGCCTTACATCATATGCAGACGATTCCCAATTGGTGTTTGCAATGAACAACAACGGAGAAAGGATAGCAGCTAACTTCCAAAAGGACATGCTGGCCATCAGTAGCTGGATAGCCAGCACTTGCCTCAAGCTGAACTCTGACAAAACGGAGGTTATGACCTTTGGCAAGTTATCTCCCATCTGGTCCAACTCTTGGTGGCCCTCCTCTCTGCCCCCCCCCCCCTGATTCCAGTCACCAAGGTTAGGAATCTGGGTGTACTATTTGATGACAGACTGACCTTTGCACCTCATGACAACTCGGTGGTCTCGGCCTCATTTCATAAACTACGTATGATTAAAAAGATTTACCCTTTTCTCCCATCGAATGCAGGAAAAACTCTTGTCAGTACATTGGTCATGTCTTCCATAGATTATTGCAATGGGCTTCTTGTGAATGCACTTATCAAGGTCATTCAAAAATGTCAAACAGTCCAGAACGCGGCAGCCAGAATGTTGTCTGGAACCCCGAAGTTCAAGTCCATCTCACATGTCATCAAGAACTATCACTGTCTTTCTGTGAAAATTTGCATAAAGTTTAAGGGGTTATTTATTGCTTTTAAAGCAATTTTTAATAAATCAGCTAATTACCCATATTACGAACAGGGCACTTTGCTTCTCCACTGCATTTCAGCTAAAGGTACTGTGTTCAAAAACTGCCTCCTGGGGTGATAGGAGCTTTGTTGTCACTACTGCAAAGCTTTGGAATGCTCTCCCATTGGAGATCAGATCCTGTCAGTCCTTGCTAATCTTTAGAAAGATGATAAAAACCTGGCTGTTCAACCAATACCATACTTACCACAGTATCTGCTTGCTCTACGTAGCGCCGAGACACCTTCGGGAATTTGAGCGCTAAATAAACTCTCAGAATTCTCACCTTCCTAACGGGAGTCTTCTTATGCCAGGTACGTGATATTTGAGTAGTACATGAAACATTAGGCGGTAGCACCCTGTGGAGAATATTTACTTCAAACATCACTGCCTTATGATCCAACCAAGTCAGAGGGTAGGCGCCTATCACAGTTAAAAAAGAGTTGTTTGTAAAAACAACACCAAAAGTATGGCCCACAAGGTGTTTTGAGCCGTCTTCCTCTTGAGTAAGGCCTTGGCTTGATATACTGTCAACTAGTACCTTTGTGTCTTTGTCTGTGAGGGCTTCTAAATTATAATTAAAATCTCCTAAGACTGTATAATCAGTAGAGAACAGACAGGATTCCCTTAGAGAAAGAATAGCCTGTGTGAAAGTGTTCCTAGGACCAGGTAGACAGTACACTCATAATCCATTAAACGATTGGCTCTTAGCCAATTCAATGTTAAAAGATAGTGCTTCACACTCTGTGGAGGATACTGGTAGAACATTTGCCAACATATTGTTGCAAGGATAACAGCTGACCCAGCTCCTCTCTTTTGAGGCCTATCTAATCTATAAATGGAATAACCAGGGGGACTTGGCAAAACCAGGTCTAGGCCAGAAGTAGTATTGACCAAAGTCTCAGTCGCATAGACAATGTCCAGTCTGTGTTTATCTAGGAAATCTACAAATTCAATTTTGTGTTTCCCTGATAACCTAGCATATACAGGTAACTTTTCCTTCTCTGATGGTATTTTTAAGATGTAGGTTGGTGCCAGCATTAATATTTGGCAATTTGCTACCCTGTGTCTCAAGATTCACACTCAAACAACTACATTCCTGGCATGTCACTTTAAAGACTTTGATTATCGAGCATGGATCTGATCTGGCATAATTGACATTCTTACCTGTATCATTATGAGCTAATAGCACTTTCTCATGTAGCAACATCTCTGGAGGTGATGCGGGTTAAAACCCGCCAGGGGGTCCGTCACAGGAGGTGTGCCTACTGCGCACCTCCACTGCACATCCGCGTTTGTAAATTAATTTATAGGTCGAACGATGGCCCGCCCCCTTTGACAGCTAGAGCAGGCAGAATGGAAAAACTGAACTCTGACAGACTCTGCTAGTCAATCATACTAAGTCTGCTCTTAAAACAAAATAGCACAGCCCCCACGAAAGCAATGCAATTAGTGCACAGTAATGAGAGCATAGTAAAAATACAGAGGGGAATATTTCCAAGGAGTTAACACCAAAAGAACGTCACTCTTTCTGACGTTCTGGTGATGTTAAGTCCTTTGCTTATTTACAAGACCGCGTTAAGCTTAACGCCGCCTTGTAAACATTGGCCCTACTCATGCATCACTTAGAGTGAAAGGGGCATGCAATGGGTGTTGCAGTGGGTGTTCCGCTGTAACACCTAGGTATGGAGTGGATTCAGGCGACCCTAACCCAGACTTCATACTCCTTTAACACTATATGGCAGCCATTCCTTGCATTGGAGGGTGGAGACAGATCTAACCCACTCAATTGCCGGCTAATAGCATTGCAGGATGTTGAAGCCAAATATTTTGCATCGCTACTATTAAAAGATCTGGTTAATTGGTCAGGAGAAAGAGAAATGATCCCATATAACCAAACTGGGTTTAGAGAAGGAATCGGAACAACTTCAAATAGTTTATCCATCACAATGATTTCCGAAAAATGCCAGCGCACTAAACAGGACTTGAACTTGTGTTTTATAGATTTGCAAGCCGCCTTTGACAGTGTGGACCGGAACCTACTTTGGGCAATGTTGAGAGCATGGGCTATACCAGAGAGCATATTAATGGGCCTGTTGTTATTCTATACTGACACCTGGACGCAAGTAAAACTAGGAGACGGTTCCCGCTTATCAAGAAAAGTACTTACAACAACTGGTTTAAAACAGGGTTGCGTTCTGGCGCCACATTTATTCAACCTATTTATTTCAGATCTTTCAGGCAAATTAAATAACTGCAATGCTCACTCTCCGAAACTAGGCAACTTACAACTCACACATCTGGCATATGCCGACAACATTGTGCTTATGAGTTTCACAAATGTTGGCCTCTCCAGATTGCTAACAGAACTTTCAGAATTCTTGTCTGCAAACAAGCTTGCCCTTAACTTATCCAAAACCAAAACAATGTTAATTACCACCGACGATCAGCACACCTTAATATCTGGTTGGAAGGAAAACAGTTGGAAAGGGTATCAAACTATAAATATCTGGGATATTATATTGATAATAAGCTTGCCCTACAACACCAGAAAAATTATCTGACACAAAGAGCAGGAGCCTTAAAATTTGCACTTAGTACTCTGTCAAAAAAATTGGAAGGTCAATCGTTAAAACCACTACTAACTGTGATTGCTAGCAAAGCACTTCCCACCTTAGCTTATGCAAGTGTAGCAATGCACGGTAAGGATTCAGTTATCTTAAACAACTTAATTACAAAAATCTACAAAAAAGGTCTTTGAACTTCCTAGTTCCACTTCACTAGCGCAGATGCGTCTAGAATTCGGTCTAATGAATGAATCATTGGGAAGACTCTACACATGTATCAAGGTGTGGTACCGAATTAAGAAGAACACCATCGATAATAATCTTAATAAATTCCTATAGCAGGAGTTGGAAATGCAAAGAAAGTCAGAGGCAAATAAATTCCTGTCCTGTGCACTGGAGCTAACATGTTCTGCAAATCTTTGGGATAAAAATTTGCCAGTTACCTCATTTAAACAGGCATTAAATAAAGCTGCCAAATTTCATTCGCTGATCACTGACAAAGAAATCTTTTTACATCGATCCCATTCATGGACTCAACAGTTACAAAATACTTACCCCGGCGGCCTACTTAGATACAAATTACTCTGTTTTTATCAAAAAAAGGCTGATGGCTTTGAGATTCGACAAATATCCAACCTTGGCCGATGAGCCTACCTGGAAACATACTGAATCTGTTGTTTGTCGCCTCTGTGGCAATACAAAGGAAGATTTAATTCACATTATATGCCACTGCATAAAGCTGGAACGGGAGCGAATGCTCTTCTTAAAGAACATCTTTCTGGTCAAGAGACTACGCACCTGCAGGACGGCAGTCATTGGTGGCTTGGACTCAACATCTCCCCAAATCAACTGCAAGATGATAAAGTTCTTGATGGCCTTTGATAAACGTTTGGAAGCAGTTTCGCACATTAAGACCTATTAAGACTTTTTCACTTGTTTTATTCTTTCTTCTTATTTCAATTTTAGCTCTTAGGAGAATTATTACAAGGACCTTATAATGAAGAAATGTATTTCTTTTTTATGTGATCTTATTTTTAGTTCTGATTGTGTATTGTAAAGGAAATTTGTTATGGTTTTAATTAACTAAACAATAAAGTTACAGGTTTCCCTTCCTGCACAAAAACAATACTGCTTACAATTCAGTCAACCATGCACCATGGTGCAAGGGTGTCTGCGTTGGCGCTAGGCAGCGCATTGTGCACCAGCACTGGAAAATGACATGGATACACCATATATTGTTAAGTATGGCGCAATCTTGTCCTTTCCCTATTACACAGCACAGGGCAGCGCAGAAAGGTGACTTGCTGCTCTGCATGATTATTTATTAAATATGCCCAATAATATTTTGCACTAGAAGTATATCCTTCCAGTACAAAGCCTACACTTGACATCACACTCACCCTTGCACTTTAGTGCACAAGGCAGCTAAGGTGCACTAGCTAAGGGAGAGAGCAATAGTGCCATATCATAGTAGATGTAGAGCTATTATGCTTTCCCCCTTTCACTCAATGCAGCACCAATGCAGGAAATGTGGTTACTGCACTGTGTTGATTACGAGATTGGTGAACGGGTTACTCCATTACAAACATAACTCATGGCACATCCATCTTATTAGAAATGTATTGTATCTGTTGTGGGAATGATTGTTTATGTGCGGGAAGGTGTCCCTTCCTACAAATAAACAATTTTAGATGGAGATTTTGTATCTTCTACGTGCGATGCTTTGTGCATCACACATAGCTGAGCTCGTCATGAACAATGGGAATAAATCAGGGTCAGCACCAGGAGGGGAATACCATCAGCATTGATGGTGTTAAGACCAGGTTTTTTGGTCTTAATTCTGTGTGTTACTCCATATTTACGCCTTCCTTGTAAATATGAGGCAGCATCAAAATCAATGGGTGTTGCGGCAGAACGCCCACCGCAACACCCATTGCCCTCCCCTTTCACGCCAAATATAGCATGAAAGGGTGCCTTATTTACAAGGCAGTGTTAAGCCACGTTAAGTGGCTTAGCACTGCCTTGTAGATAAGGCGAAGCCTATCTCACCACAGGAATGTCGAAAAAAATGACATTCCTGTGGCAATAGGGGCTTTTAAATATGTCACTTTTTCTCTGTAAAATAATCAGCGGAATTTGTGGATTGCCATGACCCGGGGCAAGGCAAGTATCCTTCTACTTTTCTTTTAAAATTTTGCGCATCTATTTAAAGTTTGCACCCCTAAGAAATGCACGTGCTGCACAATCTGGTACTACAGCCCTAAGGACTTAACCTGGCTTCACAAGGATTAAGGAGTGGACTCCCAGCAAGCTAGAGGCTAACAGAGCCATCCTGCATCACCTACCCCAAGAAATGCCCATACTGGAGTGTGCCCAGAGGCTTTTTAAGGATTTGGACAGGTGCGTGTGGGAAGTGTAGTCCCAACATTGAAAGGACCATTTCAGAAATTCTAGACCCCCTGGGTTGGTGGTGTGGACACTTTGAACCCTCAAGGAGACGTTCTGGAAAAAGGTGCAGATGTTTGGAGAAATTTGGAGCAACTTTTCTAAAAAGCGACATAAGCTGACCAGTTGCATTGTGGGAGTTGAAATTCGAGACCCCAAGAGGCAAACCAGAGCATCTGAACCCTTAGCTGGTTCTGTGAACTATTTTCTTCCATCAGTAACCACTTCTGGAAGTAAGTATAAAGAACTCTTGACTTTGTACCGGTCTAGCACTACCTTTTTAGGTCGAGCATTCAAGACCTCTTGTATATACTTTAGTATGTACTTTAGTATGTATACTTCAGCATATACTTATATATGTATGTACTTTGTGGGCTCTGGAGATCAGCCCTAGGACTTGTCTGCTTCCGCTTAGGGACTTTTTTTCTGTTAAACTGCCTCTATTTAACCGTCTTGATAGAAAATGACCAGCAGAGGGCAGTAAAAGACCAGAATTGCTATCTGCTGAGGAATTTTCTTTTTTATTAATTTTTCCGGCAACTGCCTCAATTTAACTTTCTTTATGGAAAACGTCCAGCAGAAGTTAGTAAAATGCCATAATCACTTTAGCATTCTCTAGATTCCAGTCCATAGAGATTGTCTTCCACGAGTACCCTTAAACAATATTATTTTTTTCAAATCTTGTATTTTCAGTATTATGACTACCGAAGGCCCTACTTTTATATTACAAACAGAGCTTTGGACTATACAATGTCCCGCTGAAAGGCACTATTTCTCTCTGTGTGTTCCCATGCAGTTTGGTGCTTACTTTCCCTCCATGTTAAAGAACAGTAGATGTTTCAGCACCCAGGCTAATGTGCTGCATAGCTAAATACATAATAGGTCCCAATTTAGCCTCTTGAGCGATATTTGCTTCTAAGTGCTAGTTTGACTTTTAATCTTTAAATAGTCTCCAATCATTGGTTCCCTACATTGAGTTTTTGTTGTTTTAGTGTCTATTTGTTCCTAAAAATATCATCTATTTTCATGAATTGGAGCTGGATATTTGTAGTGTGTTGTGTCTTACTTATTTAATGTAATGGTGTTTTTAAATGCTTTACACATCAGTCTCCTAAGTTGAGCCTTCCTGCTAGCAGCCAGCCACCAAGGACTGAACAAGTGAATAATTTATTGAGACTGCTGCTGACCCTTTTGTTTATGTTTGTGGCTTTATTACTCGTGGTAGGTCACTACTTACCACTACTAATAAACCACTTTCTAACACCTTCTACCTCACCCAGCCATGAGACCACTAACCCCTAAAAGGAACTACACTACAAACCTTCCTGGTTCTAGGTTGGATGCAGTTGAGTCAATAACCACCTTTATGGACTGAGCAGAACTAAGCCTACCCTTGCCCTGGGTCACACAACCCTTAAATCACTACGCTCTTGGACAAGGGTTCAGTGTTTCAGATTGATACCTCCACACTGGATAGGTCTAGAAACTATCCCCTGGGTCATGGGCTGGTCCCACTCTGGACATTACTCCACCCAGTACCCTCTCTCGTCCAGGTCCCTACATACAGAAGATGCAGACTCATTTGACCTTTGCCCACAGCATGAACACTGGGGTCTGTAGCTCCCATCCCCGTTGCGGCATGACTGTCCTAAAGGAGAAGAGCCCACTCAAATCACTTGCTATCCCTCCCCCTCGTGGAGAAGCACCCTTGGCTGGCTGTCTGATGGGAGACCAGTCAAGCACAGGACTCACCACCACACTGACACTGTCTGGGAGGTCTGAGACCACCTCGTCAGATAACCCTGCAGCACATTCCGCCTAGGTAGATCAGAACAGAAACCACCCTGAGAACTTAGAAATCTATCTTTGTTCTCTGCTGCGAAAATAGGTCCTAGCTCCTCCCCTCCTCTAGGGATGAGCTTTTCCCTTGGAGTGCCTTAGGAGAGCCCATGTGTGTTAGTCAGCGTCACCCAGGCCCATTTCCTTGGGCCTTCCTCGGTCTCCTAGCAGCGGGTTGGAAGACCGTGTAGAGACCCTAAAAATCCCTTCATTGGAAGTTGAGAGGTGACCCTCTGCCTAAAGGTCCATTCTGTCACATTCCACCTTAGGACACCTGTCCTATGCTGGGTACACCCACAGTGTACCATTCAGAAGTCTGCCAGGCAAAGTCCTCCGCAGTCTGCTTCACTGCAGCACAGAGCGACAGCCAGAACAGAAATTGCTGCACCAACCCAATCTGAAACACAGGATCCCTTCACTTAAGATGGCCACCACATTGCTTCCTGGTTGTACCACTGCAGGTGGACACACTTTATGTGCCTTTCTGGTGGGACTCATCCCCCAACTACCACATTAGGAGGCCCCAAGGAGGCAGCCCAAGACTGGTACGCCTGAAGTGCACAAGGCCGGAGTTCGCTGAGGCAGAGCCTCTGCAGCCTGTCCCTCTTTGACAGCTGGTCAAAGAGGCACGACATCGCTGCTTAGCGCTTCGCGCTCATTTTGCTGAATAGCAATTTTTAAATTAACCTGTTTACTATTTGCTTTTCTTTTTTGGTTATTAGCCCTGGTTTTTAAAATTGCCCTCTCATCTGCACCATAATCGGAATCCACCGCTGCTTGAGCGGGTCCGGTTCCCGGGGTGGGCTCACTTTGTAGCCGCCATCTTGGAGTGGGGTAGTTGG
Source organism: Lissotriton vulgaris (assembly GCF_964263255.1). Classification (NCBI taxonomy): domain Eukaryota; kingdom Metazoa; phylum Chordata; class Amphibia; order Caudata; family Salamandridae; genus Lissotriton; species Lissotriton vulgaris. The sequence goes on from NC_141686.1 coordinate 214,286,147, forward strand.
TTGGGCGCCATCTTTAGCGAGCGCTCTAGTGCGCAGAAGCCACTCTGGGACACCTACTTAAGGCAAGTTGTTTCAGGGTTCGCCCTGACAAGGCACGACATCGCTGCTTAGCGCTTCGCGCTCATTTTGCTGAATAGCGATTTTTAAATTAACCTGTTTACTATTTGCTTTTCTTTTTTGGTTATTAGCCCTGGTTTTTAAAATTGCCCTCTCACCTGCACCATAATCGGAATCCACCGCTGCTTGAGCGGTCCGGTTCCCGGTGTGGGCTCACTTTGTAGCCGCCATCTTGGAGTGGGGTAGTTGGTTGGGCGCCATCTTTAGCGAGCGCTCTAGTGCGCAGAAGCCACTGTGGGACGCCTACATAAGGCGAGTTGCTTCAGGGTTCGCCCTGACAAGGCACAACATCGCTGCTTAGCGCTTCGCGCTCATTTTGCTGAATAGCGATTTTTAAATTAACCTGTTTACTATTTGCTTTTCTTTTTTGGTTATTAGCCCTGGTTTTTAAAATTGCCCTCTCACCTGCACCATAATCGGAATCCACCGCTGCTTGAGCGGGTCCGGTTCCCGGGGTGAGATCACTTTGTAGCCGCCATCTTGGAGTGGGGTAGTTGGTTGGGCGCCATCTTTAGCGAGCGCTCTAGTGCGTAGAAGCCACTGTGGGACACCTACTTAAGGCAAGTTGCTTCAGGGTTCGCCCTGACAAGGCACGACATCGCTGCTTAGCGCTATGCGCTAAGCTTGCTGAATAGCGATTTTTAAATTAACCTGTTTACTATTTGCTTTTCTTTTTTGGTTATTAGCCCTGGTTTTTAAAATTGCCCTCTCACCTGCATCATAATTGGAATCCAGCGCTGCTTGAGCGGTCCGGTTCCCGGTGTGGGCTCACTTTGTAGCCGCCATCTTGGAGTGGGGTAGTTGGTCGGGCGCCATCTTTAGCAAGCGCTCTAGTGCCCAGAAGCCACCGTGGGACGCCTACATAAGGCGAGTTGCTTCAGGGTTCGCCCTGACAAGGCACGACATCGCTGCTTAGCGCTTCGCGCTCATTTTGCTGAATAGCGATTTTTAAATTAACCTGTTTACTATTTGCTTTTCTTTTTTGGTTATTAGCCCTGGTTTTTAAAATTGCACTCTCACCTGCACCATAATCAGAATCCACCGCTGCTTGAGCGGGTCCGGTTCCCGGGGTGGGCTCACTTTGTAGCCGCCATCTTGGAGTGGGGTAGTTGGTTGGGTGCCATCTTTAGCGAGCGCTCTAGTGCGCAGAAGCCACTGTGGGACACCTACTTAAGGCAAGTTGCTTCAGGGTTCGCCCTGACAAGGCACGACATCGCTGCTTAGCGCTTCGCGCTCATTTTGCTGAATAGCGATTTTTAAATTAACCTGTTTACTATTTGCTTTTCTTTTTTGGTTATTAGCCATGGTTTTTAAAATTGCCCTCTCACCTGCACCATAATCGGAATCCACCGCTGCTTGAGGGAGTCCGGTTCCCGGGTGGGCTCACTTTGTAGCCGCCATCTTGGAGTGGGGTAGTTGGTTGGGCGCCATCTTTAGCGAGCGCTCTAGTGCGCAGAAGCCACTGTGGGACGCCTACTTAAGGCGAGTTGCTTCAGGGTTCGCCCTGACAAGGCACGACATCGCTGCTTAGCGCTTCGCGCTCATTTTGCTGAATAGCGATTTTTAAATTAAACCTGTTTACTATTTGCTTTTCTTTTGTGGTTATTAGCCCTGGTTTTTAAAATTGCCCTCTCACCTGCACCATAATCGGAATCCACCGCTGCTTGAGTGGGTCCGGTTCCCGGGGTGGGCTCACTTTGTAGCCGCCATCTTGGAGTGGGGTAGTTGGTTGGGCGCCATCTTTAGTGAGCGCTCTAGTGTGCAGAAGCCACTGTGGGATGCCTACTTAATGCTCTCCACCTAGCGCAGCGGTATCGCGCAGCGGGAGCGCCTTTGCTTAGCCTGAGTCGTGCCAGAGTCCTGCCCGTCTGCGCCCGTCCGCGATCGGTCGCGTTGGGCAGGGCAGGATCTCGGCGGTGAAGACGATGCTTCGCTATACCAGGGATGCTCTACTGGCCATTGGACATCACTTCTCGAGATGTGATGCGCCTCAGGTAAGTCAGTTATGTGGCCCTCACCTGTGTACCTGTGGCAGGTGGTCGCTGGACTCCCTCGCCCTTATTGCATGTACCGGTGAGGATTCCGTCTCTGGTCCGAAATTTCCCCGATACAATCTTAGCATATGGAATTTGAATGTTAGGTCGCTGGTTAAACACTATCAAGTCATCTTTGACCTGATCGAAAAGGAGCCACCAGATGTTTTTTGTTTGACCGAGACCTGGCTACAGGATACGGACACGGCCATCCTTAACATGGCCTTTCCCTCTGAGTACTCGGTTTATACACTCAACCGGTCCTCTCGAGGTGGGGGAATTGCGCTTGCGGTTAAATCCTGTTACCCTTGTGACTGGAGAGGGCAAAAAATCGCAGGTTGCGAAAGTGCCTTGTTTAAAATCTCCATCACTCCCCACTTTGCTCTGTCGGGCATTTTGATCTATCGCCCTCCCGGCAGTGACGTGGCATTTAGGGAGGCCCTTCCAGACGCTATTAGCGCGCTGGCAGTAGGGTGTGCCAACTTCTCTATTCTTGGGGACCTAAACCTTCACTATGACAATCTGACCATCCCTGCTGTGAGCAGCTCCGTGGCTGATCTTGAGGCCTTCCAACTTGCGCAACTGGTCACTTCTCCCACCCATGTAGGTGGACATATCTTGGACCCCTTATTTTCGAACTTGGATGAGGCAAGCGTCTTTACTCCATCCCCCTTGACTTGGACGGATCATTTTTTGGTATGGATCCAATGTCCATTGTATGAGCCCTCCCTTAAAGCTACAGTCCGAGCTGTTCCGAGATGGCGTTGGAATAAACTCAAACTTGAGGACTTCCACCGTCTTCTATCGTCGGATCCTTTGGGCCCTTCAGATACCGTAGAAATGGGCTATGAGGGGTTCTGTGAATGGGTCACCAGGGCTCTTGACTCCCTCATCCCGATAGCATTGTGCAAACGGGGACCTAGAGACTCCAGTCCTTGGTATGATGAATCTCTGCGGACGCTTAAATGCACGTGCAGACGCACAGAGCGAGAATGGCGGAAAACGTATGATAGTAATAAAAAAGTCCTGTACTTGGCTACTGTTAAACTCTATCATCGAGCCATCTGCAGAGCTCGCGCTGCATTTTATGCCCTTGAATTTCGTAACAGTACCAATCCATCCAAAACCATTTTTAAGGCTCTCAAAGATCTGGTGGCAAAAAAGGCTTCAGCGAATGAATACTGTTCCATCTCACATTGCGAAACCTTGGCGGCCTTTTTTCTTGAAAAGGTCCAATCCATCTACAGAGTCTTTCCTACGGTTCTGCCTTCTGTTGCAAGACCCTGTAACGTCCCAGTGCAGAATGTCCTATATTCTCTTCCTGGTCTAACACCTGAAAGTTTTAAGAAACTGGCTCAGCAGGTCAAGTCTGGGTCATCAGCGGATCCATTAAGGCCGGCTTTGTTTAGAGACCTGGCATCCTACGACCTCTTGCCGGTCTGTTCTCTGATTAATACCTCGCTGACATCTGGTTCAGTTTCTGCGAAGTGGAAACAGGCAGTGGTCATGCCCATCCTAAAGAAGCCGTCACTGGATGCCAGTAAACCCGAGAACTATCGTCCGATCTCGCTCCTTCCTTGGCCGGCCAAGGTGATGGAGGCACATGTAAATTCTGCCCTCTCAGACCATCTCTCATGAGCCAACATCTTAGACATCACGCAGAATGGATTTCGAGCTGGGCACAGCACGGAGACTGCCCTCCTTTTTATGGTGGAACATCTGCGCTCCGTGCTGGATGCGGGTCAAACGGCGGCGCTTGTGTTATTAGATCTTAGCGCCGCCTTTGACACCGTCTCGCACAGGATCCTTCTGCAGCGCCTAGAGGAAGCAGGTGTTGTCGGCCCGGAGCTCCAGTGGTTCCATTCCTTTCTTGCTGACCGTTCTTTTTGCGTGGCCGTTCCGCCCCATCAGTCCAAACTCTATCCTCTGGATCTTGGGGTCCCACAGGGTTCCTCGCTGAGCCCCACGTTATTCAATCTTAACGTGAGACCGCTGGCTGAGGTCGTCAAGCAATGTGGTATGACCATGGTGTCATACGCTGACGATACTCAGCTAGCGGTCATGCTCAGTGGGGACCCGGATGTGGACGCTCCCAGATTCCAGAATGGACTTCGGGCGGTCGCCAGCTGGATGACTTCCAACTGTCTCCAGTTGAACGCAAAAAAGACGGAAATTATGATCTTTGGCAAGCAAATGGAACTCTGGGGCGATATGTGGTGGCCATCGGAACTGGGTCCTACGCCGGCACCGGTGTTGGAGATAAAAAATCTTGGGGTGAGGCTAGACCCTTCCCTCAGCTTTGTCTGCCACACAAAGCGCATTGCAGCCTGTTGTTTTGGCATTCTGCGTGGCCTAAAACCTGTGCTCAAACTTTTTGACGCAGCAACCAGGCAACTTGTAGTGCAAGCGACGGTGATCTCTCGGCTTGATTATGCCAGTTCCCTTTTGGTGGGGCTAAATCAGGCCGAAATCACCCGCCTTCAACGCGTACAGAATGCGGCCGCCAGAGCAGTCGTGAGTCTTCCCAGGTTCTGTTCTGTTGTCAACACCTTGCGTTCTCCCCATTGGCTGCCGATTAAGCAGAGGATCCAATTTAAAGCACTTTGTGTGTCTTACAAAATCCTCAAGGGCTCTCCTGCCTTGATTCTTCTGAATCTTCTGTCTCCTTACACTCCGGTCCGCTTTTAAGATCTTCTGACCTTGAACTTGCTGTAGTCCCCCGTTTTAAGCGCAGCCGTGCTGGCGGCCGCTCATTCCGTGTACGCGCTGCGGTCTTGTGGAACTCTCTTCCCCCAGAGATATGTGCCCTCGGTGATTTGCTCTCTTTTCGTAGGGCTGTTAAGACCTTTTTGTTTTCTTAAATCTGCTCCTTTTGCATTCTTTCTTTAAGGTGTGTTGTGTTGGTACCTTGTCGGGCGCCAGGACGCTCCTTTGCTGGAGCATCTGCGCGCATAATAAATGACCATAATATAACATAACATAACATAACATAACATAACAGCTCAGATCACAATCTGTAACAGATGGGACTTCTTGCTCCTTGTCCTTAGGTCTGACCCCACATGGCCTACTTGATTGGTCACTAAGCCAGACACAGCCTCAGCCACCACCTTAGGTTCAAAACAGCAACACTCTAAAATGACATCCTTTACTCTCCTTGGGCAGTCACCTACCCTATCCTGACACCTCAGAGTCCGTCCGTAACCCTTATCCTGGAATCTAGGGAGTCCACCACACACATAGATCCCTCAGGTCCAGTGGCTTAGCCCAGTTAGGGAACATTGGGTCTACCACTACACCTCCTATCTAGGGAACAACCCTTCTCTTGGGCTACGCACCACTATGGGTCAGCCATGGGAAGCTCACCCTTTCCACCAGATTACCTATGGGGATTGTGTGAACTACAACTGTCTTGTAGCCCCCATCGTGGAAAGTATTTCTAATGGTTCACCCTACCCTTCTGGTATGAACCCCTAGGTGTGTCATTCCCTCTGAGAAAAAGCCCCACCCCTTCCAGTGACTTTGGTAGGTGCCAATGGCGAGAAAATCTCTGTGGAGACAATGAGTAGCTTTGGGCTCCCTCTCTGGAAAAGCCTCCAGACCTTGACAAGTGCAACACTATACCATAGTCCCCTAATCAAGGTCCATTATCCTAATTCATAGTTTTTGTTTTAGAAATTTAGGGGCATATTTACGAGACCCTTGCACTACCATAGCATCACTTTTTATGATGCTCCAGTGGTGCAAACCAGCAAGTCAAATTTATGAGGCCAGGCAAAGTCACTTTGTGTGCGTTTGAATGACCTCATAGATATGGAGTAAGGCAAAATTGATGTGTTGCCTTACTCAGCGCTAGGGAGGCGTTCCATTGGTGGTGTTGTGGGTGTTCCCACATAACACTCATGAATTTTGATGTTTCCCCAACTATATAGGATCATGTTAACCTGAGGATGTGCCAAAAACGTAAGCTTCTCTAGGGAAGGCACAACAAGGAGTAATACCTTTATTTCTCCTTGTTTTTTCCTCTCTGTGCTGCATCCTGCAGCAGACATTGAAAGAGGAAAATTACTCTATGTATTCTTTTTGTGCAGGAAGGTGCCCCTTTCTGCACAAAACAATCCTGCAGAGAACACAGGCACCCTTTCACAATGGTGCCAGGGTGCTTGTGTTAGCTCTTGGCTACCAAATGACGCCAGCACAGGGGCAAAGGACATATTCACTAAAGACAGTGCATTCTTGCCATTTCCTGGTGGTATAGGGCAGCGCAGCAAGATAGCTTGCTGTACTTCCCTGCGCCACCATTCCTATAAATATGCCCCTTAATTATATGTCTGTCTATTGCTCTGGTGACTTCCTGGGATATAGTCTGAGGGCTTTAGCTGTTGATGGAAAATTGCTGACTAGATATTTACCTCGTTGGTTGCCCTTCTGCAAGTGCATGTCTGTGATAGCACTCCTATGCCCAGATGCATCAACCTTTTTAGGAAGTGCAAACGGTGCGATTCGCATAAATCGGCCTTTTGCACTTCCTAAATTGGTTACTGGGATGCATCAAGCATTTTTTGGAAATCGCTTTTTTTTGCGAGTTCCAAAAAATGCGATTGCTGTTAAGGAATCGCAAATTTGCGATTCCTTAACAGCAATGCATCATCCTCAAAACATTTGCGATTTTAAAAATTGCAAATGCAAATTACCACGAAGCTGAACTTCGTGGTAATTTGCAAAAATGTTTAAAAACGCATAAAAATGCATTTTTTAAACGTGTACGTTACAGGCACACATGTCCTTAGGACATGTGTGTATGTAACTCACATGTAAAAGTGCATTTCATGGGTGCAGGGGGGGGGTCCTTTGGACCCCCCTCTCCACCCTTGAAAGGCTTTGATGCATTCCGATTTGAAATTGCGAATTCGCAATTCCCATTCATTCCTATGGGCATTTCAGCCCATAGGAATGAATGGGAATATCGGATTCGCTATTTGGAACTCGCAATTTTATTGGAATTCGGTAAAAATTGCGATTTTTACCGAATTTCAATAAAATAGCGAAATTAATGATGCATTGCCATTTGCGAATCCTTAATTGCGATTCCTTATTTTTCGCAATTAAGGAATCGCAAATGACAACGTTGATGCATCTAGGGGCTAGTCTTTCCCATCATGCCCTTCTGTAAATTGGGAATACCAAGCTGCGAGTTTGAGCTTCATTGAAGTAGCCGAGCCTTTGGGTTTTTGCATCAAAGACTCTTTAATTTGCATAGTTTGCTCATCTTTTTATTGCTGCATACAGTTGGGTAAACTTCCTAACATTCAATTGTACTCTGTATCTTACATACATTATGAATCTGCAAGCAGTTCATTGTCATCAGACACAGCCTAGACATGTTGTATAGCCAAGAATCAATTATATTCTATGCTGTAAGTTTTACAAATAAATAGTGTAGGAAAGTGCCCGTTTTTGCATGGTTACCCACCATTTTTTGCCTAACATCTGATACAACCTGACTTGATGTGCTCCAGGTCCTGCGAATCAGGTTTCCAGGCCCAATGGTCTTTCCCAAGACTGTAATTTTGTATCCACAACTGACAAATCCCTTGCCACAGGTTAGCCTCCTGTAAAAGGTACAGTGGGTACCAAGAGCACTGTGACCAGGGAAGGCCTGTAAGGGCTGCAGCACCTATTGTGCCACCCTTAGAGGCCCTGCACCTTAATCCACACAACCTGCCACTCCAAGCTGCGTGTTTAGATGCAGAAGAAAGAGAAGAGTAGATATGGCACACATCCCTGTGTGCCATGCCTCCAATCCACTGCCTGAGGCCTAGGTAAGTCACACCTCTAGCAGGGTGCACTAACCCTAAGGTGTGGGTACAGAGGCATGCGCCCCGTGCCACTACAATGTCTAAGTCCATTCTTAGACACTGTTAAGTGTAGTAAAGCCATAATGAGTATATGATCTGGGAGTTGGTCACTACAAACTCCACAGCTCCATAATGGTTTTCCTGAAAACTGGCAAGTTTGGAAGCAAACTTCTCAGCACATTAAACCCACACTGATGCCTGTGTGGGATTAGAGATGCCTCCTGAAAATCGACCAGCCCTGTTGTGGTTCCTGAATGGCTGCCTGTCATTTGCCACCACCAGACAAGTTTCTGGACCCCTGGGTAGACAGCCCCCGCTCTCTGGGTCCAGAAACAAAGCCCATCCTGGGCAGAGGTGTCATGTCTCCTCCCCGAAGATGGGCTGGGCCCACAAATGGGGAAGCTTCAAAGACCTTTGGATGCTGTCCCTGCCTTTTGCTGCCCCCAGCAAATGGCTCCCACCGGTTCTCGCCCCCACTTTTGGGCGGGAGATATCCAAGCTAGGAAGAGAGGACTGCCCACCTTTGCCAACCCCATCCCTTAGGTGGGGGAGGCAAGGTAAAGCACACATCTCAGTCCCCTCCATCTTGAAGATGAGGGCACTCGTCCAGTCAGGAAGAGGCTTATACTCCCTTCCCACTTGAGAGTAGCTTAATAGGGGGTGTACCCTCCCCAAGGAAGGGACCCATTATTCCCGACCTGCACACCTCTTTAAAACGCCTAAATACAGTATTTAGGGGTGACCCTGAACCTTGCCTCCTCATGTATGAGGAAGAAAAAAGAAGGACTGAAGAGCCGTGCTGATCAAGGAAGGAGAAGAGGATACCAACTCCCTTGGCCCCAGCTCTACTGGCTTGTCCCATTTACGACCTGCCTACATACAGCAAGAACCCCTTCAAAGTCCAGCAGCAGCAACCCCCAGAGCCCGGAGGACCTGCCCTGCGAACTTCCCACAGACTTTGTCTCCTGTGAGACCGGATTTGCTCAACCAAAGACTCACCTCCAGAATGAAGATTCTGCAGCACTATGCATCCGACGCCCACGGCCCGAGTTCGAGTGACCTAACACCACAAGGCGGTCTCCCCAGCGATCCTGAATTGGGATCTGGTGATCCCCGACCTCCCTCAAGCTTTAGGACGACGCCTACAGCCTCAACCTAAAGGGTCTCCCCGACCTTGACCGGAGCTGGTAAGAAAACTTGACGCCAGAAAACACCCCAGCACCCGAAGCCCCACAGCCTTGGATTAACAAACCAATGATGTCAAGGCATTTCCCAAGTTCCCAACTTACATCTTCAGCCGATGGTCACCTTCAGGAAGTCTCCCTGCCCGAGCCTGCAGCAACTTTGTGAAACAGAAGATCTCCATTTGGAAACACAGTGTCCTCGACATCCGTTTTGCACTCTGCACCTGGCTGCCCCTGTGCCTCTGGTGGGGCAGCTCCTGTGCTGGTCATTGGCCCCTGCAGTGCTGACATTAACCCCAGGAGCCTTGCTTCCACACCTGAGTGGCCTGCTTGTCAGCAGTCCCTAAGCGAAGGCCCCCTTAGCCCTATTGGGTAACATTGGGCCTCTGCACTCTGCACCCAGCCACCCCAGTGCCGCTGGTGGTACAACTTGAGCGCCCATCTAAATCATGGGAAACCTTGGTCAAAACCCCCAAAACTCACCCTCATAAATCGAGTACTTACCTTCAAAACCGATAACCATTTTTCTCCATAGGAACCAATGTTATAAGGTTTTGGGCCTAAAAATGAGTGTAACTGTTAATGTATTGAGAAAAGTGAACTCAATTACAAAGTTTAAAAAGTTGTACTTAACTTGTATTGCACAAACTTAGGGTGTGATATCTAGGCATACAACCCCAGTACTTAAAGTAATCAAAAGTAATCCAAAATTAATCGGAAAGTAGTCATTGTGTAATTCAAACTGCACTTCAAAGTAGTACAAACCTGTAACAAATGCAAATCCAACCACAACTGAATTTCCTTGAACAGTCTTACATTTGTGAAGTGTATGTTATCTGTGCCAAGTTCCGCTTGGTTCAAAATAAAACATAAGTATATTTTTGTTTCTACTTACCTAATTGGTCTGGATTTTGTCTCTAAGTGTGTGTATCAGTCCTTGATTGAGTGAAAACAATAAATGCTTAACACACCATATATGGAAAAGCCTAACTGCTCGCCCAAACTACCACAAAGACAGCTGTTAGTACTTGTCTAATGTAGTCTCTGTTATACATCTGGGGACTCTCCTGACTCTGCGCACTGAGGGCCCGATTCACAGAATGAACTTAAGACTCAATCCTAAACTTACTACTATTTTGGTATTCACAGAATGCACTTACTACTTTTGGTATTCACAGAAGTTAGGATTTTGTCTTAAGTTTGTTTTAAGACAAACTTAAGACAGACTTAAGGCAAAATCCTAACTTCTGTGAATACCAAAAGTAGTAAGTGCATTCTGTGAATACCAAAATAGTAGTAAGTTTAGGATTGAGTCCTAAGTTCATTCTGTGAATCGGGCCCACTATACCTTACTCTGGTATAGCATATACAGAGCCAGCCTCCTACAAATAGGCAATACCATAACACCTGTACCTGAAAAAGATTTAGAGCAATATTAAATAGTTACAGGAGAGGTAATCAATGACAGATGGTGAGGATATTGTCATAAGATAAAATTACTTAATATTAAATTGGAAATAATGTGCATAGTCCATGGAAATTGTTGCCTGAACCCGGAACTTCTTTGGACAATCCTGGTTTAGAGAATTCCACATGTTTATAAAATGTATAGTTACCATTAAGTTTTCCTCATAAATCTGAAATATAAGGGTGCTGTATGGTCATCTCCCGGACAGTACCATTTCTTTGATATATAAAAAACTGGTCAACAACATCTCGGATCCTCTCCTGGCTCTTCGAGATCCGTCTCTATGACGAGGAAAGGCAGGAGGCAATCTCTTCTCCCAGAGTTGTGGCGATACTCGCTCGTCTCCGCCTCGTCCAGCTAAAACTCCTCCACCATATCTATGTAACCAGGCCCCAATTGGTACGAATAAGAAGGGTAGAAGAGGGTGCCTGCCGGCGGGGCTGTGGCCAGCTGGGAACCTTTTTTCATATACTTTGGGAATATCCACAAATTTAACCCTACTAGCGTAATATCCATGACATCATCAATACTGTTCTGTCTGCGCAGCTCCAGGTGGAGGCCCGTAGTTGTCTTCTTAACATCTAGGAACCAACTGACTTGAACGTATGCTTGATGCAGTGGGTGACTTTGGGGCTAATGCTGGCCAAGAGGAATATATCCCAGTGATGGGGGACGTTGGTTTCACCCACAGCACAGGAATGGGGAGGGGATATGGATTGGGCAATGTTTAGAGAGAAGACTGTATAAGTGTCACGTGGATGTCCCAAAAAATGGTTGCGCGTGTGGGGCCTGTGGAACTCTTATCATGGAGATATTTGTCAACCCATGCTAACACCTGCAAGCGATGATCCCCCGTTGCCCTAGACCTTCCACGGTGTATGATTGTATCTTGTGATATTGCCTGCTGAACTACTGATGCCTACCGAACTGTTCCTTCTGTGTTACCAGGCTATTGCTGACGTGTGTTTTTTCTTTCTTAATAAAACATGTTTTACAAAAAAAAAATCTGAAATATAGACCTATAAATATAGATATAACTCCTAAACATCTGTAATTCTTGTCTTTTTTATATGTATGTTGGGTAGTGCTTGACTTGGCATCCTTGGCGTGTTTATCCTCCTAACAGTTGGCCCTTCAGCCCTCCTCTTTGCGGATTTTGTTTATGCTGGCGTCAGTACTCTGCACACTTTACCCCTGCTAACCAGTGCTAAAGTACTTGTGCTCTCTCCTTAAAATATAGTAATATTGGCTGATACCCAATTGGTATATTTAATTTACTTCTAAGTCCCTAGTAAAGTGAGTCTACCTCTGCCAAGGGCCTGTAAAATAAATGCTGCTAGTGGACCTAACGTGCGGTTCACTGTGAGACGCCTCAGCATCGCGAGACGCTTCCACGTTGCTCCACGGAGATCGAGCACGCGGCACAAGAGTGAAGAGAGTCGACCTTCACCGTCAGACACGGCGCAACAAACATTTGAGCCCATGTGTATCAGTCCAGTCACTTGGTCAGGTGCATCCGTAACCACCAAACTTGTGCCACTAGGGGGCACATGCTGTATTGACTTCACGTAGAGTGAAGGTTTGGTCCTGATGAGAACCCCCAGAAACAGAGGGGTTTGAACCTGTAGACCTGAGAATAAACCAAACCAAATTAAGGGCTAGCTTTATCTAACAGAAGGATTAGTACAAACTTGATGAAGTTCATTTGAATGCTATAAATGTATTTAAATGTATATATTTGTATCTTGTAGGAAAAGGTTCCTTTGGACGTGTAATCTTCTGTTTGGTTTACATTATATATGATGTGTTATATGGTATGGCTATGAATGAAGTATGTTTGGGGAAGAATGGTGGATGTGATTGTGTTGTACTATGTGTAATGTGTACAGTTAATTTGTGGGTTTTTGTGAAATGTACTATGTATATATAAAAAATTGACAAAGTGGTTTCTAAAAAATGAAATAAGTTGACAAAATAAAAAGCAATTCATGAGCTTGAGGATATAGTGATGAGCAGTTCTTATATCTTCTTGGATTACGTTTAATAAATAGTAGCAGTATTGGCAATTGTTTTTGGTTGTTGTGCTAGTGGACCTCCAGCACTGACTATGCCATCCACTGAAGTAGCTCTTTAAACATCTCAGGTCTGCCATTGCAGCCTGTGTTTGCAGTGCTAAACTGCTGTTGTGACCTGGCAAAATATAAACCTTTTGCCCAGCCCATACCTTCCTTTTAATACCTGTAGGTCCCGGCCGGTTGCTAACTACCTTTAACCTGTCTGCTTTGCCAACGGTCCAGGGAGACCGCAACGATCCTTCTGCCTGCCCCCGTTGTTGTGGCACCCTCGATCTCTTATCCCGCACCGAGGGGAACTAAAAACACCCACAATCACTTCTGTGGTGCACGGCCACCCACGCAAGTAGGAAGCGGCAGGAGGCGCTTCAAAAGGCAGCTGCGGGCGGGACGCGCTCAGGCGTACCTTGGCCAAGCCCAGTCCAAGGGCAGGTCTGTCTGCGCCCGTAAGAGCCCAGAGGAGGCCGGGCTGGGCCACACCATTGACAATTGAGCTGTAAGATTTTGCTTTATACATAATAATCTGTTTGAGTATAGTTAATAAGCTATAATTGTGTACTCTGGCAGGCCACGGTTTTGCAAACATGAGTAAACGGAAGTTGGGATGCTTTATTAGGCAGGGCAGAATCCGCTTTGATGCACGAAATTCAACTGACGGAACGTAGGCTTTCAGTTGACCCTGTGATTCCATTTGGCAGCTACAGTTCCACAGTACAGCCCTCCCAACATTCAATAGGAAGTACCACCGGCCCTGAAACACACAGTATTCAGCCTCTTACGACAAATACTGATCCAGTGCCAGCAATCCCAGCCACACTACAGGGACAGGAAAGCCCACTAAGTACATCCATGGTCACCACCAGGGAAAAGAAGCTCAATGGGGGCACAGGTGGTGAACTGCCAAAAAAAAAAAGGAAAGGCAGCGGACCAGTAAAGCCTAATCTGCCAGCCCCTAGAACAGCCAACCGCAGGGTAGCTACCACTGGTAAAATAGGTGTTCTCCAACCTGCAGCAACCTCTATCAATAGCAGTGCAGCCTGTCACCAGCTCAGCCCATCTAGTTCATACATCCCGCAGCTCAATTTAGATGAGTTATGCTCACTGATAGGAGTGAAAATTTCAGCTATGATCAACCCTTTACTTAGAAAATTTATCTCGGTCGATGATAGACTAAAGAAGATAGAACAGGGTATCTTCGGCACAAACCAAATAAACCCTATCCACTCTAATGTACAGGAGAATGGTGGGATAGATAATCAACAGGTGGGGGTACGAGACAACGCAAATGAGAATCCCGGTCAATGTTTGAAATAAGTCAGCTCCCATTGCGACAGCCACATGTTCTGAGCCCAACCTTTCTGTTAATTTACAATGGTATATCTACGGAGAAGAAGCCACAGCAAGGGGAGAGTGGAACTAGGAGTAGGCCCATAGAGATAACTGAAGCAAGTGACATGAATCATCACACTTCCTTGCACCTTCCACCTGAGGCCACTCCGTGCACAGTAGTACTTGCCTTTAAAGCGCCTCCTGGCGCTCGGCAAGATTGGTTGACGCTAAAAAATAAGGCTCTATGGGCCTGATTCACAGAATAAACTTAAGACTCAATCCTAAACTTACTACTATTTTGGTATTCACAGAATGCACTTACTACTTTTGGCATTCACAGAATGAACTTACTACTTTTGGTATTCACAGAAGTTAGGATTTTGTGTCAAGACAAACTTAAGACAGACTTAAGACAAAATCCTAACTTCTGTGAATACCAAAAGTAGTAAGAATAGGACTGTGAAGGCAGGCTCATGGTGCAACAGCTCCTGTAGAAATGCTTACAAAATGTTATTAAGGGCTATTAGATCCAAAGATTTGGGTAACGTTAGAAAGACCAGAGCAAACTATAAGAAAGCGCAGTTGCTAGTGAAGAAGGAATGGGGCGAAGACTGATGGCATGAATTGCTGTTGGCATGCAGAGGGCGGAATATGACACAATTTTGGCAGTTAGTCAAATGGGGTAGTGGTGAACTGAAGCAGATACTGAATAACCACACTTCCCCAGTACAGTGGGTTGCACATTATGCGGCGTAGGTTCAGTCCTCTAATTGTAATGAAGAGATCCCTCAATGGCCACTGCCTACTGAACCTCTGTGCTTCACTAGCTCAGAAGTTGAGTCTGTGTTAAAACTAATTCCGGGAGGCAGGGCCCCTGGTCCTAACTGCATACCCGCAGATTTGTTTATTAAGGAAAAAGAGTTCTGGGTACCTTATATAAAGTTACTGGCAAATGCCATAGCCAGTGGTGCCCCGATTCCTGATACCTGGTCAGGTGCTGAAATCCTACAGATATACAAGAAGGGTGATCGCTCACAACCAGGAAATTACAGGCCAATTAGCCTGATAGATTCTGCTCAGAAAACCGTAGCCTGATTAGTGCTTGGCAGAATCCAGGCCTGGATAGTTGAAAGAGACATCCTATCACCATTACAAGCGGGGTTTCGGCCACACACAAGTAACCTTGACCAGGTCTTTAGGTTTGTGCTAATATACTGGCATGTGGTTATCATAGGAGGGGGCACAATCTATGCGGCTTTCGTGGATCTAAAATCTGCATTTGACCTTGTCCCCGTGTGAAAATGTGGAGTGCTTTGGTGGAAATGGGTACACTTCTGGAATTGGTGGCCATTCTAGTAAAACTACACGACCCCATCCTCTTAGGACCACCCAAGTACAGTTATTGGCAAACAAAAACAATCCCAACTAAAGGCCCTGCAAAGCATTATGGGATGAGATTAGCAGTGGGCAGTGAATATTATAGTATCCAATATCAAAATAATTCTACAAAGTCAACTCAACCCTGATAAGACTGAGCTTGTCCTGACTGGAGGTAAACTTAATCCTTGGTCTTCGGCTTTTTGGCCTTCCTCGCTTGATTCCCCTCCTCTTCCTTCTTCGTCTGTCAAAACTTTGGGGATCACTCTTAATCAACACCTCACTCTTCACTCGCACGTCAGCACGGTGGTTTCTTCTTGTTTTTTTGCGTTGCGTACTATTCGCAAGATTTCACGTTTTTTTTCTTCCTCAGCCCTTAAACTTATCGTCATGCCGATCGTTCTCTCTCGCCTTGACTATGGTAACGCACTGTACAATGGCATTCCTAGTTATGCCCTCCGCCGGCTCCAGCTAGTGCAGAACCAAGCTGCCCGGTAGGTTCTTAGTTTACCTAGATCCCAGCACATCACTCCGTCCCTCTGCTCCCTACATTGGCTCCCTATAAAAGAAAGAGCCCTGTTCAAGCTCGGATGCCTGACTTTTCAGGCTCTTGCCGGGACAGCTCCAGCCTTCATCAAAGCTAACATTCACCATTACATTCCTAGTAGGCAACTACGCTCTTCTTCTCTTTCTCTCTTAGTGGTACCTCGATTTAAGAAAAGTAGGATAGGTTGCTGCAAGTTTTTTGTCCTTGCTCCGTCATTTTGGAACTCCTTACCCGTTCCCATCCGAACATCAGCATCTTATATGGAGTTTTGAGGGAGACTGAAAACCTTTCTGTACGCACAGGCCTTTTCATCTTAATCCAACTCTGTCCCTGCTCTTGAAGTTGAACTGACCCCGCAGCGCCATGAAACCGCTAGGTAAACATGCGCTATACAATTATTTTTAAATTCAAATTCAAAGAGCTGCAGTTCACCTAGTCGTTACTAGATGTCCCTCATGAGTCAAATGCAAAGCATTGAAATTATTCTTACATCAAGCTGCAGTTCCACTAGTCGTTACAAGATGTCCCTCACGAGTCAAATGCCAAACCATTGAAACTCCTTCATCAAGCATTTGCATTTGACTCGTGAGGGACATCTAGTAACCACCAGTTGAACTGGAGCTCTTTGTAGAATTATTTTGATATTGGATACTATATAAAATTCACTCCCCACTGCTAATCTCATCCCATAATTCTTTGCAGGGCCTTTGGTTGGGAATGTTTGTTTTGCCAATAACTGTTCTTGGGGTGGTCCTAAGAGGATGGGACCACCACCAAATCGTTCAATAAGATGTGCTTTTTTGTTTTCAAGGCATCTGTTTGGTACTCCCCCTAGGTTAGGGAGGATTCCAAAATCATCACCTCTCTCACTGTTTGCTAATTTTTCAGTTTCACTTTTGTGAAAGTACTATATGCACTTTAGCATATAAAGATAGATATCTGGCACTGTGCAGGATGGCATTTGCAATTATTTTGCAATTCTTTCATAGTGCAGACAAGTACACAGTGTCATCAGCTACGCTACGTGTAGTGCTGCTACACAAACTACGCCCAGGCCTAATCCCATGGCTGACCAATATTAAAATCACGCTGTCCGACAGGGGGATGAGCATCCTGTGGAAGGACCAAGATGGTATGGTATTTCTCCTTAAGAAGATCTACAAGGCA
This sequence comes from Lissotriton vulgaris, assembly GCF_964263255.1. NCBI lineage: Eukaryota > Metazoa > Chordata > Amphibia > Caudata > Salamandridae > Lissotriton > Lissotriton vulgaris. The sequence goes on from NC_141686.1 coordinate 214,303,299, forward strand.
GCTTACGGGGATATGGTTAAAATTAAGAAAATCTCATCCATTACAAGGCTGACATTGTCTAGGGAATTCCTAGAAGTAAAAGCTGAGGTTAAATTGGAAGCCTATTGGGACCTCATTTCTAGGCCACTTGATCCAAAACTTTACCATCAGTTCAGAGTAGGTTCTCTACCAGTAAGAGCATTTACAAGTAGATGGCTCTCATCAGTATGTGATACATGTATCTTTTGCCATGTCCATATTGAGACCAAAGCCCACATTTTATTTGTCTGTCCAGTTTACCATCTTCCTATGACAAAATGGCTAAAACCTGTTTGTATGGTCTTGGGTATTAGGACCGCAAAGGAAGCTTTTAGGATTCTTAGGTCAGATACCACAAACCTTATTGTAATTGGTATGGCAACATTTTGAGTTGGGCGTGGGCCATTCGAGCCATGAAAATGGGGGTGGAGTAACCTTTACTGCAAAGGGGGACCATATACTAATCTTTTGATTTTCTGCTGAAATAAGATCTTTGTATAAATGGTGGAATCTTGGTTCTAGCCTACGTGATATGATAGTTGTTGAATGTCATGTTACATTTTAATAACTATTTTTAGTATTGCCTACGTATAATCATGTGTTTTAATAATGGACATATATTTATTGACTATTTTATGAAGAACTATGATCATTGTTGGTTTTATTGTTTAATGTTTATTGTAAAAATGCTAAGAGATGAATATCTTTTTATATATTTTTAATACTGAATTAACCTGTCTTTTATGATTGAGTAATCAAAATAAAGACTATATTGAATTGAATTGAATTGACATGTAAGTCATGTAAGGACTGCAGAGCCCTGGAGAAAGCCTGGCGCAGAGACCCAACACCTGACAACATGACTGCCCTCAAGATCGCCACCCGAAAACACCACCAACTGATCCACACCACCAAGAAAACTGCATTCAAGGAACGACTGGACAACAACGCACACAATGGCAAGGAACTCTTCAACATCGTTAAAGAGCTCTCCAACCCCAATGCCAGAAACAACGACATCACCCCTTCGCAAGACCTCTGCAACTCCCTCGCCTCCTACTTCCACAACAAGATCGCGGACATACACAACAGCTTCAGCACTCAACCAACGCACGCCACGAGCGCACCACCGCCCCCCACCACCACCCTCCGCGCCTGGACCCCGATCAGCACCGAAGACACCATCCGCACGATGAACTCCATCCACTCTGGATCTCCGACCGACCCTTGCCCCCACCACGTCTTCAACAAGGCAGATGCTGTCATCGCACCCCATCTGCGGGACATCATCAACAGCTCCTTCAACACCGCTACCTTTCCGGAGAGCTGGAAGCACGCCGAACTCAGCGCCCTACTAAAGAAGCCATCAGCCGACCCCACCGACCTCAAGAACTACCGACCCATCTCGCTGCCATCGTTTCCCGCAAAAGTCATCGAGAAGACCGTCAACAAGCAGCTGGCCGCCTTCCTCAAGATGAATGGATCCCTCGACCTCTCGCAGTCTGGCTTCCGGGCCAACCACAGCACCGAGACCGCCCTGATCGCAGCAACGGATGACATCCGAGCTCTGCTCGACAACAGAGAAACTGCGGCCCTCATCCTCCTAGACCTCTCCGCGGCCTTCGACACTGTACCCTAGTACAGCGCCTCAGCAACGTCGGAATCCAGGAGAAGGCACTGGAGTGGATCACCTCCTTCCTCGCCGGAAGGACACAGAGAGTCCGCCTTCCCCTGTTCAGGTCAGAAGCCACCGAAGTCATCTGCGACGTTCCTCAAGGCTCCTCGCTCAGCCCAACCCTCTTCAACGTCTACATGAGTCCCCTCGCAGCCATCGCACGCCAGCACAACCTCAACATCATCTCCTACGCCAACGACACCCAGCTGATCCTCTCCCTCACCAACGACCCCGCCACCGCCAGAGCCAACCTACACGAAGGGATGAAAGAGGTAGCCAAATGGATGAAGAACAGCCGCCTGAAACTGAACTCGGACAAGATGGAAGTCCTCATCCTGGGATCCTCACACTCTGGGACGACTCCTGGTGGCCCCCCGCCCTAGGCAGCGCACCCAAACCAACAGACCACGCACGCAACCTGGGCTTCATCCTGGACTCCTCCCTCTCCATGACCAGACAAGTCAACGCCATCTCCTCGTCGTGCTTCAACATCCTACGCATGCTACGCAAGATCTTCCGGTGGATCAGGAAGACGGTCACCCAGCCGACTGGACTACGGCAACTCCATCTACGCCGGAACCACCGCCAAACTCCAGAAGAGACTCCAGCGGATCCAGAACGCCTCTGCACGACTCATGCTGGACATCCCCCGTCACAACCACATCTCCGGACACCTTCCGTCTCCTCACCCACGCACACAAAGCCCTGCACAACCAAGGCCCAGGATACCTCAACAGCCGCCTCAACTTCTACGCTCCCAAACGCCAGCTTCGATCGACCGGCCACGCCCTTGCCGTCCCCCGCATCTGAAGAGCCACCACAGGGGGAAGGTCCTTCTCCTACCTCGCCGCCAAGACATGGAACTCCCTACCGACCCACCTCCGCCTGACCCAGGACCACCTCACCTTCAGGAAGCAGCTCAAGACATGGCTGTTCGAGCAGTAGCGGACCCCCCCTCCCCTAGCGCCTTGAGACCCTCCGGGTGAGTAGTGCGCTATACAAATGCTTTGATTGATTGATTGACCTCTTGGGTAGATCCTGGACTACCAAGAGGGCAAGTTAAGGTGTATTTAAACAATGGGATATGTGTTGTTTAGTTTTACATGTCTTGGTTTTAAAAAACTCTTACATTTGTATTTCCCTACTGCACGGTATGCCTCTGCCATTGGATAACCTTGTAGTTACCTTATTGCATTTAATAGGTGATCATTTCCAAATGAGAACAGGTAACCAGTTCTTATTTGGTGTCTTTGGAATTGTAATGCAAACCTCTCTATCATGGTGAAGTCAGATTTTAAATTACAATTCTGAAATGCCACTTTTAGAAAGTTGGCATTTTCCTTATTTAGCCATTTAGTGCATTCAGGTTTTCTCTGGGTCACATGACTGAGTATAGTTAGCAGTTGGGCTTTGGGTATTCCTCCTAGGTACCCACACACAATATGGAGCTTAGGTATGCCTGGATGGGCCATCAATGACAGGACGCAGGACCACATGACTGCTTGGAAGGAATTCTCCTCTAATTTGCAAAGTGGGGGTGAGGGCTTCATATGCTGGAGTTGTGACTCCAGGCTTTCTTCTAGAATCGATATGCTTTGAAAACAAACATAAATGATTTGGAAACACATATGAATGTTTTTCCAAACAAATGCGATCATGCACAGCTGGCTGTTGGCTAAGGTTTAAAAAAGGCAGTGACCCTTACACAGAGTAATTATGCTGTGCCTAAGGTTATGTTTATGTATGTCAGGTACAGGGATTAGGATAGAATACTAAGAGTTGGTGTCAAAGAGACAGGAGTAAGCTACTAGGGAAAAGGTTACCTGTTCAAAACCGTTAATGTCATGCGGATAGGACAATGTATGTAAAAAGGGGTATAGATGACAGAACTAGCCTAAAGGACATGACACAGGAAGCCTGTGGACGTCAAAGGGAAACCTCTAAAAGCTTCTCCCATGGGTTGTAGGCAATAAAGCATTGTCTTGTTCCTTTTTGCTATGTGTTCTGCTAATGAAAATCGATTTAATTCTAAAAGCTTCTCCCACTTCAAAGGAAGGCCCAGGTATAAATAGGGAACCCCAGGTACCAACTCTTCAGTACACTTCTGGACCTGTTAATGCTGCTCCCCTTATGTGCTGACCTGCAGCCTACTGTCCTCTTGCCTGGGTCCGAAGGACTGGAACTGCATCTGTTGAAACCAAGGACCCTAGAGTGAATTGAAGGGATAGTTGGCTGGACTCTTAACTAGAGCCTAAGAGACAGAAGGCTGTAACAAAGTTGAACCCATCACCTGCCATCTATGTGTCTAAGTGGTGCCACTTGAGTCCTGAACCCTTGGAAGTTGACATCAAGGTGATATACCAGCCCAGCTGTGTACCTAGCAGAACCGAAGCATGCCCTCTGCTGAGGAGTGCAATCCAGAGCAGGACTAACACATTGCCTCTGCTGTGAGGGTTCTCTTGACACAAGATCTCCACATCGATAGAAACTGTTGCCTGTTCAGAGCTTTCCTGACGCATGCCCTAACATCACAAATCCCATGTTGATGATGCAGGTCTCACATCGCACCCTCACAGCTCTTCAGAACTGGTGCATCGCTTCGGCTGCACGATGCATCTTCGATGCTGGGTTTCACATTGCAAAAACTTGTGCACAGAATCCTCGACAAAATGCAGGACCTCGTATCGATGCATCGCCTCGGCTGTTGCAACGCATACTCGGCGCTGGACGTCGGAACACGCCGCAAGCATAATTTAAGGTACTTTTATTCAATAGTCTATATTGGTCCTTGTAGCCAGCATGTGCTCCAATTGCAGTCGGCCTGACCTTTTGACTTTGTACTGGTCCGACTTTTTGGCGCAATTGTCACTGAAAACTTTAAACGTGCATATCTCTGATTGGATTTTTGTAGTTTTGGTTTTGTTTTATTTATTAATTGCTTTTCTTGTGTTGTGTTTTCACTCTATTACTGTTTGAAGTGCTGCATAAATACTTAACATATTGCATCCAAGTTAAGCCTGACTGCTCTGTGGCAAGATACCAGAGGGTTGAGCACAGGTTAATTTTGGGCTTTCTTGTGCCTCATCCTGACAAGGATTGTGATTGCTGCTTGACTAGGGTTTCACCCCCCTCAACCAGCAACCCAATTTCTTACAGCTAGTATTTGAGTCGCCCTTACAGTTGTGTAATTTTGACCACCTATTAATTATGAATGCTCCAAATTAGGCGTTCCATTGTATATCTAACCCCATAAATCTTTAAAATATATCTGGCTCTTTTGTTTTTTAATTAAGGATCACAGCATTGTGGTTTTCTCAGGCACTTGTTCGAATAGCTACGATGTACCAATTTTGTGGAATACGGCTCTAAAGCCATTCAATTACCTTCACCATCTTTTACCACTGTCTTATTCATGCTCTACATAATTCTGTATCCCCATTCAGGATACATGCTTGGCAATACTGCTAGTGCAAACTATTCAATATTCAACATTATTTTGTACTTAATCATCATTGAGATATACAAGGGTTATAGGAAAAGATGTTAATACTACCAAGATTAATGGAATTTATTTGTTAATCTCATCTGAAAGACCAAGCATACCATTTACCTTGTGTTTTACTGTTAACACACATTTTTTTTTATTTATAGCATTACTAACTAGAGATATGTTACCAGCTATTTGTGATGTTAAATTTGATTCATTTATCAATTTAGTGATCTATAATGTTGAAGCTTTGTATAATGTATCCTAAACCAAAAAACATTACTACAAGTGAAAGCCTGTCATGGGTGGAACAGTTTTGAACTCATTTGAGTTGTTCAGACAGTCAGCTAGCCCACTAGCTCAGTGGACTTTGAAGCTTACAATGGAATCAACAGTGAAGTATCTAAATGAGAAGGAATTTCCAAACGGGCAACTTTGTTTTTTTGATACTGATCAGCATTTCTGTCTGGGAGTTTTTTCTTTAAAAACAAGCAATCTTTGACACAATGTGGAGAGAGCCTTCTCACTACATGTTCAAGCCACTGGTTTATTTCCTTTGCCCGGGACCACCTTGCATGGCCGTCCCGGGCACAGAACTCTTGTGATGGTCTTCCCACCCTTAATAGGTCCGGATGCCTGTCCCTATGCCCTGGCAGCCCAGGGGCAGACAGGCCAACAAGGTCAAGGATTTGCACCAGCAGCCTCAGCTGAACCTGTTGGTGCAAACTCTGCTCTTCCCTCATCCCCAAATGGGGTGAAAGAACTGCAAGATTGACAGGCAGTACATATGCCATTTTTCTGCTGATACTCCACATTCGCCCAGCTCTAAATTAACCAGCTTATCATTAATTTACTATGAAGAATTTGGAAGCAATGAATAATGCAACAAGATTATGTAAGAACAAACAAGCATAAGAAAGCCCAGTCACATTAGTAATATTTGACTTCGATATGGTTTACTTACACAAAATTGATATGAACTGCAAAAGATTGAATCAATTAATAGATTGATTGTAACAATAATTATTTCGATGCCAGCACAGATGCTGCTGACAATGTTCATCCCCAAACTGCCTATTACCTGTAAAGAAAGGGTGATGATTAGAATGTGAAGAATTGAGGTACCTCTAATAGAGAAGCTTGTTGCACAGAGAAACCTAACATTCAACTTGTGAAAGCCTTCACACACGCCTGCAGCTCTAGCTCACCATAGACTTTGAAACAGATGACTGCATTATATTTATTTCAATACTACCTTAAAATGTGGGCTTCGAGGTAGAATCTTAGATTGGGTTGCCTCCTTTCTGTCTGGTTGCACATTAGAATATCATGTCCAGAACTGTAGTTTGAGATAAATATCAGCTCTTAAGTATTGCTTACTAAAATATTTTTCAATTTGGTGGTTTTTATTAACATGATGCCGAGTAGAGAGCAACAGCTCACAGGGACAAATTGGCTCAGTGGTGTATGCAAGCAGAGGCTGCCCCACACGTTTATGAAAACCTGGTGGTACTGGAAAGAATTTTATGGACTGGGCATCAACAACAACGTCAACACCTTCATGCTATGATTCGTAGGTCGCATGATGATGGGCCCGATTCACAGAATGAACTTAAGACTCAATCCTAAACTTACTACTATTTTGGTATTCACAGAATGCACTTACGACTTTTGGCATTCACAGAATGAACTTACTACTGTTGGTATTCACAGAAGTTAGGATTTTGTCTTAAGTCTGTCTTAAGTCTGTCTTAAGTTTGTCTTAAGACAAACTTAAGACAAAACCCTAACTTCTGTGAATACCAAAATTAGTAAATTCATTCTGTGAATGCCAAAAGTAGTAAGTGCATTCTGTGAATACCAAAATAGTAGTGAATTTAGGATTGAGTCTTAAGTTCATTCTGTGAATTGGGCCCATAGTGTCTGCATTACTGCACCCACAATGATACTGGTACAAATGCTGTTGCATTGCACTCATGCTATGACTATGTCTCATGGGTGTTAAGATCCTGAGTGATATCATTTACTAGACACCTGACTTAGGCGATATGTCCTGCTTGCATCTTCTAACTGTCCTTTTATACTTGACCTTTCCAGTACTGTGCTCCGTTTGATACAAAATCAAATACATTCAGCAAAAAAAGAAATAGAGCATAGTATGTTTGCCAGAAAATATTCTCGCAAAGATATTCTAGTGACAGATCTTTATATCCAGCAATATTAATTTCCTTGGTGGTCTATTATGTCAACAACAGAGCTAAATGGTAATATAGCACCCCCGGGGCAGAATTGCATCCCCAGGGCAGCACGGCACCCGCAGGGGCAACATGGCACCCTGGGGCATGCAGTCCAAAGTAATGCCCTGTGGTGCCATTTGGTTTACATTGCTATCATGATAACATCTTGTTGATTTACAGCTTTTTCACAAAATAAAGACATACACATGAACGAGCTGCTCTGAAAATGCAAAGAAAATAATGGCCCATTCTGCTGTATGAAGTATCTGCTGTCCACCATTTTGCTGCATATACCATTTTAAGTACACCACTTACAATGCAACCGTCACCCGCTCACTCATTTTTGTTCACTCTTCTTTGAAGGTAGACTTAATTCTTATGGCGTCTTTTCAGCAAGGGAGCTGCACTTGCAGGTTCTATATTGTTGTAGTTGAAGATGTCACTTCTTATGATATTTTATTAATAGTGAAACTGGATGTAACTTGATGTAAGCACTGAAGACTGGATAATGTACTTTGAAATGTAATATATCACCAACACCACCACAGGAGTTTCCTCACCTGCTCTCTGTTAACAGTAATTGAGACCCTTGGAATCCTGTGACCTCATAGAGATCTCTGGTTCCCATGATGTCATGACAATTGATCATAGAGGAAAATTCCCACAAATTAGTACAATATAACATCACTCCTTTCTTCAAAATAATGACAACTGAAAGAAAGTTTTTCAAAAATGAATAACATATGTTTTTTATGTAAGGGGGTTAAAGTAAAAGAATATCACTCTGCTTTCCTCCAAACAGAATTACACGGTTAATGTGTCTTAAGTGGCAGCTGCTCCACTAGGGCGGAGGAGCATCGCCCCCTCGTTTCCTCACAGTGTGAGAAGCATAAACATAAAATGGAAATCACTACCATTTTATATTTCTGCTTCTTGCACTGCGAGAAAGCAGAAAGGTTTGCTTGTACTTACTGCTCTGTGAGTAGGGGAAGAGTGGTGTACCCACTGCTGAGGGCCCAATAACTGTTTGGTCGGTCCCCTGGGGCCACCCAAATCAGTCATGCCCACTCTGCCCTTTCTCCATGTGGGCTGTAATGCAGCCTACGTGGAGAAAATGATCTCCCCGTAGGCCCCTAGCTGGGCTGAGTGCCCATCAATTACAATGTTGCCATTGCAGCCTTGTGATTTGCTTAGGAGAGGGAGGCTGCCTGCTTCCTGTTCCTACAGAAGGCAGGAGAGCAGGAGAATACTGAGAAAACGCGGGACCCAGCTGGGACAGGTACGATTTTTAACCCCCCTCGCAACCTTCCCCATGCTACCCGCCTAACCCCCATCCGCAATTAATGCCAGCTACAACTGTGAAGTGGAAATATGTTGTGGTGAAAAAATATATAAATAAATCCAATGAAATGTCTAAACATCACCATATGGCACATCCCATCTTTTTAGCAATATAAAGTAACCATAAAAAATGTATGTATGACCAAAATCCTGAAAGACATTGCAGAAACAAGACATTGGTTGGACTAATTCCAAGTTATGTTAAGTGGATTTGTATAGCGCACTTATCACCCAAAGGGGTATCCAGGCACTAGAGTAGATGTGTAGTCTGATCAGGGCATCAAGTCGAACAGCAAAGTCTTCATTTTTTTGTGGAACTCTAGTAGAAATGGGGTGGTCCTGATGTGAAGAGGAAGGTTTTGGCTCTGATGTAGGAAGAAGAGCGTCCACCTATTTTGCTTCTGGTGATTTGTGGTATCTGTGCAAGGCGGAGTGTGTCCGAGTCAGTTGCCTAGCTGGATGGTGGAATTAAGGCAGTGGTTGAGGTATGCTGGTCCTCCAATGTGGCAGCCGCTCTGGATGGGTAGCCAATATAGCTATCAGAGGTGGGGCATGGTGTGTGCACTGCAGGGGATGTTGCTGATGAGGCTGAGAGTGGCATTCCGGGTAGTTTGGACTCTTTGTATGAGTTGGTTCGAGATACTGGTGTAAAGTGCGCTACCGTAGTACAGCCTACTGATGAGGAGGGGCTGGGTGACTGTATCTGGTGTTTGTAAGAAGCCATTAGAATAGCTAGTGGAGAATATGCAGAAGCAGGAAGGGGTTATTACGTTCACCTGTTTGGTCATCGGGAGTTTGTCATCCAAGATAATTCTGAGTTTTTTTACATGCTCTATGGGGGTGGGATTGGGTCCCGATTCGGTTGACTATCAGGAGAAATCCCACAGAGAGCTCTAGTTCCCAAAGATTAGGGCTACAGTTTTGTTTCTGTTGAGTTTTAGGCAGTTCTGTTTCATCCAGTTTTCCACGCTTGATATGCAGGTTGTGAAGCTGGTCCCGGTGGTGTGGTTGTTTTCTGTGAGGGAGAGGATGAGCAGAGATGAGTGTTGTCTGCATAGGATACAATGTTGATTCATTGGGATCTTATGACATGGGCAAGTAGGGCCATGTAGATGTTAAGAGGGCACAGCTCAGCAAGGACTCTTGAGGGACTCTGCAGATGAGGTTCTTGGGTACAGAGGTGTATGGCAGGAGTCTGTCGGCAACAAAGGAGGCAAGCCATCTCAGGGCGGTTCCTTTATTTTGTTGTGGAGTCTTGAGACGAGGGTGCTGTGAGAGACAGTGTTGAAGGCTGAGTATAGATCAAGCAGGATGTCTATGATGGTCTGGATGTTGTCAGTTGCTGCGATGAGAATGGTTTCTGTGCTGTGGTTGCTGCAGAAACCTACCGTATTTTCCGGCGTATAAGACGACTTTTTAACCCCTTAAAATGTTCTGGAAAGTTGGGGGTCGTCTTAAACGCCGGGTACCAAACTTTACGGTATGTGTTCATGCGTTTTTACATAGTGCGGACTTCACCCGAAGGTGTCAGACCGCTTCTCAATAGAAAATGGTGCATTACAGGAGGAAAAAGTGACATGTGTGCAAGTAGAGGTATGGTATAATATTGAAATAAATTGAGGGCACTCAAACACAAGAACTAATGTTACGTAGGTGATGGTGGCACTGTGGAAGCACTGTGCAAGTATCGATAGCAAATAAAAAGTAATAGGCAAATAGAACAAATGGCGCCGTGAATGACCAAAATCGCTATGCAGGACTGCGTTGGAAGTGGGGGTTGTCTTATACGGCGAGTATAGCATGAAACCTACATTTTATCATGAAAAGTAGGGGGTCGTCTTATACGCCGAGTCGTCTTATACGCCGGAAAATACGGTAACTAAGTGGTGTCTAGGAGATGGTGCTGTTTTAGATGATTGAGGAGTTGCATGTTGATTGATTTCTCCATGACGTTTGATGGGAAGGTTAGGAGCAAGATAGGTCTGTAGTTGCAGCGCTCTTCCGTGTCTGCAGAAGGTTTCTTCAGGACAGCTGTTATTTCTGTGTTTTTAAAGTTCCCCGGGAAGATTCCGCTGAGGGTGGAGACATTGATGGTGGTGGGGTTGGAGCTGATTAGGGTTCCTTATAGGTTGAAGATGCGGCGGGGGAAGACGTTGGTGGGGGGCACTAAGTAGAATGTTTTCATGATTTCTGTAGTGTCTTTTGGGTTGACGGAGCTCCAGTTTGTTAGTAGGTGGTCAAACATGATGATAGTGGGCAGCAGTTTGTTGAGGACTTGGGTCCTGAGTTGGGGGTAAAAGTTACTGTAGATCATGAGAATTTTCTTGTGAAAGAAGTTAGTGAGGTTGTTGCAGAGGGCCTGTGGTGGGGTGATGGTTGGTGTCTGCTGATGGGCTGAAGATGTTGAGGTGCTCTTTGCAGTTGTTGGGACTTGTTTCCATTTCCATTCTCTGTATATAATGAAGCCCTAATAATAAAGTCCTAAAACATTTTCTGCAGTCTTCACCACATGAATTAGCAGCCATCCTTGCTTCTCTTTTCAAAGTTTTAACTTTCTCCTACTGCCATCCTGTTCACTCTTTGTGCTATTGCTTGACCACCTCATCCAATGCTTTCTGGGTCAGCCATCTGCGCATCACTCATAAATATGTAACCACTACAGGAGTTCCTGTCATTCCCTTTTTCACAATTTCTGCACTATTCTTTCTCCCTTTTTTTTCTTGCTCTTCAAGGTAACTCTTTCTTATTCCACCATTGACCTTACTTTAAAACAAAATGGCAATTATGTACAATGTACACTTTCATGAGATTTGAAACTTTTTTAGCACATTGTCCCTTCTTCCCAACTTGATTTTGTTGTAGTCGCCTTCCGCAATTCTTTTTCCTTTCATGCCGTCATATGCATCACTTTGGGTTTCATAATCCTTCATTCAGTGCAGGGTCAGTTTGATTTTGGGTTTTCATTCTCGCAAACGGTAACACATCCATGAGCTAATTCACAGTCATGTTTTATGCCCACGCCATTTTGTCCACAGCCTCTCTCACTCCCTTCATGGCATTCACTGTAATTTGTAGGGTCCCTGCGACAAGTCAGTTGAGCCTATTACCTTGGAGAGTACATGTTTAACCCCATGACGTTTTAAAAGTGTGTGCATCAGCGTGGATGTAAGTTGAGTACCATTATTTGTGATAATTATTCCTGGGCATCTCTCTTTTATGAATACTTTCTTGAATATTTTGCTAACATTCTTACGTGTAATGTTCCTCACAAGTTCAACTGCTACCCATCTTGAGAAAGCAGCAATCATTACTAAGGCAAAGTGATCAGACTTTAGCATAATTCAGGGAATCCATTTCCTAACCACCAACTTTCAAATGTTTTTCACTCTCTCTACACACCTCACATCTTTTTATCAATTCTTTTTACATAACTATTCACGCCTAGCCTCCACACTTGTCGTTAAAGTGTTGTATGGTAAGTAACAGCCTGATTCATCAAGCGAAATTGCGCTTATTGCATTTGGGATTTATTATCCCAAATGCAAAATTAGCTATTAAGAACTCGCAAATTTGCGAGGAATAGCATTTAAGGAATCTCTATTAGAGATTCCTTAAATGCTATTCATGAAACATTTAGAAATTGCGAATTCGCAATTTTGGGCCGCTATTTACCGCGAGGTCAAACCTCGTGGTAAATAGCGAAAAACTTAGAAAAAATGCATTTAAATGCATTTTTCTAAGTTGCATGTGAACACACACACATGTCCTCTGGACATGTGTGTGTGTAACATCTGTGTGAATTTACATTTCAGGGGTGTTACAGGGTGTCCTTTGGACACCCATACACCCTTGAAATCGCAATCTCATTTGCAATTAGCTAATTGCTAATCGCAAATAAGGAATGACTCCCCATTCATTCCTATGGGCCCTAAAGGCCCATAGGAATGAATGGGGAGTCATTCCTTATTTGCGATTAGCAATTAGCTAGTCGCAAATAAGGAACCTGTAGGAATCGCAAAAAAAATTGCGATTCCTACATGAATCCCGTTTTGCGAGTCGGGAATAGCGATTCCTTATTAATCGCTATTTCAGACTCGCAAAACTTCACAATGATGAATCAGGTTGTGCCCATCATGGTCCAATTTAATCAATTTTCTTATTTTTTCACTCCCTCTTGGTAGATATTTTTCACCTCTCAAAATTAAGGTATTCTTTGCACCCATGCTTAATTCACATTGTAGTTTCACCTAGCTGCACAATGGGGCAAACACATCTGCTTCACTTTTCCATCTTTTGAAAATACTTCTTGCTAAATTCTGAAAAATTGCATCCAACTTATTTAATTATTTATTAAGCTTGTAGAGCGCGGCAGATACCCAAAAAAAGGTGTCCCGGCGCTGGACGGACAAGTGCAGGTAATAGCTTATTTATACCGATAGACAGAGCTACTGGTTAAATAGCCAGGTCTTAAGGGATCTGCGGAAGCGTGTGTAGATGGTTTCTTTGCGGATGTCAGGGGAGAGAGAGTTCCATAGCGATGGACCGAGGTAGGAAAAAGATCTCCCACCCATCCTGGAGAGTTTGACTCTGGGTACAGTTGTAGACCGTAGATGGCGAGTGGGAGTATAGGGACGGACAAGGGATTGTAAGTACTGTGCACCCGTGCCCATTTTGATTTTAAACATATAGCTCAGTCTTTTGAATTTGATACGACTCTCAATCCTGAGCCAATGTAGGTCAAGGAGGTAGCCGGAGATGGGAGTGGCTTTGGGAACCCTACACAGTAGTCTCGCGGCAGAGTTCTGTGCCAGCTGCAGTTGTCTGATCACTGCCTTGTTAGAGCCAAGATAGAGGACATTACCATAATCCAGCCGCGATGTTATAAGGGCATGGACCACTGATCTGTGGGTGTCACCTGGCAGCATCCAGATTATTTAAGATGGTGAAACAGACAGCTGAGACCTTGACTGCCTCTTGGTGCATGGTTAGGGAATCATCAATAGTAACTCCCAGGTTGCGGACATATCTGGAGGGCAGTGGGAGTGCGCCCATCTCGGCAGACCACTGTGACGGGCCCCACAGGTCTTTCTTTTTACCAAGAATCAGGACTTCAGTCTTTTCGCGATTCAATTTAAGAAGGTGGCAGTTCATCCATTTAGCAATTTTCCCTAAGCCTGACTGAAGGAGAGATGTCGAGCCAGGGTCAGTGCTCAAATCGGAAAAGGTGATCTGGGAGTCATCGGCGTAAGTATATAGGGTCAGGCCGGCTTGTTCGGCAATGTATGCTAGAGGCCTAACGTATAAATTGAAAAGCAGAGGACTAAGAATAGATCCTTGGGGTACCCCATAAGGTGAAGAGTGAAAATTAGAATTGGCCGTGGCAGAAAAGATTTGAAAGGTGGGGTTGACTAGAAAAGAGGAGATCCAGTTCAATGCTGGGCCACAAATGACTAGCGAGCTTAGTGTGTTGATGAGTATGGCATGGGGGATCATGTTGAACTCCACGCTGAGGTCGAGCAGTATAAGCGCAGCTGTGTCTCCTCTTTCAAGGTGGTGTCGCAGGTTCTCGGTGACCCCCAGCAGTGTGGTGTCAGTGAAAAATCCGGTTCTAAAACCGGATTGAGAGGGGTGAAGGATTTTATTAGATTTGATGAATTGGGAGAGATGGGAATGAATGTGTCTTTCAAGAATTTTGGAGAAGGCTGGCAGAAGAGAAATTGGACAGTAGTTGGAGAGAACACTCAGGTCGGCTGTGGGCATTTTTTCAGGAGAGGAGTCACCATGGCGTGCTTACAATGTGCAGGGACTGTGGATTCGAACAGGGAGGAGTTTAGAGGTTTTAGAATAATGGACAGATGATGGTTGTCAAGCTGTTTTAATATTGAGATTGGAAGAGGGTCCAATAGAGAACCGGATTTTACTTTCCCTAAAATAGATTTCAGGGAATCCAGGTTGAGAAGCGGCCAAGCATACAAGTATGAGCTAGTGTGGGGTGAATCAGTTTGGAAAGGACCAGGCGTGGTTAGAGATATGATGATTAAATGTGACTGCAGGGTCCTGTCGGAGTGTGATTTCGCGACTTTCGTGTAGATTTTTTTCAATTTTGTGCGTGAAGAATTGTGCAAGCTCTTCGCACTGGCTTTTGTTGAGGGGCGGCGGTTTCGCAGTGGTCTCAGAGCCAACAAGCTCTTTGACCAGCCCAAAGAGAGTTCTAGAACAATTAGCAGCCTCAGAGATTGTTTTGGAGACAAACCCGGGCCTAACAGAGTTGCAGTGATTGTGGTAGAGCTTTTCAGCCTTCTTATAGACATCTTTGGAGTCAGGTGTATAGTCTTTCCTCCTTCTACATTCCAAGCGTTTACATTTAGATTTGTCAGCTTTTAAGAATTCGTTAAACCAAGGAGCCAGACGGCGATGGATCATAAGTGTTTTATGAGTAAGGGGGGGACACAAGAGTTTATAGCATCTGAAAACCAGTTATCTACATTTTCTGGCAGCACTTCAACGCTAGAATCAGATGAGGGTAGATTGGAGCATAGGATCTTATTTAAAGCGTTCACATCCAATTTTTTCCAATCTCTTTTGGGAATTTTAAGAGACGAGAGGGAAAGGGTAAGGGTGGCAGGGGGGGGCAAGACTGAATTTAGATAAAAACTGTGCAGCTTTCTCTCACTCCTCATGTGTAATAACATTAGTTTCTTCTTCCAATGTGTAAAAAATGGGGTTGCTGGTTGACTGGGGTGTGAGCCTTGGTCCAGCAGGAGCCACGATCCTTCTCAGGGTGAAGTCACAAGTAAACCCTAAATTAACATGTGCTAGGCACAGAGCAGTCGTGCTTAACTCAGAAGCAACGTGTAAAGTATTTGTGTAACACTTCAAACAGATCACAGTGAAAACACAGCACAAAAGCATCCCACAACAGATTTAGAAAAATAGAGAAAGGTTAAATAAATGAAACAATGCCTAAACAACAAACATCCAATTATTAGAACAGGAGATATTCAATTATAAAGATGTTTTGTTAAATTAGTGCCAAGAAGCACAAAGCACCAACTGTGGATAGCTGGTCATGCCAGACTAGGACAAAGTCACAAGTTCAGTCCGACTGCGATGGAGCACAGGTCAGCTACAGGGACCCAATTAGGCCCACTGAACAAAGTACCTTAAATCCTGGTTTGCTGAGGGTTGCAAGGAACCACGCCAAAGAGTCTTTGCTCGGCCAAAGTGATGCTTCAGTTCCAAGATGCAGCGAGGCTGCGATGTGAGATCCCGCATCATCATCAAGGATCTCTTCGACTAGGGCTTGTGATGCAAAGTCTTGCGTCTGGAATGCACTGCACAATCGGGGCGATGTGTCGGATCCGAAGAGGTGTGAGGCTGCGAAGCCAAATAAGGGTCTTCACTGAGACTACCGCCTACGGGGATGCAAGGACTTGTGCTAAGGATGAGTCCCGCAGCAACGGTTCTGAAGGTGCTGCGGGGTGTTATGCGACGCAGGTCTCTGCGTCGGCTCAGATACAAACAGCAGCGCGGATGCATCAGTTCTTGGGATAGGGCCGTGCAGCAGAGGTGATGCCTCAGTTCTGCTGGCTCTACAGAGTCTGCCCAGCACCTTAGGTCCCCTTCCCAGGGTCCACAACTTGAGTGGCACCACTTGGCAGGGTAGACTCACAGATTCAGAGTCCAGGGGCAGGTGCAAGGTTGTTGGAAGCCTGTTGGGTCCATGAGGCTTCAGATCAGGACAGCAAGCTAGAACCTTTGAGTCACTCTGGAATCCTTCTCACCCAAGCTGGAGGGCAGCAGGCAGCAGGGCAGCATTTCCTTCTCAGCATCAGTCCAGCAGAGTGGCAGTCCTTTCAAAAGCACAGCAGTCCTTCTTCCTGGAAGAGTATCCAAAGATCCAGAAGTGTACTGAAGGGTTGATGTCTGAGGTCCCTTTTGCGTCTTTGAAGTGGGGGAGAAGCTTCTAGAGGTTTTCCGTTGAAGTCCCCAGGCATCCTGCCTTCCCTGTACTAGCTCAAGACTAACTACAGGGGGTATGAAGTCTTTAGTGTGTAAGCAAGCCAAAGCCTATTCAGGTGTGAGAGTGGCTGGACCTAGCTCCTCCCTCCCATCCTGCCAGTGATGGCACATCCAGGCACACCTAATCTCTGTGTGGCTGTGTAGGAGGAATACATAATGCCCACCTGTCAACTACGCCCATTCATGTGACCCAGGAGCAGCCTAGAGGCACTAAATAGCTTGGGCAGAAAAATGCCAACTTTCAAAAAGTGTAATTTTCAAAATTCTAACTTAAAGTACGAATTCACCATAAAATAGGATTTCTCATTACAATTTCAGACACCAGACATGAAGGGTCATCTGGTCCCACTTCATATAAGTTTGATAAGGTAACTCCAATATTATCCTATGGGAAAGGTAGGCCTTGCAGTAGTGAAAAAAGATTTTATAAATTTTTCACTCCCAGGAAATGCAAAACTTAAAAGTACAAGTCCAACTTTTGAAATACACTTCATCCTGCCCTTTGGGCTGTCCAGCACCTCCCCTAGGTGTGTCTTATTTATATTCGAAAGGTAGGGTTGAGCCTTGACAAGGGTTACTTTGCCAGGTCAAAATTAATATATCTTATTTTATTTTGAACATTTTATATAGCGCGAACATGATCACCGAGGGTATCGGAGCGCTTTACAGATTATGCATCACAAGGTAATAAGCATACAAAACAGAATAACCAGGTCAACAAATTCAAAGTCAAAATTGTCCAGTATTCTCGTGAAGGCACAGCAAAACACATCCTGAACAATAGAGGGAGAAAAAAGTCACAGTCTAGAATTGTCCGACCGACTCATGAAAAAGGTGGCTGGGCAAGAGTCAACAGGTATGGACCCAGAATCAGAGGAAGGTGTCAGGGTAAGACAGAAATTTCTTTATCAGGAGCCCTTTGACTTCTTTTTTTAAAAAGACAGTAGACGGGTCCTCCTGACTTCAGGGGGAAGGGAGTTTCAGATCCTCAGAGCCATCCCTGAGAAGGCTCGGTTATAGGTCTTTTTTTTCTAGTTTATAAATTTTTGAGGTTTAAGGAAAAGGAAGCTGGCGCTTCTGGAGGCTCTAGAACATCAACGCCTCCCTCTTCCAAGGTCCCATCCCTGACTGCCTTAAGTCCGGTCAAGTTATCCCCCAAACAAAAGTGGACGAAACTGACTTTAACAACTACTGACCTATTTCCAATATCACTACCCAGATCAAAACATTGATCTGTTCCACCTATTAGACCAATGTCAATCTGGCTTCCGTGCTGGGCACAGACCGAATCTGCTATGACACCCATTGTAGATGATGCCCTAAAAAAGCTGGACCGGAATCAAGCTGGTCTTTTTGTCTTCCTCGACCTACCATCGGCATTCAGTACAGTGAAGTACGCAAATCACCTAGACCCTCTGGAACACTGTATGGGCCTTACAGGTCTAGTCCTTAAATGGTTCTCCTCCTACTTCCTTAACAGATCTCAAAGAGTCTGGCTTATCTCACCCCCAGCTCAGTTCGATCTCTCATGGGGTACCACAGGTATCATCGCTTTCGCCCACCCTCTTCAACTTATTCATGGAACCATTACCTGAATTTCGGAGCTCAACTAACATCCAATACCACATGTATGCGGATGATACCCAGCTATACCTAAACGTCTCCTCCCCAGATGACATCACCCCACTCAACACAACACTAATGGAAACTCAAAATTGGCTAACAACTAATCACCTCAAACTAAATACTCAAAAAACGGAACTCCTTCTAATCGCCCCACCCAACCAGGCATTGATCATCGATCATACTGAAGGCGGTTTTAAACCTGAATTGTTCACCTTTTCAGTAGGTTCTTTGTTTACAAAATATTTCTTTAACCTAATCTTTCTAATTAAACTTTTAAAATCTTTCTGGATCTCATAGGGATTAGGTTTGGATATGGGTGCAAATCCTAAGCCTAAATTTAAAACTTTCTCTTCCTCTCTATTTAATATTCTTTTAGACAAATTTATTATTGGAGCCTTCTAATGAGTATTTAGCCCCAAGTCTTTTGACTTCTCGTATTCATATATCGGGGTTGGTATTGTGGAGCTGGTCGTTGGTAATTCCCTCGACCCCTTCCCCTCATCCCTTGGTTTTGCCTCTGTTGCTGTCCTAAAAAAGGTCTCTGATCTTTATATTGTCCATTAGTGTCCTTCCTGTTCCTATTCTCTGTTTGATTTTCCTCCTCAGACTCAGTACTTGCATATGATGTATCAGAAAAACTGTCATTTTTTCTCTGCCCTCTCGGACAATATGGATACCAGTTTTTCTTTTGATATGTATCTTGAGCTGGAGTATCGTAGTAATCTTTTTGGGTATATGGGTATACTGTCTCAACACTATACCTATTAATATCTTTTCTTAGTTTGTTCATTTTTTTATTCATTAAATATTCCCTATATCCTTCAACGTCCTCTTTAATTTCACTTAGTTTACGTTTTACTTCTTCTAAAGAATTACTACTCTTCAGCTCAGCTTCCAATTGATCTAATTCCCTTTTCTCTATTAAAATATATTCCTGGGCTGTTTCAATATTTAAAAGCATCCAGTCCCTGCTGCATCGATTTACTAACAGGGTCAAATGTTCAATACATTTTTCATTCTTCACGAAAAGGCCAGGTTCATTTTTCACCTGGAGTCCTATTGGGATAATACCTTTTTTACAATATTCAATCAGGAATTCTGCATGTCATTCTGTGCATATAACTTTCTTTTTTAAATTCCAAAAGGTATTCCACTTTTCTGAGTTACTGTCAGTAATGATGGATGCATTAATATTTTTTGAACTCCCACCGATAATTTGGGAAAATTGATCCTCGGTAAAACTAAATGTCTTTATTGTATCCATATTTAAGATTAGTCTAAAACTCTCTGGTTTACAAGCCGTACAGTAAAAGGATAAAAGAAAGAGAGTGACCCTGTGACCCATGGGGGAACTGGGTAAATCAACAGTTAAACAAAGGTTGTTCCCCGGGTGTAATCCTTATGATGCTTAAACTATCAAAGAGCTATCTACCTCTCATACACTATTGCTCAATGTTATTTGGGCAACTCATTCATGCTCAGAGGACCTTATTCCTACTCCTAGCCTAATTGAAAGTAGCACCAAAAATTGTTTTTACAAGATTTAACCTGACAATGTTAATTGTGTTTACAATCTTCTTTATTAAAAAACAATTTACATTTTGTTCTTAATAAAAAGACAACCTGGAGTTCATCTGTCTTACACAATACCACAATGAAAATTCAAATACAAACACAATTTCCAATATACACATTAAAAACACAATTTCTTTAAAAACACATTCTTGTATATATGTCCATATAAAACCCCCAAGGGATTTTTCATATGTCGCCACGTTTCGGTGATCCTGCTATTTATGCACCACCTTCCTCAGGAAAATTTTAAAAACTAATATTATTCTGTGAATAAAAATTAAAAATACATAATCAGTACTACATCACAATATGTGTTACATCCATATTTCACCAATTAATACTCCCGCATGCTTTATTGACATTGTCAAGGCCAAATACCTCTACTTCCTATTACAAATCCGCTCTTTCAGTATTCTTTGGTCCTCATTCATACAACACCGTTTTTACATGCCTCTGTGCTCAGTCAGCAAATCTCATATGTGATCATATTCCATTAGAAAATGCAAATCCCTATTTAACTGACATTCTCACATTCAAGTTACTGGACTCAGGTCATTAGACTCAGATAACTCTGTTAATCGTGCACTCATACCTTAGGTGAAGTTTTATTCTTCCCTGAGTATTTTTTATCCTATTAGATGGAAATATTCGTTCCCATGCTCACATTCTCATACTTGAGTCTTATAACTCAAATGTCTGTATTATTATATTACTCATACCTTCAATTTAGCTGTTATGTCTCCCCTGTGTTCAATCTAGGGAAACACTGGTCTGCTTGTCCACCTACCTTGTATCTATAGGAACAAAGAATATATTATACTTATAGTCCCTCATGGAGTTCTATTCTTTAATTATTTCTTTCAGGGGACAGAGCACACTTAACTTTCTATATTTTGATTAAGTCTAAGGGTTTTTCTGCCCCTCTTGATAAAAACTTCTAGCGTAGTTCCTTTGTATGCTCGATGTAACATATTTGCCTAATATTGACAAAAGTACACACTATTAGATAACCCCTCTTCAACCTCTGGCATTTTAATTGCAATTAATAGGGAAAGCAAAAGGGTGGTACCGATCAAGACATATTTTCCTGCTCTCTTAATAATAGATGCGTAGTTCTTGGTAACAGGAGAGTACATCGCCCTTCTTATTCTATCAGGATTAGTCAATTATCCCCGGGTGTTTCTTTAGGGATGAAACCAAAATGCATATAATGACTTAATACTATGGCGTCCGAGTCCAAAATACCTCTATTTGTCGTGTACCTGGCCCTCACTGCTATTCTAGCTAATTAACAGTATATCAGCAAATGTTACTTAATACATCATTTTAGGATTCCGATTGTAGCAAAAATACTTCTGAGTTCAGACTTTTAATTTTCCAAACTCACAAGTTTACATATTTATAAATTCTGGTCAGTCACTTTCATTATTCCGGTTTTTTATCCGTTCTCTTCACACATTTAGCAAATGCATTTGAAACGCCTGGCTTAATGTCTCTTAGTTCCAAAGTAATGCTATCTTCATGAACGATATTATTATTAATAGGCGCTCTCATTCTTACATCTACAACCCTGCCACTCGTTACCTTAAGGGTGGTCAGGGACACAATATTACTTTTAATCGAATCCTGTTTGAAGTTGTTTTCCCCAGCAACGTTAGTACTCCGTATGCTGAGAAACCTCCCCGATTCCACGATGTAGCTGCCATCGCCTTACCTCTTGTTTGTCTTGACACGGCTACATAAAGTTTCAGTGATACAGCGAAAAGGATTATGTTCCATAATGCCGGCATTTTCAGTGTTCACCCGTATCACGTGAGCCTATTACCGAATTTCGTGTTTCCGGTCAGGCCGTTTCCAAACGTTCGCCGCTTTTGTGCAACAAATCACCTGCCATCCTATCTGAGTATGAAAGCAATAGTGTTAAATATGAGACCATCCTTAGTACCTACTCATTAATCCTTTCTTTGTATTTTCACATATACTGAGCTACATAGGAACATTTTACCGGTGTATTTATTCAATCCCGTTGTTTTACATCAGATGATTATAAATAATTTAAAGCCTTCAAATTCTGCCCGATATTTTATATGTACATCCGTATTGTGTTTGCACGCTATGGCCCTCATACACTTCTCATGTCATTTCACAGTATTTTTACAGTTGTGCTTCAGGTGGGGTGTTCCCTATACCTCTAATAAAGCGGCAGCCATCTTAGAATGTTAGACTGTCCATCCGGGTTTGAGACTTTATATAAATATAATGGACCTCCTCCACATATGTGTTGATCGGTAAGCCCCTTTTTCTTTCCCTATTAATTGCAATGAAAATGCCAGAGGTTGAAGAGGGGTTATCTAATAGTGTGTCATTTTGTCAATATTAGGCAAATATATTAGATCGAGCATACAAAGGAACTACGCTAGACATTTTTATCAAGAGGGGAAGAAAAACCCTGTAGACTTAATCTGTCCCCTTAAAGAAATTATTAAAGAATAGAACTCCATGAGGAACTATAGGTATAATATATTCTTTTCCCCTATAGATACAAAGTAGGCAGACAAGCAGACCAGTGCTTCCCTAGATTGAACACAGGGGAGACATAACAGCTAAAATGAAGGTTTGAGTAATACAATAATACAGACATTTGAGTTATAAGACTCGAGTGTGAGAATGTGAGCATGGGAACGATTATTTCCATCTAATAGGATAAAAAATACACAGGGAAGAATAAAACTTCACCTAAGGTATGAGTGTAGGATTAACAGAAGTATCTGAGTGTAATGACCTGAGTCCAGTAACTTGAATGTGAGAATGTCAGTTAAATAGGGATTGACATTTTCTAATGGAATATGATCACATTTGAGATTTGCTGACTGAGCACAGAGGCATGTAAAAACGGTGTTGTATGAATGAGGACCAAAGAATACTGAAAGATAGGATTTGTAATAGGAAGTAGAGGTATTTGCCTTTACATTGTCAATAAAGCGTGAGGGAGTATTAATTGGTGAAACATGAATGTAACACATATTATGATGTATTAGTGATTATGTATTTTAAAATTTTATTCACAGAATATTATTCGTTTTTAATAATTGTCCTGAGGAAGGTGTTGCATAAATAGCAGGATCACCGAAACGCGTCGACATATGAAAAATCCCTTAGGGGTTTTATATCGGACATACATACACAAATGTGTTTTTAAAGAAATTGTGTTTTTAATGTGTATATTGGTAATGGTGTTTGTATTTGAATTTTCATTGTGGTATTGTGTAAGACAGATGAACTCCATGTTGACTGTTTTTTAAGAACAAAATGTAAATTGTTTTTTAACCGCTTCCGTGCGGCGCGAATTCCCCGACCATGCTGACTCCACCTTGCGCGGGCGGAGTCATGACGGAACGGTTCCGTCATCAGCACAGCTCAACCGACGCTGATGACGGAACCGTTCTGTCATCAGCATGGAAGGGTTAATAAAGAAGATTGTAAACACAATTAACATTGTCAGGTTAAATCTTGTAAAAACAATTGTTGGTGCTACTTTCAATTAGGCTGGGAGTAGGAAAAAGGTCCTCTGAGCGTGAATATCTTGCCCAACTACCATTGAGCAATTGTGTATGAGAGGTAGGTAGCTCCTTGATAGTTTAAGCATCATAAGGATTACACCCGGGGAACAACCTTTGGTTGACACAGCTAACAGCCCTTAACTGCACTCCACAATTCATTGACTCTGCAATGTCATTGGGCGTTACATATGCACAGAATCTCAACATGTAGAAACACATCAGTGTCTCCACAAAAGCAGCAAATCACCAAATGAGTATTTTAAGGAAATTAAAACCTTTCCTAGCCCCCCAATGATTTCAAACATGCTGTTCAAGCTTTAGTGATACCCGGATTGGATTATGGTAGTGCAACCCTATCTGGATTGCCCAGATGCAAATTTGCTCCTCTAAAGGCTTTGTTCAACTTTGCCGATAGACTTATCACAGGCTAAAACGGATATAGTCATGTCACCTCGGATCTCACAACCCTCAACTGCTGCCTTAAGGAGCAAGAATCCAAATAAATATTGCCTGCATGAAACAGAAAGCCCTCCACCTCAATACCCTTAACAATCCCACCCAGAAACTCGGACAAAGCATCCAGAACCTACACCACCTTTTTTCTGAAATCTCAGAAATTCCACAAGAAGAAAACCTACAACTGAGCCTTCTTTGATTCTGGAACTCATTAGCTCCTAAAATCAGATCAAATCCCTCGATCATACAATTCAAGAAAGAAGTCAAAGAATTCCTTATGGGCAAATTTCTTCCCTAGATCACGTCTCCTATCTCCCCAGTCACTCACACAATCAATTATTCCAGCTACCTAATGCGCTCTTCCATGCAGTACAGACTTCACCACCCTGCTTTTCATCTTTGCCTGGTAGTTTTACTGGCATGAACTATGACAATATGTTGTTATTAATAAAGACTATTTGATTAGTTTGTTAGTGAATTTGCATTGAATGTGATATTACTGTTTCTACTGCAAATGCTGTCATTCTGTAAAGCGCTCTGATACCCGCAAGGGTCATGTTTGCTCTATAAGAAACTATGACATAAATAAAGTATGTGATTCACTCTACTTTTCCATGCAGAGAAATGCTTTTAATGCTTTTTATACTTTAATGTAGCAGATTTTGCAAAAGCTGATGTGAAAATATCATACAGTTTCGCTAGATGGTGCTCGGTGACAATCAATCAGAAGAAGCACATTGTTGCTTCTGTGGGTCAAATAAGGTAAAAATGTATGCTGACGAACAGGTTCACACTTGGGCTCAAAGGCAATCATGTCTGTTTACGTTTGAAGAAATGGTAGTGACTAATAAGCTGATTTAAACCCTGGGGGTATTAAAACCGGTTGGACTAAAAATGCTGCCAAACGAGGATTCGCTGGTCTTGAAGGATTTTCTGTTAGGCGAGCAGAAACATACCTCACAGGGCTGTGTGAGTCAATACATCTTCATTGATCAGTTAAGCTGCCATGCTGCTAGTTTTCTGGATCAGGTGAATGCCGCCAAATTGGAGTAAGCACTGAAGCCTGGATAATGCCCCGGCTACTTACATGTAATCTTCTTTACTCTGAGTTCAAGTCTTCCTCGCCACAGAATAAGTTTCCCATCCCTCCCAGCCTTTGTGGGCAGCTTCATGATTGGAGGGTTTGGGGAAAACAGGATACGTATTGGGTCAACTTCCTTTTTATACTAATTAGAGGAAGAGAAAGTCAGCCATATTCGGGGATGGGAAACTAGTACTGTAGTGAAGAAGACTTGGAATCGGAGTTCTTTTGCTTTGGAGGTTTCTGCCTTGGAGCCAAATACTAGTAGTGGGTAAATACTGGGGCAAGGAAGGTGAACCAGGAGGTAATACTGTATATTTGAAGGTTATTATATCACCAACAGTGTGACAGGAGTTCCTTCGCCTGCTCTCTGTCAATTGTCACTGAGCCGCATGGAGATCTCTGGCTACAGTGAGGACAGGACTACAATATAGAACTATTACCAAACACCCCTCCAAACTAAAAAACGTTTTCTCTAATGTGTTTCTGTCAACTTTTCCTTTCTTCTGGTTGTAAATTTATATTGCAAAATGTTTGTTTAGCCTGCGTTGTTTTTTGTCCTCTCTACCCACGCACTCGTCAATGACTACACCACTCACGAAGGGTAGTTTTACAAGTTTTTAATCATCAGCGTGTGAATGCGAACTCAACATTCTAAACCTGCATTCACTTCACACTTAAGTCACAGGTCTTTGTAGTCTGTCAGAGCCAAAAGGGTTATGTCATTTCTAACTCACTCTACACTACTTCTCCCCCTTTATTAAATTACAAAAAAATATGTTTTCAAATATATACACAATTAAAGCTCTTCAATGAATCTTCATGGTGCTCTAATCACACGTTCTGATCAAGTCTTCGGAAACAGGGAACAGGCAGTTGAAGTGTCCGCAATCTGCATTGGTGATGTAGAAGCAACAGCAGTAAATGGACTCTCAACTGTTCGTTTAGTCCCAGTCTCTGCATTGACATCAATGCTCGACGAGCGTTGGGCAACATGTTGGACATGCAAGGAATCTTGTAATAAGCTTCCCAGGATGCTGGTCAGTCACCATGTGTCCTTTGTTGGTCACGTCATAAAAGGGCTCAACATCGAAGGGAGCATCAGATTTCCTCTTCAAGGCTGACCTACAAGCACTCTTTCATTTTCTCCTTACAAACCACGTCATTGATATGGGTGTCTTACTCAGTACTCAATCTCTGATTGGTCCATTGAGGTAACTTGATCGTTATGACTCTCCCGAACATAAGGGTTGCAGGACTTTCACCTGTGGCTGAATGATGGCTCAAAAGATAAGCTTGAATAGTGGAAATCAAAATAGTCCTAAGATTGAGTTTCTCCAACACAGCATGTTGAACAGATTTCTTCAGAGTGCTCATGAAATGTTTGACGAGGCCATTGACCTGCGTCCAAAGAGTGGTGCTCTTCTGATGCTTCACATTAAGATGACTAAGAAAGTCTCTGAATTCCAGACTGTTGGTTGGCAGTTGTCGGATTTTTAAATCTGATAATCCATGTTGCAAAGATGCCATCTAATCTTCAATTACTTTTTCTTGAGTATTAAATGAAAGATTCTTTACTAATGGAAAAAAGAGCATTCATCAATAATCACCAATAAATGATGTCCATTGTCAAGAGGACTGGAAAAGTCAACAGCAATACTTTCACGTGCACGCTTGGGCATCTCTGACATGTTTAAAGGGTGCTGAGTGGTTTTTGAGGAAAGGCAATTGCATAGATGCAGGCCTTCAACTCTCTTTTAACTCTCTTGTTGAGATGAGGAAACGAGACGCGATCTCAGAGAGCTCGTTTTGAGGTAACATTTCCACAATGACCTTCATGGAGTTCTGTTGCCAGGACAATGTCTGGGGTCCTGTTGATTTGGCAGAGGGAATAATTGATAAAAATGCCTAGAGATATACTCAAAACCTACTTTAATAACAAGTACCCCTGGTGTAGTTAAAACACAGACATTAGGTCATAACGTGAAAACCAATGAAACACTTGACCCCAACCTATTTATCTGTTACCAACATGTTTTGACCCCTATGCTAGCCTAATCAGGTATTGGGTCTTCTTCATTGTGAAAATACTTATAATTAGTGATATAAACACCCTGTGCATGCAGGGTCAATACTAAAACCCTACCAGTCCCCTTGTGCTACTTGCACTAAATGAGGTATACAATACTACAGGCTCCATGGTGCATTGTGGGGGGGGAGCCGCCTTCCTAGTCACACATTCATCAGAAGGACGCACTTTCTATCCACCTACCGGTATGCAGCTTTGAAGGGGGCACCTGTAGGTGGATAGGAAGCGTGGTCCTTCTGATGAATGTGTGACTACGAAGAACCCGTAGTATATTACTGGATTGAATTTGAGATTCAAAGCTGCTTTGACTTGATATTATGTAATTTCATCAGTGCACTGAAGGACTGGGTTATTTAAGACCCAGCGGTGCCAGGGGACAACACCCGAAACCTTCGTGGGTAACCTGCTCCGGCATACGAATGACAGAGACACGGGACACTTCCTTCGGCGTCAAAGATTCGAGGTTTATTTACTGCAGGGAAACACAGAAGTCACAGGAAGTACAACGAGTGTAGGTTCGAGGAGACTGCTTCAAATTGCTATTGCGGATCGCTCCTTTTATACATAATTCTCCCATAGGTTTACATGGTACACAAAGGTTTACGACTCGGTTCCCATAATTATCCCCGAGAGGGGTCGCTTTGGTCACTTTGATACATTCAAGGTCCGGAACATAAGTGCGGAAACATTTGGCGGTTCCCAACTGTAAAAACCCATCTTCCCACCATTAGTACATTCCAATCAGCAGTAAAACAGATCGAAGAAGGAACAAGAACAGGTGCAGAGGAAGATGGAAACAGTGGGGAGATTGGAAAGGGTGTAAAAGGGGAGGTATCGGGAAACACGAGCTACAGGCATCAAAGGGACGTGCCTAATGAGATGCACGGCTGAGACAATAACCCGGCACGGCGAGATGAGCCTCGAGCGGGGCCATCTGCCTTACAGTATCATCCCCCTCGTCATAAAGACACTTCCAAAGGACATGTGTCTTCCGCAGATATCTTGGGAATCCCAGGGTCGCGAAGCGGACCACGTCCGTTCGCTGGCTACTTGAGGGCAAGAGACAAAATGGATGCCGTATCTAAGATGGAACCCGTGGGTACAGATAGAGAAACCCACGTAACAGACGAACGGTTTAGGTTAGCACAGCGAAACTGCGTACACCCACTAAACTCGTCATTTGCGGTTCATAGATACCAGACTCGACCATATTTGTGCGAGTCGAAAACACCACTTACAATTGTCACGGAACCTCAGGCGCTCCTTTTGCCCTCATGTAGGCAAGCACTAGTCGGAATCATACTCGATATTCATCAGACCATCTAGATGTTGCTGTAACATAGCTCTGTCCAATCGAGCTCCTTTGGTAACAGGCGGCTGTCTTATACACGTTGTAGCACAGAGGCCACATAAGGCAGGACCACACTGCACACAAAGGCAACACGTGAACAGGAACGCCTCAACAACTCCGATAATCATCAGAATCTTCCAACCCCAAGTCGACATCAGGCCCCAAAACCACCCAAGTAGCGTCCAATCCCCTACGTCCACGTGTATGGATTCAGAGATCTTATGCAACTTTGAGATGGCTTGATAGACGGTCGGAGCGTTATCTGGAATGAAAATACAGCAGCTCGAATGGATCACCTTACATACCCCACCTCGATCTGCTAAGATCACGTCTAAAACCATACGGTTTTGTAACGTCATAAGTCTATCCGCCTGAAGTTCTGTGGTGATATTACCAAGGGCACTGGCAGTAATATTAGCTGTCGATTCTACCACTCGAGTCAACTGTCTCAGGTTTCTACTATTAGCCATAGGCCCCCAAAACGGGAGGAAACCCTTGAAAAAGTCTCCTGCCTCTTGACCGGTAGTGTCCTCTTCGCTAATTACGCCTCTCACAACTCTAGTCTTGTGATAGTCTGCGTCTACAGTGAACGTCGGAGGCAACAGATTTGCGATAAAACATGAGCCCACAAAGTCGGAGGGCAACCATGCATACGCACGATCATGGCAGACAAAGTATGTACCCTTGGCAGCCAGAAACACAGGGGACGAGACCATCGGCAGAATGTAATTTTCAGTGCAAGCACTCTCTCCAAGTCGGGCTTTCGATCTTCGGCCACGACCCATTAAACAAAAATTACCAATGTGGGGTACGACCCATATCGGAGGCGAGCTTTTAAGCTGTTTGTCACTCGTGAGCGCACTATACTCGACCTTACTCAGGACCCTATAGGCTTGTACCTCTTCCTCTGGGATGAGCGACAGCTCATAGATATCTCTATCCAAGTCTTCTATCGCTATAGACAAAGGCTTGTGATACGAGCCAGGGCCAAAGTAGGGAGAACGTAGCTCTCGACTGGGGTAAGAATCTAGTGCGCTTCGAAACATTGTTTGGAATGCTCGAGCTGAACCCTGGGAACTATACGGTAAAACCAGATATGGAATTCCCTTATCCGTGGTATGTGGCATCAGCCCACACACCCAACAATTAGTAGTGTTAACCACTAACTGGTGCTGGTGAAGGAGCTGAATAAAGGAATTATTGCGGAATTCTGCACGTCTAGCCTGCTCGTGTTCGGGTAAGATATGGAAGGAATGAGGGGATGCAGTGGAAGTAAGTTTAGGGTCAGAAATAGGAGTAGGTATGGCAGAAGGTAAGAAGTACGACATCGTGTAATACACCCCACCCGCCAATAGTGCAGAAACAGTCAAAAGCAATACGAATATTTGAAACATAAAACATTTGGTACGACTAAGTTGTTGTAGCTTGAACCTTTGCGCCTGAGCTTCTTCCAAGTCCATCAGCGTTGAAAACGCCATCCCCTATGACCGTCCGCAACGTTTCTTGACGCACTTCATTCTGTGTAGCAGTAGTCAATCCCTAGGAGTTCCCAGGAACCGACGGTCTTTAACCTAACGTCAAGACCTACTAACCAGAAGGAAGTACACGCGCGGCCCTACGGCCTTTATTTACAATGTATATGCAAAATGTCTCTCTGCTGTGGAAGCAAAAATACATGTGGAACCAAACTCAATACATACAAAAATAATTACAATGATACTTGTGTTCAGACTGATCGCGGAAAACGGGATAATGCAATTGTCAAGGGACAGAACGAAATCTTTTTATTTGTCCTTAGTGCTGGATCGCAAAAAGTATCGAGTTTTCCCAGGACGTGTCTGTTCGTCAAACAAAGGATCCGTTGAGGGAACAGAGTTCTGTTGATCAGTCGAATGTTCTGGTATTGAGTCTTTTGATGACAAATGTTCAACAGTGTCTTTCTGCTGCACTGAGGATTCTCCAACAGGTTGTGCGTCGCTAAAAGGTACAAACGCCGGCAATCCTTCGGATTCAGCTGAAGCAATGCCCCTCCTCACCCACGAGTCTGCCGGTAACGGTATAGGGACTTTCTTCGTATGGGTGGCATGCACCCAATTTTTCCGGCCCTCTAGACGAACGGCAGTTCTCGTGGCAAGGAGGACCTGGTAGGGTCCAGTGAAACGGGGCTCCAAATTCTTCTTACGAGCAAAGTTGCGCGTTACCACCCAGTCTCCGGGCTGGAGCTGGTGGCCTGGACCCTCCGTCTGCGTCGGCAATGCTTCGTAAACCTGTTGGTGAATTAACCTCAGTTTAGCAGTCAGATCATGAAGATAATCAATCAACATTGGGTACTCAAGATTACAGAACACACCCGGTCTAGGGACCTCCCAAACATTCGCAGGACGACCGAACACTATTTCATAGGGACTGAGCCCTACTCGGGAGTGTACGGTTGCCCTTGTTGACAGTAAAGCGTCAGGCCACGAAAGACCAGTCGTAGCCTGAATCTTCGCTAGCTTTAGTTTAATGGTGCCGTTATACCCTTCAACCAAACCAGCTGACTGGGAATGATTGGCGCTATGGAATTTTTGATTAATTCCAAGGCCCTTACACACACTCTTCATCACACTCCCCACAAACTCACTTCCGTTATCAGACCATACAATCCGAGGCATTCCGTACCGAGGAAAGTATTCCTTCAGTAGGATTTTCGCAGTTGACAAAGCAGTGTTGTCTTTGAGAGGATAGGCTTCCATCCATCAGGAGAATGCGCAAACCACAACTAAAACGTATTTCAGGTTATTGCATCGCTCCATATGGATGAAGTCTAATTGAATCACCTCAAAAGGACATGAAAGGGGAGCAAAACTACCAGGAGGAGTTGGAGTTCCCTTACCAGGATTGTACAACATACATACCATACAATTCTTAACCAAGCGTTCAGCACATTTCGTGATACCATCATTCTTCCACACAGGGGACAGCAACTTACAAATACCTTTCACGCTAATATGTGCTAACCCATGTGCCATTGTCACAACAGCCAGCACATACGCATCCGGCAACATCCATCTCTTATGTTCCGACAAATCAACCCAACAACCATTCGCATCCAACTTTCCCGTACTTTCTTTCCACTTCGTCTTTTCAGTCTCGGTGGCCTCATTTTGGATTGCTTTCACACTCTCGATAGTATCTTCACACATACTAGTCTCTGCAGGCCACCTAACCGAACTCGTCACATACATTCGAGTGCTAAGGTTCCGGGCAGTCTCCTTAGCAGTCTCATCCGCAAACGCATTACCACGACCAACATCATCCGTCACCTTACGATGCGCACTACATTTAACAATCGCTACCTGCTTAGGCAACGTAAGTGCATCCAAAAGATCATTCACAAGCTGACCATGCTGAATTTTCGTACCATGCGTTGTCATAAAACCTCTCTCTCTCCACAACCGTCCAAAGCTATGGGCGACGCCAAATGCATATTGGCTGTCGGTAAACACATTCACACGTTTCCCTTTCGCTAACACACACGCTCTAGTGAGAGCAATCAGTTCTGCAGCCTGGGCAGAATTCTGATTCAGTCTCGCAGCTTCAACAACAGTATTCAAAGTTACAACAGCATACGCAGTAGTCACATCACCATTCGGCAATTTAAAACATGAACCATCCACATACAACGTTCCATCTGGATCTTCCAAAGGAGTGTTTTTAAGGTCCACTCGACCTTTTGTTTCCTCTTCGGTCCTCAAATAACAGTCATGTTCTGCTATTTCATCTGACTCCGTGCTAATTGGTAACAAGGTTGCCGGGTTCAGAACATTGCAACGTTTTATCTGAATATGGCTTGCCAACAGCGTCAACTCGTACCCAGACAACCTCGCACTCGTCAAGTGCTGAGTTTTCGTACGATTTAAAAGAGTGTCGACTGCATGCGGAACCATCACCGTAAGCATATTATCCATGACCAATCCTGCTGATTGTCGGATGGACACCGCAGCTGCCGCTGTTGCTCTCAAACAACTCGGCAATGCTCTAGCTACCGGGTCCAAGGTCGAGGAAAAATATGCACATGGACGTTGCTTACCACCAAAAGGTTGCGTTAAGACACTCAAAGCACAACCTTCCCTCTCGTGAACATATAATGTAAACGGCTTACTGTAGTCAGGGGTACCTAACACAGGAGCTGAACACAATGCGTCACGCAGTTCAGAAAAACTTTTCTGACATTCTTCCGTCCATGGTAAAGGAGTTGAAACATCCTTGCACGTAAGAGCCACCAATGGTTTCGCTAGCAATGAAAAGTTTGGAATCCATTGCCTGCAGTACGACGTAATACCTAGAAAGGCACGCACATCTCTTTGGGTTGTTGGCACAGTCATTTGCGCGATTGCTGCAATTCTCTCTGGGGTCAACCGCCTTCCCTCCTTTGACAATAAGTGACCTAGATAGGTTACTTCTTGACAACAATATTGGAGTTTAGAAGGTGACACCTTGTGATGTGAGTCACAGAGATGTTGCAGCAACGACACCGTAGCAATTTTGCAAATGTCCTGAGTATCTGCAGCTACCAATAAGTCATCGACATATTGGATTAGGGCCGCACCAGCCGGCAACGTAAACGCATCCAGTTGTCCCTTCAAGGCTTGACTGTAAATCGATGGACTCTCACAGTAGCCCTGAGGAGCACGTTTAAACCGGAAGCTGCGACCACCAAGAGAGAAACCGAAAAGGTCTCTGCTCTCTTCTGCAATCGGAATGCTGAAGAACGCATTCTTCAAATCGATCACCGAAAACCAAGATGCAGAAGCTGGAATCAGAGTCAGTAGCGCCGTGATGTCAGGCACAACGGGGAACTGAGGAATCACAATTTTATTTACCTCCCGTAAATCGATAACAAAACGATAAACAGGTGGTTTCGAAGGATCAGTACGTTTTAGAATGGGCAGTACAGGGCTGTTGCACACGTTTCCCAGTGTTTCTTCAATAACATCTTTCTCGATCAGATCATAGATGATCGCTAACAGTGCTCGTTCACCATCAAGAGAGATTCGATACTGGGGAATACGTGGCATTCGCACATTAGATTTCAGCTGAACAATGTAAGGGGAGATGTCAAGCAGGCCCACATCATTGGGACCTGTTGCCCACAAAGATGCAGGAAGAGAACTCAATTCCGGTGGAAGCTTATCGAGAGACAAGTACATAGGAGAGACAACCCTCTCATTAACGTAAGCTTTACACCCGCAGGAGAACAATACAAAGTTGCATACAAACGTTTTAGCAAATCCAGGCCCAAAAGATTTTCACCACAACCAGTAGTCAAAATCAATGGAGCTTGAAGCTCACGAGGCCCAATTGTAAGGGGCAAAGGGCGCGAAACTGGATTGCTAACGGGGGCGCCAGAGAATCCAACGGAAACATTTGTTAAGCCAGACAAAGGTGCGCCAGGGAGTTTCGAATGCATTATGGAACTTTTCGCTGCACCAGTGTCCAACAGAAAAGGCTCAACGACGCCCGATGTAGCAACTGCGACGTAAGGCCCTCTCTAATCAACCGGAACCGATACCACTCCCTCTCCTTGTCCATGGCTGTCCTAGTATTTACTGTCGTCAGTACCCTGATCAACGTAATAATCGTCTACATTGTACTGCGCAGATCGTCCTTGTGATGATCCACGTTGATCAAAACAATTATTGGAGTTTGATGAGTTATCTGAACGGTCATTTTGAACACCACGACCCCTACCGCGTGATGTCTGCTGAGAACCACCACGACCTCCTCTAGATGAGTTACCACTATTACGATCGTTTAGAACAGGACAGTTGAACTTTAAATGACCCTACTGTCTACAATAGGCACACTGATTGTACCCTAACGAAGATCTTTGGGAAGAGGAGTCATTTCGAGATTGTGATCGATTAGATTGCGACTGCGATCTATTTTGCTGCGAAGCATTCTGATTCGAACGCGGAGGATACGCTTGCTGTAACAACACTTTAGTTTTAAGTTCTTTCGTCTTTTTATCAGCGCGGTCGTTCTCCTCTTTTTCTCTGTTCTCATAATACTGTGCTGTAGCCAATATTTGAGCCGAGGTAGAAACGGCCCACGCACTTTCAGAGTTTTTTAATTTATTGCTCAAGTCGGGCAATAAGTTAGACCCTCAGTGCCCATATCCTGCCCACTATGATCGATGAATGCCTCCTCAAATCTCGTAA
The DNA here is from genome assembly GCF_964263255.1 of Lissotriton vulgaris. Lineage (NCBI taxonomy): Eukaryota > Metazoa > Chordata > Amphibia > Caudata > Salamandridae > Lissotriton > Lissotriton vulgaris. The sequence goes on from NC_141686.1 coordinate 214,338,020, forward strand.
AGAAATCAGAGACACTCTCGTCCGTCTTCTGTCTACAAGCTGACAATTTGTCCCAGTTCACCCTCATAGCTGGCATAAGAGTTTTCATTAGCGTAATTATCCTCTGAGGGAGAGCAGCAATCAACTGTTTGGGTTTAGCACCACCAGTTTGCAACCCATCCGCCGCTACAATGGCAGCCCAATCACCACCTAATTCGTTTGCATGATTTTCCTGACGAATCTTAGCCCATACCGGTTGCGGTACGACATTGCCAAACAACATATCAATGTCGGCAAGATTCATTATCGTAGCGTCTACAAGCTGCGACAATTCTTTATAGTACCCTGCAGGATTTTTACGAGGGTCAGGCAAAGATTGCTTCACCTGCAACACTTCCGATCGTTTCCACGGGAGATGTATCCATACTCTCTGGAAATGTGCCAATACCGGAGGTTGAGCCTGAGGATTAGCTGGCATCCATACTGGCGGAACCTCGCGCATGGGAAACTGACCAGACGCATCTAACTGGCCCTCAACATCTTCGACAAACAAGGCTTGAGGTATAGGAGTGGGACGGAAAGATAACAACCGCTCAACAGCACGTCGAACGTTGGTATCCACTATCAGTCCGTTCGAGAACTGAAGCTGTAGATCAGACAAAGCGGTCAACACATCATCCGGTGCATCGGCCGATATCTGATCGCGCAGAACCTTGCACATTTCTTCGAACACGTATCTTTGTGTCGGTACGTTGAATTGACAAAATGTATTAAGTACAGCACGTGGAGGATTTCTAAGAGGGTGTGTCATCCAACCCATCGCCATGTTATACAGCGCAGCACGTTCCCTGTTACCGGGAAGCTGACTACGTCTCTGCGGGCCGTCTGAACCAGCGGACCCAAGAATAGGTCCGAGAGAATGAAAGAAGCTAGCCGCAACAGGAGGAGTACGACTTCGAGTAGATGGAGAAGTATAGCACAAGGGACTAACAAGAGAAGGGGTAGAAACAGAAGAAACAACAGGAGTAAGTAGAGCAGGAGCAGTAGCGGGAGCAGGAGTATGTGGAAGCGGAGGAGCAGTAGGAATAGCAATAGGCAAAGGAGCAGGAACAGTCGGAAGAACGGGTGCAGGTTGAGGAATGGGCTGAGGAATAGGTACAGGAGCAGGTACAGGGGGAACCACAGGAACTGCGGTACCCTGTACATACGGAGGTGGCGACTTCATAAGATAAGACATTAAAGGATCCTCAACTGATTCTTCCTTCTTATCCGACTCCGTAGGCAAAGCAGGATAGCATTTATCTATGGACATACGCTGTAGCCTATCAAACACTTCCTTTTCCTTATCCTCCTTATCACGCTGAAACTGCTCTGCTTTCTTTACAATGGCAGCAACACCATCTCTCTGATTACGTTTAGTCTGTCTGATCTCTTTCTGTCGGGCTTCTTTACGCCAGAACCGAAAGGCATCAAACATGGCCGGCCTTGACTTTTTCTCAAACAATTTAGCCTCTAGATTATCTAAGATCGGGGTCTCGAAGCTACCATGAGGTGGCCAACTAAGGACACCGTCTTTTTTAGTGTAACAAATCCAATATTCATTAAAAGTAATCGGGCCTAGCCTGTGTTTACTGTAGAGCTCATAAGTGGGAGTTCCAACCGGAGGTATCGGACACGAGTCCTCCAGTCGGGAATCCGTACCACAACGTCTGAAACAACTAAACAAAGTACTACGACCAGGCATCTTGCACACTAGCCGAGTTTCACAAACGTCAAGGGTTACGGGATTTACCAAGTCCCTGCAAAGAGCAAAAACCCTCGGTTTTTGGCGGCTGCAGTCGTCAAATATCACAACAAAGTACCAAGAACCACAAATGCAATGGAACCATGCAACAACTAAGCAACCACAACCAAGAACTCTGGGAGCAACCCACAAATACTTAACTCAAAGATCAATGGCGTCGCCAGGAAGGCCCGTCAATCATCTCGCTATACCAAGGTCTACGCCAGGCGCCAAAACAGGTCTACAGTCAGGGCAGCAGTCCGTCGCAGCCGTCAGGAGGCGGGAATCTTCGCGGGAAAAGTCTTCGGGCCACTTGTTTCGACAACAGGATCGATGAAGCGGAGTGCACCTTCCCTCGGAGATTTCACACGAAGTTCCTCATGATCGTCGGGCTTGGACCGGTACCACTGATGCAGCCCTACGTTGGGCGCCAACTGAAGGACTGGGTTATTTAAGACCCAGCGGTGCCAGGGGACAACACCTGAAACCTTCGTGGGTAACCTGCTCCGGCGTACGAATGACAGAGACACGGGACACTTCCTTCGGCGTCAAAGATTTGAGGTTTATTTACTGCAGGGAAACACAGAAGTCACAGGAAGTACAACGAGTGTAGGTTCGAGGAGACTGCTTCAAATTGCTATTGCGGATCGCTCCTTTTATACATAATTCTCCCATAGGTTTACATGGTACACAAAGGTTTACGACTCAGTTCCCATAATTATCCCCGAGAGGGGTCGCTTTGGTCACTTTGATACATTCAAGGTCCGGAACATAAGTGCGGAAACATTTGGCGGTTCCCAACTGTAAAAACCCATCTTCCCACCATTAGTACATTCCAATCAGCAGTAAAACAGATCGAAGAAGGAACAAGAACAGGTGCAGAGGAAGATGGAAACAGTGGGGAGATTGGAAAGGGTGTAAAAGGGGAGGTATCGGGAAACACGAGCTACAGGCATCAAAGGGACGTGCCTAATGAGATGCACGGCTGAGACAATAACCCGGCACGGCGAGATGAGCCTCGAGCGGGGCCATCTGCCTTACAGTATCATCCCCCTCGTCATAAAGACACTTTCAAAGAACATGTGTCTTCCGCAGATATCTTGGGAATCCCAGGGTCGCGAAGCGGACAACGTCCGTTCGCTGGCTACTTGAGGGCAAGAGACAAAATGGATGCCGTATCTAAGATGGAACCCGTGGGTACAGATAGAGAAACCCACGTAACAGACGAACGGTTTAGGTTAGCACAGCGAAACTGCGTACACCCACTAAACTCGTCATTTGCGGTTCATAGATACCAGACTCAACCATATTCGTGCGAGTCGAAAACACCACTTACAATTGTCACGGAACCTCAGCATGGCATTTTCTTTGTGACTTCTTTTACACCTTCACCAGCAAGATTCTTGAGATACTTGTTAATCTTTTTATTAGTTTCTTCTATTCCATCAATGAAATCTTCAAATGTCTCTATCCAAGCAGTTCAGCTGTCACCAATATTTTGCTTTTTGGCAGTATCGAATGATTTGTATTGATTTATTTTGGATATGTAATGAGCATGGCTGCCTCAGCAACGAGGCATCCCAGCGCAACCAGAAACCAAGAGACATGAGACCATGGAAAGCGTGGCAAAGAATTAGACGACCAATATAGGGAAAAGCCAGGGGCCTCATTTATGAAAAGTGACGCATCGTTGCGTGAAAACAGCGATGCGTCACTTTTCACTGCGAACTCCTTGCGACATTCCTGATGCGTCATATTTAATGTATGACGCATCATGTCGCAAGGAGTTACAGATACGTCAGTATTTCTGACGTATCTGTAAGCGCAAAAGTGACGCATTGCTGGAGTGTGTCACAAAAGTGACGCAACTCCAGCAATGCGTCCTTTCACATGGGGAAAGCTCCATGTGAAAGGGCTTGCGTCAGTCTTACGTCTGCTGTGAGGCAGGCGCAAGATTTTTACGCAACAGCGTCCTAAAAGTGACGCAGTGAAATGTGGTGCAGGGGTTTAAAAAGTGACGCATCTACCTAGATGCGTCACTTTTTTAAATATGGCGCAACAGGGCGCATTTTTTACACCGCTGGTGCGTCACAAAAAGTGACGCACCAGCGGCGCAAAACTGACGCAAGACCTTCATAAATAAGGCCCTAGGTCTTTAAGGCTTTGCGAAAGCCAGATGATTCGTAGTGCTTCTCATAGAGACAGGAAGCGAGTTCCAAAGCTTCGCCGACAGGTAGCAGAAGGAGCGACCTCCGGCCCTCGCTTTCCAGACTCGCGGAACGCGGGCCAGCGCGAGCTCTGAAAACTCGGCTGTTTACACCCGAGCAGACTTAGCGTAGTCTCAGCTCTTCTCATACACACACCAGCGCCAAGACGCCTGAGCATTTGAGTGCTTAATAAGCTCTATATCATCCTCATCATTCATGTCCCATATGGAGAGGTGAGGGATGGGGTGACGGGGAAGGCGGGGGCATAGGACAGTGGGCTAGGAGGTGGGGTAGGTACTGCCAGGCCTGTCATGGGTGCAGGCCAAATTCCTCCCTTAGACGGTCGAAGGGTTTCATGTAACCGTCCATATATACCTGTTCCAGAGTTTGTATGCCCCTTCCATTCACTTTAGCCATCGGAGGGTCTGGCTGTCGATGTGGATGCTATCATTGCCCCACAGAGGTAGCTTGGTATGTAATCGGTGGTCCACACCACGCAGGCAGTCGGCACGAAGGCAAGCTTTAAGAATTGCCTGCAGTCCAGGGTGTGGGAGAAGAAATTAAGGGGGTGTGGTCTCTAAAGAGAGGCTGCCGCATGAAAGGAGCAGACGTTCCATGATGACCCACTGTGGGAGTTTGGGGTGCCCAGGAGCAAATAGGCAAGCTGGAAGAGATGGAGGGCCATAGCGAAATGCTCCACAGATGGGAGACCCAGGCCAGTGTAGGAGAGGTGTGCCATAGGTTTTGATACAGACAAGCGGGGTCGAGTGGAACCCCACACAAAGGCCCGAATCTGGGAATCGATGAAGCGTAAGTTGGCTGGGGGCACCACAAAAGGTAGCATTCCTAATGTGTAGTTAAAGCGAGGCAGTGTCACCATCCTTACCGCCTATACCCTGCCCCACATGGAAAATCCCTCTAGGGACCATTTGGCAAAGTCTGTCATCATCTGCGCGATCAGCGGTGTCAGGTTGTACATGACCATCCTGGCTAGACCTCTTTTGACCAAGATCCCCAGGAAATTTGAGCTGTGAGGGTTTCCAGCAGATGGGATAATCAAGAATTGGCCCCCCTGTGGTGCCTCACTATTGTCACAGTTCACTTTATATCCTGACAGGTAGGCAAAGTCATTAATGACTTCCAGTAATGCTGGTAGGGAGAGGTGGAAATAAATAAGTGTGAGCAGGATGTCATCGGCATTTAGGTATACTTTTGACAGTGGACAGTGGTTCCATGGCCTGAAGGGTGCCCCTCTGAATCTGAAAGGTATCCAAGAGGAAAATTCCGCAGTTGACATGGGACAGTCGTAAAGTAGACGCACCATGGAGATGAATTGATCTCCTACGTCAAACAGTTTCATAGTGGTGAAGAGGTACCCGCACTCAATGTGGTTGAATGCCTTTGGGCATCTAGGGAAAGGGCCACCGCATCCTCTGGTAGGTCCTCAGCATTCCAGAGGGTGTGAGCCAGAGTGCGTAGATGATTCCCTGAGGAGCGGTCGGGGACAAAGCCAACCTGTGTCTGATGGATGAGGGAGGGAATGACCTTGCTTAGGTGTGCTGCCAATATGCTGGCAAGGATTTAATATCACCATTATAAAGGGATGTAGGGTGGTAACTGCCGCACAGCAACGGATCCCTCCCTGGTTTGGGTAGGATCATGATAACTACCCTGTTCGAAAATGGTCCCAGAGAAGCTATCCACTCTGCTTCCTGGAAAGCTGAAAGTAGGTTATCGACTACTGTCTCCAGAGGCCACTTGTAGAATTTCACGGGGAAGCCATCCTCCCCTGGGGCCTTGTGTTAGGGTAGCTTGGAGATGGCTGCTGCTTTTGCCTCCCTGCTGATAACCCCGCTAAAAGCTCCCTGCCCTTGCCCGTCAGGTGTAGGAAGTCGACTCCCTCAAGAAACGCTGTCACCCATTCCATGCTGGCCGGCGTTTCCAGGCGAACAGCATTTTGTAGAATGATGCAAACTCATTAACAATGGCCTGACGGCGAGTGAGGATCTCCCCGCCCGCTGACTGAATACCAGGAATGGCCATTGCAGCCACCGGTTGTCGCAGCTGGGCCACAAGCTCAACATTCTTAACCTGCATTTACTTCACTATGTGCTAACACTTATGTCACAGGTCTACGGATTCCATCAGGAGCCAAAAGTGTTCCGTAATTTTTAAGTCACACAACACTACACTTTGGTTTTAGAGTCAATGTCAATGTCAAATGCTTTTATATAGCGCACCTATCACCAAAAGAGGTCTCAAGGCGAATTGCAAGAGAAAGGCATCAACCTACCATAGCAGAGGCACGTACACAATCGACCGACATCCATTCCTGGACATCCGGACTCTAGGCTGGGACAGCAAGAACTTTCAACTAAAGCGGAGGGCTCTGGACGGAGTACACCAAATTAGTTTTTTTGCTAAATAAGAGGGGGCGACGCCATGAAGGAGTTTATGGGTTAAACTCAAGATTTTAAAATGGCATCTTTGGCGCACAGGTAGCCAATACAGCTTTTAAAGGATGGGTTTGGAAGCAGACCTAGGAGGCAAACCCAGCACTAATCTCGCAGCCGTATTCTGGAAGGTTTGTAACTTGGTCATCAGTCTCTCATTTATGGAAGCAAACATCGCATTTCCATAATCAAGCCTGCTGATTATCAATCCCTGGACCAGAGGCTTTCTAGTTTTGGGTGGAAGCCATTTAAAGATTTTTCGCAATTGCCGAAGTATTCCGAAACACGTTCCGGCTACTTGATTGACGTGAGCTTTCATAGAGAGAGCACCGTCGAGCATGATGCCTAAATATCGAACGGCTTCTTTAAGTTCTGGGCAAGGCCCTAGATCATGAGGCCACTAATCCTGAGACCAGATAGTCTTAGCCTTGCCGAATAGCAACATTTCGGTCTGACTGCAGTTGAGTTGAAGTCTGTTTTCACTCATCCAATTATTGATGTGAACCATGCATTGTTTAAACCTGGTGCAGGTTTCCAGGAGATTGGATCTGCAGGTGATAAGCACCTGCGTATCGTCTACGTAAGACACCGTGGTGAAGCCGTAGGAGTTTATGATCTGGGCCAAAGGGGAAAGATAAAGATTAAATAATAAGGGACTGAGGATCGATCCCTGTGGAACCCCGACAGAAAGAGGGGTGTTAACAGATGCATGGGAATTCATCTTGACGTAGGAATGACAGTCCTTGAGATAATCCACAAACGAGGCCAGGGCATTGCCTCTGACACCAATATCCCACAGCCGATGTTTCAAAATGCTGTGGGAGATGGTATCAAAGGCAGCGGAAAGATCCAGTAGGACCAAAATAGCTGATTCACCTCTGTCCAAGGAGAGTCGGATGTTATCCACTGTGAATGATGCATCTCAACATTAAAGATTTAACAACTGATTTCTTCATGCTGACCATTTGTATGAGTTTGTATCCTCCTTTGTTATAGTTATCATAATCTGTATTGACTGTATTCTGTCTTAATCACTGATTTCTTTTTTCTTTTTCATATGTAAATTTGTGTTTTTTAATTTTTACTTTGCATTCCCTGCTTTTATTCTGAATGTTTCTGCCTTTTAGGTTCTGGGAACTGGTAGTGCTTTCTAAAGTATAAAATCTACAAATATATACAAATTGGCTAAATATTTATTGTTTGGCAGTATCGGTCAATAAAAAAAAAACTTTCATTGAATAGCCAGAACAAACAGGGAAGTACCTCTCAGGAGGAAAGGTAAAATAAAATTAGAAGACAATGTTTATCCTAGTCTGAAGACAGATTTAAAATGCAAATTAATAAAGGGGATGGGTGGTGTAGCATCTAAGCTACTAGCTTTGGAAATGAAGACATGGGGAGATATTTATGAGCCTCTTGCACCACTGTTGGGTCACTCTGTGTGACGTACCGGCGTGGCAAACCACCAAATCCTATTTATGAGGCTACAAAAAGCCACTTTATGTGGCTTTGAATGGCCTCATAGATATGGAGTATGGCAAGGCAGTGCAAAACGCTATGTTGACTTACTCTGCGCTATGGAGGCATTCCATGGACATTGCTGTGGGTGTTCCCATTCAACAACTATGGATTTTGACGCTTCCCTGGGGATGCACCAAAACCTTACGCCTCCAAAGGTGAGGCGTAACAAGGATAAATAACATTTATTTCTCCTTGTTTTTCCTCTTTCTATGTGTGCTGCTGGCTACAGCACACATAGAGAAAGTACATCATGTCTATGGATTGTTTCTGTGCAGGAAGGTATCCCTTCATTCACTTAAACAATACTGCAGACAACACAGGCAACCTTGCACCATAGTGGAAGGGTGCCTATGTTCGCACTAGATTGCCTAAACAGCACCAGCGCAAGGTGGAAAGACAGGAATGCACCATATTGGATAAACACAGTGCATTCCTGCCCTTTCACTTTGATGTAGGGCAGTGCGGTAAGGTGACTTACCGCCTAAAGGTCATGAATGTTCAAACCTCTCGGGCCCCATTATGACTCCATGGTCAGGCATCCTTCTCGGCCAGGCTGCCGAGTATAAATCCACACAAAGTTTGCCCTGAAGCAAGGATGCAACTTCCAAGTGACTCACATGAGAAGCCCACGTGGGCTGTATATATAATGCATGCAGTTAATGGCGCCTACCTTGCATTTCAGTTTGGCAGTGTCATCCTCTGATGAAAGAGCCTGGGGGCTCTGAAACGCGTCAGGATTTGTAAATGTTTGGAGCTGAAAATGCCAGTTTTCGAAAATAAAGGCTTTTGAAAAGCAACCAGCTGGGAAGTTGCATCCTTGCTTCAGGGCAAACTTTGTGTGGATATATAAATATATATATATATATATATAACCTGTAGGTAGTTATAGTTAGGACCTAGTTTCCATAGGAAATCCGCAACATTCTATTGGGAATAACTTTGGCGCCCGTTGATGAATCTTAGTGAAATTTTCCAAGAAATTGGCCTGCTCCGCTCCGCTCCTTCCCTGAAAGTTTGGGGGTGATTCGTGAAGCGGGGCTGAGAAAAAAGGGGAGTTCCAAAACATGTTTTCCCCATGCAATTTTTCATAGGACCTTTAGCCAGGGCTAAAGCTCGAACGGCTGAACGGAATTACACCAAAATTGGCATAAAAAGTAGTGTTTGGTTCGCAGTTTACGCTTTTTATTAAATGGTGTAAATCCGTTCAGTATTTCCTGAGAAAATCATAAGTAAAATCATAGATATATCTATAGACGACATACCGTACGCGTACGGTAATAGTACGGTCAAGCGTACCATTACGAGCACGAGCTGCATGCTCTTTGGCTGTCAACTGTCTGTCGACACTCCAAAGCAGGAAGTGTTTCCAGCCATCTTGTCCCTCGGTAGAACCGAGGCACAAGAAATCAGTAAAAGAAACGTGAAAAACACTCAAAGGGGGCAGGGTAGAAACACCCTGACTCCCTAGGCCTGCTCAGAGGGTCGCACAAAGACCCCCAAGGTCCCCCAATTATTATTATTTTTTTTAAATTGCAGGGTACGCGTACACGGTGAAAAAGAAAAAAAAAGCTGAAGTCCGCTTTATTCTTGATTAGCCCCCGGGGGCAATATTTTTTTACGTAATGGAGGGCCCAGAGCCCTGGGGACTGCCACCCCCGGGTTTTTTTTTGAAAAGTATGCGGGAAGCTCATGGCCCCCCCGCTGCCCCAGGGACCGCCAAACCTCGTATCTGGGGCTCAAGCCCCCCAATTCGCTTCGGCGACCACCACCTCCCCGGGGCTCTAATATTGAACATAAGGGGGTCCATGACGGACCTGCCAGCCCCGGACACCACCACCCCCGGGGCATTTCAATGTTGGGAGGGGGCCACGTGGCCCCCCTCCTGGAGCCCTTGATGGCCCTGGGTAGCGCCACCTCCCAGGGCTGGCTCCTGCAGTGTCCCGGGGTGCCCACTCCTGGGACACTGCTGTCTGCTATGGTAGGGCGGGAGACTCGTGGCTCCCGCCCTACCATAGCAAACTGCTTTCGTATTTGAAACCTACTCTCTCTTTCAAGTAGGAAAGCAGATTGCTTTTCGTCAGAGAGAGCAGCATGTAAGCTGCTCTCTCTGACGAAAAGCAATGCCAGCTCCCGAAGGACGCGGGGAGTCGACTGTGACCGTGGGGGCTTTGGGGCTCCCCCTACGGTCCCCAATGTTATATTTCAGCCCCGGGGGATGGGGTCCCCGGAGATTTAAAAAAATTAGTAGTAGAGGCTTTTTTTTTTTACTGTAGATTTACCGTACGCGTACCATGCACGTACGGACGACGTACGGTGCAAAGTCTGTAATTCGTCCCGTAAGTGTACCTTAGCAAGAAAAATAAAGATCTTTTTAGATATTTATGAAGTGTATCTGTTTACATGTTGGGTGGCTCTAAAAAGAGCCGTTGTGTTTATTGGGAGATTTTAGTACCTACAAGTAAGTACCGATGCAGAGTCTAAATTTCAAGAGGAAGACTGTGTTCCCCTCATCTGTAAAATGTACACCATCTCTCCTATAGATGCCATGCATATTGAAGCGCAGATTGTTTTGGTAAATGGACCCCATTCTATAGTCTCTGAGAAACGCAGAAACAGATTTATTCAAATGTTTCCTAGCTTTCTCAATCTGTGGACAAAGTTGATTGGACCAGTTCCATTTTTGCCTGTGACATATATTAGAATAAACAAAAGTAGTTTGGTGGAAAAGTGACATCAGTTCTGTAAAGGTGTCCTTCATAAACATTTCCAGACCTACCCCAGTCAAAGTGCCTAGGTCATTACCACCACAGTGCACAATTATGAGGTCAGGGTGTTGGAGATGCATAAAGGATTTCACCAATGGCATCGATTGGTGCCACTTTAACCCTCTCTGTCCAATCCATTTAATGTCTACGGGTCCGATTCACAGAATGAACTTAAGACTCAATCCTAAACTTACTAATATATTGGTATTCACAGAATGCACTTACTACTTTTGGCATTCACAGAATGCACTTACTACTTTTGGTATTCACAGAATGAACTTAATACTTTTGGTATTCACAGAAGTTAGGATTATGTCTTAAAACAAATTTAAGACAGACTTAAGTTAGGATTTTGTCTTAAGTCTGTCTTAAGTCTGGCTTAAGTCTGTCTTAAGTCTGTCTTAAGTTTGCCTTAAGTCTGTCTTAAGTCTGTATTAAGTTTGTCATAAGACAAACTTAAGACAAAATCCTAACTTCTGTGAATACCAAAAGTAGTAAGTTCATTCTGTGAATGCCAAAATAGTAGTAAGTTTAGGATTGAGTCTGAAGTTCATTCTGTGAATCGGGCCCTATATTTGGTAAACCTAGGTCTTTGTGAATTCCTTTCTGTTTTGCGTACCTTTCACTCCAGAAAATATAGCTGTGTTCCACAATCCACACCCTTAGCATCTTGAAGAGAGGTCTGGATGCACTCAGATGGTTTCTGTAAATGAAAGGGCAGTTTGAAGATTTTTTTTTTCTAAAATGGTGGATAAGTGGACTTTTGAAAAAAGCAAAGAAGTGATTGGTTGTTTGAAACATTATTAGCTACAAAACTAGGGTGCAATTTTCTGTTTTTTAAAAGCCTGTTATTTATTGGTTAGGAAAAAGTGATAGAAAAGAACATTACTTAAGATAAGCTGGTATATTGACAAGCCAAGCACACTTGCTGTTTTGATTTGCAACAATGTATGATGAACTTTTCACAAGTGTTGTCAGTTAGGTGTTCCCTGAAGTGTTTCTATGGTAACTGGCAGAATGTGGAATTGGGGAAGAGTTGAAAGTTTTGTCAGTTGGAAAGGGTTCAAAAGTTCAAGCAATAGAAGAGTATGTTTCATTTTGATTTAATGTGGGAATAAATGTGATTTGTTATTTATTTGTATATTTGTGTAGATTGAGTGTGTAGATTGACAGGAAACATTTGCTATTTGCTATAGGACTTCCTGACCCCCTAGGGTTGGTTAGGGGGTTTCACAATGATCCCCAATGTCATTTTTTTCTTGGTTAGGTACGCTCACGGAACAACTTACAGACTTTGCACCGTACGTCGTACGTTCGAGCATAGTACGCGCACGGTAAATCTATTGTAAAAAAAACAAATAGCCTCTATTACTAATTTTTATAATCCCCGGGGCTTTAACCATATGTTTGTGGGGGGCTCATGGCCCCCCCCCCCGCAGCCCCGGGGACAGCCACCCCCGGGGCTTTGATATTAATTTTTTTTTTAAACCTAATTGGGGGGCTCAAGCCCCCCCACTCACCCCAGGGACCGCCACCTCCCCGGGGCTCTAATATTGAACATAGGGGGGGTCCGTGACGGACCCTCGAGCCCCGGGGACCACCACCCCCCGGGGCTTTTCAATGTTGGGAGGGGGGCTGCCCGGCCCCCCTCCTGGAGCCTTTGATGGCCCTGGGGACCGCCACATCCCGGGGCCGGCTCCTGCAGTGTCCCGGGGTGCCCACCCCCGGGACACTGCTGTTTGCTAGCAAACTGCTTTCCTATTTGAAATAGAGATAGATTTACCGTGTGCGTACCATGCTCAAACGTATGACGTACGGTGCAAAGTCTGTAAGTCGTCTCGTAAGCGTACCTAAGCAAGAAAAAAATCTATTAAAACAATATATTTTACAGATATCTATCAGGTTTATGTGTTTATGTGTTGGTTGGTTCTAATGAGACCATTTTATCTTTATTGGTACTTATAAATAAGTACTTATAGATACTTTAAACTTGTTGAGGAGCAGTGTTTTATAGAGTGCTGAACTTTTGACCTCTGTTGACAGTTCACTTTTGCATGATCTGTTGGGGGTAGGGTGGAAAGTTATGTCAGTTGGAAAGGTTGAACCAATAGAAATGTGTGTTTGGTTTTGAAATATTGTGTGTTAGTGAATTTGATTTGTTATTAACATGTATATATGTGTAAATTGAGAGGGAAAATGTGCCATTTCTTGGTTCTGTTGCAAGCACTGAAGCAGAGAGATTCTGTAAAAGACTATCTGCTGTGTGAGTGGCTTTCTACTCAATCTACCAATCAGTTTGAGAGGTAAGTTGATAATTTGTAAGTGCATGTATGTGGTGCATTTTATTTTTAGTAAGAGTAATGTGTTTATCCTTGTAAACCTTATAGAACTATATTCTGAGTTTGGATAACTATTGGGATAAAATCATTTGGTAAGTTAATGTGTTTAGTGAGTCACCTTTGTGCAATAAAGTGCAGTACTAAAAAATGTAGAATGTGTGCAGTCACTTTTTTAGTTGTAGAGTAGTTAATCGTGTTGTTTGTTTAGAATTAGGCTTGTGTTCTAAATCTACATTTTTGTAGTCAGTATGCATAGACTGCTGCATACACTCTTGGGCAGATTTGCAAGACTCTTGGGCCTCTTGTTCTATTGTGTCACATTTTCTGATGTAATGTTGGCAAAAAATTAATGCAGCAAATTGGAAATGTATTTGCAAAATGAGTCAGGGCTGTCCACTGAAATGTAGTAGTTATATACGTGGAATGTGTTCAGTCGCTTAAACGTTTGTCAAGAACCCTTCAGTCTTTGCAGAAGCAGAACAGCCGCTAGCTCCCAATGCCCACCCAACCAGTACCGCCGCTATTTTAAGCAACGTCACCAGTAGGGGGGAAAGGGGAATTGGATTTAAGAAGAGACACTCCGTCAACAGCTGCTACCCTCGTGGTATGTAGGATTCTTCTATTTCAGCTCCTCACTTTACCATGGATATCTAATGCACAGAGGGAGAAATCATGTACACACGACCATCACAAGATGTCTTACTCAAATGCTTAAATGATAAAGTCTTCCTACCAGCTGTCTACAGAGTATATGCCTCTCTTCGATATTTTGGTGTTGTAGGTGAAGTGTTGAGAAGTTGTGATATCTGTGAAAATAATAACAAGGTTAACAAGAGACTCTAACTGTCTTTTCTTATAAAAGTGGTGTAAGGCTAATTTAATACCTGCACTCTTCTCAAACACTGTTGAATTTACTTCCTTGAGAACTGTAATCCTTGCGAATAAGCTGACTGTGGTTCTTTCCTTGTTCAGGATATTTCTGTCTGGTACTGCAGTCTTTGCCAGTTATTACATCATATATACATGCGCTCGAGAAGCACGCAAAAAGGTACAGGGGAAGGAAAGTAAAGGAAGGGAAGGAAAGGGATAAGTGCAAGAGGGAGCGAAGACAGTTCTGCGTTAGGGAAGGCTTTGAAAACAGTTCTGAAAGGACTTACAGTCGGACGTCCAACGTTGCTCGCTTTCGTCTTGTATCTTGGGAAAGTTCTCGATGGTAACTCCAGCAGCACTCTTGGACACCTGCTTCAGAATTCCTCTTGTCAGCGCTGCAATGCTCTGTACTCGAATGGCTGACGTGAATTATAACTAAAGAATATACTTGACTCCTTCTAGATAATGACTCTAAAAAGGAGGAAGCAAACTAAAGAAGTAGCGGAAGGAAATTCCACAACTACTCTGAAAATGTGAACTATCTCGGAGTACAATTATTCAGAGATACGGGGAAACAATCCTCTCTGACGAAAAACTCAGTTGAAGTGCGCAGTTTAGAACGTGCGCGTTCTGTACAATACTAGACCGTGCTTATACAGTAATAAATAAACGACGGCCACAGCGGCGGCCATCTTAAGGTGTGAACCAACTATCTTACAGTATACCAATGATTGACTAATCTTGGTTTGACGATCATTCGTCTTTTTCTTCTTAACGGAAGTGTACTAATGTGTTCAATGGATGTGATGGTGTGCTTCCTGACAGTACCCCTTCTCAATGACCGATTCATCGGTCTAGGTTTAGTCGGATGTTGCAAGTGGAATGTCTTGAGTAATTGTGGAGCATGAATGTTCTCTATGGGTTCCCATGACCTTTCTTCCAATCAATCAAATAATGAAGCCTTCCTTTACGGAATTTGGTATCTAAAATTTCCATGACTTCAAATTCAGGATGTCCTTGAATTTCTAGAGATTCTGGGGGTCTCTTCAACCGAAGGTGTGGTGCTATCTTTTTCAGTAGTGAGACGTGAAAAACAGGGTGAACACCTAACTTAGCAGGTAGTTTCAGTTTTACAGTGACTGGTCCCATAATTTTTTTGATAACATAGGGGCCTACAAAACGAAGTTGAAACTTTTTATTTCCTTTCAAATGTAAGTTAAGAGAAGACAACCAAACCTGATCTCCCACCCGATATTTAGGTGCTGGTTTACGGTGTTTGTCAGCAAATTTCTTGTAGTTTAGTTTAGCTTTGGTCAAGTTATTCTCAGCCGTTTTATGAAGAGAGTTTAAATTTCTCATTAGGTTCCCCGCGGCCGGAACTTCTAAATCCTCTTGAATTTTAAAAGGGTTAGGATGCCGACCATAATTTAAATAGAATGGAGAGAATCCCGTGGAGGCACTCTTCACATTATTACATGCAAATTCCGCCATCCATAACATTTCTGACCAATCTCCACCCCGATCCATGAGAAACAGACGAAGATATTGCTCCAATTCTTGGTTAATTCGTTCTGTCTGACCATCAGTCTCGGGATGGTAACTGGTGGCAAATCTAGTCTCCACCCCAAGCCCCTGCAAAAACGCCTTCCAAAAATGGGAGACAAACTGAGAGCCCCGATCCGATATTACTATCTTGGGAACTCCGTGAATCTTCACAACATGTTCACTAAATTGTCGGGCTAATTCTTTTGCTGTTGGTAATCCAACTAATGGAATGAAATGGCTCATTTTAGGGAATGCGTCTGCAACTACCAAAATTGTATTAAACCCCTTACTAACCGGCAAATCTACAATAAGATCCATAGAAATAGTATGCCATGGGTGTGTTGGAGTGGGGAGGGGTTCTAACATTCCCTGAGGTGCCTGTCTAGTGGGTTTACTTCGAGCACATAATTCACAGGTTTGGACATATTGTTTAACATGAGAGGTCAGCCCAGGCCACCAAAAATATTGCTGCACCAGATCTAATGTTTTAGTGATTCCCTTATGCCCAGCTAAGGGTAGATCATGACAAATTCAAAGGGCTTCTTGCTGTAAAGTTTTGGTGGGAAGATACAATGCTTTTTTGTAATAAGGCAACTGTTCATGAATTCTTCTGTCCTCTCCTTAAGTAACCAATTCACAAATCTCTTCCATTGTAAGACTTTTCTGTACTTCTTCTTGAAAGTGATCCACAGAAATGGTACAAATGATCTTAGATTCTGGGATGATAGGTTGAGGTTCCACTGGGTGTTCATATTCTTCAGTATCCAGTCGTGAAAGTACGTCTGCCTTTCCGTTCTTGTTTCTAGGACGATATGTAATAACAAAATCAAAATCTGCAAAATAAAGGGACCAACGTAATTGCCTTGGGTCAAAGTCTTTGCAGTTTTCAAAAATTGTAGGTTCTTGTGATCTGAAAATACAGTGACCGTGTGTTTAGCACCCAATAAATAGTGTCTCCAGTGTTCGAAGGCATCTTTCACTGCTAAAAGCTCTTTCTCTGCTATCGTATAATTGATCTCCGCTGGACTCAACTTTCTTGAACGATAAGCTACAGGATGAAGCTGTCCCGTACTCGGATGCCTTTGTGAAAGTACACCTCCTATTGCCTGATTAGAAGCATCCGCTTCTACAAAAAAGGGTTCAGAGGGATTCGCATGCAACAAGATGGGAGCTGAAATACATTTTTTCTTGAGACTTGAGAAAGCTTGTTCTGCCTCTGGGGTCCATTGGAATTTTACTCCTTTTTTCAGTAATCGAGTGATTGGTACAATCAATTCAGAGAATCCCTGAATAAACCGCCTATAAAAATTTGCAAATCCAAGAAATCTCTGAATTTCTTTCACATCCTTTGGAGAAGGCCAGCTTTCCACAGCATGTACCTTTCCAGTGGCCATCATAATGCCTTGCGAGGATAAGACAAATCCCAAGAATTCTACTCTCGAGGAACTGAACACACACAGACTACCTGACAGCCTTCAAAAAGAACACTCCCTGTTACCGTTCAGGAAACAACTTAAAACCATTCTGTTTAAGGAAGCCTGGGGCTCACAGTAAAGTACGACCTCCTCACTCCCAACCTTAGCAGGCCCCCCTCTCACAGCGCTTAGAGACCGTTGGTGATAATACGCTATACAAATGCAAATTACAAATTACAAATTTTCCAGTTTGACAAATGAACGATGAGTACACAGTCGTTCTAATACTGCTCGAACATGTCCAGAATGATCTCGTGGATCAGAAGAATAGATGAGAATATCGTCCAAGTAGATAATGGCAATTTTGTCAATTAAATCTCCCATCACGTCATTTATGAAGTGTTGAAAAACAGCTGGAGCATTACAGAGTCCGAAGGGCATAACTCTGTACTCAAATAATCCAAATTTCGTTCTAAATGCAGTCTTCCATTCGTGACCTACCTTCATGTGAACCAAATGATAAGCTCCACGTAAATCCAATTTTGTGAATATTTTTGCTTCCTTGATCTGATCCAACAGGACAGAAATCAGCGGTAGTGGGTAACGATTTTTGATTGTCACTTGGTTTAACGCTCTATAATCAATGCAAGCACGGAGATCACCTTCTTTCTTAGGGATGAAAAATAACGGAGATGATACTGGAGACTGGGAGGGTCTTATAAATCCATTAGCTAGGTATTTATCCAAGTAATCCTTCAGATGCATATTTTCTGCTTCTGTCAGAGCATAGATTCTACTGCAAGAAAGCACAGCTCCTGGTTCCAAGTCTATGGTACAATCATATGAACAATGTGGTGGTAAATGCTTTGCTTCTTGCTCACTGAAAACTTCTTCAAAGTCTTGATACTCGGTTGGATATCCATAGAATTAATGACTCCAATTGATTGTCCTCCAAAAGAGAGTAATGACGCCTGCGATGGTTCTATCTTCTGGTCATCCGAATGATAGCAATGCTCCAAACAATATTCAGATTGCATCTTCACCGTTCGATTATCCCAGTCTATGGTTGTTTTATGTACTGCCAACATAGGTAATCCTAAAATCAATTGGAATTTAGGGCATCAATGAGATTAAATTGAAGGATTTCTCGATGACCATCAGCTTGAATGATTTCTAATGGTTCGGTATATGACTGGTGATAGGCCCGGAGGATAAATTCGTTCCATCCACAGCGTGAACAGGTACACTTCTCTCTTTCTTTATTGCCTGGATCCCTATTCTCTGAGCATACTTTATGTCACAGAAATTCCCGGTGGCTCCTGAGTCCAACATAATGGCCACTCCGAGAATTTCTTGTTTTCCAAACTTCAGGGTCATATGTACAATGATATGCGGCGTGAAGGTCTGTAGAGTATTCATGATGACGTGGGTATTTGGAGTCGTCTTTTCTTCTTTCGCCATCAGAGAGACCCCCTCTACTGATGGTTCAAGGCGTTTCCCTTCATTGGTGTCTTTGGACGTTTCTGGCATTCTTTAACAAAATGTCCTGACGCTCCACAATAGAGACACAATCTTTTCTGTCTGCGTTGTTCCATTTCTTCTTTGCTCAAAGGTCCTCGCACTACCCCAATTTGCATGGGTCCAACTTCATTATTCTGTCCGGTTACTCTTCCACCTTCAGATTTCATTCTATCGAAACGAGGAAAATTCATTTTAAAATCTTTCTTCTTTTCACCTCTGCGCTCTGCACTACGGAAGTCAAGCTCTATAACTAGGTCCACTAGAGCCGATAAATCAGATGGGCGATTAGGTATTTGTGCCAAAGTAGCTTTGATTTCATCACGCAGCCCGCAATAAAAAAGAGCTGCTCTTTTTTCTTCAGGCCAATTGGTTTCTATGACATATTTATTAAATTGGGTCAAGTAGGTTATTAGATCTTTAGATCCTTGGCGCAACTCAAGCAATTCATTGTCAGTAGCCTGGGATATCCTTCTCCTGTCAAAAATTCGAAGAAATTCTGTCTTAAATAAATCATAATCATAAAGGAAAGGGTCATCTCTGGTTACCAGTGGCATTGGCCAATTTGCTGCATCCCCTCCCAAATAGGACAACCCAAAAGCTACCCGGGATTGAGCATCTGGAAATTGGGTGGGGCGGCACATAAAGTGTAAAGAACACTGAGTTAAACATAACTGGGCTTTTTGCGGGTCTCCCTGAAATCGTTCTGGAGCTGCTAAAGGTATTAATGGTGAGACTGAGTGAATTACCTGTGCCACAGTCTTAGGATCTGTAATGGGCACAGTTTTAGGGGATACTGAGGGGCTACTTACTGGATTTCCCATGGCTAACCAATCCACCTTTTGTGACAACACTTTGGTTTCTTGGCGAGAAGCTACTAATTCTCGTTTAACATTTTTATTTTCTTCTCGAACTGCACCCATCTCACGCTGAATTCCCGCTAACATTTCACCTAACGCTTTGAGATTTAATCCTTCTGCCATTCTGCTTGGGCAAAGCGACTTCGTGGGCACTTCAATCTGTCAAGAACCCTTCAGTCTTTGCAGAAGCAGATAAGCCGCTAGCTCCCAATGCCCGCCCAACCGGTACTACCGCTATTTTAAGCAAAGTCACCAGTAGGGGGGAAAGGGGAATTGGATTTAAGACGAGACACTCCGTCAACAGCTGCTACCCTCGCGATATGTAGGATTCTTCTATTTCAGCTCCTCACTTTACCAGGGATATCTAATGCACTGAGGGAGAAATCATGTACATACGACCACCACAAGATGTCTTACTCCAATACTTAAATGATAAAGTCTTCCTACCAGCTGTCTACAGAGTATATGCGTCTCTTCGATATTTTGGTGTTGTAGGTGAAGTGTTTAGAAGTTGTGATATCTGTGAAAATAATAACAAGGTTAACAAGAGACTCTAACTGTCTTTTCTTATAAAAGTGGCGTAAGGCTAATTTAATACCTGCACTCTTCTCAAACACTGTTGAATTTACTTCCTTGAGAACTGTAGTCTTTGCGAATAAGCTGACTGTGGTTCTTTCCTTGTTCAGGATATTTCAGTCTGGTACTGCAGTCTTTGCCAATTATTACATCATATATACATCTGCTCGAGAAGCGCGCAAAAAGGTACAGGGGAAGGAAAGAAAAGGAAGGGAAGGAAAGGGATAAGCGCAAGAGGGAGCGAAGACAGTTCTGCGTTAGGGAAGGCTTTGAAAACAGTTCTGAAAGGTCTTACAGTCGGACGTCCAACGTTGCTCGCTTTTGTCTTGTATCTTGGGAAAGTCCTCGATGGTAACTTCAGCAGCACTCTTGGACACCTGCTTCAGAATTCCTCTTGTCAGCGCTGCACTACTCTGTACTCAAATGGCTGACGTGAATTACAACTAAAGAATATACTTGACTCCTTCTAGATAATGACTCTAAAAAGGAGGAAGCAAACTAAAGAAGTCGTGGAAGGAAATTCCGCAACTATTCTGAAACTGTGAACTATCTCTGAGTACAATTACTTAGGAGATACGGGGAAAAAATCCTCTCTGACGAAAAACTCAGTTGAAGTGCGCAGTTAAGAACGCGCACGTTCTGTACAATGACTAGACCGTGCTTGTAACGGTAATGATAAATAAACGACGGCCACAGCGGCGGCCATCTTAAGGTGTAAACCAACTATCCTACAATATACCTGTTAAAGTATGAAAATTATTAATAGGGACAATGAAGAACACATACAAGGTTTTCAAAAGAATAGTGGCTTTATTGCCAATAAAGCTGCAGCTTGAGACAATTTGCAAGTTTGCAAAGTGATCTGATTTCACAGAGAGAATTCAGGCTTTATATATGTTCACAATCTCTTGACAGGTTATTCATTAACTATTACATCATGGTGGGACCATGCTAGAATTAAATCCACGTGTACATTACAGTATCAAGGTGCATTTCAAAAATATGTCTACGTTCACATTTTACATTATTTGCGACACATCGGACCATGCAGCTACAGGTTAATCTTTAAACCACCATCTCGTGTCTTTTCAGCCTTGCCTTGGCCAGTTATCTTGAAATGTACATATTCAATGTTGGTCCACTTATCGGCAGAGGCCCGAGTCAGCCTTGCCCTAGTTGGTTATCTTGAAATGTACATTCCAATGTTGATCTACTTATCAGCAGTGGCCCGTGTTTTCTGCTTTCTCATAGAAATGACGCACTTGCTATCTGTGCTGGGCACACACTTTGCCTCTTTAGGACAACAAGGCAAGGACAGGCCGAACTTATCACATTTTAGGTCAGATAGCAATTCCTGGAAAAAGCTCGCTGAACTGAATCTGGTACATAGGTGAAAGCTAGTGAATCATTAACAATTTGGAGTTTCAAACAGAAGGGGCACGCACCGGCTCACCTGCCTCTCTTCCCTGGTTTCAGCTGAATTTCAGACAACTTAAGTTAACCCTTTGTGCACCAGCCGTGCACCATGGAGCAACATATTAATTATGACAAGTGGGATCTGTTCATTTGCAAGCAGGTAGAAATACAGAAATTAATATAAACTGCAGTTCAATTCAATATTGTAATTTTTCATCTTTGACAAATCGACCCTTTGAACCTCAGTTTAAAATAATTTCATCACGCAGCAGATCATAATTAATAATTATATTGTTCATTCTTATCATCGTCAGAAATGTCTATGTTCATTAACTCAGTAGTGACTGTTTGCATCAGCATCCTTTCTTTTTCCTTTAATTTTCTCACTTGGCATTTTGTCATCTGTCCCAATAGTTGACAGCACATTGGCAGGCAATTAACTAATAAACAACAGCCTATTATTAGTAGGAAAATTGTTATGAATACCATCCCTATCTTCCAACCCCATGCGCTCAGCCAACTCCAAAGTGAACCTCCTATATCCCATGTACCAGAATCCTGATGTGCTTCTACACCTATATGATGCAATCTTTTTATTGCTTCCCTGACAGTAACAGAGGAGTCCGGGACATAGGTGCAGCAGGACGCCCCTATAATTGCACAGACTCCTCCCCTTTCTGCTAGCATCATGTCGAGGATCATTCTATTTTGCAACGAAACTAATCTCACAGCTTGAAGCTCTACTGTAATATTTTCAAGTATGCTTGTTGTTTCATTTATTGTTGCTTCTAGTAGCCTGGATAATCTACGTATATCTCTGGAGTTGATAGCTGGACCAATCCATGGTATCACTCCTTTAAATATGTCACCCGCTATCTGTGATGCTGTATCTCTTTGATCCACATCCACACTTCTCCTGCCTCTCCGTGGTGCATGTCTTTGCATGTCCCTTCGAACTTCTTTTGTGTCTTTTATTGCTATAGCAGGTAATACAAAACCTAGGTGACAACAACCACCCCAATTTGTTGGAAGCCATGTATAAGCCTTCTCTCCACAAATGAAATAAATTGAGTCACCTACGTAAAGTGGAATGCTAATATTTCCGGCCGTCATTTCAAATGTCATGTTACAATTTGTACTATTTCCTACCTGATAGGTCCCATTACTCTTAATACATATACTCCCTATTGCGTTGTGTTTTCTTAATTTTAACTTTAAAAATGGTATATTCTTGTTTGCTTCTTTTGATGGGCCTGCTATCCCAATACTTGTATTCTTATTTGGAAAGAGCGGGGTAAAGATGTCAGACAGGGGAAATGTTGCATTTGGTTCTATCACTTCCGTGCAGTTCCCTAGTGTCAGAATATCTGCCATATATTTGTTATATAATGTTCCTGCAGGTGGGGCCATAGTTGCCCCTGCACCAGCAGTACTTTTCTTTAAGTTCTGCAAAACAGCTATCAGTTCTATTTTTACTATTGTTATGTAAATGGCATAACAGGATGCTGCAAACGGTAGTGGGACTTGAACCAGGGGCAAACTTTGGTCTACAGAAGCTGGGAATTGCAAACATATCCAGCAATCTCCCCTTGTTAATATCTTATTGGTATGATGCATCAAAGTCACAAAGGAATTGTGGTGCATATCTTCTCTGTGGGCTATTTCTTCAGGTGACAAAGTGTATGCAGGTATTGTAGCAGGTGTTGTTGGCGTTGAAATCAACTTTTCCATGGGATAGAACACATCTAATAGATATACAGTAATTAATGCTAATAATAACAGGCAGAATATCACTCCAGATATGCACATTCTAGACTTGTACCATTTTCTCTTCATTGTTAGAACTGTATTTTCCCTATCCATATCTATCTATCTATTCTTATATTTTCTTTAATTGGATGTAGTGCTATTGATTATACTATGTTGTGAATTATCACTATGAATCTTTACTATAATATAAGCTAGACACACAAAAAGCATAAACACATATAAGGTGAGACTGTAATATAAAATATATTGCGAACAGCTATTCGTTAATATTTCAGATGGTCTCTGAGTATTTCTTTGTACTTCTCTCCTCCCAAAGATATGCATGTGATTCTTGAAAAACACGACCCTTTGATCATAGATATCACTTGTTAGTGCAACCACATTTATATTTACAGGAGTGTCCACTATACCTCACTCCAAATGTATCTTTCTGAAGCTGGTTATCCTGATGATCTGGAAAAAGTCCTTTGCTGGTTGCTGCAGCAGCACGGGTGCTCGCAGTGACAGAAGGACCCGCAAATTCCTTCTGGATCCGTTCAAGTCCTTTGCTGGTTGCTGCAGCAGCACGGGTGCTCGCAGTGACAGAAGGACTCGCAAATACCTTCTGGATCAGTTCATCTACTAATTACCGCAGTGGCACGGGCACTATGCAGTTACAGGCGGACTCGCAAATACCTCCTGGATCAGTTCATCTACTCAACGTTGTATTGGCCCACTTTTTACTAAGAACTTCCCTAATGAATTGTTGTAGTCTCTTCCTGTTATGCAGACAGGTTGTTATTCCTGGTGGTAGTGTGCAATACACCCTAGTTTATTTTTCTCAGTCAGCAAGTACTCTATTCAAGGCTTCTTGTAATGCTAGACTATTTAAATCTTGCATTAGTTGGTATTCTAGCTGACTAAATACTTCCTCAAGGTAGCTGAGTGCGACTTCGTTGTCTTCTTCACTGCTATTCTCAAAGTCAAAAATCGTTGTCAAGATATCTGTTAAGATAATATCTAATAGTAGTACTTCATCTATTTCTTGCAGAAGATCAGGTACCAGAATTACTGATATTTCATCTCCTTCTTCTTTGTAGATCTCAAATTGTACCTTTTTTCTTCTTTGATCAGTTCTGGTGTTGGCATGTGCTGCTGACCTGGGTCTTGGCTGGATGCAGTCTCAGGAGGTGCCCTCTTGATGTGGCTGGCATGGATCCAAGATTTGTTGTTGGTGCACTTCACTGCTGTCTTTGTGGCGAGTAGTACCTGTTGTGGTCCTTTCCAGCGAGCCTGGAGACAGTTGGACCTCTGAAATGCTTTCATGAGCACCCAGTCACCGGGCTTGAACTTGTGCCCCTCGACCTGCAGCGGCTCTGGAAGAGCTCCCTTCACGTGCTGGTTGATAGAAGCAAGAGTACGTGTAAGTGACATGCAGTAATCATTCAACAGTTCATTCGTCATCATAGGCAGAGCATTTTTGTCTGGAACTCCCCAAGCTACCATTGGCAACCCAGTGACGATCTCGTGCGCACTGAGTTTGGTCTTGGCATCTGGTGTGCTCCTCATGCTCATTAGGGCAATAGGTAGGGCATCCATCCAGGTCAATTTTGTGTCAGCACATATTTTTGCTATCTTGGACTTAAGCACGCCATTCTTTCTTTCGACTGCGCCCGCGGCCTCTGGATGGTAGGCGCAGTGTAGCTTCTGCTGTATTCCCAAGGCTTTGCATGTAACCTTTATTAGTTCATTACAGAAGTGCCTGCCATTGTCTGAAAATATTGTTTTTGGGACCCCAAAACGTGGGATCAGTTCCTTTATCAAGCACTTGGCTGTTGAGATGGCATCATTGTGTTTCACCGGATATGCCTCTATCCACTTTGAATACATGCACACCACCACCAGGATATACCTATACTTATTGGTAAGGGGCATCTCCACATAGTCTATTTGCAGGGCTTCAAATGGCATTGTTGGTTTCTGAAAGTGGCCTTTGGGTACTGGAGCAGTCTTACCCACATTGTACTGTGCACATACCATACATGTTTGACATATCTCCTGTGCTATTTTTCTTATGTTCTTGTTCACCCAGAACTTGTCCATGCAATTTACAATTGCATCTCTACATATATGTGCTGGGCCATGCATGGCCAAACACATAGAGTAGACCATCCTGTCTGGTAACATGTATTTATCCTTGGCGTCATTCATCCAACATCCTTGAACAAATGACCCATTCTTTGACCAACTCATCTGTTCTTCTGTGGTTGCTCCTTGTTGCATTAGTCTTATACCTTCACTTGTTAGGTCTAGTGACTTCACTTCATCTGGTAATTCTTGGACAGTTAGTACTAGTGCTGAATTATTTCTTGCTGTTTGTTTGGCTGTTATGTCAGCAAATGCATTTCCCTGGCCTACCTTGTCTGTTACTTTTCTGTGGGCGCTGCATTTAACTATGGCCAATTTCTTTGGAAGTGCCAGGGAGTTAAGTAATTTGGTGATAAGCACTCCGTGCTGTATCTTTGTGCCTTGTGAGGTAATGAAACCTCTTTCCTTCCAGAGTCTTCCAAAGGAATGTGCCACATTAAAGGCATATTGGCTGTCTGTATATATGTTAACACACCTTCCTTCAGATAATTCACAAGCTCGTGTGAGTGCCACAAGTTCCGCTGCCTGTGCAGACAACTCAGGTATTTTACAGGACTCAACTACAGTTTTATTTGTTACAACTGCATAGGCTGCTGATGTATTTCCATCCTCTGTTCTAAGGCAGGAACCATCCACCCACAATTCTCCCTCTGGATCTGCATAGGCTATGTCTGTCATATCAATTCTTCCTTTTGTTTGCTCTTCGGTTAACAAAATACAATCATGGTCTGTGTCCACTAGATCATCAGTGGGAATAGGTAACAGAGTAGCAGGGTTAAGCACATTGCATTTGTGAAGTGTCACATGTGCTGCAAATAAACAGATCTCATACTGCGTGAGCCTGGCATTTGTGAGGAGCTGCGTACGTGTCTTATTTAGTATCAGCTCTACGGCATGTGGAACATAGACATCAACTTCATGTCCCATTATTATGGTTTCTGCACGTTGTAGTGCTAAGGCGGTTGCTGCAACAGAACGTATACAGGAAGGTAAAGCCTTGGCTACAGTATCCAAGGTGGCAGAGAAATATGCGCATGGTCTTTTGTGGTCACCAAACTGCTGGCATGGAACCCCAAGAGCACTCCCGTCAGACTCATGAACATAGAGTTGGAAAGACTTAGAATAGTCTGGTAGGCCTAAAGCAGGAGCAGAGCAGAGAGCTTGCCGAATGGCAAGGAAGCTTTGTTCATGTTCTGGCAACCACTGGAGGGGTTCGGGCGTGTCCTTGTGGGTCAGGGCCAATAAAGGTTTTGAAATCAAGGAGAAGTTAGCAATCCAATGTCGACAATAACTGGCCATACCTAAAAAGGCTCGCACCTGTTTTTGGGTGCGTGGCACTGGTGTCTGTAGAATCAATTTAATGCGCTTATCATCCAATCTTCTCTGCCCTTTCGACAGGATGTGTCCTAGGTAGGATACTTCCTGTTGAACAAATTGAATCTTTTCTGGTGAAACTTTGTGACCACGTTCAGCTAAGAAATTTAACAAATTAATGGTGTCAGTTGTACATTGTGCCTCAGAGATGCTACCAAGTAGCAGGTCATCAATGTATTGTATTAGCACAGAGTTAGGTGATAAATTGAATGTGTCTAGTTCTCTCTTTAAGGCCTGGTTGTAAATGCTCGGACTTTCTGTGAACCCTTGAGGGGCCCTACAGAAGCAGAAGCTTCTCCCGCCTATAGAGAATGAAAAGAGGTACATGCTAGCCTCATCTATTGGGATTGAGAAGAAGGCATTCTTCAAATCCACTACAGAAAAATATGCCATTTCTGGTGACAGTGTTGACAATATTGATACTACATTTGGGACAACCGGGAACTGTGGCACCACTATTTTATTTATTTCCCTCAGATCAACTATGAATCTGTAACTTTTTTCATTAGTATTCCCATCACTCTTTTTTAAGACCGGTAGGATAGGGCTGTTACAAGGACTGCCTGATATTTCTTTAACAATCCCCTCTTTCAGTAAGTCAGCTATTATATCCTGCAATCCCTTTAGACCCTCTGGAGCAACTTTGTACTGTGGTATTCTTGGTAATTTTACATTCTGTTTGACTGTAATAGTGACAGGTGTGATGTTCATTTTCCCTGTGTCATTTTTGTGTTTTGCCCATATCCTTGAATCTATCTGATCCATTATTTGTGCAGCAATATTTTGTATTCCTATTGATAGGAAACAGTTGCCCATTTCCTCTGTCATTGGTCCATCTACTTCCAAGAAAACTCCGTCTGCAGTGCACTTAATAGTGGCATTCATCTTTTTTAGCAAATCCAATCCCAACAAATTAAATGCACATTTGTCTGATATAAGGAATGAATGGGTGTCCTGAATTGGGCCTATGCTGTATTTCAAGGGTGCTGAAATTGGGCTTGTTACAAGTATGTTGGTGAATCCCACTGACTTATTTATTTTTCCCGAGAGAGGAACATCTGGAAACTTTTTCTTGGTCAAGGAGGAATTGGTGGCCCCTGTATCTATTAGTAATTCCACAGGTGTACCTTCAATCTTACCCCTCACATATGGTCCAGTGGGATCTACAGGGATTACCATCCTCTGTATTAACTCTCTCGGGCCCCCCTATTGTGCATAATAGTCCCATTCCCCTTGGGGCCCTTCCTGATATATTCCATCATAAGGGTGATGCACCTGCATTTTTGGTATTTGTTCATTATCAAAGAAATTTGTGTTGGGGGGATACTCTGTAGGGCCATGCTGTGAGTCACGTCCTTGCTGTTGATATCCACCTCTTCCCATGCTCCTTCCCCGGCCTCTTGATCTTCCCATCCCACCCCCTCTTTGTGACTGCTTGACGGGGTGTGGGCATTGAGCTCTCCAGTGATCCTGACCCCCACAATTAAAGCATCCTTGTGTGTGTGCTTGTTCATTTGTGGTGGTATGCTGTGTAGGGGGAGTAGAAAATGACCTTTGTGGGCCCCCACGGCCTCTTCCTCTACCCCTGCCTCTTTGTCCTCTGCCGCTATACTGGTTTGACTGCTGAATCAAAACTTTAGTTTTTAACTCCTTTAATTTGTTATTTTTACTTTCCAACTCCTTTTTCCCTAGCATTTCGTAATACTGTGCCAATTGTAAAACTTCTGTTAGTGGTTTGCATGACCAAGTAGGGTTGTACTCTAGAATCCCTTTTTTAATCAATGGTTTTAAATTATTTACAAAACAAGAGACAAGTGCACTTTGTGTTGCTTCCTTTTCAGTATCTAAACCACTTGAAGCTGTGAAGACTTTCTGTATTCTGGCGAAAAACCCAGATACTGTTTCTTCAGTGTCCTGAATGCATGCATTTAATTTTGACCAGTCTATTTGTTTTCTGGGGACCAGTGTATTTACTTTAGCCATTATTTTTGCTGGTAAGTCTCTAATATCATCTGATATGTCCTCTCCTTGTTCCCTTTTTGCTTTAGTAATTTCTTCCCATTTTATTTTCAATACTTCATCATCCTCTCTCCTTATTTTTCCCCAAATGTCTGGTGGCAAGATTATAGAAAACATTTGTTCTATGTCATCCAGTGTGAGAGTGCCAACTCTTAGTATTATTTCTGTCTGTCTGTACCATTCTTCTCTGTCCTGTCTAATGTCTGGGAACTGAAGTGCAAATCTATGCAATTCAACATTTGACCATGGTGTGTGAACTTTAATAGTGGGCTTCCCTTCCTTATTTCCTGGTACTTCTCTTAATGGCAAGGCTCTAGAAGTGGAAAGAGTACTATCTTCCTCCTGTTTACCTTTTTTCTTTTTTGTACATTTTTCTTGTAGCATCAAAAGAGTATCTATCCATTCAGCTAATATCTGGACAGCCTCTAGTATATCTGTGCTTGATGCCCCTACATCATCTATTGCTGCTGATATTGTGTTGCTATGATCACGGGACAATCTGTCAGGTTGAGGGTAGCCATCTTCCTCAGGCCAATATTTTTCCCAGTCTTTAAACCAGTTGTAACTTTTTTTGTCTAATTTTTCCAAAGCACTGCGTTGAAGTGCAGGCGTGAATTCTGTGGGGAAGCTACTTTTTGCAGTACGCCATGTAGAAGTACCATTTTTCATAACATCCATCACCCACTCGTATATCATTTTCTGTTCCTTTTCTGTAATTTTTGGCCTTAACCCTTGTCTACCAGAGGTAGAGAGAGGCGTGTCTTGTAGTGATACAGGTACTGTCTTAGTAGCTGGTGATGTATATTGCGGTGTGTGTGTCTGTGGTGCTGATGTAGTTTGCATTGTTTGTGGGCTGTATGGTGGTGGAGTTGTTAATAATGCCTCTAGTACAGGGTCTTCTGTATCTTCCTGTTCTAAGGGAGCATTAGGTAGGGTGGGGTACACGTCTGGTATGGGCTTGTGAACTGTAAGACATTTATCCATTTCCATTTCCTTTTCCCTACAACTTGTTACACATCTTTCTTTTGCCTTCTCCCTATCATATGCCAAAGCTTTCCCTTTCGTTGTCCCAGGTTCCCCTGGCCATCTGTTAGCGGCATATGATCGCCATGCATGAAATGCATCCCATTGTAATAAACGTACTTTCTTCCCTTTCTTTTCACGTTCCCTTAAACAATCTTCTAAATAAAGCATTTTATCTCTGTCAAATGTCCCATATTCTGGAAACTGTAGATCAGGATTTTTTCTAGTATAATGAGTCCATTGATCTAAATGCATAGCTGTATGGTACCCTTTTTTCCGTGCCACGTACCATGCTGGTGTGCCACGAGGAGGTGTTGGTTGAGTGACATCTAAGGCTGTCCTGCGGCCTTTAGCTGTGCTCAAAAATAGTTTGCTAAGCATTTTGAATTTTATTCAGTTACTAATTTAATTATCTTTTCTCTTTTAGCACTTGTAATTTCTTTTTAAAGCGCTTTTAAAATACACTATTGTACACTACTTTACACACTTTTTATACTATTTTTCAAAACTTTTTGCAAGATACAGTTGTATGACCTATTTCAACAATATGCATATGTACTTTTAATTTTTAGACGTCTTTCAAAAGCATGCTATGTCTAAAGGCGACCACCCATGATCCCTTTTAGGAACGCGACCACCCACGGCCCTTTCTCCTGTCCTTGGGACCCTTAAGATCTTTCACAGGTTGGACAGTCCTCAGGCACTTATCTTAAAGGCACCCTCAGACCTCCCCTAGAGACCCCTAATGGATCTCAGTTTGTACTTTCTGATGTATTGTAGAAAAAACACTATTTCAATTGACAATATTGAGTTCAGTGCAATGAAGCACTGCCTACCTGAACATTAGACCATTCAGTATGCCGTTGTATGCGTCCTTCTTTGCTGTGGCAACAAAATCACCTGATGGCTCAAGGGAAGCTGGTGGTGTCTTTTGTCAAAGGCTTATCAACGGGAGCCCCGTCATCTGGGCGTGTCAGGAAACAAGTCCTCTCAGTAGCTGCGCAGAATACACCGAGACATCAAGGCTCCTGAAGAATCCAAAGACAGCAGCTCTGTATCCTCTGCAGAGACCATCAGTTCCCCACGAGTCACGGCGCCATCTGGTCAGCGCTGCACTGCTCTGTACTCAAATGGCTGACGTGAATTACAACTAAAGAATATACTTGACTCCTTCTAGATAATGACTCTAAAAAGGAGGAAGCAAACTAAAGAAGTCGTGGAAGGAAATTCCGCAACTATTCTGAAACTGTGAACTATCTCTGAGTACAATTACTTCGGAGATACGGGGAAAAAATCCTCTCTGACGAAAAACTCAGTTGAAGTGCGCAGTTAAGAACGCGCACGTTCTGTACAATGACTAGACCGTGCTTGTAACGGTAATGATAAATAAACGACGGCCACAGCGGCGGCCATCTTAAGGTGTAAACCAACTATCCTACAATATACCAATGATTGAATAATCTTGGTTTGATGATCACTCGTCTTTTTCTTCTTAACGGAAGTGTACTAATGTGTTCAGTGAATACGATGGTGTGTTTCCTGACAACGTTTTAGCGTAGTAAATGTGTTTTGGTAAAATGTATGGTTTAAAAATTTTTGTCTAGAATCACACTGAGTGTCTGTGTACATTAAGGAATTATACTTGCCCCTTTTTCAATAATCTCTCATGTCTCTCCTCACAGTCTACCTCTCTCTGCTTATACTGTCCCCTCTCTTCTGATATTTCCCCTCTTTCCTTATTCTCACTTTTTTTCCTTATAGTGCTGCTTGTTCTCATAGTCCCTCCTGTCCTCTTAGTCCTCCTCTGTCCTCATTGTCTCCTCTGTCTCCTAATACTTCCCCTTCTTTTTATACTCCCTCCTCTGTCCTCTTAATCCTCCCTCTCCCCTCATACCTCCCTCTTAACAATTCCCCAGTCAGTATACATAGACTGCTGCATACACTCTTGGGCAGATTTACAAGCCCCTTGGGCCTCTTTCTTGTTCTATTGTGTCACATTTTCGGATGTAATGTTGGGAAAAAAATAATGCAGCAAATTGGAAATGTATTTGCAAACTGAGTCAGGGCTGTCCACTGAAATGTCGTAGTTATATACATGGAATGTGTTCAGTCACTTAAACGTTTTAGTGTAGTAAATTTGTTTTGGTAAAATGTATGGTTTTAAATGTTTTGTCTAGAATCACACTGAGCGTCTGTGTACATTAATGAATTATACTTGCCCCTTTTTCAATTATCTCTCCTGTCTCTCCTCACAGTCTACCTCTCTCTGCTAATACTGTCCCCTCTCTTCTGATATTTCCTCTCTTTCCTTATTCTTCTTGACTTGTGTTTGTTGCTAAAAAAAATGGAGTGTTTTATTCTTAGGGGAGAAGAGAAAAGGAGCGTTCATATTTTGTGGGTACAGTCCTGTGACCACAGCAGCCATCTGGGAGTTCTCCGGAAAAGTTGATTGGAGCAATATATATATATATTCACTGAAAAATCCATGGGTTTCAGACACGTTATAGTTAGGAATTAGCATTTAAAAAACCTTGCAAATTCACTGAAAAAAACATGGGTTTCACACACGTTATAATTAGGAATTAGCATTTAAAAAACCTTGCAAATTCACTGAAAAAACAATGGGTTGCACACATGTTATAGTTAGCTGGACATTTCACTCATACAAAACTCGCACGCCAGCAATGCACTGCTGATGACGTCACATATTCCATCACTCATGACATGGTCAGTGACATCACTCATGACATCACTGATGACATCTTAAATGACATCACTGATGACATCACTGATGGCATCATCCAGTGAATGTGTGTCTTTCTGAAAAAGAAATATTTTATATATATATATATGTATATCTAAAGGTTGATGGAATAATAAATGGGTAAATACGTGTCTAAGTGTTTCATGAATGACTGACTCACTGTTTGTATGTGTTTTGAAGACTGCATGTGTGCAGGACTGTATGGGTGGATGAGTGTGTGTATGGGTGTGTTAGTGAGTGAATGACTGCCTCAATAGTGTCTTTATGAGTAAGTGCATATGTTTTAAACTAGTATATGTGAGTATTGATGTATATAAGTAAGGATATATGACATTGACAGATTGGAAGAGTTCCTGTATAAATAAGTATGTGTTTCTATAACTGATTGTTTAAGAGAGTAAGTATGTGTACGTTTCTGTAGAAATAAGTGTAGTGGTGTGTGTAGAGCTGTATATACAAGCAAATGGACGTTTGATAGTTTATTTGCATGTGTGAGTATATGTTTGAATAACTCTATGTATAAGTGTAGGTGTGTAACAGGATGTATAGGTGTATGCGTACATATGATGAGTGAGTGCATGTATGAGTGACTATATAGAACTATTGGTGAATGCATGGATGTGTATGTAGATTTTGGAATTATTGAATAGGTTGTTCTAACTGGTATTGATATCTCCATTTTTTGGGAAAATTTTAGGTTCTATTTTTGGATGTGTGTATCAAAGGTTATATTAGGGTGAGAGGAGGTCTGCCATTCTTTCACAGAGATGATGTCATCAGTGATGTCACTGACCATGTCATGAGTGATGTAATATGTGACGTCATCAGCAGTGCATTGCGGGCGCGCGAGTTATAGTTAGCTGAACTAACTATAACGGGGGAATTTCAATGATTTTGTATGAGTGAAATGTCCAGCTAACTATTACATGTGTGAAACCTATGGTTTTTTCAGTGAATATATATATATATATTCGCTGAAACGCGTCAGGACCAATCAAGTGTGTTTAAAAGCTGCAGTGTTTTTGACGAAATAAAAGTCAGCTTTCTGCATCAGACGGAGTTGGGCTCTGTTGTTGTTTGTGAGGTATTGCTAAGTGGCAGGATTTCCATTCCTGTCTTAGGAGCCCGTCTTGCAGGTTCGGAGCCCCCGGTAAAATGGAACTAATGTGATTTAAATGAGGGGATGAGCCGCTTACAAACGCTGCCAGCCACAAAAGGAATTCCAAAGGCTATGTGGCAGTTCGCTTTGGAAGAAAGGGAGAGGTGAGAGGTGCCTTCCTCTCTCCTGCAACTCCGCAGCGTCAGCACAAATTTGGAAACACTGCAGCCTGGTGAGACACTTGCCAAACAAATATATTTTACGCACCCAGCTGATGGCAGAATGAATTGTTTTTAGGGAAAAAAATCACGCTATTTGAAAGACTTGCACAAGTTCCTATCTACAAGTAAATTTTACCTAGCTGGTGCATTCTGGGTCCCGTGGTCACCATGCTGCGGGCCAAAGTCCACTTGGAATTAATTTGCAACACACCCACCTGTGAACAAGGCGGAGTAACGCTGAAACGCGTCAGGACCAATCATGTGTGTTTAAAAGCTGTAGTGTTTTTGACGTAATAAAAGTCAGCTTTCTGCATCAGACGGAGTTGGGCTCTGTTGTTGTTTGTGAGGTATTGCTAAGTGGCAGGATTTCCATTCCTGTCTTAGGAGCCCGTCCTGCAGGTTCGGAGCCCCCGGTAAAATGGGACTAATGTGATAATATATATATATATATCAACGTTCCATTGCCAATCCCACCCAGGTGAGAAGCACTCGAACACGCACTAAGGTGGCAAGCCTTTAATTCAGGGTACAAGCAGGTTCAGTTTGTAGTTTCAATCAAACAGCCAGAACGCGATCCGCCTGACGCGTTTTGTTTCGAAAGTCTATCTTTCTTCTTCAGAAGCAATCGCTGTAATGAATGCGTGCTCCGGTCTCCATTCTTTAATGCCAAAATCACGCCCCAGATGGGCCCGTCCAATGACCCTCGGCATTGTGGATAATGAAGTCCCAGTAATTACAACCTTAGATGTTGCATTAATTTCGTTAAACATTTAAAGCCCATAGATGGGCCACCGCAAACAGCGCCTGCTTTCAATCCCAAATGTGTGTTCCCATTTCACGGCTCGACATATGCTCTGCCGCATGGCCCCCTCTGTTCACGGGGTGGTGCAGGCTCGACGGCTGGGTGACCTCCCAACATCAACTCTCCATTGCTAATCCCACCAGGTGAGCAGCACTCGAACACGCACTAAGTTGGCAAGCCTTTAATTCAGGGTACTAGCAGGTTCAGTTTGTAGTTTCAATCAAACAGCCAGATCGCGATCCGCCTGACACGTTTCGAAAGTCTATCTTTCTTCTTCAGAGGCAATCGCTGTAATGAATGTGTGCTCCGGTCTCCATTCTTTAATGCCAAAATCACTCCCCCAAATGGGCCGATCCAAATGACCCTCGGCATTGTGGATAATGAAGGCCCGGTAATTACAACCTTAGATGGTGCATTAATTTCTGTTTAACATTTCACGCCCATAGATGGGCCACCGCAAACAGCGCCTGCTTTCAATCCTAAGTGTGTGTTCCCATTTCACAGCTCGACATATGCTCCGCCGCATGGCCCCCTCACTTCACGGGGTGGTGCATGCTCGACGGCTGGGTCGCCACCCAACATCAACGTTCCATTGCCAATCCCACCAGGTGCACTAAGGTAGCAAGCCTTTAATTCAGGGTACAAGCAGCTTCAGCAAACAACCAGAACACGATCCGCCTGACACGTTTCGAAAGTCTATCTTTCTTCTTCAGAGACAATTGCTGTTATGAATGCATGCTCCGGTCTCCATTCTTTAATGCCAAAATCAAAGTGGCACAGGATATTATTCTTATAGGGTCAGGTCTTGCAACATGCTAGAGTTATAGCCATAATCAGGGCAATATGGCCTACGTTCCCTGCGGCCCCTAACACGTCACTCACTTTTCAGGCCTTGATGGAACTGGACGGGTGTCAACACCTGGTCTCTCTCCTATATAAAGCCATGACAGCTGATTGGTTACAATTTCTGTTTCTTTTCCGGGCAGCCTTAGTGACATAGGAATACAACTTAGAGATGCCCAATAGGCAAGAATGTGGGCATTAGTAAAGTGTGTTTCGAGCAATGCCAGATTGAAGCATATATATTTTCATTTTTTACACTGCATATATGTCACGTTAGTGCTTCTACATAAAATGGAACCAGTAAGCTGGTTCTTTGTCCTAGATGTCAGGCCCCATGGCTCTTTTTCGCATTTAGCGTGGGCCTGCCCAGAGGTTGTGCATTTTGTTTGATATTACTGGCTCGGCTAAGGATAGTGGTGCGGATACCAGTTGTTTGCCTGTTGGGTGACATCCGTCAGCAGAAGGGCCAGAAACGGACCTTTAAATGTTTGCACTCGTTGCTGCTCCTGGCTAAGCAGTCG
Source organism: Lissotriton vulgaris (assembly GCF_964263255.1). Lineage (NCBI taxonomy): Eukaryota > Metazoa > Chordata > Amphibia > Caudata > Salamandridae > Lissotriton > Lissotriton vulgaris. The sequence goes on from NC_141686.1 coordinate 214,373,830, forward strand.
GTTTCAATCACATGTCAGGTCCTAGTGAGGAGCAATGGGTGGCGGATGTGACTGAATGGGCGGTGGCTGAGGAAGTACATCTGAAGTAGTGCAAACATGATGATAAGGCTGGGGAAGACCTGGGAGTGTGGGAGGAACTCTTAGCCTGCTTTATGGGCCAGAAGGGGCTCTCAACTGCACTCCTCAATGAAGATGGGGGGTCTACTGCAATGGATGAGGACTGATTTTGTTTCTATGGATTCTCTGGGACCATTCAGGCATTCCATGCTCTGTACAGGAAAGTGTGTGATTTGGGAATGATACTGCTATGGTTTTGGTTTATATATGCTGACCCTATCTGTGCCATGGTGGAAGATGGCTGTTGTTTCTATAACTGTTGTTTTTCTCTTCAGTGAAAACAATAGAAAATGTCATTCAAAAAATAAAACTATGTCGATTGGTAGGTCAACAGATGCCCTAGGTGGACAGAAGCTGGGCTGTGTCTATCCTTGTCTATTCAAGACGGCTACCCAACCATCTCCAGGAATTCGGAATGGTAATTATATGTTTCTATATGGAAATTATCTGTTTATCCTCAGGACAGTGTACCCGGATGGAGATCTTATGATCCATCTGTGTATCCACCACTAAAAGGAGCCCCCTGTTCTGAAGATTATTGGGGGGTTTCTATATGTCCCAAATGACAGGTTGAGCCTTCCATTATTGAATAGCATTCTTTTGCTACTCAGCTAGGTACCTGATATATTAAAACATTGCATACATACACAGACATATTGTTAGGTTCAGAGAATAAGAATAGCAGAATAGGTTTAGAGTCTTGCTTAAAGGTCGTTACGGTTGGCAGTGTGTTGTGTTCTAACTCTGAGTTTGATAGCCAGCTTTTAAGATAACATCATGTTGGGGGTTGTGATGATCTAATTTATGAGGAAGACAAGCATGTGAAAATTAACAGTATTTCTATGGCTAGGAGGGACAGTTGAAATGTGGTGTGTTGTATCTTTTCTATCTTCATGAGCAGATTTGTGATTTATTGGAGTGCACAAGGAATCTATATTTGTGGAGAGAACATTTTGGACTATCAAGCCATACAGTTTCTTTGAATTTGGGCCCACTGGACCTGATTTCCCAAAGACTTTTTAATGAGTAGGTATGACTTACCTTTGTGTTACTCTAGGATTTCACATGAACCTCTGACTTACTCCTAGCTTACTCTTGGAATTCAGTAGGAAGCAAAGAGTAATGTAATCAGTTTTGTTTCCCAAAAGGCAGATTGACAGATAGACCCCGGGATGTGCAGTGATGGAATCTGAATATTACAAATTGCCTTAGTTTCAATTTGTCAGACTGGATGCTCCGTCACAATTGTGGCAGATATACCCCCTGTTAGACCTGGTACCATTGGTGTGAGTCTCCCTTCCTTTTTTCGTTGTTGTCTCCTCTTTTGGTAATATGTTTTGCTGGTTTAGATGCTTTGGGCACTGTGCCACTGCTATTTAGTGCCATAGTGCAAGTGCTCCCTATTGCAAATTGATGTAATGTATTAGTGACTCCATAATTGGCTTACTTGATTTACTTGTCAGACCCTAGTACAGTGCACCATGTGTGACCAGGGCATGTAGATCAAATGCTGCTAGTGGGCTTGCAGCACTGATTGTGCCACCCACAGAAGCAGCTTGTAAAATGTGTCTCAGGCCCGCAATTGCAGAGCCTGTGTGTAGTCTAGTACTGCCATGTCGACTTGGTAAGTGCCCCCACTTACCAGTCCCTAAACCTTCCCTTTTCTACATGTTAGACACTCCTAAGGTAGGCCCGGGGGCAGTGTGCATTGTATGTGAAAGGTAGGATATGCCCTGATGTGTGTGGCATGTCCTGATAGTGAATTACAGCCAATTTTGTTTCTCACTATTGCAAGGCTACCTGTCCCCATAGGCCAGAATGGGCAGTTTGATTATAACATCTTATAATCCTAACTGACCCAGGGAACATGGTAGAAAAATGAATTTAGTATGCCTGAACTCAGAATGATAAAATACATCTTTTATTAAAGTTGCTTTTAACATTCTGTATTTGAAAATACCACTTTTAGAAAGTAGGTATTTTCTGACCTAAGCATCCAGCCTACCTCTGCTAGGTTGTGTATTGCATGTACGCTTTGCTGAGTGACAGGAGAGCTTGGGCTCCAGCAGTCTTATGAGTCAGGGATGGGCTGAATAGGACCTTGGCTGCACAGAGAGTCAGAGGTGGGGGGGTGGAGAGTTCCTGTCATTCCTCTGAGGAGTCATACAATAGAGAGTAGGAGGAGGAGATTTCCTTTCAGCTACCTGGGCCAGGTCTGCTTTCAACAATGCTGTCTCCAGCTCCAACCAGGAAGCTGCACCGTTCTGGTTCGGGGTAGGTACAGGCACCCTCTGCCCTCAGAGGACAAACGATTTACTAATATAAATATTGGGCCCCAGACTCATAGCTTTTAGATCACTCCCGGACATCAAGACGGACCTCTTGCCAAGGAGAAGAACCAGAGAATCTGCAGGAGTTTGGACTGCCCCTGTGCCAATGTGTTGCTTTCTGGGGTTTGCCTGCAGTGGTTTTCTTTATTGCCAAGGAAAGTAGAAAGACTTTTATTGCAACTTTCATCATCTTGAAGAAGAATCTCCAAGGGCTTAAACTGTGCTTGCCTCCTGCTGAAGTCTCAGGGATACAAAACTTCAGCAGCAGGTCCCTCCTGAATTTCCTTGCTGGGAATTCTGTCTGCAGAAGCCTGCGTGTTGTTGGGAGCTGGAAGCGCGACTCAACAAGAAGAAGCGTGTTGCATCCGCAGCTGTTGCCGTCGCTTCATTGGAGAAGCGTGTCGCCACCGCAAGGGTCGCCGCTGCATCACCGGAGAATTGTGTCTCCGTCGCAGTTGTTTAGTGTCACATCCCCGGAGAGGCGTGTCGCCACCACAAGGGTCGCCGTTGCATCACGGAGAAGCGTGTCGCATGGCCTGATGTGGCTTAGAAGTTACAGAGTATGCCACACGGCCGCCGGGCGTGCACGCATCGCCTTCACGTCATCGCATCAAAGACGCCATCTTGTCCCATCGCACCGGATCGTTGCATCGCATTGAGGGGCCAGCTTGTCACATCGCAACTGGGACGCACCACGAGATCGACGCATCACCTTCTCTTCTGTAAGGAACAGACGCATCACCTACTTTTGCAAGCACTGAGGAACAGACGGATCACCTCCCCCAAGCAAGGAAACGATGCATCGTTCTCCCTACAAACCTTTTGTATAATTTGCGTGAAGCATCCACAGGTACTTTGTGAGAAACGTGTCCCATTTACCATCATCTTTGAGCTACGGTATTTCTACCATCTTAAAGTCATTTTCTTAATACTGTATTGTGGATTTTTGTCATTTGGGTCTTGTGTTAAGTCTATATAAAGAATACTTCTTTTTTATAAAACCTGTGTTTTGTCCATCTGTAGAGTTTTCACTATTACTGTATGTGTTCACAAATGCTTTACACACTGCCTCTGAGAGGATGTATGACGTTACAATGCATACTTTTACAACGCATACCTTTACAATGCATTTTTTACAACGCAACATCCATTACAACGCATTCTATTACAACGCATGCCATTACAACAAATTATTAAAAACTACCTTTACAACGCATTCCATTACAACGCATACTACCTTTACAATGCATACCATTACAACGCATACCACTACATTGCATGTATGGTAAGTATTGGATAGTGTAGGGGTAAAAATTACTATTCTAACTCCAGGGGGGTGCAACAGTAGGGTAAGTGTTGGATAGTGTAGGGGTAAAAATTACTATTCTAACTCCAGGGTGTGCAACAGTAGGGTAAGTGTTGGATAGTGTAGGGGTAACAATTACTATTCTAACTCCAGGGGGTGCAACAGTAGGGTAAATGTTGGATAGTGTAAGGGTACTATGCGTTGTAATGGTATGCGTTGTAATGACATGCATTGTAGTGGTATGCGTTGTAATGGTTGCATTGTAATGGCATGCGATGTAATGGATCTTGCGTTGTAAAAGTTTTGTTGTATTGGTAGTGTGTTGTAAAAGTTGCATTGTAAAGGTTGTTTCCCCTCTGAGATAAGCCTTCCTTCTTGTGCCAAGCTACCACAGGGCTGAGCAGGTGTAATTTGGGAATGTACCCCCCTTACCCTGACGGAAGCAATGGTCCCTATTTGGTCCCTATTTGGACAAAGGTGCAAGCCAATGCCAACTAGAGACCCCCAGTTCTAACATTGGTGGAAGCGGTGGGATTCGAACCCACGCCTCCGAAGAGGCTAATAATTATTTTTTATACCCCCCATATATATCAAGTGCAGTGTATCATGCAGCACTTGAAATATGGTGGACGATATATCCACCAGTATGATGGAGTATAATATCAGCTAAACTCTAAATAGGGTCCAAAATGTCTTCTGTGGGAAAGTACATTTTTTCAAATGAAAATACTGAAGTGCTGCATAGAGATGGCAGTTACATTCTTTTGCGAATGTAAATGCAACAGCAAACCTTTGCCTCTAAGAGACTTGCAAATGGCTAGAGAATTCTTTCCCATGTTTGCAAAATGCCCATGTGGAACCAGGGAATTCCTCATCTTTGCTAAGGGCAAGTTCTAGTATGTATTTTAACTCACCAGGCTCCGGGTGCCATGTCTCTCTGCAGCAACAGACAATGCTCCAGAAATGATAAACTAGGAAGAAGAGAACATAATTAGAATTAATTATCCACAATCATGTGTCATCGAGTACATTACAACAAAACATATATAAGAAATGGAAACTAATGCCAACTTCTCTACAACTAGTTTCTACTTATTTGTTCTCTGGTGAGGAGTTGCAGCATAAGGGCCCAGAATAAGAGCCTCTTAGATTGATTAATTAGGTCTTCAGAAAATCTACAACATTTGTATGATCTTCATGAATCCAGTGTGATCAATAATAACATTATATTAAAGTAAAATATGAAAAAAAATTATTTTGTCACCCTCCCTCTATATAATGATTAACATAAACATCTGTTATTCAACTCCAGGACACCATCTAGGGTAAACATGCTCTATAAAAATACATGTTATGTTATGTTATGCAATGCTATTGTATGTTATTATATCTTATCTTATCTTAAGTATTAGAAAGCAATTTCATAAATTCATAATTTATCTTGCAGCAAAGTGTTTTTTCAAAGTAGATCACACTAACTTATTGACTGCAATAAAATACATACACAATTATATCCATGGCAGTGATTATTTTGCTGGCAGCATTACATTGTTAGTTTGTAATTTGTAGGATTGATAGTCCAGAGTATTGGAGCCAAGCATGTGGCTTTAGTTTACCAGTCATACATTACCAGAGATCCTTATGTTTCATAGTTCCAGTGTTTTTAAACAAGTAGTCTGGAATGCCATATGGTTATTCTCTCCATATTGGATGTGGGCCACTATGCAAAATGAAATTCAATCCAGAATTATGTACCAGCATGTCCCCATTCATGAATGACGTTCATCCCCACTCACATTGCTGCCACCTCATGTGCGCTACAACATACCCAGAGAGACGGTGCTACCATTGACGTTGCCTTGCCTCCTTAGTAAATGTGAGAAATCAGGTTACTGGTTGACTAGGGTGTGAGTTCTGGTCAAGGAGCAACCACAAATCTTGTCAGGTAAGGCACAAGCAAACCCCAAATTAACTTGAGCTCTACCCTCTGGTAGCTCAGCACAGAGCAATCAGTCTTAACTTAGAGGCAATGTGTAAAGTATTTGTGCAACACTTCAAACAGTGGAATGGAGGAACCACCACACCAAAAGATCCCACACTAGTTTAGGAAAATAGAGCAAAATATAATACATAAAACAAGACCAAAATGTGCAAAATCCAATCAATAGAACAGAAGTTATGAATTTGTAAAGATCTAAGTGTAAAATAGAGCATGAGGGCACAAAGACCCAAATGTGGTCATCTAGTCATGCTGGGCCAGGTCAAAGTCAAAGGTTTACCACGATAGAGCATGTGTCGGATACAGTCCCAGATTAGTGCCACTGAAGGTGTATCTTCTCAGGTTGTGTGCCAAGAACCCCATTAGCTTTGGAGAGGGCTGTGAGGAGCAAGGAGAGCAATGCAGGAGGGTGATGGCGAGACTCAAAGAGAAGGATGGGTGTTGCGGATGGGTAGGCTCATGCTTTGAGTTGGCAATCCCCTGCGGGTGTTTGATGCTGCTGTGTGAAGACAGGCTGGCAGCGGCTCACACTTGTGTTTAGTGTGAGCAGCACAGTCTAGGTACGAACAAGCCTGTTTGTGGTTGCAAAAAACCTAAAAGTTTGATTTGAGCTCACTGAGCCACACCCAGGGTCCAGGACCTGAGGCGCACCACTTGGGGGGTCAGGGACTCGCTGCAGCTGTTTGAGGAGCTTTTATGTCCCTGAGGCTCAGATCAGGAGGCCAGCAGTCTAGCCCTAGGAGTTACTCTGAGGTCTTGGTTTCAAGATGAATTTGCAGGTCCAGTTCTTCTTCACCAGGCAAGAGGGCATCAGTCAGCAGGTTAGCACACCTGGGCAGCAGTTCCTTTTAGAGAAGCAGTCCAGCAAAGTTGCAGTCCTTGTAGCAGCACAGATGTGCACTGAAAGGTTAGTGTTAGATGTCCTACTTTTATAAGCATGGGCCGACCAGATGGGGCACCAGGCCCAAACGGTATGCCTCAAGCAATCAAGAAACTGAATCCTATTTTTGGGCTGTCCCATTGTCCTGCCTGTTTCGTGAGGTGGGTAGTGCAAATCTTCTTCCGGAGAGTTGGGGAGGCTCAATAATTAACCCATTGCACAAAGGAGGGGATTGATCAGACCCAGCCAATTATCGAATGATCGCCCTAATAGACTCAGAAGCAAAATACCACGCTTCACTGATTCTCACCTGGTCAATTATCAACCAGTCTGTATTCCGCAGGGGCGCTGGCACTACCACAAATATCCTCGCACTAGGCCTTATAGAGTCTACAGCAGCGAAAAAATCTGTATCTCTGTTTCATAGATTTTAAAGCAACATTTGACCGAGTTAACATAGGCCTTTTATGGCACAAACTGAAGCAGTGTGGTCTCCTAGAACCAATACGCCATAATGCAACTCTACTCAGACACGTGGATGCAAGTTGATATAGCAGACGGAAAGAGGCTTACCAGGAAAATTTGCACAAATGCGGGATTAAAAAAAGACTGCGTTTTAGCGCCACACCTGTTCAACCTTTTTGTGGCTGATCTCTCACCAAAGCTAGATGAGGTAAATTCACACCCGCCACGCCTGGGCACACTGCCTATCACACACCTATCTTATGCTGACGATATAATGCTACTAAGTCACACAAGAATAGGCCTGTAAAGGGCAATCAACGAACTCGGGCATTCCGTTAAGGCAAGCATGCTAGAAATAAATACAACAAAAACAAAGGATATGATTATACGTCACCATGCACAGAAACAACTACCATTCAAAATCAGTAATACAAAACTGGAAGTGGTCAGCAGCTACAAATACCTAGGTGTACACATGGATAATCGACTAACCTTTTTAAACACACAACGAGACCTAATGAAAAAAGGAAATGGACTAATATTTGCTTTCTTTTCAATTGCAAAGAGCTTAAAAAGTCCATCGTTTGCTTCACTACTAGCAGTTATTAAAGTGAAACTTCTGCCAACTGTGGCCTAAGCTAGTGAAATCCAGCATGGTAAAGACGTGGTGATCCGGGATAGCCTTCAAACCCGGACATACAAAACAGTATTTTCCCTACCTCCCAACTCCTCACTGGCACAGGTCCAAATGGAATTTAGGCTGCAGCAGCAGTACCTACATAGAAGATATTTAACAATAAAAACCTGGTACAAAATTTGGACCAACTAACAAAATCCAATCAGTAATGTGCTCGGGAGGGCACTAGACGATGACCCCCAGTCTGCTTACACCAAGTACATACAATCATCCTTGCAGCTCGCAAACACAACAGGTCTTTGGCAACTGAATTTAAGACTCTCTTCCTTTCAATATGTACTGAAGAAAGCAGCAATAAAGCACTCGCTAATGGAAGATAAAATCAGATTAAGCAAGCGAGCCTTTGCAAGGATGGTCCTGCAACCGTACACAAAACTGCAACCAGCAACATACTTGGGTCTGACTTACTCCCCCTATTTAAAAACAAAGCTTCTAGCAATAAGTTTTGGATCATTACCATCTAACGCAGATTAACCAAGCTGGCAATAAAAGGGCCCAAAGTCATGTAGACTTTGTGGAGCACCAAATCAGGACTTCATCCACCTACTATGCATCTATCCATTTTTAAATCCAAACTGTCACTTACTACTGAATAAACTATTCAACACAAGGGGCAATCGTACCTGTAGACCTGCAATGTTAAAATGTCTCGACCTGAATGACCAACAGTTTAACTGTAATTTAGTAAAGTTCTTAATCCTGTACAAGAAATTACTAAAACACTGATGAAGGGGAAAAGCACAATAGCACCTTCGAGTTTATGTCTCACAAAACCGACTACCTACCTCTTCCCTCGATTTTATTGTATTATTGCAGATCACAATTTTTAAAAAGTATACTTTAATTGTGGAATTATTGCATTGATGCAAATCAAAACTTTTAACATGTATATTTTAATAGTATAATTCCCTCAGTTTTACTCGTATATTGTTATGGTTTTAACTAAATTAGCGGGGTGCCGCTTCGCAGCCAGGAACACTCGAAGGGGTATTGCTGCTGAACCTTGTCTGTGGGACTTCGGGGTGATCTCTGTTAGGGGCCCAGCTGTGAGAGATTGCCAGCTTGCTCCCTGTCCCCCCGACTGCCGTGAGGTCTCCCAGGACTACGAGTCCCATCAGCCCAGCACCGGTAAACACCTGAGGCTCATTGGAACTGCCCCTTGATAACAACTCGCAGCCAGGAACACTCGAAGGGGTATTGCTGCTGAACCTTGTCTGTGGGACTTCGGGGTGATCTCTGTTGGGAGCCCAGCTGTAGGAGATTGCCAGCTTGCTCCCTGCCCCCCCGCCTGCCGTGAGGTCTCCCAGGACTACGAGTCCCATCAGCCCAGCGCCGGTAAATACCTAAGGCTTAATAGGCTCCTCCCTCTGTCTGTATATAACAGCCTCTATTGCCCGCTATGTGGGACGCGTGCGGGCAGGCGCGCAAGGGTGGGCCCGTCTGAGCCTGTCCGAGACTGTCCAAGGCTGGGCTGGGCTATTTCTCTTGGTTTTAACTTTGAAGTGTGATATAGGATAAGCTGAAACAATAGTGAGTAGTTGGCCTGCCTAATATATTTAAGCGTCTCCTTTGTGGGTAAGGTCTTTCTACAGCTTTCCTGGATTTTTATTGATTATTTGTGTAACATATATTTTACATAGGCTTTGTGTTTGCGGTTCATGTGATTTTACAGTTTAATTAGTTTTTAGAAAATGTCTAAGTGCAAGGGAAATAAAACCCCTGTCGAGCATGCGGGTGCAACTATTGATACTTACCTAGTAAAAGCAGTGAGTGCTATCAATGTTGAGATTGATAGGGCCGAACGTCGACTTTCGCTGGGTTTGAGCGGCTTGTCGGCTACGCCTCTTGTGTCCTTGACTGTACCCCCTGCCGCGTGCGGTGATCCCTGCAGCCTAGGCTAAGGCTAGTGTTGAGGTAGCCACAACATTGATATTTGAAGAGCATACTGATGTCCTCAGTTTGTCTCCTAGTAGGGCACCCGCCCCTAGAGTAAAAAGGGGCTGTAGGAAGCCCCAACCTAAAGGGGGGACAACTAGTGTTAGTAAGGGATCTAAATCTATCCCTGCCCCCAATATAGATGAGCAATCAGCTAACATTAATTCTGGGGCCTTAAATGGTATACAGGTAGATCATATTAATGTATTGGCTGCTAAAATTGACATTTACCTTAAGCCACTGTCTGATAAATTAGACTTACTGAATAGAGAAGTTACCAAGCTAGGAGGGGAGTTAACCCTCCAAAATAAGTTACTTAGGGCGTTAAAAGATACACCGGTGGAATGCCATAAAAATACCAGTAATGCAACCGTAGAACTATTATCGACAGAGGTAACAGGTAATGATGGGCGGGAGAAGGCCGTCAGAGGGGGGATAGTAATCAAGTTATTTGTAGTAGGGAGAATATTCAGGATACAGAAACCCAGGCAGAGAGGATCTTTATGGAGGGAACACGTAGTAATACAAAAAACCTACCACCAGATTGTGCCCCGTATGTGGCAGTTTTGATGAATGTTAAGGCCCTAAATCGAACCCAAGTGGAAACTCATGAATCGCTTAAGAATAAAACGGTGCACTGGCTTAATCACCATTGTGGATTTCCAGTGAATCGTTCTGACCAGATCCTTACAACCAGAAGGGTCAATTGGATAGGACAATCCAAAAATAGTATACGGGGTGACTGTGTTATTATCAATTTTAAAACCCCCCACTATGCTAGCACCTCCTTGATTAGAGTAGCAACGTTACCATTTAATGTACAGGGTATTACGCTACGCCCACTTGGCTTTTTTTATAGCCCACTAATGCATGAAATCCGTGGTGGGACAACTCCGGACCATCATCTAAATAGAAGGGCTTTACCATCACAATCCCTGTTTGCGGTACCTGTGTCCAACCGATTCCAAGCACTCGATGTGAACGATTGACAGGTTATGGACCGCCCTATAACTGATATGGCGGCTAATCATAGGTATATTGTCACAGAAGGGGAATATATAGATGAACAGGGAGCCGTGACTGGGGATATCCCACGGCATGGTACATATCCAGGAGGTGAAAGCAACATTCATACAGGTGAGGGGGTCCCCCATGAAGGAAATACCATCCCACTGATAGAGTCGGAAGCTATAAGTAATACTAAAGGGATATATATAGCACGTTGGAATATATCTGGGCTGGCTTCAAAAAGGGAAAAGTTGGGTTGGATGGACTTCCTTAGTTCTCATGATATTATTTGTCTTCACGAGACTTGGTGTACTGAACTGGTCAGTTATGATGGGTTTGTCTCGTATAATCTACCAGCACAGGGTTCGGCGGCTGGTAGAGCAAAGGGGGGCCTCCTAATTCTTGTTTTAACAGGTCTGCCATTAGAAGTGAAAAGGTATTTGAATATCAGGGCATATCTGCAGATCCTCTGGCTTTATCAAAAACATGCCCGGGATGTCCTCTTAATTAATTTTTATAACAATATTTTTGATAATACACAGTCTAAAGTCATTAAGGATCTAGATATCGTGATTAAGAAGCTGAGTACAGAGGAAAATGTTATTTTTTATTTCATTTGGGTTGGAGATTTTAACATTTCTATATGTCCTATGTCCACATGAAGGGTCTGTGGGGTGCAGAGAGATACGGGAGAAGACGATTTCCACTTCCCCCACAATATATATGGCGAGTCATTAAATACAATTATGGTAGATCATGACCTGGAATTGTTGCAACCTGCAAGAGACGGATGTGGTAATGTGATCCCTACTTTTGCTGGTAATAATTCAAATTCAACGATTCATCACATTCTGGTATCCTCTATTATCACCCCTTAATGTTTGACCCCCAGGATAGAGGAATCCTTATTTAGTGAACACAATTGTATTATTTTAACAACTGTAATCTGGGAACCCAGGTCTGTTAATATTACAAGAAATGTGGGTAACATTGAACCGCATAGACCTAATGGCACGAGGATAAAATGGAAAGGGGGGAATGCGGACAAAGTGTCAAAAAATATTGTAACGGATTGTTCTGTGGAGATAAATGACAACTTGAATATTAATAGTGAACCTGCATTGATTTTAAGGAATTTTATTAAAATCAATTACTCTATAGATACCATTTTTACACGGTTTAGCAACGGGGAAATTATCCATAACAAGGGATGGTTTGACCATGCCTGCACCACTTTGCTCTCACAGCTAAAGCAGGCGTTAATGAATAGACCTAGGGACCCGACGCTTGTAGTTAAATTAAGAATAGATTATAAATTGGCCCTAAAGCGGAGGAAAAAAGAGCTGCAACAAGAGGCATGGGATAAACTCACACAGGCGGCAGAGACATCAAATTGTCAATTGTCTTGGGTGACAGTTAACTCCCCATTCTTAAAAGATGAATTGGTCCCAGAGTTATTGTCCCATGTAAGTAGTGAGGCCTGGGTAACCCATTTCTCTGGTATATTTAAAGCCAGTTATGTTCCTAGTGCCAGTACTAGTCTCTAGCCAATAGTACCGTTAAACTTTACTCTAGATGAAGTGGAACAGGGCATTAAAGCAAGTAAGGGAGATAAGGCACAGGGACCGGATGGGGTTCCCATTGATGTCTATAAAGCTGTCCCAGCATTATGGGGCCCCTTATTAACAATTGTTTTTAATGCCGCTGTAAGTAACGGAGTCCCTCCTACATGGGGAGAATCCATCATTATTCCCATTTTTAAGAAGGGGGATAAATCGGATGCCAAAAATTATCGTCCAATTTCCCTTTTACACTCCTCCGTTAAGACCATGAGTAGGATTCTGTTAGTGAGGCTAGAAGAGTGGGCGGCGACCAATAGGATTTTAGCCAATATTCAATATGGTTTTAGGAAAGGGCGAGGAACGCTTCAACAGTACATAAACTTAGATTTAATCATTGGGAAATATACTTATGCCAAACAAGGTTCTCTCTACCTTTGTTTTGCGGATTTAAGCAGTGCGTTTGATTTAGTGGATCATTCAATTTTATGGCGAACGCTATTAGAACTCGGGGCCCCAGAGTGGATAAATGTTGCTATTTAGGAATTACTTTTGCCAATGATAGAATGTGGTTGCATGAAATAATAAATGTCCTGGCAAAAATGGCTAAAAGTGCCCATGGAGTCTTCAGATTTGCAGCTAAATTAGGCGATAGACGCATTAGGGACATGACGTAGATTTATCAGTCTAGATGCGTCTCGATCGCACTTTATGGGGCTGGGTTATGGGGACATTATTCTGATAGCAGTTTACAAACGGAGGAAAATAATTTCCTCAAAAAACTGCTATGCCTACCAACTTCCGCCCCAACAGAACTAATCCACAGAGAAGTCGGGATTAGCTATCTGTCAGATCTGATAGCTTTAAGGCCTCTAATGATCTGGCAATCCATTTGGCGAAAAGAGAAGACTGCTTTCAACAGACTAATAATTAAAGATTGTCTTGAATTGGATAACTATCTTATGATACCCTGGCTAAAGTATATTGTACATAGTTTTAAAGAAATGTATGATTTAAATATTCTGTATGATCCTCATGCGGTAGCAGAGATGCCCAAAACAGTACTGAAAAACACGTTTCTGTCACATAGAGCAAAGAGGCGGTCGTACAACAGCAGCCAATTAATGACATGTATGTTTTATAACAGATATCTAGTTTTTGAAGGCTTCCAGACATATTTGAGCCAGGTGACAAGAACCTCACCTAGATATGTTCTTACCAGATTAAGTTTCGGGCTGGCCCATCACCTGGTAGCTTTTCCACATCTTAAAAAGCACCCAGTAGGTCCATGCCCTTGCGATGGCCAAACCAAACAATGCACACTGCACTTTCTCCTTATCTGTAATCTTTATATGAATTATCGCATTGCTTACTTAAAACCTATGTTTTTAAAATATGGTATTTTTAACGTGGATGCAGCGATGAGGCTGCTTTTTATGATGCAGGAACCCGATATTTGCTTTTTTACTGCTACTTTTCTACTTAAATCTATTAATGCCAGAAAAGGTATGATTTTTATCGTGGTTTTCATTGATTGATTATCTCTGTACTATGCTGTCCAAATTTGTATAATGATGTATTATTATTCATGTGCTTTTATGGTTGTTTTTATACGAACCAAATAAAGCTTTACGAATTGAAAACAAAACTAACTAAACAATAAAATGCATTCTGATTCTGATTCTAATCCCTTTATTGTCTAGATAAAATGAACTATTCCCACTCCAATCTGTGCAAGAGTAGGGAAAGTGTTGGATTGCAAAGGGGTAACATTTGCTATTCCCACTCAAATTGGTGCAAAGGTAGGGAAACGGTTGGACTCAGGAGGGATAACAATTTACTATTCCCTCTCCAGTCAGTGCAACAGTAGGGAAAGTGATGGATTTCTGAGGGGTAAAATGTACTATTTCCACGCTAGTCTTTGCAACAGTAGAGAAACCTTGACCCTTGACCCCACCAGGTAGGTGCTCCCCCTCCGCACAGCACCACCTGTGTGTCCCTGTCCCAGCTGCCGCTGCTGAGGGAGTTTGAGGTCCTCCACCACCCGCAGGCTACCACCTGCGCCTCATCCCTGGTGGCCAGTGGTAGGCTGTAGGTAGGTTTGTTCATCCTCTGCTTTATTGCTTTTATTGTATTGCCTGTATTTTCATTGTTGTGTCTGTGACTGCTGTTGTCTGTCTTCCCAGCTGCCTGTACGTGGTCCGTGCCCCTTTTTCTTCCCTCTGTTCCCCCCGCTGTCCCCGTGCTCTCTCTGCCCGGTCATTCCTTCTGTACCCCTCGCTGCCACCGTGCCTCTCTGCCCGTTCTGCCTTCTGTTCTTAGCTGCCCCTGTATTTCTGTATTCTGTATTTTGCCTTCTGTGCCACTAGTTTTTCCCTTGTTTTTGTGCCCCTTTTGCCTTCTGTTCCACTCATTTTTTGTGCCAGTCTGCCTTCTGTGCCACTCATTTTTGTGCCCCCTTTTGCCTTCTGTTCCACTCATTTTTTGTGCCCTTCTTCCCTCTGTTCCACTCGTTTTTCTGTGCCCTTCTGCCCTCTGTGCCACTAGTTTTTCCCTCTTTTTTGTTTCCCATTTGCCTTCTGTTCCACTCGTTTTTGTGCCCCTCTGCCTTCTGTGCCACTCGTTTTTCCCTTGTTTTTGTGCCCTTCTACCCTCTGTTCCACTCGTTTTTTTGTGCCCTTCTGCCCTCTGTGGCGCTCGTTTTTCCCTTGTTTTTATGCCCATATGCCTTCTCTTCCACTCATTTTTTGTGCCCTTCTGCCCTCTGTGCCCCTCGTTTCCCCCTCGATTTTGTGCCCCTTTTTCCTTCTGTTACCTTCGGTGTCCCTCACTGCCCTCGCCGCTGCGTAGCCTGAGGCCCGCCTCCCTGACTGCCCACTGCCCATTCGCTGACCCCACCTCCCAGCTGCTCCTCCCTCCCACCTCACCATATATGCTGGCTGCAGTGCGGCTGCTCCTAAGACAAGCCTGTCTGCGCCCGTCCGTGCCTGAACCACGCCCGGCGCCAGAACCCCTGGCCCCCGCACCCCCCGCGACGACCGCCGCCACTATGACGCCAGCACTCTGCACGCTCTCAACTTCGGATGGAGCCACACCTGCTTCAAGGCCACCCAGAAATGCACACACGGCCCCTTCACCTGCCGAAACTGCAGCTACACCAGCCTCAGAGCCGACAAACCACCCGCCAAGAAAGACCCCAACCACGCAAGCATGCCGTCACGCTCTGGGACCTGCTCGACACAACATCCCTAGATGTCGCCTTCCTGACAGAGACCTGGTTTAACGACTCCTCTGCATCCAACATCGCCATGGCCATCCCAGATGGCTACAAGATCACCCGCAGAGACAGCACCAATGAAGTCGGAGGAGGAATCGCCATCGTCCACAACAACAGCATCAGGGTCTCAACTAGTACCAACGACGCGTTCAGCACCGCCGTAAACATGCATTTCCAGATCCACACAGACCCTAACTCCACCCTCAGAGGCACCCTCGTCTACTGATCCCCTGTTTCCCGCCCCCAGTTCAGTGACTCCATCGCCGACTTGATCAGCACGCACGCCCTGACCTCCACTGACTACATCCTCCTCGGAGACCTGAACTTTCACCTTGAGAACAACAATGACAACAACTCCCCCTGATTGGTAACCTCACCAACCTCGGACTGAAGCAACTCGTCACAACGTCCACCCACTCCGCCGGCCACACACTCAACCCCGTCTTCTCCTCAAGCCCGCACGTCTCCATCAGCCACACCAATGCACTCCTCTGGACCGACCACCGCTGCAACCACTTCACCTTCCAGAAACGCACCACACACCACCGCACACAACAGATCCCCCGCCACTGCTGGAGCAAAATCACCGAAGATCAACTACATGCAAACCTCGCTCTCAGCCCACCCACCGAACCCTCCAACACCAACAATGCTGCCCACAGCCTCAGACGTTGGATCGAGGACTGCCCAAAACACCCTCATCCTGCTGAAGAAACCCCCCCACAGAGACACCAGCAAGAGGGCCAGCTGGTTCACCCCAGAACTCTTAGCCTCCAAGCAAGCCTGCTGGAAACTAGAGAAGAAATGGCACAGTGAACAAACTCCGGACAGCCACGCAACACACAAGGACGCTACCTGCAACCACCACCAACTCATCAGTGTGGCCAAGAGGACCTCCTTCATAGAGCGTCTCGGCAACAAAGCACACAATAGCAAGGAGCTCTTCAACATTGTGAAAGAATTCTCCAACCCCAGCTCCAACACCAATGACATCCCGCTGTCGCAAGCCCTGTGCGACTCACTTCCCACCTTCTTCCAACGCAAGATAGCAGACATCCATGACAGCTTTAACACCCAGACAGCCCCAACAGACAGCAACACAACAGACCCTCCGCACACCACCCACCACGACCCCATGCTAGCCTGGGCCAGCGTGAGCATCGATGACACTATCAAGACCATGCGCACAATCCACTCCGGCTCTCTGTCAGACCCATTCCCGCACCATGTCTTCAACAGAGCAAGCAGCTCCATCACACCGCCCCTGCACAACGTCATCAATCTCTCCCTCGAGTCCGCAACCTTCCCAGAGATCTGGAAACATGCTGAGATCAACCCCCCTCTCAATAAACGTAAGGCAAAGGTCATTGAGAAAACCGTCAACAGACAGCTAACCCAATACCTCTAAGAAAACATAATCCTGGACCCTTCCCAGTCAGGGTTCTGCAGCAATCACAGCACTGAGACTGCCCTCATCGCCTCCACCGACGACATCAGGACCCTGCTGGACAACTGCGAGACAGCAGCACTCATCCTCCTAGACCTCTCTGCCGCCTTCGACACCATCTGCCACAGCACACTACGCGCACGCCTCCACGCCGCAGGGATCCAAGGCAAGGCTCTGGAATGGACCACCTCCTTCCTCTCCTGCAGAACCCAGAGCGTCCGCCTCCACCCATTCCGTTCCAAAGCCTCAGAGATCATCTGCGGCATACCCCAGAGATCCTCCCTCAGCCCAACGCTGTTCAACATTTACATGGCCCCACCTGCACACATAGCCGGACAGCACAACCTCAACATAATCTCCTACGCCGACGACACTCAGCTGATCCTCTCCCTCACCAAGGACCCCATCACTGCCAAAGCCAACCTCCACGAAGGAATGAAGGCCGTTGCGGACTGGATGAGGACCAGCCATCTGAAGCTGAACGCGGACAAGACGGAGGTCCTCATCCTCGGCTTCAACCCTTCAGCCTCGGACAACTCCTGGTGGCCGACGGCACTGGGGTTAGCCCCGACACCCACCGACCACGCACGCAACCTGGGAATCATCCTTGACTCAACGCTCTCAATGACCAAGCAAGTCAACGCCGTCTCCTCCTCCTGCTTCAACACCCTCCGCATGCTCCGCAAGATCTACAGATGGATCCCGACAGATACAAGAAAGACAGTCACCCAGGCACTCGTCAGCAGCAGACTCGACTACGGAAATGCCCTCTATGCGGGAGCCCTAACCAAGCTCATCAAATGACTACAATGCATCCAAAATGCCTCGGCCATACTGATCCTGGATGTACCACGCGACGGCCACATCACCCCCCACCTGAGAAACCTGCACTGGCTGCCCGTCAACAAGAGGATATCCTTCAAGCTCCTCACCCACGCACACACAGCTCTCCACAGGACCCGCCCAGCCTACCTCAACAGATGGCTCTCCTTCTACATCTTCAACCGCCAGCTACGCTCCTCCGACCTCTCACTCGAGAATAACCTCCGGTGGGAGATCCTTCTCCCAGCTCGCCCCTAAGACATGGAACACCCTCCCACTGAGCCTACGACAGACCCAAGACCTGCTGACCTTCAGGAGGATACTTAAGACTTGGCTGTTCGATCAGTAGCAGTCCCTCCCCCCCCCCAGCGCCTTGAGACCCTCGCGGGTATGAAGTGCACTTTACAAATAATTGATTGATTGAGAGAGCGTTGGAATGCAAAGGGGTAAAAATGACTATTCCCACTCCAGTTTGTGCAACAGGAGAAAGAGGGTAGTTTACTTCTAACAAATAAAATATTTTAACAACTTCATTGAATAACAAGTAATATAAATATTTAAATATATATATATATAAATAAAAATAAAATTACATATTTATTACGTTTAATAAATATTTTTTATTAAAACAAATATTAATATAATTTAAAGAGTACACTATATCCTCACAATCATAACCAACAACTATTTTATTTTCAATTAATAAGCATAACACTATTAACCCATAATATAATAAATAACACACTTAAAAAAAAAAACAACAATTTTTAGATTCATTATAATTTAAATACCGTCATACCCTATAACTCTACAAACAAAAAAACACCTAAAATATATCTTAAAAATTGTAATAAATAACAATTGTACATAATTAGTAGTCCACAAAACAAATATTTCATAATAACATATATTTGGTTAACTTCCTACTCTTTATTCCTTCAAAGGCAACAGTGCGCCCCTAATATATACATGAACAATATCTTATTTACATGATTTACATAATTAATGACCAATTAAACAATTAATAACAATTAACTCTTAATAAATTAATTATAATTAATTAACTTCCCACCCTTTACACGTACAAACACAACAACCTGCAACTAATACATAACTTTAAAAATATCCTAATCACACAATTTACATAATTATCAATTAAATAATTATTAATAAACACTAATTATTATAAATAATTTCCTTCACATCATTTACCCCTACAAAAACCACAATCCACATCAAAAATATAAATACAAAATGAAATTAATTACGCAATTCACATAAGTATCAAATAAATAAGTAATACGAATTAAAAATGAATTATTAATTAAGTATAATTAAAATACTTCCCACCGTATTCCCCTACAAACCCCAAACCCCACACCTAAATTGAAGTAAAAAAAATAATTATTGCACAATTATTATGATTAAATAAATAATTAATATTAAAAAAAAGTATTATTAATTTTTTATTATTAATTTACTTCCCACCCTGTAACACTATAAAAACCCACAACCGTCTAGGGCACTAAAAATAACAATAAACTATTAAATAAAATTTAAAAACAACTAAAAATGTACAGATTATATTTAAAAACATTAACAATATGTATACTAAACGAACTAATTTATAACATATAGAATTCAAATATATACTAGAATACATCAAAATAATTTAATAACTATATTATTAACAATGATACTTGTGTAAACAATATTAACGACACAGCTATTTTTATCATCGATATCAACATAGTTCTTTTTAACATCGATATTACTTACCTTAAAATCGATATTCTTGTCAACTTTATTTTTGCTCATGATTTGCGATATTTACAACTCGATATTTTTGCATCTCGATTTCTTTTTCATATCTTGTCCGAATCCTAGGCCTCACAGTAATGAAAAATAAATTTAGGGAGACAGCACTAGCACTTTAGCACTGGTTAGCAGTGGTAAAGTGCGCAGAGTCATAAGGCCAACAAAAACGAGATCAGCAAAAAGTTAAGGCTAAAAGACAAAATTTGTGGGGGGGGCCGGCAGGGAGGGCCAGATCCAGCAGTGAATTTCATTCTGGTCCCTTAGGACAAGCATCCGATGAAACAAGCAACACAATCCTTATCTAAGTGAATTTGGTCTGGTGCCCAAACTGCCCATATTTATCCTTAGATGAGTTTAGTGAAGTTACCAATGTTATCCATCCTGAGTTCGGGGTGCGCACTATCCTCGTGGCTCATGCCCCTCACCCATGACGTAAGGTATTTCCCACAGACAACGCTGCAAAATAAGTTATGAAACGTTTTTTATTGCACCCAGAATGTGTGTCTTTATTTAGAAAATGCATACTTACAAAGATAGATGCCCAGAATGGTACTCCACTAAAAAGAATGATTGAACCGCTTGTTAAGGGAATGACACAGAGGAAGGCTCCCAGGCAGATCTGCAGGATACCAATCACAATCTGAATTGCCTACAGCAAAAAATGAATGAAATGAATTAGTTATAAGCAGGAGAAGTGAGAAACAAGGATTCAATACAGCATATACTGATCTATAGCATCTTTTACCAAATAAATTACCTTCTAATTAGTCCAGGCACTGCTGAATCTAAACTTCAACACTATTTGCAATTAATAACTATCTTGGCTGTCAATGCTGGTGACGTCAGATACTTTACTGCTTCAACACACAAAGTACCTTGCTTTTAATATATCTCTTCTTCACAAACATTCTTTCATCAACTTTTACTTGCAAAGCTTTACATGAATGTGTACATTATTATGTACATTATTATCCCCCCTGTAGACTCTCTTGATTTGCACTGCTGCTCATTATTTTCAACGTTTAATGACTTCACAGATTTCCTTTTTCTTTCCTATCTGTTCTGTTTATTTATTGTGATACTTTTGTTTGCATTCATCCCTCTCACACTCATATTAACATACATTAGAAATCATGAAGATTGTGGTGCTTGCTGCACTAAAATCCACATATCCTTGGATCTACCTGATGTTTTCTCGCAATAAATATTGGCAGATTTGACCTACTGATTTTTTTCCGGCAATGTGGTTTAGATGGCAACCCTCATTATTTCAGTATGTGCGGTAAGAGGAGTTACGCCTATATCGGAAAGTATTGTATCAGTCGTAATTAGGGCCTTAGTCAATTGGAATGATAGTCTATGGAGACAGTATGGATGGGCTGAGAAATTTGTACTATCAAATTCACCCTGTAGGTGGGAAAACCACCAGTAGACTTGATCTGCTTTAAAAGGTTGCAGTGACTACTGAAAAGCGGGATTGATGACCTATTTTAGATAAAGCCCTTTGCGTTCACTTGCCTAGTACAACTGTTTGATGCCTCTACAATTGTAACCTTGGTATGCGCCAACCCTTGTTGCTTAAATGTTTCAAGGACTTCAGGCCTTGCATTTTCACACATCACCTATAACATTTCCTTTTAGCAAAATGTACCCATGCGACAATAACAGGACCACCTAGAACATAGAATCATCACTTCACTCATGAACCGGTTTATACTTTTTTCTGATGTTTTCTTTTGAAAGGCCCTTCCTACCCCTTTCTTTCAAGGCTCGCCTTCTGTCCTTCAATCAGGATCAATGCTTGGTCCTGTATGCTAGCATTGTAACCTCAATGCCACAAACTTCACTTCATCCTTTGGTTAACAGACATTCTTAACTCCTTTGCTCTATTGTGCAACAACCCATTGGCTGGCCTTACATTTGCCACCTTGGTCCACCAGCATCCCTGCCCGATTATGGCCGAGAGGGGAAAAAAACATAAGGAATTTGGCCTGCTATTCCCAGGGATTGGTTATGAGGATCTTACGGTGAAAATCACATCAACATTAATACCTGGATTTCTATTATAACATTTAAGCCTGCGCTAGCTCTCCCCTTCATAAAGAGTTATGGAAAATCCTAAAGAGCAATTTCCATAACTGTGTTAGATGTGTTCTTAAATAATTTTAGAACTGTGCATGGTAGAGGAAGACATACATATTCCAAGAGTCCCATAAATATTTCAAGAGCCCCAGTACTTACTCCAAGTGTCTTTGGCTCTCCTTCAATGAACCTCCTTAGAAAATAAGGCCCCTGACAAGCAGGGTTGAAGTTAGGATTGGGGATATATGGGTTCACAACATACATGGCATTCCCAGGTGGCGCCGCCATTGCGAATAAGAAGCTGTGAACAAAAGGCTAAGATATTGTGAAATGTTATTACATTAAATACACATAAAACATACTATTTCTCCAATCACAAGATATTCCGTGCATTACCCACTGAAGAAGTTACCTCCACTACAAGCAATTTGTCACCAAGATTACCCCATGGTGTATTTTCTTTTCTTGTTTAGTGTTAACATCAAGAGGGGCCTGGGCCAATATGTTCTAGATGCTGCAAAATCGCTGTCTGTGAGTCTGCAGTCCACTTCCACGTTGCTCATCTCTGGTCCAAAACACAGACAACTCCTTCAGAGCTCAAAGTTCTTGCCTTGTGTGTTTATGGTGTCCCCATGCATCCACCCATGGATTTTGATCCTATACTAAGGTTGGCAAACCTGGGATTGTGCTAAAATTGTTCGCCTTCCCAACAGAAGTGTAACGAGGAGAAATATCTTTAGTTCTCCTTGTTATTTCCTCTTTGTACTTGTGCTGCATTCTGCTCTGCAGCACATATAGAAAAAGGACAATGCCTCTAAGGATTCTTTTTATCTTGCTGAAAAGAGTACAAATGTCTTGTTTTAACTTAATTTAGCAAACAGGAAGTGGGTAAAGACTTGTGGCTACTTGGCCACAGAGGATTTCAAAATGCTTTGTCATACTTGTGGAAAACAACTGAGCGTGTGGTTTCCTCTTCTGCACACAGTTTTTCTCCATTGGGAAATGCTGCTTGGTCCTATCACTTACCGCAAGTAATTTCCCCTGAAGCTAAAGGGGATAACAAGACCTGCAGCTACTGTCAACCTCTTTAATCTGCACCTGCGTGAAACTGCATGTGGACTTGTAGGTCTCCGGATGCTTTTGATGGTCTGTACTATGTAGCTGATTAGAAGGGGGTCACAAACACCCCAGTTGAACGTGAATGCTGCATCAGTATATTTAACTCTTCCATGAAAGGAGCTCTGTGGTCTTAGTTAATCACCTTCATGTCCAACAAACAGATATTTTTAGTAGAACCTTTCTTTTTTTAATTGGGTGTGTTGATAGAACATGCCACTCTATTGTGCATGCTTTTTCCCTGCATTCAATTACAACGTGGTCGTTACAACGACCTCGTTGTAACAACGCATAGCATTACCCCGCAAGTCTTAACAACGACTTGCTCTAGTGGGGGCGCTGGATGTTGGAATAGTATGATTTACTATTCTAACTCCAGTATCTGCAACAGTAGGGAAGGTGTTGGATTTTAAATCCAACACCTTCTACCCCCTCCGCAAGTCATTGTTCTGACTTGCCGACTAATAGTATGCGTCTTTACAACACGGTCGTTGTAACAACGTCATTGTAATTGCCTGCGTGGAAAAGGATTTGTGGTGATAATCATAGTAAGAACATGAAAAATATAACTACAAATATGTGTTACAAATCCTCTATTATCATTTAGATTCTCCTGGTTGACCCT
The DNA here is from genome assembly GCF_964263255.1 of Lissotriton vulgaris. Classification (NCBI taxonomy): domain Eukaryota; kingdom Metazoa; phylum Chordata; class Amphibia; order Caudata; family Salamandridae; genus Lissotriton; species Lissotriton vulgaris. Next base: position 214,397,313 of record NC_141686.1, read on the forward strand.
TCATAATATTAGTCCTTAAAACAAAAAGGTGGCTTATGTTCACACATCAGACATGTGGTTGAAGTAAGAGGAAATAAAGTAAAGCAGTAGAGGGCTCTCCCAATGGTGGTCCTCCCTTGGTATCTGCACCCTACCACTGCGGAGGGAAAATCCATCCTGGAGCAAGTCCCAGGAAAAGAAAAGTATGGCACCAGAGCACACAAAAAAGTCCCAACACGTTACTCTATGTCAATAGTGCTGGGTCGGTAAAGTTTTACTTTTTATATCCTTGACTTTATTCTTCTCTAATTCTTTGTATCGCATGTAACACATCTCCAAAGGGAAACCAACACATGTTTCGTCTTCAAGACTTTTTCAAGGCTGTGAAGTATACACAGAAAGGCTACCATTATTGTGAATTGTGATGACAACTCAAAAAACACACATCACCCCGGTAGGGTTAAACTGCAATATTAAGGGCTAAGGGATGGCAAAACACCCGTGGAGGAGGAAGAAAAAATTATAAGAATGTGAAGAAGAGTTTCACCCACTACCATTGAGGAGGATAATAAGTAGTGATTAAGAATTCATACCGTGGCTGCAGTGTAAAGAGTATAGATAGTTTGATAGGATGTCCCTGTTTATATAGTGAACACGGAGCCAGGAGTCACACCCATAGTAGATACTAGAAACCTGAGACACCACCATTGGCATGGGATGTACGTTGTTACAACGCATGCTTTTACCACGCATGCTGTAACAACACAAGTTTTAAAACGCATTCCATTACAACGCATTACACTGGGGGGTGCTGGATAGTGAATATTTTAATTTACTATTCCAACACCAGTCCCCGTGGACACTAGGGAAGGTGTTGGATAGTAAATTAAAACTATTTATTCCCTATCCTAGAGCGCCCCCCAGTGTAATGCGTTGTAATGGTTTTTGTTTTAAAGTCTGCGTTGTAATAGCATTGCGGGCTAAAAGTTGCGTTATAAAGGTTGTTCCCCTCGGCATGGTATGTACCTAATGAATACTGAGAATTTCGTAGTCCGTGTAGCAGTCAGTTCATAAGCAAATGAATAAAAAGCATCTGCTGTAAGAGTTATGCACAATTAAGTTGTAAATAAGGTAAGGAGGGATAGGTAACTTATGCTACACCTCATTATAAGATATTAGCGGTGGTATGTAAGACCCATACAACACACCTGAGAGCATATTTACAAGGAGTTAACACCACAAGAATGTCACTTTTTCCAACTTTCTGGTGGCTTTAAGTCCTTCCCCTCATTTACAAGGCAGTGTTAAGCCACTTAATGTGGCTTCACACCACTCTGTGAATGCTGCCAATATTCGTGCAGCACTTAGCATGAAAGGGGTGTGAAATGGATGTTGCAGTTGGCGTTTCACTGCAACACCCATTGCTTTTTGATGCTGCCCCATATTTACAAGGTATGAGACAGCGCCAAAAATATCACCAGGGAATACATGGTTTTAAGCAGGCGATACGAGGAGAAATGTTTCATTTCTCCTCATAATTTGTTCTTTCCATGTGTGCTGCATTCTGCAGCACAAACAGAAACAGCAAATCACCTGTAAGAATTCTTTTGTGCAGGAAGATGCCCCTTCCTACACATAAACAATCACCCCTGCAGAGCAGGCACCCTTGCAACATGGAGCAAGGGTGCCTGTGCTGGCGCTAGGTCACTTTTTTAGCTCCAGCGCAAGGGGAATCATAGGGGTGTGGCACATTCTTGTATTTACAGCGCATCCCAACGTTTTGAAAGCGACGGAGCATGGCATTACCAATTTTGGCATAACACCGCGCTCCGCTAGTTTCTAGTAAATATGCCGCCTGGTGTCCTAAGTCATATAATTTCAACAAATATTTCCTCACCTGCATCATTTAAAAGTGGTGTATGTTACACTTCCTTAAAGGCATGCTGGTAGCCTGGATCTGCTCACCCTAGGGTCTGATTGTCAAGCACCTCAAACAACTGGGCACTCCTAATTACTAGGTGCACCTAGACACACAATGTATCTGTAAACAGAAAGAGCAAAGAGAAACTAAGGGCCCGATGTAGGTAGGGCGTTACCGATCGGTAACGGGCGAAAATACCGATTTTTGGCCCTTACCGATCGGTAAACAGCCATCGAGATGTAGGGAACAAAAAACATGAAGAATCGGAGTGAAAACCGAATCGGAATGAGTACCGAATGGGAAAGAATCCGATACGTACATACCGAAAATCGGATATGTAACGAATCGGAAAAACACCGATTCGGATGCAAAGACCGATTCGGTCCATGTACCGAATCGGTAGTGACACCGATTCGGAAAATCACCGATTCGGTCCATGTACCGAACCGGTAGTGACACCGATTCGGAAAATCACCGAATCGGTCCATGTACCGAATCGGTAGTGACACCGATTCGGAAAATCACCAAATCGGTCCATGTACCGAATCGGTAGTGACACCGATTCGGAAAATCACCGATTCGGTCCATGTACCGAATCGGTAGAAAGACCGAATCGGACATGAGCCGAATCGGAAAACATGCCGATTCGTATGAATCGCCGATCGGGAAATTCCCCGATTCCGACAGTTGGGGAGATGTAGGGAGGCACAGAAACACCGAAATCGGCTCAAAATCGGTAGAAATCACTCGGTATTTACCATGGATTGCAATCAGGTGGTAACCAACTCCAACCCATATAAACAGTCCCAAAATGCATTGCAACTTGCAGGATGGCAGCTTTCTATGTCATTGCGAGGCGGCTACGGCTACAGCAGGAAGGACAGAGGGAATGGCTAAGAAATGAACAGGTCTACAGACAGAGGATAACCCTGTTCATGCTCACAGAGGCAGAGATACTACAGAGATACAGGCTGGACTCTGACACCATACTTGAGCTCATCAGGGATCTCAAGCCATTCTTGGACCACCACACCCCAAGGGCACACGCCATCCCTGCGCACATCCAGGTGCTATGCAGCCTACATCTGCTAGCGTCTGGCAGCTATCAAAGTGGTGTAGCAGCAGCAGGAGGGGTGAGCCAGAGCAGCCTGTCAAGGTTCATCCACACATTCCTTGACGCCATGATACACAGGATGGACCAATACATCTCCTTCCCTGCAACCCACGCAGAACTGCTACAAACCAAAGCTGACTTCTACCAGATGGCACAATTTCCCCAAATCATCGGTTGCATAGATGGCACGCACATTCCGATTTGCCCACCAGCGGACACCAAATACATATACCACAATCGCAAGTCTACACACACCATCAACGTGCAGGTGATCTGCAATGCAAAGTGCACCATCACAGACCTGGTAGCAAAATTTCCTGGGAGTACCCATGACTCCTATATTTTCCAACAGAGCGGCATATATGCACGGCTGATGGCTGGCGAATTTGGAGAAGGATACCTCCTAGGTGAGACACATCATCAGACCCCCATAACACATAGTAGGTAGGTGGAATACATGTATGCATGTGTCTAATGTGACCCCTTTCTCTTCCAGGCGACAGTGCATATGCCCTCCGCTCATTCATACTCACCCCCTACCTCAACCCCTCCACACCCAGCCAAAGGAGGTATAACCGGGCCCACATACGCACAAGGAATGTTGTCGAACGGACCTTTGGCATCTGGAAAAGTAGATTCAGATGCCTGCACAAGAGTGGAGGTGCAAGGCAGTATACCCCCATCACCTGCTGCAAGATCATAGCTGTATGTGCAATGTTACACAACCTTGCGGTGAAGAAGGGCACTGAGGTGGAGTTGTCTGACTACGAGGACCATGACGACGACGAAGCTGTGCCACTGACACAGCCAGCTGGGGTGTGTACGCCAAGTGATGGCAGATACAGACGTGAGGAGATTACTGAGAACTATTTCTGACTGAGTACAGATGCAAAGACAGCAAAATGTTGATTGGAAAAAACAAATTTTAATAGTGTTGCAACACAGTTACAGCACTGATGTGCAACAAAAAATGGTGTATGGGAAATAAAATAAAGTCCAAGGTTCAGGTTGCCTCACCCGCCCTTGCAAGGCTATTTCTTTGCCCGCTTGCCAGACCCACTGGGGTGTCCCTCAGCCCCCTCTGAATGCCCAGCAGCATCAGCGGAGCGCCTGGTGCTCCTCCGTGGCTCAGACGCAGCGCTGGCCGGGCTGCTGCGGCTGCTGCTGTCCCCAGCATCACCCAGGTCCAGGGCAGGATTGGAGGCGGTGTTCGAAATAATCATGGCCTCCATAGCAGTGGTGATCCGGGCCATCCCCCTTGTGAGCTCAGCCGTATGCTGACTAAGGACAGATTCCTGGTTGGCGCTGCGATGGCACAGTTGTGCCGTCGCCGCAGCAAGGCGGCACATGGCGCGGTTCAGCACCCGGGCATCCCGCCTGCGCACCAGCTCATGCTCCTCCTGTCTGCTAGATGATTGGGTGATGGCAGTGGTGAGCCTGCCTAACCCTGCTGCCACCTCCTTGTTCGATTCCACGACGGCCTGGAATCCCTTGACCAACTCTCCCATCTGCATGTTGTGCTGCAGGAGCTGGCGTTGGCAGGCCATAGTGGATCTTGCCTGTTGCCTCTGAATCTTCACCATCTGTCCCTCGAGGCCCAGGAATACACTGCCCTCCCGTGCTGGTGCAGCAGTGGTGGTGATGGTACGGCGCCGGGCACTGCTGCTTCCGGCCTGCTGAGTGGGCTGGGGTGCCACTGGTGGGGGGGTGGAGCTGGCCGGTCCCTGAGCCCCTGCTCCCAGGACAGGTTGAAGAGGTGGCAAGTCCATGGTTGTGGCAGGAGCTGGTATAGGCGGAATGGTGTCCCTTGTAGGGGAGTTCTCTGGGGAGAACTGTAAGGGGGGTGTGCTGGCCATTTCTGGGGAGTGCAGTGCATCGAAGTCTATGACCAGGACTCCCTCCATACCTAGCCCTGGGGTGTCTCCTTCCTCCTCCTCCTCCTGGCCAGCCTGGCTGGTGCTCGGCCCTGCGACTGCAGTGTCAGACGGTGCTGCTCCCTCTGATGTCAAGGTTGTTCCGCCTGATGGGGCCCCTAGGTACAAAGAAGCATTTGTAAACTGAGTGCCGATGTATTACAGTCAGTACAATTATAGCATTCCACATGTCCTTCCATCTCCTTACACTGTGTCACACTGTTTCCTGTCTTGTGATTCTGCACTGCCATATTTAGCTAACTTCTGCTGACTACATGTACCATGATGCTTGTCTCTTGTATGTTGGTGACAGTACTGTGCTGGGGTTTGCCTATGCATTGTGTCTAATGGGGAGGTGTCTGGTAGGGTGTGTCATGATGCGCATGCTTCTTACCTGTAGCTGTAGCTCTCGCAGAGCTGTCCAGGGTCCCGATTCCACTGACACTCTCCCTCTCAATGGTGCTGGAGACGAGGTCCTCCAGCTCGGTGAGGGGTGGCGCCAGGTTCCTGCCTCCTCCAGTGCCTCCAGCCTGCCTCTGTATCTCAGCCATCTTCCTCTTCGTGAGGCTGCGGATGTCATAGAATCTCTTTTTGAGTTCTTCTACGGACCTGGGGGTGACACCCGCAGCATTCACCTTCTGGGCGATGTCGGCCCAGATCCTCCTCTTGGTGCTGTCTGGCACGTTGAGGGACAGCTTGCCAAACAGCTGGCGGTGCACCCTCACCACCTCCTCGACCAGCACCTGAAGTTCGGTGGTGGTGAACTTCGGCTTCCTCTTCTGGGAGGACTTCTGGCTTTCTGACTGCTCTGCCATGTTCTTCAGTTCAGTTGGTAACCTCCTACTCCCACTGCTGCTAACTGTGAGTGTTGAGCTCAGGCTGGCTCTCCAGAAACTTCTTAATTAGCTGCACCTGCCAGGGTTGCCACTCCCTGTTTGGGTGGGGGAGGGGGAGCCACCTCATTGGCTGAATCGGCTTCTGCCGAATCGGCTTTTACCGAATCGGATATTACCGATTCGGTAAACTCCGATTCGGTATTATCCGATTCGGTAAAAGCCGATTCGGTTCCTTCAATGCATTCCTATGGGCTTTTTCGCCATGGGTGTGTTTTCATGGCTACGAATCTATGATTGCCGAATCGGATTTTACCGAATCGGCTTTTACCGATTCGGTGTTCGCCGATTCGGGACTATCCGATTCGGTGGTAGCCGATTCGGTAATTTCCGATTCGTTGTTAGCCGATTCGGTACTTTCCAATTCGGACCGTGCCGATTCGGAACGTACCGATTCTCATTACCGATGCCGACCGATTCGGTATTCATTCGCTTTTTTTTCCCTACATCTCGTTTTCCGATTTCAAAATACCGATTCGGCCCGCCTCGGTATTTTGAATTCGGAAAATCGCGTTTACCTACATCGGGCCCTAAGACTCTGTTGCAGCACACGTAGGGAGGTGTCATGTAGGCAAATAAAGTGCCAGTATACCTTGAACCAAAGTAGTCAAACACCGCTTCTCAAAATTGCATTGAAGGGCACCATATGCCTACGGGGTAATCACAAGTTACTGTAAAAAGTGAAAATATACCAAGGAGCACCCTGCATGAAATACTGATAGACTGTTTGCACCATGCAAGTCAGAGTCAGTTCCACTTCATAAAATTTAAATGCGAACAAATACATGCATATCACTCTTTAAGTGATGAAGGCAGACGAGGTATGCCTACAAGCAAGGACATGTGTGTTTAAGAAATGTTAGCGTACCCCCTAGGTAACGCTAAAAAAGTAACCGTAAATTCAGGAAGAAGACGGAATCAGAAATATTATTGGATAAATTGAATATGCTAAGTTCTGATATGCAAAATTATGACTTTTCTGTTGTCAACCTGTCTAACGATGTCATCAGTATTGAACAAATACAAATATTAAGCAAGGAACTAGGATTTTGTCCTACTTCTTTACCAGACTTTACAGACTTACATATACATTGCTTTAAGTTTATCTGCAAACTGAAATTGAACACATTTTTTCAAGGTAAAGGGCACACCAACCATGTCCAAACACAGATATAATGGAGTGTAACATGACCATCCAAAAAAAACATATCCATTTGTTACTGTTCCTAGAAAACACACAGGCTGCCACACCATCAGTCGCACAAATCATGGGGAACCTCAATTTTGGCTCAAATCTTGATGATAGTGGTCTTAAAAACAAGTTTAGATTCACCCGGTGCCTACCTATGGACAGCTCGATTGATATTTTGTATTAAGAAGTCACACATGAGCTACCCAAACTGGAGGATGCATATATACTAGGTCAGAAGAACATTAGACACAACATCACAAGAAAGAAAGACAGGCCATACACCCTCAGTCATTAGAATCTAGCATTATCATCAAGAAGGCAGATGATGGTGGTAATGTTGTCATCATGAATGAGGTTGACTACAAAGAAGAAATAGACCAACAACTGTGTGATGTGTCTGGATATTAGAGGCCGGGACACAACACGCTTATAGACACTAACACCATCATTGAACGTAGACTCAAACTTTAGAGGAAGACATTTCTGATCTCGGATGCGGAATATCATTTCAGGTACAATCCTACTCTGAGGGCTCCCAGCACATACATCCAAGATACACTAGCAGAGAGGTTATCCACCTTGAAGGCCTATTCATACAAAGTTGAGCAACTTAGGAAATTCTGCCTTGAGTTTGAGTGCCCCATAAAGAGCGCCTACAGAAAGGAGGAGCTGCAGAGAATCTTGAAGGCCCATTGGGAGGCACAAGAGGGAAATGATGATGTGGATGCAGAGAATGGTTTTCAAGTCACAGATCTGCCAGTGGGCAGAGTAGGCTCAGGAGCTGGCAGCAACCATTCCGGCAGGGGCCTCACTCCAGAAGAGTTACAAGAAAATCAGAGAGTAAGAGAATATGACTTGGAAGTCATGAAAATGAAAATGAAGCAATTGGAAATGGATAAAGAGAGAGAAAAGGCGGCGGAGGAGAGCAAAAATGCCCGTGCATCGGAGGAAAAGAAATTGCTTTTGGCTCATGAGTTGAGCATGAGAGAACTGGATCTTAAAGCCAAGGAGGTAGATGCCAGTTCAAATGGTGGCAGCGCACAGCCAGTGCATGGGGGTAAAGTATGTATTCCCAAGGATCTGGTACATAATTATAATAGGAGTGAGGATATTTATGCATGGTTTACGTCCTATGAGATTGCTTTGAGAATGAACGGTGTGCCTGAAGAGCATTGGGAGGTGGGCCTGTGGAAACATTTGAGGCTTCTGGGAGGAGTGCTCTAGAGCCCTTAGAGATGGCAGGTGCCATGCCCTACCTCAATATGAAGGAGGCCTTATGTCTCAGGTATGGCCTTACTCCAGAGCAGTGTAGACTGCAGTTTAGAAACTCTAAGAAGAGAGAGTCTGAGACTTGGATGGAGTGTGTGAATTTGTACTCGCGTGCACTGGAAGGTTGGATGAAGGGCAGTAAAGTAACTGATTTTAAGGGGTTGTTGCATTTAATCAGTTGGGAGCACTTGAGTAGTCTTTGTGTTCCAGAGCTGCGCCAGCATTTTGTAGACAGCAAGCTAACAGACCCCATTGAGCTTTCTAAGGAGGCGGACCACTGGACCAGTACCAGGGTCCACAGAGGAATTGTGGGTACCACAGCCAAAGGTGGGCAGGGTCCCCAGCAGAAGAGTGGGGGGGGGCAAGGGTAACCAAAAGGAGTTCTCACAAGGGCCCCAAAATAGTTCCCAGGGAAAGGAATCCCAACCCCCCAGACCTAGACAGCCATGGCCCCCGAAGGGCAAGCGGGACAATAGAGATAACAGAATCAAAAGGGGTCCACCTACCTGCTATCTCTGCAACGAGCTGGGCCACATTGCCCCCAACTGTCCCAAAAAGAACACAGCACCCACTGGTGCTCAAGCCCCAGGGTTAGCGAGTATAGCTTTGGGCAAGGATTTGATTTCCAGTGGGGAAGAGCGCTTAGCAGTTATGTCCCTTGTCTCTCTAGGAGACCAAGAGATGGTCCAGGAAACCTTACTGCCCCTGAACACTAAGAAATATGGGCAGAAGGTGACCATCAATGGGAGGGAGGTAGAGGCTCTGAGAGAAACCGGTGCCAGTGTGACATCCGTGAGGTGTCAGTGGGTGTCTGAAGAGCAAATCATCTCTGATGTACTCCGCCCTGTAGTGGCAGCTGACAGCTCAGTGTGCCTCTGCAAGTTGGCGCCTGTTCCCTTTGAATGGGAGTCTCTGGTCTTTTGGAAGTTGTTGTCAGTGATGCTTTGCCTGTAGACTGTCTGCTAGGTAACGACCTGGAGAGTTCCCCATGGAAGGATGTAGAACACAGGACTCACTTGGAGATGTTGGGGTTGCCTGCTTGGATCTGTGTGACCACGCGTGCTATGGCAGCCAGTAAGGGTGACTCAGCAGAACTGGAGCCTGAAACAGTGGCACAGAGACCTGCCAGGAGAGGAAAAGGCAGGGGGCGCGGGAAACCCGCCCCAGCATTTCCCACGGTCCAGGAAGGAGCAGAACCTGAGGGGGATGCCCTGGAACCTACAGGGGAGCAGGTGGCCGAACTGGGGGACCTCCCTGAGCTGACCCATTGGCAGCAGGAAGGTGGTCCCTCCAGGCAGGAATTCTGCCAGGCGCAGAAAGAATGCCCTTCCCTCATTGGTCTGCGGCAACAGGCTGCAGATCAGGCAGCAGGTGGAGCAGCCAGAGATCACTTTATCTACTGGGAAGATGACTTATTGTATAGTGAGCCTAAGTTTGCTGAGCCCGGTGCAGCCCGTGTGCTGGTGGTACCCGAGCACTTCGGAAACTTCCTAATGGGTCTGGCTCATGACGTGCCTCTCGCAGAACATCTGGGGCAAGACAAGACCCTAAACAGGCTTGCCACCCACTTCCACTGGCCCCAGATGAAGAAGCATGTTGGTTCCTTTTGTAGGTCTTGCCAAACCTGTCAAGCCAGTGGCAAGACTGGAATGAAGTTGAAGGCACCCATCCAACCCTTCCCAGTGGTAAGCACCCCTTTCGAGCGGGTTGGCATAGACATTGTAGGGCCCCTGGACCCCAAGACAGCCTTAGGCAACAGGTTCATCCTGGTCTTGGTGGACCATGCCACCCGGTACCCGGAAGCTGTCCCTCTCAGGACAATCACAGCCCCGTGGTGGGCCGTGCATTGATGGGGATCTTTTCCCATGTGGGGTTCCCCAGAGAGGTGGTCTCTGACCGGGGTACCACCTTCATCTCTAGGTACATGAAGTCTCTGTGGGAGGAGTGTGGGGTAACTTATAAGTTCACCACTCCTTACCAACCTCAAGGAAATGGGTTGGTTGAAAGGTTCAACCGGACCCTAAAAGGTATGATTATGGGCCTAGCGGAGCCATCTTGTTACCATGCCTGTTGTTTGCCTACAGGGAGGCGCCTCAGAAGTCCTTAGGGTTCAGTCGCTTTGAGCTCCTGTATGGCCACCCTGTTAGAGGACCTCTCACACTGGTGAAGGAGGGGTGGGAGAAATCCCGTGGGAAAACCCCCCAGGATGTGTTCAGCTATGTGCTGGCCATTCGCAACCAGACACAACGCTTCAGGAAGCTCGCTCAGGAGAACCTGGAAGCTAGCCAGGAAGAAATGAAAAGATGGCACGACCAGAATACCACTCTGGTCGAATTTCAACCTGGGCAGAAAATGTGGGTGATGGCGCCAGTGGAGCCTTGTGCACTCCAAGAGAAGTGGACTGGGCATATGAGGTGGTGGAAAGGAAAAGTGAGGTAACCTACCTGGTTAACCTGAGGACCCCCAGGCAACCCCTGAGAGTCTTTCATGTGAACCGCCTCAAACCACACTTTGAGAGGTCTAAAGTGACAATGCTCCTGGCTACAGATGCAGGAGGGGAGGAGGATAGTGATCCTCTCCCTGACCTCCTGGCAGCTAAGGAGCAAGACGGGTCAGTGGATGGTGTGGTCCTCTCCAGAACAGCAAAGAGACTGTCGCCAAGCGTTGGGTCAGTTCTCCTCACTGTTCTCCTTGACCCCAGGCATCACCAATTGGTCCGTCCATGATGTGGACACTGGAGATAGTCTGCCTATGAAACAGAAATTTTACAGGGTAGCTTACAAGGTCCGGGCCAGCATCAAGGAAGAAGTTTCCAAGATGTTGGCGCTAGGGGTGATTGAGCCCTCCAGCAGCCCCTGGGCTAGCTCAGTGGTCTTGGTACCCAAAGCTGCTGCGCCCGGTGCCACTCCAGAACTCCGGTTTTGTGTGGACTATCTTGGGCTCAATACGGTCACAAAGACTGATGCACACCCCATCCCCAGAGCTGATGAGCTCGTGGATCGGTTGGGAGCTGCCCAGTACCTCAGTACCTTTGATTTGACCTCTGGGTACTGGCAGATTGCCTTAACTGATGGGGCCAAGGAGAGGTCTGCATTCTCAACGCCAGAGGGGCACTTCCAGTTCCGAGTCATGCCCTTTGGGTTGAAGAATGCCCCTGTAACCTTCAGAGACTGGATAACCAGGTACTGACCGGGCTGGAGGAATTCCGCGCCGCATACCTGGATGACATTGCAGTGTTCAGCTCCACGTGGGAGGTCCACTTGCAACACCTCTGTGAAGTGTTGAAGGCTCTTCGAAGGGCAGGCCTCACTATCAAGGCCAGCAAGTGCCAGATAGGGCAGTGATCTGTGGTGTATTTGGGACACCAGGTGGGGAGCGGCCAGGTGGCGCCCCTACAGGCAAAGATTGATACCATTCTGGCTTGGGAGCTCCCCAAAACCCAGACAGAGGTGAGAGCCTTTTTAGGACTCCCCGGGTATTACAGACGATTTGTCAAGGGATATGGCCCCATTGTCGCCCCCTTGACAGAACTCACTTCTAGGAAGACTGGACTGAAGCCTGCCAGACTGCTTTTGAAACCCTGAAAACTGCCATGTGCACAGCACCGGTGCTCAAGGCACCTGATTTTTCCAGTGAGTTCAAAGTGCAGACAGACGCTTCAGAGCATGGTGTGGGAGCAGTACTCTCACAAGTCACTGAGGAGAATGGAGACCAGCTCGTAGCTTTCATTAGTAGGAAGCTACTCCCCAGGGGACGGAGGTGGAGTGCAATTGAAAGGGAAGTTTTTACTGTGGTCTGGGCTCTGAAGAAGTTGAGGCCCTACCTGTTTGGGACTCACTTCCGTGTTCAGACTGACCAGAGGCCCCTCATGTGGTTAATGCAAATGAGGGGTGAGAACCCAAAATTGTTGAGGTGGTCCATCTCCCTACAGGAGCCCTGGTACAGAGCACGCCAACGCTGATGGTCTGTCCAGGTATTTCTGCCTTAGTGAAGAGAACCCCCAAGAGGGTGGGTAGTTCTCCCCACTTTCAGCTGGAGGGGACACGTGTTAGACCTGGCATCTTTGGCGTGGTTTCCCCCTACCTTTTTACCTCTACCTCCTGTATTTTTGATGCTGTGCTGGATTTCGTTTTGCTGGTTTAGATGCTTTGGACACTCTGCCACTGCTGATCGGTGCCAGAGTGTAAGTGCTCCCTATGTAAATTGTTATCATGATTGGATATACATGATTGGCATATTTGTATCACCACGAAGTCCGTAGTAAAGTGCACCGGGTGTGCCAGGGCTGGTGATGACAAATGCTACTAGTGGGCCTGCAGCACTGATTGTGCCACCCACATGAGTAGCTCTAAAATGGTGTTTTGGGTGTGCCACTGCAGTGCATGTGTGCAGTCTAGGAACTGCTGTGTCCTCCTGGTCAGTGTCCCCACTGATCAGGCCTAGCCCTTCCCTTTTGTGCACATTAATCACCCCTATGGAAGGCCCAAGGTACCCCCCTGGGCAGGGTGCAGTGTATGTGAAAGGTAGAGCATGTACTGGTGCAGGTGACATGCTCTGGTAGTGAAAGGCAGCCATTTTCGTTTTTCACTATTGTAAGGCTATCTTGCTCCATAGGTTAACATGGGGGATGCTGGCTACAGTGGCTACCAGCATTTCTTCCCATAGGAACAAGATAGGACATAAGAGTCTAGTGTCCCTGAACTCAGAATTTAATAACACATCTTTTAGGAAAGGTTGTTTTTAAATCCTGTGTTTGAGAACAGCACTTTTAGAAAGTTGCTGTTCTCTTGTCTGACCCTTCTGTGTGCCTTGGCACAACTGTACGATGTAATTAAACAACTGGACGATCGCTCCCTGGAAATCATCGCAAATACTCTTAATTCCTCATTTGATATTTCCACAGTTCCGGCCCTATGGAAACACGCCATGATAACCCCATTACTAAAAAAGCCCACAGCAAACCCGGAAATTCCGGCCAACTATAGACCCATATCCCTGCTTCCTGCCTTCTCCAAATGCTTGGAGAGACACGTCCTCTCAGTCTTATCCACGTTTGCTGAAGAAAACTCACTTCTGCACCCCTCCCAATCGGGCTTCCGGGCTGGTTTCTCGACAGAAACCACCCTTCTAGGAGTTACGGAACACATCCGGAATCTCCTTGATAATGGTCAGATGGTCGCCCTCATGCCTTTAGATCTGAGCGCGGCCTTTGGCACTATATCCCACGAAATTCTCATCAAGGAGTTATATAGAAATGGTGTCCGTGGAAAAGCCCTTGAGTGGATTCGTTCCTTCCTGGCGGAAAGAACTTTCCAAATAACATCCTCATTGGCCTGTTCTGATACTGTCGTAATTTGACGATGATCGGGTTAGCGTTAAGCTTTGCTACACGCATTTCCCCTTAACTTGACTATGGTGATCGGAAGCCATTTTGAATACACTGGCGGCCATTTCATATGAATGCATCGCCTCGTGTCCAGCATACCCTTTTGTCCTTTCTCTGTACCACTGACCACTCGAATTTGCCCAGCAACAAGCTATTTTTAGTATTGGTCAAGCTCTCATATGCGCAGTTAATCCCTCTGTACTAGTGGACAGTCATCACTTAGGAATGTCCCTCCAAACTGACCAGTGATGTCGTAACTCCTCCCATGAGTTGGCTGTGTTCCAAAAATGACCATATATGTACCTAAAACTGAGCAAATGTGTTCCGCCTACTCTTTTATTGCTGTAAAACTGTATAAAAGATGTCTCGCACCGATGTTCGGTGTGATACTTCTTGCATTACCAAAGGGTGCTGTAGGAATGTACCACCACCCCATGGGGTCTTAATAAACTTGTCTTTTACATTTTCCAGTTTTCGTGCCAACGTCTGTTTTATGGTGTAGCGGGATTTGCGGAATATGTAGGCCTGAAGAACCCAATACCACAAATTGGCGGCCACGAAGGGACTCATCGGCGACTCGGATGCCCGAAGGAGAGGTCGTGACGAAGGTTTGGAAACTCGCCATGGACGCGTACGCTGCCACTGAGTGACCCGAGTCTTGGCACCCACGGTGTTTTCTTCCTTTCCTTCTGATCTGACCTTCCAGGTGGCGCCGGTCCCCGACTGAGATCCTGCTCGTTCGAGTTGTCGTACAGTGCCGATTTGGCTGATTTGATTAAAGACCTTGGCAGTTGGAACCTGGATATTTGAGGATTTGGTAAGCTTGTGATTGGTAAGATAGTCTACGGACGCTTACTGTAGCTTTTTGAATATGTTTTGAGTTAGCTAACGTTTGGTTCTATGATTTGAATCATATGTGCAGTGCACTTCACATAGGCGGGCATGTAGAGATATTTCTCTAAAAATTGTCTTTGTTTGAACGGCACATTTGTGTGAAGTGTATTTAGTGGCATTTTGTGATATCACGTTTCCGTGATTTTTTTGACATGCCCGTTTTAAGCACACTCCGAGGAATGTGCTGTCTTGGAAAAGGTACCAATTATCGATTAAACGAATCCCAGCCGGCTCCCCCAGAGGGGACCCCTAATCGAGAAATGTATATAAAGTTTGGCCTTCCCCCTATTCTATACAGTAAATTGTGGCATAAGTAGACAAAATCTGAACCCGAATTGCAATGGCCACTACATGGGTCGTTTGATTTACGAAAGGTTCAGTATGTGGAGCAATGTTTGTTTCAGCGTAGGTCTAGACATGATATCTTTGATTGTGCACGAATGTGGGAGAAAGCGGTGCGTGAACGAATGAAGCGTGAAATAGCCTTGGCGGACAAAGAGCAGCGGAAGGCTGCTCGGGATAAGGCTTTACAGCTGGAGGAGAAGGAGTTGCAAGAAAGGAAAGAGAGGGAGGCACAGGAACGTAATTTACAAACAAACGGTCAATTCCCTATTCAACGCCCTCTTTATCCTGTCCTTACTAATGAAGTTGATGATTTTTCATTATTAGATCGTTGTCCGCCTCCATATGTTCCACCTACGGCCCCAGATGAGGATTCGGATGGAGATGGTCGAGGGGGTAGTTGCGTGAGGTTAAGTGCCAGTGAGGCTGCGGAACTGCGTAGTTTTGCTCGTAAACTTAACTTGAACAAAATAACTTTGTCAGAGATTAATGACCAAATGAATAGATGGTCTGAACGAGAATGGTTGTATTTTTTGAGTCAGTTTGGAGATGAAGTTGTAGAACGATTTAGGAAAAATTCGACTTATCTAGAGCCTAAGGATATATCGGTCAATATGGAGAATATGCGTAAAGGTTTATTTGTTATTGCAGATGCGGATCGGTTTTTCCAACGGTTGATCCAACTACGGAATGAGGCGTCAAGATTACGGGAAGCAAGGAAAGAATCAGAGATGCCCGCGCCGGGATCGACGGAGCAATCCAAAGAGTGTTCCATCTTTGGAGCAGATAAGAGTTCTACGATTCATGTTATGCGTATGCGTGAAGCTGCCCCTTTGTATGTCCCTCCTAAAGGGCAAGGTACAAGTGATGATAAATTTTCCGGGGATGCAAAGGGTTATTTTGTATATAATTGGGTTTATACACCTTGGAATAGAGCAGATGTTATGGCATTGAAAAATGCTTTGCCTGACCCCGTAAGAATCCGGCAGCTTTTTATGAAGGAGTGGAAGGGGCTAATTCTTCGTGTGTTATGACGTTAGTTGATATTGATCTTTTCTTTGGGATGATATTGCCCCCTGATATGTGGAGAGCGATTCGTAAGTTCGATGATCAAGCGACCTTGGGAGCGGATTGGAAAACTTTGGGCCAAGCTGATTTAGATAGGGAGCCTGCATGTAAGCCGTGTCAATTAATCTTAGATCTTCCGACGGCTATCTTACACAAATTAAAAACGCTTGTCCCCCCTAAAAAGATTGATTGGACTATGTTAGTTTCTTGCAAACAGAAACAAGATGAATCGGTTTCTGACTTCTTTTCGCGTTTTGAGGAAGCATTTCATGATTACAGTGGGCAATTATTAACAGATGATACGGGTAGGCACTTGTTTGTCGACAAGTATGTGGCTAATCTCCTGCCGGAGATTGCAAAGTGTTTAAAGACGAGTGAAAGTTCCTGGACCACGGCGACCCCTGCGTCCTTATTGACTATGGCTCAGTATTATGAGCGACAGGAATTAGAGGCCAAAGAAAGTACTGATAAGAAAGCGAAGGAATTGAAGACGAAGGTGATGTTGGCTCAGGTTCGTGCTACACAGCCGAGAGGGAATGATAGAGACAGGCGTGGAACGTATGGTGTGTCTTCTGGTCGTATCGACATTGCTGAGGATCAGTGTGCATATTGTAAAGAGTTTGGACATTGGGCCTCAGATTGTCCGGTGCTCCATGAACAGCGTAATCAGCGTGGTCGAGGAGGTGGAAGGACACGGAATAGTTATTCAGGAGCGAGGGGCGGAGCAAGTGATCGTGGCAGGTTTGAAGCGAGGGGTCGTGGTCAGGCCGATAGTAATACTTTTGATCGACGGAATCAGTATCAGATATCGGAGGGTGAGAATGTGGAGTTTCAGGACTATGTACATGCATAGGATTGCGTAGGATGGGGTGTGGAATCGGTTGAAGTACCAGTAGATCAAAGAGGTCCATATGTATCAGCGGGCGTTTTGGGTTCTACTGATCAGTTCCTGGTTGATACAGGAGCTACTCGTAGTGCTCTGTCTAAAAACTTGGTTCCAAGGGCTCCCCTATCTGGCGAAACGATTACATCCATAGGGTTTGATGGAACACCCTCTCTTAGCCCATTGTCACAACCCCTTACATTTTACATTGATAGATTCTTTGGCCCATGCCCATTTATATTGTCGCCGAATACTCCAGACAATATTATGGGAATAGATTTACTTAAATATTTCCGAGCAACAATACGCTGCGCTCCTGAAGGAGTGCGGGTTATTTTGAATGACAATTACCCAGATGTAGAGAGATTGTGTACTCTGCAGGAAATTGAAGCGCTGGCATCCCTCCCACAAACGTTATGGGCTACTTCGGATACAGATGTGGGACAGATGCTTATTCCTCCTATTCGAATAACTGTTAAGGAGGGAGTGTCTTTGCCGCGTGTGCCGCAATATAAAATATCTAGGGAAGGTGAAATTGCCTTAACACACATTGTACACGACTTGATTATTGCAGGAGTAGTGGAGGAAGTTCCCTATAATGTCTGTAACAGCCCGATTCTTCCGATCTTAAAGAAAGATACTGATGACAAAGTCTATCAATTTATTATTGATTTGAGGGAAATTAATAAGATTGTAGTGCCCCAGTACCCGGTGGTGTCTGATATTACCACCTTACTTACTCTGATTCCGCCCACTGCCACCACATTTACTGTGATTGACCTCAAAAATGCTTTCTTTTCCATTCCCATCCATCCCGATAGCAGATATCTATTTGGCTTCACATTAAATAATAAATCGTATAGATTTTGTTGAGTTCCTCAAGGTTATACAGAAAGTCCTAGCATCTGTAGCCAAGCTTTAAAAAGACAACTTGATTCTTTCGATTTGCAGTCTGGAGTGGCTCTCATCCAATATGTTGATGACATTCTACTTGCTGCAGACACGCATGCACAGTGTGAGGAGAGTACTCTTGCTTTGCTCTCCTTTCTTGCCCAGAATAATCATAAGGTTTCTAGGAAGAAACTTCAATACTGTAGACCAAAGGTGACCTACCTCGGTCATCTTTTGTCTAAGGAAGGGCGTGCATTAACATCTGATCGAATTCAAGCGATTTTAGATACACCAGTCCCCCGCACCCAGAGAGATGTGCGTGCTTTCATAGGTTTAACTTTTTAACGTCTTTTTGTAGACAGTGGATAATGGGATTTTCACATATTATAAAACCTTTGTTAGCGTTATTGTCCAAAACTACACCAATGCCCCTTGAATGGACAGATGAGTGCCAGAATGCGTTCGAACAATTGAGACAAGCTCTTTGTTCTGCACCAGTGTTAGGTACACCAGACTACACGAAGATTTTCACATTGTACGTACACGAGAAGGATGGGTGTGCATTGTCAGTCCTAGTGCAGACACATGGGGATAAACAGAGGCCCTGCGCGTATTTTTCGGCAATACTTGACCCTGTAGCACGAGGATTACCTGGGTGCTTTCGAGCAGTTGCAGCAACAGCAGTGGCTATACGGCAGAGTGAAGGAATAGTTTTGTCACATAAATTGCTGGTGTTAGTTCCCCATGTGGTAGATGCTCTGTTAAACCAAACAAAGACCCAATATCTTACGAGCGCACGTTTAACAGGATATGAGCTCACACTGTTGGTGCCGCACATCACACTAAAGAGATGTGCTACCCTGAACCCTGCTACTTTATTGCCATATCCAGTTGCTGAGGGCCAGGAGGAAGAACACCATGATTGTGTTTTCCTGACTGAAGAACAAACAAAGGGTCGCATTGACTTACAGGATACGCCATTTCCAGATGTGGATGGGGAACTGTGGGTTGATGGATCGTGTTTAAGGCTGCCAGATGGTACAACATCCGCAGCATATGCGATCACGACACTTAAGACAGTGGTAGAAGCAGCACGAATACCACAGAAATCGGCCCAGGCAGCGGAACTGATAGCTTTAACAAGAGCATGTGAACTGAGTGCTGGCTTGTGTGTGAACATCTACATTGATAGCCGGTACGCCTTTGGAGTAGCGCATGATTTTGGCCTACTCTGGAGAGAGCGAGGGTTTTTGACTTCACACGGAGTGCACATCATGCACGGAGAATTAGTGCGTGATCTCTTGAATGCGTTACTTTGTCCAAAGAAAGTGGCGATAATTAAATGCAGTGCACATAAGAAAGTGACGGACAAAGTGTGACGAGGAAACGCCTTTGCAGATAGCATAGCGAGGGAAACTGCTATGTTACGAAATGCCTCGCCAATGTATGTAGTGAAATCACAGGCTGAGCGATGGCATGATGCTAGAAAGGAGATACTAAACATTCAGAAATCAGCGTCTGCAACAGAACTCGCAACCTGGGCAGTGGAGGGAGTGCTGGATGATGAGGGTTGTTGGAGAAGCAAAGATATGGAAAGATGGAAATTGCCTGCAGCTTACTTGCAAGCAATGGTCCAAATGACACATGGATTGGCACATGTTGGAGCTCTTGCAATTACTCGATTGTTAACGCGAGTTTGGGAGCATCCTGAGATTGCCAATACGGCCAAAAGAGTAGTGCAGACCTGTTTGATAGGTTTACAACACAACCCTGCTAAGGGGACCCGTACTCTGAAAGGAGGTTTTGTTCCACCTACTGCACCATTCGAGGTACTACAAATGGATTATATTATATTCAGCTTGAGCGTTGCAATAACCTTAAGTATGTCTTAGTGGTGGTATGTGCTTTCAGTAAGTGGATTGAAGCCTTCCCCACGAAGGATAATACAGCTCTGACAACAGCTAAGGTTTTGCTTAAGGAGTACTTCCCACGCTACAGCGTTTGCAAATTTCTGTGTAATGATAATGGTCCTCATTTTGTTGGGAAAATTGTGGAATATGTGATGAAGGGATTGGGAATTCAGCAGAAGTTTCACGCTGAATTCCACCCGCAGTCAGCAGGTCTTGTGGAAAGGTATAATGCTACTCTGAAATTGAAGCTAGCAAAGATCGTGGCATCCACGTCTTTGAAATGGCCGGATGCTCTGCCTCTGGCATTGTTATCTATCAGATCAGTGCCCCATTCCCGAACTGGCCTCACACCCTATGAAGTGGTGTTTGGAAGGCCTATGAATATATGGGGAGTTCCTAAGTCGTGATTTTTGCACGATGTGCCTTGTATAATGATGAACGATTATTTGGCACGATTAACAAATAATTTACTTTCCATTCATCAACAGGTTCGAGAAGCACTCCCCGACAATTCCATTGGAGAGGCTCACACTCTTCGTCCTGGCGACCATGTAATGGTCCGGTCCTTTGAGAGAACCAGCAGCTTGGAGCCGAGGTGGCGTGGCCCCGAGCAAGTGCTACTTGCAACTCGAACGGCTGTGCGAGTTACCAACCGGAAGCGTTGGGTGCATTCCACTCACTGCCGCCGTGTCTCTCCGGGTCTGGTGAGCCCAACTGTGCTGTCTGATTATCGAGACATCTTGGACGAGGAGAAGAACCCAGCTGTTACGTCTACTGAATCGGAGGGAGCCTTCCCGGACCACACCGTTTTCGGAAAGGAAAGATACAATTTGCGACCAAGAAAAGCAGTTGTTTTTTGCGAGACTGGTTGAGTTACTGCTCCAGGTTTGTGAAACGGAAGCCGGGAATATCAAGGGGGGGAGATCTGTTCTGCCAAGTGTAGCGACACACGTCTTGAATCTCGGAGAAGAAACCAACGGCTACCTCGGAGCTCAGCACTCACATTTTTATTTTTTAGTTGCTTTTTGAAAGGCATTTTGAACATTGAACTAGGGCATCTACTACAATGCGAAATAAGTGAAGTCTTGGTGCAGTACTTTTTGTTATAATAATTGTGGTAATTGCAGTTATAGCTTGGGTGGTAGAGTTGCTGGTGCCGGCAAGAGAACATTTATTGCCAACTACCCCAATTCCGGCTGAACATTATCATTTTACTCTGCCTTACCATGAAGAACAACACAGACAGACCTATTTGAATAACAGTTTCATCCAGATTCTGCATCATACACATAACATGACAAACACTTCGAACTGCTGGGTATGTGGGATGTTGCCTGGACATCAAAAGAAAGGAGGCACTCCACTTATCCCACTACCGTTTTCTCATAATGGTTCTTGCAATGCTTGGTATACTCTTTTGTTTACTTTGCGATGGCCGACAAAAGGTGGACTACTTTTCCGACTCAACAAGGTCTGTTTTAATAATCGAGATGGTTATCCACAAGCAGAAGGAACCTAGGGCCCGATGTAGGTAAACGCGATTTTCCGATTTCAAAATATCGAGGCGGGCCGAATCGGTATTCTGAAATCGGAAAACGAGATGTAGGGAAAAAATCCGAATCGGAAAGTACCGATTCGTCTAACAACGAATCGGAAATTACCGAATCGGCTACCACCGAATCGGATATTCCCGAATCGGCGAATACCGATTCGGTACAAGCCGAATCGGTAAAATCCGATTCGGCAATCATAGATTCGTAGCCATGAAAACACACCCATGGCGAAAAAGCCCATAGGAATGCATTGAAGGAACCGATTCGGCTTTTACCGAATCGGATAATACCGAATCGGATTTTACCGAATCGGATATTACCGAATCGGTAAAAGCCGATTCGGCAAAAGCCGATTCAGCCAATGAGGTGGCTCCCCCTCCCCCACCCAAACAGGGAGTGGCAACACTGGCAGGTGCAGCTAATTAAGAAGTTTCTGGAGAGCCAGCCTGAGCTCAACACTCACAGTTTGCAGCAGTGGGAGTAGGAGGTTGCCAACTGAACTGGAGAACATGGCAGAGCAGTCAGAAAGCCAGAAGTCCTCCCAGAAGAGGAAGCCCAAGTTCACCACCACCGAACTTCAGGTGCTGGTGGAGGAGGTGGTGAGGGTGCACCGCCAGCTGTTTGGCAAGCTGTCCCTGAACGTGCCAGACAGCACCAAGAGGAGAATCTGGGCCGACATCGCCCAGAAGGTGAATGCTGCGGGTGTCACCCCCAGGTCTGTCGAAGAACTTAAAAAAAGGTTCTATGACATCCGCAGCCTCACTAAGAGGAAGATGGGCGAGATACAGAGGCAGGCTGGAGGCACAGGAGGAGGCAGGAACCCGGCGCCACCCCTCACCGAGCTGGAGGAACTGGTCTCCAGCACCATTGAGAGGGAGAGTGTCGTTGGAATCGGGACCCTGGACAGCTCTGCGAGAGCCACAGCTACAGGTAAGAAGCATGCGCATCATGACACACCCTACCAGACACCTCCCCATTAGACACAATGCATAGGCAAACCCCAGCACAGTACTGTCACCAACATACAAGAGACAAGCATCATGGTACATGTAGTCAGCAGAAGTTAGCTAACTATGGCAGTGCAGATTCACAAGACAGGAAACAGTGTGACACAGTGTAAGGAGATGCAAGGACATGTGGAATGCTATAATTGTACTGACTGTAATACATCGGCACTCAGTTTACAAATGCTTCTTTGTACCTAGGGGCCCCATCAGGCGGAACAACAGTGACAGCAGAGGGAGCAGCAGCGTCCGACACTGCAGTCGCAGGGCCCAGCACCAGCCAGGCTGGCCAGGAGGAGGAGGAGGAAGGAGACACCACAGGGCTAGGTATGGAGGGAGTCCTGGTCATTGACTACGATGCACTGCACTCCCCAGTAATGGCCAGCACACCCCCCTTGCAGTTCTCCCCAGAGAACTCCCCTACAAGGGACACCATTCCGCCGACTCCAGCTCCTGCCACAACCGTGGCCTTGCCACCTGTTCAACCTGTCCTGGGAGCAGGGGCTCAGGGACCGGCCAGCTTCACACCCCCACCAGTGGCACCCCAGCCCACTCAGCAGGCTGGAAGCAGCAGTGCCCGGCGCCGTAACATCACCACCACTGCTGCACCAGCACGGGAGGGCAGTGTATTCCTGGGCCTGGAGGGACAAATGGTGAAAATTCAGAGGCAACAAGCCAGATCCACTATGGCCTGCCAACGCCAGCTCCTGCAGCACAACATGCAGATGGGAGAGTTGGTGAAGGGATTCCAGGCCGGGGTGGAATCCAACAAGGAGGTGGCAGCAGGGTTAGGCAGGCTAACCACTGCCATCACCCACTCAGCAAGCAGACAGGAGGAGCATGAGCTGGTGCGCAGGCGGGATGCCCGGGTTCTGAACCGCGCCATGGGCCGCCTTGCAGCGGCGACGGCACAACTGTGCCATTGCAGCGCCAACCAGGAATCCGTCCTTAGTCAGCATACGGCTGAGCTTACTAGGGGGATGGCCAGGATCACCACTGCCATGGAGGCCATGATAATTTCAAACACCGCCTCCAATCCGGCCCTGGACCTGGGTGATGCTGGGGACAGCAGCAGCCGCAGCAGCCCGGCCAGCGCTGCGTCTGAGCCACGGAGGAGCACCAGGCGCTCCGCTGATGCTGCTGGGCATTCAGAGGGGGCTGAGGGACACCCCAGTGGGTCTGGCAAGCGGGCAAAAAAATAGCCTGGCAAGGGCGGGTGAGGCAACCAGTACCTTGGACTTTATTTTTTTTACCATACTCCATTTTTTGTTGCACATCAGTGCTGTAACTGTGGTGCTACACTATTAAAATATTTGTTTCAAAACAACATTTAGCTGTCTTTGCATCTGTACTCAGTCAGAAATAGTTCTCAGTGATCTCCTCACGTCTGTATCTGCCATCACTTGGCGTACACACCCCAGCTGGCTGTGTCAGTGGCACAGCTTCGTCGTCGTCATGGTCCTCGTAGTCAGACAACTCCACCTCAGCGCCCTTCTTGACCGCAAGGTTGTGTAACATTGCACATACAGCTATGATCTTGCAGCAGGTGATGGGGGTATACTGCCTTGCACCTCCACTCTTGTGCAGGCATCTGAATCTACTTTTCCAGATGCCAAAGGTCCGTTCGACAACATTCCTTGTGCGTATGTGGGCCCGGTTATACCTCCTTTGGCTGGGTGTGGAGGGGTTGAGGTAGGGGGTGAGTATGAATGAGCGGAGGGCATATGCACTGTCGCCTGGAAGAGAAAGGGGTCACATTAGACACATGCATACATGTATTCCACCTACCTACTATGTGTTATGGGGGTCTGATGAAGTGTCTCACCTAGGAGGTATCCTTCTCCAAATTCGCCAGCCATCAGCCGTGCATATATGCCGCTCTGTTGGAAAATATAGGAGTCATGGGTACTCCCTGGAAATTTTGCTACCAGGTCTGTGATGGTGCACTTTGCATTGCAGATCACCTGCACGTTGATGGTGTGTGTAGACTTGCGATTGCGGTATATGTATTCGGTGTCCGCTGGTGGGCAAATCGGAATGTGCGTGCCATCTATGCAACCGATGATTTGGGGAAATTGTGCCATCTGGTAGAAGTCAGCTTTGGTTTGTAGCAGTTCTGCGTGGGTTGCAGGGAAAGAGATGTATTGGTCCATCCTGTGTATCATGGCGTCAAGGAATGTGTGAAAGAACCTTGACAGGCTGCTCTGGCTCACCCCTCCTGCTGCTGCTACACCACTTTGATAGCTGCCAGACGCTAGCAGGTGTAGGCTGCATAGCACCTGGATGTGCGCAGGGATGGCGTGTGCCCTTGGGGTGTGGTGGTCCAAGAATGGCTTGAGATCCCTGATGAGCTCAAGCATGGTGTCAGAGTCCAGCCTGTATCTCTGTAGTATCTCTGCCTCTGTGAGCATGAACAGGGTTATCCTCTGTCTGTAGACCTGTTCATTTCTTAGCCATTCCCTCTGTCCTTCCTGCTGTAGCCGTAGCCGCCTCGCAATGACATAGAAAGCTGCCATCCTGCAAGTTGCAATGCATTTTGGGACTGTTTATATGGGTTGGAGTTGGTTACCACCTGATTGCAATCCATGGTAAATACCGAGTGAATTCTACCGATTTTGAGCCGATTTCGGTGTTTCTGTGCCTCCCTACATCTCCCCAACTGTCGGAGTCGGGGAATTTCCCGATCGGCGAATCCTACAAATCGGCATGTTTTCCGATTCGGCTCATGTCCGAATCGGTCTTTCTACCGAATCGGTAGATGGACCGAATCGGTGATTTACCGATTCGGTGTCACTAACGAATCGGTCAATGGACCGATTCGGTGATATTCCGAATCGGTGTGACTAACGAATCGGTCAATGGACCGAATCGGTGATTTTCCGATTCGGTGTCACGAACGAATCGGTCAATGGACCGATTCGGTGATTTTCCGATTCGGTGTCACGAACGATTCGGTACATGGACCGATTCGGTCTTTGCATCCGAATCGGTGTTTTTCCGATTCGTTACATGTCTGATTTTCGGTATGTACGTATCGGATTCTTTCCCATTCGGTGCTCATTCCGAATCGGTTTTCACTCCGATTCTTTATGTTTTTCGTTCCCTACATCTCGATGGTTGTTTATCGATCGGTAAGGGCCAAAAATCGGTATTTTCGGCCGTTACCGATCGGTAAAGGGCTACCTACATCTGGCCCCTAAGTTTGAATGGGAAGATTACCGTCCTGATAATATATCCTCGCCACGAATTTATAGTAACCAAAGAAATGTAAATATGTCTAATCTATATGTGATTACTGTTATTGATACGAAAGCTGACTTGTGTGTTCGTAATAAATGTACAATCCCAGTAGGAAGAAGTGAATGTAACACCACTCTCACCTTTGACACTCCAAATGGTATCACCTTTGTGGCTTCACCAAATACGTACTTCATTTGTGGAAATAAAGGTTATCACCGTCTCCCTATAGGTTGGTTAGGAACATGTTATATATCCTTTGTATTACCCCCTGTGTTCATTGCCCCACCTATGTACCATAATGACTTCATCTTGTATCATGATTTTATACTGAATAGAGTGAAGAGAACATTAGCTCTTGATGAAATAGACCAAACTGACACTTCTCTGCAACAGTATGTTGATTTTATTCTAGGCTTGTTTTCATTTGTTGGGGCTGCCTTAAATAGCCGGAAAATAAGACTGACACGTGTTGTAGAAGCTGTTGCTAATGAGACAGTTTTTGCTTTAGGAAACTTAACTGAAGAACTTCAAATTACCAGAATTGTAACGCTCCAGAACCGAATGGTTCTAGATGTAGTACTAGCTGATCGTGGGGGTGCATGTCGCATTATCGGAAGTAGTTGTTGTGTATATGTGCCAGATAATTCACCTTCTGTATATGATGCAATATCTAAGTTACACAAGATAGCTGCTGAGATACATCCTGATAATGGTACTTGGACATTTTTGGGGTGGTTTTGGACGTTACTTAGTACGTGGGGTTGGAAGTTGCTGACAATCTTATGTGTAATAATTGGGATATTATTCTTTTTATGTCTCTGTATTCAATGTGGCCCTATGTTATGTTCCATGTGCCTTTCTGCTTGTATTCCATCTAGACGAGCTATTGTCAAGAATGAACAAATGATTCATAGAGAAGTAGCGAAAATTATGTCCATTGATATTGAAGATGAATATCCTGACTATGTCCACTATGAGGTAGCTTCAGCTGAACGCTAAAAGGGTCGTCTGTCGTAATTTGACGATGATCGGGTTAGCGTTAAGCTTTGCTACACGCATTCCCCCTTAACTTGACTATGGTGATCGTAAGCCATTTTGAATACACTAGCGGCCATTTCATATGAATGCGTCGCCTCGTGGCCAGCATACCCTTTTGTCCTTTCTCTGTACCACTGACCACTCGAATTTGCCCAGCAACAAGCTATTTTTAGTATTGGTCAAGCTCTCACATGCGCAGTTAAACCCTCTGTACTAGTGGACAGTCATCACTTAGGAATGTCCAATCCAAACTGACCAGTGATGTTGTAACTCCTCCCATGAGTTGGCTGTGTTCCAAAAATGACCATATATGTACCTAAAACTGAGCAAATGTGTTCCGCCTACTCTTTTATTGCTGTAAAACTGTATAAAAGATGTCTCGCACCGATGTTCGGTGTGATACTTCTTGCATTACCGAAGGGTGCTGTAGGAATGTACCACCACCCCATGGGGTCTTAATAAACTTGTCTTTTGCATTTTCCAGTTTTCGTGCCAACGTCTGTTTTATGGTATAGCGGGTTTTGCAGAATATGTAGGCCTGAAGAACCCAATACCACAATACCTTCTATGCCCCCCACGGAGTGCCACAGGGATCTATATTGAATCCCCTGTTTTTCAATCTATATCTCTGACCCCTGGCTGACCTAGCCGAAAAATCCGGACTCACACTCATGACCTACGCCGACGATTCCCAAATTACTTTTTCTCTATCTGAATCCTGTCCGACATCCCCATCTCTCCTCAAATCAGGGCTTTAAAACATCCTTAATTGGATGACAAGAAACCAATTAAAGCTCAATGGAGACAAGAAAGAGATTCTTCTCTTGGGATAACGTCGAGACCTGTGGAATCCCTCACACTGGCCTAATCAGATGAGCATTTTTCATACCCCAGTGACCCAAGTTCGCAATCTGGGAGTCATCATGGACAGCTCCCTTTCCATGAGTCAACAGTCCAGCAAAGTCACCGGCCTATGCCTCACCATCATTAAATGGCTGAGGAAAATCCTTTGGATGCTGCCCCCTTCCACTCAAAAGACCGTAGTCCATGCCCTCATAACATCACGGCTTGACTACGGCAACATTCTGTACCTTGGCTCTAACAAAGCGGTAGTCGGTCGACTACAACTGGTCCAGAACGCAGCAGTCCGACTACTGTGCAAAATCGCTAAAAACTGCGGAGTCTCGAGCTACCGTCGGGAACTCCACTGGCTCAGGGTTGAAAGCAGAATCCGTTTTAAAGCCCTGAACTACATGTTCAGAATTAAAGCAGGTACTGCACCCAAATACCTTCTAGCTCTGGCCCACCCTTATACTCCCAAGCGTAATCTTCGTTCGCAATCAGCTGCCAATTTCTGTGTACCAAGATTTAAATTGGCAAGAATGGGAGGCAGATCTTTTTCCCATCTTGGACCATCCTTCTGGAACGCACTCTCTCCCTTCATTCGAAAGGAGGAAAACCATGTCAGGTTTAGAAGGCATGTCCAGACCTGGCTTTTCGAACAATAACATGAATAGCCAGAACCTTGTCCTGACTTCTTTCTAGCTGTGTCTCGGAGCCGGGAAACCCTTTTTGGGTAGCTGTTGCGCCTTACAAATTGAAAAAATAACATAAAATAAATTGGCCTGTTTGTGCATTGACTGTCTGGTTTGAGAGTGACAGGGGCTGGGGATTCCCCGGGAGGCTGGCTGAGTCAGCCCTAGGCTGAATGACTGCATTTGCAACCTGAGTGGTGGGAGGAGTTAGCACCTGGGCCTAAATAGGGCTGTGCCTGCCTGCCACAATGCTGGCTCCCCCTCCTGCCGGGCGTCTGACGATCCTGCCCCTCACTCTGAAAGGAAAGGAGAACCCAGGAAAACAAAGTACTCAAGAAACACCCAGAACTGGTTCAGACCAGGCTCAGGGCCCACATGCACAAAGAGAACAAAGACTTTAAGGGGTATAAGTACAGGACCCCTGACAACAGAAAATTAGATCATCCTGGAATCAAGAAGGAACCTCTGCCAAGGAGAAAGCTGAATCCGAAGAAGGAAGACTGCCCTGCTGTTGCTCTGCTGGACTGACCTGTTGCTTTGCTACCAAGGAGAGGGGAAGGACTTTGCTGTTGTGCTGTGTCCCCTATCTTGAAGGAATCTCCAAGGGCCTGAGGAGAGCTGGCTCCCTGTTCTGAAGTCCCAGGAACAAAAGGACTTCACCCCCAACTTCCCTGAACTCTGCTGAGAGGGTTCTGTCCTTCCTAGAGTGCTTGATCCAGTTGCGGGGCCTCTGGAAGTTGTACCTGTGCTGGGAAGCTTGTAACTAAGCTTGAGAAACTTTTTGCAATTGAAAAGTTATTGCATTGCTCGCTGCGTAGAGCGTCCCCGGCAGTGCAAGAAGTTTCCTGCCACTACGAAGGTCGAGATCATCGCAGCGCCTGTTGCCGCTGTCAGAGCCGTCGCATCCTTCGTTTGCGGGACGCACCTGATCGGTGCGGGAAGCCTAACATCACTGAGAGTGTCGTCGCAGAGCCTGTCGTCGCGGGGTGAGATCGCCGCACTGCTTGCTTGCGGACCGCATCACGTTGCTACGAGTGTCATCGCAGAAGCCATAGCATTGAACAGCTGCGAGAGAGAAGATCACCGCTGGTTCACGCATCGTCGCCCCGGAGATCGTCGCAACTCCGGAGATCGTCGCAACTCCAGAGATCGCCGCATCGTGCCTTTGCAAGAACAAACTTCCTACAGAACATACGCACCAGAATCCATACAAGTGGCCTTCCTCCCCAAACAGACTGGATTCGTCGCAACATGCCCGCTGCTGCAGCGGGGCTGTCGCATAACCTCCCTAGGGTCTCAGGAGCAACACATCGCTTGTTTTCCACCGCACCAGTTTCTGCTTATGGAACTTTGTCGCAACTAAAGGTACTGTGTCTGAAACGTGACGCAACTGTGAACTTTTCACGCAACTGTGGAACTTTTTATTACAACCTTAAGAACTCTTTTGTAACCATATTCTTGTACTGTGTATGTAGGATTTTTGTTGTTTTGGTCTTGTGTAGTTTAGATTAAATACCTTTATTTTTCTAAACTGTTGTGGAGTCAGTTTGTGGTGTTTTCACTGTGTTACTGTGAGTGTTAGTACAAATACTTTACACATTGCCTCCTTAATAGCCTTGACTGCTCGTGCCAAGCTACCTAGAGGGTGAGCAGGGGTTATCTCAGAGGGTTTCCTCCTTACCCGGACTAGAATCAAGGGTTCCTATTTGGACAGTGGTACCTACCTCTGCCAACTAGAGACCCCCAGTTATAACACTAATTAATTTCTTTTTAGAACAATTGAGTATGCAAAAGTAACAAACATAGCGTTAGATCTATTTCCAGAAATTCCCTTGGAATTTTAGTCAGGTTTGAGGTTACCAAAAAAACATCTATAAACCTGACATACGTTTTGTGAGCATTGGAATAGTAGGAATATTCCCTAAGCTGGGGTTGGAGACACCGCCACATGTCAACCAGGCCTAGGTTCTTCAGTCTGGCTAACCTTGCAGTGGAGAGTGCGCCTGTCTGGCTGAAGCACTGCACGACCTATCAAGGTAATTGTCCAGGACAAGATTAAAGTCACGCCCCAGTAATATCTTGCGCTCAAATGTTATGGTAGCCTCCGACAAAGCCTCAAGGATAAATCGCTCCTAGCCCTCATTGGGTGCAAACAGGGACCCATAACCAGGATATACCCCTCGATGTGAAACTTATAAGTCAGTAGCCGTTCCCAGGTCTCCGCCACCTTGTAAATGTATGTATACTTGTAAAGCGCACCATCACCTGACAGGCATCTTGGCGCTGTGTACCGCTGTGGAACCCGTCCTGGTTTTTCCTGTGAGATACTCCCTACTGGGCACACCCAAGGTGAAACCAGGCTTCCCAGCGCTTTTTAGGGCCGGTGTAGAGATTAAGCAAGCTATTGCCCAGTGTTGCAGAGTGGGGACCCATGATTAGAGTAGGCACCGAGGCGAGAATTATCGAGTCTGTGGACATTGAGCCCAAGACCCTGCCGTGTCGGGAATTGAACCCTGGTCCCGGCCAGATCTCTGCATCAGGGTCTGCCGCTCTAACCATTGAGCCACACTTCTCCACTTCTGCCCCACCCTCCCATGGAAAGCTCTAGGAACTAAGATCGCCACTCCCTCTGACTTAGAAGCATCAGACGAGAAGCGTTGTGTGGGAAACATACAAGATTTGAGTCGGTGACACTCACGGGTAAGCAGGTGTGCCTCCTGTAACAGGCATATGTCAGCCCTAGTACTCTCCAGGTATGAGAGTATCACCTTGCGCTTAATAGGATTGTTGAGACCCCTCACATTAAACATGAGGATCTTGAGGTTAGGGGGAGGCATCTAGAGGTCCAGTATCGAGGAGAGAGTACAAGGATCCAACGCTGGATCCGTGCATTGTGACCATTGTGTGGGTGTGAAGTGAGCCGTGTGTCCCATAGCAAGGTCCATGTGAGCCTAGGAGCAGTGAACAGGGGACCCCAAAAACAAAAAAAGGAAAAAGGAACAGAGAGAACCCTAAAAAAGGTAGCAGAATAACAGAACGAGGAACGAAGAAGGATTCAGGATATAGTCCGTTGTCAAAGGACAGCTGGTGAGCAGTCCGTATGGGGTCCATAAAGTGTCCAGGAATGGCCCTCCGTCCTGGCTGCTGCCTGCCCAAATGCAATGGAAGGGAGCTAAATACAAACATTATATCACATGCTCACAGGCTTGAGTCTTTGCCTACGCCCCCGGGAGACCCTCGATGAACGCCTCCTGCCCCTTTGTGATCTCCGCCGGGTCTGGTCATTTTGGGCACCATCTGCGGCCCTGCTGCCGCCATCACGGTTGCGAGTCTCCAGCCCCATGGGTTTGGCTGCTATTCCCATCATCCACCTTTGGTGGTACGTGGTGCAGGAGGTCTGGGGGAGATGGGTGAGAAAGGGAGTCTGTTTGTTCCCACTATCACTGGAATGTTGGCATATGGGAGTGGGTGATCAGTAATCTAAGGTTTAGGTAGGTAGGAGTTGCAAAGGTCCATGAGGTCAGTATTGGATAGGAGGGAATCATTGTGATTAAGGAAGGGCAAGGATTTAAGGTCGCTGTTATCTTATCTGAGTCGTGCAGTTCAGTCATTAGTGTTGAGAGATTAAGTTCTATCTTAGTGAGTGTCTGAGTTAAAAGATGGAGGGGGCTCAGTTGCGAAGGAGGGGTGGAAGAAGTGGGTTCCTTATTGGTTAGGGAGGATAGTCTGATGAGCAGGGGGGAGGAGAGGTGGGGGAGGAGTAAGAAGAGTGTTCCGGTTGATTGGCGAAGTGTGAAGGATGAAAAGAGGCGGGTCAGTCGTCATGTCAGTCAAGGTGGAAGGAGAAGGTAAGTGGGTGTGAGGGTTGTAGTGATAAGTCCCTTTAGGTTGAGGGGGAATGTAGTTTGGAGAGGGAGAGATTGGCAAAGGGGGGATGGAGTACGACAATACGGATTATGGAGACCAGGAAGAAGGAGTGGGGTTGGAGGTAAGGAGGGGGGTTGAGAGGGTTGGTTGTTGGAGGGAGTGAGAGTTGACATAACGGCGTGAGTGATTGAGACGTGAAGGGGAGGGTGGGTCAGACCCAGAGGGGTTGCAGACAACATGAGGGCAGCAGGAAGTTGGGAATAGGAAGGGTTTGGAACAGGTTTGGAGAGTTGATAGGTCAAGGTACTGAAGTGGCACTCAAAGAGGTTAAGGAGGTGATAAGAGGCTCGGATAAGGATATTGCCAGTATTGAATATAGAAATGTCAATTTCACCGGGAAAGGCTGGGGATGGGGTAGTTGACAGTTTGCAACCATAAGGAATATTACTTGATTTAGTAACTGTAAGGTGGTGGAGGAAGATGTTTTTCCATTTGGAGGGGCATTTGGAGTAGAAAATGTAGTTCGATTTTAAGGGCGAGGAGAGACTGTGGTCGGTATCAACAATTGATGTTTCAGGGTGGTGATTCAATAATTTATGTTTAAATCGCTGAAGGGGAGCTGGAGTCTGCCTTTCTCTCACAGTGTGCTCCAAGGGATTGTTGGTTTGCCTCCTGATTCTTGAGACTCAGGGATATCAAAGTCTCTACCCCTGCACCTGTGCCTGGTTCACTGAAAGTGGGTCAGATATTTGCAACATGGATTTCAATGCATATCCTGTCTGCGTGTAGCTGAACTGACGCATTGACACAGTGGCATGAGTAAAATCGGTGCATCACATCAGAACCATCGCTTTGCCTCCTGAGATTGACGCATTGGACAGTATATTGCTGCCGCTGCAGCTTGGAGATCAATGCATCCCTTCGACTGCATGGAGAAACTCAGCACATCACTCGACGCCTCTCAACTCGAGCACCCATCTACGGAAACGACACATCGCCATCAGCGCGTGGAACAGATCGACACATCCTCAACTTGCGGAACTTGCATCAACGCATTTGGCAATGCATCCCTCTGTTTTCGACCAGGAAAGGTACTTTGTTCACCAGAGTTTGTGTGGGTCCTATAGGCGGCCTGTGCTTCATCGCAGTCAGCCTGAACATTGTCTTTTCCCCGGTCCAGCATGACTTTAAGTAACCCCTAAAATGCTATTTGCTTTTAAAACTATGTTGCCCTTATTTTTCAAACATTCATATCTCAACTTGTACCTATTGGATGTTTGTCGTTTTGGACTTCTTTTGTTCAGAATATAATAATCAATTTTTCTAAACCAGTGTGTAGTCTTTTTCTGCTGTATTGATTGTGCTACTGTGTGTGTGTGTGTGTGTGTGTGCTGCCAACCAGAAACCCAATTTCTAACATTGATTATCAGCTGTGAGAATAGGACCTGTGTCTGTGCAATACCATATATTAACTCATAGTTTGCTACAATTGGATGTATGACGTTAGCACGCATACTTTTACCACGCATACCTTTACAACGCGGTATTTACAACGAATACCGTTACAACGCATAGCGCTTAGAGGTGCTGGATAGTGGTAAGTATAATTTTCTATTCCAACTCCAGTCCCCGTGGACACTAGGGAAGGTGTTGGATAGAAAATTAAACTTATTCCCTATCCTAGAGCTCCCCCCAGCGCAATGCATTGTAATGGTATGCGTGGTAATGCCTGCGTTGTAATGGTAGTGCGTTGTAAAAAATGCGTGCTAAAGGTTGTATACCCTATAATTCTATACTAATACCAATTCAAGCTTTTTTCAATTCTCCCAAAATTGACAGGGGCACAAACTTCGGGGCATATTATTAAGAACGAACTTAAGATTATCGCCGCTTTAGCGAGAGGAAACTGCCGCTAAAGCGGCGATAATGGGCTTGATAATATGCCGTAGAGAATTCCAATAGAAGCCCATGTTCACACCAGAACATGGACTTCTATGGGAATTCACAAGGGCATATTATCAAGCCAAAAATTGCAGCTTTAGCAGCAGTTTCCTTCCGCGATAATTTTAAAGCCATTTCTTGATAATATGCCTCATCATGTCTACATACATGCCGCTAATGTGAAAGAAGTAAAAGAAGTGTGGGGTAACCTACAGTTTTTCCACTTCTTACCGCCCGCAAATCAATAGCCTTGTTGAGAGGTTCAACAAGATCCTGAAAGGCATGATCAGAGGCCTGCTTGAGGCCCTAAGGAAAAAGTGTCAAATCCTTGGACCATGCCTGGGTTTGCTCCACAAAAAGGAAAGGGCTTTAACCCCTTCTTGCTTTTTTATTGCCACCCAGTCTGAGTACCTCTGAGTTTGGTCAAAGACGGTTGGGAGCAACCTCCAAAGAGGGTATCCCAGGATGCAGTGAGCTGCATGCTCACCTTCGTAAGCCAAATGGCTAAGCTACAGAAGCAAGCTTCCAGCAAGTTAGAAGCCAGCAGGATGTCCTAAAAGAATGGTTTGACAAACATTCTATCATTGTGGATTTACAACCTTGTCAGAAAGTGTGGGTGATGGGGCCAGTGGAGCAGGACTGTCCAGAACCGCTGGACTGTGCCCTATGAATTGATTGAGGGAAAGGATGAGGCCACATACCATGTGGACTTCAAGACCCCAATGCAACCCCACTGGGTGCTATATGCCAATCACCTCAAACTCCACTTTGAGAATTCTGAGCTCACCATGCTGTTGGTGACAAATAGAGAAGAGGAAGAGAAGAGTGAACCTCTCCCTGACCTCTTAGACTTCAATGATAAGGATGGGTCTCTAGAAGGAGTAGTCGTTTCCCCCAGTCTGCCTCCTGAGCAGGAGAGGGTCTGCCACCATGTCATGGGGCAGTACTCTTCTATGTTCTCCCTTATCCCTGCGGCTGTCCACACGTGGACCCATGATGTGGACACATGGGACAACCTTCCTGTTAAGGATAAATCTTAAAAGTTGTCAGATAAGGTGAGGTTTAACATTAAGGCTGAAGTGTCTTAAATGCTAAAGTTGGGGTTGATCCTGTGGTTCTGGTACCAAAAGCTGGCCCACCGGGCACCACACCTGAACTGAGGTTCTGTGTGGATTACAGAGGGCTAAACTCAGTTACCAAAACAGATGTTCACTGTAACAGTGATAGACCGCACAGGTAGTTGATTGTGAATAGTCTTTATTATAAGTAAGGCTCCCAGTTTTCTGTTTTTACGGATTTTTACAGATAAATACAGACAGAAAGCAATGTGTTTTCTGTCTGCATTTATTTTTAAAAGTTGATAAATACAGAAAACTAGGCTTCTTTTAAGTGTCTCTCCGTGCTGTCTTTCATGAATTATAGCCCAACAGCCGAGCAGAAGGACAGCATGGGAAGTTAAAAAACATGATGACATTTCTGTAAATAACGCCATATGTCAACATAAATTTGTGATATAATGCTAATATTTACCTGTGGATGTATTGTTATGACTATTTGGCAGTTTAAATAGTGAAAACACGAAAGACATCAAAGTATGACTGCATGTCTATCAGTTAAATAAATATGGAAATGTACAGCTCTACAACTTGATTTATCCGCAAAACACTTATTAAATATGGATAAATACAGATAAAATGGCCCAAAAATAAATATGGGTAAATACAGACGGAAATGTTAGAAAAATAAATACCATAAAACTGGGAACCCTAATTATAAGCCACATCTATTCACCTCAGCTTCCATCTTCTAGCTCCTCTGTCTCTCTCTCCAACTCCCACTTTCAAACATCAAAATTCTACCATAGCATCAAGTGGTAGGAACACTGGATGAATTAAGGTTCCATCACATAGGCCTAACTAGGCTCTTGTTGTAAATGCAAGATACTACACATCTCCCATCTAATACTAATACCGCTCATGGGTTATAAAAACCTGCACATTATTGCATTTTGCTTTGTACATAGAAAAACCTAAAAGAAAGTGTAAGGACTGATGAACAACATGAGAAAATACAAGATATATACAGCCTATTCATTGGAATATTCTAAACATATCAAGGTTTGGTGCAACGCCTTTCACTTCTGTTGTTCACATCATTCTCATTGGAACCATGCCGATTGAAACCAACCACTTCCCCACTTTTAAATTCTCTACATGTTGATACTCTTACCACCCTATCGAGATTCCACACCCGATGATCTTTATGTGAGATAAATGCTAGGACTTTAGAGCAGAAGATCCTTTACACAGTATTTAACTTTCACCAGTGTCCTAACCTGTATTCTTGGCTTTTTAATAGCTTTGCATACATCACATATCTCTTTGTTGACAAGCATCTTCCTTAATTCTATTTCATCTTTCTATTTCTTATTTTCTTCGACATGTACACTACCTGTGGTTCTAATGTGCATTTAAGATGGACAAACTGATGTACATGCTTTCCTTTTCTATAACAATTCAAATGGGGTTTTTTCCTGTCACTGTGTGTGGGGTAAGTCTATAGTCCATAACCTTTTAAAAAATATCTTTCTTCCAACACATCTGATTAGACAATGCTCTCTGGGTGGTTTCTTTCAACACATGGTTGAACCTTTCAACCATTCTAGAAGCTTCTGGGTGGTACAGTGCTGTCCTCTTATGAATTATGCCTCAATCATCTGGAAACTTCTCCATGTCTTTGAACACAAATTGTACCCTACTGTCAGACAACAATGTGGAAGGAAAACCTTCTTGTCTGAAAATGTGTTTTAGAAACTGTGATATCCTTAGTTTCCACGGAGTTAGTGATCTCCACCTCCGGCCACCTTGAATACATATCAATAATCACAATGACGTATTTGTCACTAGTGGACACCATAATGGGGCCTAAAATATCTATGGCAACTTCTTTTTGGAGCTTTATCAGAAATCATTGGCTGTACTCTTGACTTTAATCCCTTATCACAATCACATACTCCTTTCACTCCCTCACAGTTCTTTCAGTTAGAATGTCCGTCCCAGGCCACCAGTTCACCTGTCTCATTCTTTCTTTTGTTTTTGAGATACCCAGATGCCTATCATAAGCAAATTCCACGAGATGCCCCCTTGGCTTGCTAGGGGGAATTAACCTGGTAGCTATTAACAATAAACATTCTGATATGAAAGTACTGACCTCACAGACCAATATGGTTTTAAAACTTCATTTGTCTTTGAGTAACCCTTCCAGTTTCCCACAAATTCCTGATCACAGGCTACAATTCAGTGTCTCAACCAACCAGTACAATTCATTCTTCTTTTTTAATCACACTATCCCTACTCAGGCAAACTACAAAATCATTATCCTCATCCATTGCATCTTCTGAACCCTCTGTGGCATCACTTTCCACTAGACGCGAGCATCAGTATGCAAGATTATTCTTCATACCTGGTACAGAGCCCACTTCAAAATGAAACTCCTCAAACCCACTTCCCTATCCTGGATGAAATATTTTCAATGGCCTTCTTCTTAAAGATCTCTTTGAATGGTTTGTGATCCATTTTGAATTGAAAATCACAACCCCATACACACTTCCTCAGTTTGCGCACTTCCCAGAATATTGCAAGGCACTCTTTATCAATCACAGAATAATTGAGTTCCGCCCCCCTTAAGCTCCTTGAGATAAATGCGGTTGTACACTCTATGGCGTCCTGTTCTTGAAGCAGTACCGTTCCCAGAACACATGAACTCGCATCTGTCATGATTAAAATTGATTGACTGAGCTCAAAACTTTTCAGAGACGCTGCCCCTGATAAACATGCTGTCACCAATTTAAACTCTTTCTAACAATCAGGGTCCAATGTACATACCATGCGCTTTTCAAATAACCTCCTCATGTTTTGAGTCTTATCGGCAAATCTCAGAATGAATTTACCACAATATTTCAACATGCCTAAAAATTTAACGACAAGTCAGAGAGGCCAAGATAGTTTTGGTATCCCCAACTCTTGTTTTGGCTCAATCCCTGCAGATGTACTTTTATGGCCTAGATAATCAATTTCAGAAAGATTGAATTTACATTTCTCTACCTTTAATGTTAAACCTTTCTCTTTCAACACACTTAAAACTTTTCTAACTCGTTGATTGTGCTTCTCAACACTACTCCCAAAAACTAAGATGTCATGCTGATAGACTTTTACGTCATCCGTTCCTCTCAAAATTCTTTCCATCATTCTCTGAAAGACTGCTACCACAGAGAATAGCCCAAATGACATTCTGAGAAATTTATATGTTCCAAAAGGGGGTAATAAACATTGTAAACTCCTGCAAATCTTAATGTAACGTTCTCTGGTGGTTAGCAAACGGGAGGTCAATTGACAAAAAACACTTTTCACATTCAAGTAAAGACAATATTTCAGAGACATTGGGCAAGGGTTTGTGATCTACTATAACACTGTTGTTGAGCTCCTTTTAGTCAATGCAGAGTCTAGCCTCTCCATTTGCTTTCTGCTCCACGACCAAGGAGCAAGCCATTCAGTGGCTTCAACTTCTTCTATGAGCCCATTCACCTTCACTTTTTCAAACTCTTCTTTAATTTTTTCTTTTACTTTAATGGGAACACCTCTCACTTGGCTCCCCTTTTCAGGTCGAGCATTCGAGACCTATTGTAACTTATCTTGTGTACTTAAAGCCATCTCCCTGCTAACCATTTGTTTGTTTTCATGTCTTTTAATATTCTTTGCCTGCTAGTGGTCAGTCCTGCCTCTTTGTCCCTCCTTATTCTCTTTCATTCCTCGCAGGCAGCAAGAACTAAGTACTGAATCATTAAGATTTGACTGTATTTATGCTCTTTGGGGGACTATTTATTTCTTTGGTTCCTGCTCAGTGCCATAGCTGCTTGCATTTAATTATCTTGTCAGTGCTCTGACTTT
Source organism: Lissotriton vulgaris (assembly GCF_964263255.1). Classification (NCBI taxonomy): domain Eukaryota; kingdom Metazoa; phylum Chordata; class Amphibia; order Caudata; family Salamandridae; genus Lissotriton; species Lissotriton vulgaris. Next base: position 214,436,092 of record NC_141686.1, read on the forward strand.
CTGTAAACAGGCATGTGAAAGCTCTCTGGTCACACAGCTGCTCCCCCTGCCTTTCGATTTTGAGCACAATTAAAAACAGGCCTTTGATTTACTCAGTAAGGATATGTGAAGCATTTTAAAAGCACAATTCGACATCCTCCTTCCATGTCAGCAGCATGCCCTCCCCCTCTACCCCTGCGGATGCTGTTTGTTTTAACATTTTGTTTGCAATGATGTTGAAAAGACGGTGTTAAAATCAACAACAGCTGTTCTGTTTTCCATGGAGCGCATTGATTTGCTACTATTTGCAAAATCAGTGGGTGGCCATGCCTCTATCGGGGAAGGGCAGCTGTTGGGCGAGTGTCATTCTTTGTCAAACATATTCATTTGTTTGAAGTTGCTGGTTTGCGTTCATATTAAGTAGGACTTTGACTTGGAGTTGTGATGCTTGGGTTGAACATGTATGAAGCGCTTACCCACCGCTGGTAACATCTGCGTTAGACTCATGATAGTTGTATAACCTGTGGCCACTGCTCCTTGCCACTTTCCATGGAGCCACCCTCCGCCAGATCCCCAGCCGCTGTGTCAAACTCTGCCTCCAGTCCCAACCATGCTAGGCCAGCCCTGGCTCCTCACCGAGCAGGTAGGCGTGCTGCTGAATAAACACACGACCAGGCTTTTGCCCTGGTAAATAAATCTCATTTTCATATCAGACGCTGCCCATGTCTGTTAGAGCAGCCGGAAAGGAAACAAGTTTGATTTCCAGGCAAATCTGTTGAAATTGACGGCAGCTGAGGAAACTGAAAGGAATGGATGCTAATTGCAATTCTGGTCTATTTGCATTTGATTAATCAAGCGCCCTTATTTCAAAACTCTCATGATTCAATGAATATCTCTCTCTAGGCCGTCTCAGGCCTGCAAACACTGCTCCAGCAGAGGTGATGTTTTGTGTTTACTGCAAGGATCCTCTAGTGCAGATGTCTTGGTGACCACGAGCCTTTGTTTATGTTGGTATTGGACCACAAGGGTACATAACACCCTTGCCTTATCTTCTTAAGATTGTGCATGTATGTCAAAATTGGGATGAAAATCGTTTCACTTTGGTATAGTATTGGTGGGGCCATGGGCGTCCGCAGAAATATTTCCAGGGGGGGGGGCAACATTTTTACTTCATCACCATCCTACTACATGATAGAGCACAAGTATTAAATAAACAAATAAAAAATCTATTAAGACAAAGTGCTTAAATAAACAAAGAAACCCATGGAGCAGGAGAAAAATCGTGTTAGGCTCCACAGCAGATGACCTGGCAACTACAATGAAAGAGAGGAAAAACAAACAAGCATTGGCATAGCCAATAGGTCTCGCCTTTGAGACCTTATAAGTGTTTAGCCATGCAACACTTGATGTTGTTGCACCAAGGATATTGTACTGGATAACTAAACACTTATAAGGTCCCAAAGGGGAGACCTATTGGCTATGTCAATGCTGTTTTTTTTTTAATGACAAGCAGTGCTATAGGGCTACGGCTGCCACTTAGTCTACCACATCCCACGTAGATGCTGCAGTCATCTTTGAATGGTTTTAAAGCCAATTATAAAGCTGTCACCAGTGTATGTGAATTCCTATCTCAACTGGTCTCCTGCTTCCCAATTCTATTAACCCCTTCCATGCTGATGACAGAACGGTTCCGTCATCAGCATCGGTTGAGCTGTGCTGATGACGGAACCGTTCCGTCATGACTCCGCCCGCGCAAGGCGGAGTCAGCACAGGCGGGGAATACGCCCCGCACGCAAGGGGTTAAATAAAAATTATGTAAAAAAAACATCCCTTTCTGAGCTGCACAGCTCATCCTACCCACGTTTCATACGCAGATTTGAAATATTGATGGTTTGGGCTTCCCGGAATTCAACTGGTTGAGAGATGGAGAGGTGTAGAGAGAGAGGTGTAGAGAGAGAGGTGTAGAGAGAGAGGTGTAGAGAGAGAGGTGTAGAGAGAGAGGTGCAGAGAGAGAGGTGTAGAGAGAGAGGTGCAGAGAGCGAGGTGCAGAGAGAGAGGTGTAGAGAGAGAGGTGTAGAGAGAGAGGTGTAGAGAGAGAGGTGTAGAGAGAGAGGTGTAGAGAGAGAGGTGTAGAGAGAGAGGTGTAGAGAGAGAGAGGTGTAGAGAGAGAGAGAGGTGTAGAGAGAGAGAGGTGTAGAGAGAGAGAGGTGTAGAGAGAGAGGCGTAGAGAGAGAGGTGTAGAGAGAGAGAGGTGTAGAGAGAGAGAGGTGTAGACAGGTAGAGGTAGGTAGAGATAGGTAGAGGTAGGTAGAGGTATGTAGAGGTAGGTAGAGGTATGTAGAGGTAGGTAGAGGTATGTAGAGGTAGGTAGAGGTAGAGATAGGGAGAGAGAGAGTTATATATAGGTAGAGAGAGAGAGAATGAGATAGAGGGAGCGAGTTAGGGAGAGAGGTAGAGGTAAAGAGAGTGGTAGAGAGAGGTAGAGAGAGAGGTAGAGGTAGGTAGAGATAGAGAGAGAGGGGTAGATAGAGAGAGGTAGAGAGAGAGAGGTAGAGAGAGAGAGAGAGAGAGGTAGAGAGAGAGAGGTAGATTGGAGATCCTAGCATTTCCAGAGCATTAAAGGCACTACTCATTTGTAACGTCATTCCTTTCACTGCACATCCTGCTTTACCTAAATAACCAAGGCCCGCATATACAAACGGATGTTGTGGTCATAAAGCTTACAATTTGCAGCATCACAGTGGGTGCTACTGCAAAACCCCTTTTTAGAGTTGTGAATAACATTCATGATTGACAAAAGGGGTTCTGCATCTTACTCCATATTGAAATTTGGAGGGGCAGTGAAAAGGGTGCTATCTTCAAATTGCAATTTACAATGACATGTATCAATGGTTTTCAAACGCAATGGCAATCGCAAACCATTGATCTGATACCAACACTGAGCTGCAGTTGGTACATAATTCAGAAAAGAAATGTTGTCTCTGTGGGACAGCTTTCCCTTCGGGAATCATGTCAGGTGACAGTGAGTACAGGCAGTGGTCCAGGGGCTACACTCGATGCTGCAATGAATATGAGGGACTGCCCCTTTGGAGCTCAAGGCGTAAACTCTTTAATCCATCTCATTGCAGTCCCTTCTGTAATACTAGTGCTTATGGTGCAAAAAACAGGCAGACACACCAATTGCATCTCTGTGCGAATTGTGTAATTCGGTGCCGGGTCTTCTGCCTTCGTGAGAGCCGTGAGGTATTAGCTATTATCAGAGAGCTGTATGAAAACTACAAGGTATAGATTAGAGCATTTCCCTCCAGTATTTCACTATTCTTATGTTGCCTAAAAGATTCATTTGGGTTGAAATCAATTATTAATAAAGACAACCCCTAACCATGGTGTTACTTTTTAAATTCTAAGTTTGTGCTTCTTCAGACCAAGCACTCTTAAACTTTACTGCCTAGCAGTATGGGTGGCATCTGACTCCTACACCTGGTAATCCTCTGTCTGATGTAACATTTCCTATACATTGATTTACTGATGTATGAGTGATTGTCTCTGTGTAATGTGTGTGTGATGTAAAATGCTCTGACACCCTAGACTGGTATGAGTGGCTCTATAAAGTAAAATAAGTGCATTGGAGGGAGAGTAGTTATGGAGACTTGATGGGCACTGTTAAAGGGTGATAGTGAGAGAATTCGTGGCGGAGGCGGTCATTGGGGGCGCCAACAAACATTGTCGCACCGGGCGCCACCAGCGCAAAATCTGGCCCTGAAATGGCCTATCTATATACGGAGGCTGTAAAAATCTACAGAGAAAATACAGTCAGAGTGCAGAAAACGCATACCTGTGCGCGCATAGCAAGTCCTGTTCATCAAGCCCAGTAGCATCATGCAAAGTTCCCACTTTTGTAATGTATAGGATATTCCTGTGCTAAGAGATAGCCTATGCCACATATAGCATTTAATCAGTATTTCAAGTTTCCCTCCCAGCGGCGTTACGTGACTGGCTAAGTAAAAAGAATGCTGTACAAAGTTCTACAGAAAAAGACACACAATGTAGTTCTTGCTTTATTAAGGTGGGGAGGGCATATCCTTATCAAGTGCATTGATGTTTGGCTGTTTACATCATGTAATTTTAAATGTATTATTTATAGTCTCTTTTGTGCAGCCCTCAACAACACACAACCTCATTAAACTCCCCTGCATAACACTCCACAACACAAAATTCAATTCCGCATAATTACACACCAAAACTTACAATCCCACTCCACATAATTACAGTAGACTCAATACCACAGCATTCCACAGCACACCATGCCACATCATTTAAATCCACTCCACACCACACAAATCCAGGACACACAATTACACAACTAACTAATCCAGTCCAACCCACATAATAACATCACATACATACACTCCATAACACATAAGCAAAAAACATTTACAATGCCAATAGCTCCAAGTCCAAAAAATGCGAGGCCTATTGCATTTCCAAAGCTTGTTATATTTATACTACGTACAAACCCTTTCGAACAGTCCAATTCACCTTTGAAAACCTCTGGGAATTCTTTCCCATAGTCTGGTTTCTCTATGCTTATATGACATAAACTCTGTTTGTCACACCCATCTCTATCTCTTTTAATTTCCTTGAGTCTCACCAAAGGACTTCCATTAGGATCTAAGTACACCTTCTGGGGAAACCAACTGGTTAATGAATCACCTCTTACAGAATGCAAATGCTACTTACCAGTATGCATCTGTTCTTGGCATGTAGGGCTGCTGACATTCATATCTGTGCATAGTCCGCCACCTAGTGTTGGGTCCGGATGATTGCACATTGTTGTCCTGGAAGAGTCTTCGAAGTATCACGAGATAGGTGGCTCCTCCCCTGGACTACAGTGCGCATGGGCATCGCCTCCATCCCCAGATTGTTTTAGCCATTGGCAGAGATGGAGTGAGAAATGAGTGATGACCATGCTATGAGCATATATGTGTATATGAATACCTACTGCAGCTGCTACAGGCGCCGGGGAGGAGGGTGGGCGATATGAATGTCAGCAGCCCTACATGCCAAGAACAGATGCATACTGGTAAGTAGCATTTGCAGTTCGAGGCATGTGGGCTGCTGAATTCATATCTGTGCATAGAATACATAGCAGTCCCTCCATTAGCGGCGGCCGCCCGTGCCAGCTGCAGCCGTCTGAAAAAGTGTTTTTAGAACAGCCTGACCAACAGCTGCCTGTTGTTTTGAATGCACGTCTACACAGTAGTGCTTAGTGAAAGTATGAGTGGTAGACCATGTGGCTGCTCTACAGATGTCTTCTAAGGGAATGTTACCTAAGAAAGCCATAGAGGCCCCCAACTTCCTAGTGGAGTGGGCCCTCGGTGGGATAGTGAGAGTGCGCTTAGCTTTAGCGTAGCAGATCTGAATGCACTTTACTATCCATCTAGCTATTCCTGCTTTGGAGATTGCATTTCCCTTGTGTTGTGTGGCAAAAGCAACAAAAAGTTGTTGGGTTTTGCGGAAATCTTTCGTCCTGTCCACATAATACATCAAAGCCCTTTTGACATCAAGGGTGTGGAGCATCCGCTCCGCCAGCGTCTCTGGGTTTTGGAAAAACACCGGCAATTCAATGGTTTGGTTTATGTGAAAGTGTGAGACCACTTTGGGTAAGAACTTAGGGTTAGTGCGGAGCACCACCCTGTTAGCATGTACCTGGAAGAAAGGTTCCTGGATGGTGAGCGCCTGCAGTTCGCTAACCCTCCGTAGCGATGTGATTGCTACTAGGAACGCAACCTTCCAGGTTAAAAACTGCAGCTCGCAAGAGTGTAGTGGCTCAAAGGGAGGACCCATCAGCCTTGTAAGAACCACGTTGAGGTTCCATTCCGGAGCTGGTGGAGTCCTTGGTGGAATGACTCTTTTGAGTCCTTCCAGAAAAGCCTTGATAGCAGGGACCTTAAAGAGTGACAGGTGCTGCCTATTCTGGAGGTATGCTGCCATAGCCGACAGGTGAATGCGGATGGAAGAGTAAGCTAGGTTACAACGATACAGGTGAAAGAGGTAACATATGATGTTTTGAATGGAAGCGTCTAGCGGGTCAATGCTGTGCTCCACGCAGTAGACGACAAACCTCTTCCATTTAGCCGCATAACAAGCTCTAGTAGTGGGCTTTCTTGCCTCCCGAATGATGTCCATGCAATCGGGAGGAAGATTGAGGTAGCCAAACTCTAGGACTTCAGGAGCCAGATCGCCAGGTTGAGCTGTTGCGGATCTGGGTGCTGAATGTCGCCATGGCTCTGCGTCAGAAGGCTGGGAGTGAGATGAAGCCTTTGATGCGGTACCACGGAGAGTTCCAGAAACGTGGTGTACCATGGTTGGCGAGCCCACGTTGGAGCAACCAGGATGAGCTTCATCGAGTGTTGCCGGAGCTTGCGTGCCACCAGCGGTATCAGAGGTGCTGGGGGAAAAGCGTACGCAAATCTGCCTGACCAGTTCATCCACATCGCATTGCCCTGTGATTGGGGGTGTGGGAACCTGGCGGCGAAGCTTTGGCATTTTGCGTTTTCCTTTGTGGCGAACAGGTCTATCTCTGGAAGACCCCACTTTTGGAAGTACGGTTGGAGTACCGATGGATGTATCTCCCACTCGTGCATCTGATGGCTGTGTCTGCTGAGCAGATCCGCCATTTGATTGTCCTTGCCCGGGAGGTGCTCTGCCATGAGGAAGATGTTCCTCTGAATGGCCCACTTCCACATGCTCTGAGCCAGATGAGACAGCTGTGGAGAGTGTGTACCTCCCTGCTTCTGGATGTAGTACATTGCCGTCATGTTGTCCGTCCGGATCAACACGACCTTGTTGCACAGATGTACTTTGAACGCCTTTAAGGCCATGAAGATTGCCATCAGTTCCAACACATTGATGTGCATCTTCCTTTGCTGAAGTGTCCATAGTCCCTGCACCGTGTAGTGGAGTACATGCGCTCCCCATCCCTGGAGAGAGGCGTCCGTTGTCAGGATGATCTGTGGGACAGGCTCTTGGAATGGTCGGCCCTTGCTAAGGTTTTGTGGATTCCACCAATGCAGAGAGTTGTATGCCCGACCGCTCACCAACACTAGGTCTGTCAGTTGCCCATGAGCCTGAGTCCACTGACGTGCTAGGCACTCCTGAAGCGGACGCATATGTAGTCTCGCGTGCGGGACAATGGAGATGCAGGAGGCCATCATGCCTATCAACTGCATGAACACCTTCGCTGGAAGCGAGTGCTGGGGTCTGAACCGTTGGATCAGCGCTAGGATACTGGCGATTCTCACTGAAGTCGGCTGCGCAGTGGCTGCCAGAGTGTCGATTGTCGCGCCCAGATACTGTCGCACGTGGGCGGGCTGGAGATGGGACTTGGGGTAGTTCAGAGAGAATCCCAGATCGTGCAGGAGATGAATGGTGCGTGACACGTGGTCCACGCACTGCTGCTCCGTCTTTGCCTGAATAAGCCAGTCGTCTAGGTATGGAAAGACATGGATGTGCTGGCGACGGAGATGCGCCGCCACAGTCGCTAGGCACTTTGTAAATACTCTCGGTGCCGTGGTGACCCCGAACGGCAGGACTCTGAACTGGTAATGCTGGTCTAAGATCTTGAATCTGAGGTACTTTCTGTGGGAAGGATGCAGGGGAATATGGAAATAGGCATCCTTTAGATCCAGCGTTGCTAGGAAGTCCCCCTGCTGAAGCAGGGGAAGTACCTGCTGCAATGTGAGCATATGGAAGTGCTCCGAGTTGATGTACCAGTTCAGGGGCCTGAGGTCCAGGATCGGCCTGAGTGATCCGTCCTTTTTGGGGATTAGAAAGTACAGGGAGTAAACTCCTGTTCCCCGTTCTTGCAATGGAACGAGCTCTATTGCCCCTTTTTGCAGCATGACCAGTACTTCTTGCTGCAACAAGGTCAAATGCTCGTCGGACATAGCACGGCCTCTTGGCGGTATGTCCGGTGGAATGGACGTAAGTTCTAGACAGTACCCGCACTGGATAATAGACCTCACCCACCTGTCCGTGGTGATGGACCTCCACGCTGGCAGGAACTGCTGGAGTCTCCCCCCGACAGGTGTTGTGTGATCGGGGGGGAGTGAGAAGACGTCACTGCTTGTTGGAGGCGGTGGACCTGGAGGCATTGTTTCCACGTCCCCTGCCTTTGACATTATTGCCTCTGTAGCCACCCCTGCCCTTGTTGTTGTTATACGAGGACTGGGCATTACCCTTATAGTATTGCGTGGACTGGGATGCCTGGCCCCTTGAGGTGCCTCTTGAATTGGAGCGGCGAAAAGAACTCCCCCGAAACTGCTGACTCTGCAAAGCCCCCATAGACTTGGCAGTTTCGGTATCTTTCTTCATCTTTTCTAGGGAGGCATCCACCTCAGGGCCGAACAGATGGTCAGGATTCACTGTTTGACCCAATATAGTGGTTTGTACGTCGGGTTTGAACCCAGAAATTCGAAGCCAGGCATGGCGTCTGAGTAAAACGCTAGTATTGATAGCCCTGGAGGCAGTGTCTGCCACGTCAAGGGCACATTTGATGGATGCATTTGTTATCAGTTTACCCTCCTGAATGAGCATCTCCCCCGCCTCCTTGTATTGGTCAGGCAAGTGTTGCAGGATGGCCTCTAATGTGTCATAATGGGCCCTATCATAACGTGCAAGCAGGGCTTGAGTGTTAGAGATCCTCCATATGTTTGCTGCCTGCGCAGCAATGCGTTTGCCTGATGCTTCAAAGATTTTGGATTCCTTATCTGGGGGAGGAGCATCACCAGTAGTCTGCGAATTCGCCCTTTTTCGAGCGTTGGACACCACCAGGGAGTCCAATGGCAAATGTCCCTTAATGTACGTGGGATCCGTGGGCGCCGCCTTATACTTCCTGTCGATGCGAGGGTTGACCACCCGCGCCCGGGTGGGTTCCTTGAACACCTCCTGTGCATGCTTCAGCACCCCTTTAAGCATCGGTAGTGTCTTGACTTGTTTTTCGGCTACCGAGAAGGTGTCGACCAAGAAATCGGCATCCACGGTGTCGGAGTGCAGTTCGACGTCATGGTTCGCTGCAGCTCTCTCTATCAATGCATTGAATGCCGCCGAGTCCTCCGTTGGGGACGTCTTCGCGGCGAAAAGTTGAGTGTCCTGGCCCGACTGCGGGTCGTCTGTGTCGCCTCCTGCTGTCCAGGGCACATGCTCCTCTTCCGGATCCGAGTACGCAGGATATGTGTACTCGTCCTCTTCCTCGTCCACCTCAGGTACGGGGGAGTGTGCCGGCGAGTGTTCCTGGGCCTGTGGAGACAGAGGTTCCATCAGCGCCGAAGAGTCTCTCTTGTTTTTGAGTGGAATCCTAAAAGGTTCCAAGGCCGGCTCCGATGTAATTTTCCTCTTGAGGAGCGACAACTTCCCGGTGTTGGCGTCGATGATCACCTCACGACGTTCCTCCACCGCCAGCGGCTGGAGCCGAAGCTTCGATACCACCAATGCAGCCTTCTGCGTCAACGCTTCTTGAGAGCGTCCGCTCTGCTTAGGCGCGAAAGCCTTCGGCGCCGACTTGGGAGGAAGGGTAAAACGAATGGGCGTATGCTCTTTGGTAGATTTCGGCGCGGGCCTAGGCACTACAGTGTCCTGGCTGGGAACCACAGTGGACTGTTGGATCCGCTTTAAGGATTCTCCCACCTTCCTTGCAAGGGATGACGAGGGTTGAACCGGCTCGAGCGACTCATCGTCTACGAGGGCCCGGTCGCCGGGAGGCCTTTTCTTCGGCGCCGACGCCCCATGGCCTGGCGCACCGTCGGCGTGACGCTTCTTCGAAGCCGTCTTCGGGTCCGCGACCCCTTTCGGTGCCGACGCAGCCGCGTCGGATGCCTTCACCTTCGACGCCGACCCAGAGGGCTGTGGGTCGGCCATTTTGGCGCGGCTCTTGTGGTCGGCCATTTTGGCGTGGCTCTTCAAGTCGGCCATTTTGGGTTTCGTGGAAGTTGACGCCTCCAGAACCTTCTTCACCAACGCCACTTTCGGTTTCGGTTTCGCATCCGAGGGTGCGGGACCAGTTGGCTTCACTTTCGTTTTCTTGGTAGAAATGTCCGTGACCGGGCCCGGAGGCGGGGACGTAGGACTCATAGCAAGATCTTGGGTAAGGCCCGAAGGCGATCCCTCGACCTGGGCCGTAAGACGGGGGGTAACCCCGTAGTCTGGTTGGGGATGCTCTTCCTCCGAGCTATCTCCCATCGTGGCACAAATCAGTTCATCGTCCCCTACCTCACCGGAGACTTCGTCGCAGGCCTCCTCCTCCGCGTCGTAGGTCTCGTCCTCGGACGCGGGGCCAGAGTCCGACTCCCTTACGTCGTCCTCTTCCTCGACCGATTCCTGAAATATGTCATCAGGTGAGGGCGCCGAAGCCGACAACTGCGCCTGGAGTCGATTAGCCCGGCGAATCTTCAAAGTTTTCTTACTCCTAAACTTTGAACACGCCATGCAGGTGTCTTCACGGTGATGCGGTGACAAGCATGTGTTGCACACAGGGTGCACGTCGAGGTGCGAATATTTCGAGTTACACAGCGGACACCTCTTGAATGGAGTCCGCTCCATAGCAAATGTGGTAGTGTAGGCCCGTCCGCGTTGAAGCACGTGGAAGGGCAGTAGGAGATTGGAGCTGAGAGTCAGTAAGAAAACCCGAACGCAACTATACCGACGCCCAGCCTAAAGACCTTTTGGTCTCAAGTAAAATCGAACAACTATCGGTTCCGAAGGAGGGAACCGAAAACACATCCGAACCCAATGGCGGAAAAAAACAATCTGGGGATGGAGGCGATGCCCATGCGCACTGTAGTCCAGGGGAGGAGCCACCTATCTCGTGATACTTCGAAGACTCTTCCAGGACAACAATGTGCAATCATCCGGACCCAACACTAGGTGGCGGACTATGCACAGATATGAATTCAGCAGCCCACATGCCTCGAACACATATGTCTTCCAGGCTCTATATTTGTCCTTAAAGTTAATACAACCTATGAAGTACCCCAGTAACTTAAAGGGTTCCCCTCCATATCCTTTTGGACAGATGAATGGTTCATGAAGGTTCACCTTGCCCTTCAAATCGTTAAGATGAACCTCAAGGGGAATAAGTGTGATTTTGGCTCCTAAATCAAATAGGATGAGAACAGGTACAGTTTATTTTCCAACGGACCAGCATCACCCACTTCCATAATTTGTATTAATATTTCTTCTTACTCACTAGGTTCGTGGCATAGTTATCTCCTGCATTTTATTTTTTAATTTCCACTCCTGCAACACTAAGACACATGACCTTTGCACCCACATTTCTTGCCATTGCCCTTCCACCCAATACACTCCTTGTTGTTAGCTACATGCCCATATTCTCCACATCCATAACATGTTCCCTGAAATTTCCTATTGCTTTCTCAATGCTACCATGTCCCTTTCCTAACTTCTGTTGTGCTCCTTCTTTTTCTTTCTTCAAGGCTTAAACAGCATGAACATTCTTTTTTGTACCATCATTTCTTCCCCCTCCTTTTTGATCTTCTATACATGCCATACTGTGTTTGCAAGTGTTTGTCATAATGAGTACCTCATTAAGAGACGGATTGTCTTTCTTCCAACACATTTCCTAAGCTTTTTCTAGGTTGCAACCCAACATGAATTGGTCTCTCAACTGTTTCACACAATTTCCACCAAAATTACATGTTCAGGATAACAGTGGTAGAATACAGTGATGTATTCTTCCACTGTTTAACATCTTCCTTTGTACACTTTTGCCAACATTATATCTTTCCAACACAGTTGATACTATAGGCAAAAAATGTAAATCAAGTTTCCTGAGACAAATTTTGCATTCATTTAAGTCACATGCCTCTTCTTTTGTTAAATCAGGCAAATGTTCACACATTTCTTGAACTCCAGGATCCAAATATTGAAGTAGGAGAGAGGTTATTTGAATGTTGTAACTAGGCCAACACATAGGTTTGTACTAACCAGACTAAGAGTTGGCATTGCTCATGTATTAGTGGCCTTCCCTCACCCTAAAAAGCCCCCTGTGGCCCATACCCATGTGATGGACATTCAAATGAAAGCACTATGCACTTTATGATTTTTTGTCCCCTATTTCAGAATGTTAGGATCTCCTTTTTAAAACCATTATTTCTCAAGTATGGAGTTTTACACGTGGAAGATGCTATGTGTCTGTTATATAACATGGACCACCCCGACGTATGTTTTTATACTGCCAGTTTTATATGTAAATCGATGGCTTTTAGGAAAAGTATGAGTTTTTAATTATGTCTGTATTTTAATTCTGTTGCTTGTGTGCTATGCTTTTGTGGTCATTTTTTTATGTACCGAATAAAGCTTCATGAACTGAACTGAGAGAGGTTTTTCTTTCTGAACTCAAGGAAGTGCCACAAACATATGCATAGTGTGCAAAAATATTCTTCCATTTTCCCCACCATCATTCACTGAAAGTGAAATATTCATCACCAATGTAACAAAGATAGACCTCATGGGTAGTTGATTGGTAATAGTCTTTACAGAGGCTTTTTTTTAATCCTTCAATATAATAAACAACTTGGCATGAGATACAGAGTCTTAATACATGACAGGGCAGTACATTGGCCACATCTATTCATGTCAGCCTCCTTCTTCCAGCTCCTCCGTCGCTCTTTCCAACTCACGTTTTCAAAGATCAACATTCCACCATAGCAACAAGTGGTTGGAACACTGGCGGAATAAAGGTTCCGTCAACTAAGCCTAACTAGTCTCTTATTGTAAATGCAAGATACTGCACTGACCCACCCTCCCAGGCGGAGGAGCTGATTGACTGGTTAGGGACTGCACTGTACTTAAGTACCTTTAATCTTACACCGGGTACTGGCAGATTGACCTAATGGAGGGCGTCAACGAGATGCCAGCCTACTCCACCCCAGAACACCATTACAAGTTTAGGAGTATGCCCTTTGGTCTCAAAAATGTCCCTGCCACCTTTCAGAGCTTGGTGAACCAGGTCCTTGCTGGTATGAACGTCTTCTCAGCTGCCTATCAGGATAACATAGCTGTCTATAGTAGCAACTGGAAGGTCCACCTTTTCCACCTTCAGGAAGTGCTTCTGAGTCTGCAACAGGCAGGCCTGACCATCAAGGCAAGTATGTGCCATATAGGGCAGCTGTCTGTGGTGTACTGGACCCACTGGTAGCACTTAACTTACAGGCCCTATACTATACCACTTTACAAGGGACATACTAGTATATTAAATATGCTTAATCAAGTACACACCAATGACACCATGTTTAGGGGAGAAGCATGTGCACTTTAGCACTGGTTAGCAGTGATAAAGTGCTTAGAGTCCGAAGGCCAACAAAAAGAATCAGAAACAGCTGGAGGTAAATATCAAAAAGTCTAGGGAAAGACCACCTTGAGGATGCCAGATCTAACATGTGTCCACACCAACTGCAAGTGGGGAGATCTACCCAACCTCTAGGGAGTTCTGATCACTAAGGTGTAAAAACCTAGATAAACCATCAGCATTGGAGTGTTATAACCCAGGTCTCTGTTTCAATGTGAAGTCCATGCCCTGTAGAGAAATGGACCACCTCTACCATTTGGATTCTCACCCCTCATTTAAAGGACCCAGCTGGGGGGCCTGTGGTCATTCTGAATCAGGAAGTAAGTACCATTTCCTCTTTAGATAAGCCTGACTGCTCTGTGCCAAGTTACCATAGGGTGAGCACAGGTTATCTTTTAGTGTGTATCTTGCTTACCGTGACTAGAGTGGTTGTTACAGTTTGGACAGGGTGCATACCTTTGCCAACCAGAAACCCAATTTGCAACGGAAATACAGAGCACAAGACCTTCAAACAGTTTCACCTCAAACAAACTGAGCTAGCCAGTCAGCGTGTTTGTAACACACACCAATAATTTGGGACAGTTTTGAAATAAATAAAACATGTTGCACATATGTGCGATGGAAGTCAAGAATCGTCCCTGAAATTCATCAATGCTGGCATGTTTGGGCTGGACTGTTCCCATGTGGCACAGAGAAAAGACTGATTTGCATATAGCTTGGTCTGAACTGAGGTGGTGTAGTGAGTTAAAGAATGACGATAGATTCAACCCAGATCTGTGACTCTGGGTGAGTGGCCGTCCATCAACTCCTTGTGTTTGCTATGTTCGGGTATACCCAACACTATGAGGATCCTTTTTAGTTCCATTTGAGAACGTGTGCCATACTGCCACATACATAACTATCAGTACCATGGTGGATGGTAATTACTGAGAGTGGTATTATCGCTGCTTTTTCTTTCTTTACCTCTTTAAATGGTAGCATGTGATATAACCATTTCCAAAATATATTTTGCTCAAATTTATTTCCCAAAAATATTTTACTATATCCTTGACCACAAAATATCTTAGACTAATTTTAACAATACATTTCATGGCAGAGATAAGCCTAATGTTTGAAGTACAAATTCTTTTAATTGGACATCACATTCTCATAAGTTAGATTCACTAATAATCAGTAAAGGAAACGTTTGCTAGAGTTTGTAAAATGAAAATGACTGGTGGTTTCTAAGATGCTGGCTTCTAAAGATTAAGGGCCTGAATACGTGTTTGGTAGTTAATACAGGGGGCGGTGCAACCTGCTGTCCGCTGTGGGACTGCAAAACCCATGGTGCAGGAGTTTATTCCTGGTCTGTTGGGCAGTCAAGCAGCGGCGGTCAGGTAGGCTCATAGAAGAGCCTCCTATGCAGACCACCGCTCTTAGAGCACTGTCTGCACCTTCCTGCACTGTTTGGCATACATGCCACACTGTGTAGGAACTTGAGGTGCAAATCGAGGGGGCACTACATGCGCCCCCCACATGCACCCCCTGGGCCATGTGGCAGTTGGTGGCCCTATTAGGACCCTCTTAGTTGCCTCACCACCACATTTTTCATGGCGGGCTCACCACCATGAAAATGGTGCTGGTGAGGCAACTCGAAAAATGCTTGGAGATGCCGACGCGGTACTGCCATCATATTTCTTCTTCTGACCATTGCGTGAACAGCGTGGGATCCTGTATCCCTGGCAGTCGCAGCAGTCCTGTGGCAGTCCGACCACCACAGTCATAATACTTCTGGAGGTCGCGCAGTCCGGAAGTGGCTGGACTGTCACCACAAGTTTGGCAGTCCAGAACTCATAATCAAGCCCAAAGACCCCCAAGGTTATCGTAGTGAGTACTGGCCAACAAGTACATTGGATCCTAGCCAAACCCAAGACTGAAAGTTGACCCTTAACTGTTATTTGGTCTAAGGTGATTAACAACTTTGGATTGTGTTCCTTAATTGGAACACTGGGACCACCTGGGGTTTGTTGGGTGGGACCTTGGTGCATGGCTTGCTTGCTTCCGAGAAACATCTATTTTTATTTAGCACAATCTGGTTGACAGCTTTCGCTCTACTCTGGTTCTTGATACCCAAAGACCAGAGTTGGGTCCAGAAGCCCGACAGCATCATCTTTTTCCCACCTTCTGCAGTATAGGGGTGACCTACAGGGCTGTGTGCCATGTCGACTCTTCAGATTTTCCTGCACCAAGACACACAGCCTGCAATGGTAGAGTGCATAGCCTTGGTGAGGGGGCCATGGGGTGGCACAGCCAGAGCTGCATCCCAGAAGACCTTTTTCAATAGCCATGCCCTTGGTACCAGGGGTCCCACGTATTAGGGACTTACGGGGGTAGCTGAAGTTATGCCAATCATGATACAGTGTTTAGGGAATGAGATCTGGCATTGGAAACCTGGTTAGCAGGGGCCCAGTGCACTTGCAGTTCGAAATTACATCAGACATCAAGCAAAAGTGGGGGCTAACCATGAAAAAAGAGGCCCTTTCCTACACAACACCCCCCACCCCGCAAACGAAAGAGATGAGACTAAACTGCCCCTAGAGAGTCTTTATCTTCTAAGTAGAAGAACCTGGAAAGACCATCTGCATTGTCATGGTCAGTCCCAAGTCTGTGTTCCACTTTAAAGTCAACTACCTATAGGGATACAGACCGCCTTAACAATTTGGGTGTTCTCCTTTCATCTGAAGGAGGCATCTGAAAGGTTTGTGGTCAGTTTGGACAATGAAGTGAGTACCAAATAGGTATGGTCTCAGATTCTTCAGGGACCACACCACAGCAAAGGCTGCCCTCTCTATTTTACTCCAAAGCTGCTCTCTGGGGTGAAGCCTCGTGCTTATGAAAGCAACAGGTTGGCCATAGCCATCACCAGTGGTCTGGGGTAGGACTGCTCCTATCCCATGTTTAGAGGAATCTGTCTGCACTATGAACTGCTTGGAGTAATCTGGAGCTGTTAGTATGGGTGCTTACATATTGCTTCTTTCAAAGTGTGAAACGCCTTTTGACAGCTCACTGTCCAGTTGACCTTTTTGGGCATTTTCTTAAATGTCCGTTTTTTGAGGGGGCCACAATGGACCCTTTACCATGCACAAACTTCCTGTAGTACCCAGTCAAGCCAAGGAATGCCCTGACTTGGGTCTGGGTGGTTGGAGCTTCTCAATCCAGAATAGACTGGATTTTGGGCTGTAAGGGCTAAACTTGGCCTCCACCTACCAGGTGGTCCAAGTATACAACCTTGCACTGCTCTATCTGGCACTTGCTTCATTCCGTCTATCAATTGTGTGTCTTTTGCTTTCTCGCCCTAAGCGCGCCGGGTCTGCCCAGACGTAAGTCCTGGGATCAGTGTGCCACTGGATTCACGCTATTCTGGCTGATGAGGGGGGAAACCCCGAAACCGGTCCTAGGATGCTTGTTTCTGGTCCAGGGAGGACCTGGCTTGGCAGTTCGGGCTAGACTGTTCCCATG
Source organism: Lissotriton vulgaris (assembly GCF_964263255.1). NCBI lineage: Eukaryota > Metazoa > Chordata > Amphibia > Caudata > Salamandridae > Lissotriton > Lissotriton vulgaris. The sequence goes on from NC_141686.1 coordinate 214,452,935, forward strand.
AGGCACAGGATCAAGACTGATTTGCATATGGCCAGGTTTAAACTGGGGTGGCATGGTGAGCAACAGAATGATGGATTTAACCCAGGTCTCTTGACTGGCAGTGAATGTTTTGATTTCTTCTGCATTCCGTCAATCAATTGTGTGTCTTTTGCTTTCTCTCCATTAGTGTGTCGTGTATGCCCAGACGTGGGCCCCAGGCTCACTGTACCACTGGATTCAAGCTATCCTGGCTGATGAGGGGTGAAACCCCAAAATCGGTCCTAGGATGCTTGTTTCCGGTCCAGGGAGGACCGGGCTTGGCAGTTTGGGCTGGACTGTTCCCATGATTTGTTCTGCATTCCGTCCTTCAATTGTGTGTCTTCGACTTGATAGTGAGGCCTGTTTTCTGTGGAGCCTCCAGGACCTTTTGGAGGTGTATTAGGTGATCCTGCTAGGTGGATCTAAAGACAGCAATATCATCAGGGTAGGCTGCACTATAGGCTTCCAAACCAGTGAGGACTTTGTTCACCAACCTCTGAAAGGTGACAGGTGCATTCTGCAAACCCAAAAGCATCACAGTGAACTGAAAGGGCTCATCTGGAGAGGAAAATGCAATTTTCCCTTCGGCTCCAGGGGTCAGACCTATCTGCTAGTACACTGATGTGAGATCAAAGGTACTCAGAATTGTGGCTGGCGCTAACTTGTCAATTAGCTCAACAGCTTTTGGAATTGAATGGGCATCTGTCTTGATAACTGCATTGAGGACCCTGTAGTCCACACAACACCTATCTTCTTTCTTTCCACTCTGGGAATGAGGCTTGGGGACTAACACAAATAATCTGGCTCTGAGGCTGTCTGAGGGTTCATGACACCCAACTCCATCATCTTGCTGACCTCAACTCTGATGCATTGCTCGACTTGATCAGACTGCCTGTATATTTTGTTTTTGACAGGTAGGCTGTCACTAGTGTCCACATCAAGTGCACACCAGTTAGTCTAATCAGGGGTCATGGAAAAGTGCTCAGCAAATTGAATCAGGACTTGTCTGCCATCAGTCTGATTTTGGGTAGTGAGGGTGTCTGAAAAGACAACTCCATCTGTCATATGGATACTTCATTACATATATTGCGTTAAGTTAGCATGAGTGTATTACATGTTTAAACAGCCGTTTTGCCTTCGGCTTCAGTTTTGCACACGACACGTACTTGTTGTTGTAGCTTTCACCCTAGAAGCGGCGAGTTGCTTTATTTGAGAATAATATGTTATTCCTATGCTATCAGCTTTGCCTGGTACACTTGGTACAACTGTCTGCACACTGAGAGCTGCACACTCTAAGATTAACCTAACACAAGGTTGCTAGGAGGTCTGATCCTCGCACCACATTAGACATTAGACATAACACAAATAATGTTGATGCCAACATTTTGGGCTCTACGCGGGTTTAAGATAGAGTTACACGGAATGAACGCAGACACTTGGTGCTGCGCAGGAAGAGAGCTGGTAGCTGCTGATGTGAACTGCTCCTACTGACATTGAGAGGTATGGGGCCGCCCTGCTAAAGCCCGAATGAGACCTTCTTAGATATAATATAATATTCTAGATAGGGTGCGCGAAATATAGGTGATATAGATTTCTATAGAAATTGCATTATAACATGCTAGCACCTTTTGCTTACTATGGATTAGTGACTATGCTGCTGACTCTGATTTTTATAATCTGCATTTTGGTATTATACAAGATACTGCGTTTGAGAACTTTGCATTGAATAATAAATATTTCAAACTTGCACTTGTGTTCTTTGACTCTCAGTTTTGGTTTGAAATGATTATATAACGAAAGAGTGTTCATGTGTTCCACGACTCCTGAGGTATTCTAAAGATCATGTTCTGGTTTGTCTAATACATGTATCATTCCATAATGATCCATGAGACACTGTAGCTAGCTAGGTAACGAGATTTCTGACACTGAGATGAGTTTTTGGATCATCCTAACTCACTAAGGTTCTACATCTCTATGCACAGTTCTGTGGGAGAACGGAAACCCTGCTACATGGCGCCCAACGGATTGGTTGGCCGTATTTCATGACACTCGAGTAGTATATCATTCATACCTTGACACCTTCATTCCCGTTTCCGGTAAACGGTGGTGTCGGAATAACCTACCTGTTTTTGAAATAGGTCTTTTCAAGCTTGAATTCTTCTGAAAACGGTTTCTTTGAATCACAACCCAGTTGTGCTATAAAGTGTTCTCTGTCTTTTTTCTTCTTCCTGTGCTCACATGGCAGTGGAAATAGCGCAGCATAGCCGCGTCGCGGTTCGCGACCACATGCGGGGTTATAATGTCCCCGCGGAAGGCTTAGCTGTGGTTCTAGTAGTGAGTGCGGAACATGCGTACCCGTATGAATTGTTTTATTCCTGGGTGACATTTCCGGAAGTGGACGCTAATTCGGGTGTCTACCATACATACACTGCCACGGATGTACCGGCGGCTTATGCTCCGTACAGAGCACTGGAAGTACCTATAGACGCTTGGCAGCACGGAGTTTGGTTTGGTGGCGCCCTACCCCATTCTTTAACGGCTCCGAGGTTAGGTCCTTTGTCCATTCCGGGCACAAATTGGCCCGCCTTGGGTGGATTTACTCCTCATCCTAATCGAGCCACGTGTAACGTGGCTGACCTGAGGCGTCTTCATGAGGTCTCGGTTGGAGTGATTAGAGCGCTTGTTCATTACATTAGTCGTAATATACAAGGCGCAGCCCCCGCAGGTGCGCAGCTTCGAGCGGAGCAGGCTGGTTTGAAAATCAGTCCTGTCTTGGTGAATTCCGTTATGGGCAGAAAGCCAGATAGTACGGATGAATTTCCTTACTGGCTTGCCGAGAAATTCGACCAGCTAGAGGCTGTGTTTCCTAATACGACTCCGAGTGAAAAACACCGGATTCTTACGCTTAGTTTACCGAAGGAAATAGCCCCGGAACTTGCTGACTGTGAGACATGGGGTAAGACTTTTGCAGCGGTTTACTCGAGGTGCTTTGGCACACCGTCAGTTTCGAACCTGTCTGCGATCCTCAAACGTGTTCAGGATGATCACGGACCTGAGTCGGCGGTTGAGTTGGGTATGCGCCTGAACGGTTCATTTGAGACAGTTTGCGGTATTATCCTTGCCAATGTAAAAGGGGATGCAGTGAACTTTCAGGTGGCCAATGGTCTGGCGTTAGTACCCGATGCCGAGAAACCCCGTCAGCTGGCAAGAATTATTGTGGCGGCTTATAAAATGGTTGGCCGCAATTCTAAGGGTGCGAAGGTTTTTCTTGAAAAAGAAAAGAAGCAGCCCCAGGGGCAGTCTTCGGAAACAGATAGACAGCCCAAGTCCAAAAAACAAACTTGGCCGAAAAAGCAGAATAAGGGTAAGCAACAACAACAACAGACACAGGTCTCTAGTCCGGCGCCTTCACAACCTGCGCAGTCAGAGCGAGTTTATGAATTGCGCGATCGCGCTACGATTAAATCGCCGGATAGATATCAGGCATCTGACCAACGCTCTCCTCGTTCCTTTCAGGACTCATCGGCTCCGTCAACCGGTGGTGGAGGGGGCGGCAGGGGCAGGGGTGGTCAGCAAGGACGTGGCCAGCCCCGCACGCGAAGTGAAGGAGACCAGCGGGGCGACTCTACGCCAAAGAGACCGCAGTTTGCCAAGAAGAAAGTCGCAGCCTTAACGGCGCATCGATATGCCCCAGATAGTGAGAACGCGGCTTCGGAATCTGACGTGGGCTCTGACCTTGCTGGACAGCGCGGCGGAGATTACCATAGTGAGAGAGGCCCTCCGTCCACTGTTGAAGGTGACAGCGACTGACACTTATGTTGTAATCGAAACAGCTGATACACATGTTGCTCCCCCTGAAAGACTTTTTGAAATTGTCCTGTTAATTGAAGGTGACATGCAGCGAACTGTAAAAGGGGTATTTTGGGAGAATCTTTCGGATACGTATGACATTTTGCTTTCGGAGGCTGACTGGCCCCCACCTTTTGTTCTCGCAGCTCCGCGAGGGGAGGAGGTAATCCTCCCCAGTTTCGCGCACACTGTACCGAGAGTGGAAGCGCTGCATTTTGCAGAAGAGTGGGCTCTGGCGCTTGCGCCGGCTGTGTACCGAAATCAGTGTGGCTGGGATAAATTGTCCCCTAGCCATGAGATTCCTTTGCGGTCACAGCCTCAGCCACAACCCCAGTATCCCATACGGCGTGAAGCTAAAGCTTCGGTCGCGGCTATCCTTGAACAATTGGAATATCAAGGTGTAATTGAAACATGTGTGTCACCAATGAATAATCCCCTTTTTACTGTTAACAAGCCAGACGGCTCGTATCGTCTTGTTTTGGATTACAGGCATTTGAACTCGCATTGCCGTAACTGTGCAGTACAGAATACTCACGGCTCTGCCCTAGTGAATAGTCTTGAGCGTAAACGGTTCAAAACCACGCTTGACATTTCCAATGGTTTTTATGCACATAGATTAGATGGTCTAAGTTCCCAATGGACCAGTTTTACGTGCGGCGGCGTACAAAAAATGTTTAAACGACTCCCAATGGGATATAAAAATAGTCCTGGAGTGTTTTCCGCCCGCATAGTCTCTCTTTTGGAGAGTTTCGATCCAGTTGCATGTTCGTATGTGGATGACATTTATCTCACAGACGACGAGCTTTGGGTGCATCTGTGTCGAGTAAACAGCATAATTTGTAACTTTGCAGATATGGGTTACAAGTTTAACTTTGCAAAATCACACATTGCGGAGTACACAGTGTTGTTTCTAGGTTATGAACTTAACCATGAAGGAAAGGGATTGGCTCCTCACTTCCTGGAGAAGTGCGCGCAGTTGCGCTCTCCGACAACGCTGAAAAAATTACAGTCTTTACTGGGTTTTTTAAATTTCGGGAGGACATACATTCCGGAATATGCCCAGCGTATCAAGCCTTTATATGCCTTGGTACAACCATCTTTTTCCAAATCATGCTGGCTGCCTGAGCATTCAGCCATTCTGCAGTCTTTGCAGGCTGATTTGCTCACTTCTGACTACTTACAGACCCGTGATAACCAGACCAACCTGGTGATAAGAATTATCCCTGGGACGGTGGGTTTCACGTACCTGACTTTTAATGAGGGGGATACTGTACCTATTGCTTACAAGTCACACTTGTACACTTCGGCTGAACTGCGTTTTTCCACTGTGGAGAAAGTTTTAACGGCTGTGCAGATGGCAATTCTTAAAGAACGTGCCCTGTCGCAGGGGAAGCGCATGTTGATTGTTACCCCGTGTCCTGCCTTGGAGGCGGTCACGAAAGCCAGTGTACCTAATTCTAAAGCTTTGCACCCTCGGTGGATTCAGTGGGCTACATCCTTGACATCTCAGGATGTCACGTTTATTTTTGACGCCGCTTTACGGTCGCAGGAGTATTTACAGTATGAATTTGTTCATCCTGCTCCTTTAGCAATGCGGCCGTTGGAGGATTTCCATTGTATCATTTACACGGATGGTTCGGCGCAGGTTGCGCATGGCTCTAAACATGCCTACGTTTCCGCTTGCGCCATTGTGGTCGGTGCAATGGTGAACGATGAGTTCAAGTCCAGTGTCGTGCACACGCAGACGCTTGGAGACTGCACCGCACAATTAGCAGAGCTCCGTGCTCTTATGCTCGCATTGGAGTACGCAGATCCTAGTGTGACGACTCTAATCGTAAGTGATTCTTACTACTGTGTCCAGTCTTACAATGAGAACTTGTTCTTTTGGATTCAGAATGATTTTCGTGATTCCAAAGGTAGTACAATAAAACATAAAATGATCTGGGTCCGAGTGGCGGAACTTAAAGAGAAGCTGCCGCTCGTGTTTGTGATTCATACTCTCGGCCACCAGCGCGTGGGAGTCCACGCTGTTGGCAACTCGCTTGCTGATGAAGCAGCGAAGTCAGCGGTATCTAAATACTTAGTTGCAGCAGTCACGAGGTCCAAGAGCAAAATAGATGATGACATCTTGGCGGCTGTTGCTGCCACGGCGAAGGGAGGTAAATATCCTGCGGGGTTCCCTTCGAAGTACACATACCACTTAAGTCCCGATAAGGTTCCTTATGTGAAAATTCCTGAAGTTGGAGAGCGTCTAGTTCCCAACTCGGATCGCAGAGCTTCTCTGATTACAGCGGCTCATGAAGGTGTGGCGTCTGCGCATGCGGGCGTCTCAGCCACTGTGTCTCAGCTACAACAGAGGTTCTGGTGGCGGGGACTGTACAAACAGACGCGCGATTATGTCCTTATGTGTGACATTTGTCAGCAGATTAAGCCTTCTACTGCTGCGCGTCCGCCTCAGACACAGTTGTACATCTCTAATAAACCACTTGGATGTGTTTATTTGGATCACTGCGGTCCTTTCTCTTCTGATACTGCGTATAAATATATCTTAGTAGCAGTTGACTCATGCACACGCTTTGTGTGGTTATGGCCGCATCGCAGCGCTGATTCACGGACTGTCATTAAGGATTTGCGTGTCTTTGTGGGAATCTTTGCTTGTGGTGCTTTCCATTCGGACCAGGGTCCGGCTTTCGCCTCTAAGGCGTATAAGGATGCTATGGTTTCGTTGGGAGTACAGGTGAAGTTTTCAAGCCCCTACAGGCCTGAGGGCAATTCTGTGGTAGAAAGAATGAACCGCGACTTAAAGCAATCTTTGACAGCCCGAGTTATAGGCACTGGTAGAAACTGGCTGACCCACCTCTATGGCGTGCAGCGTGCGCTTAATAATCTCCCTAGAAGGTCTCTGGGTGGGCGGACCCCATACGAAATGCTCTTTGGTATCAAGATGTACGTCCCTGACCTTGATGGTGCAGACTGCGAGGCCCAGGCCGCGGCCTTTGACGTAGATGAACATTGCAATGTTTTACAGGATCTACAAAAGACCAGAGACAGTCTTGCAAAGGAACACTTGCCCTCCACGTCGGATGATGCTTTGCAGATCCCGGTAGTTGGCTGGCTACCCCAAGTTGGAGAACTGGTTCGAGAGAAGATCGATAACAAAAAGGAGTTTGGTCCCTCATATCGAGCGCCAGTTCGGGTCCTTGGAGTGAAGGGCACAAGAACAGTCATTTTACCACCACTTCCAGGTCGTAAAGAAAACAGATTTATTTCTATTGACAATGTCAAGACACACAGGGTGGCCGATTCTTCATAGCATGACACCGGCTGTATCCTGTCCTTCCATGGTGAGGCACTCTGTGCTGGCTATTACATCTGGTGCAGATCAGGAGGTGTCCCTCGAGATGCCTGCCATATCAAGTCCTTTATTAAATACTATTCCTGTTACTAACATTGATGAGGTGACCTATGCAGATCCTGCTGATTTATCCATGTCCGATTTACATGCTCGTTTGGCTAACCAGTCCAGATTCTCTTTTGACTCTGTTTCGGAACTTTCAAAGAAACCATCGACTATTGCAAAATATGCCACGTTGTTTAAAAAACATTTTTTAATTCCACCTTGGACATACATTTGGCTGATACTATTTTCGTTTTATCTTTTTATGTCAATTGGTTTTGTGTTTTATTTTTTCCGCCTGATTGATGGCCATTATGTGAAAGAAAAAACAGGAATTCGGTACCTTAATGGAACATTGGCCCCTCACTCCTCCTCACATTCAGCACACAGACTAAAGAGAGACTTACATTCAGTACATATTACTGCTTGGCCTGTCCTTGATGGGATTGTGTGGGATGCGGTTAGGTTTCAGATACATGGCCCCACAGAAGTAATTAATGTTCCTAATGTGCTTAGAGTAAACATGGGAGATGTTATTAAGCAAAATATTCGTTCTGATGATTGGGATCTTCAGGCCGTAGAAGCATTGTTCTCTGAATTGAAATATTATGCGGCCTTTGATGATGAGGATTTGTATTTAGATTCTGTCAATTATGGTGATTTGTTTTGTTACCAACATTATGGAAATCATTTCTTGCACAAGACAAGTTCCAGGCGGGTTCCTGTGAATTACACTCAGTGGGAACATTGCCCTGCTCCTTTACAGGGGAGCTCAAGTACTTTTCTGGGAAAATACTCTTACTTTACAGATTTTAATCAATCAAATCCTGAGTCTTTTTACTTCAAGGTGAAACAGAAATCCATGCCAAAAGTTAGACTGACTGACACAAAATTGTTGTATTCAAAGTCCTTTCTAGAAAGGTTATCTGTGGATGGCTATGAGTTATGGAAGGATGCTATTGACCTTAAATCGGTTTGGGGTACCAAAGATTGGCAGGTACAAGGCACTGAGGCTTTGCATCGTGCATGTCTCATCCCGAATCACATGTTGTTTTTAAATTCGACTATTTCCCAAACAACATGTTTTGGATTGGCTACATCTAAAAAATTAAATACCCCTACTATCCCTGATTTGGAAGAATATTCAGGTTGGAGTAATTTCACTACATTGCCCATAAGTGAGGTACAAGCACTTTTGCAGAATTCCTCCTTTAATATTTCCAGTTTTGATCCGGATGGGTGGCTTTTATGGCAAAGAAGCTCTGATTCTTGCCAAAGTCGTTTTTTGGGTTTGTCTGAGGGTTTTACACGCATCAGGCCAGATCCCAGGTTTGACTCAGATCACACTGTTACAACTTATTCAGTAGGCAAATTGTGTCAGAACTGGTTACAACATTCCACTTTAGCTGCAGTTAAACTGCATCTGTCCCAGTTGAATGAGAACATAGCGTTAAATGATTTTATAAAAGGCCCGACTATGGGTAGGTCTAAACGCTTTATTTATGCTATTTACAATGAAATTTGGAAATTTTCAAAAGTCGAAGCAGCTAAACGCCTGAGGGCTATTGATCAAGCCAATTTGGAAAAAGTGCTTGCAGTGGTCGATAATAGTATTAACACGCTTTCTTCAAGAATTTACACATTGGATAATATTGTTTCTTCTGTTGTTGATATTGTACATGATGAAGTGTCCACGTTATACCATGGTCAAAATCAATTACGTTCTGTAATGCAGTTTGCCTGGACTCTACAGACAATTAAGGCTGGTCGAGTTCCCTGGACCTCATTGAACGTTTCATCACTCTTTGCCCCTTTTAATCTTACTGATAAACAGCGCATGCTTTCAATGCGTGATGCATCGTTTTCTATGTTACATATTGAGAAGCTAGAATCCTTACCTTTCTCTGTTGCTGAAACCACTACTGCCACGTGGCTTATTCATGGTTTAATTACATTACCATTTCCTTTATATAAATTTACTAACTGTATGCGGTATATTGCTATAGGACGATATGAGCCACTAGGCAATGCATTCCTACATGAGGCATGGTCATTACCATACACATACAGATGTCTGAAAGATGGAAAAGAAGTGAATCTTAATGGTGAGGAATGCACACAGTCACCTGACCATTCATTAATATGCAGACACATTCAGTTACACGGTTCTTGTAATCAGGACCGCCCAAATTTAGCATGTGTTTTAAAAGGCACGCCAGTTCCAGCAGTAGTTCCCACATTTACTTTATTAGCTAATGGTAGTTATTTGCTTTTAAACAACGAATTATGTTGTGGTTTATTAATTGGTGTGGCTTATATAGTTACTGTATCAGAGCGTGTAGTGTGCTGCAAGAACGTTCTATACCCACCCCCGCATGGCTCTTCAGATGTCTCCATCTGGCCACGGATCCCAACCTTGGAAGCGAAATTCAATGGTTTAAGCAGAATAAGGGCTCTTTTGTCTCAAAAACAAGTGACCCTGAGTTCGGCCCGGGAAACTTATGTCCTTCACATAGCTAACACCCGCACAGAGGTGCAGGCGCTTTTAAACACTGATTTGCCATTTCATTTCTGCGAGCTGGTACACCAGATTTTTAATGCTTCTTCAACGACTGGGCTGGCACATTTTTTTAAACTAGTAAGCAGTGGCCTCGTGACTACGTTTGAAAAAGTTTTTGGTCTCATTCCCACGTTTTTCCACACTATTTTTGGGAGTTTGTTTGGTGGAATACCTGTATTGCTGGCTGTAGCCGCAGGCTTCCTGTTGGTGTTTTTCTTCATAAAACATGGATGCCCATCCTGCGCAAGACGCCGTTCAACGCCTCCTGACACTGTGCCGTAATCGGATGCTCAATTACTATGGAACATTGCCGCTTGCAGCATTAAGCACGGCCTATAGATTGTCATTTCGGTTCACCGACTTCACGTGTGTCCAACCTGTGTTTCACTGCCTGAGCTGCGAGTTCGATTGGGCCATTGATTTATGCCTATGCTTGAGGACTGCTCCTGACGTCGATTTTGATCAGCTAATGCGTCCCGTTGTGGCTCACGAGCTGATCTGTTCTGGCGAGAGACTTATGGCCTTGGCAGCGATAAATGGAGTTCTGGGACAATGGGAGATCTCTGCAGCGGCGAATGCCTTTCTGACACACAGCGATCTGGTGAACCCACCGAGTTGTCCTCTGACGTTGCAGGAGGATCCGATGCTGGAGGAGCACGTATGTTCTTTCCCATTGCTAAATTGGATGGCTGAACTATTTTCGGATGATGGCAGTGATTTCATACTGGAGGCTGTTGCAACTTTCTTTGCATATACTTTCCAATCGTGAGATGCCTGGGAGGAATGCTTTGTGGTGAAATATGACTTTCCCCTCGCTGAATTGGAGAGATGAACTATGTTCAGCTGATGGAGAGTTCACTCACGTGATGTCGCTGAAGATAACGTCTAGGTGGCACATGACTTTGGATATCGGATAAGTGCCTTGGTTTTTCTCTTACAAACATTTGAAAGGATGAGACCTGGTTCTACATTTCGTAATTTTGAGACCTGGCGGATGACTTTTGATTCAAGGGTTTTTGTGGTTTTTGTTTTATTTAGAATTGAGGCCACTGTAGGCATTTATACATATTCATTCATACATATTCATTCATACATATTTTAGCTTATTTTTGCTCAAGATTATTGAATTTTGCTTTCAATTTTTGTATCTGATTTAGTATTGCCTTTTCCCTTATGATTGGCGGTGCTCGGACCAATGGGGGGGTGTCATATGGATACTTCATTACATATATTGCGTTAAGTTAGCATGAGTGTATTACATGTTTAAACAGCCGTTTTGCCTTCGGCTTCAGTTTTGCACACGACACGTACTTGTTGTTGTAGCTTTCACCCTAGAAGCGGCGAGTTGCTTTATTTGAGAATAATATGTTATTCCTATGCTATCAGCTTTGCCTGGTACACTTGGTACAACTGTCTGCACACTGAGAGCTGCACACTCTAAGATTAACCTAACACAAGGTTGCTAGGAGGTCTGATCCTCGCACCACATTAGACATTAGACATAACACAAATAATGTTGATGCCAACATTTTGGGCTCTACGCGGGTTTAAGATAGAGTTACACGGAATGAACGCAGACACTTGGTGCTGCGCAGGAAGAGAGCTGGTAGCTGCTGATGTGAACTGCTCCTACTGACATTGAGAGGTATGGGGCCGCCCTGCTAAAGCCCGAATGAGACCTTCTTAGATATAATATAATATTCTAGATAGGGTGCGCGAAATATAGGTGATATAGATTTCTATAGAAATTGCATTATAACATGCTAGCACCTTTTGCTTACTATGGATTAGTGACTATGCTGCTGACTCTGATTTTTATAATCTGCATTTTGGTATTATACAAGATACTGCGTTTGAGAACTTTGCATTGAATAATAAATATTTCAAACTTGCACTTGTGTTCTTTGACTCTCAGTTTTGGTTTGAAATGATTATATAACGAAAGAGTGTTCATGTGTTCCACGACTCCTGAGGTATTCTAAAGATCATGTTCTGGTTTGTCTAATACATGTATCATTCCATAATGATCCATGAGACACTGTAGCTAGCTAGGTAACGAGATTTCTGACACTGAGATGAGTTTTTGGATCATCCTAACTCACTAAGGTTCTAGATCTCTATGCACAGTTCTGTGGGAGAACGGAAACCCTGCTACACATCAACTGTATTATCTTTAGGGTTGTGAGAGAGGAGGTCAGGGAGTGGCTCACTACCTCCTGTTCCTCATCTGTAACCATAAGCATGGTCACATCACCCTTGTCATTGTAGGGTTTTAGGAAATTTATATGTATTACTTTTTGGGGTTTTTACATGTGCCAAGGTCCACTGAGTAAATTACCTCCCCTTTTCTCTTAAGGATAGGGTAGGGCCCAGTCCATTTGTGCTGGAAATGCCTGAGGTACCCCAGGCTGCAAACCCACAACTTCTGCCCTGGTTGGAACTCCAACATGGCAGCCTTTTGATCATACCAGACCTTCTGTACCTCTTGGCTGGCCTCAAGGCTTTTTCAATGTATTCAGACAACCTTGAACAAAGGCCAAGTACATAATCCACGATGTCTTGTTTCGGTTCTTGGAGGAGTCTCTGCCATCCTTCCTTGACAATACAGAGGGGTCCTCTTACAGGGTGTCCAAACATAAGTTCAAAGGGGGAACCCCTCTATATGCAAAAAGCAGGCAAGGTAGTAAAACAAAACATTAAGTAGAATAGACCCCACCAGAGAGGAGCCCAATTTTTTCTGGCTACATTTCTACTTATACAGGCCCTCACAAATGCAGTGAACCATTTGGTGATGTCATCACCATCTGAATATTTAGAAGTTCAGAGTCATAAAAACCTTCACCTTACCTTTTTATTTGTATGCTGCCACCAGAGATAGGTCCTAGGCTCATCTCTTTCCTTTGTCTTTCTTCTTTCTTTTTCCAGGGGCTGAGTTTCTAAGTTTAGTCTCCTGGTCAATCGTTCTAGCATTATGTCCTTATCTGAGGGAGGCTCATCGGCTTCTGAGGGCGGGACTCAACCACCTCCTCATTTGGATCTGTAGTAGCATTCTCATCCTCATAGAATGTAGCCGCTATTTCTGGGTTATCTCTCTCAAACGCAGTCAAAAGCCTTTTAAGCTTTTGTTTGGTATCATGAGATCCAGTTATTATACCATATGCTTTACAGGGAGCCTTTAAGTGGCCATAGTACATGTCCTCATAAGGGGTCAAGTTGAGCTCCTGAACCAGGTTCTCTGTATCTAAAATTATATTTACTAAAGCTGGGAACTTTTTTGAGAACTTAAAAAAAGAACTATCACTAAATGCTTTGTCTTAACCAAAGTACAGATTTTTTTAATTTCCAGTTTGTTTCATTGACTTAACCAAGGCCCTATCAGTTAATTTGAGAAATTTAGAAAAAATAGACCAATCAAAAATTTGACTACCCAAAAACCATTTTTGGATTTGCTCACAGTGAAATATTGATAAAGTAATTCCAGCATATGCAAAGTTCTCTATCCCACCGCTGAATCACAAGATGTAGGAAGCTGGCTCTCTATATATTGAACTAAAAAGAAGTACACTGTGCAGAGAGTCCATAGAATCAAGAATTAGTACAGAGAGGTAAAAGCAGATAATTCTAATGCTCTTTTAGTGGTGGTGTGGGCGAGCAGTTAGGCTTATCAGAGGGTATTGCTAAGCGCTTGTTGTCACTTTTAAAGGGTTTGAGAAATATATCACATTTGTGCGCAAAAATACACCATAGGATCAATGGGGGGAAAATTGGAAATTGAATATAGAATCAGGAAATTCTTTCCTGAAGTTCACCTTCTCGTTTTTGGTTGCTGTCAGGACCAGGTCCAAAGTTCCAGCAGGAGATGTTCAGAAGCACCCAGATTGGGTGGTAGCAGAGTGCTGAAGTTCTTGGAAACAGGTGCACAAAGACAAAAGGGGCCACTTGAAAATGCACTGCACAGGTGGACTTACATGTAATTCAGGTGGATCTTTTTGATTGGAGGAGGTCGCAATGGCCTGGGGACCACGGGGAGCACAGCTAATTGGGTGGTGCTGTGGCCAGTTGGGCTCGGTGCAGAGCGAACGGGTTAGCCGGGCATTGTGCATCTTTACTGTCCTTGCGGTCAGGAGCAGGCATCTTAGAGAGGTGATCTCAGGACAGCTGGGCAACTCAGGAAGTAGATAGCAGGTGTTTTACCATCCCTTCACAGGTGCTTGCTTCTGGTGCTTTGGGAGTACAGTGTGGATTCTTCTTGGTTTTTACTGTTGGGGGTCCGGTGTATCGGGTATTGGTAGGCTGTGGCTCAAGAGGTCCTAATGCCATCAAACTTGGTAGAGAGGCAGACCTGACCCTCCGGAGAAGTTGTACCTCTTCTTGGCTTGATGCTACGTTGAGGTCATCGAGGAGCAGCAAGTCGATAAACCAGACTTCATGGGATCGGTGTCTGCCGTGTACAGGGAAGTGATACCTTCACTCTAAAAGATTCTCTGTGATTTCATGAAGGCAGAAGGTGCTCCAGGGATCTTGGAGTCCTGGCAGGTCTCAGGATGACACAGCAGCCATGATTGTTGAGTCCATCTTGCAGCTGGCAGAGTTTGATGTCCTTTCTTTCTGCTGCTGGGCTTCTGTTCTCACATAGCAAGTCTTCTTTTGTCCTGGTCTTTTTTGGTCTGATGATTCCGAGGTTTAAGCCTCAGGGAGCCATCTAAATATTGAATTTAGGCGTTACAAGGGGAGGCAGGTAATAGTAGCCAATGGGATATCTATTTTTATGGTGTCTACACCCTTTAGTGACCACTTCCTCAGGCACTATCCTAGCCCTTATTGGAGGTTTTCCCACCAGCTAAAGGTGGTGGAATTTCAGGTGAGTGGTTCTCCTTGCCTGCCCCAACCTAGTGGTGGTGCAAATTCAGGGGGTACTTTCCTCCTCATCTAAATCATTTCCCCGCCTCACCTCCCTCCAAAAGTGGAGCAGGAAAGAGGCCTTGGCCTCCCCACCATCTGGGGGTTCCTGGGTTGGATTTAAAAGGTGGCATTGCCTTTGGAGCTTCCCGCTCCGAACTGCCATCCTGTCCGGGAAGGAGGTGTGAAACACCCCTGCCCAGTGCAGGTATTGTTTCTGGCCTCTGAGAGCAAAGGCTCTCGCATCATGAGTTCAGAAACATGTCTGGTGGTGCCAGACTGGTGGAAACTGGCCACAGACCCTACTAGAGTTCGGGGGACCCTCTAAAAATATCTCCTGTGTAAATGTATTAATAAATCCAACACTGGAACGAGTGAGGGTTTATTAAGACAAGATGTTTGGTACCAAACATCTTAGAAATCAGTGCAGGGAGCTAGGAAACTTATGTTGACATGCATCAAGTCCATGACCTCTTTATGGCTTCCATGTTAACTTACATCACAGAATGGACTGGAGATTGTAGGGGCATATCTGCTCATGCTGATATGGCCACACACAGTATATATGCATGCTGCCTTAGGGCTAAAGGCCAGCAGTAGGAGTGAATTACCCATATTGTATGCAGTGCATGGGGAGGCATGGCACACTGCGCTGTCTGCCATGTGGACTCTTCTGATTTAGCTACACTAAGACATGCAGCCTGCAATGTCAGAGTGCCTAGCCTTAGTGAGTGGGCCTTGGGGTGGCACAACCAATGCTGTAGCCCAGAATACCCTCTTCAGTACCCATGCCCTAGGTACTAGGGGTGTCACTTACTAGAGACTTACAGGGGTAGCTAAAGTTGTGCCAATCATCGAACAGTGTTTTTAGAAAGAGATCTGGCACTGGGAACCCGGTTAGTAGGGACCCAGTGCACTTGCAGTTCAAAATTACATTAGGCATCAAGTAAAAAGTGGGGGCTAACCATGCAAAAAGAGGAACTTTCCTACACACACACAAGAACCCCTTTTGTCTATCAACATCGCATAACAAAAATGTCCACCCTGTGACAAGAACTTCCACTATGTTAACACTAAGGATACTTAAAATTCCATCAAGAATAAATGCAGCAAGCCCAGGGGTGCATAATTGTGCCAAAATCTCCATAATGCAAAATAACTACACGCATGTCAAGAACAACGAAAATACGTCAATTAAGGGGACTTTTATGCAAAGACCTTTGTGCAAGGGATAGCCACAAAATGTATCAAGAATGTTCACAAAATGCCAATGATTGGCCAATATTATGCAAGGCATAACCAAATGTTTGACAAGCAAGGCCGCAATATAGTATGAATATTCCAAGGACAGTCCACTAACATGGCGAGAATAAACAGATGGCCTATAATACATCGGCGATGGGCCACTTTTGCCAGAAATACACATAATGCTAACTAACATGGCCATAGTATGTCAAGAATAACCTGTCATCATACCAGAGATGGCCAGAATATTGTTGAGAATGTCCACAATATGTCAAAGATGGGCACAGATAGCCAGGGTAATAAATACCCACCCACCTTACCTGATGCCACCCAGACCAACAAACTTCCACAACCATACACACACATCATAAGAGCATGTTCGCTATTCATTCGCTAGATACACTTTCATGTACTGGCACATGTACATACACAAACATATGCAGACGTATACATGCTCTTCATCACCCGTGGGTTGGTTGGTGTTTACACCGCCCTTCATGCTGGCTGTTTTTAAGATGCACACTGCACCTAGAAGGATGACCGTGGCTGCAGAGGGGACTATTTAAGAGGCAGGCATGAGAAGCTGCTGAAAAGTTGGTGGGACTCCTCCAATTACCTCACAGACAGCCACAGCCTCATGGATCTTGTATCACATTTTGCGTGAGAAGTGAAGTTATGCTGGATTACAACACTGGGTGTGCTGTAGCAGGCAGGTGGGAAGGGTCTGTTCCAGCGAACAGTGACTGGCCCTGCCCCAACAGTACCAGCTTTTCATTGGAAGGAGACTTCTAGAAATCTACTGGTTTCGCTGTATCCCAGTCACCCTCTGCTATTACCCTACCGTAATCTGCTGAGAAATCATTGAATGTGAAGCCATTGCTCGCTTCTCTGTTCTAAACTTGCAATTCAAAGCAGGAAGCATACTTGGATTGCTCAGAACTATGTGTTGTGAAATACATTTCAAAATGTGTTTGTGTCAACAGAATGCCATTTACCAAACAGGAACAACATTAATTCTATGTCAGGACAGGAGGCTCCGATTATGCTTTCTCATTTCTTTAATGAAATGCTCAGCAGCCAATAAAAACAACCAAAAAACTACATTTCCCATGAACACCAGGGAGTAACCATAGATGGTAGCGTATAAAAGGTCCCAACATTAGTCTGTCTTCCTCTTTCTTTTGTGGTAAATTCTAATTACCCATGCTTAATTTATACGGTAAAGTCAATAAGAATAACTCAGATAAATAAGAGGCAAAATCCGTGATATTTGAGGTTTCTCAAAAAGGGTTTTATTCCTTAAAAAGGAATTGGGTATTTGGCTCGAGCCAAGGTGGCATACCATTCCGTCACCACATAGGTTCGGGAAGGGACTGACAGACAACACTTTATTGACAGTTATTCATATATATAGTCAATGCATTACAGTAAAGGCATATGCAGAAGGCGTAACAGCTGAGAAGAGAGATAAAATGCTCATACGTAACAGAAAAGGCAAAAAGAGGAACTTTCCTACACACACACAAGAACCCCTTTTGTCTATCAACATCGCATAACAAAAATGTCCACCCTGTGACAAGAACTTCCACTATGTTAACACTAAGGATACTTAAAATTCCATCAAGAATAAATGCAGCAAGCCCAGGGGTGCATAATTGTGCCAAAATCTCCATAATGCAAAATAACTACACGCATGTCAAGAACAACGAAAATACGTCAATTAAGGGGACTTTTATGCAAAGACCTTTGTGCAAGGGATAGCCACAAAATGTATCAAGAATGTTCACAAAATGCCAATGATTGGCCAATATTATGCAAGGCATAACCAAATGTTTGACAAGCAAGGCCGCAATATAGTATGAATATTCCAAGGACAGTCCACTAACATGGCGAGAATAAACAGATGGCCTATAATACATCGGCGATGGGCCACTTTTGCCAGAAATACACATAATGCTAACTAACATGGCCATAGTATGTCAAGAATAACCTGTCATCATACCAGAGATGGCCAGAATATTGTTGAGAATGTCCACAATATGTCAAAGATGGGCACAGATAGCCAGGGTAATAAATACCCACCCACCTTACCTGATGCCACCCAGACCAACAAACTTCCACAACCATACACACACATCATAAGAGCATGTTCGCTATTCATTCGCTAGATACACTTTCATGTACTGACACATGTACATACACAAACATATGCAGACGTATACATGCTCTTCATCACCCGTGGGTTGGTTGGTGTTTACACCGCCCTTCATGCTGGCTGTTTTTAAGATGCACACTGCACCTAGAAGGATGACCGTGGCTGCAGAGGGGACTATTTAAGAGGCAGGCATGAGAAGCTGCTGAAAAGTTGGTGGGACTCCTCCAATTACCTCACAGACAGCCACAGCCTCATGGATCTTGTATCACATTTTGCGTGAGAAGTGAAGTTATGCTGGATTACAACACTGGGTGTGCTGTAGCAGGCAGGTGGGAAGGGTCTGTTCCAGCGAACAGTGACTGGCCCTGCCCCAACAGTACCAGCTTTTCATTGGAAGGAGACTTCTAGAAATCTACTGGTTTCGCTGTATCCCAGTCACCCTCTGCTATTACCCTACCGTAATCTGCTGAGAAATCATTGAATGTGAAGCCATTGCTCGCTTCTCTGTTCTAAACTTGCAATTCAAAGCAGGAAGCATACTTGGATTGCTCAGAACTATGTGTTGTGAAATACATTTCAAAATGTGTTTGTGTCAACAGAATGCCATTTACCAAACAGGAACAACATTAATTCTATGTCAGGACAGGAGGCTCCGATTATGCTTTCTCATTTCTTTAATGAAATGCTCAGCAGCCAATAAAAACAACCAAAAAACTACATTTCCCATGAACACCAGGGAGTAACCATAGATGGTAGCGTATAAAAGGTCCCAACATTAGTCTGTCTTCCTCTTTCTTTTGTGGTAAATTCTAATTACCCATGCTTAATTTATACGGTAAAGTCAATAAGAATAACTCAGATAAATAAGAGGCAAAATCCGTGATATTTGAGGTTTCTCAAAAAGGGTTTTATTGCTTAAAAAGGAATTGGGTATTTGGCTCGAGCCAAGGTGGCATACCATTCCGTCACCACATAGGTTCGGGAAGGGACTGACAGACAACACTTTATTGACAGTTATTCATATATATAGTCAATGCATTACAGTAAAGGCATATGCAGAAGGCGTAACAGCTGAGAAGAGAGATAAAATGCTCATACGTAACAGAAAAGGCGTTGCAATAGGCGTGCATGAAGGCGTGTACTAGAAACGTCATTTATCATGAGGTCACAAGTAGGTGGATCCATAAGAGAATCCTGCAGTGTCAGCAGAAATACATGGCAGAGATGCGCGCGCAGCAGCATGACGTGTGATTGACGTGTAACTGGAGGGTGAAGGGGACTTGACATTTAGCCCTACAAGTGTAGACATAAGTCTGGGATGTCAGATCAACCTAATCCCAAATCGTATCTGATATCTTATGTTTAAGGAACTGTATTATCTGGAAGGGAAAGGTCTCTCGGACGGAGGCTATTCTATACTGGTTGTGAGTGCGTGTATAAGCGTCTACGTGTCTGCATGAGAGGCGAGGGGGGGCATGGGCCTACCATGGCAACAGAAGCTATGAATTACTTGCACGGAGACAGTAAGGCCGGGCCCGTTGCTCTGCAGCTGGGAGGATGTTTACCTGAACTACGAGACAGGAATGTATTTTCGAGGAGTGGAGCAGATAATTCGAAGGTTGGATACAGTCTTGGCAGGCAGTAGGCTGAGCTAAGCGCCGTGAGCCGCGCAAGGAGTAAGGCAGGGGTCACTGGTACAGAGGCAGCCTGGGCTGAGGCTTTCAGAGTCAGAAGGCAGAAAAAAAAGCTCGATGGCAGAATTCAGGGCCTACTTCGCCAGAGCTGAAAAAAGTGTAAAGTATACCACAAAAAGACGTTGGCATAGCATATTTAGAAACTGAATATTCAACCCGTTCATGGCGGATCTGAAAGAGGACTGGTTAACGTTGGACGCAAATGTATTTGCGTCTTCATAACTGGCACAGGAGGGAAGTTACATGCACTTCAAGCTAGTACATGGAGACGGTGGGGTACGCTTTAGGGAACATTACTTGACCATAAAATTTATATTTCCTCACTTTGCTGCTCCGCAGCCAGTTAAGTGCATATTTTCTCTCCTAAGCATATTGTTACTCTGTTGACTTTGTTGCTTTTCTTACCTGTTGTGCTTTGCGCATTTGAGGTTCACGTGTTTGGGGCTTTGTCTCCGTGTTACTTACGTGGTTTTTTCTTCAGCTGCTAGTCGGCTTTTCTCTTCCGTTGGAGCGTGTGGTCACCTCCGTTGTTCCGTGCGCTATCTCGCGCTCGTGTCCTCTTGTGGAGTGGGAGCAGGGGTTTCCGTTTCCTTGGGGGAGCGCGAGCGCTCTCGAGACGGTGTTTGGTGACAGGTGACTGTCGCGCGTGCGCACTGTCCTATTTCCGGTTTCAGGGTTTCTCCTCAGAACTGGTTGAGTGACGACGTCTTTGGCGTACTGCCCACGACCTGTCTACAAACTTTAACCCCGTCAGACGCCGTGGTTTCTTGAGGACTGCGGTTGCAACATTGTGGCATAGGCTTTGCCTAGAGTGTGGTGTTGTGCAGGCTTTGGCTCCCTCCACGCTTGAATTGTTTTCTTGAAGTCCGGACCCGGTTCCTGCTTCTTTCAAAGCCTGCTTTGGGGTTTACGCACTCCCCCTTGACTGGTGTTTTGACACTCTGAACTTTAGTCGTCTTGTGGGCATTACTTTTCTACTTGGTAGAATGGCTGAATATTATGACGCTGACGACGACTACTACTACGATGGCGAGGAGGAAGACTCCTTGGAGCAGAATTTGGTGGAGCAGTTGGACAAGGGGGTCCAACAGTCTGTTAACAAGGCACTGGTGCGTGCCATTAACCCCCTGAAGCGTCACCTAAATCTGTACGCCCAGCAGCAGGGTTGGTTGCCTGCTGCCAAGAAATCGGCTAAGTCGCCGGTGAATCCTCATAAGTCGGACTTTCAGCGCCTTGCGAAGAGTTTGGCGGCCACTCCTTCCGCTTCTTCAGCTCCTCATGAGTCGGAGTCGGATAATGCCCACTCTTCCGCTTCTTCTGACCATGCTTCACCGCCCCCTCGGAAGAGGGTCTGTAAAGAACACTTTGTGGACGCCCCTGAGCATCCTTCAGTCCTGAATTTCGAGCTGGCGGACATTGTCCACCCGAACTCTTCATCGTGGAAGCCTTCACCTGCTGTGGCGGCTTATATTGAATCCCACATTCGCCAGCCTTTTGAGGCCTCGGTTCAGGCACGGTTGCGCTCCGAGTGCCCGAGACCGGACTTGGCTGACCATCTGGCCGACACCCCAGAGGTTGACCCCATGATGGTCACGTACTTGAAAAAGAAGGGTTTGGACAGATCTTGGAAGTCCTGTCAGGACAAGATGCTCGACTTGTTGGCTCCCCTCACCAAACTCTTGGACCTTGGTTATAAGGCTGACGAGGCTTCGGCTCTGGTGAATCCCAAGGAATTGATTGAATGGGCCCAGCGGGCGATTTGCTATCTAGGCAATGCAAATTGCGCGATGTCGACTGAACGTCGCAGGTCCATACTCTTAAAGTTGGATCCAAAGCTTTCGGAATTGGCAACGTCTGAATCAGGCCCTGAAGCTCAAGGACTGTTGTTCGGCCAACCGTTCCTGAAGGAACTCACTCGTTTTGTGTCAACGTTTAGCGGCATTGACAAGGCGCAGGCCTCTTTGAGACGGGCCATGCGCCCGGTTTTTGCTAAGGCCGGACGTGGAAGGGGACGCTCGTTCGGCCGAGGCTCTGCGAACCAGTCCCAGAGGGGAAATTCCTCTCAGCAGAGAGGCTCCTATGACTCCGGCTACTCCACCCGAGCCAACTTTTATCCTTCCAGAAAAGGAAAAGGCCAGTATGGGAAAGGCCGATCTGGTGGTCAGCAAGGACAGTACCATGATGCCTCCTCTACAGGTGAGCCTAATAAATGCATGCGATGTGATGTTGGGGGGTTGCATTCAATTTTTCCTGCACAATTGGCGCATGATCTCAAGCGATGCATGGGTTCTGCAAACTGTTCAAGGGTTCAGAATAGAGTTTTATCATCCAGTGCATCAAACTCGTCCTCCCCCTTGTTTGCATTTTCCTCTGAAGGACCAAGAGTGTCTCTCCAAGGAAATAGCCACCCTCCTCAAGAAAGGGGCGATTGTTCCCACGACTCGTCATCCCTTGGGGTTTGCCAGTTCTGTCTTTCTGGTCGAGAAGAAAGGAGGCGGCTCTCGCCTTGTTCTCAATCTGAAAGATTTCAACGGGGTGGTAGTCATTTCAAGATGGAGGGCATCCATCTTTTGAGGGATCTCTTACGAGAGGGGGACTGGATGGTCCGTCTGGATCTCAAGGATGCATACCTCTCGATTCCAATTTTTCAACCCCATCGCCGTTTTATTCAGTTTCTGTGGCAAGGGGTTTGGTACGAGTATCAGGTTCTCCCCTTCGGTCTGTCATCGGCACCGTGGTGTTTCACGAAACTGTTGAGACCAGTAGTAGAACATCTTCGTTCTCGGGGTGTGCGGTTGATAATTTATCTGGACGATATTCTCCTGATGGCGGATTGTCGTCTTCGGCTTATGCGTCATCTGGAATGGTCTGTCGATCTGTTACAATCTCTGGGCTTTCTGATCAATGTTCAGAAGTCGGTTTTGGTTCCTTCCCAGTCTATAGACTTCCTGGGCTTCCAGATAGATTCGGTGGCTTGTCAACTTCTCTTACCCAAGCAAAAGATGCGTTACATCAAGAGAGAGTTGACATCTGTTATTTCCAGACCGACTGTGTCGTTGAGGTCGTTGGCGAGAGTAGTGGGTCTTCTAGCGTCCTCCATTCAAGCGATCTTTCCGGGCCCTCTACATTACAGGGCAATGCAACGCCTGAAAATTCTGCATCTCCGGAAGGGTCTCGGATATTCAGACCAGATCCCTCTTACGGAGGAGGTCCGTTGGGAGATGCAGTGGTGGTTGGACCACATGGAGGCCTGGAATGGTCGAGCCCTCTTCGGGTCATCCCCGGATCTAGTGATAGAGTCCGATGCCAGCCGGTGGGGTTGGGGAGCCCGCTGCGGGTCTGTCTCGACCGGGGGTCGTTGGTCACCTCAGGAATTGACTCTGCATATCAATTGTCTGGAACTCCTGGCGGGTTCCTTTGCGATCAAGTGTTTCTCTCCCCTATGACCGAGTTGTTGTGTCCTTCTCCGGATGGACAATGTGTCGGCAGTCCGCTACGTGAACAAACTGGGCGGGACCAGGTCCAAAATCTTGGCGGAGATCGCCAAACATTTCTGGCATTTTTGTCTGCAGAAGAAGATCACTGTTATTGCGGAGTATCTTCCGGGATGCCACAATCAAATAGCGGACTGGCACTCCCGACATCTCCGGGATTACAGCGATTGGAGGCTTCACCCTCGAGTCTTCCGTGCTCTCCAAAGCCGTTGGGGTCCTTGTCAACTGGATCTGTTTGCCTCTCGTCTAAATGCGCAACTCCCGCGCTTTTACAGTTGGAGACCGGACCCTCAAGCTCTGGCCACGGATGCTTTTCTCCAACAGTGGCCATCGACCCTTTGCTATGCCTTTCCACCGTTTCTGATGATTCCCAGGGTCTTGGCTTATTCCAAACGTTTCCAGACGGATCTGATTCTGATTGCCCCTCTCTGGAGGGCTTCAAGCTTGGTTTCCGGTGCTTCTGGAAATGTGCTCCGCTCCGCCGTTTCTCCTTCCCCCGTTGTGGAATCTCTTGTTGGATCCTCTCGGAGATCCTCATCCCCTGATCACCTCGGGCTCCCTACAATTGCTCGCGTGGAAGATCTCGGGGATCGTTGGGCGATCCCAGGCATTTCAAGCGACGCTTCCAAGTACCTTCGTGAGGCATGGGCCCCCAATACTCACAAACGATACAAGGGGTCTTGGAAGCGATGGTGCGATTGGTGTGATCAACAACAAGTTACTCCCGTTTCAGCAGATGTCAGTATGATTGTTAACTTTTTGGCTTCTTTAGCCACCTCGGGGCTTGCTTACTCCACTATCAATGGCTTCCGCTCTGCTATTTTGGCAGGCCATGCTCACATTGATGGGAAACCTGCAGGTGAACATCCTTTTGTTTCCAGGGTCCTTAAGGGAATTCGTTTTGCGAAACCTCCCACTCCGAAGTATGTTACATTGTGGGACGTTTCGGTTGTTCTCCGTTTTTTGGAGGCCTGGCCTTCGAACTCTTTGCTTTCCCGCAAACAGTTGTCGGTGAAATTAACTATGTTACTGTGTTTGGTTTCCTGTAAGCGTGTTTCTGATGTCCACGCTTTAGATCTTGCTGGTCGTAGTTTTACTCCTGAAGGGGTTTCTTTTCGTCTTTCTAGGCGTACAAAATCTAATACGCCTTCTATTTTTTATCCTTCTTTTCCCTCGCATCCCAACCTTTGCGTTGTGCAATGCCTAAAAGATTACAAGGTGAGTACCGCTTCTTTGCGATCTGACATGCAGGGTCAATTGCTGATTGCTTTGCAAAAGCCTTTTTGCCCTGTCACTCCAGCTACTTTGGCGCGCTGGGTACGGGGGCTTCTGTCTGAAGCAGGTATTGATGTTTCTGTGTTTGGCGCACATTCTGCACGTGGGGCTATGGCGTCCAAAGCCTTCTCCATGGGTGTTACTTTGTTTGACATAATGAAAGCTGCAGATTGGTCATCTGATTCTGTATTTAAAACGTTTTATTACAAACCGATTGATTGTGTTGCTTCTGTGGTGGTGGACCAGCTTTAAAAAAGCATAATCGGAGCCTCCTGTCCTGACATAGAATTCAAAATTTGCAAACATTCGTGACAAGAATTTTCAATTCTATTAAGGACAAGGAGGCGAGGATTATCCCACCCAGGTTTTTCCATATTTGTATGCTCATGTATTATGACTGTATACATGCATTTGCAAATATTTCTCTCCCTGTTCCCTTCCCTGGATGACTCTTGACAGTCTTGTTGGGTTTGGATATTATGGCTCTGTCTCTTGTTTCAGGCTCAGATCAGAAGTGATGTCGCTCCTGCCTTGCCGGGATCTGTTTCTCCTCCTGTCGTCTGGACCCATGGTTCTTCAGCTGCCTACTTCCGGATTCTGTGGATGACGGCGGCTTGTTTGGAATTGTTGTTCCTGTTGTATTTGGGATTTTACTTTAATTTGGACATATTTCCACAAAGAAAGAGGAAGACAGACTAATGTTGGGACCTTTTATACGCTACCATCTATGGTTACTCCCTGGTGTTCATGGGAAATGTAGTTTTTTGGTTGTTTTTATTGGCTGCTGAGCATTTCATTAAAGAAATGAGAAAGCATAATCCTCGCCTCCTTGTCCTTAATAGAATTGAAAATTCTTGTCACGAATGTTTGCAAATTTTGAATTGTGCTGGAAGAAACGAAAACATTGTATTATTTTGGTGCAGTGTCTGAAAAGCAAAATACGAAAAGAAAAAGAAAAGGAAAGAAAGATTAGGAGCAGGATGTAAAGAGATGTATCTAGTATAATGGGAGAAATGGAAGCAATATGTTAATGGAGTGCACTCTCTGAAAGGGTGAAACCCATGATACCATAAAACCCTTCACTGACCAGACACAGTAGAACCACGCCAGCATGGCAAGTGTCACATGGAAACCCTAAAACCTCTAAAGAGCGACTACTGGTAGATGTGTGATATATAATTACCAGCCAAAGGCAAGAAGGAGGCCCAGGGTGAAGGAAGAATAAAGGAAGCAAGGCGGGGAAGAGTTAGGAAAAGAAGAGCAGAGAGTGGTACAGTAATGAGGTGAGAGAGATAAGGTGCAGCATGACAACAGGCCTCAGAAACCTCAGCTAACAGGTTTCTCCCCTCTTTGCTGACATCTTGAAGACATAAAGTGAGTAAATGCCTGCTCGCCCTTGCTGCTCCTGGGAAGGTTTTCTGCATCACATCACTGGGT
The DNA here is from genome assembly GCF_964263255.1 of Lissotriton vulgaris. Classification (NCBI taxonomy): domain Eukaryota; kingdom Metazoa; phylum Chordata; class Amphibia; order Caudata; family Salamandridae; genus Lissotriton; species Lissotriton vulgaris. The sequence continues at coordinate 214,478,958 of NC_141686.1, forward strand.
GATCCGCAGATGGCGGAGGCTCATCTCCCCAGGACACAGGTGGCTTCTTTGGAAGCAGTGTGGACGCTAACATGGATGTCAGCGTCCATACTGGACATGTTTGTTTTAGTAGTGGTGCTACAACTGGGAAGGTGTTTACTATTGCAAGTGAAGTACATGAGAACGAAGTATTGGATACAACTGCATCCTTAAATCATCAGTTAATGCTAAAAAGAAAACATCGTGATGCAAACATCTTAGAGAATAAAACTAGGTAAATGGACTTCGCCTCAAACTCAAGGAAGTTTGAGACACTCTAAAGCTTCTTGGGAGCGCTCTCCGGCCAGGTGATAACAACATATGTGTTACCAGGGTCACTCCCTGGTGTATACTCAACAGAGACTGGTCAGCCTTGGAGAGATATAGTCCAAACAGACACTAGATGTTCTCTGTTCAACTTCATCTCCATCTCAATGGCAAAAGATGGTCTGAGCAGTGAGGTATCTACCACATAGTCCCTGGAATTCTTTATAGGCCAAGCTATGGCACATTACTCTCATTCAGCTCTGACACTCACCGCGCTTTATCTCAACACACGATCTGTACCCAAACACGCACTTGAGCTATGGAGCCTGATTGATGCTGAGAAACCCGACACCTGTCTCTTTACCGAAACGTGGCTCCACTGTCAGGCCTCCCCTGACATAGCAATTGCATTCCCTGAGGGGTATCATCTCACCAGGATGGACAGGGTAGGGAGTCGAGGTGGAGGCATTGCAATTGCAGCTAAAGCTCCCTCAGAAATCAGCTGCTAGAATTTGTTTCCAACACCTCCGCCGAAATCATGATCGTTAACATCAAAGTCTCTTGCGTGGATACATGGCGTCTCGCCCTAGTCTATAGGTCCCACGGCTCCAAATCTAATTTTGTTAACTCCCTCCTAGAATTAATTGCCTCCCATGTTCTAGCAACGGAAAACTTTATCCTGCTAGGAGCCTTCAACTATCACGCTGAACTTTTGTCTGACCCTGGAGCTATCCATTTAATTAGCACAATGGAAACTTTCGGACTTACCTAACCGGTCAACGGCTCCACCCACGGAGCGGGACATACACTCGATTTAATCTTCACCAATTCACCTCAACTCAGAAATGAGGCCCCGCTTCCCATGCTATGGACAGATCACTACAAAGTTCAGTATCCCTGCACCTTCTGAGCACATGTCCAACAATAAAATAAGAGTCCCTATCCGCCCTTAGCGTAAAATGACCCCGGAAATCTTCAAGTTCCATTTCAAAATGCAACAACTGCACCCGGAAACCCCTGTGGCACAAATGGCTACCAATTTAGACTCTGACATTTTAAAAGCCTTAGACGAGACCATCCCAAGGACAACTGTGAACACGAAATTTAATGCATCTCCATGGTTCACCGTCGCTTTAAAAGTGGATAAACAATCCTGCTGTGCGGCTGACCGGCAATGCCGTAAATCCAAAACCGAGGAGGATAGAAAGACCTATAAACTACAGCATTTGCTTTATTTAAAAAACATCAAAATGGCCAAAAAGACCTTCCTTACACTACGGGTAAATAAGGCAGCCCACTCCAGCAAAGAACTTTATAAAATAGTAAAAGATTTTACCTCGCCTCGGGCTGAAAAATCTCATTTAACGCCCAACCAAGAATGGGTTGACTCCATGTCCGTTTTTGTTCGAAAATAAAATTAAAACAATGTATTCCTCTTTCCCGAGCAAGGATTCTGGTCATTTCCATCCCACCATTAAAATCTGGGATAATCCTCCTGCGGATGCACCCACAGCCACTCCCTACCTAACCCAATTTGATCCAATTACATTTGTAGTGGTACTGGAGGCCCTACACAAAGTAAAATCTGGCTCTCCAATGGACCGTTCCTGCGCCAACATCTTTCCTCAACTGGCAGATCCACTCTGTACATTTGTAACTCCTCATTAGACCAAGCTAGGGTACCGGAAACGTGGAAACAGGCACTAGTTAGGCGCATTTTAAAAAAACCTTCCAATGATCCTACCTAACTGGTCAACTACCGGCCCATTTCCCTGTTACCTTACTTTGGGAAAGTTTTGCAATACTTAGTGAATAAACAGCTCACTACATTCGTGGAGGCACACGGAATGTAGTGAAGTGTAGTGTAGTGAAGCACAATCGGGCTTCCGTGCCGCCCATCGTACATTGACCGCAGTCCTAGAGATTGTGGATAATATCAGGCTAACGTTGGACAAAGGGGAGTCAGCAATTCTGGTCCTATTGGACCTATCGTCAGCTTTTGAAACCATATCCCACGACATCTTGAAACATCGGTTGTGGGAGATGGGTATCAGAGGAAAAGCCCTGGATTGGCTGGGTAACTATACCACCTTACAACAGTTCAAGCTTACTCTCTGACTTCCAGCACCCACCCAGTTACCGTGGGGGTACCCCAGGGATCTATCCTAAGCCCCATGTTATTCAATCTATATCTGACCCCTCTGGCCAATGTCATCAAATCACACAGCTTTGAACCTTTATCGTATGCTGACGACACCCAGCTACTTATCACATGCGGCCCAGACTATTTTGATACTCGCTACCGCTTTAAAAACTGTATGATCGATATAAGCAACTGGATGTGCAGCAACAAACTTCAACTGAACAGTAGTAAAACGGACATTATTCTGTTTGGCAAAGCCGAGGAATTCTGGTCACACGAGTGGTGGCCGCCGGAACTTGGCCCCTGTCCTCCCCCTAAACCTGCAATCCGCAACCTAGGGATAATGATTGATCACTCCTTGTCCATGAAGAATCTTGTCAGCCAGGTTATCGGTACCTACTATGGGATTCTGCGTAATCTCAAAAATATTTTCAAATGGCTTCCTATTGAAACCAGGAAGCCTCTGGTGCAGGGCTTGGTCATCAGCCGGCTCGATTACAGGAACGCCCTGTTTTTCGGACTCAACGAAAATCTGCTCTCCAAACTGCAGTCCCTGCAGAATGAAGCGGTGAGACTGATCCTTGACCTTCCACCCAGAACCCCGTCCTCCTCCACGTTGAAAAAACTTCACTGGCTTCCCATTCGCCAAAGAAGCTACTTTAAGATCCTGAGTCTGACGCATGCTATCCTGTATAAATCTGGTCCTAACTACCTCCGAAAGAAGCTCAATTGGTATGCACCAGTAAGACCTCTCAGATCCAGTCATAAATCACTCCTGATCCAGCCGCGTGTTCGTACCTCTCGAAATGGCCATCGCTCTTTTTCCTATCTCGTCCCTCAGCTGTGGAACAAATTGCCCTCCCACCTTTTATCCATCTCTGAACATAAACTCTTCCGGGCCAGTCTCAAAACCTGGCTGTTCCCGAAATGAGGTCCCCCTCGTCCGAATCATACCTCTGGCACTGTTTCCACTTGCTCTTCTCTGCCTAAAGCGCCTTGAGATCTTGCGGTGATAAGTTTTGCGCTCTACAAAAGCCTCTGACTTGACTTGACTTGACACACTAGTATTTCTAGGTAATAATCACATGATAGGAAAGAACAGAGGCCTTTACGATTATAAATAAGCTATGTGAACATCCATTTGAGCAGAGAAGCATCGTCCCACAAGCCCCAGAACTGAAATATAAAATGGTAATGAGGTTTATTTTTTACCATTTTATTTTTCAGCAACCCGTTCCGAACATAGGGCATCATTAGGATGGCGGGTGGACTTGGTCCGCCCACCAACCTGACGGAAAACGGGATCTGCCACCATATGTGGGTGGTCCCGTGGGGGAAATTAGGATGCGCCCGCCACACTGGTGGGCGCATCACGCATTTCTAATATTGCGGCGGGCGGTGCATTCAGCAGCATCCGCCGCAATGGTAGAAATGCATGTTGTGCATTCGCATGCACAAAGTGGCAGGCACCGCGCGGTGCCGCTGCATTGTGCATGGAAATGCAGCAGGGGTACCATAGGTACCCCCCATGTGCACCCCAAACCCTCCCAACTACCTGGGAGCCCACAAAGGGCCCCCAATTGTGATCTCCGCATGCCTTTCCATGGCACAACGCCGCCATGTAAAGGCTGATCTTCACCAGCATACTAATATGGATGGCGGTGTCTAGCAGACACCGCCACCATATAAAATCCGTTTCCGCCCGGTCGACTCGTCGACCAGGCGGAAAAGTGGCGGACGGTCTTTCCATCCGCCGGGGTCCCCCGCCATAATATTATGGCGGGGAGAAATGGGTGGCGGGCGGGGTAGGATGTAGGGCGGCTCGCCACCGCCATACGGGCGGTGCCGATCCGCCCTGCATCCTAATGGACCCCTTAGTGTCAGGATGGGGCGGGCCAGTGCTGCCGAGTGACGGCAGCGGGGAGCTTTGAGCTTTAAAATACACACGCCTCTATGGCCGTACGTCTTGGGACTGCCAGCCAGACGTGCATTTTTAAGTTCTCTAACATAGCTATCTTAGGCAGCTGGGTTAGAGAAAGCGCAGGCCTCCAGTGCTCTTTGGAGCGCTGAAAGAGCCTGCTCTATCGAATCCTAGTGCTGCTCCCATGCTGTGAGAGCAGCGCCATGATTGGTAGTGGATTTTTCTTGTTCGCAGCTTCCAGGAGGAGAAAAGACACACAAGGGAGGACAACGTCGCAAAGCAGGTTTCAAAGGTAAGTGATTTTTTTCTTTTGCCTCACCACCCTCTGTACAAGCAAGCCGCCACTGCATTACTCCAGTCCAATGCCAAGGTGAGTTTGTCTCTGCAGTGATGTTTATACTTTCATTAAGTGCCTCGAAAAGATGGGCCTCTTTGAAGTTGGCAGACAATTTTTGAGAGTTGGCCAGTTGTCCAATCTAAGTTGCAGAGAAATGTCAAAGAAGAACAATTACTGTGCACTTGTGTGCACATGTCATGGCTGCCTCTGCATTACACCTATGATTGAGCGGCTTTATTGGGACCTCGCCTGATCTGAGCCCCTCCTTCACTGCTCACTTTGCTCTCCTAATAACTGCCCATATCACACCCACACTACACTGCTCACACTTCACAGAGCCAGTCCTAAACCTGTCTGGTGGGATATATAAATGATGCCGAGTTGGAGCTCTCAGCAGCCTAGGAAGATGTTTGCAGTTGTATAACACTATATTGAGGTCAGTAATATCGACTAGAAAGAAATATTGCTTCCACTACATCTTCTACCACATCATAATCAACATAAGAATTTATTTACTATTCATAACTGCACAGTTAGTCACCTAGACTTGCCATGTGGTGTATGGTTAGGTCAAAGTAATGGATGCAATATTTTTGTGATTAGATATAACACATGCATTACAGCTAAGGTATATCTCAGAAATATTGATATAAGTATGCATGTATGAATGACCATAACTGCAATGGGGCCCTGCTCAGGTGTGCATGGTAAAATAGAAGGGAATTAGAGGTGGGGAAGATGGTCTCTTTTCTCCCCATCATGCTTTTGAGGAGTTTTGCTTACTCAATACTTCACTGCCCACATTGCATCATACTGCACTACCACTGCTCATTCTGACACAACTCTGGCCTCATAGCTCAAACAGCCCTTCAACTGCACTGCCTATGCTTCTCTTCCCATATTACATTGCTCACACTGCACTGATACTACATGGCTCACACATATCGAGCCGACTGGAGTCACCTGGATTCACCCTGCACTTCAAAAACAAAGACAAAAAGAACAATTGCTGGAAGGAACCTTGGACAATGTTAAACAGTCATCCCAGTACATAAATTAATGAATGAATGAATATAAAACTTGTAAAGCGCTAACTTTGCCCAAGGGCGTCAAGGCGCTAACAGCGGTAGAGAAAAGTAGACAGCCAAGCTAAACCAGCATCTGTGGAAACAGCCAGGTTTTTAGCATTTTACGAAACACAATGTGTGAGCATTGTCCAACAATTTCGTCAGGAAGGGAATTCCACACTTTAGCAGCAGTTGCTGAGAAGGATCTCCCCCCATCTCAGCCGCTTAAATCTAGGCACCGTAAGAAGATGTTTACTGGCCAACCTGAGATTCCTAATAGGGACGTAAAGATGAAATAATACTTTAACACCGTCTGGGCCCCGACCATAGTAGGCATTATGAGTGAGGCAAAGAGCCTTAAACATAACCCTACGGTCAATTGGGAGCCAGTGCAGAGCCCGAAGGGAGGATGAGACTGAAAGATGTTTAGGCACATCCATCACCAGCCTAACTGCAGCGTTTTGCACCAACCAAATCTAAGGCTAAATCCATTGTTTGTTAGCTTACCAGGCCATTCAAGTTTGGACCCAGCCATTTCTGAATCAGTTTTGACCCTGCTCCCCATGGGAACAGTCCAGCCCGAACTACCAGGCCGTGTCCTCCCTGAACCAGAAACAAGCGTCCAGGGACCAGCTTTAGGGCATCAACCCTCATCGGACAGACTAGCTTGACTCCAGTGATATGGTAAGCATGGGACCATGTCTGGGCATACCCCTCCCACTCGGGGTGACGAAAGCAAAAAGAATTGATGGACGGAACACTGAACAATGTCAAACATTCACCCCAGTACAGAGATCTAGGCCTAAATCCATAGTTGTTTTGCTCACAAGGCCATTCAAGTTTGGACCCAGCCAAATGCAAATCAGTCTGGACCCTGCTGTCCATGGGAACTGTTGAGCCCCAACTGCCAAGCTAGGATCTCCCTGGACCGGAAACAAGCCTTCTGGGACTGGTTTCAGAGTATGACCTCACTCCAGTGGCCTGGTGGGCACGGAAAACACGATGCTTGTTTCTGGTCCAGGCAGTTCGGGCTGGACTATTCCCATGGGGAGCAGGATCAAGATTGATTTGCATGTGGCTGGGTCCAAACTGGGGAGGCATGGTGAGGAAATAAACAATGGATTAAACCCAGATCTGTGACAGGGGGTGAGTTTTAGATATGTTGAGCATGCCGTCCATCCTTTGTTCTTTTTCTTTTTGTCCCCTTAAATGGGAGGGTTATGCAGTTCACTGTGCCACTGGATTCAAGTTAGCCTGGCTGATACCTCAAAACTGGTCCCAGCATGCTTGTTCCTAGTCCAGGGAGGACTTGGCCTGGCAGCTTGGGCTGGACTTTTCCCACAGGGAGCAGGGTCAAAACTGATTTGTATATGGCTGGATCCAAACTGGGGAGGCAAGGTGAGCAAAAAGGCAATGGATCAAAACCAGATCTGTGACTGGGGGTGAATGTTTGATTTGTTCAGCGTTCCTTTCAACATTTCTTCTATTTGCTTTTGTCACCCTAATTGGGAAGATTATGCCCAGACATGGCTTCCATGTTCACTATGCCACTGTATTGAAGCTGCTAGCCTAGCTGATGAGGAGTAATTCCCCAAAATTGGTACCAGGATGTTTGATTCTGGTCCACAGATGACCTGGCCTGTCAGTTCGATCTGGACTGTTCCCCTGAGGAGCATGGTTAAGACTGATTTGCACAGGTTGGGTCCAAATTGGGGTGGCGTGTTGAGCAAAAAAAAGATGTATTGAATCCAGATATGCAACTTGGGTGAATGTTTTATTTGTTCAGCATTCTGTCCATCATTTGTTCTTTTTTCTTTTGACGTCCTAAGTGGGGAGGGTGTGCCAAGACGTGGGTCCTGTGTTCACAGTGCCACTGGATTCAAGCTAGCCTGGCTGATGAGAGGTGATACTCCGAAACAGGTCTTAGGATGCTTGTTTCCAGTCCAGGAAGGACCTGGCCTGGGCAGTTCAGGCTGGACTGTTCCCATTGGGTGCAAGGTCAAGTGTGATTTGCATATGGCTGGGATCGAACTGAATGGCCTGGTGAGCAAAAAAACTATGGATTTATGCCTACATCTCTGTACTGGGGTGAATGTTTGACATTGTTCAGTGTTCCGTCCATCAATTGTTCTTTTTGCATTCCTTTGCAGCACAGCACATTTTAGCCCTCTTCTGCTTTAACTCAGTACACTGGGCTCTAACTCACACACCCTCTAAAGCGCACAACTGACACTGAGCCAGACAGTTTCTTTCAATGCAAACCAAACACAACAACAGTGATTTCACTGAGTGTGCCAGTTTCAGAAAAACTTGTAACAAAAAATACAAAGGGGTTGGGCCCTTAGCCTCAAACTAGATTGAGCCTCCTTAAAATTATATACCAACAATTACCTAGTTGCCAATGCCAAGTGTTTATTATGCTTGCTCAAAATAAAAGGACCAATAATCTTATTTCCATTACGACATGTGATTTATTTCACTTTTCTTCTGCGTTAACCGCAAGATTTCTATACATCTTCTCACTTCTATTGTGAAGGGTAAACTCTTTTTTTTTTAACTCTGTTTTTATTATACTTTACATCACACACATACATTCAGCAGTTTGTTTACTCCACAAACAAGGTTCATTATAATATTACAGTACAAACATTTTCAGAAAAAAAAGAGAAAATTATAACCACAACGTTGTACTTTGATTATTCTGACATCCCCCTATATTAAAACAAAAATGAAAATGTGAACAGAATCCTAATCCTAATCATATTACCCTATCCCATCCCTCCATCTAGCTAAAGGATCCCATATTCTTACACCCCGAGCTCTCCCTACCCTTCCCTTCCTAGCATAGATAGGTTTCTCCAAATTATATGCAGCTATTAAATTCACCAACCAAATTTGCATATGCGGGGGCGTCTTGTCAAGCCAAGCCCTTGCTAAGGTTAATCTATAGACTGCCATTACCAAAAACATAAAATCAGTCTGTACAATATTACTTCCATCTGATCCAATTCCCAACAGAATCCAAATGGGGGTTAAGATTATCTGTATCCCTAATGACCTATCCAACGAAGCCCTCTATGTCTTTAATTAAAGTGTGTAGTTGTGGACAGGTGGCGAACATGTGGACAATATCTGCTTCAGGGGATTTACATCTCGGGCAAATTGTCCCCTCAGAGCCTCCCCATTTGGCGATCCTAGCTGGCGTGTGGTAGAGTGAGTACAAGGTCTTATAGTGCTGAGATTGAAGGGGAGCTGAACACAGGTTAGTGCGGCCCAGATCCAATGACTCCTGGAAGGCTTCAGGTTCAACCCCTAATTTCTCTACCCACTTACTCCTATATTTATCCATATCATCCGGTTTGCCACTTACTAAGAATGCATAAGCTGATCTAATCGTAGACTCTCCACCGGTAATTATACTCTCCATGAAATCATTGCAATTGTACCCTGCTGGGCCCCCCTGTTTGCTACTCAGGAAGCTCCTGCCTTGTAGATACTTAAAAACATCTCTTCTGTCTACATTATATCTACTTACAAGGTCCCCAAACTGTACTACTCCCTCAGGATTCCTTAAGTCACCAATCTGTGTAATTCCTTTATCCTCCCAAGCAGCCATTGCTGAGTCAGAGAACATTTCTGGAGGAAAGGATTTATTGTTATATAGTTTAACATATCTGTTGTATCTACCCAGGCTCGGCTTTTTCAGAAAGGCATTCCATATTTTAAGGGCTGCACTAATGAACTTAGACTGTTTCCTTCTGAAGTATCCTAGCTCCGCATAATACAATAAACAATTTTCTGCCTCTTGCCCTAACTCTACTGCATATACTTCTGTGGACATAGTTGTTATTTTCTGTAGGATACCACCCCCTCCAATCAATCCCTGCATATATTTTAGAGCAGCTGCCAAATAGTACAGCCTCTGGCGCGACCCAGCCCCCTCGTTCTCTTGGTAGAGACATAAATCTATACGCCCTCCGAGTTCTTCCATGAGCCCATATGAACCTATTTAAAATGCCTTCCAGCGTGTTAAACCATTTGGATTTTTTAAAAAAGGGGAATCGATCTAAATAAATAAAGAAATTTAGGTAAGATCACAATTTTCAGAACATTAGTGCACCCCACCAAAGAAAGATGCAAATTATTCATCCTCTCTAAGTCTTTTTTAACCTTAGCCAGTAACGGAGCCATGTTGATCTCGACCACAGTATCCAAGTTCGCGGAGATTGAAATACCCAGATATGTAGCTGAGCTAACCACCCTGGTGTCAATACACCTAGTGAACTGGTTCCTAACTATTTGCGTTTTGGACTTATTTAAACTGTAGCCCGACACTTGGCCAAACAATTGAACCTCTGTTTCCACCCGCCTGATAGCTGTGTCTGGGTCCGGGGTTAAAATAGCCACATCGTCGGCGTAAGCTAAAGATTTAACTGTGCAGCCATTCAATTTAATTGGTGGAATCCCTTCGTTTCTTTCTAGTCTACGTAGTAATGGCTCCAGATATAATGCAAAAAGAAGTGGGGATGACAGGCACCCTTGCCTCGTCCCCCTTAGAATTTTAACTGCCTCTGAGTGCCCCCTATTCACTCTGATCTTCGCGGATGGATCATTATACAAGGCTTGTATGGCTGTTATAAAACCTTTACCTATGCCACTCCACCTCAGGACTGCCCATAGGAATTCCCAGGCGACCCTATCAAAGGCCTTTTCGGCGACTAAAAAAAGTGCTTTGATAGGATCGCCCAGGACCCCTGCAGCATCAAACATAGTGACTACCATTCTAACATGCTGAGTCGTGCTCTTGCCAGGTATGAAGCCGTGTTGTGATGGGCTTACCAGGTTCTCAATACTCCCTGCGAGCCTTTTTGCCAGCATTTTTGAATATATTTTAACGTCTGAGTTCATCAGGGTAATAGGTCTATATGAGCCAGGGAGTGTTGGAGGCTTCCCTTTTTTTGCGATAACAATAATATCCGCTCCGCCCCAGGACTCAGGAGGTAAACCACCACGTTGTGTGTGTAGCATAATATCAAACATGTCAACCAACAATACATTTTGGAACACTTTATAAAATTCAACCGGAATTTGGTCTGGCCAAGCTGCTTTCCCTGAGGGGAGGCTACCCAAAGCCCCAATAAGCTCCTCCAAACCCAGTGGGGCATCTAATATTTCCTTCTCCTCAAGAGACAAAGAAGGGGAAGGAATATCGCTAAGATATCTATCTATCTCGTCCTGGCTCCTTACATCACCCAAGGACTATAATTTATCATAGAAATTCCTGAAAACTTCTCTTATCTGATCTGGATCTGTAACTGAAGCTCCCTGTGAATCCAGAATCTCCTTGATATCGGTTGCAGCTGTGCGCTGCCTGGTTCGGACTGCCAGGATATGACCAACTCTCTCACTCAGTTTGTGCGCATCCTGCTTTTTAACCAGATAGTTCTCAGCTGCTTTCCTACTAAGACCTGCTATAGCATCCCCTTTGAGGGCTATGATTTTAAGCAAAAAGGGCTCCAGCTAGATTTTCTTCTTCTACAATTAGTCTTTGCCATATTTCTTCTATTTTAATTCTTTCCCTTTCTCGTCTTGCCAACACATAGCTCATCGTCTCCCCTCTTACGCCAGCCTTAAAGCAGTCCCATACTGTCCCTGGAGATGCCGAGCCTCTATTGGTATCCCAGAAGAATTTTATCCAAGCTTCCATATGCTTCTGATAAGCCCCATCCTTTAATAGAATATGTTCAAAAGTCCACTGCGTGTTCCTGCTCTGAGCCATAGGTATATTAAAGGTTAACACCAGGAGGCTGTGGTCTGAGATGATCCTAGGTTGTTTTTCCACTTGGACACCAGGGATTAAAGATTTAGAAGTTAAAAAGTAATCCAGTCTGACCAGAATTTTGTGAGGGGCGGAGAAAAAGGTACTATCATCCAAAAAAGGATGTCGCTTCACCCACGGGTCAACTAAAGAGTTGTGCTGAACCATATTGGCTAGTGCACTGTATGTCTTTTTCTTTCTCCCTACAAATCTCCCCCTGGTTCTGTGAATGAACTTTCTGGGTCATGGATGTTGAAATCCCCACAACATACAATGGGCTCTGGCCACTGGGCAAGTTCCGTATCCATGAACTGCCAAACATCAGGATCATCATCGGTGGAGCCATATATTGTAACCAAAGTGAAGATTACCCCTTTAAAGCATATTTCCACTATAGCCCACCTACCCCATTGATCCTCCTTTTTCCTACGAACCACCACATCCCTATTCCTCCCCAAAATTGCCACCCCTCTAGTCCTGGTTCCTTGTTTACTGGCTGCTAATACTGCAAACCCCAACTGACCCAAAAGGTATACCTGTTTTGCTTCAATATGGGTCTCCTGGAGACATAGCAGGTCTAGATGGAGAGCTCTCAGTAGTCCTGCTACTTTCAATCTCTTATTAGAATCATTGAGGCCGCATACGTTAATTGAAGCAATCTTACAAGACATTAAAAGAAGTCAAACAAATCTCTGCTCATAAACCGTCCTACAACAGTAAAAAAAAATTAAAAAATATGAAAACAACATCCTACAATCTTTATGCGCTGCCTGTACTGCCTGTACTGTACCCGGCACCCAGTGAAAATGTGTGTTATTACACCAGAAAAACCAACAATTTTAACTGTGTTTAAACCCCCCAACCCCCCCCCTTGCCTTTCCCTCCCCTGCTGTCCCCGCCACCCCCCCCCACTACAGGCAAATAGGTCAGGTATGACCTATACGTGGCCGTTTTTGGGTTGCGTCAGTCGCACCCCTCCACCAACACCACTCTCCAGCTGATAACCCCCTCTTTCAGCTCTTCCATGTACTGCTGAGCTTTAATCTCAGAAAAAAACATTCGGCTCTCTCTTTCGTGACTACTTTCAGCTTGGCAGGAAACAATAGATAGGTCTCTGATCCCAGAGCCTGAAATTGTGAAAGCCTCAACCTCCACCTTCTCTCGACCGTCACATGACAAAAATCCAGCCTGGCAAAAAAAGTGGTACCCTCAAAAGATCTCTTACTGTCAGGTCTCGCCTTGTCAATAATTTCTTGCCGTAGCAAAAAGTTCCCTACGTAGACTAGAATAGCTCTGGGAAAGGACGCCTGGCCTCCTCCTTCTGCGCCGTGCACCTTCTTCTGAGTGAAAGGAAACCTATGGGCCCTCTGGATCTCCCTGTCCCACTGCCACTGGGACTCCGGGAACGCACCCTCAAGTAAGTTGATCACATAGCGCCTAATATCCTGCCCTTCCAGCCCCTCAGCCACACCCAAGAGTCTAACATTGTTACTTCTTTGTCGATTTTCAAAATCCTCCATTTTCCACTGGAGGTCTTCTGACAACCTTTCGTGTGTCGTTTTAAAAGATTGCCAGTTTCTAAGATCATCTTCAAGCTTGCCCGTTCGCTCTTCCACCTCTGTGACTCTACCAACAAGATCATCGTAGAGTTTATTCGTTTTCTTCAAAGTCAATTGTATTTTTTTAGAATCCTGCCTTGCTTTCCGGCTCACTGATCTGGCCTCAGCTTGCATTTGCTTTAACATATTAAACAAACAATCAAATGGGGCGCTGTGCTTTGAAGGCGCAGCCGACTCCTCTTCCTAATAAGTTTGGGAAGTTGCTGAATAGACCCAAAGGAGTCGCTTCTCCGCGCCCCCCGGGGAGCCTGCCAACCGTCTACTCAGGTTTGACTGTCTTTTCTTCTGAGTAGTATCATTACCCATATCAGTACCTGAAGAGCTAGAGCCTGACAATAAATCCTCATCTGCGTCGCCCTCTTCCTCTGAAGTCTCCTCACTAGGCTGCACTGAGTCAGAGTCTTCATTTAAAGAGTAAAAGTGCTCCCCTTCCACTGAGCCCACATCTCCCTTTTTTTTAAAGGTTTCCTGAGCTCCAGAGCTCCCAGCAGCACACATTTCTTTGTTAGCAAGGCTGACTGAGCTCCCCCATGTGGCCTTGGTATTTTTTGAGGCACGCAGCTCTTCCTCTAACAACATAAAAGCACTCATCATGTCCGCGCTCCCAGTCTCACCTTTGAATGCGCTCCCCACCAACTCCGGCATCGCGTCTCCCAATAGTGAGTCAGAGGCTACATCCTTCTGCTGCTGAGGCCGTTCTGCATCCTGGGACCCAGAAACAACGCTTCCTCGACTCACAGCACTCTGCCTAGGCTGTTGCCTAGCAACGGTTGGGGAAGCGTTCAGTGCGTCTACAGCGTCCTCGAGGACGCCTCCACCATCGGCAAGACCTCCAGGACTGCCTCCGCCGAGTTTGCTTGAGATTCCGTCGTGTTGCCCTGCTGATCGCGCGGTAAAAACCTCCGATAAGGTAGGCTGCCTGAGGGTTGTTTCCCTTGATTTACTTTTCTCCGATCTGTCAGCGAGTTTTCCCGGCATCGCAGAGTGCGTCTCGGTAGGGCTGCTCAGATCTGTGCTGGAGACTGCGCTGGGCTTACCCCGTGGCTCCGTCTTCTTCTTCTGCTGTGGGGCCACCGTTTTCATTATTGCCCCTGGATTCTTGGCAGGAAGCGTAACCTCTCCAGAAGAAGCATTTTTTCCCCCCGTGTCCACTTGCTCTTCTAGCTTTTCTTTCCCTTTGTCGATTTTAGCAGAACGCGGGGGCATTTTAGCCGGCTGCTGGTGTTGCATTCTTTTAGAGCCGAGGGAGCTCATAAGGTCACAGAGCCTTCCCTTTAGCCAGAGAAATTCCGCTAAGAGTCGTTTTTAAATACCACACCGACAGAAGATGTAAAACGTGCATGCAACCACCATTCAGAGGCCATCGGGGGTCATTTAACCGATCATAAAGCTGTCAGCATCTTGGTGATGACGGGAGAGAGGTCTTGATGCAACCTTTCAGCACAACCCGCTCGCGGCCATCTTGCCTGAGATGCCACCGAAGGGTAAACTCTTTTTAGAAGAAGAATTCAAATGTACACATCAAAGCACATTTAACATGCAACAATACAACAAGCATTGGCATAGCCAATAGGTCTCGCTTTTGGAACTTATAAGCGTTTAGTTATCCAGCACAATATCCTTGGTGCAACAACATCCACTGTTCCATGGCTAAACACTTATAAGGTCCCAAAAGCGAGACCTATTGGCTATGCCAATGCTTGCTTTCTCCTGCTGTTGACTTTATGTCCCTTTCAAAGGAAAGGCAAGGACACCATCTACTTTCCCTGGCTATAACTATTTCACAACTGTGGTTTTAGACAACTTTGTACTGGGGTGTGCTGAATAGCCAATTTCACATCAATGCCCAAGAGTGTGACCAGTATAGGTTGTTGGCTCAGGGTAGTTTTGTTAGGTCCACGAGAGGAGTAGCAGAAGGGGTATGTGGTTTAGGCTCAGTAGACCAATGTGACTTAAGGGTGAAGGAAGGTTTTGGAGTATGTGCTATATTCATTGTGCATGTTATTCTAGGTAGTGAATAAAGAATGTGATGCTAGGTTTACCAATTCATTCATGCATGTACATAAAAGTGGTTTCGTTTCAACAAAAGATTAATCCATTTCACTGCCATCCAGCCATCCACCAGACTCCTCGGCTGTTGCCATACAGTGATCTATGGCAATTTGAAAATTAATATGGACCCTAAGATTACGCCCGATTTGCAAATACCAACTGTGGTGTACGCTCTAGTCTATGAGCGTGTACGCGATGACGCGTCACGCCATAGACTGGAGCGGTAGGCGCGCGCATGCGCAGGAAGAATGCGGAGAAGGCGCGAACGGGGAAAACGGCAGTTGGCGACCGGAGCTTGAGAGACATAGACGCTCGGCGCCCTAAGCTCAGTAAACCGTGCATAAATATAATAAACCAGTTCTGCATTCATATCGGCTCAGTGTGATGAGTGTGGGGGCGAGCAGAGGACTTTACATTGGCGACAAGGGTGGGATCACGAACACCACCAGGCACAGAGGACAGGAGCATACAATTGGCGAAGAGTGGGTACAATTTTACTGCATGGGTCATTAGCACATCACACAGGGGTGTAACCGAGAGAACACTGGCACTTCTGAGGAGGAAGCATGCGTGACAGATGATGGGCCCCTCCTACACTGCAACGTCAGCTGTGTGTGAGAAAGAACTCGGGATCAGAAAACGTCTCGCTGAAAAGACTCTTCGTCTAGGCGGGGCATCCCGGCAATATTGGCCAAAAGGAGTACAACTCATTTGCTGTGAATGGCACCTGGCAGGTTTGCCTCTAGTTAATCTGTAGTCGGGGATGAAAATGCTCAGAATTGTTTTTTATGTATCGCTGAACATTTGGTAAGGTTAACCGGCTGTCTACGAGTAACCTTGATAGTAGATGCCGTGGGGAGAATGATAACTCACCAAATTTAAATAAAGCGGCATATTTCAACTGAACATAGGGCCAGGGCCCCGAAACGGGGAATTATGTTTTTATAACCGGGCTGCGGGATTTGAAAAGGCAAATTGCTATTGCTGCAGTGCAAGCTTGTTCTCTGCCTGCGGAAGGCTATACAGAGAACTCAACGTTGAAAATACGCTGTTGCTATAGCTGGCTGCTGCCACAACAATTGTACCCTTGGAAATTTACATGTACCTCCTGGTTTCTGAGAACACCCTGCGGACCTGAGGTCATTTATCTTGCTGCATTCCCACCCACTGGATCAGCATGAGGGCGAATGTATCAATCAGGGTAATGGAAAGGCCCACTAAGAGATGGCATGGAGTGGCTCTCTAGAAAATTAAAGTTCGAGACCTGAGAACAGCAACCTACAAAGAAGCATCTCCTTAACCTACACCTTTCTCTCTCCTCGGTGTAACGTGCCGGTGTAAAATAGAGAAAGAACATGAATGTGTCATATTTCTGAAAATTGATTCACAATCGATGTGATCAACATTCAAGAAACATAATACAAATTTTGTTCATGTGCTATTTTTCAAAAGAAAAGTCCTGCGTGGGCTGCTTGAATCTAAACTGTCATATGACAAACTGACATGCGGGTGCACGGACCTCTGCGGAGAGCAGAAAAGCAATATACACACAGTATGTGACCTCACAGGCAGGCTGTACTAACTGAGGGGCATATTATTAGCAAGTTCGATATCCTCGCTTTAGCAGAACTTTTTCCCGCGAAGCGGCGATATTTTTATCGCCCTTTTAGCAAGCTGTCGCTAACAGCAGTAAGCGACAGCTTGTAGGCGATAGCTACAGGTTTGAAGCCCAATTTGCATGTCAGCACGTTATCTCTGCAATAATATCCGGCGATGGGCGGCGATAAAAAAAATGCGCTAAGTGCATTTAGCGATAATTATCGCTACTCCTTGCTAATATGCCCCTGAGGTCTCTTCTAGGAGGATGCGGGCTGTTGGGTGCTAGGAAGCCTCAAAGGATTGGGCCTGAGACAGTCACTTAGGACGGGAACTTCCGATGTTTTAAGTGCGTCTAAGGCATTGCAGGATTATTGCCTCATTCTGAGTGAAAATGTGGATCTGATATCGAGAGCAATCGGCATTTGCAGTAAAATTCAGAGTCCGCGAAGTGTGCAAACTGTGCTGCTTGGCTGGATTTTGCTGAAACCACAGTTGATGGACAGAATGCAGAACAATGTCATACATTCACCCCAGTCCCGAGATCTGGGCCTAAATCCATCGGTTTTTTTGCACTCCACAACACCCCAGTTCAGACATGGCCAGATGCAAGTCAGTCTGACCCTGTGCCTCATGGGAACAGTCCAGCCCGGACTGCCAAGCCATGCCTTCCCTGGACCGGAAACAGGCTTCCGAGGACCGGTTTCTGGCATTCCAGCCGTCTTCAGCCCAGCTTGCTTGAATCCAGTGGTGTGGAGTGCATGGGACTCACATCTGTTCATACCCATCCCACTCGGGGTGACAAATGCAAAAACCACAGTTGATGGACAGAATGCAGAACAATGTCATACATTCATCCCAGTACAGAGGTCTGGGCCTAAATCCATCGTTTTTTTGAACTCCACACCACCCCAGTTCAGACAGGGCCATATGCAAATCAGTCTGACCCTGTGCCTCATGGGAACAGTCCAGCCCGAACTGCCAAGCCATGCCCTCCCTGAACCGGAAACAAGCTTCCTTGGACCGGTTTCTGGCATTCCAGCCGTCTTCAGCCCGGCTTGCTTGAATCCAGTGGTGTGGAGTGCATGGGACTCACGTCTGAGCCTACCCATCCCACTCGGGGTGACAAATGCAAAAACCACATTTGATGGACAGACTGCAGAACAATGTCATACATTCACCCCAGTACAGAGATCTGGGCCTAAATCCATCGTTTTTTGCACTCCACACCACCCCAGTTCAGACATGCCATATGCAAATCAGTCTGACCCTGTGCCTCATGGAAACAGTCCAGCCCGAACTGCCAAGCTAGGTCCTCCCTGGACTGGAAACAAGCTTCCATTTGTCACCCCGAGTAGGACGGGTATGCTCAGACGTGAGTCCCGTGCTCTCCATGCCACTGGAATCAAGCTATCCAGGCTGATGAGGGCTGAAAGCCCGAAACCGCTCCTTGGATGCTTATTTCAAGTCCAGGGAGGACCTGGCTTGGCAGTTCGGGCTGGACTGTTCCCATGAGGCACAGGGTCAAGACTGATTTGCATATGGCTGGGTTCAAACTGGAAAGGCATGGTGAGCAAAAAAACGATGGATTTAGGCCCAGATCTCTGTACTGGGGTGAATGTATAACATTGTTCTGCATTCTGTCCATCACCTGTTATTTTTACATTTGTCACCCCGAGTAGGACGGGTATGCTCAGACGTGAGTCCTGTGCTCTTCATGCCACTGGAATCAAGCTATCCTGGCTGATGAGGGCTGAAAGCCCAAAACAGGTCTTTGGATGCTTGTTTCCAGTCCAGGGCGGACCTGGCTTGGCAGTTCGGGCTGGACTGTTCCCATGGGGCACAGGGTCAAGACTGATTTGCATATGGCTGAGTTCAAACTGGAAAGGCATGGTGAGCAAAAAAACGATGGATTTAGGCCCAGATCTCTGTACTGGGGTGAATGTATGACATTGTTCTGCATTCTGTCCATCACCTGTTATTTTTGCATTTGTCACTTCGCGTAGGACGGGTATGCTCAGACGTGAGTGCCCTGCTCTCCATGCCACTGGAATCAAGCTGTCCAGGCTGATGAGGGCGGAAAGCCCGAAACCGGTCCTTCGATGCTTCCAGGGAGGACCTGGCTTGGCAGTTCGGGCTGGACTGTTCCCATGGGGCACAGGGTCAAGACTGATTTGCATATGGCTGGGTTCAAACAGGAAAGGCATGGTGAGCAAAAAAACAATGGATTTAGGCCCAGATCTCTGTACTGGGGTGAATGTATGACATTGTTCTGCATTCTGTCCATCACCTGTTATTTTTGCATTTGTCACCCCGAGTAGGACGGGTATGCTCACACTTGAGTCCCGTGCTCTCCATGCCACTGGAATCAAGCTATCCAGGCTGATGAGGGCTGAAAGCCCGAAACTGGTCCTTGGATGCTTGTTTCCAGTCCAGAGAGGACCTGGCTTGGCAGTTCGGGCTGGACTGTTCCCATGGGGCACAGGGTCAAGGCTGATTTGCATATGGCTGGGTTCAAACTGGAAAGGCATGGTGAGCAAAAAAACAATGGATTTAGGCCCAGATCTCTGTACTGGGGTGAATGTATGACATTTTTCTGCATTCTGTCCATCACCTGTTATTTTTGCATTTGTCACCCCGAGTAGGAAGGGTATGCTCAGACGTGAGTCTCGTGCTCTCCATGCCACTGGAATCAAGCTATCCAGGCTGATGAGGGCTGAAAGCCCGAAACCGCTCCTTGGATGCTTGTTTCCAGTCCAGGGAGGACCTGGCTTGGCAGTTCGGGCTGGACTGTTCCCATGGGGCACAGGGTCAAGACTGATTTGCATATGGCTTGGTTCAAACTGGAAAGGCATGGTGAGCAAAAAAATGATGGATTTAGGCCCAGATCTCTGTACTGGGGTGAATGTATAACATTGTTCTGCATTCTGTCCATCACCTGTTATTTTTGCATTTGTCATCCCGAGTAGGACGGGTATGCTCAGACGTGAGTCCCGTGCTCTTCATGCCACTGGAATCAAGCTATCCAGGCTGATGAGGGCTGAAAGCCCAAAACAGGTCGGTCCTTGGATGCTTGTTTCCAGTCCAGGGCGGACCTGGCTTGGCAGTTCGGGCTGGACTGTTCCCATGGGGCACAGGGTCAAGACTGATTTGCATATGGCTGAGTTCAAACTGGAAAGGCATGGTGAGCAAAAAAACAATGGATTTAGGCCCAGATCTCTGTACTGGGGTGAATGTATGACATTGTTCTGCATTCTGTCCATCACCTGTTATTTTTGCATTTGTCACTTCGCGTAGGACGGGTATGCTCAGACGTGAGTGCCCTGCTCTCCATGCCACTGGAATCAAGCTATCCAGGCTGATGAGGGCGGAAAGCCCGAAACCGGTCCTTCGATGCTTCCAGGGAGGACCTGGCTTGGCAGTTCGGGCTGGACTGTTCCCATGGGGCACAGGGTCAAGACTGATTTGCATATGGCTGGGTTCAAACAGGAAAGGCATGGTGAGCAAAAAAAACAATGGATTTAGGCCCAGATCTCTGTACTGGGGTGAATGTATGACATTGTTCTGCATTCTGTCCATCACCTGTTATTTTTGCATTTGTCACCCCGAGTAGGACGGGTATGCTCACACTTGAGTCCCGTGCTCTCCATGCCACTGGAATCAAGCTATCCAGGCTGATGAGGGCTGAAAGCCCGAAACTGGTCCTTGGATGCTTGTTTCCAGTCCAGAGAGGACCTGGCTTGGCAGTTCGGGCTGGACTGTTCCCATGGGGCACAGGGTCAAGGCTGATTTGCATATGGCTGGGTTCAAACTGGAAAGGCATGGTGAGAAAAAAAACAATGGATTTAGGCCCAGATCTCTGTACTGGGGTGAATGTATGACATTTTTCTGCATTCTGTCCATCACCTGTTATTTTTGCATTTGTCACCCCGAGTAGGAAGGGTATGCTCAGACGTGAGTCTCGTGCTCTCCATGCCACTGGAATCAAGCTATCCAGGCTGATGAGGGCTGAAAGCCCGAAACCGCTCCTTGGATGCTTGTTTCCAGTCCAGGGAGGACCTGGCTTGGCAGTTCGGGCTGGACTGTTCCCATGGGGCACAGGGTCAAGACTGATTTGCATATGGCTTGGTTCGAACTGGAAAGGCATGGTGAGCAAAAAAATGATGGATTTAGGCCCAGATCTCTGTACTGGGGTGAATGTATAACATTGTTCTGCATTCTGTCCATCACCTGTTATTTTTGCATTTGTCATCCCGAGTAGGACGGGTATGCTCAGACGTGAGTCCCGTGCTCTTCATGCCACTGGAATCAAGCTATCCAGGCTGATGAGGGCTGAAAGCCCAAAACAGGTCGGTCCTTGGATGCTTGTTTCCAGTCCAGGGCGGACCTGGCTTGGCAGTTCGGGCTGGACTGTTCCCATGGGGCACAGGGTCAAGACTGATTTGCATATGGCTGAGTTCAAACTGGAAAGGCATGGTGAGCAAAAAAACGATGGATTTAGGCCCAGAGCTCTGTACTGGGGTGAATGTATGACATTGTTCTGCATTCTGTCCATCACCTGTTATTTTTGCATTTGTCACTTTGAGTAGGACGGGTATGCTCAGACGTGAGTCCCCTGCTCTCCATGCCACTGGAATCAAGCTATCCAGGCTGATGAGGGCGGAAAGCCCGAAACCGGTCCTTCGATGCTTGTTTCCAGTCCAGGGAGGACCTGGCTTGGCAGTTCGGGCTGGACTGTTCCCATGGGGCACAGGGTCAAGACTGATTTGCATATGGCTGGGTTCAAACAGGAAAGGCATGGTGAGCAAAAAATCAATGGATTTAGGCCCAGATCTCTGTACTGGGGTGAATGTATGACATTGTTCTGCATTCTGTCCATCACCTGTTATTTTTGCATTTGTCACTTCGCGTAGGACGGGTATGCTCAGACGTGAGTGCCCTGCTCTCCATGCCACTGGAATCAAGCTATCCAGGCTGATGAGGGCGGAAAGCCCGAAACCGGTCCTTCGATGCTTCCAGGGAGGACCTGGCTTGGCAGTTCGGGCTGGACTGTTCCCATGGGGCACAGGGTCAAGACTGATTTGCATATGGCTGGGTTCAAACAGGAAAGGCATGGTGACCAAAAAAACAATGGATTTAGGCCCAGATCTCTGTACTGGGGTGAATGTATGACATTGTTCTGCATTCTGTCTATCACCTGTTATTTTTGCATTTGTCACCCCGAGTAGGACGGGTATGCTCACACTTGAGTCCCGTGCTCTCCATGCCACTGGAATCAAGCTATCCAGGCTGATGAGGGCTGAAAGCCCGAAACTGGTCCTTGGATGCTTGTTTCCAGTCCAGAGAGGACCTGGCTTGGCAGTTCGGGCTGGACTGTTCCCATGGGGCACAGGGTCAAGGCTGATTTGCATATGGCTGGGTTCAAACTGGAAAGGCATGGTGAGCAAAAAAACAATGGATTTAGGCCCAGATCTCTGTACTGGGGTGAATGTATGACATTTTTCTGCATTCTGTCCATCACCTGTTATTTTTGCATTTGTCACCCCGAGTAGGAAGGGTATGCTCAGACGTGAGTCTCGTGCTCTCCATGCCACTGGAATCAAGCTATCCAGGCTGATGAGGGCTGAAAGCCCGAAACCGCTCCTTGGATGCTTGTTTCCAGTCCAGGGAGGACCTGGCTTGGCAGTTCGGGCTGGACTGTTCCCATGGGGCACAGGGTCAAGACTGATTTGCATATGGCTTGGTTCAAACTGGAAAGGCATGGTGAGCAAAAAAATGATGGATTTAGGCCCAGATCTCTGTACTGGGGTGAATGTATAACATTGTTCTGCATTCTGTCCATCACCTGTTATTTTTGCATTTGTCATCCCGAGTAGGAGGGGTATGCTCAGACGTGAGTCCCGTGCTCTTCATGCCACTGGAATCAAGCTATCCAGGCTGATGAGGGCTGAAAGCCCAAAACAGGTCGGTCCTTGGATGCTTGTTTCCAGTCCAGGGCGGACCTGGCTTGGCAGTTCGGGCTGGACTGTTCCCATGGGGCACAGGGTCAAGACTGATTTGCATATGGCTGAGTTCAAACTGGAAAGGCATGGTGAGCAAAAAAACGAGGGATTTAGGCCCAGATCTCTGTACTGGGGTGAATGTATGACATTGTTCTGCATTCTGTCCATCACCTGTTATTTTTGCATTTGTCACCCCGAGTAGGACGGGTATGCTCAGACGTGAGTGCCCTGCTCTCCATGCCACTGGAATCAAGCTATCCAGGCTGATGAGGGCGGAAAGCCCGAAACCGGTCCTTCGATGCTTCCAGGGAGGACCTGGCTTGGCAGTTCGGGCTGGACTGTTCCCATGGGGCACAGGGTCAAGACTGATTTGCATATGGCTGGGTTCAAACAGGAAAGGCATGGTGAGCAAAACAACAATGGATTTAGGCCCAGATCTCTGTACTGGGGTGAATGTATGACATTGTTCTGCATTCTGTCCATCACCTGTTATTTTTACATTTGTCACCCCGAGTAGGACGGGTATGCTCAGACTTGAGTCCCGTGCTCTCCTTGCCACTGGAATCAAGCTATCCAGGCTGATGAGGGCTGAAAGCCCGAAACTGGTCCTTGGATGCTTGTTTCCAGTCCAGAGAGGACCTGGCTTGGCAGTTCGGGCTGGACTGTTCCCATGGGGCACAGGGTCAAGACTGATTTGCATATGGCTGGGTTCAAACTGGAAAGGCATGGTGAGCAAAAAAACAATGGATTTAGGCCCAGATCTCTGTACTGGGGTGAATGTATGACATTTTTCTGCATTCTGTCCATCACCTGTTATTTTTGCATTTGTCACCCCGAGTAGGAAGGGTATGCTCAGACGTGAGTCTCGTGCTCTCCATGCCACTGGAATCAAGCTATCCAGGCTGATGAGGACTGAAAGCCCGAAACCGCACCTTGGATGCTTGTTTCCAGTCCAGGGAGGACCTGGCTTGGCAGTTCGGGCTGGACTGTACCCATGGGGCACAGGGTCGAGACTGATTTGCATATGGCTTGGTTCAAACTGGAAAGGCATGGTGAGCAAAAAAATGATGGATTTAGGCCCAGATCTCTGTACTGGGGTGAATGTATAACATTGTTCTGCATTCTGTCCATCACCTGTTATTTTTGCATTCGTCATCCCGAGTAGGACGGGTATGCTCAGACGTGAGTCCCGTGCTCTTCATGCCACTGGAATCAAGCTATCCAGGCTGATGAGGGCTGAAAGCCCAAAACAGGTCCTTGGATGCTTGTTTCCAGTCCAGGGCGGACCTGGCTTGGCAGTTCGGGCTGGACTGTTCCCATGGGGCACAGGGTCAAGACTGATTTGCATATGGCTGAGTTCAAACTGGAAAGGCATGGTGAGCAAAAAAACGATGGATTTAGGCCCAGATCTCTGTACTGGGGTGAATGTATGACATTGTTCTGCATTCTGTCCATCACCTGTTATTTTTGCATTTGTCACTTCGAGTAGGACGGGTATGCTCAGACGTGAGTCCCCTGCTCTCCATGCCACTGGAATCAAGCTATCCAGGCTGATGAAGGCAGAAAGCCCGAAACCGGTCCTTCGATGCTTGTTTCCAGTCCAGGGAGGACCTGGCTTGGCAGTTCGGGCTGGACTGTTCCCATGGGGCACAGGGTCAAGACTGATTTGCATATGGCTGGGTTCAAACAGGAAAAGCATGGTGAGCAAAAAATCAATGGATTTAGGCCCAGATCTCTGTACTGGGGTGAATGTATGACATTGTTCTGCATTCTGTCCATCACCTGTTATTTTTGCATTTGTTACCCCCAGTAGGACGGGTATGCTCAGACTTGAGTCCCGTGCTCTCCATGCCACTGGAATCAAGCTATCCAGGCTGATGAGGGCTGAAAGCCCGAAACTGGTCCTTGGATGCTTGTTTCCAGTCCAGAGAGGACCTGGCTTGGCAGTTCGGGCTGGACTGTTCCCATGGGGCACAGGGTCAAGACTGATTTGCATATGGCTGGGTTCAAACTGGAAAGGCATGGTGAGCAAAAAAACAATGGATTTAGGCCCAGATCTCTGTACTGGGGTGAATGTATGACATTGTTCTGCATTCTGTCCATCACCTGTTATTTTTGCATTAGTCACCCCGAGTAGGAAGGGTATGCTCAGACGTGAGTCTCGTGCTCTCCATGCCGCAGGAATCAAGCTATCCAGGCTGATGAGGGCTGAAAGCCCGAAACCAGTCCTTGGATGCTTGTTTTCAGTCCAGGGAGGACCTGGCTTGGCAGTTCGGGCTGGACTGTTCCCATGGGGCACAGGGTCAAGACTGATTTGCATATGGCTGGGTTCAAACTGGAAAGGCATGGTGAGCAAAAAAACGATGGATTTATGCCCAGATCTCTTTTCTGGGATGAATGTATGACATTGTTATGCATTCTGTCCATCACCTGTTATTTTTGCATTTGTCACCCCGAGTAGGACGGGTATGCTCAGACGTGAGTCTCGTGCTCTCCATGCCACTGGAATCAAGCTATCCAGGCTGATTAGGGCTGAAAGTCCGAAACCAGTCCTTGGATGCTTGTTTCCAGTCCAGGGAGGACCTGGCTTGGCAGTTCGGGCTGGACTGTTCCCATGGGGCACAGGGTCAAGACTGATTTGCATATGGCTGGGGTCAAACTGAAAGGCATGGTGAGCAAAAAAACGATGGATTTATGCCCAGATCTCTGTTCTGGGATGAATGTATGACATTGTTCTGCATTCTGTCCATCACCTGTTATTTTTGCATTTGTCACCCCGAGTAGGACGGGTATGCTCAGACGTGAGTCCCCTGCTCTCCATGCCACTGGAATCAAGCTATCCAGGCTGATGAGGGCTGAAAGCCCGAAACCGGTCCTTGGATGCTTGTTTCCAATCCAGGGAGGACCTGGCTTGGCAGTTCGGGCTGGACTGTTCCCATGGGGCACAGGTCAAGACTGATTTGCATATGGCTGGGGTCAAACTGGAAAGGCATGGTGAGCAAAAAAACGATGGATTCATGCCCAGATCTCTTTTCTGGGATGAATGTATGACATTGTTCTGCATTCTGTCCATCACCTGTTATTTTTGCATTTGTCACCCCGAGTAGGACGGGTATGCTCAGACGTGAGTCCCGTGCTCTCCATGCCACTGGAATCAAGCTATCCAGGCTGATGAGTGCTGAAAGCCCGAAACCGGTCCTTGGATGCTTGTTTCCAATCCAGGGAGGACCTGGCTTGGCAGTTCGGGCTGGACTGTTCCCATGGGGCACAGGGTCAAGACTGATTTGCATATGGCTGGGTTCAAACTGGAAAGGCATGGTGAGCAAAAAAACGATGGATTTAGGCCCAGATCTCTGTACTGGGGTGAATGTATGTCATTGTTCTTCATTCTGTCCATCACCTGTTATTATGGATTTTGCTTGCACAAATTCCTCAGTGTATTAACTGGAGAAATGTGTTCCTCTAAAACTCAGTGGGTCTGATTACACCTGGCCGGATATGGATGCAGCATCAAATAAAAACAAGCACGCGAGTGGTGCACTCACGCCTCACACAGCCAGACATCTGTTTTGCATTATGCGTCTGTGCATTATAATGGCAAACAGATGTGGCCCGTGCAGGTAACTGCAAGCAATAGGCCGTGGGCGGAGCAAAGGTGGGACATGCACCCGCCTTTGTCCAATTGCGTGCTGTCTTTCTTAGAAAGATGCAGGCAAAACCCAATAGCCTATGAAAATCAAAAACACACGCATGACCGTGTGGTGAGCTTTCTTAACCCCTTTACAAGAAGTCTCGCCGGAGCAGCACATGCGTGCTGCTACAGGCTCAACCTAAAAACCATATAATGACAAAAACAATAAAGTTATCCCATTGAATTCAAAAACACAGAATGTGAATGACCTTTCTTAGAACAGTCCGTCATTTAACGTATTAGCCCCTCGCGGAATATTTAGTTTCTGTTTCTTAACAAACATACTATATCCTGCTGGTGTAAGCTACTGGGCCACTAACCCAAAATTTTATTAGTAGGAGAGTGGATATTTTGTCAATTTCTACCAAGTACTGGTACTGTTAGTTTGATTGCGGGTATTCTTCCCGCAGAGGCATAGGTTTAATTTTATTGTTGCAGTGTTGAATGTGTTTTGATGTGTACATTTGAATTCTTGTTCTGAAAAAAGTTTGCCCTTCACAAAAGACATGTGAGAAGATGTAAAAGAAATCTAGCAGTTAACACAAAAGAAAAGTGGAATAAATCACAATAGCTAATGGAAATAAGATTATTGATCCTTTTATTTTGAGCAAGCATAATAAATACTTGGCAACTAGTTTCAGAAAATCAACATTAATGCTCTTCAATTGGGAAAAATCCTTTGTTCAATAAAGTTCAGTGAATGACACTAAAGAAAATGTCAGAGTTAAATTTCACTAGGCAAGATTTTAAAGAATAGTGCCATGTACTGGAAGAAAAAGTGCATTTCATGGGATGTGCCCCAAATGGGAGAATAAAAAATGGAACCTGACTGTATTGGACCTTTAAAGAAAGGTGCAAAAAATGAAACTTTATTGGGCTGGCTGTGCAAAGCGGAAGAACGAGCTAAACCTTACCAGACTGACCCATTGAAGCAAAGGGCCACTCTGAGACTTTCCATGAGGTGGCCCTTCAACCCTTATCACACTCAAGCACTTCTACTCTTCACCAAAGAAACAGCAGTGAATGCACTATCCTTCCCATCCTTCCTGCACACACACAGTTTTACAAAAATCTGCACAAAACCCGAATACCCGTCCGTATCAAGTGCAGCATGTTTTATTTATTTATTTTACAAAAAAAGAGACCTATTGACTTGGTCATTGCTCAATCTCTTGTACTCACGTTTCCTGTGGCCACCGGCTCTGACTTGACACCTTCTTGTTTCACCACCTGTCTGCTCCAGTGAGCCTGGTTCACTAGAGTCTGCAGTGGGTGACGTCAGGATGTTTCGACAGAGATGTAGGCGAGAGCGTGTCGAAGCTGATTTTCTTCCAATGAAAGGGCGCAGTCAAGATCAAGGAAGTAACAGCAATGCCGACCGAGTACAGCTCCAGATGTTGTGGCAATCAAAGGATGGGGAAGTGCAGTTAAAATGAATTCTGGATCTCACACTTCACAGTCATCACTACTGGTAACAGTTACGAAATGCAGGCACACACGAGCGCGCACAAGGGGCCCGATTCACAGAATGAACTTAAGACTCAATCCTAAACTTACTCCTATTTTGGTATTCACAGAATGCACTTACTACTTTTGGCATTCACAGAATGAACTTACTACTTTTGGTATTCACAGAAGTCAGGATTTTGTCTTAAGTTTGTCTTAAGACAGACTTAAGACAGAGTTAAAACAGACTTAAGACAAAATCCTAACTTCTGTGAATACCAAAAGTAGTAAGTTCATTCTGTGAATGCCTGTCTGCGCCCGTCCGCGACCAGGAAGCGGCCGCAGACGTAAGTACTGTTACATATTGCATTTCCCCAACCCTTATCTCCTATGATAAGGCTATGCTTATGACCCTCAAGCCCAACCAATGTACCTTGACGTTAATTTCACCTCGAGATCTCACCCCTCATCTGCCTTTTACATCCTGCAGTTTAGGACAGACTAATGATGATATAAGGAATGAATGTTCCATTCTACGAACTCTAGCCCCTACCCCTCCCACCACAAACACTCTATTCATAAAATCTGGTCTGATTAATTGCTGTTCTTTAACAAAACACTCTCTTGACATTGCCCAAACTCTGGAAGATGAAAAGTGGGATCTCCTTTTCTTTACCGAGACCTGGTTAGGGGACGAAACCAATAACGCTATACACCTAGCCATACCTTCTGGCTACAGCATACTGTGCGCTAACAGACAGGGTTCTCGCTCAGGTGGAGGAGTTGCCATAATATATAGATCTCAGTGGACTATCTCCTCCTTCCCTTACACACAATTAGAACACATTGAAGCACTTCCAGTTTGTATTAAGATGGCGGCTAATTTTACCTTTTCTGGCCTCCTGGTCTACCGCCCCCCTAACTCTAAAACATCACATTTACCGGCCTTCTTAGACTACGTTCTGCAGGCAACATTGCGCTACGCAAACTTTACCCTCCTCGGGGACTTCAACCTTCATGTTGATAATCCCTCGGATTCCATCACTCTTAACTTTTTATCCACCTTGTCAGATGGAGGACTAAACCAACTAATTAACAGTCCAACACATAAAGCTGAACACACTCTTGACCTAATCTGTACCAACCTGGATGGACTATCCATAAACGATCCCCTTCCGGTGATCTGGTCCGATCACTTTTTTATACCATTCTCCTTCTTTCGACACCAACAAGACCGACCTAGACTCCCGGCCAAATTACAAGGTAGAAACTGGAGTAAGATCTCCCTTGACAGTTTAGCTGCCCATCTTTCCCCCATCCATCCCTCTGATACAGCTTTTGACTTAGACGCCAGACTGACCAACTTCAATGGCTGGATTTCTTCCGCCATTGACCATCTTGCCCCAATCAGGCCTATTGAATCCTATTGTGCCACCCCATCTGCCCATGGTACTCCGATGCACTTTGTAAATGCAAATCGGCATGTAAACTCCTTGAGAGACGCTGGAGATCTACTTATTCTCCCGACTGTAAGCTCCTATACAAATCTGCCCTTAAAGAGTATAGGAAAAAAATAATCGAGCACAAAAGAATTTTTCTGGAATAAAAAATTAACCGCGCACAGGGATCATCCAGTGAAATATTTAATACAGTCAGAACCTGCACCGAACCCCTAGCTCTCAAACGACCTCCTCTGGTGTCTCAGACACTATGCAATAGTCTCTCTGATTTTTTTGAAAACAAAATTGCAATCATATATGACTCCTTCCCTAGTAATATCAACCCAGACAATCATGTAACCAGTACTGTCGCTATTGAATCAGACTGTACTTTCTCCAATTTTAAAGAGATTGCCTTAGATCAATCCTTAAAAGAACTCCTAAAATGCAAATCTGGTTCACCTTTGGATCCCTGGCCAGCTAAGCAATACAAATCTCTGGCACCTCTTCTTAACCCCATTTTGAATGGGATATGGAATGATTCTCTGCATACTGGTGTCTTCCCAGATTCTTGGAAGCATGCTCGGGTAGTCCCCATATTGAAGAAAGCTAGTGCCGACCCCAATTAACCTGCCAATTACAGGCCTATCTCTCTCTTACCAGCTCCTGCCAAAGTGCTCGAAAAACTTGTTCAGCAACAACTATCAGGTTTTTTAGAAACACATGGTGCTTTCCACGACTCACAGCATGGTTTTAGACCAGGGTATAGCACTGAGCCAGCACTAATCGAGATGGCCAATGCCGCACGCTGGAGGATGGACGAGGGATCAAGAGCGGTGTTGGTGCTGCTTGACTTGTCGGCAGCATTGGACACCGTCAATCAAAAGGCATTCAGGGTACGGCCTTAAAATGGATTGCATCCTTCCTGTCCAACCGGACGCAAGCATTGTTCACCCCTCCCGACACCTCAGACAGTCGACCGCTTCGGTGGGGAGTCCCTCAGGGCTCCTCACTGAGCCCTCTTCTATTCAATGTTTATTTCTCACCTCTTGCTGAAATCATCGCCCAAACTGGAATAAAAGCCACCTCCTATGCAGATGATATTCAACTCTTATTTACTTTCAACAGTATCACTCAATCTACTTTTGACCCACTAAAAAACTGCCTGCGTACCATTGCCCAATGGATGGATAACAATTTCCTCCAGCTTAATGCCAGGAAAATGGAGGTATTATTCTTTCACCAGCCGTCCCCACTGGACCCCAACATCTGGTGGCCCCTTGATTTGAGCGCCCCTCCCCAGCCTAAAGAATCGGTGAAAAATCTAGGGGTTAGATGGGACTCTAACCTCTCATTCCAACACAAAGTTCATACGGTCTCTGCAGCATGCTTTTCCAAAATAAGGATGGTGAAAAAGTTCATCAACTTCTTACCTAACAACACCAGGAAGATCATAGTCCAGGCATTGATCACCTCCCATCTGGACTACGCCAATGGCCTATACATTGGACTGACTGCTGGTCTTTGCCATCGACTCCAGACAGTCCAGAATGCTGAAGTACGGTTGGTGGGTGGCATTCCCTTACGTGAGCACATCGCGCCCCACCGCCGTAGACTACATTGGCTGCCCATACAAAAAAGGGCAGAATTCAAAGCACTAGTACTGGCCCATCGTGCAGTGAGGGGAAAGGGCTCTGCCTATCTTTCCATATGTCTCTACCCCTACAGCAATACTAGGCTTCTCCGCTCTTCCTCAAAAAACTTTCTCACTACTCCCAGATTTAAAAAAACCCGCTCTGGCGGAAAAACCTTTCAAGTATATGCCTCTGCCCTTTGGAATAAGCTACCAACTTCTATCTGGATGATCCAGGAAGAGCTCCCCTTTTGGAAAGCCTTAAAAACTTTCCTCTTCTGTTAATCCCCACTCTAAAAAATCTAGTTCAGCATAAGAATGCACAGGAGAGCCGGGACAACCCTTTGGGGTAGCTGTGCACTATAGAAAACACACTAAATAAATAAATAAATAAATAAATGCCAAAAGTAGTAAGTGCATTCTGTGAATACCAAAACAGTAGTAAGTTTAGGATTGAGTCTTAAGTTCATTCTGTGAATCGGGCCCAAACACACATACACAACATCGATAGAGGCCCTCTCACAATATTCACCATGGGGAAGGAGAATCGCTAAGTTACTAACTTAATGTCTGATTCACAAGCGACATAGTAAAAACGCACTCATATATTTAAACCTACCTCCTATTGTAGCTTTACTACTTTGTGGAATTCACAACATTTGTTTGTAGTCTGCATGGAAACTCAGCATGGTGCGGAATTCCATGGTACATCAGACCTGCCAACTTACAAAATAACTTCACCATGTGAGGAGGGGACTGGGCCTTGGAGGGGAGGGGACATGTTGCTGGGAGCTATCTAAGAGACACTCTGTCCCTCACCAAGTCCCTCCAAATAAACAAGCATTTGCAATGCACCAGGTCTCACATTTATGAGAGTTTGAGCAATGGGCATTGCAAATGACAAAGCCTTTTATTTAGGTGTTGTTTTTAAAACCCATAAATGAAAGGCATTGTCATTTACAATGCCAATAGCTTAAACTCTCGCAATTGTGAGACCTATTGCGTTACAAATACGTGCTATAAAGATTTTAAAAAGAGTTAGGAGAAAGCGTGGCAGGCAGGATAAAGCTATTTTAGAAAATAGTGCTCGAAGGCTGTAATTAAAGCCTACAAAGCCACAACACACGTAACAGGGTGTGTCTCTCCATTGGAGTTTACAAAATGAGACAAGGCAATACTAAGGAGGAACTACTAATCCTTTTGACCAATGAGCATCTACAGTTTACAGTGCACAATGACACAAGCTGTAGGAAGGTGGATACCTGACTACGGTTGCCCCCAACTTTTTGCCTGGTGTTTTGCTGGTTTTCCGAATGAGTTGGCCTGGGACCCTGCTAATCAGGACCCCAGGCCTACTGCTCTCTCTGTAAAATGGATTCCATGTACCTTAGGTACATATCCAATTGGTACTGGGCCACCTTATCAGACCCTGTAACTCAGGGCATAGGTGTACCCAGGGCCTACCAGGGGCTGCAGCATGTATTATGCCACCCCTGGCTGGCCATCTAAATCTGACACAACTGGCTGCACGACAGCTGGGGCAAGGTGGTGTAATCACCCTTTGCTTTAGATATAGTATACCTATATCTAACCCTAAAATGGACACACAGATTCCTATCAGTCACTCCTATGGCAGGCCTTGACAATCCTGAAGGCAGAGTGCTTGGAATCGTGTGAGATGGTGCTCTGGCATGAGCTGAGCCCGTTTGCAGCTTGCGGAACCAAGTCCTAATAGCTGTTCCATGATAACGCATGCAATATACTCTTAAGTGCATTATAATCCTCGCGGTTATATGCCAACTCTGGTATCGCTTTATCAAAACATGTCGAGTAAGGTGTCATACGAATTGGAATACTAACCCCTCGCCAATTCTGGCGACGGGGTTAGCATTCCACCCTTCTAGAGGGACACGACATGTATGTAAATGTGAACCCCAGTTAACTCAAGCCTCAGCATCACAAAATGGATGCTGCCACCACAGACACAAGTCTGACCTCCTGCTGCTGGGAGTCCTTCCAGCGAGGGAGGCTTGGACAAAGGGTTTCCTGTCAGGGGCGGTGCTAGCACCATCCCAGACAGGGTTTTGTGTATCCTGAGTAGGCAAGGCTTTAGAGGAAGGTGACTGCAAGTGGCACCCCGGTGCTCACTATGCATCTGCCGGCTAGAACCAGTTCCAGGGGCACACCAGCCCCTGAGCTGGGGAAAGTCTGGCATGGGAGAGGGGTGTAACCACCCCCCTTCCTGGTCCCACCCATGGGCAGGACCTAGTCGCGTGCCAGCCCCTTGTCCTAGTATAAAGATAGGAGCGGGTCCCCTTCCAAATTAGATCATCTTTGAATCCTGAAACTACTTTCTTCGGAAGGAACTCTCGACTTCTTCTCAAGATTTCTCCCTTGTGACTAAGGAGTAGTCACCCTGCATCCGCAGGCACCATCCAAGCATCGCGGTCTGCTGTAAGTCTCTCCTCCGGATCAAGACTGCCCAGCTCGACGAGAGCCGGCTTCCCTGGCACCTCTGACCTCTATGAAAAAACCTCTGTGGGTGTGGCTCTGCACTCCTTTGTTTATTCTGATGGTTATTTAGTTCCTTCAGTTTCAACAATGTGGTTGGTGCTGAATGTGATACTCCCTCTGAGCATGGGAGGTTCTATAAATTCCAACACGCGTTGCTTGGACCCCAAGCTTCACCTTCACACAGCACTCTATAATCCTTCATTCAATGTAAAGCAAATTTCATCACATATTGTTCATAGAATTGTCTTTTTATTATTTTTCTTTTGGTTTATCCTTTTTAGGTAATTATTTCATCATTACCCTCCTTTGTTTTTTCATGTATTCATTTCATGTTTTTATGTACATATGCCCAATGCATTTCAAGCAATAAATGCCCTTCCTCAGGGGACTTTGTTCGTCCTCTCCCCTTTATTCCGTCTTGCCTCGCTTTACTTTTCGGCACCCCTTCTCACAGAAGGTCTACGTGCTCCCACCTCTGACCTCTACCCACATCGTCAGCTCAGCTGAGACCCGTGGGTGCGAAGAGACCTCGAGGGACCGGCCATCTTCAAGACTGCACGACGCTTGCCCAGCACGACCGCCGAGGGATCCTCGAGTGAGTGCTTTGGGGTGTGAAAAGCCCCAACCCTGAGCAGCTCCAGCACCGAAGTTCAGCCTCCCAGCCTCCACGAGATCTGCGTGGGGCCCTTCTGCTTTTTGCTGCTCACCGCGTTGTCTGGCTACTAGCCCACTGGCTTGTGGCCTTCCCAACAACGAACGACGACATCAACACCGCTGGTCTGGTTGCTCCGGACTGGCTTTTGCTCCCCTCCAAAAGAGGAGCACCCCGGACCCTCCTGGTCCACTCCAGACGCCATTTTAAGTCCACCGCGTGGGCTTGCATTTGCCAAGACTTGTTGCCCCAATCCTGGGTCCAGCGACGTCGACAGCAGATACCATCGTGGGACAGCTCGCACCTCCATCCTGGTCGCCGACAACGCCTCCTGGTCCGTGAGACTGCAGAGCCCAGCGTCGCCCACTCACCATGGTCGAGGTAACTCCATCCGGTGCCATCCTGGTGCCCATCTAATCACTGTGATTCAGAACTTGGTCCCCTCTGCTTACAGGTGTCTTCCATCTCCGATCCAGGCTTGGATCCATCTGAATCTCTTCACTGGCCGCCTGCCAGCAACTTCTTCTTTCAGGCTCCATAGACTGCAACGAGGATTTCCGACGTCTTTCCAGACCTATGCATCCGCAGCCCCTGGGCTAGGTAAACTCAGCATTTTGGTGCTACAGCATAGCCTCACTATCCAAGGGTCCAGATCCTTTTTAGTTTCAGCTCTACCTAGTCGGATTCGTCCGATAACACTAACTTTGTAATTCCTAGCAACCATAGACTTTGTTCCGCATCCCGCGTGAGAGTGCACACTCTGCACCCGATCTCCCAAGGCCTCCTGCTAGTAATCTGAAGGTTCAGTAGTCAAGTCCTAGCGATCCCAAAGCCTATTAGCGTAGTACTTACCTGCTAGTAATTTCGCATTCCACTTTTAGAGTATATGGTTTTTCGTGCCCCTCGGGCATTTGTGTAAATTGTGCAACTTTGCGTATTTTCCGAAGAGCTTTGTATTGTGCTTAGCACCCTGTCCTCATAAAGAGTCCAGGGTTGTTGTGTTCTAAATAAATATACTTTATTTTCATAACAACTTGTGTGGTGTCCTTTCACTTGGTGTTCAAGGGGTATATGTGATGGTATAACAGCTGGCTTAACACGCCCTCTAGAGTTTAGCCTAAAGACTGCTCTTGTCCATGCTACTAGGATAGCTGGTCTACGGTTGACTTACAACCAATCATCAATAAGGGTTATTTGGACTGATACATAGTGATCACTAGAATAGTGAGCACTGCATATCAGGCCAACTTCTCACACAAGCCAATGAAAAATATGGGTGGACAATGGGTGGAACTTCAAGTCCATACCTCAATACAACATGCCATGCAGAGCAGCGCATGCAGTGCCCAGGGTCGACCTAAAAGTGTAATCAAGGCTGTTGCAGATGTCCTGGAGGTCAGATGTTTGCAGTCTCCGAAAACGAGCTGGAATTCTACTGTTTACAGTGGTTTTCAGCTGGTTTACCCTGCCACCTTGTGATTTTGTCTCCTCACCAGGTGACCATGTGAAGGGAGCAGAAATCATGTGGTGTTGCACTGTGTGAGTTGGCAGGTATAGGTAAAGCATATGTTTTTCCACTCGGGATGAACCCACACAGGGAGATGGAATGGCAACTGCTGTTTAGCGTTGAGTTCCTTGTGAGCGGTAAACCTCAGTAGCCCACCTCCAGCAACACCAACTCTGATTACTCATACAGAAGTTCTTAGTGGCTAGACAAGGGTAAAGGTTGTACAAATGCTCTGGAATGAGACAAGATGGCAGCGAGTTTGGAATTCTTGGGGCTTATTTACAAGCCCCTTGCACAGCCAGTACCTTACTTTTCCCCACAAAAAAAGTAATGCACCGGACACACAAGGGGCTTGTAAATAAGCACCTTAAGTTTAATCTCTGTGGCACAATTTCAGTCACTGCATCATTACCTCCTCATTGGTCACCTTGGTCCCAGTCATCACAACGTGAGGCGGCCCTGTCCACCACATGTCCTTTACCACGCTTTTAGGACAAAGTCCTACCATTATGTCCATGACCTACATGGACTTAAGGCTGGTCCTCCAATGTCTAGGTATATGTTTTTTCCTATGGCTTACAGTTAAGTGCTACACTAAAACCGATTGCTGTTTGTTTGGAATATAAGCTCCTCACTGGTACACACTCATTGCTCGGCAGGGTTTCTGCGCTGCTCTCCCCATTCATGTGCTTGGCTGGGGTGGGGAGTATCTTTCAGCACACTGCAGCAAGACGCCTCTGGACCACATAGGAGTATCCTGTCCTCTGCAGTGTGCGCAGAGCCAGGGAAGGTTGCAGGCTGGTTTTTCAGCTGCTGGATCTCGTGCTTGGTGAGATCTGGTTGCTTGGAAACTGGTATAAAGGGGAAGTGAAGCTGGTCTCACTTTTTCTTCCTGGGCAACGGAGTCATCCGATTCTGGGAAGAGGGCTGAGAACCTCCACAATATCCTTGCTATGGAGGAGGAGGAAGACATCCTCCAAATTTCTAAAGCAGCCATACAGAGACTAATGAAGGCAGTGTATATTCAAGGGGTTCTGAACTTTCAGGCGGACTGCCTAAGTCGCAGTCTTCCTTCTTCAGTCCTGTTTCATCTAGCCGCTCCTCTGTTCCTCCAGATATGCAACCTCTTTGGCATTCTCTGGATAGACCTATTTGC
The DNA here is from genome assembly GCF_964263255.1 of Lissotriton vulgaris. Lineage (NCBI taxonomy): Eukaryota > Metazoa > Chordata > Amphibia > Caudata > Salamandridae > Lissotriton > Lissotriton vulgaris. The sequence goes on from NC_141686.1 coordinate 214,515,836, forward strand.
GTCTGAATGGAAATCCATGCTCCAGGTGTTTTGCACAGAGATGGTTTGCCCACAGGCCTGGGCGGTGGATGGCTTGTCAGATCCCTGGCCACTGGGTCTTCTATATTCCTTCCCCCAATTCCATTGCTTCCAAGGGTTATTCAGAAGATTCAGAGTGTACCAGTGATCCTGATGGCACCTTTTTGGCCCATACAGCCTTGGTTTGCTCTTCTGATGTCTCTCTCTAAGGGTCGGGTTTTCAAGATCCGGCCAGATGTCTCAGACTCAGTTGTTTCTCCTCAGTCTAACTGCTTGGAACTTGAGAAGTTGAGTTTGGTGTCCTTTGGCTCTTCTTCCCTGGAGGTGGAACAGATTCAGCACCCTAGGAAGGATTCTACCAGGGCTTCCTATAGTAAGTATTGGTGTTATTTGTCTTGTTGGTGTTCCTCTTAATCTTTTGGCCCAGTTTCTGTTGACCCGGTCCAGATTTTGCATTTCCGAATGGATGGTTTTCTGAAGAAGCTGTCTTCTTCAACCCTCTCTGCTTAGTGGGCTGCCTTTAAATCACGTAGGGGTGTCAAGAGTGATTTGTCTGCTGTTACTCCTTTGGGCTACAATTTGTTGAAAAGTTTTCTACTGCAGAGCTGTTACCAAAAGTGAAGCGACACGTGTTACACCATGGTGGAAGGCCCTTTGTAAAGGGGGAATGGTCACCTGTTACTTATTGCTAAATGTTTGTGTCAAATTGTTACTAATGGTGCGCAAACCTCTCTTGCTTCTGTCTGCGCCTCTCTTGCATCATTCTGCACTTCTCCTGCTTCTTTCTGCACCTTTCTTCCTCTTTCTGTACCTTTCTTCCTCTTTCTACAATTCTATTGTCTCTTTCTGGAAATCTGTTGCTCCTTTCTGCACTTCTCTTGCCTCTTTCTATACCCCTCTTGCCTCTTTTTGTACATTTCTTTCTCTTTCTGTACCTTTCTACCTCTTTCTGTACCTCTCTTGCCACTTTCTGTACCTCCCTTGCCCTTTTCTGAACCCCTCTTGCCTCTTACTCCAACTCTCTTGCCTTTTTCTGCACCTCACTTGCCTCTTTCTGTACTTCTTTTGCTTCTTTCTGTACTTCTCTTGCTTCTTTCTGTGCCTTTGTTCCTCTTTCTGCACCTTTCTTCCTCTTTCTGCACCTCACTTGTCTCTTTCTGCACCTCTCTCTGAAACAGACTTAGAACTGTGTTCAGGACGTGATAGTGGAACAAAGCATCCTTTGCAAAAATTAGCACATCGTCTTGGAAGACCAACACACCATCAACACCCTTAAGTATGTTGTTCATCACCCTTTGGAATACAGATGCCGCAGATGCTAATCCGAAAGGCATTCGTCGGTACTGAAAGGTACCAGGGGGGAAGCAAAGGCAGTAAGGTGAGAGCAAAAAAAATAAGCTTAACCGGAGGCGCGCTGAGTGTGAGAGGGCAGGCAAAGAAAGAGTAAATGCCTTACTGTCCTTGTTGACAAAGTGCCTTACTTGACTGTTGAAATCCGCTCCGGGAAGATCAATTACAATAGTTCCATGCTTGAAGTGCTGGAATTGACTGGATGTGCTCAGGAGTCACAGAGTGCCACACACAGCTCGAGTGAAGAGCAAAGGATGGCCTTAGCATAGGTGAAGGTTGATTGTAGGCAGACATCAGTAAAGATGTGCTTTGCATTCTGGGTCAATCCGTGTAGCAGGATCGTCGCCAATAAAATGTAGTAAGTATGCTGGAAACACAATATATGTCTTGAGAAGTTTATTGATAAAGCTACACGAAAATAGAGCCATCCAAGAGGCAGCGAACTCCAACAGCTGCAGTGTCCACAGCACCAGTGCATTACAACGTTACCAAGTAACCATAAACATTCCAAACATTACAGGGAGCATACAATCACAAGATATAACATGTAATATACAATGTATACTGACACAGAATACTACACTCTGTAGTGAGATGGCCAACAGGTGAGAAGGGGTGTAAGGAGTGTTGCATCCTTGTTTTGAGTGACAAGGTCTCATGGTAACTGTAGTAGCTATTAAATTTCACTTTAGCAACAGTTGAGAAATGGAAACCAGCATGACTAGTGTAGATCAGGAGGAAAAGGATGAATGAAATGAAATGAAATGAAATTAGATTTCTTAAGCGCATGGCTGCCCAAGAGCGTCCCAGCGCTGATACACACCGCTAGCTTCCAAGATCCTCAGACAACGGACTCATACTCCTCGTGGGAAAAGGAATGTCTCTAAAGATTTCCGAAACTTCTGGAGACAGGGTTCCAGGCGGAGAGAGGCAGGAAGATCATTCCAGGTCTTGGCTACATTCACAGAGAACCTCCTGCCTCCTGAGCGAGCTCTCTTTACTCTGGGGATGGTCAGTAAATTGCTCCCGTCAGAGCGGAGGGAACGCAAGGACTTGTAGGGGCATATAAGGTCCCTGAGGACAGGGGGGCCCATTCCCTGGAGAGACTTAAATGCGATGGAAAGGGCCTTAAATTTAACTCTCTCCCGGATGGGGAGCCAATGGAGTGCTCTGAGAGCGGGCTTGGCCGAAGTTCTTTTCGCTGTGCCGGTCAGTACTCTGGCCGCCGCATTTTGTACTCGCTGAAGGGTGTTAATGGCTGATTCAGGGGCACCGAGCAGCAAGGCGTTGCTGTAGTCCAACCTTGACAGTATTAGCCCCTGGATCAGAAGTTTCCTAGAGCTGAAGGGAAGAAGAGGCAACACCTTCCGGACAGAGCGTAACAAACCATAGCAGATCTCTGCCACTTTCTTAGTTTGTACTCTGAAAGTCAGGTCGGGCTCCAGCCATACTCCCAAGCTCTTAATCTCATTCTTGGGTTGGGGTGCCTCACCCAGACAGGGGGGCCACATGGTTTTGGGAAGGGAGGAGGAAAGGTTACCCAACATCATAAGTTCCGTTTTGGACCCGTTGAGTTTCAGCCGTGATTCTGTCATCCAAGCCATGATACCTGTCAAACAGCACCCGAATCTTTCTGCCACATTTTCATGGTGGGATAGCGAGACGACAAGCTGGGTGTCGTCCGCATAGGTCACTATTTTCACCCCGAAAGTGAAACCACATCCTCCAGTGGGGCCATATAGATATTAAAAAGCGTCGGGCACAACGAGGAGCCCTGCGGGACTCCACACTGGAGGGGGATCGACTCGGAAAGGTTTGTGCCATCACAAACCTGGTAGGACCGACCATTCAGAAAGGAAGTCATCCAGCTTAAAGCCTGGCCAGATATTCCCACCCTAGTAAGGCGCTGAATAAGGATACCATGGTTGACGGTATCAAAAGCCGCGCTGAGGTCAAGGAGGACCACAGCTGCGGAGCCTCCTGCGTCAAGAATGCGTCTGGCTTCCTCCACTACTGCAATCAGGGCAGAGTCAGTACCCTGCCCAGAGCGAAAGCCTGTTTGCGAGTTCTTGAGCAGGTTATGACCTTCTAGGAATGTGGACAGCTGGCGGTTGACAACCTTTTCTGCAATTTTGCTCAGGCCAGGCAGCAAAGAAATTGGGCGGAAGTTCGCCAGATCGTCAGGGTCAAGTCCCGACTTTTTAGGAAGAGCCTTAACCATCACCTTCTTCCAGCTAGGGGGAACTTCCCCACCGCCGAAGGAGGCGTTCAAAAGGTCCGTGGCCCGCGAGGAGATGGTCTGTGCAATCCGCTTAAGGATATGGATGGGCATAGGGTCAGAGGGGGAACCACTTTTGAGATTAGCTAGTTCTTTGCGGAAGTCTTCCTCAGTTATGGGAGTGATAACTTCCCACAAAGGGCTCACACCACTCACGACCTGCGTTGAGGACTCAGAGGGAGGAGCACTAAGAGGAATACTTCGTAGGATTTTTCTGACCTTATTGTCAAAAAAATGTGCAAGTTCATTGCACCGAGCTCTGCTCGTAGCTTGCGGCAATGAAGGAGAGGGGGTATTCAGGAGTTCCTTGACTATAGTAAATGTTTCTCTTGAGGAGTTGGAAGCAGTCCTGATTCTCTCTTCATAAAAGGTCGCTTTCGTGTGGTTACAGGCTAGCTTGTATGCCCTCATGGCTTCCTGATAAGGGACTTTACTATTAGTAGATCAGTCTTTCCGCCAGACGCGTTCCAGACGTTTGCAGACTTTTCTAAGGTCGCGCAGTTCAGCTGTGTACCAGGGTTTTTTAAACCCGTATCAACAAGTGAGTGGGGATACAAGCAATCTAGCATCTTTTTTGAAGTTGGAGTGACAAAGCCTCATGGAAGTTAGGGTACCTTTTCTATCTCAACTTAGCAACACTTGAGAATTGGTAAGCACATGACTAGTGTAGATCAGTAGTAAGGAGGCCAATAAGTGAGATGGGGCAAAAGAAGTCTACTATCTTGTTTGGAGTTGGAGTGACAAGGCCTCATGGTAGTTGGGGTACCTTTTCTATCACTACTTAACAACACTTGAGAAATAGTAATCAGCAGACTAGAGTAGGATGGTTGAGCGCAATACGAGATTTAAATATACACAATTTAATTATTTAATATGACATATATGACACCTCGCAGGTTTTACACAGTCTATGGTGGGGAGACCTGTGGCTGCCCCAGATGCAAATGCAAGGATGCAGAATTCATACATATAACATGGGCTTGTCCCACCTTGGGACTGTTTTGGGAGGAGGAGGTTGTAGCAGTGGGCAAGGTGCTGGGCTCATTTCCCATCCACCCAAATGAAAGACCGGGAATAGATTTATAGATCTGATTTGGTCCTTGCCAGATAACGAATAGCCATGGCTTGTAAATCAAATGCTGGCCTAGCGGTGAGCGCATTGAGACAAGATGTTACCTACTGGGCTGTTGCTGAAAGTAGGGCTCTGATTAGGGAAGAGGTGAGGGGGCTACGCAGGGGCCCTATCGCTACTCAATGGAGAAAAATCCTTAAAAACTGGGAACACCCAGAAAGGGTACAAGATTCGGAGGGCAGTAACACTACCAGAACAGAGGGGAGACTCGGCAGGTAGAGGGTGCGGTCGGGGGGAGTGCTCCAAGATGACTCATGTGGGAATCAAATACATTCCGGAAGCTACTTATGGGTAAACATATTTGGTAGGACTGTAACACTGGCTGACTGACAGGTTTTTTACCCCACACCCTTATCATCACCGACCCGCTTGCCCATTCCAATAAGCCCCTTAAATGAGATATTGCTAACTCCTGGGAAAATATACACCACTCTGCATATGTTTGTTTTAAGTTTGGGTGAAAGGCACTGTTCGGGAGACCCCTTTATAGAAACCCCTAATTCAGACAGACAAGCCCATAAACAGATTATTGATGCTTACAACATGAAATAATCGAAACGATAACCATGGGAAATAACCCCTACATAATATAATGTTTAAGAATTTTATACATAACTATAAGGCCGTAGGGGTCACTTCTCCGAGTTGCATGTGGATACAGAAGTGACCGTGTATGATATATGACACTGATGATGATGACTGAATACTGTATTGCGGCATGCAAAATGTAATTTTGATAATAGTTACTGCAGGCTTAATGTAAAACTGATAAATGCCAATAAAAAATATGTTACAAAAAAAAAGGAGTAAGATGGCTGACAAGTGAGTGGGGACACAAGCAGTCTAGCATTGTGTTTGAAGTTGGAGTGACAAGGATTCATGGTAGCTTTAGTCAGTTCAATTTCATTTTTGCAGCACTTGACGAATGTTAAGTGTACCATAGCTGCTGACGGCACGCATTTGTGTTGGACCATACATTTCCACATTGCCACATGTAATGTGTCCTAGGCTGTGATTTTGATGATGCTGCACTTACAGATAGCATTGCAACATGTGGCAGTTCAAAGATGTGTAGGCATGTGGTGTCATATGCACCAATACTCATTGCCACACACAAGCATACATTTCAGATACCTTCTATGCTGCATGTTATGAGAGTAGATGTAGGAGACGATAGCTAAGGCAGAGTTGTTAGCAAACAGGACATTGTGATATGGTGTAAGTTCCTGGAGTGTAACATATTAGAGTCCAGTCCACCAGGTATTTCGGAGAAGCCCTCAGTATGCATGATGGCCAAGACCTTCCCCTCCCAGGGCATGAGTTGTAATGGTGCACTGGGAGGTCACCGCCAGGAGACTCCAGGTGCTGGCTGGTGTGCTTGCCACGCACCTTGTGTCTGAGGCCATTCCACCTCTTCCTGATGTCTCCCTGTGTGCGGAGGGTGGTACCAACAGCATTCACTGTTGACTATCCTGTCCCATTTCTGCTTTCCATATGTGTGGAGTCTTCTGGACTTGGCCTCCAAAAATTTGGGGCTCTGCTCTAACGATTTCATCCACCATAACTGTCAACTCGGTGCAAAAAATCTTTGAAAATGAAAGGTGGTGGAGAGTGCCGAATGGGACAATGAAAAAGGAGTACCTTATCTAAAAAGTACTGTAAATGGCAGTCTGTCTTGCTGTGCTGCAGTTTAGAAGCTAGTCAACTATAAGGTGCGTTTTATAGTGTGATTTTCAGGTCTGTCCACCTGCCAAAGCACAGTGGTTGTGTGTAGTTTTTAAATTCATCCATTGATTGGTCAGTGTATGTGTTTTTTTAAACTTTTTTGCATGAACCACTGTGATCGGGCACTGTCATTGCAACAGTGTAGTCGTAATCCATTCGACTGGCAACATTTTGGATTGCTGCAGGACCACTGGATGAAACGCTGTGCCAGTGGTCTGGGGTTCAGACTACGCAGCTCGTAATATAGCGGTCGCTCGTGTGCCGGCACAATGGGGGCATGGATGTGGCAGCTTCAGTTCTCTAGGAGTCGTACGACCAAACTCATAATCATGCCCTGATTTCCTGTGTGAGGGACGAGATGGGCTACAGGAGCAAAATTCACTTCTTTACCTGATGCCATTATGATAACTACTGTGCAAATGCAAATAAAAAGAAATTCTGGGAGGAAAATATTTTGTTATGTTATGTTATGTTAAATTGGTCTTCTATAGCGCACGGCTACTCCGATAGAGTGTCCCGGCGCTTTTATTGGCAACCAAAAATAGACAAACACAACACAGTGAAAATAAAAACAAAGCAATAACAATAAAAACAGATCCAGCAGTAGAAAAAGAGCGCACTAACGGGCAAGGAGCCATGTTTGAAGGCCTTTCCTAAAAGTCAGTAAATTAGATGTACTGCGTAATGCCAAGGGCATTTTTCCCAATCGAGAAACCCCTTTCCCTGTGTCCCCACCAAATCTGGGGGTGATATCTTCCACATACCATCGTAGATGGATATGCACCAGCCTTGGGTTGGATGTAAAATTTGAGACATTGCATGTTGGGAAAGGAAGGGTGAGAGATTACTAAATGCTCACAAAGAAGTACTTGTACATTTTCACAAACATTTAAGTTGAACCTCGCTCCACCCTTTTAGTGCGACCGGAGATCACCAGTCTTGTAAAAGGGGCTACATCTGCCAGGAACCCCTTTGTGAATTTCTGTAAAACTTAAGCCGGGTAAATGTGGCTGCAAATGTATGTTTTTTACCAAATTTACTTTTGTGACTAGGCCCATAAGCCATTAGTTCTGGTCACATCTTTACCACTTTCTTTAGTCATTGGCACCTTTCTCTCTTTGCCTCAATTCCAAAGCCTGTTAGAATTGGTAGTAACTTGCAAAGACTAATGCCTGTATGAAGCATTAGATAGAAAATGGACAGACACAATTGAGAATTCAGGTTCATATGAATGTGAATGTGGTTTGAAAAAGAACTGGCCTGTAAGCGTTGGCATGAACAGTGTGGAAGCAAATGTTGTGCTTGTTTTTCAGGTAATAGACATCTTCAGCTACACAAACCTGGGTAGGAATCGTTTAATACAGATAAAACTTGTAAATCATGGAATATTCAAGAAAGTGTGCAAATTCACTAGATGATACCAAAGACATCGCAGACTCAGGAAGAACGATTGACAACACATGTTTCTGTCAAATGACAATACATCCAACATAGTCACTAGAGACAGTATGTAAGCTTTGGTTTCTTTCTTCTAGGTATGAGTGTTGTAGTAAATGGGCTCTGCAGAAGAGAAACTGATCCCTCTGGGCAGGAACAAAACAACAGGTGTGTCTGTTCCTGCACGCTGCACTGGAGTTGTGAGTGCACACTGGCATGCAAGGGCTGTGGGGGCTTTGGGTTCCCCATGTATGTATTGGCATTTATATAGCGCACTACTTACCCGTAGGGTCCCAAGGCGCTTCGACCGCTGCGAAACCCTTCCTGGCTTCCCTGAGAGATGGTCCCTTAATGGGTATCTCCAGGGTGAGACCAGGCATCCCCGGCGGTCTGGTGGGGCCGTTAGTGAAGATGAGGCAAGCTAATGCCCAGAGTTGCCGAGTGTGATCGCTGATCAGAGTGGGCACCGAGGCGAGAGAATTATCGAGTCTGCTGACCCTGGTCCAGAAACCTGCCGCGCCAGGAATCGAACCCTGGTCCCGGGCCGTCCTCTGCTCTCGGGTCTGCCGCCTCTAACCAGTGAGCCACACTACTTCAGAACCATCCAGTTGCCTGAGTGGACATGGACACCCGGCACAGAAAAAGAAGAAAAAGGCTATGCGTCACGAGGACACTTGAAACAACAGAGAGATTTTTACTGCTCATTAGATATTCACCACTCCGGCAACAGAAGCACTCCTTGGACCCAGTGAGGGGGCAAACATTTGTATAGGTTTCTGCTGAGGTCAACAAGGAGCAGGGGCATCACCAACACTTCAGTGTAGTAATAAAGATGCTTGGTCACCTGTTTTGAAACATTATGCTTTATTGAAAATGCTGATGTTGACAACACAAGCTTTTAGACAGTAATTAATGTTTTTGAATATTGGGACAACCCCAATTAACCTCAATGTAAGGTGATAACATGTGATGTACATTGTTTCGCCACCATTGATTTCAATGGTGTTACATTGGCGAATTATAACAGATGGCTGCTTTTACTGATGTGGCGGCACACTGACAAAGCCAGTAGGCCTGCCTTATTGATTGTGATGCTGCATCTTCAGTAGGTGGGATTTGTAGGGTTATAAAGTTCAGGGTCCACTAATAGTGTGAATTGTAATGAGGGGGTCACCAAGGTATTTTCATCTATCTGATATACAAGTTTGCGATTTAATGTGCAGTATTTAGTAGTGTGTGTGTGTGTGTGTGTGTGTGTGTGTGTGTGTGTGTGTGTGTGTGTAATACCGACATGGGTCTGTTTGTGTTTATAAAACTACAAATAAATGTACTTAAAAAAAATAAAAAAGCACTGATTAAACAAAGAGTTAGTGAGGGTTATCGTTGCACACCAGCAAGACAGGGTTATTGCTGCACTTCACTGGCATGAGAGAGTCAAGCGATCCAATGTGGTACTTGTTTACCAGTGAAAAGACATTTGCGAGCAGATTACCTGTGAAATACTCAAATCCTTCACAACAAATAAACCACTTTCTTACAGGTTTGTTTTACTCTGCCTGCCTCTAACAGCCGTACACCTTCCTTAGTGACTGGAGCATAGCAAGGGGGGGGGAGCCTGCCCCGGGCAGCACAAGTTTTGGGGCAATTTGGCATCGCGGGCGCAACAATCCGAGGAATCCGCCAGCACCCCCCTCCTCCCCACCTCTCTTCAATGTGGCCGCAGTCGCAGGGATCTGAGGTCTAGCTATGCCACTGCTCGGTGAGTGGATCTGGGTTTTTTCTGATAAAGCATTAGTTGCTGGTCCCAGTACTCTGATGTCTTCAAGCAGTCCTTAATTGATCATGGGACTTTCTGTCTAGCTTAGGTTCTTTGTTCATTACAGTTTTATGTCTTTAGCAGTGCCAGTTACGTTAATTTCCCCAACCCATTGAAGGGGTTGCCCAATCTGCCTAGAGGAAATCTTTTTTTTCTTTGCAGTTTTATATAGCGCAAACTCAACCCAAAGGAATCGGAGCACTTTACATGCATTCCAGTTGCATTACAGATGTACACATTCATTTCTAGGCACAGGGAGGTTAAGTGATTTTCCCAGAATCACAGGATGTTTGAGCCTCCCGCCAGACTCGAACCTGTTTCCCCAGCTTCAAAGTTGTTTAAGAACACATGACCAAGCAGGAACCCTTTTGGAATGATGATCTCTCCCCTTTCTATGATGCATCGCCCATAACTATTCAGACCTGGGGTGCCACAATCTTGGCCTTATTCTTTGGAACATTAATGTGGCAAAAATACCTACTGACTAGTGACATTTTCCTCTCCATTGTGGGGGGGAGGTGTAAGGGAGGGAGGATGGTTGGTTTGTGACTCAAACAAAAAGTTAAACTATTGGCATCCCAAGAGCAGAGACAGTCAATATTGTGACTGTTGAAAATTAGGACTCTGTCCTTTTAAATGTCGCACATCCCAAAAGGATGTGTGATTTGGAATTGTAGAAGCACTGTTGTCCATGTCCATCTTACAACATATAACATATAACATATAACATATAATCGTCAACGCTTTGTCGATACAGGATAGCAGCCCAGACTGGCTATATTACTGCTAGTAAAGTTTACACAAAATATATGCTTGGCTGTCCCCCTATCCACTGTCCCAGTGAGAGGAAAAATGGGGTTGTGAAAGGAGGAAAGAATAGTAAATTAAGATGGAGAGAAAAAGGGGATAGCATACCAGAAGATTACTATCTTCTTGTTAGTGTCTTGATCTAGTGGGGGTGGCTATGAGCCAATTGTTTACGTTTTGTTAGTACTGTTCATGGCGGTTCGTATGGGTCTAGGATCTTGTCCAAAGACGCCCACATGCCCCTGAGGGGTTGTCTCCATGGTGTGTTACGCAAAGCAGTGTTGTCAGCTCCTCTAAGGTATGTCACCCAGTTGAGCCACCCAACACTTACCACCGAATTTATAACAACATAACTAGACTCACAACAGGACAGAGACCTACTGGATCTCCTGCTAAAAGCAGCAGTCAAAATTGCATCTGTTTTTTGATGCAGCCCCAACGTAAAATGTATTTCAGGATTTATTAAACCCCCAATTTCTATGGCAGCGTATCCTACTGTCTTTTATGTCATAGATAATGATTCAAGGGGTGCAGTATGGGCATTCCCATGCATTCACCTATGGATTTTTCCACACAACCATATTTACTAAAGGCAAGAAAATTGGGTTTGCACCAAAAATATGTGCCTATCTGAGAGAGGTGCAATGAGGAGATACATCTTTATTTCTCCTCATTACTTGCTCTTTCCATGTTTGCTGAATTCTGCAGGTATCCCTTCCAGCTCGAAAAGAATCCTGACCACAACACAGGCCCCAATGCATTATGAAGCAAGGAAGCCTGAGGTGGTGATTGGCAGCTACAAGTAGGCCCGGGAAGAATCCTTTGTTCAGGAAGCAACAAAAATCTCAGGTTATAAGTAATTCACACTGCTTCATGGCGTGGCAGAGGTTTTGTACATTCAGCATGCAAGCTTTGGAACCTGCTCCCCTGGCACCTAAGAAACCAGGTGAACCTGCCGATATTTCAGAACCGCTCAAAACTTGGCTGTTTCCACTCTCCATGTAAATGCAATTTGTTAAAACTTAGGCCGCAAACGTCAACATTATCGGCGCCATCTTGCCCCTTTTCGAGCCCATTCGTGCGCGTAAGCGGCAGTCATTTTGAGTACCATGGCCTCTCTGCCCCTCGCTGATAGCCAGCGCGTCTCTCTTTCTCTCTCCTAACCTCGCAAGCATCCCCCGCACGCTGACAACCCCCGCTCTCAAATGCCTTGGGTCATAAACCCCTCTTCAGCACAGCTCTGCCTCGGAACCCCAACCTGTTCCCAGCGCGACACCTCCCTTCATTACTTTCATGGTCCCGGGTCCTTTGATACAACCCCCTTTTCCTGTGTGCCCGTTTGTCCTCCTCGTTCCCAGGCCGCCACCTGGCCCTGCGGATACTGTTTGTTGCCCCCCCCCCCCTGTACAGTAGGAAGCTTCCCCCATCAAAGGACCCTCGAGTTGATCAAAGCCCCCGCCCTATGAGATCCGATCAACCCCACACATTCCGTGAATCGGCGGAATATCCAGCTGCGCGATAATCATCACCTGTTGTGACCGGGGTGGGGATTCCAACTGTAAATGTGTGTGGGAACGGGCCTGAAGGGGGGATTCCGAGGATGTCTTTCCGTACATCAAAGGGTTGACAGAGATGTGTTTCATATAATAAAGCAATAAACTCGTGTATAAGAGGCCAGGCCTCAGAGATGCGGTTAGAGCACCTCGAGAAGATACCCTGTTGTCTGATTTGATGTGTTCTGCTCCGTCGGAATAAAACTTCTGTTTCCTGCCTTCCAGTCTCCAGTGCCTGCCTCTTTGTTTGGGTAACTTGAGTGGGTATAGAGGCGGTTAACGCCGGGCAACTCTGAAAAAGGTCATCGGCCCTACCTTTTTCCACAATTGGCGTCCCAAACGTGGGGCCCATCAGCGACTCGTGGATCCAGTGGGAGAGGTCCTGACGACAGAGTGAACGACTGCAACGATCGGGAGTGCACCTGTCCGATAGACCCTCGTCTGACAGCCGATCATCCGAACTTCACTGGTTCTGAACAGACCTCTCTCGAGTGATCTACGGTCCTGACTGGGAACCATCAGGAGTGCCGCGAGGATCACGAAGAATAGAGGATGATCAGGCGCTGGATTCGGAAGACAAGAAACTGTCCATGCGGTCCGGGTAAGGTCGTGTAAACATGACGAATTGCGAAATGATTGTTTGATTGTTTGGAAAATACTAGTATTACTCTTTTGTTGATTTGTTTGGAGATTCGCTGTCTGCAAACGGAGAACAACAGGCTCTCTCTTTGCAAGCAGTGAAGGATAGGTAACGCAGACGTTTTGTCCCCATTGCAATCCGTCGTGCCTATCTTTCTCCCCCACTGATTGATTGTTTTGCCCGAACTACTGTTTGTGGATTGTTCTCTGGAGATTCTCTGTCTGCAAACAGGGAAGAACAGGTTCTCTCTTTGCAGGTAGTGAAAGGGTAGGTAACGCAGACTTTTGTCCCCGTTGTAACCCGTCGTGCCTACTTATTCTCCCCATTGATTGTTTGATTGACCGAACATTGACTGTTCGATATTGGTTCTTTTTGAGGTATTCACCGCCTGCAAACAACGTAGAATAGAAATATTCTGTCTAGTCTTTGCACGCAGTGATAAGATAGGTAGTGCTGACTTTTGTCCCCGTTGTAATCCGTCATGCCTGTCTTCTCCCCACTGATTTGTAGCCTGTTTAGCCCGGACCGCTTATTAGAGATGAACCATCCGGCTCCACTGGAAGGCACCCCTAATAAGGACATGTTCATGAAGCATGGACTGATCGCTATAGCTTATAGCAAGCTGTGGCATAAATATACGAAAAAGGATCGAGAAAGTCAGTGGCCACTGATAGGATCCTTCGATGAGGACAAAATAAGCGCGCTAGAAACAGCCCTTGGTAAACACAAGACAACGCCCACTACGCTTGATAGTCTCGGCATGTGGCGCAAAGAAACCGAACAACGTAAAAAGAAAACTGAAAGTAGGTTGGGAAAAGAGCTGCGAAAAGCAGCCCACCTAGCTGCTCAGAAACTAGAAGAAGAGATTAAGGAAAGAGAGGAAGCCAAACAGAAACTAGAGATGGAAACATCAAGCCAGTGTCCGGTTAGAACACCCTCCACGCTCTATCCTGAATTACCCTTGAAACAGCGAGCCAACGATGATCTGCTGTTAGGTCCTCCGATCATCTACATGCCCCTTCCATATGCCCCTTCCCAACCCTTAGCACAGCACCCACCGACCTATGTGGCCCCAGCAAATCACCATAGACAAAAGCGAGCAAAGGATATTGAACAAGCCGAGTCAACAGGAGCACAGTTCCTCGATGCTATGAAGGGACTTGTTCCACTCTGGGGCCCGATGGCAAACAGCCGTGCCATCCGACATCTGACTCAGGCAGTCGAGACAACAATGAACATCACAGCTGGTATTCTTGCTAATAACACAGCCGAACTTCAAGCGGTCCGCCTGGTGGCTCTCCAGAACCGCCTGGTTCTAGATGTGGTTCTTGCGGACCGTGGTGGAGCATGCCGCATCATTGGGTCCAGCTGTTGTACATATATACCGGACAATTCACCCTCAGTATACAAGGCCATCGAACACCTCCACAGACTCTCTTCAGAAGTCCACCAGGAACAGGAAGAATGGTCGCTTGGTGGTTGGTTCTGGAACACCGTTAAGAACTGGGGCTGGAGACTGTTTACGATTATCCTGATTCCTGTAGTTGTTATATGTGGGTTGTGCTTAGGAATCCAATGCCTGCCGCCTCTGTGTTCCTTATGTATGAATTGTATTTGCCCTAAGACTGTGGACTTTGGAAATGAACGCATGGGAGCATTATTTGGAATTTGGAATTTGGAGTGGTATTTGTAAAGCGCAAGCGGTCGCTCCGGAAGGAGCATCATGGCGCTATAGGTCCTGATTCCAGTCATAGAGGGGAGTGGGGGAGGCTAAATGGCGGCTTTGGACCAGTCGTCAGGGAGCGTGAAGATCCAGGTTTTGAGCAGCTTCCGGAATGGTTTCTCAGATGTTTGAAGCCTGAGGTTAGGAATTTGATGAAGATTGACATTGAGTAGGCAAGTTGGCTAGATACGTTGAAAAGAGAGGACTGTTAAAACTTAGGCCGCAAACGTCAACATTATCGGCGCCATCTTGCCCCTTTTCGAGCCCATTCGTGCGCGTAAGCGGCAGTCATTTTGAGTACCATGGCCTCTCTGCCCCTCGCTGATAGCCAGCGCGTCTCTCTCTCTCTCTCCTAACCTCGCAAGCATCCCCCGCACGCTGACAACCCCCGCTCTCAAATGCCTTGGGTCATAAACCCCTCTTCAGCACAGCTCTGCCTCGGAACCCCAACCTGTTCCCAGCGCGACACCTCCCTTCATTACTTTCATGGTCCCGGGTCCTTTGATACAACCCCCTTTTCCTGTGTGCCCGTTTGTCCTCCTCGTTCCCAGGCCGCCACCTGGCCCTGCGGATACTGTTTGTTGCCCCCCCCCCCCCTGTACAGTAGGAAGCTTCCCCCATCAAAGGACCCTCGAGTTGATCAAAGCCCCCGCCCTATGAGATCCGATCAACCCCACACATTCCGTGAATCGGCGGAATATCCAGCTGCGCGATAATCATCACCTGTTGTGACCGGGGTGGGGATTCCAACTGTAAATGTGTGTGGGAACGGGCCTGAAGGGGGGATTCCGAGGATGTCTTTCCGTACATCAAAGGGTTGACAGAGATGTGTGTCATATAATAAAGCAATAAACTCGTGTATAAGAGGCCAGGCCTCAGAGATGCGGTTAGAGCACCTCGAGAAGATACCCTGTTGTCTGATTTGATGTGTTCTGCTCCGTCGGAATAAAACTTCTGTTTCCTGCCTTCCAGTCTCCAGTGCCTGCCTCTTTGTTTGGGTAACTTGAGTGGGTATAGAGGCGGTTAACGCCGGGCAACTCTGAAAAAGGTCATCGGCCCTACCTTTTTCCACAATTGGCGTCCCAAACGTGGGGCCCATCAGCGACTCGTGGATCCAGTGGGAGAGGTCCTGACGACAGAGTGAACGACTGCAACGATCGGGAGTGCACCTGTCCGATAGACCCTCGTCTGACAGCCGATCATCCGAACTTCACTGGTTCTGAACAGACCTCTCTCGAGTGATCTACGGTCCTGACTGGGAACCATCAGGAGTGCCGCGAGGATCACGAAGAATAGAGGATGATCAGGCGCTGGATTCGGAAGACAAGAAACTGTCCATGCGGTCCGGGTAAGGTCGTGTAAACATGACGAATTGCGAAATGATTGTTTGATTGTTTGGAAAATACTAGTATTACTCTTTTGTTGATTTGTTTGGAGATTCGCTGTCTGCAAACGGAGAACAACAGGTTCTCTCTTTGCAAGCAGTGAAGGATAGGTAACGCAGACGTTTTGTCCCCATTGTAATCCGTCGTGCCTATCTTTCTCCCCCACTGATTGATTGTTTTGCCCGAACTACTGTTTGTGGATTGTTCTCTGGAGATTCTCTGTCTGCAAACAGGGAAGAACAGGTTCTCTCTTTGCAGGTAGTGAAAGGGTAGGTAACGCAGACTTTTGTCCCCGTTGTAACCCGTCGTGCCTACTTATTCTCCCCATTGATTGTTTGATTGACCGAACATTGACTGTTCGATATTGGTTCTTTTTGAGGTATTCACCGCCTGCAAACAACGTAGAATAGAAATATTCTGTCTAGTCTTTGCACGCAGTGATAAGATAGGTAGTGCTGACTTTTGTCCCCGTTGTAATCCGTCATGCCTGTCTTCTCCCCACTGATTTGTAGCCTGTTTAGCCCGGACCGCTTATTAGAGATGAACCATCCGGCTCCACTGGAAGGCACCCCTAATAAGGACATGTTCATGAAGCATGGACTGATCGCTATAGCTTATAGAAAGCTGTGGCATAAATATACGAAAAAGGATCGAGAAAGTCAGTGGCCACTGATAGGATCCTTCGATGAGGACAAAATAAGCGCGCTAGAAACAGCCCTTGGTAAACACAAGACAACGCCCACTACGCTTGATAGTCTCGGCATGTGGCGCAAAGAAACCGAACAATGTAAAAAGAAAACTGAAAGTAGGTTGGGAAAAGAGCTGCGAAAAGCAGCCCACCTAGCTGCTCAGAAACTAGAAGAAGAGATTAAGGAAAGAGAGGAAGCCAAACAGAAACTAGAGATGGAAACATCAAGCCAGTGTCCGGTTAGAACACCCTCCACGCTCTATCCTGAATTACCCTTGAAACAGCGAGCCAACGATGATCTGCTGTTAGGTCCTCCGATCATCTACATGCCCCTTCCATATGCCCCTTCCCAACCCTTAGCACAGCACCCACCGACCTATGTGGCCCCAGCAAATCACCATAGACAAAAGCGAGCAAAGGATATTGAACAAGCCGACTCAACAGGAGCACAGTTCCTCGATGCTATGAAGGGACTTGTTCCACTCTGGGGCCCGATGGCAAACAGCCGTGCCATCCGACATCTGACTCAGGCAGTCGAGACAACAATGAACATCACAGCTGGTATTCTTGCTAATAACACAGCCGAACTTCAAGCGGTCCGCCTGGTGGCTCTCCAGAACCACCTGGTTCTAGATGTGGTTCTTGCGGACCGTGGTGGAGCATGCCGCATCATTGGGTCCAGCTGTTGTACATATATACCGGACAATTCACCCTCAGTATACAAGGCCATCGAACACCTCCACAGACTCTCTTCAGAAGTCCACCAGGAACAGGAAGAATGGTCGCTTGGTGGTTGGTTCTGGAACACCGTTAAGAACTGGGGCTGGAGACTGTTTACGATTATCCTGATTCCTGTAGTTGTTATATGTGGGTTGTGCTTAGGAATCCAATGCCTGCCGCCTCTGTGTTCCTTATGTATGAATTGTATTTGCCCTAAGACTGTGGACTTTGGAAATGAACGCATGGGAGCATTATATGATGCCGAGGTTAGGAATTTGATGAAGATTGACATTGAGTAGGCAAGTTGGCTAGATACGTTGAAAAGAGAGGACTGTTAAAACTTAGGCCGCAAACGTCAACATTATCGGCGCCATCTTGCCCCTTTTCGAGCCCATTTGTGTGCGTAAGCGGTAGCCATTTTGAGTACCATGGCCTCTCTGCCCCTCGCTGATAGCCAGCGCGTCTCTCTCTCTCTCTCCTAACCTCGCAAGCATCCCCCGCACGCTGACAACCCCCGCTCTCACATGCCTTGGGTCATAAACCCCTCTTCTGCGCAGCTCTGCCTCGGAACCCCAACCTGTTCCCAGCACGACACCTCCCTTCATTCCTTTCATGGTCCCGGGTCCTTTGATACAACCCCCTTTTCCTATGTGCCCGTTTGTCCTCCTCGTTCCCAGGCCGCCACCCGGCCCTGCGGATACTGTTTGTTGCCCCCCCCCTGTACAGTAGGAAGCTTCCCCCATCAAAGGACCCTCGAGTTGATCAAAGCCCCCGCCATGTGAGATCCGATCAACCCCACACATTCCGTGAATCGGCGGAATATCCAGCTGCGCGATAATCATCACCTGTTGTGACCGGGGTGGGGATTCCAACTGTAAATGTGTGTGGGAACGGGCCTGAAGGGGGGATTCCGAGGATGTCTTTCCGTACATCAAAGGGTTGACAGAGATGTGTTTCATACAATAAAGCAATAAACTCGTGTATAAGAGGCCAGGCCTCAGAGATGCGGTTAGAGCACCTCGAGAAGATACCCTGTTGTCTGATTTGATGTGTTCTGCTCCGACGGAATAAAACTTCTGTTTCCTGCCTTCCAGTCTCCAGCGCCTGCCTCTTTGTTTGGGTAACTTGAGTGGGTATAGAGGCGGATAACGCCGGGCAACTCTGAAAAAGGTCATCGCCCCTACCTTTTTCCACAAATTCACCAAATGCTGTTGATCTGCCTTGGTTGAAGTCACTTGTAACAAGATGCCTTCGGACGTACGTTGCACTTTATAAATAAAAAGTATCAAAATATTAAATATATTCAAGAGTGGGCACAACTGAGCGGCCAGATTGTAACCCTATACTTGCCAATTGGGTGACTGAGTCCTTTCCACAGTAAAAATGACAGTGCTATCTTTTTACTCTCAGTAAAAGGCATGTTCTGTTCTAGAAATATGCTGCACCCCGCCTAAGGGCTCCTCAAGTCAAGCCTGCCATGGGGGTGACTTACACATACTACAGAGGCGGGTCTTTCTTTGCCATGCTTTTTATTGGCAGTCAGACTAGCAGTTTAAAACGTCCCTTCCAGTCTGCAGTGGCGGACAGGAAGACATGTTGTATGGTTGTCACATCCATGATGGCACAGCCAGTGCCTTCTAAATTACAGGCCCAGGGTACCCTAGGTACCCTATACGAGTGACATACAAGTAATCTAGCTTATGCCAATTGGCTGTAATCAAACATACACATTATAAGGTCAGGGCCCAGGCACTGAGGTCTGGTTAGTAGTCCTCGTGCAGAGTTAAAAAACCAGCAGCATCAATCAAAAAGCTTGGGGGTGACCAGACAACAAGAGCATCTCATTTCAACAATATAAAGCGGGCAGCCAGGGTTTAAATAATTTCAAAAATGCAGCTTAAACAGAGGTCAGGCACAGTGTAGGCAAGAACGCATTCCAATGGGAGGCCGGCTAGTTAAGGAGCGTCATCCCATATGAACCCCAGTGATGCATCTCAAACGTATGAAAGCCTTGTCTGGTGATCTCGAGAGCTCATAGAAACAGATTCTGTTTCTCGGAGCCACAGGACTGATCAAATAGACTGCACGTTGCACATGGCAGATCAATTTAAAAACAGCTTTCTTGCACACAGGCAGCCAATATAAGGGGGAAGTTTGCAGATCAAATGAGCAGCCATGTTTCGAATGCTTTGGAAGCCGTTAAAAAGATACTAGTCCATCTATCCATATAAAGCATTGCAATAGTCTAGTATAGTGATGAGCGCCTGTACTATAGTTTTGCACCAATGAGTCGCAATCAATTAAAAATCCTGAAGTAAACGCAAAATATCAAACCAATTCCCACACACCACATTATCCTGGACTTCCATGGAAAGGGACTCATCAGTCCGGAAGCCCAAATTCCTCACTGCTTTTTGGGGCTTATCCCAAATGATGTTGACCTTCCCAAATAGTAAAATCCACTTTTTTTTGCCATAGAGTTTTGGACAATTAGACTGCATCCAGCCTGCTGTTTAGTGTGAGGCAACCCACAAGTTTCACTCTAATAATTTAGCAGTTCTCTTTAATGGAAACAATTAACTGAGTATCATTCAAATATTAAATGTTGCCCATTTAATATGCTCTCACACTGCCTTTCCAATGGGTTGTATAGATATTGAAGAGCGTGTGACTCAGAGTCGAACCCTGGAGAATGGCTCAGTTGACCGGCACAGGCTTCAAAAGGCAGCAGCATAGCTGCATGAAAGCGATTACTCAAAAAAAAAAGCCACTGAATGGTAGTAAAATACAGCTCAATCTCAAATAGTATGACTCAGTACTGTTGTTTTCTCTAAATCCCGTTTGGGAGGAGTCTAACAAGTTATTGTCCTCCAAATAACGAGAAAACTGGAAATGCATCAGTTTTTCCAGAATCTTAGCAGGGTAGGGGAGAAGATTTTGCCATGTTTGGCAGAATGGCACCAGTTTTTTACATAAAGGTACTACCAAGACATGTTTCCTATCAGCGAGATATTCAGCGTCTCTAAGAGATCTGTTAGAAACCTGAGTTACATATGGGCTACCAATAAAAGTAAGACGCGGCAAAATAAAATGCAGACGATAAGCCACATACCTCATGTTTAGGCTGGGTAAACTCCCATCAAAAGTCTACAGAGTTATAGGACAAGTTAATTACCTTCGGTAACACCATCTCTGGTAGAGACTCTATCTAGCCACAGATTCCTTACTTTAGAATAATCCCCACTGTAAGCCTGGACAATATATTTTCAAGCAGTACCCCTGTGTGCCGATAGGTGGTGTCGGTTGGCTCTGCATCTGTGTTGTCCATGCCGGAAGTATCATGCGCAGGAGAGGGCAGGAATGTGCCATAATTACTAACATATGGAGCATTCTAGCTCTCTCTGTGAGCTGGTGCACTTGTGGCTGCCAGATAAAGCATTACCAAAGGTAAGTGACATGTTCATCTGATAGAGACTTAAAGCCACAGATTCCTTACCTTAAAAAAGATATACAAGCAATACCCTCCTTGAAGTGGGTCTGTGAAAAGATTAGCCCCTAGATGCATCAACGTTGTCATTTGCGATTCCTTAATTGCGAAAAATAAGGAATCGCAATTAAGGATTCGCAAATGGCAATGCATCATTAATTTCGCTATTTTTTTGGGATTCGGTAAAAATCGCATTTTTTACCGAATTCCAATAAAATTGCGATTTCCAAATAGCGAATCCGATATTCCCATTCATTCCTATGGGCTGAAATGCCCATAGGAATGAATGGGAATTGCGAATTCGCAATTTCGAATCGGAATGCATCAAAGCCTTTCAAGGGTGGAGAGGGGGGTCCAAAGGACCCCCCCCTGCACTCATGAAATGCACTTTTACATGTGAGTTACATACACACATGTCCTAAGGACATGTGTGCCTGTAACGTACACGTTTAAAAAATGCATTTTCATGCGTTTTTAAACATTTTTGCAAATTACCACGAAGTTCAACTTCGTGGTAATTTGCATTTGCAATTTTGGAAATCGCAAATGTTTTGGGGATGATGCATTTCTGTTAAGGAATCGCAAATGTGCGATTCCTTAACAGCAATCGCATTTTTTTGGAACTCGCAAAAAAAGCGATTTCCAAAAAATGCTTGATGCATCCCAGTAACCAATTTAGGAAGTGCAAAAGGCCGATTTATGCGAATCGCACCGTTTGCACTTCCTAAAACGGTTGATGCATCTGGGCATAAGACCAGGAAGTCCTGGAGGACCATATGCACAAAGTGCCTGTCATGACAGACCTAACTGTCCAGGCAGTAGTGTTGGGTGAATGTGTGCAGAGAAGTCCAAGTTGCTGCCTGACAGATGTCCAGAACTGGAAGTCCGTGAGCTAACGCTGTTGACACAGCTTTGGCTTTGGTAGAATGAGCCCGCAAGCCCTCAGGTGAGTAGCACATTTTAATGCAGAACACAATCCATTGTAAGATGGTCCGTCTCTGCAAGCCCTTTCCTTTTTTCACTTTGACAAACCCAATGTAGTGTTGATCGTCCATGCAGAACTCTTTTGTATGACCAATGTAGAATGACAATGCTCTTTTGGGTCCAGATGATGGAATCTCTCCGCCTGTTTTGAAAGATGTGGTGAAGCAACAAAGTTGGGCAGTGTAATTTTCTTGCCTACTTTGCAAGAAATAAGGCATTTGTTCTCAGAACCAGCTTGTCATCGAAAAAAGATGTGTAAGGAGGGTGCACTAACCTTCCTGGCAGATGTTATGGCCACCATGAAGACTGTTGTGATGGTAAACAGATGGAGTGGAAAGTTGTTCAGGGGCTAGAATGCCGAGCACATTAGGAAAATCAGGACTAGATTTATGTCCCATTGGGGCATAATGAAGGGTTTTGGTGAAAAGAGTTGGTGGGGTCCTTTCAAGAAAAGAGTCCCAACAAGGGAGTTATACAGAGAACGCTGATCTGAAAACCTCAAGAAAGCCGAGATGGCCAAAAGATAACCATTAACTGTGCCCAAGGTAAAGCCTTGCTGGGCTAAAGAAAATATGAACAACAACGCTTCGGATAAAGGTGCAGAGAGGGGATCAATATGTTTAGAGTTGCCACCATGTCACAAACTTGTCCCATTGGCAGGCGGCTATGATCTTAGGAAGATCAAAAACTGTTAGTTGCTGCTGTTCATTCTTCATACATGAAGATGGAGCGAGTGCTGGCTCGGGTGCAGGACCCTTACCTGCTGCTTACAGAAGCTCCTCCCGAGAGAGGAAACTGTTCGCAGAGCCATTGCTCAGACTCAGGAGTTCTGGATACCACACTCGATGCCCATTCCAGCACCATAAAAATGACTTGGGCCTGGTCATTCTTGATCTTCTTGAGAATTATGAGTAGGAGTAGTATCGGCGGAAAGACATACAGGAGGTCTGAACTCCACTTGAGTGGAAAAGAGTAAGAGTTGCCTTGAAAACTCCAACATGCAGAAGGGCTGACATTGCACGTTCTTGGTGGTGGCAAAGAGCTCTACCCATTCTCAGATGATACCTTGAATCACTTCTGTATGGAGATGCCATTCACGATTCACTGGGTTTTGATGGCTCAGTACTATCACTCCGGCGTTTAAGGAGCCCGGCAGATTTTGGACCACCAGGAAATTGACCTGGCATTCCAGCCATGTCCATGTCTGTTGCAATATGACATGGCAGTGAGGCTGTCCACAAACCCCTGAATTAGCCTTCTCTTGATGGAAGGAAGAAAGGCTTTCACTGCCGGTCGGAACCCTCTCAGATACAACAGGTTTATATGAAGCTGAGACTCCTCAAGAGACCAGAGAACTCTGCGCTAAACCTCTCACAGATAGCTGCCCCATTGCAGAAGTGGTGCATCTGGTGCATTTGGCACTACAGTCAACTCTGGGTGGAGAAGGGGGGCGGGTATGCGGCTGTCCCAGTCTTGTTTCGCCAGCCACTACTGCAGGTCTTTAGCAGGTCCCTTCGATATCTGGACTAGGTCGGAGTAACTTCCTTGACCCTATGCCCATAGGGACTTCAGGTCCCACTGCAGAGCCTGCATATGCCAACTGGCATGTGTTACTGACAGGATGCCGGAGGCTATGAGGCTGAACAGCTTCAGAGTCAGTCTCAATGAAATCCAGGATTCAGGCTAAATCATTGGTATCATAGTGTGAATATTCAGGATTCGCCATTCCAGAGGATAGGTCCAAAACTGCAATGAATCCAGTGCCTTCAATTGACAACTTTCTTAAAGTTAAATTTGTAGCCCATGTCAGCAAATCTCAAAACAATGCGATCCACTCCAGCCAAGTGTGCTGACAACTCATCGTCTGTTAGGTAGAGGTCGTCAACAAAGGACAATGCATTATCATCAAAATGTTGTGGTAATTCTGTAACTCAAACCAAATATAGCCCAAGCCTAATCATATAACCCTGGGGCAAAGGCAACATTTCTTCTGAGACCCAAGAGCACTGTAGGTGGACAGATTGCTAATTTCAGTTGTCATATCTTGGCAGAAAAATCAATTTGAGATATCTACAGCAGTTTTGTATTTTTGTGTACAATATTGTTCATCGGTGCAAAGCTATGCGCATTTTGCACTGCGGATGTGTGAGTGGCCAAGTACAGACATCTGTAATCCAACATTAAGCGATATGAATGATCTGATTTTATTATGGGAAACAAAGGATTAGTCATTGGAGAGGTGCAACTTTCAATTACACCCTGGTATTCAAGTTGTTGGAGAATTTCTCTAACTTGTTTTTTTTTTGCCTCATCTTTAATGGGGTATTGTCTCTGAGGTTGTGGGGTAGACCTCAATGGAATTTAATGATAGGGAGATCTGTCTTGCCACTTCATGGTTGCGATATAATACAGGAGCTAGCACTAGCGTCCGCTCTTTGGCATATGATTGTTTCACTGAATCTGGAACGAGGTCAGAGAATGCAGGCAAATTACCATTTACCCTCTTGGCCAATCTACTACAAACTCTAGTGGCGAATCCTTCTCAGCCTAGAGAATGTCTTATCCTTGTGACAAGCAGGGCCGGACTGGGAACTGAAAGCAGCCCTGGCAAATTTTGCCAGACCAGCCCCTGTCCGGCGCGTAGCGAGCGAGCGCAGCGACCGAGCACGACTGCTAGTAGGGGAGTTTGGGGGGGTGGGTGGGGGCGGGGGTTCTGGATTGGAGTAAGACTGAACAAAATGGTCAATTTTACAGCACATTTTTCTTTACGTATTCAATTGTATCAACTTCCAAAGCGCAGTATATAGAAGATGATGACCTTAAAGAGCACCAGGTTTCCCACCCAGTCATATATATCCATAGACATTCTTTCAGAGAGCACCAAAAATAGACACACGTGGTGAATCAGGGAGAACAAAGTAAACGTGAGAACAGCCCCCACATGGTGTGTAGCGAGCAAGCGCAGTGAGCAACCACTATTAGGGGGTGTTTGAGGGGTTGTCCTCCCAAGAAACATTTGGAGACCATTTGTTCATTATAATACTGTTGTCACTTACAGCAGCCTGGTGGCTCTTACAGCATCAGAGGCTCGCGTCTCATTGGGGACAGTGAGGCAAACACCGAAGGACATAGGGTCAGCTTTCTCTCTCAAGCGCCTGACAGAGAAAGACACCACGCTTGTGCACGAGGTATTGTTCAATGCAGCACTCCTTCCAGAGGTTCAGGGACAGAACCATGGGCTCTAAAGCCAAGTGAAATGAGCTCGCCTCAGGCCTGATTGCTGCTAGTGATGGTGGAGTGCAGTGCAGGGTCACCATTCACACCCTGGCAGGGTGTGAATGGCGTTGCATAAGGTAATCATTTACTATGCTTTAAAAGTTAATACAATCTAATATGTAATAAAAACTGTGTTGAAAAATGCTTTGTTTTGGCCTCGTGCACAGGATTAATTGAATATGTGAGGGGATGGTTGCAGGAAACTGTTTATTTTCAGCGCCTATTCAAATAACCTTTGGTGCGGACATAACGTTGCACGTATGGTGATTCACCACTTAAGGGTGAGTGCAATTCCATGCCCCCCAGGCTATGAATCCAATTATTGTTATGGTTCAAAGATTCTTAGCCCTATCTCCATTTGTTGTTACAGGTGCCCATTGACATTGGTTTTTAACCTGCGTGCACATTGAAATATTTGTTGTCCCTCCCTCATCCCGTCCTGATGAAGACCCTGATCTGAGGAATTAAACCACCCGGTGTACGTGTGGCTCGAAACGTCGAAACTTTCCTTTTGGAGCCTGCATCTATTAGTTTTTGCCCCCCTTCCCCCCCCTCCCTCCTAATCCCCTTGCCAATAGTGCAAATCAAGGATAACGGAGGCTGTGTTTGAAAACTACAAGCTAGTAAAAAAGAACAATTTATTTACAAGCATTGGTTAGGGCAGGCTCATTCTTGTATATAAACAATTCTACACTTTGTTTCTCTGATCTCTTTGATCAATCACTTGAGCACAAACTTTTACCTTTCTCTGTGCACGTTCATCTTTTTATACTAGAAAAGATTTTGTTGATTATAAATGTAAATATTTGTATTTGATTTGCAAAAAATTTTTCAAACTATATATTAAATCAGAGAATCCCGCTGGATTCAATTGAATTCTCAAATGTTTTGGTACCTTTTATGTATGAACTTGACAATTTAGACTAATGTATCTATTTACCTAACTATACAGATGTAATCTAGAGCTGACTAAAAAATTATTGAACTAAGGCTGTAATTGTGTTACATGGTGAATTTTCGTCAAGGACCATTTGTTCATTATAATACTTGATACCCAGGTCCTTTGACTAAATTGGGTCACCCCCTGTTCTATAATAAGTAAGTGACAACAGGGCATTGTTCACAATTATTTTTATAATGCTTGAGTTGAAGGGCCATTTGCTGTAAGTGTCCCGACCTGTAATAGCATTCGCCACTCTTTCATTCTCCCAGCAGTGGCTTCCATTTGCACCGCTTACCTAGGCACAGATGCTGGTGCTATAGTTTACAGCAGATTTCACATTATTAACTAAATCACTGTCTTTCCATCATTGTCTTTTATGGTGGACACGTCAAATGTATTTGGAAATAAATGGCAGAGAGGATTGTGGTAACTCTCCAGTTTCTCCTTGCTACATATGTCCCTAAGAAGTGTCCAAAGCCTCAGATCTAATAGATTATAGTCAATGTGACAACAGTGAACCACATTGTTACAGGATTTGGCCCCTGTCCTGTCAGATATGGACCTACCATTGGGTTTTCTAAGCCCCAGCTCCAATGAGAAAGCCTTACGCTGTAAGGCAGCCTCTGTCCATTTGTTTATAGGTGGTAGTTCTAGACTTGGAATACCTCACATCTTGTCCTCCTCTCTTTGATATCCTCTGTATCTAGGGGCTCAAAGGTTGTATTAAAGTCCCTGCTGTTATCTGATAGGAATGAAAATAGATTTTTCCAGATGGTCTTCAATGCATATGAGGGTTTCAATCGCTAAAAACCCGACCCCTCTAGCATAGACATTATAAATATCAATAATAGTGATATTCTCAAACTCTAGATAAATGGCCATGATGTTGGGACTGTTGATGCGAAAATCATAGAATTTACAAACTGTGCCGGGCCTAATCCACATTGAAAAATCCCTCCTGAAGGTCGGCCAGCAAGGCTGCGTGATGTAGGAGTTAAAAAGTTTAAATAGCCATGTTTGAAAAGTGATATCAGGTACCAAGTTTCCTGAAACAAACAAATATCATACACATCAATAAAACTGATCCAGTACGGGAGTGCGACCTTTGATCCAAGACCAGCCCCATTCTGAGAAATTATAGACATTGTGGGTTTAGTCTAAATGCTGCTGAAGGAAGAAGAGAGGCTTAAAGAAGCCCAACAGTCTGCAATGTCAGATAGACCCAGAAAGTCACCTGAAAACGGGTTGTCATGTGAGACGCTCAAAACATTTTAAGAAGGAGAGTCACCATGCTTCACACAAACAGGGGAATAAGAGGGCCCGTCGAGAGGAAAAACCGGTGGTTGTCAGTTTATTTCCTCTATAGGATATCCATCTCATTCATGAGACGGGGCACATAAATCAACTTGATGTCTGTGTTCAGGGCGCCTATATTTAAAATGAATTTTGGTGTCACATAAGTGAGAGGTTCGAACATCAAAAGCCACTAGATTGCCAACTAAGTCCCTCTTCCCAAGAGTTAGATCAATGCTAGTGTACATAGTACCACTGTGTGACTGCCTTTTACCCCCCAAAATATCCTCCTGTATACCTGAGAGACAACACCTCACTTTGCGGATCCAGTGAATGATTTTATTAATTAATGTATCCACACCTTCTTTATACATGAGATGCACGAGCTTGGGGACATTCGTAGAAAATATGGAGAAACTGGCATTAGGGGCTGAAAGTCCTGCACTGGCAAATGCGATTTTGTATTGGAGCTGGAGGGGTAGGGGGGGTGCTTACCAGTTCGGGCTCCCCATAAGGCTGCTTGTTCTGAATGCTGGAAGGCTGCGACGAGCTAGAGAGTCGAACAAAACCACTCTCATTTATGTGTTCTAGCCCCCGTCCCTCTAAATATTTCCCAAAGGGTGGAAATGTGAGAAACAGCTAAGTTCCTAATCTCGTTGGGTTTAGTATACCGCAGTGTTTAGTGCATGTGTTTTTATCAGTGAGAGAGATTCTCAAATTGTCGACTAAGTGTGATGTGATAGAAAGATGTGACACCACTGGTTCAGCTATCTGCTAGTTACTGTGGGCAGCCTATCAATGGAATCTTCGCAGGTCGCTGTGACCTGCAAATTAAAAAAAGGTCTGAAGGCAACGCCCCAACTAATGAAAAGAACAGGAAAGCTGTGGTTAGAGCTCGCTTCTCATGTTGGTTGAGAAATTCTGGTAAAGCTCCTCAGCAGCCAAACTCAGTCCTCAACAACAAAGTAATTTTGTCATAAGGCACTTCAAAATAATCGGATGTGGTGTTTCCACTCTCCAAGTTATAGGTCAGCACAGACAGTGTCAGCACAAGTCGGGGGACGAGGTGCTGGAACAGTCATTGGGAGAAGAGGCCAGGAAGACAAACAATTTTGGTACAAGTTGTAAGTCTGTGAAGGCAACCATTCATAATAAATCCCCAACATTCTGCAGAAGCATGAAAATACACCACCTAGCTACAAAAATGGTATATATTTCAACAAGTAATTTCAAGAGGCACCTCTTAGAATTGGCATGGACATGTCATGGGTTTTCTACTGGCACGCCGGGGACACTTGCTTAGCTTTGCATACAAGATCGCCATCGTTTACATGCTTGTCTTCCACAGGCATGGTGCTACCACTGTAAATTGCGATAGAGCAGTCAGCCGAAGCATGGTTACCTGTACCTGCCGGAAGACCCCATGAAGAGTCAGCCACTCCATTCATCTGCTTCCTGTCTCTGCGCTAATCGAGGCCGGAAAAGAGAAGGAGGCAGATGAGAAGGCTTCTGCTATAGGGCAGATTGGGAAACTCCTGAAGTTTTTGCCAGAAGTCGATTATGTCTTTACTCGGTCAATAAAGACCATAAAACTACATACGAAGCATATAAAGTACAAATAAAGCAAGACCATAAAATAGGAAGGACATCAAATCAGATCAATCATGATGCAAAATGCATAGCAGCATATTCGAAGCATAACTCAAAGTGGTGATGTCTATATGCACTTGGGGTGAAGTCCAAAAAAACCCAGGTAAAAGGGTCTACTATGTTAACAGGAATATTTGGGGCCACCTTAGCATCCATAAATGTATTCAAATTGTAGACGTAATCCTCCAACCTGTGATCATAAAGATACAGAAGTGACATTACTACTAGGTTTTGTTGATATTTTTTATCAAGCAACTGCACTCTGGTAGCAGAATTCCTGATTAATGAGTGCCATTTACTTTGCCTTTTTCTTAAACTCCTGCTTAGAATTTTTTCCATAATTTTAACAGCAGCACTTGGTGTTCATGCAAACGTTCCCCGTGTTACTTTACAAACTGCGAGGAAAACGAATGGATCAGATATTGGACATGACTTGTGTAGACAAGGGGCATAGCTAGGGTCCAGTATTCATGTGAATCTTCACCCAGGCCTATATTGAATATAGGATTATTTTGTGTGAAAATCATGATTATTTTGTATGCTTGAGGTTGCTTATTGAGTAATGGGTAGCAGAGTCCCGGCATTTTATGAGTGTAATACTGTGCCTAACCTTTAAAAAGCTCTGAGACCTAATGCAAGGCATGTGTCATCTGAAGTCTGTATTATTTGACAAAATAAACAAATACAATCACATATATCTCCCATATATTCAATTTCTTTCTGGAACTTTGGACCCCTGCACTTATTTTATTACAAACTAGCAGCCCGTCCCGACCTTGTCCGGGAGCAATCAGGCTTCCCAGGCCCCTGCCCGCCCCGACATTGTGCAGCAGCAGCCCGGCCCCCCGCCCGCCCCGACATTGTCAAGCAGCCCAAGCCCCCGCCCGCCCCGTCCCGTCCCCCGCCAGCCCCGTCCCCCGCCTGCCCCGACATTGTCAAGCAGCCTGGGCCCCCGCCCGCCCCGTCCCGTCCCCCGCCCGTCCCCCGCCTGCCCCCCGCCTGCCCCGACCCCTGCCTGCCCTGACCCGCACCTGCCCGGAGCCTTACCTCAGCCGCCGCTCTTCCCCTGCACTCCTCATTTCACTGCTCCGCCGCTCCTCGCCGCTTACCGCTCCTCCTGCCTGTCCGCCGGTCCTCACCGCCATTCCGCCGTTCGTCACCGCTCCTCCCCCGCGCCATGTCCGCCGCTCCTCCTCGCGTTCCTGGACGCCGCTCCTCCCCGCGCTGCTGACGTCAGCACGCAGGTCGCGGCCGGTGCTACTTTGAAGGGACTACTTTTTTAATGTTAATTTTTTAAATAACGCATATTTTTATACTTTATATAGCCTATGTCCATCTGCACACCCTGACAATTACAATGATGTATCGGGTGTGTGGATTGGCGCTGTGGTTCCCGAGTTTACCCTCCTCAAAGGTGCAAAGTTCTTCCTTTATAATAGTAGTATAGATTTAAAGAAGGAATCACCTATTATACACAAGTTATGGACAGCTATCTTGGCGTCTTATTTAAGAACCCAAGAATGAAAGAGTAAATCATCTTTACCATGGATAGAGGACGGATTAAAAAAAACACGCAAATTTCCGTGGTATTACAAAATCTGCATGGGTCTATTCGTATAGATACTGTGAAAACTGTGCAATTATAAAAAACATATTAAAAAAATATACAAAAATATATAATGTATTAAACATTAAATTTGTTCAGAAATTAGTTGTCGAACTTTGTGGACTTTGTCTCATGTTAAAGGTATTGACATAAAGGATTGATGCTTATTCAACATTAATTGATGAACAAAAAGAAAGGGCCATAAAACCATAATAGATGTGCAATGATTTTATGTGATCTTCTGTTTATCAACAATGATGTCATCTTTTTAACAAAAAAGTCTGCTAGACCCATCTTAAAATGTGTCTAATCCCATGAAGAAATAGGAAGCCGGCCTCAAAGTCACGCATTTTGTCTGTAGGCACTAAACAAATGAAAGAGACACGACAATGATGTCATGGAAGCCTTACCTCACTTCAGTTAATCAGTCCTTTAAGACTGTTTACTTTGTCTGGAGCCTCTGATAATGTTCCTCTAATGCACCAGATCATCAAAAACCAATTTCAGAATATTCCAGGCTAAAGATGCAGACTTGGGTAATTTGAATGCGTTACAGCCTGATGCAGTGTTGAAGCCATTGTACCGGCAGAAACAGCTTTGTTAAAAAAGAATGTACTCTAAATCTTTAGGGTATCATGTTGAAATGCATGTATGAACCACAAGGCAGCCTGTAACCCCCATGCACAACGTCTGTCTCTCATTTTCTTATTACAGTCCTCTTCTGACATCTGCTGCTGAAAGCCCGATTCGAAGCCTTCAGTTAATCAGTCCTTTAAGACTGTTTACTTTGTCTGGAGCCTCTGATTATGTTCCTCTAATGCACCAGATCATCAAAAACCAATTTCAGAATATTCCAGGCTAAAGATGCAGACTTGGGTAATTTGAATGCGTTACAGCCTGATGCAGTGTTGAAGCCATTGTACCGGCAGAGACAGCTTTGTTAAGAAAGAATCTACTCTAAATCTTTAGGGTATCATGTTGAAATGCATGTATGAACCACAAGGCAGCCTGTAACCCCCATGTACAACGTCTGTCTCTCATTTTCTTATTACAGTCCTCTTCTGACATCTGCTGCTGAAAGCCCGATTCGAAGCCTTCAGTTAATCAGTCCTTTAAGACTGTTTACTTTGTCTGGAGCCTCTGATAATGTTCCTCTAATGCACCAGATCATCAAAAACCAATTTCAGAATATTCCAGGCTAAAGATGCAGACTTGGGTAATTTGAATGCGTTACAGCCTGATGCAGTGTTGAAGCCATTGTACCGGCAGAGACAGCTTTGTTAAGAAATAATCTACTCTAAATCTTTAGGGTATCATGTTGAAATGCATGTATGAACCACAAGGCAGCCTGTAACCCCCATGTACAACGTCTGTCTCTCATTTTCTTATTACAGTCCTCTTCTGACATCTGCTGCTGAAAGCCCGATTCGAAGCCTTCAGTTAATCAGTCCTTTAAGACTGTTTACTTTGTCTGGAGCCTCTGATAATGTTCCTCTAATGCACCAGATCATCAAAAACCAATTTCAGAATATTCCAGGCTAAAGATGCAGACTTGGGTAATTTGAATGCGTTACAGCCTGATGCAGTGTTGAAGCCATTTTACCGGCAGAGACAGCTTTGTTAAGAAAGAATCTACTCTAAATCTTTAGGGTATCATGTTGAAATGCATGTATGAACCACAAGGCAGCCTGTAACCCCCATGTACAACGTCTGTCTCTCATTTTCTTATTACAGTCCTCTTCTGACATCTGCTGCTGAAAGTCCGATTCGAAGCCTTCAGTTAATCAGTCCTTTAAGACTGTTTACTTTGTCTGGAGCCTCTGATAATGTTCCTCTAATGCACCAGATCATCAAAAACCAATTTCAGAATATTCCAGGCTAAAGATGCAGACTTGGGTAATTTGAATGCGTTACAGCCTGATGCAGTGTTGAAGCCATTGTACCGGCAGAGACAGCTTTGTTAAGAAAGAATCTACTCTAAATCTTTAGGGTATCATGTTGAAATGCATGTATGAACCACAAGGCAGCCTGTAACCCCCATGTACAACGTCTGTCTCTCATTTTCTTATTACAGTCCTCTTCTGACATCTGCTGCTGAAAGCCCGATTCGAAGCCTTCAGTTAATCAGTCCTTTAAGACTGTTTACTTTGTCTGGAGCCTCTGATAATGTTCCTCTAATGCACCAGATCATCAACAACCAATTTCAGAATATTCCAGGCTAAAGATGCAGACTTGGGTAATTTGAATGCGTTACAGCCTGATGCAGTGTTGAAGCCATTGTACCGGCAGAGACAGCTTTGTTAAGAAAGAATCTACTCTAAATCTTTAGGGTATCATGTTGAAATGCATGTATGAACCACAAGGCAGCCTGTAACCCCCATGTACAACGTCTGTCTCTCATTTTCTTATTACAGTCCTCTTCTGACATCTGCTGCTGAAAGTCCGATTCACCCGTCCAGCGCCAGCTCTCTCCCCTCCGCCCGCTCTCTCCCCTCCGCCCGCCCTGGAAAGCAGAGATGAAACCAAACTCGGGCGAACAGCAGGCCATGAAGTGCTTGGCTTGCCTGGGACCGGGTACGGAGCGCAAACCTGCCAACAGTCTTTGGACATTTGCCGTTTTAAAACCACAAATTCACAGAAAAGAAACCACATAACTTTAACCCAAGATGAACTTACTGCTCACTGGACGCTCGTCACCGCTCCTCCCCCACGCCATGTCCTGACGTGATTTACAAAAGGGGGTGGTGATGAACAGAGTGTCTGAATTGAGCAGACCACTCTTACCCAGTCCAAAGATCAGGGCTTGATCCATCACCGTTATTTATCTCACTGCCCCATCCCAGCTCAGAACCTGGCTATATGCAAATCAGTCTGTCCCTGGCCCAGTGCATCATGGGAACAGGGCAGACTAAACTACCAAGCCAATTCTTTACCAGAAAGGAGACAAGCTACCGGGGACCTGAGCACGCAGGTCACGGCCGGCACTACTTCTCAGGGACTATTTTTTTTTTAATGTAATTTTTTTTAAATATAACGTATTTTTTTACTTTATATAGCCTATGTCCATCGGCACACCCTGAGGATTACAAAGATGTATCAGGTGTGTGGATTGGCGCTGTGGTTCCCGAGTTTACCCGCCTCAAAGGTACAAAGTTCTTCCTTTATAATAGTAGTATAGATATAGATTAAGCACTGGAAACATGCAATCAACATTATTCTTTGTGCATCTTTTCTTGTGTATGACTTTTTATCCTAATTCTATGTGCATTGTCTCCAAATATCTGGGAATTCAGTAGGGGTGGGAATTTATTACATTGTACTTAAAACTGTGGCAGGTAGTTTCACACTAACATTAATACATTTATGTCCAAAAAAGGTACGTCATATGGCCATTTCTCAAAAGTCATGAAAAATTGAAAGATCTGTATTCAACACATACCTTTGGAGTACATTTTTGCATTTTTGGCATTCTCGAAGAATATCAGAAGAGATCAGGGAAATCTACAACATCTGAAGCTTTCTTGGAAAACTAAAATTACTCACTCCTTACCCATGTAGAATTGTAAGAGGCAGGTGTGCAAAGTGAGGAGAAATTAGCATTTTCACATTTTATCACATTTGGAATTTTTTAGGTTATTTCCCCAAAGTCAAAATAGGTTTTCTCATGAAGAAGAAACCTTTTTTTGCGCACCACAACTTTGGGGATGTTTCATCCCCATTTTCATTTTGGAAACGCACTAATGCCTGACCATTTTGTGAACACATCCAAAGATGGCAAACCCCAGGTGATTTAATCTGTCAATTTAGGCATACAACAATCTTCAAAAATTGGGCCATATGTGTGCTTAAGAAAGACACTATAGCTACTCCGATAATTGTTGCTATTTCTCTAAAGGGTAAGTGTATAGCACTAAGGGAAAAAATAGAAATTCAAATTAAAGCGCTAGTCTTAAATTTATACTAACAGAAAGTCGTGGATTTTCTGTGATGACGTACATCTGGAAGTCTGATGTGGGTCACAGGCCCTACAGAAGTTGTGCCCTCTTTCGTGCGGACTTTTGAGGGTGAAACTAGGGCTTTGAGCGCTCAATATTCTTTTCGTAATTTAAGGACACGACGTACACTCATCTGATAACTGCCCCCCTGGGTGCGTTTTCTCATTACTTATATAACTGCAGGCACCGGATGCCCGTAATTATTATTTTAGACACTAAAGGCCTATAAATTAAGTTCTCAGCAGAACGACTTTATCCACCCTAAAAGAACACGCCACGGGCCTTGCACAGTCCACGGGGAATCTAAAAAATGCTGCCTGGTGCGTGCTCATTGCGCACCTTTCTAAAATGTTGTTAGGAAATATAAAGGTACACGACGAACCAGTGTGTTTTTTTCTTTAATACTTTTGTAAAGCATTAAAAATGACACTTACTTAAACGTCTGGAGGCCAGGCCTCAGGCCTACACAGACTAATGCTGTGCTGTCTGCCGCTTGTTTTTCCGGTGCGTATGACTCTCTCGCGTTCTCTCTCACGTTCTCTCTACGTTCTATGCTGCAGGCGGGTGAACCACGAAAGGGGGCGCAGATGATTGGTCCTACTCGCGCATCATGCCCTAAACTCTCTCTGTCATTGGCAATGACAGTGAGAGTTTAGGGTGCGATGCGCGAATCGGACAAATCATTGGCGCTTCCGGATGGCGTTTATTGTTGAATGCTCTGCCACAATAAGGCGGATGGCGATTACGCGCACCGCACACAATAAATACAGAGGTCAGTGAACTACAGGGACTGTCACTGTGGCCTTCTGATTTTGTTACTGGGGGCCGATTTTGCTAAGAATAAAATCGGCCCCCAGTAACAAAACCGGCCCCCTGTGACAAAACCGGCCCCCATTCCTTCCAGCCTACCGGGGGATTGCCCGGTGCCCGCCATCACCAGTCCGGCCCTGGTCTTAAGACAAACTTAAGACAAAATCCTAACTTCTGTGAATACCAAAAGTAGTAAGTTTAGGATTTTGTCTTAAGTTAGTTCTGTGAATCGGGCCCCTGGTAATTAAGAAATACATTTTAGAACCAATAATTGTGAACTATAACTTAGTCCGAGTGTGAATGTTTTTAAGGGACCATTTTTTCTTTTTCCATTTTCATACTGCTTTTCAAGAAGTGTTCATGTCTTACAAGCAATATGCTGTTTACGCTGCATGTGGAGAGCAGGACACCATGTGCGGATGGCAGCACTCTAACAAGAAACCTGATGCCAGAACTTCCAGCGCTTTTAGATTACCTCTAGACGCCATAATGCACTAAAGAAACAGCCGGTTGAAAATAAAATGTAATCGTTTAGACAAAAACGCAGTCGTGGAGATCGGAAGCAGTCAGGGCATGAACATAACGAGAGGGTTCCCTATTTAAATATACTCGTGTCACTATGCTAAACAATACCAAAGCAGGCCTCTGCAACACGTCTAACTTGCATAACGTAATGTAATGTGAATGCAGAGCCCGCACATTGCCCAGATAAACAGAGGGGCTCCTGCACACATTTGTTTTCAGTTATGGGCTGTCACAGAGCAACTACAATGACACTCACTGGCAGGCGCTGACTATGTGAGCTGTGCTCTGAATTAAGGTCGCTGAAAGTACTATAGGACTGGCAGCACTGGTGACGAGCAAGTAGGTGCTTTTAAAGCTATTATTTAATTTCTAAATAAACCGCACCCTCCACCCCATCTTAGCTTTAGGTGTGGCTGAACCACATGTAATAAAAGGATCTCTGCTACAAAAGCAGCAACCCATTGAGCTATCTGCACACAATACAGTTCAATACAATACAATATGGTGGTAGAGTTTCTTTGCAGTAGGCATATTAACCCTCTGCGCTACATAATGGTGAGAGTGAAAACTGTCACTAGACAAAACTCTGACCTCTCTCCAGCGGGAACATAAATCACCCCACTTATCTTTGACTTAGCAAGTCTCACTGTGCTGGAAAATAAAGGCTTCTTTGTACTTACTGGCACTGTTAAGCATGAATATTAAAGCCTTTGCACTAAGAGATCAGCAAATGCCTGGTGGATGCCTGGTGGCCTAGTAATCTTGGCCAGCCCCCTTCCCCCAAGAAACAAATTAAGAGCTTAGGTGTTTGGCTTGACCCTACTCCTAGCTTCTTGGTTCATTCTCGTAAGGTGAAAGCTACCTGCTATGCCCTTATAAGACTAATAAGGAAGATTCTTATACTCCTCCCTTTTGAAGCCAGGCGCCTCCTGGTACAGGCACTGATCCTATCGCGGCTGGATTACGCAAATGCACTTTACCTGGGTGATCCCCAGGGAACAATCAAAATCCTACAGACAGTCCAAAACTGTGCGGCACGACTGCTGTTGGATATCCCTAAGAGGAGCTTGGCTAAGCCAGCGCAACGTCAGCTGCACTGGCTCCCAGTACAACATAGGATCTGGTTCAAGGCTATGACCATTGTGCATAAGCTGGGTGGATGAACAACAATTGCCTTCGCCTAAATGGCGAAAAAACCGAACTGCTAGTGGTCGGTAAGTCTCTCTCTACCTGGTCGCAGGACTGGTGGCCGACGGAATTAGGGCCAATCCCCCGCTCAGCAGAGGTTGTCAGAAACCTGGGAATAATGATTGATGCGGAGCTTTCCTTCAAGCAACAAATTAGCAAAATCACTGGAAAATGCTTTGGAATATCAAAAACCCTCCGCAAAGTTCTCGACCTGCTCCCCTTTGGTGCCAGGAAGAAACTTATCCACGCCCTAGTCACGCCGCACCTGGACTACGGCAACGCCCTTCTCCTTGGCCTGAGCAAAAAAGGCATTCAACAACTTCAGTGTGTCCAAAATGCCGCCGCCCGCTTGGTACTGAACCTTCCACGTAGGGCATCCGGTTCCACGGCATTGCGTAAACTTCACTGGCTCCCCATTGTGGAGCGTATCAAATTTAAGGCACTATGCATAGCTCATCGTATTGCCCAGGTAAAAGGTCCATACTACCTGCAAAAACTCCTTATCACCCATCGCCCTATCCGAAATCTTAGATCTGCTGGAGTGATGTTATTCAAACTCCCTCGAGTTCACAGGTCCAGAATGGGAGGTAGCTCCTTCCGTTTCTTGGCTAGCAAACACTGGAATAGCCTCCCCTTGAATCTTCGGATGGAGCCCTCCGAAACAAGATTCAGACAAAATCTAAAAACTCATCTCTTTCCCAAGTAAATAGCTTCCTGATACAATCTAGGATTTTAGTGTACCTTGGTTTTAGCTTCATCTGGGAGCAGTAGTTTTTCAGCGCGGGGACACACTGTCATTGGTGTAACCAGGCGCTTAAGAAATGGTCTTATTATTATTATTAAGGCCATGGTTGACTCGGGACCAGCCTTGATCCAACCTATGTTCCAACTCCATCACATTCCGCGTACTCTAAGGTCAAGCAATAAGAAATTCCTGCGTGTTCCTAGGATTAAAAGGACCTGTATGGGAGGCAGACGTTTTTCCCTACCGGCTGCAAAATTTTGGAACCAGCTTCCCGACGCCATCCGATTGGAATCTAACCATCTGAGGTTCAGGAAACTTTTAAAGACCTTCCTTTTTCCCTGAACAATGGAGGAATGACCAGGTTGTTTAATGCGCTGGGATGCCTCCGGGTAGCCATGCGCTATATAAGTGCGTAATCATTCATTCAAAACTGCTAATTCAGTTAGAAAAAAACTCGGAGAGGGCCCTGCATTTACAGCACAGATACAAAACTTTAGTGCACCCATTCTCTATGAACATTTTGAATCCTGTCAGCAGCGGATTACTAAATTAATATCTGATTTACCTGATTTCTTGATAGCGAGCCATACTGCCCTGCAGCAACAACCTGTGCCACCTGCTCTTAAGATGAGACTCACGCTGGCCTGGTGAGTCCGGGCCACAGTTGGGCTCTGCCTGGGCTGTTGCTGTAACAGAACATGTCGAGGTCAGGAGGAGGTGAACAGGCGGTCGATTAACGAAACACAGGCTCCCTCCTTTAACTCTGGGTCATCAGCAGAGTGCGCAGCGGAACAACAGTGAATTCCTGGGTGCCTTGGGGGCCGACTGGGGGGCAGGAAATTGAAACACAGTGTCACAGCCTGGGCCATCCGGTGTGTCCACGTGGGAGCTGACACGACCTGGGGAACATCTACAAAAAGCGGGTTTGGCGCGTGTGTCAACAGTTTTTTGGCATAAGAAAGAAAGTCTTCAATGCCATAAATAACAGACTGGGTAATTATTGCATTTGGTAAATAGATGCCTCTGCAGAGTGGAGCTGCTGCGTCTCCTCGATCCCTTGTCTGTGCTGAACCCTCCCGTAGAGACTTTTGCAACACATACACTTCTTAATGCTGTGTCATGGGCCTCTTTCTTGCTTCTCCCCCAGGGGTGGCCTTAGGCATGTGCAAGCTGTGCACCTGCACAGGGCCACCAAACCCCAGGGGCCACCACGCCAATATATATCCTTAATATAATAATCTTCTGAGGATGGATACATATTTGTGTGGCGGCCCCTGGCAAGGATTTGGTGGCCTCTGTTCCACTTCCAAACACCCTGACTCCCCCTCTTCACTGGACTCCGCGCTCCGCCCCGCTCGGACCCCCTCTTCCGGGGCCCCCTACCTACGCTCCCTGCCCAGGGCCACTATGTGCCTAGAGCCGCCCCTGTCTCCCCTTTGTGATTTCAGCGGGTGCTGCAGCGCCCCTGCATGGCACATGCTTCAGTGCCTTTTTAAACTCCGAGAACCATGCTGATTATTAGGGGGATTGTGCCGTTTGTGTAAAATCAATAAAGTTGCTTCAAACAATTCAAAGGGTAAAGTGTCTTTCAGCAGACCCGGCCAGGCGGTTGGGGCTGGATTGTTCCTCTGGACTCGAGGTCCCAGCATGACCGTGAGCTGAGCCAAGGCTTCCGGCGCGAGCCTGGCTCGAGCTTTCCACTGCTCGCCAGGAGAGGCTGTCCACTGTCACACCTGCCTTCGCCGGGAAGTTCAAAAAGCGTGTGAATCTGCCGCCCTTGCCGCCATTTTTATTATGAAAAAAATATGCTGCACTTTCCAGGGAGTGCTGCGCTTTAGAAATTAAACAAGGGCAGTTACTATGGGCTTTCATGAGGAGCAATTTTAACCCCGTGCCTGCCACTTTATTCTAACTGCCCCACCCCTAACAAATTGTGCAGCAGCATCATGAAAATAATCTCATTAATCATGCTGCGCTTTGTGTCAGGTGAATATTAAGAGGCCGGGTCTCTGTGGCATGGGGGCTTGCTGTCACTGAGGGGGGCCCTGTGGCGTGGCGGGCCACCCGCATCGCGGGGGCTGCGGTGGCTTGTGTTACGCCCCTGGTCCGAAGCGTATAATGAACTTTGCTGCATCTCTGCCATCTGCAAGTGCCTCTGACAGTATGGTTTGGGCCTCTTCTGAGACCGTGTGCAGCTCTTGCACAACTGAATCCCATGCCTTATTGGTGTCGCCCAAAAGGCAAGCGTTGTTCACTGACCACAGTGCCAAGCTAACAGAAAACATTCTCATTCCAGAGTTGTCCAGCTTCTTCGATTCCTTATTAGGTAGTTGTAGGTAACGCACCTGTGTTTCCTTTAGAGTTTGAGGCCTGGACAACCAGGTGTTCTGGGGTAGGGTGCTGGGAAAGGAAAGCTGGGTTCCTAGGAGCAGTGTGACTGGCACCAAAGGCGGACCCACCAGCTGGAAATCCAGTAGGGCTACCCCCGAACCCATTAGACTGGAAGGCTCTCTGGAACGGTTGGGCTGCCAGAAAATCAGGTGCATGGCCTCATAAAACTTGTTGAATTTGGGTGGTTTCTCTGACTCCGTGAAACTCTGGGAGGCACGGAGTGGACACAAGCACAGGCTCTGGGGTGGATGATTGGGAGCCGGACCTCAACTCATGATGTCGTTCTCAAGCATCGTCTGAAGACTTGAAAGAGTGCTTAGATCTTCTTGAATTTGGAGGAGTTTTTGGTAGGACTTACCCAACAATGACTTGGACCCTGAAGCCGAACTTCAAGCGTGGCTCTCCAAACAGTTCTGGGACATCTCATGTGACTGGGTTTGGAGCGTCGCAGAGTAGTCTGACAACAGACGACACTGAGCTTCATGGACAGCTACCACAATGACTTTGGGTACATGGCACAGCAGTCTTCTCAGGTCTTGGAGTCGTGGTCTGGCTCCAAGCATCAAAAGCAAACCAGTGGAGGGTCTGTCACAGACATCTGCTTGACAATGGCACTACAGGATTTAAA
The DNA here is from genome assembly GCF_964263255.1 of Lissotriton vulgaris. Lineage (NCBI taxonomy): Eukaryota > Metazoa > Chordata > Amphibia > Caudata > Salamandridae > Lissotriton > Lissotriton vulgaris. The sequence goes on from NC_141686.1 coordinate 214,556,629, forward strand.
ACCCCACAGTTGTTTTGGGGGGACATTCATGATACACTGGGAGAAATAATTTCTAAAAGAAACATCAACAAAATGTTGAAAAAAGGTCAGTTGAAAAGTGACTCAGGGTCCGCACTGACTGGTGTGGAAAGAAAGGAACCGTTGTCAGCGCGCTGGGGTTGCTCCTTTATAGGCCCATGCACATAATTTCTGGGGCTCACGATGATGCCAAAGGGGAGCTGGCTACCAGCACGCAGGGGTACTGCTTGAAATGTTTCTATTCCAGTCTGATGCCTGGTGATTATTCTAAATTAAGGAATCTCCAGATAGAAGTCGCTGTCATAGAACAATATTTCAGAAACCACCAATGGCTTTTGGAATTGTAGCATGGGGCAGAGACTCGATTTTCCACATCAGGTTTTTTTGCACAAATTCTCTAGGCAAAATAGGCTGCAACCAAGTGCCTAATCTTGTGCTCAGCACCAGCACATAATTGTCAACACCGACTCTTATGACAGTCCACCATATGGCAGCTCTGTTTCTCTAATTTTGAGATGTGCACAACAACAGTTGTTTAATAATTCAATATGCATTGCAAATTATTAATACCTGCCACTCTTGGGTGGACTGGAATATTCTGAACTGTCACACTTGTAGCAATCAGATGGTTAGTATCATTGGCAGCTCTGGCAGTGGCAATAGGTGGTACAAGCTGCAGTGGCCTCCTTCTAAGGGCCCTGGTACTTATTTTTTTACAAATTAGTCACTGTTATGACCTTTATTCGAAACCTATGGCATTGTTTGACCTACTGTTGTGCTAGCACTTTGTTGCAATACTGACCAAAATACTTTACAGTAGTGTCCATCTGGTTAACATCAGTAGGACTAACTGGATGGAAACAGAAAGGCTGCCATATAATATCTTCTGCAAAAGCCTATTGCCCTTTTTCATGCACAAAATATAACAGGGAAGAGGGAACTTACATAATGAGCGTGCTTGTGCATGGCACTGAAAAGCACTTTTTTTTTTACAATTAACGTTATTTTGTTTTTAATCATAAAATACTTTTAGCTATTGTGCAGTGCCATTGCTGAATTCAGTTCTTTGTCTACATTTAAAAATGTGAATCTTTCTCAGTTCCTCCATGGCTTTCCCTTCCTCTTCTTGCGAAACTCAAACACGTAGAATGCAAAAATAGAAAAATGAAGAACACCATTTACCAACATTAGGAAATAATGGCAAAACATATTTGTTTTTCGTCTCTACCTGTTTTAAAAACCCATGCAATCGCACATTTACTGCATCAATCACGTACGTGATGCCATTTTTAGAAAACTGCAATCTCTTGCACAGCATCTTTTTAAAACAAGCATTTGCAATGCAATCCGTTTCGCCTTTGGTACCTTATACGCATTTAGCGATTTAGCACATTTAGGGTATTGGCATGAAATGGGGAGACCAGCTGTGTTGAATAAAAAGCTAACACAGTTTGGGTAGACTTTTAGAACAGAGTTTAGGGCAGTGTGAGAGAGGGAGAGGAGAGAGCTCTGCAGACTGACAGAAGTGGGAGGTAATGGGATAGCATAGATAGAGATCTATAGAGAGTTTGGAGGATAGAAGTTAGTTTAAAGTAATTTAACACTTCATGTTCTGCAGCAGTTTCAGATGAATCATCTGCATAACAGCTGAAACCAATAGATTATGGAGCACACCGGTGTAGGGTTTAAGCTCGTGCAGAGGTAGGGCAGGGTGGTAGCAGAGAGCACACTGGCGAACATCTTCTAGGCCCTAGGTTCTGATGGAGAGCATAGAGAACTGAAGCCCTCAACAGATGTTTAAATTTCTGTGCACTGAATACAGGTAAACGCCAAACTCGCTCAGACGTGCAACAGGCAAGTACAGACTCCAATTCCTGAAGCACTTTCCCTCTCTGTGGCGAGTGAAAGGGAGACCTTGTTTTGTGGAACGTCTAATGGTAGCTTCCAGGAGAAAGTCAGACTTAAGACTGTCTTAAGTTAGGATTCTGTCTTAAGTCTGTCTTAAGACAAAATCCTAACTTCTGTGAATACCAAAAGAAGTAAGTTTAGGGTTTTGTCTTAAGTAAGTTCTGTGAATCGGGCCCTCTAACACGTTCTAGATCATAGCCTTTGCCGAGGGGACTCGCACACTACATCAATCCTCCTAGTGACAGGCACTGCGCGTGAGGCAATTGATTGCTCCTCTCCGACCTTGTTTTGTGGAACGTCTAATGGTAGCTTCCACAAGAAAGTCAGACTTAAGTCTGTCTTAAGTTAGGATTCTGTCTTAAGTCTGTCTTAAGTCTGTCTTAAGACAAAATCCTAACTTCTGTGAATACCAAAAGTAGTAAGTTTAGGATTTTGTCTTAAGTTAGTTCTGTGGATCGGGCCTACTAACGCTTTCTAGATCATAGCCTTTGCCGAGGGGACTCGAACACTACATCAATCCTCCTAGTGACAGGCACTGCGCGTGAGGCAATTGATCGCTCCTCTCCGCTACAGAATACTCACCTAAGAAGAACTACATACACCCAACACACACACACACAAATACCTCTCACAACAAGGCTGGGGGTGGAAGAATTAGAATTTTACACTTCCCGGGTTGGGAGTGGAACAACTTTCTCTTACACAATTACCTGCTACAAGGGAATTTTCCGACCTTCTAAACATAAGCACTTGGACAAGAAAGGTCCTAACCTCCCATCCCAGGGAAAACAGACAAATAATGATATGCTCTGGGGTATTTTTATTAGTATATACACAGTAGGCCAAATTGTACTATATGCAAATATCCCTCCTCAAAGTAACACCTAGGCAATTGCTAAACACAATCAGTAAAACATATATAGAACTTATATGTATATAAATGAACAGAAGAAGATAGTTAGGCAAGAACAGTAGGAATATAAGAATTAGTGGAACAGCTCATCAACAGCCAATTTGCCACATTCATCGAGGAGCACAACATCCTCGACTCCTCCCAATCGGCTTCAGAAAAAACCGCAGTACGGAAACCGCCCTCCTCGCTGCAACAGATGACATCCGCACCCTACTGTACAAAGGAGAAACAGCAGTGCTCATCCTCCTCGACCTCTCAGCGGCGTTCGACACAGTCTCTCACCAGACCGGAATACGCAGACACCACGACGCAGGGATCCAAGACAAGGTCCACAACTGGATAAGCTCCTTCCTCTCCAGCAAAATGCAGCGGGTCATACTCCCCCCTTTCCTCTTGGACCCTAACACCTGCAGAGTCCCTCAGAGGTCCTCCCTCAGCCGTACACTCTTCAACGTCTACATGGCTCCGCTCGCCCCCATCGCCAACATTGTGTCATACACAGACAACACCAAACTCATCCTCTCCCTATCCAACGAACCCAATGCTGCCAGACACAATTTTTGAGAAGGCATGGCAGCCGTCGCCAAATGGATGAAAAACAGCTGCCTATTACTAAACACCAACAAAACAGAAGTACTCATCATGGGCCCAAACCCCAATGCCTGGAACTACACATGTTGGCTCCCAACCCTCGGAAGCCCGCCCACCCCCACGGACCACGCATGCAACCTGGGAATCATCCTGGACTCCGAGCTCAAAATGGACCGCCAGATCAACTCCGTCTCGTCATCCTGCTTCCACACCTTCCGCCTCCTATGTAAGACCTTCAAATGAATTCCCCTCGAACACAGGAAGACCAACCCTCACGTCCTGGTCAGCAGCAGACTCGACAACGGCAACGCACTCTACACCGGAATAAAGAAAAAGCTCACTGCAAGCTACAGAACATCCAGAGTGCCGCCGCAAGACTGGTCCTCGACCTGCCAAGACACTGCAACATCTCCCAGCACCTGCGCACCCTCCACTGGCTCCCCATTGAAGCTAGAGTCACCTTCAAGATGCTCATCCACGCCCACAAGTAAGTGTGAGCGGGAAATCCGTTACGCTCGCGGATTTTGCGGATTTTTGGGAAATCCGCAATCCGCAAATTTTGCGGATTTCCCGCAAAATTCGCAAAAAAATCCGTGAACGTAACGGGTTCAAAAGTTGAACCCCCACTCATGCAACTATTTTACAATGGCGCCAGCAAGCTGCCAGCGCCGTTGTAAAATAGTTACAAAGTTAGCTTGCACAGGAACCACTAGATAAAACGAAGCAGGTGCTGCTTTATTTTATCTAAGTGCTTCCTGTGCAAGCTAACTTTGTAACTATTTTACAACGGCGCTGGCAGCTTGCTGGCGCCATTGTAAAATAGTTGCATGGCTGGGCACAGGTCTCCAGCTCACTCAAGGGACCCCTGCGCCCTTCGGGGCGATTGCATAGTAACACACACATGGTCGCTCGAACTAGTTGATGCTCAAATTCAGTGACTCATTCATTAGCCCAAAAACAATCGTGAGCGTCGTCGAGGCTGGACAGGTGTGCCTTCTTCCCAAATCTACCATGGAAAATCAGCTGTGATGCTGGATAGGCTTTGCATCCTTGACTTTCACGATTGCAATACCCGTGCTGTTCCTGTGACCGGCACAGGTCTGCAGCTCACTCAAGGGACCCCTGCGCCCTTCGGGGCGATTGCATAGTAACAAACACATGGTCGCTCGAACTAGTTGATGCTCAAATTCAGTGACTCATTCATTAGCCCAAAAACAATCGTGAGCGTCGTCGAGGCTGAACAGGTGTGCCTTCTTCCCAAATCTACAGTGGAAAATCAGCTGTGATGCTGGATAGGCTTTGCATCCTTGACTTTCACGAGCGCAATACCCGTGCTGTTCCTGTGACCAGGAGCTTCTTTCTCTTCATCTGCTGAACTGATCTTTCTCTGACCTTTTATTCACACAAGACGAGGCACATACCCTACTGGGCACATTGTGTTCGCACGGGTTTCTGCAAGTTTGCACGTGTTTTGTACAATTTCGCAATTTGCGAAATTGTACAAAACCCTTGCGAACTTGCAGAAACCCGTGCGAACATAAAAAAAAAAAATCCGCAAATTCGTGGGAATTTGCGGATTTTGCGGATTGCGAGTTCGCAAATCCGCAAAATTCGCGAACGCGAGATTTGCAAAATTCGCCCATACCTACCCACAAGGCCCTCCACAGCAGCGGAACAGCATACCTGGACAGCTGACTCAAATTCCACGTATCCCAGAGGACCCTACGATCAGCCTAGCTCTAATACGGTGTGGTTCCCTGCACCTGAATGACCAGATCAGGAGGTCGCTCCTTCTCCTTCCTCGCGACCATAGCCTGGAACGGCCTTCCGCTCCACCTCAGACAGACAACAACGCTCCCCATCTTTGCAAGAAACCTTAAAACCTGGCTCTTCGACAGACCCCCCTCCCTTCATGGAATGGAGCCTGCTAACCCCCCCATGCCCCCAGTGCCTTGAGACCCTTACGGGTAAGTAGTCGTGCTTAACAAACGCCTGATTAATTGATTGTTTACCACTTTGCAATTGTGTCCCTCTAAACATTATCAAAGGATTTCCAGGAAAAGTGGAGGTTGAATGAACATTTCTATTTCAAACTCAAACTTTTGCAGACTCAATCTGCATTTCGTGACTGTCACCCACTGACTATATTCATATAAAAAAAGCTTGAAGCACCGATTTCATACGGAATCATTTATAAACTAGCCTCTGTCTACGCTGCTGAAGGCAGCTCCTGCACAGATGCTCTGGGTTCATGTCCAGCTTTTTGGTGTCGGTCTTTGTTTGCTTATGATGACCCTGAGATGGCCAACTTCAGCAACCTGAACTTCATCAGTGAGTACCTTCATCTGTGCAATAAGTGTAGTGGAAGGAGTGAGTCTCATGTCAGAAGTGTTGGGAATTGCCAGATTTATTGTGCATCTGTCTCACAATTAAACAATGGTTTGCACCTTGTCCAAGTATGGACCCTTGCTTCTGGTCAGGGAAAGGGAGTTAGACACCCCCTTGGTAGCTTGGCACGAGCAGGCAAGTTTATCTCAGAGGCAGTGTATAAAGCATTTGTGCACACATAAAGTAGCCCAGTGAAAACACTACAAATGGACACCACATCAGTTAAGAAAAATAGGAAATCTTTATCTAAACCAAACAAAACCAAAACAACAAAAATCCAACATACATAGGTCAATATATCATCAAAATATGTTATTCACAAAAAATCTTGTAGCAACAAACAGCTCCAGCTGATGCTATCACGAAGTCATGACCGATGAAAATCCCAAAGCCGATCACGTGGTGCACAGACCGGGAACGGAGACGCCCTGACCCACAAGAACTGTCCCTGGCTGTCCTAGCTATAAGGCATTCCTGTCACCTCATCTGTGTCATAATCATCATGATAAAACTGCCCGTCCCGAGGGTATTCAAAAAAAATATTATCAGAATGACCCTGTGGGGCTGTAGTGTTCTGAGCCCTATCAACCACACCGCTCCACGACCCTGTCCATGAGATCCTCGTCCTCTAGGGATCGCTACCTTTTGCAACAACACGGGACACTAGCTACGCCAGTGTCCCTCCTCCTTACAATACGCACACTGATTTGGCCTCTGAGGAGTCGTATTCAGTTGCCTGCTAGTACAGGGACGCTGTCTAGCAGGACCACCACATCCTCTGCCATTCCCTCTAAAAGCCTGCTGTAATAGCACAATTGTTTTTAAATCCTTTTGTTTTTTCTTGGTCTTCAAAATAACAGAAGGGGACGAGGTGAACCAGGTACTCTCAGAAGCCTGCAATCGAGTCGCAATTTCAGGAAGAAAATTAGAGACAAATCTGTTAACAAACAACCGAACACCCCTTCAACAGACACATCCTGCCCACTATAATCCAAAAACGTGTCTTCAAACCGGGTGAAAAAATCAGACACACTCTCATCTCTCTTTTGTCGACAAGCCGACAATTTATCCCAATCTACTTTTCTCGATGGAATAAGTGGATGCATATATGTAATAATGCGACCAGGCAGAGCAAATATCTCAGCTCGGCTTCCTTACTTGATCCCATCCTCTAATCACATCCCATGTACCACCTAACTCCGCAACATGATCTTGGGTGTGTATCTGTCTCCAGATATCTACTGGAACCAACAAACCAAAAAACATTTCAATATCAGCAAGGGTCATCACCGTCGAAGAGGCAGCTTCAGTTCTTTTTTTAATAAGCAGGAGGATATTTTCTAGGATTGGGCAAATGGGTGTTACCTGACAAAACCTTGCTCCTTTCCATGGAGTATAAACCCATTGTTCTTGGAAACAAGCCACCTCCCTTGGCCTAGTAATATTACCACGGCCATCTGTCGATTCTGGTAATTCTGGATGATATTGGATAAACTTCCTGCATGGGAAACTGAGTTTTCGGCTTGGGGCTCTTCTCATGCAATCTTCCCCTATAAGCTATTATCGTTGTGACATTGCTGAACACTTGCTCTGGCCCTAAATCACTAGCATACACCGGATCTCTAATATCATATAAAATTTGAGGCGCATCTGCATCAAAGTATTTTTGCCAAAGATCAATCAAAGTAGAAGACATATGTTTAAGGGCATGTTGCTGTATAAAGGGGTTGTATGTTTAAATATCGATTTTAAAAATATAGATTAAAAAATGATCGATGTGAAAATATTGATTACAAACATATCGACTCCCTATACTTAAACAGGTAAGTAAAGTAATATTGACTTAAAAATATCGATGTAAAAAATATAGATGTAAGAAATATCGACTTTAAAAAATAACATAACTTAACATAAATTAATTAAATAATATTAATATTATTAACAACATAAATTACATTTAATATATATGTTAACTAATTATAACAAATAAACTTAATGTAATAAATATAAACACAAAGAAAGTGTACATATACATATATTTACTTAAATACAGTTTATTAACTATTATCTTTATTTAATTCATTAACTTTTTAATTATATAAAAATAAAATAAACACATATATAAATAATTTAAAATAAAATATTCTATATTTAATTAAAACATTAAACTATTTAAAAAAAAATACATATGTAATAACAAAATAAAAACATTAGTAGTTAAAACGTTGGATAGCGAAGGGGTAAAAATGTATTATTCCCACTCCAGTGAGTGCAACAATAGGGAAAGTGCTGGATAGCGTAGGGGTAAAAATTACTATTCCCACTCCAATGAGTGCAACAGTGGGGAAAGCACTGGATAGGGGAGGGGTAAAATGTACTATTCCCACTCCAGTGAGTGCAACAGTAGGGAAGTGCTGGATAGCATAGGGGTAAAAATTACTATTCCCACTCCAATGAGTGCAACAGTAGGGAAAGCACTGGATAGCAGAGGGGTAAAATTTACTATTCCCACTCCAGTGAGTGCAACAGTAGGCAAAGCGCTGGATAGCGGGGTGGTAAAAATGTATATTCCCACTCCAATGAGTGCAACAGTAGGGAAAGTGCTAGATAACGTAGGGGTAAAAATTACTATTCTCACGCCAGTGAGTGCAACAGTAGGGAAAGCGCTGGATACCGTAGGGGTATATATTACTATTCTGACTCCAGTGAGTGCAACAGTAGGGAAAGCGTTGGATAGCGTAGGGGTAAAAATTACTATTCCCACTCCAGTGAGTGCAATAGTAGGGAAAGAGCTGGATAGCGGAGGGGTAAAAATTACTTTTTCCACTCCAATGAGTGCAACAGTAGGGAAAGTGTAGGGGTAATAATTACTATTCTCACTCTAGTGAGTGCAATAGTAGGGAAAGCGCTGGATCCCAAAACAATAAAAAACTAAAACATCAACATTTTTATTAAATTTAATTTCCAATATTAACATAATTAATATATAAAGTTAAATATATTATTATTAACAAAGATAATAACAAATAATGAATTACACATTATTTAACACTATAATATCCACAACACACACCTACAATTAATAACACAATTAAGTTGAATAATTACTAATTAATTAATGGAAATGAATTTATTATTATGTATTACTTATTCAATAAAAACGTAATTACTTACCACCTTTCACACCATTTACACATATAAACACCAAAACACACACCTAAAATTAATTACACAATTACAATTAATAATTAGTAATTAATTAATGGTAATAATTTAAAAACATGTAATATTTAATCAATAAACAAAATAATTACTTACCACCCTTCACACAATTTACACATATAAACACCACAACAAACAGCTAAAATTAATTACACAATTACAATTAATAATTACCAATTCATTAATGGTAATTAATTTATAAATATTTAATAATTAATCAATAAAAAATGAATTACTTCCCCTTCACACAATTTACACATAAAAACACCACAACACACACCAAAAATTGATTAAACTATTAAAATAATTAATTATTAATTGACTAATTGAAATTAATTAACAACTAATTATTAAACTATCATTAATCAATTAACACATTAATTATTCAATAAATGTTATAACATTAAATTACTTTCCACCCTAATCCCCTAGAAACCAACAACCGCAACAGAACTAAAAACGCAAAATTGAATTTAAAATAAATTAATAACTAGTAAAACTCTAAAACATATAATAAAATGACAAACAATTCTCATTAAAAACACTAAAATACATACAAATAATCATAAATCCATATTTTTGTCAACTATATTTTTGTAAATTATACTTATTACAAAGATATTTTTGTAATTGATATTTCTTACCTGTCAGTCGATATTCTTATCAACTATATTTTTGTTGTCGATATTTCTTCCCCACGATATTTTTGCGGCAATATTTCTGTCCCATGATATTTCTCTGTCGATATTCGTACTCTGCACCGTATAAAGGGCTCAAAATCTCGCATAGTCGCCCAGACATCCTCTACACTATAAATAGGATTATTAGCCCACTGTGCAGCCTGATTAACTATTAGCTGTTACTCTTCATCATCCACATCGGATCGCACTAATAGTCCTATGCGTTCTTTAAATTTCGATCAGTCTCTATCCTCACATCCATGTATCAGCGTTCCAGTACTTACTAATGTCAGGGAATAAAAAAAACATAGTGGGAGAAGCAACAGGATTAACAGGCACTATTGTCGCTGATGGTTGGGTGGCAGGAGAAAGAGCTGGCGGAAGGGATGATGAAACAACAGGTTTGGCAGGGGTACTAACAGTCACAGTTGCCATAGTTGGTGAAGACAAAGAAAGAGCAGGAGGCGACGTAGCCACAGCAGTCTGATCAACAGTAGCAGAGACAGAAGCAGTTGAAACAGAAGGAGGATGTTGCTAGGACTGCAAAGGAATAATGGGGTATATCCTCTGCGGGGCATACAGAGGTGGGGGTCGGGTATCTAACAATTCTGCCACAAAAGTATCATTTTCTTCTGGGCCATATGAGATTTATCAATGTGTAACCGAAAACACCTATCTTCATATTTAATTTCTGTCTCTTGTTTTTCTCTATCATGCGCTACAGCTTTCTTAGTCAATGTTTGTATTTTTCACTTTTATGCATCTTTCTCCATCTTCAATCGTCTCTGTTTAGCCTTCTTCTGCCACGTTCGAAGCAAATCAAATATGGACTGCGGGACATTTCAAAATGGATGGACCATAACTGCCTCCGCATGAATGTGGCGAAAACTGAGGTTCTCTTTTTCCATCAACCCTCCCCTCTTGATGCAACTCTCTGGTGGCCACAGGAACTCAGCCTTCCTCCTATCCCTAAGGACTCTGTAAAAAATCTAGGGGTCAAGTGGGACTCAAATCTTTCTTTTAGCAACCAAATACAGACCGTTTCAGCCGCTTGTTTTTCCAAGATCAGGATGATTAGGAAATTCATCACCTATCTCCCTAGTGACACCAGGAAAACCATAGTCCAGGCATTGATTACATCCCACCTGGACTATACGAACGGCCTGTATTTAGGGTTGCCCGCGGGCCTCCTACATCGGCTCCAGACCGCGGGCCTCCTACATCGGCTCCAGAAAGTCCAGAATGCAGCTGTTCGGCTGGTCTGCGGGGTTTCCCTACGCACCCATATTTCGCCACAACGCAGAGCATTACATTGGCTACCAATCCATCAAAGAGCTGCATTCAAAGCCATGACCTTAGCCCATCGAGCAACTAGGGGTAGGGGATGGGCCTACCTCTCTGTTAGTATCCGTCCTTACTGTAACTCTCGGAACCTCTGTTCCAATTCCCAACATCTGCTTTCCATACCAAGATTCAGGAAAGCACGTTCTGGAGGTAAAACCTTCCAGGTCTGTGCCACAACTCTCTGGAACAAACTCCCGATCGCAATTAGGATGATCCAGGAAGAATTACCCTTCCGTAAGGCACTAAAAACTTTTCTCTTTTGTTGGCCACCATCGTGGTCATCCACAAGGAGGGTAAACCACGAGACGTTTGTCGTTCCTACCGTCCCATTTCCCTCCTGAACGTGGAGCCCAAGGTCCTTGCCAAACTACTGGCTAATCGTTTGATTGGAGTCATTAGCGAACTTGTGCATCCCGATCAATCCGGGTTCATTCCCCATCGTAACACTGCCCTTAACCTGCGCCGCCTCCATGGGGTCATGGCCCGGGCCCACACCGTGTTGGCGTCCTTGGATGCCACTATGGCCTTCGACTCGCTCGAATGGCCTTACCTGTGGGCAGTTCTGACCAAACTCGGATTTGGCCCTGTCTTTGTGAGCTGGGTGAAGCTCCTGTATGCGGACCCGATGGCCAATGTCACAGTCAATGGCCGCCTTTCGGCGCCGTTCCCCCTACGTCGCGGTACCAGACAGGGTTGCCCCCTGTCCCCTCTATTGTTTGCCTTGGCCCTTGAACCCCTGGCGGCATTGGTGCGTTCACATCCTGACTTGAGAGGCATTACATGGGCCCCTGGTTTTGAGGACAGGGTCTCCTTGTATGCTGACGATATACTGCTGTACCTGTCCTCACCTGGCAGATCCCTTATCGTAGCCTGTGATGTCATCAAACTCTTTGGGCGGTACTCTGGCCTGGTTATTAACTGGGCCAAGTCCTCCCTCTACGTCCTCAAGGGGGATACTCCACGTCTCCCTAGGGGCTGCGGTATTCAGATTGCTTCACGCGGTTTCAAATACTTGGGCATTTACATCTCTGGTAATGCCAAGCTCGGGTATGACAACAACCTGCTCCCTCCTCTGCAGAGGCTGAGGCGTGACGTCGACAGCTGGCGCCACTTGCCAATCTCCCTGCTTGGCCGCGCCGCTCTTTTCAAAATGATGGCCCTGCCCAGATTCCTGTACGCACTTCAGAACGCACAAGACCCTGTCCCAGCCCGCTACTTCCGTGAGCTTGAAGGCCTACTCCGTAACCTCCTTTGGGAGGGTCGCCCTCGCGTCGCCCTCCGCAAACTTACGCTCCCCTGGTATGATGGGGGCATCGCCCTCCCCGACGTGCGCCGTTATTACTGGTCTTCGCAGCTAGCTGCCCTAAACCATGGGTTTTATGGCCCAGTGGTGAGCCCCGGATATGCCATGGATAGGTGGCTGGTGGGCGACGGTAACTACTACCGGGCCCTATATTCCAAGACTTTTGACCGTAAGTTAACGGGCCCCACCCGCACGGCGGTCCGCACCTGGAAAGCGGTTACTAAGGCACAAGGATGGCAGGGCAGACTCACGAGGTTCACTCCCCTCTTTGATTCCGACATCCTGGGTAGACTCTGGCACACCAAGGGTTTTGATAGGTGGGACCTCATCGGCATCAGCAGGGTTGATGACATGCTCTCCAGGGGTTTGATTAAGACCTTCCCCCAGTTGCAAGCTGAGTACCAGCTGGGCGCGACGGAGTTCTTCCGCTATGCACAGCTGCGACATGCGCTGCTTTCGGCCTCTCCGCCGGACGGCGTCATCCCCGAAAGTTCCCCACTGGAAGATAGGATCCTGGATGGGCATATGCCTGACAGTGCGATTTCACTCTCGTATAAGAAGTTGATCAACACTCGCACGGACCTCCTCCTTAGCTTGAGAGACCAGTGGGTGGCAGATGGCCTTGAATTAGACGACGAGGATTGGCAGGGTGCGGTTTCCTCTCCTAAGGAGGTTGCCATCTCTTCCCGTCTTCGCCTCGTACAGTTTAAGGTCTTGCACCGGGTGTATGTGACAGGGCCCCGATTGATGCGTATGGGTTTCTCACCTGACGGTCTCTGCCGCAGGGGCTGTGGAGCTCCTGCCACTTTCCTACATATCCTCTGGGAATGCCCGGTGATCGCCTCCTACTGGAGAAGGATCCACCGCGTTATGGAGGAGGTTACTGGCGTGACCTCCCAGGCGGAGGCCCGGCGATGCCTCTTGAATGTGTGGGAGCCTTCCGACCACAACGTTGCACAGACTAGGTGGGTCACCCTTGGGAACATGGTGGCGAAGAGGGACATAGCCCAGAGATGGGGTGCGGCCGAGGCCCCCCTATTGGTACAGTGGAAGGCCAACATGGACTGGTGCATGTTTAGGGAAAAGACAGTCTATGTGGCCAGGGGGAGACCTCGGACTTGGACGAAAATTTGGGGAGCATGGAACGAATATCGGGGGGATGTGTGTTTACCGCCTGAGCCACTCGATCAACATGATATCGCCTTTCCCTAACCTGTGACTCCAGCTGAGCACTAATGTAAATTACTCTCCTGATACCCTCCCCCTCCTGCCTCCTTCCCATCCTGCAATTTCCTTTTAATAAGTGTTTCCCTGCCTTATTCCCTACCCCTCCCCGACACCCAGCGTCACGTTTTCTACACTGCCACTTTCGCGCCCACGGGCGCCTGTTGTTGTATTTATATTATAAAATTAACCTTCGATGTATATGTCTCAACTGTTTGACACTATTCTTCTCCTTTATTCCTGCTGCCTTGCCTCCGGGATGTCAGGCTGAATAGCTGTGTGTTCTGGTATCAATAAAGGTTTTCAAAAATTTAAAAAAAAAAAAAAAAAAAAAACTTTTCTCTTTTGTTAACCCCCCCAGGACTATCACTCTGCTTTCACTCAGAAGCGCCGGGACACCCCGTTGGGGTAGCTGCGCGCTATATAAAATACACAAATAAATAATAATTTCCTGCAAAAACCCAATCATTCATTTATCAAAATTGCCCGAATGGCTACTGTGCAACCCAGCATTGTCCCTCGTATATTTGTGCCAAAGTGTACTAAACATAATAGGGCCAATACCATGCTTTACATACATGTCAAAATTAGAGTGCCTTCTGGAGGTGCCGGCTGTCCTACTTCCAATCGAGCATCTGCAGAACAACAACGACAACAAGAAACCAAGAATCGACTGAACCCAGGCATTTTCAAAAAGAAACCAAATTTGTTATTTTTGCCTGGGAAGGCAATTGCAAGTGCTTTTATACAAAACACGGTCCTCCAACCATGCCAAATACAAACCAAAATGGTACCATATCCACAAAGGACCAAAACAAACTCACTTGGTATATGCAGCTCACATGAAATAATTCTTCACTGCCGACTCTTCAGACCAAGCGGTCAGATCCAAGGATTTCGCCTTTCAAGACTCCAGCCGGGATGACCACTGGGCGAGGCACCGTCCAATGGGACAGAAGGGGCAGCTGAGAGTAGCAAGTACTCTTTGTGCAGGGATCCCTGATCCGTCAGTCCGACCAGACAATATCCTCAACCTCCCCATCTGTCCTTGGGAGGGCATGGGTTACAGACCCGAAAGAGTCCCGGTTCGGGTGTCAAATGAAGGAAGTGGTCCGATTAGGGTCACCCGGGTCACTCAGGACCACCTCTCAGCCTTCCATACCAAATAAAGTGTCGGTCAGGCAGTAGAAAATACAAACCAAAAATTATTTATTCAGAGTACACTCAGAGTGGATCCCGGTCTGCCCAGTCTCTATGGGTGCTGCAGAGGGACTGAAATGAATGAATGAATGAAGGGCGATTTGTGTAAGCGCTACTTTGCCCAAAGGCGTCAAGGCGCAAAAGATGGAATAGAAAGCCAGGTACTGAAGTGGAATGGAAGGGAGAGGAGACCTAAGAGTAGGCTTCAGTAAAGAGCAGAGTTTTAAGGCCCTTTCTTTCAGTAAGCATAAAGACACATTATGTACATCTCATAGCTGGGCTAAACATGCTGATAGTGGAATTTTCCTATCAGATGCAGTGGACAGTATATAACAAAGGAGTAAGTTTCAATTCTGAGGCTGAGCACACATTACCTACTATTCAAGGTAATTCTGCTAATGCCCTCCACTAGACAAGTGAGAGAAGGCTTAGATCTATGAAGAAAGGTATGCACTAATAAGAACAGTGTATTCATTAGTGTAGTAAAACTCAACTTTGGAGAAACCCAACTCATCAGGGGCCTTTTCTCCGAAATGCCCTAGGATTAGTTTCGATTATGATTTAAAATGTAGCCCGTATACAAAATGTTGCTGCAAATGCTAACTTACACAAAACAATGCAAAATCTTTTTTCTATCTTACAGCATCCCTGCTACCCGACCTAGTACCCCGCCCCCTCCCAGTTAGCTACTTAATGCAGCCTCAGTTCAGCCTTTTGGAGCCAAAAGTGCACCGAAGGCAAGCCCGTCCGTGACCGTCCATGCCTGGACTGTGACACCTGGACCGCCAATGACCTGCAGATAAACCATTGCCAAGATTACAGCCAGAATCCCGGACCCAGCTGCACACACTGCATCAGCACATCTCTGGGCTCTACAGCAGGACCCTTCTCCTGCCGCCACTGCCAATTCACCTGCAACACAGCACAGCCCTCCCAAGGAACCCCGCCCTATTTTAGACCCAGGAGATATCTACTGTCTTCTGATCAACTCCGGCTCTCCCCGCAAACAGGCCTCTGAGATCTGAGACTCCATCACCTTGAGGTTCCGTGACAATCGTAAGTGGTGTTTTCGACTCGCACGAATATGGTCGAGTCTGGTATCTATGAACCTCAAATGACGAGTTTAGTGGGTGTACGCGTTTTTGCTACGCTGGCCTGAACCGTTCATCTGTTTCGTGGGTTTCTTCGTCTGAACCCACGGGTTCCATCTTAGATACGGCATCCATTTTGTTTCTTGCCCTCAAGTAGCCAGCGAACGGACGCTGTCCGCTTCGCGACCCTGGGATTCCCAAGCTTTTGCGGAAGACACGTTTCCTTTGAAAGTGTCTTTATGATAAGGGGGATGGCACTGTAAAGCAGATGGCCCTGCTCGAGGCTCATCTTGCCGTGCTGGTCTATTGTATTAGTTGTGTATTCATTAAGCACGTCCCCTTGATGCCTGCAGCTCGTGTTTCCCGATACCACCCCTTTTACACCCTTTTCGTTTTATTCACTGTCCTCGTCTTCCTCTGCACCTGTTTCTGTCCTCTCCTCGATCTGTCTACTGCTGATTGGAATGTACATATGGTTGGAAGAGGTGCTTTTACAGTTGGGAACTACCAAACACCACTGTACTTATGTTCCGGGCCCTGAATACATGAAAGCGATCCCTTATGGTCTTTACGATGGGAACCAAGTTGTAAACCTTTGTGTACTATGTTATCTTATGCATGAAAACTGTATAAAAGGAGCGATCCACAGATACAATTCGAATCAGACTCCTCGAACCTACACATGCTGTACTTCTTGTGACTTCTGTGTTCCCTGCAGTAATAAACCTCGAATCTTTGACGCCGAAGGAAGTATCCCGTGTCTCTGTCATTTGTACGCCGGAACAGGTTACCCACGAAGGTTTTAGGTGTTATCCCTGGCACCGCTGGGTCTTAGAAAAACCCAGTCCTTCAGTTGGCGCCCACGTGGAGCTGCATCAGTGGTACCGGTCCAAAGCCCGACGATCGTGAGGAACTTCGTGTGAAATCTCCGAGGGAAGGTGCACCCCGCTTCATCGATCCTGTTGTCGAAACAAGTGGCCCGACGACTTTTCCCGCGAAGATTCCCACCTCCTGACGGCTGCGACGGACTGCTGCCCTGACTGTAGACCTGTTTTGGCGCCTGGCGTAGAGCTTGGTACAGCGAGACGATTGACGGGCCTTCCTGGTGACGCTATCGATTTTTTAGTTAAGTATTTGTGGGTCGCTCCCAGAGTCCTTAGTTGTGGGTGCTTAGTTGTTGCATGGTTCCATTGCATTCGTGGTTCTTAGTACTTGGTTCTTTGTTGTGATATTTGACGTCTGCAGTCGCCAAAAACCGAGGGTTTTTGCTCTTTGCAGGGACATTGTAAATCCTATAACCCTTGAAGTTTGTGAAACTCGGCTACTGTGCAAGATGCCTGGCCGTAGTACTTTGTTCAGTTGTTTTAGAAAATGTGGTGCGGATTCCCGACTGGAGGACTCGTGTCCGATACCTCCGGTTGGAACTCCAACTTACGAACTGTACAGTAAACATGGATTAGGTCCAATTACATTCAATGAGTGTTGGGTTCGTTATACTAAAAAGGATGGTGTAGTCAGTTGGCCACCCCATGGTAGTTTTGAGACCCCGATTTTAGATAATCTTGAAGCTAAATTGTTCCAAAGAAAAGCAAGACCGGCCATGTTTGATTCCTTTCGGTTGTGGCGTAAAGAAGCCAAGCAGAGCGAAATCAAACAGATTAAACGTAATAAGAGAGAAGGAATTGTTACGACAGTGAAAAATGCAGAGCAGTTCCAGCGCGATAAGGAGGAAAAGGAAAAGGAAGTTTTCGATAGATTGCAGCGTATGACTATAGATAAATGTTATCCCGCTTTACCGACGGGAACGGGTAAGAAGGAGGAAACAGTGGAGGACCCTTTGCTGTCCTATCTCATGAAGTCACCACCTCCGTACGCACAGGGTACCGCAGCTCCTGTGGTTCCCCCTGTCCCTGTTCCCGTACCTGTTCCTCAACCTGTTCCCCAACCTGTACCCGTTCTTCCGTCTGTTCCTGCTCCCTTGCCTGCTTCTGTCCCTACTGCTCCTCCACTTGTACTTCCTCATACTCCTGCTCCCGCTGCTTCTACTGTTCTACTTACTCCTGCTGTCCCTTCTGCTTCCGACACTTCCCTTGTTAACCCGTTGTGTTACTCTTCTTCTCCATCTGTTCGACGTCGTACTCCTTCTGTTGCTGCTAACTTCTTTAATTCGCTTGGACCTATTCTTGAGTCCGCTGGTTCGGATGGTCCTCAAAGACGTAGTCAGCTTCCCGGTAGTAGGGAAAGTGACGCATTGTATAATATGGCGATGGGTTGGATGAAATACCCCCTTAGAAATCCTCCACGTGTGGTGCTTGATACGTTTTGTCAATTCAATGTACCGACACAAAGGTTCGTGTTTGAAGAAATGTGCAAGCTTTTACGTGACCAAATATCAGCTGATGCATCTGACGATGTATTGACTGCTTTGACTAATCTTCAGCTTCAGTTTGCGAGCGGAATGTTAGTAGGCACCAATGTTCGACGTGCTGTCGAGCAGTTGTTGTCTTTTCGTCCTTCTATAATGCCTCGGGCATTGTTTGTAGAAGACATTGAGGGACCGCTAGAAGCGCCAGGTCAGTATCCCATGCGCGAAGTTCCACCAGTGTGGATGCCGGGTGATCCACTCGAGCTCCACCGATCTTGCCACATTTCCAGAGAGTGTGGATACATCTTCCATGGAAACGATCGGAAGTTCTGCAAGTAAAGCAATCTTTGCCAGACCCTCGCAAAAATCCTGCAGGGTACTATAAGGAATTGTCTCAGTTAGTGGATGCTACGATAATAATTCTTGCCGACATCGATATGTTGTTCGGTAATGTCGTACCGCAACCGGTATGAGCGAAGATTCATCAGGAAAATCATGTAAACGAGCTAGGTGGTGACTGGCCTGCTCTTGTGGCAGCAGACCCCCGTCAAATTGGTGGGGTCAAGCCCGAACAGCTCATAACCGATCTCCCTCAGAGAATAATTACTCTTATGAAAACGCTTATGCCAGCTATGAAGGTAAATTGGGACAAGTTGTCCGCTTGCAAACAAAAGAAGGACGAGAGTGTCTCTGATTTCTTTACGAGATTTGAGGAGGCATTTATCGATCATAGTGGTCAGGATATGGGTACCGAGGGAGGTCAGAGGTTGTTTGTAGACAAATTTGTGTCTAATCTGTTGCCGGACTTAAGCAACAAATTAAGAAATTCTGAAAGTGCGTGGGCTGTTTCCACGTCAGCTCAAATATTGGCTACGGCACAATATTATGAAAATAGGGAGAAAGAGGAAAATGACCGTGCTGACAAAAAGACGAAAGAGCTCAAAACTAAAGTGTTGTTGCAGCAAGCGTATCCTCCGCGTTCGAATCAGAATGATTCGCAACAGCGTAATCGATCACAGTCTCAGTCAAATAGGTCGCAATCACGAAATGACTCCTCTTCGCAGAGATCTTCGTTGGGGTACAACCAGTGTGCCTATTGTAGAGGTGAGGGTCATTTGAAATTCGACTGTCCAGTTTTGCGTGATCGAAATAGTGGTAGTTCATCTAGAGGAGGTCGTAGTGGTCCACAACAAGCATCACTTGGTAGAGGCCGCGGTGTTCAAAATGATCGTTCTGATCATTCTTCAGACTCTAACAATTGTTTTGATCAGCGTGGATCGTCGCTAGGGAGATCTGCGCAGTACAATGTAGACGATTATTATGTCGATCATGGCACTGACCACGGTAATTACTAGGACAGCCATAGACAAGGAGAGGGAGTAGTATCAGTTCCGGTTGATCAGAGAGGGCCTTACGTCGCAGTTGCCACCTCGGGCGTCGTTGAGCCTTTTCTGTTGGACACTGGTGCGGCGAAAAGTTCCATCATGCATTCGAAACTCCCTGGCGCACCTTTGTCTGGCTTAACAAGTGTTTCAGTTGGATTCTCTGGCGCCCCTGTTAGCAATCCAGTTTCGCGCCCTTTGCCCCTTACAATTGGGCCTCGTGAGCTGCAAGCTCCTTTGATTTTGACTACTGGTTGTGGTGAAAATCTCTTGGGCCTGGACTTGCTTAAACGTCTGTATGCGACTTTGTATTGTTCTCCTGCGGGAGTAAAGCTTACTTTGGGTGAGAGAGTTATCTCTCCAATGTACTTGTCTCTCGATAAGCTTCCACCGGAATTGAGTTCTCTTCCTGCATCTTTGTGGGCAACAGGTCCCAACGACGTGGGCCTGCTTGATATCTCTCCTTATGTTGTTCACTTGAAATCTAATGTGCGATTGCCACGTATTCCCCAGTATCGTATCTCCCTTGATGGTGAGCGAGCGTTGTTAGCAATCATCTACGATTTGATTGAGAAAGAGGTCATTGAGGATGTCGGGCGATCAACAAGTTCCAGGCAGAAACCAGCTTCCTCAGAAGTGTAGACAGTGTCTCTCTCTGTTACAAACGACACCACACACCCAGCGAAATAGAAACACACAAAGGTCTGAGTGGTCGCTATAAAAGAGAGAGACCAAAACCCATAGGTCTCCTGAATAGAAGACAGGGCACTCGGGAATGATAAGCGATGAGGACGCAGTAACCTGCAGAGGAAAAAGAAAACAAAACATACAACAGGGCCTTAGTGGATTCAAAAGGACACCAACGAAGAGATAAATAGATTTCTGTACCAAGTGTGCTGCAATGCTCTTACCTGCCCATTGAGTGCAGAGAACCCAAAAGGTATCCAAGAAATAAAAGGTATATACGAACCAAAAGATGGGTGTATACTTTGGTCTCTCCAAAATAAAGATAAGTAGTTCCTCGGGAGAGATAATAGTCTCGAATTAATTCCCAATAGGTAGAATCCAACAAAAGATATTGTAGGTAAAAGTTAATCTTCTCTGCGTAGGCAAAAAAACACAAAGTTCACAAATGCGTGCGAAATGTTCACCAAGGTTCCTTCAAACCGGCTACATTTAACCGGCGTGCCTTAGTGCAAAAAATAACAACGTGGAGAATTGTCCGCAAACAAAAAGGCAGAGAGTTCACAGCAGAAGTTCGCAGCGAGTAGGTGCGGAGGCACAGGGAAGCCGAAGAGAGACTGACGGAACCTAGGCAGCGCTTCCAAGCGTCACACCTGTGAACCGTTAGGGTGGAAGCAGGGTAAATCCAGTCCCAAGGTCGGCGAAGGAAAAGGCAGGAGACACGAACCAAAACTCCGTGGTGGTTCTTGAAATGGACCGCATGAGCCCACGTGGTCTCGAGGAGCGCTATCTCAGGGATGGGAAAGAAAGGAGGAACACGAACACAGTTCACGGGGATACAGGAACAGTATCAGCGATACTCTGGTCGGGCACCAGGCAGGAATCCAAGTATGAAAACCAAGCACCGCCAAGAAGAGGGAGGAGGCATATGAACCTCCCAGACAGTAGCTGATTGGTGCAAAAGGAAGCAAGGTTTCCAGTTCACGCCTCAAGGCATTCTGGGACAGGTAGTCCCTGGTAGGCGGAAAAACACATTACAACACACTCGGCACAGACTCGAAAGGCCTTGATTCCCCTAAGAGCTACGGGTCCTAACAGTACCCCCCCCCTAAAGGCCTTCTCACAGGTCGAGGTTTGGAGGGATGAAGAGCATGGAACCTACGTATCAATCTAGGGGCATGAATGTTTTCAGCTGGTTTCCAGGTCCTGTCTTCTGGAGGGTAACCCACCCAGTCAATTAAATACTGGAGTCTACCTCTGTGCCTGCGAGAGTCTAGAACTTTTCGCACCTCGTATTCGATGTCTCCCTCAACCATGACTGGGGGCGGAGGAGGTTCAGGGAGTAGAGGGGCCACATAAGGTTTCAGAAGGGACGTATGAAACACAGGATGTATCTGCATATCAGGGGGCAGGACCAATTTGAGAACCACAGGGGAGATGACTTTTAGTATTTCAAAGGGCCCTAGATAGCGAGGTTGTAACTTACGTGGCCCTTCGAGTCTCAAGTTCTTAGATGATAACCAAACCTTATCACCTACTGAATAAACGGGAGCAGGTCTTCTATGTTTGTCCTCTTGGGCCTTCATTTGCTCTTTCGCCTGGGTTAATTCTGTTTTGGCTTGCTCCCATATCTGTAACAGGGTTTGGTGATGATCGAGAACTGCAGGGTTTAGCGTGTCAGAGAGGAGTACCTCAAGAGGGAGTATTTTGGGGTGATAACCAGTGGTGAAAAAGAACGGAGAGATCTTAGAAGCAGTGTGAGTAGAATTATTGTACGCAAATTCTGCTAGAGGAAGTGCTTGTACCCAATCCTGACAGGTGGTGGTTATTAAACATCTGAGATATTGCTCTAAGGTTTGATTTGTCCTCTCGGTTTGACCGTCTGTCTGGGGGTGATAGGATGAGGATAACCTATGATCAATGTAGAGAGATTTGCATAACCCTTGCCAGAATCTAGAAACAAATTGGGGACCCCGGTCTGATACTATAACAGATGGTAATCCATGTAACCGGACAATTTCTCGGATAAACACCGCTGCTAACTCCACAGCTGAGGGGATCTTTTTTAGGGGTACAAAATGGGCCATTTTGGACAACAGATCCACTACAACCAGAATTGTGGTATATCCATGAGTGTTGGGTAAATCTGTTATAAAGTCCATGCTAAGGGTAGTCCAGGGACAGTTGGGAACAGGAAGGGGCTGTAGTAACCCCGCAGGTACAGAATGTGAGGCCTTCTGGCGGGCACATGTGGGACAGGTCTTGACGTGATGCTTAACATCATGCGATAGTTGTGGCCACCAAAACCATCGTTGACAGAGACTCTTGGTTTTGTTTTCCCCCGGATGACCTGCTAAGGGCATATTGTGACACCATTATAAAACAAGGTGGTGTAATTCTGTAGTAGGTAAAAAGATTTTATTGTCATGATACCACAGATTGTCCACGATGGTGTTTTTTGGTTCTTGTAACCAGGTGAGCGGATCTAAAGGGGCATAAGCCTGTTCTAAGTGCTCCAAGAAGGTATGTGAATCAGGGATTCTTTCTCCTATAGCCACTAGTCTACTCTCAGGCATAAGAGGCAACAGCTTCTCCTGAACCCACTTGTTCTCCTTACCCAGTCTGGATAGAGCATCCGCCTTACCCTGTCTTATCCCTGGTCTGAAGTGAATAAAAAAATCATATTCCCCAAAAAATGCAACCCAACGTAGTTGTCTCGGTGTCAGGGCTTTAGCTGTCCGGAAGTATTGTAAGTTCTGATGATCAGAATAAACAGTGATCACATGAGGGGAGCTTAAAAGGTAGTGACGCCATTTTTGGAAGGCTCGCTTGATGGCAAGGAGTTCCCTTTCCCCGATAGTATAGTTTTGTTCTGATTGTGTCAAGGTTTTTGAAAAATACGCAATAGGATGGAGGGTACCTTTTATGCAGTCACGCTGCGATAACACACCACCCACCGAGTATTGTGAAGCATCCACTTCCAAGAAGTAGGGTTGCGTTTCATCCGCATGTTTCATAATGGGATCAGAAGTGAAACTGACCTTAAGAGCCTGAAAGGCTTTTTCAGCTGCCGCATCCCAGATAAACTCAACCCCTTTTTTAAGCAGACGTGTGATGGGAGCTACCAGGTCAGAAAAATGGTCAACAAACCTTCTATAAAAGTTGGTAAATCCTAGGAAGGATTGAATCTCCTTTATGGAAGTGGGGCTTGCCCACTCTATGATGGCAGAAATTTTAGCAGGATCCATATGTATTCCCTTGGAGGAAATAACAAACCCCAAAAAGGCTACGCTGTGGGTATGGAAGATGCACTTGTCAAGTTTTGCAAACAGGTGATGTTCTTGTAGTTTTCCCAATATGGCTTGTACATGGGACACATGTTCAGACTCATTAGAGGAATAAATCAGTATATCATCGATATACACGATGACAAAAATGTCCAGATACTCCCGCAGTATCTCGTTTATAAAAAACTGAAACGCTGCGGGAGCATTACATAGCCCAAAGGGCATGACGTTGTACTCATAGAGCCCAAATTTCGTTCGGAAGGCAGTCTTCCATTCATCCCCTCTTTTAACTCTGATCAGGTGATAGGCTCCTCGTAAATCGAGTTTGGTGAAAATAGTGGCCTTCCTAACCTGATCAAGCAGCGTGGAAATGAGGGGAAGAGGATATTTGTTTTTGATAGTGGCTTTATTCAATACTCTGTAGTCTAGGCAAGCTCTGAGTCCCCCTTCCCGTTTAGGAATAAAAAAAAGGGGGGATGACACTGGAGAGGTAGAATGACTGATGAAGCCCTTGGCCAACATGTCATGTAGATATTCTTGCAGGTATTTAGTCTCTGTTTCCGTAAGCGCATATATGCGACTAACAGGTAAATCAGCGCCTGGTATTAAATCTATCCTACAATCGTAGGAACGATGTGGCGGTAAAGCAACTGCTTTTACATCATCAAACACGTCAGCAAATTGTCTATATTCATAGGGTAATGTAGCCCCGTCAATAGTGGTAGAGGCACAATACACAGGAGTATGCCAGTGGGTGATGTCTCTATAACAATGAGTAAGACAGTGAGCTGAGCGTAGGGTAACAGTTCTGGCTACCCAATCTATATGGGGGTTATGAGTCTGAAGCCAGAGTACTCCCAATATAGCCCCGAAATTGGGGGTATCAATTAGGTCAAAGGATATGCTCTCACTATGACCATTGTCACATAACACAATAATGTCAGGGGTATGGTATTTCAACATCCCAGAGGATAGGGCAGACCCGTCTACTGCTCTGACGTTTTCAGGCACTTCCTTTTTTATGAACTGCATACCCAAGGATTTAGCTAGAGTAATATCCAAGAAGTTACCTGTTGCCCCTGAGTCCAAAAGAAGAGCCATAGAATGTCTTCCCTGTGAAGGCAACACTAACACCACCGAAATGGTAAAAGGTTTAGGAATGGGTGAATATGTGTTAGCCACATATTTAGAGGTCTGAGACAGCGAGGAACTTGGAAGAGCGACCTCAGTACTCCCCAAGTCAACAAGTTTTCCGAAGGCATAGTCTTAGAGTATTTTGGTAACCCCCCACTCAAGGAACTTTTGGGCTTTACAGGACATTCTCGGGCGAAATGGCCAGCCTTTCCACAATATAAGCAAAGATTTAGCTTACGCCTTTTTTCCTTTTCTTCGGGAGTTAATGGGCCACGAATACCTCCTATTTGCATGGGTTCGCTTGTGTCTTTGGGATCGCTTTTTACCGTCTTTGTTATTAGGAATTTAGGGAGATCAGTACGAGATTTTTCTCCCTTTCTTTCAGCCAGTCTGTGGTCTAATTTGACCACCAGGTCAATGAATTCAGAACAGTTTTCGGGAGGGTCCACTATTTGCGATAAGATGTCTTTTAGTTCATCTCGCAGACCTCTATAAAATATAGAAGTTCTCTTATCGTCCGGCCAGTGGGTCTCTGTCACTAATCTATTGAAGGCAGTGATATATGTCAATAAATCCTTTGAACCCTGTTTCAAGTTAAGAAGCTCGTTATCACTCGCCTGCATATATGTGTGCCTAGAAAAAAGGTTTTTCATCCTCTCTTTAAATAGGTCAAGATTATATAACACAGGATCGTCATTTTCTACTAAAGCCACCGCCCAAGAGGCCGCATTCCCGCTTAAATAGGAAATGATAAAGGCGACCTTAGCCGCGTCATCCGGGAATGAAGCGGCTTTACACAAAAACATCAGGTGTCATTGATTCATAAAGACTTTGAATTTCTGACTATCTCCGCTAAATCTTTCTGGCATGGCTAAGGGAGTTTGTGGTGGGGTAACTACAGTAACCTGTACAGGAGTGGTAGAGTCCTGAGAGGCTCCCGAGGAGCTAACGCTAGACGCTTGAAAGTGAGAGGGTTGTATATAACTTTTTCTATGTCTAGCTTGTATCTCAGGGGTTTTACTGGCTTCTATTAATCGGGCGTTTTCAGCTAGTAACCTTTGATTATCATTTCTAATTAACTTTAGTTCAGTTTGCAAGTTCACCACTGTGGTTGCTAACTCTCTTAATGTTACCTCATCTGCCTCGCCTAGCATGGCTGCGTCATCCATGACTGTCTACACTCGGGAGGAAAATAAAACGTGGGCTTGGTTTTCTGTCGGGCGATCAACAAGTTCCAGGCAGAAACCAGCTTCCTCAGAAGTGTAGACAGTGTCTCTCTCTGTTACAAACGACACCACACACCCAGCGAAATAGAAACACACACAGGTCTGAGTGGTCGCTATAAAAGAGAGAGACCAAAACCCATAGGTCTCCTGAATAGAAGACAGGGCACTCGGGAATGATAAGCGATGAGGACGCAGTAACCTGCAGAGGAAAAAGAAAACAAAACATACAACAGGGCCTTAGTGGATTCAAAAGGACACCAACGAAGAGATAAATAGATTTCTGTACCAAGTGTGCTGCAATGCTCTTACCTGCCCATTGAGTGCAGAGAACCCAAAAGGTATCCAAGAAATAAAAGGTATATACGAACCAAAAGATGGGTGTATACTTTGGTCTCTCCAAAATAAAGATAAGTAGTTCCTCGGGAGAGATAATAGTCTCGAATTAATTCCCAATAGGTAGAATCCAACAAAAGATATTGTAGGTAAAAGTTAATCTTCTCTGCGTAGGCAAAAAAACACAAAGTTCACAAATGCGTGCGAAATGTTCACCAAGGTTCCTTCAAACCGGCTACATTTTTTCCGGCGTGCCTTAGTGCAAAAAATAACAACGTGGAGAATTGTCCGCAAACAAAAAGGCAGAGAGTTCACAGCAGAAGTTCGCAGCGAGTAGGTGCGGAGGCACAGGGAAGCCGAAGAGAGACTGACGGAACCTAGGCAGCGCTTCCAAGCGTCACACCTGTGAACCGTTAGGGTGGAAGCAGGGTAAATCCAGTCCCAAGGTCGGCGAAGGAAAAGGCAGGAGACACGAACCAAAACTCTGTGGTGGTTCTTGAAATGGACCGCGTGAGCCCACGCGGTCTCGAGGAGCGCTATCTCAGGGATGGGAAAGAAAGGAGGAACACGAACACAGTTCACGGGGATACAGGAACAGTATCAGCGATACTCTGGTCGGGCCCCAGGCAGGAATCCAAGCATGAAAACCAAGCACCGCCAAGAAGAGGGAGGAGGCATATGAACCTCCCAGACAGTAGCTGATTGGTGCAAAAGGAAGCAAGGTTTCCAGTTCACGCCTCAAGGCATTCTGGGACACGTAGTCCCTGGTAGGCGGAAAAACACATTACAACACGCTCGGCACAGACTCGAAAGGCCTTGATTCCCCTAAGAGCTACGGGTCCTAACAGAGGAGACTCGGGGAAACGTGTGCAATAGTCCTGTGCTGCCCATTCTGAAGCGTACTGATCCATCAAAGCCCCCTGTTTATCGTTTTGTTATCGATTTGCGGGAGGTGAATAAAATTGTGATTCCTCAGTTCCCTGTGGTGCCGGACATCACGGCTCTACTGACTCTGATTCCAGCCTCTGCATCTTGGTTCTCAGTGATCGATCTGAAGAATGCGTTCTTCAGCATTCCGATTGCTGAGGAGAGCAGAGACCTTTTCGGTTTCTCCCTTGGTGGCCGCAGCTTTAGGTTTAAACGTGCTCCTCAGGGCTACTGTGAGAGTCCATCGATATACAGTCAAGCCTTGAAAGGCCAACTTGATGCGTTTGTGTTGCCGGCCGGTGCGGCCTTGATCCAATACGTCGATGACCTATTGGTGGCTGCAGACACTCAGGACATTTGCAAACTTGCTACGGTGTCGTTGTTGCAACATCTCTGTGACTTACATCACAAGGTGTCACCTTCTAAACTGCAATATTGTTGCCAAGAAGTAACCTATCTAGGTCACTTATTGTCAAAGGAGGGAAGAAGGTTGACCCCAGAGAGAATTGCAGCGATTGCTCGAATGACTGTGCCAATGACTCAGAGAGATGTGCGTGCCTTTTTAGGTATCACGTTATACTGCAGGCAGTGGATTCCAAATTTTTCATTGCTAGCGAAACCATTAGTAGCTCTGACGTGCACGGATGTTCCAACTCCTTTACCATGGACGGAAGAATGTCAGAAAAGTTTTTCTGAACTACGTGGCGCGTTGTGTTCGGCTCCTGTGTTAGGTACTCCTGACTACAGCAAGCCGTTTACACTATATGTGCACGAGAGGGAAGGTTGTGCGTTGAGTGTTTTGACGCAACAATTCGGTGGTAAGCAGCGTCCATGTGCATATTTTTCCTCGACCTTGGACCCGGTAGCTAGAGCATTGCTGAGTTGTTTGAGAGCAACAGCGGCAGCTGCGGTGTCCATCCGACAATCTGCAGGACTGGTCATGGATAATATGCTTACGGTGATGGTTCCGCATGCAGTTGACACTCTTTTGAATCGTACGAAAACTCAACACCTGACGAGTGCAAGGTTGTCTGGGTACGAGTTGACGCTTTTGGCAAGTCACATTCAAATAAAACGTTGCAATGTCTTGAACCCGGCGACTTTGTTGCCAATTAGTATGGAATCAGATGAAGTAGCACCTCATGACTGCTACTTACGGACGGAGGAAGAAACAAAAGGTCGTGTCGACCTGAAAAATACTCCTTTGGAAGATCCTGACGGGACTTTGTATGTGGATGGGTCGTGTTTTAAGTTGCCGAATGGTGATGTGACGACTGCATATGCTGTGGTGACATTGAGTACTGTTGTGGAAACCGCGAGATTGAATCAGAATTATGCTCAGGCGGCAGAGTTGATTGCTTTGACTAGAGCGTGTGTTTTGTCAAAAGGGAAACGGGTGAATGTGTTTACCGATAGCCAGTATGCTTTCGGTGTTGCGCACAGTTTTGGGCGATTGTGGAGAGAGAGAGGTTTTATGGCGTTGCATGGCACTAAGATTCAGCATGGACAGCTTGTGAATGATCTTTTGGATGCACTTACATTGCCTGAGCAGGTGGCGATTGTTAAATGTAGTGCGCACCGTAAGGTGACAGATGATGTTGGTCGTGGTAATGCGTTTGCGGATGAGACCGCTAAGGAGACTGCCCGGAATCTTAGCACTAGAATGTATGTGACGAGTTTGGTTAGGTAGCCTACAGAGACTGGTATGTGTGAGGACACTATCGAGAGTGTGAAAGCGATTCAGAACGAGGCCACTGAGACTGAAAAGACGAAGTGGAAAGAGAGTACGGGAAAGTTGGATGCGAATGGCTGCTGGATTGATCTGTCGGAGCATAAGAGATGGATGTTGCCGGACGCGTATGTGCTAGCTGTCGTGACGATGGCACACGGTTTAGCACATATTAGTGCGAAAGGTATCTGCAAGTTGTTGTCCCCTGTGTGGAAGAATGACGGTATTACTAAATGTGCTGAGAGATTGGTTAAGAATTGCATGATATGTATGATGTACAACCCTGGTAGAGGAACCCCTACACCTCCTGGCCATTTTGCTCCCCCTTCATGTCCCTTTGAGGTGATTCAGCTAGACTTCATTCATATGGAGCGATGCAACAACCTGAAGTACGTTTTAGTTGTGGTTTGCGCATTCTCCCGATGGATTGAAGCCTACCCTCTCAAAGATAACACTGCTCTGTCCACTGCGAAAATTCTACTGAAGGAATACTTTCCTCGGTATGAAATGCCACGGATTGCATGGTCTGATAACGGAAGTGAGTTTGTGGGGAGTGTGATGAAGAGTGTGTGTAAGGGCCTTGGAATTACTCAAAAATTCCATAGCGCCAATCATCCCCAGTCAGCAGGTTTGGTTGAAGGGTATAATGGCACCCTTAAATTGAAGTTAGCGAAGATTCAGGCTACCACTGGTCTTTTGTGGCCTGACGCTTTGCCTCTAGCTCTTCTGTCAACTAGGGCGACTGTACACTCCCGAGTAGGGCTCAGTCCCTATGAAATAGTGTTCGGCCGTCCTGCTAATGTTTGGGGGGTCCCTAGACCGAGTGTGTTTTCTGATCTTGAGTATCCAATGTTGATCGATTATCTTCATGATCTGACTGCTAAACTGAGGTTAATTCACCAACAGGTCTTTGAAGCACTGCCGACACAGACGGAGGGTCCAGGCCACCAGCTCCAGCCCGGAGACTGGGTGGTAACACGAAACTTTGGACGGAAGCGCAACCTTGAACCCCGCTTCACTGGACCCTACCAAGTGCTCCTTGCCACGAGGACTGCTGTTCGTTTGGAAGGACGCAAAAACTGGGTGCATGCCATACATACTAAAAAGGTACCTATACCTTTATCAGCAGACTCGTGGGTGAGGAAGGGCATTGCCTCGTCTGAAACAGAAACGTTGCCGACCTTCGTCCCTTTTAGCGACGCTCAGCCTGTCGGAGATTCCTCAGTGCAGCAGAATGGCATTGTTGAACATTTGTCATCGCAAAACTCAAGGTCTGAACAATTGACTGATCAGCAGAACTCTGTCCCATCATCAGATCCGTTGTTTGACGAACAGACACGTCCTGGGAGAAGCCGATATTTTCTGCGATCTAATATCAAAGACTAATAAAACCTTTGCTTTGTTCCTTGACATCCACGTTACCCCATTGCCCCCATTCAGTCTGAACACACTCGTATAACTGTGATTTTTGTAATATTGAGTTTTTTTCCACATATGTGTTTTTGCTTCCACAGCTAGG
This sequence comes from Lissotriton vulgaris, assembly GCF_964263255.1. Taxonomy (NCBI): domain Eukaryota; kingdom Metazoa; phylum Chordata; class Amphibia; order Caudata; family Salamandridae; genus Lissotriton; species Lissotriton vulgaris. The sequence continues at coordinate 214,587,097 of NC_141686.1, forward strand.
AGATTTTGTATATGTTTGTAAATTAAGATACCTTACATCCGGGTGAGCCGTAGGGCCCTACGGCTCACCCGGATGTAAGGTATCTTAATTTACAAACATATACAAAATCTCCTAGCTGTGGAAGCAAAAACACATATGTGGAAAAAAACTCAATATTACAAAAATCACAGTTATACGAGTGTGTTCAGACTGAATGGGGGCAATGGGGTAACGTGGATGTCAAGGAACAAAGCAAAGGTTTTATTAGTCTTTGATATTAGATCGGGTACTTCCTTCTGGTTAGTAGGTCTTGACACTAGGTCGAAGACCGTCGGTTCCTGGGAACTCCTGGGGATTGACTACTGCTACACAGAACGAAGTGCGTCAAAAACGTTGCGGACGGTTTTAGAGGATGGCTTTCTCAAAGCTGTTGGATTTGGAAAAAGCTCAGGCCCAAAGATTCAAGCTGCAACAACTTGCTCGTACAAAATGCTTGATGTTTCAGGTGTTCCTTCTGTTTTTAACTGTTTCCTCGTTATTGGCGGGTGGGGTGTATTACATGATACAGTCCTTCTTGCCTTCTGCCTTACCTCAACCTACTTCTGAACCTAAACCTACCTCTACTGTTTCTCCTCATTCCTTCCACATCTTACCCCAACACGAGCAGGTCAGACGTGCGGAATTCATGAACAATTCCTTCGTTCCACTCCTTCATCAGCATCAGTTAGTGGTGAGCACTCCCAATTGTTGGGTGTGTGGGTTGATGCCACATACCACCGATAAGGGAATTCCGTACTTGGTCCTTCCTTATAGTTCCCAGGGTTCAGCTCGAGCATTCCAAACAATGTTTCGAAGTGCACTAGATTCTTACCCCAATCCCAAAAATCCTATATAAGTTTAGGTCAATCCCCTTCAAAATAGACGATATCCTGATCAGGGAGATGGAGGCTATTTTTATGAACTTCCTTTGGCAATACGGTAAGGTGAGGAGATCAATTAAATTTATGTCTCTACCCCAGGAACAGGGAGGATTGGGTATTCCTAACTTAAAATTATATCACTGGTCTTGTCTCCTCATTGATATGGCTATACTTTTTTTCCCTGCTGATACGATACATTCCCAGTGTACTATCCCATCCATATACCAGTTAGTACTAGGAAATGAGGCGTATGGTATACTGTTAAGGAACTATGATAAACGTTTTTTCAAATCCCCAGGCTACAAAATATTGGAAGATATCCGGGTGGTATGGCTGGCAATACAAAAGAACCAGAGTATTCCTAAGTTTAATAAACATACTCTTCTTTGGAAATCAGGGTTATTCCCGCATTTAAGCAGAGATGGTTCTTGGAGACACTGGGAAATGCAGGGAATCACTACATTGGGTCAAGTTATGGTAAAGAATGCTCTGAGGCCTCTTGAACTCCTAAAGACACGATATTCACTTCAAGGCCCTCAAGATTTCAAATATATACAATTGACTAACACAATTAAATCCAAAAGACCTGTGATAGATATATCAAAAGAATGTATACTATTAGATTATTTGAAGGGGTGGCGGTCGCCGTATAAGGAAAATATATGCAATATTCTTGGGAACTCTGCCGGATGATATGCTCAAGACAGAGGCTACCTGGGCTGGGAAACTGAACGATCCCGATATTGATCTGGATAGAGCCATCCTTATGGATAAAAGGTTTTTACGCTCTTCAAACCTAAGAGCACAGCATTTTAAAACCCTATTTAACTTATACTATACACCGGCAAAACTGTATGATTGGGGTAAGAGAGTGGATAACAACTGTCCTAGATGTGGTAAGGGCCCTGCGGATCTGCCTCACATGTTTTGCAGCTGTGAAAAGCTAGGGCCAATTAAGAACGAAATTGCAAAGTTTTTAGAGGGGCTGCTAGCTGTCAAGATCGACCTATCCCCTACACTTTTAATATTCGGGTTTGACGCCAAACAGGGTTTAAGCATCGAGGCTGAGGCACTTGTGTTTTTAGCAATAGCTGTTTTTAGAATATTAATTGCTGCTGCATGGAAAGACTCTGATGCCCCATCCTTTCAGATGTGGATCTGCAGGCTGCTCGGGATTCATAACATCGAATCGGAGCTGTATGCACTGAAGGGAGTGAAATCCAGGGATATGGGGCTAAGGTTGTGGTCGCCCGTTGCAGCATGGAGGCGGTCGAAAATTACGTGCCTCAGTTCTTAGTACCTATGTAGAAATTCCCTCCTGTCCTCCACAGATATATTATCACTCTTCCTACATTATCGGTTTTTCTTACCTGTTTTAACATCTTTGATGTATACTTATTTTGTCTCTTTGTATTAATGTGTTTTTCTTGTATTTATTGGATATACTATTGTCATGAACTTTCAATAAAAAAAAAAAAAAAAAAAAAAAAAAAGATTCTTACCCCAATCGAGAGCCACGTCCTCCACACTTTGGTCCCGGCCCGTACCATAAGTCTTTGGTAATAGCGATTGCTGATTTAGATAGGGATATCTATGAGCCTTCGCTCATCCCAGAGGAAGAGGTGCAAGCTTATAGGGATCTGAGTGAGGTTGAGTATAGTGCGCTCGTAGGCGATAGACAGCTTAGAAGTTCGTCTCCAATATGGGTCGTACCCCACCTTGGTAACTTCTGCTTGAAAGGCCGTGGCCGAAGCCCGAGAGCTCACCTTGGAGAGAGTGCTTGCTCTGAGACGTATGTCTTACCAATGCTCTCTTCCCCTGTTCTTCTGACTGCCAAGGGTACGTACTTTGTCTGCTACGACCGTGCGTATACATGGTTGCCCCTGGACTTCGCGGGCACCTGTTATATTGCAAACTTGTTGCCACCGACGTTTACCGTTGCCGCAGATTACCACAAGACTAGAGTTGTGAGGGGCGTTATTAGCAAAGAGGACACTGCCGGTCAAGAGGCAGGAGACTTTTTCAAAGGTTTCTTTCCGTTTTGGGGGCCTATGGTCAATAGTAGGAACCTGAGACAGTTGACTCGAGTGGTGGAATCGACTGCTAATATCACTGCCAGTGCCCTTGGCAACATTACAGCAGAGCTTCAGGCGGATAGGCTTATGACGTTGCAAAACCGTATGGTTTTAGACTTTGTCTTGGCAGATCGAGGTGGAGTATGTAAGGTGATCCAGTCGAGCTGTTGTATATTCATTCCAGACAACGCTCCGACTGTCTATCAAGCCATCTCAAAGTTGCATAAGATCTCTGAGTCCATACACGTGGACGTAGGGGATTGGACGCTACTTGGGTGGTTTTGGGGCCTAATGTCGACTTGGGGTTGGAAGATTCTGATGATCGTCGGGGTTGTTGTAGCATTCCTGTTCACGTGTTGCCTTTGTGTGCAGTGTGGCCCTGCCTTATGTAGCCTCTGTGCTACAACGTGTATAAGACAGCCGCCTGTTACCAAAGGAACTCTGATGGATAGAGTTATGTTGCAGCAGCATCTAGATAGTCTGATGAATATCGAGATCGATTATGATTCCGACTTGAGCTTGCCTACATGAGGGCAAAAGGAGCGTCTGAGGTTCCGTGACAATCGTAAGTGGTGTTTTCGACTCGCACGAATATGGTCAAGTCTGGTATCTATGAACCTCAAATGACGAGTTTAGTGGTTGTACGCGTTTTCGCTACGCTGGCCTGAACCGTTCATCTGTTTCGTGGGTTTCTTCATCTGAACCCACGGGTTCCATCTTAGATACAGCATCCATTTTGTTTCTTGCCCTCAAGTAGCCAGCGAACGGACGCTGTCCGCTTCGCGACCCTGGGATTCCCAAGCTTTTGCGGAAGACACGTTTCCTTTGAAAGTGTCTTTATGATAAGGGGGATGGCACTGTAAAGCAGATGGCCCTGCTCGAGGCTCATCTTGCCGTGCTGGTCTATTGTCTTAGTTGTGTATTCATTAAGCACGTCCCCTTTGATTCCTGCAGCTCGTGTTTCCCGATACCACCCCTTTTACACCCTTTTCGTTTTATTCACTGTCCTCGTCTTCCTCTGCACCTGTTTCTGTCCTCTCCTCGATCTGTTTACTGCTGATTGGAATGTACATATGTTTGGAAGAGGTGCTTTTACAGATGGGAACTACCAAACGCCACTGTACTTATGTTCCGGGCCCTGAATACATGAAAGCGATCCCTTATGGTCTTTACGATGGGAACCAAGTTGTAAACCTTTGTGTACTATGTTATCTTATGCATGAAAACTGTATAAAAGGAGCGATCCACAGATACAATTCGAATCAGACTCCTCGAACCTACACATGCTGTACTTCTTGTGACTTCTGTGTTCCCTGCAGTAATAAACCTCGAATCTTTGACGCCGAAGGAAGTGTCCCGTGTCTCTGTCATTTGTACGCCGGAACAGGTTACCCACGAAGGTTTTAGGTGTTATCCCTGGCACCGCTGGGTCTTAGAAAAACCCAGTCCTTCAACCTCCCTCTTCCCCAACGTCATCTTCCCTGACTGAACCCTGGCAAAAACCCACTCAGAGTCAGACATCGCCACCGCCACGCCAAACGGATACTAGATGATACACCGGGACCGCATCAACAATCATGGTGGTGGAATAGCCATCATCTTCAAAGAGTCTCTCCACTACACTGCAACCACAGATGACTCCACCGCCATCATGGAACACCTAAACCTCCCTCTCAACATGGAAAACAAAACCACTTTGAGGGGCACCCTGGCATGCAGGCCACCAGGCCCACGGCACACATTCTGTGAAGACATCCACGATTTCACAGACCCCTGGCCATCAAATCCAAGAACTTCATCTTCCTTGTAGACCTCAACTTCCACATCGAGGACCCCAACAACACTTACGCAGCCAACCTGATCGAGAGCCTAGGCCTCACCCAAATAGTCACAGACCACAGACACTTAACCAAACTAACCTGGTCAAACCGCTCAATGGTCCACAAACTATACCAGCTCCTCTCACAGGAGCTGGAACCACGTAACCGAGGACCTGTGGACCAACACCCTCAGAGCCTCCACCTCAGACACCACCCTCATCCTCGAGGTGGCTGTCAAAAACTTCAACACCTGGATCTTTGAGTGCGCCAACAGGGTTGATTCCCTCATAATGGAAGAACAAGGCAGAACCACCAAGCAAAATAACTGGTTCACCCCAGAACTCAAACCCGCCAAAAAGAATAAATGCCCTAAATTGAATTGCATCTTTCCTTATTGGAAGAACTCAGAGCATCCGCCTCCCAGCCTACACTTCAGACCTAGAGAACATCATCTGCAGAATCCCCCAGAGATCCTCACTTAGCCCCACCCTGTGCAACACATACATGGTACCTCTGGCCACCCTAACCAGGGCTCACGGTATGATTATCATTTTATACACTGACGACACTCAGCTTATACTCTCCCTATCTGTGGAGCCCGCTAACACCAAAAATAATTTCCACTGATGTATGACCAGAGTGGCATGCTGGATGCAGAACAACTGCCTGAAACTCAACACACAAAATAGAGGTACTAATTTTCGGGGACAATGCCAAACCCTGGAATGGCACCTTGTGGCCAGCAGATCCTGGCCCTGCATCATACTTCACATCATTTTCACAATGAAAACCAAATCAATGCAGTATCCTAACATGTTTCCTCATGCTCCGCATGCTTCAGAAAATCATCAAGTGGATCTTGATCAGCACCAGATGCACCAGACGCACAATCACACAGGCCTTCATCACCAGTCAACTGGGCTACAGCAACACTCTCTATGTGGGAGTCACCACCCAGCCACTGAACAGACTGCAGACCATCTAGAACTCAGCAGCCAGGCTCATCCGCAACCTACCTCAGCGAGCTTACCTCACCCCCCCCTCTAACAACTACTTTGGCTCCCAGTAGACAAAAGATATCAGTTCACCATTCTGACCCAAACCTACAAAGCCTTGCACTATCAAGGACCAGCCTAATTAAACCACAGGCTGAACTTCCACGCACCTATCAGACACCTGCGCTCTGCCTCTCTCACCCTCTCTCACCCTCTTACCAAAGCAGAATTGGCGGCCACTCCTTCTCCTACCTGGCCACAAAAACCTGGAACAGACTCCACCTCCGAACCTCACCCAACCTTCAAGAATTTAGACATGGACTAAAGTCCTGACTGTCCAACTAAAAGCGACCAGCAGCAGCCTGCTCCCTTACCTCAGTGCCTGGATACCCTCACGGGTGATAAGCAGCGCTTTACAAATCTTGATTGATTGATTGATTGATACATCAGTGTTATTGTATTATTTACCTGCGCATTCTAACAAACTAACTGTCAGAGAGAGCAGGAAGGAAAACATGAAAAATGAACCAAAGGAATTTACAAAATAAGATAAAAGAAAGAAACAAGAAATTCTATAGAGTAAATGAAAGGAAACATTAAAGGTAGGAACAAATAAACCTTATAGACATAATGGGAACCCAGGCACCTTGGTAATGTAAGAAAAGTAAAATGTGTGTGCCAAATAAAAGAAAGGAACAAGCATGTTGTTAGCAAGACCAAAGAAATAAGATGATAATGAGCTTGATAAATTAGAGATATTTAATTCTTTAATCATTTAGAGAAAATACTACATATTAAAGATATAGGGCCCGATTCACAGTACTAACTTAAGACAAAATCCTAAACTTACTACTTTTGGTATTCACAGAAGTTAGGATTTTGTCTTAAGTTTTTCTTAAGACAGGCTTAAGACAGACTTAAGTTAGGATTTTGTCTTAAGTTTGTCTTAAGACAAACTTAAGACTAAATCCTAACTTCTGTGAATACCAAAAGCAGTAAGTTTAGGATTTTGTCTTAAGTTAGTTCTGTGAATCGGGCCCTTTGTAATTCCCAGCTTATTTAAAGAGAAGAAATGCCAGTATAGTACCGGGGGACACACTTATTCAACTTTTTTGGGGGGATGCGGAAATTGTAAGAATCTGGCCCAGACTAAATATTGGTAGCAAGAGGTAACCTAATAAATATTTAATAATTTGGTAATATCATAATAATTACTTATTTTCCGATGTGCTATTGTGGTTGCAAGCATGTGCCTTTACAAATAAAATATAAAGTATTTTTTTGGAGCATTTCAGTACAGCGTGTAATAAAGACAGACGTAATCTTGTACAGTTAGGGCCCGATTCACAGAACTAACTTAAGACAAAATCCTAAACGTACTACTTTTGGTATTCACAGAAGTTAGGATTTTGTCTTAAGATAGACTTAAGACAGACTTAAGTTAGGATTCTGTCTTAAGTCTGTCTTAAGACAAAATCCTAACTTCTGTGAATATCAAAAGTAGTAAATTTAGGATGTTGTCTTAAGGTAGTTCTGTGAATCGCTCCATAGTGTTCAAAACACTCCCCAGTTACCTGCAGTTGCATGTTTAACCATTGTGTGGATAACGAAACCAAAGATATAAATTTAATGTTTCTGAGAAAATGTTCGAAAGGAAGGATACTCTCATCAATTAAAGACAGGCAAACAATCAATCGAATGAATTGATCTTGTTTTAAGACATGTTACAGAAGAGATTGGAGTTAGGGTTATTACTTAGGGGGATATTTACTAAATCTCCATGCAATGCGGCGCATCCTCCAGCGAGACTGCACTACGTTGCGCGACAGGGAGGGAGCAGGAGAGCGCCAAATGTTCAAAGATCTCTACTCCCCTTTCCCTTACGTCGGTGCTGATTACGGCTGCTGTGCGCCACGCACCACCCTAGCGTAAGGGTGTGTGTGTGTGTGTGAGTCTAGCATAGGTTTTGTACATGAAGGAAGGGTATCCTTCCTGTACAAAATACTATGCCTAGACACGAGGGAGAGCTTTCCCACTCTGTATGCGTGCTGCACAGTGCATCAAGCATGCAAAGTCAGAAAAGGAAGGAGAAATTCCTTCTTTGCGTATCATTTAAAAGGGCACAGTTTTCTCGCGCTAACCCCAATCAGCTGTGTTTAGTAAATCGGGTTTAGCGTTATAAATCTTGGGTGGTTGCATGGGAACGCCCATGCACCACCCTTGGCACGCCCCAATGGCGCAAAGAGTAATGTGAAGCAGCGCTGTGCTATACGTTTAGCGCTGGAATTAGGAAAAAGAGATTTTGCTCCATTTTGCGTCACTCTTGTAACACAAACATGGCGTAAAAGCTTAGTAAATCTCCTCCTTAGGGTACTAAATTTGCGCTAACTTACATGTGAGAAAACGAGCATGCTGTTTGTTATACAGGGACCACTCTCAGTGATTGACAATGATGGAGCTGAGAGAGCGCAATTTGAATAAAAAGTATATCTGTACCATATTCACAAGCATATAACGCAAACGTAGAATCTATAAAGTGAAATAACACTTATAGCGTAAAGTTAGCCGATGTAACATGAGTAATAGGAAATGTATTTTGTATTCACTCTAATATGCATTAGAATTAGGAAAGGCCCGTATACATAGTGGGCTAATATAGAAATGTATAGAAATGCTTACGAATATTAGAACGTGCTGAATAGAATATACGTGTGTAATTATTAAACGGAGAAAACGGCGAAATGTAAAAGCGAAGAAATGTGCAGAGAGAGTATATATAGACGATGTAACGAACGAGAATATAAGTTGTATTATATGTAAAATGTATTCGCTTATAATAAACGATTTGCTAAAATGCGATTATATATAAATGTGTGTTAAAGGTTATACTGTGTAGAAGAGTTTGTAGGAATGTTAGAAGAGTTTGGTCATGTGTGATTTTAACCTAACTGACCAAGGGTTCGCAAGAGTGTAGTCCGCTCCATGTAATTTAGTGGGCTCACAGGAATCGGGGATAGCTTTGATCTGAATGTGCGAGTCAAGAGTCAAAGGTCTTGTTAGATTTAAGGTGACAATGCCGGACGAAGTTTATGGCCTAAATGCGATAAAAGACGCTTGGAATTTGAGTCTTGTTTAGAAATGACCATTCACAGGACCAAAAGAGGTTAAGAACACAACCGTAAAGAGTAGAGTTCTGTTGAGGTGATAGACTTTTGCTCTGAAAGTGTCAAATGGAATGTCAATGAAGTCACCAGCAAGAAGACGAAGATGGCGCCTAAGAAGAAAGGTCAACTTAACGGACGACGCGAAGAGATGAATCTATGGAAAGAGCCAGAAATGACATCATGTGAATGTGTACATGGTGGGCGTCAAAGGGGCGTTCCACCCATACTGTGATTGTGTATTTAGGGACAGCACCCTGGGGAGGAGAAGTTAGGAGCGAGCGCAGAGAGATCAGAGCGCAAGAGAGCAGTAGGCCGAGGACCCTTAGAGAGCGGATGGGTAGGCAGAAAGGGTACTGCTTCTCAACATAAGTTACCATTAGAGGCTAAGAGAGTTTGAACTTCTTTGGAAGTCAAACTGCTGACACCTTTTTTAGGTAAGGAACTTGCGAAGTAGGGATGTCACCTAGCATAGAGTAGGGACAGATTTAACTTGTTTATTCTCTTTTTGTAGATGACGCAACGGAACCACTTTGTGTCTATGCTTTTTAATCTGTTGATTCTTGAATTGATATTGATTGTATTCGTTTGTAGACTGAGGTTCTTTAGGGAATTTATGTTCCTTCTAGTTCCTGTATACTTATTGAATCTTATCCTGAGAGGATTGTATATGCAACTTATTCTGATTTTATATTAAACTTTTTAAACTTTATCAGTCGTAAGTGGTTCTTCAGAGTTGCGTCAGTTTATGGGGTTGACTTAACCTATGCGGGGTTTGTCTTTTACTCAATGACAGAAAATAATCGATCCAAATTTGACGAATGAGATAGGTATCAAAGTGATCAGAAAAGATATCAAAATCTCATTCCCCGCAGTTGGTAGCAGAGAAAGATGGTTTTCTTCTTGAGGAAGGCAACCTAGGTCAGGTCTAGATTACCCCAAGGTCCCTAGTCATCGACGACCAGAAGAAGAATCCCTGCCGAAGAAGGTGCTGACGGTGCGTCGAGAGAAAAGCAGCAGAGTCGGTCGAGAATGAGTATAAGGGTCATGCGTTGCCAGATTGCGGTGTTTTATGTTGTACCTGTGTTGTAATGTCAAGCGGAGTTGAATGCCTGTAGTGTGATTGAGGGAAGGTTGTGAGCGCGCGCAACCGGATAAAATCTTAAGATCCAGAGAAGGGCTTAAGTGGTTTGGGTGTATCGAACGCCCAGAGTAATTGTCTACCATTGTAAGGGGGTCATGAGGAACCATTGATCGCCCGTAGGACCGATGATAGGGGGAGTGACAGAGAGAGTGTATGAGTAACGGACGCTGGTCGTACGTTTACTGTGTGTAAGTAACCTATCAGTTAAGGCGAGCGTCTGAAGTGAGAGAAAGACGTCTCGTCAGTTGAGGTGACAATTACAGTTAGACTGTGGACGTACAGTCAGAGAAAAGTGATCGCTTGGACGGAAGTAGTCATTTTTCGGTGTATGAATGAGACGCATGCAAGACCGCGAGACGAGCTGAGAAAGGAGGGGAACTGCTGCAGAGGGGACGAGTGACGTCAGCGTAGAGCCGCGCTGAGATTGGCCGGTTGGTGTAGAACCGCGCTGGGATAGGCTGATTAGCGAGAGTCGCACAGGGATTGGTGGTTGTCATCGGGACGTAAATAAGGAAGAGAATAGGGGAAAATTGTAGATTATCAAAAATGAAGTGTTTTAAGCGTTTAAGGGCGATCTTTAGGAGAGATAGAAGAAACTTGTATGCAGGAGAAGAAGCTCCACCAGAAGGCACACCAGCTTATCATATGGCAGTGAATGTAGGCTTACACTCAATACTATGGATCTCTGAGTGGAATAAGCTAACGGAAGGGAATAAGGAACTGACGTTTCCGAGATACGGGACGTTTAAGTTAGAAGTATTGAACCAACTGAAAGCGGTAATGCTCGCAACGAGACCTCTACCGAGGCCAACACAGTTCGAAGCCCTTAGTGCATGGTTTAGAGCAGCACATGAAAAGAGCTCGAATAGGCGCAAAGAAAGAGTGAGACGATCGGTAAAAGCAGTGCAGGATGCTAAATGGGACGATGAAGCTAAAAAGTGGAGGGTGCAAAAGATAGAAGCAGACAAACTGTTCACAATGCTAGAGACTACGGGAGAAAAGAAACCTCTAGAAGAAGATGAGGATAGCGAGCCAGATGAGGATCTGATAGAGAGGCTATTAATGGATAGACCACCTCCGTACAACAGAGAAGCCGAAGGTCCCGAACTACAGCAAGGGGACGGAGCTAGGTGGGGGGAATATAAACCGCTCCCCACATCAGAGTGGGACCCCAAGAAAGGTGAGGAAGTACCTCAATCTAGTCCCGTACAGAGAGTAGTAGGAAGATTCGTGGTCCAGAAGGTACCAGAAACGCAGCATGCAAGGTCGTATCAATTGCCGGATGCTCTACAAGTACCCGTTACCATAGGTCCTATAGTGTCAATCTACAACCCAGAGGGAGCCCAGCAGGAGGAACAGGCACGATGGGACAGGGAAAGGGCAGAGATGGAGAATAGGAATAATACGATCAATTCCCAAAGGCAGTTGCTAGGACCAATGAGTCGGAGTACCCCATTAGATTCAGCAACGGGTCCCTGGATAGAACAGGGGGGGTCAAAGAGGACAGATGGATCTGAGGGGACCGAAACCGAAATCCTTTAAGGAATTGAGGGAGTATTTGAAAGAATGGGATGCTGCCGAAGAGACTCAGAATAAAAGATTAGAAACAGAAGCAGAATGGAGAGATCAGGATAACAGGATCCTCTCTCACTGCGGAGCTGGCGAAAGCAGCCCGGAGTGGGAGAGAGGGAGTCAAGGAAGCAAAGGAGATACTTGCCATACCACCAGTGGCAATAGGCAAATGTGCGATGACAAGAGTGCAGGGTGTGGGGGAGTGCCTCGCCTCATCCTTAGTGAGGGAGAACGAAAGACACAGGAGTATCGAGATAGCTTCAGGTGCACTCACCATGCCCCGGGCGAAAACGTGCGACATTGGAATCACGAGAACATAGGGAGTCGCGAAGCGTCTCGCCATGCATCCGGTGATCACGGACGAGATCGCGGGAACATGGAGGACCGTGAAGGACCTTATCGTTTATTGAGCGACACAAGACAGCAAGGGAGTTGCAGTGATATAGAGCAGAACGGGGGATCCTATCTTGCAGCTAAAGAGACCGAGCCGAAAAGACAGAATGTAGTGATGGGGAATAGATCATTGTTCCACCATACCCCAAGGGAGGATGGAAAAGCTTGGGATCTAGAGAGGTGGGAACAAAGAGATGCAAGGAGAACTCCTCATAACTCACCTGTGCTTAGACGTAGGGCGCGTAGTGGGGGTGAGAGGGATGTAAGCGAACCACCTAGGAGTGAGGTACTGAGAGCTGGAATAAAAGCAAAACGGCTTGATGTAATGAGTTTGAAATCAGACTTGGATGAAATAATAGACGGCACATTGCCAATGGAAAGGATAGAGCTGTATGAACCGGATGAAATATTGTTTATGTCTAAGGATGTTACTCGGAAAGCGAGGTCAGTTCATGAAAATTTATCTGATTTGGCAAACAGGTATATGATAGACCTATCACAAACTAAAGCTTTACAGGGTAACCATAGGCTAAATTGCACGGATCAGGATCTAGATGAGCGTAGGACGATTGGGCTGAAAATACACATCAAGGAACTGATCCTGAGTATCAGATTGTGGAGGAATTTGGATAAATGGGAGGAAAGATGGTCCAAGAGGGGATCCGTCAGAAGGAGTACACTTGCGAGGTCCCCGGATGGAAAGCTAATGCGAATGGAAGCTTTCCCTTTGCGAGAAATCGCGAACGGAAGCTACGTCCATGTGCCCTGGAGTAGGGGGGATTTAGCGGCATTTACTAATTCTTTCCCCAAGTTAAGAGAGAACCCCGTTGAGTGGTATAAGCAGGTAGAGAGGTTCGTGAAGATCTCTAAGGTGCTGTGGGTCGATTTGAACACCTTGTTCGATATCGTAGTACCCGGAGATTTGTGGACGGCATGCAAACTTAGTATCGAATGGCCCACTTGTGAACCCCCGAGGGATGCCCAGACGAATGGTCCATCAGAGAGAGTTATGGAAAAGTACGAGAGGGTAATTGCATGGTTAAAAGAGAAAGTGCCGGTGCAGGACATAGACTGGGTTAAGATAGATCGAACAACTCAGGAACCTAAAGAGACAGTTCACGAGTTCTATGAGAGATTACTGAAAGCATTCAAACAGTACAGTGGGTTGGACGTAATGGATCCTAAAGACATAGGACAGTTTGTGTCGAAGTTTGTCCTAGGATTGAGACCAGACATAAGCTTAATGATTCAACAGCATTTGATTTGTTGGCAAAACAAACCTTTAGATGAGATTCTGAGGTACGCGAGGTACTGTAGCGATGAAATAGATTCGAAGGCAAAGAAACTTAAGGAAAAGCTGATGTTGGTGCAGATGCAATCAGCTGGAAAGGGTGGACAGCGGCAACAGGGAACAGGAACACTAGGAAAGAAACAGAATAATCAAAACAGAGATGAGGAGGAAAGACCGAGACCGAGAATAGATATTGCGACACTGAAAAAGACAACGAGGTGCCATCAGTGTAACGAGGTGGGACATTGGAGACGCGAGTGTCCTTATAATGTCGAGACGGGGGAATTAGAACAGGAGGAGGATGAGGTTCAGAACAACGTGGTTAAGGGAGCAGCAGTCCCGAAGGGAAAGTTTGTCAAAGGGGGGACTCAGACTCCTCGAGCCCCGTTCCCTCAACCGCCTCGCATTGCAAATGGAGGGAAAACCTATAGACAAATGCCATTGTTCGTAGGAGGAGAAGAATGCTACTACGTTGATCCTCTTACGGGGCAACGAGTGAATAGGGAAGAAGACTGTACTCTAGGAGCAGCCCTGGAGGTAGACCAGAGAGGACCATACGTAGAGGCTGAAGTGGCTGGATATCCTACGACCTTTTTGGTGGATACGGGGGCCACTCGATCCACTTTGAGATCGGCGGTAGTCCCAGGTCTGCCAATGTCGGGAGAAACGATTCAGGTGGTAGGAGTCGCAAATAGGAGGATGACGAATCCTCTGACAGAACCAGTGTCAGTGAAGATAGGGAATTACAGTGATGAACATCAGTTTGTGATCTGTGATTCTAGCCCTGTGTGTTTGCTAGGAAGAGATCTGTTGTGTAAACTAAATTGCACCATATATTGCACACCTGAAGGAGTAGAAGTACAGACTAACGATGATGATGCCGATTTTAAGGTTGTAAACTCGCAAGGATGCGTGGAACTGTATCCTACCTTGACGGTGGAGGAGCTTCCACAGGACTTGAGGGAGAAAGTGTCAGCTGAGGTGTGGGATTTTACTGGAGAAGAAATAGGGTTGATCAAAGGGGTAGAACCAGTAAAGATCATGGTAAGACCCAATGCCGAGTATCCAAGAACACCACAATATAAGTTGACACCGGAGACGATTGCAGGAATAAAGCCTGTGATCGAATCCATGATTAAACAGGGAATACTGAAGGAGATCGTGGGAAGTCCATGTAACTCCCCGATTACAGGTTTGCAGAAGCCTAGTGGGAAATACAGAATAGTGCAGGACCTTCGAAAGATTAATAATATCGTTGTTTCATGTTGTCCAGTGGTACCGAATCCATCAGTGATATTGTTTCAGATACCGTTCCAAGCTGAATGGTTCACAGTGATAGACTTGTGCCAGGCTTTCTTTTCGATCCCTTTAGATGAGGAGAGCCAGTATTTGTTCGCTTTTAAGCTGGAAAATCGCGTTCTAACATGGTGTCGTATTCCCCAGGGGTATACAGAAAGCCCATCGATTTTTAACCAGCTGCTGAAGAAAAATCTTGAAAGTCTAGTACTGCCCAAGAATTCGGTTCTGGTCCAGTACATAGACGACCGCCTAGTGGCGTCAGAAACTGAGGAAGCTTGCAAGGTAGACACCATCACCTTGTTAAATCACTTGGCCGAGAACGGACACAAGGTGTCTCGAAGTAAATTGCAGTATTGTCTGACTGAAGTGCAATAATTGGGCCATAGGATTGAAAAGGGAAAACGGAAGGTGTCTCCAGACAGAATAGAGGCGATCATGAAAATGAACGCGCCTAAAACACAAAGAGAAGTCAGGATGTTTCTAGGCATGGTCGGTTATTGTCGACAGTGGATAGCCAACTTTTCACTGAAGGCAAAACCGTTACTACAACTGACGCACAAAGGAGTGAGTGATCCGGTACCATGGGACAAAGATTGTTTGATGGCGTTTTTGCAGCTGAGGGAGGACTTGTGTCGTGCCCCGGCTTTAGGAATGCCTGATTACGAAAAACCATTCTTGCTTTACTGCTGCGAAAGAGAAGGTTGCGCTTTAGCAGTTTTGGCCCAGATACACGGCAATGCGCGTAGGCCAGTTGCTTACTTTTCGGCTACATTAGATCCAGTAGCCGCAGCGTTGCCCGGATGTCTCAAATCCGTTGCTGCAACGGGTGTCAGCATTGAAAGATGTGAAAGTGTGGTAATGGGACATCAGTTAGTGGTGTACGTACCGCATTCTGTGGAATTGTTAATGACCAGGACTAAGACTCAGCATCTGACGAATAGCAGGCTCACACGCTACGAGCAAGTCATATTGGCTGCCGAGAATGTGACCCTAAAGAGATGCTCTGTCTTGAATCCTGCTACTTTGATGCCACTTCCAAATGAGATTGATGATGAAATTTGTACAGATCATGACTGCCTTGATGTGACTGAACTATGCACCAAACCGAGACCTGATATCGTAGATGAGCCATTGACTGACCCCGATGAAATATTCTTTGTTGATGGTTCATGCGTTAGAGACGATATCGGTCAGCTGAGAGCAGCATATGCAGTTTGTACTATTACCAGAGTTGTGGAAGCCGCTTGCCTGGAAGGAGTACATTCCGCTCAGGTAGCTGAAATTATTGCTTTGACGCGTGCCTGTTTAGCAGGTAACAAAATTCGAGTCACCATATACACCGATAGCCAGTATGGTTTCGGGGTAGTTCACGATTACGGGCAGTTATGGTCTCAAAGAGGTTACATGACCTCCTCGGGTTCTCCTATTAGGAATGGAGAATTCGTGAGATTATTGTTAGAAGCATTGCAAGGTCCGACAGCCATAGCGGTAGTCAAATGCGCCGCGCACACGAAGAATGTAGACTTTGTGTCGCAAGGCAACCGTTATGCCGATGAAGTAGCACGTTATTGCGCGGAACAGGGATATTCTCACACCAATGTAGAAGTGGGGGGAATACAAGAAAGAACTGAGTTAACAATGTTGTTAGACACTGTAGATACGTGGGACGAATTGAAGTGTATTCAGGAAAATGCACCAGATTCTGAAAAGAAGGGCTGGGAAACAGCTGGATGTACTAAAAGTGAAATGAATTTTTGGATTTCTGCAGATGGGAGAGCAGTTTTACCAAACGAGCTTGTTAGTCCAATGGCAAGGAAATTGCATGGATCAGCACACATAGGTAGAGATGCCATGGTGAGAGTATTCAGACAAACGTGGTTTAATCCGAAGTTTAGAGTAGCGGCAGAAGCAGCGTTGTGCGATCTGTCAGCAACTAAACGTAGGAAAGAGAACACCAGTCACATTGAGTCACATAGGGAGGTCTGGGGGGCCTTTCAATAGAATGCAGCTGGATTTCATCGAAATGCCCAAATGCAATAGACTCAGATACGTTTTAGTGATTGTCTGTATATTTCTAGATGGGTTGAAGCTTACCCTACACGTAGGTGCCATACACTTACAGTAGCGAAATTGTTGCTTAGAGAGCTGATACCGAGGTTTGGGGTGCCAGCCTCTTTGGAATCGGACAGAGGAACTCATTTCAACAGCGAAATAGTGAAGATGCTATGTTCAGCTTTGAGTATCGATCAGAAGCTCCATTGCAGTTATCGACCAGAAGCTTCAGGGATCGTAGAGCAAATCAACAACACGATTAAATTCAGACTCGCCAAAGTTTGTTCATTGACATCTCTGAGTTGGCCTGATGCACTTCCATTGGTTCTTATGAGCATACGTAGCACACCAGATAGAAAAACAGGTCTCTCTCCACACGAAGTGCTAATGGGGAGAGCTATGATATTGCCATCGGTTCCGACTGCAGCGTTGTTGAACATCACAGACGATTTGATCTTGGACTACTGCAAGGGACTATCTGATGCCATTCATTCTGTGTCCCTCCAGGTCCAGGCTGCGGAGGTTCCATCAGCACAAGACTTGTGCCATGACCTGTGTCCGGGGGACTGGGTCCTGGTGAAGAAACATGTCAGGAAGAACTGTCTAGACGTGCGCTGGCGAGGACCATTCCAGGTCATACTAGTTACGAACACTGCAGTAAAGTGTGGAGGCTTGCCAAACTGGATACACGCCTCACACACCCGAAGAGTGCCAACACCTCTGGAAGAAACAGCTCCTCTCTCGGATGAAAATCCAGCGGAAAGCGGAGAAGCCACAGAGGGGGAAAGTCAAGCTGTAGAGGTGATCGAAGAGGCTGAGCCTGTGTCGGAACAGGTTGACGACGGTCAGGACACCAGTGGGACCGAAGTCGCCTCAGGAGAAGAGAGTACCTGGGAGTTCGAATCAGATACCGAACAAGCTGTGAGTGATCAAGAGACAAGTCCAAGGACAAGGAGCAGGAGGACAAGGAGTGACGAAGCCAGTTGGCCAGAAAGACGGAGAAGGCCAAGCTTGAAAGCAAATCAAGAGAAAACCCTTGTCCCGATCTCTGAAGAGTCGGATCTAGAAGAAGAAACTACGGATTCAGGCTCTGAGAGTCCGAGAAGATCAAGAAGGGTACGTGTGCCCTGCCGAAGGTACGCCACCCCAGAGTGGACTTATCTAGCAGATGTCTTGGGGACAGAAATCTGGGAGAGTGAGAGAAGTGAAGGTGATCAATCTCGATCCATTTGTGGCAGTGGAGATATGGATGTTGACGCCTGGAATCGAGACTGAGGGGCTACTGACTTTCACACTTCCCATACCCCCTTACCTGAGTCGGATCAAAGATCTAGTGCTAAATCGATTAGAGTTTCCGACTTTTGGTCATCAAATACCAGAACAAGAAGAAAAAGTCATTCGTTTAGAATTATTGGAACATGTTATTAGAGCTGCAGGTACGAGAATCATTGTAGACGCATAAAGACTTTTGTGTTTAAGCTATAAAGAAGAAGATAACCTAGCGCCGAGTGGAAAGAAGAATAAAATTAGGGATTACATTTAGAGGACGGAGAAGGGTTAGGGTTGTCTGTTGCTGAAGATAAAAGACATTGTTGTGAAAGAAAAAAAAAAGAGACTTTTGTTGATTAAGAGCACTTTACAGACTGAGAAATCAAATAAAGCAAATAAAGACTGAAAAGAAAAAACTTTTCCTCGAAAAAGAAAGAGCTACGCTGTTTGATAACATGGAGCATGGCAACCCAAACCGAAAGGCTAAATGCATAGTAGGTACACTAATAGCAGTAGTAATTTTTCTCATTATTACAGTAGTTACCATATCATACATAGTAGGACATGCAAGTGAAAAAGAAACGACAGATGTAAAGCCTGTAACGACTTTGAAACCTGCTCTTGTTGGGAAGAAGGAGGAGAGCAATGTGATCCGTGAAAAAGCGTTACTGGCAGACGAAGCTCGTAGGTTACACGTAGACGAGTCACAGGGAAATTTTAGATCAAATGCATATGCCAAACTATTGTACGAGTACAGTGATGCCATGGAGGCCAAAGATTGTTATGTTTGTATGCAATTGCCGGCTTCTGTAGATGAAGGCATCAGATATCATCATCTCCCACTGACTTATGGGATAACATGTAGTTTATTGCTCAGTATATTTTATGGTAGAGAAGGGTTCGAGTACTACTTTTCAAATTATGATTCGGTACTGCCTGAAGTCCCGAATTATAAACAAATGAATAAGTGGGACTATTATAAAAAGGAGGATAGATTAGCGAAATTCTTTCTTCCTTGGGATACACTAGATACATCATACGCACGCAGAAATAATCTGACTTGCAAAGTGTCAGAGGTCGAGAAAAAATTCATAGGACAAGTAGATGACCGATACAGAAGGCAGAAGATTCTAAAAATGTCAGGACAGTGGAAAACTGATTGGACCGAAGAAGAAAAGGCACACAAAAAGAAAGGTAGCAATGGTCCAATAGCTTTGGATAGAACGCAGAAAGGAAAGCTATGTTTAACTCGAAGCAAGACATATTATGAGAGTGTATTTGTAGGTGAAGTTAATTGCGAACATGCTTTTAGGTTAGAGTACTATACGAAAGATTTCATGAAAGGGATGCAAGCGATTCCAAATGTATATTTTGTATGTGGAAGAAATGCCTATGTAAAACT
This sequence comes from Lissotriton vulgaris, assembly GCF_964263255.1. Lineage (NCBI taxonomy): Eukaryota > Metazoa > Chordata > Amphibia > Caudata > Salamandridae > Lissotriton > Lissotriton vulgaris. The sequence goes on from NC_141686.1 coordinate 214,606,469, forward strand.
GCCTGACAATTGGTATGGTTCGTGTTATTTGGCAATTGTCTTCCCCAAAATATATCATGCAAAGGATTTAGCGATCATAGAAGGAAAGGCTTCGACAAGAGCGAAAAGAGAAATAGGAGATGCTGAAGTAGTTGGAGACATATTTGGAGCGATGTTTCCTCTGTTAGGTTTGATACTTAACGATGTTAAGATCAGGAGACTAGCTACAGTTGTAGATAGATTGTCTGCAAGTACTGCAAGGTCATTGATGCTAGTAGAAGGAGAGATGCAGTCGATTAGGGCAATGGTTCTTCAGAACCGTCTTGCTTTAGATGTTCTGCTAGCAAAAGAGGGCGGAGTTTGCAAGGCTTTGAAGGTCCAGGAAAGTTGTACTTACATTCCAGACAATTCAAAACCACTGGAGAAAGTCATACAGAACATTACAGAGATACACCAAGAAATCGAAGATTTAACAAAAATAAATGTTTGGGAAAAAGTAGGTCATGGAGTAGGAAAGGTTGGAAGTTGGTTTGCCAACCTTGGTAAAAGTGTTGTGTGGTACATATTGAAACCTGTTTTGATAATATTGATTTGCATAATCACATTGTTGGGGTTAGTGAAACTGTACAAATGGTATAGGTCGAACCGGTTACAAAGGTCCATGAGAGAGCAAGAAAGGAGATTAGCTGCTTTACAAGATCAACAGTATAAAAGTTTAAGAGCTCTCAAAACGATAAAAAGAGGGAATCTTGTAACTAGTTCTGTGTAAGGTGTCATTCAAATTGCATTTAGTGATGACCCCTAGAGGTCATCAAGAGAGAGAACTGAGAGAGCGCAATTTGAATAAAAAGTATATCTGTACCATATTCACAAGCATATAACGCAAACGTAGAATCTATAACGTGAAATAACACTTATAGCGTAAAGTTAGCCGATGTAACATGAGTAATAGGAAATGTATTTTGTATTCACTCTAATATGCATTAGAATTAGGAAAGGCCTGTATACATAGTGGGCTAATATAGAAATGTATAGAAATGCTTACGAATATTAGAACGTGCTGAATAGAATATACGTGTGTAATTATTAAACGGAGAAAACGGCGAAATGTAAAAGGGAAGAAATGTGCAGAGAGAGTATATATAGACGATGTAACGAACGAGAATATAAGTTGTATTCTATGTAAAATGTATTCGCTTATAATAAACGATTTGCTAAAATGCGATTATATATAAATGTGTGTTAAAGGTTATACTGTGTAGAAGAGTTTGTAGGAATGTTAGAAGAGTTTGGTCATGTGTGATTTTAACCTAACTGACCAAGGGTTCGCAAGAGTGTAGTCCGCTCCATGTAATTTAGTGGGCTCACAGGAATCGGGGATAGCTTTGATCTGAATGTGCGAGTCAAGAGTCAAAGGTCTTGTTAGATTTAAGGTGACAATGCTGGACGAAGTTTATGGCCTAAATGCGATAAGAGACGCTTGGAATTTGAGTCTTGTTTAGAAATGACCATTCACAGGACCAAAAGAGGTTAAGAACACAACCGTAAAGAGTAGAGTTCTGTTGAGGTGATAGACTTTTGCTCTGAAAGTGTCAAATGGAATGTCAATGAAGTCACCAGCAAGAAGACGAAGATGGCGCCTAAGAAGAAAGGTCAACTTAACGGACGACGCGAAGAGATGAAGCTATGGAAAGAGCCAGAAATGACATCATGTGAATGTGTACATGGTGGGCGTCAAAGGGGCGTTCCACCCATACTGTGATTGTGTATTTAGGGACAGCACCCTGGGGAGGAGAAGTTAGGAGCGAGCGCAGAGAGATCACAGCGCAAGAGAGCAGTAGGCCGAGGACCCTTAGAGAGCGGATGGGTAGGCAGAAAGGGTACTGCTTCTCAACATAAGTTACCATTAGAGGCTAAGAGAGTTTGAACTTCTTTGGAAGTCAAACTGCTGACACCTTTTTTAGGTAAGGAACTTGCGAAGTAGGGATGTCACCTAGCATAGAGTAGGGACAGATTTAACTTGTTTATTCTCTTTTTGTAGATGACGCAACGGAACCACTTTGTGTCTATGCTTTTTAATCTGTTGATTCTTGAATTGATATTGATTGTATTCAATTGTAGACTGAGGTTCTTTAGGGAATTTATGTTCCTTCTAGTTCCTGTATACTTATTGAATCTTATCCTGAGAGGATTGTATATGCAACTTATTCTGATTTTATATTAAACTTTTTAAACTTTATCAGTCGTAAGTGGTTCTTCAGAGTTGCGTCAGTTTATGGGGTTGACTTAACCTATGCGGGGTTTGTCTTTTACTCAATGACAGAAAATAATCGATCCAAATTTGACAAATGAGATAGGTATCAAAGTGATCAGAAAAGATATCAAAATCTCATTCCCCGCAGAGCCACTGCAAGTCAGGATGTGAAATGACAAAAGCAGTAAAGAAAATGCCCACATGGTGGCTAAACAGACCTATGCATTCCGGGACACAGCCTTTCGTTCATGAAATACGTTAGTACGATTGACGAAGAGGATTGGAACAATACATCATCCTACACAGCAGAAAAATGTCAAGCAGGGCCGGACTGGGAACCCAAAACAGCGCTGGCAATTTTCTCAGACCAGCCCCTAGTGAAGCACTGCCTGGCCCAGGAGGGAGACTGGAAATGCTTGCTTGCTACTTCTTTTACTGGGGGATGTTATTGCAGCACTGCTGAAAAACTGGCCCCCAGTAACAAAACCAGTCCCCACAGATGCAGAAGCGGCCCCCACCCTTCCAGCCTCTCGAGGAAACGCCTGATGCCTGTTTCGGCCAGTCCATGAACAATGTGAAAATTTTGTGTTAAAGAAGCGCACTGATGCCATACCTTGGCCAAAGTGTGCTATAACAATGCAGGTAATTTAACGGAAAAAAACCACAAGATAACACAACACTCCTTTTAAAATTGCTCAATACTTACTTATTTTACATTTCAGCACAACACACTCATAGTAATTAATGTGTCCCGCTCTCAGTGCGTGATTCCCAAAAATAGCAACTTCACAAGAGTTGATGCTGGTACCCACTTTGCAGAGCCTACATGGAGCGCTTCTCTGTCATGTGACCTGGATGTTTCTCCTGAAGAAACTTCAGGGTAATCCTCAAGATGGCCTTTCTAAAAAGACGCAGGGGCAGATTTTCAAGGAAGTGACGCATCTGCATAGATGCATCCGTTTTCTTGCGTCAGCGCCGAATGTCTTTGCGCCAATATGGATGCGCTGTATTTACAATACAGATGTGTCAGAAATACTGACACATCTATTGGCACAAAAATGACGCATTGTTGGAGTGACGCAACTCCAGCAATGTGCCACAACAGGAAGGTAAGTCCCATACAAAAAGCCATGCATCATTCCTTTCGCATGTTCTGAGCAGGCGTAGGGATTTTGACGCAGTGAAGGCGTAGAGTGACGCAGTGAAATATAAATTTCACTGTGTCAGTTCTACATGGCTTAAGGAACGCCTAGCCTGCATGCAAATAAACTCCTTCAATGTCGCAAAAGACACATACATTTTAGAAGAGCAAAACGACTGTCCAATCTAATTCTAATGAAAACAACCACCTCAAAAGTTTTTTGCCATCAGCCTCGTCTCAAAGGGAAGTATAGCTTCGCCGGACATCTAAGCTCACGTTTGCATGCAGAACACTCTCACAGTCAATTTAAAAGACCCTCAAGCAAGATGTCAAGGTTGAATCTCTATTTATGGCCAAATCATCTGTTTTGCTATCAAACATGTTTGACAGATGTATTCCAAGCAACTGGGATAATCCTAACCGAACACTAAGCAACCGCAACAACAAAATATGAATGGGAGAATTTACAACCAAATAAAATATTATCAGCTCTTGCTGGCATGTGTGCACCTCAGCATTAGATACATATAAATATGTTTTGGGCCACAAGTGTGTAGTGACCTCTGTTTTATCAGACAAAAAACTTTCTATTTTGTGATGTATTTATATATTATATTATATTATATTAATTACAATTTACTTTCAAATGATATTTCGTATGAGGGGTGTTTGAAGTGGACGCACATATGGGTATGTGTGAGCATGAGTATGTCATGCGATTGAAATGTGTTTAAAAAACCATAATGTATTCTTCCTGAAGGGCCCGATTCACAGAACTAATTTAAGACAAAATCCTAAATTTACTACCATTTTGGTATTCACAGAAGGCACTTACTCATTTCGGTATTCACAGAAGTTAAGAGTCCTACCTCTAGGACTCCTAAATGCCTTCTGTGAATACCGAAAGTCTTAAAATTAGGATTTTTCTCAATTTAGTAGTAGTAAACTGAAAATAATCCTAATTTTAAGAGTAGCTGGTGCAGAATCAGGCAGCCAGGCTGATTTTTCAGCAACCCAGATGGGAACATGTCTCCCCTCTTATGGAAAAACTACATTGGCATCCTATCCTACAAAGATACGCATTTAAAGTTGGCTGCCTTATTTTTGAGTCCCTAATTGGCGCAAGCCCAAAATTCATCTCCAGCCTTGTTCAAAAGTACACGCCCTCCCGAAGCCTGCAATCAGCACATAAGAACCTCTTAACCATTCCTTCCTACAAACAGAAAGGACTAGGTAGTTGTAGGTTTGCAGTACTGGCACCCAGATTCTAGAACACTCTTCCATTGAACATCAGAACCTGTACTGACTTCCCGAGATTCAGAAGGCTTCTCAAGACCTGGCTATTTCTCCAAGCATAAACCTAAATACTAAACAAATGACCAAACATACAGGGCTCTGGCAAAATCCTAGGAAGGCGCCAAGAAAACATGCGCTTTACAAGGAATCTTTAACATTAAATAACATACCATTGTGTTTTATTAAAAAAAATGTTTAATGCTTGATTTGTGCACAAGTGCTAGGATCTTCTGTTAGCCATTGTTAGGTCTCGCGGCTCGCCTGAGGCATTGCACATGCCCTGTCTTTCGAGATCTATTGTATCTTAAACAAACTTAAAGTGGGCTTATAGCCCACTCATTACTTACCATTGGTTGGCATCTTCGTCACTCTCATTTCTTTTGTCTTGGTCAGCCACAACTGAGCTGGTTTTATGTAGCCAGCCAGTCTTGCTCCAGACTTATTTGGATCTCTCTCTCTCTCTCTCTCTCTCTCTCTCTCTCTCTCTCTCTCTCTCTCTCTCTCTCGCTCTATCTCTCTCTCTCACACACACACACACACTTTACGCTAGCACATATAACATGAATCACTCCACAGTGCCACATTCTCCACTCTGTGCTCCTTCATTCTACACCATTCCACTGTCCGCCACTCTATGTCACTCCAACGTACAACACTCTACTTCACTCTGCACTATTTCATTTTATTACACTCTACAGACTCCTCTGCACCATTCCAGTCTACGGCACTATACTCCCCTCTACACAACTTAACTGTATACAATTTTACTCCACTCTACGCCACTTCTCTCTAACACCCCACTCAACTTCACCCTATAGCACTCCACTCTATGCCACTCCATGCTACTTTACTCTACAATAAGCCACCCCACTCCATGACACTCGATTCCACTCTACTTCACTCTACTCCACTCCACAGCAATCTTTTCCACACTACTATACTTTATGCCATGCCACACCACTGTACTCCACTCCACTCTACAACATTCCACTCCTCTCTATTCCGGTCCACTCTAAGACACTCTACTCAACTCTGTGGCACTATTCTACTCTACGCCACTCCAATATACTCCCCTCTACACCTCCCTACTCTATGTTACTCCACTCTACCACCCTCTACTACATTCTACTGCACCACATGCTAGTCCACTCTTGCCACACTACTCTACTCTCTACTTCATTTCACTCAACGTCACTTCACTCTCCTCTCTGCAACACTCTACTCTATGACACTCTACTCCACTATATGACACTCCACTCTATTCCATACTACCCCAATGCCACTTTAAGCCACTTCACTCTACAACACTTTATTTCACTCTACTTCACTCTACTCCACTCCACTCTACAACACACTTCTCCACTCTACTGTACTTTGCGCTATGCCACTCCGCTCTACAATATTCCTCTCCACTCCATGCCAATCCACTCTAAGACACTCTACTCCACTCTTTGACACTATTCAACTCTATGCCACACTACTCTTACACCATTCTACACCACTCCACTCTACTCCAGCCTATACTGCTCCATTCTACATCACTCTCCTGCACTTCACTCTACTCACCTCTATGCCATCTAACCGACTCAGCTCTATACCACTCCACTCTACCCTACTTCACACCACTCAATGTTACTCTACTCTGCACCACTTCAATCTATGAGACTCTACTCCAAAACACTCTACTCGACAACATTCTGCTCCCCTTCAGTATATGCTAATCCGCTCTACAACTCTCTCCTCTAATCTGAGACACTCCAGTTTATGACACCCGACTCTTACACTCTACTCCACTCAAAGCCACTCCACTTGTCTCCACACTGCTTTACTCAACTCAATGCTCCTCCACACCACTCCACTCTATGATGCTGTACTTCACTCCACTCTACAACACTCTACTCCACAACACACTACTTCACTCAACGCTACTCCACTCTACTCCACACTATGCCATTCCAATAAACACTTCACTCTAAGACACTCTTCTCCACTTTTCGGCATTCATGCTACTTTACTCTACCCTATGTCACTTTACTCTATGCTACTCTGCTCTACTCCGCTCCACTCTAGTCTACTCCTCCATACAATACTCTACTCTATGACACTCCTCTTCACTCTACCACACTCTACTTCATTCTATGCCACTCCACTCTATACCATTCTACTCTATGCCACTTTAAGCCACTATACGCCACTTCACTCCATGACACTCTATTTCACTCTACTTCACTCTACAACACTCTTCTCCATTCTACTACACTTTACGCCAAGTGAAAAGTAGTGCACTTCAGTACCAGGGCTTTAGGGCAAAACTCTCCTTTAAGTTTAAAAAAAAAGAAATTTAATATTTTATTTTACTTTTTATAAGTTTGCGAAAAATGCATGTTTGCTAATGCTTGGTTTTAACCCACTCATTTCAAAATAACGTGTTCAAAACACAGCATATCCTTTTGTCAGAGTTTTAACCACTTGGCTGCTAGGCGTTTTCCCGCTGGGTGCTGAAATACTCTGATCGCCCTTTTCCATGACGAGCTCAGCTCGTCATCAGCACACGACCCCCGTGGGTGATGACGAGCTGAGCTCGTCATCAGCATCGAAGGGGTTAAAGCCAAGCTGTTCTTGAGGGGTGCTAATTCAGTACGTTTGGACTACTTCACGCAACCCCTGTGAGCAGACCAACTTGATGGCTAGTCTTTTACAAACACATTTTACTTTTATTTTTTTATTTTAGTTGGTGGATTGCAGGAGTTGTAAGTGATTTCATAGAATAACTATTTCATGGAATACTATTACTGACAAACACCTCAACTGTTTAATAGTAATTTGCAGCATGAATGACATTTACATTTTCATATTTGTTTTTAAATTGGCTTTTGCATGCTTATTTTTTGAGGTGTCAATACAGTAGTTTCACGCCTTACTGACATTTTACTTGGAGGTATTTATTTCTGAGCTTTTCTTCAGGGTACATAACTTTGGGTTTATATTTTTTACGGTGTCAAACAATTACTCAGATGCTCTTAATTTGCTGATCCCCTCACCGCAACTTAACAGCATTGATCCCTGATCCCCAGCACAAGCCATGAGCTCCTGCGTCCCAAGAGCAGTGGTCTTCAAACTTCTTAATGCTGTGCCCCTCCTCCCTGTAAAAAAAAAGGAAAATCCTCGGTCCACCCCTCAACTTTTTCATAATTATTCTGCTAATTTGGCAATGTATGGTTAGATTTACCAAAAGGAGTACTATATAGGGGAAAGTAATTTACACTGTTTTCGTGAAGCTTGTGCGCATTTTTTTTACCTACAATATGGTATAATGTGCTCTTTTTTCTACATGATCACTCCACTGCAAACAGAAAAACATAAATAAAAACATTGTCATTTACACCGCCAATAGCTCTAACTTTTACAAATGTGAGACCGATAGCATTGCAAATGCTTGTTATTTCTAATCAGCCATTGAGCTGCATTTATCTTGATCATTGTGGTCCTCTTATATCCGATAATGCTATCAAATATATTTGGGTTGCAGTGGATTCTTGCACAAGGTTCCTCTGGGTCTGTCCACAGGGCTCGGCTGACGCTCACACTGTTATAATAGATTTGCATGTCTTTGTCCGAACCTATGCCTGTGGCACTTTCCATTCAGACCAGGGTCCAGGTTTCACCTCTACTGCATGCCCATGATTCGATGATGTCCATGGGAGTGCGTGTGCATTTCTTGTCTCTATATAGGCCCATGGGCAATTCTCTTGTGGAGCGGATGAATCGTCACTTACAGCAATCTTTAACAGCTAGGGTGTTAGGTACGGGCCGTTGCTGGTTAACTCATCTTTATGGGTTCCAATGTGCTCTTAATAACCTCCCAAGAAGATCTCTGGGTGGGTGGACCCCATTCAAAATGCTCTTTGGTATTAAATTGTTTGTTCCAGACCTTTATGGTCTAGTCGTTGTGGCAGCTGGTGCAACCTTTCAAGTAGATAACCACTGTTCTGTCTACAGGATCTTCAAAAGTGTTGTGATTCTCTGGCTAAAACCCATTTGCCTTCGCATCAGCCATCTGATGCAGTGGCTCTGATTCCTGTTTCTGTCTGGCTTCTTAAAATTGGAGATCAGATTAGTGAAAAGGTGGCGATTAAGAAAGAATCTGTTCCCTCCTACCATGCTCCTGTCCCAGTGCTTGATCTCCAGGGTACCCAAACTGTGATTTTACCTCCACTCTCAGGATACAAAGACAACCACTTTATTTCCATTAAACATGAAGAGTTACCCAATTTCGCTGGTACTTAATAGTATGCCTTGGGGAGTCCCAGGACAGAATATTAATTTACAACCTGCGAGCGCCGTTACTTCTGATTCTTCCCGGCTGATGGAAGGGGATGTTGAGTCTTCAGTTGATCTGATACCTTTTTTACCGTCCTACTCTCCACAATGGAACTACCTTACTCTGATCTACTGCTTGAGGCCCCTTCAGGAATGCAAGTCTCAGGTCTACATCCAGAAACCCAGCTTCCATTATTCCAACTGAGTTCTTCTGGTTACTATATCAGTCAATGTACATTTTCTTTGGACAGTTCTTCATTATCGTTTGTTTTAACTCCACCAGTGAGGATTTGTGTTTTTATCTCTGGGTTAAAACACACTTACCTGGTTCAACCTTTGATATATCTGATCGTGATTTCCTTGGTATTTTTGCTCATGTGGATTGGATTTGTGACTAGTTTTTTTCCTTTTGATTAATGGCCTCTATCTCCCAGAATGTTCTGCTGCAGAACTTGTCGACTGGGTGTTGGCCCCACATTCCTCCCTGCATATAATGAAAAGAGACCAGTCCCTTGTTTACAGCTCAACGATCCCTGTCACTGATGGAATTGTATGAGATAAAGTACCATTTGATGTATTCAGTCCTACGGAGACCCTACAGATACCATATGAAGTCTGTGTTTCATGTGTGATGTGATCGTGCCTGGGTTACAATAAGACGATTGGGATGTCAATGCTGTAAATTCTATGTTTTGCGAATTTCAATATTATTCTGTCTTTGACTCTGAAGATTTATATTTAAATTCTGCTAACTGTGCCAATTTATTCTGTTATCAAAATATGGGCAGAATTTGTTGCACAGAGCTAATGGACACCATCCCCAATTAAATTATACGCAATGGGAACATTGCCCAATTCCACCATTTGGGTAGTTCCAAAACTCAAAAGATGAAGAAGCCTTATTTCACCGGTTATTACATTTCGGACCAGGCATCATACTATGTTAAAGTGGTTCCGACTCTTTAAAAAAAATAAATGCATACTCAGACCAAGTTAATATATGCATCCTTTTTATTGATAACCTGGCCCTGAAAACAATATGATTATTGGAAAGGCAATATTGACTTGAAATTAGTATGGGGCACTAAGTCATGGCAAATCCAAGATACAGAATCTTTATTTCATGCATGTGTGATACCCACGCAAATTCCCTTTCTTAATAACACCGTCCAACAGACTGCTTGTTTGGGGTTGGCTAAGATTAAAGAACTGAATACTCCCGCTATTCCATCCTTGGCCTTCTTCAATAATTGGCAATCTTATACAAATTATACTGAAAACCAACTAAATAGTATTACATGAAACAGTACATTTAATTCTTCTATGAAAACTCCGACTGGGTAGTCATTATGGCCTTATTATTATTAATATGTTTCTTATATTTTTTTTTTTATTAATTTATTTTATTAGGAAAAAGCACCTCACAAAGTACATAAAGCGCTCGCCTACAACCCATCTCGGGCCGGCAATAGGTCTCCGTGCAACAACAATTACACATGTCATTATACATTATCATCATAGAGTCCAGTATAAGAGCTCGCCGGAGGTCAATGGATGGAAACTCTCCTCTGTAGGCTTGTACCATCTGCTGAGCAGCGTGCATTTGGAAGAAATGAACAAAGCAGTACATTTTTACTTTTTCTCCCAACCAATCCCTAACCCCGTAAACATCCCCCCTCCCCATAACTGGTCCCTCAGTTGTGCTCCCCGAGTAAGTCCTTAGGTGTCACTAATTCCTGTTGTGGCTGGTGTATCCTACCACCCTTCCTCAATCTAATGTGTTGCCCTCCCATCCCACGCTTCTACGGATGGGGTGTTTCCTAACGCCTATGGAGCGCTAAGTGTGCGGGGAAACACACCGGGCAGGTGAATCAGGTGGCTCTTGCAGGACACTCTCCGGTTCCTCCCCATCTCCCTCCCCCGAGGCATCCCCGACCGGCCTGGAGGACAAGTGGGTCTGGTATAGCCCCCAAAAGTTCTTGGGGCGACTCGTGGGCGGAAGGAGCTCACTGTATGTATCCGCTTGAGTGTTACAGTACTTCATATCGCTAGCCCACCGCTTGAGTGTAGGTAATGGCCCCCTCATCCAGCATAATGCAACTACCCGCTTCGCAAGGAGCATCCCCATGCCCACCAGCTTCCTAATCGAGACGGGTATCGATTTCGTATAGCCCATTAGGGCAAGGGCTGGGTCCATTGCCAGGTCCACCTCAACTATAGTGCTCATTTCAGCGAATACGCCTGCCCAGTATCTCTGGACCCCCGGGCAGTTCCAGGCTAAGTGCAAGAAGTCCGCAACCTGTGCCCGGCACCTCTCGCAGTGTGGGGAGTCGCGGAGGCCGTACCTGTGGAGCCGTTCCGGTGTATGGTATACCCTTTGTAAAAATTTAAAGTGGACCAAACGGTGCCTCCCGTTCAGGGAGATGCGCCTTGTGGCCGCAGAGCAGTATGCCCACATGTCATCATCGACGTGGGTGCCCAGGTCAGTCTGCCAGGCTAACCGCGCCCTAGTGTAGAGCAGTGCCGTGTGTTCGTGCCCTATCCTGTACAGCCTAGTGAGCAGCTTCTTTGGAGAGTCGCTGTCTATAACATACACCAGTTCCGGGACTGCGGGGGGCTCCTCCATATCCGGGCCCAGTAGTTCCAAAAGGGAACTACGGACTCGATGGTATTGGAAGCGTTGGAGTAACGTGGAGCTCTCCCCTCGATGCGAGATCTGCGCCCACGTCTTCGCCTTGCCATTCACAAATAGGTCCCCCAGAGTGTGTGCACCCAGTTCGTGGAGGGCCCTATGGACACCCGGTTCCGCCAAGGTCGGCAGCCAGAGCGCCCATTGTATAGGCATGTTGGGAGCGTACATCAGCTCCTTGTTCTGCCTCTGCACAATGGAATGCCATGCATGGTTGGTGGATAGCAAGGAGTCCAGAACGCCAACCCTGCGGTCTTTGGGGCCGCATATGGTAGCAGGAAGTGGGGTAGGGTCTGCGAACAATCGTTCCAGGATCACGTGCGGAATGTCTTGGTTGCCATGAATCCAAGTGTGGAGGTGGGAGGCCTGTGCAATCCTGTAGTAGCGCTCCAGATCTGGGGCCGCCAATCCCCCCTGCTCGTACGGTAATTGCAGCACCTGCCATTGCACCCTAGGTTGTTTCCCAGCCCACGCCAATCTCACCAGGAGTTTGTTTAGAGTTGCAAAGAAGGCTTTCGAGAGGACAATCGGGAGATTATTGAATAGGAATAAGAACCTCGGGAGAATGACCATTTTCATTAAGGCAATCCGTCCCACCAGGGACAGCGGGAGCTTAATCCAGAGCTCAACATCATCCACGAGTTTGCTGTAGGCAACCCCGTAGTTCTCCCTTAGCATGACGTCCGGGTCCGTGTGCAGCATAATGCCCAGATACCTTATCGGCTCAGAGGACCATTGGAGCGGGTAGTCCATCTCGAAGGGGACGGTAATCGGGGTCAGTGGGAAGGCGACTGACTTCGCCCAGTTAACCTTCAGCCCGGATAGCGCGCCAAACCTCACAACCTCCCTCAGTACCGACGCAATGTTGTTGGCCGGGTCCCTGACATAAAGAAGGGTGTCGTCCGCATACGTGGAGATACCTAACTTGTAGGTGGGGTAGTTGATGGCTTCGTACGAGTGGTATTCCCGAATCGCACACGCCAGCGGCTCCGCCACCAGGGCGTAGAGCAGCGGGGAAAGAGGGCACCCCTGTCTCGTGCCTCTGCTGATGGAGATCGGCTCCGAGACTGCATCTCCCAGTCTGACTCTGGCCGTGGGCTGGTGATAAAGTGCGCCCAGTAGTTGGAGGAAGATCTCTCCCAGCCCCAGCTTCCGCAGTACTTTGCGCATGAAGGGCCACTCCACAGAGTCAAAGGCCTTCTCCATGTCTAGAAAGACCGCGATAGCTTTAGTATCATGCCTGGTGTGTTGCATGGCTCCCAGGACCGTGCGAATATTGTAAGTGAGGTTCCTAGCCGGGATGAACCCAGCCTGCTCCGGGGCCACCAACTCGGGCGCCACCAGGGCCAGCCTGGTCGCCAGCACCTTTGCGTAGAGTTTAGCGTCCACATTGAGAAGGGACAAAGGGCGGTACGAGCCTGGCAGGTCGCTGGGCTTACCAGGCTTAAGGATGGTGACAATGAGCGCCTCCCGCATAGTGGGGGGCATAGCGCCATTTTCGCAAATTTCGTCAAAGAGAGTGGAGAGATGGGGGAGCAGCTTATCCTTATACGCCTTGTAAAAGGCCACCGTCAGACCATCTATCCCGGGGGCACTGTCAGCTCTCATGGTGGCCAACGCGTCAGATATCTCCTCACAGTGGATAGGGGCCATGAGGAATTCCCTCTGCCAATTCTCCAGGAATGGCATCTTAATGTAGCTAAGGTAATTGTCAATTTGGTCCTCCACCCCCGAGATTTTAGTGGTGTATAGCTCCTCATAGAAGCTCCTGAATTCCGCCAGTATGCGCGCCTCCTCCGTGAGTGTCACCCCTCCAGTGGTGCGCAGTTCCGTGACAGACTGTTTGCGTCTAGCGCCTTTCATAATCCTGGCAAGCAGTGCACCCGGGCGGTCGCTCTCCCCATACGCGCGCGCCGTCGCATATTTTCCTAAATGTCGTACCTCCCTGTCCGCCTCCTCGTGGAATTCTTTCAAAAGTTCCTGCAGGGTGTCATCCCCAGGCAGGCTCGGGTCAAGGAGCTGGCGGCGTTCGTAGTCTGCTATCTGCCCCTCCAAGAATTTCAGTCTGTTTCTAATCGCCTTGAGAACCCCTGAGTGCTTCGCCATGACCACCCCCCGTACATACACCTTGAATGTCTCCCAGATTGTCCCGAAGGTGTCCACCGAGCCCAGATTAGTGGTAAAGAAATTGTCTATGTCCTCTCCCAGGTCTGCCCTGAACGCCTCGTCCAGCAACGAGTAAGGCGGGAATCGCCACGTAAATGGCGGGATTCTCTGCAGGGGAGTGCGCAACTCCAGGAGCACCGGGGAGTGGTCCGACAGGGTGCGGGGAAGTACACTGCAGCCCCTGACCATGGAAAACAGGGAGTGTGATGCCAGCCAGTAGTCGATCCTGGTATGTATGTTGTGGTATGCTGAGTAGTGCGTGTACCCCCCCTTGGCGCTATGTCTTTCTCTCCATACATCCACTAGGCCCAGCCTCAACATTTCTGCCTGCATGCGCTGCGCCGCCGCAGCAGGGCGCCTGGTAGGGCCCGTGGACCTATCTAGATCAGGGTTGAAGGTGAAGTTGAAATCCCCTCCCCAGACCATATTCCCAGCGGACCATTCAGTACAATGATCCGCAACCGCTGCATAAAAGTCAGGGGAGTCATAGTTCGGACCATAGACATTCATGATCAATAGGTTGTGTCCCTTGCCCGTGCACTTGCTTAACACAAACCTCCCCTCCGGGTCCGCCTTCACCAGGGCGAGGGATAGCTTAGATTTCGGGTTAACCCAGGTTAGGACCCCTCTGGCGTGTGTAGTGAAACCTGCAGAAGTGGAGTGTCCCTGGAGCCCCCTGTAAGTTAGCATCTTGCTGGTGTTAGGGAGATGTGTTTCCTGCAGCAGTGCCAAGTCTATGTGGTGTCTCTGTAGGTAGTGCAGCACCTTGCGGAGTTTCCTGTAGTCATTTAATCCCCTTACATTCCAGGTGACAGCCCGTAGGGATTCCGAATCCCGCAGCGAGTCTGCCCGAGCCGTGTCAGCCATTAACATTAAAGGAGGACATCAATCGTAGCGTGGTGACTGGGGCCACCCCCTCCCGGTAGCGGCAGCCACCCACCCACTTCGCAGTTCTCAATCTGTTAGAGCACATGTCGGACCTTACCCCAAACATCCCAAACAACTCCAAATTCAGAACCCCCATTGCCCCCCTCCGCCCACAGTCAACCAACCCCAACCTGGTGTGACCGAGATCCCTGCATCCACCCCCCCCACCCATCTTCAAACTTCCCCAAGCAGTCTCAAGAAGAGCCGCAAGCACTGTAAGCGCCAGGGCAGAGGTAGCGCACACAATGTCCAAATCGACCTCAGACCGGTCGTCCCTCCTGCGCAGTGTAAATAGGCAGCCCCCACGCCAGCGCCCCCAATCGCAAGTGCGGCTGTAAGATATGAGAGCAGTATAGTACCCGCCTTAACGGGCGTCCCCCCCCCCCCCCCCGGCCCTTGTCGACAATCCCATGTGGCAGGGCCCCAGCAACGCCACCCCAGGGCAATCCAACAATGTCATGGTAATCGCCGCCCCCCACCCTGACCCGTGTGGCTTGTGCAGATCTCACCCGCAGCAACATGTCCAGAAGTCCGTTCACCGCAGCGGTGCGCCCCGAGTGGGCTTCCCTCGATTCCACCTGCAGGGATTAGCGCAGAGGCTAGCGTACTCGATCCGTCAGAGGATGCCGTTGCTCCCCCTCTCCCCGCTAGTCTTGCTCATCCAGGTCGCCAGTGCCAGCCCGCTCCTCCGCCGGCGCAGATCGGTCGTCTCGGCGTTCCTTGATCCATTGCTTCAGGGACTTCTGCAGTTCCTTGGGGTCAGTGAAAAAATGCGAGTGGCCCTGCCTGTTGATGCGCAGCCGAGCTGGGTACAACATAGCATAGTCCAAGCCCAAGTCCCTGAGCTGCTGCTTGTAGGGGACAAATCGCCGCCTCTCTTCCTGTACCTTTGAGGTGAAGTCAGGGTACAACGAAATGTTCATCCCCTCGTACTGCAGGTCTCCCTTCTCTCTAGCAGCACGGAGGGCGGCGTCCCTGTCCCTGTAGTTCAGGAGTTTTGCTATTATGGGCCTAGGGTTCGCACCCGGTGGAGGCCTCGGTCCCAGGGTGCGGTGAGCACGTTCCACTATAAACATAGGGGAGAAGGTATCGTCCCCCAGCAGAGATTTAAGAAGTTTCTCGACAAATAGCTCCATTTTCCCTGTCTGGGTCGACTCCGCCACACCCGTGACGCGGATGTTGGAGCGCCTGGAGCGGGCCTCTAAATCTTCGGATTTATCCTGTATCACCTGGAGCAGCCTTCCCAACTGCTTACGGTCAGCGTCCCACGTCGTTTGCGCCTCCTCCGCCTCCGTTAGTCTGCGCTCCGCCATGTCCAGCCTCTCTGCATGCTTATCCACCCTCTCCGTCATTCGATCCATCCGGTATGCCAGGGCGTCTATCTTGGTGCCTATGGCCGCCATACCCTCATGTAGGCCCTTCTCCATCGTGTTGAGCATACCTTTGATTTCTGCGCACAGTGCGGAGCTCGGGTCTGCAGCTGCACCCGGGGTCTGGTCCGTCGGTGGGTCCGGCACCTTCTGCCTTCTCTGGTCAAACGACAGCTTAGTTTGAGTCCTGTCGCCCTTGCCCATCTCTGCGGCGGATAGTGAGGCCAGCGCCCCAGTCCTTATTGCGCCGGAGGTCCCCCAATGGGACAGTCCAGGTCCCAATCGTGTGCAGGCCTGCCTGGCCAGCAACGCAACCGGTCAAGACAGGTGCCCGTCGCTTTCACTCCCCCACTGGGTGCCTCAGTGTCAGGGGACCCTCAGCCAGATTAGGGGTGCAGGGCTCGTGCAGAGGGCGCGCTATCACAGGTCCGCCCGCCGCTCCTCAGGGCCTCCTCAAGCTGCCAGTCAGTCCACTCCGGTTGTGGGAAATGGCGCCCGCGGCGATGCAGAGTCCCGTCTGCACCACGTGTGACCTCCCGGCGGGTCCGCCTCACCGCCGGCGCTCGCCCTAGACCCCAAGGGCTTCCAGGGTGTGCAGTCGCTGTAGCAGGAGTCCGCTGTGTGAGCTTGGGGCACAGTAGGGGTCGTGATAGCCGCCGGCCTCGGTGCCCGCGGGACGTCTCCCCTCAGGGGCCGCACGTCGGGTGACGCAGCCCGGCCCCGCGTCTCAAGGCAGCTCGGGGATCCCGGCCCGGTCCGCCGCTCTCCGGTCTGCGGCGTCACCGGGGGAACCCGCAGGAGCAGCTCTCCCAAAGCTGCGTCGGAGGTCAACGGGGGGGAGAAGGGACAGCCCCCGCCGGAATTTCACGGTGATCGCCGCTCTATGAGGATATTTGATGGATTGTTAGCAGCGCTAGCGCGGAGCTTCGCGCTCAAGCGTCCGCCATGAACGCCGGCTAGCTCCGCCCCCCCTAATATGTTTCTTATATAGACCCCCGAAGGGGTATCTCCGCGCTTGCCTTGGGAACCCGTCCTGGCTTTTCCCTGTAAGATAGCCCCTATTGGGCATCCCCAAGGTGAAAGCCAGGCATCCCTCCGCGGGGGGGCCAGTGTGGAGATTAAGCAAGCTTAATGCCCAGAGTTGCAGAGTGTGAACCCATGATTAGGTCAGGCACCGAAGCGAGAATAATCGAGTCCATGGACATTTGAACCCAAGACCCTGCCGCGTCG
The DNA here is from genome assembly GCF_964263255.1 of Lissotriton vulgaris. Taxonomy (NCBI): domain Eukaryota; kingdom Metazoa; phylum Chordata; class Amphibia; order Caudata; family Salamandridae; genus Lissotriton; species Lissotriton vulgaris. The sequence continues at coordinate 214,623,841 of NC_141686.1, forward strand.
GGAATTGAACCCTGGTCCTGGGTCTGACCTCTGCTTCAGGGTCTGCCTGCTCTAACCAGTGAGCCACACTTCTGCACTGAATACTCCCGCTATTCCATCCTTGGCCTTCTTCAATAATTGGCAATCTTATACAAATTATACTGAAAACCAACTAAATAGTATTACATGAAATAGTACATGTAATTCTTCTATGATAACTCCGACTGGGTAGTCATTATGGTCTTGGCACACTAATGTTTGTCCTTCTCATTTCGTGAACACTACTTATGGGTTCAAATTAAATATACCAGATCCATGTCATCCACAAACACCTCTTTCCAACACTGTTACTACTTATTCTGCAGCTAAATTATGTCAACAATGGCTAGAACATTCCACTTTGTCTGCAGAAGACATAACCCTATCTAATTTCGTTTTAGGTCCAAAGTCCCCTCGTTCGAAACAATTTTTTTATGCTGCTTATAATGAACTTTGGAAATGGTTGCAATTGGAAGCTGGAGTACGTTTACACCGACTTGATCAAGATCATTAGGATAAAGGGCTTGCTCTGGTCGATAACAGTATTAACCCCTTCCACGCTCATGACGAGCTGGGCTCGTCATGGCGTAGCCTCCTCGCACGCTGATGACGAGCCCAGCTCGTCACGTAAAGAGCGGTTTTAAAAAACTCACAACAGGAGCGGAATTGCGCTAGCGCGCATGCGGTTAATACATTGTCATCTCGTATTTATACTTTAGATCATCAGTAATCGATATTGTACAAAATGAAGTATCTACCTTTTATTATGGTAAGAATCTATTTACATTGATTATGCAATTTAGCTGGACACTGCAAACACTTAAAAATGGATGCATGCTTTAGCATTACCTTATTTCTAGCACATTGTTCTTACCATTTCATTTGACACGAAAACAACAATGAATTGGCTATGAAAGACTATAGTTACGCCATGCTTCATATAGAAAAACTTGAACAACTCCCCTTAACTATAGCGAAACTCATTTTGTGGTATAGTTAATACATGGGGTTATCCCTTTGCCCATCTCGATGTTTCAGTTCACTGCCTGCATAAACCACTTCCTCGTTGGTAGATGTAATTTGTTTGTTTTTATTTGAGTCTTCAGGTAGTGAGGCCCTCTCTGCTCAACCCTTCATGTTATTTCTGAGCCAAATAAACATGCAAAATATGACATCTCGCTTGTGCCTGTCACTATGCTGTGTCAATGAAATAGTGAAACTGACTCGTGCATTTTCCTCCCTTACAGTTTCCAGATCTGTGAATATATTAATCAAACCCAAGCACTTTATATGACTAATTACATCAATCAATGGAGAAATGATCTAAAATAGTGGAGATCGTGCATAAATGGAAAAGATGTGACAACTAAAGGTGATATGCACAACATTCTAATGGAATTTTTGGTGACAATCCTTGCAGCCTCATCATAGCTATTGAGACAATAAGTCCTGCAATTACCAAAACATTTGCACCATCATGACTCCACATGAAAGGAATTATTGAAATTGGGGGCAGAATTTACACAAAGAGCTCTCATTTCTAAATCAGAGACCTGTCATTGACATAGCCGCATGTAACATCTAGGTGACATTATAGGCATTTTAACACACTTATTAATCAATATAAATAAAGAATAAAGTACTAATGTTTGCCTACACTGCGTTACAGTACATTAATCCATGTTCACACAACTCCAAATGCCTATCACATAGCCTGCACCAGCAGGGTTTGAGGGGGATGCTGTAAAAATGACCAACCAAATCAAGCCACGGTAATAGGTCCCTGTAAGAATAGATGCAACGTAACATAAAACACTTCATACTGTCTTTTGTTTAGCTAATATAGCTTTGCATTCTGCCACTTGAGAGCTCACGGGGGAAGAGCGATACCACAATTCCCAAAATACAAAACACTGATTTCTCCAAACTGGATTAGCGCAGGGTGTGCAATACGTCATGAGGTTAGCTTGCCAGCACTGCCCAGGGCCGGACTGGGAACTGAAAGCAGCCCTGGCAAATTTTGCCAGACCAGCCCCTGTCCGGCGCGTAGCGAGCGAGCGCAGCGACCGAGCCCGACTGCTAGTAGGGGAGTTTGGGGGGGTGGGTGGGGGCGGGGGTTCTGGATTGGAGTAAGACTGAACAAAATGGTCAATTTTACAGCACATTTTTCTTTACGTATTCAATTGTATCAACTTTCAAAGCGCAGTATATAGAAGATGATGACCTTAAAGAGCACCAGGTTACCCACCCAGTCATATATATCCATAGACATTCTTTCAGAGAGCACCAAAAATAGACACACGTGGTGAATCAGGGAGAACAAAGTAAAAGTGAGAACAGCCCCCACATGGTGTGTAGCGAGCAAGCGCAGTGAGCAACCACTATTAGGGGGTGTTTGAGGGGTTGTCCTCCCAAGAAACATTTGGAGACCATTTGTTCATTATAATACTGTTGTCACTTACAGCAGCCTGGTGGCTCTTACAGCATCAGAGGCTCGCGTCTCATTGGGGACAGTGAGGCAAACACCGAAGGACATAGGGTCAGCTTTCTCTCTAAAGCGCCTGACAGAGAAAGACACCACGCTTGTGCACGAGGTATTGTTCAATGCAGCACTCCTTCCAGAGGTTCAGGGACAGAACCATGGGCTCTAAAGCCAAGTGAAATGAGCTCGCCTCAGGCCTGATTGCTGCTAGTGATGGTGGAGTGCAGTGCAGGGTCACCATTCACACCCTGGCAGGGTGTGAATGGCGTTGCATAAGGTAATCATTTACTATGCTTTAAAAGTTAATACAATCTAATATGTAATGAAAACTGTGTTGAAAAATGCTTTGTTTTGGCCTCGTGCACAGGATTAATTGAATGTGTGAGGGGATGGTTGCAGGAAACTGTTTATTTTCAGCGCCTATTCAAATAACCTTTGGTGCGGACATAACGTCGCACGTATGGTGATTCACCACTTAAGGGTGAGTGCAATTCCATGCCCCCCAGGCTATGAATCCAATTATTGTTATGGTTCAAAGATTCTTAGCCCTATCTCCATTTGTTGTTACAGGTGCCCATTGACATTGGTTTTTAACCTGCGTGCACATTGAAATATTCGTTGTCCCTCCCTCATCCCGTCCTGATGAAGACCCTGATCTGAGGAATTAAACCACCCGGTTTACGTGTGGCTCGAAACGTCGACACTTTCCTTTTGGAGCCTGCATCTATTAGTTTTTGCCCCCCTTCCCCCCCTCCCTCCTAATCCCCTTGCCAATAGTGCAAATCAAGGAAAACGGAGGCTGTGTTTGAAAACTACAAGCTAGTAAAAAAGAACAATTTATTTACAAGCATTGGTTAGGGCAGGCTCATTCTTGTATATAAACAATTCTACACTTTGTTTCTCTGATCTCTTTGATCAATCACTTGAGCACAAACTTTTACCTTTCTCTGTGCACGTTCATCTTTTTATACTAGAAAAGATTTTGTTGATTATAAATGTAAATATTTGTATTTGATTTGCAAAAATTTTTTCAAACTATATATTAAATCAGAGAATCCCGCTGGATTCAATTGAATTCTCAAATGTTTTGGTACCTTTTATGTATGAACTTGACAATTTGGACTAATGTATCTATTTACCTAACTATACAGATGTAATCTAGAGCTGACTAAAAAATTATTGAACTTAGGCTGTAATTGTGTTACATGGTGAATTTTCGTCAAGGACCATTTGTTCATTATAATACTTGGTACCCAGGTCCTTTGACTAAATTGGGTCACCCCCTGTTCTATAATAAGTAAGTGACAACAGGGCATTGTTCACAATTATTTTTATAATGCTTGAGTTGAAGGGCCATTTGCTGTAAGTGTCCCGACCTGTAATAGCATTCGCCACTCTTTCATTCTCCCAGCAGTGGCTTCCATTTGCACCGCTTACCTAGGCACAGATGCTGGTGCTATAGTTTACAGCAGATTTCACATTATTAACTAAATCACTGTCTTTCCATCATTGTCTTTTATGGTGGACACGTCAAATGTATTTGGAAATAAATGGCAGAGAGGATTGTGGTAACTCTCCAGTTTCTCCTTGCTACATATGTCCCTAAGAAGTGTCCAAAGCCTCAGATCTAATAGATTATAGTCAATGTGACTACAGTGAACCACATTGTTACAGGATTTGGCCCCTGTCCTGTCAGATATGGACCTACCATTGGGTTTTCTAAGCCCCAGCTCCAATGAGAAAGCCTTACGCTGTAAGGCAGCCTCTGTCCATTTGTTTATAGGTGGTAGTTCTAGACTTGGAATACCTCACATCTTGTCCTCCTCTCTTTGATATCCTCTGTATCTAGGGGCTCAAAGGTTGTATTAAAGTCCCTGCTGTTATCTGATAGGAATGAAAATAGATTTTTCCAGATGGTCTTCAATGCATATGAGGGTTTTAATCGCTAAAAACCCGACCCCTCTAGCATAGACATTATAAATATCAATAATAGTGATATTCTCAAACTCTAGATAAATGGCCATGATGTTGGGACTGTTGATGCGAAAATCATAGAATTTACAAACTGTGCCGGGCCTAATCCACATTGAAAAATCCCTCCTGAAGGTCGGCCAGCAAGGCTGCGTGATGTAGGAGTTAAAAAGTTTAAATAGCCATGTTTGAAAAGTGATATCAGGTACCAAGTTTCCTGAAACAAACAAATATCATACACATCAATAAAACTGATCCAGTACGGGAGTGCGACCTTTGATCCAAGACCAGCCCCATTCTGAGAAATTATAGACATTGTGGGTTTAGTCTAAATGCTGCTGAAGGAAGAAGAGAGGCTTAAAGAAGCCCAACAGTCTGCAATGTCAGATAGACCCAGAAAGTCACCTGAAAACGGGTTGTCATGTGAGACGCTCAAAACATTTTAAGAAGGAGAGTCACCATGCTTCACACAAACAGGGGAATAAGAGGGCCCGTCGAGAGGAAAAACCGGTGGTTGTCAGTTTATTTCCTCTATAGGATATCCATCTCATTCATGAGACGGGGCACATAAATCAACTTGATGTCTGTGTTCAGGGCGCCTATATTTAAAATGAATTTTGGTGTCACATAAGTGAGAGGTTCGAACATCAAAAGCCACTAGATTGCCAACTAAGTCCCTCTTCCCAAGAGTTAGATCAATGCTAGTGTACATAGTACCACTGTGTGACTGCCTTTTACCCCCCAAAATATCCTGCTGTATACCTGAGAGACAACACCTCACTTTGCGGATCCAGTGAATGATTTTATTAATTAATGTATCCACACTTCTTTATACATGAGATGCACGAGCTTGGGGACATTCGTAGAAAATATGGAGAAACTGGCATTAGGGGCTGAAAGTCCTGCACTGGCAAATGCGATTTTGTATTGGAGCTGGGGGGGTAGGGGGGGTGCTTACCAGTTCGGGCTCCCCATAAGGCTGCTTGTTCTGAATGCTGGAAGGCTGCGACGAGCTAGAGAGTCGAACAAAACCACTCTCATTTATGTGTTCTAGCCCCCGTCCCTCTAAATATTTCCCAAAGGGTGGAAATGTGAGAAACAGCAAAGTTCCTAATCTCATTGGGTTTAGTATACCGCAGTGTTTAGTGCTTGTGTTTTTATCAGTGAGAGAGATTCTCAAATTGTCGACTAAGTGTGATGTGATAGAAAGATGTGACACCACTGGTTCAGCTATCTGCTAGTTACTGTGGGCAGCCTATCAATGGAATCTTCGCAGGTCGCTGTGACCTGCAAATTAAAAAAAGGTCTGAAGGCAACGCCCCAACTAATGAAAAGAACAGGAAAGCTGTGGTTAGAGCTCGCTTCTCATGTTGGTTGAGAAATTCTGGTAAAGCTCCTCAGCAGCCAAACTCAGTCCTCAACAACAAAGTAAGTTTGTCATAAGGCACTTCAAAATAATCGGATGTGGTGTTTCCACTCTCCAAGTTATAGGTCAGCACAGACAGTGTCAGCACAAGTCGGGGGACGAGGTGCTGGAACAGTCATTGGGAGAAGAGGCCAGGAAGACAAACAATTTTGGTACAAGTTGTAAGTCTGTGAAGGCAACCATTCATAATAAATCCCCAACATTCTGCAGAAGCATGAAAATACACCACCTAGCTACAAAAATTATATATATTTCAACAAGTAATTTCAAGAGGCACCTCTTAGAATTGGCATGGACATGTCATGGGTTTTCTACTGGCACGCCGGGGACACTTGCTTAGCTTTGCATACAAGATCGCCATCGTTTACATGCTTGTCTTCCACAGGCATGGTGCTACCACTGTAAATTGCGATAGCGCAGTCAGCCGAAGCATGGTTACCTGTACCTGCCGGAAGACCCCATGAAGAGTCCGCCACTCCATTCATCTGCTTCCTGTCTCTGTGCTAATCAAGGCCGGAAAAGAGAAGGAGGCAGATGAGAAGGCTTCTGCTATAGGGCAGATTGGGAAACTCCTGAAGTTTTTGCCAGAAGTCGATTATTTCTTTACTCGGTCAATAAAGACCATAAAACTACATACGAAGCATATAAAGTACAAATAAAGCAAGACCATAAAATAGGAAGGACATCAAATCAGATCAATCATGATGCAAAATGCATAGCAGCATATTCGAAGCATAACTCAAAGTGGTGATGTCTATATGCACTTGGGGTGAAGTCCAAAAAAACCCAGGTAAAAGGGTCTACTATGTTAACAGGAATATTTGGGGCCACCTTAGCATCCATAAATGTATTCAAATTGTAGACGTAATCCTCCAACCTGTGATCATAAAGATACAGAAGTGACATTACTACTAGGTTTTGTTGATATTTTTTATCAAGCAACTGCACTCTGGTAGCAGAATTCCTGATTAATGAGTGCCATTTACTTTGCCTTTTTCTTAAACACCTGCTTAGAATTTTTTCCATAATTTTAACAGCAGCACTTGGTGTTCATGCAAACGTTCCCCGTGTTACTTTACAAACTGCGAGGAAAACGAATGGATCAGATATTGGACATGACTTGTGTAGACAAGGGGCATAGCTAGGGTCCAGTATTCATGTGAATCTTCACCCAGGCCTATATTGAATATAGGATTATTTTGTGTGAAAATCATGATTATTTTGTATGCTTGAGGTTGCTTATTGAGTAATGGGTAGCAGAGTCCCGGCATTTTATGAGTGTAATACTGTGCCTAACCTTTAAAAAGCTCTGAGACCTAATGCAAGGCATGTGTCATCTGAAGTCTGTATTATTTGACAAAATAAACAAATACAATCACATATATCTCCCATATATTCAATTTCTTTCTGGAACTTTGGACCCCTGCACTTATTTTATTACAAATTAAGCACTGGAAACATGCAATCAACATTATTCTTTGTGCATCTTTTCTTGTGTATGACTTTTTATCCTAATTCTATGTGCATTGTCTCCAAATATCTGGGAATTCAGTAGGGGTGGGAATTTATTACATTGTACTTAAAACTGTGGCAGGTAGTTTCACACTAGCATTAATACATTTATGTCCAAAAAAGGTACGTCATATGGCCATTTCTCAAAAGTCATGAAAAATTGAAAGATCTGTATTCAACACATACCTTTGGAGTACATTTTTGCATTTTTGGCATTCTCGAAGAATATCAGAAGAGATCAGGGAAATCTACAACATCTGAAGCTTTCTTGGAAAACTAAAATTACTCACTCCTTATCCATGTAGAATTGTAAGAGGCAGGTGTGCAAAGTGAGGAGAAATTAGCATTTTCACATTTTATCACATTTCGAATTTTTTAGGTTATTTCCCCAAAGTCAAAATAGGTTTTCTCATGAAGAAGAAACCTTTTTTTGCGCACCACAACTTTGGGGATGTTTCATCCCCATTTTCATTTTGGAAACGCACTAATGCCTGACCATTTTGTGAACACATCCAAAGATGGCAAACCCCAGGTGATTTAATCTGTCAATTTAGGCATACAACAATCTTCAAAAATTGGGCCATATGTGTGCTTAAGAAAGACACTATAGCTACTCCGATAATTGTTGCTATTTCTCTAAAGGGTAAGTGTATAGCACTAAGGGAAAAAATAGAAATTCAAATTAAAGCGCTAGTCTTAAATTTATACAAACAGAAAGTCGTGGATTTTCTGTGATGACGTACATCTGGAAGTCTGATGTGGGTCACAGGCCCTACAGAAGTTGTGCCCTCTTTCGTGTGGACTTTTGAGGGTGAAACTAGGGCTTTGAGCGCTCAATATTCTTTTCGTAATTTAAGGACACGACGTACACTCATCTGATAACTGCCCCCCTGGGTGCGTTTTCTCATTACTTATATAACTGCAGGCACCGGATGCCCGTAATTATTATTTTAGACACTAAAGGCCTATAAATTAAGTTCTCGGCAGAACGACTTTATCCACCCTAAAAGAACACGCCACGGTCCTTGCACAGTTCACGGGGAATCTAAAAAATGCTGCCTGGTGCGTGCTCATTGCGCACCTTTCTAAAATGTTGTTAGGAAATATAAAGGTACACGACGAACCAGTGTGTTTTTTTCTTTAATACTTTTGTAAAGCATTAAAAATGACACTTACTTAAACGTCTGGAGGCCAGGCCTCAGGCCTACACAGAGTAATGCTGTGCTGTCTGCCGCTTGTTTTTCCGGTGCGTATGACTCTCTCACCTACGTTCTATGCTGCAGGCGGGTGAACCACGAAAGGGGGCGCAGATGATTGGTCCTACTCGCGCATCATGCCCTAAACTCTCTCTGTCATTGGCAATGACAGTGAGAGTTTAGGGTGCGATGCGCGAATCGGAGAAATCATTGGCGCTTCCGGATGGCGTTTATTGTTGAATGCTCTGCCACAATAAGGCGGATGGCGATTACGCGCACCGCACACAATAAATACAGAGGTCAGTGAACTACAGGGACTGTCACTGTGGCCTTCTGATTTTGTTACTGGGGGCCGATTTTGCTAAGAATAAAATCGGCCCCCAGTAACAAAACCGGCCCCCTGTGACAAAACCGGCCCCCATTCCTTCCAGCCTACCGAGTGCTGGCAAGCTAACCTCATGACGTATTGCACACCCTGCGCTAATCCAGTTTGGAGAAATCAGTGTTGTGTATTTTGGGAATTGTGGTATCGCTCTTCCCCCGTGAGCTCTCAAGTGGCAGAATGCTAAGCAATATTAGCTAAACAAAAGACAGTATGAAGTGTTTTTATGTTACGTTGCATCTATTCTTACAGGGACCTATTACCGTGGCTTGATTTGGTTGGTCATTTTTACAGCATCCCCCTCAAACCCTGCTGGCGCAGGCTATGTGATAGACATTTGGAGTTGTGTGAACATGGATTAATGTACTGTGACGCAGTGTAGGCAAACATTAGTACTTTATTCTTTATTTATATTGATTAATAAGTGTGTTAAAATGCCTATAATGTCACCTAGATGTTACATGCGGCTATGTCAATGACAGGTCTCTGATTTAGAAATGAGAGCTCTTTGTGTAAATTCTGCCCCCAATTTCAATAATTCCTTTCATGTGGAGTCATGATGGTGCAAATGTTTTGGTAATTGCAGGACTTATTGTCTCAATAGCTATGATGAGGCTGCAAGGATTGTCACCAAAAATTCCATTAGAATGTTGTGCATATCACCTTTAGTTGTCACATCTTTTCCATTTATGCACGATCTCCACTATTTTAGATCATTTCTCCATTGATTGATGTAATTAGTCATATAAAGTGCTTGGGTTTGATTAATATATTCACAGATCTGGAAACTGTAAGGGAGGAAAATGCACGAGTCAGTTTCACTATTTCATTGACACAGCATAGTGACAGGCACAAGCGAGATGTCATATTTTGCATGTTTATTTGGCTCAGAAATAACATGAAGGGTTGAGCAGAGAGGGCCTCACTACCTGAAGACTCAAATAAAAACAAACAAATTACATCTACCAACGAGGAAGTGGTTTATGCAGGCAGTGAACTGAAACATCGAGATGGGCAAAGGGATAACCCCATGTATTAACTATACCACAAAATGAGTTTCGCTATAGTTAAGGGGAGTTGTTCAAGTTTTTCTATATGAAGCATGGCGTAACTATAGTCTTTCATAGCCAATTCATTGTTGTTTTCGTGTCAAATGAAATGGTAAGTACAATGTGCTAGAAATAAGGTAATGCTAAAGCATGCATCCATTTTTAAGTGTTTGCAGTGCCCAGCTAAATTGCATTATCAATGTAAATAGATTCTTACCATAATAAAAGGTAGATACTTCATTTTGTACAATATCGATTACTGATGACACAGTGCTATCTAAAGTATAAATACGAGATGACAATGTATTAACCGCATGCGCGCTAGCGCAATTCCGCTCCTGTGCTGAGTTTTTTAAAACCGCTCTTTACGTGACGAGCTGGGCTCGTCATCAGCGTGCGAGGAGGCTACGCCATTACGAGCCCAGCTCGTCATGAGCGTGGAAGGGGTTAATACTGTTATCGACCAGAGCAAGCCCTTTATCCTAATGATCTTGATCAAGTCGGTGTAAACGTACTCCAGCTTCCAATTGCAACCATTTCCAAAGTTCATTATAAGCAGCATAAAAAAATTGTTTCGAACGAGGGGACTTTGGACCTAAAACGAAATTAGATAGGGTTATGTCTTCTGCAGACAAAGTGGAATGTTCTAGCCATTGTTGACATAATTTATCTGCAGAATAAGTAGTAACAGTGTTGGAAAGAGGTGTTTGTGGATGACATGGATCTGGTATATTTAATTTGAACCCATAAGTAGTGTTCACGAAATGAGAAGGACAAACATTAGTGTGCCAAGACCATAATGACTACCCAGTCAGAGTTATCATAGAAGAATTACATGTACTATTTCATGTAATACTATTTAGTTGGTTTTCAGTATAATTTGTATAAGATTGCCAATTATTGAAGAAGGCCAAGGATGGAATAGCGGGAGTATTCAGTGCAGAAGTGTGGCTCACTGGTTAGAGCAGGCAGACCCTGAAGCAGATGTCAGACCCGGGACCAGGGTTCAATTCCCGACGCGGCAGGGTCTTGGGTTCAAATGTCCATGGACTCGATAATTCTCGCTTCGGTGCCTGACCTAATCATGGGTTCACACTCTGCAACTCTGGGCATTAAGCTTGCTTAATCTCCACACTGGCCCCCCCGCGGAGGGATGTCTGGCTTTCACCTTGGGGATGCCCAATAGGGGCTATCTTACAGGGAAAAGCCAGGACGGGTTCCCAAGGCAAGCGCGGAGATACCCCTTCGGGGGTCTATTCAGGCGCTATATAAGAAACATAATAATAATAATAAGGCCATAATGACTACCCAGTCGGAGTTTTCATAGAATAATTAAATGTACTGTTTCATGCAATACTATTTAGTTGGTTTTCAGTATAATTTGTATAAGATTGCCAATTATTGAAGAAGGCCAAGGATGGAATAGCGGGAGTATTCAGTTCTTTAATCTTAGCCAACCCCAAACAAGCAGTCTGTTGGACGGTGTTATTAAGAAAGGGAATTTGCGTGGGTATCACACATGCATGAAATAAAGATTCTGTATCTTGGATTTGCCATGACTTAGTGCCCCATACTAATTTCAAGTCAATATTGCCTTTCCAATAATCATATTGTTTTCAGGGCCAGGTTATCAATAAAAAGGATGCATATATAGACTTGGTCTGAGTATGCATTTATTTTTTTTAAAGAGTCGGAACCACTTTAACATAGTATGATGCCTGGTCCGAAATGTAATAACCGGTGAAATAAGGCTTCTTCATCTTTTGAGTTTTGGAACTACCCAAATGGTGGAATTGGGCAATGTTCCCATTGAGTATAATTTAATTGGGGATGGTGTCCATTAGCTCTGTGCAACAAATTCTGCCCATATTTTGATAACAGAATAAATTGGCACAGTTAGCAGAATTTAAATATAAATCTTCAGAGTCAAAGACAGAATAATATTGAAATTCGCAAAACATAGAATTTACAGCATTGACATCCCAATCGTCTTATTGTAACCCAGGCACGATCACATCACACATGAAACACAGACTTCATATGGTATCTGTAGGGTCTCCGTAGGACTGAATACATCAAATGGTACTTTATCTCATACAATTCCATCAGTGACAGGGATCGTTGAGCTGTAAACAAGGGACTGGTCTCTTTTCATTATATGCAGGGAGGAATGTGGGGCCAACACCCAGTCGACAAGTTCTGCAGCAGAACATTCTGGGAGATAGAGGCCATTAATCAAAAGGAAAAAAACTAGTCACAAATCCAATCCACTTGAGCAAAAATACCAAGGAAATCACGATCAGATATATCAAAGGTTGAACCAGGTAAGTGTGTTTTAACCCAGAGATAAAAACACAAATCCTCACTGGTGGAGTTAAAACAAACGATAATGAAGAACTGTCCAAAGAAAATGTACATTGACTGATATAGTAACCAGAAGAACTCAGTTGGAATAATGGAAGCTGGGTTTCTGGATGTAGACCTGAGACTTGCATTCCTGAAGGGGCCTCAAGCAGTAGATCAGAGTAAGGTAGTTCCATTGTGGAGAGTAGGACGGTAAAAAAGGTATCAGATCAACTGAAGACTCAACATCCCCTTCCATCAGCCGGGAAGAATCAGAAGTAACGGCGCTCGCAGGTTGTAAATTAATATTCTGTCCTGGGACTCCCCAAGGCATACTATTAAGTACCAGCTAAATTGGGTAACTCTTCATGTTTAATGGAAATAAAGTGGTTGTCTTTGTATCCTGAGAGTGGAGGTAAAATCACAGTTTGGGTACCCTGAAGATCAAGCACTGGGACAGGAGCATGGTAGGAGGGAACAGATTATTTCTTAATCGCCACCTTTTCACTAATCTGATCTCCAATTTTAAGAAGCCAGCCAGAAACAGGAATCAGAGCCACTGCATCAGATGGCTGATGCGAAGGCAAATGGGTTTTAGCCAGAGAATCACAACACTTTTGAAGATCCTGTAGACAGAACAGTGGTTATCTACTTGAAAGGTTGCACCAGCTGCCACAACGACTAGACCATAAAGGTCTGGAACAAACAATTTAATACCAAAGAGCATTTTGAATGGGGTCCACCCACCCAGAGATCTTCTTGGGAGGTTATTAAGAGCACATTGGAACCCATAAAGATGAGTTAACCAGCAACGGCCTATACGTAACACCCTAGCTGTTAAAGATTGCTGTAAGTGACGATTCATCCGCTCCACAAGAGAATTGCCCATGGGCCTATATAGAGACAAGAAATGCACACGCACTCCCATGGACATCATCGAATCATGGGCATGCAGTAGAGGTGAAACCTGGACCCTGGTCTGAATGGAAAGTGCCACAGGCATAGGTTCGGACAAAGACATGCAAATCTATTATAACAGTGTGAGCGTCAGCCGAGCCCTGTGGACAGACCCAGAGGAACCTTGTGCAAGAATCCACTGCAACCCAAATATATTTGATAGCATTATCGGATATAAGAGGACCACAATGATCAAGATAAATGCAGCTCAATGGCTGATTAGAAATAACAAGCATTTGCAATGCTATCGGTCTCACATTTGTAAAAGTTAGAGCTATTGGCGGTGTAAATGACAATGTTTTTATGTATGTTTTTCTGTTTGCAGTGGAGTGATCATGTAAAAAAAAGAGCACATTATACCATATTGTAGGTAAAAAAAATGCGCACAAGCTTCACGAAAACAGTGTAAATTACTTTCCCCTATATAGTACTCCTTTTGGTAAATCTAACCATACATTGCCAAATTAGCAGAATAATTATGAAAAAGTTGAGGGGTGAACCGAGGATTTTCCTTTTTTTTTACAGGGAGGAGGGGCACAGCATTAAGAAGTTTGAAGACCACTGCTCTTGGGACGCAGGAGCTCATGGCTTGTGCTGGGGATCAGGGATCAATGCTGTTAAGTTGCGGTGAGGGGATCAGCAAATTAAGAGCATCTGAGTAATTGTTTGACACCGTAAAAAATATAAACCCAAAGTTATGTACCCTGAAGAAAAGCTCAGAAATAAATACCTCCAAGTAAAATGTCAGTAAGGCGTGAAACTACTGTATTGACACCTCAAAAAATAAGCATGCAAAAGCCAATTTAAAAACAAATATGAAAATGTAAATGTCATTCATGCTGCAAATTACTATTAAACAGTTGAGGTGTTTTTCAGTAATGGTATTCCATGAAATAGTTATTCTATGAAATCACTTACAACTCCTGCAATCCACCAACTAAAATAAAAAAATAAAAGTAAAATGTGTTTGTAAAAGACTAGCCATCAAGTTGGTCTGCTCACAGGGGTTGCGTGAAGTAGTCCAAAAGTACTGAATTAGCACCCCTCAAGAACAGCTTGGCTTTAAAACTCTGACAAAAGGATATGCTGTGTTTTGAACACGTTATTTTGAAATGAGTGGGTTAAAACCAAGCATTAGCAAACATGCATTTTTCGCAAACTTATGAAAAATAAAATAAAATATTAAATTTCTTTTTTTTTAAACTTAAAGGAGAGTTTTGCCCTAAAGCCCTGGTACTGAAGTGCACTACTTTTCACTTGGCGTAAAGTGTAGTAGAATGGAGAAGAGTGTTGTAGAGTGAAGTAGAGTGAAATAGAGTGTCATGGAGTGAAGTGGCGTATAGTGGCTTAAAGTGGCATAGAGTAGAATGGTATAGAGTGGAGTGGCATAGAATGAAGTAGAGTGTGGTAGAGTGAAGAGGAGTGTCATAGAGTAGAGTATTGTATGGAGGAGTAGACTAGAGTGGAGCGGAGTAGAGCAGAGTAGCATAGAGTAAAGTGACATAGGGTAGAGTAAAGTAGCATGAATGCCGAAAAGTGGAGAAGAGTGTCTTAGAGTGAAGTGTTTATTGGAATGGCATAGTGTGGAGTAGAGTGGAGTAGCGTTGAGTGAAGTAGTGTGTTGTGGAGTAGAGTGTTGTAGAGTGGAGTGAAGTACAGCATCATAGAGTGGAGTGGTGTGGAGGAGCATTGAGTTGAGTAAAGTAGTGTGGAGACAAGTGGAGTGGCTTTGAGTGGAGTAGAGTGTAAGAGTCGGGTGTCATAAACTGGAGTGTCTCAGATTAGAGGAGAGAGTTGTAGAGCGGATTAGCATATACTGAAGGGGAGCAGAATGTTGTCGAGTAGAGTGTTTTGGAGTAGAGTCTCATAGATTGAAGTGGTGCAGAGTAGAGTAACATTGAGTGGTGTGAAGTAGGGTAGAGTGGAGTGGTATAGAGCTGAGTCGGTTAGATGGCATAGAGGTGAGTAGAGTGAAGTGCAGGAGAGTGATGTAGAATGGAGCGGTATAGGCTGGAGTAGAGTGGAGTGGTGTAGAATGGTGTAAGAGTAGTGTGGCATAGAGTTGAATAGTGTCAAAGAGTGGAGTAGAGTGTCTTAGAGTGGATTGGCATGGAGTGGAGAGGAATATTGTAGAGCGGAGTGGCATAGCGCAAAGTGCAGTAGAGTGGAGAAGTGTGTTGTAGAGTGGAGTGGAGTAGAGTGAAGTAGAGCGAAATAAAGTGTTGTAGAGTGAAGTGGCTTAAAGTGGCATTGGGGTAGTATAGAATAGAGTGGAGTGTCATATAGTGGAGTAGAGTGTCATAGAGTAGAGTGTTGCAGAGAGGAGAGTGAAGTGACGTTGAGTGAAATGAAGTAGAGAGTAGAGTAGTGTGGCAAGAGTGGACTAGCATGTGGTGCAGTAGAGTGTAGTAGAGGGTGGTAGAGTGGAGTAACATAAAGTAGGGAGGTGTAGAGGGGAGTATATTGGAGTGGCGTAGAGTAGAATAGTGCCACAGAGTTGAGTAGAGTGTCTTAGAGTGGACCGGAATAGAGAGGAGTGGAATGTTGTAGAGTGGAGTGGAGTACAGTGGTGTGGCATGGCATAAAGTATAGTAGTGTGGAAAAGATTGCTGTGGAGTGGAGTAGAGTGAAGTAGAGTGGAATCGAGTGTCATGGAGTGGGGTGGCTTATTGTAGAGTAAAGTAGCATGGAGTGGCATAGAGTGGAGTGCTATAGGGTGAAGTTGAGTGGGGTGTTAGAGAGAAGTGGCGTAGAGTGGAGTAAAATTGTATACAGTTAAGTTGTGTAGAGGGGAGTATAGTGCCGTAGACTGGAATGGTGCAGAGGAGTCTGTAGAGTGTAATAGAATGAAATAGTGCAGAGTGAAGTAGAGTGTTGTACGTTGGAGTGACATAGAGTGGCGGACAGTGGAATGGTGTAGAATGAAGGAGCACAGAGTGGAGAATGTGGCACTGTGGAGTGATTCATGTTATATGTGCTAGCGTAAAGTGTGTGTGTGTGTGTGTGAGAGAGAGAGATAGAGCGAGAGAGAGAGATAGAGCGAGAGAGAGAGAGAGAGAGAGAGATCCAAATAAGTCTGGAGCAAGACTGGCTGGCTACATAAAACCAGCTCAGTTGTGGCTGACCAAGACAAAAGAAATGAGAGTGACGAAGATGCCAACCAATGGTAAGTAATGAGTGGGCTATAAGCCCACTTTAAGTTTGTTTAAGATACAATAGATCTCGAAAGACAGGGCATGTGCAATGCCTCAGGCGAGCCGCGAGACCTAACAATGGCTAACAGAAGATCCTAGCACTTGTGCACAAATCAAGCATTAAACATTTTTTTTAATAAAACACAATGGAATGTTATTTAATGTTAAAGATTCCTTGTAAAGCGCATGTTTTCTTGGCGCCTTCCTAGGATTTTGCCAGAGCCCTGTATGTTTGGTCATTTGTTTAGTATTTAGGTTTATGCTTGGAGAAATAGCCAGGTCTTGAGAAGTCTTCTGAATCTCGGGAAGTCAGTACAGGTTCTGATGTTCAATGGAAGAGTGTTCTAGAATCTGGGTGCCAGTACTGCAAACCTGCAACTACCTAGTCCTTTCTGTTTGTAGGAAGGAATGGTTAAGAGGTTCTTATGTGCTGATTGCAGGCTTCGGGAGGGCGTGTACTTTTGAACAAGGCTGGAGATGAATTTTGGGCTTGCGCCAATTAGGGACTCAAAAATAAGGCAGCCAACTTTAAATGCGTATCTTTGTAGGATAGGATGCCAATGTAGTTTTTCCATAAGAGGGGAGACATGTTCCCATCTGGGTTGCTGAAAAATCAGCCTGGCTGCCTGATTCTGCACCAGCTACTCTTAAAATTAGGATTATTTTCAGTTTACTACTACTAAATTGAGAAAAATCCTAATTTTAAGACTTTCGGTATTCACAGAAGGCATTTAGGAGTCCTAGAGTTAGGACTCTTAACTTCTGTGAATACAGAAATGAGTAAGTGCCTTCTGTGAATACCAAAATGAGTAAGTGCCTTCTGTGAATACAAAAATGGTAGTAAGTTTAGGATTTTGTCTTAAATTAGTTCTGTGAATCGGGCCCTTCAGGAAGAATACATTATGGTTTTTTAAACACATTTCAATCGCATGACATACTCATGCTCACACATACCCATATGTGCGTCCACTTCAAACACCCCTCATACGAAATATCATTTGAAAGTAAATTGTAATTAATATAATATAATATAATATATAAATACATCACAGAATAGAAAGTTTTTTGTCTGATAAAACAGAGGTCACTACACACTTGTGGCCCAAAACATATTTATATGTATCTAATGCTGAGGTGCACACATGCCAGCAAGAGCTGATAATATTTTATTTGGTTGTAAATTCTCCCATTCATATTTTGTTGTTGCAGTTGCTTAGTGTTCGGTTAGGATTATCCCAGTTGCTTGGAATACATCTGTCAAACATGTTTGATAGAAAAACAGATGATTTGGCCATAAATAGAGATTCAACCTTGACATCTTGCTTGAGGGTCTTTTAAATTGACTGTGAGAGTGTTCTGCATGCAAACGTGTGCTTAGATGTCCGGCGAAGCTATACTTCCCTTTGAGACGAGGCTGATGGCAAAAAACTTTTGAGGTGGTTGTTTTCATTAGAATTAGATTGGACAGTCGTTTTGCTCTTCTAAAATGTATGTGTCTTTTGCGACATTGAAGGAGTTTATTTGCATGCAGGCTAGGCGTTCCTTAAGCCATGTAGAACTGACGCAGTGAAATTTATATTTCACTGCGTCACTCTACGCCTTCACTGCGTCAAAATCCCTACGCCTGCTCAGAACATGCGAAAGGAATGATGCATGGCTTTTTGTATGGGACTTACCTTCCTGTTGTGGCACATTGCTGGAGTTGCGTCACTCCAACAATGCGTCATTTTTGTGCCAATAGATGTGTCAGTATTTCTGACACATCTGTATTGTAAATACAGCGCATCCATATTGGCGCAAAGACATTCGGCGCTGACGCAAGAAAACGGATGCATCTATGCAGATGCGTCACTTCCTTGAAAATCTGCCCCTGCGTCTTTTTAGAAAGGCCATCTTGAGGATTACCCTGAAGTTTCTTCAGGAGAAACATCCAGGTCACATGACAGAGAAGCGCTCCATGTAGGCTCTGCAAAGTGGGTACCAGCATCAACTCTTGTGAAGTTGCTATTTTTGGGAATCACGCACTGAGAGCGGGACACATTAATTACTATCAGTGTGTTGTGCTGAAATGTAAAATAAGTAAGTATTGAGCAATTTTAAAAGGAGTGTTGTGTTATCTTGTGTTTTTTTTCCGTTAAATTACCTGCATTGTTATAGCACACTTTGGCCAAGGTATGGCATCAGTGCGCTTCTTTAACACAAAATGTTCACATTGTTCAAGGACTGGCCGAAACAGGCATCAGGCGTTTCCTCGAGAGGCTGGAAGGGTGGGGGCCGCTTCTGCATCTGTGGGGACTGGTTTTGTTACTGGGGGCCGGTTTTTCAGCAGTGCTGCAATAACATCCCCCAGTAAAAGAAGTAGCAAGCAAGCATTTCCAGTCTCCCTCCTGGGCCAGGCAGTGCTTCACTAGGGGCTGGTCTGAGAAAATTGCCAGGGCTGTTTTGGGTTCCCAGTCCGGCCCTGCTACCGGGGGATTGCCCGGTGCCCGCCATCACCAGTCCGGCCCTGGCACTGCCCAAACCAGTGTTCAGATATTGTTGTTTTTAAACACCTATTCATTTGTTAGAATATCTAAATGTTTTTTTCCTTTGCACGTCCTCCCAAACTCTTATGATGTGGGCGTAGTGTGTTATTGTGTTCGTAACACTCGTTCTCCTTCAATGAGTATGCTTGTTGGAATTCACCTTGTAATGGTTTCTTGCCGTGATACATACTTGCAGGTGGGAGGGCTTTACAGTAGCAATTAAAATTTGCATCAGATTTCTTATCAGCTGTGAGCTAAGGGCGGGTCTTGCACCAGCTGCTTTTGTTATGGTGCTGCAAGGTTTCTTAACTGTGTCTGCTCAGTACCAATGCTAAAATTAAGGATACAAGGGGCAGGTGTCCAAACTTGGCGCAGGGAGGATGGATAGGTGCTGTAGCTATGATTAGTGCTGCAGTCACAGTTGCACCAGGGATGATAGCTGTAACGTGCACCAGCACTACAATCATGTTTTTAATACGAAACGAGTGGGCAAGAGAACCAGATTTACTTGCTTTTTATTTAAATTCTTCTAGAGCGCAGGAATCAATCCCGTAAGGGTATCTCCGCGCTGTGCCAGCAGTAGGAAACTCAGTCGGTGAATAAGGAACATTAATTAGATGGACTGGAATGCCTCTTGATAAAGGATAGTTTTTAGTATTTTCCTAAAGGATAGGTGATTAGTAGTTGTTCTGGCTTCGAGGGGCAGTCTGTTCCATAGGGCAGGTCCGACTGAGGAGAAGGCCCGGTCTCCTTGTCTGGACTTCTTTGTGGATGGGGGTTTTAGCAAGGCTTGACTGCTTGAACGAAGGGACCTACTGGGCTGATATGGCACCAAGGATTGAGACAGGTATTTAGGACCTGTACCATAGATGCATCTATGGACCGTGCAGCAGATCTTAAAATCGACGCGCTGTCTTATTGGGAGCCAATGCAGCTCCCTGAGCAGGGGTTTGGAAGGGGTCCTAGCTGGTGCCCCCATAACCAGTCTTGCTGCCGTGTTCTGGACCACCTGCAAACGGCCTACTGCGTCAGCATTTGCTAACGTCAGCAGGCCGTTGCAGTAGTCCAGACGACTGGTCACTAATGCCTGCACAAGTGTCTTCCTGTAAGAAGCAGGAAGATACGGAAAGACACGTCTAAGCAGGCCAATAGTGTGGAAGCATAATCCTGCGATGTAATTGGTATGCTCCTTCAAGGTCAGCTTTTGGTCCAGTTTTACCCCAAGATTCTTCACATGATGTTTAGGTGACGGTACTGGGCCAAGATCTATTGGCCACCAGTCAGGGGACCAAAGAATGCTTGCTTTGCCAAAAAGCATGACCTCAGTTTTTGTAACATTACATTGGAGGCAGTTCTTCGCCATCCAATGTGACACCGCCCTCATACCCTCAGCGAAATTCTCTTTGACTTTAGAGTCAAGGGAGCTGAAAGGGTAGAGGAGCTGAGTGTCATCAGCATAGGAGATCGGTGTGAACCCATACTTCCGCACAATCTCAGCAAGGGGGGCCACATATACATTAAACAATGTAGGGCTAAGACAGGAGCCTTGTGGCACCCCCTTCGTGAGCCCCCTTGATTCATTCATACGCCAGGGGCGTATGAATGAATCAAAGGCCTTTTATTAAGGCCTTTGATTCATTCATACGCCCCTGGCCTGGATCCATACCAGATTATCAGGATAGCTGCACAGGATATATTTATACACAGTGCCAAACGTAATTATTTACATAAGGGATGCTATCTCAAAATGTGGCATTTGATCTTCTCCTCACTCTTCGTCCTTGTGCCTCACGCTGCTCTTCTTCTCCTCAGTCTCCGTCCTTGTGCCTCACGCTGCTCTTCTTCTCCTCAGTCTCTGTCCTTGTGCCTCACGCTGCTCTTCTTCTCCTCAGTCTCCGTCCTTGTGCCTCACGCTGCTCTTTTTCTCCTCACTCTCTGTCCTTGTGCCTCACGCTGCTCTTTTCCTCCTCACTCTCCGTCCTTGTGCCTCACGCTGCTCTTCTTCTCCTCAGTCTCCGTACTTGTGCCTCACGCTGCTCTTCAACTCCTCACTCTCCGTCCTTGTGCCTCACGCTGCTATTCTTCTCCTCAGTCTCCGTACTTGTGCCTCACGCTGCTCTTCTTCTCCTCAGTCTCCGTACTTGTGCCTCACGCTGCTCTTTTCATCCTCACTCTCCGTCCTTATGCCTCACGCTGTTCTTCTTCTCCTCACTCTCCGTCCTTATGCCTCACGCTGTTCTTCTTCTCCTCACTCTCCGTCCTTGTGCCTCACGCTGCTCTTCTTCTCCTCAGTCTCCGTCCTTGTGCCTCACGCTGCTCTTCTTCTCCTCAGTCTCCGTCCTTGTGCCTCACGCTGCTCTTTTTCTCCTCACTCTCTGTCCTTGTGCCTCACGCTGCTCTTCTCCTCCTGGCTCCCAGTCCTTGTGGCTCACGCTGCTCTTCTCCTACCAACTCTTCCATCCTTCTGCCTCATGCTGCTCTTTTCCTCCTCACACTCTATCCTTGTTGCTCACGCTGTTCTTCTCCTCTTCGCTATTCATCCTTGTGCCTCATGCTGCTCTTCTCCTCACTCCCCATCCATGTGTCTCACTCTGCTCTTCTCCTCCTTACTCCTTCCTTGTGCCTCACACTGCTCCTCTTCTTCTCACTCTCTGTCCTTGTGCCTTACGCTGCTCTCCTTCTCCTCACATTCCATTCTTCTGCTTCACACTGCACTTTTCCTCCTCACTCTCCGTCCTTGTGCCTCACGCTGCTTTTCTTCTTCTCAGTTTCCATATTTTTGCCTCACCCTGCTCTTCTCCTCCTCACTCTCCTTCCTTGTGCCGCATGCTTCTCTTCTCATCACTCCTGTCTTTTTCTTCACCCTGCTCTTCTCCTCACTCCTTCTTTCTTCACGCTGCTCTTCTCCTCACTCCTTCATTCTTCTTCACGCTGATCTTCTCCTCACTCCTTCATTCTTCTTCATGCTGATCTTCTCCTCACTCTCCTTAATTATGCTTCACGCTGCTCCACAATTTACAATTCCAATCCCACCAACATAATTCCACTACACACCACATACAGGATCTCCATTACTCATGGGTAAAAGACATTGCCATTTACAAAACCAAAAGCTCTAACTCAAACAAATGCGAGACCAATTGCATTTCCAATGCTTGTTAAACTTGTGGGCTTCGGCATCATGACATCTTTTCAAACTATTTTTAGAGTAATCCCGGCATTTATATATTCTAGTTTTTTCCAGTGTGTTCGGTGGGTTCTGGTTGATGCTCGTCTTAATTTGCGGCATCATTGTGCTGTTCCTGCAATCCCGCAATCTCTGCTCCATTTGTGGGCCTTCCTGGACAGGCTTCGCTACAACTGTATTGTGAGCGAATGTTACAACTTTTTGGAATGTTGCCCTTAGATACTCTTGATGCCGAATTTTGTCTAACCTTCTGCTTTGCCTACTTCGCATGTGTGCAACCTGTGTTCCCTCGTATCCGGTGTCCCTTTCAATGTACCCTGGACGTCTGCCTGGCTACCCCATCTCACTCTGCCCTGGATTTCGAATTGTTGATAGGTCCCTTTATGGCCCATAACCAGTTCTCTTACTTTGGTATGCAGATTGTATACAATGCAGTGTTGTGGCCAGTGGCCGGAGGTGATCCCTGTGAAATGGTGCAGCGCCTTCTGGATCTCAGTTTCATCAAAATCAACACAGGATGTCCTTTCATTGTCTTGTCAACAAGTGGATATGAGTAGCACGTTTGTTCCTTTGACCTGCTCAACTGGATGGCTGACATTTTTAATTTTGAAGATTTGGTTTTCTTTCTTACTTATTCTGGGTCTTAGTGATACGCTGTAATTGGATACATTTTTCACCAAAATGTTTTATTCCCAATTTGGCAATAGTCCCTATAAGGGACACGGACTAAAAACTGTTCTGAACACTTTGGTTCTGCTTATCACCTGATTTCTGTTGTAATTGTGGTGCTACCATCGATACCAAGAGGAGGCTGCCATATGTTCCATGCAGGCCCGTTTTCGTATTCCCTATGTTAGCATGAGCACGCTGAAGATTACACTCTCGTTTGCGCACATCCCGATACAGACATATTTTGCTTTGTGCCACACTGTACTTTCAAACAGAACCTGCTGTTGTTTTAACATTCAGATCCTTCTTAGAATTTAGTCTGCACACCGTAGACAAGGTCAAACTACAAAGTCCATTGTTATTTTGTTCTAGTCAGGCAGTTGCACTTAGACAAAACACACCAATGCAGCTGTTGTTGGGGAACACGTACTTTGTCATATAGCTATGCACAGAACAGGTAACACACACAAGGAGAGGTATCTTTCCAGGGAAGAGATTGTGACAGCACCAGAGATGTAGAACTTTCACCTCTGCATACTAAGGTACAGGGTCCGCTGCAAACACCCAAGATCTTCTGATATATAATTACTTTCCTTCTGTAGAAGTGGAGAGGGTTAGGCAACCCTGTGTTATATACTGACCGCACCTTTTATGATATATGGACTACCTACTATGCTGACCGTATTGTGTTAGGCATCTTCATACTTATTGTGGCGCATATACTGCATATACAAACATTTTACATTTTTCTCTTGCTCTGCCAGACTATATTGTGTATTAGTATGGGTGTGCGAGCTAAAGGGTGTGTTCTGCAAGGCAATTCCTGAGAGTGTCGGAGTGTTGTGTTTTGGGGTGTCTAATCACTTGTTCCTCTGTGAGTGAGTTGGAGGGCAAGTGAGATGTAGGAAAGTAGGATATGCTTCTGTGCTTACCCCCAACTTTTGCCTGGTGTTAAGCTGTTATTGACTAGTCTGACTGGGATCCTGCTAATCAGGACCCCAGTCTATCTGATTTCTCCCTAAAATGTTATGTTGAGTACTTAGGTACATTCCAGATTGGATACTGGGGTACCCTTATCAGTCCCTAGTATTTTTTACTAAGGTACCCATGGCATAGGTACCCCAGAGGTCCTCCATGGGATGAACCATGCATTATGCCACCCATCTGAGACCACTCATGGTTGCAGCCTGTGTAAGGTTGTGCTAGCACCACTTACTAAAGACATAGGTTTCCTATATCTTGGGTCACTGCACTTAAAACCTATAAGTCACTCCTCTAGCAGGCCTTTGCAACCTTGAAGGCTGGTTGCTTGGTTCTAAGTGAAAGGGTGCCCCAGCATGAGCAGGACACCCCTATAGCCTACGGAGTCCATTCTCCCGGGTTGTCAGTGAAGCAGCCATTTACTATATAGAGGGACACCGAGTAATTACGCGATGACCATCTCAAAACTAGCTGCAACGAATCCTATCATGTGTGGAATCAAACATGTTGGAATCATACCCACACACACAAAACGGTGTGGGGTATGATTCCAAGCACTGGATGACCCCTTTGTTATGCTTTCAGTGTTCCCTGTACCAGCCTTCTAGTTCCGGACAGCACAAAATGGTTGCTGCCGAACAGACACATGTCTGCCCTCCTGCTACTGACTCAAGCTCAAGCAGGGGAAGGAAGAACCATTTGTATCCTGTCACAGGGTGATGTGACCACCTCCCAAACAGGATTTAGTGTATTGGAGCTGCGTGGGAGTGCTTGCCAATGCCACAAAGTCTGTCTGAGGGGCACATTTGGTGGCCCTGTACATAGTCTGCTTCAAACAAGTCCTGGGAGGCGTTGCCTCCCGCTCTGGAGCAAAACTGGACAAAAGACATGGGAGTAACCTCCCACTTGTCCAGACCCTCCCCTAGGATGGTCCCCCGAATTGTCCCAAACCTTTCTTTAGGGTACTTAAGGACATGCCTGAGTTTAGGTCCTAAGATTCGTTGTGGGACAAGATTCAGATCAAACACCACTTTTTCTTTGATCGTCTGGGCACTCTGGACTTCGTTGGACTTTGTTTGGGCTTGACTTTAACTCTCTTCCAGTCTGCTGCATTGCCTGTGCCTGTGCATAGTACAGGAACCTTTCAAGGCCTATGAAGCATCAAAGACAGATAAAGGAATCTCCATTGAAGTGAAGGAGTCCCTTTCCTGCATTCACAGGCACCAACTGGTCTGCTGATACTTGGCTCCTCCAGACTCCAAAAGGTTCCACAGCACGAGTGTAGTTTTTCACAGCTCTTGAGGCCTGACCTGCCCTCTCACCAGGTTTGAGGCCAGTATCCCTTGTGGGGGCTGCAATAACCGAACCCCTGTGTACCACATCAACTTGCAGTTGCAAAGGCTTGTTGGCTTCCTTCCAGCAAGATCTTCAGGCTCCTAGTAACCCTAACCTCAAGCACCTCAGTGACCAAGGGCCAGATGTAGGTAATTCTATTTTACTGATTCATAAATACCGAATTTTACCGAATCTGTAAATACCTATTCGGTAAAGCCCATTGATTCCTATGGGCATTGAAGCCCATAGGAATCAATGGGCATTACTGAATCAGTATTTACCGATTCTGTAAATACCGAATGTTGCAAGGGTGCAGGGAGTGTCACTTTGACACCCTCTAGCACCCCGAATTCAGGTACGTGTGACATGTGGCACACAGACATGCCCTAGGGGCATGTCTGTCTGTCACATGGCACAGGTGTGCATGCACACATGTGCATGCACACCTGGAATCGGTATTTTACCACCCAATTGGATTGGGTGGTAAAATACCGATTCTGTAAGGCCTGTGGGACTCAGAATAGTCCCACCTACATCTGCAAGTTACCGAATCGGTAAAAATACCGATTCGGTAAATTTACCGATTCGGTAAAATAGGGCCCCTACATCACAAATTACCATTTACCGGTCGGTAACGGCCGAAATCGGCCGTTACCGGTCGGTAAATGGCCACCTACATCTGGTCCCAAAGCCTTTGTCCACATCGCACTGTGTGCACCGTGGCCTGCAACTTTTGGTGAGCAGCTTGAGGTCCTCTTGCGACTCCAGTGCCTCGAGGCTGTGGGTCCTGTTGAGGGTTATCTTTGTTTCTTTTGGGCTCCCCTGATTGTTCGAGGCCTGCCCTGACTTCCCTGTTTGTGGTGAGTTCCCTGGAACTTGCTGGTTCCAACGTTGCTCCTTCTTCAACTCCTGTGTTGGTTGCATTTGCCAAGGCTTGTTGGTGCTCTCGCCCGACACCGACCCCTCAGCACTGAACATCCTTCGTGGGACAGCTCGTGCATGGCTCCTGGTCTTCCTCAGCATTGCCTGGTCCTCACAGCTGCAGAGTAAAGGTCCTCATAAACCATACTGCAACTCCAGACATCGGAGGGCATTAATCTTCCAAGTCTCCTTGTCATTCCTGAGTGACCTAGACTCTGTCCCTTCTGCTTGCAGGTACCTCTCAACAACAATCCAGTTTTGGATTACACCAGCCACTTTCTCCTTCCTCAACAGCGGCACTTTCCTGAAGTCCTCCATTGGGTTCGACTGCTGTTTCCGACACCTGTTCACACCTATGCACCCGGCTTCCCTGGTATACGTAATGTGGGTGCTAGGGTATCCCCGGGTGGGGTGGCTCTCCAACCTTCTGTCTTCCACTGGGTTTCTTCAGGGTCCACTGGGAAGGGTCCTTAAGCTTTAAAAATCCATCTGTGACTTACACGTTGAGCTCTACGGAGAACGTGGTCATGTTCCCTTACTACACAGGTTCTCCATGGGGCCTCTATCTACTTACCTTGGGTGGTTCTGTGGGACCCCAGCAATTCTACGTCCTCTTGTCATTGTCTTGACTTGAGTCATGGTTCTTATACCACTTACTAAGTATATGGTTTGGTCCCCCCTGGGGTCCACTGTGTATTTCATGCTATTTAATGTGCTTCTATGCAAAGTATTGTGTGCATTGTGCATAACTCTGAGTAGGAGATATTTCTGTGTGTTAGAGGGTATTATATAATAAATACATATTTTTATAAATACATTGTGTGGGTCTTTTTCATTTAATCTATACTATAAAGATTGCATTCTGGTAAAACAAACAGATGTATGTCGTTACTACGCATACTTTTACAACGCATACCTTTACAACGCATTTTTTACACCGCAACATCCATTACAACGCATTCCATTACAACACATGCCATTACAACGAATTCTTTGAAACTACCTTTACAACGCATTCCACTACAACGCATACTACATTTACAACGCATACCATTACAACGCATACCATACATTGCATGTATGGTAAGTATTGGATATTGTAGGGGTAACAATTACTATTCTAACTCCAGGGGGTGCAGCAGTAGGGTAAGTGTTGGATAGTGTAGGGGTAAACATTACTATTCTAGCTCCAGGGGGTGCAACAGTAGGGTAAGTATTGGATAGTGTAGGGGTAAAAATTATTATTCTAACTCCAGGGGGTGCAACAGTAGGGTAAGTGTTGGATAGTGTAGGTATGCGTTGTAATGGTATGCGTTGTAATGACTGCGTTGTAATGACATGCGTTGCAGTGGTATGCGTTGTAGTGACATGCGTTGTAATGGTTGCGTTGTAATGGTATGCGTTGTAATGGATGTTGCATTGTAAAAGTTTTGTTGTAAAGGTAGTGCGTTGTAAAAGTTGCGTTGTAAGTGTTGTTTCCCAAAACAAACTGCTTTACACTCCTTCTGGACTAGGTCTGAAGGCTTCTCTCTACAGCTACCACTTAGAGAGCTTTCCAAGGTTGTCTAAGGCCTCTTAACCCACCTAAAGGGTTGTCTGGACTGGTGCATGGCGCCCACTTACATTGGTGGACATTATAACCAGGCTTCTCACACTATAGCTAGTCAGTCCCAGGTTCATGGGTACTCCAGTGGTAGGTTGACTCAGTCCCTGCCTACTATTGTTCTACTCCACTCGGTATTTCAGTGACGAGCTGGACTTAAAGCATAGCAGGATAAAGGAGAAATTGATGCTAGTGCAAATGTGCAATGCCCAGAAGGGAGAGCGGGTACAAGCAGTGATGGAAGTTGTAACTTGTGGTCAGGGAAACACCCAGGAGGAGTTCAAGAACAACAAGTTGTAGGAGTGGCAGGACAGGGAAGAGGGAGAGGCACTCCTTAAGACCTCAAGACAGGGATAGATGTTGCGACTCGGAAAAACACTACCCCTTTTCATTTTTGTCACAAGATCGGGCATTGGAAGCGCGAGTGTCGCCATAATCCTGGAGCGCTAATCTAACTGCTTTCTGCACTGAGGCACCTCCCTTCCTAACGCCAAATGCCTCAATTACCCGGTCTGCGATTAGATCTTGTCGTTGGTCCACCGAACTCCTTCAGCCTGAAGGCGATCCTCCTTGTGACTGGACTGGCTACTAGTGCATCACCTTCCTTGTCCTTGAATCGGTAAGAGCAAGCAGATCCCAACCTAAGAACCCAAAACAGTTAAAAAGATGTTTACGGAACATCAACTCGCAAGACCTTACGGAGCTCTGTGATAACATCTTGCCCCCCTTTGAACATGTATGATGTCCATGACCTGGCAGCCCACTATAACCATGCAATGCTTAATGTACATGAGTCAGTGGCACCACTTCAGCTTAAAAGAGTGTCTGCTAAGCTCTCCAAACCATTTTTCAATGATAGTCTTAATGCTGAAAAAAGGAATTTGAGACTTGCAGAAAGGTAGTGGTGATTGTATCCCTCTCTTGAACTTCAATGTCACTTGCAAAGCTTTTACAACAAATGCATCAGATGCTCGAAGGCTACTTTCTCAACTAGATCAAGCAAAAAAAAAAATTAGAAAAAAAGTCAGAAAAAACTGTTTGAAATCATCAAGTCCCAATTTAATAAACAAACTAAACTCTCTGCCCCGGTTCAAGGGACACTGCTGAACTGTGAAGAATCCGCTGTTTTCTTCATGGAGAAGACTATTAAGATCAAGTCTGAACTACGCTCGGCCCATGATCACATCTCGAGTGGGCCGCTGATCACCCTTTGCCCCGCGGAGTTGAATATCACTGAACCCTCACAGCCCTGCCACCTCAAAAACAATGCATCCTGGAGTTTATTCCAAACCATGGATGAATACACTTTACACAAAATGCTGTTGACCTTGAAGCCTTCCAATCACTACAACGACCCCCTGCCATCTAACCTGTTCAGGGAAGTGAGATCTGTCTTACTAACACTCTAAATGACATTCGTCAATGCTTTCCTTATGCAAGGGGCTATTCCGGATTGCCTTAAAGCAGGTCAAGTTACCCCGATCCTAAAGAAACTAAAAAAGCGGATCCCACGGACCTTTCTTCCAATCACTACCATCCCCACCTTGGCAAAACTCTTGGAGAAATGTGTGCTTGCCCAACTTTGCCATCACATTGACCATTTCCAAAGTCTGCATCAATACCAATCTGGTTTCCGCTCAGGTCATAATACAGTTGGCGCTAACGCACATCATGGATGATGTGCTTAGAATGCTAAATCACAATGAGTTGTGATTACTGATTCTTCTGGACCTTTCGTCAGCATTTGATACTGTCAAACATGATCACCTAATTGACCTAGAACACAGGATAGGGCAGTCTGGGCCGATATAAGGCTGGTTCTCTTCCTTCCTTCAGAAAAGATACCAAAGCTTCAAGGTAAACCAATCCTTGTTCCACCCTGCACCAGTCACCTAGGGGGTGCCACAAGGGTCAGCATTGTCCCCCACACTCTTTAAACCTGTTTATGGAGTGTCTGACAGAAATCCTAAAATCATCCAGCATTCGCTACCATATATATGTAGACGAAACCCAACTATACCTGAAGATCGCCTCCCCGAAGACATCCATTCCCTCAATTTAGTCCTGCTGGAAACACAAAGCTGAATGACATGCAATCACCTGAAGCTAAATGCTCTTAAAACGGAATTCCTACTAATCTCACCCCACAACCAGTCTCTCATCATAGAACAATGATTGAATCAGCTGACTGCTCTTAACTGTAGACCGCACCTCGTGGACTCGGCATCCTCTCTGGGTATCATACTTGACAAAATCATGAACATGCAGAAGCACATCAGTTCCCTCACCAAAGGAGGGAACTTCCAACTCAACATACTTAGGAAACTCAAACCCTTTCTCCCTGCACATGACCTAAAGGTTGCAGTACAAGCATTAGTGATCTAAAAGCTGGACTATGGTTGTGCAACACTTTGTGGCCTGCCCAGAGTGAGGATGGCTATCCTCAACTCCGCTGTAGCTCTTAACTGGCAAAAAAAAATACCACCACATCTCCCCGGACTTGGGGGAACTGAATTGGCTGCCATATAAAGCTCGGATACAGCCAAAAATTGCATGCATGGCTCACAAAGCCATCCACTTCAAGACGACATTGTACCTTGCGTGGAAACTGGAACTCTCCTGTGGTTCTAGAGAAGATCTATAACCGAGCCTGCTCAGGGATGGCTCAGAGGATCTAGAACTCCCTTCCCCCTGAAGTCAGGGTGAACTCGTCTACTGTCTTCTTCAAATAAGAAGTCAAAGCGCTCCTGATAAAGAAATTTCTGCCTTAGCCTGGCACCTTCCTCTGATTCTGGGTCCATACCTGTTGACTCTTGCCCAGCCACCTTGTTCATGAGCCTGTTGGACAATTCTGACTGTGATCTTTTTTCTCCCTCTGTTGTTTATGATGTATTTTGCTGTGCCTTCAAGAGAATGCTGGACAATTTTTACTTTGAATTTGTCGTGTTGGTTATTCTGTCTTGTATGCTTATTAGCTTGTGATGCAAAATCGGTAAGCGCTCTTATACCTTCGGTGGTCATGTTCGCGCTATATAAAACTTTCAAAATAAATAAATAAATAGAAGGCTTTCTTATATGCCAAAGAATCTCAAAACTAGTTCCACCAACCCTGCTTGCTGTGCTGTTACTGTTCCCCGGGTCACATCAGGTCCCACATGGACACACTGTTGCAGAGAAGACATGTCCGGTCAGTGCCCATGCTGTGCAGGATGTTGCATTTCCTGCCAGCCAGCCGGGTCCCAGGGCACACAGGAATTCCCCTCCTGCATGGAGTTAAAGGAGGAAGCCGGTGTTCTAGAATCAATCATGTGCTCACCTCTTCCTAACCTCGACATGATGCGCTATTGCTGTGTCCAGCCCAGCAGAGCCCAACTTCTGCCCCAGACACACCACGCCATTGTGAGTCTCATAGTGAGAGCAGATGGCACAGGCTGAGACACTGCAGCAGAGCTCACTGTCTGACTCTCTGAAGAACAGACAGGCTAGAGATCCACGCGGTGCCAGGCCAGCAGCTCTTCTTTGTGCATTGTTCTGACAGCTGTAAAGAGATTCAGGTTAGTCAGATATTAATGTAATAATCTCCTGCTGCTGACATTTAGAATGTTTGTTAGGGAAATTATTAGGGGGCTCCAGCAGGGCATAGGGCTTTGCAAATGGGCACACTAGAGTTGTCTGTCTGTGCTGAAAATGCGCTACGTTTTGTCGAAAAAAGCAATTTTGCTGATTTATTAGTAGTGCAAAGTGTTTAACATCCTTGCTTGACAGTGACACTAGTCGAAGCATCACCCTTTTTTTTTTCTCAGCACAGTTAGACTTGCTAAGTCAGATAAATCATGTGATTATTGTTCCTTCCCGCTGGAGAGAGGTCAGCGTTTTCTCTACTGGCAGTTTTCAACCCCACCATTAAGTAGCGTAGAAGGTTATTATGCCACCTTCAAAAAAGCATATCGTATTGTACTGTATTGTATGTGGATAGCTCAGTGAGTTGCAGTTTTTGTCACAGAGATCCCTTTGTTACTGTAGCATCCTGCTACAAAGAACCACAGCCACAGGTTCTTATCTTTCAGAGCTTTATTTCTATACCACTTGTCTCAACCCTGTCCCTACTCTAACTGCCCTCATCCTGTCCTGACTCCTCCTCTTCACCTCAGCCCACCTAGCTCCGCCCACCCCAGCTACTAGACTGTCAACTATATTACATCTCCCCCTTTCTTAACAAAATGAGATTAATGTCTTCAGTGTTCGCAATTCTTCAATCCACCACACGGGTCGGTGGACAGCCTGTTCTTCAAGCCTCAGTAGTGTCGAATCAGTGGTGGGCTTGGTTTTGATCAATCTTTCCGTTGTCTTAATCAGGGCATTATTGACCACTTTGCGTGTGAACTGTTTACTCTTACACTCCGCAGTCATCATGTTTCCTTCCTGTGGTGTAACTGCTGTTGGTTCAGATGCTCGGTCTCTTTCATGAGTGGATAATGTTCTGGTCCTCTTCTGAGCACCCGCATCTACTTTAACTTCCTTTTGTCTTGTCCGGTCAAGGGCAACACTGTCCTCCAATTCAGGGTCATGTATACCAGACAGTACGGTACTATCTGACGAGACTGTCTTGGTTTGGTTTGATAACTCATTCGCGGCCTCGGGTTGTCTGGCGAACTCGTGGGCTATCTGTGCATAGGCATGTCTCTCTCTCATCCGATGATGATCTCTCTCTACTGACACGTCCAGCTTTCCTTGCGGAGTGACTGGCTGGTCCCTTCCCATCCGGTGACTAAGGTCCACTGTCTCTGTTTTCCTTTTGTAGGTCCTTTGAGTCAGCCTCGCGGATCCCTTCAGGGGTGACGGTGTCTGATCTATGTCCGGATATACTTGTGACTGACACGACAGGTTGAAAATTGCAAAAACCACAGTTGATGGACAGAATGTAGAACACTGTCATACATTCACCCCAGTACAAGGATCTGGGCCTAAATCCATTGTTTTATTGCACTTCACACCACCCTGGGTTAGACACTGGCTATATGCAAATCAGCTCTGACCCTGTGCCTCATGGGAACAGTCCAGTCCGAACTACCAAGCCATGTCTTTCCCAGACCGGAATCAAGCATCCAAGGACCGGTTTCTGGCTATCAGCCTTCATCAGCCTGGATAGCTTGACTCCAGTGGTGTGGAGAGCCTGGGACTCACGTCTGAGTATACCCAGCACACTCGGGGTGAAAATTGCAAAAACCACAGTTGATGGACAGAATGTAGAACAATGTCATACATTCACCCCAGTACAAGGATCTGGGCCTAAATCCATCGTTTTTTTGCACTTCACACCACCCTGGGTTAGACACTGGCTATATGCAAATCAGCTCAGACCCTGTGCCTCTTGGGAACAGTCCAGTCCGAACTACCAAGCCATGTCTTTCCCAGACCGGAATCAAGCATCCAAGGACCGGTTTCTGGCTATCAGCCTTCATCAGCCTGGATAGCTTGACTCCAGTGGTGTGGAGAGCCTGGGACTCACGTCTGAGTATACCCAGCACACTCGGGGTGAAAATTGCAAAAACCACAGTTGATGGACAGAATGTAGAACAATGTCATACATTCACCCCAGTACAAGGATCTGGGCCTAAATCCATCGTTTTTTTGCACTTCACACCACCCTGGGTTAGACACTGGCTATATGCAAATCAGCTCTGACCCTGTGCCTCATGGGAACAGTCCAGTCCGAACTACCAAGCCATGTCTTTCCCAGACCGGAATCAAGCATCCAAGGACCGGTTTCTGGCTATCAGCCTTCATCAGCCTGGATAGCTTGACTCCAGTGGTGTGGAGAGCCTGGGACTCACGTCTGAGTATACCCAGCACACTTGGGGTGAAAATTGCAAAAACCACAGTTGATGGACAGAATGTAGAACAATGTCATACATTCACCCCAGTACAAGGATCTGGGCCTAAATCCATCGTTTTTTTGCACTTCACATCACCCTGGGTTAGACACTGGCTATATGCAAATCAGCTCAGACCCTGTGCCTCTTGGGAACAGTCCAGTCCGAACTACCAAGCCATGTCTTTCCCAGACCGGAATCAAGCATCCAAGGACCGGTTTCTGGCTATCAGCCTTCATCAGCCTGGATAGCTTGACTCCAGTGGTGTGGAGAGCCTGGGACTCACGTCTGAGTATACCCAGCACACTCGGGGTGAAAATTGCAAAAACCACAGTTGATGGACAGAATGTAGAACAATGTCATACATTCACCCCAGTACAAGGATCTGGGCCTAAATCCATCGTTTTTTTGCACTTCACACCACCCTGGGTTAGACACTGGCTATATGCAAATCAGCTCTGACCCTGTGCCTCATGGGAACAGTCCAGTCCGAACTACCAAGCCATGTCTTTCCCAGACCGAAATCAAGCATCCAAGGACCGGTTTCTGGCTATTAGCCTTCATCAGCCTGGATAGCTTGACTCCAGTGGTGTGGAGAGCCTGGGACTCACGTCTGAGTTTACCCAGCACACTCGGGGTGAAAATTGCAAAAACCACAGTTGATGGACAGAATGTAGAACAATGTCATACATTCACCCCAGTACAAGGATCTGGGCCTAAATCTATCGTTTTTTTGCACTTCACACCACCCTGGGTTAGACACTGGCTATATGCAAATCAGCTCTGACCCTGTGCCTCATGGGAACAGTCCAGTCCGAACTACCAAGCCATGTCTTTCCCAGACCGGAATCAAGCATCCAAGGACCGGTTTCTGGCTATCAGCCTTCATCAGCCTGGATAGCTTGACTCCAGTGGTGTGGAGAGCCTGGGACTCACGTCTGAGTATACCCAGCACACTCGGGTGAAAATTGCAAAAACCACAGTTGATGGACAGAATGTAGAACAATGTCATACATTCACCCCAGTACAAGGATCTGGGCCTAAATCCATCGTGATTTTGCATTTCACACCACCCTGGGTTAGACACTGGCTATATGCAAATCAGCTCTGACCCCGTGCCTCATGGTAACAGTCCAGTCCGAACTACCAAGCCATGTCTTTCCCAGACCGGAATCAAGCATCCAAGGACCGGTTTCTGGCTATCAGCCTTCATCAGCCTGGATAGCTTGACTCCAGTGGTGTGGAGAGCCTGGGACTCACGTCTGAGTATACCCAGCACACTCGGGGTGAAAATTGCAAAAACCACAGTTGATGGACAGAATGTAGAACAATGTCATACATTCACCCCAGTACAAGGATCTGGGCCTAAATCCATCGTTTTTTTGCACTTCACACCACCCTGGGTTAGACACTGGCTATATGCAAATCAGCTCTGACCCTGTGCCTCATGGGAACAGTCCAGTCCGAACTACCAAGCCATGTCTTTCCCAGACCGGAATCAAGCATCCAAGGACCGGTTTCTGGCTATCAGCCTGGATAGCTTGACTCCAGTAGTGTGGAGAGCCTGGGACTCACGTCTGAGTATACCCAGCACACTCGGGGTGAAAATTGCAAAAACCACAGTTGATGGACAGAATGTAGAACAATGTCAAACATTCACCCCAGTACAAGGATCTGGGCCTAAATCCATCGTTTTTTTGCACTTCACACCACCCTGGGTTAGACACTGGCTATATGCAAATCAGCTCTGACCCTGTGCCTCATGGGAACAGTCCAGTCCGCACTACCAAGCCATGTCTGTCCCAGACCGGAATCAAGCATCCAAGGACCGGTTTCTGGCTATCAGCCTTCATCAGCCTGGATAGCTTGACTCCAGTGGTGTGGAGAGCCTGGGACTCACGTCTGAGTATACCCAGCACACTCAGGGTGAAAATTGCAAAAACCACAGTTGATGGACAGAATGTAGAACAATGTCATACATTCACCCCAGTACAAGGATCTGGGCCTAAATCCATCGTGTTTTTGCACTTCACACCACCCTGGGTTAGACACTGGCTATATGCAAATCAGCTCTGACCCTGTGCCTCATGGGAACAGTCCAGTCCGAACTACCAAGCCATGTCTTTCCCAGACCGGAATCAAGCATCCAAGGACCGGTTTCTGGCTATCAGCCTTCATCAGCCTGGATAGCTTGACTCCAGTGGTGGGGAGAGCCTGGGACTCACGTTTGAGTATACCCAGCACACTCGGGGTGAAAATTGCAAAAACCACAGTTGATGGACAGAATGTAGAACAATGTCATACATTCACCCCAGTACAAGGATCTGGGCCTAAATCCATCGTTTTTTGCACTTCACATCACCCTGGGTTAGACACTGGCTATATGCAAATCAGCTCTGACCCTGTGCATCATGGGAACAGTCCAGTCCGAACTACCAAGCCATGTCTTTCCCAGACCGGAATCAAGCATCCAAGGACCGGTTTCTGGCTATCAGCCTGGATAGCTTGACTCCAGTAGTGTGGAGAGCCTGGGACTCACGTCTGAGTATACCCAGCACACTCGGGGTGAAAATTGCAAAAACCACAGTTGATGGACAGAATGTAGAACAATGTCATACATTCACCCCAGTACAAGGATCTGGGCCTAAATCCATTGTGTTTTTGCACTTCACACCACCCTGGGTTAGACACTGGCTATATGCAAATCAGCTCTGACCCTGTGCCTCATGGGAATAGTCCAGTCCGAACTACCAAGCCATGTCTTTCCCAGACCGGAATCAAGCATCCAAGGACCGGTTTCTGGCTATCAGCCTTCATCAGCCTGCATAGCTTGACTCCAGTGGTGTGGAGAGCCTGGGACTCACGTCTGAGTATACCCAGCACACTCAGGGTGAAAATTGCAAAAACCACAGTTGATGGACAGAATGTAGAACAATGTCATACATTCACCCCAGTACAAGGATCTGGGCCTAAATCCATCGTGTTTTTGCACTTCACACCACCCTGGGTTAGACACTGGCTATATGCAAATCAGCTCTGACCCTGTGCCTCATGGGAACAGTCCAGTCCGAACTACCAAGCCATGTCTTTCCCAGACCGGAATCAAGCATCCAAGGACCGGTTTCTGGCTATCAGCCTTCATCAGCCTGGATAGCTTGACTCCAGTGGTGTGGAGATCCTGGGACTCACGTCTGAGTATACCCAGCACATTCGGGGTGAAAATTGCAAAAACCACAGTTGATTGACAGAATGTAGAACAATGTCGTACATTCACCCCAGTACAAGGATCTGGGCCTAAATCCATCGTTTTTTTGCACTTCACACCACCCTGGGTTAGACACTGGCTATATGCAAATCAGCTCTGACCCTGTGCCTCATGGGAACAGTCCAGTCCGAACTACCAAGCCATGTCTTTCCCAGACCGTAATCAAGCATTCAAGGACCGGTTTCTGGCTATTAGCCTTCATCAGCCTGGATAGCTTGATTCCAGTGGTGTGGAGAGCCTGGGACTCACGTCTGAGTATACCCAGCACACTCGGGGTGAAAATTGCAAAAACCACAGTTGATGGACAGAATGTAGAACAATGTCATACACTCACCCCAGTACAAGGATCTGGGCCTAAATCCAACGTTTTTTTGCACTTCACACCACCCTGGGTTAGACACTGGCTATATGCAAATCAGCTCTGACCCTGTGCCTCATGGGAACAGTCCAGTCTGAACTACCAAGCCATGTCTTTCCCAGACCGGATCAAGCATCCAAGGACTGGTTTCTTGCTATCAGCCTTCATCAGCCTGGATAGCTTGACTCCAGTGGTGGGGAGAGCCTAGGACTCACGTCTGAGTATACCCAACACTCTCGGGGTAAAAATTGCAAAAACCACAGTTGATGGACAGAATGTAGAACAATGTCATACATTCACCCCAGTACAAGTATCTGGGCCTAAATCCATCGTTTTTTTGCACTTCACACCACCCTGGGTTAGATACTGGCTATATGCAAATCAGCTCTGACCCTGTGCCTCATGGGAACAGTCCAGTCCGAACTACCAAGCCATGTCTTTCCCAGACCGGAATCAAGCATCCAAGGACCGGTTTCTGGCTATCAGCCTTCATCAGCCTGGATAGCTTGACTCCAGTGGTGTGGAGAGCCTGGGACTCACGTCTGAGTATACCCAGCACACTCGGGGTGAAAATTGCAAAAACCACAGTTGATGGACAGAATGTAGAACAATGTCATTGTGCCGCTTTTGGCCGCCATAAGTGTGGCAGGGTATGCTCAGACGTGAGTCCCTTGCTCACTTTGCCACTGGATTCAAGCAAGCCGGGCTGAAGACGGCTGGAGTGCCAGAAACCAGTCCTCGGAAGCTTGTTTCCGGTCCAGGGAAGATATGGCTAGGCAGTTCGGGCTGGACTGTTCCCATGAGGCACAGGGTCAGACTGATTTGCATATGGCCATGTCTGTACTGGGGTGGCAGAGTGGGCTAAAGAACGGTGATGGATTAAATCCAGATCTTTTGACTGGGTGTGAGTGTTTGATTGATTCAGATGCTCTGTCCATCACCACCCCCTTTTGTACTGACATGACAGGTTGTCTTGTGGCGTGACTGAGTATTCAGAGACCTTAGTGTGTGACATGTTGCTCTTGACGGGAAGGATGTCCTTTGGTTTCATGGTGCGTTCGGGTGGTTGACGCCATGGCTGTGTTCGGGACCATGACTCAGTCGACTCACGGGATTGAACAGATGTGCTCTCTGGGTCAGAGAAGTCTCTTGTCGACTTCCAGGATCGGACAGACGCGCTCTCTGAACCAGAGGAGTTCCTGGCCATAGACGTGCTTTCTGGGTCAAAGAAGTCTTTTGTCGACTTCCAGGATCGGACGGACGCGCTCTCTGAATCAGAGGAGTTCCTGGCCATACTCCTTTTAAAGCGTTCCTTTGAGAGTGTATCGAGTAATGGATGTCTGAAATGAGTAGGCCGTGACACGTTGTTCTTTGACTCAGGGTTGTCTTTAAGACGCTTCTCCGGGCGCCTTCGTCGACTTGTCTTTGGCGTTGTTTCATTTGAGAAGTTGTTCAACAACCACGTGCTTGTTCTTTGTGTTTGATCTTGAGGTTTTCCATCTTTGCCTTTCTCACATGTCAACGACTTCTTCTCAGTTTCTTCGTTGTCCCAGGTGCCATTGATGCGTTGGTCTTTTCCTGTTCGTTGTTGGGGAGGGTCAGTTCGTCTTATGCGACCTATTTCTTCTTCCCACTTATTTGGTGCTCGGACACCCATGATATGGGTGTGATGTGTTTTCCTGCTGGATGTTCCTTCAGACTCATCTTCACAACTTGGCGAAGAATGTTCCTGCGCCAACTTCCAGTTTTGACCATTTTGATTTCTTCTTCTATAGTTTGTCTTCCTTACTCTCTTGTTGTGCAGGTTGCCTTCTTGTCCAGGAGTGCGATCTGTCCCACTTGACGCTCCCTCCTCGTCAGACTTTGAATGACACCTTGAGGGTGACGAACTCCTTGAGGTTGTCCTTTGACTGATTGACTCGGAGTGCTCCTTTTCACTTTGTCTCTCTCGTTGTCTTTTCACTGGTCTGCCTTCCCTCTCTTTCCTTTTTGTTTTGTGCATTTTCCGAGTTTCATCCGTCCAGGCATCTTGATCTGTTGCCTTCAGGGGCAGGTCCTTTGATCTGTCTCTTGCCTTGACGTGTATTCCAATTTCAGCCTTCCTAATGATTTCTTCTAATGACCAATTTCCTCGCAGGATCTTGAGCTTTGTGTCGGGGTTTGCGCAGCCTTCAATTATCCGGAGTCGAACTGCGTCCTCATTCGTAAAGGTGTTAAAGTGGCAGCCTTGTACCAGGTTTTGCAACCGAATGATGAAAGTTGGCAATGGTTCGCCTGGTTCCTGCCGAGCTGTGTTGAAAGCGATGCGCTCATGATCCACTTCCGCTTGTGCGGAGAGACGGGCACATAGCTTCTCTTGGAGTCTTTCATAGATTTCTGTGTCTTCTTTGGAAAATGTTTTGATTGGGCATCGGCCCTCAGGACCCACCAAATGGAGGAGCAGCATTAAACGTTTCCTCTCTCTTTGTTCACCATGGGCGTCCAGGAAGTCACCCAATGTTGCCAGCCATTGGTTCCGTTTGAGACACAGACTCCAGGTGACCGTCTGCACCCCTGGGCGTGTTACTTCAATGCAGGGATTGAACCGTTGTGCTATTTCTTCCCCCGCCATGAGAGGAGGATTCTGATGGATTATATTTGCAGGGCACGGGCTGTTCACTCGTCTTCTCGTCTTCTTAGCTGATCCTCTTTAGTCAAAACCTTCGGTCTGGTCATGTGCTGGGACGTTGATAGTCTTTGCAATCATCACAGTATGTGCCAGTGAATCACTTAGATTTTGTGCGTTCCGAAGTGTCCACCACCCAGCAGCACTGTGCTAGACACAAGGTTCCTTTTCTTTCGAGTCGCATGCTAGTGGCAGGTGGTTACCACCTTTTCCGCGGTGATGCTGGGCACGTTTGACATCTTTGTTCGTTCGGGCGTTCCCTGTGCACTGGCGCAGGTCCTCCACTCACTTCAGTGAGTGTTGTGCTTATTTCTGGGACTGTCTTTCGCAGTCTTGCCCTCTTCTGAACTTCGTGCGGTTCTGTCCAGCAGCTCCTCTCTTTTACGCTCTTCAGTGTGTGTTCACCATCACCTTTACCCGTTGTTTGCGTCTGCTTGTGCTTGTTTTCTTATTATACCCCTTGCATTTGCTCGTGATTATTGATGTCCACTTGTCGTTTTTTACCTGGCTCTTGCATGCATCTGTGCTCGTTTCTTTTCCTCACTTGCATTGGCCAATGTTTGTTGCATCACCTTTGTAGGTGCTCGTGCTGGTTTGCGGTTTCTCGCCAATGTTTGTTTATTGGCTCTTGACAGTGCTTGTTTCTTTCTATTAGCCAATGCTTGTTTATTTGCTCTTATCAATGCTTGTTCGGTTTTCGCCAATGCTTGTTTGGTCTTCGCCAATGCTTGTTTGGTCCTCGCCAGTGCTTGTTTCTATTGCCAATGCTTGTTTATTTGCCAATGCTTGTTTACTTGCCAATGCTTGTTTATTTGCCAATGCTTGTTTATTTTCTGGTGCCAATGCTTGTTTCTTTGCCCAGTGCCTGACTTCAAAATGGCTGCCTTCACACTACACAGGGATGTCCTTCCCAAATGCCTGACTTCAAAATGGCCGCCACCAGTCATCCACGAGGCTTGCTCTCCTCAATCACAACTCTTCACCAGGCACTTTCCAGGGACAGCACTCACCAGGATTCGCTTTCCTCTGCTTGCCACGGCCACCAGGTGAGGTTGGGGTGGGCTCCCACCTTACGCTGCACTCTTCGCGCGCTTCGGCACCGACACCATGCCAAATCTCACGCATCGGGTGTGAGGTTTTCTCGATCGCGGGCATTCGAGCCCCGGTTCTCAGGCGCTCAGTCGCGCTCTTCAGCCGGTCCTTCAGGGACGGATTCTCCCACCGCTGGGCACTTCTTCCTGTTCTCTGGGGGCACAGCAGGGTCGGAGTGGGCTCCCGACTCCTGTCTTTATGAGGGTCACTCACCCCACACGCTTCCGGCGTGATTCGCGTTTTGAGCACGAAGGACTCTTCTTTGGCTCCGAGCGTTTCAGCGCTCTTCTCGGCCCCTCTTCTCGGCTCCCTCACAGTCTGCAGAGGGGCAGGGTCGCCTGCTGTTAGCCTCTTCAGTTTAGGCGGCAGCTCAGTCGTATTCGACAGCTCGATCTCGACAGCTGCCCGGGACAGGGTGCTTTCACGAGGTGCTGTGGGTTGTGGGTTTTGCTCATCCCACTCTTGTCGCCAGTTGTAGCATCCTGCTACAAAGAACCACAGACACAGGTTCTTATCTTTCAGAGCTTTATTTCTATACCACTTGTCTCAACCCTGTCCCTACTCTAACTGCCCTCATCCTGTCCTGACTCCTCCTCTTCCCCTCAGCCCACCTAGCTCCGCCCACCCCAGCTACTAGACTGTCAACTATATTACAGTTACATATGGTTTGGCCGCACCTAAAGCTGAGGTTGCGGTGGAGGGTGCTGATTTTTCTAGAAATTAAATAATAGCCTCAAAATTACCTGCTGCAGAGTTTGACTTACTTGTTGCTCAAATGAGTGTGATTTCTGATATTTGTTTATTTCCATTGACCTAATTAGTGTTACACATCTAGTTCTTGCCAGACTCTTGTAAATCCACTGAGTCTATGAAAAGGTCACACATAAGCATTCTAAAACATTAGCAGCTATACTCAAATGGGTGTAATTTCTGATATTTATATGATTCCCTCTTCTTCATTGCATATTTTTGCTAGCAAGAAAGTGTCACTCAGGTTTTGAATTTGCAGCAGTGCGCGCTCCCTGTGTTTTATTGTAGCAGTACTCAAGGTGAGTTTTGCAGACAAAAGGGAGAATTTACTTGACTT
This sequence comes from Lissotriton vulgaris, assembly GCF_964263255.1. Classification (NCBI taxonomy): domain Eukaryota; kingdom Metazoa; phylum Chordata; class Amphibia; order Caudata; family Salamandridae; genus Lissotriton; species Lissotriton vulgaris. The sequence goes on from NC_141686.1 coordinate 214,665,932, forward strand.
TTCATCTGCATTGAGGCTCGGGGTTGAACGCCACTGTGCTCTAATGCAGTCACGTGTTCCAGGAAAGGCGGAAACGTTACAACAGCTGGCTCCGCCCACAAACAAGGAATTGAAACTGAAGGCATTCCAACGGCTGACGTGTTTGATCTATCAATAGCAACCAACCGGTCAAGATGTCGATGACATGCTGAACCAATAAACTGCGGTGCAGTTAAACGTCATAGTTGCTGAAACACATCCACAGTATGCTGGCGCGGTTTTCAAAGAGCAGCTGTGCTTGTCAGCCTCTCTCCTCTCACAGTCTGAGGAAGGTTCGCGCCCTGCTCATCTCCGCCTCAACACAGCTCTGATATCAGAACGTATCAAGGTAACGATTACTGATTTATCTGGCAGAGTCAAAGCTGCTACAAAATTACAAATTCCCTTCTTAAAACAAAATATTAAATCCGACGGTGGACAGATCTCGGAAAGCCGCCTAAACTGTACTCCAGTCGGTCCTATTCTAAGACGTGCTGGGGCAGAAAGGGAATGTATGAGGCCCCGCTAATATAACTTAAAATGACGCCAGATTCCATTAATTGACGATTGTTGAGCGACTTTACAGGAGGCAACCATAGCGAGATGTCCGTGTCTCTTTGAGTAAGATTTGGATGGTCAATGTGTGCTTCGGTGTGACTTTCCATTGCCTTATGTATGATACTTTGAGTGACACTTTATCACCAGTAAAAACAAAGCTGTGAAATCTATGAAAACGAGATAACAGACATTGGTAAATGCATTACCTTTGTTATAATAATACGCTGCTTTTTTGATGTTTGTTGTAAGTTAGGTTTGTGCCTCTTGGGGGAGCAGGCGGAGGAGTCACTGGGAGGTAGTCGACAAGGAGCTGATACCTATTCTAAGGGGTTAACAACACGAGCGGGGTGCATGTCTGAACCTCCGGCGCTGCCAGGAGGGTATGCGTTATTTTTTTTATAACCAAATTTATTGATTTTATAAGAAACCAACAAAGAATAAAAATGCCAGCTGTTCGTACATTTGGCCGTGCAAGGCAAATAGAAGGGGACATAACACCCGCATAAAGGAACTGATAGACAAGGCAGAAATAAAAACAGTGTTGCACCCAATCCAAACCTCGAGTATCCATTGAAGTGTATTAGTCTTCCACCTAGGGTGACCAGATTCTCAAAACAAAAAACGGGGACAGGTCATAGACATAGAAGTAGGATGACGGTTTGCAGTAAACATCGACATAAAAGTAGGATTATTTGACAGCTCTCATAGACATAGAAAAGGGACAACAATGACAGCTCCCTCCACAAACCGAGATGAAGCATTACAGACAACAAATCTGAGGTCTTTTATTGGCACCCCTCTTCTTTACACAGCAGCATTAGTACTTCTTACTATATTTACACGTTTAAGGACTACAGCATATATCTGCCAAAAATCAATAAAACATCAGAGGCTAGCAAATGCCAGAGCAAAGAGAGCATGCGTGCACATGCTCAACTGGAACAATGAAAAACAGGGACATTTCTGTGTTTACCTGGGACACTGGTTGAAAACGGGGACATTTGAGTCACTTGGAGAAAAGTGTCGGGACACGGGGACACTTCTCCAAAAACAGGGACCGTCCTGGGAAAACTGGGACGTCTGGTCACCCTACTTCCACCACCCCAATCCATTTGCCTCACATTCTACGGAAATTTTTCGGGCAGCCTCTTGCCTCATACAGGGGTCGCTCCTGGGCGGCGCACCAGTCCACCCCTCTACGCCAGCGCGTCATGGTGGGGGCAGCTGAGGTTAGCCGCAGTAACTCTTTTGGCCACCATCAGTGCCGTGTTGAGAGAGTTTTTCAGCTCTGGAACCATCCAGCCCCTCAGTGATACCTATCAAAACATTCATTAGGTTAAGAGGAACCTCCCAGCCTAGAACCTCAGTGAGTTCCCCAGTTACTGACTCCCAGTATCATGTAATAGCGGAGCAACGCCACACCATGTGATAAAAGTCAGATTTTAGATGGCTGCAGCAGGGGTATGATGCATCAGGTCGGAGCCCAGCGCGATGGAGACGCAGCGGCGCAAGATAGGCATTGTGAAGCCTTGCTGAGGCTGTGACTGTTTTGGGAGCCATCAATGCGTCCCTCCAATTGGCGTCCTCCAAAGACCCAAGCCAACCCTCCGATCTGTCCCTGGGGTGTGATTGTGTGTTAGGGGTGTTATTGAAAAGAGAACAATAGATACAGGAGATTCCCCCTTCCCAGGGCTCGAGTCGGGGTACCACGCGGGTGGACGGCGTTTCCCCACTTACTTTACTGGGAGCTCGATAACTATAAATTGCAACTGAGTGCAAGCCACCTTTCGTGGCGTCACTTCCTGTCGTGACGTCTGCGTCCTCCCACTTCTTTTTTTAGGACTTGTGCCCTGCCCCTTCCCTAGATTACCGGTCATGGTCTTAGTTTCGGGCGGGCTACACTCAGGTAGGGAGGTGCCATCTGAAATGTGAGAGTGGAGGGCATGTCGTATTTGCAAGTATCGGTAGAACTGGGAGGCGCAAAGGGAGAAACGGAGAAACGAGTTTGCACGAGTTTCCAGTGAGTGTGATGTAAAGCTCCCCAGGCCAAAAGCACACCACGGGTGACCTTGGGTAGAGTTTGGGTGATGAACCCCCCAGAGTGGGCATCACTGGTGCAGACCACGTATGCCCGGACCCTTTAGAAGTAACACTATTTTACTTCAGAGAAAGTGTGGGTGCATAAAGCCCTTACTGCAGCAGGCTCCATGTAGAGAGGTAGTCCCCAGACTGTAAAAATATGCTTGTCTGCCATACCCAGGACAAAGGGCGGAAATTCCACGGAGTGGGCATTGCAGTATCAGCGACCATAGGCACTGCACCCGCTGAGAGCATAAAGCTGCTAAAAATACTGCTATCTGTCACTGCAAATTAGTACATTTTAGTTTCTGTCCTCTAGCCTTTACCCATGTTCTGATTTAGACAATAATAATCCCCCCACACTGTGAAAAGCCGTTACTAGCTGAGGCACTTCATTACAACAGTTTCCACCTACTCCACAAACATTTCTGAAGCGCACACAATTAACAGAGAAGAGTCGGCCACATGTATTTGTTCACACAAATGCTGTATGAAAGCAGCTACTTGATGAAAAACTGCCACAAAAAATGTACTCAGAAGTTTCAAAAATATTAATACACTTGAACATGTCGAAATTTTTTTTTTTTTTTGCAAGCTGTAAATGGTCCCTTATTTTCCCACATGCAGCCATAAATTATGCTGATTTAGTGCTGGAGCTATTCTGAACACATTTTGAATTGTGCAGGCAAAGCACTGGCGGAGACTACAGGTCTACAATCTGCTGTGAGAATTCTGAGCGCAGGACATAACAAGTGGGGCGGCCATTGTGAGAATGGCATTTATTAGGGATGGTTTGTGACGTGAGCTGGTTAAAATAAAGACAAACTAAATGAACAGCACTGGTTTAGAGCTTGTCTAGGATTAAACAGAAATGCCTGATATGAGAAGCACACAAGGAACAGGAAATATTATGCTACAGCCAATAGAAAAGGAGCAAAAGTAAGTGGTAAGCACAGAATTAATGGAAAGCAAGGGGGCGGGATTTAAACCCCTTTTAAGATTTATTTTAAATACTATAAATTTCACAAATGCTGTGCAGGCAAAACCTAAAAAAGCGCCCTTTTTTGTTGCACAAAGATGTTCTACTGTCTGCATTGAAATAGCTGCACCACCCCTAAAGTGCATTCATGCAGCTTTTGAAGTAAAACAGTCAGGGGAGTAGAATTTAATAAAGTATCTACTTGTCCATGGGGCACGTTGTCCTGTAACAAAATCCTCTTATCTCTTTGGTGCCATTTTGGGCTGCAACAAATCATGGCAGCAATCTCTTTATATAAGAGCTCTGATCTGTCCGCTCTGATTGTGCTAGGGCTTATACAATAGCAGTGTTTGAATACTTGCAATCCCCTTATGTTGTCACGTTTCCGCAGATCTACATAATGGGGCTGAAGGTAGTGGTAAGCAATAGTTCCAGGGTTAGAATGCCCATTTTCTTCTGTGCAAACCTACTATCTTGCATGTTTTAAGGGGTTTCAACAAATCTTCTCTAATCCTTTCCCATACTGAGAAATGTTTGAAATTTACTCCTGACAATGGCAGACCTAAACCTTCTTCCAGAGTTGGAAAAAAGTGGTTGGAGGGAAAGTGAACTTGCAAACACTCAGATATTCGTATGAGCAAATCTAAAAACAAAGATTTGCTCATGCTATAATGCAGTACACTAATATTTTCCAGGAATACAATTTCTTATCTTGCTTCTGTAAATTCTTGGGAATTCACCAAAGTCGTATAGCTGCACTTAATGCAAGGACATATACCATGGGTGCACTTTTGAGACTTTCTTTAATAACTGAGCCCCTACTTTGGTCTGGTGTTGACCATGACCTTTTACGTTTATTAAAATTTTCTCTCTCTCTCTGTATCGGCTGGCTTCACTGTGAGTGAACGCATTCTGCTTTTTCACAAGGAGCATATCGGCACACAAAGTAGTTTTGTTCAGTGCCTGTAGCTACTGTGGCAGTGTGTGCTTTTTGAGACCAAACCTTTTTTTTTGCTTTTGTCAAAGTTTGTTATAATGGCGAGGGCCGTGCAGCACCCACACCAATAAGGTTTTACAAAAACCATGCCAAAACAAGTCACACATTTACAAAACTGAAAAGCTGACCACCAATTTCAGACCTAATGGCTTTACCAATGCTGGTTTATTTTTGTTTCCCATAATTCTATTGAAACTGGTTACACTGATCTTCAATTATGAATATTTTTGGGAAATGCTAGCATGCATCAACACATGTTACTAAATGACGCTGCAAAGAAATGGTGCCTGAAATTTTACAGTAATTTAGTGAAATGTTTTTTTCCTGCTTTAATTTTTTTATAAACATTTTATTTTGAAAGCAAAGAATTATCAATCTTGCTTTCAAGCTCCTTCAAATATTTGCATCAACTCAGAGAGAATTCTGGGAGCATTATACATAGGCTCATATTGCTAACCTTTGAAAACGTGTGTAGACCTTTTTAAACTGGAACCACTTTCAGTAGTGCAGCCAGAACTTACAATATTTACTTCGAGCGCTCACCCTAACAATAAAGGCTTTCAATTAATGAACCTTAAATACAAATTTGAACAGCATTAACATATGGACAAAAAGATTACCTTAACTGCAGACAGTGCCCTTCTGTGATCCATAATGTGCTACTGCAAACTGGCAGCCAGAGGGTTTGTGCTGCAGGGGGTTTGGTCTACTTGTCCCAAGGACAAAATACACATTAAAACTTGTTGCACTTAACCCCAAACAATATGTACTGGGCGTCAGGCTATAGGAATCCCTGAAAACATGATTGTACCGTACGTTAAGTATGTGGTGCTGACACAAGAGGGAGGCTGGAGGTGTGGGGTCTGCCTCATGGTAGCTGCAGGCTGCCGTGCACTGCAAGCCTGCATCTGTGACTGCCACACAGTGGCGTAGCTTGGCCAGTAAGGCTGGGTTGATGGGGGGGATTCCGATTCACAACATTCGTGCTGAGACATTTCGTTAAAACTAGTGGTTGAAGTGGCACTGCCCATACCTTTTTAAATTTAAGGAAAACAGTTCCCCTACTTTCTGTTAAAAGATACCTGTCCCGGGACAGTTATTTTCGAGAGCTGCGATGCCTCGGGTGCAGTGCAAGGCAGGGAGTCTCCTGTGCTGTGAAACTGAAGCTGGCAGACAGCTTGACAAGCCCTCTTGCCAGGGAGTTTGCTTACATGAAAGACATGTAAATGTGCACAAAGGATGAATCTGCAAATATAAAGGGAGCGCTGTTTTGCTCAGGCAACACCATTGATCCCTTCTGGAGATTTGCCATTCCAGGGTTAGGTGGAAGGGGACTATGGGCTTGCTTGTTGGGACAGGGAGGATCTCCAGTCCTGTGTCCGTTCTTGTTACATTGGAAACATCAGGCTTTAGCATGTCAAAGTTTTTTTCCATATACCCACCAATGGGCTGAGAAGAGTTCTTGGGCCCACCCCCTCAACAGGATTTTAGGGGCATTTAGAAGACTCTTAGTTTCTCTCTTTGGGCTTTTCCCCCTCTTTGCCTTGGGGAGGCTTTGTAACCCCTTTCTTTTGGTCACACCCAGTGGTTGTCTTGGTCATCCTTATCTTGACCCAGTAGTCCGCCGCAGTCCGAATTCTTGGGGGAAAATTGGACCTAGGTCTACCAGATACTGATGCAAATTTTTGTTGATTAAGTTACTCAAATGTGTTCCTTCATAAACAAAATATGAAGTCCCATATAATCCTTCACTTTAGACCTATAAAAGTTCTAAGTACGCCCCTCCCCTAACTCCAGTGAGTTTTTATTGTTTAAAAAAAAAATAGTACATGAACTTAATTCAATGCCCTAACGAATTTTAGAAATTTGGAAAATAGTCAATTCAAAAAATGAGTTGTACTAAAGTAAATTTTTCGATTCTTGTTGTGTGATCAGGTGTTGACTAAGTTAGTCCAAAAATGTCAACGTCTTAGATCTCACTGCTGAGCCACCAATGTAGGAAACTGGCACTGTATATGCTACATCAATGTAAGATCTAGTGTGCATAGAGTCCAGGGGATTGTCAGAGATGTAGCAGAGGCTAAATTAGATAATCACTAACCGCTCTTTGTGGTAGTGTGGTCAAGCAGTTTGGCTTATCAGGAGGATGTGTTAATCATCTATTGTATTCACTCAATCAAGGCTGATGGCAAACACTCGGAGACAGAATCCAGACCAATTAGGTAAATATAAACAAATGCATACTTAAATGTTATGTCTAGAACCAAGCAAGACTTGCCACATGTATGTTAGATATGCTTTCAAATGGAAAACTTTACTACTCGGGGTGATGAGCCTAGATATCACACCTTGGGTCTTACAAAACAGGTAAGTATGACTGTTTTTAGATCAAAGAAAGTCAGTTCAATATTTTTGGACAACAAGCGTAACATTTGTTTCTATGGCGAAAACGAGTGTTAATGGTTTACAGGTAAGTAAATGACCAGCAAGTATGGCTTTTGGGTTGTAGGACCAAGGTTCCTCCAGGTTCAGTTAGGTACTCGATTCTCACCACCAGCGGCACTAAGGCAGCCAGGTGCAGAGTGCAGGGAACCAATGTTAGCCAGGGGGGCTGTCAGTTAGGGGCTGCTTATGAGCCGGCACTCTGATCTGGGAGCTAAGCTCCTGGTCTAGGATCAGCATTGCAGGGGCTAAAAATCAGCACAGGAGCTGCACCATGGCCAGATGCAGAGGGCCAAGGCTACGCCTGGAGCCCCGTGATTTGTAATGGAGATCTCCTGTTCAAAGAAAATGCTGCAGACCTGGGCAAAGAGGATTCCTGAAGGCGTAGGAGAGATAAGTTAGGTTCCTGGGTGATGCCTGGACACCAGTAGGTATGTGAAAGAAGAACAAGGGAACCCTGTAAGTTAGAAGGGACCAGGTGTAGCAATATATTATTAGAGACCCCGGTCCCTATCATGGAAAATATAAACTATAACCACAAAGCTGCAATCAGTATTGGTGTGTTATTGTCCAAATGGAACGTATTGTATTTATTTATATATTCAATAAATGTTAGAATTGGGGGGTCTCTAGTTGACAGAGGTAGGTACCTTTGTCCAAATAGGGACCCTTGCTTCTTGTCAGGGTAAGGGGCTACACTTCTAAAATAACCCCTGCTTACCCCCTTGGTACTTTGTCATGAGCAGACGGGCTTATCGCAGAGGCAGTGTGTAAAGCATTTGTGAACACATACAGTAATGCAGTAAAAACACTACAAATGGACACCACACCAGTTTAGAAAAATAAGCAATCTTTACTAGACTTAACACAAGACCAAACAACAAAAACCCACAATACTGTAATGAAAAATAAGACTTTAAAATGGTAGAAATAGCTTAGTTTAATGTAAATGGTAAATGCAACACTTTACTCTCAAAGTACCTTAGATGCGTCACGTAAAACAAGCAAAAGGGTCGCAGGGAAGTTGATGCACCGTTCCTTACACTCAGAGGTGTGGATGTGTTGGTTCCTTACTGCTGCGCAGGGGAGTGGCGGCTCGCTTCCTTACTGTGTGCGGAGTTGATGCGTAGTTTCTTACTGCGGCCCGGTGATGATGCAACAAGATGGCGCCGCAATGCGACGATCCGGTGCGATGCGGCAAACTTGCGTCCTTGATGTGATCCAACAACATTGGGTGTGATGCATGCACGCCCGATGGCCATGCAGCGAACTCCGTGACAGGCCCTGCGACACGTTTCTCAAGTGATGCGATGGTGACCTCTGCGGCGACACGATTCTCTGGTGATGCAACACACTTCGTCCGTGATGCGACGGAGAACAGCTGCGGCGGCGGCGGCACGCTTCTTCGGCGATGTGATGGCAACTGTGGCGCCAGCGACACGCTTCTCCTCGTTGCGTCACTCTTCCAGTTTCCAGCGACACGCAGTCTTCTCAGAGGGCCCAAACGGTAGGCCACTCCCTGCAGGTAGAATTCCCAGCAAGGGAATTCAGGGGAGCTGGTGGTGAAGTCTTGTATCTCTGAGACTTCAGGCAGGAGGCAAGCATACTTCAAGCCCTTGTAAATTCTTCTTCAAGATTATGAAAAGTTCACAAGTCCTTTTCTCCTTTCCTTGGCAATGAATTAACCAACAGCAGGCCAACCCCAGAAATAGCAAAACAGCACAGGGACAGTCTCCTCCTTCAGCTTCCTTGGTTCTTCTCCTTGGTAAAGGTGTGTCTTGATTTCCAGAAGTGATCTAATGTTCTGGGGTCTGGGCCCTAATATTTATGCCAGTAAATCCTTTGTCCTCTGAAGGCAAAGGGTGCCTGTGCCCAGCCAAAACCAATGCTGTGGAGCTTTCTGGCAGGAGGTGGAGACAGCATTGTTGAAAGCAGACTGGCCCAGGTAGCTGAAAGGAAATCTCCTCCCCCCTACTCTCTATTCTATGAGGGCTCAGGTCAGTGAAAGGAAATCTCATCCCCCCACTCTCTATTCAATGCAGGCCCTATTCAGCCCAGCCCTAACCCATCAGACTGCTGGAGCCAAGGCCCTCTCCAGGCCCCTGTCACTCACAAACCAGACATACACAAACCTAGCAGAGGCATGCTGGATGGTTAGGCAAGAAAATACCTACTTTCTAAAAGTGGCATTTTCAAACACAGAATGTAAAAATCACCCTCTCTTAAAGATGTATTTTAAGTTCAGGCATAGTAAACTTTAATCTCTACCTTGTTCCCTGGGTCAGTTAGAATTATTAGAGGTTCTAATCAAACTGCCAATTCTGGCCTATGGGAACAGGTAGCCTTGCAATAGTGAAAAACTAAATTGGCTGTAATTCACTATCGGGACATGCCACACACACCAGGGCATGTCCTACCTTTCTTATACAATGCACCCTGCCCTTGGGGGTACCTTGGGCCTACCTTAAGGGTGACTAACATGTAGAAAACAGAAGGGTTAGGGACTGGCAAGTGTGTGCACTTGCCAAGTCGACATGGCAACCCCAGGCTGCATACAGGCTCTGCAATGGCAGGCCTGAGCCACATTTTGCAAGCTGATTCTGTGGGTGACACAACCCGTGCTGCAAGCCCACCAGCAGCATTTGATGTACAGGCCCGGGACACACATGGTGCACTGTACTAGGGTCTAACAAGTAAATCAAATAAGCCAATCATGATGTCACTAATTTATTACAACAATTTACAATAGGGAGCCCTTGCACTTTGGCACTGAATAGCTTTGGCAAAGTGCCCAAAGCATCTAGAATAGCAGAAACATAGCAACACAGGAGGCAACAGCAAAACAAGCATTTACAATGCAATGGTCTCGGCATTATTAAAGGTAAAGCTATTGGCATTGCTCATGATTTTTAGTTTTTTTAAAATCCTAAATAAATAGCATTGTCATTTACATTGCCAATAGCTTAATCGTTAAATAAATGGCATTGTCATTTACAATGCCAATAGCTTAATCGCTCGCATATGCATGACCTATTGCATTTACACCCACACAGAGCCACACATACACGCACATACAGAGCCACCCACACAGAGTCATTCACATAGAGCCACCCACACACACAGAGCCACCTACACAGAGCCACCCTCACACAGACAGAGCTACCCACACATAGAGCCACCTACAAAAAAAGCTATCCACACAGAGCCCCACACATACAGACTGGCTTGTTAGTAGAAAGTAGGGATGCCCTTTCATCAAACGAAAAAAGGGCGTGAGAGGAGTCTCATTTGTGATTAACCGATATGAGCGGGCCCATGCTACCTTTTGTCCCAACTTGGGGCCGCTCACCACCAACCAGATGTCTCACACACACCACTGAATTCCAACAGTGCTCTTCGTGATTTACAATGCACCTTATAAACTTGCTGGGTAAAATATTCCTGTAAGTAACACCCTCAAAATTAAACACAGGTCAGAAGTGCAGACCGGGCTACTGAAGTATGCAGGAATTGGTGCTAGTATAACAAAAAAAGAAATAGACACCCACAAATAAAAATGCACTTGGTGCCAGACCGTCTGACGACATGTTTGGAAGTTCGATTTAAAAATAAATAAATACAAAAATGGTTTGTGCAGGCAGGAGTGCATACAAAATGTTCCATCTCGCCAAACACAAAGAAAACAGAGCAGACATTTGTCAGAAATCTGAAACACACTTGAGCATGGGTGAAGTGCTCAGAAATGGTAAAGGAGCTAGGAGTGACATCGGTCACAGAAAAATGTAATGATAAAACAGGAAGGGAGCATACTGAAAATCCTGGTGCAACCCTCAGCTCAGTGTCCAAGGGGAATACTACTTGTCCTAGCAACCACCTTTTAATTGACACAATGTACCACACACAGAAACACAAGCGCATGGGTTATGCAAGTTTGATTTGATTGGTTTGATTTTATCTTTAAACGTAGAGGCAAGAAGCTGCGATCTCAGAGCGGAAGTGGCGAGCAAGATGGTGATGGGTGATATCAAGATTACAGTCACGATAGAAAGAACATCTTGTACTCCACAACAGTTGTAAGCACAAGTTGTTAAGAGTTAATATATATTGGTCGAGGACGTTTCGATCCCCAACACCGGTTATGGGATCATCATCAGGACAAGTAAATCTGAATGCCTGAGAGGATGCCTAAATAAGGCAGGGAATTGGGGTAGGAGAAGGAAGAGAATGCCAGTGGGGGTAAGGAAGGGAATGGGGAGAAGAGGAGAAAAAAAGAACAGTTAGGGAAGGACGAAAGAGTATGCCAATAATTAAATAATTGCTAAATGAGTTAAGGGTAAAGAAAGAATGAGGTATTACATCTCGCACTCTAAAACCAGACCAGTGCACCCCTGGTGACAAGAAGATGAGGCAGCGGTCATGTGTGGGTGGGATCATGCCGGCTATGGGAAGTAAGAGAATGTAAAGGGGATCAATGCCTCTGGCTGTGTTCCACAAAGCTCCAGATAGAGCAAGATTAAGTGGAAACCTGCAGGGAGAGGAAGGGAACGGTCAAACACGAGGGCGTCGGTCCCTCAGAACGTACATTCACAAAGTCCAACGTGTCTGCTTACCTTGTGGTAATACGTGCAGCTTCTCCGGGATTGTAGGCGATCGTTGTTCCTTTACCCAGGGGTCCAGAAACCTGTCTGGTGGTGACAAATGGCAGGCAGCAATTCCAGAACCAAACCAGGGCAGGTCGTTTTTCAGGGGGCATCTCTAAGATGGCCTCTGAGTGCATTTTACATTAAATCCCATCCTGACATCAGGGTGGGTTTAATTTGCTGAGACGTTTGCTACCAAACTTCCCAGGTTTCAAGTAAAGCTATTCTGGAGCTGGAGAGCTCATAATGACCAACTCCCAGACCTTGTACTCTTTATGGCTTTACTGCACTTACAATGTCTAATAATACAGAGCTCCTGCGACTGTGCCCTCACCTGTGGGGTAGTGCACCCTGCTAGAGGGGTGACTACCTAGGCCCTAGGCAGTGTGTTGCAGGCATGGCACACAGGGATGTGTGCCAAGTTGACTTTTTCATTTTTCTCAGCAACAAAACACAAAGCCTGCAATGGCAGTGTGTGGGTGAGAATGTGCAGGGTCTCTAATGGTGGTGCAATAGGTTCTGCAGCCCCTGGAGGCCTTCCCTGGTCACAGTGCCCAAGGTACCTATGGTACCTTTTACAAGGGGCTTACCTGTGGCCAGAGATGTGCCAATTGTGGGTTCACAGGTAGAGTTTTGGGAAACAACACAAGCTCTGGGAACCTGAATGTCAGGCAAAAAGTGTTTGGGGGGGGCCCATGAAATAAGGGGCACTTTCCTACCCTGAACAATTGAAACGGGTGATGGAGGCCATGTAGTGTCTGAAAGTATGCAGAGAAATGAGTGGAGTAGGTGAGCTGGCCAGGTCTCATCTATAGTAAAGTTCTATGACTGACCCATGAAAAGAAAGCTTGCAAATTGTATGAAGGGGGCTTTGAGTTCAGTTACATAGCAGTCCTCTCCTAATGTGTCACAATAGTGGTAATTACATCCTATATGACCATATATAATACATTTTAATCTTCCTCTCCTTGTTGCAGCTACAGCAGGACACGGTCCTGAACAAACATGAAACGAGAAGCACCAAGCAAAAACCGAAGTATGAAAGAATTTGTAATAGTAAGTGCATTGTATATGTCTCATAATGGAATCCCCACTGTTAATTTGAGCACTCACCTCATGTGTTTTTAGAATTCTTCAACAGCCCAGGGGCAGTCTGGAATCACGAGTTCACTAGCCTATCAGTTATCTGGAGTAAAAAGTGGATTACAGGTTTGAAAGATATGACCCTCACACAAGTAATAAGTCAGTCAGTCAAGAAAAACTTTATTTCGGCCATAGGCCATAAAAGCATAAAAAACAGTACAAAGCATTTTAGCAAAATACAGTACAGTATGATATATCATCATAAAAAACTATACATTGTTTCTGTATTTTATGGTTGCAACATTTCAAGTAAGCAAGCATTGACTGCCTCGTCAAGTTTAGCTCCCCCGTGCCTATACGTGGTGCATTAGCTGGATAAAATATATAATTTCTACATCAGGCGTCAAGAGATATTATGACAGGATAATGTGCAAAAAGGAAAAATATATATATAACTTCAGCATTGGGTAAGGTAAGAGGGAGCAGTGGCAGATATTATAACAAATGGCTGACTATTATTCTCCACACCCCCTCCCAATGCTCTGGAGGAGCAGCAGAGCAGAGCAGAGCAGAGAGCTACGGCTATAGCAGAGGAGCCACGGTGCCGAGGAGCAGCAGTCACAGCTGCTAGGAGAGTAAGGGGAGAAGCCAGCATGTTTTTTGGCGTTCTACAAGTTTCCTCCGTCTCTCCCATTTTTACAGTGGCTTCTCCGGTTCAGGGGTCCGGAGCTCACCAAGAGGCAAGAAGAAAGGAGCCAGTCAGCTCCAGCTCCCAGGCTCCCGCACCTTGGCGTTAGGAGCAGCCCAGCTCTACCCCACTCGGGAGGTAAGTGGTGGAGGCGAGCGCGGCGCCGATAGAGGCGGCTGCAAAGTAAGAGCCCGGGGAGCGGACTGAGGGCTGCCTGACCAGGTCTTCCAGCTTGCGGTTCCCCTGAGTGCTCCGCTTGCCCCCCTTCCCCTCCTCCAAGACGAGCAGACTCTGTAAAGACTGGATCAAATCTTAAATCTCTTGCATAGATCAGCACAGATATTCCCTGACATTCCCAAGGCTTACCGTCAGTGCCTCGTCTATCACCCCCCTTCATTTCCATAGACGCGGCCAAGTGCCGCGGTTGGCTAACCATCTTACCGGGTCGATTTCTGTACCGCTTGTCGAGTGAACTAGTAGGCGTTCAATCCAAATCTCAAAACCCAAGTCCACACAACCATACCAAGATACCCGCCCCTAGATTCTGGTGGACTTGGGAAACTACGTGCTGACATAAAGGATTCTGGGTGCTGTAGTCTACTTTGGCGCCGGCGCGCTCGCGGAGCCTGTAGTACAAGTCAAACATAGGTGACTTAGTTCAACAAGGAGGCTCTCAAGCACTGAAGCACATCGTACAGAGCCCTAGCTATTGGCGACTAAGAATGACGCTCAAAAAGACCCAACCAAGCACGGAGGTGGAGGTGGAGCCCGAAAGTACAGTACAAAGAAGGATAACCAGGAGCACAAACTCCCAAAAATCCCAGGATTCAGTCAATGGCAATATCCTCCCCCAAGGTCTCATTACTCATTTCTTCCAGGAGTCTAGTGGTCCAACAACTTTGGACGAGGCGCAAGCAGGGTTAGAGACCGTCTCCAAACAGGGAACCCCAGAGACTATAAAGGATCTGAGGGGGCTCCATTCTTGTGAGTTTGTTACCACTCAGAGAATCAGGAGTCCTGAGGTACGTCTCCAGCCCGTCGCCAGGGCAAAAAGCCCGTTAAGGATCACAGCTGACATTCATGAGAGACCTACAGTGGGGGAGAATGAGGAGAAAGGGAAGGAGGAGCATAAGGAGGCAGTCGCAGCTTTTTCTCCAAAGAGCACAAGTAAGCGTATGATTCCATCTGAGACACCTCGGGTGAATCAGAAGATAATCTCCCCGGGAATGGATGCACTAACGACTTCATTCCTGCAAAAATTAGAACAGTCCATCGAACGAACTCTGGAAGCCACACCAATAAACCCAGGAAGAACTACTGTCCTGAGAACGGCACAAACAGAGGGTTGGAGCCCGCTGGGTCTAGCACAACAGCAGGATGTAACGGAATAAGTCACTTTCAAAGAGTTAAACCTGTCAGCAATAAGAGAAGTACAGGATACAATGGCCAGGGCGTTGCTATGGCAGTCCACAAAGATGGAAGTACAAAATGATCTGCTGTACTCAATTGCCCAGCGTTTGGCGCGCCAAGATGAGAAGTTGGCAAAACTAGAGGTCTTATTCGAAGCTTAAAATGCCAACACGGCCAATACCGACTCCTGTGCCGCCATTATAGAAAAATGGGCAAGTCTACCAGATATACTAAAGGATATGTTGGCGTTAGCCGAGGGACAAAGAGAGACGTTCCCTTTTGAACAAGCCATCCAAAAGTCATCAGCTTTGAAGACGGTGCACCCTGAAATGACTAATTTTTGCAGTGCGGTAAGCAGCCCTCCAAAGGAGAAACTGGCTGGGCCAAGCAATAATACTATTTTGGAAGCACAAGGGAACCGGGACCCCGAGGTCATGATACTTGACACCACAAGTGACGACTCATTTGACGCTGCCCCTTCGGCGGCGATGGCTAAAGGTGCATTGGCAGGAGCAAAAGCACCGCTGTCTAGGAGGGCAAACAAAAAGACTGAAGAAACAACTTAAGAAATTTAAAGCCAAAAGCAGACAAATATTAGCAGTAACACAAATCACTGGTGCCACAGACAACAAAAACAGCCCAAAGCCACTTTTTCTCATTTTCAACTTTAAACAGGAAACCAAGGCCACGAAGTTAAGAGATGCACCCCCCGTCCCAGGAGATGCCCAAAGACACCAGAACACCCATCGGGAGGGCCCACATGATGAGGAGGCTCACACGAGTGTGTGGGTGCGCCCTAAGCCCTTCAGGCCGGGCGCACCCACACAGGATGGAAGCAAACCCCAAATCAAACCAGGCCGAGCTGCATGGAGTGCAAAGCGAGGAAGGTTTACCAAACAAGGCGCCAGGCAGACAGCCGCCAGGAGACACCTACATAAATCCTCTAAACTCGAATTGTCAGAGGCATATCATCGTGGGAGAACGGTAGACATTGTGCCACCTTCAACATAAAATTCAAACAGCAACTTACGAGGTACTGCTTACCCCCAGATATACAGCCAAAGGCTCCTATGATATTTTAAATAGGTCTAACATTGTCCGCCTCTTTGGTCGTATTGATTCCTTGGCACAAATCACCTCAGATAAGATCGAGTGGGTAAAGTTCAAAAGTCTGGAGATGGACACCCAAGGCGACTCCACTTTAGTTGGATTCGCTCTGCAGTAGGTCCAACATGCTGTCCTTAAGGAAGCAACTTGCAAAAAACTCAGTTGATGGACAGAATGTAGAACAATGTCATACATTCACCCCAGTACAAGGATCTGGGCCTAAATCCATCGTTTTTTTGCACTCCACACCACCTTGGGTTAGAGACTGGCTATATGCAAATCAGCTCTGACCCTGTGCCTCATGGGAACAGTCCAGTCCGAACTACCAAGCCATGTCTTTCCCAGACCGGAATCAAGCATCCAAGGACCGGTTTCTGGCTATCAGCCTTCATCAGCCTGGATAGCTTGACTCCAGTGGTGTGGAGAGCCTGGGACTCGCGTCTGAGTATACCCAGCACACTCGGGGTGAAAATTGCAAAAAACACAGTTGATGGACAGAATGTAGAACAATGTCATACATTCACCCCAGTACAAGGATCTGGGCCTAAATCCATCGTTTTTTTGCACTCCACACCACCCTGGGTTAGACCCTGGCTATGTGGAGTGCAAAAAAACGATGGATTTAGGCCCAGATCTTTGTACTGGGGTGAATGTAAGACATTGTTCTGCATTCTGTCCATCAACTGTGTTTTTTGCAATTTTCACCCCGAGTGTGCTGGGTATGCTCAGACGTGAGTCCCAGGCTCTCCACACCACTGGAGTCAAGCTATCCAGGCTGAAGAAGGCTGATAGCCAGAAACCGGTCCTTGGATGCTTGATTCCGGTCTAGGAAAGACATGGCTTGGTAGTTCGGGCTGGACTGTTCCCATGAGGCACAAAGTCAAGGCTGGTTTGCATATAGCCATTGTCTGACCTAGGGTGGTGTGGAGTGCAAAAAAAAACGATGGATTTAGGCCCAGATCTTTGTACTGGGGTGAATGTAAGACATTGTTCTGCATTCTGTCCATCAACTGTGTTTTTTGCAATTGTCCTTAAGGAAGCAACACAACTTGCAGAATGGGACATTGAAGTCACTATCCTCAGCGTACCAAAATACCCATACGTCCTTACGCCCAATCATGGTCAGCAAGAATCCACTTCAGTCCTCAAAGGGATAAGGCCAACAAGCCTAGACTGGGGGACGAAAACAGGGAGGACAAGAACCCCGCTAAAAATTAACATCTTGCTTAAAGACACGCAGCGGAGAGTGGAGTCGCATCAGCAAGGACTGGTCCATATGGAGGACACCAATCAATCAATCAATCAGTGACACTTATAGAGCGCGCTACATACCCGTAGGGTCTCAAGGCGCTGGGGGGGGGGGGCGCTACTGCTCGAACAGCCAGGTCTTCAGCTTCTTCCTGAAGGAGAGGTGGTCTTGGGTCAGGCGCAGGTCGGGAGGGAGGGAGGGAGTTCCAGGTCTTGGCGGCCAGGTAGGAGAAGGACCTTCCTCCTGTAGTCGCTCTTCGGATGCGGGGGACGGCGGCGAGGGCGTGGTTGGCTGATCGGAGGTGGCGTTTGGGAGCGTAGAAGTTGATCCGGCTGTTGAGGTAGCTCGGGCCTTGGTCGCGTAGGGCTTTGTGTGCGTGGGTGAGGAGGCGGAAGGTGATTCTTTTGTTGACGGGGAGCCAGTGAAGGTCTCTCAGATGTCCGGTGATGTGGCTGGTTCGTGGGATGTCGAGGATGAGTCTGGCTGAGGCGTTCTGGATCCGCTGGAGTCTCTTCTGGAGCTTGGCGGTGGTACCGGCGTAGAGGGCGTTGCCGTAGTCCAGTCGGCTGGTGACGAGGGCCTGGGTGACGGTCTTCCTGGTCTCGGTGGGGATCCACCGGAAGATCTTCCGTAGCATGCGTAGGATGTTGAAGCACGCCGAGGAGACGTTGTTGACTTGCCTGGTCATGGAGAGGGAGGAGTCCAGGATGAAGCCCAGGTTGCGTGCATGGTCTGTCGGTTTGGGTGCGGTGCCCAGGGCGGGTGGCCACCAGGAGTCGTCCCAGGCGGAGGGGGAAGAGCCCAGGATGAGGACCTCCGTCTTGTCAGAGTTCAGTTTCAGGCGGCTGGTCGTCATCCACTCGGCTACCTCTTTCATCCCTTCGTGCAGGTTGGCTCTGGCGGAGGCGGGGTCGTTGGTCAGGGAGAGGATCAGCTGGGTGTCGTCGGCGTAGGAGATTATGCTGAGGTTGTGTTTGCGTACGATGGCCGCGAGGGGGCTCATGTAGACGTTGAAGAGGGTGGGGCTCAGAGATGATCCTTGAGGGACGCCGCAGATGACTTTGGAGGCCTCTGACTTGTACGGTGGTAGGCGGACTCTCTGTGTTCTTCCGTCGAGGAAGGAGATGATCCATTCCAGCGCCTTGTCCTGGATTCCGATGTTGCTGAGGGGCTGTACTAGGGTGCGGTGGCAGACCGTGTCGAATGCCGCCGAGAGGTCTAGGAGGATGAGGGCCGCTGTTTCTCCATTGTCCATCAGGGCTCGGATGTCATCGGTGGCGGCGATGAGGGCGGTCTCGGTGCTGTGATTGGCTCGGAAGCCGGACTGTGAGGGGTCGAGGGATCCGTTCGTCTTGAGGAAGGCGGCCATCTGCTTGTTGACGGTCTTCTCGATGACTTTGGCTGGAAACGGGAGGAGCGATATGGGGCGGTAGTTCTTGAGTTCGGTGGGGTCCGCTGTTGGTTTCTTGAGTAGGGCGCTGAGTTCGGCGTGTTTCCAGCTCTCAGGGAAGGTGGCGGTGTCGAATGATGTGTTGATGATGTCTCGCAGGTGGGGTGCGATGACAGCGTCGGCCTTGTTGAAGACGTGGTGAGGGCAGGGGTCGGTCGGTGATCCGGAGTGGATGGAGTTCATCGTGCGGATGGTGTCTTCGGTGCTGATCGGGGTCCAGGCGTGGAGGGTGGTGGTGGGGGGTGCTTGTTCGGTCATGGTGTGCGTTGGTTGGTTGTTGAAGCTGTTGTGTATGTCCGCGATCTTGTTGTGGAAGTATGAGGCGAGGGAGTTGCAGAGGTCTTGCGATGGGGTGATGTCGTTGTTTCCTGCGCTGGGGTTGGAAAGCTCTTTCACGATGTTGAAGAGTTCCTTGCAGTTGTGTGCGTTGTTGTCCAACCGTTCCTTGAATGCTGTTTTCTTGGCGGCGCGGATCAGCTGGTGGTGCTTCCGGGTGGCAAGCTTGAAGGAGGTCCTGTTGTCCGGTGTAGGCTCCCTTGTCCAGACTTTCTCGAGGGCTCGGCAGTTCTTCTTGGAGCTCTTGAGTTCGTCGGTGAACCACGGGGCTTTCTTGCTTCCGGGTCTGCTGGGCGGGGTCCTCAGCGGGGCGAGCTCGTCCGCGCAGATGCTGATCCACTTCGTGAGGTTGTCGGCGGCCTGGCTGGGGTTCGCTGAGCTGGCAGGAGGGTGCTGGCTCAGGGAGGTGGCGAGCTGGTCTGCTGTGATCTTGTTCCAGCTTCTTCGGGCGGCCTGTTGCTGGTGGTGGTGGGTCGTTGTTCTCTTGAAGGTGAAGTGGACGCAGCTGTGGTCCGTCCATTGGAGCTCTGTGGCGTGGCTGAAGTTGATGTCTGTGCTGGAAGAGAAGACTGCGTCGAGTGTGTGTCCGGCGAGGTGGGTGGGGGTGGACACCAGTTGCTTGAGTCCCAGGTTGGCGAGGTTGTCCAGCAGGGTGGTGGTGTTGCGGTCGTTGTTGTTCTCCAGGTGGAAGTTGAGGTCCCCCAGGAGGATGTAGTCAGCGGAGGGGAGGGCATGCGGGCTGACGAAGTCGGCGATGTCCTCGCTGAATTGTGTGCGTGGTCCAGGGGGTCGGTAGATCAGGGTGCCTCTGAGGGTGGTGTTCGGGTTGGTGTGGATCTGGAAATGCAGGTGTTCGGCGGTGGTCAGGGTGTTGTCGGTGCTGGTCGTGAGACGGATGGTGTTCTTGTGGATGATGGCGATGCCTCCTCCCATCTGGTTGGCGTTGCGGTCCCTCCGGACGATCTTGTAGCCCTCTGGGATAGCGATGGCGATGTCGGGAGCTGAAGAGGCGTTCATCCAGGTCTCCGTGAGGAAGGCAACATCAGGGGCTGTGGCGTCTAGGAGGTTCCAGAGTTCGATGGCGTGTCTGTGGACGGAGCGGGTGTTGAGCAGGATGCACTTGAGGTGGGTGCTGCTGGTGTTCGACTTGGGGGGTGCTGGTGTGAGGCAGGTCCGGATGCAGGGGAATTTGCAGGCGTGGCAGCTGAAAGGTCCATGGGTGCGTCGTGGTGTGGCTTGATGGCATTCTGGGAGTCGGCCGGAGTTGAGAGCGATGAGGGTGGCGGCGGAGTACGTCAGGCGGGTCGGTCGGGGTCTTCGGGGGCCAGGGGTCCTGGCGCTGGTCGCGATCCGGTCGCGGAAGGGTGCAGACGGGCTTACCTTTGGCGCGCCTTCGGCGCACAATCGGCGCGCCCGCTGCGCGGGACCGCTGCGCATTCGCACGGTCGCCATATAAAGGCCAAGTGCGCGGGTGGGCGGAGCAGCTGGGAGGCGGGAGCGGGGAGGGAACAAAAGGAAAAAAGGGGCGGGGTCTGCGGTGGTGGTGGGAAGCGGGGAGCGGGGAGGGAAGACGGAGGGCGGCGAGGTAGGCGGGCAAACAGGAAGGACACAAGCTGAAAAAAACAGGCACTATTGAAAAACAAAAACGCTAACACGGGCAAGAGATACAATATTAGCAAGCACAAATGGCGAACAAAACAAATACAAAACAAATGACAACAGAGTCAGCCGGCGGCGAGGCAGGCAGCGCGGCAGGGACAAGGCTAAGGGGCACACGCAGCAGCTGGTGGCCGTGCGGCGCGGGGGTGTCCCACAAGTGGGTCACACTTACCTGTGTCGCACGGTCGCCATATAAAGGCCAAGTGCGCGGGTGGGCGGAGCAGCTGGGAGGCGGGAGCGGGGAGGGAACAGAAGGAAAAAAGGGGCGGGGTCTGCGGTGGTGGCGGGGAGCGGGGAGGGAAGACGGAGGGCGGCGAGGTAGGCGGGCAAACAGGAAGGACACAAGCTGAAAAAAACAGGCACTATTGAAAAACAAAAACGCTAACACGGGCAAGAGATACAATATTAGCAAGCACAAATGGCGAACAAAACAAATACAAAACAAATGACAACAGAGTCAGCCGGCGGCGAGGCAGGCAGCGCGGCAGGGACAAGGCTAAGGGGCACACGCAGCAGCTGGTGGCCGTGCGGCGCGGGGGTGTCCCACAAGTGGGTCACACTTACCTGTGTCGCACGGTCGCCATATAAAGGCCAAGTGCGCGGGTGGGCGGAGCAGCTGGGAGGCGGGAGCGGGGAGGGAACAGAAGAAAAAAGGGGCGGGGTCTGCGGTGGTGGCGGGAAGCGGGGAGCGGGGAGGGAAGACGGAGGGCGGCGAGGTAGGCGGGCAAACAGGAAGGACACAAGCTGAAAAAAACAGGCACTATTGAAAAACAAAAACGCTAACACGGGCAAGAGATACAATATTAGCAAGCACAAATGGCGAACAAAACAAATACAAAACAAATGACAACAGAGTCAGCCGGCGGCGAGGCAGGCAGCGCGGCAGGGACAAGGCTAAGGGGCACACGCAGCAGCTGGTGGCCGTGCGGCGCGGGGGTGTCCCACAAGTGGGTCACACTTACCTGTGTCGCACGGTCGCCATATAAAGGCCAAGTGCGTGGGTGGGCGGAGCAGCTGGGAGGCGGGAGCGGGGAGGGAACAGAAGGAAAAAAGGGGACAGGGTCTCTAACCAAATATATACCCATGGAAACAGCATGCTCAAATTCTTTCAGAGGCAAAGATCGTAAGCTAACCATCATCTCATGGAATATAGCAGGGCTAAAAATAATTTTCAGAGACACGGCCACACTTGATTACCTCGCACAGGTGGACATACTGTGCATTCAGGAGACCTGGGCGAGGTCAACTACTCCAATTGGCGGCTTCTACGAATATTTTAAATCAGCAACCAAAAGGACGATCTTCGGACGCCCGTCAGGGGGCCTTTCCATCTTTGTAAGTTACGCTTGCAAACTCAAGATCACAGAACTAAAAGTGGTGTCACCTGACCTCCAAGAGAGGGGTTGAAAACGGGGCAAGTGTCCCACCCTCTTTTATTAATTAATTGTTACATCAATCCAACCAAATATCAAACGCATCAGGATATGGAATCACTTACTAGCACGTTGGAAGATCTACTCATAAGTCTGGAGCACCATGACGTGATAATTGCGGGTGACTTTAACAAAAGAGGTCTGGACCTGATCCCTGTTGCACCCCCAAGCAAGAAGTCAGCCCCACTGATTTCATTCCTCACAAATATTAACCTGCAATCCACCCATGTGACACAAAAAACTAGTTACCCCGCATGGACTGCCAAACCAACCTTCAGGAATGTCTTTACCATAGACTATATTTTCACTAATGAAGGGCTGGCCCATAAACTTTGCGATTTCATTGTGGACGATAGGGATGAAAGCGACCACAGGCCCCTCCGCACCACATTTAATTTGGCGCGGGAACAGGTTGAAGCACAGGGAAAAAAAAGGAGCAACCACAGGCAATGAACATCACCTGGTCCTCAAAAGAATAAAATGGACGACCCACCTCAACCACAGCCTGTCAGAGTTTGTAGCCAGCAGGGAGGCAGCACTAAAGTCACAAGACATAAAGAACATCACGCACTTCTGGGAATCACTGACCATGGATTTATTGAAGAGCATGGGCAATACTAACCAATCAAGAAGCTGTCAAAGTTACAACAGGCCAAAAGGCAAAAAAAGCGGAGTCTGATACAAAGCAAACAAGCGCTTAACAAGGCAGTCAAGGCAAAAAAGAAAGGCATTTATTTGCCACAGAAGTCCTCTATCCCTGCCCTGCGAGCCACTCACAAAAAGAAAGTCTGGGAGCTGAAAAGGCAGTGGTCAGAAAAAAATTTGCTCAGTGTTCACCCTAATTAAAGAAAAAGACAACAGTAAGCTAGGCGATACATTAATAGCCTGACACCCAGAGCTGAGCGCAAGGAAAACAGTGTTGCAGGGAATGTGTGGGAACAGTACGCAAAGGGGCTGTACACCTGCGGGGTAAATGCGACTAACGCTGGCAGTTTAGCGTGGTCCAAGGCAGCAGCGGAAAATATTAAAACTCAAATCGCGCCGAATGTCGCTTCAGGGCCCAGTCAACCCGCTAAGTCACAGAGGAGGAGACTTTGAAATACATTAGAGCTATAAGAACCGACGGGGCTCCGGGTCCTAATGGAGTACCCGCCCAGGTCTTTAAAACTGCCCCAGCCTTTTTTGCAACCAAACTCACCCCGCTATTCAATTATTCATTCGCCACAGCAATCCTGCCAACATCTTGGAAAGGCTCCGTCCTATTTCTTATACATAAGAAGGGTGACCACTCGAACCCGGCTAATTACAGGCTCATAGCCCTTCTTGATATAGCAGCCAAGGTTTACGCCCGCCTACTACTAAGGGACTTGGAAGCCTGGGTGGATAAGAACGGCATTCTCCCGCCCACACAGACTGGCTTCAGGGCCAATAGTTCCACCTTGGATAATATTACAGCGCTCTCCTATCTTGCGAAGCAAGCCAACAAGAGGAACAAGTTGCCCCTGTTTTGTTGTTTTATAGACTATTCCACCGCTTTCTACCGAGTAAATAGAAGTCGGTTATGGGAAAAACTTGAAACTTGGGGGCTCCCTCAAGCCTTGCTTAAAGCCATAAAAGCACTCTACGAGGGGACATGGGCCCAGGTGAAACTAAGTCCTCCAATCACAACAGCAAGAATTGATACCAACTCTGGACTAAAGCAGGGGTGTGTACTGGCCCCCCTACTGTTCAACTTGTATACAGCGGACATGGAGCAAGCCTTGAAAGATGCTAATTTAGTACCCCCAATACTGGGGAAGCAGGTCCTGGGAACCCTGCAGTATGCAGACGACACGGTGGTAATGGACCACACCAGGGTGGGGCTCCAAAGAGCTTTGAACAGTCTTGCAACATACAACAAGGAAAATAGCCTTCAGATCAACGAGAGCAAGACAAAGATTGTAATCTTTGGTAAATACCACCATAAAAAAGGTGCAATATGGTCCTTAGGGGAGCACCGAATTAGAACAGCCTCATCATATAATTACCTGGGGGTTTGGGTGTCAGAGAGAGCCACCACAGTCAAACATTTAAAGGAGCTAAAACCAAGAATTGACAAAATAATTCTGTCCCTTAGACGTCTAAGCCATCGCCTAGCTAGTCCCTCAGTAGAACACATGTTGACTGTACTTAGGGCAAAACTGATTCCCTCCATAACAAATGGTCACTTAGCCTACCCAGGTGCATTTGAGAAAGTGATCAAAGCGGCCCAGGTGAAAGCGTATAAGCTTGTGCTACAGGCCCCAAGACAGGCAAGGAACAACAGGCTAAGGCGAGAAATAAGCTTGAAGCGCCTGCAGCTGGTACTACAGGGGGACCTGTTAAAATATTACATCAGAGTACTGAAAGCACCTGAAAACAATCTTAAACATTTTCTAAAAATTATTTTTGATGAAGTGGGCACCCCATGGCACACCAAGGTGGCACAAGGCATTGACCTATTGAAAATCGAGGGAAACAGCTTGCCCCTTCAAGAAATTTCACATCCTGCTTGGGCCTTAGCAATCAAGCGCCAAGTCCAGACCATCTTGTACGAGCTGGATTGCTCATCACTCCGATATAATCCACTAACTCTGGCCCTGGACAAGTCTTATATTCCTGGCAAACCCCAACCGTATCTGCAAGACTCACTATCAACCCAAGCGAGAAAGAAAATTCTGTATCTGCGCCTCTTGGCCCTTGGGATCGTAGATTTTAACCCAAAATGTGCACGAACGGATTGCGCCACCGCCTGCCGGCTATGCAACTTCCGCAGAGAATCTTGGCTACACCTTTTGTGCTGCTGTACAAAGTTGGTCAACGATCGCCATCGTCTGCTGTGCCCGGCCCTATGGAACCTAGGCTATAGAACCTGCAGAGAGGCCTCGGACTGGTGCTTTTCGGAAACAACGACCTGTCTATTAGCTAGGATCGGCAAGTTCATCCATCAAGTCAGAACTGCACTTGACACCTACCAAAAGGCCACCGACCCGAAGGTTCCTGTCATTGAGCCACGAGCTCCATATGATGCCCTAACCATGCAAGCAGTCAGTCAATTTAGGAGCTATTGCTAAGTAATTGGGATTACTAGACCCAGAAACCAAACCAGGGGCGGATAAGGGGCTAGTGAAGAACTTTCTCATAGACGTATGGCATCGAGTTGAGATTAACCTTGCTGAACTTTGATTTAACTTTCTAGACTCCCGAAGGCGTAAAGACAAGGAACAAACAAAAGAAGCTTTAACGGACATAATGTAGTAAAAACAGTCATTATGTAATCTTAATGTTGTATATAGGGTTTTACTGTGGGAAGGGTATTCTGGGGGGGGGGTGTTCATGTGTTTTATACTGTAAAGATTTTAAGTAATCGCACAGGGCCAGATTCACAGAACTAACTTAAGACATAATCCTAAACTTACTACTTTTGGTATTCACAGAAGTTAGGATTTTGTCTTATGACAGACTTATGACAGACTTATGACAGACTTATGACAGACTTATGACAGACTTATGACAGACTTATGACAGACTTATGACAGACTTATGACAGACTTATGACAGACTTATGACAGACTTAAGACAGGCTTAAGACAGGCTTAAGACAGGCTTAAGACAGGCTTAAGACAGACTTAAGACAGGCTTAAGACAGGCTTAAGACAGGCTTAAGACAGGCTTATGACAAAATTCTAACTTAAGTCTGTCTTAAGTCTGTCTTAAGACAAACTTAAGACAAAATCCTAACTTCTGTGAATACCAAAAGTAGTAAGTTTAGGATTTTGTCTTAAATTAGTTCTGTGAATCGGACCCACAGTCAATAAAATTTCTTGGCTGACTATTATATTAAAAGATTAAGACACATGTTTGTTACTAAAAAACTTTAACTTTGTCTAAAAAGTAAAAAGGAATATTATAAAATCTAGATAAAAACAGCAAAATTGTAGAATTAAAAACATCGGTGGAGAACTAATTACGGAGAGGGTAAACATACGATGCAATATTGAAATGTAGTTTATAACTACTGCTAAACTACGAATTTCCTACTATAGTGTTATTAATAACCGCTCTACAAGTGCACCACATGAAGTATAAAAACCTCGGGATGGAGAACACAATAGGTGAGTCAGTTTCATATTTAAGGAGCCTAAACGCCTCAGTACAATGTCTACTCCCCATGTTCCTGCACAATTGTAGTACCCACCGCGATCTTGTCTTTCCATAGGCAGGGCAGTAAAAGAGAATGTGGATTTCAGTTTCCTCAGCTCAGTCACACCCTGGACACTCTAATGTGTGGGAGCCCCGCCACTTGTTAGTGAATGATTGAAGCGGGAGCACCCAGTGTCTGAATTGAAGAAAAAGTTTCTTCGCTAAAAGTGGTTGTATATAATCGATGGCCGGTTCAAGTCTATATTGCTGCTTTATTTCCAAGAAACTGGAGGTTAGGCAGCCCTGCTTGGTTCCCCGCCATAGTTGAGCCGATTTAAATTCTCTGTAGGACTTGAGCAGTGCCTTCCTAGAGGCCATAGGACAGATCTCTTCTGGGGATATCCACATGTTTACCCTCCCTAGAGCCTGACAGGTGTTCCTGATATAAGCTAACCAGGGGAGTCTTCCTGCACCATGGAACCTCATAACGTCCTTCAATTCCTCTTTGTATTCGGCTAATTCTGGTGTGCTCCAAAGGCGTCGCCAATAAAGCAGGGGTCTAGAAGAGATTACATCTACAATAGGACTAATCCCTAGGTCCATCCTAAGCGTTGTTAGTGGAGAGCTGGTAGGAAGACCCAGCAATTGCCTAAGAAATTGGTTCTCTGTCATTGAGAGGGAGGCATCTGGGTGGTGGCCCCATAGTTCTGCCCCATACAGTGCTGATCCTCTAGCCTGAGTCTTGTAAATGTCTGCTACGGGATCTATTATTTTGTGTGAGCAGTTCTTATAGGCTTTTATAATGCCTCCGGTGGACTGGGTTAGTTTTAGGCTTTCTAAATTTTCATCTCCCATTCAATTTTTTCAGTTAGAGTGATTCCTAAGTAGGCACAAAGGGACACCCTTCCTATGGCCCTTTCATCTAGTTGGGGATTTGGGCAATTCGTAGTGTTGGAGTTAAAGACCATATACTTGGTCTTTTGAAGATTAATCTCCAATCCCCGATTGTTGCAGAAAGTGCTGAATACATCAAGCGCCCTCTGCATGCCCATGGGAGATTTGGAAAGTAAAAGCGTGTCATCCACAAACATAAGAGCTGGGATTTTGTGGTTTGCTAGCCTAGGTGCGTCAATATTTTTCCCCTCCAACTGAGATTCAATAGGACCATTTATAAAAAAGGGAGAAGAGTGTTGGTACCAGAATACATCCCTTTCGCACCCCTTTCTCCACAGGGAAGGGGCAGAGAGTTCACCATTTTTGCCATATCAAATTTGTGTGTAGTTATCTTGGTGGAGGCGTTTAAACTGGTAGCAGAGATACTCTGGAACTCCCGGGTCAAGAAGTATACTCCACAGTTGATCCCGCCAAACTAAGTCCAAAGTGGATTTAAGATCCACAAATGTGAGGTAGAGGCTGCCACCTTCTATGACCACAGTTTTCCAGTGGATGAGTTGCAATCTAAAGATTTGATCAATGGTGGAGGTCTTAGCCCTGAATCCTGCTTGTAGGGGTGTTAGTACGTTGTTCTCCTCAATGCAAGATTACAGGCGCCTGAGGAGTACGTGTGCAAAGATTTTTTGACAGACATCTAGGAGGCTTATTGGGCGGTAATTCGCTGGGTTAAGTGGTGAACCCTTTTTGTAAATAGGAATAATTCCTGCCCCAGCCCATGTGGAGGGCTACGCCATACCTTGCATGACGGCGTTAAATAGTGACCACAGGTAAGGTGCCCAGATTGAGGGCTCGGAACCAAAATAAATCACCTCTGTTGACCTTGTGTATTAGGATTTAAAATGAGCTCTCCAGACTTCTTCCCCTAGGTGTTGTGCTGTGGCCAATTTGCCTCTGGATTTCCCTTTCTTAACTAAGTTCCAAAATTCTCTCATATCGTGATTGCCCAGTGCTATTTTTATTTCTTCAGATTCTTCACTTTCCCAGATGCTTTTGACTTTGTTTATAGTATTTTTATAATGTGCCCTAGTTTCGTTCTAAGAGAGGTCAAAAGGGCTGCTTGGCTACCTAACAGTGTTTATTATTTTTTTTTTTTGAAAACCTTTATTGTGCTTCAAAGTCAAACAAATACGGGCCTACAACCTCTCGGCCGGCCACGAACACAGTTGAGCACCAAAGCAACGTTACGGCGACATAGCATTAGTCACTTTCAGGCGAGCATTCAATTACACTGTGTACTTCGGAACACCACGTCTCAGAATCAATGAAGGTTAATTTTAAGGTTTTTAAAGTAAGCAGTGTAGCATGTCGTACTTCACCAAGTCTGTTGAGAAGAAAGAAAGAAGGATCCATGCAGGAGGAGGAACACCATAGTTTCAACACACGTACAGGATAGGACCGCCAATCAGTGAGTTCCCCCCGGGCAGGAAGGCAACCATCCACAGAGTCAGATAAGAGACCCCTCACATACGCCACCCGAACCCTGCCGCCCCCTAACCCCTAGTAGAACTAGACATGGACCCCGACCAAAAGTAAAACCAAAAAATAGGAAAAAAAGAAGAAGGCACCATAGAAATAAGACTATATTCTAACTACTAACCCCCCACCCTACACGCATGCGGAGGCTACGGCCTGCCCCCCCCCCCCCAGCAGTGTGTCTGTCGCCCCATAAACCCGAAATATAGCGAGAATAAGGAAGAGAAAGAAAGGAGAAGAGAAAAAGCACAAAGGAGACAAAACATACCCTATGGCATAGAGAGGGAGAGAAGGACACCCTAATCTTCAACTCTCAAAGGGAAGAAAGAAGGGAGGGAGGAGGTTCAATTCCAGGCAACCCGGTCTCCGCCAGTCGTACGGCATTCGCCCCCCCGTAGTCAGAATAGACTGCAAAAATTGAAGCAATGTAGGAGCGAAGCATTATTCAACGGCGAACACGCAGACTGGACACAAAATACAGTCCGAAATCCCGACCCGCCCGCCCAGCAGCCAATATCAGGAAGTGCAACCTAACCCTGTCCTGAACGCGGACAGTCCCACCGTCGCGCTGCCCAAGAGAGGCCCGCCCACCACAAAACAAAAAAGCAAAATGGCGAGAGGGCAGGGATCAACAAAGCGGAGGCACAAAATGGCCACGATGAGTCAACAGGAAGTCCGTCCATTGCAGCAGAATGTTCTTTAAGCACACCAGGCATACTCAGCGTTTCAGTCAGGAGAGGCAAAAAGCGCAGCGCAGGAAGAAAAGGCAGCCAGGACGATGCAAACAGTTCTCGGGGTTTCCACAGTAGAGGGTCTGGCCACAATGTTGCACTCCTCTCCTGGAGGAGAAACAAAGTATTTCGAGGGTAGCCGTCAGGCTGGTAGTCCTGGGCGTCCGCAGGATAATCAGGGAGTTCAGATGTGCCGCTTACCGGGGAGATCACCGGCGCTTCACACGCTGCAGGCAATGGTAGGCGGTCGCTGTGCAGTTCAGAGCCATCGATGCCCCAGCTCAACATTGGTGTCATTCGGTCCAGCTCGTCGCCCAGTTCCCGGGTGCAATGTCGCACCGCTAAGCGGAGATCGCGCAGAGCTGAAAAGACTGCGCCGAGAGAAATCCCGGACTGTAGACCTCCGTGCTTGTGCCCCCGGGGGATCTCCAGAGGCACGGGTTCTCCTGTAGCCAGGGCGACACTGGACCTCGGCGCGGAAGGGCTTAGGTCCCCACAAGACATGGCGGCACACCCAGCCAACTCAATCAGGGTCCACCCCGGGAACCAGGTGTAGAATAGCGCCAGCGCACCCCCTCGTTTCACTGACCGTGGAGGACACTCCGTGCCCCAAAGCAATGCAGGTCAGCTACACTCCGTTTGGCAGTCTCTGGTGGCGAGGCATGGGGTCCGCAAACAAAGTGCAATTCAAAATGTCCGTCGTACTCTCGCATCAGCCACCTCAAACAAAGGCTCCGCTGTATTGGAGGTCCGCAGCTCCGTGAACACTGTCCCCTTTCCGCCCGCGTCTCAGCGTCCCTGGTGACTAGGCTCAAGTCGCGCCTCACGGGGCCAGCGCCAGTTATACTGCCGTGTGCGCCAGCGGAGCACTCCGGCCGGCAGCAGGGTCAGGAGACACGGGAGGGGGAGCCCGCTGATACGAGGTCCAGAGCCGGGAGTCAGGAGCCGATTTCTCCGGCTGCCGGGCAGGTCCGGGGCCCGGGAGAGCACCGTCGTGATCAGCGTCGTCTCACACACACGCTGCCGTCGAATTCATCAGGATTTAGGAGCAGGATGTAGGCACGGCAGAAACGGACTGGCGGAGCCGGGAGCCTACAGGTCCGCTCCGGTCGCCATCTTGGCTCCTCCCCCTAACAGTGTTTATTAAACCATGGGTGACTTAATTTGGAATTTGGCCTGGGCCTTTTGTTGTTATGAAAAAAGGTGCTAGGGCAAGGAGCAAATCCTGGTGATTTTTGGTAATACTCGCTTGTGAGGGTAAAGTGCCGCTGGTCACAGAAAGTTGGAATGCCGCTTCAAGAAGGGGGGGAATTTGTTGGTATAGGGCAGCCACTTTTTCCTGTGATTGTGCTTGTTCCCCCCCAGCGTACTCTCCTCCCTCCTTCAGCCAATACTACGCTGGAGTCAGATTTTGTGGATGCACTATGATGACTTTCATCAAGTGGAAGTGATAATTCTAAAACCAAAGGATTGTGGTCACTTTCATGGCGATCGGTGACCTTAAAATTGAGGGCCTTATGCCAAAGTCTGACCTCCACTAAAATGTAGTATTGATGCCTGCCCAAGTCTGTGGAAGGTAGAGTTCCCGGGACTGTCAGATGTCAATCAACCATTACACCTCAATGAGTGGTTTAATGTAAGTGGATTCATTTGTAGGACCAGAGGAGTCCATGCCCGTGTTGGTGTAATGTTGGGCTCTGGGTTTGCCCAAAGTGAGTCCTCTTCAGCAGCGGTGCGTAGCCCCACCAGCCCCATGGACCCGTCGCTGCACGTTTAATTACATTTATGACTGTGTGTATAAATTAAATTTAAATGTCAGGATTTATGCCGGGAATCCCGACAGTAACGGGAGTGCAGGGGGCTGGCTGGGCCGGGCGGCAAGGCTGGGCTGGGGGCTGGTCTAAGTGTGACAGACAGTACTGACTGACAGCAGGGTCCACATTCCACAATAGTCCACCGAGACAGTCACTGCATACTGCGCAACTACTGCTCAGGGCGGAAACGTGCCCGAGCATGCGCATGTATGTTCTCCCCATGCTGGCAATAATGACACTGGGAGGGTGCGCTGGTTAACAGGAGTCCCGGAGTTATCAAAGGCGACAGGGCGAGCAGTTAGTGTGCCCCCAAACCAATGGCTTGGGGGGCACACTAACTGAAGCCAATCCTGGCGCTGCCTGCAGCGCCAGGATTGGCCGGTCACCGCGCAACCCGGCAGGGCAATCCATCATTGGATGCCGCGTGTAGGTGGCTCACAGTTACTGCACAATGTCCAATCACTGTGCCTGACTTCTTGTAGTCTGGCAGTGATTGGCCATTTGCGGCGCTGCTGGTGACGACGTGGTTGGTTCCGCCCCTGCGACTCGCCTCGTGGTGTTCTGCTGTGTGGAGACAGAGAGTGGTCGCATTCTATCTTTAGCTCAGCTTTGCTCCGACTCCGAGTCTCATCGTCACTGCCACTACCGTAGTACACTACACTGACTGTACACACTGTACAAAGAGTACTCTCATCTCGACCAGGGCTGGTCTTGACAACTTCTCTTCGAATCTGACTTCTTTTTTTTAGTGAGTAATATTTGAGTTATTATATATCGATTGAATCGATACTTGTGCAATCAGAGCCCCGTGGCTTTGTTACAAGCCCACTGAGTCTGTTTTACCCCTTGTCTGTGTCTGTTCCTGCAAGCATTTGGGAGCACAATTTAAATTTCGCTCTGTGTGCCATCAATGTTTAAACTGGACAGGTTTTGTTCTGTTCAAATACGAGGCAATATGGTAGATGAAAACAAGTATGAACGATGTTAGCAGCACGATTTGTATGCAAAACAGTTTTAACTTTTGCAGTTCTTTTTTATATTTTTTTGTGTTCAAATCGTTTTTATTAGACAGGAAAGAAAAGAAAAAGAAGGCAAATGTAAACAATAATACAGACAATCATGTCATTACATAGCTGTGGTTAAATAAATAAATAATAATTAAATAAAAAATAAAGCAACATAGAGCTTAATCCAGAGCCACACCTTCTTGACGGCTAGACAATCAAACGTGAGGATGGTATTGATATTTGAGATGACATTATACTCCAGTAGAAGCGTTATAGTTGGTTATGATAACAAAATTACAGTTCTGCAGTACAATGACAAGGTACAGTATCGTAGTGTCTACAGTGTGGGCATGATTAACAATTGGTTTCCAAAGTATACAATTTGCAAACAACCAACATGCTCACGCATCTTATCGCCGGGATATAGCTTATGAAACCGCAGAGTAGCTCAACCAATAAAGTACAAGATCATAGTGATAGTATGCGGAATGTGTTTCACTATTATAGAATGGCAGCGAGCTATTTGTGACTTGTCCCCGGGTGGCTACTTGTCAGGCGTACTAGGCGCCTAGCGAGTAATGAGTAAACTATGGCGGGTCAAAGTGGAAGGAAGACGCATCCAGAGAAGTCCAGAGTCTCTTGCTAGTAACTTGCCAAGGGGAAGAGTGTAGAGCAGGATTATCCACTCCTCTTATGCAAGATAGCCACTCCTTCCAAGCAGTGAAAGAGACCTCTGAGGCTGTCTTCCAGTGGCAGAGGACAACTTTACAGGCAAGGGTGAGGAGTAGGTCAAGGAGTTGGCGATCATGGTCTCTTAGTAACGTTGGATCAATGGCCCCCAGAATTATGTAAATGAATTCCCTTTTGGGTTTGATGTTGAATATGTGTTCAATAAAGTCAAAGACGTTGGACCAGTATTTGTGTAACATAGGACATTGGAATAGCATTTGTGGCATGTCTCCATCAGCTAAGGAGCAGTTCCAACAGGTGGGGGTATCTCTTAGTTTAAGTTTAAATATTTTTTGTGGGGTCCAGAACACCCTGTTGAGTATTATGTATTTGGTTTGCGAGAGGATAGGTGATACCTTGTGTGTGAGGGCTGATGCATGGATCCTATCCCAATCAATATCTATTCCGGTATTGTTAGGTTCCGCTCCCCATTTAAGTTCGTTTCGTCTTAGTGATTTGTTTGGAGACGGCGCAAGCAATTTATAAACTTTTGATACAAAGTGACCTGAGGATTGGAGGTGAGGGAGCGTCGACTGTAGCCAAGGTGTTGAAAGTGTGAACGAGCGCGTGGACACGGCTGATTTTAGCTTTAGGAATGCATAGAAGTCAATTGGCTGAAGGGAATGTTTGGACTGGATCGTTGAGAAGGGCAATGGCATTTGCTGGTCGTAGAGATCCAAGATCACGTTGATTCCTTTGTCTGCCCAGTGTTCCCAAAAAGGGGATGAGCCATTGATCTTTATAAGTGGGTTACGCCATAGGGAGGAGGAAGCAGACTTCTTAATCTGTAGGCCAGATTTGTGTATGTGATCTAGTCTGAGAAGAGCTCTTTTGGTGTTGAGCATGATGTACTTGGAGTGTGTGAGGTACAACTGGTACATAGTGAGTATCGCTGCGAGAGGGGTTTTGCCTATGACAGCCTTCTCAATGTTGATCCACAATGGCGTATAGTCCGATTCTTCAGTGAACCAGGAAGCCCCTTGCTTGCACAAGAAAGCGGTTTGATAGTTTCTGAAGTTGGGTAAGCCTAGACCACCTTTAACTTTTGGGAGTTGCAGCTTTTTCATCGAGATTCTGGGCTTCTTCCCCCTCCATAGGAAGTTACTAAATAATTTGTCTGTTTTTGTAGGAAGTCCTCTGTGAAGGTCATGGGAATCATGCTCGCCATATAATTAATTAAAGGGGTGACCATCATCTTTAGTGTCTCCGCTCTACCCTACCATGACAAGAATTTCGGAGACCATCCTTCCAGTAATTTGTGTACTTTCTTGAAGAGTATTTCTTCATTGATTTTTAGTGTCATAATCAGGTCTCTCTCAAACTCCAGGCCCAGGTATTTGAAACTCTTTGGTTGCCAGGTAAGCCCAGAATCGCCTAGAATATTTTTATTGCTCATATTGTGTAGCATATTCACCTCAGTTTTGTCCTTATTCAGGGAGTATCCGGACACACAAGAGAACTCCTCAATCGTGGAGAGCAAGGCGGGTATAGCTTTAGCAGCCTGCTCACTTAGGACCAGAACATCGTCAGCGTACGATGTGAGTTTGATAATGCAGTCATTAAATGGAATTCCTGGGATGTCAGCATTCTCCCGAATTTGATGTAGAAAGGGTTCAATTGCCAGGAGGAATAGGGATGGGGACAAGGGGCATCCCTGTCTAGTCCCTTGTTCCAGTTTAAACGGTGAGGAGAAAGCTCCACCAGCCCTCACTCTAGCGGTGGGACATTACCAGCTTAGTAAAGAGAGGACCCAATTCGAAATTATGTAGTACTGCTTCCAAATACGTCCAATCCACCTTGTCAAACGCTTTTTCTGCGTCGAGTGTTATCGCAGCAGTGGGTGTGGAGAGGAGCTTAGCCTTTTCGATTACATGAGCTAGGATTCTGGTATTGTCACTTGACCATCTGTTTTACAAAAAGCCGGCTTGTGAAGGGTGGAGTGGATGGCAGCACTCTCTGGATGCGTCTCGCTAGGATTGTGGCCAACCGCTTACAATCCAAGTTTATTAACGAGATGGGCCTGTAGTTTTTTGGGAGTTTAGAGTCTTTCCCTTCTTTGGGCATCACGGCAATCACTGCCTCAGCCATCGTACCCTTTACTTCCCCCGTCTAACTAATCTCATGAAATACGTTCAAAATTGGTGTCGTAAGCGTTTGTGCGAAACATTTATAAAATTTCGCCGTAAATCCGTCTGGGCCAGGGGCTTTCCCACTCTTAAGAGACTTGATCGCGCCTGTAACTTCTGCCTCAGATATTGGTTCGTTTAAGGACTCTTGTTCTGAAGGGGTAAGTGCTGGTAGCGCGCATCTGGAGAGGTAATCCTCCACTTTTTCTTTTTTCACAGTTTCATTCTTGGCGTATAACTTCTCGTAGAAGTCTTTGAATAAGTCGGCAATTTTATTGGGGTCCGAATTGGGGGTGCCTTTATCATCCAGTAGTGAATTGATCGTGGTTATTTTTTATTTTAAATTTAAGGTAGGCCGCTAATCCTTTTCCCGCTTTATCAGAGTCCTACATTTTAAAACGTTTCCTTCTGTCCAACCAGACTCCTGCCTTTTCACTTACTAGTTTATTATAAGCATATTTTTGGTTGGTCAAGTCAATCAGAGATTTTGCACTTCTACTGTTTAGGTATTCGTGCTGGAGTATTGAGATGTCTTTTTCTAGTTTTAAAAAAGCGGCATTATGATTTTTGTTTATTGCAGATGATATTTTTATGCTGAGTCCCCTTATGGTGGTCTTTAGAGCTTCCCATCAGATTAAGTCAGAGGTGTCCCCCTTTTTATTAATTGATAAAAATTCTTTAAGGGCGCAGTCTATAGCTTCTCTGTTTCTCATCATTCAGGATGGTGTCATTTAGGCGCCACATCGACTGGCGGATTGTCTGTTTAACATTTGATAAAGTAAGTGAAATGCAAGAGTGGTCAGAAACGAGTCTTGGTGCAATGTTTGTATCCTCTATTCTGGCTATAGCGTTCCTAGTTAGGAATATGTAATCAATTCTGGAAAACGAGTCATGAGGTGGGGAGTAGAAAGAGTAGTCTCTACCATCTGGATTTTGTATGCGCCACGTGTCTATCATGTGAAATCTGGTACATAGCTTAGTGAATTCCTTATGGGCTTTGCCTGGTCGGAAGGTGCACTTAGAGTCTCTATCTAGGGCAAAGTCAAAGGGAAGGTTGAAATCACCTGCTAGTATATGAACCGATGAGTCCGGAATAGTGTCAATCTGTTTTGCGAGTTCTGACCAGAAGGAAGGTTCATGTGTGTTGGGGGCGTATACCGCTGTAATGTAAAATTCAGTGTCATCTTTGATTAATTTCACAGAGATCCACCTGCCTTTTGTGTCTACGGAGGAGGAAACCACTTCCACATTGGCCTTTCTAGCTAATAATATCACTACCCCGTTTTTCTTGGACACAGCTCCAGAGCCCACCACTTCAGTAAAGAATTTGTTACGTAGAGTATGGAAGTGTTTTGCCTCTAGTTTTGTTTCTTGCAGTAGGGCTATGTCTCCCTGTTGTCTATGGAGATAGTCAAGTACTTTTTGTCGTTTAATCGGTTGGTTCAAGTCCTTCACATTCAGTGAGAGTAATTTGAGGTTATTTATGGTTGTCGTCCCTATGGGAGTGCCTATAGTAGGAGCCATCATCTATCGTGTATGCAACATTCTGACATACTGTTTCGGGCTATATTAGTATTTGAGGTTGCACTTGGGCTTAGACACATCTGGTAGCACACTACGCAGGGCATAATGCTAGTATAAGGATGAGCTGCATTGGTTTCAAAAAGCACATTCGGTTGCCAAATAAAAAGCACATAGGAGAAAACAAAGTAAAGCAATACACAATTTGCAAAAACAATCCCCCCTTTACCCCTTCCATCCCCCCTTCACCCACCTCCCTTCCCCACATCCCTCCCCTCCCACCCCAATAGTAGAAAAAGAACATGGCGACTCGGGAACGACCGCGAGGCCGCCTCCAAGCAGCTTACTCAAAACTATTAATGGTAAAAGCTGCAAAACACACTTCAGATCAAGATTATAACGAATACATAGGCAAGTAGGTATAACAGTATTGCTGTAACAGTAAGGTCAGCAAAGGCCACTAGAGTGACTATAGCAATGGGAGTGAGGTACGTCAATAATAACCGATGAAATGCTTAGAAGGTACATAAAACCGAGGAAGTGCACTATATAACAGAGCGCAACATATTACGCAAGCATTGGAATTTAGGAATGCTAGCATAGTTATCTCAACAGTAGATCTTGTAATAGGCTACAAAGAGACTATACTTCGAATTCGAATCATGAGAAGAACCGCTGACATTGCATCCAAATGGATCATAGAACAAGGAACAAAGTGGGTGAACCATACATGACCTAGTAGGGCCACATAGCTAAACAACCATTTCCGGCCAATATATCAACAAGTTAAGGCCACACCATGGATCAGACCCATTAACTAGTGACAAAAGGCATAATTCCGAGCATACGGAACATAGTCAATCAATCAATCAAAGCATTTATATAGCGCACTACTCACCCGGAGGGTCTCAAGGCGCTATAGTGTAAAGCAGAGCAAAACCACCCAAGCCTAGGTAGGTGGACTAAGAGGAGTCAGAGATCATGGGACCATTATCATAGGATAGTCAAAAGCTCATCCTAGTCCGGATGCAGAAGCGCTCATCTGGTCCGAAGGGGAGACTTCCATATTGCCGTCCCCTTGATTGAATAATAGTTGACGTAGTTTTTGCGGTTCAGTGAACACATGAGTTACACCCTGTATCGTTACCTTGAACTTGGTCGGTCCAATAAAACCATACATGTATCCAAGTGACTTTAACTGTGGTCTCATTGCAAGGAAAGCTTTCCTGATGTCCATAGTTTCTTTGCTGAACTCCTGTGAGATGAAGATCTTGTGACCCTTCCATAGCACATGGTTATGTTTACGGACGAAGGTAAGTATCTGCTCCGTGTGCTGATATCTGAGCGGCTTGCACACTATCGCTCCCGGGCCTTTCTGATCCTTAGTAATCCGCCCTGGAACTCTATGTGCCCTGTCGAACTCTAGTGGCTGAGTGAAAGTTAGATTTGTGGCCTGTGAAAACCACTGTTCAAGGAAGGGTATGCATGATCCTAGGGATTCCTCCACTTTTCCTGGCATTCCAAAAATTCTCAGATTCCCCCTCCTATTTCTGTCTTCCAATTCAGCAACTTTCCTCACAAGATGATCCAAGCATAGGGTGAGTTTCTTGAGGGCTCCACAGGTTTTATTTTCGGAATCTTCTAGTTTACTGATCCTGCTCTCAGATTCCGTCAGTCTCGAGTTGAGGTCCTTGATATCTTGTCGAACTGCAACAACCTCCTCTTTGGTGGATTTGGCTAGATCTCTAACTTTTTCCAGTCTGCTCAGGATAGTCTCCATTGCTTCTGCTATTTCTTTTTTCCCTTTGACTGGCGTCGGTGGATCAGATTTCAAACGCTTGGAAGTTTTCCCATTATCTTTGTCCCCCATTTTTAACTTATTTGCTGAGAGATTGCCAACGCCTTTGTATCCTATTGGTTGGTCTGATCCGGGAACACTGTTGTAGCACCTTCCGTCAACGTGCGACACAGAGTAGAGTCTATAGATAACAGCTTGTTTCCTTGGGGTTCACAAACTTCACTGCGTATCAGCTTGGCAGTCACTCGATTTTGTCAGATCACTGAGTACAGCATTTCATTCAGTGAGTGCGCACGAACGGGAGCGTTAATTGCGTTCAGAAAGTCCTTCAAACCCACTCCTAGGAGCATGGACCTTAGTACCGACCATAGCAGTGACCATAGCAGCGGGGGCGCAGGGTGTCCTGAGCGCGAAATCAAGTGCGCCGGCAAACCGCCATTTTAAACGGTCGTTTCTCGCGCCGCTTTTCCTTTACGTTTGCACATTTGCCAGGAAAACTCACTGCGATCACTGCGAGCACCCTTTACTCACGACCCAGCCGCTGAAGATGGACATCCTGGAGCCGTGTACTGCGTTGAGCGAGCATTCCCTCGCACCGTGATGAGGCGAGTCCGGAGCTCCGGGAGGCCTCGTGAGTGTAGCCGGGTTCAGGCTCCGTCACGTTCCGCAGTCTCCGGCGGTCAGGGCAGAAGGTTGTTTTTCTCTGCTTTCCATGTATGGATTCGGCTCAAATTTTCTGCATCGCCATATATGCTGTTCCGACACTTGAATCTCTTCTTTAATCAGGAATGGAGTCGGATTGCAGCCCTCTATAATCCAAAGATCGTAGCTGCCTGGAGGAGGACAGAATTACGCCGCCATTTCTCCGGCGTCCCCCTCCAGTTCTTTTATATATTGTCGGATTTATCATCAGGATGGCAGCCTGTTATGAGAGTTTTTGCGCCATAATGTAGACAAATATTTATGCACCTCGGCTGGTCATTACGATATTCATACATTGAGCAGATGGCTTACAAATATTATTTTTACTGTGTATATGTTATGAAAGTGATTTGTTTTGCATTGTGTCAGTCAGTCATGTTTTTTATGGCTCTTCGCCACGCGA
Organism: Lissotriton vulgaris; assembly: GCF_964263255.1. NCBI lineage: Eukaryota > Metazoa > Chordata > Amphibia > Caudata > Salamandridae > Lissotriton > Lissotriton vulgaris. The sequence continues at coordinate 214,705,479 of NC_141686.1, forward strand.
CGCTTTTATCGTTTTCCGGAAGGAGAGGTGTCACGGAGCAAGGACATCTGAGCACTGCGCAATCTCCCCCCCGCTCCCCCCCGCTCCCCCCCGCTCCCCCCCCCCCCCCTGTTCTTGTTTTGAATATGGTGGGTTCAAGGGTGGTCTCTCCATGGGAACGTCGGTACTTGGGACGCTTGTTGTTGTGAAGAAAGTCTGGCCTCTGTGCAGTATAGTTTGTGTGTGATGCATAAGGTTTTGACGAAGTACATTTTCAAATAAATAAATTAAGCACAAAAGCACTACCATGCTCTCACTACAGTGCTGAAAGAAGACATATCTGCGTCTCCAAATGAAAACACAATATTTGTTTTTCTGTTACACACACAGCACAAGTTGGCCGAAAGACAAGCTGTAAAAGTATATTAGGCGCTACAAACGAAGGGGCATAAATGTCATACTGTATGCAGTTTGTGCTGGGGTCCTTGGGGTTTGGTGAGTGTCAGGGGGCTAGTGGATTTGCAATTTCTCATGGGAGGTGGATGGTGCATTGTGTTTTGGGTCAGTGGGGTTTGCAGAATGCTGTGTGGGTTGGTGTTTGCTGAGTATGTGAGGGGGTTAGTTGGTTTGCAGTTTGTCAGAGTTATGGGGCTTTACTGGATATGTTGGGTTTGCCGTGTATGTGTGTAAGGTGTCAGAGGCGTCCGCAGAGTGAGCCGTGGTCAGCAAGGTTTACAAAGTGTGCCAGGCAGTGCTTAATTTGTAAAATAATAGGTGCCGGGGCCCAACGCTTTGCTGAGAAGCTCACTACTGGTATTATTTAATTTCGGGGGATGCCAAATACCAAGGCAGCTTCCTCTTGATCTCACCTCATGCCTCTTTCATCCACTGCCAGGCACACTCTGCACTTTTTATCTTACTATTTAAGGTTCTTTTTCATCCCTGCTTTCTTTCTTTGTCATTGTTTTCCACCTTTTCCTTCCTTTTTCTCTCTTTTCAGCCGAGGATTCCTCACATCCTCCGCAGACAGTCTGTATTTTCATTCAGTTTATGTTAGGAGCTTACAAAGAACACACACACATCATGATCAGTCTGTCTGGGGTTTACAAATGATTGTCAGAGAAATCCTTTTGTTACTTGCAGTTTGTAAGTTCTAATCCTAACATACAACAGCGAGCTATTAAGTCATCTAGAGCTGAGATTTCCATGAAAGTCTTAGTCTGAATTCAGCACCTGTGCATAATAGGACGGAATGTATGAAGCTCTGTGGTTATACTAAATAAGCAGCTACCTATTTTATGCCATCTATTAATGTAATAACTGCACTTCCACAATTGCTTTATTAACCTGCTTTCTCAAATTTGCTTGAAAATGCACGATTTTTCTTCTTTTTTTTCAAAATTTTCCCCCAAACCCCCCTTTGGGTTTTGGGCTCGCTCGCTACGGTGCTGTATGCAAATCACTTTGCGCCCCACCGCTTTCAAATCTCACCCACCACCCCTGGTCCTCCTCATATTGTAATGCTTGTAGGCAAGCCATTCAGAGGCTCAAATTGGCAGTTGAAATCCCCACCTAGGATGACCCAGAAATTCTCCAGTATAGTTGGGAGAAATTAAGTCGGGCAGTCAAGGGTATGGGAAGATTGCCCATAACATATAACATACTGGCTGGGAGTAAACGTTAATCAAAGCAATCCTGATAGAATTTGAAAAGGAAAGAAAGACACACAGAATATCAGGAGAAGTCATTATCTGTTTGACCTCACAGACCAAGTGGACTCCAAGCCAGGTACATAGGCCCCCAGAATGGCTCCACCTAGCCCCCTGGACTGCTGGGATACAATACGACGCGTAGCCCACTCTGTGTGTGTCTGCCCTTGTCCATGTTTCCTGGAACAAGCATTGTTTGTGTAGATCTATAAATGCCCTCCAGTATGGGAGAGCCGATTTCGAGTTGAGTCCTGCTATATTCCAAGACAATGTTTGGTAGACCTGATGTAGGCGCTAAAGGAGCCTGGGTGGTGCTGTTGCCCTTGGTTGAGCCTGAGGTGTCTCTATTAGCCCCACCCCTCGACTGAGGCAGCATTCCCTAGCCAGATTTTGCATTACTAGGTGGGGTAGGGGTGGGGTCTAACAGGCTAGCCTCAGATACCTGCTCCCTGTCACTGTTCTGCCTTCCTTACCCCTTCTTCTGCACTGGCCCACCCCTACGTGTAAGTATGATTTTTTTTAGATCTTTGTAGGGGAAATGCCTATATTTGGTTTGCCAATGTATACATTTATTTTTGAGTTCAGAGTGAGATTCTCCTTTCCAACTCGGGACTCTGGCTAGCAAAACGACGTAGGGGGTAGAGGCTGGTGGCAGGTTAATACATGGTTGTTTAGGTTGGGTTTCTCTAAATTTTTTGTGTGCAGGAGTCTTCTCAGCGACCATATAGGTTTTGCTGGCTGGTTGCAGGTCCTCATGTGGTTTTTGGTAACCTATTTACAGGTTCAGTGGGAGAACAGCTTGGAGGCCTCTGCTAGATATAAGCTGCGTCCGAGCTCTGTGGGGGAGATGTTCTAGATGACGGAGCTGCATTCCCATGAGTATTAGTGTTAGATCTAGCGGGGATAGGCAATGCATCTAGAGCAGTTGTAGCTACCTTATTTGGGTGCATGGCCAGCTCTGTAACAAGAGATTTAGTGGTGTCAGTAGCATTAAGGATGGAATCTGCTTTACCCACCCATTGGTCCACCAATGACCATCATTTATCAATACGAGCCGTTAGAGCATCAAGTTCGACTTTTACTACTGATCTAAAATGTACTTTAAGGTCCAACACCAATTTAGATATCCACAGGGGTTGCTCTGAGGTCGCCTGTGTCCAGTCGCATGATCCTGGTTCTCCCAGAGTTTTGTCTGCTAGCATGTCAGGAGCTTGTTTGATACGCTTGGCTCCCTTGTGCGTGGTTTTGGGTTTCTGTTTCTATGGCCCCCCTTTCTTCTTTTCACCACTCCCCACAAGAGTCTTGGGAGCATAACCTGCTCCTGTCTAGGCTCGTGTCCTTGGGGGATCTAGGGTGCTCTGGCTCTGAAGTCACAAAGTCAGAGGGAGTGGAGCTTGGGGCTAAAATTAGTGTTCGTGAGAGACGCCTCTCTGATCGCTCAATTCCAGAGGAGACCTCTCCAATTGCCTGTTGGAGCATTTTGTCGATTGCAGTGGGTTGTGCCTCGTAGTTCCTTTTGTTGGGGGGAGGAGGGGTGCGTTTACCCATAACTGCATGCAAAGGGGGCCTTAGCAGTACATGAAATCTTTAATAACTTTTTCGGGGAAGAACAGGCACTGTTCACTTATGCGTACACTGACCTCGGTTTCTCGATGTCTCAGCAAGTCGTCATCCGAGTGCAATCAGAGAAGGGGTGGCCCAGCCCAGTCTCTGACGGGCACAGACGGGCCCACCCTTGTCCCGATTTCACCCAGGCGCGAGGCGGGCACACCCGCACACGTCTTGCGCTGCGGGAGCCCTGAAGTGATTTTAAAGCGCCTCCAGGTGCTCCAATGTCCGCGTCAAGGAGCCTGGGACCTTGAGTCCTGTCCCGCTCCCAACGAGGTGATGGCAGCAGCAGCAGTGTTCCTGGGCTTCCCCAAGTAATAAGTCCACAAACCTGTCAGGTCAACATACCGTTTCAATAAATAAACCTCACTGCTCAACCCCTGATGGCTATGGCAAAGAGCAGACAGGCGTAACTTATAGAAAAATAGTTTAGCAGAACTAAGATAACTGAAATGTGAAAACACAACCTGAAAGGTTTCTTTATGTCTACCTCTTGCTGAATTTTTGCACTTTAATTGCATTTGCACCCTGTTATGTTTTAATGCTGAAATCTTAACATTGTTTTAAAATTGAATTTAATCGAACAAAGCCTTACCTGCACATTGCCTGTTTTTGATTTTTAACATGCACTGAAATCGAATTAGCCCGTTTTTCAACTTTGTTTGTACTGCGTGTGTTAAACTCAGTTGTTGGGTCCCGAATCGCCGGGGAACGTTTGCGGCAGCCATTTTGAGTGTGCCACGCGCTCCTCTCTTGTTGAGCGCTCTAGTTGACGCACGCCGCCCTGCCTCATTTCCTATTTAAATGGGCAGTCAGCGGACACGCGCAGTGGGCGCGCCGAAGGCGTACCAAAGTCAAGCCCGTCTGTGCCCTTCCGGGACCAAGGGCCACGAACCCTGTTCAAATATTTGATTATTCTTACACCTCAATACATTATTCTGCTGAACTGATGAAAAACCGTCCAAATATTGATCCTGACTGCAACGTTTGTCTGCCGTTAGACAATGCGTCTTGCTGCCCTTGTTGTAATTTTATGTTTTGCACAGCATCTTTCAAAGCCAATACAAGTAAGATTTCAAATAACTCGCCTCTTTTAAAAAAACAACCTATCACTGGGCATCAATAGAGACTCAAGAGGAGGCGGCATTGCTGCCATCTACAGAACCCCCTTTACCTGCTCCTTCCAAAAGGAAAGTATTGCAGATTGCGAATGTGCCCGCTTTAAAATCTCCACGAGCCCCCACTGCACTTTCTCGGGCCTTTTTATCTATAGACCCCCGGGGCCTTCTGCTAAGTTCACGGAAGAGGTCATCGATGTTACACATGCCTGGATCACTGGCTCGGCTAATTTCACGATTTTAGGAGATCTCAATCTCCACTTAGACAATGGAACAGACGCTAGAATTAGCAACTTTGTCGCGGACTTAGCCGCCTTGCAACTAACCCAGCTGGTCAAATCTCCCACACATGTAGCAGGACACTTACTTGATCCAGTATTTACTAATATTCCCGAGGCCAAAACGGATGACCCTAAACCTATGGCATGGACGGATCACTCATTAGTAACCCTCTCCATTCCGAACAACTCCCCTCCTAAGAAAAAACTACCCACTTCCTGTTTAAAAAGACCCTGGCATAAACTCCGACAAGGTGACCTTGCGGCCAGCCTGGGGCAACCTACCCTGGAGATTACAGACGACATAGAAAAAGCTTACGCGTCTTTCCAGGATTGGATCACCAAGGGGCTGGACACTATCATACCAGCCAAGTGGACTAAAGGACGTAGGACTCCTTCCAACCCTTGGTTTGACGATAGCCTGAAAAGAATGAGGAAAGCCTGCAAGAAAATGGAACGGCAATGGAGGAAGGAATATAAGCAGGATGATAAAATCCTATACTTGGCTTCGCTGAAATCATACCACAAGGCAATTCGGATAGCCCGTGCTGCCTTCTACGCCTCTGAAATAGAATCCAGCTCTAACCCCACGAAAACTATCTTTCAAATTGTGCAAAAAATACAAAACGGAGCCAAACCAGCCACTCATATCACCTCCACGCAACAATGTGAAGACCTAGCTACCTTCTTCACAGATAAGGTGAAGAAAATTTACAACACCTTCACCCAGGACATCCCAGGAGACGTCGACTCTCCTAACGCCACCTTCGGAGATGCAAGGCTCACTTGCCTACCCGCCATCTCCAGTGAAGAACTCACCAAACTCTGTAGGAAGGTGAAGTCGGGTGCACCCACAGACCCAATGAGACCCAATCACTTTCTAGGAGCCTTGGAATTCTTCCTCCCACCCCTAACCGCGATTCTGAATCTATCATTTGCTACAGCCACGGTACCCATCTGCTGGAAACAGGCCTGGGTAACCCCGATTATAAAAAATCCCTCCCTAGACCCCGCCAAACCAGAGAATTACCGGCCTGTCTCACTGCTACCTTGGGTCGCTAAATTAGCTGAAGCCCACGCGAATAAAATACTCAGTGAGTATATGGCGGAAAATAATATCCTGGACCCCTCCCAACATGGCTTCAGGCCGGGCCATAGTACGGAATCCGCGCTCCTCACCTCCACTGAGAGCCTGCGGGAAATCATGGACACCGGTAAAAGTGCCGCGCTGATACTGCTTGATCTTAGCGCGGCCTTTGACACGGTGTCCCATGCCATTCTCCTAAAACGCCTGGAAGATATAGGAATCGTGGACTCAGCGCTCCAATGGTTTCGGTCATTCCTAACCAGCAGATCATTCAGGGTATCTGCCCCCCCCGTTTATCTCCAAACCCCAAGACATAGGACAAGGTGTCCCACAGGGCTCAGCTCTCAGTCCCTCCCTGTTTAATCTATATATGCAACCTTTTGGCGGAGGTTGCTAAGAGATGGGGCCTCACAATGGTGTCGTATGCTGACGACACTCAGCTAGTCATCAGCCTTAGTGAGGCCCCCTCCCCGGAGGCCACCAACTTCAGGGATGGACTGTCTGCCGTCGCCAAGTGGATGACAGCAAATTGCCTCCAACTGAACGGTGGCAAAACCGAGGTACTGATAACGGGGAAAAACAGCAACAACTGGAACGATTCATGGTGGCCTCAGTCCCTGGGCCCAGCACCCCCTCCAAAAAACTTAGTAAAAAATCTAGGGGTATGGCTGGACTCGACCCTGAGCTTCCAATCGCACACTAAAAAAGTTGCCGCAACCTGCATTGGACTACTGAGAAGCCTATACCCCATCCTAGGCTATTTCGACTCTAAGACACGACAACTCATAGTGCAGTCTACTATCTTGTCAAGACTGGACTATGCAAGCGTCCTGTTGCTGGGAGCTAATAAAGCCGAGATAAAAAGATTCCAACGAATCCAGAACTCGGCAGCTAGAGCGATAGTAGGCCTTCCAAGAAGGTGCTCAGTAAGAGCGACTATGTACAGACTTCACTGGCTGCCCATAGAAGCTCGTATCCAGTTCAAGGCCCTCTTATTTGCCTTTAAGATCTTGAAGAATGAAGGCCCAGAGCTTCTCCGTCCTCTGATGACCCCCTATAAGCCCAAACGGAACCTCCGGTCTTTGGGGCAACATCTAGCTCTGATACCCCAGACGAAATTTTGTCGCATCGGAGGTCGCTCCTTCAAGCTCCTGGGGGCCAAGCTGTGGAACTCCCTCCCTCTCCACATCCGCTGCATGGATGATTTGCTAGCCTTCCGAAGAGCGATCAAAACCCATCTATTTCCCGCCCCGTAGGTCCCTCTTTCGCATCCAGTAGATTGTGTTATGGTTCTAGCGCCGGGACGCCCCGTCGCTGGGGCAGCTGTTGCGCTCTACAAAACAGGTAACATAACATAACATAAAGCTTTTACTTTTTGGAATATCAATTGCTGTTCCCTTCCTAAACATAAGATGGACATATTTGACTTCATGAATAGTGAACATCCTGACGCCATCTTTTTTACTGAAACGTGGCTTCACAATAGCTCTGGCCCTGATGTGGCCTCAGCCTTACCATCTTACTATGCTACAGTTAGAAGGGATAGAGTTGACAGAAAAGGCGGAGGAATTGCTATAATCTATGATAAATCTTATCAATGCAAACTGGAAGATTTATCTTTTCCAAGCTGTGGAGCAGCTCTATTTAAAATTACAACGACCCCGCAAATTACCTTTTCTGGTATTCTTATCTATCGGCCTCCTGGATCATCAAGCTCCTGAGTTTCTTCACTTCCAGACTTGGTCACCCCCCCATCTTATTAAAGCGGCAAAAATCCCCTATTTTGGGTGAATTTAATTTACATCTCGATAAACCAGACTGCATGGTCAGCAATACATTGATCGCTGACTTTGCTGCATTAAATTTTTTTTTTTTTTGATTTATAGAGCGCCTGGTGACCCGTAGGCATCCCCGCGCTATAGATTTGTGAGAACCAGGAGGAGATCTCCTACTTTGTAATACTGGTCCGACACATATTGCCGGCCACCTGCTAGATCCCATTTTTTCAAACTTATCTGATGTGCAGTGTGACCCTGCTCTTCCTATATGCTGGTCAGACCATTTTGCAGTCAAATTTTATTGTATTTTTTGGGTGACTCCAAATGTTGATAATACTAGTAGTCCACAGAAATCCCGGAATTGGAGTAAGCTGGACATGGTAGTTTTTTAATAAACACCTTGCTAATAGTACACCTTCTATTGATCATATGTCACCTCTTCATTGAGTTCAATACATGATTGGATCGTTAATGCAGTTGAGTACTGTCTTCCTTTATTTATAAAAAAAACTACAATCATAGTCTTCCAGCTCCTTGGTTCACGGAGCAACTGAAAATTGAAAAAACCAAATGTAAAGCTCTGGAAAGAAGTTGGAGAAGAAATTATGCACAGGATGCCAAATTGAAATAGAAGCAAGCGTTAGAGTACTATCAAGCACTTGTAAGTCAGCTAGGAAGGAATATGTGTCTTCCACTATTTCTAAAGCCCAGAACTGTTTGCATACTTTGTATTCTATGGTGAAAAAACTCGCTGGCTCTGATACACACTCTTTGCATCCGACTTTAACTGAACAACGTGATAGCCTCGCTAACTACTTCATGGACAAAGTGAAGCAAATACATTCCTCATTGAAAAATACTCAGTCAGCGACATCTGCTATGCCACTTTTTACGTCTGAGTCCACCCATACGGCAGAGGAATCTACCAGCTTAGATACTTGGGCACTCTTTGACATAGATTCTTTTAAGAAGACTTTTAACAGTGTCAAATCTGTCTCCCCATGCGATTGTATTCCTGTATCTGTGTTGCAGCAGATGAAATTACCTTTTCTTATGGTAATTATGCAGCTACTCAACGCCTCTATTCAAGAAGCTATTGTCCCATCGAAATGGAAACATGTCATGGTTCTCCCCCTTTTAAAGAAAGCCAATGCTGACCCAACTCAGCCATCTAACTTTAGACCGATTTCTTTGCTGCCAACCTATTCTAAAATTTTGGAAAACCATGTTAACTTACAATTAACCCAATTTGTCGAATCTGCTGACTTTCTGCACTCCTCTCAATCCGGCTTTAGGGCCGGTTATTCGACTGAAACTACTCTTCTTGGAGTAACAGAAATGCTAAGACAGCGACTGGATTTGGGGGACACCGTGGCTCTTATACAGTTGACTGTAACCTACGGGCAAGATGAAACTGACCACAATGGACTAGAAACCAGCTAAGCCTCTAGCCAGTCAAAGATTTTGCCTTCAAACTAAGAGCCTGTTTCCAAGTTTAATCGATGGTAATCTGTCCGTCAGAGTGGCATAGGACATTACCTTTGTCAAATGTAAAAATGACCATTAGCCCAGTTGTCATCTCTGTACATTGAAAGGAACCGCCATAAAGTCAGTTCCTTTCAATGTACAAGAGATTTGGTTGATGGCCGCCGTTAACTTTGATGGCCCTTCACCAAACATTTTCAAAGTTTTTGTTTTTCAGAAGAAAAACTAAAAACCTAATGACCCACACACTGCGGAAAGTTTCTCCTAGGGCGTAGGGAATTATTATTCTTTGTTCCTCACCACCAGATTTTTCCAGGGGATGTAATGTACTTCCACTGACTGCACCTACTCTGTAAGGCAGAGGTATTCTGTCGAAAGAGCCAAATGATGCTCTGTTGACTGAACCTAAGGTTCGCTCATCTCTGAAAGTGTCAGGTGGACCTAGGGTTTGGCAGAGAATGTACTCGGTTTCCTGTCGGTCAAACTTCAAATCAGGCCCTTAAACATTTTCTGGAAGTAGAAATACTCCAACAGGGCAAAATTGTAATCTGAATATAGCGAAGTCCTCCCAAAGTCAGATACCTGTTGGATGAGGTCCTGCTGAAGCTTTGGTTTTGGTAGGAAAATCTCATAATGTTACAGTTGATGTCTTCTTTCGGGCAGCAAAAAGTTAATCTCGGGACTAACCTGATTGTCTTGCCTGCAGATGATAGCGTTTCTGATTAGTCCTAGTCCTAACTTTTTCTTATTGAAGCAGCATTTCCAGGTGACTCCTAGGGTCCCTGGACCTCAGGAATACCATTTACAGACCACAACTGTTAGATCTGGGGGTCTCTAGTTGGTAATGCTATTCCAAATAGGGACCCTTACTTCTAAGTCAGGATAAGGGGAGTACACTCCTTAATAACCCCTGCTCACCCCCTTGGTAGCTTGGCACAAGCAGACAGGCTTATGTCAGAGGCAGTGTGTTAAGCAGTTGTGAATATACACAGTAATACAGTGAAAACACTACAGATGGACACAACACAGGTTTTATAAAAGTAAGTATTCTTTATATAGGCTTAAACACAAGACCACAAACGACAAAAATCCAAAATACTACACTTAAGATTACTTAAAAGATGATTAAAGTTGCTTAGTTCAAGTTGTTGGTAAATGCGTCAAAGTTCTCAACAAAGTAAGAGGATGCGTAACGCAAAGTAAACAGAAGGCTCGCAAAAGGGGAGATGCGTCGGTTCCGTGATCCAGGGGAGATGATGCGTTGTATCTCAATGCTTGCGCAGAGTAGGGGATGCGTCGTGTTTCTTACCGGTGCGGAGGTGATGCGTAGATTCTCGGCCTGCCGGCCCGTTGCGGTGTGCAAAATGGCTCCTTGATGCAATGCGATGATCCGGTTGCGATGCGAGAAGATGGAGCCCTTGATACGGTGATGCGAGGACGCCCTGGCAGCCTTGCAACGACCCTGTACTTTGGAGCCGTGACAGGCCCTGCGACACGCTTTTCCGGTGATGCAAAGGCGATTCTCACGATGGCGTCACGCTGCTCCAGTGATGCGACAGCAGGCAGCTTCGACGAACACACGCGTCCACGGAGATGCGGCGAAGGCTCGCTTCTCCGGCGATGCGACGATTTCAGCTGCGGCAGCAACACTCTTCTTCTCGATGCGTCGTGCTTCCAGCTCCCAGCGGCACGCAAGTGTCTGGAGTCAGAATTCAAAGCAATGAAATTCAGTAGGGAGCTGGAGGTGAAGTATTTTGTCCCTGAGACTTCAGCAGGGGGCAAGCACAGTTCAAGCCCTTGGAGAATATTCTGTAGATGAAAGTTCTTTACAAAGTTCCTTCTCCTTTCCCTTGGCAATGAAGCAACCACTGCAGGCCAACCCAGCAAACAGCACACTGGCAGAGGGGCAGTCCAAACTCCTGCAGCTTCCTTGGTTCTTCTCCTTGGCAGAAAGGTTTCTTGTTCCAGAAGTGATCTAATTTCTTGGGATCAGGGTCCCAATATTTATACTCCAAAATCCTTTGTTCTCTGAAGGCAGAGAGGCCTCTGCGTAGTCCAAACCAGTTCCTGAGCACTTTGTTTACATGACTCTCATCTTCCTTTCACTGTGCAGGGCAGAGACATCAGCCGCCCCGCAGGAGGTGGAGCCAGCACAGGGGAGAGAAGATACAGCTCTGGAGCACTCTGTTGACATGATTCCTCCTCCCCTTTCAAGGTGCAGGGCAGAGACATCAGACAAGCCACAGGGGGTGGAGCCAGCATTGTAGAGTGAAGGCCCAGCCTTATTCAGGTCCCAGGTGCAACTCCTCCCTCCCATCTAGATGCAGACCTCTCTATTCACCACTGGGCTGCCCCAGCCTGTCTCCTGGAATCCCCCAGCTCTGTCACTCACAAACCCTGACAAGGAATACACAACCAGCAGAGGTAGGCCTGGAGAGTTGGGCAAGAAAATGCCTACTTTCTAAAAGTGGTATTTTCAAACACAGAATATTAAAACCAATTTTACTAAAAGATGTATTTTATTATTCTGAGTTCAGGCATACTAAATTCGAATTTCTACCATGTTCCCTGAGTCAGTTAGGATTACAAGAATGTAATAATCTTAACTGCCCATTCTGTCCTATGAGAACAGGTAGCCTTCAATAGTGAAAAACGAAAATGGCTGTAATTCACAATTAGAACATGCTACACACATCAGAGCATGTCCTCCCTTATACTTACAATGCACCCTGCCCGTGGGCCTACCATAGGGGTGTCTAATATGAAGCAAAGGTAACGTTTAGAGACTGGCAAGTCGGTGCACTCGGCCAAGTCGACAGGGCAGTGCTAGAATGCAAACAGACCTTGCAATGGCAGGCCTGAGACACACTTTACAAGCTGCTTCTGTGGGTGGCACAACCAGTGCTGCAAGCCCACCAGCAGCATTTGATTTACAAGCCCTGGGCACACATAGTGCACTGTACTAGGGGCTGACAGATAAATCAAATAACCCAATCTAGGAATAACCGATTAGTACATGAATTTAACATAGGGAGCACTTGCACTGTGGCACTGATTAGCAGTGGCACAGAGCCCAAAGCATAAACCCAACAAAAACAGATCGAAACAGAGGAGGCAATCCGTCAAAATGGAAGGGAGACTCACCCCAATGATGTTAGGTCTAACAACAACTAACCCCAGTAGATGCCACCATCCGGTCTAGCCAGGGCCCCCTTAAAACAGGTCAACTGGTTACTTCCAAGAAAGTCCCCATGCGCCATGTTGTGCCTCTGTAGCTACGCAGGCAGTGAAACAACTGAGGAGAAAACACGATTCCCGTAACCTATAAATAGTAATACATATGCAGTAGTTGATTTAAAACACTCATAATCACAAATTGCTATATTCATCCATATTTATTAAAAAAAATTAAAAAAGTGAAAAATACACGTCTTTCTACATAAAACAAGAAAACAAATCATTAAAAATACATAAAAACAATTCAGATCAATGAAACAAAAAATAACAGTTAATAGTTCATCACACACCAAAATCTATCTAACTAGTCATCCTAGTTCTTCTTATGGCCCGCATAAAAAGAGACAATGTGGAAGTTCGACCTAACCCATTGTCAAATCCTTAAACACATCCCGGAACAAGATATAAGAATATAAAGAACCCAACAAGCAATATTGCTCAAATTTCAAAATATTTGATTGCTCTGGGTAGTTCCTTGAATTGTGTGACCCTCAGCGTCGATGCGTTTCGATGGCTTATGAATTATTTTCCCATCTTTATCAAGACTTTATGTAAATTATTGTCTCTTAATCTTCTATTCTTGTCGGTTATTCTGTAGCACCTATACAGAACATATAAATAATCACAATCAGTTTACAGATTCAGACCATCTAAACCCTCTTATATCTCATACTAGTTTCATTCTCTTTAGACATTGGTGATATTCTCCATAAAATGCAAATACACTCTTGCCGGTCTAAATCCAAGTGTTATACATAAATATAGCATATACATAGAGAATGCAATACCTAGATAGTGCAATGTCTGAATTTCATTAACAGGCTAGTCATGTTCTTCCTCTTTTCAGGCTCCCTTCACTTTTAATTTTGTACTTTTCGTTGCATTTCCTAATTTATCTGATATAGCCAATGACTTCATAATTCTTACTGTGGTGGTAAACTACCCCAGTTGTTTCCTACTTCGTACATACAACATACGGCATTTATTAAGGAAACCCCACCCTCATCGTGTCTAGGAATCCTGTTTCTAGTATTCATATGGTCTCTAATGTGGAAGAACCCAACTGTCAAAATGTGCCCTTACCTCATAGGGTTGTCTTTTATTTAGGATACAGTGCTTTCTGGAGTATGTGCTTTCTTAAGTTGCACCTTGTTCCTGTACCTGCTTCTCTTATGGCCCCAACCTGTAGCGTTAAATATATTCCAGGAAAGGAAGGGAAATCTAACATCAGCTCATGTCCCTATGTCATCTAAGGAGTCAAGCCTCCAAAGGAGTTCTACTGTTGGTTTTACGTGGTTTGCGGTGATATTTTTCCTGTTTAATGTTTCCCAACTTCTGTTGTAATTAAGAAAGGGGCGTCTCTATTCCAATTCGGTAATACGATATCCTATGAGGGGCCAAAAGGTGGAGATAAGCGATCATTACTATCATTATCTCTGTTGCCATTGCCCCTACCCACTGTCCATAGTGTTACCAACCATAATATCAATCGTGTCTTTACCTGTTTCACTTTCGAGATTTGCAGAGCGTGAAGCGGTAATTCCAATAAGCTCACTGCTTGGACCCGCGGCGTTAACTCATTCTGCCGCCGTGGTTCCCAAGACCCTATTGATAGACATAGGCGGGAGGTTTCTAATTAATGTGCTGTACGTCCTAGGTATTAAAGACGTGCACCATTCTTTGAATATGGAGTGGAGGTTGCCACTTCCAAGAATACAGGTTCTCTCCCCGGTATCCCTTCTTACCTCTAAATTGGGGGTGAAGTTCTTTCCGCCACGCCTAACCTCTGGAAAAAAACGCTGTAGGTTGTTTTGCTGAATGGTGCCGTTTATATTTCGCAGTATTCAAGCAGTCCATCTGGCTCTGAAGTCCTTCCTTCCTGCACTCGAATCACACTCCGTTCTGATCCAAACCGACAACACGACGTCCATCTTCTACCTGAACAAGAAGGGAGGAACTCGGTTGCTTCCTCTCTCTCTGGAGGCACAAGCCATATGGCACTTGCTGCTCGCCCGGAACCTCACAGTAGTAGCGGTGCATCTCCCAGGAGACCTAAATATCAAGGTCGACGCACTCAGCAGGCACTTCAAAGATCAGCCAGACTGGGTGCTTCACGACGAGGTGGTGGCAGACCTCTTCCATCGCTGGGGTAGTCCAGAAATAGATCTGTTCGCAGACGACAAACTCAAAATGCCACGCCTTCGCGTCCAGATTCCACCGTCCAGGGACAAGGGGGAATGCCCTTTTGATGGACTAGTCAGGGACATTTGCTTACGCATTTCCTCCTCTGCCCCTGATTCCGAAGGTGGTGTCCAAACTCATCAGATCCAGCATGACCATGGTCCTGGTAGCCCCAGACTGGCCTCGGCAGTGGTGGTACCCGGACCTTCTACAGCTGTCGGTGCTTCCACCCAGGAGACTGCCCTGCAGGCCGGACCTGCTGACCAAGATTGGGGGGGGGGAATTCTTCATCCCAACCTTCCCTCACTGCACCAAACAGCATGGCTCCTGAGGTCCTACAATACGGACATTTAAATTTGCCACCTGTTTGTATGCACATTTTAAAAGAAGCGATCCGACCCTCCACTAGAACGTCTTATGCGTTTAAGTGGAAGAGGTTTTTTCTTTGGTGCAGAGAACGTCACTTTGATCCCTCATCAGCACAGGAGAATGTGATTCTGCCTTACATGATGTACCTAGCAAGATCTGGTCTTAAATCTGCTTCGATCAGGGTGCACCTCTTGGCCATTACGGTTTATAGGAAGTCTCCTACTCAGCCCTCCTTCTTCCAGATGGAGGTGGTCAAGGACTTCTTACAGGAGTTGAAGAAAGTGTACCCCCCTTTTAGAAACCCTTCTCCTCCGTGGGAATTAAACCTAGTGTTGTCTAAGTTGATGGGCCCCCCTTTGAACTCATCCACAGAGCTTCCTTGCAACACCTATCGTGGAAGGCCGCTTTTCTACTTGCAATTACATCAGCGCGCAGAGTAAGTGAAATACAAGCGCTGTGTACAAAAGAACCCTACACTGTTTTCCATCAGAACAGAGTAGTCTTAAGGGCACCTCCATCATTTTTACCTAAGGTTGTCTCTGATTGTCATATAAATCAGTCTATTTCTCTTCCTTCTTTTTTTCCAAACCCTACGACCCCGGCTGAGCGGTCACTGCACTCTTTAGATCTCAAAGGAGTCCTTAAATTTTATTTGGAAAAGACCAAAGAGAGTAGGAAGACGGACCAATTGTTTATCAACTATGGTCCAATGAGAACGGGCTTTCCAGCTGCCAAGAGATCCCTCTCCAGATGGATCGTCTCCTGTATTAAATTGGCTTATCAGCTTGCAGGCAAGCCCTTACTTTTGTCACCTAAAGCACACTCTACTAGGGGGAAAGCGGCCACAGTAGCTTTCCTGCATGATGTCCCTATGTCAGAGTTTTGCAAGGCTGCAACCTGGAGATCTGTTCATACCTTTACAAGGCATTACTGTCTAGAAACTGATTCCAGGGCTGATACTCCAGTAGGACAAGCCTCTTTGAGGCATCTATTTGGGTAGCCTGCGGCCTGTACAAGCTTAGTTGTTTCTAGGCTTAGTAATGTTATTACTGTATTGTTACTCCTTTGCCCGCAGGGAGATGAGGTGAGGCTCGCTATTCTATTCTAATGCTTATGACTATTGATCAGGGCCGGACTGGGAAAGTGCTGGGCCGCTCCCCTCCCCACTTGGGGGGCGGTTAGAGGTGCCGCCGAGCTTTTTGCCGGGGCCGGTTTTGAGCCAATTTTGGTACAGGGACGATTTTGCAGCTATGCTGCAAAAACGGCCCTGTAACAAAAATGGCCCCCAGGGGCGCAAACCGGCCCCCACCCGTGCGGCCCACCGGGGGATTTCCCGATGCCCGCTATGGCCAGTCCGGCCCTGCTATTGATGAGGATCCCCTAGAAGAGAAGGATTAGTTACTTACCTGTAATCCTAGTTCTCTTCCAGGGTTATCCTCATCAAAGTCCTAAGCAACCCTCCCGCCTCCCCGGGCAAAGGACCTTTATTAACTTGGAGATATTGTTAACCTATTTTGTTTCCATGGTTTTTCAGTCTCCAAAAAGAACAACTGACCCAACTGTCACCCCTGAGGCATGATGGGATACTGGCGGTCATGAGTACCTTAAAGGCACGGTGTCAGTTTTTTGTAGCATGCAGCTACAGGTTAGCTTTTCAGTCTTTTTAGACTGTGTGTTTGCAATGCAGCCTGGGAGCTTTCTATGCTTTCAGGATATAATAAGAATTTCTACTGCTTTTTCAGCATTAAAACAGTTTCAAAACAATATTTGGTGTTGTTTTTCATGTTTCTAATGCATATGTTTCATGTATGGTGGAAATTCTTTACAGCATAATCCAGCACTATTGTGTATTTGGCTGCTATTGCTTGCTAGTTATCCATACTAATATAATAAAGAGAGAGCCCAAACCTTTGAGGCAGGTAATCTCAGGAACCACAGCACCAATCACAACACCCAATACAGCGTTGGAAAGGGCCGTTGCAGCAGAAGGACATAGGCTATGCAGACGCCCACCATATACATTTAAAAGGTAAAAGAACCGTGCCAGCAAAGTAGTCCCTTGTGGGCGTGTCTGCGTTGTGCTATGGGCGTGTGCTGGGGGCGTGACAAACGCTGGAGGTGTGTGGTACGTTCCGCCCTTCATGCCATGTCTCATATCGTGTGCTTATCCCACCCTGCTCCCTTTAAATACCCCTGCACCCCATAATCATACCCCCACCCTTATTCCTTAAAATACCCCAACACCCTTAAACACTAACCCATCTTAACCCTATAAATATACCCTGTACCCCAAAACCCAAACCTATCCCTAAAAATACCCCTGCACCCCAAAACCCTAACCTAGCCCTGAACCCCATAAATGCCCCTGTACCTCAAAACCCAAACCTACCCCTGAACCCTAAAAATACCCCTGTACCCCAAAACTCAAACCTAGCCCTGAACCCTAAAAATACCCTTGTACCCTAAAACCCAAACCTAGTCCTGAACCTCAAAAATAACCTTGTACCCCAAAACCCAAACCTACCCCTGAAACCTAAAATACCCCTGTACCTCAAAACCCAAACCTAGCCCTGAACCCTAAAAATAACCATGTACCCCAAAAGCCAAACCTAGCCCTGAACCCTTAACATACCCCTGTACCCCAAAACCCAAACTTACCCCTGAACCCTAAAAAAACCCTGTACCCCCAAAACCCATACCTATCCCTAAACCATAAAAATACCCCTGTACCCAATAACTCAAAACTATATCTGAACCCTTAAAATACCCAAACACCCCAAAACATATACCTCAGTACCCCAAAACATATACCCCTATACCCATACTTACCTTATCCAAACATTAAAAAAATATGCTTTTACCATTCATGCATTTACAACAAATTTCATTGTAAATGTATGCGTGATAAAAGCATATAAAATGCCATGCGTTATAATGGCATTGCGGAGTCATGGTACTTTCGTAATGAAAGTATGCGGAGTGATGGTATGCGGAAAGAAAGTTGCGGAATAATGGGTGTTTACCCTCCCCCGGTAAGTACATTAGTGGCACGGCGGCCCCCATCTCCAGCAACATACTCATATTTTTTCACCACCCATTTGAAAAATGCACAGGTCTCTCTCATTGATGGCCAGCACTGACATACACTTTTAGACACACCTCCCATCACAAGTTCTAGAATTGCGAACTTTAGAGCTGGGGAACTACGTTCAAATCTCGGCATCAGCTCAACATCCTGTGATTCCAGGCAAATTGCTTTGTCTCCCCTTGCCTACCACAAATGAATGTGTTCTTCTGTAATGTAAATTGTGCTCATGCCTTGTTGTCGAGTTTGCGCTATATAATATTGCAAGGAAAAATAAAGTAGGGAAACCCGAGTTCACACACTACTGAACGCGCACTCTTAAGTGCATCAGCAGTGCACTGTGAATCGGAGAGTTTCACAGGCCTGTCACAGATCAGAAATGCTATCAAAACAAAATCCTACAAAACAATATACTACTGGCCGGATGCAATTCATACCCGGACAACGTCTGGACGGGCTGCTATATATATGGGGGCACATATAATATAGTGTTTCCGGGGTCCCGCGCATGGGCGTGAATATTCTAATGCTTATGACTTTGATGAGGATACCCCTGGAAGAGAATTAGGATTACAGGTAAGTAACTACTCCATCAGGTCTATCATAAGCCATTTGTTATCGAATAATAAAAATGGTGTCAACAGAAGCCAGGAAGCCTTGACAGTGCACTTGGCTTCACAACGAATTCCAGAAGGAGGAGAGAATCTAGGGGAGCAGTGCAGCAGAATATGCTGTAATGGGGAACCGAATATCTGATTAGTGCTATCCTCATAGAGCACTCAATATCCTTAATGGTTTCATACAAACAGGTAGAAACCCCAGCCTTGGAACCCTACCTCCTATGTACCCAAACACTAAATTGAGCATACAACATACTCTTGAGAAATAAGGCAAATGCAGCTAGGAAGCTACTACACTAATTCATCAGAAGCAGTAGGCGTTCTTCCTAAAAAGGCCAGTACTCCTCTGCTAAAACCAACTACCAAAACTCTAGTATTGGAGCCTGCTTATGAGGATGGTAGTCTTCCTCGCTAAAAACATATACCTCTTTAGGTAGATCCTAGAACCCCAACGCTTATCTGTCATGTATACACTACACTGCCATATATACCTTCAATCTTCAAAACTAAAGAACCCAATATTGAGGGAGAGGAGTAAACCTTCCCAAGACATATACCTGCAACTACAACATCGTACCCAAATACCTCAACAAGAGACTATCCTTCCACGTACCCAAGAAGAACCTTCCCTCCGCTGACCTCACCCTGGCAGAGGTCCCCCGGATCCGCAAAAACAGAACAGGCGGGTGAGCTTTCTCCCACATCGCAGCCAAGACCTGGAACGTGCTCCAAGTGAACATCAGACGCTCTCCAACCCTACAAAATTTCATGAAGGACCTCAAGACCTGGCTCTTCAACTGATCCGGAGCTCCCCCCACAGCGCCGTGAGACCCTCATGGGTGAGTAGTGCTCTTTATAAACCCCTGATTGATTGATTGATTGATTGAATTATTGCAATATTTGTCAAATTGATGCCATTGTAATGACTATATATTGTTTTTTTATGCTATGTATTCTTTTATGGTTTTATGAGCCAAATAAAGACTGTTTGAAAATGAGCAAGCTGCCTGCCTAACAACATTGTATGTGAGAGTCCAAACGGATGGAGGTTTTTATGAAAAAAGATGTTCTACTGTGCCAACCTCTCCTTAAGATAAGTCATGGCAGCTGTCTCCTGTGACATTACTTGGATGCATTGTGGGACGTGGTTAGTGAGATCGTGTTGACTGTCCCAGAGGAATGCAAATTATCCAGGATCTGCACAATGCGGCAGGGTATGTCATCTAATCATGACTTGACACTATGAGTAGTGGGTAGGGCAGCTTATATGAGCATGGTGCCATGCCTGGATGAGATCCACAGGTTTTTCAGGTGACATTTTAGGCATTCTGATGGTTCTGATGATTCTATGTCATTCAATAGGCAGTGTCCTGTAGGTAGGTGTTGGTTTTCTGTATGATGGGCCGTAAGCATGCGTCTGCAAACTTAGTCAGTAACCAACGACTGGTTGAGCAAGAAAGAAGCTGACTTTCTTGAAAACACCAACCCCACCACTCCCTATTTCTACACCATCCCTAAAATCCATAGACATCTGGAAAAGTCACCAGGGAGACCCATAGTCGAGGATAGCTTCCATTCTAGAACCACCGTCTAAGTTTGCAGACGCATTCTTACGGCCCATCATACAGAAAACCGACACCTATCTACAGGACACTAAGGCAGTCCTCTGCCTATTGAAAGACCTAGAATTTGACCCCATATCCAGCATACTCATTGGCTTTGATGTGGAGAGTCTCTATACAAGTCTTCCTCACAAACAAAACACTAGAGATACTTGAAGAGGTCTTTTTTTGAGGATGACTGGACCACACACCCAGACACGTTGTGCTTGAATGCTGCAGACTAGCGCTGACTGAAAATTTCTTTAGATTTGAGGATAACCTGTACCGCCAACAACATGGCACCAGCATGGCGAGCACTTTTGCGCCAAGGTGGCCGGCCTCTACGTGCACCATCTGGAAAAGCACAAAATACTAAACAACAACAACCCCCCACTTACACCATGTCCAAATGTGGAAGAGATATATAGACAATGTTCTATTGATCTGACATGGCACTGAGGAAGAAGCCAATGGATTCCTACAATGGCTAAACACACAAGACCACTAACTAAAAGTTACGCACACCATGAGCAGGTCACACTTAGTATTCCTAGACCTTAACATTTGGGCAAGATAGGGCTCTTTAGCTACCACCATGCATTTCAAGCCAACTGCTAGGAACTGCCTCCTGATTTATGACAGTTTCCACCACCGGCACATAAAATAAAACCTTCCTTTCGGACAATTCCTCCACCTGAGAAGGAATTGTACCGACAAACAGGGTTACAACAGTCAGGCCAAGTATCTCAGTGAGAAATTCTTGAAACGCAACTACCCAAAACATCTTGTATCCAAGGCAAAAAAGAGGGCCGCCAACAATAACAGGGAAGCCCTACTTGAGCCCAAGATAACCAACAACTCAGAAACCAAAAGACCAATCTGCATAACCACCTTTAGCATGGCCTCAGACAAACGCACTAAAATAGTGAAGAAACACTGGCACACACTGAATAGTGGGGGACTTGACATACCAACACCCATTTTCAGCCACAGACGTGGCATGAACCTGAAGAACCACCTAGTGCACACACGACCCAGATTAACCAATACTAATGAAAGCAGCAGCCGCAGGCTACATCCTTTACCAACAGGGCACTAACCCTGCAGCAACTGCAGCGTTTGCCACCTAACCACAGCGAAAAAAAGTCAGTCGCTCTGAACACCACCACCACTTGGGAACTACGCCCGTTTCCAAACTGTAACACAGCAGGGGTAGTATACCTCATTGCATGTACATTCAACCTCCACTATGTGGGTATGACCACGAGAAAAGTGAGCACTCGCATAGAGGAGCACAGGAGCAACATACGATGCAAACGTGCCACTACAAGGATGACAGCCCACTTCATTTAAAAACAACACACACCCAACAATTTGAGATGGGTTGTGTTAGAACACATTAGCAACAAGGATAACCTAGAAAAGAAACTACACGAGAGGGAACAGCGCTGGGTGTTTAAACTCCACACTGACACCCATGGTCTCAATAACGATATACCCTGGGGTGTATTCTGTTGATGATCTGTGTGGCCATCATCTGTGTGGTCTTGAATCAAGCTGCAGTATGCAACACTCACCGAGGGCCCCAAAGTAAACCTCACTATCTGTCTTTCTGACTTTTCACTGAGAATGCTAGTTATAGAAACTGTAATCAGCCAGATACAAATTAAAACTTATAGCACCCAGACACTGTAGAGGTGACTCAAGCTGATTGATAGTAATACCCTCTTTTCCTGTCTTCTGAGGGCTTTAAAACATCAGGGAAATCAAAATGAGGGAAGGAAGAGGTGGTGCTGGGTGGCACCGAGGTGGGCACGTCCTCCTCTTGCAAAAGTACTGTTAATCAAAAAGGTCCAACTCAGAAAAGGTCAGTGTATAACTTGTTGTTGTTGGAATACACAAGACGTGTTAAAATACCCCTCACACACCAAAAGGGCCCTTGGTGTCATGCTTCATCATCGGGGTCTTCCCACCCGGCTGCCAGACGGGGCAGTGCTGCGACAAGCGACTACGCTGGAGCACCTTTTAAATGTGGGTGCTATGTGATTGAATTGGAGGGAGTGTCAGTAGGATCAGGGGTGATATAAAAGTGATGTTAAAAAATACCTGGCCTAGTGATAGAAAAAACTATTTAATAAATACTGGCTGGTATTATTAAAAAAAAGTGGTATCGGAAAGGGTAAGCTGGTTAATGGGCTTAATTTCCTGTGTGGGCTTTAAAACATCACCAGAAACAGAAGACTGTAAGCATCCAAATAATGGAAGTAAGCCCCACACTGAGTGTCTAAATATTTGAGACCGATAAGTTATATACCTCGTGGGGCGCCTTTATAAAGAAACTAAGGAGCGGTTAAGAGTAACCAATGAAATACTCTGCGCGCACTTCACAACCTTTCACAACCCTCCCACTTCGCTAACGCCTCCCAGCTACCCCTCCCACGCTCCGCCCCCTCCACCATCCATTTATGGCCAATGCCCCCACGCGCAGCGTCCACGCGCTACGTACACGCCGAAGGTGCGCCTAAGGTAAGCCCGTCCGCGCCTGGACCGCGCCCAGCGCCAGACCCCCTGCCCCTCGCGCTGCCCAGCCCTCCCGCATTACCTACGATGCCGCCACCCTCCTAGCCCTCAACCCCGGTCGCGCCCCCAACTGCGTCCAAGCCGCTCCTGGACAAACCCATGGACCTTTCTCCTGCTACTCCTGCAAATTCAGCGGCACCAACAACATCTCCGCTACGACCACACCACAGACTCCCGACCCCAACCACCTACAATGCATCCTTCTCAACACCCGCTCGGTCCACAGACACGCCATTGACCTATGGAATCTACTAGACACCATCTCTCCAGACGTCGCCTTCCTAACAGAAACATGGATGAACGCTTCCTCCGCCCCAGACATCACTATTGCCATCCCTGAAGATTATAAGATCACACGCAAGGACCGTACCGGCCACACAGGAGGAGGAATCGCTATCGTCCATAAAAAATCAATCCGCATCTCAACCAGCTCTGATGCCAACCTCGCCAACTCCGAACACCTTCACTTCCAGATCCACATCGACCCCAAAACCACACTCAGAGGCACCCTCCTCTACAGACCACCAGGACCCCGCGCAAAATTCAGTGAAGACATCACGGACTTCATCACTCCACACGCGCTCCCCTCCAAAGAATACATCCTTCTGGGAGACCTCAACTTTCACCTTGAAAAGATCAACGACCGCAACACCACCACCCTCCTGGACAACCTCGCCAACCTAGGACTTAAACAACTGGTCACTTCCCCCACCCACATTGCAGGTCACACACTCGACCCCATCTTCACCTCCAGCAATCATGTCTCCGTCAGCCACACTACGGATCTCCTCTGGACTGACCACAGCTGCGTTCACTTCACCTACAACAAGCCCAAACCCACCAACCACCTCTGCAAATAAACTGGAACAAAATCACCACCGACCAGATCTCCTCATCGCTCCTTCTAAACACCCCAGCCCACTCCTCGGACCCAAACCTAGCCGCCGCCAACTTCACCATATGGTTATCCAACACCGCCGACACCTTAGCACCACTGAAAAAACGTCAAAGCAAACCTGGCAACAAGAAGGCCTCATGGTTCAACGATGATCTTAAGAAGTCCAAGAAACTCTGCCGCACCCTTGAAAAAGCTTGGAAAAAAGATCCAGCACCAAGGACGCCTTCAAAAACGCCACCCACACTCACCACCAACTAATCCGAAAGGCCAAGAAAACAGCATTCAAGGATCGACTTGACAACAACGCCCACAACAGCAAGGAACTTTTCAACATCGTCAAGGAGTTCTCCAATCCCTCGGCCAACTCCAACACATCGCCCCCTCTCAAGCCCTCTGCGACTCCCTAGCCTCATTCTTCCACAACAAGATTGCAGACATCCACAACAGCTTCGACAACCAACCCGGAGTCCAACCCACCCAACCACATGCTGAACACTCTCCCCCCGCGAACACCCTTAACGACTGGAACCCAATCTCCACTGAGGACACCATCCGCCTGATGAACTCCATCCACTCAGGATCCCCCACAGACCCATGCCCTCA
This sequence comes from Lissotriton vulgaris, assembly GCF_964263255.1. Classification (NCBI taxonomy): domain Eukaryota; kingdom Metazoa; phylum Chordata; class Amphibia; order Caudata; family Salamandridae; genus Lissotriton; species Lissotriton vulgaris. Next base: position 214,729,695 of record NC_141686.1, read on the forward strand.
CCACATCTTCAACAAAGCAGACTCCGTCATAGCACCGCACCTCCGAGACGTCATCAACTGCTCCTTCAACTCCGCCACCTTCCCGGAAAATTGGAAACACGCTGAACTCACCGCCCTTCTGAAATAACCCACAGCGGACCCCACCGAACTCAAAAATTACCGCCCCATTTCGCTCCTTCCATTCCCGGCCAAAGTAATCGAGAAAGCTGTCAACAACCAGCTCGCCGCTTTCCTCGAAGCCAACAAATCCCTCGACTCCTCACAATCTGGCTTCAGAGCAAAACACAGCACTGAGACCGCCCTCATCGCAGCAACAGACGACATTCAAACTCTACTGGACAATGGAGACACAGTCGCCCTCATCCTCCTCGACCTCTCTGCAGCATTCGACACAGTCTGCCACAGCACCCTTTTACAACGCCTCAGCAACATCGGAATACAAGGAAAAGCACTTGAATGGATCACCTCGTTCCTCACCGGAAGAACCCAGAGAGTCCGCCTTCCACCATTCAAGTCCGAGGCCACCGAAGTCATCTGTGGCGTACCACAAGGATCCTCACTCAGCCCCACCCTCTTCAACGTATACATGAGCCCCCTCGCGGCCATCGCCCGCCAACACAACCTCAACATCATCTCTTACGCGGATGACACTCAACTAATCCTTTCTCTCACCAAGGACCCCAGCACCGCCAAAACTAACCTACACGAAGGAATGAAAGAAGTTGCTGAATGGATGAAACACAGCCGTCTGAAACTGAACTCAGATAAAACAGAAGTCCTCATCTTAGGTACTTCCCCCTCTGCATGGGACGACTCCTGGTGGCCGGAAGCCCTTGGAAAAGCACCCATCCCGACAGACCACGCACGGAACCTAGGCGTTATCCTGGATTCTTCACTTTCAATGAACAGACAAGTCAGCGCCGTATCCTCATCCTGCTTCAACATTCTTCGCATGCTCAAAAAAACATTTCGCTGGATCCCCACCGAAACCAGGAAAACAGTCACCCATGCTCTGGTCACGAGCCGACTGGACTACGGAAACACCCTCTACGCAGGTACTACCGCTAAACTCCAGAAGAAACTCCAACGAATCCAAAACGCATCAGCCAGAATCATATTAGACATCCCACGCAACGAACACATCTCTGGTCACCTGAAAGACCTCCACTGGCTACCCGTCAACAAGAGAATCACTTTCCGACTGCTAACCCACGCACACAAATCACTCTACGACATCGGACCAGAATGCCTCAACTCACGACTGTCCTTCTACACCCCCTCCCGCCAACTACGTTCTTCCAGCCAAGCCCTCGCCACTGTACCCCGCATCAACAAGACCACCATGGGAGGCAGATCCTTCTCATACCTGGCTGCTAAAACATGGAACTCACTCCCCACTTACCTTCGCCTTACCCAGAACAACCTAGCATTCAGAAAGCAACTTAAAACGTGGATGTTTGACAAGTAATCCTCCTCCCCTTCCTTAGCGCCTTGAGACACTCTGGGTATGTAGTGCGCTATATAAATTCTCTGACTTGACTTGACTTGACCTACTAGAGGCAACCCTACCTGGGCCTCTACACAAAGGTATTAGAAGTTTAAATTTCTAAAACTAAGCCCTGACAAGAACATATTTTGGCCATCTCATATTGATTTCTTTTTTAACACTCTATCGTCAAGAACTCTGTCATTATTACTCTTGACCCAAGTAATATTCTAGATAAGGATATCGCGGAGCCGACCCGTGTATCCTTCCAACATGGCCACCGCTCTGTCCCAACATTGGCGGCCATTTTTATGTTCCGCACAGTCTAGTCATTTTAGACCATTACGCGGCAGAAAACCCGGAAACCTTATAACCAACCCCTCGCCGGAGACACGCTAAGATGCGGTCCGGCGAGGAGAGGTCTAGGTACCCAGATGCGGCGTCCCCTATCTTGAAGTAAGTGTTTTTTCCTTACAGGTCCCGATGTAAAGGTTGTGATCCCAACGCACCTTTTGTAACGCTACAAGAGCCTAGAAGAGACGCAAATTTGCGACCTCTAACTATGGACGCCCTTTTCTTTTATCCTCTCAATTTGGCAGGATTGTTTCACAGGGAGACCCCGTACCCCCCCCCCCCCCCCCCCCCCTCCAACCCCTTGAGATCATGAAGCACAACCTCGCACATAACTAAGTAAAGAATTGGAAATACGCAAACCACTTTTTTTTTTGTCCTCATTTGCCTTACCCTCAATATAGGAGATACCAGCCACCTAGCGAGTCCATCACTTTGGAACCAGGCCAAAGTGCTTTTCGTGCCCTCTCTCCTGTGCCAGGACTCAAGTTGTTTTGAGGGTGGCAGAGAAATCCCAAAAGCTTGAGGGGTATTAAGCTGACTCCATCTAGGTATATTTCAACCTGTAGGACCAATATCAGGTCGAGGCTAGACCCAGTCCAAGGAGTGTTTACGGCATAATCATCGTACCCGGGGGGGAAAAAAAACACAAAAAAAAAACCCGGAGTCTATCTCCACTCGGACAACAAATCCCAAAATGCCAGGTTGCGTTTGCTGCATGATCTGTTGAGGTCTGCTTTAGATGTTTCATATAGAGACGTGAGCCATCCAGAGTGTAAAGGGGCTGTTTTCTCTATCTAATGCAAACAGATTTGCCTTCTGGCCAACAAAATGACGTAGAAGAGAAATGACCTTGCTTTGCCAGTAATGCTGTCTTCCAACCCAAAGATAATAAGTGGTAGTGTTATTGAGAGTGATGAATTCAGAATGGAGTTTAGAGTGGCCTTCACTTCTTCCCAAAATCGACTTATTTCTGGACATTCCATAAACATGTGGACGTCAGATGCTCCCATAAGATTAAATTTTTTGTCAGGGAGAAATTTGGAAAGTTTTAGTGGGGTAATGTATGCACGGTGCACTGAGAAGAGATGATTTCTTCTTAGCCATGATGGTTTTTCAATCTTGTGTAGAAGAGCAAAATAATTTAGCCACATCTCCTCACAGTGAAGGCCAGTTGCCGTCCCCCATAACTGATCTGGGAGGGTAAAGTCCCCATCGATTTCTTCAAGGATCTGCCAATACCATGAGGCTACCTCCTTTCCTCCCCCTGGTTTTTCCACTAACTGTTGTTCCAAAAAACTTGCTTTCCCAACATATTCGTCTTTACTGCGCTGGGATCTCGTCCAACTATCCAGTTGAATGTACTTAAATCTGGACAGTCCGGGACCTGTGTGATCATATAACTCATCCCAAGTTATTAATGATCCCTCCTTCAGTAGTTGACCCCCATCTTGAAATCCCAGCTTGTTCTAGTATGGATGACAAACTATCTCTCATACATGGTGGAAGCCCAGGGGATTCCCAAATTGTGGCAAAATTTGAGTAGTAAGACAGCCCCAGTCTTTTTCTAATGATAAGCCAAGTCTTAGTCCATGATTGTAGTATTTTAAGTTTGATTTTTTTGAAAACTTTCTGGCTTGCGAATTTAAACATAAACCCGTCCACTGGTAGGTTTGCCCCAATTAACATGGCTCTATACATCGACCCATTCGAAAGGTTGGTGGGTGTTTTTAAAAGCATCCTAGAGTGTGTCATCTGGAAGGCCCAAGGATAATATAATAGGTCAGGCAAAGCAAGACCTCCCTTCTCTCTTCTCCTCCTCAGCTTTTTCCATGCGAGTCTGGTGGATTTATAGTTCCAAATAAAGGAGTTAATTTCTCGTTGGCTTTTTTCAATCATTTTAAGATTAAAAGCCAAGGGAATAGCATTGAAGGCGAAGATAAATTTGGGGAGGATACACATTTTGACTACATTTACTCGACCTGTTATGGAGAGTGGCAAGTGTGACCAAGATCTCAACAACTTTTTGCTCTCGGTGTGTATTCTGTCCAGGTTGGTTTGACCAATATTGCCCACTTCTTGGGTGACTCTTATTCCAAGGTACTGCATGGAGGTTGGGACGTTTATCCCCAAGTGTAGATCTGGTATATTCCATGTCATAATTTCGGTTTTACTCGAGTTAATGTCATAACACGAGATATGCCCAAATTCCGCCGCTCGCTGGATGACTACCGGAAATGTTGTTGTTGGATCAGATGTAAGATCAAAATGTCATCAGCGTATAGTGCTACCTGCCTCTCCCACTCCCCGAAACCAAATGATGGAATTTTGGCCTCTTCCCGTAGAACCTGGGCGAATGGCTCAATATATAGATTGAAGAGGAGTGGGGAGAGCGGGCAGCCCTGCCTTGTACCTCTAGTGATATTAAAGGCTTCCGTCAGGACACCATTGACTAGTAGCCTGGCAGAGGGAGCACCATAAAGTTGGAATATCGCTCTACAGAATCTCCTTCCAAAATTGGATTTTTTAAGGACATCCTTGAGGTAGGACCAATTGACCCTATCAAACTCCTTGGTTGCGTCTAAAGTAAGGGTGGCCAAGGGTAGGGAAAAGGCTGAGGCAATATCTATAGCTCCTATCAGATCGTGAGTTAGTTCTGATAGTTGTCGACCTTTGATGAAACCTTTCTGGTCTTGATGTATTATGTTGCCTATTACGCCGCTCAGTCTTGTTGATATTATCGTTGTAAAGATTTTATAATCGTTGTTAAGCAACGATATTGGTCGATATGACCCACATTCCCGGGGAGATTTTCCTGGTTTTGGGATAAGCACGAATGTGGCCTCCCCCCATGTTTTTGGCGGTGGATTTCATTCTATTAAAATATCATTAAATAGAGCCATCAGCACGGGGCGATAACATCCTCCAGTGATCTGTATATCTCCCCTGGGAGGCCATCTGGGCCAGCCGCTTTCCCTTTTTTAGTTTGACGTATTGCTTTCCTCACCTCTTCCTCCGTTATCTCGCTCTCCAGGGATTTACTCTGTACCGTTGAGAGGGCTGGGAGCGTGATTTTTTCCAGCCATCTGTCCCTTGCAAGTTGGTCATTGGGAAGGTCTTCTCTATAAATTGCCTCAAAGTAATCATAAAAGGCTTTACCTATTTCTGAATTAGAGGGTCTTACTGTAGCCTCCCCCCGCTACCTGATTTTCTCTGATATATTTTAGGGCTTGATCAGATTTTATTTTCCAGGCCAGAACTTTCCCGGCGGCTTCTCCAAATTCAAATTGGGAGATCTTACTTGCTTCCCACCTTTTGTTTAGCCTTTCTTGTAAAATATTTTCCAGTTGTACCTTCTTTTCAGCTAGTTTTATCTGTTCCTGTGGAGTTGCCGGGAGTGTGTCAATTTTTTGTTCTAGTAGTCTCATTTCCTGCTCCAGGTTGGCTATTTTGTCTCTGTATATTTTACGCCTATAGGAGGCTCTGTTGGTAATCTGACCTCTTAGAAAGGCGTTAAAGGCCTCCCAAACTACAGCCAAGACTGAAGAGCCCAAATTTAGATAAAAAAATATTGATGACTCTGCTGCCAGGAACTTGACCTCTTCATCCTCGAGCAAGAGTGTCCGGTCAAACGACCAAGATGTTAATTTAGTCTTGCTGTCAGATCTCATTGTGAATGTTAAGGCGGAGTGATCCGACAGATGTAGAGGGAGGTAATCTATTGTTGTCAGAGTGTCTTTCAAAGAATAGCTGAAGAAAGCATAGTCGATTCTAGACTTGTGCTTAAAACGGCCGTTCCGAAAAGACACCCCCATTTTGTTGCCAACTTTTTCTCTCCATTAAATCTGCCAGGCCTAGTATTTAGAGATAAGACTTTTGAATCGAGCAGCAACGTGCCAAATTTAAGTGGAATAGTTGGAAGTGCAGACCCCTTCACAAGAATAGCAATGAGTAAGACCAGGGGCTGTCAATAGGGGGACGTATTGGGGAAAAAAAACTACAGGTCCCAGAGTGCACCTTGGGGGTAGATGCAACGAAGGAGCTGGATTATAAGGCAAATTCAACGGAATTGAAGAGAGCAGCCACAATTAAGGGGGCCAAAAACATCAAACAGAAAAGGCCTAAAAACAAAAACCTAAAGATCTCCAAGGGCATTACTCCGTCGTTGCGGTCCTTTTTTAAATCCCTACCCCAGGTGCTGGAAATTCCACAAGATATGGCAACATCAAAAACTCTGGGTCTGCAACAGGACAAACAGGAGTGTCAGCAGGATATGTTAAAAGCCGCTTCAGGGGAGGGTCATCTTCCCACTCAGAGTTTGGATGGGACAGGATCAGCGGCTCCTTCAGGGGGTCCCACGCTCAAACCCAAATCACCCTTAAATGCCACCCCACTGAGTTGTTCAATAATCTCAGAGGCTTGCAATGCTAGTGAGGCACCTAACCCGCAGGAGCGGCGGGAAGATGAAGGGGGGGATACTATGCTAACATCAGGAAAAGAGGTGAGACAGGAGGAAGCAGACCCGGGACGGGAGGAACTTGGAGTGGATAGCACCCTCGAGGCTCTTGTTAGCTCTATAACTGCGATGAGAGAAGAAATAAGACACGATTTTGCAGTTTCCAAAGCTAATCAGAACGAGATAAGAGCGTCCTGCGAGATATTGGATCAGAAAGTCGATGGCCTCTGTGAGAGAACTGAAATATTAGAGAGTTCAGTGGGAGCCCTGACTTTAAACCTAGAGTCTGCAAGATCTAAAATACAAACCCTCCAAAGAGATGGAGAGAGCATGCGGGAGCGAATTGAAGTGTTGGAGAACTACACCAGACGCAATAATATTCGACTTTTGAAGATCCCTGAGGGAAAAGAAGGGGCTAATCTCAAGAGCTTTATAGTAAAGGTATTAAAGGACTCTCTCAATCTGGACGAGACAGTAGAAGATCTTAAAAGAGATATACAATGAATACATCGTGACCCCTTCCGTCTGAACCCGGCAAGAAATAAACCTAGAAAGGTGTTAATTAACTTTCTGACATATACACTCAAGGAAAAGGTATTGAATCTTGCCCTGAAGGCAAAAACAATGCAGGGCCCAGATTTTTCTTTTGAGAATCTGTCAGATCTTTCTAAAACCACTCTTGATAGACAGTGGGAGCTGGGACAGCGCATGGAAAAGTTTAGATCACTAGGAGCTACAGTTAAGATGAGATTTCCTGCATTCTTACGGATCATGTACAATAACAAGATGCCCAACATCCGCTCTACACAAGATGCAGATGAACTATTAGAGAGCATACGAGACCACGCTCAGGCCCAGAAAGCAAAATAACTTAAGCTCAGGTAGAGAGATATAGAGGTACTTATAGGTCCCATATGCCTGCCCCTATTGTCTTTCTAGCTCAGACTGTTAAGAGATGGGCAGAGAGAGAGGGAAAGAGGTAAAAAAAAAAAGGGGGGGGGGGGGAAACCCTAACAATTAAAATTAAACAATTAAAAAAAAAGCAAGATTAAATAGGAGTTAAAAAAAACCATAAATAAATAGAAGGGAAAAAAAGGGGAAGCAAACAACAACAAATATACTTGAAATCAAGAAAGGGTGCAATATAAAAAAAAAATATATATATATCTTTCTTTAGGACAATAGATAGTGGCCCTCCTTACATCTTTACGGGCCGATAATATCAGTTCCAAACCGGTAATTACCTGCAGTAGAGGTCGAAGAGCAAGGCTGTGGCGGGCGTGAACTTGGCCAGACACCAGGCCATAGCAAGTAAGGGGTTCTTCCCAGGGGGGGGTGCAGGGGTATGGGGGGGGGAGAAGGGTAGAAATAGTAAAAAGTCCTCAAGAGCCTAACCTAATTAGTATTCTAGCGTGGACTATTTTTCTAAATCAGACTTATAACAAATCAATACTGAGACATCGCCAGCGGAAAAGAAATATTATGAAGGAGGTAGGGATAGACATAATAAAATGACATTTGTCCACTATATATCCTGGAATGTCAATGGTCTGCGAGTGAGGGGTAGAAGAGAGCGTATTCTACAATACTTGAGAGACTCTCAGGCACAGATCATGGTCCTCCAGGAGTCACACCTACTTAAATCAGAGGCCGAATCCATACTCAAAAAATATAGGTGGATTGATAAATTTTGCTCCACAGATCACAACGCTAACATCAGGGGGATAATATTCATCTTTAAGAAATCTGTAAAGGCGCAAATCCTAGACTACAAAGAAGACCATACAGGGAGATGGTTAATAGTGAGAGTATCACTGGATGGCCAAATTCGTACCCTGGTCGGCTATTATGGCCCCAACTCGGATGATCCATCACATTTAGACGCAGTCAGGAACTATCTTACATTAGTTCAGGATCCAGTGATCTGGATGGAAGATTTTAATATTGTGCTCAACCCCAGGCTAGACAAATCCATAAGCTCTAAAGCCTGCAGTTCTATCAAATCGAGGCAAACTCTTAACGCAAACCACTTTTTTACCTGTTTGAGAGTAATGTGTGTCTTGTGGATGTCACAACTTTAGTTCTGTGTTACTATAATTTATATTTATATAATTCACGCTGCACATTCTACCGGCATGTTTTAAAACCTTCTAGGCACAACCACTCGCGCCTTGGAAGCTTGAACGCACCAGTATGGAGCATACTCCCCATATATGAGCGCAGTACTGAAGAACATAAGTGCACCCCCACTCAATGGAGGGGAGTTGTTGTTTCTAACGCATTCTCTCAATTTTTTCTATTGCACATATACAACGAGAATTAGCGATCGTATGTATTAACGCATGCTTTATTAGCAGCAGTGTTCACTTTATTTTTTCACCATCTTTATTTTCCTATTAAGGTTTATCTAGGAGTGGCAAACACAGGGCTGGTCCTGAGGAAGAGCTAGGGGAAGCTCGAAACATGTTGATCATACACTTCTCAATTAAGTCAGGTTTCTCAGTCTTAACCCCATTTTTAGACATACCAACCTTGGTTAGGAGCCACATTCTTAAGCTAGGTCTCAAAACCCAATACATTGGGTTTTCTTTGATTCCTTGCCAGAGACTTCAGTTCATGTTAGCTGTTCTGGATATCTGGTGGTTACTAGCCTTTTCACCAGCATAGTGAGTCCAGGGCATTCAGGCTACAATCCTGATGTTTCTGCCTCTGTCCTGGGTCTCTGTGACCGCAGCTCTGAGGCTTCTATGACCTTCTCGTTTCTTGTTTCCTGTTTGTTGAACGCCCCAGAGGACACAAGCTACTTCTGCTGTGGTATCCAAAGCCTCAGTGGGCTCAGCATCAAGGGAACATGCCATATTTCAGAAGAGGCTGCAAACTGCCTGCAGGGATGGCTGCTGAATCCTATTTGGGCTAATGGCAGACCCCTCTCCATATGCCATTCGGAGCAGATGGACATGTCACTATTGGGTTGGGGAGGTCATATGGGGAGATTGAGATCACAAGCCTTGTCTCCATTGGAGACCTGCCTTTCAGTTAGTGTTAAAGGCTTACCTATCAACCATCAAAAGGACGCTGGGTCAGGTCATCACCGACTACATCAGTGTCATGTGGTTAGGGGAGGTAGTTTCAAGCACTGTCACTCCAGCAACCATTTACCACCTTCTTTCCGAAAGAACAGGAGAAACGGACTAAGGTGGCATTATTACCCCAGGTTGTGATACCTTTCCATGTCAGACAATCCATCAGTCTTCCAGCGTTCTTTGAAAGTAGGGCGTGGAAGTGCATAAACAAACCATTTCAAGGTGGCTATACCTCTGCATTAAAATCTGTTAAACCCTAAGAAGCAACCCCCAAAGGGTTTGAGGGTTCATTTCACCAGAGCCATGACTGCTATCAATGAATTGGCTTATGGTGTGCCTGTCTTGGGTATCTGTCAGGCCACATCATGGGTGTCAGTTCAAATCTTCATGAAACACTACTGCCCCAATAGCCATGACTATCAAGAGGGACACTTTCCCTTCTCAGTCCTGCAGGATTTTTTGGTCCAATCCTACAGACCCACCACCCTGGGAGGTACTGGTTTGGTATATATTCACAAAGTGAAGAATCTGTGGTTAGAAATTGCCATCAGAAGAACAACTTCCTTGCTTGTTTTTCTCAATTTCTGTCTCTCATTTCTTCTATCAAATGAAAGAGAGGAGCATGCATTGTCCACAGCACGCAAAATATCAGCCCAGCCAAATGCACCCAGCTGCCCTTTCTTGTTGAATGAGGCTCATCAACCATTACAACTTGTGTCTTGTTGTCTCTTCGAGTTGAGTTAAACGGAAGCTTTAAGGATGAAAAGGGCAGCAGCAGCCATGGATGAGCACCTGAGGCTATGGATGACTTTAGAGCTGAGACAAAGCGGCACAGAAAAAAGAGAAATTAATTCTGATATTGCTGCAGTGCCCAACATCTTTATCAGTGAGAGATAGAAAGAGGGCGAGAGAGAAAGAGCGGGACAGACCGCCTGGAATGACACAATGTACACAGGAGAGAGCACAATGCACACTCTTTATGGGAGGGTGAGCTGTGTGACTGACTAACATACAGCTTACGTTGTATTGTCTTTCAGTGATAAAAAGATCCGACAAATGTGGAACTGGAAAAAGGTGGCCCCAAACAGAAACCTGTGGTGATAGCAGATTAACCACACAAACGTGTTTCAGATTTTTGTAATGTAGAAAACTTGTTCAAAGAGATGTGAAACTCAAAAAGAGACCTCAGTTCAGAAATAACTATTTCCCTCTGTGTAGGCACTTTTATCTTCTTCCAGCACAATCTTGCCTGGTGAAGTCTTGCTGCTTTTGTGAGCACTGTTATCGTGCGCAGTGCTTTTAACTATGCCAACGAGCGTGGTCGTACTTTGGAAATTTCACCTCAGTGAAGAAGGTGAATTCTCAAGTACCACCCTGCCTTACCGAAGACCTTGTTGAAGCTGCACGTTACTGGAACACCTGGTCATGGGGACTCGGCAGACTCTGGCTTCTCAGATTGTGAGGGTCGCACATTAAGTAAACACACTGGGAAGAGTGCAGGAAGTGTGGAAGGGCCCTACTCGCAGATGGGACCTGGAACAGGGGCTAGGGACTCCCTGCTAGAGACAACAGCATCTGCTGCCTCTCCTTGCACTGCAGCAGTTCGGTTTCTCCATACTGCACAGTTCAAGACCAATTTCTCTCCTTTTCACCAACGCTTTAGCTTATAATGTTTAGAGCTAAAGCCCGAGTGCGACGATTGTAACAAAAGTAAGCAAATAAAAAAAATTATGGCCATACCTTTTTTTCTGTTTGTTGACTTTTGTTACACTCGCGCTTTAGCTGTAAACATCATAAGCTAAAGCGCGGGTGCTGCGATTGCCTAAAATTAAAGAAATACAAAAAAAGGTTTTTTCCATTTCTTTGCTTTTGAAGTAATCTCAGCACCTGCGTTTTAGCTTGACCTGTTTAAAGCAAAAGCGCGGTGAATGCATAGTAAAAAATAAAAAGGAAATTAATTTTAAACAAGGAGCTCAAAACAAACAACAGTGCAGCACTCATGACGAGCGCCTTGCTGAATATGTATGATAAACAGGGCGGCGCTCGTGACGAGCTCCGTGGTCACTATCTATTGAAGTAAGTATGTAAAAGGAAGTTCCCCTTAAACACAAATAATAATGGTAAAGCGGGCGAAAACAGTAGTTAGGCGCTGTTGCTTCCGGACTAAACGGAAGTCAGTATTGGATTAACAGCCACAAAAAAGCAAGATAACAAGAGTTATGCCAACCTCCAACAAATGGCAAACAGCAAGAGAAATTACAAGGCACTAGGCGGAGTTTCACATAACATAGAGATTACGTGATGTCTCGGAGACACAGTGCATGCGCGCTGCCTAGGCGAGACCTAAAAAAAGGATTGTCTGACCCAGTACTTGTTTTCCATGAACCAACGTATGTTTATTACACACTAGGACTGAGCTAAAATCCTTGAGTCACCAACCTCTTTAGTCTGGGCAAGCAATTGGCTCCCCCGACAGGTCCTCAAGAGTTTATATTGGCAAGTAAGTAAATCTTAGTGCTTCTGTTTCCTGCTTTCTCGGCGTGCCCCAGCAACATGCAGTAAAACATTTATCAAGTGGTTGTAGGGGAGTCCTAGTTCCATGTTTCTCTAGTATATTGTGGGTAACATGCAGTCACTGGCCCTGGTGTAAGTCGCAGGGCAGTCCATAGGGCCAATACTTTTAAAGAACTTTAAATAAGTTGTGGAGCTTCAGACGTAACTGTGAGGCTCAAAGCTTGCAATGTAGTCACTTTTCAATAAGTATCGGGCAAAGCATCATAGCATATGTACATCTTGGAGATCTGAGGACCATCATAGTAAGACTTCTCTCAAAGCATCTTATTCAAGCCCTGGATCTAAGGGTCACAATAGAAATTAATGGGACCTCTTCCCCCTCTAAGTGCTACAGATCAAGCCATGGTGTCAAATGTATTTCTTTAGTCTAAGAAAAATGGCACATGCCCCATACCCCATACCCGCCCCTTTGCACACATCAAGACAAGTAGATAAAATTTTCAAAGTAATTATGGAGTTATAGATGACTTTACATGCCACTGGTGTTATCTTTCATTATATTTCACTTCAATTAATATATATTGTTTCTCTTCCAGAAATTGACAGACCAGGAAGGGACTTCAGTCACCACAAAGGCCATGGGATCACATGCACAATCCAATGAGGGAAACATCAAGGGAGGCAGATGTACATCTCGATTCCTAAAGGATGTCACCAACACAGTAGTGGAAGGCAAGCTGAACGATCAAGGAAAATCTGAATGTTCCAAGGTAGATGCTGGAGAAGACAAAGAAATTGAATTTAAATTAAGTCTTAATGGGAATAATGGCACACATATAGTGAGAGGCAAAGCAAATTGCAGCATCTACTCTGCCCTCAATACACTGGATATTGTTCAAAAACAGAAGGCAAAGAATAAAAATAAAGAGCTCCATTTAGTGGACAAGCATGGTCCAATTGGGTATGTAAATTTAGGGATGCCACTAAAGTGCCTTGAAGAAGGGACACAGTTTGACATGTGCTTTTATCCGTTAAGTAAGAAAGGGGCTTCTGATGTCGTAGAAGACAACTTTTCAAGGGAGCATTACCGTGTATATGATGGTGGGATAAATGAGTTTGTCACATTTTATGTCCGTGCCAAAGGCACCCAAAAAAGGAGGATTCTTTTGTCAAATTTCCTCCATAAATCGAAATATTCACTTTGCATATTTGCTGCCAAAGGGGAATCCTTCCGTGATGCTCTGTGCAAAGATGGTCGCTTTCTTCCATGCCTTGCACAAAGCACAACGTGGAAGATGGTGGACGGAAAAGATTCTTATGATCCTGTATTTGTAGTGGATGCCTATGCCAAAAAAACATTTGAGTTGGAAATGTCCAATCTAAAACAAAAGAAAGTTGAGCATGCCACCACCGACCAAACTCCTGAGCGATTAAGCTCAACAACTGAGAACAGGCTGCAACCTTTCCCAGAGTCTCTCCTGCAATATTACCCTTCATTGACAGATCAAGGGAAACTGATTGAAGAGGCCATAGAGGAAGAGGCAAGAAAGCAGAATAAAAGTCGTAGAGCCATATTGGAACTGGAGAAGGAAGAATTTAGTAAAAGGACTGCTAACTCAACCCTAGTGAGAGTTCATAAAATGTTAGTTGACCGCAGCCGTTCGGTGGGTTATATCACATGGAACAACAACGGAAACCAAGGTACTGCTACTTGCTTTGTTCTGGGAGGTGGCTTTATTATTACCAATCACCACGTCATCCGTGGCATCATTGGTGTAGGAGTTACAGAAGAGGCGTGGCCTAAAATTATAAGTGATTCCACTGAGGTTTCTTTTACTTATGAAGAACAACACTTTGAAACTCGTAACTTTTACTCCATTGAACCCTGGTTAGGACCCTCCGATGAGGGTCTTGATTATGCTCTTCTAAAAATGAAAGAAAGCGAGAAGTCATTCCCCCCTGGCTTGATGCACCATGTTTCCAGTCCACCCTACAACGGCTTGGTTTACATAATCGGCCACCCAGATGGGAAGGAGAAGGCCACTGATGCCTGCACTATTATACCTTTCATTCAGCGCCACCCAGAAACAAGGAGGCGTCTGGAAGAGGAAAGGGAGCAAGGTGACCATCACCCTGACTGTGACACAGAAGAAGGAAGGATCTCTTGCATCCACATGTTTACAAACGAAAGTTTCAAAGAAATAAGAAGTCCCCGAGCAGTGACCTATGATACTAGTTTTTTTCAAGGTTCATCGGGCTCTCCAGTGTTTGATAACTCTGGCCGCCTTGTAGCGTTGCATTCTGCTGGTTATAGATTTAATTCAAGAGGACAGAAGCTCAGTGTGATTGAGTTAGGGTGGGTGGTGGAAGAAATCTGCTCAGATATTAAAAATAAAAATGAAGAGCTTTATAAATGCCTGATAAATGGGTGTTTCAGGAATGAGGATAACAGAAATGTTACTTGTATTGATGTGGACTCTATGGACACTGGCAGTCCAGGTAATCTGAGTGCTGAGGAGACCATGGAGTGCTCCAGCAGCTCATTCAATCATGAAATAGGCCATTATCGCAAGCCCAAACGTATGCGGATTCAATAGAGATTGTCTTCCAAGCTGATTTATGAATATACTCTTGCTTATTAGTAGCATCTGCCTTGTAATAGTAAAAAAAAATGTTCAGCCCCCTTTAAGAGATACTGAAGTTGCGTATGATGTAGAGGAACTTCCAATTATGCAAACCCTGGGTACTGCTTAAGCTGTGTATCCTCAATCGGAGAACGTTTTGTTTGGGTTGATTAAGAATGTTCACTATCCAGGTAAATTGAATCGCCTATCGTAATCTCAATCTTTTAGGAATAAATCAGCCCCACAATATTTTTCATGCACAGTGGGGTCGAGCAAAAAATTAAATGTGGAACATTTAATAGATTCAAAAAAACATGTTTTGATTCATCAAACTGATGAGGGAGGTTCTTTGGTGGCATAGTCTGTCAAATCTAGAGAAAGTCTATTGAAAGCACTACTAATGTTTGATAATCCTGGTCAGCAATTGCAGTCCAAAGCTGTAGTCTATTTGGTTGTATAGCCCAGCAAGCAGACCACTCCTAAATGTGACCATATCCTTTCTTTAGACTGTTCCTTCTTGTTCTCACAGATCCTTAAATTCTGAATTATTAGACATGTCCATGCCATCATAAGAAAGAAGGTTTTGTTGCATGAGTAGTTCATGAGAAAAACTAAAGAGTAGGAGCAACTACCAGCATTAATCAGATGAGACCAGTTACCCTGGCTGGGACATCCCAGACCACAGGCATCCATAGCCTATTTGGAGTCCATACCTGTTGCTGCGGAGCCCATATTCTGGAAGCGTGTGGTTTGTATAATTTTTGACTGTGTAGATTAGGTAAAAAAATAGCTAAATTAATAGCTTTGTCATTTACAATGCCAATAGTTATAACTTTCGCAAATGTGACGCCTATAGCATTTGTAATGCAACATATTTTGTATTTACGTGACTTAGATGTATTGATATTATAAATAACAATGGCTTTTAATTTTTTTAAATAATACTTAAATAAAAATGATTGTAATTTATAATGGCAATAGTTTAAACTTTTGTAAATAACTTTTGTGACGATTATGTTAAGTGTATCTTATTGGGACGGAAATCCAAGAACAGAAGTGAAATATTAACATCTTTTTGTGACATTTGTAATAAAGCTTGAAACATTGAGAGAACATATTTTAACCAGTTGTTGTTGAATGGTTGCACAGATTGATGCTGTGATGGCGCAGAGTGATGCTGTGGTGGCGCTGAGTGATGCTGTGGTGGTGCTGAGTGATGCTGTGGTGGCGCTGAGTGATGCTGTGGTGGCGCTGAGTGATGCTGGGGTGGCGCTGAGTGATGCTGGGGTGGCGCTGAGTGATGCTGGGGTGGTGCTGGGGTGGCGCTGAGTGGTGCTGTGGTGGCGCTGAGTGGTGCTGTGGTGGCGCTCAATGATGCTGTGGTGCTGCTGAGTGGTGCTGTGGTGGTGCTGAGTGGTGCTGTGGTGGTGCTGAGTGGTGCCGAGTGATGCTGTGGTGGTGCTGAGTGCAGCTGTGGTGGTGCTGAGTGCTGCTGTGGTGGTGCTAAGTGCTGCTGTGGTGGTGCTGAGTGATGGTGCTGAGTGGTGCTGTGGTGGTGCTGTGGTGGTGCTGAGTGGTGCTGTGGTGGTGCTGAGTGGTGCTGTGGTGGTGCTGAGTGGTGCTGTGGTGGTGCTGAGTGATGTTGTGGTGGTGCTGAGTGATACTGTGGTGGTTCTGAGTGACGCTGTGGTGGTTCTGAGGGACTCTGTGGTGGTTCTGAGGGACTCTGTGGTGGTGCTGAGGGATGCTGTGGTGGTGCTGAGGGACGCTGTGGTGGTGCTGAGGGACGCTGTGGTGGTGCTGAGTGATGCTGTGGTGGTGC
Source organism: Lissotriton vulgaris (assembly GCF_964263255.1). Lineage (NCBI taxonomy): Eukaryota > Metazoa > Chordata > Amphibia > Caudata > Salamandridae > Lissotriton > Lissotriton vulgaris. The sequence continues at coordinate 214,746,031 of NC_141686.1, forward strand.
TGAGTGGTGCTGTGCGCTAATAAATAAAATTAAACACATGCTGGACCTTATTCAGCACACTTTGGAGCGCGCTCTAAGAACTGAGCTTTTTAAGCCTTGTACAAGACACCATACTTAGATTCACCCCTTTAGTCTTGGGAACCAGACTGTTTGGTTATCCATATCAAATCCCTTGACTTTGATTTTATGACTCACTGCATTCTGGGAAGTAAAGTCTTGTTTTATTTCAATTGCACTAACACCCGACAGCCGAGCGTTTTAAAAGGAAAGCCCTGGGCTAGACATATCATCCCTGTCTGGAGGGAGAGTCAACAAATTAAGTGTAAAAGTTGAGGCGACGCTGTAAAGAGTCCGTCCACGTGCGGACCCATTTAAATCATTGCAGCAAAGGTGTTTTTGAAAATGTAACTATCTGTTTATTTCTGTAACACACGCACGTGTTTCACCTTAGTGCATCACATTATTAGTATTATAGTTGGAGCAACGTGTTATAAAATCAAATATGAGAGAGGTTTTGGTTCAGCGCATATCCAGAATGCACGTATTTGAAGGTCCTCCTGTGATAATAAACTGTTTCGCTGCAGGTGGCTTTAATTGGTAGCTGCAAAACAGCCTCTGTGTTGCTAGCTCTCAGCTGTGCCTTTCCAGTGTTGTCATCTATGTAACGGGCCCCCAGTGGCTCTTGCAGCCTGCCATGCCAAACCGGTTTACACACATTTTTTAATCCGCCCTAATGACTATTGAGAGGAAACAAACAGGCTGAGGCGGAGTGAGTGGCTTGCTGGTATGTTGTGAATGGATAGCTAGGAAGTCTATAAAAATAAATTAAGGAAAGAGAGCGAGAGAGTAGGTGACGAGCAGAGGTGAGGTGGGGGGAGCAAGCGAGAGGTGGCGATCAGGGAGTGAGACAGTCCAAACACGTGGGTGTTTTGGTGAGCAATAGAGGCGCCCGAGAAGGGAATAGAAACAAGCAAATGCGATGTGAATAAGACAAATTACAAGTAAACTGAACAAGTGCAGTCAATATAGTCATGTTACATTAAGTACAGTGGTGAATTAAAGCTATTCGGGCTCCATTATAAAAAGTCACCAGGAACACTAGAATTTGAAAAGCCAGTGCTTAATTTGTGCCAGTGATTACGTGTGCTAGGTGAGGGTTAACAACTCAAGAGACCTTACAAGCGTAAGGTGTGGCTCTTGAGCACGCCAAAGTTAAACTTAAAGAAAGTGTCAACAAATCTTTACTCCATAAAGTAATGAAAGTTTATGTTGCCATTCATTTATTCCAAATTTTCATTTATCCAAACAGAAGAAATGGGTAGCTCCAATTTAATTCTTGGTTGCATTAATGTGCCGTAAATCATAACATATCAATTGAAGACATCCTCCTTCAATACAGTGCATATTGACCCCAATGCATTTCGAGCCTAGCTTGGCTCTTCTTCAGGGGGTTAAATGTCCAAGGAAACAAACAAACAGGAAAAAGCTATATGTAAATTTAGGGCCCGAAGCTAACGTCACTTAGTCAAGAAAAAGGTTAGAAGAGGGTGCATGAATCAAGTGATGGGTTAAAAGGAGGAGAACACAGTGGAAATCACAATGCTACACGGATGCGGAATATAAAGGAAGGTGGTGATGTTAATATCAGGGATGGACAAGCGGTGTGACTTATGAAGGTGTGAACTGTGATAACAAACACAAACATGTGAACCGGAATCTTGAGTGCGGGGTGAAAAGTGTTCTGCCCATAGAAGAATAATAGTCTTATCGGGTGGATAAATAATGATATACTAAAAATTAACAAGCCGTTCAGAGGTGGTAACTGTGATAATAAACACGAACGTGTGGACCGGAATCTTAAGTGCGGTGTAAAACGTGTGCTACCCATAAAAAAAATAACCGTCTAATCGGGTGAATGGTATATGAAAAGAAATTAGTGAAAAAAGATTTGCAAGCCGTTCAAAGGTGGTAAAAGAAAACATACGAATAGGGAGAACAAGGTGCTTCAAACTTAAATCTCACTGATGCACCGCATACAAAACTAACAGGACACCATGGGACAAGCCCGGATCCAGGAAGCGTGAGGAAACAGTGCGTGCGTATAGAAATAGGACTCGAAACCGGAAGAAAACATCCTTGTGGAGAACAACGCGGATAACTGGCACAAATGAAAAGCCGTCCCGTAAACAAACCAAAATGGTGACATAAGAAATGTACAAGAATACACTATGAATAAACAAGAATACATTGTATACAATGTAATGTGGTAAGCACTGGAACATATGTGAACAATACGCTGCATGGTTAAAACAGGTAAAGAAAAAGCGTATGGAGCGAGACCAAAAAAGTATAGGAGTGTAGCATAGTAAATGGGGCTATGTACCCATAGAAAAAGGGAGAAAAAGGGCAAGAGAAGAAGGGAATTAGAGGGAATCTGGAGCCCGGGGAAACTAGACATATCGAAAGTCATAAGAAGAATTTAAAGGAAAACATGTGAAACAGAAGGAACAAGGGAAACATGTGAACGAAGAAAAGAATATTGAGAAAAAATGAGTAAAAACGTGGATAGAGGAAGAAAAAAGAAAAAGGAGAACAAAAGATGAAAGGAAGATGGAAAAGAGATAGAAAAAGGCTGCCAGAAGATGGAAACAAATCAGAAAGTGACCAATAAGTTAAGGAAAACTACTGTATTTCAGTCTTTCATTAAGTCCTTTTGGATGCATGGAATGCATTTTGTGAATCCAAAATAGTTCTCTTTGTAAGAGGAATTTCTTTGGCTCAATACCTGTGGGTTTTCTAACCACTTCAAGAATTTGAAAACGAATTTGGCTGAGGTTATGTCCTTGTTGAATGTAGTGAGCTGCTAAACTGGATTTCAAGTTTTTGGTACGAATATTGCTGCGGTACTCAGTATTTACTTATACAACTTATTAAGCGCTCGAATACCCAAGGGTGTCTTGGCGCTAGGCAGAAAATCGAGAGGCTAGGTTTATATGTGATTAGCAGGGTCTATTGGTTGAATAACCACGTTTTTAATTGTTTCCTGAACAGAATGAGTGTGGGAATGCTCTTGAATTGAATGGGGAGTGTGTTCCATAGTTTGGCCATAGCTATTACAAAGGATCTATCTCCCCATCTCGCTTTTCTTGTTTTAGCTATCTCAAGAAGGTTTGCTTTCGAAGATCTAAGAGTGCGAAGTGGTCTGTAAGGACAAAGGGAGTGTTTTAGAAAGAGTGGGCCTTTTTCATGGATGGTTTTAAAGGCTATCTACAGAGCCTTGAATTTAATTATTTGCCTCACAGGTAGCCAGTGAAGTTTACAAATAATGTTTGAAATGGGTTTAAACTTGGGTGTTCCAGTGACAAGTCTGGCGGCTGCATTCTGAACCAGCAGGAGTTTGTGTAACACCTGTTCTTGAGCATTAAGCAGGAGAGCATTGCAATATTCAACTCTGGACATTAAAAGAGTGGAAATCAAGGTGTTGATGGTGTTCGCGGGGAGATAAGGCTGCAATTTTTTGATCATTTTTAACGTGAAAAAAGAAGCAGAGACTATGAAGTTGGCTTGATGTATGTAGGAGAGTTTGTTATCGAAAATCACTCCCAGATTCCTGACCTTAGTGACAGGGATAGGTGGAGGTCTTAGGTCTTGGGGCCACCAGGTAGGGGACCAACTAGGAGTGAGCTTTCCGAAGATCATGACTTCGGTTTTGTCCGAATTAAGCTTTAAGCAGTTTTTGCTCATCCAGTTGCTGATGGCGTGCATTCCCCATTGGAAGTTAGTGGCTACTTCCAGTCAGTTGTTATTGATCGCCAGGACAAGCTGCGTATCGTCCGCATAAGATGTAATTGCTAGGTGATGAGCTTTGATGATCCTCGCTAAGTCCGCTACATAGATGGTAAAAAGTGTTGGACTCAGCGAGGATCTCTGGCGGACACCACAAGGCAGGGAGAAGGAGCAGGAGGAAAAAAAACCCATGGAGACCGATTGTTCCCGGTCTGCTAGAAAAGAAGAGAGAAGGGAAATGGCATTCGTGGAGATTCCGGATTTTTTGACACGGTCGATAAGGATGGAATGATCGAGCGTGTCGAATGCTGTGGAAAGCTCGAGCATTATAAGCACTGCTGCACCTCCTCTGTCCAGGATCATTCTGATCTCATCAGAAGCTTTTATTAGTGCAGTCTCCGTGCCATGACCCTTTCTGAATCCAAACTGCGAGTCATCAAGACAGTTGTTATTGTCTATGAATTCAGAGATCTGGCTAGTCATGATTTTTTCTATAATCTTAGATGGAAAAGGGAGACATGCTATTGGTCTATAACTCGTGACCTTGGATGGATCTAAGGTGGTTTTCTTGAGAAGAGGTTTGATTACTGTTCTTTTCCATATCGAGGGGTAAATGCCTGAAGTAAGCATGACGTTAAAGATGTCAGCAAGAATTTGAGAGATTATAGCGGGAGCCATTTTTAAGTATAGAGGGAGGACAAGGATCATTAGGTGAGCCAGAGTTGATGGTAATCATGAGTTTATAGACTAAATCTGGTGAGACTTGAACAAAAGAAAAGTGGGTAGATTAGCAGGAGAGGGGTCCAGTGTGGTGTGGGAAATAGTCGTGTCGTCGGTAAGCTTGTTAAATTTGGAGTAAATGTCACAAACTTTTTCTTGAAAGCACGTTGACAAGGCATCGCACATAGATTGAGAGGTTGATTTGTCCTGACCTGTAAGGTGAGCGGCAACCTGGTAGAGTTGCTTAACTGAATCTTGAGCTGATTCAATTTGGTTGTTGAAGAAAATACTTTTCTGAGTGATGACCATATGTTTGTATTTCATCAGTTAATCTGACTTTGATTTTAGGCTGAGTTTTTCCCACATATGGGAGGCCACAAGGGCATTTCAACAGATAAACCATATTTGTGGTGTCCCAAGTCTCATTTACTTTCAGTTTAGACAGTTGAGACAAGGACTTATTTTATTTTTCATACTTAGCCTGTAACCCAGAGCAAGATAGAGACAGGCAGAAAAGGGAGAAAGAGCAGAAAAAAAGTGTGTTGAAGACAGTAGAGATTAAATGAACATGGAGGGTGAGAGCACAAGTTGACCCAAGAAAGAGGCATAATGTGGAAGCAGTCCGGGTATTTGTCAACCCCTGCACTCAATAGTGCCCGTGTCAGGTTCCTAAGGAAAATGCTTTGCTCCTGCAATTGTTAATAAGAAATTAGAGCAAGGATAAATCAACAAATTAAAATAGCACCAAGTGAAGCTAATTTGATTCCATTGTTGAAATGTCACCACAACATTTTAGCCCCAACACATCCGACAAATCAACGAATTAAACGCAAGAGAACATTTATCAAAACGCAGAGCCACCAATTTGCTTTAACCCAGAGGCACCACTTATTTGAACAATACCATGCAAACCCTAGTTAAGAAAGTAAAAGAGGCATGCCCATGAAAGTTGACGAAATATTTAACACAGCACAATCTTAAAATAACAGGTCCCATTAGCATGTTGTTGTTGTTACAGCATGGAAGTTTACCTCCTTTAATCATGGTTAAACATGTAATATTTAAAATGTATAAACCTCGGTGTAGCATACATTTGAAGAATCTATGTCTAGGGGCTATCCTGACGAAGATAGATCCAGGCCTGTATTCCGATTGCAGCCTCTCCATCGCACATTCTGTGAACCTGGGCAAGTCAATGTATTAAAGACTCTCGGTTCTCTGATCTGCCAAACAGAAATCCATGTGGAACGACCAAACCAATCGCATGAAACAATACAAAATCACCCGCACACAGACAAATTAAACTACTGCTAAATGCAGGCATAGTCAAGAAACTGACGAGGGTCATTCTGGGCATGATTGTGCTTCAAATTGCGAATTCGCAATTGGGGGGGTGAAAATTACCACGAGAGTGAACCTCCTGGTAATTTGCAAAAATGTTTTAAAATGCTCAAAATTGCATTTTAATACACTGTCATGTTACAGACTACATGTCCTTAGGACATGTGTGTGTGAAACATGCACTTCAAAATACATTTCAGGGGTGCAGGGCCCCCCCCCCTGCACCAATGGAATGCATTAACATTTCGCGAATCGCTGATTGAAATTTGCAAAATGTCAATGCCTTCCCATTGATTCCCATGGGCCTTTTGGCCCATAGGAATCAATGGAAATTGCAAAATCGCAAATTAGAATTCGCATAATATTTGCGTTTTGGTAAAAATTGAGATTTTTACCGAATCGCAAATATGCGATTTAAATCATGCATCCCATTTTGCAATTCCCTAAAAATCGCAAATAAGGAATCGCAAAAGCTTACTTTGATGCATGTGGCCGTAGCGGCCACATGCATCAAAGTAAGGTTTATAATGATGTAATGTATATTTCAGTGTCATGGAAACATCTACAGGGATGCAAGGCTCTGGGTAATATAATGGTGCCCCCTTAAACGGCAAAATAAAACAGGCTTTGACGGACAGCGCTAGAATTTACAACAACAGTGAACAGTGATGTTTTCCCAACATTGCCATGGCAGGATAATACGATACTTCTAGAGGAAATCCTGGCTAAACTAATCCAGATGCTGGTAATATATTTTAGAAGTTGGAAATGCTTTGATCTGAACAGGGATACTTAGAAAATGCCATTCTTTCTGCATCAATTTCCAAGACACATTTATAGCAATGCCCATTATCAAGGAAAGACAACTCACACGTAATTACTAAGAATCTATGGAGTTACTGCCACGTAACAAACATAAGTCTCTTTCAGGTGGAACAACAATTTCACACAAAAGTGAAGAAAATGCACACACAAAACGGGTATCACGCGTGTTTACACCCTCTCGGCACCATCGTGAACTAGTCCATGTTATGTAACCTTTTACTCCCGCCTTTCATACATCAAACAAGATGAACGTATTCGCGGAAATTATTACATAATAGAAACAAATGGTAAAGCTGTGGATCCACATTTACTGGAACAAAACCACAAGAGACGTGAAAAATTCTCTCTCTATAATATCGGAATCCCAGAGACCGCGCAAATCACTGCAGATGCGCATGTTACTGTTCCTAAAAACAGCAATCGGTTATATTTCATGTACAGTATCGTAAGTTATGTTGAACGTGGGGGTAAGACAACAAAGCAGTTGCGACTCGAGCAATACAAAATGTTCGATGTGCAACATGTAATTAACTTTCTAATTATTTATTGTGACTCACTTTTTCGACGGCTTCTCCAAAATGTAACCTGGAGTGACCTCTAATGTACTGCCACCACCTGGCTCACAATTTGATAAGTTTCCATTCTCCAGGTTAACGAAGCGTGGCAGAGACGTAAGCAGTGAGCCGCGCAACCAAAGCATCTCATAACCTGCACGTCAAACGAGGAACACAGGACTAAGATTTAAGGATACAAACCTCCCATTAAAATGTAGTGGCGCCTCGAAGTATTTCCTGTAACCAATCTGTAAAGACACCAAAACTATCATGGAATGATACTTCAAAAAAACAGGAATTCATTCAAATAACAACAGAACGCCAACACAAGCTAACAGCAAAGGTGTGTGCAGAACAAATAGCGGATTTTACCAAGAAATGATCGATTTCTTGTAACTTAGGGCCATATGTATGAAGCCAAAAATGAGTCGCAAACACTGCGAATCGGTAAAAAGTAGCGTTTGCGACTCAAAAATCGCTAATCACAATGTATGAAGCCAAAAACGGACGCAAAATAATGAATCGTAAATTAGTGATTCCCAAGCGTTGCAACAATGCAAAATAGCGATTACAATAGCGATTTCCAAATTAGCGATGAAACCTGTTTGGAAAATCGCTAAAAGTGGAAATCGCAATTCAGAAATCGCAATGGAATGTATCATGCAATCGCAAATAGCGAAATACTCAAAATCGCAAAATAAGGGATCGCAATTACCATCAAGTGGGAGCAGGAGGTAACCAGGTGCAAACTATAAATTGCAGCCCAGAATGCAACACACTCCCTACCACAATGTCTGGCCTGTACATGATAGTGAGGAGGCGAAGATTGAGAGCTCTGGCGCAGAGGAGGAGACGGCAGGAGAGGATATTCCGGTTTCGCACCACCATCTTTCAACGCACTGAGGAGGATATCTACACTCATTACAGACTGGAGGAAGACAGCATACTTGATTTGATAGAGGAACTCAGGCCCCACCTAGAACACCCCACCCGCAGGACACAAGCCATACCCACTCACATCCAGGTCCTCTGTTCACTACACCTGCTGGCCTTAGGTAGTTTCCAGGGGGTCATAGCCTCTGCAGGAGGGGTGTTACAGAGTGCCCTGTCGCGCTTTTTCCATGCGTTCCTTGATGCCATGACACATAGGATAATGCTACCACTCACTGAACATTCAGATGGTGTGTGATGCCAAAAACATTATCACAGATATAGTGGCAAAGTACCCTGGAAGCACACATGACGCCTTCATATTCCGACACAGTGGGCTATACCGTAGACTCTCAAGAGGGGAATTTGGAGAGGGATACCTACTAGGTAACAGCACACACTGTCAGCCCACATTTGACATGGCCAGCATGTGCATCACAGTGACTGACCTTTACACATTTCCATCGACAGGGGACAGTGCCTATGCAGTCCGGGATTTCATCCTTACACCCTACCTGAATCCTGCCACTGCTGGGCAGCGGCGCTACAACCGGACACACATTTCCACAAGAGGCACCATCGAGAGAACATTTGGGATTTTGAAGAGCAGATTCAGATGCATACATAAGAGTGGAGGAGCCCTCCAATACAGCCCTGAGACGTGCTGCAAAATTGTTGTAGCTTGTGCCATGCTCCACAACATTGCAACCAGGAAAGGGTCACCTATGGAGTTGAGTGACTCCGAAGCCTCTGACGTGGAGGGACCTGGACCCATACACATGGAAGCTGGTGTAGCTGCTGCAGCAGCTGGCCGACAGAGGCGTGATGAGATCATGCAAAACTACTTCTAGGTGAGTGAAAATGATACACTGACAACTTGTTGCTTTGCAAACGTGTTTACTACCCAATTGCAACAATGTAACACATCCAAAACAAACATGGATGAAGTCTCCAAAACAAAAGCACATGTTTCCATCACAGTGCTACCAATCAGTCTTTAGTGCAGCAAGTGCTACACTGTTGCTGGCACCATCACTCCCCTGTGTGGTATTTGCTTTTCAAAACAGTCACTATTGTAGTGTGGCAGGCCTGTTGCTCCGGCCACTACGGCGCCTCTCAACAGTGGGTGGGGGTGTGTTAGAGCTCCAGACCGACTGGGAGTCCCTCTCACTGGGGGTAAGCACCCCGGGTCCAGCAGTGCGCAGCGCACGCAACTCGTCAAGGGTGGCAGTAGACTGCACCACTACAGTGGCTATGTCCTGGATACCATGGGAGAATTCACGCTGTGTCTCTATGGAACGCCTTGCCAGCATATTGGTGGAGGAAGCCAGGCGATTAATAGCACGCGTGTAGTGGTCCATGCGGGCCATTTCTTTGCGCCTGGCTGCGCGTTCCGCTCTCAACTCTGCAGTTAGCTCCTGCACAGCCCCCCTGATTTCCTCCCGTATGCCTCTGTTCCCTGCCCTGATCTCCCTCTGAATGGCCTTCATGTGCTTCGCTTGCAGCCGGTGAACCTGCAGCATGTCCATCTCCAGGCCAGCGAACACAGATTCCTCCTGTTGGACATTGGAGCTGATGGCCGTGCGGGGTCTACACCTGCCTCTGGACATTGCTCTGGACTCCTGCTGCTGGGGTACTGGTGCATCAGACTGCACATTATCATTTTCATCTTCATTGTCATCCATAATCCTCAATGGCCTGAAGTTCCTCCTACTTTGTCCCAGTGGCCGGATGAAAGGACTGTCCTCCCCATCAGAATCATTGCCATGGCTGCCTCCTCCAGAGGCTTGGGGTCCTGTCTCAGGTTTCACAGTCTTCCCTGACTTTACTTGTGTCATTCACCTATCCTGACTTGTGTCATTCACCTATCCTGACCTGTAAATTTTGTACTAAGTTAAAATCTGTAGCTACTTTCTACATTACAGTCTATGGTGACTACAACTCCCATAATGCATTGCTGTGTTTGCCTGTGTAATTGCTCTAGCCTGCCATGTGGTTCCCCTAATCCCTAGGTTGCTGCAGGGGGTTGGTGGGGGTGGTTTAGGGTGGGGAGGCATGCTTCTTACCTGGTCCTGCAGCAGGTTGTGCTGAGCTGTCGAGCACTGACACGCCCGCAACACTCTGTGTAGGCAGTGTGGCTTCTACCAGCTCCTCCAGTGGTGTAGAGTCAGGGATGTGGGAGGTTCCCCCACCGGTGATCTGGGACTGTACCAGTCTGGCAGCCAACTTCTCCTTGGAGCGCTGTCTCAGGTCATACCAGCGCTTCCTCAACACTTCAACTGTCCTGTGGGTGACTCCTAGAGCATTCACTTTGGCTTGGATGCCCTCCCAAATCCTCCTTTTGTTGGCTTCTGGAACCTTATGGGAACTCCTCCCAAATAGTGCCTCATGGTGTGGCACCATTTCGGTGATGAGGGTCTCCAGTTCAGCCTCTGAAAACTTTAGTTTCCTCTTCCTGCCTGCTTCCCCTTCTTGCTGGTCCTGCTGGCTTGCTGGGACATCCTGGTTTCCACCTTCTGCCATTGCTCCTGACTTCCAAACAACACTCTCACACTCTCTGTCTCTGTCCTGAAGCACCTTGGGTAATCTTTCACTTCCTGGATGGTGATGTCATCATTATGCATCAGGATTGCGATTGGATGTTTCCAGAAAATCGCTAAATTGCGATTTTTCGCGTGGGAACATCACAATTTAGAGATTTTCGGGCTGCGATCGCGCTATTTTGCGAAATACTGGTTGCGAACTAGCTAAATAGCGATTTTTTTACCTTTACGGAATCGCTGTTTTGCATCGCGCAAACTTTTAGCGATTTTCTTCGAATCGCTAAAAATGTGCGATTGCGTTGATACATCCCGATTTGCGATTCTGAATTAGCGATTTAGTAAAAATCGCTAATTCAGAATCGCAAATCGTTTTCTTGATACATATGGCCCTTAGTGGAGGATAAAAGTTGTTAACATGCACGCGTGAACCTCGAGGAGCAAAGACAAGTTATGTCTTTCTCGGTTACATCATGCAACGTGCTGGTACAGCCAAAAATGTGAGCAAAACTTGATTTAACGTTAACGCCGGGGGATCTCGCTCTTCCCCTCAAAAAACAAGCTCTTGGCATTGCTGAAGCAGGAAACTGAGCATGCTGGGAGAGGCATCGGATGGATAACAAGCTCTTGGCATTGCTGTGGGGGGGGAGCATTCCTTTGAAGTGTGAAGCAGGGGGCGGGGGAGCGGATCCCTTTGAAGCACGGCCATGCGGACGTGAAAGTGAAACAGCCTGAGGCCGAGCGCACGCTGAGGGAAGCTTCAGATGCCTGTGGGAGGGAGGCTGACGGCTTTGATGTGGACGCGGATTCTGCTTCAGTAAGCCACACGAACTGTCCGAAATCCGCTGGTTTCAGAGCTTGGTTTGCCCACAATACTCTTGTCTATTTATTCCTTGCGGAATATAATCGACCTAAAAACATTAAGTGCAGATGTTGTTTGGTGTTCACTTGCTAATGTTGCTGGTGAGACTTACCCAAAAGCATTTGCATATTGCATCAATCAAGCACATACAACTTTATCCTTATCCTTTCCACATATAGGGTTAAAGTTCAATATCTGTTGTAACCGGAGCAGCATTATTGTGGCTCCATTCGTTCACTTTTGACTAGGTCACAAACCTTTATGCATTTGGCCATAAGTACTTGTGTGACACAGTAATACTAATGAAATGAAGGTATCAAGTCTGCATTTATTGTGTGTTTTGCTATGTGTGTGTGCATGCATATTAAAGTTGTTCCTTTTCAGGAATGCTGACTTTAATCTTCTACAGGTTTAGATTGTAAGGTGGTGCGCTAATATGCATTTGATGCAGTGCATTTGCCAGGGATTAGTGGGGCTGAATTGTATGTGTATTCATTGCTTCTTTATAAAATGTGATCAGTTATCATTTTAGTTAAAAGTACATGTGTTTGTCTAAGTACACCGCATATGAGAGCACAGTATCATTTATTGAATTATTTTCAGATTGAATAATTAATATGAGTTTAGGAACTGTTAACTTAGCATAATTGATGGCCTTAAATTTATAGTCAGGACATTTATTTCAAATGGGAAAGTTGTTCTTCTAAATATTTCTTTCGTCTACAGGTGCAGATTAAAGGCTTTGTTAGTTAGTAGAAGGCCCATTGTATTTCAGAGCTAGAGAGGCGCAGAAGACTTGGCAAGGTCAAACAATTTTAGGAAGAACAAATGGGGTAAATCAGTTGGTACTATCGGATAAAGAAGGGACCCAAGGACACTTGGAAGTGGAGACTGGAATATGGAAGTAAAGTGCAAGGTGCAAAGTCAGTCCTGAGGAAAAGACAATTATTATACATTGTGTGAGGTCATGTTTCTCAAATGTTCTTTATGCATTTTAGTTAGGGAAGCTAACTTAGGGCAATTCAAATGCCATCTAGACTTGACAACTCTTATTGTGTGGCTTTATGCTACACATGACTCTTTACCTGTAGAACGTCTAGAGAGGGCCAGATACCTTTTTTCTTGCTTCCTTGAAATAATAGAGTTATCTTTATCCATAGTTTAGAGTAGGGTTTAGTAGATGCATCAGTCTTCTCAATGTATGGGGAGAAGCATAAAGTAATTCGTCCAGTCACCAGATTTTATTTATTTTCTGCATAGCAGTGACTGAGATCTTGATATGTTCTTTGCTGTTGAGAACCAATATTGTAGACCGTTTGGTCTTACTTTGATTCATATATTTTTAAAGAATGTTTCTGAGATTGATTTATATTTGTTTGACTTTGAGCTTGTAATACATATTTCAATTTCAAAGATTTCGACTCTGATTTTTAATGTGTGCTCTTAATGGTCACACTGTATAAGATGATTTAAAATTGTAGTTAACCTCTTTTTCTCTCGGGCTACTACAAACTTACATTGACCAGAGTGAATTGGAAGAATTGACCCAGAGCGTTCTCAGAATAATACCCTTTTTTATTTTTATAATTTAGTTTTGTAAAAGAACCACAATGTTACTTTACAATGTTTGTTCGATGGATTATTTCATTTTGTGTTCCATTCACAAAATTTCCAAAGGAAGATATGAAAATCGTAGATTTCATATTACATTTGTCCACGTTTCTGAGGTTCACAAAAGTTCCCTGACACACATGGAAATGTTTATGTTGCAGTCTCAATTCTCTCTCTACATTCTCATGAAAATACAATAATGTTTAGACATTGTTCTCCTCACATTTCCTCCAACCTTCCATAATGAGGTGTGTACATTGGGTGTGAAAGCACTTTTGAAAGCCAATACAATTTTGACTTTGTGGATATTTACTGCATTCCCAATGGTTCGGGAACACCCTGCCTCTCTGATAACCATACAAATGTTCTTGCCCTAACCATATCATTGTAAAATGTGATATATTTTGGATTTTCCAATGAAGGCACATGAATGTCTGCAGTGTCGGAGTCTGCTAATCAGCATGACTGTTTGTGAAAGTTGATGGATTTATTTTGGTGTGTGCAAAACAAATTTAAAGAAAGATCGTTGCGCTATTTACTCACAGAAGTACCACTAAAGTGAAACCACGAACCACATAGACATTTAAACACACATTTAACCCACAGATCAACACTTAGGACAGAAACAAAGGACAGCTCACTGACTGTACTTAAACCAAACAATTTGTAAATACTAGTTGTAAGTCATGTTCACAAGAAGAGCTTCTCAATAGTATTCCAAAAGACTGCAAAAAAACAGCCCAACAGACTTTTCAAGAAGCCAAAATACACTCAATTCACTAGCTTTGGCTGGCAGAACACCAAAAAATCGCTCTGCATATCTCCATTTTTAAAGGTGCGCAGATTAGGATCCTTGTTTGTTTTATGTCCATATTTGAATTCCATGGGGTACAGAATCACCAAGGAAGAAATATGTTTTTATACCTAAACCTTTTTAGGTATTCCCTCTTGGGGAGCCGGCTAATTCACTTCACATCTCACTATGGTACCTTCAGAAAGCAACACATTCTTCGATGTGTGCTTGAAACAGGCATGCCAAAAATAGTGCAGAATATGCAGTATTATAGCCAAAGTAGCACTTAACGTACTCTTGTAATGTGTGCCATTTAAATCAATTCAAAACAGAGAAAATTCTCCTCATTACCTGCCTATATAAATTGCAATTCATATATCAATCACATACAAATCCAAGTTGGCTAACACAAATTCCAAAATTCCAAAGCGTTACTAAACTACCTTACCAATCCCAGGCATCAAAACCAACAGCAAGTGTTGCATCAAAACAACGCTTACCAATCACTTGGGGCCAGATCTCGGAAGGCAAATACCGGTCGGTAACGGCCGATTTCGGCCGTTACCGACCGTTTTTTTGAGTTTGGGATGTAGGGGCATGTTAAAATACAGATTCGGTAATTTTACCAAATCGGTAATTTTACCGATTTGGTAAAATACCGACTCAGTAAAATTACCGAATCTGTATTTTGACATGTAGGTAGCACTGTAATCAGTGCTACAGGGGTTTAAGAATTTGTTATTTACCACCAACTAGAAGTTGGTGGTATATAATGAAAACCCTTTAAAAAGCATTTTTTATGCTTTTAAAACAGTGCCATGTTGCAGACATACATGCCATAAGGGCATGTATGTCTGCAACATGTGCACCCATGCACAATTGAGGGGTGCAACAGGGTGTCAAAGTGACACCCTGCCACCCTTCTATGTTTTCCCCAATTACCAAATCGGTATTTACCGATTCAGTAATTGACATTCATTCCAATAGGCCTCCAGGCAAATACTGATTTGGTAATTACCGAATCATAAATCGGTAAAATTACCTACATGCCGATTGCCAGTTCTTAAATACCGAATCGGTTTGATTCGGTATTTAAGAACCGGTAATCTGGGATTACCTACATTGGGCCCTTGGTGTCCAGATTCTAAGTGCCAAGGGCCCGATTCACAGAATGAACTTAAGACTCAATCCTAAACTTACTACTATTTTGGTATTCACAGAATGCACTTACTACTTTTGGCATTCACAGAATGAACTTACTACTTTTGGTATTCACAGAAGTTAGGATTTTGTCTTAAGTCTGTCTTAAGTCTGTCTTAAGTCTGTCTTAAGTCTGTCTTAAGTCTGTCTTAAGTCTGTCTTAAGTTAGTCTTAAGACAAACTTAAGACAAAATCCTAACTTCTGTGAATACCAAAAGTAGTAAGTTCATTCTGTGAATGCCAAAAGTAGTAGTCAAGTCAAGTCAAGTCATAGAATTTATATAGCGCACTACATACCCAGAGGGTTTCACGGCGCTTAGGAAGGGGAGGAGGATTACTTGTCAAATATCCACGTTTTAAGTTGCTTTCTGAATGCTAGGTGGTTCTGGGTAAGGCGAAGGTAAGCGGGGAGTGAGTTCCATGTTTTAGCAGCCAGGTATGAAAAGGATCTGCCTCCCATGGTGGTCTTGTTGATGCGAGGTACAGTGGCGAGGGCTTGGCTGGAAGAACGTAGTTGGCGGGAGGGGGTGTAGAAGGACAGTCGTGAGTTGAGGCATTCTGGACCGATGTCGTAGAGTGATTTGTGTGCGTGGGTAAGCAGTCGGAAAGTGATCCTCTTATTGACGGGTAGCCAGTGGAGGTCTTTAAGGTGACCAGAGATGTGTTCGTTGCGTGGGATGTCTAATATGAGTCTGGCTGAGGCGTTTTGGATTCGTTGGAGTTTCTTCTGGAGTTTTGCGGTAGTACCTGCGTAGAGGGTGTTTCCGTAGTCCAGTCGGCTCGTGACCAGAGCGTGGGTGACTGTTTTCCTTGTTTCGAAGGGGATCCAGCGAAATGTTTTTCTGAGCATGCGAAGAATGTTGAAGCAGGAAGAGGATACGGCGCTGACTTGTCTGTTCATTGAGAGTAAAGAATCTAGGATGACGCCTAGGTTCCGTGCGTGGTCTGTCGGGATGGGTGCTTTTCCGAGGGCTTCCGGCCACCAGGAGTCGTCCCATGCAGAGGGGGATGTACCTAAGATGAGGACTTCTGTTTTGTCTGAGTTCAGTTTCAGACGGCTTTGTTTCATCCATTCGGCAACTTCTTTCATTCCTTCGTGTAGGTTAGTTTTGGCGGTGCTGGGGTCATTGGTGAGAGAAAGGATCAGTTGAGTGTCATCCGCGTAAGAGATGATGTTGAGGTTGTGTTGGCGTGCGATGGCCGCGAGGGGGCTCATGTATACGTTGAAGAGGGTGGGACTGAGTGAGGATCCTTGTGGTACGCCGCAGATGACTTCAGAGGCCTCGGACTTGAATGGTGGAAGGCGGACTCTCTGGGTTCTTCCGGTGAGGAACGAGGTGATCCATTCAAGTGCTTTTCCTTGGATTCCGATGTTATTGAGGCGTTGTAAAAGGGTGCTGTGGCAGACTGTGTCGAATGCTGCAGAGAGGTCAAGGAGGATGAGGGCGACTGTGTCTCCATTGTCCAGTAGAGTTCGAATGTCGTCTGTTGCTGCGATGAGGGCGGTCTCGGTGCTGTGTTTTGCTCGGAAGCCAGATTGTGAGGGGTCGAGGGATTTGTTGGCTTCGAGGAAGGCGGCGAGCTGGTTGTTGACGGCTTTCTCGATGACTTTGGCCGGGAATGGAAGGAGCGAGATGGGGCGGTAATTTTTGAGTTCGGTGGGGTCCGCTGTGGGTTTTTTCAGAAGGGCGGTGAGTTCAGCTTGTTTCCAGTCTTCCGGGAAGGTGGCGGAGTTAAAGGAGCAGTTGATGACGTCTCGTAGGTGCGGTGCTATGATGGAGTCTGCTTTGTTGAAGATGTGGTGAGGACATGGGTCTGTGGGGGATCCTGAGTGGATGGAATTCATCAGGCGGATGGTGTCCTCAGTGGAGATTGGGTTCCAGTCGTTAAGGGTGTTCACGGGGGGAAGATGATCAGCAAATGGTAGGGTGGGTTGGTTTCCGGGTTGGTTGTCAAAGCTGTTGTGGATGTCTGCAACCTTGTTGTGGAAAAATGAGGCTAGGGAGTCGCAGAGGGTTTGAGAGGGGGTGATGTCGTTGGAGTTGGCCGAGGGATTGGAAAATTCCTTGACGATGTTGAAAAGTTCCTTGTTGTTGTGAGCGTTGTTGTCAAGTCGCTCCTTGAATGCTGTTTTCTTGGCTTTTCGGATTAGTTGGTGGTGAGTGCGGGTGGCGTTTTTGAAGGCGTCCTTGGTGCTAGTGGTTGGGTCTTTTTTCCAGGTCTTTTCAAGGGAGCGGCAGAGTTTCTTGGACTTCTTGAGATCATCGTTGAACCATGAGGCCTTCTTGCTGCCAGGTTTGTTTTGACGTTTTTTCAGTGGTGCTAAGGTGTCAGCGGTGTTGGATAACCATAGGGTGAGGTTGGCGGCGGCTTCGTTAGCGTTAGAAGAGAGGGCTGGGGTGTTTTGAAGGAGCGATGCGGAGATTTGGTCCGTGGTGATTTTGTTCCAGTTTCTTTGCAGGGTAGGTTGGAGGTGGATGCTGGGTTTTGGTTTGTTGTAGGTGAAGTGAACGCAGCTGTGGTCAGTCCAGAGGAGGTCCGTGGTGTGGCTGAAGGAGACATGGTTGCTGGATGTGAAGATGGGGTCGAGTGTGTGACCTGCGATGTGGGTGGGGGAAGTGACTAGTTGTTTAAGTCCGAGGTTGGCGAGGTTGTCCACGAGGGTGGCGGTGTTGCGGTCGTTGATCTTTTCGAGGTGAAAGTTGAGGTCTCCCAGAAGGATGTAGTCTTTGGAGGGGAGCGCGTGTGGGGTGATGAAGTCCGTGATGTCTTCACTGAATTTTGCGCGGGGTCCTGGTGGTCTGTAGAGGAGGGTGCCTCTGAGTGTGGTCTTGGGGTCGATGTGGATCTGGAAGTGAAGGTGTTCGGAGTTGGCGAGGTTGGCGTCAGAGCTGGTAGATATGCGGATTGATTTCTTATGGATGATAGCGATTCCTCCTCCTGTGTGGCTGGTACGGTCTTTGCGAGTGATCTTATAGTCTTCAGGGATGGCAATGGTGATGTCTGGTGCGGAGGAAGCATTCATCCATGTTTCCGTAAGGAAGGCGATGTCCGGAGAAATGGTGTCTAGTAGATTCCATAGGTCAATGGCGTGCCTGTGGACTGATCGGGTGTTGAGAAGGATGCACTGTAGGTGGTTGGGGTCGGGAATCTGTGGTGTGGTCGTAGCGGAGATGTTGTCGGTGCCGCTGAATTTGCAGGAGAAGCAGGAGAAAGGTCCATGGGTTTGTCCAGGGGCGGCTTGGACGCAGGTGGGGGCGCGACCGGGGTTAAGGGCTAGGAGGGCGGCGGCATCGTAGGTAATGCGGGGGGGCTGGGAGGGACGGGGGCCAGGGGGTCTGGCGCTGGGCGCGGTCCAGGCGCGGACGGGCGTAGACGGGCTTACCTTTGGCGCACCTTCGGCGTGGCCGTAGCGCGTGGGGGCATTTGGCCATAAATGGATAGTGGAGGGGGAGGGGCGAGGGCGCTTCAGCTGGGAGGCGGGGCGGGCTCAGTAAGCACAACAACAACAACAGGGACAAAATGGAGGGGGGAGCAGGGCAGGGCGCCGGGGGTATATCGCGCTAAAATGCACTTACAAAGCTGAAATAATGCAGGCAGGCGAGGCAAGCAAAAACTCAATAGCAGGCGACAAAATAAACAGTGGCAGAGTAACAGCGCTAGAAAGCTGAAATAATACAGGCAGGCGAGGCAAGCACAAACTTAATAGCAGGCGACAAAATAAACAGTGGCAGAGTAACAGCGCTAGTCAGCACAGCTTCTACGATACCGTGTCTCGGCAGCCTCGGCAGTGAGACAGGGGAGCGAACCACTCAGGGCAGAAGCGATGAGGGGTCACAGCGCTGCGAGGATCGAGGGCGCCGTAAATAGGTAGTGGGAGGGCGCTTCAGCTGGGAGGCGGGGCGGGCTCAGTAAGCACAACAACAACAACAGGGACAAAATGGAGGGGAGAGCAGGGCAGGGCGCCGGGGGTATATCGCGCTAAAATGCACTTACAAAGCTGAAATAATGCAGGCAGGCGAGGCAAGCACAAACTCAATAGCAGGCGACAAAATAAACAGTGGCAGAGTAACAGCGCTAGAAAGCTGAAATAATACAGGCAGGCGAGGCAAGCACAAACTTAATAGCAGGCGACAAAATAAACAGTGGCAGAGTAACAGCGCTAGTCAGCACAGCTTCTACGATACCGTGTCTCGGCAGCCTCGGCAGTGAGACAGGGGAGCGAACCACTCAGGGCAGAGGCGAATTCTGTGAATACCAACATAGTAGTAAGTTTAGGATTGAGTCTTAAGTTCATTCTGTGAATCGGGCCCCAAGTTCTGAATGACCTAACGGTCATTTTTTTAGAATACACCAAAAAGGTTCTCAGTCAGGAGCGGTAAACATGTGGACGATCAAAATCAGGAAGACCAGAAATATACCGGGTTGCACAGACAGAGAATCCCCAGAATCTCCATGCACAGAGTACCTCCTTAGTAGTATCCTGTCCTGTCCTCCTCAGTAGATTTCTGTCTCCTGTCAAGATCACTCCCTTGGATAGCCACTTCTATGATGAGATCCACGTTGGAGCGCCATTTGAAGAAAATAGAAACCTTCTCAGTGGTCTCACTGATACCTGTTCCTTTTAAGCCAACAAAGAAGAAATTGGCACAGAAGCTGAAATATAAAATACATATTTGTTTACCTCAGATGAGGGAGACTACGTCACACAGTGCCCTCAGAAACTATGGGAGGCAGTTTAAGGAGTACCGAAAACAGGGGCCTTACATATGCTTAGGGTTACATAATCAGCATAAGACCCAGGGGAGGTCCTGGCTCATATAAGCATGCAAAATGCCTAATATGGGCATGCAAGATCAGCTTGCTCAACAAAGTGGGAGGAGAGTTACTTCTCCAGACATCAGCAAAAATAGCCTGACAGATATATAAGAGGAGCAGGTGCATTCTACTAGCTAGGCCCTTCTGAGCGTGTGCAAGGCTCTGAAGAGGGAAACAGCACATGGCGAGCACATGATTAACTAAAATGGCTGCCAAGTACAAAAATGGCTTTCAGCTCATGCTAACAAATCCATGTAATCTTTAACACAGGTGTGCAATACTTTTAATTGGATGGGCAGTTCAGCATGGGTTTAGCTCCTGGTAGTAGCATGCAGTAAATTGCTTGGGCAGATGTTGGTCTCTCGCTTGTGTGGGTCTCTCCTATCGTGCGGCCTGCTGTCCATCGCAATATCCATTGTAGTTGGGCCACTAGGAAATATGCCTGGAAGGAGGGGGCTCCCAGTCTACCCTGATCCATTGGCAGCTGCAGCTTGGCCAGGGCTATCCATCTATGACCCGCCCCACCAAACAAGAGTACCGAGGAGGGTGTCTAACTCCTGGAAAAAAGAACAGGGGGAACCACTGGGAGGTTGGTGAAGTAGTATAGCAATTGCGGGACCAAAATCATTTTAGCCACCGCAATTTTTCCGATGGGGGGCTAATGGGAGAGTTTTCCAGAAATTGACAGAGGATCAAATACCTGCCAATGCCCTGCAGTGGTTTCCCTCGTACATGTCTTGCGGCATGTGGTACAGGCGCACTCCCAAGTATTGTGTTGCCTGGGCACTCCATGTTATGTCTATTCCTCCCACTTGCACTTGTCGGGGGAGATTGTCTGACAACTGGTATATTGTGGACTTAGTCCAATTGACCTTTAGGCCCGCTTTGGTCGTAAATTAAATGCAGGTAGTGAGGATCGGGGCGAGGTCGGATGCAATGTCTGGAACGTAAATGAGCAGGTCGTCCACGTATAGCGATACACCATGTATAGTCCCTGCTATTGGGATTCCCCACTGCTCACCTTCTTTGCAAAGTCGGACTGCAAGCAGCTCCATCGCTATGGTGAATAGCAATGGGGAGAGCGGGCAGCCCTGTCTTGTGCCTTTTATTATCAGGAATGAGGACGATATGTGGTGCCCAAGCTTCACTCTGTAGGTCGGCTTGGTGTATCTGAGCTTAGTATAGGCCAGTAGGCGGGGTCCTATTCCCATCCGCTGCATAACCTGATGGCGGTATGGCCATAATTAAGTATCAAAGGCCTTCTCAAGATCCAGGACTAGGCAGCCCGCACAAAGGAAATGGTTCTGGACCTCGTCCTGGATATGAAACAGAATCTGGATATTATAGGAAGTGTTCTACCCCAGTACAAAACCACATTGGTCCAGGTGTATTATCATTGGGAGGATTGTGGAATACCTATCTGCTAATATTTTCTCATAGATTGTATAATCTGTCGGTAGCAGGGCTATGGGCCGGTATGATCCTAAGTGGTAGGGAGCACTATCTGGCTTGAGGAATGAGACTATTACTGATTCCCGCATGGATTGTGGTAGCTCATCCTCTTCCAGTGCCTCCTTGTATAGTTTTACTAGTCGGGGAACCTGCTGTGTTGAAAAGGTGCAAAATAATTTTAGTGGAAGGCCATCCAGACCTGGCGCCCTACATGTAGCCAAGGCCTGTAGTGCCTACATGACTTCTGTCGTGGTTATACGCTTCTCTAGGGTGTGACAAACATTTTGCGCTATTCAGGATAAAGGGTGCATGCCCAGGAATCTGTTTAGTGGCTCTGGGGCGACGTATAGCTGCGTGAAGGGTTGCTGGAATGCTTCCATTATGGAGGCTTGTGAGTGGAATAGGGTTCCTGCCGAAGTACGTATCGCAGTGATCGGTTACATGGTGGTGTCTTGCTTCACGATCCATGCTAGCAGCACCTTCTTTGTATACCTTAGACGCATGCGCTTTGAAGTTATATCTGTGAAGACCTGCAAGCACCTCCGCATATGCGGTTTTAGCTTTTGCCACTTGGTCCAGTGTGGCCTCATCTCTATCTGCTGCCTGAGTCAGTGTGGCTAATGTACATTCTCTTTCTACTATGCGTCTCTCCAAGGTTTTACACACTCCTGAGATGTATTGGATGCCTGTGCCCCTTATTACTACTTTAAATGCGTTCCATTACATTGTTCAGGTGGTTGCTGTGTGGGCATTTTCTCGGAAGTAATTTTATATATGTGTTGCTTGGGTTTGCTAAACACTGGGTGCTCTAGGCATGCGCCATGTGGGGAGCAGTGGCGTTGGTGGTCACCAAGTTAGGGTGATCGTGTGAGCATCATGATCTGACAGGACCCGACCCAGATATTCAGATTCCTGTACTTTAGGAAGTATGGGGAGGGAGCATAAGAAGCAATCGAGGTGAACCCTGAGATCATGCGTTATCGAGTAGAACAAATATATTTGCGCATCAGGGTATTTGAAACGCCATGCATCGGCTAGCGCCCATAACGCTATCCATGCAGTAGAGCATTTTGTTTGTGCTATTGCCGGGGAGGCGGCATGTGGCAGGTAAGACCTATCCAGGAGCGTGTGTTACACCTAGTATCCATGGTGCCTGGGTGTGTGAGCTCAGTCGGAGGGAGAGGGTGTCCCAGAATTTTCCCTGGTCTGTTTTCGGCGCATAAAGAATTCCCAGTACCATTGGTTGGCCATCAAGATGCCCCTCTAGTACAGCATAGTGACCCTCTGTGTCTATTGTTCTGGACAATTCTTGGACTGGAACCCCTGGTCCTAGCCAAATAAGTGTTCTCTGCGCATATGCTGAATATGTCGTGACACATAATGTCCCGTGGCAGCGCTTGCACAATTTTTTTGAGTTCCCCTGCTACCAGGTAACTTTCTTGCAGAAATGCAATCTGCATGTTCTACCGCTTTATGCATGCATATACCGCGTATCTCTTTTGTGCCGCGTGCATACCTTGCATGGTCAGTATCAGGATGGTAATGTTTCCCTCATGAGACATGGGGTATTCTGGGGGTTTGGAGTGAGGTGTTACAACAGGATATGGAACCGTGTTGTAGTTCACGTCTCTCCTTATGCACGGTCCTGTTATCTTGGTTTAGCTGTAGCACCTCATCTGCTTGCAAGTGGGTATACAGTGTAGTGATGGGTTACTTGGTAGGAATAACAAATGAGGTGGGATGCAATCCCAATACTGGGGACCTATCGCAACTGATGATCCGTCCAAATGTAGCCTGGTGTAAGAAAAGAACTATAATGTATTGTGGGGGTGACGGCGCTTGTCTGTGAGGTGGTCTACACAACGACACTTGTATGATTATCGCGTGCCTAGAAGCCTAGTGAAGATCTAACGCTGGCTGCGCTTTTCTTTCTGTCACGTACCTCAAATGGTAATACAGTGCGGCACCCTGAACTACATAGTTCATGGAACCTACTGTCACCTGGATATATCAAGTATTGGCAGTCTGTGGTGTGACCAGTGGTGGGGTCACAAAGTCTATCTGTGGCAGTGTTCCATCACTTCCTTCGTCTTCTTATGATGAGAAGATGTGTGGACCTTTGTGTGTGTCTTTTGCAGGTGAGGGTGGTCGTAGCTCTGCTGCGGCCTGTAGGGCTTTCCGTCTTTCAGTTATGATTTGCTTAAGCAGCCTGCTTTGTCGTTTTGGGCAGCGCCTGTTACTTCACTGGGTGGGGTGAAGCCTGACATACTTGGCACTCGCACTTGGGTGTTTGTGAAAGGTTTGGTCTGCCCAGTTGTGGGATTCCTCTGGATCCGTGAAGAAGACAGTGGTTCCTCCGTGTATTATTTTGAGACGGGCTGGAAACAATAAGAAGTACTGAATTCCATCTTGCCGAAGTCGACGCTTTACTTCGTTGCCGCTGCACCACACAGGAGTAGTCCAGGAAGAGCATTATTTGTTTATTTTCGACTTGGATGGGGCCATGCTGCCTGGCTGCCCTGCTCACAGCATTCCGATATCTATAGTGTAAGAACTTTGCAAGCATCAGATGGGGTGGGGAACACGGTGGAGGTTTTCGGCCAGCCGTCTGTGGGCCCTCTCTATGGAGAAGAATGCAGTACAGTCTGCAGCTGGTGTGAATGACTTAATGCATGTCTCCCTGTATGCAACAGGATCTGTGCCTATGACACCTTCTGGAAGCCCCAAAATCTGAATATTGCAGCATCTCAAACGACCTTTGAGGTCATCTATGCGTTCCTCCATAGTTATCATCTGGCCCAGTAGCATCTCTATGGTCTCTTGGTGCGTCTTGACTGAGGATTGCATAGTGGCAATTGTTTTCTCTCCATCTGCTACCCTGTCTGCAAGATTGCTGTGATCGTCCCTGAGAAGGTTAGATCTGTAGTCACAGTAACAAATCGTTCCTCCATTGATACTCTAGAGTTTTCTAGAGCGTCCAGTATCTTATCCATCTTTTCGGAAAGGGTCTAGAGCTGCTGCATTATAGTGCCTGTGGGATAGGCTTGTGTTGGCACTGGTGTCATCAAGCTTGCATTGGCACTCTGTTTACCCATGTTGTTGGTTTAGTTGCGATTGGCCACTGAAAAAGTCTGTATTTCGGCTCTGGATGGAAGGTTGATTGTAAGATGGAGCTCTGATCTGGACTCTGTGGACGGGCGTTATGTTAGGAAGGGAGCGTGTTTATTTAGCCACTGCTCTTCGCCCCAGGGCCGGCTTCATCCAAGAATGCTGGTGGGTGTAGGGATCATGTGGCACAGGTCTGCTCGCTACGCTTTACCGTGTTCTGCTTCAAAGGTATGCGTGCAGCATTTTCGGTCTCCTGTACTTAGTCTTCGTGCAGGATCGGAGGAGAGTAGATTTAATGAGTACTTGGAGCCCTTGTCTCTTATCCAAGGGTGGCAGGAACGGAGGACCACTTTGCGGGCGGGGGGACTTGCTCTGTTCTGTTGCTTGCTGCCATGAGAAGGGTCTAAAAGCACGTTATTGGGCCCTGGTTCCACAAATTTGCATACACAATGGAAGCAACAGGGGGATTTCAGAAGTCAGACCGCCCCCCACTCCATCAATTATAGACACTACTAGGTCTGACCTCTAACGAGCAAAGCAGTTCATATTCTTTTAAACTATTGGGAGTTTTTTCTGGAACTTTCAGCTTCCCAGACCAGTCCAGCCTAATGTCTGTGAACTTTTACTCCTTGCTGCTCAATTTAAAATGAAATGTCAATACCACATCACATACACACAACACCGTGGTTTAAAACCATCACATAAATGTGTATATCAGAACTCAAAAGATGAACAAAATGTGAGAAAATCCCAGAAAGCATCCCACGTTCGCAAACCCACAGAGCTGCTGGATGGTACTACCCACGTTATCATCAACGGTTGCTTTTGTGGACTCAAAAAAGAAAAGAAGGGTTGTGCTTAAAATTCCTCAGAGGTGAGAAATTAAAAAATAATTCACAAAAAAAGTGTGTAACTGATAACACTGAGACTGTGTGACACACTCAGTGCTCACTTATCCCCAACCGTGCAAAGAGAACTTAGTTCTCACATTAAGAATGGGGTACCACTCACATACAAGGCATCCTATATTGAATGCTGTGTGTGTCCTCAAGTTAAAAGACAGTCATGTGTATGGCCACTTTCCCTCACAGAAGGCCAACATGTTTTGTTGCCAAACTATCTAGGCACCATCGTCAGGGCTGTCGGGAAACCAGTCTTCACCTCGGTCCTTAATCACACCAAATCTGTGGTAATTGACAAAAATAAAAAGAAGAATGTGGCAATCATAAACAACCCTATATTCATTAAAAAATATTAGACATTGTTAGATTTTGGGGTCTCTAGTTGGCACAGGTAGGTACTTATGACAAATAGGGACCCTCTCCTCTAGTCAGGACAAGGGGGATTACACTCCTAAAATAACCCCTGTTCACCCTCTAGGCTGCGTGGCGCGAGCAGTCAAGGCTTATTTCTGAGGCGTTGTAACTTAAGCAGTTGTGACCACATACAGTAACCCATTGACAACACTACAAATGGGCACCACACAGGTTTTATATAAAAAACTAGCAGCCCGCCCCAGCATTGCCTGGGGCAGA
This sequence comes from Lissotriton vulgaris, assembly GCF_964263255.1. NCBI lineage: Eukaryota > Metazoa > Chordata > Amphibia > Caudata > Salamandridae > Lissotriton > Lissotriton vulgaris. Next base: position 214,772,106 of record NC_141686.1, read on the forward strand.
AAGGGGGTGGGGGCAGTACACCCGCTCCCGCCCTGACCCACTCCCGCACCGCCCCCCTCCCGCCCGACTCACTCGCGCCCCCCTCCCACCCCGACTCACTTCCGCCCTCCTCCCGCCTCGACTCACTCGCGCTCCGACATTTTTATTTACTGCTGCCTCCTTCTTGCCTCCCCCTGCATCACACAGTCTCACTTTCCCTTTCCTTACCTGTGCCACCGCTCCTCACTGCACAGCCGCTCGTGACTGCACCGCCCTCCTCCTTTGTCGTCATCACGCACGTTGCGTCGCGGCCAGTGCTAGGTCCCGGCCGGCGCTACTTTCAGGGGACTACTTTGTTTACAAACTTATTTTTTTTTATTTACTTTTTTTTTTAATTTATATAGCCTATGTCCATCTACACACCCTGACATTTTCATAGATGTATCGGGTGTGTAGATTGGCGCTGTGGTTCCCGAGTTTACCTGGCCAAAAGGTGCAAGTTCTCTCTTTATAATAGTAGTATAGATGGATAGAGCTCTCGAATGTTACATGTTCTTGTTTGAGTAACTCATCCTGTTAAGTTTTCTTTGTATTGTACTCAGGGACCTTTAGGTCCAATTAGATAAACTGGACTACAAATCCCAGAATGGGCCGCAAAAACGTGTACTGGGTGTGCAACTGACTTGAGAACTTGAGAATGTTGTCAGTTTTAATACTGCATATATGCAGATGCACAAGGTACAATACACAGGGTATAATATGTTAATTATTGTCATCGGTGAGTTTGGGAAGGTGCAATGACTCCAAAGAAATGAGGCAATGTGTGAGCCACACTTCTAAAACCAGTCAACCTCTAGAATCAAAAATTCAATTGTAGTCTGGCCTTTAAGATGGTGATCCCAGTATGGCAAATGGTGAAGGAACACTTTTTTGGTGGGTGATATGTTAGAAAAGGGTGTTACCCTTTTAAAATATATAACTGCATTTTGTTTCTCAGGCAGTCGAATAGAAGTGAAAAGAGGGTGACACCAGCCAAATAAGGGAGAGTTGACTGGTATGCCCTTCCCTCCATTAGCAACGGTAATAAATGCCTGACAGTGTGTTTATTATTATAGTTACTATGAATAAGTCGTTATATTACTGTGTCAGCCCTGAAATGTTTTAACACGTTCCATAACAAGGCTTGGATTGCACACACTCAAGACTTGTTCATAGAGGTTCGCCCCGTGTGCCTGTCTAGTTAGTTACTTAACCTGCAGGGGCGGCCTTATGCATGTGCAAGCTGTGCACCTGCACAGGGCCTCCAAACCCCACGGGCCACCACGCCAACATATATCCTTCATATAATAATCCTCTGAGGATGGATACATATTTGTGTGGCGGCCCCTTGCAGGGATTTGGTGGCCTCCAGCTCTGTTCCACTTCCAAACACCCTACCCCCACCCCCCTCTTCACTGGCCTCTGCGCTCCACCCCGCCCGGACCCCCTCTTCCGGGGGCCCCCACCTACCCTCCCTGCCCAGGGCCGCCATGAGCCTAGAGCCACCCCTGTAACCTGTGACTGAGCTGCTCCAAATAACAGTGATCTACAAGGATTTGGCTGTTTCTCAATATGTCGAAAACCAAAGAATAATTACATACATCTGGTCACCAAGTGGCTGTAGCAGGGCTTTCAGAATGCTGATGTGGATTATCACATAAGTGAGAATGGTGTCAGAACTCACATATTTGCTCACTCTTCCACCAATACATTCTTCTTAGTGAGTTAAACACCCGCTTCAGAAAGCTGTTTTTCACCTACATTTCACTCAGGCCTTATTTGCACATGTTCTGTGAGAGAGGGAAGCTTGTGCTAGTCTACTGTGTTTGATCTTTTTCCTTGCTAATTGGAAGATTAAAGTTGCTGCCTTCTGAGAGACAGGAAGGCATGCTTTGCTACTGCCTTGCTGTAGGTGTTCTGTGACGAAGCAAGCCTTGCACTGCTGCTGCCTCATTTGTATGTGTCCTGTAATGGGAAAAAAGATTGTGCTGATGCAGCCCTAGTCCGAAGTACATCTTTTCCCTTCCACTGACATGCAGTGACACAGCCTTCCGAGAACGCTTTCTGGCAGGTTTTGCAGCAGCCGTTGCTAAGGGCGTTGTGTTTGGTTGCCAAGGGCTGGAGGTTGCTGCAGTAACCAGGCGCCAGTGACTTATCAGGTGAGACATGTTTCCGTTTGTTTTTAATCAAGTTTGTTTCTTGTAGCGCCTAATGATGTGCTGATCGAAAGGAAGAAAGTCATGAAGAGATCTACCTGATTCTGAAAAATAAAATAAAAAGTTATCCTTATTATTCATTTTTAAAGCCCATATCTTCACTTGGGAGGCCTGCACGGATTAGACATTAAAAGCGAGTTTTAACCTGAGAAGGGTTTCTTGGCTCTAGGTGTTGTACTTCGTCATATCTGTAACGCCAACAGTCATGCAATATTTGGAAAACCGTTCAGTCAGACCAAAGATAAGCAAGACTAATTATAAAGTTTCAATGCGTGAGTATTTCCTACTGTTCGGCTTTTTTACTTTGCATTCTGGGAATTATAATACCAACTGCGCTCCGTGCGCAGTGTCTCCTAACTGCATCCCAGCCTACAATCGCCTGAGTTCCGGGATGACTGTCCGGTGCAGTGTGCTTAGCCATGAGGCAGGTTGTTCCCAGCTGATCCTGATCCTGATGACGACCTGGGGGTCCCCCCATTCATGTCTGCTGTGCCACAGCATGGGGCGGGGCTCTGAATCTGGGAGCGCCTGTGCTCGCCTGTAGATCGTGGCTCTTCCCTACCCCGTACACTCACTGTCACACAACTGGGGACGGCTGCTACAGATATTGTCGCATCCATTTCCTGCTGACGGCTGGGAGGTGTGGTGTGGCCTGGATCTCACCAAACAACGCACTGCCCTCGCATATTCTAGACATAGGCTCTGAAGCGTCTCTCCCTGTATTTTAATACGGAGCTGCTCCTCGGCTTTGACCGCTCCCAGACCGGAGTGTTGGCGATCTGACCCTGCATGATTGACATAATTTGCAGTGGTGGCTGGCTGCTATGGGCAACGCTAAACAAAATGCAGGGCACTTTGGGTTCCGCTGACAACGCATTGGGCTACGTCTGTACGTGCTTCCCTATTTTCCAAGTTTTGCCCTCTCTCCTGCTCTTAGGTCCTAGCTTAAGGAAATCTTGATGCAGGGACACAGGCGTTATCTGGACTCTGATAACTCCCCCACCTACCTGAATCTTGGTCTAGTAATGTCCTGATGGGGAAATCTGAGCGCGGCCAGCCTGGGACGCTGCTCCTCCCCTGCTCCTGACGTGACGACGCACGTCGCGGCCGGCGCTACTTTGGGGAAACTACTTTTTATTAAAAATTTTACTTTTTATATAACGTTTATGTTTTACATTTTTAAAGCCTATGACCATCTACACACCCTGCCGATTTCAACGGTGTATCGGGTGTGTAGATTGGCGCTGTGGTTCCCGAGTTTACCTTGCCAAAAGGTGCAAGTTCTCTCTTTATAATAGTAGTATAGATAAGTAGACTTTATATAGAGTTACCACAAGACCGCAAACGACAAAAATTCACTCTATAATTACTTTAAGATGGTAGATTTAAGCTTAGTTCAGTTCAGTTCATAGGTGCAACACTGCGTCAATGTACCTTAGGTTGCGTTGCGCTTCCACGACAAGCAATGTTGCAGCGATGGGAAATGCGGCAAAGTTCAGATACAAAGAAATAAAAACTTGAAGATCTTCCAGATGCAGCACGCTTCTCGAGGATGCGAGAAGTCCTATGTTCGATACGTGGCCTGCGGTGGCAACACCCTTACGATGCGACGGCAACAGCTCAAGCGGGGACACTCTTCTCCACGATGCGTGAAGCTTCCGCTCAATGCGACAACTACAGCAGCGACATCCAAGATGCAGTGGCAGCAGCTCTGAAAGTGGCGCGCTTCTCGGGGATGGGAGGTGCTCTTGGTCGATGTGGTGCAATGAGACAGTTCCAGCGGCGACACCCTCCTGCTTCAGAGTTGCGACAGCAGGCATAGCGATGGCGAAACGCTCCGACCTCGTTGTGAGATTCTTCTCCTGGTGCGGTGCAGTGTGACAACTGCAGCGGCGACACCCTCCTTCTTCGGAGTTGCAATGGCAGCATCAGCGATGGCGATGCGCTTCCTCTTCGTTGCGGCATGCTTGCGGTACAGTGCGACAGTTCCAGCGGTGACACCCTCCTTTGGAAATGCGACGGCAGGCCCAGCGACAGCGACAGGCTTCTTCTCATCGAGTCGCGCTTCCAGCTCCTTGCGACACGCAATTCCTCAGAAGGCCCAAAACAGCAGTAGGCACTTCCAAAAGATCTCTTGGGAGCTGAGGGGTAAAGTCTGTTGTCCCTGAGACTTCAGCAGGAGGCAAGCTCTTTTCCAAGCCCTTGGAGATCCTTCACAAGTTGAAAGCAAAGTACACAGAGTTCCTTTCTCCTTCCTTTGGCAGTAAGGTAACCACTGCAGGCCATGCCCCCAAGCAGCACTTCAGCTTGGGAATAGTCTCTCCTCAGTTTCTTCAGGTTTCTCTCCTCAGTAAAGGTTTCTTCTTGTAGTCCAAAGTGATCTAATTTCATGGGATCAAGGTGCAAATATTTATACCCCAAAATCCTATGTTCTCTGATGGGAGAGGGGTCTTTGCCCAGTCCAAACCAGTTCTGAAGCACTCTGTTTACCAGACTTCTCCTTTCCTTTCACAGTGCAGGGCAAGCACATCAGACGCCACACAGGAGGTCGAGCCAGCATTGTGGAAGACAAGTACAGTCCTGGAGCATTTTGGTTACAGGACTCCTTCCCTTCTTTCGGCGTGTACAAGCCGCTCCCCATGTTGTAAATTGGTAGCGATTTGGTTAGCATTAGCAGAAGCCATCCTGTATTTAGAAGTTATCTTATCCGTTATGTGGAATCCATTTTGTATTTCTGGCAGCCATCTTGTTTGACATGTGCTACCACGGGCATGCCATGTGCTCTGTCCTACCTTGCTGTTGTCTGCTCTTGGAATCTGCCTAGAGACAGGTTATATTTGGCCTCTTCTGCTTCGCACATGCTCAGTTGAGCTTGCAGCTGTCCATGCAGCTGCTGTTAGTCTGTAACTGTCATGATGTGTTCACCAGAATTAGCAACTTTTAGCTCCTCCCACTTGTTGACTGTGCATTTTCTATATGACCTTATATGTACCTAAATCCTTCTTGTTGTACTTGTACCGCCTTCTTTTGAGCCCCTCTGTGGATATAAAAGGACCAACCTCCTTCCATTCAGTGTGCTACTTCATACACTAAGGAAGGGTGTTGTGTGAATGTAGTTCCAACTCATGAGGTTAATAAATACTTTGTTTTCTATTCCAGTTTCTGTGCCAACTTCTATCCTATTGGTCCGAGGACTTGTGCAGAGAAGGGAGAACCCCTAGCACTGGTTGGCCTTGCTGAGACAACCAGTGGGGCTGAACGGCGACTCGGATGCCCGTAGGAGTGGTCGAAATGAAAGATTGGAATCTCGCTTTGGACAATTTCTGCCCGAGGAGACCTGCATCTTGGCAACCACAGCGTTTTTCCTTTCTTTCTGATCTGACCATCCAGGTGGTGCCGGTCCTTGACTGAGATTACTTCTGTCGTTTCGCCGTGCAGTGACCATTTGGTCGATTTGAGAACTTGGCAATTGCAATCTGGATACCAAGTGATAGGTAACAGTCATTATGCAGCACTTTCTGTTGGTTTTGATGCCTGGGATTGGTAAGGTAGTTTAGTAACGCTTACTGTGGCTTTGGATTTGTGTGATTGGACAATATTTGTATTTGGAAATGTGTAATATATAAATTGCAATTTATATAGGCAGGTAATGAGGAGATTTTTCTCTGTTTTGAATTGATTTGAACAGCGCAACGTACAAAGAGTACCTTAAGCGCTACTTTGGTTATAATACTGCGTATTCGGCACTATTTTTGGCATGCCTGATTCTAGCACACTTCGTAGGATGTGTTGCTTTTGTAGTGGTACCAGTTTGAGACTTGATGAAGCACAACCTGCCCCCCCCCGGAGGGGACGCCTAACAGGGACATGTATATTAAGTATGGTATTTCTTCTATAATGTACAGCACGTTATGGAATAAATATACTCGTAAGGATCCTGAGTTGCGTTGGCCTATGCATGGGTCATTTGATTTACAAAAGATTCATTATGTGGAACAATGTTTGTTTAAGTGAAAGACTAGGCAAGATATGTTTGACTGTGTACGAATGTGGGAGAAAGAAGTGCGTGAACGAATGAAGCGTGAGCAAGACTTGATTGAAAAAGAACAGCGAAAGAACATTTATGCGAAAGCATTAGAGTTGAAAAATAAAGAAATAAATAAAGAGAGAGAGGATAGGGAGCGCCATTTACAGGTAACTGGCCAATAGGCTGTTAGGTAACACCTTTATCCTATCCTTAATAAACCGCAAGATGATTTCTTGCTATTAGATCGTTCTCCACCTCAGTATATTTTCCCTTCTGGTCCTCATGAGTCCGGTGAGGAATCTTCTACAGATCAGGAGAAAGCACGGGAAACTCGTTCTATGCTGCCCGTTCAGCATTCATCTGAGCTTAGATCTGCTGCCCGAAAAGCCGTTTGCCGTACTGTCTCCTGCTTCTGAGCTTTTAGATGACATAAAAAGTTGGCAGGAAAGGGAGCAAATATATTTTACTGAGGTATTTGCCGCAGAAGTCGTTGAGCGTTTTAGGAAACATTCTGATGAATTAGAGCCTGATGATGTAGCACAGGATTGTAGACAAACGCATGATGGTATTTTTGTCTTTTCTAAGGTGGCTGATACAATTAGCCATTTGGTTAAACTGCGTGCTGATGCAGTCCATTTGCGAGAGGAGAAAAAGGCAGCAGAAGCATCTGCACAAACATTTCAGACCAGCGTGGCACAAGCTTCTATCTTCGGAACAGATAAGGCTATGATAGTTCATGCGAAACCCATGTGGGAAGGTGCGCCTTTGTATGTTCTTCCTAGAGGTGAGGGAAGAGCTGATAATAAGAGTTCTGCCAATGCTAAGGGTTATTTTATTTATAATTGGGTCTCTACTCCATGGAACAGAGCGGATGTTATGGCTCTTAAAAATGCATTGCCTGATCCGCGTAAGAATCCAGCCACTTTTTATGAGGAAGTTGAGGGAGCCATTAGCTCTTGTACTATGACTTTGCCCGACATCTACATGTTTTTTGGGTTGATATTACCGCCTGACCTGTAGATAACTGTGCATAAAGATGATGATTGTGCGACTTTTGGGTCGTTATGGAAAGAGTTAGAACAAATGGATGTAGAGAGGGAACCAGCACAGAAACTGTGTAAATTAATTTTAGATCTTCCAGCAGCTATATTAGTTAAGTTAAAAACGATTATTCCCCCTAAAAAGATGGATTGGACTGTCTTAGCGTCGTGTAAGCAGAAGGCAGATGAATCAGTTTTGGATTTCTTTACACGATTTGAGGAAGCATTCCACTATTTTAGTGACCAGTCATTGACCGATGATATGGGAAGGCATCTGTTTGTCAATAAATATGTTGCAAACCTGTTGCCAGGAATAGCTAGTTGCCTAAAGGCCAGTGAGAGTTCATGGACTACCTCTTCTCCGGTTTCTCTTTTGACTATGGCTCAGTATTATGAACGTCAGGAATTGGAAGCAAAGGGCAATGAGGATTAAAAGACTAAAGAGTTAAAAATGAAGGTTATGTTGGCTCAGGCTTATGGTCCGCCTTCTAAAGGTAATGATAGAGGTGGACGTGGATCTCATGGTTCGTCTTTTCCTTCCTATACTCGTTTGAATTTGTCTGTTGACCAGTGTGCATATTGCAAGAAATTTGGACTTTGGGTTTCTGATTGTCCAGTACTGCGTGCTCAGCAGTGTCCACATGGACGGGGACAAATGAGAAGTTGTTCAGGATATTCAGGGCCTGGAGGAAGCACGAATGATCGTGCTAGGTTTGATGCTAGTAATGTGGACAGGATGGGTTTAACACTTTTGATAGATGGAACTGATATCAAATGCCCGATTATGTGCCATCTGATTTTCAAGACTCTCCTTATGCATAGGATTGCCTAGGATGGGGTAAGGAATCAGTTGAAGTCCCAGTAGATAAGAGGGGTCACTATGTTACAGCACATGTTTTGGGTTCTACTGATCAATTGGTTCCAAGGGCTCCCCTGTCTGGCTCAACCATTACATCGATAGGTTTTGATGGAACCCCTTCCCTTTGTCCATTGTCCTAACCACTCGCATTCCATGTTGATAAGTTTACTGCTCCATGTCCATTTTTGCTTTCTACAAATACACCAGACAATATTGTGGGTCTTGATATGCTCCCTCAAGGATCCTCGCTGAGCCCCACCCTCTTCAACGTCTACATGAGCCCTCTCGCGGCCATCGCACGCCAACACAACCTCAACATCATCTCCTACGCTGACGACACCCAGCTGATCCTCTCCCTGACCAACGATCCCGCCAGAGCCAACCTTCACGAAGGGATAAAAGACGTAGCCGAGTGGATGACGACCAGCCGCCTGAAACTGAACTCAGACAAGATGGAAGTCCTTATCCTGGGCTCCTCGCCCTCTGCCTGGGATGACTCCTGGTGGCCCCCCGCCCTGGGCACCGCACCCAAACCGACAGACCACGCACGCAACCTGGGCTTCATCCTGGACTCCTCCCTCTCCATGACCAGACAAGTCAACGCCGTCTCCGCGTCCTGTTTTAACATCCTGCGCATGTTACGGAAGATCTTCCGGTGGATCCCCACCGAGACCAGGAAGACGGTCACCCAGGCCTCGTCACCAGCCGTCTGGACTACGGCAACGCCCTCTACGCCAGAACCACCGCCAAGCTCCAGAAGAGACTCCAGCGGATCCAGAACGCCTCAGCCAGACTCATCCTCGACATCCCCCGATGCAGCCACATCTCCGGACATCTGAGAGACCTGCACTGGCTCCCCGTCAACAAGAGAATCACCTTCCGTCTCCTCACCCACGCACACAAAGCCCTACACGACCAAGGCCCGAGCTACCTCAACAACCGCCTCAACTTCTACGCTCCCAAACGCCACCTCCGATTGACCAACCACGCCCTCGCCGCCGTCCCCCGCATCCGAAGAGCGACAACAGGAGGAAGGTCCTTCTCCTACCTGGCCGCCAAGACCTGAAACTCCCTCCCTCCCGACCTGCGCCTGACCCAAGACCACCTCTCCTTCAGGAAGAAGCTCAAGACCTGGCTGTTCGAGCAGTAGCAGCCCCCCCCCCCCCAAGCGCCTTGAGAACCTCCGGGTAAGTAGTGCGCTCTACAAATGTCTTTGATGGATTGATTGAATGAAGTATTTCAGGGCAACGATACGATATTCTCCTGAACGAGTACGTGTTATTTTGAATGACAATTATCCTGCGATTGAGAAATCTTGTCTTGTTAAAGAGGATACTGCATTAGCTTCACTCCCTAGTACTTTGTGGGCTGGGCTACTTCAGACACTGATGTAGGACAAATGTTATTCCACCAGTGCATATTAGTGTCAAGGAGGGCGCTTCATTACCGAGCTTGCCTCAATATAACATTTCTCAGGAAGGCGAAGAAGCACTTACACGCATTGTCCATGATTTGATTAAAATGGGGGTTGTGGAGGAAGTCCCTTACAATGTTTGTAACAGTCCTATTCTTCCCATTTTGAAAAAAGATACTGACAGAGGCTTTCTTTTTGATCTCTATTCATCCTGATAGCAGATATTTGTTTGGTTTCACTTTGAATAATCGATCGTACAGATTTTGCAGAGTTCCTCAAGGGTGTACTGAGAGTCCTAGCATTTACAGCCAAGCATTGAAAAGACAGCTTGATTCTTTTGATTTACCTGAAGGAATGGCTCTTATACAATATGTTGATGACATCTTGTTGGCAGCCGATACGCCTGAACAATGTGAAAATGTACTTTGTCTTTGCTTTCTTTTCTTGCATCGCAACCGCACAAAGTGTCACAGAAGAAATTACAATATTGTAGACCGAAGATTACCTATTCAGGTCACCTTCTGTCTAAGGAGGGCCGTGCACTTACCTCAGCATTCAAGCAATTTTAGATACACCAGTACCTTCAACTCAGAAAGATGTCTGTGCATTCATTGGTCTGACTTCGTTTTGTAGGCAATGGATATTAGGGTTTTCACACATTGTCAAACCCTTGTTAGCACTTTTGACCAAAGACACTCCAGTGCCCCTTCCATGGACAACTGAATGTCAGAATGCTTTTCATCAGTTACGTCAAGCTCTTTGTTCTGCACCAGTGTTAGGCACTCCAGATTACACGAAGGGTTTTACACTCTATGTACATGAGAAAGATGGATGCACATTGTCAGTTTTAGTACAGACACCCGGTGATAAGCAGCAACTCTGTGTGTATTATTCAGCTGTCCTTGATTCTGTTGCTCATGCGTTACCTGGGTGCTTTCGTTCAGTTGCAGCAACAGCTGTGTCCATACGTCAGAGTGAAGGGATAGTTTTGTCACACAAATTGTTGGTGCTAGTACCCCATGCGGTCGATGCCCTTTTGAATCAGTCCAAAACACAACACTTAACTAGTGCCCGCTTGACAGGATACGACATAGTACCTTGAAGAGATGTGCGACACTAAACCCAGCCACTTTGTTGCCATATCCTGCGACTCAGTCTCAGTCAAAGGAGCCTCACGATTGTATATTCCTTACTGAGGAACAGACAAAGGGTTGCCTCGATTTGCAAGATATGCCCCTTTTAGATGTAGATGGGGAACTGTGGGTTGATGGGTCCTGTTTGAAGTTACCAGATGGCATGACCTCAGCTGCATATGCAATAACGACACTTCAGACGATAGTGGAGACAGCTCGTATACCTCAGAAGTCAGCTCAAGCAGCTGAACTAATAGCTCTGACACGAGCGTGTGAACTTAGCACCGACTTGCGTGTGAACATCTATATAGACAGCCGCTATGCTTTTGGAGTGGCCCATGATTTTGGCCTGCTTTGGAAGGAAAGAGGCTTTCTTATGTCCCACGGGATGCAGATAATGCAGGGAGAACTAGTGCATAATCTTCTGACGACACTGACATATCTGAAGAAATAGCTATTGTGAAGTGCAGCGTACACAAGGAAGTGACTGACAAGACAAGGCAAGGCAATGCCTTTGCAGATCGCGTAGCTTGTGAAACTGCGATGCAACGAAGCACTACTTCTATGTACGTAGTGAAATCACAAACTAAGCATTGGCATGATGCTAGACAAAAAGTGTTAGACATACAGAGATCTACTGCAGTGGAAGAGCTTGAGCAACGGGCAAAAGAAGGAATATTGGACGAGGAGGGTTGTTGGCGCAACAAAGACATGCATAAATGGAAACTACCTGCAGTCAATTTACAACCTATGGTTCAAATGGCACTTGGGCTGGCACATGTTGGAGCTTTAGCAATAACTAAATTGCTTACGCGAGATTGGGAGCATCCTCAAATTGCCAGCACAGCTAAGTGAGTAGTACAGTCCTGTTTGATCTGTTGGCAGTATCCTCCTGGTAAAGGGACACTGACTCCTACAGGAGGGTTTGCTACACCGGCTGCACCTTTTGAAGTTTTGCAGATGGATTACATCCAACTTGAACGCTGCAATAACTTAAAGTATGTCCTAGTGGCGGTATGTGCCTTCAGTAAATGGATAGAGGCATACCCTTCAAAGGATAATACAGCTTTCACACAGCGAAGGTGCTTCTAAAGGAGTTTTTCCCTAGATATGGTGTTTGTAAACTTTTGTGGAGTAACAACGGACCTCATTTTATTGGGCAAGTTGATGAGCATGTCCTGAAAGGATAAGGGATCAAGCAGAAATGTCATGCAGTCTTTTACCCACAATCAGCAGGATTATTGGAGAGGTACAACACTACCTTGAAACTGAAATTAGCAAGAATACTGGCTTCTTTGAAGTGGCCAGATGCATTACCTTTGGCATAGTTGTCCATAAGATCGGTGCCATGATCTGGGCTTACACCTTTTGAAGTGATATTTGGGAGACCGATGAACATTTGGGGTTTCCAAAGCCACGCCCCTTATATGATGTAGCTTGTGTTCTGACGAGCGACTATTTGGCACAGTTAACTGACAGTTTGATCTCTATTCATCAACAGGTTTGAGAAGCTCTTCCTGACAGATCCAAGGGTGAGGCCCACAAACTCCGGCCCGGAGACCACTTAATGGTCAAGGTCTTCGAGAGGTCAAACAGCTTGGAGCCGAGGTGGTGAGGACCAGAGCAAGGGCTCCTAGCCCCCTTTTGTACCGCTTTGTTCGCCATAAGTTGGCAGGGTATGCTCAGACGTGAGCCCCTTGCTCACTTTGCCACTGGATTCAAGCAACCCTGGTTGAAGACGGCTGGAATGCCAGAAACCAGTCCTAGGAAGCTTGAATCTGGTCCAGGGAAGGCATGGCTTGGCAGTTCGGGCAGGACTGTTCCCATGAGGCACAGGGTCAGACTAATTTGCATATGGCCATGTCTGAACTGGGGTGGCAGAGTGGGCTAAAGAACGGTGATGGATTAAACCCAGATCTGTTGACTGGGTGTGAGTGTTTGATTGGTTCAGATGATCCGTCCATCACCACCCCCTTTTGTACCACCTAGCGACGAGGAGAGCAGTTCGAGTGACGAACAGGAAGAACTGGGCCCATAGCACTCACTACAAGAGAGTGTCGCCTGCCTTGGTGGAACCTGCTGTGTTGACCTACCATCAAGAGATTCTGGAAACGGAGAAAGGCCAAGCTTTCTCACCTGCTCACTTTGCCACTGGATTCAAGCAAGCCTGGCTGAAGATGACTGGAATACCAGAAACCAGTCCTAGGAAGCTTGAGACTAATTTGCATATGGCCATGTCTGAACTGGGGTGGCAGAGTGGGCTAAAGAACGGTGATGGATTAAACCCAGATCTGTTGACTGGGTGTGAGTGTTTGATTGGTTCAGATGCTCGTCCATCACCACTCCCTTTTGTACCGCTTTGTTCAGCCGTGAGTCCGCAGCAATTACCTGGTATGTTGAGAAGGTGGCTCCTGTTCGAGAGCTTTTGATCGCCACTACTGCACGCAGGCTCTGCAATGGCAGACCTTAGACACATTTTACAAGGCTGCTTCTGTGGGTGGCACAACCAGTACTGCAGGCCCACCAGCAGCATTTGGATGTACACGCCCTGGGCACACTCAGTGCACTAGACTTGCGTCTGACAAGTAAACCAAATAGCCAAACAAGGAACCACTGATTAATACATCAATTTACAATAGGGAGAACTTGCACTGTAGCATTGGAAAGCAGTGGCACAGTGTCCAAAGCATCTAACGCCACCAAAAATACATGAGGCAACAGCAAAAATGGAAGGGAGACCCACGCCAATGGTGCCAGGTCTAACACATGTCCCCTCCAGCTGAAAAGTGGGGAGAACTACCCTAACTTGTGGGAGTTCTCTTCACTAAGGCGGAAAAATCTAGACAGACCATCAGCGTTGGCGCGTTCTGTAGCAGGGTGGTGTTCCACTGTAAAGTCCATACCCTGTAGGGAAATGGACCACCTCAACAACTTTGGATTCTCACCCCTCATCTGCATCAACCATCTGAGGGGCCTGTGGTCTGTCTGAACCTAGAAGTGAGTCCCAAACAGGTATGGTCTCAGCTTCTTCAGTGCCTAGACCACAGCAAATGCCTCACGCTCAATAGCACTCCACCTCTGCTCCCGTGTAAGTAACCTTCTACTGATAAAGGCTACAGGTTGATCTAGGCCCTCCTCATTCATCTATGACAGAACAGCCCCAACACCATGCTCTGAAGTGTATGTTTGAACGATAAACTCTCTTGAGAAGTTGGGTGCCAGGAGCACAGGCGCCGTGCACATGGCAGCTTTCAGGGCCTCAAAAGCTTTCTGACAGGTGTCAGTCCAGATCACCTTCTTGGGCTGCTTCCTTGAAGTCAGCTCTGTCAAGGGTGCAACAATGTTGCCATACCCCTTGACAAACCTCCTGTAATACCCTATGAGACCTAAGAAGGCTCTCACCTCTGTCTGGGTTTTGTGTGGTTCCCAAGACAGGATGGTTTCAATCTTGGGTTGTAGGGGCGCCACCTGGCCGCTCCCAACTTGGTGCCCCAAGTACACCACGGAACGCTGACCGATCTAGCACTTACTCGCCTTGATCGTGAGGCCTGCTTTCCGCAGCGCCATCAACACTTCCCAGAGGTGGCACAGATGTTCCTCCCAACTGGCACTGAACACTGCGATGTCATCCAGGTAGGCGGCACTGAACTAATCCTGTCCAACCAACACCTGGTTGACCAACCTCTGAAAGGTGGCAGGGGCGTTCTTCATCCTAAAGGGCATAACACGGAACTGGAAATGCCCATCTGGTGTTGAGAATGCTGATTTCTCCTTTGCCCCATCAGTCAAGGTGATCTGCCAGTACCCTGACGTTAAGTCAAACGTGCTGAGGTACCGTGCAGCATATAGCCGATCTATGAGCTTATCAGCTCTGGGGATGGTGGTAGGGTGCGCGTCAGTCTTCGTGACTGAATTGAGCCCTCTGTAGTCCACACAGAACCGGAGTTCGGGTGTGGCACCCGGCGCTGCAGCCTTCAGGACCTAGACCACTGGGCTGGACCAAGGACTTCTAGATGACTCAATCACCCCAAGTGCAAGCATCTTTGAGACCTCCTCTTTAATGCAAGCCCTTACCCTGTCAGTTACCTTGTAATACTTGTGCTTCTCAGGTAAGCTGTCTCCTGTGTCCACATCTTGGACGCACCAATCTGTGACACCAGGAAAGAGGGAGAACAGATCAGAAAACTGTCCCAGCAACTGGCCACAGTCATTCTGTTGCTCATGGGTCAGGGTGGAAGAGAGGTTAACACCATCCACTGACCCATCTTGCTCTGAGGCTGACAGGAGGTCAGGAAGAGGCTCAGTCTCCTCCTCCATCTCAGCATCTGTTGCCAAGAGCATGCCCACTTCAGACCTCTCTAAGTGGGGCTTAAGGCGGTTGACATGTAGGACCCTCAAGAGGTTCCGAGGAGACCGCAAGTCCACCAAGTAGGTAACTGGACTCTTGCGCTCCACAACCTCAAATGGTTCGGTCCACTTATCTTGGAGCGCACAGGGCACCACTGGGGCCATGACCCACACTTTCTGGCCAGAGTGGCATTCTGGTCATACCAGCGCTTCATCTCCTCCTGGCTGGCTTCTAGATTCGCCTCAGCAAGTTGCCTGAAACACCTAGTCTGGTTCCTGAATGTAGCTATATACATCCTGGGGAGGTTTCCTGGGAGATTGCTCCCAGCCTTCTTTAACCAAACTCAGAGGTCCTCTGACTGGGTATCCATAGAGAAGCTCAAAGGGACTGAACCCTAGAGAGTTCTGTGGCACCTCCCGGTGTACCACTTAAGCCTCATGGGTTCCTCCAGACCCATTGTCATGCCCTTCAGGGTCCGATTGAACCTTTCAAGCAGCCCATTTTCTTGGGGGTGGTAAGGAGTGGTAAACTGGTAGGTTACACCACACTCCTGCAACAGGGACTTCATATACTTGGAAATGAAGTTGGGACCCTGGTCAGACACTACCTCGCGAGGGAATCCTACTCGTGAGAAATTTCCCATCAGTGCTCGCCCCACCACGGGGGCCGACACTGTCCTCAGAGGTATGGCTTCCGGGTACCGGGTGGCATGGTCCACCAAGACCAGGATGAACCTGTTGCCATGGCTGTCTTGGGGTCCAGTGGCCCCTCAATGTCAATCCCCACCCGCTCGAATGGGGTACTGGCCACAGGGAATGGCTGGAGAGGAGCCTTGTGCTTCCCCCCTCTCTTTCCACTTGCCTAGCAAGTCTGACAAGTCCTGCAATGAGTATCAGAACTCTTGCGCATTTGGGGCCGATGAAAGTGGGTGACAAGCCTCTCAAAGGTCTTGTCCTGCCCCAAATGTCCTACTAACAGCATATCATGAGCCAGTCCCAGTAGGAAAGCTCAGAACTTCTGGGGTACCACCAGCACACGGGCTGACCCAGTTTGTCAACCTTAGGCTCACTATATAGGAGACCATTCTCCCAGTAAATCAAGTGTGACCCTGAATGATCACCTGCTGCCTGGCTTGCAGCCTGTTGCCGTAAACCTACAAGAGAAGGGCACTCTCTCTGCTCCTTGCAAAATTCCTCCCTGGAGGGGCCTCCTTCTTGCTGCCAATGGGTCAGCTCAGGCGGTCCCCCAGTTCAGCTTCTTGCTCCCCGGTAGGCTCCAGAGCATCCCCCTCAGGGTCTGCCTACTCCTGGGCCGTGGGAACATCATGGGCCGGTTTCCCGCACCCCTCCACCACTTCTCTCTAAGGCGGGTTCCTGGGCCTCCCTCTCAGGCTCCAAGTCCTCTTGAGAACCCCTACTGGCTGACATTGACCGGGTGGTCACGCAGGCCCAGGCAGGCAGTCCAACCATCTTCAAGTGAGTTGTCTTCTCCACCTTTTCCCAAGGGGAGCTCTCCAAATCCTTTCCTAACAGACAGTCAACAGGCATGGTGGTCCTCACAGCTACCTGAAGAGTACCAGAGACCCCCCACTCAAAGGGAACCTGAGCCATTGGACAATGACTCTCTGTGTTGTCGGTGTGAACAACTCGGCAAAATGCATGAGGGACAATCTGCTCTTGAGACACCATTGTACAACTCTGTCTCCAGGGTTGTATCACTAAGTCAGCATCACCACTATTAAGTAGGATGGCTTTAATTTCTCCTCGATAGTCTGCACCAATTACACCTCCCAGCCCTTGAGAGCCAATTCAGAATGTGGAGCAATTAAGCCAAAGTGCTCTGGGGGGTATCTGAATTCCCACTCCTGTCTCAATGAGTGTAATGTCGCTGGGTCTCAGTGTATATAACTACAAAGCATGCAGGTCAAGACCTGCAGCATCCGGTGTTGCTCTGTATGGAGCCAAAGCTCCTGGAATTGTTTCCCAATAAATGACAGTATTGGTGGTTACATGAGGCTGAATCTGCAAAGCTGGAGTCAACATTCGCATTAAAGGCATTTCTGCATTTGCTAAAGGTCTGTTATTCAATATTTGTAAAGCATTGCTCAGATAGTCTTGCCAAACTTTCAAGGAATTATTAGACAGCTTTTTACAGTTGATCTTGAAACAATCCATACATGCACTCAATCAAACCCACAGCCTGTGGGTAATACGTGATGTGAAAAATCCACTCAATAATATGCTGTACACAATATTCTTGATCAAATCTACCTTTGAAGTGACTTCCATTGTCACTTTGAATCTGCAATGGAATTCCATAGTACAAAATCAGCAAGTCTAAGGATTTCAGTGTACTCAACTGGGTACCACGTTTACATGGAAAAGCTATCAAATATCCAGAGTATGTGTCCACAGCCTTGCACACATATTGACATCCTCTACTCAATGGCAGCGGCCCGATATAATCGATCTGCCAAATCTGCGCTGGTAACTTTCCTCTACCTAGCTGACCTCTCACTATCTGTGAGACTGATCTGTGTCGAGCATGCTGACAGACAGGACACTGAAAAATCTAAGGGAACGTGTATCCCTCTATTTTCTGCCCACCTGCTAGTAATCTGCTCTCCAAAGTGTCTGCACTTCTGATGTGCCCACTTCGCAATCCCAACCAAGTCAGAATCCTGCGTTCCCACTTCTGCCTCTTAAATCTTAGCTTTCTCATCTGTGAGGGAATTAAACCAGCGGTCAAGTGAGTCAATAGAACAATGAGCACCTACCTGGTATTCAGTAACTGTACTTTGTGTCAAGATGGTCCAAATCTCTTTCCACAACTCCTTGCGCCACACCTCTTTTGCATTCTTCATCCAACCATGAACATGCCATGTGGGAAGCCAAGTTGCTACCCATTGGCCGGAGACCACGAATCACCATAAATATGATACTTTCCTGGCAATTCTTCTTTCAATGCTTGATACACCGCATAATGTTCTGCAAATTGGCTACTCTTTCCTTCTCCTGTAGTAGTCAACAATTTCTGGGTCGCAGGATGGATTGTATGACACTGCCTTCCATTGCCTCTTCGCTCCTACATACTTGGCTGAACCATCCGTAAACCAGACATGCTTCTTGTCCTCCACGGACAAGTCGCCAAATGGCTTACCCCACTTTACAGGAGATTCCTGTATCTAAGGTACATCATGTAACACCTCTGTTTCTTCCATTAGCGCTTGCGCTACCTGCTCATGCAACACTGTGGTACCTTTGGGACCTACTCGGGCCCTATCCTGGATATATCACTTCCATTTCATTACACTGGCTTCCTGTGCATGTCCTATTCTATGAGTTTTAGGGGAACTCATCCCCCACTACATTATCAGAATCTCAGATCACAAAATCACATTGTGCCCTAGGGTCAATTGCTCAGTGCCCACCAGAGCACAATATCATGCGAGCAATTGTTTTTCAAAAGGAGTGTAACGCTCTCCAGCATCTGGCAGTTTCTTTGTCCAGAACCCTAAAGGTACTTTTGTTCTTCCCTGCTTCTGCCACAAACTCCAATTAGCATACGGTCCTTGCACCGTCACATTTAAATCAACATCTCCATCTTGTACTTGCCATAAATCTAGAGCATGTTGAATAGCCTCTTTTGCTAACTCAAATGTGGTCTGCAGCTGCTCTCCCCACTGTTTTTTGCCCCAGTTTAATCCGGATACATTCCTTCATATCTTTTGGGAATAAAGTCCTCCTCTCTCCTCTCCTCAGTGAGCCACTCACTTCCTGAGTCCTTCTCAACCTTCCTGCCTGAGCGGGCAGGTTTCTCCACCTCCTTCTCTGGCTCTTCGCTCTCGCCTGCCTGTCTTTACCCTTTATTTTGTTTATTGACTCTCCTGCTTCCTTCCTTTTTATCTAGACCTCATTTGCGGTACATCTGTCACATACTTGTGGTAGTTATTCCATTTATCTGTTCTCTCTCCACACCATCGTTCAACAGAGCCATAAACATGTCTCTCCTAGACAGCTTGTTATTATCTGTACGAGTCTCAGGTCTGGAAGTTCATCCATTCTCCCAATTCTCCTAACTCACAAACTGCCTCAACCACTTGCCTCAACCACTTGCTCCAAATTATTGCCAGTCTGATTGATTAGCAAAGTCATCATCACCTGTTTGTATGCAGGAGGAGCAGTACGAATTATCTGATTTCGCACAGATGCATTCAACACCCCATCCATCAACCTATTTGTGTGATCCAGAAAGATAAAAGTTTTCATCACTTCCTCCTTAAGCCTCTGTATAGCATCTCTCAAAATATACCAAGATTTATTATTCGCTGGCTAATCTGACTTTGTCGGGTATTTATGACTACACTCAATCACAGCCAACTGCAACAAGCTGATTTAATCATTGTCACTGTAGTTCCTAAACTGCCCCTGCACTGTAGAATCTAAACTAAGTGTACAGAATTTCACTGCATCTCCATGTTCTAACATCATACCAGTAGCACATCGATCAAAGAACCGAACCATCCACGTAAGTAGAGATTCTCCAGGTTTCTGCTGAAATCTGTCTGAAATGTCATTAATCTCCTGCTGAGTAAAATTCTCCATACTACCCATCGAAACCACATGTGGGAAATGTGGGGTACCCAGTATTTTCCGATGATAAATAGGTTGCATTTAAGCCAATTTGCGTCCCACTGACTCACCCTGCTTCTCAGGCTGGTTACACTCTTCAACTTTATCACATTCTCTGCCAGAGTCAATTTTCAATTTGTAATCTTTATTCGGTTCTTAAAAAGACACCATAAAAGCACAAATTCAAAGTACACACAAAATATTTAAAAACGTCAATAATTTTCCATAAAAAGGTATAAATGTTTAAAATTATCTGACACTCTAAAAAGACAAGGGGATCATAAATGTAAATGTTCAAGGGGACGAGTGATGTTAGGGGCCAATTTCTCTAGTATTCCTCAGTCTTATTGCCATTCGAATAAAGTTTATGGTACAAAAAAGGGTGTGAGCATCCTCCGCTTCCTGTAAGAACCTCAGGGCCAATCTTGCATGTTTAAACTTTAGGTCTTTGAGGATCCCCACCAGGAACTTGCGTCTTGGCATAGTATAAAATGGGCACAGTAAAACAAAGTGAAGGGTATCCTGCGGAGACCTGTGGTCGCAGCCGCAGGTACCCTTCTCCTCCAGTGTGTGAGTAAACCCAGCCGGGACCGCAAGGAGGTGGTGGAGCATGTTGAGTCTGAAGCGTGTCATGACGAAGCGATCCTGAGCGTTGAACATGACCCTCAAATAAGGTTCCATGCCATGCTTCACTGTAAGTTCATTATAAAAAAGGTTAGTGGGTTTATGGTTTTCTTTTTCTGCCCTTGACGACTTAAGCTGTGCTGAGAAGAGTTTTTTCACCAGGGTCTTGCTCTCATGTGTTATGGAGTCTGGGGATGTAAAGAGGTTAGTGCAATCAATTTCTACTAGAGATTTCTTGACGTATTTCAGCCAGAGTCTGAGAACTCAGAGGAATCTCAAATATTTCTATCCCACGTTTCGGGGTCCCAATTAATTCCAACCTTTGCAATAGCTAAGTGTACTTTCTTCTTATTAACCCTTCCTCTTCTATTCCTATACTTACACTTTGCAATACGAACTGCAGCTTTTTCACCTACCGTCTGATAGGTTTCCATCTTGTCTAGCAATAATTTATTCTGACAAGTTAACGTTGTAGAGGTATTCTTTACTTCAACACACTGTTTCTCTAATTTCTCACACTCACTTTGCAGCTGCACATTCTTCTCATGCATAATTCTATAAGCATTTAGGAGAATCCAACCCTTCCTTCCTGATGTAGAGAGTTCCTCTCCTTTTTTCACTGGCACTTTTTGCAAACACGCAACCACTTGGGCTGGTTCAGCATCAGCCAAACACACACTCCAATTCTTACTCAATCCAGCACAATTAGCCCACTGTGGGCAAGCACCCCATAAGGGGCCATTTCCCATCCGGGAATCTCAATTGGTATCTGAGAGTTCGCCTTTGATTTTCTAGAAAACATATTTATTCCCCTTAAATGCAACCCTTCGAATCCTGTGAGCACTGCCGCCAACATGTTTTGAATCAGCCTTTCACATAATTGACAGATCCTAACCCCAACCCTCCACTGGACCAAGGCAAAACACAGCACTTCCCCAAGGCGAGGTAATAATACCAATCCAAACGTATGGAATATAACACATACACATTTATGTAACACGGAACGACACCGTATGGAGGAACACGACCCCTATACTGAATTGTGGTTCACTGATCCCTCCCCTCCTTCCCTTCAGGACGAACAGGAATCATGGCAACTGTTGCCAGGATGCGATGAAGATGAAAACGGCACCTTTAATTGGGCGTACACCAAAGACGAAGAAACTCCCCTGTATTACGTCGGCTTCTCAGCATTGGTGAAAACACAGGAAGAACAGGAGAAGGCGTGTGACGACAACGTGGGGGAAGACGAGACAGGGAGATGAGCGGACGGAGAGAAGAGTTGAGAACGAAACAGCCGAGGAAGAGAAACAGACGAGCCCGGAGGCCAACGACCCCGCAAATTGCCGTGCCACACTCCCTAGGGAGGAGTGTGGCTCAAACAGGTACGGCAGAGGATTGCGAGTTGGGCGGGGAAGCGGGGTGTTGCACCACCTTAGATCAAAGGAATTCTCCCTCCCTACTGTACATACCTGTACATTGTTGTAAATACTCCCGACCCCCTCTATCCTCGTCTCCCTCCTGCGTCCTACACCTCCTTCCCTCACTACGTAACTCACGCTACCTAAAGTATATAGCATGAGTCACCGGTGACCCCCTCACTCCCCAAGTATCCCCCCGGGTGTATATAAACCGAGGCTGTGAGACTTAATGGTCCTTCTGTTTCTTTCCCCATCACGCTGCAAACCGACGGAAGGGTACCAGCCTCCCAAGACCGTATCCGGAAGAGGCCCAAGACACCGGGAGGACGAGACGGAGTCCAGAGTCACCCCGGATCCATCCGAGTTTGCACGAGAGAGACTGACATTCAGCCATAGAAACTCTTTGTAGAAAATAAAGCCCTCTTTACCTAAACGTCGCCTCAGGCCTCTCACTGCACCCACGTCACAATTTATTAATACATTATTTTAACAACAGCAGGCCAAATGCATTAGTCATGGCAGTGTCCCAAGTAACGAATGGATAATTGGAATAAAGGATCAAAAATAGGATGCAATATACATATGTAGCAATTAATTGAAAAGGAATAAGAAAAGATTTGGCTTAGGAACACCTCACTGACTGTTTCAGCACCATCCTGCTAGCCCAAGCTCAGGGGAGTCCGGTTCTGAAGCCTCGACAGGGGTTCAGTTAGGACACAAATTCCTTCACCGTCCACTGCAATACGTCTATTCTCTGGTGAACTTCCGTCTAGCCCTTGGAGGCCCCTCGCTTTAATACCATTTCTAATGTGATACGAAGCTTCTAGAAAGCCTCGCCCCCTTCTCATTGAAAACAGGTCTGGTTCATACCAGTCCGTTTCAAGGTCAAGACAGTGGCTGGCCAACAGGGTGGTGCGGTCGGTGCCACCACACCGGGCGCTGACTTGGAATGAGGACGCCAGGTTTATTGTTTTAAAAGCACCAGATGCCCTAGTCCCTAGTCTCAGAAATTTTCAAGCATCAAAGAAAATGTCATGATAACTCCGGTGACTCATCATAGCGCAGAGGGGTAATATGCCTGCTCTAAAGAACATGTCCCATTCAGATCACAAAGTGCATACACTATAAATATGTCAAAGGGTTATCATTTTGTCAGAGAGATCCTTTTGTTACTTGCAGTTTACAAGTAAAAATCCGAATATAGAGCAGTGAGCTATTAACTGTCGTCAAAGAGCTGTATGCAAACTGCAAGGAATATATTACAGCTACTTGTGTTTTTTAAAGAGTCTTTCCTTATCCTAATATTGCGAAAAGGGTTCATTTGAGTAGAAATCAATTCTTATTATTAAAGAGAACCCCTAACAATGGTGTTACATTTTAAATTCAGAATTTGTACTTTTTCAGACCAAGGACTCTTAAACTATACTGCCCACCAGTATGGATGACATGTGACTTTTACACCTTGTAGGCCTATGTCTTATGTAAGTATTTCTGTACACTGATTTACATACATATGATTGCCTCTGTGCAATGTATGTGCAAGTATTCTGACACCTTACACTGGTATGAGTGGCGCTATAAAACTAAATGAATCTAAGAGATAATGGGTATGGAGACTTGGGGGCACTGTCAAATGGTGGGAGTGAGGGAATCCATGGCGAGGTGGTCAGTGGGGGGGGACCAACAAACATTGTTGCACAGGGTGCCACCAGTATTAAAGCTGGCCCTGCTGGCCAAGCCTCTGTATTTTGGCTTCGAGGTAAAGTTGTACATTCCATAGATAATATCCAGTTTACTCTGGTCAGTGAGGTGCGAAAAACAAGTGAGGAGCAAAACAGGCCCTCCCCACCTTGTGAAGCACGGGAAATGGCGACGGTCGAGAAAATAGAGTCAGTTCTGCAAGCGCTGTCATGCACATAAAGAATCTGAAAGCAGAGCAAAATTAATAAGCAAGGTGATATAAGATTATGTCAAACCCAATACCAAGCAATGCCGTGAAACAAGATAAAGTTAAAGAACAAGATAGACATGAGGCCATGTCAAAGTCAATGGTAAGAGTTTATATCAAAACTAGCAGCCCGTCCCGACGTTGTCCGGGTATGAAATAGAATGTGTGTAATGTGATACGCTCATTCGCGTGTGCCCCCGCTTGAGGGCCATTGGCAACCGTTTAACAATTAGAATTGTGTTAGTCTTGAATGATTGTTTCCAGCCGTAAACACCCATTATTCCGCAACTTTCTTTCCGCATACCATCACTCCGCATACTTTCATTATGAAAGTACCATGACACCGCAATGCCATTATAGTGCATGGCATTACATTTTATATGCTTTTACCACGCATACATTTACAACGAAATTCGTTGTAAATGTATGACTGGTAAAAGCATGTTTTTTTAAAAATGTTTGGATGATGTAAGCATGGGTATAGGGGTATATGTTTTGGGGTACTGATGTATTTGTTTTGGGGTGTTTTAAGGGTTCAGATATAGTTTTGGTTTACGGGGGTACAGGTTTGTTTTAGGGTTTAGGGATAGGTATGGGTTTTGGGGTACAGGGGTATTTTAGGGTGCAGGGGTATGTTTGGGTTTTGGGGTACAGGGGTATTTTAGGGTTCAGGGATAGGTTTGGGGTTTGAGGTACAGGGGTATTTTTAGGGTTTAGGGCTAGGTTTGGGTTTTGGGGAACAGGGGGTTTTTAGGGTTCAGGGTAGGTTTGTTATATATATTTATGTATAAATATATTCTTTCCACAACACTTCCCAGTAAGGATAATACTCGAACACCCAGATTGCCTTGCAAGTGAAAATTTTATTCGGCAGATAGAAAAACGACGCGTTTCGCCATTACGGCTTGTTCAGGCTCGCCGAGTTACTTTAGACGCCATCTTAAATACGTGATAAACAAAACACCAATGTGTATAGTGAAAATGCTGGCGGACATATTTACATGGAGTACAAACAGTTGTTATATATGCCGAAAAATGGATTATGCTCACACCACTGCATTGCTGCATTAGATCGTAATTCATATTAGTATGCAATGTGAATTACTACAATATGCATTTGACATAATCATTCTGTACGAAAATTGTTCCAATTAGTAATTAATGCGACATAATGGCAACAATGTCGTACCAAACAACCGGGTGAAGTTTGTGGGCATGGGAATTTGATTAATAATATTAAAATCCCAAACCGTAATTTTGCACAAAATTGAGTGTCACATGATCGAAAACAATATATAAGCCTAGATTTCATTGGTTGTTAGCGCGCTCATTATGTATCAAGGTATTTCATTGGTTGATACCATGCTATCAGTTCCCATGGCTACAGATAATATATGTACACACACATATACATTGCCTCTAATCCCAAGTGGGCTATAATCATCATTAGAGTCATTTAATCTTAGTCCATGCCCATGTGGGCTTATAAACAAGACGTTAGTCCTTATGCGAATACTCATTTGTATATGACCCGTTATCTGTAACCATGGCGTCAGATGATAAATATCTATGATGCTTCTAAGCCCAAGTGGGCAATGATCCCAGATGTGATCTCAATTCCAATGTTAGTCCATGCCCATGTGGGCCTTATACAAATCTTTACGGTTTAATCCTAGTTGTTATCTGTAGATAGAATTATCATACATCCTCGCCCCAGTTGGCACCTGAGTAAATTTCTGGCATCACACTAATATGTCCGTCAACACAAGAAAGTGACCAAATTCTGAAAATGATTTTAACATGTATGTTAAAAACATGTATGTTAAAAACAAGCAGACTGATACAGTAATAATGAAAATTCAATAATCATCAATGGCAGTTACTCATACAGATGAATTGATAGCTCCTCGCTTACATTGTGGCCTTTAAGTGTTGAACAGTCAAAGTCAATTATATAGCGTGATTCCAGTTTGCGAAGTGATAATTCCCTGTTACCACCCCGCACGCCTAAATTGACACAGTCAATTACAACCATCCGCACCAGATTTTCATTTTGCATATGCATCTCTCGAAAATGACGTGCAATGGGATAATGTTTGTTGTTACTTCTTATAGCACGTAAATGTTCAAGCACCCGTTTCTTTGCCTCATGCTTGGTGCTGCCAACATACCATTTTTCACACGGACAGATCAAAACATATAAACTATATAGAGTAGTGCATGAAAGTCTCTTTCTAATTACAAACTCCCTCGATGTATTCGTAATCAATAATGTCTTGACATCTTTGCTGTTCTTACAAGCTTTACATTTGTGACAGCATTTGAAACCTTGGAATTTGCTATTTACATCAGAATCAGTACTGGTCATGCAATTGTGGCTTAATTCGTCACGTAGAGATCTGCTTTTTCTAAAAGTAATCTGGGGGTTATCATTAAGTTCTTTCTTTAAATGATCGTCGGTCATAAGTACATGCCAATGTTTGCGAAAAATCCTACGTATCTCATTGGCTTGACCTGAGAATGTTGTAATGAATCTTATGCTGTTAGAATCCTCTTGATCTTTATTGGGATAGAGCAGCTCATCTCTGGATTTCATTTCTGCTCTTGTTGCTGCATCAGTGATCATTTTTTGACTATACCCCCTCTCTAAGAATCTTTTATGCATCACTTTCTCTTCATCTTTATAGGCTGCCAAAGTGCTACAATTCCTTCTGGCGCGTAAAAGCTCTCCGTACGGAATGCTCTGCACTAAATGTTTGGGAGGGCAGCTCTTAGCACTGAGAATACTGTTGCCCGCTGTTTGCTTTCGGTACAGTTTAGTGGTAAGTACTGTATTCTGTACCTCCACCAGCACGTCAAGAAACTCTATTTTTTCTTTGCTGATGTTTTGAGAAAATTGCAGGTTCAGAGTATTGCTATTGAGCTTCTCAATGAATAAATTCACAGATGTTATGTCCCCATACCAAATAAATAAGATGTCATCAATGTACCGCAGCCACAGGACAACGTTGGTAAATTCTGCCATCTCACTGGCAACCTGCTCCTCCCACCAGCCCATGAAAAGATTCGCGTAGCTGGGGGTGAAGCAGGTTCCCATGGCAGTGCCCTGTGACTGCTTGTACACAACTCCATCAAAAATAAAAAAATTATTCTCCAAACAAAACTCAATCATGGACAGGATCGTTTGAGAATGATGCAACAAAGATATAGAGCTCATTTTCAAAACGTGCTGAGCAGCTCTTAAACCCATCTGTGTTGTATACTGGTGTATTAGCTGCTCACATCTAACATGACCAATAAGAAAGTGCTTTCCCAATGGATTCCGTTGATGATAGTCAAAAAATGGGTTGTGTCTTTCAGGTAAGACGGAAGGGCCATCACGTATGATCTGAGGTAGTGGTCTATGTATTTTGAAGTGTGCTTTAGAAGGGAGCCAATGGAGGACACTATAGGTCGTCCCGGGGGATTTGAGGCATCCTTATGGAGTTTGGGGAGTAAGTAGGATACGGGAATTCTAGGATGGGCACAATACAGATAATAGAATTCTTCCCACTCTAACAAACCTCTCTCCCTCCAATCTACAAGACGTTCCCTTAAATCCAGAGATGAACTGCTCTATCCCAATAAAGATCAAGAGGATTCTAACAGCATGAGATTCATTACAACATTCTCAGGTCAAGCCAATGAGATACGTAGAATTTTTCGTAAACATTGGCAGGTACTTATGACCGACGATCATTTAAAGAAAGAACTTAATGATAACCCCCAGATTACTTTTAGTAAAAGCAGATCTCTACGTGACAAATTAAGCCACAATTACGTGACCAGTACTGATTCTGATGTAAATAGCAAATTTCAAGGTTTCAAATGCTGTCACAAATGTAAAGCTTGTAAGAACAGCAAAGATGTCAAGATATTATTGATTCCGAATACATCGAGGGAGTTTGTAATAAGAAAGAGACTTTCATGCACTACTCCATATAGTGTATATGTTTTGATCTGTCCGTGTGAAAAATGGTATGTTGGCAGCACCAAGCATGAGGCAAAGAAACGGGTGCTTGAGCATTTACGTGCCATAAGAAGTAACAACAAACAATATTCCATTGCATGTCATTTTCGAGAGATGCATATGCAAAATGAAAATCTGGTGTGGATGGTTGTAATTGACTGTGTCAATTTAGGCGTGCGGGGTGGTAACAGGGAATTATCACTTCGCAAACTGGAATCACGCTATATAATTGACTTTGACTGTTTAACACCTAAAGGCCTCAATGTAAGCGAGGAGCTATCAAATCATCTGTATGAGTAACTGCCATTGATGAATATTGAATTTTCATCATTACTGTATCAGTCTGCTTGTTTTTAACATACATGTTTTTAACATACATGTTTTAATCATTTTCAGAATTTGGTCACTTTCTTGTGTTGACGGACATATTAGTGTGATGCCGGAAATTTACTCAGGTGCCAACTGGGGCGAGGATGCAAGATAATTCTATCTACAGATAACAACTAGGATTAAACCGTAAAGATTTGTATAAGGCCCACATGGGCATGGACTAAAATTGGAATTGAGATCACATCTGGAATCATTGCCCACTTAGGCTTAGAAGCATCATAGATATTTATCATCTCGCGCCATGGTTACAGATAACGTGTCATCTACAAATGAGTATTCGCATAAGGACTAACATCTTGTTTATAAGCCCACATGGGCATGGACTAAGATTAAATGACTCTAATGATGATTATAGCCCACTTGGGCTTAGAGGCAATGTAGATGTGTGTGTACATATATTATCTGTAGCCATGGGAACTGATAGCGTGGTATCAACCAATGAAATACCTTGATACATAATGAGCGCGCTAACAACCAATGAAATCCTGGCTTATATATTGTTTGCGATCATGTGACACTCAATTTTGTGCAAAATTACGGTTTTGGATTTTAATATTATTAATCAAATTCCCATGCCCACAAACTTCACCCGGTTGTTTGGTACGACATTGTTGCCATTATGTCGCATTAATTACGAATTGGAACAATTTTTGTACAAAATGATTATGTCAAATGCATATTGTATTAATTCACATTGCATACTAATATGAATTACGATCTAATGCAGCAATGCAGTGGTGTGAGCATAATCCATTTTTCGGCATATATAACAACTGTTTGTACTCCATGTAAATATGTCTGCCAGCATTTTCACTATACACATTGGTGTTTTGTTTATCACGTATTTAAGATGGCGTCTAAAGTAACTCGGCGAGTGTGAACAAGCCGTAATGGCGAAACGTGTTGTTTTTCTATCTGCCGAATAAAATTTTCACTTGCAAGGCAATCCGGGTGTCTGAGTATTATCCTTACTGGGAAGTGTTGTGGAAAGAATTTGCTGGGGTACCGGCTACCCAACTCGGACCGCCCGGCGACAGCAATCAATCTTTATGCCGGTAATGGTGGAGGAATGTATATATATATATATACACATTTTTAAAATGTAATTAAAACATTTATTCTTTTAAATTGCATTATTTATATTATATTTATTTATTATTTCATT
The DNA here is from genome assembly GCF_964263255.1 of Lissotriton vulgaris. NCBI lineage: Eukaryota > Metazoa > Chordata > Amphibia > Caudata > Salamandridae > Lissotriton > Lissotriton vulgaris. The sequence continues at coordinate 214,801,349 of NC_141686.1, forward strand.
TTATTACCTTTTACACCCTAAAAACTAATCCCAACTAATACCCCTACACCCCATAATCACGCCCACAACGTTTGTCACGCCCCAGCGTGTCACGCCCCCAGCGTGCCCCTTCATGCTGCGCAATTGCGTAATTGGCACTTGTATGTACGACTCACATGGCATGAAGGGCAGAACGTACCACACGCCCCCAGCGTTTGTCACGCCCACAGCAGTTTGAGTCACGCCCCAGCACACGCCCACAGCAGAACGACGACACGCCCACAAGGGACTACTTTGCTGGCACAGTTCTTTTACCTTTTAAATGTATATGGTGGCCGTCTGCATAGCCTATGTCCTTCTGCTTCAACTGCCCTTTCCAACGCTGTATTGGGTGTTGTGATTGGTGCTGTGGTTCCTGAAATTACCCGCCTCAAAGGTTTGGGCTCTCTCTTTATAATATTAGTATGGATATACTGTTCTACATAATTATTCTCACTAGGCAGGTATATGTATATATATCGGTCTACATTAAGGCTAGAATAAAATAACATGCTAAAGTCAGTTTAAGATGGTGATGGTTGGTGGTCATCATCAAGTACCCGACCACAAGAGTGGCTCATTCATAACAATGACCTCCCTAAATACACCGATTATTGTGCCTGTATCACAAATGGTCCTGTTATTTGCCTATTTTAATCCACTCAATGGAATCGTTCAATCACAGGCGGTCAACTTTCTCTGTAAAATCCATTTAGCCTCTTTTCTGGCCAGAATGTAATCAATGTGATATTTTTCTCCCACCACCCTAAGGGGTGTAGTTAACTTTCCTGCTTTCATAGTGCTTATATGCTCTTGTATCCGCACCTTTACCTTTGATGTGAGACCTATGTAATGGAACCCACACACACACATGTGATCCTATAGATAATGTGTGGTGTTGCAATTTTGTCACTTGAGTGAGCTCACACACCGAACATCCACCACACCGATAGTGTCCTGTCAATAAACCTGACTCCTTTTTTTGTTGGACGGGGCGTGTATGGACCAATTTATCCTTTAAATTTGAAGCCCTTCTGAAGGCAAATCTAGGGGGTGGCATTTTCTTACCTCCAGTATCCAACAGCGACCAGTGTTTCTGTATTATCTGTCTAACTTTAGTAGATAGAGGACAAAAATGTGTTACTACTGGTAAACACTGGTCTTTTTGTTTGTCCACCCTCTCCAATAATGCTTCAGGGGGTGTGTTGAGTGCACACTAACGGTCTCTCTTAACCACTTTGTTGGGATACCATCTATTCTGTAGTTTAACAACTAGATCTTCAGATTGCTTGTATGTGAGTGGTAACCTATTTTTTATTTTGAGAACTACGTTCTCTTTGCACGGTTGGGGACTAGTGAACACTGAGTGAGTCAAACAGTCTTAGTGTTGTCTGTCACACACATTTTTTGTGATTTATTTTTTTATTTCACACTTCTGAGGAATTTGAAGCACACACCTTCTTTTTATTTTGATGCCATGAAAGCAACCGATGATGATAACGTGGGCATTCTGGTGATTAAGCTAAATGTAGTCCTTGCCTTCCATACTAAATTCAGCCCAGATGGCCTTTTATTTTCCTGCTGAAAGTGGTTGAGGGGAGTAAACAATTCAAATATATACTTACAATGTATTCATGTTTAAAGGACCACAGACTCCGAATTCCAGTTTATGGATTTCATTATAAGGCCAAAAGTAATTGAGTATAAACGTACCTTGGAATCAAAGTATATAGGTACATGAAAATCAATACAGAGCCGATTCTACGAATATAAGTCATTCGGTATAAAAGGCATAATGTAATGAACTCCAAACTCAAAATACAACACAGAATTGAAGCTGAGTCCAAATCCTTATTCATCATGAATGAAAACATAAGCATCTTTCCCTACACTGCTCTCATAGAGGGTCCTGCCTATTTCCCACATATCATCTCCCGAAGGTGTCAGCATTTGTTGACTTCCTAAGCAGTACTCACGTCAAATGGGTCACTGCTGGTGAGAGAGGCTGGTTTGCTTCGTGTATGACTGGATTCTTTTTAAACATTTTAAAACTGCATTTGTACTATCGCGGTTTAGCGCTTTTCAGCGCTACCGCTTTTGTATGTAGTGTGCTGATTTTAATGGGCACACCGGCTCCACTCTGCTATTGATCGACGATCTCGGCGCAACGCTTATTTTGTGATCGCCTCCCTTGGCGCAACGTCCTGTAAAACTTACCTGCATATCTTAATTGAATCTCGCTGTCCCCGGCTCCTGGCACCGATCCGCCACGGCTTGCGCCGTTTGCAGCGGCGGTGGCCATACGAGCGCTCACTTACTTCCGCCCTGCATCCCCACTTCCGCCCTGCTGGCTAATTGGCAGGTGAGCGGTCTAGTGGATTATATTGCTGATCTTATTTAAACCGAGTTTCCTGTCAGTCCGGGGCTAACTGCTGGTGAGAGAGGCTGGTTTGCTTCGTGTGTGACTGGATTCTTTTTAAACATTTTAAAACTGCATTTGTACTATCGCGGTTTAGCGCTTTTCAGCGCTACCGCTTTTGTATGTAGTGTGCTGATTTTAATGGGCACACCGGCTCCACTCTGCTATTGATCGCCGATCTCGGCGCAACGCTTATTTTGTGATCGCCTCCCTTGGCGCAACGTCCTGTAAAACTTACCTGCATATCTTAATTGAATCTCCATTTTAAAACTGCATTTGTACTATCGCGGTTTAGCGCTTTTCAGCGCTACCGCTTTTGTATGTAGTGTGCTGATTTTAATGGGCACACCGGCTCCACTCTGCTATTGATCGCCGATCTCGGCGCAACGCTTATTTTGTGATCGCCTCCCTTGGCGCAACGTCCTGTAAAACTTACCTGCATATCTTAATTGAATCTCGCTGTCCCCGGCTCCTTGCACCGATCCGCCACGGCTTGTGCCGTTTGCAGCGGCGGTGGCCATACGAGCGCTCACTTACTTCCGCCCTGCATCCCCACTTCCGCCCTGCTGGCTAATTGGCAGGTGAGCGGTCTAGTGGTTCTTTCTTCTTGTGTACTTAATGACACAATGGCGGAAGCGCAGCGGACGAGCGCAGCGGGAGCGCCGACTTCGCGCCGAAGTCGTGCCAAAGTCCTGCCCGTCTGCGCCCGTCCGCGCCAGCACGAGCCCAGGGCCCAGCCCCCCTGCACAAATTCCTCTTTCATACTCTAGATCCACTCTCCTGCTGCTGCGGGGATCAATTTGCCCTTCGCATACTGTGTTAAACTGTCAACATGCCCCTGTTGTGTGCCCCCACTGCTCCCTGGCCCTGGACTCTCTTGAATCCAGTACTGACAGCATGTCGTCGTCGTTCTGGAACTTACCCTCCCCGGCGTGTAATATACGTCCCACCTTACACAATCACTCTTCAGAACTAACCTTCATTAGCATTAATAGTAGATCGCTCTCCAAACATAAGAGAGATATCTTCGATCTGTTGGAGTCAGATCGCCCTGCTGCTCTGTTTGTGACCGAAACATGGCTTAATGATAGCTCGGGTCCAGATATCACCATGGCCCTCCCCAATGATTATACCTATGTTGGGAGAAACCGAGCGCTTAAAGACGGTGGAGGAATTGCTGTTATTTACAAAAGAGAGCTCTCCTGTAAATGGGAAGATCTCGACTTCCCTGACTGTGAGGCGGGCCTGTTTAAATTAACTCTTTCCCCCCAATTTACCTTAACAGGCATCCTGATTTACCGTCCACCTGGATCAGTGAGCGGTTGGGCTACTGCACTTCCCGAACTCATTGCTCCTTTATTAGCACAATCTACTAATTTTACCATTGTTGGAGATTTAAATATTCATTTTAATTCTGTCTCGTGTGCTATTGCTCAACGTCTCCTACAAGATCTTGAAGCTCTTGACCTGCATCTCTACAATTCCGACCCTACTCACAAGGCCGGTAACCTTTTAGACCCTATTATTTCCAATCTGACGACCATTTCCTATCAATCCTCTACCCCTGTTCTTTGGTCAGATCATTTTTTAGTTAAGTTTTCTGTTAAAATATGTATAGCTGACATTTCCAGGCCAGACCTTACCCACAAAACTAGTAGGAACTGGAAACGTCTAGACCTTGACAGATTTAACTCTTCTCTGGCCAACTCTATCCCGTCAGGTTCTAATATAACGACTAAAGAGCTACCCATAATTACATCATGGTTAACTACAGCCTTGGATTCCTGCTTACCTACCCAAAAAAATAAAACTCAAATTCACCACCCCCCGGCGCCCTGGTTTAATGACTCTTTACGCCTGGTAAAATCCAATTGTAAGAAACTTGAACGTATTTGGCGTGCAAAGTATAACCCCGAGCACAAAGCTAATTATAGATCCGCTCTTAAATCCTACCATGCGGCATGTGACACTGCTAGAGCTAACTTTGCCAATAACACCATACTCACGGCTCAAAACAGGCCCAAGGCCCTGTTTAAAATTGTTAAGGAGCTCTCTGGTGCTTCCTCAGTTCCGAAAGACCCATGCTTAGACACTGCACAGTGCAATGCTCTAGCTAATTTTTTCCGGGAAAAGATAGACAAAAGTTATGCCATTTTTAATTCCACTTCTGCTACTCCTACCCATGTCGCGCCCCTGGTTACTCCTCCCTGTTCCTTGCCTACCACTCCCCCATTGCTTTCCTGGGATCCTATTTCCCCGGCGCTTTTTAAAAAATACCTTCAGGACATCAAATCTGGTTCTCCCCTTGACCCCCTCCCTCCTCAAGTTCTGGGTTCCCTTGACCCAGCTCCTCTCCACATTATTTTGGATGTCCTCAACGCCTCATTGGTAGAAGCGACTGTTCCGAATGAATGGAAGCACGCAATGGTGGTTCCACTATTAAAGAAGGCCAATGCTGATCCGAACAATCTTTCCAACTTTCGCCCTATTTCTTTGCTTTCCTGTTTCTCCAAGATTTTGGAGAAACATGTCAATTCCTTACTTAGTTCTTTTGTTGAGTCCTCCAATTTTCTCCATGGATCCCAGTCCGGTTTCAGGGCTGGTTTCTCCACGGAAACTACTCTCCTTGGCGTGTCAGAAACCATCAGGCGCCAAGTGGATAAGGGTGAGACGGTGGCACTCATCTTGCTTGATTTGAGTGCCGCTTTTGACACCGTCTCCCATTCCATCTTATTATCCACCTTGGAGGCAGTTGGTGTTGGTGGTACCGCCCTGGCCTGGATTGCTAATTTTTTGTCTGATCGCACGTTTCAGGTTTTTTCTTCTACCTCTATATCTTCCACCCTTCCTTCTCCTCACGGTGTTCCCCAGGGCTCTATCCTCAGTCCCCTCTTCTTTAACCTGTACGTAAGGCCTCTTGCGTTCTTGGCCGAACAGGCTGGTCTCACAATTTACTCCTACGCTGATGACACGCAGGTCATCTACTCACTTTCCACTAACAAAAACCTCCCTTCCTCCTCTCTTCAAACTGGATTAAAGCATATATCGGACTGGATGTTGAAGCACAAACTAAAGCTCAACGGGGACAAAACAGAGCTGCTTCTGTTTGGACCCGACACCTCTCTCTGGGGCCCTCACCATTGGCCTCCGGAGATGGGTCCTCTACCTATTCCATCAGTGTCTGCGCGCAACCTCGGTGTGATCTTCGATAACCAACTCACTTTCAAACATCATGTTGTGAAAGTTGCGGCCACCTGTACTACCATCATCAGGTGGCTGAGGAAGATCACTTGGATGCTGCCTACAGACACTTTGAGGACCGTGGTCCAGGCCCTTGTCATCTCACGCCTGGACTATGGGAACATCCTGCTCTTAGGTGCTGCCAAAGAGGTAACCAGAAAATATCAAGTGGTTCAAAATATGGCAGTTCGTCTGATTTGCCAACTTCCCGCAAGATCATCGGTCACTCATCACAGGCGTAACCTGCATTGGCTGCGCATTGAAAGCAGAGTGCACTTTAAAGCACTCTGCTACATGCATAAAATCATGACTGATAGAGCCCCGTGCTATCTTGCTGCCTTAGTCCAACAATATGTTCCCCCCCGTACACTCAGGTCCTCGTCACAAAACAAATATAAAATTCCACGCATTAACAGAGCCAAAATGGGTGGCCGCTCGTTTGCCCTGTTGGCCCCATCCTTATGGAATTCTCTCCCTCAACCCTTGCGCACGGAATCGTGCTTTCTGAAATTCCGTAAAGGAATAAAAACATGGCTTTTTAACAACTAATGTCCCTCCCTCTTTTCACCGTTCAGTTTGCTTTAGCGCCGGGAAACCTCCGGGTAGCTGTGCGCTTAATAAATGTAATAATAGATAGCCTAAGGATATGGAGCTCGCTCTAAGATGCTCCTTCTCCTCCCAAAAATGAGAAAGTCTGATTTTTTGTCACTGCACATCATACAAAAAGACAATCTTCTGCCTACAGTAAGACATCTCAAACTTTCCATTTTGCTGTTCAGCTCCTGTTCTCTGAAATTGGTTCTCAGATCAGCCAGACACGAGAGGCGTCCTCCCTTTTCACCTTCCATTCGTCTTCAAAGACTTCTGGATATATCCCTAAATCTAAGAATAACAAGGTGAATTCCTGCACCTGCAAAAGGGATGAGAACATACTGTATTCGCACACAAAAAGGATTCATTTAATTAATTCTTGAGCAACCAAGGAGAAGAAAATCAACAACAACCTACAATGTTGAGTCTAAAGTGCAGGCAACTTAAATGACACACAATTACACATTTATATGAATATAATGTCATCCTGCACATTATGCATACAGGAATAATAGTGTCTGCATTTTGATAAACATGACACACTACAAACGATAAAAATACATGCGAGTGCGTTTGAACCATGAGTATAATGCACCCATACAATTTAGAGTGCTGTAAGTGCTCTATCCCTGGCGAGTGCCATCCAGCAGCTCTGTGGGTTTGCGTACTTGAGGTGCTTTCTGGCCTTTTCTCACATTTTGTTCATCTTTTGAGTTCTGGTATACACATTTATTTGTTGGTTTTAAACCACTTTGTTATGTGTATGTGATGCATCTCTTTGTTATTCCCAAAGTCTCTCTGTCTACCTCTTGCTGCCTTTACCTCTTTTGGGACATGACCTATTTCACTATCTCCCCTCTTGGAGTACTGTTCTCCCCTACCTCTCTCCACATTTCCCTTTTCCTACCTTCTTCTTTCTCTACTTCTCTATCACTCTCTAAAAAGATGCCTATTTCTTATGCGCTGTTTCTCTGCCTATATCTGTCTATTTGTGGCTTCTCTTTATCTTTCTTTCTGGCTATGTCACCTTTCTCTATTTACTTTACTTTGCTCACTACCACACACATTTCTACATCACCTATAGCTCTACCCCCTTCTCTATCTACTTCAAATCTTTTCTTATATTGTTCTGTGTATATCTCTGTCCAACAACTTTACCCTGTCTTTTCCATTTCTCTTACTTCGCATGTCTGTCTAGCCAGAGAACTGCAAAACATACAGAGAAGAATAGGGACAAGACAGGGTGAGAGAATATAGGAGAAAGTTATTATATTTTATAACTAATTAAATGGTGAAAATTCTGAGAGCAATACGTTCATTTTCACTGTGGCAGCAAAAACACCAGTAGCAAAGGGGGATATTTTTTTTCTTTTGCAAATATTTGCCTACTAAAGATACAATTTCATGTGCATGTATTTTATTTTAATGTTATGCGCTATTTCACTAAACATCTAACAAGTCACCCTTAGCATGTTTTCCCTACAATGAGAATAGCAAAGTGGTTAGAGTCTAAATTCCACATAAATCGTTCTTGTTGTAAGTTAATAAAATCTAAAAGAGATGGCTCTATCAATGCTGATTCAAGCTTTTTTGTACTATTAACCTGGCGGACATTAGGCTGTGAGAGATTAGGCTGGGAGGGTTGTATGCTGTTTTTGTGTGCTCGTGTTTCTGAAAATGTATCTTCTCCGGAGCCCCACACATCCTTAAGGTGTGACCTCTGAATGATCACAGGTTGGTTTAAGGTTGGTGATCATGTATGGTTCAAAAGCAAGATGGTAGACAGAAAAGGTTTGTTGCTCCAAAAGAAGTTCCCGATGATGGATGATGAGAAGCAAGATTTGAAGAAACAACAATGGAAAGTTGTTGATAGGATGTTGGTAAAAAGACCAGAGAACTTTATAGGAAATGCCAGTGTATTTTTCTAAACCTATGCAGAGTATCTAATGTCACACCAAAAGTAGTGGCAAGGAACAATGGGCAACTGTGAAGTATGAAAGGGCTCCTTGCCTGGTGTCTGAATTTGCCACTGTACGTATTCCTAACGAGAACCTTTAAAATGAGACATTAAAAAAACACCAGGTTTCGTCAACTGCTAAGGTGGCACGAAGATTAATTCATGGACTAATTAGTCACAGAGATAGAGTTTGTGTTATAATGATTAGTTTATAGACTTTGCAGTGTTTACCATATATTTTCCTGTGTGTATATGTCCTGCCCATACCTCTCCCCCATTCCCTTGCTCCAAAGTTTGCTCCACTGACAAGTGGTAGTTTATAATTTCTATGAGTTTACATCACTGGGAGAGTTTCTGAGGAAAGCTGAAGACAGGAGACATGCTGTATGTGTACTTCAGATTCATCATATATGGTGTCTACAGACGGCTCAACAAAAATCTGCTCATGTATGTGGCCAAAGCTAACCATGGCTCATGGAGGCAGATTTATCATTTTGTCATGTTGCTCAATGCAGCAAGCCACCTTGCTGTGTGAAAGGGAAAGGGCAGGAATGTGCCCTATTTACTATTATACCACGCATTTCTGTCCTTTCCTAGTGCTGGTGCACTTTCGGTTACCTAGCACCAATGCAGGTGCCTGCATCGTAGGCAGGATTGTTTTTGTTCAGGCAGGCTCACCTTCCTGCACAAAAACAATCCTGAGATGCATTTTCTTTCTTCTATGTCTGCTGTAAAATGCAGCACGCGTCGAAAGAGGTAAAACAAGGCGGAATAATGATAGTCCTACTTGTTACTCTTCACCTGGGAAGGCGTATTATTTTGATAGAGGGTCTACCATTAATAGTAAATCTGAGAATGCACCATAATCTATGGGTGGATGCGTGTGAACACCCACGCTCCACCCATGGAACGCCTCCCTGAGGCAGAGTAACTCAAGGCAGCGACTTGATTGATCAAGCCACACAAATGTAAATGTTTTGTACTTGTATAGCGCACAGCTACCCGGACCAGGTCTCCCGGCACTTGTACTCATACCACTGTGGATCCCCAAGGTGATGCCAGGCATCCCAGCACTGAATGGGGCCATTGTGGAGATTAAGCAAGCTATTGCCCAGAGTTGCAGCATGGAACCCATGATTAGAATAGGCACCGAGAGCATGGGACCAATGAATAGAATAGGCACCAAAGCGAGAAATCAGGTCCGAGGAATTTAGAGCTCAAGACCCCGCCAAGGCCGGTATAGGTGGGAATTGAACTCTGGTCCCGGGCCAGACCTCTGCATCAGGGTCTGCTGCTCTAACCATTGAGCCACACTTCTCCACAAGGTGTGCTTGCTTGGCTTGACAAATTTCATTTAGGTTTTATGTTGTCTTTGCGCCCCATTGCGTGGTACAAGGGCAATGCAAACCCTTGATAAATATGGGCCAGAGTGTGAACTACTAGAGCAGTGATTTGAGATTGAACCTGATGAAGACTACTGCAGACAGGGGAGCAAAGAGGGTCGGTCCTGCAAAATGTCTCTTTATCCTTGCTGTGGATCTACGCTTTAACCAGGAATGAGAAATGGCAAAGCACGTTTGTGAAGAGCTGATTTCTAATAAAGGAAGCTCCATGTGACATTGTTTTAACAGTTATCGGGGAGCTATAGTGATGAATACTAGAATGAGAAAAACAAGTACCAACAGCCCTACCTATAACTCTATTCACAGCATAGCTTCAATCCTAAACCTAAGCTTACATTTAAATATAAGCCCTGACATAATTTCCAAATAGTAACTTAATACCTATCTTTAGCCAGCCTTTAAAGGACCTTAACTATGGACTTAAACATACGCCAGCTGTGCAATCAACCATTACCTCAACCAGCACCTCTAGACTTAAAATAAACCCAATTGTTATGCTAGCTACAATCCTAAGACTACAGTGTAATAAATCACTAATAACTCAGGATCATATCCCCATAGCACTGGAACCAAATCACCCACAATAGAAGGCACGACCACCTGTGCAACCATATTTGAGTCTCCTTTGCTTCACCCTACACATTAGTGTTGACCTGCTAAAAGCGACCACTACTGTTCATGTATCACCCCAAAATACTTCCTAGTCTCCACTTCCACTCCCAAAAACCTCCAACCAGACACAACAATGCCTTCTCGGTTTAAGTGGTCCATCAATTTTGCCGGAACAAGAAGTACTTGGAGGAATCCACATGTATGCAGAGGACTCTATTGATCCAGCCTATCTTGGTGACCTGGCAATAAATTCAGACACCGTACAAGCTTGGATGTACAAAAACGAGTGCTTAATTACGCAAAAAGCAACCTGATGTTATTAAGATGTACACATGTTACTTCAGTCAAGGATGATTTCATTTCCATTGCAGTTACTCTTATTTAATGCATACTTAAATAGCATGATGCAATATGCTGCAACCCAAGCACTCATGAGCTGGAGTAAATATGTACTGAATATTGTGCATTGGCTCCAGATAGAGTCGAGGGTCAGGACAAGGGTCTGGTATTAACTCACAGGACTCTTCATTTGAGGAGCCTTGTGCAGTGATCTCTCTTGGTCCTGCGGTATGTGCCGGTGTCTCCCAAAGCTCTGCTAATCTAGCTTTTACTAGTGAAAGACAATCTAAGAAGAAAACATTTGGAACACAGGGGCATATTATCAAGGACGGCGTTAAAATTATTGCCGGTTTAGCGGCAGAAAACTGCCACTAAAATGTAGATAATGGGCTTGATAATATGCCCTGGAGAATTCCCATAGAAGCCCATGTTCACATCAGAACATGGGGGCGTGGCCTGACACAGATGGAGACGGAAGCCTAAATCTGAGCTCCCCCCGGCGACCTCCTTCCTGAGCACATCCTGACCACTACGGGGGCCCCCTGAGTGCTGAAGTTGCCCCCCCATCAGAACATAGAAGGATTGGGGGCATCGTAAGTTGGTGCAGGATGCAGCCTGGAAACGCCGCGGCGGCCGGGAGATCATCAGCCCAGATATCGGCCTACGATGGCAGCCGAAACTGTTTGATGGCCGCCGGATGGTGCTGAGACGGAGACGGGCTCCTAATAATACTACCGGAGGCGGAAAGACATTTAAACCACGAGCAGTGGCTGCCCAGCTGGAGGGCCCCGCAATTGTCTAAGCGGAGGGCTGGAGCGCGTTGGCAATCACCGGAGGAGACCGAGGGGCGGAGCACGGTAAGGGAGCAGCCGCGACCGGGGAAGATCGGCCTGGGTGCGGTGAGAGCTGCGGGTGACTGCGGACCCGAGCACGGAGGACGGTAAATTCAAAGCAGTGGGGGGGGCCGCACACACTTACAGGCGACTGGCAGGGCGGAGGAACCAGGTAATTGTGGAGGTCTACGAGAGGCTTCCTGGCGCTGTAGGGGGTGCTGTGAGACCCGTGTTAATACTACACAACTGAGCATTTGAACTGGTCCCCCGACGGACTGGGGAGGGGAAATGAGTAGCCAAGGCATAGAGAAGTTTGAGCCCAGCAGCATACTACAGGGCAGTGGCAGGGAAGCGCTAATGTGAGAGAGGCCACAGAGAACCAAGGCAACAATTTTGTGTGATTGCAGCCACAGGGCCTGGTCCCGCTACAAGATGGTGGAGGAGGATGTTACATATTGAGAGAAGAGGGGTGCGCACCAGAACCCGGACCACCAAGGGGGTCGTGAGACAGGCACGAGGCGCTGCTGTGACCCTGAGGGATGCATCTACCACAGGGGTAACCCACGACTATTGAGCAGTAGTACAGGACTGCCACATGCCCTCAAGTGACGCCGGCGGAAAGCAGAGACAGGATCCCTGAGGGTTACAAGGCCTTCGATTGGAAGGGGGGGAGAACCCCTTTACGTACCTCGGACACAGGGAGCACAAGAGCACACCTGGACCCAATGTAGACCTTAGTTGCTAGCCGGAGGATATCAGCAGGAAAGCAATGAAGTGCCGTGCCGCGCTCGTTTAGGTAGACTAGCTGGCAGAGCCAGAATACAATATTGGTAAGCTGTCCGTCTGAGGGAACTGAGAGTTGGGGGCGAACCCACGGAGACACCTGAACAAGGGCTCCTCTGACGCTGAGTACCGAGACAGAGATATGGGGCGGACTACCAAGAGACGGGACACTGAACTCCAGGACTCGGCAAGTGATGATACGGAGGAGTCTCGATCGTGTAGGGGGTACAGGAACGAACAGACGCCCCCACAGGGGGCGATATCACTCCAAGATATCTTGAAGGCTATAGAAAAGTCGCAGGCTGCAGTGGAGACCAAAATTGACACGATGCAGGAGGATTTGGGCTTATTAAAGACAATCACAGGAAGCTGGCGGACTGGGTCACAGAAGTGGAGGCGGAAGTAGACAGTTTGGAGACACTGATGCAGGCGACCGCACGCAAAGTCACTGACTTAGAAAAGCATGTTCTGGTGCTGGAGCAGAGGGCAGAGGATGCTGAAAATCGAGCACGCAGGAACAACATAATGGTTACTGGCCTGCCTGAAAAAGTCAAAGGAGGAAATATAGTGGACTTTCTTGAGCACTGGTTGCGCACAGCGGTAGCGGCAGAGGGACTATCGACATTCTTCGCACTGGAGAGGGCGCACAGAGTACCCGCTCGGGCGCCTCTGCCCGGTAGACCACTGCGACCAGTAGTAGCCTGGCTACTCTTTTATAAGGACAGAGATCATATTCTGCATCAGGCTCGCCTGAAAGGGCAACTCAAGGTGGACAATAGCATTGTTAGAATTTTCCCTGATTTCTCCCAGGAAGTGCAGCACCAGCGAGAATCCTTTGTCTCAACCAAGAGGAAATTGCGCCAAATGAGAGTGTTCCGGGCCCGACTTCTCGTCGTGAGAGAGGGTGGAACCACTTTCTTCAATACGCCCCATGAGATCTGGTAATGGATAGAGGGACAAGACCCCAACGAACAAGGAAGGGAGAGCAGGAACCGCACAGAACCGAAACCAGCACGTTCTCCGGATAAAGGGCAGAAACCAAAGAGTCACCCAACGACAGAAGAGACGCACAGGGATTGAGCGAATGTGATTGCAGCGGTGGCATCCATGGGCACAGCAAGCACCCAGGGCACTCCCTCTCACTCTGATGGAGAACATAGAGATCCGGACTACGAGGCCAGCACGAGCACGATAGGAGGGGCAGACCAAGCCCTGCCACACATCACACCCAGATCGGCTGACGACCTGATGTGAAGTAGAGGGACCACGCAAGTACAATCGGGACTATCTTGTTGGGTAGTGGGACATGACGACAGGGAAGTCCTGAGCTAGGGCAGGGGAGGCCTCTGTACACAGATGATTGACCTGTACACAGGGGGAAGGGCCGGAGGGGGGTGGAGAGGATGGCTGTCCTCCAGGCGAACACTGGCTTAGTCACCACTTTTGGACTGCAACTGTTAAAGCACTAGAGTGCTAGGTTTGGATGGGGGGGAGGTTCTCACTTGTCCTGGGGAGCGGGAGTTGGGATGTTTATCTAGTTTTATTGTTAACGGGAGGGAGGCGCTGCTGGTGACAGGGGGGCATGGTTTGAAATCCCTAATGGGATTTCTGCGAGGGGCACACAGTGGGTCTGGGTATAGGGACAAGTACAGGGGGGAGTATGAGCACTCATGCAGCCGATAAAGGCCACATATAAAATAATGTTGTGGAATGTTAGGGGTATGCACTCCATGAGCAAAAGGTATAAAATATTTTCACAGTTGAGTTCAGTGCAGATAGCTATGCTCCAGGAGACACACTGGAAAAGGAGGGGGCGGCGCTACGCAGGCGATGGAGAGGTCAAGCATTTAACTCATCATATTCAGCATTTGCCCGAGGAGTCCTGATCTTGGTGCGGGCGGGAGTCCCCTTCCAACCTATTGAGCATAAGATTGATCCCGAGGGACGATACGTGATTGTCTCTGAGATACTTGATGGACAGGATATCACTTTTGTAAATGTGTATGGCCCAAATGTAGATTACATTCGATTTCTGGAGCAGTATTCAGGTGTCTTGTTACCGTACCTGACTGGAGCAGTACTAAAAGGGGGGGACTTTTATTGCAGATCGCACACACCTCTTCGTGACTCTCCTGTACACACAGTAGCTCGATCCTTTTGAGACTGGCAAGCTCGCTGGGGGCTGGTAGATGCATGGCACAGTGCACATCCGACTGACATGGACTACTCGCACCTATCCCATACTCACGATTTGCATGTACGCCTAGATACCTTTTTAAGTACACCGGACCTCTATACTCAGCTGGGGGGGATGGAGTACCTGACCAGAACAGTCTCAGACCATAACCCGCTTATGCTTAGGTTCAAGGGGGGGACATTATCGCAGCCTATCCCAACATGGCGCCTAATGCCAGAAGCCCTGGAAGACCAGGTCCTTCAACATGAGACTAGGGAACATATCATACAATATTTTGTTGACAATGCGGCCACCACTGACTCTAGAATCACAGAATGGGAGGCCTTTAAGGCTGTTATCAGAGGTGATGCATGGCAACATCTATTAAGGTCCGTAGGACGCTTACAGCGGACATAGAGGAAGCAGATGAGGTACTCCGGAACTTAGAGCGTAGACGGTCAGAACACCTGGAGTTGAGGCAGGAACTTCTGGAGGCCAAAGAAGAGGTGGCAGTTCAGAAAGAGCGCTGACGATTCTTTGACTATCAGAAATACATGGATAGGACACACGCTGAACGAGATAAAGCAGGGCGATTGTTGGCATGGCTCGCTAACCCGTCCAGGCGGGGAAGTGCTATACTGATGATTCATGACCAGGTGGGACGACCCTTACATAGGCAATAAGAGATTTATAATGGCCTCCGTGAATGCTATGCCCGACTATACAAAAGCACTGGCAGCCGCGACATAGACAGGATTACAGACTATTTATCGCCCCTCCCGCTCCCTACCCTTGAGGCGGAGGCGGCAGAACTGCTAGGAGCTGCAATAACAGAACAGGAGATCAGGGAGCAGTTAAAGCTATGGCGCGTGGGAAAATCCGGGGCACAGACGGACTACCCCAGGAATTCTATGCCATATTCCATGCAGAATTAGCACCTAGACGCGTAGAACTCTACGCGGAAACGTGGGGAGGTGGGAGACTGCCGCAAACATCATGAGAGGCGGCAATGGTTCCCCTGCTCAAGCCGGACAAGATCCCGATGGAGTGCACAGCATACCGGCCGCTGTTGATGCTCAACTTAGATTTTAAAATTCTAAATAAGATACTGGCCACCAGACTGCTACCACTTATGCCCTCCTTGGAACATTCTGACCAAGCGGGATTCATCTCAAGCAGAAATACAACCCGTACATCAGGCGACTTTTGCAGTTCTCCAACAGGGGGAAGAAGACGCACCGGAGGGGGCGATCTTTGTTATTGATATTAAAAAATCATTCAATAGTCTAGAGTGGGAATTTATATATGCTGTGCTCACACGGATGGGGTTGGTTCAGGGGTTCGTCAAGTGGGTTAAAATACTATATAAGGACCCAGTGGCAAGGGTACGCATGGGCCGAACAATTTCCATGCAATATCCCATGGAGAGGGGCATGAGGCAGGGGTGTCCCCTTTCCCCCTAATATTCGTGCTAGCGATAGAGCCACTAGCGTGCATAGCATGCTCGGGGACACTGTATGAGGGTATTAGGCTAGCAGAGCAGACACATCACATTGCATTATATGCAGATGATCTCCTGCTATTCCTGAAAGACTCTGATGCAGCTTTGTGGGGGGGGGCGGTGCATGATAGATGAGTTTGGCACACATTCTAGGCTATGTGTTAACTGGCAGAAGTCACAACTCTTTCCGGTAACAAGGAATGCTTTGCCTCCCGAGGGCCTGGGAAACCTGCAGTGGGAACCACATTGTTTTAGATACCTAGGGGTGAAGATATATCACGACCTCTTTGATGTTCAGGAGGGGAATGTAGGGGGGGTTCTGCGATCGCTAAAAGGTTGTATGGCATTCTGGGGAGCTCTACCCCTGTCAGTGGCGGGGCGAATCTCCTCACTGAGAATAACTGCTCTGCCCCAATTGCTATATTTTTTCACCACACTACAGGTGTGGATTCCCAGGGCGTGATTTTGCTTCGCCGACTCTCTTATTACTACTTTTATCTGGGGGGACAGAAGGAATAGGGTGACCCTAGCTACGTTAAGAAGGGCACAAGCCGAGGGAGGTCTGCCGGTGCCCGATATGGAGAATTATTACCTGGCAGGAGAGCTCCAATGCCTCACGCAATGGGTGGCGAGTAGTCTAGACCCGGAAAGTAGGAGGCACCCATTCACCCTGAATAGGGCGGAGTACATTAATGGGCACCATTAAACAGCGAACAATACACTCGGCAGAGCATAGAGTAATAAGGAATTGCTGGGTCAGGTGTCTTCAGAAGACCAAAACCAAACGCCATTACTCCCCAGAGATGTCCGTGGTGTTACTGGAGCGCTCCTGCATGGGGGTCACTGGAGGGGATTGGACGAATGGGCACAAGCGGGAGTCACTAAAGTAGGGTACTTATATGGAAATGTGGAACTTCTTACGTTTGCGGCCTTCCGAGCAAACGGGGACATTCCGCAAGGACACTTTTTACTGTATGGGGCGGCTACTGGAGCTATGCGCAGGCACTGGGGACAGGGGAGAATTGAAACGCCGACACACTCTACATGGGAATACATAAGCCTAGCAGGAGGTGTCATCAAGGCGGTATCGTGCCTCTATCGAGCCATGCGGCGGGACTCCACGAGGCCTCTAGAGGGACTGAAGAATAAATGGGAGGCGGACCTGGGGATTCCTATTGAGGATAAGGACTGGGAAAATATGCTTCTCCGGGCCACCAAGCTATCCTGTAACGCACAATTCCAATTAATTAGTTTTTACACCATGCATAGAGCAAACATTACACCTGACAGAATTAATCGCTATTTCCATCGAGATGATGCTAGTTGCCCTTGCTGCCAGGAGATAGGAGCTAGCTACATCCACATGATGTGGAGTTGCTCACGGCTGGAAAGGTACTGGCAAGAAGTGGTTAGGGAGAAAGCACGTGTCACAGAGAAGGAGATCCCATGCACCTCCAGTCATGTGCTGCTCAATCTATTCTCCCACTCCGCTAAGACCAAGTAAACGGCAAGGTTCCAAGACCTAGCATATATACTAGCAAAACGCGAACTAACAAGCAAATGGAAGGCACTGGCGTGTCCTGGAAACGGGAACTAGAGAAGTGGGCGGGCTGCGAGCATAGAATACTGCTTAGAAATGCAAAACGAGGCTTAGGACGACTGGAGAGGGCACAGGAATGGGGAGTATTAGTAGATGACTTGAAGAATGTGGGTCAGGAGTCTACCCCCCCGCATACCGCAGGCTCGATCTCGTCCGGTCAGCCCAGATAGCCAAGACCAAGAAGAGGGGGAAGAGGCAGCATGAGAAGTCCATAATACCATAGCATCCATGGACCTGGAGAGTTATATGGGTCGAGCCCACGGCTTAGCCTATACAGAGCAAGACCCAGACCACACACACAGTGAGAGGCATAGTGGCAGGTTGGTCGGCAGCAGCGCGGGAAGGGGGAGGAGGGGGGATAGTTGAGGAGGGAACTGGTAGGCTGTCATATTGGATGAAGGTCCGTTACAGCCGGAACGGCATAATACAGCAGCACTGTTAGCTGGGAACATCACTGAATAAGAGAAGGATTGTATATGAAATGTTGATATCTAAATGCCAATAAAGTGAGTTTAAAAAAACAATGTTCACACCAGAACATGGACTTCTATTGGAGTTCTGAAGGGCATATTATCAAGCCCATTATCGCTGCTTTAGCAGCAGTTTTCTTCCGCTAAACCGGCGATAATATTTAAAGCCGTTCTTGATAATATGCTCTCAAATCTTCCAACGCTTTGGGTCCAAATGGTGGTGTCCTCATCTGGAGACAGTAGACAGAGATGGTAAAAAGCCCAACTTTCAACAACGATTAATGGGTTTGCAGAGATAACCACCTTGATACCTATAGTTTAGATGTTCTATACCTTCTTTGGGTTTGTATTGATTCCCACATTGAGAATTAAAGCGGATGCTGGCCAACTTCCAAGCTCGAATGACCTCAAAAGCCTCACATTGAACAGTTTTTAAACATATCATTATTTTCTGAACAAAAAGAAGGTCTAATTTACTGTTCTTAATCCCTTAATTCTCAGCCTTGATTTACAGTAAGTTGAGAAGGTACAAAAATAAGGCAGTTTTCCGACATGGTGAAACAACTTTATCTCTCCTTGTTGAATTGATTAATAAATTCCTCTATATTCAAGCCCGAAGCTTTCATATAAAAAAAAACGTCCTGCTGATTGTGTCTTCGGTGCTCCACAGTACTTGGGGAGTACTTTCATTTTCTGTACTTCCTTCCAATGGTTTTATTAGGCACTCCTCCACAGTAACAATAGTCATGAATAAGTTGAACAGGACTATGCACAGGGATGCCAAATGTGCCCCCAGTGCAGACTTCAAAGCACTTTCAGAGGGCACTCACTAAGCCCCAGAATACTAAAGCCTGTCTGGGAGGTGGTTACACCTCCCTGTGACAGGAAACATATTGTCCAGGCCTACACTGCCGGAGTTTCGTCCAGCAGCAGGAGGCCAGACTCATGTCTGTGGCAGCAGCATCCATTTTGTGATGCCAGGGTGCTTTTAAACTGGTACCGGGTATACTGGTGTGTACATGTCTCTCCCTCTAGAAGGGTGGAACTCTACCCCGCTGCCAGGACTGGCGGAGGGTAGGATTCCAAAGTGTTTGACACCAAACACAACATGTTTCTGTGCAGCCATTGCAAAGTTAACATTTACAGCGAGGTTATAATGCACTTAAGAGTATATGGTCTGGCTGCACCACAAAACAGCCCCAGCGAATAGGTTTCGAAGGCTGCAGAGGGGCCATGCTCATGCATGGGCACCCTCTCACACAAAACCCAGCACCCTGCCTTCAGGATTGTTAAGGCCTGCCATGGGGGTGACTGATAGGTTTATGTGTGTCGTGATTTAAGGTAGATATAGGTAACCTATATCTAAGTAAGGGGGGCATGCACCACCTTGCCCAGGCTGCAGTAGCAGTACTGTGGTTTCATTTTGGAAGGCTTCTCAGGGGTGGCACAATACATGCTGCAGCCCCTGGTAGTATAAGGAGAACAATCGTTCAGGAGTGGCCTAAATAGGTCCAAAAACAAGAACAATTACTTAGAATAGAGACTAGATCAATATGGGAACAGAGCGTGTAGGGCAACATGTGAAAGTTTAATCATTTTGCTTTTTTCAACATGTCGATATTACAGAAATACATTCAGGTGCTCACATAAGTGATTGAGTGCATATTGTGACTAGAGTGAAAAGTGAGAATGGCAAAATATCACATAACAACAAAGGGTATTCCACAAAAAATATATAAAATGGAGAGATTTTCCTTGGGGGGGGGGGGGGGTCGACAACGTTTTGATCTTTATTGAGTCAAGACCATCATCAGGACAGGGTGAGCAGTCTGAAACTGGAGTAAGTAGAAACCAAACAGATGATGGTGAGTAGTTCCTAGGAATACCCAGGACCTTTGCGTTTTGGATGACCTACACTGAGGGCTTGGTGTACAAACAGACACTGGACAATCCCACAGGATATTTCAGCCATTAGACCAGCTAGCTCTACAGTGACACAACCACCCTCGTGTATTCTACAGTAGTGTAGGTAGTTTCGGGCAACCACTGAACTTGAAAACCCTGATTTCTCAGGGATCGTGCAAAACAATACAGTACTTTTCGCTAAGTCACTCGGGCTTGCTTATTCTCAGAAAACACATAGAATGATGACTGGAACGTTTTCAATAAGTATTTATTGCTCCAGCAACAATCTTGTGTTAAACATATTTGCTGCGAAAATCAGGAGGCAGAAGTATACAAAAGAAATGGTATATAGTAGATACATAGTGCTAAAAAGTTGAGCATGGACAGTTCACAACAACAATAGCATTTGCGTACTCCTAAAAATGTGCACCCTACATATTGTGCCTAAATGTACCTAGCCTAGATATGTAGTGTAGCTTGTATTTTGGCATATGTGTATGTAGCCAAGACTCCCCTAGGGAAGCTCCAACCCCTCACCTGATGGTAGAGAATGATGACACCCCGCAAGGTATGTCAGACCCCTGCGTGTCAAAAATGTACTATGCAGGACCCCAGCTCAGCTTAGAAGGAATTCTCCTCTAATTAGCAGCTGCTGCACCGCTCTGCTTCCTCACCGTTTCTCTGAGTGGTTCCTCCTGCTTCTGCCTCATTTTCTCCTTCTTTTCTCCATTTCCATGAGCACTTTCCCCAGCTTTTGTCTAGTTTTACTCCTCTCTCCCTCCTTTCCCCCCATTTTTCTAAGTTCTTCTCCTGCGTCTCCCTCATTTTTTTACTGCTATTTACTATCTTCCCCTATTGTGCTCTTACCTCGTTATTACTGCTTTTTCCTCTCCTTCCTACCATCTTTCTGAGTGCTTTCCCCTGCTTCTCCCTCGTTTTTTACTGCTTTCCCCTTCCTCTGCTCCCATTTTCGGGACTACCTTCTCCTTCTTTTCCCTCATTTTCGCTGTTTACATGGCTTTTGAATCAACAGAGCACTGCAAAGCACCTAGCAACTCCAGTGCCTTGAGATCCTTACTGGGGATTCCCGGTTGCATAATTTTCCCTGTTGAAAGTTTTTACCACAAAGATTGTGGCTATTGTGGGACAAGCAGAATTTTGAATCCAGCCCTAATTAGACACTTCCTGAGACATTAACCCAATGGCTTCTGAACGTGTTATATGATACTGTGCCAACATATCCTTTTTCTTAGTATGACCGCTGTCTTCTCTGGGGGTCTCTTGGACAGTGTGGACACCTGCATGCTGGTGATTGTGTGTGCCTCTTTCTAGCCTGGGGGTGGGCCTGCTAAGAAGTGATGAGCTGGTCTGGGGATTTGACCCCTGAAGTTTGCTGATCATTGGTTTCCCCCCACTTTAATCCAGCATGGTAAGTATGGATGTTGTTAGGTGGTTAGGTGGTTAGTGGGTTGTTTTGTCATGAATTGGGAATGGGAGTTGGGGATTATTCTTTGGTTATGGTCCGATACTGGTATTACAGCCATGGGACCAAGGATGGGACCAAGGATGATCACAAATGGCCAGGACATACCCCCTATGTGGGGGAAAGACTGCCTTACTGTATATAAGAACATTGGAATGTTGGGAGCTCCATTGCAGACAATGGAGTGCTCCCTGCTTCTACGGGCCGGTAAAGGCCCGCAGAGCAACATTCCAATGTTCTACAAAGGCTTCTCGACGCTCGAGGGGATTTATATCGCCTTGAGCTTCGAGAACCCTTTGTTTAATTTGTTAGAACATTCTGCCCTCTAGTGGCAGAATGTTCTAATAGCCTTATAGCCCTTCGTAGCAGGGCTATACCGGCAATTAAAGTCCTGCTGTCTCGTTAAAGTCACTCGCCTTCGGCTCGGGCCTTTAACAATGCAGCGGGCCTTTAATAACCGGTATAGCCCGCTACGGCGGGCTATAAGGCTATAATATGGCCGCAGCATAGACTTGGTCAATCCCAGATGGTAAACATCCTTTACAACGCAACTTTTACCAAGCAGTGCCTTTACGATGCAACTTTTACAACGCAAACCATTACAAAGCATTGCACTGGGGGCCGCTCTAGGATAGGGAATAGGTTTAATTTACTATCCAACACCTTCCCTACTATCCTCGGGGACTGGAGTTGGAATAGTAAATTAAACTATTCACTATCCAGCGCCCCAAAGCACTATGCGTTGTAAAGGCATGCATTGTAAAAACCGCGTTGTAAAGGCATGCGTGATAAAAGCATGCGTTGTAACGTCATACATCCATTTGAAACACAGACAAACACATTGGGCCCGATTCACAGAACTAACTTAAGACAAAATCCTAAACTTCTTACTTTTGGTTTTCATAGAAGTTAGGATTTTGTCTTAAGACAGACTTAAGACAGACTTAAGTTAGGATTCTGTCTTAAGTCTGTCTTAAGTCTGTCTTAAGTCTGTCTCAAGACAAAATCCTAACTTCTGTGAATACCAAAAGTAGTAAGTTTAGGAATTTGTCCTAAGTTAGTTCTTGAATCGGGCCCACAGTATTCACCTGCAGGGGACTCATATGACATCCACTGAGCTTCACATGTTATCATGCTGGAACCAGAGGGAGGGTATATGGTGGTCGAGGGGTTGCTGGCTGGGGCACCTCTGTCACTGGTGGCAATCTACACACTAAATAGTAATCAAGCAGGTCCTGGACACCCTTCCACCAACATTGGTACAGGGTCTAGCAGCACCAAGCATTTGGGTGGGGATTTTGTAGAGCTAGAAAATTGTCCCCTCCTCTACAAAAGGCAGTGAGCATAAGGTCAGCATGCTCCTTTGACTCCTTGATACGAGATAGACAGCTGCATGACATCTGGTGTACCACAAACCCTACAACAGCTGAATACTCTTAGTTTTCCTTCATACAACAATTGCACATCATAATTGATTTATTTCTCTACAATTTGGCAATGACTCCTCACATTTAAGATACTGAAAATTTGTGCTTCAGTCCCTCTGACCATAGTCCATTAAAGACGCTACAGAAATGCCTCATTCAGAGACACCATAGGCACATGCGAGTACTTTTGTGAATGTTTATTTTTGCTTCAGTACAGTTTTTACAAATTAGAAGGGCTTTGTTTTGGTATTTTAAGCACTGTGTAAAAAAACGTTTAATAAAAAAGGATGGCAACGTTGGTTTTGTTGCTCCGTTTTTTGCCAATCTTGCAAACTTTTTCGGAATTTATTTCTGGGGATGCATTTTTTTAGTGATCACATATTTATTTATAGTATTTTAGTTTCAGTTAAAATGGCTATGCCAATGTATGAATTCTTTTTATAGTTATGCACATGCTTTCGATTGGATTGTGGGTTTTGGATATACAGTTTGGATATTTGGCGATTTGGTGACTCTTTCAGGACTTTGGATTGTTACAGAAGAAAAAGAGTCAAAGAAGGAAGACATCTGACGGTAGGAACCCTTATTTTTGATTGTTTGTAATAAAAATGCGTTACTAAAAATTCAATATGTATTTAATTTAAAAAAATGCAAGACAGTCAAGTAACATAGTTTAGGTGTTCGTGAGGGTTAGATGTGTAGTATGTGTGCAATATTGTCTAGGTCATCTGAAGCCACCATCAACTAAAACTGTAGGATCTGTCCCAATAGTCTCTCAGACATTTCTTTTGTTCTTTTAGAAACGTGTGGGTTCAGACTGTCAGTCAATGATTGTGCTACACTCATTTCTTGGAGACTTTGCTCCTTCAAAATTTCCAAGAAATGATCACAGTTTGGGTGAGGTTTTCTGACTGATTTGTTGAAGGAGTTGTGCCATCCCTCTAATGCATTATTTATCTTTGCTCCACCCTCTAAGCAGGTTGTGTAACAGTTCCACCATTTGATAGGAAACCTCAGGTTCCTCCTGCGACCCGACCTGCTTAGATGGCTAAATCCATGCGTCTTAGCAGTAATTTAGTGGAGTGCCCAATTTTTCTTCATGTGCAGTAAAATAGTCTGATTCAGTAATTGATGTGTAGTATTCATCTACACAGTCAGGTGGAACAAAGCACAATGCTGTTAATTTTTTTATTTCAAACTGCAGTTTACAGTCTGATATGTAATTCTCAACTAAGGATTTATTTTAATTTTTCGCCAATATGCCTGTGAAAAGTGAAAAAAGCATCCTTGAATTTGGGTTTCTGGATACATTTTACTAAGGGTGTTAATCATTGATGATTTGAGGTCAATTATCACATTTCAATGACTTTTGTTTTGTGTTTTAGATGTAAGCACTGTTAATAATTCAGTGTAGGTTGAGGATTGCTTATCATGTAGTAAAATGTACACTAAGGAAACTACAGTGCTGTTAATGTAGGCATGTATAGTGTATATTTGGGTGAATGGATGGGGTGTGGATTTGAACATCCCACCCATTATCCAAATACCACTAGTCTCCAATTTTACAAGGTTACAGAGTGTCCTAAATATTACAATTCTTTTTTGAGGGTTTTTGTTGTGGTGCAAGAGAAAACTTTCATTAGTTACAGTGACAGTGACAGTTACAGCGGGACCATTTCCGCCAAAATCTAAATCCGTCCCAGAGTCAGAATTTAAAAATTTTGACCAGGAAGACCATGTAAGATATTCGACCTCTGATACATTAAAGTTGACCTAAAATCGTGGATATGTCCCAGTCAAAAGTGAAATGTGATTTATGATTGCTGCTTTACTTTTTTTGGCCCTTTTTGCCGTAAAACGTCAAAAAAATGTATTTCCAGTTTCCCTTAATGGATT
This sequence comes from Lissotriton vulgaris, assembly GCF_964263255.1. Classification (NCBI taxonomy): domain Eukaryota; kingdom Metazoa; phylum Chordata; class Amphibia; order Caudata; family Salamandridae; genus Lissotriton; species Lissotriton vulgaris. The sequence goes on from NC_141686.1 coordinate 214,826,002, forward strand.
TCAGTTGTTTGATGTCATTTTTCATATTCAATTTTCTCTGCTTTTAGAAATTGGTTTTGGAATTTTTATTGTGTTGTGTTTTGACTTTCTAATTGTTTTGGCATTCCTAATTAATCTACATTCTTTTTCTTAAATTAGGCCTGTCTGCTCTGTGCCATAGCTACCTGGGGTTGAGCCCAGTTTTCGTTTAATTGAACCTGTGTGTTCGACCTGAAAGATTTTGAACTTATTAGTTGGGAGGGGCTCACATCCACATCAAATAATAACCCATCATTTTACAGCATCCATCCAGTGGCATTGTATGCAATGTGGTTATTAAATTGAGATTACATTATTTTACTGGTTTTACATTCTGAGATTTGATTGAGCTATTTCTTTTACATCATTTGTGTTTCTGGCATTTCCTCTAATGTCATTGACATCTCAGACAAGTGATTTCAATTAAATTTCACTTTGTTTGACAATTATAGTCATAAAAGTGGTAGAAACGTAAAATATGTATATACAATACAACACAGCGCTTTAAAATGAGATATAAAATAGACTACTATATAGTAAGAGATCCATAACATCATATCATGTCATAAGATAGTAATTAATATTAAAAAACTGGTTAAAAGTACCGAAAAAAATATGTCAGGCGTAAAAACTGCTGATCCCTGCTTCCCTTACACAGCACAAAATAATATGGATAATTTCTATTAGCAGCTCTCACCATAGATAGTATTAATAAAGAACGAGCGGCAGCTGCAATAGCTCTGGCTTTAATAACCTACATTTTGCCCAGGAATTTTGAGACTGCTCAGGATGTGACATTAGGATTCTTAAAGCAGCAACGCTACTTTTTGTTTCCATTAGCCTGCAAATAGCTTTGATCCATGCCCAGTAATTGGCAACAACCACATTAGAGCAAAAACAGATGATGTCCTGTACCACCCTTCAAGGATACGTGCAACTATCGAGAAACATATCCTTTTTCTTAGTATGACCGCTGTCTTCTCTGGGGGTCTCTTGGACAGTGTGGACACCTGCATGCTGGTGATTGTGTGTGCCTCTTTCTAGCCTGGGGGTGGGCCTGCTAAGAAGTACTATGTGATGAGCTGGTCTGGGGATTTGACCCCTGAAGTTTGCTGATCATTGGTTTCCCCCCACTTTAATCCAGCATGGTAAGTATGGATGTTGTTAGGTGGTTAGGTGGTTAGTGGGTTGTTTTGTCATGAATTGGGAATGGGAGTTGGGGATTATTCTTTGGTTATGGTCCGATACTGGTATTACAGCCATGGGACCAAGGATGGGACCAAGGATGATCACAAATGCCCAGGACATACCCCCTATGTGGGGGAAAGACTGCCTTACTGTATATAAAAACATTGGAATGTTGGGAGCTCCATTGAAGACAATGGAGTGCTCCCTGCTTCTACGGGCCGGTAAAGGCCCGCAGAGCAACATTCCAATGTTCTACAAAGGCTTCTCGAAGCACGAGGGGATTTATATCTCCTCGAGCTTCGAGAACCCTTTGTTTAATTTGTTAGAACATTCTGCCCTCTAGTGGCAGAATATTCTAATAGCCTTATAGCCCTTCGTAGCAGGGCTATACCGGCAATTAAAGTCCCGCTGTCTCGTTAAAGTCCCTCGCCTTCGGCTCGGGCCTTTAACGATTCAGCGGGCCTTTAATAACCAGTAAAGCCCGCTACGGCGGGCTATAAGTCTATAATATGGCCGCAGCATAGACTTGGTCAATCCCAGATGGTAAACATCCTTTACAATGCAACTTTTACCACGCAGTGCCTTTACGACGCAACTTTTACAACGCAAACCATTACAACGCATTGCACTGGGGACCGCTCTAGGATAGGGAATAGGTTTAATTTACTATCCAACACCTTTCCTACTATCCACGGGGACTGGAGTTGGAATAGTAAATTAAACTATTCACTATCCAGCGCCCCAAAGCACTATGCGTTGTAAAGGCATGCGTTGTAAAAACCGCGTTGTAAAGGCATGCGTGGTAAAAGCATGCGTTGTAACGTCATACATCCATTTGAAACACAGACAAACACATTGGGCCCGATTCACAGAACTAACTTAAGACAAAATCCTAAACTTCCTACTTTTGGTTTTCATAGAAGTTAGGATTTTGTCTTAAGACAGACTTAAGTTAGGATTCTGTCTTAAGTCTGTCTTAAGTCCGTCTTAAGTCTGTCTTAAAACAAAATCCTAACTTCTGTGAATACCAAAAGTAGTAAATTTAGGAATTTGTCCTAAGTTAGTTCTTGAATCGGGACCACAGTGTTCACCTGCAGGGGACTCATATGACATCCACTGAGCTTCACATGTTATCATGCTGGAACCAGAGGGAGGGTATATGGTGGTCGAGGGGTTGCTGGCTGGGGCACCTCTGTCACTGGTGGCAATCTACACACTAAATAGTAATCAAGCAGGTCCTGGACACCCTTCCACCAACATTGGTACAGGGTCTAGCAGCACCAAGCATTTGGGTGGGGATTTTGTAGAGCTAGAAAATTGTCCCCTCCTCTACAAAAGGCAGTGAGCATAAGGTCAGCATGCTCCTTTGACTCCTTGATACGAGATAGACAGCTGCATGACATCTGGTGCACCACAAACCCTACAACAGCTGAATACTCTTAGTTTTCCTTCATACACCAATTGCACATCATAATTGATTTATTTCTCTACAATTTGGCAATGACTCCTCACATTTAAGATAATGAAAATTTGTGCTTTAGTCCCTCTGACCATAGTCCATTAAAGACGCTACAGAAATGCCTCATTCAGAGACACCATAGGCACATGCGAGTACTTTTGTGAATGGTTTTTTTTGCTTCAGTACAGTTTTTACGAATTAGAAGGGCTTAGTTTTGGTATTTTAAGCACTGTGTAAAAAAACTTTTAATAAAAAAGGATGGCAACGTTGGTTTTGTTGCTCCGTTTTTTGCCAATCTTGCAAACTTTTTCGTAATTTATTTCTGGGGATGCATTTTTTTAGTGATCACATATTTATTTTCAGTATTTTAGTTGCAGTTAAAATGGCTATGCCAATGTATGAATTCTTTTTATAGTTATGCACATGCTTTCGATTGGATTGTGGGTTTTGGATATACAGTTTGGATATTTGGCGATTTGGTGACTCTTTCAGGACTTTGGATTGTTACAGAAGAAAAAGAGTCAAAGAAGGAAGACATCTGATGGTAGGAACCCGTATTTTTGATTGTTTGTAATACAAATGCGTTACTAAAAATTCAATATGTATTTAATTTAAAAAAATGCAAGACAGTCAAGTAACATAGTTTAGGTGTTCGTGAGGGTTAGATGTGTAGTATGTGTGCAATATTGTCTAGGTAATCTGAAGCCACCATCAACTAAAACTGTAGGATCTGTCCCAAGAGTCTCTCAGACATTTCTTTTGTTCTTTTAGAAACGTGTGGGTTCAGACTGTCAGTCAATGATTGTGCTACACTCATTTCTTGGAGACTTTGCTCCTTCTTCAAAATTTCCAAGAAATGATAAAAGTTTGGGTGAGGTTTTCTGACTGATTTGTTGAAGGAGTTGTGCCATCCCTCTAATGCAATATTTATCTTTGCTCCACCCTCTAAGCAGGTTGTGTAACAGTTCCACCATTTGATAGGAAACCTCAGGTTCCTCCTGCGACCCGACCTGCTTAGATGGCTAAATCCATGTGTCTTGGCAGTAATTTAGTGGAGTGCCCAATTTTTCTTCATGTGCAGTAAAATAGTCTGATTCAGTAATTGATGTGTAGTATTCATCTACACAGTCAGGAAGAAAACAAAGCACAATGCTGTTAATTTTTTTATTTCAAACTGCAGTTTACAGTCTGATATGTAATTCTCAACTTAGGATTTATTTTAATTTTTCGCCAATATGCCTGTGAAAAGTGAAAAAAGAATCCTTGAATTTGGGTTTCTGGATACATTTTAGTAAGGGTGTTAATCATTGATAATTTGAGGTCAATTATCACATTTCAATGACTTTAATTTTGTGTTTTAGATGTAAGCACTGTTATTAATTCAGTGTATGTTGAGGATTGCTTATCATGTAGTAAAATGTACACTAAGGAAACTACAGTGCTGTTAATGTAGGCATGTATAGTGTATATTTGGGTGAATGGATGGGGTGTGGATTTGAACATCCCACCCATTATCCAAATACCACTAGTCTCCAATTTTACAAGGTTACCGAGTGTCCTAAATATTAATATTCTTTTTTGAGGGTTTTTGTTGTGGTGCAAGAGAAAGCTTTCATTAGTTACAGTGACAGTGACAGTTACAGCGGGACCATTTCCGCCAAAATCTAAATCCGTCCCAGAGTCAGAATTTAAACATTTTGACCAGGAAGACCATGTAAGATATTCGACCTCTGCTACATTAAAGTTGACCTAAAATCGTGGATATGTCCCAGTCAAAAGTGAAATGTGATTTATGATTGCTGCTTTACATTTTTTTTGGCCCTTTTTGCCGTAAAACGTCAAAAAATTGTATCTCCAGTTTCCCTTATTGGATTTCAGTTGTTTGATGTAATTTTTCATATTCAATTTTCTCTGTTTGTAGAAATTGGTTTTGGAATTTTTATTGTATTGTGTTTTGACTTTTTAATTGTTTTGGCATTCCTAATTAATCTACATTCTTTTTCTTAAATTAGGCCTGTCTGCTCTGTGCCATAGCTACCTGGGGTTGAGCCCAGTTATTTTTAATTGAACCTGTGTGTTGGACCTGAAAGAATTTGAACTTATTAGTTGGGAGGGGCTCACATCCACATCAAATAATAACCCATCATTTTACAGCATTCATCCAGTGGCATTGTATGCAATGTGGTTATTAAATTGAGATTACATGTTCAGAACATGTTCCACACTCCTCCAATTTCGCAAAAGACTTAAAACGTGGTTGTTTACCAAATAATTTTTTAAATAGTTGAGCACCCTGTTAGAGCATTTAACTGAATTACCAACTGAAGCTTGCAAATTAACCAGCGCCAAGATGCCTTCGGGTATACGCTGCGCTCTATAAATGGCAATAAATAAATAAATAAATTACATTATTTTACTGGTTTTACATTCTGAGATTTGATTGAGCTATTTCTTTTACATCATTTGTGTTTCTGGCATTTCCTCTAATGTCATTGGCATCTCAAACAAGTGATTTCATTTAAATTTCACTTTATTTGACAATTATAGTCATAAAAGTAGTAGAAACGTAAAATATGTATATACAATACAACACAGCGCTTTAAAATGAGATATAAAATAGACTACTATATAGTAAGTGATCCATAGCATCATATCATGTCATAAGATAGTAATTAATATTTAAAAAACTGGTTAAAAGTACGGAAAAAAATATGCCAGGCGTAAAAACTACTGATCCCTGCTTCCCTTACACAGCACAACAAAATATGGATAATTTCTATTAGCAGCTTTCACCATAGATAGTATTAGTAAAGAACGAGCGGCAGCTGCAATAGCTCTGGCTTTAATAACCTACATTTTGCCCAGGAATTTTGAGACTGCGCAGGATGTGACATTAGGATTCTTAAAGCAGCAACGCTACTTTTTGTTTCCATTAGCCTGCAAATAGCTTTGATCCATGCCCAGTTATAACAGTACAATCGCTACAAGCAAATATGGTAGTGTAGACGAGCAGTTAGGCTTATCAGAGGGTTGTGCTGAGCTTTTGTTGTTACTCACAGAGGCAATGAATAAGACATACTCAAGAATAAATCCAGGAATATTTTATAAAAAATAACATTGATTTTTGAAACCAAGAACTGTATTCTACAATAGGTACTTTTTATGTTAGCAATTTTCAAATTTCACAAAATGAAGCACTTTTTGTGCGCAATTAAGTACCATTGAAGTCAATAGGAGAACAGACAAAAATGCTTATAAAGTTGCACAGTTAGATTTCAAGCTTCATCTTTGGGATTTAGGTAAGTAGCACTGTCAGGACCAATGTCCCATTAATGGGAAAGAGCACAACCCCGACCCTGATTCGCTATTTTCCTCCAAAGTAAGATGAAGGAAAGCAATATGGGTGGCTCACTTCAGCTGCCCCACGTGAGGGGTGGTACTTGCTAGGAGTGGGAACCCCTCTTAATCTTACTAATTTCCCTACTACCCTCCTGCCAAAAGGGGAGCAGGACAGGGGTGTTAGAAGCATATGCTTCTAACAGCAGATGTTCTGGGGCAGGCTTCAAGGGCAGCATGTCCCTTGAAGCTTTTAACTCTATGATGCATTTCTGCTAGGGAGACGACGTGACCACCTTTGCCCAGAGCAGACTCTTTTCCTGGCTTCTGAGACTGATAGCTCTCATCCCATGGGGTCATACACATGTCTGGCAGTGGCAGGCTGGCTAAGGCTAGTCAGAGACCACATCAGAGCTGATAGGGTTTTTGGGAGCCATCTAAAGGGTCTCCTGTGTGCATTTATTAATAAATCCAACACTGGCATCAGTGAAGATTTATTAAGACAAGATGTTTGGTAGCAAACATCTTAAGGTAAAGTTAAACCATCATGGAGCTAGGACACTTTTAATGACAAGTATCCAGCCCAAGTACTCTTTATAACTTCCCTTCTGCATTTACAATATCTAATAATGGACTTGATACTCTAGGGTCATATCTGCTCCTACAGATATGTCCTCACATGGGCTATAATGCACCAAGCGTTACAGCTATAAGGCTTGCAGTAGGGGTGACTTACCTATATCTCATGCAGTGCTGTGAGGCATGGCACACAGCTGTGAGAAATGTTGACTCTTCGCTTTTCTCGGCACCAAGACATGTGGCCTGAAATGATAGTTTGCATAGTCTTGCTGAGGGGTGCCTAAGGTGGCACAATTTGTGCTGCTACCCTAGTGGACCCTCTTTAGTCCCTATGCCCTAGGTAATTGGGGTACCACTAACTAGGGACCTACAGGGGTTGCTGAAGTTGTGTCAATTGTGGTGCAGTTTAGGGAAAAGACACTGGTGCTTGAGACCTGATTGGCAGAAACCAAGCAAATTTTCAGTCAAAGTTGCACCAGACACCAGGTAAAACGTGGGTGATACAGCAACAAAATCCAGATTCCTGCACAGGTGAACTAAGATGGGGTTTATCCCAGAATTCCCTAAGTCCTATGGCCAAAAGTAACTTGTGGGTTTGCTTAAGCCAGGCTATTTTATGAAATCTATTGACCGCCATCACTTCCCTGAGAGCCAGAGCTTAATGTACAATATCAGGTTGCTGCCAAAATCTCCGCCAGAACAGCAGGGGATGGAATCTTGCTCGATATGCCAGTGTGTGCTTGCTCATATCCATCAATAGTGGCTTGGTTGGTGTGCTTTGGGGTAGCCTGACTAAACCTTAGGAATCTCTTCTCTGAAATAGATATTGAGTCTAGATTAAAGAACCCCCACATCTCCAAACCATAATGCAGGTGCAATAGGTTTGGTAAGGGATCTACAGTGTTCTCTTGCATAAGGGCCTGTTATGTGCCTGTGTTTTAATGTCATCAGTTCTACCTGAGTTTTCCATGAAAGGTTGGAAGCAATGTGAATACCCAGGTAATTAAATACCTCTACACGTTCAAGGAATGCAGCACCAAGCAATAATCTGCCTTAAGTGATCTGTGTTTATTAAAGGCCATGAGCTTGGTGTTTTCAGCGTTTATTTCTGGGCCCTGGGATATACAAATTCGAAGGCCACTTGGGCTCTTTTTCATTATCAAAGTATTCTTGGGAAAAGGGTGATGTTCCTTTTCTATTTCCATGACGTTTTTCTTCTTACATGCCACAAATCTACACTTGATTTTCGTCATTTATAAACAAAGAGGGCCTGATTCACAGAACTAACTTAAGACAAAACCCTAAACTTACTACTTTTGGTATTCACAGAAGTTAGGATTTTGTCTTAAGTTTGTCCTAATACAGACTTAGGACAGACTTAAGTTAGGATTTTGTCTTAAGTCTGTTTTAAGTTTGTCTTAAGACAAACTTAAGACAAAATCCTAACTTCTGTGAATACAAAAAGTAGTAATTTTAGGATTTTGTCTTCAGTTAGTTCTGTGAATCGGCCCCAGAGACCTTCCTTCCTCTCATTCTGGCACTTGGCCCATGCATTTAGCTTTCTTACTCAACCATTCCAAAAGTCTCATTCCACAAATTAAAGGATTTCCTTAATAGCAAGCCTTGCCCCCCCTTCCACATGCCAAAGCATGCCACAAATGTCTGACATGCCCTGGCTTCACTAAAATGGCCACAAATCTCACAGACACTGCTAGGGGTGATTTACAAAAGGGCATCTTTCATTTGGGTAAAATAGAAAAAAAAATAGAAAATAATATAAAAATCGATTTTCTACAGCTGGGGTTTGAACCCTTTTCAAAAAGCTCTCATAGCCCCTGTGAACTGCCCCTGCACCATCTGTTCTGCGTAGATTTTACAGCCCAAAGCCTTTGTGTTTTAGAAAAAGGGTGATGTCCCTCTTCTGTTTCCATGCTCTTTTTCTTCTAACATGCCACAAATATACACTTGATTTTCGTTATTTATAAACAAAGAGCCCTTCCTTCCTCTCATTTTGGCACTTGGCCCATGCATTTAGTTTTCTTTCACAACCATTCCCAAAGTCTCATTCCACAAATTAAGGGATTTCTTTCATAGCAAAACTGGCCCCCTTTTCACGTGTCACAGCATGTCACAAATCTCTGACATGCACTGGCTTGACTAAAAAAGGACACAAATCTCACAGACATTGCTAGGGGTGATTTACAAAAGGGCATCCTTCATTTGAGTAAAATAGAAAAAAATATAAAAAAGAATATAAAAATAGATTTTCCCCAACTTGGGTTTGAACCCTTGTCAAAAAGCACTCATAGCCTCTATAATCTACCACTATACCATCTGTGCTGCATAGATTTTCTCAGCCCAAAGCCTTTGGGGCAAATTTACAAGCCCCTTGTGCCCCTTTTATGCTGCCGTTGCGTCACTTTTGTGATGCAGCGGCTTTGCAAAAGATGCGCTATGGTGCGGAGTACTTACAACGTGACGCATCTGGTAGATGCGTCACGTTGTAAAGCCCTGCGCCAGAAGGAGGCGTTCCTGCGCAGGGGGGGGCGTTCCGGTGCAGAAATGCCTCCTAAAAGTGGTTGACGGAAATCTACATGATTTCACTCAGTCACTTTGGGGCCCATGCTGTGTCAAACCCTGCGCCTGCTTGTAGCAGGCGTAAGGATTGACGCAGCATTAACAAGATAGGGCCCCCCAGACCCTTGCTGGAGCTGCGTCGCGCTTGTGACGCAACTCCAGCAATGCGCCGCCATTACGGCACAGATGCGTGACACATCTGTGCTGTTTTTGCCCATTGGAGCGCCGCATTGTAAATGCAGCGCATCAATGGTGGCGGAGTCATGGCGCACAATAGGTGGCGCATCCCTGCTAATATGCAGGAATGCGCCACTTATTGTAAATCTACCCCTCTGTGTCTTGGAAAAAGGTTGATGTCCTTCTTCTGTTTCCTTGCTGCTTTTCTTCTTACATGCCACAAATCTACACTTGATTTTCGTTATTCATAAACAAAGAGCCCTTCCTTCCTCTCATTCTGGCACTTGGCCCATGCATTTAGTTTTCTTACACAACCATTCCCAAAGTCTTATTCCACAAATTAAGGGATTTCTTTCATAGCAAACCTGGCCCCCCTTCCACGTGCCACAGCATGTCACAAATGTCTGACATCCACTATCGTGACTAAAAAGGCCACAAATCTCACAGACACTGCTAGAGGTGATTTACAAACGGGAATCTTTCATTTGGGTAAAATAGAAAAAAAAATAGAACAGAATATAAAAATCGATTTTCCCCAGCTGGGGTTTGAACCCTTGTCAAGAAACACTCATAGTCTCTATGAGCTACCACTGTACCATATGTTCTGCATAGATTTTCTCAGCTCAAAGCCTTTGTGTCATGGAAAAAGGGTGATGTAATTTTGCTTATGCTGCAATTATAGTTAACTAATTATGTTATTTTGTCGTGTCCTAAACTAATAAGCAGCTTTGGATTAATGGAATGCGGCATAAATGTGCTTTTTGTTTACATATTTTGTGGCAGAAACCAAAGGATAGGTGAGTATAATACCCCTAAATGTTGCTCATTTCGCTAGTTAACTACTAATAGGGAAAAACTTAGTAGGGGGGAGGTAAACGTAAGGGCTAGATTTCTAAAATTAACGTTTGTTTGTGTTTGTTTCTATGATAGTTCCCATTTTCACTCGTGAAGCCTACCAGAAAAATTGAGTCACTCGATTATTGTGGCCATAAGAGAAATATGCATGCGCAAATAAAGACAAGAATGAATGCGAGCTGACTGTGCCTGGACAGTGAGGTTCAACGCCACCATGCCCCGAGAATACAGATAACTGCCAGCAACTGTGGATGTCACTATTGTATAACGTGGGAAAATGTTCTAATCTATCAATTTGAGAACGTGACTAGGCTGGACGCTGCCTAAAACAATGATCCTTTTTAAAATTTAGCTGACGGAAGAAAAACAAATAATGTAATGATGAGGTGATGCTTGTCCAATCAGAACTTGAATTTATGCTGAAAGTTATTCTTTTAATGGATAGAGCGAGTGAAAAGGTATAAAATCTGCTGGTTTTAGTGAGAGAAACACTTCTTTTCGATTTCCTCGAGAGATGCTGTCGGAATGCTGACTTATCCTGAGATGTAAGACTTTGAATAATTTTCTATTTCTTCTTAATGAGATCTGAACTTTAGGTGAGGTCATTAGTCAGGGAAGTTAGGGAGATAGGAGAAAATTAACTTGGGAACTATCTGTTTTTGCTAATACTTGTATTTCTGAAATCTAAATAAAAGTCTATTTTTTAATTTTCCTAAATAAATGAAATTAACTGTTTGAGATAACATTCTTATTCCTTTAAATGTCGTTTTTGAATAAAGAAATAAATAAAGTGAATAAACTTTTAGACATGTTAAATTTGCTTTTAATGAAAATTAGATAAATGGAGAATTAAGCTGGTCTTGAGTTTTCCTACGCCTACATTTTTTACTAGCAGATCTGTCAACGTTAGTGGTGGCGTGTCTAAATAAATGTTTGTTAATGAAAAACCATGGTAAATTAATTTAAACTGCAGGTGTAAATAGTATAAATATTTAGTATTGATGTAGACACTTCACTATGATAGAGCAGCTCTCCTTTGAATTTAACCGATCCATGAAGTAGGGTGTAAGTGTTTTGTGAGTGACTCGTGGTGTCATTGGCCCCACTGTCGAGTATATGTATGATTTTATACTTCAAGGAAAGGCGTCATGGTTCTAGGAATTATTTCTGGAGTAGCGCTGCATCAGTTTCTTTTGGGTGCGTAGAAGGAGACTCTTTCGTTGAGGTACTAAGATCCAGTGTTATGGAGGGATTTGTAGGCATGAGCGAGTAGCTTGAAGGTCACTCTCTTCTCGACATGGAGCCAGTGGAGGTTTCGTAGGTGCTGGGTGATGTGGCCTGGTCGTGGGATGCCGGGGAAGAGTATGGCAGGGGTTGTCGTAATTGGCCTGGCCGCGTTAGCGATTAGCTGAACCTACACGTTGTCCTCCTTAACTTGGCTATATACGAAAACGCCATCTTGAATACTGCGGCGGCCATCTTAGATCATAAGCGGCCTCGTGGCCGGCGTGCCCTTTAGTCCATTGTCCGTTTCACTGACCACTTCAGTCTGCCCAGCTACAGGCTATTTTTAGTACCGGTCAAGCTTGCACATGCGCAGTCCCCACTGACCAGTAAGCCTTTAGGAATGTGCGCCAAACTGACCAGCGGAGTTGTGCCCCCTCCAATGAGCTGGCAGTGTTCCAAAACATGACCATATATGTACATAAATGTGTCCTAACTTGTGCCGCCTATCTTTTATTGCCCCTAACTGTATATAAATTGGGGTCACACCGGTGTTCGGTGTGATACCTCTTGCATTACCGAAGGGTGCTGTTTGAGTGTACCACCACCCCATGGGGTCTTAATAAACTTGTTCTTTGCCTTTTACAGTTTCCGTGCCAACAGTTCTTGAATGTAAGTGGGTTATCTTCGGAGCATGTAGGCCTTGGGAACCCTGATTTACTTCAAATTGGCGACCACGAAGGGACTCATCGGCGACTCGGATGCCCGAAGGAGAGGTCGTGACGAAGGCTTGGAAACTCGCCATGGACGCGCGCTGCCACGAGTGACCCGAGTCTTGGCTGCCACGGTGTTTCTTCCTTTCCTTCCGATCTGACCTTCCAGGTGGCGCCGGTCTCCGACTGAGTTTTCGAGTGTCTGCATCGCTGAGACAGTGCCGTTTGGCTGATTTGGCTTACAAGACCTTGGCAGTTGGAATCTGGACGTTTGAGAAGTTGGGTAAGCTTTGTGTTCGGTAAGGTAGTCTTCGGACGCTTACTGAAGTTCTATGATTTGTGATCGGTAAGGTAGTCCTTGGACGCTTGCCGAAGTCCTACGATCTATGTTTTTGATTTGAGTTAGCTAACATTGTGATTTTGTGATCTTTGAACTTATATGTGTAGTGCACTTCACATAGGCAGGCATGTAGAGATGTTTCTCTAACTTTGTTTCTTCCTCTGAGCGGCACAATCGTGTGAAGTACTGTAAGTGCCATTTTGTCCAGTGTCACGTTTTCGTGATACTTTTCGAACATGCCTGTTTTCAGCACACTCCGAGGAATGTGCTGTCTTGGAGAGGGTACCTCAATTAGGTTAGCAGAAGCACAGCCGGCTCCCCCAGAGGGAACACCAAATCGTGAGATGTATATAAAATTTGGCCTTCCCCCTATAATGTACAGCAAGTTATGGCATAAGTATACAAAGTCGGATCCTGAATTGCAATGGCCTCTACATGGGTCGTTCGATTTACGTAAAGTACAGTTTGTAGAGCAATGTTTGTTTCAACGCAGGTCTAGACAAAATATGTTTGATTGTGTGCGAATGTGGGAGAAAGCGGTGCGTGAGCGAATGAAGCGTGAAGTTGCCTTGGCGGACAAAGAGCAGCGCAAGGCTGCTCGGGATAAGGCTTTACAACTTGAGGAAAAGGAGGCTCAGGAGAAGAAAGAGAGGGAGGAACGGGAACGTAAATTGCAAACGACTGGTCAATTTCCTATCCGTCGACCGCTTTATCCTGTCCTTAATAATGAGACTGATGATTTTTCATTGCTAGATCGGTCACCGCCTCCGTATGTTTCGCCGACGGCACCAGCTGCAGATTCGGAGGACGATGGACAGGATAAGTCGGAACAGAAGGGGGTATCTGCTCTCAGGTTTACTGCGGAGAGGTCCGCACATTTACGTAGTTGGGCTCGTAAAGTGAATAAGAAGTGTGTTTCTCAGGATCAGTTGCTTGCGGAGAAAAAGGCGTGGTCGGATCTTGAATTGATGTATTTTTTATCTAGTTTGGCAGATGAAGTTGTTGCTGCATATCGTGAACTTTCTGTCACGTTAGAACCTAAGTCGTTGTCAGTGTATCGTGAGAATTTGGTTAAAGGTGTATTTGATCTTGCAGATGTTGATGACCTATTCACACAACTGATCCAGCTGCGAGACGAAACGACGAAATTGCGGGAGGAGCGGAAAAGGAGGCAAAAGGAGTCCGAACTGGAGAATAACGGGCAGGCTAAGGAGTGTTCTCTCCGTGGTTCAGATAAGAGTTCTGCGTTGCATGTTATGCCGATGCGTGAAGCCGCGCCTTTGTATGTTCCACCTAAAGGGGACGGTACAGATGATGATAAATTATCAAAAGATGCGAAAGGGTATTTTGTATATAACTGGGTATACACGCCTTGGAATAGAGCAGATGTTATGGCATTGAAAAATTCTCTACCTGATCTTCGAAAAAATCCGGCGGCATTTTATGAAGGGGTGGAAGGGGCTATATCGTCTTGTGTGATGACTCTTGTGGATATAGATTTGTTTTTTGGGCTAATTCTACCACCTGATATGTGGAGGCAGATTCGTAAAAATAATGATGAAAGGATATTGGGGGGCACATGGAAAGAAATAAATGCTGCCGATTTAGATAGGGAACCGGCATGTAAGCCTTGTCAGTTAATTCTAGATCTTCCGGCGGCTATTTTGAATAAATTAAAGACGCTTGTTCCCTCTAAAAAGATTGATTGGACTATGCTAACGTCGTGCAAACAGAAACCCGATGAAACGGTCTCAGACTTCTTTACACGCTTCGAGGAGGCATTCCATGATTACAGTGGTCAATCTTTAACGGACGATACGGGTCGGCATCTGTTTGTAGATAAGTATGTGGCTAATCTCCTACCGGAGATTGCAAAGAGATTGAAATCGAGCGAAAGTTCCTGGGCCACCGGCGACCCCTGCGTCCTTGTTAACTATGGCTCAGTATTATGAGCGGCAGGAATTGGAGGCTAAAGAAAGTGTTGAGAAAAAGGCGAAGGAATTGAAAACGAAGGTGATGTTGGCGCAGGTTCGGGGAACACAGGGTAGAGGGAATGATAGAGGTAGACGGGGTGGAGGAAATACGTCGTATGGTCGTACGGACATTGCGGAGGATCAGTGCGCTTATTGTAAGGAGTTTGGGCATTGGGCCGAAGATTGTCCGGTACTTCGTGAGCAGCGTAGTCAGCGTGGTCGAGGAGGTGGAAGGTCGAGAGGAGGTTATACGGGAGCGAGAGGTAGTGGAAGTGATCGTGGAAGGGTTGAGGAGAGGGGCCGTGGCCAGGATGAACGAAATACGTTTGATAGGCGGAATCAATATCAGATTTCGGAGGGAGAGAATGTGGAACACCAGGATTATGTGCATGCATAGGACTGCGTAGGATGGGGTAAGGAATCAGTTGAAGTGCCGGTAGATCAGCAGGGTCCATATGTAACAGCGGGTATTCTGGGTTCTACTGATCAATTTCTTGTCGACACAGGGGCTACACGTAGCGCTTTGTCGAAAAACTTGGTTCCGAGGGCTCCCCTGTCTGGCGAAATGATTACATGTGTAGGGTTTGATGGCACACCCTCCCCCAGCCCATTGTCCAAGCCCCTTGCACTATGTCTTGACAAATACTTTAGTTTTGGTCAATTCTTGTTATCACCCCATACACCAGACAATATCCTGGGTATTGACTTGCTTAAATATTTTTGAGCAACGATACGTTGCGCCCCTGAGGGAGTGCAGGTTATCCTGAATGACAATTATCCTGACCCCGATAGGTTTTACGCCATCTTAGATGTTCCAGCTTTGGCCTCTTTACCGCATACGTTATGGGCGATCTCAGATACGGATGTGGGAGAGATGCGTATTCCACCAATACACATTACTGTTAAGGAGGGGGCCCCTCTACCACGAGTGCCACAATATAAGATCTCGAGAGAGGGTGAAATTGCATTGACACGCATTGTTCAGGATTTGATTTCTGCAGGGGTTGTGGAGGAGGTCCGTTATAATGTTTGCAACAGTCCTATTCTTCCGATCCTTAAGAGAGACACTGACGGCAAAATCTATCGCTTTATTATTGATTTGCGAGAGATCAACAAAATTGTCATTCCCCAATACCCGGTGGTGTCCGATATTACGACCCTGCTTACCTTGGTTCCACCAACGGCCACCACGTTTAGCGTCATTGATTTAAAGAATGCGTTCTTTTCCATCCCTGTTCATCCTGATAGCAGATACCTGTTTGGCTTTACGCTAAATAATAAATCGTATAGATTTTGTCGTGTTCCCCAAGGTTATACTGAAAGCCCTAGCATCTACAGCCAGGCTTTGAAAAGGCAGCTTGATTCGTTTAGATTGCAGTCTGGCGTTGCTCTCATCCAGTACGTGGATGACCTTCTGCTTGCTGCTGACACTTATGCACAATGTGAAGAAAGTACAATTGCGTTGCTTTCCTTTTTGGCGCAGAACAATCATAAGGTTTCGAAAAAGAAGCTCCAATATTGTAGACCCCAGGTGACCTACCTCGGTCATCTGTATTCTAAGGAGGGGCGTGCATTAACATCTGATCGAATTCAAGCAATTCTAGACACACCAGTCCCCTGCACGCAGAGAGATGTACGTGCCTTCATAGGGTTGACGTCCTTTTGTAGACAATGGATTATGGGTTTTTCACACATTATAAAACCCTTGCTAGCGTTATTGTCCAAAGCTACACCAATGCCCTTAGCATGGACAGATGAATGTCAGAAGGCTTTTGAACAGTTGAGACAGGCCCTTTGTTCCGCACCCGTGTTAGGCACACCAGACTACACGAAACTTTTCACATTGTACGTGCACGAGAATGATGGGTGCGCGTTGTCAGTGTTAGTGCAACTACACGGGGATAAGCAGAGACCATGTGCATACTTCTCTGCCATTCTGGATCCTGTAGCGCGAGGGTTGCCTGGGTGTTTTCGAGCGGTAGCAGCAACAGCAGTGGCCATACGACAGAGTGAGGGAATAGTGTTATCACACAAACTGTTGGTGTTAGTTCCTCACGCAGTAGATGCCCTGCTAAACCAAACAAAGACCCAATACCTTACGAGTGCACGGCTAACAGGATATGAGCTGACACTCTTGGCGCCACATATTACACTGAAAAGATGCGCTACTTTGAACCCTGCCACTTTATTGCCCTATCCGGCCGAGGAGGGTCAGGAAGAAAAACATCATGATTGTGTTTTCCTGACCGAGGAACAGACAAAGGGTCGTGTCGATTTACAGGATGTCCCACTTCCAGATGTGGATGGGGAACTGTGGGTTGATGGATCATGTGTAAGGCTGCCAGATGGTACGACTTCCGCAGCCTATGCGATCACGACACTTAAGACAGTGGTAGAAACAGCTAGGATACCACAAAAATCGGCTCAGGCAGCAGAGCTGATAGCCTTAACAAGAGCCTGCGAATTGAGTACTGGTCTATGTGTGAACATATACACGGACAGCCGGTATGCCTTCGGAGTGGCACATGACTTCGGGCTACTCTGGAGAGAACGTGGGTTTTTGACATCACATGGAGAGCACATTATGCACGGAGAGCTAGTGCGTGATCTCCTAAATGCGCTGCTTGGCCCAAAGAAAGTAGCGATAGTGAAGTGCAGTGCCCATAAAAAGATCACGGATAAAGTGGGCCAAGGAAATGCCTTTGCAGACAGCATAGCAAGACAAACGGCTATGTCCCGAACTAGCTCCCCCATGTACGTGATACAGTCACAGGCTGAACGATGGAGTGATGCTAGGGCAGAAATACTGGATATTCAAAAATCAGCTACTGAATCTGAACTTGCGGGATGGGCAGTAGATGGGGTACTAGATGACGAGGGTTGTTGGAGAAGCAAAGACATGGAGAAGTGGAAATTGCCTGCGGCTTACTTGCAGGCGATGGTCCAGATGACACATGGACTGGCGCATGTCGGAGCTCTTGCAATCACTCGGCTTTTAACACGAGTTTGGGAACATCCTGAGATTGCTAACACTGCGAAGAGAGTAGTGCAGACCTGCCTGGTTTGTTTACAGCACAATCGTGGAAAGGGGACCCATACTCCGAAAGGAGGGTTCGTTCCACCTTCTGCACCATTTGAGGTACTCCAAATGGATTACATCCAACTCGAGCGCTGCAATAACCTGAAGTACGTCCTAGTGGTGGTATGTGCTTTTAGCAAATGGGTTGAGGCCTACCCCACGAAAGACAATACGGCTCTGACAACAGCTAAGGTGTTGCTTAAGGAATTCTTTCCTCGCTTTGGAGTTTGTAAATTTCTGTGGAGCGATAATGGGCCCCATTTTGTTGGAAAGATTGTGGAATATGTACTGAAGGGGTTAGGGATTCAGCAGAAGTTCCACGCTGTATTCCACCCTCAGTCAGCAGGTCTGGTCGAGCGGTGTAATGCGACGTTGAAGCTTAAACTGGCCAAAATTGTGGCGTCTACATCGTTGAAGTGGCCTGATGCTTTGCCGCTAGCACTACTCTCTCTTAGATCAGTACCCCACTCACGAACTGGCCTTACGCCCTATGAGGTGGTGTTTGGGCGCCCGATGAATATCTGGGGGGTGCCCAAGCCGCGATTAATACATGATGTGCCTTGCGTTATGATGAATGACTATCTGGCACGATTAACAAATGATTTGCTCTCTATTCATCAACAGGTTCGAGAAGCGCTCCCTGACAACTCTACTGGAGAGGGCCATGATCTCCGCCCTGGTGACCATGTGATGATTCGCTCGTTTGAGAGAGCAAGCAGTCTGGAGCCCAGGTGGAAGGGCCCCGAACAGGTCCTCCTTGCAACCCGCACCGCTGTACGAGTGACCAACAGGAAGCGGTGGGTGCATTCGACACATTGTCGCCGTGTTTCCCCGGATCTGGTGACTCCTGCTGTATTGACCGACTACAAAGAGATCTTGGAGAAAGAAAAGAGCCCAGCTGTGACGTCGGCCGAAGTTGAGGGAGCCTTCCCGGACCACGCTGCTGCCGGACGAGAGCGCTACAACTTGCGTCCTCGATGAGAAGATTTTTTTTTTATTTTTAAGACTGGTTGGTTACCGCTCCAGGTTTGTGAAACGGAAACCGGGAATTCCAAGGGGGGGGGGGATCAGTTCTGCCAGTGTAGCGACACCCGTCTTGGCCCGGAGAAGAAAACAACGGCTACCTCGGAGTTCAGCACCGTATTTTTCTTTTTTAGGTATACACGCACGTGTATCTGAGACTTTGCGAACAATTTGTGCTATTTAAGACTTTGCACGAACATTTCTGAACTATGGCAACAATGGCTTCACGTGATAAGAAAGTATTGGGTGCCTTTCTTTTTGTTTTGACTATTGTGGTGATAGCTGTTATAGCCTGGGTAGTTGAACTTGTGGCGACTGTACGTGAACATTTGCTGCCGACTACCCCGGCTCCGTCTGAACATTTTCATTTTACATTACCCTTTCATGAAGAACGTCATAGGCAAACGTATCTAAATAACAGCTTCATTCAGATTCTTCACCACACACATAACATGACCAATACCTCAAATTGTTGGGTGTGTGGGATGTTGCCAGGGCACCAAAAGAGAGGGGGCACCCCACTTATTCCACTCCCGTTTTCACATAATGGATCATGCAACGCTTGGTACACCCTCCTTTTTACTCTGAGATGGCCAACCAAAGGGGGGGTGCTTTTCCGTTTGAATAAAGTATGTTCCCATGACAAGGATGGGTTTCCACGGGCTGAGGGTACTCGATTTGAATGGGAAGAGTACAGGCCCGATAACGTGTCTGCCCCACGTGTGTACAGTAACCAGAGGAATATTAATGTATCAAGTGCACATGTCATTAATGTCATTGCCACAAAAGCCGATTTATGTATCAGAAATAAGGGTTCGATTGCAGTGGGGAAAAGCAAATGTAATACCACTCTCACTTTTGATAGCCCGAATGGCATCTCATTTGTTGCATCACGGAATACGTATTTTATTTGTGGAACGAAGGGTTACCATCAGCTTCCATTGGGGTGGTTGGGCACATGCTATGTATCGTTTGTACTACCACCTGTATTTATTGCCCCACCAATGTATCACAATGATTACATGTTATATCATGACTTCGTCCTGAATAGGGTTAAGCGAACTGTTGTTCTGGATGACATTGACCAGACTGGTACTGCCTTGCAACAGTATGTGGACTTTAATTTGGGACTATTGTCCTTTGTCGCGGCCGCACTGAACAGCCGGAAAATCAGACGACTGACACGTGTTGTCGAGGCTGTAGCGAATGACACTGCCATTGCCCTGGGGAGCATTACCGAGGAACTACAGATTTCCAGGATTGTTACGCTCCAAAACAGGATGGTGTTGGATGTCGTTTTGGCTGATCGTGGGGGGGCATGTAGAATTATCGGAAGCAGTTGTTGTGTATATGTTCCGGACAATTCTCCATCTGTTTATGATGCCATCTCCAAGCTTCACAAGATTGCAGCTGAAATACACCCAGACAATGGAACTTGGACACTTTCGGGATGGTTCTGGTCCATGCTTGCTACTTGGGGCTGGAAACTGTTGACGATTCTGTGTATACTTGTGGGAGCAATGTTTTTCATATGCCTATGTATTCAATGTGGCCCAGCCCTATGTTCTATGTGCCTATCAGCCTGCATACCATCGAGACGAGCTCTTGCTCATGACAAAATGATGCTTCATAAAGAAGTAACACAAATCATGTTAATAGATATTGAGGACGAACATCCTGATTATGTTCATTATGAGGTAGATTCAGCTAAACGCTAAAAGGGTCGTCTGTCGTAATTGGCCTGGCCGCGTTAGCGATTAGCTGAACCTACACGTTGTCCTCCTTAACTTGGCTATATACGAAAACGCCATCTTGAATACTGCGGCGGCCATCTTAGATCATAAGCGGCCTCGTGGCCGGCGTGCCCTTTAGTCCATTGTCCGTTTCACTGACCACTTCAGTCTGCCCAGCAACAGGCTATTTTTAGTACCGGTCAAGCTTGCACATGCGCAGTCCCCACTGACCAGTAAGCCTTTAGGAATGTGCGCCAAACTGACCAGCGGAGTTGTGCCCCCTCCAATGAGCTGGCAGTGTTCCAAAACATGACCATATATGTACATAAATGTGTCCTAACTTGTGCCGCCTATCTTTTATTGCCCCTAACTGTATATAAATTGGGGTCACACCGGTGTTCGGTGTGATACCTCTTGCATTACCGAAGGGTGCTGTTTGAGTGTACCACCACCCCATGGGGTCTTAATAAACTTGTTCTTTGCCTTTTACAGTTTCCGTGCCAACAGTTCTTGAATGTAAGTGGGTTATCTTCGGAGCATGTAGGCCTTGGGAACCCTGATTTACTTCAGGGTGTTCTGGATGGTCTGGAGTTTTCAGAGCAGGGTTTTGTTGATTCCAGCGTAGACACGTTTCTATAGTCTAGTCTGCTGGTTATGAGTGCGTGGGTGATGGTTTTCCTGGATTTGAGGGGATCCATTTGAAGGTCCTACGGAGCATGCGGAGGGTGTTGAAACATGTGGGGGTGATGGCTTTGACCTGTCCGGTCATGGTGATGGATGAGTCGAGTATGAGGCTGAGGTTGTGGGCATTGTCCGTAGGCATGGGGGTTGCCAAGGGAGGTGGGCCACCAGGTGTTGTCCCATGTGGAGGGGGTTGGGTACAAGGACTTCTGTCTTCTCTTAATTGAGCTTCAGGCAGCTGCTGCTCATCCAGGAAGCGACGTCTTTCATTCCTACCTGGAAGCGAAGTCTAGCGGTGTCGGGTTTCATCGTGAGGGAGAGGATGAGCTGAGTGTCATCAGCATAGGAGACAATGTTGAGTCTGTGCTGCCTGACAATGGCAATCTAGGGGGGCCATGTAGATGTTGAAAAGCGTGGGGCTGAGCGATGATACTTGGGGTACTCCACAGCTGATCTCTCTGGATTTGGAGAGTAATGGCGGGAATCTGATTCTTTGTGTTCAGCCAGTGAGGAAAGAGCAGATCCAGTCGAGGGCAGTTCCCTCTATGCTGGCATCGTGGAGTTTGGCTGGGAGTGTGCAGTGGGAGATGGTGTTGAAAGTTGCGGAGAGGTCAAATAGGATGAGGGCCGCCATGTGGCCCTTGTCGAGGAGAGTATGGATGCGTACACTTCTCCTTCTCTAAACCCACTGCACACAAACCTATACCACTCCCCCATGCAGGAATTGGAGCAATATCACAGAAGAACACCTCAACTCAACCCTCAACCACGCTCCCCCTCCTCTATGACCAACGTCAACTCTGCAGCTCACAAACTCCAAAAATGGGTCACCGACTGCACAGACAGGCTCGCTCCCCTAAGTAACTCCAACAAACAGTGGTGATCCATCCAAAGGAGTTGTGTAGTGTGCCTGAAGGGTATGTTGTTCACTTTTGCGAAGATGGGGGTTGAGGGAGGGTCCTGCCTTGTGGGTGGGGGTGGTGACAAGCTGCTTAGTTCGATATTGACAAGGTTGTCCAGGAGGGCGGTGGTGTTGGGGGTCGCTGAGTTTGTTGAGGTGGAAATTCAGGTCTCTGAGCAATATGTAGTCCATGGAGATGATGGTGTGGGGCACAATGAGGACGGTGATGGTTGCGCTGAATGCAGTTTGTGGTCTAGGAGGTCTGTAGGTGAGGGTGCTGCATAGGGTCGTTCTAGGGTTGGTCTGGATCTGGAAATTGATATTTTCTGTGGGTGTCAAGGAGTTGTTTGTGCTGGATGTGGGGAGCCGGAGGGAGTTCTTGTGTGTAATGGCGAGTCCTCCTCCCAGCTAGGTTGAGACGATAGTGGTGTCGGAGGGGTTAAAATTATTATTCCCACTCCAGTAGTTCAGTTCAGTTCAGTTCAGTAATTCTTTATTCGATGATTAAAAAAAACATCAAAAAAGTACAATATATTTACAAAGTTAAAATAGAATTAAATTAAATTACAGCTGGAAATCATCTAGAATACAATCAGATAAAAGGATAAAAGGAGTGCGTATTTAAAAACCTTGTAATTAGCTAACTCCTCTTGTATTTCTTAACCTCACAGCAAGCCTCAAAAAATTCATAATGCAATAGAGTGTCCATGGGTTATTAACTCATTGTAGATAAAGTAAAGCCATTTTGGGGTGCCTAAATTAGTCTTTTAAAAAAAATTTTACCAAATATTTACACTGGGGATATTTAAAAAAAAAAAAGGAGCACAGAAGTACAGAGTGAAGGGTGTCGTGCGGAGACCTATTGTCGCAGCCGCAAGCACCTTTCTGCGTAATTGTTGGTGTAAATCCTGCAGGATCTGCTAATAAATGTGGTAGTAGGTTAAACCTAAGGCAGGTCATTTAGAAATATATTGTGTGTGTTATATACCAGGTACAGGTATGGCTCCATGCCCTAATTTTTTTTAAGACTAAGGGTAGCTAAAGATTGTTTGGTTGTTTCCCCTGCTGATCTGCGTTTCACAAAATGATTGGATTACAATTTTTTGATTTTTAGTTTATCCGAGGTTAAAATGAGGTTAGGGTTGATAAACAAATCCTTCCGGTCAATACTCTCCAGGGTGGTGTTAACATAATTTAGCCAGGGGATATGTAACCCTTTATCCCTGTGCAAGCAGTCTTCCAAGATTTGTCTACCTAAGACTGCCTTAGGATTCGACCAGGTATTCAACCATGTCAATATGGGTCTTAACTTGATCTGATTCTCGATAAATGGACTCCCCAGTTCACTATGTACAATGGCAGCTGAGGTACACTGAGGGACTTTTAAGATCCTTTGCATATATTTATTTTCCTCAACTTGCAATTGCTCCACATTCACATAGCCCCACACATATGACCCATACGTTACTCTTGCACAACCTATCGATCTATAAAGGTTCAGAACCTGTTCAGGAGACCAACGACTCAACCTATGTCCGTAGTTTGCTATAGCACCCTTTGTAGAGATTAGTTTTGAGCAACGGTCCTCCACTAAGGATCTGAAATTGAGTGCCCCGTCGAACAATAACCCTAAATAGGAAAAAGACTTTCCCTTTTCTAATGTGTGGTTCCCTATCCTATATGAGAACCTTTTACACGGTTTAATACCAGCTAGCATCACAAAGGATTTGCTCAAATTTACCGACAGGTCCAAGGTCCCCATAAACTTTACAAAACCATCGATTAAGCATTGCAGGCCCCTCGGAGTGCGTGCAAGCAGGACTGCGTCATCCATCTATAAAAGCACTGGAATATGACGCGATCCTACTTTTGGGCAGTCCGAGTTAGAGCCAGCAATGCCTGCTCTAGGTTACTGATGTAGAACGAAACCAGAAAGGGTGCTAAAATGCAACCCTGTCGCACTCCACTTGTGCAGGGAAATGAATCCGGTTTCCCCCCCCTCCGTGTTGTAACATAGCCTAGCTGTTGTGTCCTGGTGCAGCTCACTCAAGATGTTAATCAGGCCTCAGTCAATTCCCATGTCCCTCATCAGGCACGATAACTTGTTCCTGTTTACATGATCGAAGGCTGCAGCCAAATCCATGAAGCACAAATACATAGCCTCATTGCTGGCTTTAGTGTATTTAGCGACCAGCAAATACAAATTAAGGCATTGATCGCTTGTGGACCTTCCTGTTCTGAAACCATACTGAATATCCGTAATTAGATGGTGTTCCTCACTCCAGTCCATAAGCCTTTGCAAAATTACCCGGCCTAAAATTTTAGCTGAGACATCGATCAGAGAGATTGGTCTGTAACATTGCGGGTTGTCCCTGTTACCCTTCTTAAAGCTGGGGACAATGACCAATGTAGACCAAGAGCGGGGCAAACCAAGCTGAACTGCAGTGTTTAACACTCTGGTGAGGATGGGGGCCCAGAGATCTACTTTACTCAAGTATAAATAAGGTGGGGAGCCATCAGGGCCCGGCGCCTTATTGCGTGTGAGGCCTTGGAGCCCTGCTGTTATTTCTGCAAGGGTAAACTCAATACCTTGACCCTGTTGAGCATCACCCCCTCATTCCATTTCTATATCCTGATTGTGGTTATATAATTCCTCAAAGTGTGAAACCCATTGTTCTGGTAGAATTCTCGACCCGATCTCAGGGTATTGCCATCCTGGAAGCAGGGGTTATTACCAATCCTCCAGAATTGGGACATGTCCCTTCTTTCTCCCGCCTTTCTCAGATCTGCCCAGGCTTCCGTTTGTAGGGTGGTTTTTCTTTGTTTCAGTGCATTTTTCTACATACGTCTGCACTGAGCTATTCTATAGGAATCCCCGGGCTTAGATTTTAAAGTAAGTTTTAAGTCTCTCAGGGCTCGTGAGCACTTGCAATCAAACCACCTCGGCTGCAGATTATTCCTCTTGGGGGATTTTATTTTTAATAGACCGTCTACCAACTTGGTCACTGAACTAAATGCCCCAAGCAAGTTACTCCCCTCTATCATAGGGTCTAAACATTCCTCAATCTGAGCCTTCCCTTGTGACATTAACTCTTTATAAAATGCTTCCCCGTCGATTTTTGCCCATCTAAGCCGCCTTCCACGATCAATAACCTTCAATATGCTATCCATCGGGGGGCTAAACTTGGAGCTGCCCCATTGTTTGAATGTTAAAATTAGGGGGTTGTGATCGCTAAATGCGCTCCACTCAATCCCCACTATACTGATTAATTTTTTTACATGCCTAGACACCAAGATATAGTCTATGTGGGAGGAACATCCTCTACCTTTAAAAGTTGGAATGAGGGACCCATCCTCTACTAGGCTGACCAAGTCTATTGTGTGTTCCAAATCGTAAATCTTTAATAGATTACTAAGAACTAAACCTTCTGTGGAGTGTTTGAAATGTGGGCCCTTCTCCATAGAACATCGGGACCAATCTACATTCAGGGGGAACAAAGTTGGACACAGGTGACAATTAAAATCACCCAAGACTATCAAGGATTTTTATGTAGCCCCTTTTCTATAGTCTAGCTCCTGTTGGAGTCTGTGGTCTAGTTCCTGTAATGTAAGGTTTTTCCATTTACAGTCCCTGCATTATATAGATTAAACAATGTTAATCTAAGTCCCGGCCTTACAAACCGTAGCGCCTGTACATTATGTGCTGACCACGGTGGGCTCATCCATACTCCTTTCATGTTCAGGTCTACATATACCACCAGGCCTCCGATAGCTTTTCCTGAGCTAGCTCTTTGCGCTGGCACAAAAAAACATTTGTATCGGGCCATATGAAAGGAGTTATTATCGAGCGTCCAAGTTTCTTGCAAACAAATTATCTGAAACCGCCCAATGTACTCTCTCCATTCTTTATTGTGGAATTTTCCAGCCAGGCCTGCGATGTTCCAAGATAAAATCTTCAGCTCCCCCTCAGGGTCCCTGCCTGGATTTTTATTACTCTGGCAATCGGGTATCGGCCCTTCCTCAAACCTTGGGGATGTAGTATAGATCCCATGATTCTGTATCGGGAGCTGAGCTGGTGCCACCCTCCAGTTTTCCTCCTGTGTGCGATTTGTTTGGGGGCTATGATACTTATCGGCATCCTGAGTGATCTCCCTATCGGTGCTTGCCGTTGGGAAATATATTTGACTGGCTGATAATTTTGGTGATGGTACATTGTTATACGTCAGCCTCGTGCCTCCACCTTCCCCATTCAATGAACTTGTTGCGTCACCCTCCATGTTAATACACTCCATGACTTGAACCTGATGTATTCGTGGTCAATCATTGTCTTCTAAACTCAAAAAGGGGCTAAATCTATTCTCCCAAATAACAGCATCTTGTTCTTGCGCCATCACAGCGTTTGTGTCAAACCTGCCCATCCCATTAACAAGTTGGCCCGTAACTGCTCTCCCCAGGTGATGTCTAAAATCATAGGGGGCATATTGTGTGGGGTAAAAGTATCCCAGTGGCAGCGTTTTGATTTTACTTGTTAATTGAGGTGAGCCACTCGACAGTATATATTCCACCAGTCTCTTGTCCCGGAAATTCACAATTATACAGTTACCCGCCAGGTCTTTAGTTTTCCTGCCTATCCAGTTCACCCTTCTAATGTTCATAATTTCTCCGCTTTCATTCCCTCCCAACGGTCTATTTTTATTCAGTCACGCAGTTGTCTTATTTTTAAGCTCGGGGTAGGACTCTTTCTGCTCAGGTTTTAATTCTGGGACCCCCCCGAGTACCACTATATAAGGACAAGCCTCAGGTGGTAGATTTATGCTGGGTAGGGTTTTTTACTCTTGAGTTAATTTCACAACTTGTGTGTTGTACTGATTTTCCCTTTTGCACATGTGCTATTAACATGCTTGGCCCCCCTTCAATCACGCTAGGCCCTCTGCCCTGGCATGATACAGCATTCGTGGGTATAGAGGAATCAGTAGATGTTATATCATGCACTATAGTGTGTTGATTAATGGCAGTGCGGTCGATTAATGTGGCAGGCTGAATGACTGGTCTAGTAACTGTTGTGGAAATGCTGCCGTTGACACTGTTATTCACAGGTTTAACCTGAGTCCTTCCCCTCTTATTTAACTCATTTATGATTTTATCCAGTCTACTAACTATAGGTTTAATCTGGCTCACTATGAGTAGTTCTAGGGAGTTTTGTAGGTTTGTGACTACCTCAGCCATCCAAGGTGGGGGACCTGTCTGATGGATCTCTAAAACCTCAGTATCCTCTTCCTCGGTGAGTCTCTTTTGTAGGATTAGTGACCGGGATTTAGATTTTTTAGGGCCTAGGGTCTTCTGACAAGATCTTCTCTTCTTGCTGGTAGATGCTTTCTTGTCCGACATGACTATCTCCTCAACTGTACTAGTGGCTGGCTGGGCGCAAGGAATGTCCTGGGTAAGGGACTCTGTACCAATGTGTGGGGAGATAACTATCGACTCATCAATGATAACCTGTAGTGGAATAGTGCTGTCAAGTAATGGGGTTATCGACAGTCTTCTCTCTGTACGCTCTATTTCAATTTTAACTTTCCGCAGCATTATGTCAATCGCAGTGGGCTGTATGTTAAAAGGGGACAATATATTACAATCTTGTACAATTACCTTGGGGGTTAAAGGTATATTTGATTTCACTTTCGTGGCACGGGTATTAACTTTAGGAGCCATGCTAAACCAACTAAAATGTCCAGTATAACAACTGTACCCATTCCCGGATGCGGTACCTATGCTCAAACGATTAAGCCCCCCTTAAACTTTTATTTTTATGGCTCACTGTTTTTATTGGTCCAATGTCCGAATCGGTAAGCCTTCTGCTCCCTCTCCTTGCCACTTTATAGTACTCCAATCAATGGACCGTAGGAATCCGGGTCCCGGAGAGCAAGGGGGGTGACCCGTCCCGCCCTCCTCTGTCCTCGGACGGCCACAGACGGTCCCGCCCTTGTCCCGGGCTTCTCCCGGCGCTGCCTGCGCGCGTCCTGCGGGGCGGGAGGCGGACTGCGCTCTTGTAGCGCCTCCAGGACATTGTGCGCGTCACCAATGTGCCGCTCCCCGGGCCCGGGGCTGCTGGGTGTTGTGGTTCCCGGGAGATGTTAAAGGCGGAGCCGTTGCCCTCACGGCAGGAATGGCAGGAATGAAGCTGCTGACACGGCTGTTGCCCCCACAGACCTCCCGAGAGCTGCTGAGTGCGCCTGGTACCCCCGGAGCCCACTCGGTGGCCTGCGCTCTTGTAGCACCTCCAGGCGCCTCGTGCGCATCACCAATGCGCCGCTCCCCGGGGCTGCTGGGTGTTGTGGTTCCCGGGAGATGTTACAGGCGGAGCCGTTGCCCTTACAGCAGTAATGGCAGGAATGAAGCTGCTGACACAGCTGTTGCCCTCACGACCCTCCCGAGTGCTGCTGAGTGCGCCTGGGACCCCCGGAGCCCGCTCGGCGGACAGCGCTCTTGTAGCGCCTCCAGGCGCGTTATGCGTGTCAGCAATGCGCCGCTCCCCGGGGCTGCTGGGTGTTGTGGTTCCTGGGAAATGTTACAGGCGGAGCAGTTGCCCTCACGGCAGGAATGGCAGGAATGAAGCTGCTGACACAGCCGTCGCCCTCACGGCCCTCCCGACTGCTGTTGAGTCCGCCTGGGACCCCCGGAGCCCGCTCGGCGGACTGCGCTCTTGTAGCACCTCCAGGCGCGTTGTGCGCATCACCAATGCGCTGCTCGCCGGGGCTGCTGGGTTTTGTGGTTCCTGGGAGATGTTACAGGCGGAGCCGTTGCTCTCACAGCAGGAATGGCAGGAATGAAGCTGCTGACACAGCCGTTGCCCTCACGGCCCTCCCGAGTGCTGCAGAGTGCGCCTGGGACTCCCAATCCAGTAATTGCAACAGTAGGGAAAGTGTTGGATAGCTGGTAGGTAAAAATTACTATTCCCACTCCAACGAGTTCAACAGTAGGGAAAGTGTTGGATAGCGGGTGGGTAAAAATTACTATTTCCACTTCAACGAGTGTAACAGTAGGGAACGTGTTGTATAGTGTAACTGTAAAAATTACTTTTCCCACTCCAGAGAGTGCAACAGTAGGGAAAGTGTTGGATAGCGTAGAGGTAAGAATTACTATTCCCACTCCAACAAGTGCAACAGTAGGAAAAATGTTGATAGCGGGTGGGTAAAAATTACTATTCCCACTCCAACAAGTGTAACAATAAGGAAAGTGTTGTATAGTGCAACTGTAAAAATTACTATTACCACTCCAGAGAGTGCAACAGTAGGGAAAGTGTTGGATAGCGTAGGGGTAAAATTACTATTCACACTCCAAAGAGTACAACAGTAGGGAAAGTTTTGGATAGTGTAGGGGTAAAAATTACAATTCCCACTCCAAAGAATGCAACAGTGGAGAAAGTGTTGGATAGCATAAAGGTTAAAACAACATACTTATACATTAAAAAAAAAGTAATTAAATAATGAATTAGTAATAAATTAACAATTCATTAATTAAAAATACCGATAAATAAAAATGTATACTTACTTTAATAACATTAAATTACTTCTCACCCTATTCCTCAATAAGCGCACACATAAAGTGTCACATAATTAATATATTGATCAATTAATCAATTCATATAAATTAATTACCAATTAATAGTTAACAATAAATTATCAATCCCCAAAAATAAAAATTCATAATTACTTAATTACAATTAATTAATTCCCACACTATTCCCATTTAAACCCAGAATGTGCACAAATAATAATTAATACAATTAAAATAATTATCAATTAATCAATAATAAAAATGTATTACCAATTAATAATTAACAATAAATTAATTATCAAAATCAATAAATAACATGTAATAATTACAATTAAAATATTTTCCACCCTATTCCCCTATAAACCCACAACACACTCCTAACATATTCACAAATTAATTGTTAATAATTAATAACTAATTAATATTTGTACACAATCAACATAATTACCAATACATTATCAATTTATAATTATTTAATAATTAATTAATTACTTAACATAATTAACAATATAAATTATTATATACAGAATTATTAATTAATTATTTGTTTTATAAATTAATTTAAATTAAATTACTTTTCAACCTATTCCCCTATAAACCCACAACCAGCTACGGAATAAAATTACCCCAAAATCAATTAAGTTCTAACTAATTAATGCAAAAACATTCTGAATGAATATATTATAATTTATTTACTTCCCACCCTATTCCCCTATAAACATACAACCCACTACGGTACTAAAATATGCAAAAATAATTTATCATAAAATTCATTGTTTTAAAAAAATTCCAACATACATTACAAACATTATGTAAAATTTAGCACATATACCAACACTTAAAACACCCCCAAAAAATTCGAAATTTTTAACAACTGTATTATGACTGTTGATATGACTAACTTTGATATTATTTAAAACAATATTTCTTACCTGCATTTCGATATTCTGCACCACTATATTTTTGTAAGTCGATATTTTGGCAACTCGATATTTAAAATTCTATATTTAGGCAACTCGATATTCATAATTTGATATTTAGATTGTTCACTCTTTTGAATGTGATATCTTTAATTGTATATGCAGGATTTTTTGTTATTTATTCTGATAAATATTGGTTTTTTTTCCAAACTGGTGTGGTCTCCTTTCATAGTGTTTTCACTGTTACTGTGCTTGTATGTACAGATGCTTTGCAAATGCTTTACAATTGCTTTGAGTGCTCTAGCCACACTACCAAGGGGGTGAGCAGGGGTTATCTGAGCTGTATCATCACCCTACCCTGACTAGAGTGAGGGTCTCTACTTGGACGTGTAGCAAACCAATGTCTGACACAGTGTTTCTTAACACCCCAGTCCCCTGTGGATTTCGGCTCAAGCTCAAGACCTCTTTTGCACTGTTAGTATTTCAACTTTAACCAAAGAAAACAACAAGCTGTGAAACTTTTTATGTTCCATGTATTGAAAAAGAGTTGATGTTCAGAAATTGTATTTCTAAACAAGGCAGGATTTGTGTGAATCTTTATGTGCTGCTTAAGTATTACAAGCTCCAACATAAATGTACCATGTAAACAATCATATAAATATTGTATTGTATTGTATTGTATTTGACATTTGTTCAGCGCATGGCTACCCGAAGGCATCCCAGCGCTGCATGTGTACGAAGGGAGGAAAGAGGAGGGATCTATATGAACAGACAGGTCTTCAATTGTTTACGGAATTTCAGATGATTAAGTTCGCTCCGTGGGTGTAGTGGGAGGGCATTCCATAATTTAGAGACATTTGGTGAGAAAAGCCTGCCTCCGCTTCTGGCCTTTTTAATCCTAGGAATTGTTGCAAGGTGGAGTTCATTTGAACGAAGTGCCCTGTTTGTTCTATATGGGTGAATCATGCCCCTGTTGATTAATGGCCTGTGATTGTTTAGAGATTTGTGTGCTATGCAAAGGGCTTTGAAGTTTACACACTGCTGTACTGGGAGCCAATAAAGAGAGTGCAGTGCTGGTCTTGCTGAGCAGCGAACAGGGGTATCAGAGAGCAGCCTTGCGGCACAGTTCTGTATGACCTGTAGCTTAGAGATGACCTCTTTAGGAGCGCGTAAGTAGATGGCATTGCCATAGTCCAATCTAGACAAGATAAGGACTTGAGTGAATAATCTTTTTGCGAGAGGGGCTAGAAGGGGAAGGATTTTACAAATTATTCGGAGCAAGCCATAACAGGAGGCCCTGTCTTTCTTGCCTACGTTTTAAAAGTGAGGTTCCTGTTTAGCCATATTCCTAGTCTTTTTATTTCTGTTTTGGGAGTGGGCAGTGGTCCCATTGAGGGCGGCCAGAGCGTATTTAGACCGGGGCTCGGATGGTCGCCCAGTATCGTGAGTTCCGTCTTCTCACCATTGAGTTTCAGGTGGGAGAGACTCATCTACTTTACTGCTTCCTCCAGGCATGGTAGAAGGCCCTTAGCTTGTTGACCGGGGTGGCTCAGTGCTATGACCAGTTGCGTGTCATCAGCATAGGTCACCAGATGGATTCCGAATGGAGACACTATTTCTGCCAGAGGGGCCATATATACATTAAAAAGGGTGGGGCTAAGCAAAGAGCCCAGTGGTACTCCGCACCCTAATGGCAAGGTTTGTGAGGTATGTTTGTCTTAGAAGACTTGGAAAGATCTACCTACAAGGAAGGGCTTTAGCCATTTTAGCACTGTTCCTGACACTCCTGCCCTCCTACGGTGGTGGACCAGGAGAGGGTGGATGACGATGTCGAATGCCGCGCTGAGGTCAAGGAAGATGATTGGGGCTGTACCTCTGTTGGGAACCATTTTAGGACACTATTGTAAATTTCCCGATTCATGCCCTTATATAGGTATAAATCACTATGCACTTATATAGGCATAAGAATCATAACCATATTTAGACATAGCTCATGCAGTCCAAATACGGCAGGGCTACTTCCACTAGTTCCGAAAATCTTCAACGATTTCTTGGAAAACTCGGCTTCAGCAGCTAGGGACTTTCATTTGCTCGAGAACTGACTTGTCCAAGAACTCATGGAGTTTTCAAAGAACTGAGAGTCTTTAAATGATGTTATTATGTCCACCTTTACGTCAAACTCGGCAACTTCAAGGCATAAATATGCCCACACTTGCCTTAGCAAACACACGGTGGTTTGGAGCAGATCAACTATCTACTTGCCCGACGCATCCTGCTACAGCAAGTGCCTAAGGAAGCCGACTCTCCAGCAGATGCACTGAGAGAGACGCTGTCTTTTCTCCTGCCGAGAAATCCAGCTCCAGTGTTTCCAGGATACCCTTGCGGGTTGCTGGGAGATCGAGTCCTGAGACTGAACTTCTTCATTCTAAGCTAAGGTACGAAGCTGATTAGACCCTAAGAGAAATCTTGGACACATTCTTGGCAAAAGAATACTGCATTTATGCTACACCACACTTACTTCCTCCCTATTAAAAAACTTAGGTACATCGGGGTAGGCATATTTTGGAAGCACCAGTAGAGTACTTTTATTTATGTATTTATTTATTTTATTTATTTTATTTATTTTATATTCTTGTATAGCGCCTGAATAGACCCCCAAAGGGGTATCTCCGCGCTTTGCCAGTAAGAATATAACTCCAGATGGTCTTGTTCAGAGGGGATAGTACATAATACAAAGGGAGAGTCAATTGCTTGTTTTTAAGGTCTTCCGAAGGATCAGATGGCTGGTGAGTGATCTTAACTCAAGAGGTAGAGAGTTCCAGAGCACTGGTCCCACATGGGCCAGCGCTCGGCCTCCTTGTCTGGACTTCTTTATTCTAGGTATCTGCAGTAACTGCAGGTTACTAGAGCGCAGAGAGCGCCCAGGAACATATGGCTGAAAGATTTTGGCCAGATATTTTGGGCCTTCGCCTATCACACTTTTGTGGATAGTACATAGAGTCTTAAACTGTACTCGCTTCCTCACTGTATGTATGTATTAATCTATGGTTTAGGAAGCATAAAATGCTCTTACAGTATTATTTTATTCTACTCTTTGTACTGTATGCATTATATTTTACAACCAGTTTTACGATTGTAGCAGTTCATTTCTTATGCATGAGAAAGAAGACTGTTCAATAAAACCTTTTTATTGAAAACGCCGTCTTTCTTTGCACCTCTGGTGAAATGAAGCATGCACGATTGACTCAGGAAATATCTATCTATTGTTTCCACGACTCTGATGATCAGTTTTATCTTGGGGAAACAAAGTTGTTAGTCATGTTTACGCAGTTGTCAGACACTAATCCCTTCTTGTTTATTCAAGAAAGTTTCTAGTGACCTCTGAGCTAGCTGGCACTCACAATTAGGTCTAATGTATTCAATAGAGACCTAGTAGACCTCAGTTCTACGTTTAATCTATAGGATATATTATTCCAATGCGCAGAGCCTATTGGGAATATAGGTACTACACTACACCTCCTGCGTCCAATTTGTTCCTTGTTTCCTCCACCACTGACAGTATGGTGGTTTCTGCCCCCTGGCCAGGCTGAAAAAACTGTTTGAGAGGGGTGTAGGGCACCATTAGTTTCGAGGAATGCCAAAAGGGTGCAGTTAGTGTGTTTCTCTGCTATTTTGCTGATGCCCGGCAGGAGTGAGATGGGTTGCCCAGATCTGTGGTCTAGGTTGTTTTTTTTTAACAATGCGCGGACCAATGCCTTATTCCACTTGGTAGGTACTGTACCAGAGTTGAGGGAGGTATTAATTAGTTTGGTGGTCATAGGGCCAAAGGAGGGACCAACCAATGACAGGATATTGGGGGGTATAGCAGGTACTGTGCACACGTTTGATAAAGACAGTATTAGCAATAAAGTAGTTCACTACCACTACATATTGCACTGTGTGAGCGCCCCATACTGTACAACTGAAATCCTTAGCCGAACCCTCAAGGATATTGGGGGGTGCGGGATCTAAGGGCGAGCGACTTTTTTATAATGATAGTGAAGCGAGGAAGCAATCCTGAATTAGAGGCAGGAAAGACCTTAGTTCTGGTTTGTCTGGTTGTGGGTCCTCATTTATGTGTATGTTGGAGTTAATCGGGTCTTTTTGAGGACTGTGTGTGAGGATGTTCTGGATTTTAGAGAGGAAGAAATTTGCCTATTCAGTATAATGGTGATTAGAGGAATCTGAGGGTGCCGGGGGGGCCAGGATTCTTCATTAATTTGGCAATGTTGAAAATGTCTCTGGGAGAGTTACTTGCTGCTAGGATCTTTCCCTCATAGAAGGAGGTCTGTGCAGCTTTAACTTCTGATTTGTAATGATGTACGGTCGATCTATATTCGAGCTTTTTTGTAGGAGAGAAGTCTCTCCTCCAGCTTCTCTCTGCTTTTTTTGCAATGCTAACTTAGGGTACGTAGTTTGGGGGTATACCATAATAAGTGGTTGGGGCCCGTTTTCCTTTGGGTCGAGACTTTACTGAGCACCAAGTTGAGAGCCATCTCAATCCAGCTGTGGACTGGGTTATGATCTGTTCAATTCTAGTATCCATTTCTCCACGGGTACTTTGGACCAGGGTCGGATTAATAAACATGGCGGGA
The DNA here is from genome assembly GCF_964263255.1 of Lissotriton vulgaris. Lineage (NCBI taxonomy): Eukaryota > Metazoa > Chordata > Amphibia > Caudata > Salamandridae > Lissotriton > Lissotriton vulgaris. The sequence goes on from NC_141686.1 coordinate 214,860,966, forward strand.
GAGGCAGGGTGCCTTATGAGGGTGAGTCCAAAGAAGGGGTATTAGGAAATGGTCGGACCATGGTAGGGGGGTGGGCTTTTATCCTACTAAATTTCCTAGATTAGAGAAAATGGGGTCCAGAAGGTGACCTTTTCATGGGTGGGAAGTGAAAGCTTTTCAAGAAGTTGGTAGGTTGCCAGGTCCTGGGCTAGTTCTGTGGTGACTGAGGCTGTGGGGTCATTGAATTGAAGGTTAAAATCCCCCAAGAGAGTAAAGTTAGCCGTATGACTAGCAAGAATCCCTACTGTTTTTAGTTGTCAGGCTCCTCTGCGATAATCCCCAGGGTTGTATTGCTGCTCTAAAGGGGCCCACCTCTAGATAACCCGAAGTCTGACTTAGGACACTACGCAGACTTTTGGGGTAATCAAGAGTGGAATGAAAGGTTGGGGACTGCAGGGAGGGAGATCTGAGGAAGAGACAAAACACAGGGTACAAAAGCTCATAGAATATTCATGACTCATTGCCATAAGAACCCCATTATAACCGTCTCCTATCCCTCACCTGTAAAACAAGATAAGTTGAGCCTAAATCAGAGAAGAGGGTAGAGGGTAGTGGCACACTCACATCCATATGCTCTAGTTAGCAAAACAAAAGGCAGAGAGAACAGTATGTCAATGAATCACTGTACATCACAAATACTGCACATACATTAACCCTACCCCTGTGGCACCTACCAATGAGTTGGAAAAGGAGGATTTGGTGCCTAGCCAACCTTGGCAACATACCCTCTTGACCTCTCTCCTAAAGTAAGAGAAACAACAAAATACTGTAGCTTAATCCGAAAGTAGCTAAGAACAATAACCTTCTTGTTCCTAGTTCAGTTTCATAGAAGGAAGGCAAGTAATCTAAGAACCACAATATTATCTCTCCGTTCTGTTGATAATAAGTTTCCCAATGTCTTTTACCCAGAAAGGACACTTGAATGTCAAAAAAGCAAACATATGTAACAACTGATACGCTCTTCCAGGCAATTAGCAAAAAGGACCTCCTTCGCAAGAGATCTTCAGAACAAGCCAACAGAGGAGTAACGTAGCCCAAAAGTACGGTCATGCACCAAATGCACTGTAACACATGACCTCGTAACCTAGGTCACATTCAGCAAGTTAATTTCCAATAACCCACTCCTCTGCAAGAGAGCCCAAACAAGGGGGCCCATTATGATGTCGGGCGGATTGCCCCCGCCAGGCTGGCAGTGGCCACCGCCAGCCTGGCGGGGGCAATCCGCCCGACATCCATTCTTGATTTCTCCCCCGCCATATTAGTATGGCAGGGGGGACCACGGCAGACGGAAAGACCGTCCGCCGCTTTTCCGCCCCGGTCGCCTAGCGGCCGGGGCGGAACAGGAATAACATCGTGGCGGTGTCTATCAGACACCGCCAGCCATATTATGATAGGCATTTTTCAATGCTTTTCCGTGGCGGCAATGCCGCCACGGAAAGGCATGCGGACTTCACTCTGGGGGCCCCCTGCGGGCCTGCAGAGTGAAGGAGAGTAGGGGGGTGCACATGGGGGGTACCTGTGGTACCCCCCTGCATTTGCATAATCAAAGCAGCAGGCACCGCGCGGTGTCTGCCGCTTTGAATATGCAAATGCAAAAGTGCTTTTTAAGCATTGTGGCAGGCGGTGCTGAGAGCACCGCCCGCCACAATGCTTAGCATGCAGGATGTGCCTGCCACTGTGGCGGGCACATCCTGATTCCCCCCCACGGGACCCTCGCCCTTATGGCGGGCGGTCCCTATTACCACGAGGATGGCAGGCGGGCAAAGTCAGCCCGCCATCCTAATGACCCCCCAGGTCTCAGCCAACAGAGAAGCGAAATGGTCATTGAACACTGTCAGGGCCAGGATACCTCCGTGGAGTACAGGAGGAATCACCGGTTTTCATCAACAACATCACTGTATCAAGAGGACAATATCCGGCTCGTCCTAGCCGAAAACAGAAGCTCCTTAGGAACAGTGCTAAAAGCACTCTTACCGCAATACCCAGGAAACGAAGAATTACCAAAGGAGCCTGCCGATCACAGGAACAAGAATTATCGGTACCGCAGCTTCTCTGCAGCTGCCTCTAATCCTGTTTCCGGGTCGCGTAGCGTCACGCGCTGCACGACCCGCAAGTATTGCTGGGAAATGCAGTTGTTTGCGTCTTTCGGTCTTCCCGAACCGCTTACCTCAGTTAGACAGGCAGTGACTTACCAGCGGCCGGGGAAACCATGACACTAGTAAGGACTTCGCGAAATGTCCTGGTGATCCAGAAGGGCGATAGACAAGAATACCAGAGAGTGTGAGGGAGGTGGTGAAATTGATCACAAAATGGGTATTTTCACAGTCTGATAACGGGCTTTCTATCAGGTGACAGGTTCGGTGGTCTTTATATAGGTAGCAATTCCCCCCTTTCCTGTCCCTCTGTCCACTCTCTGGATTGAGTAACCTGGAGGTACGGCTTGGACTATGTCCGGGTCTGAACAAGTATTCAGCCAAGCTTCTGTCAGAAAAAGTACTTCGGGGGCCTCCTCCCTTAGAATTATTGAAATTTTGGTTATGTGTTTAGGAAGGACAGTGCAGTTGAGCAGGAGAAGTTTGTATGTTGCCTTATGGCAGGGAGGAGGGGCCAGGGGTGAGGGGATTTTAAAATGACACTGGGGGCATCTATTTTGTGTCCTTTGGATCGAGATTGAATGCGTGCATTGTGGCTCAGGAGGCCTATTCAGGGATTTCAGCAGTGTACTGGAATACTTATGCCAGCAATGTGTCAGGGGGCCAGGAGTTCTGGCCCCTGGGCCCGTTTAGGTGAGGACGGGTGCAGACGGGCTTGCCTTTGGCGCAACAGTGGTGCGCCAGCGGCATGCCTGCTGCGCGTGTCCGCTGCGCGGTATGCATGGCATCTGTATTATGTGGAGGGGAGTTGAGCACTAGACCGCTAACTCACCCTCCACCGGAAGTGCGTTGGGCCAGGTCTCGCTCCACTCAAACGAGACTTCTCGTGGTAAACTGGGGAAAGTGCCCTTTGTGTTAGCAGGTGAGGAAATAGAGTATTTAAAATGTGTGGGTTTTTAAAACTAGTAATCAGTTTTAAAATAGCTGTGCAAATAACGCAAAGTACAGTTTTTAAAATGTGCAAGTATGAAACACGTAGTCAGTTCCAAAAGAGCTATGCAAATGGCACCGGCAAGGTTCACTCAGCATTCATCAATTCCACTAACGTGTACATGGACAGGTAGGCAAAGTGAAAGGCGTACCCTCTGCCGCGCACCTCAATTCCGCCTTCGTATCTGCTGCGGGATCGAATGGCAACTGTTTTATGTGGAGGGGAGTTGAGCACTAGACCGCCAAGTCAGGCACCACCGGAAGTGCTTCGGGCCAGGTCTACCTCCACTCAAATGAGACTTCTCGCAGTGGACCGGGGAGAGAGCCCTTCGTGTTAGCAGGTGAGGAAATAGAGTTTTTAAAATGTGTTGGGTATTAAAACTAGTAGTCATTTCCAAAAGAGCTATGCAAATGGCACCGGCAAGGTTCACTCAGCGTTTCTTTGCATTCATCAATTCCACTCACGCGTGCAAGGACAGGTAGGCAAAGTGAAAGGCATACCCTCTGCCGTGCACCTCAATTCCGCCTTAGTTTCTCATGGTATAAATAATTGGCCAGGCTAGATTTAATAAGTTAAATAGGAGGTAGAATCCAAGTGTTACAAAATACCAATTTGTGCAATCATTCCTGCATTGTGTGCTATTTGTGCAATTTATCATGAATGTGAATAGTTAACAAATCCATGCCCATGAACTACAAAGTGTGTCATCATAAGATACTCAACGGCCTAACTGCTGTTGTTTGTCATAACTCTGTAAGATACCATAAAGTTCTATGTATGGGCAGTCTACTACAGAACACTTACTCTTTGAGAGCTGCTTGTGCTCAATCGTTTATTGCCCCATGATAGTTGTATAATACCCGAAGTTAGATTATCCTTCCACCAGTCAGTGCTTGAATAGAGCCAGTGGTTGCCGATGTGGGGCAGTAGCAACTTACTTTTGGGGACCAGCACTTATTTTGTTTCGCATATGTTGCTTCAAGATGGCAAAAGAGGGAAAAAAGTGGAAAGAGAGAGAAAGAGAAAAATGAGAACATCACAAAGGGAGGAAGCAGGATAGGCAATAGTGAAATAAATGGGCAGGTATATGTGTGTCAGTGGAGTTAAGGTTCATCATGAGTTTTGAGACAACCAGCTTTGGAATTTCACGCACCAACTTTTAATTGCACGGCCCACGAGCTTCTGATCAAAGTTGCAGGTACAAGCACTCAGTATTTTACGAATTATGCGCTGCTACTAGTGCTCTCCTTAGGCTTTTCTGTGCATCACCATGTATGATCATCATGCAGCTGAAGTAAACACCAATTGTGTTCGGTAGTCATGCTTAATTACTCTTACTGAGCACCCATGTCTTATCATTTGTGAATGTTTATGTCTGTATACTTGCTAAGCAATTAGAAAACCAAAGCTTTTCTTCATCCTATAGTGATTTTGCCAACTGTAAGTCATGTCTGTTTCATCTACCAACATACACTTCATGCTTCTTTATTTCACTCTTGCAGGTTCCATTTCATATCTGATTTCTCTTGTCTGTCTTTCTCTTCCTTCCTTGGGTTTTGACCTTTCTCTTTGGGCCAAAACCCACTTAAAAATAGTTTCCCTTTCACCAAAAAGAGAGTCGCTTTATGCCCCACCTCGTGCCACAGACTTACAATAAGCACCAATGAGCACATTTCAGTGGTCGTTTGACAAAGTGTCTTTGATAGGATTACATTTAGGACATTGACATATTAGACAGTAACTACATGGTGATTTGGAAGGTTTTGGACAGTGATCTTAAGGCCCCACAGACCTTGATCGAGGCCCATGCTTTAGGCTTACTTTGTCTTAATGGCACAATGTGGAGTGGCTATGTCAGAATCCAGAAATCGCTGCCTCTTTCTTTCTTCTCTCCTCTCTTGCTTCTTCCTGCTATCTCTTTTCCCTCTTCGTCTTGACACCGTGAGAGTGACATATTTGTACCCCGGGTTTAGGAACAGTGTCCTCACTGATTTTGGATTATCTGTGGGTGCATGGACACTAGACCATAATTAGGTCCTGGTCCCCCTTTCTTTTGTTCTGAGCGAGAATCCTGTTTCTGTCAGCAATTCTCCAGGATGAGTGACACAACCGGCATATGAAAGGTGACACTTGTCACTGGCGAAGCGGACTACCCCTGTGGCCGTGAGCTCCATCTCCCATTGCGAATCCCTTGCTTCTTATTTTCTGGGAAAAGTCCAAGCAATCTATCGGACATTCCCCAGCATAGGGATCGACCTGGGAAGTTCCAATGGGACACCTCATCAGACTACCCTGCTCTCATTTCCCCCTCTCACCTCGGATGGGTTTGACAAACTTGCGTTGCAAGTTAAATCTGGTTCTCCATCTGATCCAGTAAGACCTGCTCTCTTTAGAGATCAGGCCTTTATGGGACGCTCTGCTGTGTGTTCCCTTGTCAACCTCTCCCTGGAGTCGGGTGTAGTTCCAACTAAGTGGAAGCAGGCGGTGGTGTCCCCGATCATCAAGAAACCCTCCCTGGACCCGTCTAAGCCTGAAAGTTACCGTCCCATCTCGCTGCTTCCCTGGCCGGCAAAGATAATAGAGGCACACGTCAATCTGGCCCTGTCAGAACATCTAGCCCGGACCAACGCCCTCGACCCCACACAAAATGGCTTCCGTGCTGGGCACAGCACAGAGACCGCTCTTCTTGTGATGGTGGAACATCTCTGTGCGAGGTTGGATTCTGGTCAAACGGCGGCGCTGATATTGTTAGATCTCAGCGCCGCCTTCGACACGGTATCCCACAGCATCCTCCTGCATCGGCTCGAGGAGATTGGTGTTGGTGGTCAGGCGCTGCAATAGTTCCGCTCCTTCCTCGGCAATCGTTCCTTCTGTGTTGCCATCCCTCCCTTCAAGTCCAATTTCCAGCCTCTGGCCATGGGGGTTCCGCAGGGGTCCTCGCTGAGCCCCACGTTGTTTAATCTTTACGTGAGACCGTTGGCTGATGTCGCTAGGCAGTGGGGCCTAACCTTGGTCTCATATGCCGACGACACACAGCTGGCGGTTACTCTCAGCGGGGACGCGGAACAAGATGCCCCCAGGTTCCAGGATGGACTGAAGGCGGTGGCTAGCTGGTTGACGGGAAACTGTCTCCAGCTCAATGCTACTAAAACGGAGGTAATGATTGTCAGAAGGGGAGTGGAGCTGTGGGGTGACCAATGGTGGCCACCAGAGCTGGGACCTACTCCGACCCCGGTGTTGGAGTTGAAAAATCTGGGGGTCTGGCTGGACGCTGGCCTTACCTTTGTAGGACATACTAAAAAAACAGCAGCCTGTTGTTTTGGTCTATTGAGAGGCTTAGGACCAGTACTCAAATTTTTCGATGCCCCAACCAGACAGCTGGTAATCCAGGCCACTATCATCTCTCGCCTGGATTACGCTAGCTCTCTTCTGGTCGGGGCCAACCAGGCTGAGCTCACTCGCCTGCAACGGGTCCAAAATGCTGCGGCCAGAGCGATTGTCGGCCTGCCCAGATTTTGCCCGGTGGCGAGTGTTCCTCGCTCCCTACACTGGCTTCCAGTGAGGAATCGTTTTCTCTTTAAGGTCCTCTGTCTGACCTTTAAGATCTTGAGAGGTATAGGCCCCAAAATCATGTCCAGCTGTCTTTCCTTCTATGTCCCCACACGCACCCTCCGTTCTCAAGGCCAGGCCTTTGCTGTAGTCCCTAGATTTAGGCTCAGCCGCATGGGGGGTCGCTCCTTCCGCGTAAAAGCTGCACTAACCTGGAATTCTCTTCCGGTTGAAATCCGTTTGCTGGAGGACCTTATGACCTTCCGGAAAGCAATAAAAACTTTTCTGTTTTAGCTGCCCCTTTTAAGTCTTGTCTTTTCCTGCTGTGTTATGTTCCTCCTTGTCTATGCGCCAGGACGCTCCTTGGCTGGAGTAGCTGTGCGCACAACAAATAACAATAACATAACATAACATAACTGCTTAAGCAGGTAAAAGTGGTAGTTGATGAGGTAGATTATTCCATTGTATGGCAATATATTCGAAAACAACCTCACAAAATAACGAGCTAAACAGGGGTGTCACACGGCATAGAGGAAGGCCTATCAATGAATTACCCTAATACTTGACATAGAAAAGAGACTGCAGTTTTTTTAATTTAAAGATTTATAAAGCGCGCAGCTACCCAACAGGGTTTCCCGGCGCCAACAGCGGAACAAGCGAGATTGAAGCTCAGTTGGCATTAGGCCTGGCTAAAACGAAAAGCCTTGAGCTTTTTACGGAAGCGAAAGAGGGATTGACAATTCCTGAGTTCTAGCGGAAGAGAGTTCCACAATTTTGGTCATGAGAAAGAAAACGAACGGCCACCCATACGGGCTAGCGTTACTCTAGGGACTGAGAAAAGGAAAAGATTAGCAGATCTTAGATTGCGAGAAGGCCAATAGGGCTTGACAAGATATGGTATGTATGCAGGGGCCAGGCCGTGCAGAGCTCTAAACATGTAGCAGAGAGCCTTAAATTCCATACGCTTGCCAACCCTGAGCCAGTGGAGTTGATAGAGCAAAGGGGAGACAGAGGCGTGGCAAGGCAACCTATAAAGTAGGTGGGCAGCTGCGTTCTGAATGAGCTGGAGACGGCGTAAGAGGTCTTGTCCCAACCATGATGCAATACATTACCCTAATCGAGCCTGGAGATCACCAAAGACTGCAGGATAGTCCTCAGAGCAGCAGGTGGTATTAGCCAGAGAAATTTCTTTAACCTCTTGAGGACCACAAAGCAGTCCGAGGTAACTCCCGAGACTTGAGCAGTGAGAGAGAGCTAGCTATCGATGGAAAATCTCAGGTTCTTAACCTTAGGAACTGGGGTGGCTAAAGGTCCCAAATATACAGGCCAGTGGTTGATTCCCCAAAGCTCAGGATTGTTCCCCAGGATGAGCACCTCCGTTGTAGAACCATTTAGCCTGAAAGCTTTGCTGGACATCCACAAGGAGATGTTACACAGACCATGTTTAAGTGAAGAAGGATCTTGATGTTAAGCAGATGAGAAAGAAAAAATAATCTGCGTATCGTCAACGTATAAAAGGATGGTCAACCTAGATTTTTCCGCAATGTCTGCCAAAGGGCGAACGTAAAGTTTAAAAATTGGAGGACTCACGATCGAACCCTGCAGAACTCAAGATGTCAAGGCTACAGAGTTAGATTTCAGGGTGTGAGAAAAGACTTGAAAGGAGTGATCCTCCAAAACAGAAATCAGTCACTGCAAGGCTACACCTACAATACCAGAGCTTACCAGGCGCTACACCAGAATGGAATGGGCTACGGTATCAAAAGCAGCGCTCAAATCCAAAAGGATGAGCGCTGCTTAGCCACCACAATCAAGCTGCTGCCTAAAGTCCTCCATGACCCTAAACAGAGCTTATTCGGTACTGTGACCAGGACGAAAGCCAGACTGAGATGGATGAAATGTTTCGCCGAATGTGCAGAAAGTTGAGAGTTAATGTGTTTTCCAATATTTTGAAAAAGTGGAGAGAAGAGATATAGGCCTGTAGTTAGACCAGCAGAGGGGATGTAAAACAGTCTTTTTCAATAGTGGAAGCATGAGAGTGTGCTTCCAGATGCGAGGCAACTGGCCCAGATTTAGGGAGGAATTGAGAAGCTGAGCAATCACCTTAAGGGAAGGCTCATCCAGGCATCTGAGTTTGGAAGGAGGTAGAGGATCAAGTGAGGAGCCAGACTTGATGTTTCCAATTAGATTTATCAAAGGAATTCAATCAATTGGGAGCCAAGCCTTAACTTGACAAGATTCATCAGATGCAAAATCAGGGGGAACTGTCACAACATGGTCAGAAAGTTGAGTAGTAGTGGGAAAGGTGAAAGATGAAGCTGTCATGAGAATAGGAATCCAACTCAAGCTCACGATGAATAGTCACAACTTTATTATGAAAAAACTGTTCGAGTTCCTTGTAATGGTGTAATGGAAAGGAGGGGGATGGCAAGAACATATTGGATGCAGAAAGTTCGGACACAACTTTAAATCGGGTTTTTGGGCGGACGTATTGTTATCCATATAGAAGGATGCACGAGCAGATCTGCAAAGAGCATGATATTTTTTTCACAGCCTTTCCTAAACTTTAGGGGAAGCACTCTAGATTGGTATTTAGGAGAGAGGGGAAGAATAGAATCGATAGACTCAGACAACCAGTGATCGACAAGTAGCTTGTACTAGTCCAGTTGAGATGAAATGGAAGGAACAGTCTGCCAAAGCAGCTCATTTAGTACCTTCATATCAAGTAGAGACCAGTTCCGAGTTTTCTTTGGAAAGGCGGGAGGGCGAAGCGAATAAGCCAAGGAGAAATCAATAAAGAAATCAATAAAGAAAGGAATGGCAAAGTGATCAGACCAGCCGAGCAGAATGGGAGGAGCTGTGGACACAGTAGGAAAATTAAACAAAATACGGTCCAAAAGATGGCCTGCTACATGGGAAGGTGAGGACTTGATGAGTGAAAGATTCAGAGTCAACAGATTGTCCAAAAGAGTTCGAGCAGATTTATTACTAGGATTATTAAAAAATGAAAATTGAAGCCCCCACAGAAAATTTGTCACACAAAGAACAAGAGGGGCAAGTTATTCGGTCAACAGGGAACACCACTTTTTAGATGAGCCAGGGGGATGGTAAATGAGGGCACCAGAAAAGGTAAGATTTGAAGAGAATGGGATAGAGAAAAGTAGGGCTTCACAGTTGGGAATCGTGAGTGCCTCAATTTTGCAGCTATTTATTCTTTTTTAAATAATTGAAATTCCTCCACCAGTTTTCAGAGGTCTATTTATACCTACTAGAGCAAAATTCTATGGTAGTGCCGCAATCACATCTGGTATGGACCTGTCGTGGAGCCAGGTCTGTTTTAAAAAAAACACATCTGGATCCATGTCAACTAGGAAGAGAAATAGTACAACTGGTGTTTGGGAAGGGAGCGACAATTGAGACTAAAACAGCGGAAAACCCTAGATGAATGTGAGCCAGAATTGTCAACTCTGGAAAGGTGGGAAGTCTCTCCTTCGAAAGAAGGGTGAGGGCCAGGGCGGGAATAAGTGGGGAAGATATTATAAAATAAACAATGAGAGCAGAACCTGATGCTGGCATCAGGGACAAGAACCTGAAGAACATCATTAGGGTGAGTTGAGGTTGCAAGCAAAAACAAGCAGGGGTTCTGGCCGGACGTGGTAGGGCGCATACGGGCTAGCCTTAGGCGCAGCCGCCATGGCATGGGTTTAAATATGAAAAATCTGGACATGCCGTGAGACGCGAGTCTGGCTGGTTCGGGAATGCCCTCCACCCAATCAGCATACAGCCGTGGCGAAACGGGGCGGAACCATGAAGAAAGAAAAATTCCCCAGCGTGTGGAGGTGAGTGCCCATCAAGTAAAAATACAAATGTAAACGGTAATTAGCCACCAGTTAAATAGTTAAAAAGACAACGTCATAAAATCAAACATTGGGATAGCATACAGCAACAGTGCAACTGACCTCACTCATGTTATAAGATGCAAAATCCTTTAGGCAAAATACAGGAACTAAGAAGCTGCTTGGTTGTTATCCAGGGTTCTAGACTGACCTGTAGAATGTTTCGAATGCACTTTTCTTTTCATAATTGAAAACATTTAGCAATCGTATTATAGAGAACATACAGAGAAAAATGAATAGATATTTTGTGGCTAATAGTCTTGAAAAGTAAAAGTGTTTTTGAGGCATGATAAATACATAAAAAATTGTGGCAGAAGCTATACAGAAAGAGTTTGTGAGAAACATATTTATGGGACTGGTCTCAGAATGAAAGAGAAGGAGGGTTATTTATTTATAAAGCATGAAAAGCAAGTGTGGATGACACTTTTTATAGCCGACGCATCAAGAATTCTATTAAGGACTTGGAGGTGAGGAATATGCTTCTCATTTCTTTACAACTAATTTCACCAGCCAATCTTAATAAAATAACACACAAACTACATTATCCATGTTTCCCTGTACCTCCCATGTCACATGCACCAATCATATATGAGCTACCCATGTAACTGTGGAAGTCACCATTTTCTGTCCTCTTTCTTCTTGTTAGGTTAGTCCAAAAGAACACAATATTCCAAAGGGAAACAGGGTAAAAGTCACCAAAGATCCTTACAACCCAACGTGGACTCAAAACTTCCAGTTGATCCAACAGGGATGTATTTCCTCAACCACAGCCCGTGACTGAACTCTGCAATGGGATTAAAATTGCAGCGAGTCAACACACCATATATAACTCCTCTCAAAGGAAAGAATTCCAAAGCAGAGTACACCTCACAGCTGTTCTGGGCGTTTCCTGAAATAGAGCGAGATCCCCAAAGTGAAATCTGGCATCATAAATATAAAATATAAAGCATAGACTATTGCCAAAAATCACCAGGTGGGAGAAATAAGACAGAAACAAATCAATTTTGTATCAAAATTAGTTATAACAATACACTTTTAACAATTGAATTATAGTTCAAAGACAATTGCATCTAATGGGTGAGCCTCTCCTCAGTGTACTTAATAAAATTGAAAATTCTTGATGCGTTAACTAGAAACAATTTCATTCTATGTCAGGACTGGGGGCTCCGATTATACTAGTTTGAAGTTGTGTTAACACCACAGACGCCACATCTACAATAGGTTTATAATAGTATTTCTTATATGTAGACTCAGAGATCCAGTCTGCCGCTCTTATGATGTCTTCTACATGAGAGACAAGAGCATATGATTTGGATGCCTTTTCCCCCTATGGTAAAATATGCCACAAAGACATAAATGTTGACGCCTGCTTCTGCCAGTAGTCATTTCATCCACCTGGCTAAGGTAGCTGCAAACCCTGGTTGTTAGGGGTTTTGTAAGGCAATAAGTAGTTGTTCTCCAGCCTCCTATCTCATATCACAAGTATTGATTTCATAATCCTTTAAGCATTGCACCACACTTAATTTACTACTGTTTGAGAAACTTGGATAGGCTACCAACATGGAAAAAGATTTGGTGCGGCATGTGATAGTACAGGAAATGCCATCTGGAGAGAATAATATATCTGATAGATCCAATACTCGTAAGTCCAATACCCATTTACAGGAAATCAGACATAATAACATTGTGAGCTTGGCCCGAAAGCTGTTTGCACGACAAGTATTTGTTTGCAGGCCATTGCTCCAAGAATTTGAGAACAACATTCACCCCCCCAAATGGGTGTATACTTGGGTCTAGGAGGGTTGACCATACGGATACCTTTCATCAATTTGCAGACTAGAAGGTGGTCATCTAATAGTTTGCGCTCTTCTGGGAGGTGTCCTGCGGAGATTGCTGATCTGAAGTTATGAACTGTTTGGTATGCTAAACCTGAAGATCCTAGTTCTGATAGAAATGTTATTACTATACAATGTTGTGCCCCCACTGTATTAACACTCCGTGTGTTGCACCAAGCACACCATCTCCTCTGAGCCAAAGAATAACTTTTATGGGTGTTATCTGGCCTGATGAAGGATGCAGCTTGTTGTGAAATGCCTTGGGTATGCCATTTTGCCTGAAACCATCCAAGCCATCAGCTTGAGTTGACCTGATAGATTCAATGGGTGAGAAATACCTTCCGGGTCTAGGAGGAGATCCGGCTGAACTGGGAGTAGAACTGGAGGCGCACTCGCTAGAGTTAGAGCTTCTGGGAACCAAGGTTGGGCTCTCCAGTAAGGTGTCACCAAAGTGAATTCTGCTCCTTGTCAACTGATCTGTGACTGAACACAGGGAATCATGAGGAATGCAGGAAAGGCATAGCCTCGGAACTGATCTTAGTCCTGGATAAATTCATCTGTCGCCTGGGCATCTGGATCTGGGTGCAAGCTCAAAAAAAGTGTCCGTTGCGGATTGAGTCATGATGCGAACAGATCTATTTCACACGGGCCCCACAATCTGTTCAGAGCTTGGAAAACTGAGCGATTCACTTTCCAGTCGCTGAAATCTTGTAAGTGCTGGAGTTCCAGTCGGCTAAGGTGTTCTTCTTGCGTGGTAGATGCTCCACTATGAGGGAGATGCGATGATCGAGTCAGAAGGGACAGAAGTGCTTGGCAATCTCGTCTTGTTGATGTAGCGGACTGCTGAGATGTTATCTATTCTCGGTAAGAATTAGTAGTCTGTCTTTGTCGGGGAGAGACTTCTGATAGCGAAAGAGCCTGCCAGGAGTTCCAGGCAATTTATGTGGAGCCTGAGCTCCGCCTCCGACCACCAATCCCCTGTCGACATCGTCCCGCACCTCACTCCCAACTCAACCGTCTGGCATCCAATTTGATCCCTATTTCTAGCAAGGTGCTGAAAATATCTCGACCATTCTAGGATTCCATGTGGTCCAATCACCAAATCACCATGTTATCTCTGTTCTGGCTTTGCTCATCAGTGGGACTTGTTCTGTGTAAGATAGACCCTTCCATAAGAGTAGGATTTTTAATATCTGAAGGGGTTCTGTAATGGAGGGGGCCTGGCAATATGGCTTGTATCGATGATGCCAGGAGTCTCATGATTCTGGCAATCTACCTCAATGATTCAGTCTGTTTGCACAACGCAGTCCTCAATTCCCTCTTGATATTGCAAATCTTTTGGGTTGGACGGAGCAATTATGTTCGGGCTGATTTTATCTGGAAACCCAGAAATGTCATTTGCTGGACTGGCGACAGGACTGACTTCTGGGAGTTGATCAGGAATCCCAGCTTCTGAAGAAGTTATATAGTCCATGATAGATGAGTCCTGAGTGTCTGAAGGTCCTGGGCCATCAACAGGAGGTTGTCTAGTCAATTAGACATACTCCTCAAGCCCTCAGTGCTTCTACGACTGGTCTAATCAATTTTGTGAAACACCACAGGCCTATGAGAGACTGAATGGAAGGGATTTGAATTCCATGCACCGTCCTCATCATATGAACTGTAGAAACCATCTGTGAGGTGGGAATATGGGGATGGAGAGGTAGGCATCCTCCAGGATCAGACTGACCTTCCAGTAGCATTCCTGTAGAATATCTCTTAGCAAGAGAATTTCTTCCATTTGTTAATGTCTGTACAATATCCAGAAATTGAAATCTTTGAGGTTTAGTACTAGTAGTGCCCTTCTTTTTGAACAGAAAGATGGGTCTCATGAACCCTTTTGGGCTGTGGAGTTGTCAGGCATATTGCCCCTGTGTCTAGGAGAGTTTGAATATAAAAACTTGTTGTGTTTGGAAAAAATACATTTGTCTTGGGGGGGCCACACTGAGTTGGAGATTCTTAAAATTCCAGTTTGAAGCCCTGATTGGTCTCCAGTACACATGGGCCCATGGATATGCATTTACAATTGTGGTGAATAGCGACACTCTTCCTCCCAATATCACTTCTGAGAAGGGAATAACTCATACCAGTAGATCTTGTGTCCTTGAATGCATTCTTTTGTTCGTGTACGGATCGGTGGCAGAATCTGGGGTGGCCACCTCTGGGTTGAGTGGGATAGAATGTGGGATCTGGTTGGTCTCCATACCAACCACCTTTGCTATAAGCATAGTAGCTTTGTTGAGAGCTTTGGTGGGTTCCACAGCCTAGCACACCCTCCATGGCACACGGCCCTGACAAAAAGGCCTCTCCAGAATACTCTTTTAAGTGACATTTGGACCTTGTATATAGTCGAGTAGGTGGCACAAAATCTGGATAGTTCCTTAACAAAGGAGCCCCAGAATAATAGGCTGTCTGCCATTGGGCTGGCTTACGAATTGGATAGATCATTGAGTTTAGGATCCATTCTCATCAGGATAGATCTCCGGCGCGCCATATACATGGTGCTGTTGGTATTTCCTAACATGCAGACTGCTCACTGAGCCCAGCCAATCAGATCATCAGTACTTACTGGGGAGTTGGACTCTTTGTCTTAGTATGCTAAGTCTAAGATCTTAGTCAAGATTCCTGTCAGGTCAAGTAGTTTATCTTGGCACATCTGACATGAGCGATCTAGGCCCTTTTTTAGATCCCTTGCATATTTTTTCATAAAAGTGACCATGATAAGATCTACCTCTGGCGTGTCTGCAACCTTACCTGCCAGGTCTGGGCGGGGGCACTTCATGTAGAGGCATGCATGTACCTCTTTATCAAAGCTTCGCCATAGATGGGTATGAAGGTATTCCGCAAACCCTGGAGGGGAACCAACCTACCTGAGGCAGCCCACCCTCATGCGTGATATTATTATGAAGGGTTCGTGCCAAAACTGTGATGCCATTGAATATGCAAAGTAGTAGTCACTCCCAAGAATGTTCAAAACTTGGGAGTTCTGTAAAAGGACACAAAAGCATGAAGGTACTTCCAATATGGAACACAATACGGGTTGCCCAGAATCACAGAACTTGGTCAAGTGGGAAAGCTTAAACTCGGATGCAGGTGTGTTGATAAGGGAGTCCTACTTGCTAGACCGCATCCGTAATCCCTTTATACTCACATTTCTGTTCTGATTAAGTCAAAATGATAAATTGTACCCTATGATTGAGATGTAAGTTGCCAGGTCTGTAAAGATTCTTTAGAGAAAGTTGCTTTTCAATCACAATGTTTATATTTGCAGATCTTTTAATAAAAAGTACACAGCCTATTTGTTCGTAAAATTAGTATATGCGACTCTGTGTACTTAAATAGGGCTCTCTGAACAATGACTTGGTGTGGTTTAGAAGCATTAAATCTCATGAGATAACGCCTAATGAAGAAACTCATCAGATTCGCCCTTCACAACTCTACAAACCTATTGTTGTATCTCTCCAAATAGAATCGTGATTTATTAACCACTCGTTGCCTTATAAACAAGCATTTGCAATGCAATAGGTCTCGCATTGCTGAATGTTTCAGCAATTGGTTTTGTTAGTCTACTTAAGAAATAGATGCTGTACTTTCAAAAGTGTTGCCTGTACACGGTCAGCTAAAATAAGAGCCGATCTTCCCTCTCTTTACTGTGTTGCCCCCTGATTATTGCCAGGCCTGACTTTTATTTTGTTATAGAACTGCAACCGGCAACAGTGCGCCTGCGCCAGGTGTGTAATGCGCAAATGTAATCTCGGGGCAGGGGGCTGATTTAGCTGAAGATTGGAGTTTGTTTTACTGCTTTTATTTTTCTGACTCGTGCACCCTGCCCGGGACGCTAGTGTCCTCTCGCTGACTGCCATCGTAGAGATGAAGCGCGGCACGCCATGCTCCAAACTTTTTTTTAAAGTTGTTGGGCGAGCCGTGCACCACAAAATAAAAGACGCCTGTCCGCTATTGGTAAAGATGAAGCATGGCATGCTGCGCTTCCCCCCAAAAATAATAAATCGTTGGGCAAGCCGTGACCAACAAAAGAAAAGACGTGCGGCCACGGCATGACGAGCTCACCCAAAAAAGTATACGTTGTAAAATAAATAAAATGTTACCTTGCACGGTAATGCAACAGAAACCTTAAAAAAATTATTACAAGAGCAACATGTCTGGTAAGTGCGGTTAGGATAGTGCGTAGCTGGCGTGCCTGCAACAGCAGTCGTGCCTATGAAGTCATAAACAAAAGTGTGCTCATAGACTGTAAATCAAACATACAGAGTTTCAACACATGTAATAGGGGCAGCCCTTATGGAAGGTTACAAGAGTAGTAAAGGCGGGACTAAGGAGAGACTAGTAAACAGAGTAACCAAACAAAATAAAGCATTTACAAAGGACAGTCATAAGAGCCAATTTAAAACTTGGGTGAAGTTTGAAGCCCACATCCTGAACACAACATTCACGCACCTGCGAGATGACACAGGCATGTTTTTTTTAATTTACCAATGAAAGATTGTTCAGTCAGTTTAAAAACATGAAATTGCTATATCATGAAATCGTTGTTTTTGTAAGTAAGGTGCAGGGGCAGAGTCATCCAAAGAAAGGAAAATAAAAAATGTGTTGTTGGGAAGGTGAGGGTACGCAATGAGGAGTGAGTGCAGTGGGGATGAAATAAAAATAAAACTGGGTGGGCGAAAAAGCATCACTCGGGAGAAGAGAGCAACATGGGTGCATTAGCACATGAGGGAGAGGGCTACACTTGGGATGGGAGTTTGGTGGGGAGAAGCACACATCAGAGAGAGCAGCACCCAAAGGACAGAGCAATACAGGTGGACTTTTGTGGGGGCAGAAGCACGAAAGGTAGAGAGTTCTAAAAAGTATGCATTCTCAAGTACTGCTTAATCTATGTAAAAAAGTTCCCTAAAAGTGAGTGGAAGAAGACGAGACAGCCAATCAAGAGGATGGTAAAGAAGCAATGCTCCCTGGGAGAGACAAACATTACAGGAGGAGGGCAACCCATCTAAGAAAAAGCAAGCATAGGGAAGTGACAATAAAGCCAACCACTGGTAAGCAATGGGTAGGGTATAAGTCCACTGTATGTTTTTGGGAAGCTCGTAAAAATGCTTTCACAACCATGCACATTGACCTGTCTGATATGCGAGTCTGAAAGGGGGACCAAGGGAAGGAGACTTGAACAGCCAAGGAGATGGGGCTCAAGGGATGCAAACACTTTTTTAAAAAAGATGAAAACCGAGGAGAGTTGAAATAATAAAGGGTGGTTTGAATTAAAAATAATAACCATAGCATATAATTTTATAGAACAATATAAGTACTTCGTAGCAGGCAATGGTACAGGTATAGAAGCCTTGTTTAATTGTAATGCACTACACAAGAAATCTTGTTATTGCAAAGAAAATGTATTTCTGAATTACTCTAACATAAACACATAGTTTAAACACATGACTAATTACCTAAACAAGCTTTGGCAATACGAAAAGGGCTAGCTTTAATGTGTTGGACCCCGCACTCACAGAGACACAATAAACAGCCTGCATTTAAAGACAGGAACACCTTTCACCCTGAATTCACACTGGCACACAGAGAGACTACACTCACACAATGACACCCTACAGTCACACAGTCAACCCACTACTCATGCACTCAGGCAAGCACAAGACTCACCCTGCACTCACCAGTGCTTAATTTGAGCTGGTGGTTTCCGGTGCTCAGCAACAGCACTTAATATTTAACACCGGCACTTGTGACAATTTGCCACAAGGTGGCACTGTCTGGATTATTTAGAGATGACCATAACAACAGTTAATTATTATGTCAATATACATTAAAAAATGGCTATCATCTGCTGCCAAAGCCATTCTTAAAGCCTGAAATAGACCTAATTGTCACACTTGTAGAAGTGTGATGGTTAGACGTTGTGTTGTTACTACATTGCATGGCAGGAGCAATGTGTGGTGCAAGCAACAGTGGCCTTCTTACGATAGCCCTGGCACTTATTTTTATTTTACAAAGTAATCACTGGCGCTCACTGAGCATAGGATTAACTCTGCAATGACTGTACACTATTCAACAATAACTCACATAGGCACTACACGTGCTAAAGTCACACAGACATACTCTTTCCCCTGCATTGACTCAGACACACCACTCAAGCTGCACTCACGCAAGCACAAGGCTCACAACGCCCTCACACAACTCACCCTGCATGCACACAGGCATATCCTGCATTCTCACAGGCACAACATTTAACTTGCATACATAATGGAACCCCACTCACCCTGCACTTCTCAGACACGTGCTGCACAGGCACACCCTACACTCAAACAGGGCACCTCACACCCTGCAGTCACATAGGCACACACAGCACTCACAGAGTCACACCTTACACTCACATAGGCACACCCTGCAGCCACACAAGCATACCACTCACCCAGCACTCCTACAGGTGCAAAGCTTACCTGCACTCTCCCAAGCATACCCCGCACTAATACAGTTATACCCTGCACTAACACAGGACCACCCCACACTCTTACAGACACAATAGTTACCTTGCACTCTCACAGTCACACCTTGCATGTTTGTCACCTTCACACAGTAGCTTTCCTCAGAATTGCCTACTTCTTAGGGTGTACGGGCTTGCCACAGCAGCCGGCACAGGTAGAGCACTCATGCTGTATCTTGTGGGTGGTGTGTGGCTCTGAGGTTGTGACAGGTAGCAAGCCCAGGCAAGGCGAAGAAAGCGACAATGTGTGCAACCAAGGAAAGCAATTATGCACTTAAAATTGCAAAATTAGTCAAATTTATTACATTTCATAAAATTATGATATAAAAATTCATGATAGGTTTTTGTTAGATAAAAAATTGGAAATATCTCTTTGCATAGAAATAAAACAGTATGATCAACAATTCATAAAATACAAATCAATATAGAAAGGAGACGGTTTTCTTCGACACGTTTCGACACAGGAGTGTATTCATCAGGAAAGTACCATATACGATAATGAATCTATAATGTAATATGAAATGTATTAAAGATGATGTCGAACGTTGGTCAAGGAATAAATGAATGGCGACCAGCAAGATATTAGTGTAATACTAGAACTGGACGAAGTCCGGCCCTAGGTAGAAATATGTAGCTGTGTTCATGAGAATAAATATGAAGAATAGATACAGACTCTTTATATAATGTCCGAAACTGTATAGACGACCACGATGTGGTGGCGTTTAGGGATAAATCAAACGGCAACAGTCGTTTGGAACCGGGTCGAGGTTCTTAAATCAAAACGCTACAGGTAACCTGAGCTGTTATGATTGCAATTGGCATTCTGATACACCCAACCGGGGCGGCGCAGTTTGGATGGCGACGTGCTCGCAGGGGAAATAGAACTTTAAATGGTGGAACGTGCCGGATAAAATGGGCAGGTTTTCGTAACTTCGTGAGGGGCTAGAAGAGCCTCCTGAGTTCTATCGCGGACTTCTATATAGACCGGCAGCAACGGCTCTGAGGCAAAGTTAACAGACTAAGGGTATCCCTGGGCTGGTGGCCAAGGGGAAGCACTGTAGGGCATAGTCCCTATTATCCAGGCATGAGGAATACCTCATGGTGTACTTCAGGACTGGGTGGTGCCACTGTCAGTATTGGGAGGGCTTTGGGCCAATCCTTAGTAAGGTGCCAGTTCTCAGACCAGGGCCAAGTGCCCACTCTATGAGAAGGACCAGCACCAGATCTTAATGGCACCCGTTCATCAGCTAACAGGTCGCATGACAATCCAGGGACACACTATGCAGCAGGGAGCTGCTCCCCGACTGCTTTCTGCTGTCTAAATCTTTTCTTCTGGATGGTACGATTGCTTTCTGTAGGCCACATCCTCCCAACCCATTCGGAGGAGCTCCAGGCTCAGGCTAATAGATTCACTGTATCTGCAGGATAACACATGCTGGAAAAGTTTGGCATTGCATTCCGCCACGTGAAGCCTGTATGCCTCTGGCACCTGCATGCCATTCAGTTCCAAAAGGAAGCACGTAGGTAGAGGGTACGGGCCATGCTGAAGGACGCACAGTGGCCACTGCCTTTGTTGTATTCATTGCACAAGTCTGGCTCTACTTTGAAGCCAACTCTTGGCTAGTCCTAGAAACGCGGATCAACTGGGTTGAATTTTTGCAGCTTAACCTAGGTGTACTCTGGGGAATAGGATCAACGAGGGGTCATCTGTGCCACAGCAATACTTAAGCACACATCCATCCCAGCAACTCGTTCCAAGATAACGGTAGAAATCCTCTTCTCGATGGGGGGGAAGAGGTTAAAAAGTAAAGAAATAGAAAAAAAATCAATTTTTTTACCTTTGGTATAATCGCGGCACCCGTGCTTTACTTTTAATGGTATAAATAAAGCGCGGGTGCCGCGATTATACCAAAAGTAAGAAATAGATGTTTTTTTCTATTTCTTTACCTTTGGTATAATCGCTGCACCCGCGCTTTACTTATAACATTAAAAGTAAAGCACGGATGCCACGCTTATACCAAAAGTAAAAAAAAACAAGCCCTAGTTTCGGCCCATGTGACGGCCTATTGGTGTCTATTACACGCACCAAGCGCGTAATAGACACCAAACAGTGAAGTAGTGTGGCTCACTGGTTAGAGGCGGCAGATCCGAGAGCAGAGGACGGCCCGGGACCAGGGTTCGATTCCCGGCGCGGCAGGTTTCTGGACCAGGGTCAACGGACTCGATAATTCTCTCGCCTCAGTGCCCACTCTGATCAGCGATCACACTCGGCAACTCTGGGTATTAGCTTGCCTCATCTTCACTAATAGCCCCACCAGACCACCGGGGATGCCTGGTCTCACCCTGGAGATACCCATTAAGGGACCATCTCTCAGGGAAGCCAGGAAGGGTTTTGCAGTGGTCGAAGCGCCTTGGGACCCTCCGGGTAAGTAGTGCGCTATATAAATGCCTATACATTACAATACAATAGGCCGTGGGCAGAGCAATGCGCCCACCTTTGGCCAATAGCATGCAGTCTTTCATTAAAACACGCACGCTAAGGCCAATAGGGTAGCTGAAAAGGAAATGCACACGCAAGAGCGTGTGCGATTCCTAGGTCAGCTCAGATTCCCTGTTTTTCCCTCACTAAATGTCTCACGCTGCGCAATGCACCGCTAGGCGTGAGACCTAAAATTCTATAACAACAACATCAGACAGACAGACAGACGTGTGAGTACTTGAATTTGCAGCAGTGCGGGCTCTCTGTGTTTTATTGTAGCAGTACTCACAGGTGAGTGTTGCAGCCAAAAAGGTGAATTTGCTTGACTTTTCATCTGCATTGAAGCTCGGGCTTGAACGCCACTGTGCTCTAAGGCAGTCACGTGTTCAAGGAGAGGCGGGAAATAAGTAACCATGGCTGGCTCCCCACTCAAGCAAGGAATCGAAACTGAAGGCATTTCAATGACGTGTTTGATCCATGAATATCAACCAACCGTTCAAGATGTCGAATAATAGCTGAACCAATAAAATGCGGAGGGTAAAACGTCATATTTGCTGCAGGCAAAGGGGTCTGTGTACTGTTTTGGCGCCTTTTTCCAAGAGCAGCTGTGCTGTCAGCATCTCTCTTCACAGTCCCAGAGAGGTCTCCAAGGTTCGCTCCCCGCTCATCTCCGCCTCAACACGGCTCCGATTCCAGCTCTGATCAAGGTATGGGTGATTGATTCCTCTGGCAGAGCAACAGCTGCGACAAACTTTTCTTTCTTTAAAAAAAATTCAGTCCGACTTCCACTGACGGTCGTCAGTTCTCCGGAAGTCGTCTGGACTCCGGTCCCCTTCTAGGACCGGGGGAAGGGGGGTGAGGGGGGGGGGGGGGGGGTCGGGGAGTGAATGTGCGAGGCTCCTCTCATACAACGTTAAATGCCATCAGAAAAAGTGCTGTTACTTTACTGTTGCTGAAGCGATTTAGCAAGAGGCCAGCATAGCTGCCGAGTTCTCCGAGTCCCCTATGAGTGACCTTTGCAGGGTCAATGTGTGCTTCGGTGTGACTTTCCATTGCCTTATATATGATACATTGAGTGACACTTTATCACCAGTTAAGACCAAGCAGTGAAATCTATGAAAACGAGATGAATATACAAAAACATATTTTTTGCATAAAGAGATGGTTTCATTGAAATAGTCGCACCACCCCTAGAGTGCGTTAATGCAGCTAGTGGCGTAAAACATGATTGTGCCTTTGGTCAGACAACAATTCGTCATTACAGCTGGGGTTTTAAAAAAAACAGCGCGAAGGGAATACACGGGCGGGTAGGATCCAGGTGCGCGGCGCTGGCCCAGAGGTGTGAGGTCTGCCTCACTCCCGGTCGCTGCAGGCTGTTTCGGTGACCGCCACAGACCCAGTGCTGCGAGAGTGCGCTGCAGCCAGGGCACAAGTCCAAAAAAAAGAAGTCGGAGGACTAACCTAGTTAATCAGTATGCAAGTGGCATAGCAGTGCGTGGCATCGCAGCGTGTGACATCACGGCGCATGCCATCACAGGAAGTGCTATCAGATCTCAAGCCCTCACATATATGTTTAGCAGGTGTATCATGAGTACATTTGAGCACATTTCAAGTATACTTGCAAACCCTCCTGATTTAGGTAGAAGAGTCACACTTTTGTAGCTACATATAAAACGAAGTAATAATACTTTTATTTGATTTATAAAAAAATCATAAAAGGGTGGAGCTTACCACCATTTAGTCAATATTTACATGGGTGTTTCAGAGACAGGTGCAACTGGCAGACAGTACATGGCAGCTCAGCATTGGCCATGTTTGAGAAAAGGTTGATAGCTTTCTATCCCTGTTTTCAGTAGTGCTTGGCTGGTGAAGATGGCAACTCAGGGGCTGGGCAGGTAGTACTATATATGGGTTCCAAGGAAGAAAAGCTTGGGGAGGTGTCAGCTCAGCAACAAAGTATGAGTTGGCTGTGTGTCAAAAGCAGCCTGCAGGTGAGCTGCCAATGCAATGTGTAGAAGCGCACTTGGCCTTAAATGGCGACCGTGCGACGCAGGTGAGTGTGACCCACTTGTGGGACACCCCCGCGCCGCACGGCCACCAGCTGCTGCGTGTGCCCCTTGCCTGCCCTCTGCCTCGCTGCTGCCTCGTCTGCCGGCTGCCGGCTGCCGCCGCTGCGGTTGTTTTTGCCCTTGTTTTGACGTTATTTTGTGCCTGCTTGGTTTAACTCTCTTTTTTTCCCTTGTTTTATCGTTTATTTGTGCCTGTTTTGTTGTAATTTCATTTTCCCCGTGTTTGCTTTCCTTCCTTGTTGTCCGCCTACCTCGCCGCCCTCCGCCCTCCCTTCCCGCCACCGCCGCTTGTCCCCGCCCCTTTTTTGTCTTCTGTAACCCTCCCCGCTCCCGCCTCCCAGCTGCTCCGCCCACCCGCGCACTTGGCCTTAAATGGCGACCGTGCGACGCAGGTGAGTGTGACCCACTTGTGGGACACCCCCGCACCGCACGGCCACCAGCTGCTGCGTGTGCCCCTTGCCTGCCCTCTGCCTCGCTGCTGCCTCGTCTGCCGGCTGCCGGCTGCCGGCGCTGCGGTTGTTTTTGCCCTTGTTTTGACGTTATTTTGTGCCTGCTTGGTTTAACTCTCTTTTTTTCCCTTGTTTTATCGTTTATTTGTGCCTGTTTTGTTGTAATTTCATTTTCCCCGTGTTTGCTTTCCTTCCTTGTTGTCCGCCTACCTCGCCGCCCTCCGCCCTCCCTTCCCGCCACCGCCGCTTGTCCCCGCCCCTTTTTTGTCTTCTGTAACCCTCCCCGCTCCCGCCTCCCAGCTGCTCCGCCCACCCGCGCACTTCGCCTTAAATGGCGACCGTGTGAACGCGCAGCGGTCACGCGCAGCGGGCGCGCCGATTGTGCGCCGAAGGCGCGCCAAAGGTAAGCCCGTCTGCGCCCGTCCGCGCCTGGACCGCGCCCAGCGCCAGGACCCCTGGACCTCGAAGACCTCTACCTACCCGCCTGACGTACTCAGCCGACACCCTCATCGCTCTCAACACCGGCCGACTCCCAGAATGCCACCAAGCCACACCACGACGCACCCACAGACCTTTCAGCTGCCACGCCTGCAAGTTCTCCTGCATCCGGACCAGCCCCGCACCAGCACCCGCCAAGTCGAACACCAGCAGCACCCACCTCAAGTGCATCCTGCTCAACACCCGCTCCGTCCACAGACACGCCATCGAACTCTGGAACCTCCTAGACGCCACAGCCCCTGACGTTGCCTTCCTCACGGAGACCTGGATGAACGCCTCTTCAGCTCCCGACATCGCCATCGCTATCCCAGAGGGCTACAAGATCGTCCGGAGGGACCGAAACGCCAACCAGATGGGAGGAGGCATCGCCATCATCCACAGGAACACCATCCGTCTCACGACCAGCACCGACAACACCCTGACCAGCGCCGAACACCTGCATTTCCAGATCCACACCAACCCGAACACCACCCTCAGAGGCACCCTGATCTACCGACCCCCTGGACCACGCACGCAATTCAGCGAGGACATCGCCGACTTCGTCAGCCCGCATGCCCTCCCCTCCGCTGACTACATCCTCCTGGGAGACCTCAACTTCCATCTAGAGAACAACAACGACCGCAACACCAGCACCCTGCTCGACAACCTCGCCAACCTGGGACTCAAGCAACTGGTGTCCACCCCCACCCACCTCGCCGGACACACACTCGACGCCGTCTTCTCATCCAGCACAGACATCGACTTCAGCCACGCCACAGAGCTTCAATGGACGGACCACAGCTGCGTCCACTTCACCTTCAAGAGAACGACGACCCACCATCACCAGCAACAGGCCGCCCGCAGAAGCTGGAACAAGATCACAGCAGACCAGCTCGCCACCTCCCTGAGCCAGCACCCTCCTGCCAGCTCAGCGAACCCCAGCCAGGCCGCCGACAACCTCACGAAGTGGATCAGCAACTGCGCGGACGAACTCGCCCCGCTGAGGACCCCGCCTAGCAGACCCGGCAGCAAGAAGGCCCCATGGTGCACCGACGAACTCAAGAGCTCCAAGAAGAACTGCCGAGCCCTCGAGAAAGTCTGGAAAAGGGAACTGACACCGGACAACAGGACCTCCTACAAACTTGCCACCCGGAAACACCACCAGCTGATCCGCGCCGCCAAGAAAACAGCATTCAAGGACCGGTTGGACAACAACGCACACAACTGCAAGGAACTCTTCAACATTGTGAAAGAGCTTTCCAACCCCAGCGCAGGAAACAACGACATCACCCCATCGCAAGACCTCTGCAACTCCCTCCCCTCATACTTCCACAACAAGATCACGGACATACACAGCAGCTTCAACAACCAACCAACGCACACCATGACCGACCAACCACCCCCCCCCACCACCACCCTCCACGCCTGGACCCCAAACAGCACCGAAGACACCATCCGCACGATGAACTCCATCCACTCCGGATCACCGACCGACCCCTGCCCTCACCACGTCTTCAACAAGGCCGACGCTGTCATCGCACCCCACCTGCGAGACATCATCAACACATCCTTCGACACCACCATCTTCCCTGAGAGCTGGAAACACGCCGAACTCAGCGCTCTACTCAAGAAACCAACAGCGGACCCCAACGACCTCAAGAATTACCGCCCCATCTCGCTTCTCCCGTTTCCAGCCAAAGTCATCGAGAAGACCGTCAACAAGCAGATGGCCGCCTTCCTCGAGACGAACGGATCCCTCGACCCCTCACAGTCCGGCTTCCGAGCCAATCACAGCACCGAGACCGCCCTCATCGCCGCCACCGATGACATCCGAGCCCTGATGGACAATGGAGAAACAGCGGCCCTCATCCTCCTAGACCTCTCCGCGGCATTCGACACGGTCTGCCACCGCACCCTAGTACGGCGCCTCAGCAACATCGGAATCCAGGACAAGGCGCTGGAATGGATCATCTCCTTCCTCGACGGAAGAACACAGAGAGTCCGCCTACCACCGTACAAGTCAGAGGCCTCCGAAGTCATCTGCGGCGTCCCCCAAGGATCATCCCTGAGCCCCACCCTCTTCAACGTCTACATGAGCCCCCTCGCGGCCATCGTACGCAAACACAACCTCAGCATAATCTCCTACGCCGACGACACCCAGCTGATCCTCTCCCTGACCAACGACCCCGCCGCCGCCAGAGCCAACCTGCACGAAGGGATGAAAGAGGTAGCCGAGTGGATGACGACCAGCCGCCTGAAACTGAACTCGGACAAGACAGAGGTCCTCATCCTGGGCTCCTCACCCTCCGCCTGGGACGACTCCTGGTGGCCTCCCGCCCTGGGCACCGCACCCAAACCGACAGACCATGCACGAAACCTGGGCCTCATCCTGGACTCCTCCCTCTCCATGACCAGGCAAGTCAACAACGTCTCCTCGGCGTGCTTCAACATCCTACGCATGCTACGGAAGATCTTCTGGTGGATCCCCACAGAGACCAGGAAGACCGTCACCCAGGCCTCGTCACCCGACTGGACTACGGTAACGCCCTCTACGCCGGTACCACCGCCAAGCTCCAGAAGAGACTCCAGCGGATCCAAAACGCCTCAGCCAGACTCATCCTCGACATCCCACGATCCAGCCACATCTCCGGACATCTGAGAGACCTTCACTGGCTCCCGTCAACAAGAGAATCACCTTCCGCCTCCTCACCCACGCACACAAAGCCCTACACGACCAAGGCCCGAGCTACCTCAACAGCCGAGTCAACTTCTACGCTCCCAAACGCCACCTCCGATCAGCCAACCACGCCCTCGCCGCCGTCCCCCGCATCCGAAGAGCGACTACAGGAGGAAGGTCCTTCTCCTACCTGGCCGCCAAGACCTGGAACTCCCTCCCGACCGACCTGCGCCTGACCCAAGACCACCTCTCCTTCAGGAAGAAGCTGAAGACCTGGTTGTTCGAGCAGTAGCGGCACAACCCCCCCCCCCCCCCCCCCCCCCAGCGCCTTGAGACCCTACGGGTATGTAGCGCGCTCTATAAGTGTCACTGATTGATTGATTGATAGAAGTCAGGTGTGGACTCCAGCAGGTCACTGAGGCAATGGGTGGGCCAGGTACGTCCATCTCCAGGTGATGGGCAGTGAGTGCAGACAGGCTTCTGCTCTTTCCTGGTTTCACCTTCGTCAGCTACCAACTTCACTTTAATGCTCAGAGAAGTCTTTCCTCTAGTAACATCATCGCAGCACGAGCAGAGTCTTGTGATGAGTAGCATGGTGTGGTGATGCAGTGGGCCAATGCATCCACTGCAGGGATCTGTGTTCGATCTCACGGTCACCAATTTAATCTACGACCAGTACACTCAGCCTTTCACAGTACTGAGGTTGATAAAACTGTACCACTGAGTTGAGTACAGTGGTGGATCCAGCTGGATCGAGGATCTTCAACATTCTTCGCATGCTCAAAAAAACATTTCGCTGGATCCCCACCGAAACTAGAAAAACGGTCACCCACGCACTGGTTACGAGCCACCTGGACTACGGAAACACACTATACGCCGGTACCACCGCAAAACTCCAGAAAAAACTCCAACGCATCCAGAACGCTTCAGCCAGGCTCATACTACACATCTCGTGTAAAGAACACATCTCTGGTCACCTGAAAAACCTCCACTGGCTCCCCGTAAATAAGAGGATTACCTTCCGCCTCCTAACCCACGCACACAAAGCACTTTACGAACTTGGACCCGAATGCCTCAACACACGACTGTCCTTCTACACCCCCTCCCGTCAACTACGATCCTCCAACCAAGCCCTTGCCACTGTACCTCTCATCAACAAAACCACCATGGGAGGTAGATCCTTCTCCTACCTGGCAGCTAAAACCTGGAACTCACTTCCCACTCACCTTCGCCTTAGTCAGAACCACCTAGCATTCAGAAAACAACTCAAAACTTGGATATTCGACAAGTAATTCCCCACCCTTCCTCTAGCGCCTTGAGACCCTATGGGTATGTAGCGCGCTATATAAATCTCTTGACTTGACTTGACTTGTTATTGTGCTGGATCTGGGATCCAGACTGACCCCACTGCAATATTCTGAATTTGTTCTGGTAAAACTTGCTAATGCTTCAGCAGCGTTTGCAGGTTGTCTGCTTTCCATTCACAGGAGCAATCCCCTGTAGGTTAGGGAGGTTTCTTATTTTCACGTCCAGCATGGCCCATCAGAAAGGCCTCACTCAGAGAGACATCACCTCTTCTTTTATTGCCATCTCATCATGGTTGGGAGCTATCTGGAGCCTGACACCTACATGCCAGTGCAATGGAGGGATCTAAAGGTGCACAGTTTGTTATCACCTCACAAATGCTTAAGAGAAACCATCATTTGGAGACCGGTTGTTAACTTTGTTCAACCCCTCTATGTCAGCCACATGCATAAATATATATTTTTTTAATGTAATTTCTTTTGTAGAGCTATTTGTCCCAGTGTAGGGAGTCGGAGAGATTTACATCACACGTATATATTGTACGCAGAGAATGATTCATTCAACAGGTGTAAATCAATATATTGGAATTTACATAAAACAATGAGAGCTACAAGGTGTAGTAGTCAGATAGCTTCTATATTGGTTGGCACTAGACGTAAGAGTATTTGGTCTGGAGAAACAGCCAACTTTAAACAATACACAGTCGTTGGGGTTGCCTGTATTAATGAGACTTTATCACTACACAAAGAACCCTTTTTTAGCAATCTCAGAATAAAGAAAGACAGATTTAAAAAACACATTTCTAAATCCATGCTTTGTACTGAGCATGCAACTTCTTGATGCTGGTTCATAGCTCATTGTGCAGCAGTGGAAGGATTATATCTAGAAGCACTAGATTTATGCTATTCGGTGGCGGCTGCATTTTCCTCATATACATGGATTTATCACATTTGCCATTTAATCCATCATTCACTGCATAATCTGCAGATTTTACCCCCAAAAATAGTTTTTAACTTGATTGGTTCAAAAGTTACTAAAAATATGGAAAGACGTGTTGCTGCACATTGGAGGGCTCATCACAAAGTCTGACTGCACATCTCTCAGTTGTTTTACTGCGGTATTTTGTTGTTAAGAAAATGCTAATAAGGTGAAACATTCGCCCAGACAGTTTTACAATGTTTAAAATTGAGAAAACAATGAAGCTGTACTATAACAAAATGCACCACATTATGCAACATAATTTGCCTTTTCTTGTCGCATAATTTGGTCCTTTCCTGATGCATGAATCCAGTGGTCCTGATTATAACTGATGCACTGCAAAGAAATAAAAGGACGCCCATGACAAAAGAAGTAACTCACTGAGCTATCTACATACACTGTATCCCTGATCTGCAAGCTACACATTCTTTGCAGCAGGCACACTAACCACATGTGCTAACTTATGATGAGTCAAAATTGCGACTCGAAAGGCCACAGATCTCTCCAGAAATGACATTTCACTCTGAAAAACTGGGAATCTGCTAGTAAATTAAACAATACTATTAAGGCTGGCTAGTCTGAGGTAAAAATTGCCACAACAATCGACCTTCCAGAGAGGCCTCTCAACCTGCCCCCCCCCCCCCGTCCCTAACTATTACCTAAACGCGATAGCCTGGGAGGAGCGGGTCACATGAAAACATTGCTTTAGTTCTAGGCAAGCTGGCCCCAAGTGGGCCGAGGTGAGAATGGCCCAACGGGACCAAAACCTCTTAGCTAGACATTTGAATAGAATCCCCTCCCCCCACTCACCCATGGGCTGAACGTGAAACCCCAGTGGGGTCCGGGTCAGAGAAAGGACACAGCTTCTGGGCTGGGCCAGCCACATGGAGGAAGGAGGGTGAGGAGAAATGGTGCAAAGACCGCAGCATCACCTGGCCTCTTAGCATCTTTACAATGCTCCTTCCCCCCTTTTCAAAGCCTCAATGTAGCAGCTGGTGGAGGAGAGGCAGTGGAAGTACTCTGCTGAAAGCAGTCGCTAACATCGCTATCACCTATTATCAACCCTGGCGTAGCGACAAGAAAATTTGCTCTAAGCGCGAATATCGCTGAAAACTAACGCCTGCTCAGACCATTTTTTAGCCTGTATATCCAATGGGAGGTGGATATTCAGGCTAAGTCCCTATTAGCGATAATGCCTGAATATCGCTGGATTTCCAGCGATATTCACGCATTTAGCTGCTGTCGCCGGATATTTTATCGCTTTGCGTTGCTACTAGCACGTTATCTCTGCGATAAAATCCGGCGATGAGTGGCGATACTTTTTTTTTCGCTAAGCTTATTTAGCGATAAATATTGCTAGTTGTTGATAATATTCCCCTATGTGTCTCGAGCCCACCTGCTTCTGCCAGCCCCATATGACAATGGTCTGGGCAGGAAGACATGGCTGTAGTTCTGGGAGGGGGAGCAGGGCACTGTGGACAGCTGGCAGAGGCATTTAAAAAACACAGCCCTCAGCAGTCACTCTGGCATCGGCCCATGCATGATTGCCCGCTTTGCCAATCCGGCCCTGTTCATGAGCCTTCTGACGGTCCCCACTCAATGACCTCATGTGCCAAGAATGAAAGACAAAGCACTAAGCTTTGAAGTAAAATTGAGAGAAAAAGAAAAACCCATTAATTAGCTGAATTTCAGAATTTGAAAACTGAAAACCTGGGATCCATAAAAATGTTTCCGCTTGAGCAGACTGTGTGATCCTGGGAAAATCTTTTATGTCACTTAGCCTCCTTTTTCATCAGTGTGATATATGAGAGCACCTTCAAATATGTGAGTTTATGGTTTCTGCGGTACTAAAACCTATTATGTGTAAAGACTCGGAGAAAATACTCAAGGAAGGGGAGTCAGAGGGAGGAAAAAGCTAAGGCTCACCCCTAAGGGGCACAGTTAGGTCCCACGAAATGAACCACGTGTTTGGAATAAATACGTGGGTATTACTGCATGCACTAATAGATTGCAGCATTTATTTAATTTAATTAAAACAACTTATCACAGAGCTAAGGAGTGGCGAACACAGGGCTGGTCCCTGTGTAGTCCCGAAGAAGTGCTTGGGGTATGCACGAAATATGTTGACAGGAGTTGAGAGGTACACCTTAACACATTACGTTTAGGGGCTCCTATTCATCCACCCCATTTTTAATATTACCACCTAGAGGCAAGAATAAAGTCTATTAAAAACCTACTGGGCAGGTATTTTTTAACACATCACTTAGTCCACTCCACTATCACATCTGCACCACACATAGTCATTTGTAAGTGCTCCTACGTAATTCGCAAGTCGCAGCACGCCCCAGCCCGTAGAGGACTGGGATGGCCCCAATGATGAAGCATGTCACCAAGGGGCAACCCTGGTGAGTGAGGGGACACCTAGAAAAAGAGCAATTTCTCCTTTTCTATCTACTATACCTTCCAGAGCAACCCCATTGAGTGTTGTGAATAGATTTATAGTGACCAGCAAGGCTCTCAGGTATCTGGCAACAGAGACCTTATGTTGAATAAAGACTCGGAGAACTCATGAATTAGTGAATTTTTGGCTGTATTTTTATCTGCCTACATTTATCATGCATTTTTGATATGGTGCTTTTAACTTAACAGTCTTTTTATTCCTTTTTAGGTCTCGCCTGCGTTGGGGATTTTAGAAAAGGGCTTTAAGCCTCGCCCCTCATTTCTATTGGCTGGCGACAACGTTTATGCTAAACGGTGGCCTGCCATTGGAAATTAGGGTTTTTTGTGGAAGCCCTTTCACCTCCGATCCGACTGGTTCGCCTGCTTTGCTGCTGTCGCAAAGCACTTTCTTATCTTTGTGGGGCCATGTGTTTCTAATTAGAAACACATGTCCCCATAAAGACAAAAGATCAATGTTGTTTCTTTTTGCCAGCATTGCAGCTTGCTCCTCATTGATACCCCCACCCCTGGGTGCATGCTGAACTTTCTGCATTAGCAGCAACACAGGCACCATTTGCTTAATATTTAAGAAGGCACCCGCATTACTTGCTGACCTTGCCAATGCTTGTATAAGGGATTTCAATTTGCAGCTTCTTTGGCCAGATTTCTGTTGCTTGTTTATTCCAGGGAGCTGTTTCTCTACGTTCCAATGTTTTGTACTCTCCCAGAACTTTTCTGAACCTACTCCTCTGAGTTGTCCCCAAACGAAATTCAGAATGCGTGGTGAAAAGTCCCAGCATCTAGACAAGATGAGCGAGCTTGTGTACTTGATAGGGGAGAGTCTGTGGCACTAAGCTGAACGGAGGAGTACGTTTAATGACTAAATAGGAAGGTTAAGCGCAAGGGGAAGATGGGCAATTGTAATGCGCACAGTTCGCACTTAGTATGGCTTCACAGCGCTTTTGGGTAGTCCTTTGAATGAGTGTGCAAACGTTTACACCAGATTCTGTTTTGCGGGAATGCAGTGCCTAGGACGAGTATGTCGCTGTTAATGGAAGTTACACAAATCACTGGGAAATGCGCCTCCTTTTTAATTTTTTTTACTGGTTAATGAGATCACTACAGATGTCTGTGTGTGTGTAATCCTGGTTGGCGCAGTGGTGGGTTGTGAATTGTGTAGTTAAATTGCCAGAAGGTCCCAGTTCGTCACAGAAAGTACTGAGAATATGTCAATCATTATTTTAAAATTGTATTTCACACAGTATGATAGGCTGTAGCACAATTTAAAAAGGATAGCCTTTAATGCAAAAAAGTGCTTTCAAAATATAGGTTTTAGTAGTGCGCAATCATACAGTGTTAGGTACTTACATACACATACAGTGTGAGGTACTTACATATACATACAGAGTGAGGTAATTACATACACATACAGAGTGAGGTACGTACATAGTTTGATACTGGCGAACATACAGGGTGAGGTACTTACACAGGGGTGTGGAAATATTTCAAAAATCTACTTGGCCTGGGGACAAAATGTTACATAACTCTACTTGTCCTGGGAAGGTAACTGCTTGCCCCACCTACTCCATAAATCACTATGGTAGGTCTGCACGGAGAGACCCTGCACTGCAATCAGTGCAACATACCTTGCAATATATATTTCAAGTGCAAGTCCAATTATGCAATGCATGGTCATACACTCTTAAAGGCAACTGTTGTTCTCGCTGGCTGTACAGCATGTGTGCAGATGGGTCTGTGTGCACTGCACCCATTTAGCAGATATTTAGCATGTAACACATTTTCATATTTAGAGAAATAGTACCTAAAGGCAGAGGGCAGACTGCATTTCTTGAAGTGTTTTTGGCACAGTCTAGACTGTGTCGAAATATGAACCTGTAGGACAGAAGGGTGTTCTCTATCATTGGGCCAACTGCTGTCCAGCTTCAAAAATCCTCAGATGTGATGCGCTGATATGCGGGTGTATGGGAATAACTGCACTTCTTGGCAGAGCTTATGAACGGTTCATGGGGCAGCAAAATCACGTAGCAGATACACTATGATTCACTGAGGCAGTATCCACAAGTACAAATACACAAGAGGCAGGTGTGATGTGATTATATTATTGAGCACTCACTGCTACATCTCCACATTCTTCTCCCACACAAAGAGCATATGCAGAACTGGGAGTAGCTGTACAGGGTTCTCTCTTGGTTAGTAATGGCTGCAGCAGAGTAAGCTTCCCTAACATGAAGAAGAGCAGATCAGCAATGGATGTTCAAGTTTGTCTACTTCAGATATGAAGGACATGTAGCAGTCACACAGCTGAAAAGCAAGTGTTAGTCTCACAGCGAAGGGGAGGAGTGTTAAGTTTAAAAGACAGTAAATCTAGAAGTGGAGGTCTGAGCATCGAGACAGGGACTAGTGAGTAACCGCAACCACTCAGCATTTCATGTCACACCCATGGCTGCAAGTCCTGAATACTGTATTCAGAGGGCAGTGGGAGTGCAGCGGTGGTAGCAGGCACAGTGTACAAGGCTGGAGAAGGTGCTGTCTGCTCAGTGGTTGCAGTGCATTAAAACAAAGTATGGGCTCTGTGATGCTGAACGTAATGGGGGAGGCAGGGTGAGTGAGTCTCGGGGCAGGGTGAAAGCAGTGGCTGAAAAAAACAAATTTTTTTTTTGGTCTTTCACCTTAAGTTAACTACATGTATAATAATGGACAGTTTTAATTGAAATGAAAGTTATGTTGATCAGTGGGAAATGCGGTATCAGACATTATGAAACCTCTATTAGTTCATGCACTGACAAAACCATGAACATTTAGCACAACAGGCAGGAATCTATGACAGACCAGCCTAGACACAGGCACCCACATAAGCAGATTGCATTTGTATCCCTATGCATGGGTGACTATGCAAGTTTCACTGCAGACTTCTGAGGCTAGCCATAGGCAGCTGTCTTGCAGGCCACTGAACTCCACCAGAGACCACGCCAAAGAGCTGGGTCAGCCCTTGAGTACCTGGGGTAGAGGTGGAGGCTGCGAGATGCCTGCCCACTGGGTTTCTGCTGAAAAAGGTTCTGGTCACCGGAGGTGGAAGGGGTGGGTTCTGCTCACATGCAATGAAACAGCTCTGTATCCACAGGGGCCTGTCTTGGAAGCTTTTATGCCATCTAGTAGTGACACTGAACCAGTTACAATGTGGGGTAGGACCCCGAAAACCCCCAAAAATCATTTCTGTAGTCAGAATAAAAAATAATGTGGAGGGGCAAGTGCAGGCATCGAGAGGGATTTTGGGCTGGGCATGAGGTTCAGGGGTGGCAATAGGGGGTAGAACAGGCTAAACATTCTTCATGTACCTCTAACGTAACCAAGCATTGAGGGCTCTTTGCCTAAATAGAGCTTAAGAAAATCTGATCACATCACAGGCAAACTGTGACACTTTCTGATTACAGCCTCCATTACCGATAGAAGGACAGTTAAGGAGGTCGAAAGTCTGCTGCAGTGATATGTTTGTAACCTATGTGCCATAGATAGCTAGATATGAGTATGGTAGTTTGGTGGGCTTTTGGACCTGCTACCACATACAAGGTAAAGAGACACCTGCAGCACCCCTGCTCTGATCCCACTGTGTTAGATCCACAGGCTGAATGAGAGAGACAGAGTGTGAGAGAGAGAGACAGAGTGTGAGAGAGAGAGACAGAGTGTGAGAGAGAGACAGAGTGTGAGAGAGACCGACACAGTGTGAGAGAGACGGACACAGTGTGAGAGAGACGGACACAGTGTGAGAGAGACGGACACAGTGTGAGAGAGAGCGACACAGTGTGAGAGAGAGAGACAGAGTGTGAGAGAGAGAGACAGAGTGTGAGAGAGAGAGACAGAGTGTGAGAGAGAGAGACAGAGTAGAGAGAGACAGAGTGTGAGAGAGAGAGACAGAGTGTGAGAGAGAGAGACAGAGTGTGAGAGAGAGAGACAGAGTGTGAGAGAGAGAGACAGAGTGTGAGAGACAGAGACAGTGTGAGAGAGAGAGACAGAGTGTGTGAGAGAGAGACAGAGTGTGAGAGAGAGACAGAGTGTTAGAGAGAGACAGAGTGTTAGAGAGAGACAGAGTGTGAGAGAGAGACAGAGTGTGAGAGAGAGACAGAGTGTGAGAGAGAGACAGAGTGTGAGAGAGAGACAGAGTGTGAGAGAGAGACAGAGTGTGTGAGAGAGAGAGACAGAGTGTGAGACACAGAAAGAGAGTGAGACACAGACAGAGTGTGAGAGAGAGACAGAGTGTGTGTGAGAGAGAGACAGAGTGTGTGTGAGAGAGAGACAGAGTGTGTGAGAGAGAGAGACAGAGTGTGAGAGAGAGAGACAGAGTGTGAGAGAGAGAGACAGAGTGTGAGAGAGAGAGACAGAGTGTGAGAGAGAGAGACAGAGTGTGAGAGAGAGAGAGACAGAGTGTGAGAGAGAGAGAGACAGAGTGTGAGAGAGAGACAGAGTGTGAGACACAGAAAGAGAGTGAGACACAGAAAGAGTGTGAGACACAGAAAGAGAGTGAGACACACACAGAGAGACACTAGTGAGCGTGTATTAGTGCAAGGAAGTGTGGAGTTGTTGGTATCTTTATTGCATGTTTAGTAGTTGATATAGTCTAACTTAACTCCCAGGAAAGATTAGAGACATTTTTATAACAGCAGGAACATGCTAACATGAGGTACTTTAGCAAAAAACGAATTGTGTGCGTGGAGTCTGTGAAGAGGTTGCGAGGACTATAGTTAGTCAGGCATTACTGGGTTGTGCACTCATGTGCAGTTCGTGTTGATATTTTTCAGTTAGTTTATGACACACACAGTCTGAGAAGCAGGTAGCAAGAGAGAGGGTCGTTTTAGAGCAGAATATAACTGAGGTGTGCAGGTTACAAGACTGAAAGGAGGTTTAGTGGTTTTGGGGCAGAGGGCCTTGTAGAGGTGTGCTACTTAGTGTCCTAGTATTTTAAGGTTGGTGGTGTATTGTATGAGTGATGGTGTTAGACCGTTGAGGTTTGCCTTCCTTACTGCTACCTTGATCTTCAGAAAGTTGTACAGTTCTATGCTCTCTAGGTTGTGTTCTTC
This sequence comes from Lissotriton vulgaris, assembly GCF_964263255.1. Classification (NCBI taxonomy): domain Eukaryota; kingdom Metazoa; phylum Chordata; class Amphibia; order Caudata; family Salamandridae; genus Lissotriton; species Lissotriton vulgaris. The sequence goes on from NC_141686.1 coordinate 214,897,882, forward strand.
CTTAAGGGTGTCAAATGTTAAGTTTGTGCCTTGTTTCTGTAGGTTGCTGGCAGTGGAGATGCCGTGTCTGTACCATGAATGCATGTTCAGAGTCTTATCCCTGTATTTTATTGTGGGGTTGTGCCAAATGGACTCGAATTGGTTTTTTTTTGTGCTTGTACCCATTAGTTTATCAACACTTAGGAGCGCTGTTTTTGTGTTCCTTAGGACGGGGTTGTCTTTGATTGCTGGGTGTCGGGTAGCGTAGAGAAGGGCGATGGGGTTCATCCCTTTTAGTAGTCCTCGCTCAAGTGTCAGCCACGCCGGGGTATATTCCGGTCTCAGGGTGAGCCAGTGGAGCCCCTGTCTGGCTATGCACGCTTTTTGGAATGTTTTGAAGTTTGTTATATTAAGACCGCCTAGGTCTTTCGACAGTCTGAGCTTATGTAGGCTTATTCTGGGCTTTTTCCCCCTCCACAGAAAGTTATTCAGCATTTTGTCTAGTCTCTTATGGAAGTCCTATGTGTTTATCAGTGGCAGCATGTTCAGCATGTAATTTACCATTGGTGTGAGCATCATTTTGATCGCTTCCACTCTCCCCCACCATGTGGTGAATTTGGGAGACCATCCTTCTACTCTATCCTTTATTTTCTGTAGAATGGCTTGCTCATTGTGTTCTAGTGTGGATCTTAGGTCTCTCTTGAAGAGGAGGCCTAAGTATTTGATAGGTTTCTGTTGCCAGGTAAGGCCGGATGAGCCTAACACCGTTTTTGTGGTATGGACGTTCAGCGGTTTGCACTCGGATTTGTCCCTGTTTAATTTGTATCCCGAGGCCTGGGCATATTGTTCTATCGTTTCCATCAGCGCATGGATTGATCTCTCTGGGTCTTCGGTGATTATTAGCACGTCGTCTGCATATGCCGCTAACTTAAAAGTTTCTCCCTCTACTGGTATCCCTGCTATGTCTGTGTTTGTTCTGATCATGTTTAGGAGTGGTGCTATCGTTTTTTGGGGCACACTAGCGGGTAGGGTGCTAAGTGAGGACGAGAGATCCGAGCTATGGAGATCCACTTCCAGGAAAAAGGTTACGGCAGCTCTAAACCAGACCAAATTCTGGCTCATACATAGGCATACTGGACACCCGCCCGCCTAGCATCCATGGGAATCCGCGACAGCGACTCCTGCTGGAATTGCAACAAAGGGAAGGGAGACCTTGCACACCTACTCTTCCGTTGCTCCAAGGTTAGGAAATTCTGGAACACAATTGAAACACTAATAAACGATATCACAGGGGTCTCCATGCACCTAGACTTCCACAGCCTGGCACTGGGTTTCACATCCCCCTCAATCGCTACTATAGAGGACCGCAACCTTGTCGACCTACTACTGACAGCGGCAGTCAAAACATTTCTGAACAATTGGAAAGACACAGGGAAAGCCACGCCTAAAGCATGGCTCAATTGGGTCACCTTCCTACGAGGGGCTGACAATATCACAGCGACACACTCACCCAAAACACACAGGCAGTCGAATATGTGGGAGTCCCTAGACAATTACCTATCGTCGCACAAACCCCCATAGGCGGTGCAGCTAGACACAGAGCCTATAGACGCAGTGCACCTTGCCTGTTTCTGTGCACACACCAGGAATGAAACCTGCAACGCTCCTTTCTTCTTCATCCTCTTCTTCTTCTCTCTCTCTCTCTATCTTCCGGGGCGTGGGACCAAGGATGACAACCAAGCCAGACAAAGGGACAGAGGACCCCAACGACAAGTAGAACTCAAAAGATTGGCAATCGGACTAACTCCAATAAGACTGGAAGCTGGAAGGTGCAAGAAATATTTTAGATGGGGCTTTGGGGAGTAAGAGATGGTGCTGAGGCGCTTGGAGCACGTGGCTGCACGAAGCACTCACAATCCAAGCAATTGTTTAATAATGTTGTTACACAAGCACATGTTCTGAAAAATAGCAGGAAAGAGAGCATGTAACATGGGCGCATGAGAGAAAAATAAGGCAAAACTAATACTGTTATCTCGTGTCACATTGTGTTCAATGTGAAGTGCCCACCAATTAATGAGTGTTTGCGATAGGTGACTGATTCTGGACACTGGAATTTCAACATCTCTTCGTCTTTACATATATTATGCAACAGCACACAGCAGCTCACTGTTCACCACCTCAGTTCTCCTCCGGGCAAAAATTAGACGACTTCAATCAGGCACTTTGCAGGAAATAGATAGCAGCTTCTGTCGCACTCTTATAAAGGAATTTAATACAAATCACATTTCTGCCAACCACTTTTAAAATCCACCGGCTTTCACAGGCAATACGCGGTAAAACAAACATATTGCTTGTGTGCTCTAATGCTATTGTGTGGTGATACGGAGCTCGTGAATGTTGATTTTTACCACGGGCAAGAAGATGTAATGTCTATTTTGTCCCACGGACAAGTAGCCATTAAATCGCGTACATGATACAGGCTGTGGACACTCTGGGTCTCACAGCCAATCAGATTGGCTGGCTGCGAGCTGCAGACGCTTTTGAGGCCTCTGATTGGCTAGCAGCCCATGACTGGGCTCTAGCCAGTGATTGGCTGAGGAACTGAAACTTCAGTCGCAACAAGCGGCAATCTCAGCAATCGGGTGTCTTGGTTCCTCAAGATCAATGGGGTGGACGTGTAGAAACGTGCGGAAGCTGTCCCCATTTTAACAAAAGAGGATAGCACAAATATCTCGCTGATGGTGGTGCGACCTGAAACGGGGTGAGGAGGCAGAGGGGCATTAATGTTACCAGGCCAATGACAAGTGAGCTTGTGGCATAAGGGGCGTAGGAATATAGTTAACTTTATTCTCGGTGCTTGCGAAGTGAAGAGGTAATGCAAACATCCTGCTGAGAGCTCAGCGAATTTCAGTAAAAATAACTGCATTACCGAGTGCCCAGTTCAGATTCCACAATAGAAAACAGAGCGCTCTAACTTGGGGTTTGGAGCGGACTGTTTTTAAGTGGAGCTCAGCTATGCAGTGACGCATATTCTACTAAATGTGGCGTTAAAGAATTGTACTGGGGCATAAACATTAAAAATTCACGAGCTACGTATCACCACACAATAGCATTAGAGCACACAAGCAATATGTTTGTTTTACCGCGTATTGCCTGTGAAAGCCGGTGGATTTTAAAAGTGGTTGGCAGAAATGTGATTTGTATTAAATTCCTTTATAAGAGTGTGACAGAAGCTGCTATCTATTTCCTGCAAAGTGCCTGATTGAAATCGTCTAATTTTTGCCCGGATGAGAACTGAGGTGGTGAACAGTGAGCTGCTGTGTGCTGTTGCATAATATATGTAAAGACGAAGAGATGTTGAAATTCCAGTGTCCAGAATCAGTCACCTATCTCAAACAGTCATTAATTGGTGGGCGCTTCACATTGAACAGTCAGTCAGTCAAAAGTACTTCATTCGGTTCATAGCAAAAACCATAAAAGTATACAAACATCAGAAGTCAAGCCAAGGTAAAATACAATATTAAGATCATCAATTCATATATTGCACCAGCCTATTAAAAAAAAAATACAAATACTATTTTAAAATCAGACTAAGCAAAACATTCCAGTCAAATTCCAAAGATCTGCTATTTACAACTAGTCCATTTAATTATTTTACCTAGTCTCATAGCTATTGTTAAAAAATTTGCCACATTAAAAATTTCCCAGATGTTAGGTAGCAGCTGAAGATACATAAGGGCCGGTTTAACTTGTTTGAACCCTTTATCTTTAATTAGGGGTACAATGAACTTTTTCCGTATCAAAGAAAAATATTTACAGAAAAACATAAAACGTACATTGTTCATAATAGAGAAACCGTCACAAGGACAGATCTCCAAATCTATCACCTTGGACCAACCTGGACGTTCGGTAAGAAGGAGATGGAATTTGTTCAACCTGAACTTAGTCAACAGAAATTTATGGTTCGCATTATTGACTATTCTCAAATATAGTTCAGTGTCTGCAGAGTTGACTAAAAGCTGATGAGCCCTCACAGTCGGTTTAGTCAACTCCTTCTCCTCCCTGTCCAAACCCTTATTAAGCCTTAATGTATCTTTTACCAATTTCAGGTCTCCCTTAACTAATTTAAAAGGCTGATCAAACAGTTCCGGGCGACCTAATATGTCGGCTAATTTTTTGACATATTTCAGCCATGTGATGGAATGGCTATACTCAAGGGCTAAACAGTCCCTCAAAACCTCATGATTTAAATCCAGTTCTGGGTTTAACCATACTGCAATCCACTTTAAAAGCGGTCCCAAAGCTATGCGGTCTTCCAGATAATCAACCCGAGTTCCTGATGGACAATATAACCAGGGGTTGATTGAGGCACTGATAGTATAGTTTTCAAGAACTTATCCTCAGCGACCTGTAACAACTTTGCATCTTTGAAGCCCCATAAATCTGCTCCATACATGGCTAAAGAAACACATTTGGCGTCATAAACTTTCAGGATGGCCTCCAATGGCTTCACCCCTAATTTGCGGGAAAAATCAAGAACTGCCAACATTAATCTCGCAAAGACATTACGTTTGGCGGCCAATTGGGGCGACCATGAAGAACTGTCATAAAAAATGACCCCTAGTTATGGAAATCCTGTTACCCTGGACAACACATTCCCCTCACAATTCAAGGTTTTCAGTTTTTTACCCTTGCTGCCCACCGCCATTACATGGGATTTAGAAAAGTTTACGCTAAGGTCCAGTGCTTTCATAAAATCATAAAATGAGTTTCAAAGGCGTTGTAACCCTACTGGTGTGCGGGCTAAGAGAGCGGCGTCATCTGCATAAAGCAGAGCCGGTATAGTGAATTTGCCTGCCCTAGGTATATCCTTACAAGCCTCCCCCAGCACAACGCCCAAATCATTAATATAGAGGGTCAAAAGTAGGGGGGCTAAAATACAACCCTGCCTGACCCCATTCGTAATCCCTATCTTTCCTGTGCAGTTGCCCTGACGATCGTATCTGACTGTGGCCGTGAGGTCCCTATGCAGATCTGCTAGGAAATGCACAATATTATCTTATATACCAAGCTTTAGGAGCAAACCCCATAATTTGGACCTGTTCACTCGGTCGAAGGCCGAGGACAGGTCCATGAATGCTATATATAGAGTGCTCCTTTTAGCAATTGTGTATTTCCCAATTAATATTTGGAGATTGAGGCTTTGGTCTATCGTGCCTCGCCCTTTCCTAAACTGGAATTGGAGGGCTGAGAGGGTATTTGTTTCTTCCAATTTGCCTATTAGTCTGCTTAGGATCACTCGGCCTAGGACTTTCACTGCAGAATCAATGAGAGAGATCGGATGATAATTAATGGGATCACCTCTATTACCTTTTTTAAAAATCGGTACAATGACTGATTCAGACCAGGTTGCTGGAATACCGGAGTTACTAACTCTGTTTAAAACATTGGTTAAAACTTTAGACCAGGTCTTGACGTCTGACTTAAAGAGGTCTGCAGGAACTCCATCGGGACCTGGGGCCTTATTACTAGTCATTTTCCAGATGGCATCTGATACCTCTACCTCTATCTCTGTGACTGATAAAGTATATGTGTGTACGGCAGGGGTGCGCAGAACCTCACCTCCTGCATTTACCCCTTCATACACTGTCTTAAAATGGGAGAGCCATTGTTGTTCCTGAATGCCACAGTCCAATTGGTTGTTACACGGATCATGGAAGTAAGGTTTTTTAACAACAGCCCAAAATTTGGCACTGTTCTTTAGCATATCAATGGAGGTTAATTCATCCCAGGCAGCTTCCCTAATTTCTCGTCTCCTCCCTTCCACTGCACTTTTATACGTTTTCCTTAAAGAGGCTACAAGGGACCTATCAATTGGTTTACTTTTCAGAGCAGTCCTTAATTTTTGATTGGCTAGTGAGCAATTATGATCAAACCAGCCAATCCCCCCTTGATCCTTCGCTTTGCCTGGTCGCTTAAGATCCGCTGCTACCTGGGTACACATTTTTAGAAATGCGTCCAGAACCTCCCTATCCCCAGCTTCGTGTCCATACATTTCAACATCTCTGTGCCTCTACTTATAAAAAGATAATTTAAGAAATCCTCCGGAAGAACCCTGCCCCATCTGATCCTGCGCACCTGATCTGTTGGACGAATGTCATACTTATCGACCCTATTTTGGCTTTTCTCAGGTATTTTAATAAGGTCTATAATGCTGAGTCACTGGGTTATGGTCACTAAAATGTGACCGGGCCACAGAGTAACCACTAATATTGTTCCCCAGCGAAAGACTAATAAAGATGTAATCAATATTTGAGCGGCTGCCATTATTATCGAAAGTTGGTATCTCCTCATCTTCCCTCTGCGGTAACATCAGCCCATAGTTCGCCAAGATGTTCTCAAGGATTACTCCTTGAGCTGTGTGCTCAAAGTGAGTATCACCTTGATTAAGGGGGCTTAATTGGTCTGATGATAAACATTTATCTGGGCACCCATGGATATTAAAATCTCCCAGCAGTATGACCAGACATTGATTTTTACTAGCCTCATTATACTTAGACAAAAAAAGATCCAAGGTGACCAGGTGATCAGTCGGAGTAGCTCTATCATAGGAATTATAAAAATTAACGATTAAAATGTTGCATTCCCCTTTGCAGGCGATTTGAACTGCCAAGCAGTAGGTAGAACCTGTTACTATCTGAGTATGGGTGCCGGGGATAGAGGCCGCAATCAAAGTAACTAGCCCCCCTTCGCCCTCCCCATGGTAGATGCTACAGCAGGAAGAAAGTATGATGAATAACCGTCTATGCTAAGGGTGTTCCCTGTGCCCCAGGTTTCTTGTAACCCAATGATGTCAGATGCCCCTAGATAATCTCTCCAGATTGGGTCATCTACCTTGTTTCTTAGACACTTAATATTCCACGATGTGAGCTTTAGAATTGGGTTTCTAGGATGGAATTGCATGCTTGTCTAACAAGCTGTTTATACTAGTCGGGAGGGAGCACTCATGACCTGTTTTCTGGATAACTGGTACAGATTCCTCAGTCTTCTCAAAGGGGCACACATTTGCTTGGTTAGCCATTACAAAATGAGAAGGGGAGTTTTCATGCCCAGATACTGTTAATTTATTGCCCACTTGTCAATCAACCCAACCTAAGTTAGACAACGCATCAAAACGGTTAATAGTTGGGACATTGAAAAAATGTCCTGCTTGATGAATACTGTGAGGATAATTTTGGGAGTAACCTCCAACCCAATGCTCTCTTTGAGGATACGGTACAAAAGGGGGTGGTGATGGACGGAGCATCTGAATCAATCAAACACTCACACCCAGTCAAAAGATCTGGGTTTAATCCATCACCGTTCTTTAGTCCACTCTGCCACCCCAGTTCAGACATGGCTATATGCAAATCAGTCTGACCCTGTGCCTCATAGGAACAGTCCAGCCCGAACTGCCAAGCCATGTCTTCCCTGGAGCGGAAACAAGCTTCCGAGGACCGGTTTCTGGCATTCCAGCCGGTAACATGATGTAACATGGTGTCTATTTTCTCGAGCCCTTTAGCAGTACTCAGACTATCCTTAACAGCTACACTGCCTTTGGGCACTTCGCTCACTAGCTGAGGAGTATTACATCTAGTCAGAACCTCACTTTGCTTTACAGGAACACTGTAGGCAACTTCTCTTTGGGGACTAGCTTTTGAGCGATTTTAGTTTTATTTTTAGCAGGAATGGGCGAAGTACATGTAATGAACGACGGATATTTTTCATCTACCAATTTCTTCAGCATGGCTGTATTTGCCTGGGTAACCTCATGAAGGGCATCTAATTGACCACCTATCCTTTTCAGACGCTCCACTAGGGGAAGGATTAAAGACTTAACCAAATGTTGTATTTTATCTGACGGGAGTGCTGTATCCCCTCCATCTTTATAAACATAGTCTACTGTTTCGGGGATAGAGCTATCTTCTATACGGGCAAATGACTCCCCCTTTGTTGAAGTGTTGGTCTTATCTTTCTGAGCCTTTACCCTATGAATGGGTGAAGTTACTTTAAACCTCTTAATATGCCCCCTTCTGTCGATTTCCGCCGCGTTTGCGCTTGAACGCGTGTACCGGCGTGCTTTCTAAAGATTTTTGTACCAATGGAGGTGCATTGTTTGGTTCAACACTTTTTCTACTCCCCATTTCAATATTTGGGTAGGCCATGAAGGAAGCCAGACTAGTATCCAACCCACTTATGTCTAAAGTAATTGAATGCTCCCTGGTGGTCTGGGTTATGGGTTGGCTAAGAGTTCGAACATAGTCAGGAGATTTCGCTAGTGCTATCTTCCCAAACGAAGATCTCTTTTGAGCGCAGGGTCTAGGGACAAGCGGCGAACCGTTAAGTCAATCTCCTTTTCCAAGGCCGAAGCGGCCATGGTGATGTAAGCATCAATAGGACCAATAATGCCCCCTCCCCCACCCTTATTACTGGTTTAATGCATTTAGTTCTATTGGATGCCATACTGTAGTATTATTGTTCGCGCTGATAGAGACAATTAACTGTGAATGTTAACCTTAGTGTGTAACATATGCCAGCTAAGACGGACACCCCGCTATACACATAGATAGTACGATACAAAGGCAGTGGCCCAGTCCAGTCTCTTACTGTCTCAGACGAGCTCAGACGGGCCCGCCCGGCTCGTCCTGCACGCGTCCCGCGAAACACGGTTCTGCTGCTGATTTTATGCAAAGTGCCCGATCGAAGTCGTCTAATTTTTGCCCGGATGTGAACTGAGGTGGTGAACAGTGAGCTGCTGTGTGCTGTCGCATAATATATGTAAAGACGAAGAGATGTTGAAATTCCAGTGTCCAGAATCAGTCACCTATCGCAAACACTCATTAATTGGTGGGCGCTTCACATTGAACACAATGTGACACGAGTTAACAGTATTAGTTTCGCCTTATTTTTCTCTCACGCGCCCATGTTACATGCTCTCTTTCCTGCTATTTTTCAGAACATGTGCTTGTGTAACAACATTATTAAACAATTGCTTGGATTGTGAGTGCTTCGTGCAGCCATGTGCTGCAAGCGCCTCAGCCCCGTCTCTTACTCCCCAAAGCCCCTCCTAAGATATTTCTTGCACCTCATTCCTTGCATTTTAACTGTATGGGTCAAACCACATCAGTCAGAGGACGCCCCTTTGGTACATTACATGTTGCGCGTTCGGCGGCACACATTGTCATCTTTCTTCCAGGAGACCACAAAGAAAAGCATTTCCCACTAGTGCTCTAACGTCAGTTGTAACTATTGTGTTTATTTACAAGCTACGAAGAAACTGGTGGAATTTATAGAATTGAAAATTGGCCAATTACCCCCAACACGCACCTGGCACAGAATGTCCTGCATGTTGGTTGCACAGGAGCCATGCAGCGTTTGCAAAAGACACCCCAGCACTCTGTAGTAGCGTGTCCATGAGCTCTCAGTCACCAATCGCCTCGCAGCAGCCGAACTCCGGTACTTTATCATAGTATAATGTATTCTTTTCAGTCTTGTAACCTGCACACCTCAGTTATATTGTTCTAAAACGACCCTCTCTCTTGCTCCCTGCTTCTCAGACTGTGTGTGTCATAAACTAACTGAAAAATATTAACACGAACTGCACATGTGTGCAAAACCCAGTAATGCCTGACTAACTATAGTCCTCGCAACCTCTTCACAGACTCCACGCACACAATTCGTTTTTTGCTAAAGTACCTCATGTTAGCGTGTTCCTGCTGTTATAAAAATGTCTCTAATCTTTCCTGGGAGTTAAGTTAGACTATATCAACTACTAAACATGCAATAAAGATACCAACAACTCCACACTTCCTTGCACTAATACACGCTCACTAGTGTCTCTCTGTGTGTGTCTCACTCTCTTTGTGTGTCTCACTCTCTTTGTGTGTCTCACTCTCTTTGTGTGTCTCACTCTCTTTCTGTGTCTCACTCTCTTTCTGTGTCTCACTCTCTTTCTGTGTCTCATTCACTGTCTGTATCTCACTCACACTCTGTCTCTCTCTCACACTTTGTCTCTCTCTCACACTTTGTCTCTCTCTCACACTTTGTCTCTCTCTCACATTCTGTGTCTCTCTCTCACACTCTGTCTCTCTCTCACACTCTGTCTCTCTCTCACACTCTGTCTCTCTCTCACACTCAGTCTCTCTCTCACACACTGTCTCTCTCTCTCACACTGTCTCTCTCTCTCTCACACTGTCTCTCTCTCTCTCTCTCTCTCTCTCACACTCTGTCTCTCTCTCTCTCACACTCTGTCTCTGTCTCACACTCAGTCTCTCTCTCACACACTGTCTCTCTCTCACACTGTATCTCTCTCTCTCTCTCTCTCTCTCTCACACTCTGTCTCTCTCTCTCTCTCTCACACTCTGTCTCTCTCTCTCACACTCTGTCTCTCTCTCTCACACTCTGTCTCTCTCTCACACTCTGTCTCTCTCATCAAACTAGCATACTGGCTCTGGAGCCTGAGACGGGCACATTGCAAACAGATCACTGAAGAAAAATTCAGCCTGTGGATCTAACCCAGTGGGATCGGAGCAGGCGTGCTGCAGGTGTCTCTTTACCTTGTATGTGGTAGCAGGTCCAAAAGCCCACCAAACTACCATACTCATATCTATCTATCTATGGCACATAGGTTACAAACATATCACTGCAGCAGACTTTCGACCTCCTTAACTGTCCTTCTATCGGTAATGGAGGCTGTAATCAGAAAGTGTCACAGTTTGCCTGAGATGTGATCAGATTTTCATAAGCTCTATTTAGGCAAAGAGCCCTCAATGCTTGGTTACGTTAGAGGTACATGAAGAATGTTTAGCCTGTTCTACCCCCTATTGCCGCCCCTGAACCTCATGCCCAGCCCAAAACCCCTCTCGATGCCTGCACTTGCCCCTCCACATTATTTTTTATTCTGATTTTTGGGGGTTTTCGGGGTCCTAACCCCACATTGTAACTGGTTCCGTGTCACTACTAGATGGCATAAAAGCTTCCAAGACAGGCCCCTGTGGATACAGAGCTGTTTCATTGCATGTGAGCAGAACCCACCCCTTCCACCTCCGGTGACCAGAACCTTTTTCAGCAGAAACCCAGTGGGCAGGCATCTCGCAGCCTCCACCTCTACCCCACGTACTCAAGGGCTGACCCAGCACTTTGGTGTGGTCTCTAGTGGAGTTCAGTGGCCTGCAAGACAGCTGCCTATGGCTAGCCTCAGAAATCTGCAGTGAAACTTGCATAGTCACCCGTGCCTAGGGATGCATATACAGTCTGCATATGTGGGTGCCAGTGTCTAGGATGGTCTGTCATAGATTCCTGCCTGTTGTGCTAAATGTTCATGGTTTGGTCAGTGCATGAACTAATAGAGGTTTCATAATGTCTGATACCGCATTTCCCACTGATCAACATAACTTTCATTTCAATTAAAACTGTCCATTATTATACATGCAGTTAACTTAAGGTGAAAGACCACAAAAAATTTGAAAATATTTTGTTTTTTTCAGCCACTGCTTTCACCCTGCCCCCCAGACTCACTCACCCTCCCTCTCCCATTTCGTTCAGCATCACAGAGCCCATACTTTGTTTTAATGCACTTCAACCACTGAGCAGACAGCACCTTCTCCAGCCTTGTACACTGTGCCTGCTACCACCGCTGCACTCCCATTGCCCTCTGAATACAGTATTCAGGACTTGCAGCCATGGGTGTGACATGAAATGCTGAGTGGTTGCGGTTACTCACTAGTCCCTGTCTCGATGCTCAGCCCTCCACTTCTAGATTTACTGTCTTTTAAACTTAACACTCCTTCCCTTCGCTGTGAGACCAACACTTGCTTTTCAGCTGCGTGACTGCTACATGTCCTTCATATCTGAAGTAGACAAACTTGAACATCCATTGCTGATCTGCTCTTCTTCATGTTAGGGAAGCTTACTCTGCTGCAGCCATTACTAACCAAGAGAGAACCCTGTACAGCTACTCCCAGTTCTGCATATGCTCTTTGTGTGGGAGAAGAATGTGGAGATGTAGCAGTGAGTGCTCAATAATATAATCACATCACACCTGCCTCTTGTGTATTTGTACTTGTGGATACTGCCTCAGTGAATCATAGTGTATCTGCTACGTGATTTTGCTGCCCCATGAACCGTTCATAAGCTCTGCCAAGAAGTGCAGTTATTCCCATCCACACGCATATCAGCGCATCACATCTGAGGATTTTTGAAGCTGGACAGCAGTTGGCCCTATGATAGAGAACACCCTTCTGTCCTACAGGTTCATATTTTGACACAGTCTAGACTGTGCCAAAAACACTTCAAGAAATGCAGTCTGCCCTCTGCCTTTAGGTACTATTTCTCTACATATGAAAATGTGTTACATGCAAAATATCTGCTAAATGGGTGCAGTGCACACAGACCCATCTGCACACATGCTGTACAGCCAGCGAGAACAACAGTTGCATTTAAGAGTGCATGACCATCCATTGCATAATTGGACTTGCACTTGAAATATATATTGCACGGTATGTTGCACTGATTGCAGTGCAGGGTCTCTCCGTGCAGACCTACCATAGTGATTTATGGAGTAGGTGGGGCAAGCAGTTACCTTCCCAGGACAAGTAGAGTTATGTAACATTTTGTCCCCTGGCCAAGTAGATTTTTGAAATATTTCCACACCCCTGTGTAAGTACCTCACCCTGTATGTTCGCCAGTATCAAACTGTATGTATGTACCTCACTCTGTATGTGTATGTAATTACCTCACTCTGTATGTATATGTAAGTACCTCACACTGTATGTGTATGTAAGTACCTAACACTGTATGATTGCGCACTACTAAAACCTATATTTTGAAAGCACTTTTTGAAATTGAAATTGAATTTTTGAAATATTTCCACACCCCTGTGGCAGACTGTCGTAAGTGCTGGTGTTGACAATTAAGTGTCCAGCACCGGAAATCACCTGCTCAAATTAAGCATTGTTTGTTGCTCTAATACTATAAAAAGTTTAGCAAAAAAATTCTCTGCACTTTAATGCTTGTGAAGCTCAACTGGGAGGCGTGAGGTAACCGGAAATATATAACTTAAACATGCATATTATGACATCACATCAGCTGCTGACAGGAGCAGTAAAAGGGAACTGTAGCATATGTAGATAAGAATTACTAACACAAACAGTTTGTAACCTTCTTTAAAGAGTTCGGTGACTCACATCCGGTGCGCAACTAGACCCCTGTCCATCTGGGGCCCCCTTGTAAATGTAAATTTGTTGGGCAGCCGCTAACTGACATTTTGGGGGCCCCATCCTTGTGTGCGAACTGATTCTCAGGTGTTGCAGGTGGTGAGGGAATGTCTACATATGTATGGGCACCTCCGTACACTGCCTTTCACGACATACCTGAGCAGATTGTGCACCCAGGAGACACTTAGGTGTGCAAATAACATCTTCTACACATCTAAATCATAGTTGTGGTTCATCATCATCATCAACAACATCTTTTTGTACATTACGTTAAATATGAATAAATATTATTTACAGCATGGGAATTTGCACTTGTACATAGATTCACTCACACATACATTAAGACCCGAGGGGGACAGTTGTGAAAGGAGGGGAACACTTAAGGTGGTTAGCCCTTATCCTTTGAGCTCAAGGTAGGCAAGGCTTAAGTAGGGCTGTGTAAAGATTTTTTTAAGTTCAGAGCTAAACTGCACTGCTTGTAAAAGCTGCCCATATCTTTCGCTTTGCCAGTTACAGGGAGAAATCATGACTTATGTTAATATGTGTGTAGCATGTATCTTCATTTAATCCTAAAAACATGTATAACATACTTCGCAGGAAACTGTGGTCTTCTGCTCCACTATGTTGTGCCAAGAAAAAGCGACACAAATGGGAACATTTCAAAGAAAAAGTCTCCATATAGGTTCCTCTAGGCTAGGTTTGAGTACAATGAAAATGATCCTTTGCTGTATTAAAATTTACCTTGCAATATAGAGAACAAGCATTTGCAATACAATAGGTCTTGCATTTATGCAAGTTTAAGCTATTGGCATTGTAAATGAAAATGCCTATTATTTTTGTTTTTTAAAACATAAATAAAATGCATTTTCATTTAGAGTGCCAATAGCTTAATCTCGCGTAAATGCGAGATCTATTGCATTGCAAATGCTTGTTAACTGTGTAAATGTTATTATATTCCAAGTGTTGTTGTTTTTATGAATGTATCATACATTTCAAATAAAGCCCAATTTGGATTTGATTTAATTGACTATGTTTCATTTATAATAATAATCTAAGCCTCAAATAGCACTTGTGACTGCAGACTTGCTGTTACATCTTGCTTATGTCTTGCATTTCCCTTGCTTAGATTTCCCCATTGCCTAGCCACTGTATCTGGTAGAATGTTTGATGACACCTTAGAATGTTTGGTACCTGACTGATCTGTGGAGAGGCAGTTGATGGCAGGCAGGCTGAGCGACAGAAGATCTGCTCCTGATGGGGACTTATATTTACATCTACTCATATCTTTATTATTGTTTTAACCTGGAACTAAGCTTCAATAAATCAGACTTATTTATACATACTGGATTTAAGTACTTTAATTGTTACAAATTGGCGATGAGGTACAGAACAGAACCTATGCGTGGAAAGAGGACTGTTTTAATGAATTACTACTGCAACCAAGGAACTACTTAAGCCGGAACAGAAAAGGTAAATTTACAGAAACGCCCTGGTTAGCCCCATCAGTGTCCCCAGTCATCTGGACAGCCTACTATCCCAGGGTGTTTGAGTTCTAACTGCGTGATTTGACCTGAGAACTTGGATCAGTTCTCATATCAAGTTTAAAGAGGTTGAGCAGCGTGAGAATGGCCATATTTTTTTTTTGCTTTTGCCCCTCCAAGATAATGCTGGATTTTGTGTGCTAAGCACAAAGTGCTGTGTCTGTTGTGTTTTCCATGCTGGCGGTTGTGAGCAAGAGCATATTTCAAAGCAACTTTATTGAAGATTTCTTATTTCTACAAGCAAAGAGCACATTCATTCATAAACTCTCGATGTAAGGAGAAGTTTGAAAATATTTGGATATTCTGCTGAAGTACCAAAAGCTAAAGTTCATTGCTTACTGCTTTGGATGGGTGGCGTTTTTGGCAAGAAAGCTGTACTGAGAAGGTGTTGTCCGTTTACTAAAAAAACGAGTTCTCTGAGTTTTACTAAAAGTGATTCACATTATTTCATATACTTTGCTAAGTGTTTACCTTTGATTGCTGTTTCAACGTTTTCACCACACACGCGCACGATGAACGAAGAGTTTCCATGTGACGGAGTTACCATGCTACGGATTGGAGCGAAGGGTTGCCATGGTTATTGCTATCTCAATCTAACATTGCTGCTGAGTGTGATGACATTGCGCGCATAGAACGTCACGTCGTGTAACGTGAGAGCAGATATCGCGTTGTGAAGCACCAACTCTCCATTCTTTAACCGCGTCTGAAATGTGGATGCGATGTTCAAGGAAAGGTACTGTTTTATTCTGGCAGAAGGACATCGCTGCTTCTGATTTCTTATCTCATGGCGGAACGGAGTCCTGGGGTGAGTTTTCTTATCATTGTACACTTCATGGAGGAACTCTGGCCCAATTTTGAAGCCGCGTGAAACACGCATGAATTTTCGTCAGTTTTGAAGCCAAATTAAATAAAGGTCATGGCTTTGTCTTCTGTGAGGGAAGTTGCAAAATGGTGAAGAATCTACTTACATGACTTTGGCATTGGTGATGCTCATTAAGGCTTCAGTTTTGAACTTCCCGTCCCGGCGATTCACTGTCATAACATCTAAACTGCTTTCTAAGAAGAAATTTCAACGTTTTCCTTGGAACTGCGAATCTTACTGCTTATAAATGAAACCCTTTCGGGTGAGAGATCGCTCACCGGAGTGTATGTTCATCGTTTTGTGGAAATTTAACATCTTTATAGTAACTTGTTTTCAGAAGGGGGTGGTGCATCTTTCATTTATGTATTTCTGGGAAGACTGCACATCATTTTAGTACCATGTTTTCTTCTTATATGAGTTGCATGTGTGTACTTTGAATGTGTGTACTTTGCATGTGTGTTCTGGAACCCTTAGTGTTTTGATGGGTGAGGTGTTTAGTTATACTACAGTGAGTTTGTATCGTTTATTTGCATCTTTCATTTATGTATTTTTATCACTTTTTGTATTAAGCTATGTGAGGTGTTGGCTTACTTTAGTGGATTGAGCCACGTATGTGCTCAACTGTTGTTGGGGCGCTCAATTCGTGTGGAATTACTTTTATTTATTTGAGCCACTTGTGTGTTCAACTTTTGTTGGGGTGCTCAATTTGTTATTTCTCGTGCTTATTTGCAGATATGTTTGATACTGATATGCTGTTTTTTAAGATTAATTGTTCAGGGTTTGGACTTATTTGATCTGTATTTTTGCTGGAGCCACTTCAGTGCTCATTTTTGAGGCGCTCCACATTGGATATGTAATTTTGGGGGAGCCACTTCGGTGCTCATTTTTGAGGCGCTCCATTTTTCTTGTTTAATGTTGTGAAGAGCCGTAGGTTGCTCAATTTTCTTGATATGGACTCTGAGGGGTTCAATGTTTAATGTTGTGAAGAGCCGTAGGTTTCCCAATTTTCTTGATATGGACTCTGAGGGGTTCAATTGTTTAATGTTGTGAAGAGCCGTAGGATGCTCAATTTTCTTGATATGGACTCTGAGGTGTTCAATTGTTCAATGTTGTGAAGAGCCGCATGTTACTCTATTGGCTGATATGAACCACGCAAGTGCTCTAATGTTTTAGAGGAGTTCATATTGTATTTATTTTGTATATGGAAGTTGTCGGAGATTATTTGAACATCTGTTTAATTTTCCCTAGGAAGGGGGATGGGGTCACTATATTTGAGAATGCAATTATAGTTGTGAGTGCAATTGTATGTATGTGCAAAAAGTGCAATTGTTATTATATTTCAGAATGCAATTGTATTGTTATTATATTTCAGAATGCAATTGTCTTGTATTTAAGAATGCAATGTAATGTGCTCTTTTCATATTGCGTTGTGTTCTTTTTGATTTGTATATATATTTTCTTAACTTCAGTTTGTTGTTTTCTAAGGAAGGGGGATGTGTTACATCTTGTTTATGTCTTGTATTTCCCTTGCTTAGATTTCCCCATTGCCTAGCCACTGTATCTGGTAGAATGTTTGATGACACCTTAGAATGTTTGGTACCTGACTGATCTGTGGAGAGGCAGTTGATGGCAGGCAGGCTGAGCGACAGAAGATCTGCTCCTGATGGGGACTTATATTTACATCTACTCATATCTTTATTATTGTTTTAACCTGGAACTAAGCTTCAATAAATCAGACTTATTTATACATACTGGATTTAAGTACTTTAATTGTTACACTTGCCTCTTAGGGCAAGATGTAGGAAGGCTATTTCCGGTCGGTAACGGACGAAATCGGCCGTTACCGACCGGTAATAGCCTTTTCAGATGTAGGTGGTATGTTTACCGATTCGGTATTTACCGATTCAGTGTTTACCGAATCATCATTTACCGATTCGTTATTTACCGAATCGGTAAATGAGATGTAGGAAGCACTTTAAAGAGTGCTTTTGTGCTTTAAGGATTCGTTATTTACCACCAACTATTAGTTGGTGGTAAATAAGAAATTCCTCTGTAAATGCAAATCTGTGCATTTACACCTGTGCCATGTGACAGACATACTTGCCCCTAGGGCATGTATGTATGCCACATGTGCACACCAGCACTATTCAGGGGTGCAACAGGTTGTCAAAGTGACACCCTGCCACCCTTGACTCTTTCCCTCTTTTACCGAATCGGTATTTACCAGCACTATTCAGGGGTGCAACAGGTTGTCAAAGTGACACCCTGCCACCCTTGACTCTTTCCCTATTTTACCGAATTGGTATTTACCGATTCGGTAATTGCCATTCATTCCTATGGGCCTGGAGGCTCATAGGAATGAATGGCAATTACCGAATCGGTTAATACCAATTCGGTATATACCGAATCTTAACGATTCAGTATTTTTTACCGTCTTTTTATCTACATTGCATTTACCGATTCAAAAATACCGAATCGGCAACATTCGGTATTTTCGAATCGGTAAATTACAATTACCTACATTTAGCCCTTAGTTCTCTAATGACTTTGCTGTCGATGTGAGAGGAGGGGCCAGGAATGTTTCTAAGTTCATGTTTTAAAAAAAACACTTTTAAACGCCTCTCAAAGTAGTGATGAAATCTAATATACTAAGGTGAAATGCTATTTTTAATAGACTTTTTCATACTTTAAGATTAGTTGTTGCATGACTTGCATGCCGGATATATTCTTGCCTCGGCTCCTCTACAGGCTTTTAGAGCCATAGCTGACCCATGGCTCATTCCTCTGTAATTTGTTGCTGACCCACCTCTGCCTCGCTGCTGCATAAAGCCTGGTGGTGCTGGGGTAAGTCACTGCAGGCATCCCTCGCCACCACCACCGCTCTGGAGGATCATAATGCTGCAGGTACATTTATTTCTTGGTTACCTAGGTTGTGCTATTTAGGTCGAGCCACAGTGCTTGCACTGTAAGGCTATCTGTTGTAGGTACTTTGTGTGGGTCTGACCCCTCTCAGGCATTGAATTGGGTTTTTTGGGCATCATGTGGAAATGGTAGATTGCAAATGGTTAATGGTGGGTGCATGTCCCACCTTTTCAGGGAAAGTCACTCCCTTGGAGTATTGCCTCAGGAGCTGGCTCGGCAGCTTGTGTACCTTCATCTTCTTATTTATCTTTCAAGAGATTTGTGTTGAAAGGGAGAGCCGGCAGGAGTGTACCATAACAGGAACGCCTGCTCTTTTGGTTTGCTGGACATTGTGAGTAGTGTAACTTGGGCCTTTGGGTTGAGCAAAGGAATGAGGTGCTGCTGCTGCATTGTGTGAGGTGAGTAGGGAGGGGGCTGAGCACTGCTTCATTTGTAAAATAATAAGTGCTGGGGCTAAAAAAAACAAATTCTCAAAATCTCGTTACCAGCGCTGCCGAACGTGGGGTTGACATTTATGTCCGCTACCAGCAAAAGTTCCCTGTCCCTTCATTTTACATTAGTAGGTTCGGTTTCATCCCTGCTTTCTCCCCTTGTCTTTTCCTCCTTCTTTCACCCTTTCTGTCTTTCGCTCTCATTCTGTCACAGTCCCCAAAAATGAGTGCTGGAGACCACCACCTGTAACCACCGGCTCAAATTAAGTACTGGAATTGGCAGTCCTGGTGACAGTGTGGGCCTTTACTTTGGCTCCTTCTGTCTTGCTGCTTTTCAAAAGCAAACAGCCTTAGTATAACTACAAGCACCAATTATGCACTGAAAGCACCCACATATTGTTAATTTGGTACTAGAGGAAAACTGGGGATTACTTAAAGAAAGACAGTGCTGTTTAAATCATGACTGGGTGTTGTTTTTAGGTTGAACCTAGAGCAGCGCATGCGGTGCTCTAGGAAAATGACCTCTTGGAATTGCTCTAGACTTTTCACACGCTCGTCCATGTGAAAAGGCCTACGGCTTGCGGTGCCATCTGTTTTGTGTCAGATTTCTCACCAGCGCACGCTCACCACTCTCAATAAACTCGCAACAGCAGTGTCTAGAAAGTGAGACCTAAAAAGGAAAGTGCCCCACTTCAAACCTCTACGACTTTCACTTTTCTGTACTTTAAATCCATTAAAATAGTATATTTGAAGTATAGGGATACATTTGTAAGGGAGTATTTGTTTGATACAGATTTCTACTTTATTAGTGTTTTTTTTATAGCATACTAAATAGCTGAAGCTTTTGAAATGTAATTCACTAAAAGGGCAACCTGAGCCAGAGGCTCCGAAGAAAACAAACATAACAGGACAGTGTCTCAGGGCTGATGTGGAAGAGACTATCTGCGCGCGCGCACCACTCTTAATAGACTCACAACAGCAATGTCTTGTAAGTGAGACCTAAAAAGTAAGGGTGCCCCACTTCAAACATGTACGACTTTCACTTTTCTGTACTATAAATCTATTAAAATGGTATATTTGAATTGTACACTGCACTCATTGCAACATACAAATAATAGCACTTAGTGCCACATAATTACACGCCACATAATTACTCTACTGAATAAAACATACACTCCGCACAATACCACTCAGTGCCACATAATTATATGCTACATAATTACACTGCACCCAATTCAACATAAACTCCAAAAAATAGCACTTAGTGCCACATAATTACACGCCACATAGTTACACTCTACTGAATGCAACATACACTCGACACAATACCACTCAAGGTCACATAATTATATGCTACATAATAACAATGGTACACAGACAAAATATCGATTTTTAAATATCGATATGCAAAAATATCGAAGTTTAAATATCGATATACAAAAATATCGAAGGTAAGTAATATCGACAGTCTAAATATCGATATTGGTATGATATCAGTAATATCGAAGTTGTAAATATCGATGTTAATAATATAGAAATTAATAACTTTGATGTTACTAATATCAATTTTTAAATAAATTTAGTGTATATTATATTGTATTTATTATGTTTTATTATTTATTTTTAATGTTATTTTATTAAATATTGTCTTTTACTACTGTAGCGGGTTGTGGGTTTATAGGGGAATAGGGTGGGAAGTAATTTAATTATGTTAAATTAATTATTAATTAGTAGGAATTATTAATTAATTAATTGAGAATTAATTATAAATAATTTTTAATAATTTATTAATTGATAAATATGTTCTGTAGCGGGTTATGGGTTTATAGGGGAATAGGGTGGGAAGTAATTTAATAATAATTAATTAATTGATATATGTTTGTACATATTTTAAATAATTAATTGGTAATTAATTTCTATTAATTAGTTAATTAATTATTATAATTTTTTTCATATTTATAATTATTAATTAGTTGGTAATTAATTATTAATAATTATTTAATTAAATTAATTAAATTAATTTTTATATATATATTATTTATTGTTATTCTTAATTAATTAATTGTGCAAAATAATATTAATTATAAAATTAAATTAATTACAGCAAATGTGCTAATATATTTACTTTATTGTTATTGTTAATTAATAATTAATTGGTAATTAAATAATATTAATTCATTTTGGGTACAGGGGTATTTTTAGGGTTCAGGGTCAGTTTTCAGTTCATGGGTACAGGGGTATTTTTAGGGTTTAGGGTCAGTTTTCAGTTCATGGGTAAAGGGGTATTTTTAGGGTTCAGGGTCAGTTTTCAGTTCATGGGTAAAGGGGTATTTTTAGGGTTCAGGGTCAGTTTTCAGTTCATGGGTAAAGGGGTATTTTTAGGGTTCAGGGTCAGTTTTCAGTTTTTGGGTAAAGGGGTATTTTTAGGGTTCAGGGTCAGTTTTCAGTTCATGGGTAAAGGGGTATTTTTAGGGTTCAGGGTCAGTTTTCAGTTTGTGGGTAAAGGGGTATTTTTAGGGTTCTGGGTCAGTTTTCAGTTCATGGGTAAAGGGGTATTTTTAGGGTTCAGGGTCAGTTTTCAGTTCATGGGTAAAGGGGTATTTTTAGGGTTCAGGGTCAGTTTTCAGTTCATGGGTAAAGGAGTATTTTTAGGGTTCAGGGTCAGTTTTCAGTTTGTGGGTAAAGGGGTATTTTTAGGGTTCAGGGTCAGTTTTCAGTTCATGGGTAAAGGGGTATTTTTAGGGTTCAGGGTCAGTTTTCAGTTTGTGGGTAAAGGGGTATTTTTAGGGTTCAGGGTCAGTTTTCAGTTCATGGGTAAAGGGGTATTTTTAGGGTTCAGGGTCAGTTTTCAGTTCATGGGTAAAGGGGTATTTTTAGGGTTCAGTGTCAGTTTTCAGTATTTGGGTAAAGGGGTATTTTTAGGGTTCTGGGTCAGTTTTGGGTTTTTGGGGTACAGTCGTAAAGGGTAAAAATTAAATAAATTTAAATTAAATCAATTAAATGAAATTACAAAATATAAAAGTACATTAAATTATTACGTTTTTAATTTATTTTAAATGTATATGTATTAGTTTTAATTTTTAAATTATGTTTTAATCTTTTTATTTAATATTTGTAACATTATATGTATTTTATAATTATTTTAACATTATTATTAATACATTTAAAAAAACGATATTTTTAATTTCGATATTTTTGTACTACGATATTATTTTTTCGATATTTTTGTACTTACATTGTTAGGGATAGGATTCCGATATTTTTGACTTCGATATTTTTGTCCCGATATTTTTGTATGTCGATATTTTTGATTTCGATATTTAGTCAGACATTCAATAACAATGCATTCATTGCAACATAAACTCCAAATAATACCACTTAATGCCACATAATTACACACCATACCATTACTCTCTACTGAATACAACATGCCCTCCCCATATTACCACTCAGTGCCACATAATGACACGCCACATAATTACACTCTACTGAATGCAACATAAATACACTCTGAATATTAATACTAAGTACCATGAAATTACACGCCAGATACTTACACTCTACTCCATGCAACATAAATACACTCTACATAATACCACACAATGCCACATAAGTATTTGCTACATAATAACACTGCATTCATTGCAACATAAACTCCAAATAATACCACTCAGCGCCACATAATTACATGCCATACAATTACACTCTACAGAATACAACATGCAATCCCCATAATACCACTCAGAGCCACATATTTACACGCCAACTAATTAAACTCTACTGAATGCAATATAAATACACTCCATATACTTATGCTAAGTGCCATATAATTACACACCACATACTTACACTCTACTCAATGCAACATAAATACACTCCACATAATACCACACAGTGCCCCAAAATTATATGCTTCATAATTACACTGCACTCAATGCAAAATACACTCCAAATACCACTCAGTGCCACATAATTACACACCACATAATCACACTCTGCTGAATGCAACATACACTCCACACAATACGACTTAGTGCCACGTAATTATATGCTACATAATTACACTGCACTCAATGCAACATACACTCCAAATACCACTCCCTGCCACATAATTACGCACCATATAATTACACTCTACTGAATGCAACTTCTAGCTGGTAGCACAAGGCACTTTAATTTCTGCTGCTAATCGGTGGGTTGTATTTCATGTACCCTTTTTTAATCTAAAAGTTTACTTGACAATTCTAGCTGTTAGCACAAGGCACTTTAATTTCTGCTGCTAATCGTTTATTAGCTTAATTGCATTTTTGGTCAAATTTGCCCTAAACGTCATTCTTTGTACTTTTTAGTTTTTGTTTTAAAGTACTGTATTTTGTGAATTATTACTGTAGGTACAATACACTTTCTTCCAGTAAACTGATTATTTGTAGTCAAACAAACTATGTTAGGGCTTAGCTGTGGATCTCGTCTTGGATATAAAAGCACACTGTATCTGTATATTTTTATTCTGACTTTGTTTCGGATATGTACTTTGCTGATTGCAATGATTTTGAGTAATCAACAAATACATTTTACTGACTTACTCTACTGAATGCAACATACACTCCAAACAATACCTCTCAGTGCCACACAATTATTTGCTACATAATTACACCACTTAATGCAACATACACACCAAATAATACCACTCAGTGCCACATAATTATATGCTACATAATTACACAGCACTCAATGCAACATACACTCCAAATAAAACCACTCGGTGCCACATAATTACATGCCACATAATACCACTCAGTGCCATATAATTACACGCCACATACTTACTCTACTCAACGCAACATAAATACACTCCACATAATACCACACATTACCACATAATTATGATACATAATTACACTGCACTCAAAGCAACAGACTCTCCAAATACCACTCAGTGCCACATAATTACACACACATAATTACACTTTACTGAATGCAACATACACTCCACACAATACCACTCAGTGCCACATAATTATTTGCTACATAATTACACCCTGCTGAATGCAACAGACACTCTAAATAATACCACTCAGTGCCACATAATTACATGCCAAATAATTACTCTACTGAATACAACATACACTCCCCATAATACCACTCAGTGCTACATATTTACATGCCACATACCACTCAGTGCCACATAATTACACGCATCATACTTACACTCTACTCAATGCAACATAAGTACACTCAACACAGTACCACATAATTTTATGATACATAATTACACTGCACTCAATACAACATACACTCCACACAATACCACTCAGTGCCACATAATTATTTGCTTCTTAATTACACTATACTCAATGCAACATAAACTCCAAATAATACAACTCTGTGCCACATAATTACACACCAGATAATTACACTCTACTGAATATAACATACACGCCTCATCAAATACCACTCAGTGCAACATAATTACACGCCACATAATTACACTATACTGAATGCAACATACACTCCGCACAATACCACTCTGTGCCATAAAATTATATACTACATACTTGCACTGCCCCCAATGCAACATAAATACACTCCAAATATTAGTCTGTGCCATATAATTACATGCCACATACTTAAAGTCTACTCAATGCAATGTAAATACACTCCACATAATACCACACAGCGCCACATAATTATATGCCACTTAATTACATTACACTGCCCTCAATGCAACATACACTCTAAACACCACTCATTGCCACATAATTACACTCCACATAATTACACTCTACTGAAGGCAACATACACTCCACACAATACCACTCAGTGCCACATAATTACACACCACATAATTACAATCTACTGAATGCAACATACACTTCACACAATACCACTCAGTGCCACATAATTATATGCTACATAATTACACTGCACTCAATGCAACATACACTCCAAATATTACCACTCAGTGCCACATATTTACACTCCACATAATTACTCTACTGAATACAACATACACTCCTAATACCACTCTGTGCCACATAATTACACGCCACATAATACCACTCAGTGCCACATAATTACATGCCACATACTTACTCTACTCAATGCAACATAAATACACTCCACATAAGACCACACTGTACCACATAATTATATGATACATAATTACACTGCACTTAAAGCAACATACACTCCAAATACCACTCAGTGCCACATAATTACACACCACCTAATTACACTCTACTGAATGCAACATACACTCCACACAATACCACTCGGAGCCACATAATTACTTGCTACATAATTACACTCTACTGAATGCAACATACCCTCAACACAGTGCCACATAATTATTTGCTTCATAATTACACTGTACTCAATGCAACATAAACTCCAAATAATACCACTCAGTGCCACATAATTACACGCCAGATAATGACACTCTACTGGATACAACATACACTCCCCATAATACCACTCAGTGCCACATAATTACACGCCACATAATTACCCCCTACTGAATGCAACATGCACTCCGAAAAATACACTCTGTGCCACATAATTATATGCTACATATTTACACTGCACCCAATGCAATATACACTCCAAATATTAACACTTAGTGCCACATAATTACACACCACATAATTACACTACTGAATGCAACATACACTCCACACAATACCACTCAGTGTCACATAATTATATGCTACATAAAAATACTGCATTCAATGCAACATAAACCCCAAATATTACCACTCAGTGCCACATAATTACATGCCACAGAATTACACTCGACTGAATACAACATGCACTCCCCATAATCCCACTTAGTGCCACATAATTACACGCCACATAATTACACTCTACTCAATGCAACATAAATACACTCCACTTAATACCACACAGTGCCAAATAATTATACGGTACATAATTACACTGCCCTCAATGCAACATACACTTTAAATACCACTCAGTGCCACATAATTACACACAACATAATTAAACTCAACTAAATACAACATACACTCCACACAATACCACTCAGTGCCACATAATTATATGCCACATAATTACACTGCACTCAATGCAACATACACTCCAAATACCACTCAGTGCCACATAATTGGAGTGGTGTGGCTCACTGGTTAGAGGCGGCAGACCCGGAAGCAGAGGATGGCCCTGGACCAGGGTTCAGTTCCAAGCGGCAGGGTCGTGGACCAGGGTCAGCGGACTCAATAATTCTCGCCTCGGTGCCTACTCTAACCAGGGATCACACTCTGCAACTCTGGGCATTAGCTTGCCTCATCTCCACAACAGCCCCCCACATACGCCGGGGATGCCTGGTTTCACTCTGGAGATACCCAGTAGGGTCCATCTCACAGGGAAAGCCAGGACGGGTTCCCCAGCGGTCTACAGCGCGGAGATACCCCATGTTGGGTGATTCATGTGCTTTACAAGACATCATTACATAATTACACACCACACAATTACACTCTACTGAATGCAACATACACTCCACACAATACTACTCAGTGCCTGTACTCAATGCAACATACACTCCAAATAATACCACTTAGTACCAAATAATTACACACCACATAATTACACTGTACTGAATTCAACAAACACTCCACACAATACCACAGAGTGCCACATAATTATTTGCTGCATAATTACACTGCACTTAATGTACCATACACTCCAAATAATACCACTCAGTGCCACATAATTACACTACTGAATGCAACATACACTCCACACAATACCACTCAGTGCCACATAATTATACCCTACATAATTATTCGGCATTTAATGCATCATACACTCTTCATAATACCACTCAGTGCCACGTAATTACACGTCACATAATACCACTCAGTGCCATATAATTACATACCACATACTTACTCTACTCAATGCAACATAAGTACACTCCACATAATACCACACAGTACCACATAATTATATGATGCATAATTACACTGCACACAATGCAACATACCCTCCAAATAACACCACTCAGTGTAACATAATTACACGTCACATTCTTACACTCTACTGAATACAACATAAATACACTTCACATAATACCACACAGTGCCACATAATTATAAGCTACATAATTACACTTCGCTCAATGCAACATACACTCCAAATACCACTCAGTGCCACATAATTACACACCACATAATTACACTCAACTGAATACAACATACACTCCACACAATACCACTCAGTGCCATATAATTATATGCTACTTAATTACACTGCACTCAATGCAACATACACTCCAAATACTACTTAGTGCCACATAATTACACACCACATAATTACAATCTACTGAATGCAACATGCACTCCATACAAAATCACTGTCACATAATTATATGCTACATAATAACACTGCATTCAATACAACATACACTCCCCATAATACCACTCGGTGCCATATAATTACACGCCACATAATTACACTCTACTCAATGCAACATAATTACCCTCCACATAATACCACACAGTACAACTTAATTATATGATACATAATTACTCTGCACTCAATGCAACATACACCCCAAATACCACTCAGTGCCACATAATTACACACCACATAATCACACTTTACTGAATGCAACATACACTCCACAACACAATACCACTCGGTGCCACATAATTATTTGCTACATAATTACACTGCACTCAATGCAATATACACTCCAATTAATACCACTCAGTGCCACATAATTACACTCTACTGAATGCAACATAGTGGAGAGGTGTGGCTCACTGGTTAGAGGCGGCAGACCCGAGTGCAGAGAACGGCCCGGGACCAAGGTTCGATTCCCGACGCGGCAGGGTCTTGGACCAGGATCAGCGGACTGATAATTCTCGCATCGGTGCCCACTCCGACCAGGGAGCACACTCAGCAACTCTGGGCATTAGCTTGCCTCATCTCCACAACGGCCCCACACAAACGCCGGGGATGCCTGGTTTCACCTTGGAGACCCCCAGGAGGGACTATCTCACAGGGAAAGCCAGGACGGGTTCCCCAGCGGTCTATAGCGCTACGAGGCCTCCGGGTAGCAGTGCGCTTTACAAGACACAACAATTTACATACACTCCATACAATACCACTCAGTGCCACATAATTATACCTTTCATAATTACACTGCACTTAATGCAACATACACTCCAAATAATACCACTCAGTGCCACATAATTACTCTACTGAATACATCATACAATCCCCATAATTACACTCAGTGCTATCTAATTACACTCAGAGCCACCTAATTACACTCAGTGCCATATAATTATTTGCTACATAATTACACTGCACTTAGCAACATACACTCCAAATAATACCACTCAGTGCCACATAATTACACTCAGTGCCATATAATTATTTGCTACATAATTACACTGCACTTAGCAACATACACTCCAAATAATACCACTCAGTGCCACATAATTACATGCCACATAATGACTCTACTAAATACAACATACACTCCCCATAATACCACTCAGTGCCACATAATTACACGCCACATAATACCACTCCGTGCCATATAATTACACGCCACATACTTACACTCTACTCAATGCAACAAATACATCCCACATACCACTCAGTACCACATAATTACAAGCCACATTATTACACTCTACTCGAAGCAACATAAATACACTCCATATATTACCACTCACTGCCACATAATTACACGCCACATAATAACACTCTACTCAATGCAACACACACTCCAAATAATACCACTCAGTGCCACATAATTACATGCCACATAATACCACTCAATGCCATCTAATTACACGCCACATACATACACTCTACTCAATGCAACATATACACCCCACATACCACTCAGTACCACATAATTACAAGCCACATTATTACACTCTACTCGAAACAACATAAATACACTCCACATATTACCACTCACTGCCACATAATTACACACCACATAATAACACTCTACTCAATTCAACATAAATACACTCCATACAGTACAACTCAGTGCTACATAATTACATGCCACATAATTGCACTATACTCAGTGCATCATAAACACACTCCACATAAATGCACTCTATACCACATACCACCAATCAACATAAATGCACTCCACACCATGACACAATTTCACTAAGCATAATTTCACTCAACACCACAGTTCCAGGCCACACAATTAAACTCCGCACATTTCCAACACACACCCCATAATTACACACCAAACAACATATATGAACTCCACAATCCACAACGTACCTCCAATCCACATCCTATAGTGTCACCACCTGAGCACCAAACATCAATCACCACCATCACTTTGCATCAGCGCACCACCTAAGCATCACGTCATTCTGCCCTTGGAATCTGGCATCTGTTGATTCTGGCCTAGTGTCCATCTGCTGATCGTGTTCTAATTAAATTACTGTTTTGCAACCTCCACTCCCCCGTTATTTATGTCCCGCTCCCCCATAACAAAAAAATTATAACAAACAAGCATGAGAACAGGCAGGAAGAAGTTGGCAGCAGTGCAAGTACAAAAAAAGTAGAAAACATTTTTCATGTTATAATCTTTTTTTAATCTGGTTTTTCAGTTGTATATAATGCCGCCTTCGTTTGTATAAAGGTAACAAAAATGCTTAACACTTTGTATTATAACTGTTCAACATAATGCACAGCAGCCACAATGCTCTACAACATAGCCAACAGTTCTGGCTAAACACATAAGGTCCCAAAGGCGAAACCAATGGGCTATGCCAATGCTTGTTGGTTATAGCTGTTAGTGCCACTGTTATGGAATCAGTGCATTTTTATCCATATTGACCACATCACTTAAAGTATGTCAGTGGCAAAACTAAGCCACAGCTTCTACCAACAAAGAACTGGCTTAAACGTTATTGTGGTAGATCCAAGTGAAAAAAGCATAACATCAGGCAATATGTTAATAGGGCAGAGAGAGTGTAGCATTCGTTTATTCTGTCATGCTCAAGTGCCTCAGTGAAGTAGAACCGTATCCATTTGTTCCTCTTTGTTAACTGAAGTTCCCCAAAGTTACATGTGTAGACCCTCACAGACTCTGTTATGGCTGCTGTTGCAGTCCAGACTGTTACTTAGCTGTAGTCTACCATGTCCTGTTGGGAGGAGGTGCATTTCTCCAGTAACTGGTAAGGAGAATGGAGGACAAGACACAAGGAAAGCTATGTACTCTCGGTATACTGTAACTAAGAGTGTCTCATTTTATCCGACAGAACAAAGCATCATGGGGATTGTAGTTTAACTTTTGCCAATTTACTTATGGGCCTACAAGACCAAGTATAACTAGAGATCAGTGATAAACTGTTACTGGCTGAAATCCACCTTCATAACATCATGCTAGTAATGCAACTCCTACATTGAACTGAGTTATAGAATGCACCAAAAGTCAGAAGGAAATGTATTTTCCTGGAACGTGCATGGCACAACAGCATCATAGTTGGCATGGAGAACTGCAAAAGCTTGAAGGAAGGGAGCCACAGGATTCTAAGGCAATGGCCAAAGCATTTCAAGGACCTGAAACGAGGTAGAAAGTGTTACAAGAGACTGAAATGCTGGAGAGATTACGGGAGGAGCATGGTAGAAGTGAATGCTGATGCATGTCCCCAGATAGAGGGATCACACAGGAATCTGAAAGGAGAGAGTGCTGCAAGGGCGCAAAAGATTGGTGCAGGACTTCGAAGAGAGACATTTCTGAAGATCCCTCTATTTAAGTAAATAACAATGAGAGATGTGACTGTGCTTGCATCAGGAGAGTTGAAGGAGTGAGCTCTATATTT
This sequence comes from Lissotriton vulgaris, assembly GCF_964263255.1. Lineage (NCBI taxonomy): Eukaryota > Metazoa > Chordata > Amphibia > Caudata > Salamandridae > Lissotriton > Lissotriton vulgaris. The sequence continues at coordinate 214,928,707 of NC_141686.1, forward strand.
CTAAGGAGGGATGGAAGTGATGTCACTAGATAAAAAACATAGTGCTTTAGGTGCCTGTAGAAAAAGATAATAACAGAATTAGAGTGACCAGATGGCTTGTTGTCACAGTGATGCTACTTTTCCATTCATGGGTTATGCTTTGACATATCAGTGCATTCTGAGAGCTGTAGTCTTTGTTGATTTTAACTGAGCCAATTGGACAAATGCACGTAAAAAGCAAGCATCTAACCTGGTCATCTTACACAGGATCTTAAAGATAGCGGGGAGCTCAACTGGTTCGCATAGCTGCAAAAGCCTTTAGGAACTTAAAGTCCTGTTGCTGAGCTTGGAAAGAGGACGCCTGCAGATAAGAAACAGAATAAGAGCAGCAAAAATTTGGAGACAGTGAATTAGGGTACAGAACGTGTACAACAAAGCTGCATTTTAGTGTTTTTACACAATGCCAAGCTAAGGTGTAGGCATCAGCCTTGCAGAGGTCAGATTAACAACCCCAATGCATACGCTAATGATTGAGCATCTCTAATCCATGGATGTCAATTCCCCCAAATGTTAGGGGTTGAACTGCGGAAGTGATGTCACATGGCCTATGACCCACCCACAATGACATCACAAGAAATTACATTACAGAACATCAGGCCTGGTGCACTACAGGAATGGACGTCATATATCCCTTTACTCTGATGACATCCAGAAAGTAACACCGCTGAAGAAAACAAAAAGCTACAAAAAAAGTGCAAACTTAAATGTGATAAGTTTAATTAAAAAAATTGCTGACCTGAACATACATTTTTCAATCACCAAGCATGTACTAATTAGGTTGCTGCCATTGTATGTCAGAGATGCATCAGTCAGAGATCCAAGGGGGGGAAATCAACCATGTGGCAGTCATGCTAAGCCCAATAACAGCTTCAAATGCCAGCCACATGCCCAAGCCTAAATGCAATTGGAAGAGTCCTAAGGCACACATTAGTAACAATTTAGGCAGCATCATTGTGCACCTTTCCGAGACCCAAATAGAGCATAGTAATAGCAGCAGTAATGAAAGCTTCCCTCAGCACACACAACACCTGAGGTTTGGAACAGGACTGACTTGCTGTACACCAGCAGTGTAAAATACTGCATCCCGCAAGTTCCTGCCATCAACCTATCGGTCTAGAAATAATAGCAGTAACATGCTTCAAACGTATACTTTCAGTCATTATCGCATTACAAAACGTGCGTAAGCTTTTTGTCCATGTTGCCGTTGAGATCTGTGTAGCTGGAAGATGAAAGCTCACATGGGGCCAGATGTAGGTGAAATAGATTTACCGATTTTTAATTACCGAATTTTACCGATTCGGTAATTAAAAATTGGTAAATCTATGGGGTGGACATGTAGGTATTCCAGATGTGCTTGAATACCGAATCGGATGATTTCGGTATTTATCTATTCGGTAAATACCGAATCGGTAATGCCCATTCATTTCTATCGGTAATTTTACCGATTCTGTAAAATAATGCCCCCTGCATACCTATCACCTATTTACCGATCGGTAACGGCCGAAAATACCGATTTTCGGCCGTTACCGACCGACCTACATTTGGCCCTTAGTGGCATGATAAGAAAATATAAGTGATTAGTCTGCTTTGCAGGGTCTTTAGAAATGTGCTAGAGTAGGACTGACAATTAAACATATCCGTCCACCAGCATAAGCAATGGTGTACCACAGACACTGTGAAGACAGGCGCTCTGCCTGTGGAAAATGCAGTTGTGGTGCACATGCAATAAAGAAAACCCCGTCAGGAGGATGCCCTTCCCATGCAGAGTAAAGAGTTGCAGGGAGCCTTTTCAAGCAGAACTCACAGCACCCGTGTGTTTTATCTTCCTACACATATGACCCAGGGTTTGCCATTCAGACTATCTTGTGGTGTGCTTTTCATTAGCAAAATATCCAGCTCTTGCATCCTTTGGTGTGCAGAAATCTGGAGAATGCCGAAACCATTCTTCTAGCCGCCCCCTATACAGGTTCCAGCACACTCTACCGCAAAAGGCTTATTATTTGGAGCCCGCAGAAGGCTCCCTTTTTTTTGACAATGAAGTGTTTTTAATTTCAATCATGCACTTTGTCTACTGCACGGCCCTCCAGCTGGCCAGCCTTACTGACGACTCTGGAGTAATATAGGTACATCTCCTAAAGGAGCCCTAAAAGGTACTTACAGATACATGCAGGGTTTCAATGCTGACTGGATGCAAATCTGGTTTCCATTTATAATCGACACACTCTGGGCTTTAGATGTAAAGCACGTTTCATTTGTATAATTTGCCTCCGTCTGCATCCAATGACGACAAAAAGAGCAAATACAAACATCCTCCCCGTCAGTCCCCTAGGTCAGTGGTTCCCAAACTTTTGACTTTTAGGGACCCCCACTTAATCATTACTGGAACCCGGGGACTCCAACTGAGTCATTATTATAATCTGGGGACATTACTGGAAGGCAAGGACCCCAGCCTAAGCAATGTCGATGATTTGAACCGTTAAACAATACACAAAAATACAGAAAAAATAATTTACCAAACAAATACACAAATGACACGTTTTATTTAATTAGCAAACACAAATAAATAAAAAATAAATCAAAATATAATTTTAATAGAAATGCTGGATCTTTTGTAATCCAATTGAACCCACTCATCATCCATACTTTATTCAGTTTGATGCACCTACGCTGTGCCCACGAATCAATTTGAGGATACTAATTTAATTTTTATCTCCAGTTTCAAATTCCTTCAGATTTAAAGGGTTTAAAAATGTTCAACTGTACATTTAGCTTCTTTATCTAAATACACTTTATTAATCTGTTAATTATTTGATTTTCAAAGTCGTCGCAGACCCCCTGAGGAGACTTCGGGGGAGCCCAGGGGTCCACGGACCCCAGTATGGGAACCACTGCCCTAGGCCTTTAGTAACCAATAGGGAGCTGCTGAAATGCCTATGTGATACATAACAGACATGAGGTTTGCCTGCCTTGTTTCTATTTCTTATTGTCTTAAAGGCCCAAGGAGGGCGAAAGTCGCGTTAACTGTAGAAATGAAGGTAGTTAATGACAAGCCTTTTTGCATATTTTTATTTTTTGTGAAAGTTTATAATCCAGTCACTGGTGTGCCATCTAGGGATGCATGCATGGATGAATGGGTAAGTGTGAGAGCAGCACAGATGACGTGGAGAAAGTACAGCTGAGCTGCCTAGGCTTGAGCGTGTATTTTTCAAAAAATTTAGTTCACCACCGCTGCTGTGTGAAACAAAATGTATAACACCGGCCCTGTCAAAAAAGTGCCGGTGCTGAGCACCGGAAAGCACCAGCACAAATAGACCACTGTACATGCCACTAGCATAATTGTTCACGTCAATTCATATTTTTATAATTTTGTTTTTGTTTTTTTAGAAATTAACAGACATGAAAGGAAGTTCAGCCCCCACAAAGGCCACGGGATCAAGGTCTCAATCCAATAAGGGGCGCATCAAGGAAGGTGGATGTGCAATGCAAGTCTTAAAGGATGTCACAAACACAGCAGTGGGAGGCAAGCTGAACGATCAAGAAAAACTTGAATGTGCCAAGGTGGGAGCTGGAGAAGCCAAAGCATCTAAATTGAAAATAACTATTGATGGAAATAATGGCACATGTATAATGAAAATTGACTGCAGCAAAATAAAAATTGAAGTGGAAACAACGTCCAATCCCAAACAAAAGCAAATGGCACATGCTAGCACCCACCAAAACACTGATCAAATAAACTCAACAACTGAGAACAAGCTGCAACTTTCTTCACAGTCTCTCCTACAACATTTCCCTTCTGTGACAGATCAAGCCAGTAATGGCGAACATAACAGAAATGTTACTTGTACTGATGTTGACTCTGAGGGTATTGGTAGTCAGGGAACTTGTATTGATGAGGTCTCCCTGGGCACTGGCAGTCAGGAATCTTGTATTGATGATGTTTCCATGGGCACTGGCAGTCTGGAATCTTGTATTGATGATTTCTCCATGGGCACTGGCAGTCAGGAATCTTGTATTGATGATGTCCCCATAGGCACTGGCAGTCTGGAATCTTGTATTGATGATGTCTCCATGGGCACTGGCAGTCAGGAATCTTGTATTGATGATGGCTCAATGGGCACTGGCAGTCTGGAATCTTGTATTGATGATGTCTCCATGGGGACTGGTAGTCAGGAATCTTGTATTGATGAAGTCTCCATGGGCACTGGCAGTCAGGGTAACCTGAGTGTAGAGGAGACCATGCAGGGCTCCAACAGCAGATGCTATCATGGAGTACACAATGATTCCAAACGCAAATGCGATCATGAAGTAGACCATTATCCCAAACGCAAATGTATGTAGATTTGATAGTGATTGTCTTCCGTGCTGACACATGAATATACTCTTGTTTAGTAGCATCTACCTTGACAGATACTGAAGCTTTGCATATGATATAAGTAAAATTCCAAATATGCAAACCCTGGCTACCGCTTATACTGTGTATCCTCAAAATTGTGTATCGTCAAAATTCAGGGGGTGTTTTGTTTGAGTTGATTATGAATATTCACTATCCAGAGCAATTTAATGACCTCTCTCATCATCTCTAACTTTCACTGGAATATATCAGCTCCACAATATATTTCATGCACAATAGGGGTGGGGCACACAAATACAATTTTGAATAATAGAGAGAAAAATATCTATATATTTTACTTAATCAAACTGAGTAGGGAGCCACTTTGGTGGCATAGGCTTTCCAGTCTGGAGTAAGGTTCTTGAAATTACTAGCAGTGACCTCTTACATGTCATCACAGCCCATCTTTAGACTCTGTTTTTTCTAGTTCTCACAGGACATTCATTTCTGCATTAATCCACATGTCATGACAGAAGATACAAGGTTTTATTGCATGAGCAGTTCATGAAAAAAACTCAAGGGTAGGAGTAAGTAACACCATGAATCAAATCAAATGAGGCAAGTTACACTGGCTGGGAGATACGAGACAACAGGCAACAATATCCTGTTAGGAATCCATACTCTTTTCTGGGTGGGCTTATATTCTGGCACTGTTGCTTGTGTAATTTCTGATTGTGTAGCTTAGGCAAAAGAACATTAAGTGAAGATGATGTTTGGTGTTCATGTGCCAATGTTGTGTGTAATCTCTACTTAAAAGCATTTGCATGCTTGCATCCATCAAAGACACATACAACTAGATCTCATGACCCTTTCTACATATAGGGTTTGAGTGAAATATCTGTAGGAAACATGCCTTTTTAATTTTCGATCACTTAGTTTTGATAGAAAAATCACAAAGTTACTTTACAATGTTAATTCAATGGATTCTTTCATTTTGTTTTCAATTCACAGAAGTTCCAAAAGAAGATCTGCAAAACAAAGGTTTTATTTTACAGTTTTTCACATTTCTGAGTTTCTGAGGATTCACAATAGTTCCCTGACACACATGGAAAAGTGTTACTGTGCAGTCTTAATTCTCTCTACATTCTCTTTTTTTTTTTTTCATTTCTGTTTTTTTTTTATATGCATAATTCTATTCTCTTTTTTTTATTTTTTTTTTATTTTTGTTAACAAGACAGTAGGAAGACATTAGTGCATTTGATTCTTTGACTTTAGATGAAATTTCGATTCAGTATATCAGAGACAAACACAACAAATTCATTACTAATGACTAAAACCTAGATGGACCAATCTTAAAATGCTAGCACAAAATGGTGTAAGGAAGGCAGTTAATCAATGTGTCAACAATAACTGTATAAATGCTATAGCAATATTAAAGTGCTAGTGCAAGAACGTGCAAAATTGGCAAAAAAACAAGAAAGGCTAGATAAAACATTCAATTTTCTATTACAGTTCCTAAAGCCCTACTGATTTAAAATACAAAACACATCCAATTTAATAATAATATGATTCTAAAGTGACAGTGCAGAAAAAATATACATCAGTAATACTATGAAATTCTTAAAATGCTGGTCTAATAAAATACAATAGAATACAAAACCCACCAATTTAAACAGTAAGGTTATTATTCAATTATTAAAGTGCTGTTGCAATAAAGTGCAAAATGACTGAATAAAGTGCGAAGAGTGCATTAGCAGCTAGTGTAGAACAATAGTACGCTATCAATTTCCTTTTATAAATTCCAACTTCTCTAGATATTTCCAATTCCTTTCAAATCTTTTGATCGCACCTACCCTGCCTGCATAAGCTCTCTCAAAATTACTTGTTCTTTTCATTTTATTGACCCATTTTATTTGACATGGGGTTACCTCAGATTTCAAATTTTGTAAAATCATGGACCGTGCTACAATAGAAGAAATAAAAATAAATGCTTCTTCAGAGTTATTAAACCTATTCCTGTCTTTACTAATGCCAAAAAGGGCCACTTCTGCTTCCGGTAGCAGTGTTTTCCCAATTGCCAGTTCCATATCATTGAAAATCCCCTTCCAAAAAGATTCTAGCTTAGGACACAAAAAAAAAATATGATGCCAGCCACCCTGGCCATTAGTTTTGCATCTAAAGCATTTATCTTCACATTCAGGGAATATTCTATGCAAGGCCTCCGGGGTATAATACGCCATCCAGCGGGAGAGAAATGACATGCGTTTGAAATTAGCTGCCCGAAGTGCTTTATTTCCTAATTGACTTATTACTTCCCAGTCTTTGTCTGACAAAACGCACTGTGTCGTTTGGTTTATTCTATCTAAATGATTAAGGATTACCTGAGGAGGTCCTGAAGGGAGTAGCCTTTTGTACCAGAATCCTATACCCTTATGTTTTTCCCCGTATAAGGCTGTTAACAAGACATTGGGTAGAGTGTCCGAGCCCCCTATCTCTTTTCTTATCAGATAAACCAGTTGTAAATAATCAAAAAACATAAGCCGCCTAGGATGTGCTCTATCTACCACTGTTTGCCAGCTAATTATCTTATGTTGAGAAAATAAGTGTCTTATTTCACAAAATCCAGCTGATTCCCATTGTAGCAGATGGTTCTGAGATATCTTGAGACCCATTTTACCACATTCTAACAATTTCAAGTTGCTAGATCCATCTGAACCACATTTTTTATATAAAAGCTGCAGTCTTGAGAAGTACACATTCTCATGAAATACAATGATGTTTAAACATTTTTCCCATCAAATTTCCTCAAACCTTCCATAATGTAGGTGTGTACATTGGGTGTGAAAGCTTTTCTATTTTGTGAAATCTACAATTTTGTGGATAATTACTACATTCCCAATGGATGGGCACCACCCTGCCTCTCTTATAACAATACCAATGGTCTAGCCCTAACCGTAAACAGCATTGTAAAATATGATATACTTGTGAATTTTCCACTGAGGCATGAATCTGCAGAGCCTGAGTCTGCTAGTGACAATTTGTGACAGCTGATAGGTATAATTTGGTGTATGCAAAACCATTGTAAAGAAAAAGCCTTGTGCTTGGACATCTCATCCCTATAAGCAGTAACTTAATCCAAGACACAGCTCAAAGCTATTTTCCCTTTGATTCACTTCTGAATGAGGACACACCAGGAAACTATCTGTTGAGAATTACCATCTTTTGTGTGATGTCCCCCCAGATGTTTTGCTGTATCTGTTTTGTGGCTTTGGAACTCTATGCAATTTACATCTGCTAACCTATAATAAAGTGCCTGTGATCCCCTTTACACTTGGTTAATTTGGCGTATCCCAGATTAGGACATTTAGGTTGCCTGTAAGTCCCTAGTGTATGGGTAAAAAGAGCACCCCTTGGCAGGAAGTTAATTACCACTTGTGGACTGCAGCATCTATTGTGCCATCCACTATGTGTGATGTGCAAACATGGCTTCAAAACTACCCACTGTAGCCTGACTGCCGCACTGCATAATCTGCAGTGCACCTTGTAAAAATAACCCCTTTTGACAGGGGAAAACGTTCATTTTGAATATTAATTAGTCAGCCCTATGTTGGCCTTGTTGCCAATCAGGCAGAGTGCATAGTATTTAAAAGTAGGACATGTAGAAATTTAAAGTAAAAATATCTTTACAGTGACTAGCACTCAAGATCTATTTCACTGTAAGAAAGCTCTGGCTGACCTAGAGAGCAACACTGGGAAGCAATATGACATATTCATACTTGTGTATCTCCAACTGGGGACCAGCTACAAAAATAATGAAAGGACTATTTTTAAACCCAAAGTTGAATTTAGATTTTTAATAAATGTAACTAAAAGTAACATTAAGAAATTTTATTTTTTTCGTACCTGACGTTCCTGGAGGTTAATGTGCATTGGCTCATCCGCAGTAGCTCAGCCAGTAATTAGCCCTGATGAGAAGCGACACGTGTCAAAGAGAAGTTTTTTTTCCGGCCAGGAAGACCAGTGGGGTGGTCTCAGGAACTTAATTTTCTTTAAAGAGGCCTTCCCTGTCAAAAGGAAATGTTAGAAGACACCTAACTAGTCCCCAGCTTTTGTCCTGTTAGTCGGGCTGGCACTAAACCCAGTGGGGAATAGCTCAAGTTAATGTAATAACTTTCTAAAAAGATTTGTACCGATTTCTGGAAGTGAGCAGCTGCCTATGCAAAAAATAATTACATTTTTTTACACTAACGATATACAACGGTGCATGGTGAAGTCTTAAAATGCACTCATGCTAGTTCATATGAAGTATTTATTGAAATGTGCAGTGAAGTGTTAGCTCCTTATAATAGCTTATATTTGTGAGAAACGCATTACTTTATCTGGGACACCAAAACTAATGTAATGTCAAAGTAAATTTATTTTACTCTAGGAAAAGCCTTTCCAAAACTAGGGACACAAAAAATAGGCCAAATTCACTTTCTTGGGTTGAAAGGTACGCAATCCATCAGACATTCACCTAAGAGTTTGCCATGGAGCCAGTTTGGTGTAGACTAGTGGAAGCACTTTTGAACTACCATTTCTATCTCATCTAAATCTTCAATTGACCAGAGAAAGCGGTGGTAACATGGAAATATTGTCCCTAGCTGCTCAGCAATGGTCAACAGGTTGTCAAATAAATGCATATTTGTCATAATCAAATCCAATTGCAGTCATGAGGCAACACACACCTGATCAAGTAGGATACTTCTATATTTATAACAAAATAGCCAAAGCGTATTTAGCAGCATAACAGTTCCAGTATGCTGCACTCAATTATTTGCCCCAGCAGCTTAGGTCATGCCAAACTTGATCTCTTGGCACAACAACTTAAGTCGTGCAGCAGCTGAGATCTTTGGACCGATATCTAGCTTTCTGCCAAATTTGGTTAAATTCCATTCAGCAGTTCGGGCTGTGGTCAGCAGCTAAACCAAAAAGGGGAAGTTTTGTGAACATTTTGGTGAGATTTGTCAAGCTACGCCAAAGTTAATATAAATATATATATATATCTCCCTTTCCCCATTAGCAGCATTCATGTGGGGATGAATCGTTACCTGAGACGGTCCATTAGTACAAGGTTGCTACTTCGGAACACAGTGAATCTTCGACAATAAGTGGTCTACCTCATTGCATTAGCTTCTGCACACTCATCAAGAAAATTTACATGTGCACTCACAAACATACAAATGCTCCAAAAGTAATGTGGAACCTTTGTAGATTGCATAGTTATTCTTTTGGGGCCATGAGTCAGACTTCTCTGAGGACACAAGGACATGATGAAGTAGATGCTCTAAACTAGGTAATAAATCCTCAAGTCACCAACCTCTTCATAGTCTAAGCAGCCAGTTACGTGCCCTAACAGGTTCTAAAGAATGTACATATTGGCAAAAAAGTAAATCTCAGAGAAGTGCTTCCATTTCCCGAACTCTCTGAATTATCAAAAGGTCACAGCTAAGCCAAAGTTCCATGTTTCTCTAGAGGACTTTCAGGTAACATGTAGCCTCAGGATTTTACAATATGTCTTGGAGCTGCAGCCTTCTGTGTGAGGCTCAGAACTTGCCCTATAGTCAATTTGCAATAATTATTAGACAAAGCAACGCTGCATAGGTTCATCTTAGAGGTCTGAATAGCATCATATTGTAAGACTTCTCAAAGCATATTATGCAAGCAGTGTAGCTAAGGGTCACGGGGACATTAATGGAGCCACTTCCTACTCCTAGCGGTGCAGAGTAATGGAGTCAAACGTATTTTTCAGTGTAAGGAAAATGACACATGCTCATACCAGCCCCTTTGCACTGTCATATGTCCTGTGCAGGCCTGTCATTGTTTCCCCTATGTTAGCAGGAGCACATTGCAGTCTGCCCTCTGCGACCCCCTCCCCCCTCTCCCCCCAGCGCCTTGAGACCCTCACGGGTGAGTAGCGTGCTCTATAAATGTATTAATTGATTGATTGATTGCTTTGCACATGTTACTATACAAACGTATTTTGCTTTGTGCCACTTTGTACTTTCACACAGAAACTGCTGTTGTTTTTGCATTCTGTCCTTTCTTGGGATTTTGTCTGCACACCGTAGACAAGATCAAACAACAATGCTCCTTGTTATTTTGTTCTGGTCAGGCCTCAGCACCTAGACAAATACACAAAAGCAGCTGGCAGTTTGAGAACGTGTACTTTGTCATATAGCTATGCACCGAATAGGTAACAGTACAATTGGAGAGGGATATTTCCAGGGAAGAGATCATGACAGCACCTGAGATGTAAAACATTCATCTGTGCATGCTAAGATACAGGTTTTGCTACCAACACCCAGAAATCTTGTGATATATATTTACTTTGCTTCTGTAGAAGGAGAGGGGACTAGGCTACCCTGTCATATATAATCACCGCTTCTTGTATGATTTGTGTTAGCATTTTCTTACTTATTGTGGTACGTATACTGCATACTAGAGCATGATAGTTAAAATAAACATTTTAAACATTTCTCGTGTCTCTGTCAGATCTTATTGTGAACTAATTCGAGTGTGAGAGCAAAAGGGTGTGACCTTCAACAACGATACCTGTGAGGGTCAGGAGTGTTGAGTTCTGGGGCATTTAATCACTTTTTCCTCTGTGAGTGAGTAGGAGGGCCAGTGGGACATTCCAGCTAGTCGGTCCCAGCTCATGGGTACTCAGGTGGTAGTATGACTCAGTCCCTGCCTACTAAGGTTTTATGATCAAAAGCACAGTTCTATGATTCTGCAGAATCCCTGCAACAGCATGCAACACGACAAGTAGAAGTACATGTTTCTATATAATTATGGAGGTATAGACGATGTTGCATGCCACTGGCTTTATCTTTCACTTCATTTCATATTTTTATGATTGTTTTTTAAAATTGACAGACACAGAAAGAAGTTCAGGCACGGCAAATTCCGTGGGATCAAGGGCACAATCAAATAAGGGGTTCATCAAGGAAGGTGGATGTACACCACAAGTCTTAAAGGAAGTCACCAAGACAGTGGTGGGAGGCAAACTGAAAGATCTAGGAAAACCTGAATGTGCCAAGGTGGATGCTGGAGGAAGGCAAATAAATGGAGTTTAAATTAAGCCTTGATGGAAAAAATGGCACACATATAGTGAGAGTTGATGCCTACGCCAAAACAAATTTGAGGTGGAAACGTCCAATCCAAAAAGTAGGTGGCGCTTCCTGACACCAACCAAACCCCTGAGCGACTAACTCCCCAACGTATAGCAGGCTGCAACCTGTTTCAAAATCTCTACTACAGCATTAACCTTCTCTGACAGATCAAGCCAGAAATGGTGAGCAGAGCAGAACTGTTACTTGTATTGATGTTGACTCCATTGATACTGGCAGTCAGAGTAATTGTATTGAATTTGACTCCATGAACACTGGCAGTCAGGCTACTTGTATTGATCTTGACTCCATGAGCACTGGCAGTCAGGGTACTTGTATTGATGATGTCTCCATGGGCACTGAGTCAAGTCAAGTCAAGTCAATAGATTTATATAGCGCGCTACATACCCAGAGGGTCTCAAGGCGCTTGAAGAAGGGTGGGGAATTACTTGTCAAATATCCACGTTTTGAGTTGCTTTCTGAATGCTAGGTGGTTCTGAGTAAGTTCTCAGTCGGGGCACTTGTATTGATGATGTCTCCATGGGCACTGACAGTCAGGGTACTTGTACTGATATTGATTCCATAAGCACTGGCAGTCAGGGTACTTGTATTGATGATGTCTCGATTGTCGCTGGCAGTCACTGTACTTGTACTGATTATGTCTACGTGGACACTTGCAGTCAGGGAACTTGCATTGATGATGTCTACTTGGACACTAGCAGTCAGGGTAACCTGAGTGTTGAGGAGAGCATGTAGTGCTCCAACAGCAGTTGTGAGTATGATACTGAAGCTTTGCATATGCTGTAAAGGAACTTCCAGCCATGCAAACCCTGGCTACTGCTTACACTGTGTATCCTCAATATTCTGAGGGTGTTTTGTTTGAGTTGATTATGAATATTAACTATCAAGAGCAATTTAATGACCTCTCTCATCATCTCTAACTTTCACTGGAATATATTTTCTCCAAAATATTGTTCATGCATAATGAGAGTGAGGCACAAAAATACAATTTGGAATAATATATACAAATACCCATATATTTTACTTTATCAAACTGAGGAGGGAACGTCTTTGGTGGCATAGTCTGTCAAATCTGGAGCAAGGTTCTTGAAATCACTACTAATGTTTGATCATCCTATTTAGAAAGTGCAGTCTATGGCTGTAGTCTGTTTCATGTATAGACCATTAAGCAGTGACCTCTCCTACAGGTCATCACAGCCCATCATTAGACTCTGTTCTTTCTGGTTCTCACAGAACCTTAATTTCTGCATTAATCCACATGTCATGACATGATAAGATACAGGCTTTTATTGCATCAGCAGTTCACTAGGAAAACTCAGGAGTTGGAGTAACTAACACATTTAATCAAATCAAACGAAGCAAGTTACCCTGACTGGGGGAAACCAGACAACAGGCAACGATATCCTGTTTGGAATTCATACTCTTTTCTGTGTGGGCCCATATTCTGGCACTGTTGCTTGGGTAATTTCTGACTGTAGCTTAGGCAAAAGAAAATTAAGTGCAGATGTTGTTTGGTGTTCATGTGCCAATGTTGTGTGTGATCTCTACTTAAAAGCATTTGCATATTTGCATCCATCAAACACATAGAACTAAATCTCATGATCATTTCTGTGTATGGGGTTAGAGGGAAATATCTGTTGGAAACATGCCTTTTTAATTTTCTATCACTTAGTTTTGATAGAAAAATCATAAAGCTACTTTACAATGTTAATTCAATGTATTCTTTCATTTTGTTTCCAATTCACAGAAGTTCCAAAAGAATATCTGCAAAACATTTCTAAGGATTAACAACAGTTCCCTGACACACATGGAAATGAGTTACTGTGCAGTCTTAATTCTCTTTACATTCTCATGAAATACAATGGTGTTTAGACATTTTCTCATCAAATTTTCTCAAACTTTCCATAATGTAGGTGTGTACATTGGGTGTGAAAGATTTTCTATTTTGTGAAAACGAGTACAATTTTGTGGATATTTACTGCATTCCCGATGGATGGGCAACATCATAACATACTAATAGTCTAGCCTTAAACGTAAACAGAACCATTTCTTATTATTATTATTATATTTAAGTTTATAAAGCGCTCAGCTACCCGTAGGTTTCCCGGCGCTAAAACCAACAAGAAAAGAGGGGAGGAGTCAGAAGGAGGATATTACATGTTGAATAACCAAGTTTTTACCTGTCTGCGAAATCTAAGGTAGTTGGGTTCAGTTCGTAACTGAAGGGGGAGAGAATTCCAGAGAGAAGGGGCCAGCCGGGCAAAAGATCGGCCACCCATTCTGGCTTTCCTAATTCTGGGAACTGAAAATAGGTGTTGGTTAGATGAACGCAGAGTACGGGGGGGGCAGTGATGCTGTACCAAGGATTTAAGATATGGTGGGGCCAAGCCAGTATTTATTTTGTGCATGATGCAGAGGGCTTTGAATTTTGTGCGATTTTCAATGCGAAGCCAGTGCAGGGTGCGCAGGGAGTTAGAAGTAGGGGAAGTATTAGGTAATTTGCAGAGCAGTCGTGCTGCCATATTCTGGACTGTCTGCAGTTTACGGGTCACCTCTTTACAGGCTCCCAGGAGAAGGATGTTACTGTAGTCCAGTCTAGAGGTGACTAGAGCCTGGACCACGGTTTTCTGAGTATCCTCGGGAAGCATCCAGATGATCTTACGCAACCATTTGATGATAGTGATGCAGGTGGAGGAAGTTTTGACCACGTGGCTCTTCATAGATAACTGGTCGTCAAAAACGACGCCAAGATTACGTGCTGTTTTGGATGGAGTGGGTGGAGTGCCCATTTGAGAGGGCCAGTGTTGGGGTCCCCATAGGGTGGTATTATGACCAAACAGAAGAAGTTCTGTTTTTCCCCCATTCAGTTTAAGTTTGTTGTCTAACATCCAAGCTGCGATGTTGCTCAGTCCTGAACAGAGGGAAGATGAAGGGGAGTGAGAGTTAGAAGAAAGAGAGTAGATGATCTGGGTATCCTCTGCGTAGGAGTAAATAGTGAGCCCAGCTTGCTCCACAATAGCAGCCAAGGTCTGACATACAAGTTGAAGAGCAAGGGGCTCAAGATGGAACCCAGCGGAACGCCGTACGCAGATGTAAAAGTTTGGGAAGCAGATGAGGAGGAAAAAACTTGGAAGGTGCAGTCCGATAGGAAGCTAACAAACCAGTTGAGAGCTGTGCCGGTGATGCCAGATGATCGGAGGGCATTGATAAGGATGGGGTGGGAAACCGTATCAAATGCGGCACTCAGACCAAGCAGAATGAGTGCCACGGTTTCCCCCCTATCTACTCGGTAACAAATCTTTTCCGAGACTCCCTGCAATGTAGATTCCGTCGAGAAACCGGATCTAAAACCGGATTGTGACGGGTGTAAGATTCCCCTCGATTCAACATGGGTTGAAAGTTGAAAGTTGATGTGTTTTTCCATGATTTTCGAAAAGACTGGAATAAGTGAAATGGGACGGAAGTTAGATGGAATGCTGGGATCGGCATTGGCCTTTTTTTAGCAAAGGCACTATCATCGCATGTTTCCATGCGGAGGGTACTGTAGCTTCTCTAAGGGAGGAATTAAGAAGATCCATAATGAGTTCTAGGGAGGCATTGTCCAGCCTTTTTAATATTTGGGGGGGAAGAGGGTCCAGTGGGGAGCCGGATTTGATTTTGCTGATAATGTCGGAAAGAGTCTCGCTGTTAAGCGGATCCCATGTATCGATCAACCGAGCGGCAGAAGGACAGGTATCTATCACATGTGAGTCTAGAATCACAGGAGATCGTAGGTGGTATGGGGAGAATCTCCAGTGCATGGGTAGGACATTTATCCTCTGCTGTCACTTGATCGAGAGATGAGATAGGGGCAGGTGAATAGGGCAGAGATGGGGGGGGGCACTTATTGCGGCACGTATACTGCACGCATTAAGACAAGTAGAAGTAAAGTTGAATATCTGTTGGAACCATACCTTTTTTACTTTTCTATCATTTTGGTTTTATAGAAGAATCACAAAGTTACTGTACAATGTTTGTTCAATGGATTCTTTCATTTTTTGTCGATTTCACAAAAGTTCCAAATGAAGAACTACATATCATAGGTTTTATTTTACAGTTTTGTTTTTACAATGATAAGTTTCTGAGGATTCACAACAGTTCCTTGACACACACTGAAATATATTACTGTGCAGTCTTAATTCCCTCAACATTTTTATGAACAAAATAGTGCTTATACATTTTTCTCATTATATTTCCTCCAAAGTTCTATATTGAAGGTGTGTAGATTGGTTGTGAAAGGTTTTCTATTTTGTGAAAACATGTACATTCCATTTTGTGGATATTTTCTACATTTCCAATGTATGAGCAATGCCAAGTCTCTCTCATAACAATGCTAATATTCTTGCTCTAACCCTAAACAGCATTGTAAAATGTGATATACTTGTGGATTTTCCACTCAGGCACGACCAACGCGTTTCAGCCTAGAAACAGGCTTTGTTCACGGTAAGTGAGCACACAACTATGTTTACTATTTAGCCCACCTAGCTGTTATGGTGCATTATGGGATTTGTAGTTCATATGATAAAAGAAATTATTTAGCATGATTTTGACATTGGCAATTTAAGCACTTAATTATTAACATTAGATACTTTGACATTGTGTAAGTCATGAGTCCACTGTTATGGTAAAAGTAACATGTTTGACTAGTTCTAAAAGTCACAGTGTAGAACTAATAGTTTCAGTTGTGGTATAGTACCATAAGTCAACAGTATTCCATCATAAGTTTATGACATCTCACTTGGGTATAGTACCCGATTAGATAGATCATATTTTTACATTTTTTGACCATCGCAGTTCATTAGATCAATCACTGATGTTATTCTAAATGTACATAAAGTTCCTCGTCATAGTGCATCCCTCTAGGCATTTTTGTTTTAAGTCTAATGATGAACTTTGATTCAGTTTGTCGTAGTTTGCGTTTTCTATTACCTCCACGTTCATCCATCTCAATCATATGTATCCCATAGTAGGACATGGCCCTCCAGTCACTTTTTTGACAGGTTGCCATGTGTTTGGCAGTAGCATAAGACATGTCTTTATTTTTGACTGCTATGATGTGCTCCAGAATTCGTTTTTTTAGGGCACAGGTCGTACTTCCTATATATTTGGAACCACATTTGCATTGTATGATGCATATTACATGTGTGGATGAACAGTTAATTTTTTCTGTGATTGGGAAACTTTTTCCATCAGTTTCTTCGAAGGTAGTTTTATTTAGGCCAATTTTGCAAGCCTTGCAAGCATTACATCTTTTAAATCCTTTTCTTTGGTCTGTTAGCCAGTCACTTTGTTTTTTAGTCTTTTTTTCTTTGAAGTGGCTATGTACCAATTTATCTTTGAGTGAGGAAGTTTTTTTGTAGGTTATCGTTGGTTCAGTTCCTACTATCTTCCCAATATCAGGGTCCCCTGATATCAGGTGCCAGTATTTTTTAATTTTGCTCTTTATAATTCCACTTTCTTTGTTGTAGGTTGTTACGAAGCGTGGTGGTCCTTTGGGATCATTGGTTTTCAATTTTGGAATAAGTATTGTTGTTCTGTTTTGTTTGGCAGCTTTCTTTTTGCACTTTTCCAAAGTTTGTTGACTGTATCCCCGTGTTCTCAGTCTTTCAGCTGTTTCCTCAATTTTGATTTCTGCATCTTCCTTTTTTGAACAGTTTCTTTTCATGTGATTGAATTCGCCATATGGGATGCTTGCCAGTAATGGTTGAGGGTGAAAGCTAGTCCCATGTAGGATACTATTGGTAGCGGTTTCCTTGCGGAATAGAGTCGTATGTATCTGCTCATCTTCTACATAAACTTTCAAGTCTAGAAAATCAATTTCTTTTTCGCTGGTTTTGTATGTGAAATCCAATCCAATATTGTTATTACACAGTTTGGCATAGTAAGAATCAAATTCAGTTTGAGTACCATTCCAAATTAAAAACAAATCATCGATGTAGCGAACCCATAAGATCAGTTTCTCCAGGTCAGTTTGGTTTGAGGGGTCCCATGCTATGGTTTTTTCCCACCAGCCCATGGTGGTATTAGCGTAGTTGGGTGAAAAAGAGATGCCCATTGAAGTTCCACATTCTTGTTTAAAAAGTTGTTGATTAAACAGGAACACATTGTTGGTAAGACATAATTTGATCATTGACATTAGCATTTCTGTGTGTTTAAGATTGCTGATATTTCTCTGTTTTAGGAAGTAGTGACATGCATTTAAACCTACTTCGTGTTTTATAGAAGTATAAAGGGAGACTGCATCAATTGTCACCATCAAACAGTTCTCATTCCAGGAGATATTCTCTAATATTCGCAAAAAGTCTCCGGTATCTTTGATGTATGAGCTTTGACTTTTCGCAATAGGGGCTAGAAATAGGTCTACATATTGTGAGATATTTTCGTATAGACTAGGGGATGATGAGACAATGGGTCTCCATGGTGGATCAGTCAATGTCTTATGTACTTTCGGCAGAAGGTAGATCGTTGGGATTATTGGAAAATCATTTGTTAGAAATTTTTTCTCATCTTCAGACAATAATCCTTCTTTTTGCCAGTTCTCTAGTAATCCATTTAAATGTAATACCATCTCATTCATGGGAATTTTTTCCAATTTGCTGTAGTTAGTTGGGTTGTTTATCGGTCTGTTTGCCTCTTTAACGTAATTTTTAGTTTCCATTAAAACAATATTTCCGCCTTTGTCTGCTGGCTTTATTGTAAGGCATGGGTCATCATTCAATGTTTTTATGGCATTTCTTTCTTTGCTGGTTAGATTCTCTCTGTTATTTTTCTTACGAGTATTTGAAAGTTTGTCTATTTCTTCTATTACCGCTTCAGAAAACATGTCAATTCTGTTACCAGGTGATAATGTAGGGCAGAATTTTGATTTGTTTTTCAATCCGCTATTGATCCTCCGATCAGTTCTTATGTCTAATTCTTCCATCAATTGTGATCCCGATATTTGTGATGTGTCTTCTTCATATAGTAGCCCAAAGATATTTTGTAGGTCTGGGACCTCTTGGATCTGCCATGGTGATTCGTCCTCGGGGATTATTGAAGCTTCCATATTTTCAGATTGTTTTGGTCGCCGTGCATGTATCTTTGCTAATTTTAATTTTCGGACATATTTGTAAAAGTCAATCCTTGTTTCAACAGGGTTGAAATGTTTCTCCGGACAGAAGGAGAGTTCTTTGTTTAGTAGAGAGGTTTCTTCTTCAGTGAGTTCATGTTTTGATAGATTTATTATTAGATTCTCTATTTCCGATTTCGCAAAGGGTAGGTTTTTCTTTCTTTTGGCTCTTCGGGTTTTCCTTGTTTTCCGGCAGCGGTGTTTGACCCCCTTCCTCTGCCGCAAAATGTTCCTCTTCCGTGGCTCCCTCCTCGAGACAAAGATTTGTCCAGATTCCAGAGCCGCACATCCTCTAAAAAATCGTAACTGGTGTCACTAGTTTCGCTCTCAATTCCATCACTTGATTGTGATCCACTGGACTTGGTGGTGTAGTTCCCTTTGGGAAATTCTTTTTCAGATGGTCGAATCTATGTGCGAATGTTAGTATTCTCCCTGAGAGATAATCCTTCTCATCTCTTTTGAATTTGCGTTCCTTGCGTTCTTCTATCTCAGTTTCGTATTTTTCTAGTCTGTCATCCATTTCTTTCCTGAGTTTTGTAGCCTCTCCTTTGTCAGGATGTTGTTTGATTTTATCTTTAATTTCGTTGATTTTAGTTGTAATATCAAGTATGTCCATTTTGGCATGTTTTATTAGTATGCGCATCATGTTCAAGGAGCATGCAGTGTTGTTTTGCATCCATTCTTCAATCAGTTCTCTTTTAGTTTCTGGATGTGTCGGCATTGTGAAGATTCTTAATCCTCGTGGAATTCTTTTAACTTCAATGTATTTCTCTAAAGCGATTACTTCCCAGCTTTTATTTATTTCTTTTTTGTACAGCTTTTCTACTTGGTTGTACATTTGTTTTAAGGCGTTTGCTTGCGGTGCATTAACATTATTGGCACTCGGATTCTCCTTATCTTTTCCGGTGTTCGCGGTGGTTTTAAACATATTATTTGCTTTGTCAGCGCGTTTTGCAGCTCGCGCTTACATTGCGGAATTCGTTGGTTTATTTACACAATGCAGGCGTGCTTCTGTTAAACGCCAATGTCCTTCTACTTTCACTTTCCCGGGCTTACACGGAGCGTCAATATTTATTTTTTTCTCTCTCGCTGGAACTGTTTCCCCGATTGCCTCTTGAAACCTCCGTAACGTATACGGCAGCAGTTTCAGTAATGGGCATTACGGAGAACACATCGCTTGCTGCTCGAGTTGCACAATGGCTGCTTTCGCCACTCACCTTCGGGAGACTCCCAATATGACGGCGTCCTCCGACACTGTCTCACGGCGCTCGACCTCCGGTGATTTCACTCGGCTCTTCTCTTCTCGCAATGCAAGCGGGCGCTCAGGGGTCACTTTGACAAACCTCCGAAGTGATCCACACGACTCCAAGCGCTCTGTTGTGGGTGCTTCAGCATGGGGGCCGGATCCTAGCCCGTATTAAATTTTGACACAAGGAATGCGGCACAACACAGTTCCAATTTGGCTTAGTGAGGGTTTATTGCTCCAGCTCAGACCAACGCGTTTCATATTCACTGAAAAAACATAGGTTTCACACCAGTTATAGTTAGGAATTAGCATTTAAAAAACCTAAGAATTTCACTGAAAAAAACCATAGGTTTCACACCAGTTATAGTTCGGAATTAGCATTTAAAAAACCTATTAAATTCACTGAAAAAACCATAGGTTTCACACCAGTTATAGTTAGGAATTAGCATTTAAAAAACCTATTAAATTCACTGAAAAAACCATAGGTTTCACACCAATTATAGTTAACTGGAAATTTTACTGACATAAAACCATTGAAATTCCACGTTCTAGTTAGTTGGACTCACTATAGAGCTAGAGGGAGGAACACAGAGGGACTGTGTAATAGATAGTAAGACAGAGAAAAGGTGTAAGAGGAAGTAACTGAGAAAAGGAAAATGAATAAGGGAGCGAAAGAAGAGAAGAAAGAGGAAGAAGACTAAAGCAGAGGTGCTGGGAGAATGTGAATGGGTGATGAAAGTAAAAGGAAGGAAAGTAAAGGATGGGGAATAACGGGTAGTGACGGAACAAGAGAAAAGGAACAGTGGTGACGGAGGGAAAGAAAAGAGCAGTAAGTTTAAGTAAAGAGGGGAGAAAGAGGGTGGATAAAAGTGAATAAGGGTAAGACATGGGGAGTGACAGAGAGAAAGAACAGAGAGAGTAAAGGAAGGAGTGACAGAAAGGGACTAAGTAAACCAGAAAAAAAGGTAAGTGAGGGAGTGTGGGTGAGCAGGGGCACTGAAAGAAGTTGAATGTGGTAGGAAAGTAAGGAAAAGAGAAGTAAACATGGAGGATAGGAATAAGTGAGGGAAACAGAGTGAGGAAACAGGAGTGAGGTAGTGTGAGAGAAAAGTAAAGAGGTTCAAGCAAAGGGTGATGACAAACTTACCATATAATTAATGTAAACTTAATTGCATGTTTAATCTACACTTTGTATCTGTGAAAGACAAAAGAAAAAAAAGTTATAATTACTAAAATATATATTTTAAAATAGAAGAAACAGGTCAAGAGGTAAGAAATAAAAAAAATGTACTAAGAAATAAAGCAAAAGTGAAGGATACAGAAACGGAAATAAAGTAATGTACAAGGACAAAAAGAGGGAAAAAGAAATAGAAGGAGAGCAAATTACTGAAGGTAAGTAAGATACTAAAAGAATGTGAGATACCAAAACGAAATCAGGAAAGAGAAGTAAGTAAAAGGAGAATGAGTGAAAGGGAAAGGAGTCTAAATGAGGATCCATTTACAAGAAAGAAGAATGGAAGATGACTGAGAGTGAGTGAAGGGGAGTCACAGAGTGAAGGGATGAAGGGAATGAGGTTAATATAGAACGATAGAGGAAAAAGGAGTGAGGAAGTAAGTACACAGTAAGACTAAGAGAAGGACTGAGTGAAGTGCAGTACAATGAGTGAAGAAAGGAAAAAGAGTAAAGGAGCAAAAGAAGGAAAGAGTGGGGAAGAGAACTAAAGCAGTGGTACTGAGAGAATGTGAGAAAGCTGAAAAGTGGTGCAAGGGAGAGAGGAAATGCAGACAGTTGAAATTGGATTGAGGGGTTGTGAAAGAAGTGGAGTAAAGGAACAGCGATGAAACAAAGTGAAAAAAAGACAGTGTAAGTGAGTAAACAGAGCTGAAAAAGGGTGGAAAAAGGAAAATGAGTGTGAGACAATGGGAATACAATATAAATTACACAATGCAAACTATAGAATATCTTATACAACATGTTAGATAGTTTATTTTTGCTGTTCTCAGAATATATAGAATTTCACTAAAAACAGTGAGTTCAAACTCTTTATCATATAACAGCGGGAAAAAAAACCACAATCTAAAAGATTGTGTTTTAAAAAACCCATATAAGCTTACAAATCATATATGTATACTAATCTTTGATTCACTTACTTTTCCTTGAGGCCAAATAGTAGATAGTGAAGGTCCTTTTCGTTGGAAAATACTCTGAAGTTCTCTAAAACTTCCATTTCATCGACTTTCTATAAAAAAAGCTCTAAGAACATTTGAAATAATTCTCAACGTTTTTATTTTCCTCCTTGTGTTAAGTTATAACTTATTGGTCATACCTTCAACTTTCCTTACGGCCAAATAGTGTCAGATATATGAGTATATTTTGAAATTTCTCTAATTAAACTCTGAAATTACCGTTTACCCAAAGTTTTCAAAGAAAAGCTCATATAACATTTTCACAATGTTTAAAAATTCATATTCCCTTTTTTGATCACTCATGTTCAAC
Organism: Lissotriton vulgaris; assembly: GCF_964263255.1. Lineage (NCBI taxonomy): Eukaryota > Metazoa > Chordata > Amphibia > Caudata > Salamandridae > Lissotriton > Lissotriton vulgaris. The sequence goes on from NC_141686.1 coordinate 214,951,138, forward strand.
ATTTCCTATAATACTGATATCACTTACTATGAGATCCACTTACAGTACCTATATGAGATAAATAATTTTAAACATTAGACTAACTAAGTAACTAACTTTTATTAACTGCTCCCTTCTTCATAGGCCAATTACCTTTACTAAAACTTTGGTTCTAAAACACTAGGTAAGAATTTTTTTAATCAAAAGGCAAACGTTGTTTATAAGTCAAATGAGAATCATTGTAGTAACTCCAACCTTTTTGACATTTTAAGTAGCATGTATAATGTCCTGATGTTGTATTTCTATAATTCATAAAATCAACAACATGACCCATTGCTCCATTTACCAGACCTCTTTCAACATTTAAATTCCTTCTCAAAATAATACGACAATTAAAACACACATTCAGAGTTTTTTCAAATCCAGCTGTTTTAGATATATTCTTCTCTAATAAATCCAATTTTGATTTCAAATTTTCTGACAAAATAATTGTTGCTCCCATATGCTCAATTTTATCTATTGCTTCTAGTTTCACAATCTCTTCATTTTCTAACTTTAACATTTTGTTGTTGAAGATGGAACATTCTTGCAGAGTTGGCATCAAACATATTCCAGATTTGTTCTCAGTAATTTTCTTAAAAATATTCTCTGCAAGAATGTTTTCATTTGGATACAAATTTGAAATTAATCGTGCATGTAAAGCTTCTTTCCCAAGCTAGCTTACTTTTCCGATTCTTATATCTTGTAGAATTTGTTTATAATCTTCATCCTTTGCATGTCGCATATTTTGAAACAGTTCTGCATATTTGAAATTTAACCATATATTAACGTTTCCAATGCTTCCAAGGGACTTCCTGGTATCTTCATGTGTAAGCATTTTAAACACTGGTTGTCCTTTTACTGGAGTCAACTGCAATAGATCTCCAAAAACAATAATGCATCATACTCTGTTCTAAGAATTTCTTGCATTCTCAAATGCACAAAAGCAAGCATTAGATTTGAGACCATGCTTACTTCATCAATGATAAGAAGTTTCATTTTCTTCAGGACTCTGGAAACTTCAGAACACGCATCTCCTGATAGCTTGTTGTAATGCAATTTATTATCATGCTCAACTGGCAGCATCAGTAAACGATGTAGAGTAATCCCTTTAATATTATGCGCTGCCAGTCCAGTTGGAGCGGTTACAACACAAGACAGCGGTGATTCAGTCCTTTTCTGCAGATAAGTTGCAATTACTTTAATCAGAAAACTTTTTCCTTCTTTCGCTTCTCCACTCACATACAGTCGGACAGGCTTAAATGATGTACATGAGCACTCTTTTTTCTCATGTCTGAATCCATGTTCAATCTGTTCTGTGACTTCGTCATATATCTTTTTCTGCTCAACGTTTAGTTGCTCCACCAAATCTTCTAAGTTAACTACATCCTCTTGAGCTAGTTCCATAGCTCTTTCCACCTCATCCATGGCAGTGGCAGCTTCATTTTGGATAATTGGTCCTCCTAGGGGATCCTGACTCAATGAAGTAGAACTCTGACTGTCTTGAGAACTGTCTCTTGCAATCTCTTCAGCAATTGTGGCTTCTTGCTCTATTTCTTCGTTCAACATTTGCAGATAATTTGAAAAAACAGGACATTCTATGGTATCCTTGGTTGCATTAAAAGAATCTTCGTAACAGAGAAAATCTCCAAGTAGTTCCTCTTCTTTACGCCATGGCTTAAAGAGTTGCAAAAGAGCTAAATAGTAAAATTCTCTTTTGTCTGGAGATTCACGACTCAATTTTCGATGATTAATCAAATGGCCTTTTTTCTGCTTCACTAGACATCCTTCATTTCCAATGACAGCATATTTTCCATTATTGATATCTTCTGTGATGTTCGTTTTATAACTATACTTTTGCAGAATTTCATACAAACAAGTGTTCTCAAGGTGAGTACTTCTATTGGGATAGTATGTATCCAACATGTTTGTCTTCAAAATATCTGTACTGTTTGGTTCTTTCTCCACCAAATACTCAATTTCTAGTACAGATTTCAAAACTCGGTTTCGTGTTGGAGCAAGACCTAGATTATTGTTCTAGATTTGGCATAGAGACTTGCTGATGATAACCGATCAGAACATTCATATGCTCCAATTTCTCGATGCGACAACATCTTCAGACTGTAACTGTATAATTTTTTGCTTAGACTCTTTTCATGTGAAATGTCCTCCCACATTTCCTTTAGTTCTGTCTTTTCTTTTTTTGTGATGTAAGATGTCACATATCGAGCCACGTCAATAGAGTTGTCAGCATTCCACATGGACAAAATAACTGGGTTGTAGTCGTTGATGTACTTGGACTCTTCGTTTCTTTTTAAATTGTATGTATTTTTGGGTGATTTCCTCTTCACAGTATGTCGTAGAGATGACATCAAATTATTTACTCTTCCCTTAGAAATCACTAGTCGTGGAAATGCAAAACGACATTTTGTGTAGAACTTTTCCTTGTTTTTGAATTTTCGACGACAGTACTTCCCACAACGATGGGATTGAAAGCGTAAAACTTGTTGCCTTAAATTGTTTTCTTCAGTAGTTTTCGGAACAGCACATGTTGAATACTCTTCAATGAAACTCATCACTGTTTCATCTGAATCTGATCCAAATTTGGGTGCATCTTTAATCCACAACAACATATGTATATGAGGAACACCTCTCTCTTGATACTCCTTTCTCCAAAAGAAATCCAAAACCTCTCCAAGAGGAGGATTTTTTTTATTGGTATTAACAGACATCATAGCTTCAAATCTATGATTGAAATATCTGCATACATTCACTGGATCCAAAGAACACAGTTCTCCTGGTGTTTTCAATTGTATATTTTGTACATTAGCATTTGCCTCGCGTAGAAATTCAAGTAAGTCGTCCCATGCATACTCAGCACAGCCATGTAGGAGTTCCTAAGTTTCTTAGCATACATTTCAATTCCCCATGACGACGGTACCAATACTCGTTTGTACCACGCTGACATGCCATGAGATTGATTAGATGAGATTCCAAAATATTATCTTGCAGATTGACTTTCTCCATAAAGTCCCTCGCCGAAACATTTTGCAGATGTGCTCCACTTTTCAGTATATGATTTACTGCATATGAAAGTCCAGACAAGTCACTTTCATACAGTAGATGAAACAAATATGGAATGCATTGATGAAACCTTGAATCTTCAGCATATAATCTTAAAGTCCGGTATTCAGAAGCAGGAATTTGAACTGGTCGATCGTCATATCGTCCACCTCGACCTGTTGGAAATAGCTGTGGAAAACAACGAGCTTCCAAACTTTCTTCCCATACACTAATGGGACTTCCTTTTGCTGCTTTCATTTGAAACAAGTCAATTGCATTCCCCATTACTTCTTTGGAATGCAAAGGATGAACAGTATAATGTTCATATGTTTCTTCACCTCTAGACACATCAACTTTTTCAATTTGGCCGACTGAACAATCACTGTCTTCTTCTGCAACTATTTCCTCTGCTTCAACACATACATGTTTGTAGTACTCATTGTTTTTGACAAAATACAACGTTGCCTTTTTGACTTTCCTAACATCCACTAAATCATGCCAGATTTTCTTACTCTTTGTCGGAACCCAATTAACTAGAATAACTAAAGGTTCCTCTTCCACTTTTTCTACACCAATTATATCAATATTTTTCTTGAAATCTAGAGGCAAATAAACAACTCTTCCCTTTAATCCTCTCTGTAAATCTGAAGGAGGCAATTTCCCTGCCTTAGGCTCCATGCGAACAATTGCCTGAAAAGGATGGACACATTGAATCAAAATAGATTCATATGTATTTAAATCGATCAATTCAGCAGGAATGTCTACCAACTCAAGATTATTATAAACCGCTCTAGCAGGGATTCTGTTTTCATTTAATTTATTATAACAATATTTACAAATACGCTGATTAGAACTCAAATCAAAAGAATTCTCCACCAACAAATAAGTTGCAAAATTCCTCCATTCACTATTATTTTCCATTTCACTTTTTGCATATAAATCAACTAACCTAGTCTGAATCTTATAATGAGTCCCTCGACAACACACACAAGTAAAATTAGGCCTTTCACTTGATTTCAACTGAAACTTGCTAATTTCCTGGTCAAACTTTTCTGTACTTGAAATCTGTACATTGTCTTCCACATTACCTTGTATTACTGTGTCAATTTCTACACTGTCCTCTTTTTCACAAAAATAACAAATCTCAATTTCTTCACAAATCTTCTTCACATCTAATTCAGTTCCATGCAAAAGAGCACTGTTTAACTGTTTAAGCGTAAGTGCTGGACTTTTTGCATAATACAACCTTCTCACTAATTTCCTCATTTTGTTATGATGCACTGCTAACATCCTAAAATGATGAAAAACACTCTGACATACTTTTCTTGAAAGACAAGCCAATGAATGTCCATGCAAACCTGTGTTTTCTCTCACTCTGCAAGGATCTAAGTCTTGCAACATCTTTATTTTCTGTTTTAGACTTTTCTTACTATATGTACGTAAGAAATTACGAAGCACATCGATGGAATCCTGTTGCACACTACAAATACTACTACACTTCCAGTTGTACACTGGACCCTTAGTACATCTTCCTAAAACTTCATCACTTAATACCTCTTCTACATCTCTAGACACAAGTTTCTCTTTTTCAATCGGACAACCGTCTTTCACCTCATATGCTCGACCACTGGTGTCAACTGCATGCACCAAATCATTCTCCTGGAAGTAACTCTCCTCATTAAAAAATGGCTCACAACTTGAACTATGCATCCATTCTCCAGAAAAAACTTTACAAAAATTAGTTCGATTAATTACTCTTTTGGATCTACTGTTTGATTTGAAAATATCAATTGTCTTGTTAAGTGTCCTAATTCTATTGATTACTAAAATAAATAATTTGTTCTTAACTTCAAAAGCTTGATCAACAATCTTCTCTTCATTTTTCTTTTTCTTATAAAAATCAGCTCTCTGTGTACCTTTCTTAATGTTTTTTAATAAATTTAAAACTACCCTATTGCGAAACATTCGTTTACGAATGTCCCTAAATTCATTTTGCCTTCTATTCCTATACATATTATTGTCTCCTGCTGCAGTAGTAAGATTTTTGGGGGGCCTCTCCTTTCTCTTCAAATTTGCTCTCTCCTTCTGTAAATTCACATGTATATTATCATTTTTTTTTTATCTACATATGTTCCGAAAAAAAGACTTTGTTGTCTTACCAGGAGCTTTTTTGGCGTTTTTTGTGGTATTTGTTGTAGGAGACTGCTTTAATTCCGTTGCTTTTTTTGTTTTTTTCCGCATAGCATCTTTCCTTCTCCTCTGCCTTGAGGGCATATTTCCCAACTATTGAAATGTTGATTTAAATCTGTGGTAAACAAAATAAAAACCACATTATAGACCACTATTACCAAACAACAAAGCAATGACAATAAGTAAACAATATAAACACTATAATGCTTATACATATGACCTTATCTCTGTTTTTTAAATGTTATTCTAAAAAAATATTTTGAGCACATGAATTGGTTTTACATTATTGACAAGGATTAAATAGTACCATTGATTTGCCCCCAAAATCGTTTTTTGAATAACATTTTAGAAACACAGCGCAGGTCCTATGTACAAGCATTCAATTTCACTACTGAAACCTCACTATTTCACAAAATACAAATCCTCTATCTTGCAAATGTTGATAGCAAGCATTATCAAAAAGCAAGACACAAACCAACAGCAAAGAAACTCAGGGCCTTATTTATGAAGGCCTTGTGCCACCGGTGCGTCACTTTTTCCCATGTTAAAAGTGACGCACCGGCGGCACAAGGCAATCATAAATAAGGCCCAAATGTAAATACCATTGATTTGCCCCCAAAATAATTTTTTGAATAACATTTTATAAACACAGCGCAGGTCCTATGTACAAGCATTCAATTTCACTACTGAAACCTCACTATTTCACAAAATACAAATCTCAAACGTTGATAGCAAGCATTATCAAAAAGCAAGACACAAACCAACAGCAAAGAAACTCAGGCCTTATTTATGAAGGCCTTGCGCCACCCGTGCGTCACTTTTTCCCATGTTAAAAGTGACGCACCGGCGGCACAAGGCAATCATAAATAAGGCCCAAATGTAAATACCATTGATTTGCCCCCAAAATCATTTTTTGAATAACATTTTATAAACACAGCGCAGGTCCTATGTACAAGCATTCAATTTCACTACTGAAACCTCACTATTTCACAAAATACAAATCTCAAACGTTGATAGCAAGCATTATCAAAAAGCAAGACACAAACCAACAGCAAAGAAACTCAGGCCTTATTTATGAAGGCCTTGCGCCACCCGTGCGTCACTTTTTCCCATGTTAAAAGTGACGCACCGGCGGCACAAGGCAATCATAAATAAGGCCCAAATGTAAATACCATTGATTTGCCCCCAAAATCGTTTTTTGAATAACATTTTACAAACACAGCGCAGATCCTATGTACAAGCATTCAATTTCACTACTGAAACCTCACTATTTCACAAAATACAAATCCTCTGTCTTGCAAACGTTGATAGCAAGCATTATCAAAAAGCAAGACACAAACCAACAGCATAGAAATTCAGGGCCTTATTTATGAAGGCCTTGTACCACCGGTGCGTCACTTTTTCCCATGTTAAAAGTGATGCACCGTCGGCACAAGTTATGTTATGTTATGGTATGTTATATTAGCTTTTATATAGCGCACGGCTACTCAAAAAAAGTGTCCCGGCGCTTTGAGTAAGGAGGGCTGCAACACAATAACATAACACGGTTAAAAAGAAGAGGACATAAGGCAGAGGGGGCACACAAAAAGCGTCCTACTGAGTAAACAACCAGGTTTTAAGACCTTTTCTAAAAGCAAGTAGGCTGGTGGCTCCCCGAAGTGTGAGCGGCAGAGAATTCCACAGCTGTGGCGCCAGTAATCCAAAAGAGCGACCTCCCTGGCGAGCTCTCTTCACTCGCGGGACAACCGCCAGGAACAGGGATTCCGATCTCAAAGAACGAGCCGGATGATAAAAGACAAGTCTCTTTTGGAGGTACTTTGCTCCCACCGCATGGAGGGCCTTATAGGCCAGAGTCAAAGCCTTAAAGGCGATCCGTTTGCGGATTGGAAGCCAATGCAAAGTCTGCAGCAGGCCCGCTGCACTGGCACATCTATTCAAACCAAAGATAGCTCTCGCGGCAGCATTCTGCACCACTTGGAGCCGCTGGAGCAGATACTCTGGCAGGCCCAGGTACAGAACGTTCGAATAGTCTAACCTGGAGCCGATCAGGGCCTGCACAGTCAGCTTCCTATGCTCCTCAGACAAAAGGGGAAGAAACCTCTGCAGCATCCTAGGGAGGCCGAAGCAGGTGCCCGACACCCCAAGGATCTGGGATTTCAGATTTAGCCCCTTGTCCATCTTGACCCCCAAGTTCTTAGCAATTGGGGATGAACACGACGGAGGGAACATATTGATGGGCCACCAAGCCTGCCAATCTGGCTCCGCGTCGCACCCAAAGAAGAGTACCTCGGACTTATCGGAATTGCACTTGAGGCTGTTCAGTTGGAACCATTGAAAAACAGCCCCAAGGCAATCCCGGATACTCTCCCCGTCAAAGTCTCCTCCTCTCTTACACGAGAAGAGGAGCTGGGTGTCGTCCGTGTAGGATACGATCTGGGCCCCAAACGACTCCGCCAACGCCGCCAAAGGGGTCATAAAGATGTTAAAAAGGGTCGGGCTCAAAATAGAGCCCTGTGGGACCCGACTCCCAGAGGCGGCATCACGGCGGAATCTGGCGAGGCCCAGACCGTTTGCCGGCGGCCAGCTAGAAAGGAGGAAAACCAGCTGAGCACCGTCCCCCGCAGACCTATCTCATAGAGTCTTACGAGAAGGCCATCATGGGGGACGGTATCAAAAGCCGCCAACAAATCCAGCATCACCAGCATGGCTTTGCCCCCAGAGTCCAGAACCCCTTTAATGGTTTCTGATACCTCAAGCAGCGCGGTCTCTGTGCTGAGATGTGGACGAAAGCCCGACTGGGTGGCGTGCAGGATCTCATTTGTCTCTAGAAAATTGGAGAGCACCGTCTGAACGTGCTTTTCCACAATTTTCGTGAGAGCCGGCAACAGAGAGATCGGCCTATAGTTGACTGGGGCCTTCGGATCTAGACCAGGCTTCTTAAGCAGCGGAATTACCATCGCCTACTTCCAGGCCGGCAGAACCACTCCCTGGCTCAGCGAGAGATTCAATAGCGGGTTCGCTAGCAGATTAATCACCTCTGCAATTTTAGCCAGAAATTTAGCGGGGCACGGGTCCAGAGGCGAGCCCGATTTGAGATTGCCCATGAGTGCTAAAGAGGCAGGGGCCGAGATAGGTGGGAACACGCCCAACGTCAAACCTGGCGAAGCCAGAAGGGACAAGTTGGCCTCAGGTTTAAACAGGCCCACAGATACAGCCGATGGAAAAGAATCCTGTATAAGTTGGATCTTGCTAGTAAAAAAATCAGCAAGATCCAAAGCCCAGGAATCAGATGGCCTCTCATCAGAGGTATTGGACCGTGGGGATATAAATTCTCTCACAATGGAGAAAATCTCCTTACAGGAGTTGGAAGCGGCTTCTATTCTCCCTGCCAAGTAGGCTTTTTTTCCCAGGCGGATGTCCCGGTGATAGGCCTTAACCACCGTCTTATAGGTCAGCTTGGCCGCAGTATCGTATTGGTCCCACCAGGCTCTTTCGGCCACCTTACACTGCTGCCGCGAAGCCGACAGTGCTACGGTGAACCAAGGCGCGGAGACCCGTTTCGGTGTCAGGCGGGGTGTCGATTCCGGGGCAAGGTCGCTTAGCCTGTCTAACAGCCATGCTTGCAAGGCCTCCAGATCCCTCTCCAGGTCGCCTGAGAGGGGACAGGGGTGATCCAAGGCGGCCTGGGCCAGCATCGCAGGGGTTACTCGATGGTAGGCCCTATGGACTCGACCCTGCTGCCGTGCCAAAGCGGCAGCCGATTTCACTGTGCCTTTGATAAAAAATTTGGCCAGCAAATGGTCTGACCATAGTACCGGGATAATCTCTATCACCTCAAGAGGGGATGACGAGAAAACCTGGTCGAGAGTATGCCCCTTGTCGTGCGTAGGCCCCTGCAGATAAGGGATCAGTCTCAGCGGGGCCATAGCCTCTGAAAGTTTAATAGCGGCAGGGTCCGTCGGATCATCCATCCGGAAGTTGAAATCCCCTGCCACGATGCAATGTTCCACTTTCAGGGCCAGTCCCAACAACACGGAGTCAAGATCTTCAAAGAAAGTTCCAGGTGGACAAGGCGGTATATATACCAGTAATCCCTTAACTGATTGGTGCGGAGACAGAGTGATAGAAAAAGCTAGGGTCTCCGAGCCGCTGATGTCCTCCACTGGCAAGATGGCACAGGGCGTGCCTTTCTTCACCACCAGTGCCACTCCACCGCCCCTTCCCTTAGCTCTATCCTTCCTGAAGATGTTATAATCAGGCGGGATTGCCATGGCGACATCTGGGTTAGAGAATTCTCCCCACCACGTCTCAGTAAGCATAAGACAAAATGGCTTTGTCGTATCCAGGAGCTCAAAAATGTCCTGTGCATGTCTACCTGTCGATCTCGTGTTTAATAACATGCAGGGATAACCAACACTAATGATGTTACTGTTAGGGGACGCTAACTGAGCGCGGTTGGGGTGCCAGCCACAGCCAGGGCAGGTGGACTTACCTCGGTGGCGGCCAGGGAAGACAGTGCAACAGCCACTAACTGGATTAGAAAGAGAGCGAAGCTCCCCAGAAGTATATCGCCGCACAGGTGACCCTGTGTGACACATGCCCGGTAGCAGAGCCCAGCCCGCCGCCCGACCGCCTCCGGAACGCTGACGGGCGCAGACGGGCAGGACTCTGGCTTGACTCCTGCACGAAGGAAAGTGAGCTTTAAATGCAGCCTCACCTGGTCTCCAAAACGGAGCACTGGAGCGCTGGATCCGGTGGAGCGCTACAGGAACAGCACCCCCAATATGGCGGCCAGGCGCCACGAGTAAGCAACCAAAATCCGATTAAGTCCGCTCTAAAAGCGGTGGGGGGCCCAATTAAGATGCAAGTGTGTGGGCGCGGCGGCAATAATAAAAACAGGGGCTAAATAAAATAAATCAACAGATCAAGGCAATCATAAATAAGGTCCAAATGTAAATACCATTGATTTGCCCCCCAAAATCGTTTTTTGAATAACATTTTACAAACACAGCGCAGGTCCTAAGTAAAAGCATTCAATTTCACTACTGAAACCTCACAATTTCACAAAATACAAATCCTCTATCTTGCAAACGTTGATAGTAAGCATTATCAAAAAGCAAGACACAAACCAACAGCAAAGAAACTCAGGGCCTTATTCATGAAGGCCTTGCGCCATCGGTGCGTCACTTTTTCCCATGTTAAAAGTGACTCACCGGCGGCACAAGGCAATCATAAATAAGGCCCAAATGTAAATACCATTGATTTGCCCCCAAAATCGTTTTTTGAATAACATTTTAGAAACACAGCGCAGGTCCTATGTACAAGCATTCAATTTCACTACTGAAACCTCACTTTTGGAAAGGGGCGACCACTCGGTCCCCCCGAACGTATGGTAGGGGGCCCGGATCCCCCCGGGAAGCCATTTTGGGCGGGAGGCGTGTCTCGGCTGGTATGCCCGAAGCGGCGTAGCCGGGGCGCGCCTTTTTCCCGCCCAAGAAGGGTTGTCCTAGACACCTACACCGTTGGCCACGCCCTGTAGGCGGACCGGAGGAGGGTACACGCCCTCCCGAAGAAGAATAAAAGGAGCAACAATCCAAAGAAGCATCCTCTTGTTCCTGTGCTTGGAAGCTGCACCCAACGTTGCACGTGAGCCCTCGACGGAACAAGGAGCAATTTTTGAGAACTTGTAATTTTTGTGTTTCTCTTTCAGCGACTCCTGCCTTCGGATCCAGGACCTCGTGGAGCATCAAGGATCGAATATCCGACAATGATGCCTGGCAAGAAGGCCGGAAAGAAGGCTGGGACTGAGCAGATGCTTCGCATGTTGATGAAGGATATGGCGAGCATGAAAAAACAGATGGCGGCAATGAACAATACGGGCAGACCGAAGAAAGTCATCGGACCAGCATTGCCGGGAGTAGTCCCCGCAGGGAGAGGTAAACGGGCCAGGAATAGGGCGGCAGGGGGGGAGGCCCCAGTTCCCGAGGCACCCCCGGCAAGCCCCGTTAGTCCAGTGGAGGCCCCGATTCCGATCCCCGATGCGGGCCAACCGATTCCGGTTGTAGTTACGCCCACTAACGAGGAGGATATGCCTCCGGAGTTGGCCGCCCAGTTAGCCGCATGGCTCGGCAAAAATAATGATGGTGCTACGGCACCAGGAGACACGGCTGAAGAGGCCAGGTTACTAATGAAGCAGTTGCGGCAATCGCGAGATGCTGCGAAGGCGAATCTCCCTCTTGTCTCCCCACAGGTTCCCTCAGAACGACCGGCGTCTGGCGTTGGAAAAACAGCGGGACCAGCTATGGATTCGGGTAAGCAGCCATTGCCAATGGCGAGAGGGGGAACGTTACCCTCAAGAAGGGAAAAGGTGGTCCAACATATTCCGCTGGCCACGAAAGAATTGATTTGGGCTGATAAGTATGTGAATATGTTTTCTCTTTTGACTGACCATCACGAGGTGGAGTATGTTAAAAGTCAGAAGGATTTGTGGCACCCGAATGTGTGGCGTGCAAAAATGGCGGGATTCAGGGTGGATGAGACGATCTCAAATTGGGCCAGGGCATTTGCGATGTTTACTGCGATCATGGGGGGACGTAAGCCCGAGGTTTTGTCCGAATTAGCCTGCTATCAGACACGTATAATGGATTTCTATGAAACGTATGAGGTTAATGAATGGTTGGGTTATGATACTCAGTTTCGTAAGGCCAAGGAGCACGATTCATCTCTGACGTGGGATTGTCTCGACTCCATCTCTTGGCAGAAGCAGCTCCTGCCGGGCACGACGAAATCGTCTTCGCTTGGTGGGAATGGGTCGGCGCCCTCCTGCCATCATTCGGCGGCGCCCTTTCGAGGGGGCGCCGCTTGTGACCACCAACAAAGGAGTGGTGGGAACGGGGGTAAAAAAGGGGTTTGTTGGAACTTTAACAGAGGCAAGTGCACGAGGTCATTAGGAACATGTAAGTTCAGGCATGAGTGTGCAGAGTGCGGACACTCTTCACACCCTGAGAGTTCGTGCAGAGCCAAGAATGTTGATACAGGGGGTAGAGGAGGGTCCAAACAGGTCTAATGTCGACCAAGGGGTACCGCTACCTACCCCTGTAGATATCATGGCAATGATCCCCTGGCTAAATAAATACCCTGATCATGTCTCCGCTGGGGTGTTGCGAGACGGCTTCTTGTATGGTTTCTACATCCCGGCGGGGGATTTTCGGGGGGAATCACAGTGTAAAAACCAACTGTCGGTTCAGCAGCATACGGCGGTGGTGGAGAGTAAGATTGCAAAAGAGGTTGCCCGTGGCCGGGTAGCTGGCCCATATAGGCACCCGCCAGTCACTAATTTTGTTTGTTCACCATTGGGAGTAGTCCCCAAGAAGGACCCAGGTGAGTTTAGGTTAATTCATAACTTCTCGGCTCCGAGGGGTCTTTCGGTGAATGATGCGATTGATCCAGGAATCTGTTCGGTGCGGTACGCATCCTTCGATGAGGCCGTCGCCATGTTGAATCGCCTGGGGCCCGGAGCGCTGATGGCTAAATCGGATATTGAGTCAGCGTTCCGGTTGCTCCCGGTACACCCACAGGATCAGCGTCTGTTAGGTTTTGTTTTTCAGGGACGCTATTACATGGATAGATGTATGCCAATGGGTTGCTCCATCTCTTGTGCTTATTTTGAGAAATTCAGTTGTTTTCTGCAATGGGCATTCACCAGAGCCACGGGCTATACCCAGGTTATGCACTACCTAGATGATTTTTTGTTCTTGGGGCCAGCCGGTGACACGGAATGTGCACAGGCCTTACGGGAATTTTGCACTCTCATGAAGCAGTTTGGTGTGCCATTGGCACTAGGGAAGACGGTGGGGCCATCGACTTCACTCGAGTTTCTGGGAATTGAGCTCGATTCTGTGAAGGGATGCTTCCGTTTGCCCAGGGAAAAAGTGGTGAAATTCAGGGCCTCTCTAGAACTGTGCATTAGCAAAGAAAAAGTAACTCTCCATCAGTTGCAGCAAGCAGTGGGACAGCTTAACTTTGCCCTAAGAGTGATACCGATGGCGGGGGGTCTACGCTACCTTCTAGACACCTCACACGAGTCCTCGGACGACCATTAAGATGGCGTCGAGTTAAATAAGGGGCCCCCGCTAAGACAAGGGAAATTGGAAGTTGGCACAGAGGTACAGTCCTCTGTGCGCCCGCCCCTCACAAGTGAGGGGGGAGTTCTGGTATTAGGGATCTGACACCGGTTACGACCTTGCCGTTGGCCCGTAATGTTAGGATGTACAATTTTTATTTAGAAAGTATGCATTTGCAGGATGTTTAGACTCGGCTAGGAGAACCGTTTGTATTAGAGATTTGTTAAGGTTAGCCAATAAGCGTGTCTGCATCGTAATGTCATAAAAGAAAAATTGTACATGATATGAAACTGTTATTTTAATGTTTTAATTTTGTTTCATATTTTAATAAATACGGCCGGGAGGGTAACTCCCTCCCGCCTTCCAAAAGTTCAAGAACTGTGTCCATCTTCCCATCCTTGGGTATCGTGTTGGGAGGAGGTGACAGGCATCCCGGCCATATGGAAAGGGGCGACCACTCGGTCCCCCCGAACGTATGGTAGGGGGCCCGGATCCCCCCGGGAAGCCATTTTGGGTGGGAGGCGTGTCTCGGCTGGTATGGCCGAAGCGGCGTAGCCGGGGCGCGCCTTTTTCCCGCCCAAGAAGGGTTGTCCTAGACACCTACACCGTTGGCCATGCCCTGTAGGCGGACCGGAGGAGGGTACACGCCCTCCCGAAGAAGAATAAAAGGAGCAACAATCCAAAGAAGCATCCTCTTGTTCCTGTGCTTGGTAGCTGCACCCCCTCGTTGCACGTGAGCCCTCGACGGAACAAGGAGCAATTTTTGACCCACCCACCAGCCCCTTATGGCAACGATTAGTACTGCAATAAAGTTGATTTGTTTTGATAGTATCTTTTTCTCCTGGTTTAGTGGTTAATAAAGATGTCAATGTTGGTACTGCAATAAAATGATTTGCTTCATAAACGTTTTCTTCACAGTGGAACAGAGTATCACAGTCCAATGGAAAATGTGTTGAATGTTTAGTTAAGATGATAAGTATTGCAATGTAGAGTTTATTTTCTTTTCTTCAATAGGTAGTTAAACGTCGTATTTATTTTTGGTCGGGCGGTAAGGTCATGATCGGTGAGCAGTGATTTCAAGATCCCTAGAGGGGGGGCGCCACCCATTATGGATGGGAGCGCCCGGGGGGAGGCGGCCATTGGCCCCTCACACGGGGAGGCGGCCCCCACTAAGTATGGGGTCGCCTAAAGGGAAGGCGGTCATAGGCCCCTCCCAGGGGAGGAGGCGGCTAGATGCCCCTCCTACGAATTTCCCGGGGCCAGGACATCCGCGACGGCGGATGTGATAAGCAGTGTGGGGTGGGAGGGGGGTCTACGCTACCTTCTAGACACCTCACACGAGTCCTCGGACGACCATTAAGATGGCGTCGAGTTAAATAAGGGGCCCCCGCTAAGACAAGGGAAATTGGAAGTTGGCACAGAGGTACAGTCCTCTGTGCGCCCGCCCCTCACAAAAGAAGTCCAAGAAACTCTGCCGCTCCCTTGAAAAGGCCTGGACAAAAGACCCAACCACTAGCACCAAGGACGCCTTCAAAAACGCCACCCGCACTCACCACCAACTAATCCGAAAGGCCAAGAAAACAGCATTCAAGGATCGACTTGACAACAACGCCCACAACAGCAAGGAACTTTTCAAAATCGTCAAGGAATTTTCCAATCCCTCTGCCAACTCCAACGACATCACACCCTCTCAAGCCCTCTGCGACTCCCTAGCATCATTCTTCCACAACAAGATTGCAGACATCCACAACAGCTTCGACAACCAACCCGGAGACCAACCCACCCAACCATATGCTGAACATTCTCCCCTCGTGAACACCCTTAACGACTGGAACCCAATCTCCACTGAGGACACCATCCGCCTGATGAACTCCATCCACTCAGGATCACCCACAGACCCATGTCCTCACCACATCTTCAACAAAGCAGACTCCGTCATAGCACCGCACCTCCGAGACGTCATCAACTGCTCCTTCAACTCCGTCACCTTCCCGGAAAACTGGAAACACGCTGAACTCACCGCCCTTCTGAAAAAACCCACAGCGGACCCCACCGAACTCAAAAATTACCGCCCCATTTCGCTCCTTCCATTCCCGGCCAAAGTAATCGAGAAAGCTGTCAACAACCAGCTCGCCGCTTTTCTAGAAGCCAACAAATCCCTCGACTCCTCACAATCTGGCTTCCGAGCAAAACACAGCACTGAGACCGCCCTCATCGCAGCAACAGACGACATTCGAACTCTACTGGACAATGGAGACACAGTTGCCCTCATCCTCCTCGACCTCTCTGCAGCATTCGACACAGTCTGCCACAGCACCCTTCTACAACGCCTCAGAAACATCGGAATACAAGGAAAAGCACTTGAATGGATCACATCGTTCCTCACCGGAAGAACCCAGAGAGTCCGCCTTCCACCATTCAAGTCCGAGGCCTCTGAAGTCTTCTGTGGCGTACCACAAGGATCCTCACTCAGCCCCACCCTCTTCAATGTATACATGAGCCCCCTCGCGGCCATCGCCCACCAACACAACCTCAACATCATCTCTTACGCGGATGACACTCAACTGATCCTTTCTCTCACCAATGACCCCAGCACCGCCAAAACTAACCTACACGAAGGAATGAAAGAAGTTGCCGAATGGATGAAACACAGCCGTCTGAAACTGAACTCAGATAAAACAGAAGTCCTCATTTTAGGTACATCCCCCTCTGCATGGGACGACTCTTGGTGGCCGGAAGCCCTTGGAAAAGCACCCATCCCGACAGACCACGCACGGAACCTAGGCGTCATCCTGGATTCTTCACTCTCAATGAACAGACAAGTCAACGCCGTCTCATCATCCTGCTTCAACATTCTTCGCATGCTCAAAAAAACATTTCGCTGGATCCCCACCGAAACCAGGAAAACAGTCACCCATGCTCTGGTCACAAGCCGACTGGACTACGGAAACACCCTCTACGCAGGTATTACCGCTAAACTCCAGAAGAAACTCCAACGAATCCAAAACGCCTCAGCCAGGATCATATTAGACATCCCGCGCAACGAACACATCTCTGGTCACCTGAAAGACCTCCACTGGCTACCCGTCAATAAGAGAATCACTTTCCGACTGCTAACCCACGCTCACAAATCACTCTACGACATCGGACCAGAATGCCTCAACTCACGACTGTCCTTCTACACCCCCTCCCGCCAACTACGTTCTTCCAGCCAAGCCCTCGCCACTGTACCTCGCATCAACAAGACCACCATGGGAGGCAGATCCTTCTCATACCTGGCTGCTAAAACTTGGAACTCACTCCCCACTTACCTTCGCCTTACCCAGAACCACCTAGCATTCAGAAAGCAACTTAAAACGTGGATATTTGACAAGTAATCCTCCTCCCCTTCCTAAGCGCCTTGAGACCCTCTGGGTATGTAGTGCGCTATATAAATTACTTGACTTGACGTGACTTGACTTGACACCGGTTACGACCTTGCCGTTGGCCCGTAATGTTAGGATGTACAATTTTTATTTAGAAAGTATGCATTTGCAGGATGTTTAGACTCGGCTAGGAGAACCGTTTGTATTAGAGATTTATTAAGGTTAGCCAATAAGCGTGTCTGCATCGTAATGTCATAAAAGAAAAATTGTACATGATATGAAACTGTTATTTTAATGTTTTAATTTTGTTTCATATTTTAATAAATACGGCCGGGAGGGTCACTCCCTCCCGCCTTCCAAAAGTTCAAGAACTGTGTCCGTCTTCCCATCCTTGGGTATCGTGTTGGGAGGAGGTGACAGGCATCCCGGCCATATGGAAAGGGGCGACCACTCGGTCCCCCCGAACGTATGGTAGGGGGCCCGGATCTCCCCGGGAAGCCATTTTGGGTGGGAGGCGTGTCTCGGCTGGTATGGCCGAAGCGGCGTAGCCGGGGCGCGCCTTTTTCCCGCCCAAGAAGGGTTGTCCTAGACACCTACACCGTTGGCCATGCCCTGTAGGCGGACCGGAGGAGGGTACACGCCCTCCCGAAGAAGAATAAAAGGAGCAACAATCCAAAGAAGCATCCTCTTGTTCCTGTGCTTGGTAGCTGCACCCCCTCGTTGCACGTGAGCCCTCGACGGAACAAGGAGCAATTTTTGACCCACCCACCAGCCCCTTATGGCAACGATTAGTACTGCAATAAAGTTGATTTGTTTTGATAGTATCTTTTTCTCCTGGTTTAGTGGTTAATAAAGATGTCAATGTTGGTACTGCAATAAAATGATTTGCTTCATAAACGTTTTCTTCACAGTGGAACAGAGTATCACAGTCCAATGGAAAATGTGTTGAATGTTTAGTTAAGATGATAAGTATTGCAATGTAGAGTTTATTTTCTTTTCTCCAATAGGTAGTTAAACGTCGTATTTATTTTTGGTCGGGCGGTAAGGTCATGATCGGTGAGCAGTGATTTCAAGATCCCTAGAGGGGGGGCGCCACCCATTATGGATGGGAGCGCCCAGGGGGAGGCGGCCATTGGCCCCTCACACGGGGAGGCGGCCCCCACTAAGTATGGGGTCGCCTAAAGGGAAGGCGGTCATAGGCCCCTCCCAGGGGAGGAGGCGGCTAGATGCCCCTCCTACGAATTTCCCGGGGCCAGGACATCCGCGACGGCGGATGTGATAAGCAGTGTGGGGTGGGAGGGGGGTCTACGCTACCTTCTAGACACCTCACATGAGTCCTCGGACGACCATTAAGATGGCGTCGAGTTAAATAAGGGGCCCCCGCTAAGACAAGGGAAATTGGAAGTTGGCACAGAGGTACAGTCCTCTGTGCGCCCGCCCCTCACAAGTGAGGGGGGAGTTCTGGTATTAGGGATCTGACACCGGTTACGACCTTGCCGTTGGCCTGTAATGTTAGGATGTACAATTTTTATTTAGAAAGTATGCATTTGCAGGATGTTTAGACTCGGCTAGGAGAACCTTTTGTATTAGAGATTTGTTAAGGTTAGCCAATAAGCATGTCTGCATCGTAATATCATAAAAGAAAAATTGTACATGATATGAAACTGTTATTTTAATGTTTTAATTTTGTTTCATATTTTAATAAATACGGCCGGGAGGGTAACTCCCTCCCGCCTTCCAAAAGTTCAAGAACTGTGTCCGTCTTCCCATCCTTGGGGATCGTGTTGGGAGGGGGTGACAGGCCTCCCGGCCATATTCACAAACTACAAATCCTCTATCTTGCAAATCTTGATAGCAAGCATTATTAAAAAGCAAGACAAAAACTAACACCAAAGAAACTCAGGGCCTTATTTATGAAGGCCTTGCGCCACCAGTGCGTCACTTTTTCCCATGTTAAAAGTGACGCACCGGCGGCACAAGGCAATCATAAATAAGGCCCAAATGTAAATACCATTGATTTGCCCCCAAAATCGTTTTTTGAAGAACATTTTAGAAACACAGCGCAGGTCCTATGTACAAGCATTCAATTACACTACTGAAACCTCACTATTTCACAAAATACAAATCCTCTATCTTGCAAATCTTGATAGCAAGCATTATCAAAAAGCAAGACACAAACCAACAGCAAAGAAACTCAGGGCCTTATTTATGAAAGCCTTGCGCCACCGGTGCGTCACTTTTTCCCATGTTAAAAGTGACGCACCGGCGGCACAAGGCAATCATAAATAAGGCCCAAATGTAAATACCATTGATTTGCCCCCAAAATCATTTTTTGAATAACATTTTAGAAACACAGCGCAGGTCCTATGTACAAGCATTCAATTTCACTACTGAAACCTCACTATTTCAGAAAATACAAATCCTCTATCTTGGATATGTAGATAGCAAGCATTATTAAAAAGCAAGACACAAACCAACAGCAAAGAAACTCAGGGCCTTATTTATGAAGGCCTTGCGCTACCGGTGCGTCACTTTTTCCCATGTTAAAAGTGACGCACCGGCGGCACAAGGCAATCATAAATAAGGCCCAAATGTAAATACCATTGATTTGCCCCCCAAATCGTTTTTTGAATAACATTTTAGAAACACAGTGCAGGTCCTATGTACAAGCATTCAATTTCACTACTGAAACCTCACTATTTCACAAAATACAAATCCTCTATCTTGCAAATCTTGATAGCAAGCATTATCAAAAAGCAAGACACAAACACCAACAGCAAAGAAACTCAGGGCCTTATTTATGAAAGCCTTGCGCCACCGGTGCGTCACTTTTTCCCATGTTAAAAGTGACGCACCGGCGGCACAAGGCAATCATAAATAAGGCCCAAATGTAAATACCATTGATTTGCCCCCAAAATCGTTTTTTGAATAACATTTTAGAAACACAGCGCAGGTCCTATGTACAAGCATTCAATTTCACTACTGAAACCTCACTATTTCAGAAAATACAAATCCTCTATCTTGGAAATGTTGATAGCAAGCATTATTAAAAAGCAAGACACAAACCAACAGCAAAGAAACTCAGGGCCTTATTTATGAAGGCCTTGCGCCACTGGTGCGTCACTTTTTCCCATGTTAAAAGTGACACACCGGCGGCACAAGGCAATCATAAATAAGGCCCAAATATAAATACCATTGATTTGCCCCCAAAATCTTTTTTGAATAACATTTTAGAAACACAGCGCAGGTCCTATGTACAAGCATTCAATTTCACTACTGAAACCTCACTATTTCACAAAATACAAATCCTCTATCTTCCAAATCTTGATAACAAGCATTATCAAAAAGCAAGACACAAACCAACAGCAAAGAAACTCAGGGCCTTATTTATGAAGGCCTTGCGCCACCGGTGCGTCACTTTTTCCCATGTTAAAAGTGACGCACCGGCGGCACCAGGCAATCATAAATAAGGCCCAAATGTAAATACCATTGATTTGCCCCCAAAATCGTTTTTTGAAGAACATTTTAGAAACACAGCGCAGGTCCTATGTACAAGTATTCAATTTCACTACTGAAACCTCACTATTTCACAAAATACAAATCCTCTATCTTGCAAATCTTGATAGCAAGCATTATCAAAAAGCAAGACACAAACCAACAGCAAAGAAACTCAGGGCCTTATTTATGAAGGCCTTGCGCCACCGGTGTGTCACTTTTTCCCATGTTAAAAGTGACGCACCGGCGGAACAAGGCAATCATAAATAAGGCCCAAATGTAAATACCATTAATCTGCCCCTAAAAACGTTTTTTTGAATAACATTTTAGAAATACAGCGCAGGTCCTATGTACAAGCATTCAATTTGACTACTGAAACTTCACTATTTCACAAAAGACAATTCCTCTATCTTGCATATGTTAATATCAAGCATTTCCCAAAAACATGCCACAAACCAACAAGAAAGAATCTCAATCTGCTTCCAAATCTGAGGTAATGCAAGTGACATCATTGTAAAAGGTTCAAATATATTTATTTAATGAGGCAAACACTATTAATTTCTTCTCAAAAATATAAAAGCCATCCATTTACCCCAAAATCTTTTTAAAATAACATTTTAAAAACAGCACAAGTCCTATGTAAAAGCATTCAATTTCACTACTGAAACTTCACTATTTCACAAAAGACAATTCCTCTATCTTGCATATTTTAATATCAAGCATTTCCAAAAAACATGCCACAAATCAACAAAGAATCTCAATCTGCTTCCTAATTTGAGGTAATGCAGGTGACATCATTCTAAAAGGTTCAAATATATTTCTTTATAGAGGCAGACACTATTAATTGCTTCTCAAAAATATAAAAGCCATTCTTTTACCACAAAATCGTTTTTTAAAATAACTTTTTACAAACACAGCACAAGTCCTATGTACAAGCATTCAATTTCACTACTGAAACTTCATTATCTGCTTCCAAATCTTCTCCATAGAGCAAACACGTCTCTATCTATATTACATGAATCATTACTTACCTTTTCAAATGCTTTGGGAGATTGAGAACAGTGTCAGACTCACACACCAATTTTGCTTTAGCAGAGCAAAAGGTATGCACTCAATACACTGCAACCAAGACTGGCACAGAAAACCTCTAATTCTACACACATATACCTCATTTCAACTAGGCATGGGCGGAAAATCCGTTCCGCTCGCGGATTTTGCGGATTTTCGGGAAATCCGCAATCCGCGAGATTCGCGAATCTCCCGCAAAATCCGCAAATCCGCGAGCAGCGGATTTTGCTCGCACTGCTCGCACTGTTCGCGTGAGTTCGCGTGAGTTCGCGTGAGTTCGCGCCCCGCGAATAAGTGCAAAATTGCAGAAATACGATCTTAGCAAAACTGAAAGTAACTACTTACCAGGTTCAAAAGTTCAGGCTCATCATTAGTAGCCATTTCCTGTAGTGCTTCCTGAGGGGCCCCTCCAGAGTTCAGTTGCCAGTTGAAACTATTATGTGACCCTGCTCTGAACCTCAGAATAGTTACACATATGCCACAAAGGTCCTGAATTACAGCTAAGGGAGACAAGCAGGAGCCAGGCTGGAAGTTAAAATCCATTAATCAGCCCCTAATTCATTATTGTCAGTTGGGGCAGGGCAGGTGTTGTAACTAATTTTGCAACAATGAAAGCACTTAGCAAGTGCAAAAGATCACTAATCAGGGCGCACTAAGGAAGCAGGTGCCAGCTAAAAAAATATTCTGTGACACATTAATCAGCCCCAAATTAATTCAGGTCACTTGAGGCAGGGAAGGTGTGCTTTGCTTTGCCGAAAATAATGTACACTGGACAACCAGAGGGTGTGGTGATGAAACAGAGGGTGGCATGGGTGGGCCAGAGGGTGGCATGAGTAGTCAGAGAGTGGCAGTGGTGACAGAGAGTGGCAGTGATGAAGAAGAGTGTCCCAAACAGGCTGGACACGTAGAAACAACAAGTTCGCGAAACTTGCGACCCGACAGGTAAGTTCGCAATTTGCGAAAGTGTACAAAACCCTCGCGAACTGGCAGAAACACGGGCGAACACAAAAAAAAAAAAATCCGCAAATTCGCGGGAATTCGCGGATTTTGCGGATTGCGAATCCGCAAATCCGCAAAATTCGCGAACGCGAGATCCGCAAAATTCGCTCATGCTTAATTTCATCCAATCAAAACTCTTCCCTCACTATTTTCAAACCAAAACCCTTCCGCCTCTCAGACCTTTCTACCTGTTACCAAAGCAACTCCCTCCTAATTGAACTCTCAGGTTCATAAGTTTATTCAAGTAAAAAAATTTTTGGGAGGCCCCCTTAACTGTCAATTCTGGGACAGGGGAGAGTAGGTAGTAAGACAAGGAAGTCCCACGGCTGGCCCTGGTTGGGCGGTATGACCTTACGGATGCCCGAACTTGTGTTTTTACAAATACCAATCACACATTGTTGTATGCAAAACCTAATGGTTATAACTTTTTCCTTTAGGCGCTGTACTGGTGTGTACTGGTGTGTGCTGCCTTATATTGTGGCACTTCTCCTTGCACTGTGAAGGAAAAAGGGAGGGGTAGTATGTAAAATGTTACTGAAGCCCTACTGACTGTTCTGCAGTTATAGCTTATTAATGGTTTTGAAGTCAGCACGTTATTGTATTTCATACTAATTGCAGCTGTATGGATACAGTCTGTCAGTCTATTGTAGTAGGTGCGTTTTTATATAGCCTTACGTGTTTAAAGAAACCGAAACGCCGCGTCGACCCCTGTTCTTGCAATAAATTGTTATGTTTATAGTGTTTATGAATGAACTTTTGCCTTGAAGCACAAACCACTGTATTTTTTATCTTGTTTTTAACTTAGCTACTGTATAAATTGTTTTTAATCACCTGTGTCTTTGTGAATGACCTCTGAAATAAATATATACTGTTATATTTTTCTACAAACCTACACGTCCTGTCCTTTTTAGAATTTGATTAAACTAAAAATGTAAGAGTACTGAATATTTTTCTGATTCGTTTGCATCTAGGTGTTGGCCGCCTTACTAGCTACCTTTATAACCATTAGGTTTTGCATACAACAATGTGAGATTGGTATTTGTAAAAACACAAGTTCGGGCATCCGTAAGGTCATACCGCCCAACCAGGGCCAATCATAAGTTTATTCTACAATGTTGCAAATTAAGTCAGCAAGGATGTTTGACCTCTCAATACATCAGCATTATTCCTTTAATTGACTTTTTCTTAACCATTCAAATTGCTTCTTTCACAAAACACAACCATGCACCCTAACTTTTAGTTTTCAACTATCTAAATCCACCAATCATTGCTTGTGATTCAAGAGCAGGGAAACTCCACAATTAATTTTTTGTAAACTCCTACTGTTCCAACTGCCATTTCATTCCCACACTTCATCTGACTGCACCAGAACCTTCTCTCACCATGTATTCTGTGTGGATTATTGGACATAGCTATATCCACTGGGCTCAAAGGTATGCAACTAGCAGACATTTTCACAACCTTTATTTATCAAATGTGGAAATCAAGTGGATTGGCCAGAGAGGATTGAGATGTCACCAATTGATACCATTGGTGAAAACCTTTTTGCATCTGCCAAACCCTGACCTCTTAATAGTGCACTGTGGTGGAAATGACTTGGGCACTTTGACTGGGGTTGGTCTGGAAATGCTTTTAAAGGACACCTTTGATCAATTGATGACACTTTTTCCACAAACTGCCTTGGTATATTCCAATATATGCCAAAGACAGAAATGGAACTGGTCCAACCAATTTTGTCCACAATTTGAGAAAGCACGGAAACATGTGAATAAATCTGTTTCTGCTTACATGAGACTATGGAATAGGTTCAATATACAACAATAACTTGCATTACAACATGCAAGACATCTACAGAGGAAATGGTGTGCACTTGTCAGATGGGGGGAATAGAATATTCCTCCTGAATTTAAGACTGTGCATTGGAACCTACTTGTAGGTACTTAAATCAGCCACAGAACCCAAAAGCTCTTTTCAGGGCTACCCTACCTCTGATCACTCATAATGATTTTCTTTTTCTAACTTTTTCACTATTTTTCACCAAAGTATGCTCCCCGGTACGCTCCTCGGTGCGCGTACCGGGCGCTCCCCCCGTGAAAAAAAAAAAAAAAATTTGACGACATAAATGGGCCTCCTAAACCCCCCTCAGAAAACCTAGAGGGTCAGGAGGTGTCTACCGTGCCCCCTTCTACCCATTCTCAACGTTGGTTGTCCTCCATATTGTGTCTCAATTCTACCGAAACACAAAATGGCGGACTCCCGTAACGCTGCCGGTGCGGGTACCTGGGCGCGTACCGGTAAGCGCTCCTAAAAAAATGTGGGAAAGTAATTTACATAAAAACCACTGGAGACACTTATACCAAATATAGAATAGGCCCTACTACATAGCAGTCCCTACCATTTACCCAAATTTGGTGGTATTCCATTGAGCCATTTGGGTTGTAGCCCTGTCTAAATATCCTGAGGTAAATTACATGACAAAAACACATATGAAACTGTTTGAATTTTCAACCAATTAAAATGTTACTTACATTTTGTACTTTTATGTACTGACATTTGATTGGTTAAGTACATGAATATATATGAAAAATGAGAGGGAGACACAGCCATTTTGACTAATACTACCTGAGGTACATTTGGAAAAAATTTTGACAGAAAACTTCAACTACTTTGAAAAAGGTAAGGTGTTAATTTGAAAGGAGAACTATGTTATGCACTTTAAGTTAATTTGGAAAAACATTTTCTGATAGTCATATACTGTCCCTCTGTAAGAGTTAGAGATTGAGATAGACTTCTGTGTTATAATTATGGATTGAGTTAGGCTTCTCTGAAATAATTATAAATTTACTTAGGCTTCACCACATGCACTTTTTAATAGTTCTACTTCCTGCCTAAAACCATACACTGCCCAAAAATTACTTCACTGTTAAAAACTCAGAAGTACCTTTCTGAACTTAAACCCAACAGTACCCTAACTCTATTGATATAGTTATTTTTTATGCAATTTACAGCAAGAAAATGGAAGGAGAAAAACAAACAACTGTTATTTCTTTTGAAGTAAAGGTGGAAAAACAAGAAGAACAAATAGATGAATTTAATTTCATGGATGACTCTTTTGACCAACAGTTACTAGAATCTTTGGAACAAATAGAATCATGTACTAATGATTATGAGGAAATTCCGGACGATATTATGTTAGAAGTTTTATTAAATTTTGAAAAAGAATCAGAAGAATAAATTTATATTTAATAATTTAAAATTGTTTGAGACATTATTCATTTTAATATGTAATACAAGAAGTAGTACCAAAATGATTATATTATAAAGTGAGACTTATAGTATACTATGCATCTTTTTTGTGTTACATAGTAAGTTTACTCATAGTTACTACCTTTCTCCCACTATATTATCTCCAATGTGTATTTTACATCTCTTTTTCATCATAAGGGAACAAGATAGATTACCCATGATCCCCTAGGACTTCTCAGGGAATGCTTAAAATATCTGTTTCAGCTTTCCTGACAGACTATGGTATGAATTCCATATACCACAATAACTTCTATAACAACATGCAAGATATCTACAGAGGAGACGGTGTACATTAAATTTAAGACTCTGCATTGGTACCTACATGTAGGTACTTAAATAAAATTAAAAAAAACAACAAAAAGAATTTTTTTTTTAGAACAGCTACTTCTTTTGAAAATCTGTCATTCTTTTTCCCCATTGTACGCTCCCCGGTGCGCTCCCCGGTGCGCGTACCGGGCGCTCCCCCGCGAAAATGGAAAAAACAAAGTACATTTTTTTTTTGCCCCGCAGGGCCCTTTTATGGCCCCCACATCAAACCTTGGGGGTCAGGGGGGGTCTACCCTGCCCCCTTATGGTCATTTCCCCCTTTGTTTTTGCCACCTCTTGTGTCTCAATCCTACCGAGACACAAGATGGCGGCCGCTCCGGACTGTTTCGAATGTTTACAGACACCGGAGAGCCAATCAGCTTTCCGCGCGCACCTCGCGTGGCGCACCCGGTGCGATCCCCGGTGCGCGTACTGGGGCGCGCTTACAGATATATATATTTTTTGAACCTAAATTACTCAAAATCCACTGGAGCACATATCTTGAGACATAGCAAAGGCACATCGGGCTACCAGTCCCTACAATTTTACCAAGTTTGGTGGAAATCCATTCAGCCGTTCGGGCTAAAAGTGAGTTCGACCGCCCTATGAAAATTAACATGGGGAAAACACGTTTTAGGACCCCCCTTTTATCTCGGCCCCTGCTTGACGAATCCCCCCCACATTTTCAGGGAAGGAGCGGAGCAGAGAGGGCCACCTACAAATTTGCGAAGATTCGTCCACCGGCGCCAAAGTTATTCCCAATAGAATGTTGCGGATTTCCTATGGAAAGTAGATCCTAACTATAACTACCTACTGGCGACCGCCAGTAGGTAATATATAAATATATATATATATATATATTTTATTTTTTACGGCAGGAAATGCCGTATTACATGCGGCTAGCCACCACCCCAGGAGTCTGGTTAGGAACGTACCTTATGGTGAATACTTACGACTCAAGAGAAATTGCTCAGCCAATACTGATTTTAAAGATGCCCAGAAAGAAGCCAGTAATAGATTTCAGGCTAGGGGTTACTCTAGGAGCATCCTAAAACAGGCAACCGCAAAAGCAGAAACTATCAACAGGAGGGATCTCCTGGTGGTAAAAGAGTCGGAAAAAGAGAATGATCAGGTTAGAATGATCACTACATTCAATGTGAAATCAGGTGATCTGGTCCAGGCTTTTAAGAAAAACTGGCATATATTAAAAACGGACAACATCTTGAAGAAACATCTATCTGACAGTCCTATGGTAACATATAGGAGATGCCAGTCACTCTCAGACCACTTGATCCATAGTCATTACTCCCCTGAAATAGAGACCCCGACCACCAACAAGATCAAAGGCTTTTTTCCATGCCTTCGCTGTAAAGCTTGTAAGCATAGCAAAAAAGTCAAAGAATACCCAGGAAGAACAGGAGGGGACAAACCAAACAGAATAATTATGAAACATCTGAACTGCAACTCAGAATATACAGTTTACTGTTTGGAGTGCCCTTGCAAAAAACGCTACATAGGAAGTACCATTAAACCTACCAAAATGAGAATCCTGGAACATACGAGGGCTATCGTGAACAATAATAAGACCTATTTGATAGCCCGTCATTTTGCTGAATACCATCGTAGCAACAGGGATCTACTCAGTTACTACTGCATAGATCAGATTTCACGGTCAGAACATGGTGGGAATAGGGAGAAAGCCCTCCGCATTATGGAATCTAGATACATTATGGACCTCAAAACCATGACACCGTGGGGTCTTAATAATGATGCAGAAATGTGGGTACACCTTTGAACTATCCTGATCTGAAGCACTGACAATAATATTCTGTCAGGAAGCTGCAATAACATCCTGGAAGTGAATAGAACCAACAATTGAAGCTTTGTAAATATGTATGTTTGCTCGCCATGAATGCCTTGTAAATATATAAATATGTGAAAAGTGGTACCATACTAAATTTTGGGGAAACCAGCCCATACAGGGCTTCAAAGCAAGAACTGTAATTGAACTGTTCAATTGCTGTGTAGATGATACTTGTAAATATCTGTATAGTACTTATAGGGCTCTATAATGTAATATACTATATGTGTAACAAATATCTGCACAGACGTCTGTGATAGGAATCAGGGGATACACCCCCACATAACGAACTGGTTGGATTCCAAACAATATGTAAATATATGGTACCTGATAGTAAATAGCAAAAGTGTGCAATCTATTATAATAATATTTGTTATTGTCAAACACTTGTAATTTTGCACTTAGCACTTTATCTTTCGTCATTTTGAATACTGTGAAATCCCTTGTATTAACAAACTACAAGATGGCCGCCACAAAAAAAGCAATTGTCCATGATCGATTTTGATGATATGTAGGAG
Organism: Lissotriton vulgaris; assembly: GCF_964263255.1. Taxonomy (NCBI): domain Eukaryota; kingdom Metazoa; phylum Chordata; class Amphibia; order Caudata; family Salamandridae; genus Lissotriton; species Lissotriton vulgaris. The sequence continues at coordinate 214,979,450 of NC_141686.1, forward strand.
GGCGGATAGTTTAAAATGGCGATGAAGTTTGCACAACAATGACACTGACGAAGCCTGTGAGCGAAACGCGTCTGTCGGGGGTGAAGGGGGTTTGGAAATAAATTAATTTTGGATCACAGCATCGGAGTGCTTGCCGTTTTTTCTGGACGTAATAGTTTGGAAGTGTGTGGCTACATTCAAGCGCCTCACCAGCGCTGGCTTTAAGCACCCGGGACACTGTGGAGCGACGGCGGTGAAGGAGCTGTGCAGTAATTAACTTTGGCCGTTTGCCCCGAGGATAGTAGAGCGGATATCAGAGACGGAGGAACAGATGTCGACCTCCGGGTGAGCGAAAGAAACAAGGCGACTGAGGAACATCTATCACCCGCGGACCGCGAGAGGACGAACGAAGGACGCCGATAGTGTATGGTGCCCGACAGACGTCAACAACGTTTGCGGTGAGTGACGGATGCAGATTTGTGTAAGCCCTGGGTAATGACACTACACCTATCCTTTGTCCCGCATGGTGCAACATCATCTTTTCCAAACCCCCAAAGAAACGAGTGGGATGCCACCGCCCCGCGAATTGATTAAATAAAAGATTGCACACTTTAGTACAATGGCAACAATGGAAGAACTCACGGGAGAAAGGGAGGCAGCTGCCAATATTATGTTCATGTCGGCAAGGGATAAACCAGCAAGCACAAATAGCACTGCCCTGCCAGTGAATGAAACCACCAACCTGAAGAGCCTGTTTCAAAAACTAGAAAGGCTACAAGAACGGGAAGTAAGGAAATGGTGGGAAGCCACCTCCCTGGAAAGATATATAGACTGCAATAGAGTTCCCCGAGGTCTGCGCATTTATACAATCCCTTCTTATGAGAACCCAGACCCAGCCCTTTTAAAAGACTGGGCAGAATACACGGCAGAGTCATCTAAGGGAATGGTCAGAATGCTCATAAAATATGCCTGGAGTGACCGAGATAAATGCATGAAAGATATAGCAGACATGGAAGAAACAATTGCGAAAGAGAAGGACACCAAAGCCTGTGAGGAGCTGCGAACAGCGATGGCAAAGAGACTCAAGGAATATGAGATGGGAATACGCAAGAGGAAACCGACAAAGTTTCAGAGGGATGAGCAAGACTATCTGTCAGGCAGGATTCTGACATTTGCACGGAAATTTGATGCCACACATAAGAGACTAGCCCAAGGTAGCGCACAAGCAACGGCTATAGATACTGAGGAATTGGAAGTTGAAACATCTGACGGGGAACAAAACGTAGCCCCGGTAACAAAAGAAAAGGAAACAGCGAAACCTTTTTTCGACGAGTATCAGGTGATGAAAGAAACCCGCCAGAGACCACAATTAAGGAATCTGTTGTAACTATCTCTTTAAGTTGTGCATTCTCACTGAGGAATGCAGGCATGTCACTCTAGAATTCTTGTTGTGAGTCAGTTGTTCTCCTGGTCTTAGATGTGGATGACTTGCCTCCCTGTTGGGTTAATAAACCGCTTTCTACAACCATACCGAGTATTGCATCTTTACAATACTGGCGACGATGAACCCAGCAGGTGATTACGAACCCAGCGCTATGAAGACTTCATTTTTTTGATTTTCGTTTTTTCTTTCAATCTTAAAGAAAATCATCGTTTTCCTGCTCTTCATTGTGCCCTACGTGAATTTTAAGGTGTATCCGACTGGCGGCATCGGCACCCGGCGAAAGGTACCTTTTTGCTACTTTTGACTGAATTTGGTGTGTTTTGACGAAGTATCCCTACCTTCGTTGCTCGGCATTTTTTAAAAATCCGACACGAGCTGGCTAACTTCATTAGAGCGTGCCTGCCTGGAACGTGATCTTCACGAGCTGTTCTGTTGCATCGGAGTGTGCCTGCCTGGAGCGTGCTCGCCATTGTCTCTCCGCGTCTCCTCTTCTCAAGTGATACGTCATACGCAACGTGCCTGGCGCATCTCAAGCGACACGTCACTCGCAACGCGTTGCCTAGATGAGGAACAAGTGAACGCGCTCTTGTTTACACGCGCATACCTAGCAACCGCGTTTCTGTCAATGCGACGTGCCTGTTACTCGGCCATTTGTCAAACGCGCTGAAGATTTTTTCTACGCGCTGAAGATTTCCTTTGTTTACCTAGCATTACATGGGCATTTCTACTCCTACGAAGTGAGGCAAGTCATAAATTTTGTTGATACAGTTTGACCTTGTACATTTTTATCAGACTGAACATTGCAGTCAAGACTGATTATTTTTGATCTCCTTATTGATCTTTTGATGTGTACTTCCGACTGAAGTTTTGTTATCCAATTACAGTGAAACAAAAAAAAAAAAAGAGGTTCTCCTGAAATAACGAAACAGGCATGGCATACTAAGATAGTGCGGAGTCCTTTTATTATTTTAACTCCTTATTTTGAGTTATTATTTTGGATTGTTGTGTTAGCTTATTTATTTACCTTGTTATTTTAGTTGTTTTCTTGCAGCATGTCGTCTTCTACGAGTGGAATGAATCAACCTCCCCAGTTTTTAAGTGAGCAAGGTGAACCTATCCTACCGTGGAAAAAATGGAAACCTATTTTTGACTCTTACTTACTTGCAATTGGTGGAGAAAAGTTTTCTGCTGTCAGGAAACAAGCTGTCTTACTAAACAATCTTGGAATTGAGGGTAGAAACATTTATGACAGTTTAGATCCGATACCCATTGGCAGAGGTGCTGGTGAACCTTCGGATGTATTCGAAATGAGTGTCCTTCTACTCAAAAACCATTTTGGTGCACGCATTAACGTTGTCATGGAAAGACACAAGTTTTTTATGCGTGTTCAAGCTAAGAGTGAGAGAGTTGGGAATTACGTTGCTGCACTTAAATCCCTCGCACAGACTTGTGATTTTGAACTCTTAACTGATTCCCTCATTCGTGATCAACTTGTCCGTTGCACAAATGATCTTAAAATCCAAGAGAAATTGTTGTCCAAAAATCCAAATTTAAAAGAGGCTATACTCATTGTTGAGAGTGTTGAACATACCTCTACTTGGGTCAAAGAAATCAGGAAGGGTCCTTCGCAGAATGATCCGGTTTCAAGTGTTAGTCAGGAGCACCGACAAATCCTCCAACCTGAATGTAATGTTGCTGTTGTCAGTAAATCTTCCTCCAAACAAGAGAAAACCACAGTCAAGACAGAAAAACCTAAGCAAAATTTTGGTGGGAATAGTTTTAATAGAGAGAACAAATTTAGATGCCCCAGATGTGGTAGTGAAAAACATGGACCGAATTATCCAAATTGTTTTGCAAAAAGTACTGTTTGTAGAAATTGTGGGAGGAAGGGTCACTATGCAAGGATGTGCAAAAGTAACAAAGTCAATTGTATTGATGAAGAAGAAACTTATTCTCAGGAATCTATTCATTGCATTACGGATGATGTTATCAATGGTGTGAATCAAGTTGATGATGATATTGTTGTCATGCCCTCTTGTGATGTTCAAATTGCCAACAAAGTTGTTCCCGTGTTGGCTGACTCAGGTTCCCTTTTCACTCTTATTAGTGATAAGTTTTGGTTTGCAAATTTTGATGGAGACAAGATTAAACTCATAGCCTCTGACATCAATCCGGTGGGGTATGCCAAACAAAAGATTGAGGTATTGGGTTATTCCATCCAAACTATTGCATTTAAAGGGAGGGAAACGGTTGGTAAGGTTTACATTGCCAAGAGAGGGGATAATCTTCTTGGATGGCGTCACCAAAGAAATCTGGGGATCACGCTGAATCCTAATGCACCCGAACAAGTCATGTTAGTTTCTGTTATGGGTGATTTTTCTGATGTTCTTGAGAGATTCCCTGAAGTGTTTACTGATGATCTAGGATTACTCAAAGGGTTCAAACACAGGATAATTCTGAAAGGCGGTGCCAAGCCTGTGGTGCATAAGGTCAGGAAGGTGCCAAACCTTATGTTACAACCCCTGCAAGTTGAGATTGACAGGTTATTGAAACTTGGTGTTATCGAGGAGATAGAATCCTCAGAATGGCTCGCACCGATTGTTTTGGCACCCAAGGACAAGGGTACCAAAATTAGGATGTGTGTGGACCTCAGGAGTCTAAACAGTGCTATTTGGGTAGACAGGCAGCCTTTGCCCAATATCAATGAGATTTTGACCAAGTTAGGTGGTGCTACTCTGTTTAGTGTCATGGATCTGTCAGCAGCTTACCACCAGGTTCTGTTACACGAAGAGTCAAGACACTTGACTTCTTTTGTTACTCCCATTGGTGCATATAGGTTTGTTAGGATGCCTTTTGGCTTAGCCAGCGCTGCTGCCTGTTTCCAAAGGGTCATGAAAAATGTTCTTTCTGGCATTGACTGTGTCCTCTTTTTTCAGGATGACATTTTGGTCCACGGTGCTGATATCAGCAGACATGATGTTACCCTTTTTGCTGTTTTGACAAGACTTAAGGATGCGGGTCTGACTCTTAAACGTGAGAAATGCAAATTCAGGGTAAGGTCTGTGTCTTATTTGGGGCATAATATATCTGGGGAGGGCATCAGTCCTAAGATTGATCTTGCTGAGGCTATTCTTCAGGCCCAACCCCCATCTAACAAGGATCACGTGAAGTCTTTTAATGGGTTATCGGAGTATTACTCCAAGTTTATTCCTAATTTTGCCAGCGTTATGCAGCCTATCAGACTTCTCCTTAAGAAGGGTGCTGTTTTTGATTGGAATAAAGAATGTTCTACTGCTTTTGAGACAGTCAAGTCGGAAATTGCTAAAATGCCAACTTTGGGGCATTTTGACGTGCGCAAAAAGACCATTTTATCCACTGATGCCAGTCTACGTGGTTTGGGGGCAGTGTTGGCTCAGTTGGTGGATGGTTCAGAAAAGGTTATTGGTTTCGCCTCGCGTTCCTTGAAGGGCGCAGAGGAGCGCTATTCGGTCATTGAGCGCGAAGCTTTAGGCTGTTTTTGGGCCATCAATCATTTCAAATTTTATCTGTGGGGCCTACCCTTTGTAGTAAGATCCGACCACAAACCTTTGGTGCAGTTGTTCTCATGTAGGAATGTTGAATGTACTACCCCCAGAATTAAGAGATGGGTTGAAGGCCTTATGGAGTACAATTTTTGTGTTGAGTATCTACCTGGCCCCAAGAATGTTCCTGCAGATTTTCTTTCCAGGTTGCCTGTTGATAAGTTGACCACATATGACCCCGATGCTCCCACCGTTTCATGGGTAAGAGAGTCTGCCCTAAATGAAGTAGAGTGGAAAGGTTGTTTTACTGGCGATCCAGCTAGGGAGTTTGTTTTGGAAGCTACGGTAAATGGTTGGCCTGCTTTGAAAGAAGTTCCTGATGTGGCAAAAGGTTTTTGGAATGTAAAGGACGAGTTGAACATCGTTCAGGGTGAACTATTTAGGGGTGATAGACTAATTCCTCCTTCCGGTATGAGAGAAAAGATAATCAACCTAGCCCATGAGGGACATTTAGGTCGCAACCTCACCAAGGCAAGGGTGAGAGAATCCTATTGGTGGCCCAAGTTGGACCGGGAAGTTGAAACCGTTGTCAAAGACTGTCACATTTGTGCCGGCAACGATAAGTCTAGGAAGGTGTGTACTCCACCTCTTTCTCCTGTTGCCATTCCTGAACGACCCTGGTCTAAGGTGGCCATTGATATAGTAGGACCTTTTGTCAACCTCGGTTTCTCTGAGAGATTTGTTGTTGTCCTTGTTGATTACACTTCAAAGTGGTTGTCAGCTGCATGCATGGGAACCGTTTTGAGTAGAAACATCATCGAATTTCTTAAGGATGCTTTCACCTGTGAAGGGGTACCTGACACTTTGGTTTCAGATAATGGCGTCCAATTCACCTCCCAGGAAATGTCTGTTTTTTTGAAAGACCTCTCCATAACCCATCATAGGTCTGCTCTCTATTCTCCACAGGCAAATGGCTTAGTGGAAAGTATGAATAGATTGATTAAAGCGTGTGCCCAGACCGCCTTAGAGAGAGGACTCCCTCTAAAACCCATTCTTAGAGAAAAGTTGTGGGCGCATAGAAATGCTCCCAATAGTGTGACTGGTATTTCACCTTTCGAGAAACTCAGGGGCCGTGTTGCTGGTTCAAAACTCAATCCCTTGTGGTTGTCTATTAAAGATAGAGGCGCTGTAGTTAAAGATCCGAAGTTAAGTAGTTACCAGGATGGATACAAGCGCAGGTATGATACTTTGAAGGGTGTGAAAGATCCTTGTTGGAAAGTAGGTGATTTTGTTTTCATCAAAAAGGGTCTTTGGTCCCCTAAGGGAGAGTCTAAATTTTTTGGGCCTAAGCGCATTATGAAGGTCATGAAGAACGTAGTTATGCTTGCGGGTGGTGATGTCTGGAGCATGTCTCGTTTGTCAAGGTGTGTGGAGGGGGGTGATGGTGTTATGAAACCTGTTGCTCCTCCTGTTGTACCTTCTCAAGATGCGTGTGTTTCATCACGTGAGACTTGCCCACCTTTTTTGTGTGATGCGTGTGTCTCGACTCGTGGGATAAAGCCCAGGTCCAGGAGACCACCACCGTATCTCCAAGATTATTGTACTGATTAATTCTTTCCTTTTCAGGTCCCTGTTTTACCGCTTTTTCCCCTTTCCCTGTTTTCCCCTTTGTTCCTTCTTCATTATCATTATAAGGGAGATGTGTTGTAACTATCTCTTTAAGTTGTGCATTCTCACTGAGGAATGCAGGCATGTCACTCTAGAATTCTTGTTGTGAGTCAGTTGTTCTCCTGGTCTTAGATGTGGATGACTTGCCTCCCTGTTGGGTTAATAAACCGCTTTCTACAACCATACCGAGTATTGCATCTTTACAATAGAATCATCCGCCCCAACAAAATCAAAGAGGAGGACGAGGCGGGGGAGGAGGCACAAGGGGAGGTTCTCAGGACACTACCACCCCGATGGTCACACGGAGTGCCTCCAATCGAAGGAGAAAATGAATATAATGGAAGATAATAATGTCATCAATCTGTCGAAAAGGATCTTGACGGCTGATGAAACCAGGGTACTCAAAAAAGGTTTAAGCTTTTGTCCGACAAGCGATTTCAATTTAGTGGACACGAAAATATACTTGTTCAGATATATAAGAAAACTCAAGTTCAAAAAGATCTTCTTACAAAATCCCGAAAGAGGGAAGGAAGCAAAGAGTCCTGATATGTCAGAAATGGTAACAAGAGATGACTTAAGAGAAGACAATCTCCTGGATGTTTTGTTAACTTCGACACAGGAATTACAAAACCAAAAACAAGAAACAGAGAGACAGAATGAACTTGCTACTGAACAAGCCAGAGATCCGAGCAACTTAAAAAACAAATCAAGAAAACTGCCTAACACACCCCATGATGCAATAGATGTGTTTAATGATGCAATAATGGCAGATCTGGAAAGAATGGCGAACAATAAAATGGATATTAAATCATCTAATATCACAAGAAAAGAATGGGCAGCAATAAAATCTTTACGAAATGACAAGACAATTGAGATCAAGCCCTCTGATAAGGGGGGGAACATTGTTATTTTCAGTAAGGAAAATTATGAACAGGAGGCGCACAGACAATTAAGAGACAAGGATTGCTATGTCATGGTGAAGAGAGAGGAATATGTCAAAAGCACCATTGAATATGAAACACTTTTGAATCAATGGAAAAATGATGGTATGATTAGCCCTGAAGAATTCTCTTTCTTGCACTGCGATTCCCCTACGCTCCCCACGTTTTACCATCTCCCAAAAATCCATAAAAATGCCAAAAGACCACCAGGGAGGCCGATTGTTTCGGCAATTGGCAGCCTGTTAGAAAACACTTCTCGCTTCATTGACACGTATCTAGCACCAATTGTGAAGGACTTGCCCTCTTATGTAAGAGATACGCAGGATTTTTTGCGCATAATGGATAGTGTCTCTTGGGGAAAGGATATGTTATTGATAACACTTGATGCCGTTAATTTATACACATGCATTGATCATGAGAAAGGCCTAAGGGCCACGAAGTGGTTCCTAGATAGAAAACAAGCCAAATATCGGGCACATAGTGATATGCTGTTGTGTATGATGAGATTTTGTCTTTTTAATAACTTTTTCCTTTTTGCAGGCCAACTGTATAAACAGATTAGGGGCACTTCAATGGGCTCGTGCTTCTCTCCCAGCTACGCGAATTTATTCGTGGGCTGGTGGGAGAAGCACGAGGCATGGGGAGGCAATAACGAAATGTGGAATGAGAGAATATTGATGTGGACCAGATACATTGATGATCTGTTTATTGTTTGGCGGGGAGACAGGACCTCGGCTGAGGAATATGTCTCAACACTGAACAATAATGACCTGAATTTGCAATTCACCTGTACAATCAGCGAAAAAAGTGTATGTTACCTAGATCTAGAGGTGTTCGTGGAAAATGATCATCTCCACACCAGACTCTATAGAAAGCCAACGGCAGGAAATGCTGTATTACATGCGGCTAGCCACCACCCCAGGAGTCTGGTTAGGAACGTACCTTATGGTGAATACTTACGACTCAAGAGAAATTGCTCAGCCAATACTGATTTTAAAGATGCCCAGAAAGAAGCCAGTAATAGATTTCAGGCTAGGGGTTACTCTAGGAGCATCCTAAAACAGGCAACCGCAAAAGCAGAAACTATCAACATGAGGGATCTCCTGGTGGTAAAAGAGTCGGAAAAAGAGAATGATCAGGTTAGAATGATAACTACATTCAATGTGAAATCAGGTGATCTGGTCCAGGCTTTTAAGAAAAACTGGCATATATTAAAAACGGACAACATCTTGAAGAAACATCTATCTGACAGTCCTATGATAACATATAGGAGATGCCAGTCACTCTCAGACCACTTGATCCATAGTCATTACTCCCCTGAAATAGAGACCCCGACCACCAACAAGATCAAAGGCTTTTTTCCATGCCTTCGCTGTAAAGCTTGTAAGCATAGCAAAAAAGTCAAAGAATACCCAGGAAGAACAGGAAGGGACAAACCAAACAGAATAATTATGAAACATCTGAACTGCAACTCAGAATATACAGTTTACTGTTTGGAGTGCCCTTGCAAAAAACGCTACTTAGGAAGTACCATTAAACCTACCAAAATGAGAATCCTGGAACATATGAGGGCTATCGTGAACAATGATAAGACCTATCCGATAGCCCGTCATTTTGCTGAATACCATCGTAGCAACAGGGATCTACTCAGTTACTACTGCATAGATCAGATTTCACGGTCAGAACGTGGTGGGAATAGGGAGAAAGCCCTCCGCATTATGGAATCTAGATACATTATGGACCTCAAAACCATGACACCGTGGGGTCTTAATAATGATGCAGAAATGTGGGTACACCTTTGAACTATCCTGATCTGAAGCACTGACAATAATATTCTGTCAGGAAGCTACAATAACATCCTGGAAGTGAATAGAACCAACAATTGAAGCTTTGTAAATATGTATGTTTGCTCCCCATGAATGCCTTGTAAAATATATAAATATGTGAATAGTGGTACCATACTAAATTTTGGGGAAACCAGCCCATACAGGGCTTCAAAGCAAGAACTGTAATTGAACTGTTCAATTGCTGTGTAGATGATACTTGTAAATATCTGTATAGTTCTTATAGGGCTCTATAATGTAATATACTATATGTGTAACAAATATCTGCACAGACGTCTGTGATAGGAATCAGGGGATATACCCCCACATAACGAACTGGTTGGATTCCAAACAATATGTAAATATATGGTACCTGATAGTAAATAGCAAAAGTGTGCAATCTATTATAATAATATTTGTTATTGTCAAACACTTGTAATTTTGCACTTAGCACTTTATCTTTCGTCATTTTGAATACTGTGAAATCCCTTGTATTAACAAACTACAAGATGGCCGCCACGAAAAAAGCAATTGTCCATCATCGATTTTGATGATATGAAGGAGGGCGGATAGTTTAAAATGGCGATAAAGTTTGCACAACAATGACACTGACGAAGCCTGTGAGCGAAACACGTCTGTCGGGGGTGAAGGGGGTTTGGAAATAAATTAATTTTGGATCACAGCATCAGAGTGCTTGCCGTTTTGTCTGGACGTAATAGTTTGGAAGTGTGTGGCTATATATATATATATATATATATATATATATATATATATATATATATATATATATTCACTGAAAAAACCATGGGTTATAGACCATATATAGTTAGGAATTAGTATTTACAAAACCTTATTTTACTCACACAAAACCATTGAAATTTCATATATAGTTAGTTGCACTAACTATATATCGCGCACCCGCAATCCACTGCTGATGATGCCACATATTACATCATTCATGACATGGTCAGTGACATCACTGATGACATCACTGATGACATCATCCAGTGACTGTATGTTTCTGTAAAGTTAAAATATGTCTTACATATTGAAGAAGGAGTGGATGTATAAGTGTCTGGATGAAGGATTTAGTAGGTGCATGACTGACTGTATGAGTGAGTGATTAAATGTGTCTCACTGAGTGCATGGGTTAGTGACTAAACTGTCTTAATTTGTGCATCATTATTTCTGTTGTTCTGAAAACTGCTGCATGTGTTGATCAGTAGCTATATGAGTAACTATATGGGTTATTGATTGGTTGCCCAAGTATTTGTATGGGAGACTGAGTGTGTGTGTGGGTGGCTGGGAGGTGTATTACTCTGTGCATAGATGTGTGAGCAGTTGATTCACTAGATGTATGGGTTCAAAAGTGCATGTGGAAACAGCTGTATGGGCGGTTGACTGTGTGCCTGAGTGTATTGGTGAGTGATTGGATATCTCAGTACTACATGTCAAAGTAAGTACATATGTAAAACACAGTACATGTGAGAGTTGACATATATAAATTACTGTGCATAAGAGCCAGTGAATGTGTGAGTGGCTGTATGGATCATTGTGAACTTGTATCAGTGATTGTATAAGAGAGTAAATATGTGTTCGAATATGTTTGAATAAGTAAAGTGTGTATAACTGTATAGTTGAGGAAATGGAGGTGTGATTGACTCTTTGTATGACTGACTAGGTGTGTGAGTAACTCCATGGATGAGTGACAGTCTGTAAGTGTCTGTTTACACTGAGTGTATCTAAGGTTATATTAGAGTCTGAAGAGGTTCATCGTATTATCACATGAATGATGTCATCAGTGATGTCATTTGAGATGTCATCAGTGATGTCATCAGTGATGTCACTGACCATGTCATGAATGATGTAATATGTGACATCATCAGCAGTGGATTGCGGGTGCGCGATATATAGTTAGTGCAACTAATTATATATGAAATTTCAATGGTTTTGTGTGAGTAAAATAAGGTTTTGTAAATGCTAATTCCTAACTATATATGGTCTATAACCCATGGTTTTTTCAGTGAATTTTCAAGGTTTTGTAAATGCTAATTCCTAACTATATATTGTCTATAACCTATGGTTTTTTCAGTGAATTTCAATGGTTTTTTAATAGCAAATATCAAAAGCTTTAAAATGTCAAGTACGTGATAGGTAAAAACATTTTCGTGTTTATGCTAGCTGATGTGCTTTGAACGCTGCCCCCCCCTCTTTTCTTTTAGGAGTATTCTCTCTTTGCAGATAGTGAAGGGTAGGTAACGCAGGCCTTTGCCCCCGTTGTAATCCGTCGTGCCTGCTTCTCTCTCCATTTGATTGATTGTTATCCAAGCATTTACTGTTTTAGAATTGGTTCTCTTTGGTTCATTCTCTATTTACAAACAAACACAGAGTCGCAATACTCTGTTTTGTCTTTGCAGATAGTGAAAAATCGTTAAAAAAACTAAAGGAATCAAACAAAATCAGTAGGCCACTAATGGGATCTCTTTTTGACCTCGCTAAAATAGAAACATTAGGAACAACCCCTCATGAGAAATACGAAACTAGTGAGATAAACTGAGCTCGACACCATGATGGCTGTAAGACAGCTCGGCTCCGCTGCCCACCCCGCCCAAAATAACGACAAACACTATGCAAATATTATAAATATATACAACACACCAGCAAAGTAACAGGGTAAAACGTTTTATTAAATAACTATTTACATGGCAGCCTGCTGCAACATTGATCCAAACAAGCCTTTGTATTTGGGGCTCAAAATCAACAAGTAACAGTTTAAAACGTTTTATTAAATAACTATTTACATGCAGCCTGCTGCAACATCGATCCAAACAAGCCTTGTATTTGGGGCTCAAAATCAAGTCCATTCCCGGGATTTCTCCTGCCCCCTCCTCAAGTCTTGTTGCCCTGATGTGGCCTAAGATCGGCCCCGACATAGGCGGCCGGCTCCCGGGGTCAGACGGAACTTTTTGCCTTTTAGTGACTCTTCCATTCTGGACCTTGTCCCACAATCCGTTTGACCTGAAGACACGTCCTGAGGTGCCCTGGTCCCACCATCACATACACCTGCGCCAGGAGACGGCATGGGGTGCACTAGAACCTCCCCAGGTGGAGGTTTCTCAGCTACACCCCACCGCTTCACTCGACCAGCTGACTTGTGCCCGCTCTTGCGACACAGTGCCTCGCTCGGCCAGCTGAATTGCGCCTGCTCTTGCTATTACAGCGTCTCACCCGCCATCCAACGGAATTGCACCCAATCTTGAGGTACAGCGACAGGCGGCTACCACGGAACACACAAAATGGCGGTCGGCTTCACAGACTTGGGCCTGGCCTGCAAGGATGGCTCTGGGCAACCGTGGAACTAGGGACGCTTGACTGCTAGGGCATGGGCCCCATTCCCAAAAACGTCCCCTCAGCCTTGAAGATTCTACAACAGTCACCGGGACCCCCGACTCCCGGAGACTTCCGGTGGGGAGCGACTGCCACGATTGCTCGCGGAATGGCCACGACGTAGCCACGGGGTGCTCTCATGCTGACGCCAGCTTCAATCTGAAACATCCAGAAACACTGTAGACTACCAATTCGATCAGTTCCGGTGGAGCCCCAACGTGACCCGGTAGAGAAGAACTTGCCCTCCCCTCTTTGACTGAAGGTTCTTGTTGCCTGTCCCTTCTGTTGTCATTTAACAGAACTTTTTTGACTGCTGAAAGGGCTTCTGTTATGACCGCTGGTTGGTGAAGACATTTTGACTATATTCTGGACCTGCGTTGTCGCGTAATGCGTCATATGACGCGCCGCGTTAGCGCACCCGGAAGTGCTCCGGTGCGCGAGGCGCAGCTTCCCGGAAGCGATCCGGGGTGCCGCGCGCAGCGCGTAACGTAAGCATAACAGGTCATGTGACTTGTTAATAAAACTTTTCTTTGGTTTATTTTACTTTTGTTTTTCTAATGAAGGCTTGGTCATATGACCTAAAAATAACACTTTTCATTGGTTTAGAACATTTTTTTTTCCCAAATGATGAAAGCCCCACCTTTTTTTTTCTCACTATGACTTATAAAGCAAAGGACCCAGATGCATTTACAGTTTATCACTAACAATGTTCCAGGCTAATGTATTTTCCCGGGAAATTTACAACTGTCCTGCAAGTAAAATATTCCTATTTCAAGAAAAAGGGCGTTTCTTCGTCCCATGAGGGAGCAGTTCAGCAAAAGAGGCTCGACCTGCTGTCTTAGTCGCTGATAGGCATGAATATTGGATTCTTATCGATCACTTTATGTTGCAGGAGTGGAAAACACAACAGCCCTTGACTATTTATCTTTACTACTTTCCTGCGTATTATACCTTTTAACTGTCATGTAATCGGGCTGCTTTATTTCACTTGCCTTTCACTGATTCGAAAACAGTGGCTATTATTCAAAACTTTACCAATCTAGGTATTACTACCATGTTTTGTTTTAAAAACCTTTATTGTGAAAATGTCAGTAAACAAATACGGGCCTATAACCACGTGGGCCGGCCACGGAGCAAACTGTAATCGTATATGATGAGGGGACATTTACACTGTAGAAGAACGTAACGGGCGGGCCTTTAGGTTGCAAGAACTAAGGTGTCTAACAGTTGCGGAATCGGTGGACGTACATTTTATAATTAAAGTACGACGGGGCCAGTTACAATAAAATTATCTAGATATACATTTGCGGGCAAGTACCATGGATGACGTTAATTCAAAATTTCAATAGTACAGTAATCAATAACACATCAGAACTTAATATCAATAGGAATGTCCAAATGTTCAATCAGTACTCGTCCCCGCCCGCCATGTGCTTCAAAACTGCATACGTATCTCGTGATATCAAGGCTGGGCAACCAGTACACAAGTAGTTACGAGTCCCATTTATACCGGCGCCATTTTGGGCGAGGCCGGGCAGGACCTGGATATAGTCAAAATGTCTCCACCAACCAGCGGTCGGACCAGAACCCCTTTCTGCAATCAAAAAAGGTTCCGTTAAATGACAACAGAAGAGATAGGCAACAAGAACCATCAGTCAAAAGAGGGGACGCTTTCGGAAATGGGGCCCATGCCCTAGCAGGCAAGCGTCCGAGTTCCAAGGTGTCCCAGGGCCATTTTAGTGGACCAGGCCCAAATCCAAAGAGCCGGCCACCATTTTGAGAGTCCTTTTGCAGCCGCCTATCGCTGCACCGCAAGAGTGGGCGCAATTCAGCTGGATGGTGGGCGAGACGCCCTAGCCGCAAGAGCGGGCCCAACTCAGCTGGATGGCGGGTGAGGCACTGTGCCGCAAGAGCGGGCGCAATTCAGCTGGATGGTGGGTGAGGCACTGTGCCGCAAGAGCGGGCGTAACTCAGCTGGATGGCGGGTGAGGCACTGTGCCGCAAGAGCGGGAGGAACTCAGCTGGATGGCGGGAGAGGTACTGTGCCGCAAGAGTGGGCGAAACTCAGCTGGATGGCGGGTGAGGCACTGTAGCCGCAAGTGCGGGCGCAACTCAGCTACATAGCGAGTGAAACACCAAGGGGCGCCCCACTGCAGCTGAGGAGCCTCCACCTGGGGAGGCGGGAGAGGCCCGTTCGCGCCGCCTCTCCCCCCCCGGGGCACCCCACGCCGTCTTTCGGCGCAGCATTGTAGGATGGCCACACCAGTGCGGCAACTTGCTGGACACCACCTCGGTGCCATCCGGATCTCGGCGCGTTGTGCTGCCTTCGGCCTACTGTAGCCGCAAGTGCGGACGCAACTCAGCTGGATAGTGAGTGAAAGACCAAGGGGCGCCCCACTGCAGCTGAGGAGCCTCCACCTGGGGAGGCGGGAGAGGCCCGTTGGCGCCGCCTTTCCCCCCCCCGGGGCACCCCGTCTTTCGGCGCAGCATTGTAGGATGGCCACCCCAGTGCGGCAACTTACTGGACACCACCTCGGTGCCATCTGGATCTCGGCGCGTTGTGCTGCCTCCGGCCTATTCACACATCGGTCTGCTACTGACGCCACCTCACAGGCCCACGGATTTTTTAGGCTTTTTATAGCCCAAAGCTGCATAACAGGTCATGTGACTTGTTTATAGAACTTTTCATTGGTTCATTTTACTTTTGGTTTCCTAATGATGGAAGGCTTGGTCATATGACCTAAAAATAAAACTTTTCATTGGTTTAGAACATTTTTTTTCCCAAATGATGAAAGCCCCACCTTTTTTTTTCTCACTCGGCAATCCAAAAAGGTTCCGTTAGATGACAACAGAGGGGACAGGCAACAAGAACCATCAGTCAAAAGAGGGGAGGGCACGTTGGGGCTTCACCGGAAGTCATCGAATTGGTAGTCTACAGTGTTTCTGGATGTTTCAGACTGAAGCTGGCGTCAGCATGAGAGCACCACCATCTCATGGCTCCGTCGTGGCCATTCCGCAAGCAATCATGGCAGCCGCTCCCCACCGGAAGCCTGCGGGAGTCGGGGGCCCGATGACTTTTGTAGAATCTTCAAGGCTGAGGGGACGCTTTCAGGAATGGGGCCCATGCCCTAGCAGGCAAACGTCCGAGTTCAAATGTGTCCCAGGGCCATTTTAGTGGACCAGGCCCAAATCCGAAGAGCCGGCCGCCATTTTGAGAGTCCTGTGGCAACCGCCTATTGCTGCACCGCAAGAGTGGGCGCAACTCAGCTGGATGGCGGGTGAGGCGCTGTAATAGCAAGAGCAGGCGCAATTCAGCTGGCCGAGCGAGGCACTGTGTCGCAAGAGCGGGCGCAAGTCAGCTGGTCGAGTGAAGCGGTGGGGTGTAGATGAGAAACCTCCACCTGGGGAGGTTCTAGTGCACCCCACGCCATCTCCTGGTGCAGGTATATGTGATGGTCGGACCAGGGCACCGCAGGACGTGTCTTCAGGTCAAACGGATTGTGGGACAAGGTGTGGAGCAGGCGCAATTCAGCTGGCCGAGGGAGGCACTGTTCCGGAAGAGCGGGCGCAACTCAGTTGGATGCCAAGGGGCGCCCCACTGCAGATGAGGAGCCTCCACCTGGGGAGGCCCGTTCGCGCCGCCTCCCCCCCCCCGGGGCGCCCCACGCCGTTTTTCGGCGCAGCATTGTAGGATGGCCAGACACTTGCTGGACACCACATCGGTGCCGTCCTGATCTCGGCGCGTTGTGCTTTCTTCGGCCTATTCGCACAACGGTCCGCTACTGACGCCACCTCACAGGCCGACGGATTTTGCCAACTAAAAGACAGACCAAAGCAGCCCATTGTTGCTTTGAGATGGATATTGCAGCAGGCTGCCATGTAAATAGTTGTTTAAAATGTTTTTTTAACGTGTTTACTTTGTTGGAGCGTTGTATATATTTATAAGTTATTAAAGTGTTATAATCCTACTACTTTGTTGGAGTGCTATATATTTGTAATGTGACACATAATTGTGAAGACTTTGATGTACAAAAAGGCATCCCTGGAATCTTCCGCTTCAGGCTCGGTCCCACACACCCTTACAGTGAGAATCCCCTCCCCAATCACAATACAGGATCGTTATCAGATAGTAGGAACGCATGTGGTGTGACGGATCTCATGGGGTGGGGGCCTTGATGTACTGTAACTCCTTTGAAGAGGGGTGATTCTTTACAGTTGGGGCCATAAACTACATCCGCAGGGCTAGGTGATAGCCTGGGACCGGCCTGGACAATCGGACACAGAGGAAGAGGAGTGTCAGAGGGTGCGGTAGTGAATAGGGTGAAAGGGAGGTGTTGGGCGGGCACGGGGTGTGATTCTCAGGGAAGAGCAGCGCAGATGGGAGGAGGTTTATGGCCCATGCATGAGAGAGAGAGCAGGGGTGACCAGTGCGTGGGGGAGATGCTTGCGAGGGTGGGGAGCCGTGCTGAGAGTAGGTCTGGTCAAGGCATCTAAAATGGCTGCTGTGCACGAGAAAAGTGTGGCATTGGAAAAAAGGCAATACGGATTAATTTATAACAATTATTTTTAACAATATATTTACTCGCAGTGACAAAATGGCGGTCAACACTTCCTGATTTCCTTCGAATCAAACGTTAACAGACGTCACGCAGCAAAAAAAAAAAAATCCGCTCATGCGCAGCCGCTGGAAGACATGTATCAACATATATGAGCCTTCTCAGCCACCCTCAGAAAACATAGGGGGTCAGGATACGTCTCCCGTACCCCCTTATACCCATTTCACACATTGTTTAACAATATATTTACTCGCAGTGACAAAATGGCAGTCAACACTTCCTGATTTCCTTCGAATCTAACGTTAACAGACGTCACGCAGCAAAAAAAAAAAAACCGTTCACGCGCAGCCGCTGGAAGACATGTATCAACATATGTAAGCCTCCTCAGCCACCCGCAGAAAACATAGGGGGTCAGGATACGTCTCCCGTACCCCCTTATACCCATTTCACACATTGTTTTTCCTCCATCTTGTAATTTAATTAAAACGAAACACAAAATGGTGAATTCCCGTTTCGCTACCAGTTCGCGACCCGGTTCGCGAACCGGGAAGCGCTTCGACCGTGAAAAATCTAATTTTTTTTATTTTCCCCACGGGACCCTTTAATAACCCCAACATCATTCCTAGGGGGTCAAGAGGGGTCTACCTTGCCCCCTTTCATTAAATTCTCCCTTTGTTTTTCTCCTCCTCTTGTCTCTCGATCCTACCGAGAGACAAGATGGCGGCCGCTCCGGACTGTTTAGAATGTTGACAGACACCGGCGAGCCAATCAGCTTCGCTTCGCGAAGTTCCGTTACGCGAAAAGTACGCGAACCGGAGCGCTACCCGGGACGCTGTCACAGATATATCTGTTTTTTAAAACGTTAATTTCTCAAAATCCACTGGAGCACATATATTGAGACCTAGCAAAGGCACATCGGGCTAACAGTCCCTACAATTTTGCCAAGTTTCGTGCAAATCCATTCAGCCGTTCGAGCTAAAAGTGAGGCCAACCGCCCTATGGAAAACTCAATGTTAAAAACGTGTTTTGGGACCCCCCTTTTTTCTCAGCCCCCCCTTGACGAAACCCCCCCAAATTTTTAGGGGCTGCTCAAAAACAAAATGTGCCATTTTCCTGAAAATTTCAGCCAATTCCGTCCACAAACGCCAAAGTTATTAGACATAGAATTTTCAAAAGTCCCATAGAGAAAAAATCCTAACTATATATACCTACTGGCGACCGCCAGTAGGCAATATATATATTGCCTACTGGCGGTCACCAGTAGGTAGTTATAGTTAGGATTGGCTACCATAGGAATTCCGCGACATTCTATTGGGAATAACTCTGGCGCTGTCAGGTGTCAGTAGCGCCAACAATACTAAGCCACTAACCTTCAGGACGGCCAGCAGGAACGATGCTGTGAAGAGTAGTTCCCAATGTCCCCTAAACACTACACCCACCACAATGTAGTAGCGCACTATGGGTAGTGAAGTATTCAAGGGAAAAGGGGAATGGGACAAAATAATAAAGTAGCCTGTTCCGTCACAGGAAGAAGAGACTTTTCTATTCTCCCTCTGGAACCCCTGCATATGGAAAACAACAAGAACAGAAATGAGTAGTACCGCAATCACTCCCCCTCTTGCACAGAAAGACACACTCCATTCACACTTACATGACTGGTCCCGGATCTCTCTTCAAAGAAGGTTATTAGGGATGTAGGGGGTCTTGTGAGGAAGATACCGTGGAGCGCTGGTCCTTGCGTGTGGCAAGAGAAGAACACGGACATGCGCAGACTCCGCCTCTCCAGTTGCTCCTATCACCGGAGCGACTTCACCAGAAAGGGGGCTTGCCAGGTCCTTGAGTTCACCGGCAAATCCGATGCGAAGTTAAAGAAACAAAGAATAAATGTAGTTCAAAGTCCTTCGGTTCGGTTCCAGAACCGGGACAAGAGATGGAGGTGTTTCCGTGGAAACACTGTTCCGCTTGTAGGGAGGTTAAACAACACGCGCCCAACCAGCGCGAAGGTGTCTGCGTCTCCTGTTCTGCTCCTGGGAACAGAGACGCGGCTCTCCCTTGGTTCCGCGGAAATAACCGCGAACATAGGAAAAGTGCTGACAAGCTCAAAAAGCGCTGTTGCGCCTCAAGTCATGCGTTCCTCAAATCCGGGCAGAAACGCTAGTGGCAGGACCTCGGGAAACGTAGCACAACAACGGCAAACAGGAACAAGCTCCGCAGACAGTTTGTCAAGTGCCGTATCAAATGGAGGCGGGACTTAAATAGGAGTGTGCTCCTTCCTGTCGGCCTGCAATATGCCCCTTGACCTTATGGGAGATGTAGTCCCTAATACATTTGTACGTGTCAGGCGCAACCGGGAAAGGTGAGGGTTGGGGGCTGTATGCTGACTCGTGATCATGACAGGCGCTGGTTGAGGAGTTTGCGTGTAATTTTCCAAAATTTAGGCCAGCTCCGCTGCGCTCCTTCCCAGGAAGGTTCGGGGGGATTCGTTAAGTGGGGGCTAAGAAAAAAGGGGGGTCCCAAAACATGTTTTTCCCATGTTCATTTCCATAGGACGGTCTGACAAGTCTACAGCCCGAACCGCTGAACAGAATTACGCCAAACTTGGCAAAATTGTAGGGACTGGTACGCAGATGTGCCTTTGCTATATTTGCTGAAAATTGCTCCAGTGGTTTTTTTGAAAATTAACTTCAAAAACACATATATATCTATATGAGCGCTTACAGGTACGCGAACCGGGGAGCGCACCCGGCGCGCTACGGGAGTGCGAGAGCGGAAATCTGATTGGCTGTCGGGTGTCTGTCAACATTCCAAACAGTCCGGAGAGTCCGCCATCTTGTGTCTCGGTAGAATCGAGACACAAGAGGTGAAAAAGAAAGGGGGAAATAATTAAAAGGGGGCAGAGTAGACACCCCCTGACCCCCTAGGTTTTCTGAGGGGGGTAAGCGCTGGGTGCGTTCCCGGTTACGCTCTCTGGTACGTGCACCCTGAGCGCACCACGAGGAATAACAGTGAAAGAAAATAGTTTTTAATAATAATTTGGATTGCTTAGAGGTAGGGTAGCTCTAAAAAGAGCTGTGGTGTTATGTGGGTGATTTCAGTACCTATAAGTAGGTACTGATGCAGAGTCTAAAATTGAAGAGCAAAACTCTGTTTTCCTCATCTGAGAAATGTATATTTTTTCCTCTGTAGATATCTTGCATGTTGTAAGGCAAGTTATTGTAGTATATTCAAATCAAACCATAGTCTCTCAGGAAAGCAGAAACAGATCCTTTTAGGACCTCCTGAGAAGGTCTAGGGGGTGAGGGGCACTCTACCCTGCTCCCATTTCAAGTTTTGAAGTATTACATTTCACTCTTTTTGGGAGAAGGGAAGTAAATGTTGCACTCCATACTATAAGTCTCACCACAATCATTTCGCTACTATCTCATAAATTACAAATAGAATAATAAAAAATGTCTCAAACTATTTATAATTTCTAAATATAAATTTATTCTTCAGAATTTTCATAATTTAAAAGAACTTCTAACTTTAACTGATCAGGAATCTCCTCATCAGAAGTCTCCATACATGAGCCCTGGAACTCAATATAATCCAAACATTCGATTAATTCAGCATCCAAAGTCTCATCATTAAAATCCCCCATTCCATCTCCTCTCAAAAAAAGGTCTTCTTCATGGATAGTGTTATCAACAGGATCATTCAAGACCTCAATAAAACTCGCCTCAACTAAAGTTGCAGAAATTTCAAAATTAATATCAACGGTGTCCTCATTCAGATCCATATTCTTTTCAAATTTCTTGCTGTAAATTGCAGAAAAAAAATCACTTTAATTTATCGTTTTTAGTAATAGATAATATAAAACTAGCTTTATCAAGTATTAAATTCCCCTTACAAATTAACAACTCACCTTTTAGAAAGCAGTGGAAGAGTTAGTACTGTGTAAATTTCACACCAGAAATAGAACACCAAAAATTCCTCACAAATGTACCTGAAAGAGTACTATCACAAAATGGCTGTGTTTCCCTCTAATTTTTCATGTATATTCATGTAGAAAACCAATGAAACTTCATCACACACAAATTTAAAACCAAAGAAACATTTTAATTGGTTCTAAATTTCAAAAGCTAATTGGCTCTTGGGTGTCTGTAAACATTCTAAATGGTCTGCATAGTCTGCCATCTTGTGACTCTGAAGAACAGAGACACAAGAGGTGAAAAATAAAAGTGGAAAACGTTGATAGGGGGCAGGGTAGAGACACCCTGCCCCCCTTATGTTTTATCAGGGGGCCTAGGTTGACTCCGAAGAGCAAATAAACGTTTTAGTTTTCTTTTAAAAATTCGCGGAGTAAGCTCAGGGTGCGCGCACATGGGCGCTTACCGGTACGCGTACCCTGAGCGCACCACGGGGAAAAACAGTGTAAAAAATTAGAGTGAAATAAATAATTTAGAGTGCTTAGAGTGCTGTTCCCGTACTCTGATTCCCTCACTAACCTTCATTCTCTATCCTTTATTCCCCTTCCCCTTACTTTCATCCCCCAGTCACCTTCTCTTAGTACCTCTGCTTCAGTACTGTCCCCCTCTGTTCCCTTTCTTCAGTCCCTCATTCTTTGCCTTTCTCTCACTCACCTTACTCCGCTTCACTCACTCCTTCTGTCACTCCCTCTGTCCTGTCACATCCTCATTCTCCTTCCCTTACTCCCTCTGTCTTAGCCTCACTCCCTCTGTCCCCTCACTCTCTCAGTCCCCTTTCCTCATGCTTACTCCCTTTAACTCTCCCACACTCCCTTACTTACGTTTCTTTGCTCCCTCACTCAGTCCCCTTCTGTCATTCTGTCCTTTATTCCCTCTGTCTTCTCACTCTCTCAGTCCCCTAGTCTTATTCTCACTTGCCTTTATCCACCCTCTATCACCCCTCTTTACTGATCCTCACTGCCGTTCTCTCACCCTCCCTCACTCTTGTTCCCTTACTCCGGTTCCTTCACTTTCCTTCATTCCCTATCCTTCATTCCCCTTCCCCTTACTTTCATCCCCCAGTCACCTTCTCTTAGTACCTCTGCTTCAGTCCTGTTCCTCTCTGTTCCCTTTCTTCACTCCCTCACTCATTGCCCTTCCCTCACTCACCTTACTCCACTTCACTCACTCCTTCTCTTACTCCCTCTGTCCTTTCACATCCTCACTCTCCTTCCCTCACTGTCTGTCTCTTAGCCTCACTCCCTCCGTCCCCTCACTCTCTCTGTCCCCTTTCCTCATGCTCACTCCCTTTAACTCTCCTACACTCCCTTACTTACCTTTCTTTGTTTTAACTCAGGGCCCGATTCACAGAATGAACTTAAGACTCAATACTAAACTTACTACTATTTTGGTATTCACAGAAAGCACTTACTACTTTTGGCATTCACAGAATGAACTTACTACTTTTGGTATTCACAGAAGTTAGGATTTTGTCTTAAGTCTGTCTTAAGTCTGTCTTAAGTTTGTCTTAAGACAAACTTAAGACAAAATCTTAACTTCTGTGAATACCAAAAGTAGTAAGTTCATTCTGTGAATGCCAAAAGTAGTAAGTGCATTCTGTGAATACCAAAATAGTAGTAAGTTTAGGATTGCGTCTTAAGTTCATTCTGTGAATCGGGCCCACTGTCTCCTTCTCTCACTCTTTCCTTCACTCCCTCTGTTTCCTCACTCTCTCACTCCCCTAGTCTCACTCTCACTTGCCTTTATTCACCCTCTATCACCCCTCTTTACTCATCCTCACTGCAGTTCTCTCACCCTCCCTCACTCCTGTTCCCTTACTCCGGTTCCCTCACTACCCCTCATTCTCCATCCTTCATTCCCCTTCCCCTTACTTTTATCCCCCAGTCACCTTCTCTTAGTACCTCTGCTTCAGTCCTGTTCCCCTATGTTCCCTTCCTTCGCTCCCTCACTCATTGCCCTTCCCTCACTCACCTTACTCCACTTCACTCACTCCTTCTCTCACTCCCTCTATCTTCTCACATCCTCACTCCCCTTTCCTCACTCCCTCTCTCTTAGCCTCACTTCCTCTGTCCCCTCACTGTCACTTCCCTTCAATTACCCTCACTCATCTTCAAACACTGACTGTCATCAACTCACTCTCAATCAGTCCACCTTCCTTCTCCCTCACTCCCCTTGCCTTACTCTCAGTCCCATTACTTTATCGTCCGTCACCCTCTTTCTCTCAATATCATCCCCTTTTTTCACCTTGAATCCTTTCTTTCCGTCACTCCCTGTCACTCTCCTTCGTTCTCTCCACTTCAACTCACTCTTGTTTACAACTCACCTTCTCTCACTCGTCTTCTGTCACTTGATCCCTCTATCACTTTCTCCCCTTCATTCACTCATTTTATTCATTCATTTATTCAGTACACATTCACTGAAAAAAAGAATTGTACAATATGCAAAGAATACAGCTCTTTTTTGAGAATTGGAGGTAGTTCTGAAAAGAACATTTTTTTTCTTATTTTTTTAATGTTTTTTTATACTTTTTTATAACGATTTTATATTTTTTTTGTATTTTTTTCAGGGGAAACACAAAACCAGGGATTCCAAAACTGCTCAACAGGAACAAAAAAAAGGTGAAAAATTAGGGACAGGGAGGGCAGCGGTGTTCCTCTCTCTTCCAAGCAATGAGTTCAATGCTCTGCTCTCCAAAACAGAGCAGTTCATCACAGTCCACACATAGAAATTTTATGCCTGCAAACACCGGCTGCACGTTAGGGATCATTCTTCCACGTGGTGTTCCCGAAGCTGTTGCTCCACCAGTGGAGGTGCTGCCGCCATCTCTTGCTGTATTCCGTGCCAGGTCCCTGACACTCTCCCTGGCAAAGGTATTTTTGGTGTCTTCTCTAGACATGCCTAATTAAAGTGGCATTTCCAAAGCTATATTTCCTATTAGGATTGCCTCTGTATAAAGTAGTGCCACATATCTTGCAGGTTACCTTAGCAGCATTAACCTTTTTTTTCCTTCAGGGATAGAAAAAAACTTCCAAATGAAGTGGTCTTTTATTTATTGCTGAGGAGGGTCCTCAGGCAAAAAACCATCAGAATCACTGCTGGATGACGGATCTATGTTGATACAACGCATGTTATTACATCGCATGCTTTTACAACGCATTTTTTACAACGCAAAAACTTTTACAACGCATGTATTTACAACGAATGTTTTTACAACGCAGGTACCTTTACAACGCATACCATTACAACGTAAGTATTGGTAAATATATATTAATTTTATAATCGTAAATTAATTAAAAAAACATATAATTTAATGTAATTTAATTTAAATTTAATTTTAATTTATTTTTACCCTGTACCCCTGTACCCCCAAAACCCAAAACTGACCCTGAACCCCAAAAATACCCCTTTACCCAAAAACTAAAAACTGACCCTGAACCCCAAAAATACCCCTTTACCCAAAAACTAAAAACTGACCCTGAACCCCAAAAATACCCATTTACCCAAAAACTAATAACTGACCCTGAACCCTAAAAATACCCCTTTACCCAAAAACTAAAAACTGACCCTGAACCGCAAAAATACCCCTTTACCCAAAAACTGAAAACTGACCCTGAACCCTAAAAATACCCCTGTAGGAAGGTGGATATCTGACTATGGTTACCCCCAAACTTTTTGCCTGGTGTTTAGCTGGTTTTTGACTTAGTTGGCCTGGGATCCTGCTATTCAGGGCCCCAGGCTGATTGCTCTCTCCTTAAAATGGACTCCATGTACCTTAGGTGCATAACACAATTGGAATTGGTTCACCTTATAGGCCCCTGTAACAGTGTACCATAGGTACCCAGGGCATAGGTGTAGCCAAGGCCTGCCAGGGGCTGCAGCATGTATTGTGCCACCCCTGGCCTGGCCTCCATATTTGACACAACTGGCTGATCACTCAGCTGGGGTAAGTTGGTGTAATCACCTCTTACTTAGGTACAGTATGTCTGTGCCTAACCCTAAACTGGACACATATGTTCCTATCAGCCACTCCTATGGAGGGCCTCATCAATCCTGGAGGCAGAGTGCTTGGAAATATGTGAGATGGTGCTCTAGCATGAGCTGAGCCTGTCTGCAGCTGTCGGGAACCACTCCCTAAGCTGTTCCGGGATATTGCCATACCATATACTCTTAAGTGCATTATAATCCTCGCGGTTAAATGCTATCTTTGGTTTGGCTTTATCAAAACATGTCGAGTAAGGTGTCATACGAATTGGAATACTATCCCCTCGCCAGTTCTGGCGACGGGGATAGCATTCCACCCTTCTAGAGGGACACGACATGTGTGTAGCCTTAACCCTGGTTAAAATTAAACAGAGCCTCAGCATCACAAAATGGATGCTGCCACCACAGACACATGTCTGACCTCCTGCTGCTGGGAGTCCTTCCAGCGAGGAGGGCCTGGACAAAGGGTTTCCTGCCTGGGGAGGTGCGAGCACCACCCCAGACAGGGTTTTGTGTATTGGGTAGGACAGGGCTGAATAGATTGAGACATGCCTGGGGCACACAAGGTGTCCCTGTGCATAAGCCAGCCCAAACCGGTTCTGGGGCTTTCCAGCCCCAGTCCTGGCGAGGAGCTGGACAAAGGAGAGGGGGTGTAACCACCCCCCTTCCTGGTCCCACCCATAGGGGAGGGACCTAGCAGGAGATCCACCCCCCAGTTTGGGAATAAGAGGGGGAGCAGTGCCATTGCACAGCAGATCATCCTGAAATCAACTTTAAACAAGAAGAAGACTGGACTTCGACATTCTGCTGCACAGAAGACTGAAGAGAATCTCCCTTGTGGCCTAGGAGGGGCCACCCTGTGAACACAGGCATCACCCAGCACCTCGACGTCTGCTTTGCCACCGCCTCCCGCCGGAGCCCGAGTGCAGAGCCTGACAAGACACAGCTTCCCAGACTTCTCCCAGCCCGATCCACAGTCCCTGCAAAGAAGGGACCCGTGGAGGCACCGAGAGACGTGGGAGCGGCCATCTTGAAAGACCCCCGAGACGCTGACTGCGCAGTACCCGAGGCACCCTCGACTCTGTGCTTTAAGGTTTGAGAAGCCCCACAACCGAGCAGCATTTGCACCAAAGATCAGCCCTCCAGCATCTCCACGATCTGCGTGGGGCCCTTTTGCTTCTTGCCACTCGACTCGCCATCCCGGCCGCTTGTCACGTGGTCAGCGGCCATTTTGGCGACAAAACCTACAATTTACACTGTGGGTCTGGTTGCTCCAGACCTGCCCTCGCTCCTGTAGAAAGGAGTACCCGCTCTGACCTTGCTGGTCCGAGTAATAAGCCTTTTTCACTTTCCCCGTGGCTTGCATTAGCCAAGGCTTGTTTGCTTCAATCGAGTTGCCGACACCGCCATCAGCTAGAGCCTTCCAGGGACAGCTCGTGATCGACTCCTGGACGTCCTTGACCTCTTCGTGTCTACGTGGCTGCAGAGAGAAGCAACACCTCATCACCTGTTTGCACCCGACTTTGCCTGGTTCCAATCTGGTTCCACGGTGGTCACTGGTCAGTGACTTTGAACATTGTCCCCTCTGCTTTCAGGTCTTCACCACTTCAGATCCACCCTTGGATCCACCGGACACTTCTCCTTCACATCGCCTGCAGCATCTTCAGCTTCAAGCGCCAAGAACCTGCGTGTCAAAACCCAACGCCACTTCGACCCTGTGCACCCACTTCCTGTGGGTGAGGTAACATTGCAAAGCCGGTGTCCCTACACTGGCACACACCTCTAGGGTCTGTGTCTTAAGTTTTGTTCCTCTAGGTTCAGCGGAAGTGCCCTTAAACTAACTTTGTACTTTTTAAGCACCATAGACTTTGCATTGGAAAGTGCGTGCACTTTGAACACTGCACCCGAGTCCCGTGGGCCTTTCCCGACTTAGTCATTGCCAGTCTCGAATAGCTCCAGCGATTCCCAAGGCCCTAGGCCTCTTCACTTTCCTCCTGGTACCTCTTATACCACTTTCTTAGTATATGGTTTAGGTGGCCCCTAGGGCTCATCCATATTGTGCAACTTTTGTGTATTTTAAACTGTCTTGTGATTTAACGCTTGTGCTTCTGTGCTCATAAAGAGTCCAGGGGATTTTATAGTTAATAAATCAATATATATTTTCAATATATATCTGTGTGGTGTCCCTTTCATTTGGTATTCAAGGGGGTTGTGTATGGTATAACAGCTGGCTTCACATGCCTTTCAGAGTTTAGCCTAAGACTGCTTTGTCCACGTTACCACTAGGATAACTGGTCTACAAGGTTGAATTACAACCATCATCATAAGGGTTGCTTGGCATGGTACAAAGTGATCACTAAGAATTAGTGAGCATTATATACCAGGCCAACTTCTCACATTGGTGAGCAGCGGATTGGGATCTGAGCTTGCTGTTGTTTTACCATTACAATCTTTGAGATTATCATTTGAAAGATCATACAGGTACCTGCTAGGTACATATAAAACAAGACTAGTATACTTAAGTTCTACTGAACTTAGTTGTTGTAGAGCAAAGGGAGTAGCACACCCTAGCTACAACTACTAGATAGGTTTAGTAGGTAAACACCAGTGTAGGTAGATTGCAACACATCCACCCACACTAGAGCAATGTCTGGAACAGAGGGGTCCAGTGGACTTACTCCTGTTGAGAGTGACCCTCCAAGGGCACCATCCCAGTTTGCTATTTTTCCCTTTAAGGAATTAAGACAGCTTTGTGTCTTAAGGGGTCTGAAGACAGGGCCTTCCCCTACTACAGACCACCTAAGAGAGCTCTTGGATCAGTCTGAGGCTCTAAAGACCTCTAAAGCAAACCCCACAGGGGATGCTGAAGGAGGCCATCCTTCAGAGGATGACACTGTAGACACCCCTGCCCCTATCATCCTGGTAGATGAGGAAGCCTCCACCACTGGAGCTCCTCAGGTAGATGTAGAGGAAGAAGAAGAGGAGGAGGAGGTGGAAAGCAGTGAGTCAGATGATGACAGAGATAGTCAGGTGCTGGTCAGTAGACTGAACCAGGCTAACTTAAGTCAACTTGGGAATGAATCAGGTAACAACCCATTCAGACCCCCAGGTGGACTTAACCAGGGCCATAGGAGGAGGAGGCATCACTCAGGTGAATCCAATACCTCCCATGTCTCTAGAGGCTCTCATGGTCACTCCAGAGAGGAGATGACTAGCCCTCAGAGAAGGGAACATGAGGCCAAGATGAGAGAGGCTGAGCTTAGGATCCAGAGGCAAGAGTTAGAGGTTGCCCTGGCTAAGGAGAAACTTGCTAGAGCAAGACAGCCTAGAGAGAGTGGATTAGGATCCACTGGTGGCAGCAATATCCAGAAGGATAAAGACAGGTCCTTTGATACAAGAAACCTGAGTAAGATTGTGCCCCCCTACAAAGCTGGGGATGATATCCACAAATGGATGACTGCACTTGAGAGAGCCTGCATGGTACAGCAGATCCCTCAGGAGCAGTGGGCAGCAATCTTGTGGCTCTCCTTTGAAGGTAGAGGCAGAGACAGACTCCTCACAGTTAGTGATGAGGATTCTAGAAACTACATGGTCCTGAAGAGTGCTCTGATTGATGGGTTGGGCTTAACCACTGAACAGTACAGGTTAATGTTCAGAGACACCCAGAAGACACAGACTCAGGACTGGTCTGAATTTGTTGAGTGTGCCACTAAGGCTCTGGAGGGCTGGTTGCTGGGAAGTAAGGTTACTGACTATACAGGATTGTATAATTTAATTATGAGAGAGCAAATCTTAAGTAATTGTCAAAATCAGCTTCTACATCAGCACCTGGTTGACTCTGATCTGACCTCCCCACAAGAATTGGGTAGGAGGGCAGACAAATGGGTCAGAACCAGGATCAGGCCTAAGAACCAGGGTGGTGACCAAAAGAAAGAGACTACCAAGCCTCAAGAGAAGGGTGGGGATAAAAGTAAGGAAAAGACTTCCCCAGGGCCCCAAAACTCCAAGAATGGGGGTGGGTCCCAAGACACTTCTACAACCCAGAAAAAGCCTTATTGTCATACCTGTAAACAGGTGGGGCATTACAAAACAGATAGCTGTTGTCCCAAGAATGGCAATAAGGAGAATATACCTCCAGGTAAGGCTCCAACACCTCCTGTCACTGTTAGCAGTGGTCCCCCAGGTGGTGGGAACACCCCCAAGAATTTGGGTGGGTTTACTTTTGGAGGACAGGTGGACTCTGGCCTATCCAGGTCCCCTAACTCAGATACTCTTGTCTATGAGACTGGCATGGGGTTTGCCAATTTCACTGCTTGCCCAAACACTTTGAGCAAGTATAGACAGGAGCCCCTCATCAATGGCTTGAAAGTTGAGGCCTTCAGAGACACAGGGGCTAGCATCACCATGGTGGCTGAATGTCTAGTCCCCTCAAGGCAACTTTTACCTGATGCCAGATATCAGGTGACAAACATTGATGGCATAGAAACCAATCATCCCATGGCAGTAGTCAATCTTAGCTGGGGAGGTGTCACTGGCCCAAAGAGAGTGGCAGTGTCAGCAAACTTGCCTGTAGATTGCCTACTGGGTAATGATTTGGAAATCTCAGCCTGGGCTGAGGTTGAACAGCAAACCCATTCTAGAATGGTAAATCTCCATGGAAAGGTTAGTGGGGCTGTAATGGCTACAGCCCCAATTCAAGATGTCCTTCCTGAAAAGGTTGGGAGGGCTGAGCAAACCTCAGCCCCATCTTTAAATAACTTCCCTCCTGAAGAGAGTAGCAGGGCTGTACTGATAACAGCCCATACCCAAACTGAGTCTCCTCCTGAAAAGGTTGGTGGGGCTGTGATGGCCACAGCCCAAACTCAAACTGATACATGGGTAGTGAAGCCTGAAATGATGGATCACTCCACCCAAACAGAGAGCATTGAGGAGGAAGAGAAATCTCCCTCCCACCAGACTTTAGGAAAGGATCAGCCTCCTCAGGGAACTGATCTTACCCCTGATGAAGGAACTGTCCCAGAGGTTGTTAGGCCTGGCCTGACAGAGCCTCTGATGGCAGTGGACCCTTCTCAGGAGGGACCCAGTCTGGAGCAGGTAACCTGCCCCTCTCTACCTTGCCTTACTCAGCCCAGGGCTGCAGAGGACAAGAAGGACAGTGAGACCCAAAGGGCCCCCTGTCAAATAAAGCACCCCCATCAGCAGATTAGGGGCACCGAAACTAGTAGCCCTAGTGAGGTGCAAGCTTTAAAAACTCCTGAGGGATCCCCCTTAAAAGTAGTTAGGGACCTCCCCCAGATGGATATTGTTGGGCACAGCCAAACCTGGGACCCTAAGGGCCCAAACCTGACCTGTCCCTCCAGTAAGCCAAACAGAGGGACCCAGCCTCCAGCTTTAGGTAGCCAGAGGTTGACCCTGAGAGCACAGTGCAACTCAGTCAGAGAAAGAAAGGCACACATGGTGGAGAGTGATTGGAGGAAGCTGAGCCCTACAGAGGAAACTCACTTCAGTACTCCATCTCAACACCAGCCTTTGACTTTGCAAAGACACACCTCAGGTAGAGATTCCCTATGGTGGAGACCCTCCGATACCCTTAGGGTGAGGGATTGCTTAGTGGACCATGAGACAGGGGGTTACCAAGCCAGAGCTGGTACTTCCTTATATGGCCACTTAGGCAATATAGGCTTACCTGGTCAAGGATAGCCTTATCTCCTTTCGTTTGGGGGGGGGTTATGTAGGAAGGTGGATATCTGACTATGGTTACCCCCAAACTTTTTGCCTGGTGTTTAGCTGGTTTTTGACTTAGTTGGCCTGGGATCCTGCTATTCAGGGCCCCAGGCTGATTGCTCTCTCCTTAAAATGGACTCCATGTACCTTAGGTGCATAACACAATTGGAATTGGTTCACCTTATAGGCCCCTGTAACAGTGTACCATAGGTACCCAGGGCATAGGTGTAGCCAAGGCCTGCCAGGGGCTGCAGCATGTATTGTGCCACCCCTGGCCTGGCCTCCATATTTGACACAACTGGCTGATCACTCAGCTGGGGTAAGTTGGTGTAATCACCTCTTACTTAGGTACAGTATGTCTGTGCCTAACCCTAAACTGGACACATATGTTCCTATCAGCCACTCCTATGGAGGGCCTCATCAATCCTGGAGGCAGAGTGCTTGGAAATATGTGAGATGGTGCTCTAGCATGAGCTGAGCCTGTCTGCAGCTGTCGGGAACCACTCCCTAAGCTGTTCCGGGATATTGCCATACCATATACTCTTAAGTGCATTATAATCCTCGCGGTTAAATGCTATCTTTGGTTTGGCTTTATCAAAACATGTCGAGTAAGGTGTCATACGAATTGGAATACTATCCCCTCGCCAGTTCTGGCGACGGGGATAGCATTCCACCCTTCTAGAGGGACACGACATGTGTGTAGCCTTAACCCTGGTTAAAATTAAACAGAGCCTCAGCATCACAAAATGGATGCTGCCACCACAGACACATGTCTGACCTCCTGCTGCTGGGAGTCCTTCCAGCGAGGAGGGCCTGGACAAAGGGTTTCCTGCCTGGGGAGGTGCGAGCACCACCCCAGACAGGGTTTTGTGTATTGGGTAGGACAGGGCTGAATAGATTGAGACATGCCTGGGGCACACAAGGTGTCCCTGTGCATAAGCCAGCCCAAACCGGTTCTGGGGCTTTCCAGCCCCAGTCCTGGCGAGGAG
Organism: Lissotriton vulgaris; assembly: GCF_964263255.1. Classification (NCBI taxonomy): domain Eukaryota; kingdom Metazoa; phylum Chordata; class Amphibia; order Caudata; family Salamandridae; genus Lissotriton; species Lissotriton vulgaris. The sequence continues at coordinate 215,011,431 of NC_141686.1, forward strand.
CTGGACAAAGGAGAGGGGGTGTAACCACCCCCCTTCCTGGTCCCACCCATAGGGGAGGGACCTAGCAGGAGATCCACCCCCCAGTTTGGGAATAAGAGGGGGAGCAGTGCCATTGCACAGCAGATCATCCTGAAATCAACTTTAAACAAGAAGAAGACTGGACTTCGACATTCTGCTGCACAGAAGACTGAAGAGAATCTCCCTTGTGGCCTAGGAGGGGCCACCCTGTGAACACAGGCATCACCCAGCACCTCGACGTCTGCTTTGCCACCGCCTCCCGCCGGAGCCCGAGTGCAGAGCCTGACAAGACACAGCTTCCCAGACTTCTCCCAGCCCGATCCACAGTCCCTGCAAAGAAGGGACCCGTGGAGGCACCGAGAGACGTGGGAGCGGCCATCTTGAAAGACCCCCGAGACGCTGACTGCGCAGTACCCGAGGCACCCTCGACTCTGTGCTTTAAGGTTTGAGAAGCCCCACAACCGAGCAGCATTTGCACCAAAGATCAGCCCTCCAGCATCTCCACGATCTGCGTGGGGCCCTTTTGCTTCTTGCCACTCGACTCGCCATCCCGGCCGCTTGTCACGTGGTCAGCGGCCATTTTGGCGACAAAACCTACAATTTACACTGTGGGTCTGGTTGCTCCAGACCTGCCCTCGCTCCTGTAGAAAGGAGTACCCGCTCTGACCTTGCTGGTCCGAGTAATAAGCCTTTTTCACTTTCCCCGTGGCTTGCATTAGCCAAGGCTTGTTTGCTTCAATCGAGTTGCCGACACCGCCATCAGCTAGAGCCTTCCAGGGACAGCTCGTGATCGACTCCTGGACGTCCTTGACCTCTTCGTGTCTACGTGGCTGCAGAGAGAAGCAACACCTCATCACCTGTTTGCACCCGACTTTGCCTGGTTCCAATCTGGTTCCACGGTGGTCACTGGTCAGTGACTTTGAACATTGTCCCCTCTGCTTTCAGGTCTTCACCACTTCAGATCCACCCTTGGATCCACCGGACACTTCTCCTTCACATCGCCTGCAGCATCTTCAGCTTCAAGCGCCAAGAACCTGCGTGTCAAAACCCAACGCCACTTCGACCCTGTGCACCCACTTCCTGTGGGTGAGGTAACATTGCAAAGCCGGTGTCCCTACACTGGCACACACCTCTAGGGTCTGTGTCTTAAGTTTTGTTCCTCTAGGTTCAGCGGAAGTGCCCTTAAACTAACTTTGTACTTTTTAAGCACCATAGACTTTGCATTGGAAAGTGCGTGCACTTTGAACACTGCACCCGAGTCCCGTGGGCCTTTCCCGACTTAGTCATTGCCAGTCTCGAATAGCTCCAGCGATTCCCAAGGCCCTAGGCCTCTTCACTTTCCTCCTGGTACCTCTTATACCACTTTCTTAGTATATGGTTTAGGTGGCCCCTAGGGCTCATCCATATTGTGCAACTTTTGTGTATTTTAAACTGTCTTGTGATTTAACGCTTGTGCTTCTGTGCTCATAAAGAGTCCAGGGGATTTTATAGTTAATAAATCAATATATATTTTCAATATATATCTGTGTGGTGTCCCTTTCATTTGGTATTCAAGGGGGTTGTGTATGGTATAACAGCTGGCTTCACATGCCTTTCAGAGTTTAGCCTAAGACTGCTTTGTCCACGTTACCACTAGGATAACTGGTCTACAAGGTTGAATTACAACCATCATCATAAGGGTTGCTTGGCATGGTACAAAGTGATCACTAAGAATTAGTGAGCATTATATACCAGGCCAACTTCTCACAACCCCTTTACCCAAAAACTAAAAACTGACCCTGAACCCCAAAAATACCCCTTTACCCAAAAACTAAAAACTGACCCTGAACCCCAAAAATACCCCTTTACCCAAAAACTAAAAACTGACCCTGAACCCTAAAAATACCCCTTTACCCAAAAACTAAAAACTGACCCTGAACCCCAAAAATACCCCTTTACCCAAAAACTAAAAACTGACCCTGAACCCTAAAAATACCCCTTTACCCAAAAACTAAAAACTGACCCTGAACCCCAAAAATACCCCTTTACCCAAAAACTAAAAACTGACCCTGAACCCCAAAAATACCCCTTTACCCAAAAACCCCAAACTGACCCTGAACCCTAAAAATACCCCTTTACCCCAAACATATACCATTTAAAATATAATTATATACTTACCAATACTTACGTTGTAATGGTATGCGTTGTAAAGGTACCTGCGTTGTAAAAACATTTGTTGTAAATACATGCGTTGTAAAAGTTTTTGCGATGTAAAAGTTGCGTTGTAATGGTATGTCGTTGTAAAAGTTGCGTTGTAAGTGATGTTTCCCCTGGATGACTCCCTTGCAGCCATTGCTGTAGATCAGAAAACTTTGAGAAGCAGATAATGCACAGAACACCTCTTGCTCTCTCCAAGTACAAAGCAATAGTGAGAGAAATGGGTGGGGTTCTCGATATTTGGGAAAAAAATGCTCTGAACCAATGAAAAGTGTTATTTTAAGGTCACATGGCTTGACGCGCTTACGCTATGCGCCCCGGAGCGCTTCCGGGGCGCTTACGCGGCATGTACGTGGGGGCTTCCTGGAGCGCTTCCGGGGCGCTTCCGCGGCACGTACATGGGTGCTTCCTGCAGCGCTTCCGGGGGCGCTTACGCGGCGCGTAGCAGTGATGTTTTGCTCGTTTTTCGGGAATGCGTTTAAAGTTCAAATACGGTTCTTACATATTATAAATAGTACTTTTATATATTATTATTTAATTTTAATACATAAACTAATTTTTTTTCGATCGCGATAGGGCGCTTTCGCTGCGCGTACCGGTGCGTGCGCCGATACACGTACCGTGAGCGCACTGGTGCACAAATAATAAAAAAAACATATATATAAAAAACATGAAAAAAATAGTTTTTTACAAATATAGAATTAGGAACTAATTAGAAAAAAATAAAAAAATAATAGATACAATAATTACCTATCATTAAAAAACAATATTTCACTTAAAAATTGTAGTTTTCAAACTCGTTAAAGTTAAAAATTCGCTTTTTAAAAAAAATTGCAAATTCACTAAAAAACCATAGGTTTCACACACGTTAAAGTTAGGAATTAGCTTTTAAAAAACCTTTGAAATTCACAGAAATAAACCATAGGTTTCACACATGTTATAGTTAGGAATTAGCTTTTATAAAACCATAGAAATTCACAGAAAAAACCATAGGTTTCACAATCGTTATAGTTAGGAATTAGCATTTAAAAAACCTTTGAAATTCACTGAAAAAACCGTAGGTTTCACACCAGTTATAGTTAGCTGAACATTTTACTCACACAAAACCATTGAAATTCCCACGTTATAGTAAGTTGGACTCACTATAACTCGCGCGCCCGCAATCCACTGCTGATGATATCACATATTACATCATTCATGCCATGGTCATTTGTCAGAAATCCTATAGGAAAAAAATCCTAACTATATATACCTACTGGCGACCGCCAGTAGGTAATATGTATATATCAGCTGTCACGTATAGTCATATATATATATATATATATATCAGCTGTCACTTATAGTATATATATTGGTGTTTGTAAAACAATTCTAAAGAAAGCTCTTTGTGCTTTGACATCTCATCCCTATAAGTAGCACTCGAATCCAAGACACAGCTCAAAGTTATTTTCCCTGTCATTCCATTCTGAATGAGGACACACAGGATAGTATTTGTAACAAATTACCATATTTTGTGTGATGATGCCCCAGATTTTTGCCATATCTGTTTTGGTAGCTTTAGAACTCTGTGCACTTTACCCCTGCTAACCAGTAATAAAATACCTGTGCTCCCCTTTAAACTTTGTTAAATTGGCATATCCCATATTGGGACATTTAAATTGTCAGTAAGTTCCTAGGGCCAGATGTAGGTAAGTAACATTTACCGAATCTTAATTACCGAAAATTACCGAATTTTACCGATTCGGTAATTAAGATTCGGTAAATGTGAGGGGTTGGTATGTAGGGAATCCAGATGTTCCCTTTTACCGAATCGGTAAAATTCGGTATTTACCGATTCGGTAAATACCGAATCGGTAAAGCCTATTGATTCCTATGGGCTTCAAAGCCCATAGGAATCAATAGGCTTTACCGATTCGGTATTTACCGAATCGGTAAATACCGAATTTCACAAGGGTGCAGGGGTGTCACTTTGACACCCTCTAGCACCCCCAAAAAAGGTTCGGGGGCCATGTGGCAGGCATACCTGCCCTAAGGGCAGGTCTGCCTGTCATCTGGCACAGGTGTGCATGCACACATGTGCATGCACACCAGAATCGGTATATTACCATCAAATAGTATTTGATGGTAAAATACCGATTCTGTAATGCTTGTGGGACTCAGAAGAGTCCCACCTACATATCAATTTTACCGAATCGGAAAAAATACCGATTCGGTATTTTACAGAATCGGTAAATTTACCGATCGGTAAATTTACCGATTCTGTAAAATACAGGGCCCTACATCTCAAATTGCATTTACCGGTCGGTAACGGCCGAATTCGGCCGTTACCGCCCGGTAAATGCCTACCTACATCTGGCCCTTAGTGTATGGTTTGAAAGAGCACCTCTGGTCCGGAAGTTAAATGCTACTTGTGGACTGCAGCTCCTGTTGTGCCACCCACTACAGGTGATGTACAAACATGGCTTCAAAACTCCCAAGTGCAGCCTGACTGCAGTGTAAAATCTGGAGTGCAACTTGTCAAAATAACCCTTTTTGACAGGTGAAAACCATCCTTTTGAATGTTGATTAGTTACCCCTATGTGGGCCTTGTTGTCATCAAGGCAGAGTGCATAGTATTTAAAAGTAGGACATGTAGAAAGGTAAAATAAATATATCATTACAGTGACTAGCACTTAAGAGCTATTTCACTGTAAGAAGGCTCTGGCTGACCCATAGCGAAACATTGAGAAGCAATATGAATTATTGTGTCTCCAATTAGGGACCAGCTATAAAAATTATTAAATGGCTATTTCTAAACCCAAATATGAATTTTGATTTTTAATTAATGTAAGGAAAAGTAACTTTACATTTTTCATACCTGAAGCTCCTGAAGGGTTATGTGCATTGGCTCTTCAGCAATAGCTCAGCCAGTGATGAGCCCTGATGAGAAGTGAAAAATGTCATAGAGATGTTTTGTTTTTCTGCCAGGAAGACCATTGGGGTGTGCCCAGGAACTTAATTTACTTCAAAGGGACATTCCCTGTTGCAAGTAAATGTTAAGAAACACCTGACTAGTCCCCAGCTTTTCTCCATTTAGTCAGGTTGGCACAAAACCCAGCGGGAGAAAAGCTCAGATTAATTTAGTGACTTTCTAAGAAGAGTTTGAAGTTGAGACAAACACACGTAGGGCTAAAGATGTTTATTTATAGAGAAAGAAGACATGCCTCTCTCAACAGGGACCAGATACCAACTGCTTTGTTTGGATTGCTCTGGTGACAAACAGGCATTCCACAACATAGCTGCATTTTATCATACACATCCACACTTCTCCCCCGTTTCAAAAGCATAGCAGTTACAACAACTAAAAATTGAAACGATACACTTAACGGAACACTCTTGTCACTTAACAAAACAAACTATATTCATGAACATAGCACAAAAGGAGCATAAAGTAAAAGGTTTGGCAATGCACAATAGCGGCAAGGTTTTCATTCAGTCAAAACCTTGTAGTTTCTTGGGAGCACATCGAAAGCAAACACTTCTTCTTACCGTTTGTGTTCCCCTAGAATTTTCCCCAGCCCCATTTCTCTGTGCACAACATCCCCATGGTAGCTGGGATCCAGGGCGATGCGAGGGGTGTGCCACCAATTTCCATTTATCTGTCTGACTGAATTTTTCCTCAAGTCACAGAGTTGTCTGGGACCTTTAAATTTAGAAAACCCTGTGCTCACAAAATTAGGATTTTTGACACACACCCAATCACCTACTTTCACCTTGATAACTTTTTCTCTCCCAAATATCCTTCTTACCAATGATAGTCAAGTCAGCCTTGTGTTGGGCAGACATCTAACTCTTACAAGCATCAGCATTAGAGCAAAATAGTTTTACCATCCAAAAGTGAAACATCTCAGTTGCAGCTTTCCTTCCACGCATCAGCTCAAAAGGACTTTTTCCAGTAACCCCATGTGGAGTTGTACGATAAGACAACATTAATTCCTTTATAGCTGCACCCACATTCATGTTGCATTTATACGTAGATTGAACACAATCCACCAAAACTCTGTTAAAGCGCTCAACTTTTCTGATGCTTTTGAGGGTGATATAAGGGTGTCCTGGCAGTTAAATATCTTAAATGATTGGATAGCATGTGGTACGGTCCCAGGAAATCCTCCCTTACCTGCTGCTATGGTCTACTTGGACACAGTGTAACAATCGTCAACAGCTTTTATCCATTCCTCATCATTCTTGCATATACAACCAGCACCAACATGGGCTATAAAATTTTCCTCAATATCTGATTCTGTGTCAGGACTGGAGGCGAGGATTATGCCTTCTGTCTTCACTTTCTTCACAATAGCAGCATCAAGGATTAACAAAAAATGACGTTTCCCATGAACCAAAGGGAAAGGTAGCAGAAAAAACAACACATAGCAACAGACAATCCGAAACAGGGAATCAGTGTCCAATCAGGAGTTTCCCAGCCCAACAAAGTCCTTTGCTACTGTCCCCTCTTCCTCTTCCTTAACTGCAACGCAGCCAGATAAATGCCCTTCAAAATATTTACTGCTTGGTGCTGTTTGTGTTTACGTTAAGCGAGGCTTCACATTTATAGAACGTTTCGCTTAATGTATGCTCTAATGTATACGCGCTCGCGCTCTTGAGGATTTATTCTGTTTAAAATTAACGCTTGGTTGCTGTGCGCGTATAGCCGTTATGTTTCTTCAGCTTTTGTCATTGTTGATTGTTTCATCGTGGTTTGTTCTGTAATTGTGGCCGCGGGAACGGGTTTCCTGTTCCTACATGGCGTTGTGCTGGTTCTCGGCCCAGAGTCCTCCCGCCACCAGGGGTGGGGTAGGCTGTGCTAACGGCTTTGAAACTCTTTCGTGAGTTCAAGCTCCGCGCGTGCATTCCCTCTGGAGTCTCTGGTCAAGGGAGACGCCTCTAGGTCGTAAGGCAGCGAGCGGCCCTCTTTCAGCCCGCTGCTGGTACTTCTTGAACGCTCTGAGTTATTGCAGTGGCAAAGTCTGAAATTACCTTTTGTGGGTTTAAACGCCTCATGTGAGGTAATGTATCGGCCGATAGGCCTTAAATGGGACAAAACCTGACCAGCATTTCACCTATTATTTGAAATTATTAACCAGCACTCCTGTCCCCTGGGGCTAGAACCCCGTAAAACTGCGGTATTTCCGCCGTAAGTGCAGGCTGCCATCCAGCCCTATATATGTAGGCCTTGCTCAAGGCCTGATGGATTACCACCCTACTAACCTACTATTCCTTAATCCTCTGGTTGACCTCAGTATGGAGTCATACTATTATGACGATTTTCAGGAGGAGGAAGAAACTCTTGCTGATGTGCCTTGGGCTGATGCTTCTTACGAAGCAGTTGACTCATCTATTTATTGGGCGGTGGATCAAGCAATTACTCCCCTGGAGGACCGCCTTTCCTGCCAGATTTCCAAAGCGGTTGATAGACTTGCGGCTCAGCAGGCTTAGGCCTAGCCGGCTCCGGTCCCTTCGGACCCAGGGAATGTTGGTTCCCCACCTTCACAGCACCCCGGGAATCTGGGTTGGATCTAGATGCTTTCACACGGCTAAAACAAGCTTTCCATGATAGTCAGCTGGACCATCTGGCAGGGACCTCCCCTAAGACTCCGCCACCGGCCCTTCCGTCCACTGTCCCGGCGCGGTTGGAGGCCCTGACCCCGATCAGAGCCCTTCCAGACCCTAGCTCCCATCATGCCCTTCCCAATCCTCCCAGAGCATGTCTGACATGTTGGACCCTAACAACATAGTCCACCCCCGCTCCTCGGAGTGGACCCCGGCCGATAAGGTTTCCACTTGTGTGGCCTGTCATATCCGTAAGCCCCTGGAAAAGGAGGCCCCCAACTGTTTGTGTGCGGAGTGCCCCCGCCCTTCTCTTGAGGGCAAAATTGCCACCTTCCTGCAAATATTTATCAGGGATCCTAAAAAAGGGATCAACAGGTCTTGGAGGGCATGCCAGGACAAGCTCCTGGATGGCCTCAGCCCCATAACCAAGATCCTTGATATGGCTGAAGAGGCTAAGGAGTCAGGCTCTATTATCTCACCAGAGACGCTCTGAGGCTGGGCCCAAAGTGCTGTGATATTTTCGGGCAATGCGAATTGTGTCCTTTCCACTGAGCGACGCCGGTCCCTTCTGATTAAAATAGATCCAACACTAGGGGATCCGGCTGAATGGATTGCTTGCTTAGATCTCAAGGACACCTACTTGGTGATTACAATTTTTCCCCCTCACAGATGTTCCTCCAGTTTGCCTGGCGACACCTCATCTATGAGTTCACAGCCCTTCTGTTCGGGCTCTCTTCAGCTCCCTGGTGTTTCACCAAGGTGCTCAAGCCAGTGGTAAAGTTTCCAGAGAGCTCGGGGGTCAGGATGATCGTGTACCTTGGCAATCTTCTCCTGATGGCTTCCTGCACCCGCCAACTGACGTCTCATCTTTGGATGGCAGGGACCTTGCTCCAGGACCTCAGCTTTGTGATCAACGAGCAGAAATCACTGTTACAACCAGTTCAGTCTGTTACATTCTTGGGGTTTGTGATAGACTCTGCAACCTATACTTTCAGTCTTCCTTCCAAGAAGGTTGTCAAGATACGTCACAAATTGCATTGTGCTCTGACCAAACATCAACTCTTCGCCAGCTGAACCGAGTGGTGGGCCTCCTATCAGCCTCAATTCAAGCCATAGTCCCAGGGCTGATCCACTACAGGGCCCTTCAACACCTCGAGGCATACTTCCGCCGCAAAGGTTACCCGTACTCTCACAAAGTACCCTGTCCGCCATGGTGAGGGCAGAAATCCATTGCTGGCTGGACCATATGGAGGCCTGGAATGGTCGAGCAATCTTCGGATCTACACCAGATCTCGTTATCAAATTGATGTCAGCAGGCTCCGCTGGGGTGCCAGGTGCGGAGACCTCTCTACGGGAGGGTTGTGGTCATCCGACGAACAGAAATGACACATCAACTTTCAAGAGCTTCTTGCTGGGTCCTTCGCTGTTCGGTGTTGGACGAGAGACGCGGTGCAGTCTTGCGTGCTCCTGAAGATGGACAACATCTCAGCATTCTGAAATGTGAACCATCTGGGAGGCACTACGTCCAAAGACCTCTCGGACCTGGCAGCGAGTTTCTGGTAGTATTGCCTGGACAGCCAGATCTTGGTCACAGCAGAGTATCTGCCTGTGAGAGACAACTTAGAAGCAGACTTCCAATCATGCCATTTTCGAGTCTTCAGCCTCTGGAAGCTGGATAAGTCAGTTTTCACGACACTGAACAACCTCTGGGGTCCTTTCTCGGCGGATCTATTCACATCCAGACTGGATCACCAGACTCCACAGTTCTTCAGTTGGAGGCCGGACCCTCAAGCGGTGGCAATGGATGCATTCCTCAAGGCCTGGAGCAGGGGTGTGCATTCCCCCCCTTCACGATGATCATGCAGCCAACTGCCCAAGTCTGCCGGCAGTCAGCAGACTTAGTTTTGGTCACTCCGGTTTGGAAGTTGCAAGTTTGGTTTCTGGTTCTTCTGGAACTTTTTGGGGATTTTCCAATCCTACTTCCCCCATTTCCGACTATCCTTACAAGTTCCAAAGGAACTCCACATCCTCTGGTGCTGACAAACTTTCTGTGGCTCATGGCTTGGCGGATTTCAGGGGTAGATGGGAAGCCCCAGGACTTTTGCCGAAAGCTGCGACTCTTATCTCAAAGGCTTAAGAGGACAGTACCGTCAAGCGGTACAGGTCCGCAAGGGGCAGATGGTCCAGTTGGTGTTTGTGACAGGGTCTCGATCCCCTGGTTGTCGACATGGTTCATGTCGTAAACTTCTTGGCACAACTAGCTTCAGACGGATTGGCCTACAGGTCCATTAATACGTTCCGGTCAGCCATTTCATCTGGCCATGTTCCTGTTAGTGGAACTCGCGTGGGTGAGCCCCCCATGGTTTGGAGGCTTCTGCGTGGCATTCGACTTTTATTGTTTCCAGAGCCATGTTACTCCACGCTCTGGGGTGTGAATCAGGTTCTCAACATTTTCTTATCTTGGCAACCTAACAGGTTCCTCTCCAGGCAGGTGGTTTCTGCAAAACCGGCTATGCTCTTTTGCCTGATATCTTGCAGGCGGGTCTTGGATGTTCGAGCCATGGATATTACTAGTATGATGTTTCTTCCTGATGGGGTAACTTTTACTCTGCTCAAGCCTACCAAATGCTATACCAGGGTTATTTCCTATCCGGAATTTCCTGACTCTCCAAAAAGTTGTGTGGTTAGACGCCTCAAAGTGTATGAAGAAATGACGGAAGAGTTCCGGCCCCCAGGAGAACGCCAACTCCTTATTGCACTCGGGAAATCATTTAAAGCAGTCCCCTCCCCGACCATCGCCAGATGGGTCCACTGGGTGATGCAAGAAGCTTGCATAAGCCTCTCCCACTTTGGAGCGCATTCAGCTAGGGGGGCTATGGCCTCCAAGGCATTCAGCTTAGGTGCACGCTTGGAGGATATCCTCAATGCGGCTGACTGTTCCTCTGACTCCACCTTTAAGAGATTCTATTTTAAGCTGGTGCTTAACATGGATTAGTTGGTTGTAGGCCAGCTTTAAACAAGCATAACCCTCTCCTCCAATCCTGACATAGAAAGAAAATATTCCTAGCTAACGTAATTGAAAGTTTCAATTCTATTAAGGACTCAGAGGCGAGGGTTATCCCATCTTAAGCTCCAGTACTCACCATACAACAGTAAGTACTTTTCGTTAGTTTGATTTCATGTATTATGGTAACGATGCTTAAGTTAACTGCTTCATGCTCTTTGCAGGCTTTGGCAGTCCAATTCCTTTGGTAATGTGCCCTGCCATTTGCTGGTTCTGATGCTCACAAGCAGGATTCCTGAAGAAGATAGAGAGGCTGTCTTTGCGCTCCGAAAGAGTGCACACTAGCAAAAGACTATGTTGGGCTGTAAAGCCCATGATTGGACACTGATTCCCTGTTTTGGATTGGCTGTTGCTATGTGTTGTTTTTACTGCTACATTTCCATTTGGTTCATGGGAAATATAGTTTTTTTGTTAACCCTTGATGCTGCTATTGTGAGGAAAGTGAAGAAAGAAGGCATAAACCTCGTCTCTGATTCCTTAATAGAATTGAAAATTTCTGTTACGTTAGCTAGGGCATTTTTCCTTCCCATTTGTACTTACTGGAGTCTTCCATGGGGAGCCTCAAAAGACAATTAGCCCTACTTTTGCGACCACCTGGTATGTATTCTACTGAAAACGAGAACTGGAGTAGTCTAGCAGACAACCTGGCAATTCTGGCAGCAGAACATTTCAATTACCTCTCTGAAAGAATGTCAACTAGTGGAGGATGATCAGTTTGCAAAACAAAGGGTCTTCCCCACATGTAAGCTCAAAATTTCTCCACACTCCACACACATGCTAACAATTCCTTTTCATTAACAGAATATTTGTGTTCTGGTTGATGCAAAGTCCTAGAGGCAAAACCTATGGTGCTCTCACCATTGCCATTCAATTGTGTCAGTACCACTCCCGACCCATAATCACATGCATCCACTGTGACAACTGTTTTTCTTCCTTCCACAAATGAATGTAGGGTAGGTGCTGAGAATATTTGTTGTTTGACACTTTCAAATGTACTCTGACATTGTGCCGACCAGACAAACTCAGTCCCCTTTTTAAGCAAGACCTTGAAATATTCTGTGACATTTGCAAAATTACAGATACATTTGGTATACAATTCAGACCTAGGATGGACAACAATTGGTCCTTGTTTTTCGATGCTGGAGCCTCCACAATGCTTTTGACCAAGCTGGGTTTGAGTTTGACACCATAATCTGAGAGCACATGTCCATGGTACACAATTTACCTGGTTTTTAGAGAGCACATCATGTGTCATCTTGAAAAAATGTGACATTTGCGATACTTGGAAACATGTCAGACATTAACTTTTGAAAAACTGCTGCAGTGGAAGCTATGCCAAAAGGAGTACTGCAGACTTGAAACAACCCATTTGGAGTTCCAAACAAAAGTTCAACTTGGTGGTTGTCTGATCCTAAATCCAGCTTGCTAAACCAACTGGCTTGGCCAATTTTCATAACTGTGGGGCATATTATCAAGAACAGGAGATAAAATGATCGCCGCTTTATCGGCAGGAAACTGCCGCTAAATCAGCGATAATGGGCTTGATAATATGCCCTTGTGAATTCCCATAGCAGCCCAGGCTAACACCAGAACCTGGGCTGCTATGGGAATTCACAAGGACATATTATCAAGCCCATTATCGCCGCTTTAGCTGCAGTTTCCTGCGGATAAAGCGGCGATAATTTTATCGCCCGTTCTTGATAATATGCGCCTAAATCCTCAATTCTGGGGAAAGGGTAATTGTCCAAACTTCTTAAGCCCACACTCATACAGAGTTCACCTCACCTCTTCTTCACTAAAACGATGAGAGATAACCACAGGGTAGGCTCGGTCTTTTAAAAAGTACCCTGGGCACACATATGTCTCAGCATTGCGGAAAGATCCTATCTCACACTAAGAGGAATATTGCATAATTTGTGTTTCACTGGAAATGCATTTTGTTTAACTTAATAGTCTAAGCTAAATCTGAAATTTTACCTAACTTGTCTCGGAAGACATTACTAAAATTCCTCATCTACGTTTATTTGTAACAATAGACGGATCCTAACCTATTTTTATCAATTGACAAAGGATTATCTAAGCGTGGTCTAATGGTGATGCCAAATTCACCCAAGATCAACGATGCCCTTTCTGGATACGTAAACGTTCCCCTTGATTGATCCACCTAGGACACTGATATCAGCCCAAAAGAAACCAATTAAGTCTACTCTGCTCCCTTCAAATGCCACTGTTTGGAAATCTAAGGGGAAGTAGAATTTTATCAGACCAAGATTTATCAAATTTTTCTTGAGATATTATGGTGATACGAGTACCCGTATCAACTAGAAGTTTGATACCCTGCCCATTGATGATGACATTAACATCAGGATCCGTGCAGTGATTGCCATCATCCAGATGAACATTTCTTAGTCCTAAAAGTAACTCTTGACTAACAGCACTTTCCTCGTTGAGGATGGAACAAACACTATTGTTCTTACCACTCCTACAGACTCTGAAAAAATTCTCCCTTTTTCCACATTTTATTTACATTGTTGACCCTGTGCAGGAAAATCTTAACCTAAAAGATGAAACATGAGATGTGGACCCACATTCCCAACAATACCCAAAAGAATGTTGGGGTTCGTTAGTTTTAAAGGTGGCATTCGGTTTAATGTAACTGAAGCCTCCTTTGGGGACTGGTCTACTAACTACAGCTCTGGAGACAGTAGTCTTGGCTAGAAATTCATCTAACAACTTTGCATCCCTGGAAGCTCCTTTAGCTATGTCTATTGCTTCATTTAGTGAAGGATTTTAGCAAGCTGTATTTTTTGTAAAAAAAACACCTAGCTACTTATGATCTCTGGTTACCTCTGCCATGTGGTTAACTCTGTCCTGAAGGTATCAAACTCACATTTAGCAGTCAACATTTTAAATACTGTCATTTATGTATCAATGGTTTCATTGGGTTGTTGAGTTTTAGTGAAAAATGTGTACCTGTGGACTGCCATATTTTTAGTCTTGGTGAAATATGTATTGAGGTAGGCTACTGCTGTTTCAAATTCGTCAATATCTTCCTCTTCAGCGGGAACATGCTCAGGTAAGTGATCAAACATGTTTTGTCCTTCAACCCCCAAGTAGTAGTACATCAGATGGTGATGGCTTGAAATGCACTCTTTCTAGTTATATAAAGTACTTATTGAAATATGCAGTGTAAGTGTTCACTCTTTATAAAAGCTTATACTTGTGTGAAATGCAGTACTTTATCTGGGACACCAAAACTAATGGTATGTCGATATAAATTTGTTTGACTCCAGGAAAAACTTTACCAAATATAAGGACACAAAAAATAGGCCGTAGCTCTATCTTGGGTGCAAAGGTAAGCGATCCATTAGAGTGTGACTTGGAGCCAGTCTGGCATAGAATAGTAGAAACACTTTTAAACAACCATTTTTATCTCTATTAAACCTTCAATTGACCAGAGAAATAGGTGGTAATATGGAAATATCAGCAACAGTCAATAGTTTGTCAAATAAATTCATATTTTTTATCATCCAATCCAATCCAATTGCAGTCATGAGGCAACACACACCTGCAGGGTACTGTATTATCCCTCCTCTGCTTTTAAGGAGGATAAGTCAATGGAGGGAAATTAACAAAGTTATGAAAGTAGCATTAGAACTACTTTAAACTAGTTCATCCCTAATAAAGAACAAAGAGTTGGACAGAGACTATCTTCTCGTTGGTATATAATGGCAGGGCACCCGACCCTCTGAACAAACTGATCGAAGTGTATCAACCAACACGAGCGCTTAGATCCGCAGGGGGCGGTCTACTGAGAATCCCTAGAGTTAAGAAAGCCCGCATGGGAGGTAGGTCCTTTAGATGCTTAGCGGCAAATAATTGGAATACACTTTCAGCGGACCTGTACCTGGAACCGGAGGAAGCTAGGTTCCGAGCGAAACTTAAAACATTCCTTTATACGAAATAATTGTCCGCTCTGCTTTGTGCTCCCTGCACGCTGCCTCTCCCACTTTTAGCGCGTGGACACGCCGGTGTGCGTAACGCAGCGCTTTACAAATGTCCCAATAATAATAATAATAATAATAATAGTGCCGAACTGCAAGGCTTAAAGTTGAGCGGTAAATTGGCAGCGAGAAAGTGGTGCAGGTTGTATGGAGAAGAGGAAAAGTCAGGTTTAAAACCTGCTCTATGAAAATGTTGTGTCCCGTGGACACTGGTCACCATCAATGTTTTCCTCTTACACATGTTATGATGACATCTTGAGTGGTGCGATTCTTACATATATTGATATCCTCCTCCCTTGCATCACGATAACCGTCAAATAGTGCAATAAAGTTTATACCGGTTGTCGATCTGATGGATACATCATAACAAGAATGCCACTACTGTGTGTTTTGCTGTTTTTACTTTTTATTCACTTTTACTGATGGAGTGTATATTGTGAATGTTGTTAATTATAATGTATAATTTAATTTGTGCACACTTTGAAATTGTAAACACCACACATGTTAAACTTCTTGTACTTCATATAAATTCACATATCTGATCAAATCTGTCCCCCTTTCTCCTAAATGCATTAAATTAGGCTTTGCTCCTTTTCCTACTTTACTCTTTTCATACTATACCCCCCAGTGGGTACTACCTAGCATCCACCCTTGTGCTTGCCCGGCCTAGTTCTTTTCTCCACTCTACGTATGACCTCCCGTTCACCCCTGTGAGCGAGTATAATTCCTGAAAGCTGCTTGTGCGAAATTTGTACTGAAGCATCATGGGGAGCAAACAAAGGGAGTGGTTCAAGAATTTGAACTGCAGGGAACAGGAGCGTGCTGCTCTAAGCACTCATCTTTCTATCACGTACAGGTACAAGAGTCTGGGTGATCGGCTACTCCCTTGTGGTTAGGGTAGAGAGATGGGCAAGCACAAATGAGTGGACCCGCAGGTGCACAAATGACGTGGATCGGCACCCCGGGCGTGCAGTGGGCTATGATAGAACCAATTGGGCATACCAGGGCAAAAGTCGAAGATGGCCCAGACATACTGGTGATACACCTAGGGGGAGAGGGCTGAATGCCGCAATGCAGAAATTCAAGAGAAACTCAGGTTTTAGCTTTGTGAAACATGGCCCACTATGCACACTGACACCTAACTACTTTGCACTTGACAGAGTGCACCTATCAGACCAGGGCAATGAGGGGTTTGTTTGGAACATTGGGTGGTCCCTCAGAGCATTGGGATGCAGGGACTGAACACTAGAGCTACACATGTGGGGGACTCAGGGTTGCCGTAAGCCACCCTGAGCCTTGGAGGGTACTACGGGTGATCTTTACGTAAAAAAGGCAAGCTATTCCTCTTCAGAGGGGCGATGGGGCTGCCAATATAAAATAAGATCCTCAGGCCATAGGGGGCCATGAGAAGAAAGCAATGGCAATGTTTTGAAAAGTATTGGGCCACAGCACCAATACTTAAGATACAGCACTGGTAAAAGAATAAGATGGCAACACAATGCCCGGTGGCTGCAGATTGTTTCACGAGGGGTGCCAGTGGTTAGTCCTTAACAGCGCTGCACTCAGATGATCACCCGTAAGATAACCCTTCCTGTGTTCATATATCCATGCATAACAAAAATGCAAATAAACTTGCAACAGTTTTCCCAAAAGACAAAGTTGCTGGTGTGTTTTGTTCATAATGCAACTGTATAACTGTGTTTCTTTTTCCAACTCAGGATCCCTGTAACGTGAGGGAGACAACAGGGGGCTAGGGGTGGGAATGCTACGTAATTACCTGAAACCTCATCAAACGCATTTTTCCTGAGCCTTTACGAGCAGATGATGAGGTTTCAGGTAATTACGTAACATTCCCACCCCTAGCCCCCTGTTGTCTCCCTCACGTTATAGGGATCCTGATTTGGAGAAAGAAACACAGTTGTTTTTACTCCTCCCTTCTGCCCCATGCATCAATCATTCATTGGCACTATATTTCCCCTTCCCCACAGACATCTTCAAGAAGACTTTCTGCCTTGACTTGATTTACTCCACCCATAAGTTTACCCCTCTACCTCCAGAGGTAGCCTGCTTTCCCTTTCGCTTTCTTAACCCCTTGCTCCAGGGCGGGTGCCTACCATTTTTCACTCCCCCTTTACTCCTTTTTTCTACTTATCCAGCACTTATCATACTCTTGTAGTATTTTTTCGAGGAGAAAATTGTCAATTTATTGATGGTATTTTCCCCACTGCACTGACCCAGTTTCCTATGAGCGTTAGTCCCCCTCAATCTAATGCCATAGATGCATGGTCCCCTTCTAATGGGGCATTTTCAAAGCAGAAGAGTGAGTTAGAACGCTTTGAAAATTTAACAGAAGAACACTTTAGAGACTCTCTTAACCGTGGTGAATCTGTTGCCATCTTTGCTGAGGGGGGAGGTTCCAGCAACGTGGAAGAGTACTGTGATTATACCATTACTAAAGAAGGCATCTTTGGTCACATCAATGTTAAGCAATTACAGGCCAATCTTACTTCTCCCCTCTCTTATAAACATCCTGGCATGCTCCAGGGGGTAAAACCTTATCTCATTATCTTGAAAGTCAACCAGATCTTAGAGCAGGAGCAGTATGGGTTTTGCCCAGGTCACGGAACAGAAACAGCTCCGCTCACTGTCATGGATAAACTTAGAATGTGTGTAGATAATGATCATTCAGTGGTATTGATTTTGCTGGACCATTTTGCCACATTCTGTACTGTCAATCATAATATGCTTTTTTCCAGGCTATCCTCAATCGGTATCAAGAGATCTTGATGAAGTGGTTGCAGTCATATTTGTCGGACAGATAACAGGCAGTGTCTCTCCCTCCTTTCTGCTTCAAATGTAGGACTGTTAAACACGGGATTCCGCAATGGTCATCAATCAGTCCTATACTATTTAATATCCACTTGAGCCTTTTGATTTCAGTTATTAAATCTGACAAGATCAGCTTGGTAAACTATGCTGATGACACTCAGCTGATCCTGGTACTAGAAGGAGACTCATTAGTAACACCGGACAGTTTCCATAACTGTATGAAGGATATCACCAGCTGGCTTCAAATTAATTCTTTGAAGTTCAACGGAGATAAAACCGAGTTTCTGTGCTGTCCTGCGACTAAGATTACAGCCTCGCATTCATCTGACTTTTGGCCAGTTCCCTCTAATAAGACCCCCTTACTTTTGTAGACTATCAGAACTTTGGGAGTCATTTCTTGACAATAGGTTTAGCTTGGAGTCCCATGTCAATAAGACAGCAGGGACCTGCTTTGCTCTAATTAAATCACTGCAAAAGATTCTCCCTCTACTTCCTAACTCTTATGGAGCACCTGTAGTTTGCTGTGTTATTTTCAGCTTTTTAGATTTCTGCAATCCCCTATTGCTAGGGGCTCCAAACTACCTGCTCAGATGACTTCAGAGGCTTCAAACTATGTTGCCCACACTCACCGTTAATAGACCAAGAAGGACATCAGTCTCATTGGCAATGAGAGACTTACACTGGATACCACTGAAACAAAGGACAATGTTTAAGTCCCTATGCATTGTCTTTTAATCCCTGCATGGTTTCCGTCCTGCCTCTCTGTAGAAGAGACTAAAATGGTATGTCCCCGGTAGGAGTCTACACTCCACCTCTGTTAACCTGCTCTCTGTTTGTCCAGATACAGAAAAGTTAGACGAGGCAGCCCAACGTTGTAATCAGCTCCTGGACACCCTGAGTCAAGTCAAGTCAGTTTTATTATAAGCCCAAAATAGATGGATGTATGCACACCACAAAATCAGCGAGTAGAAATACAGGAAAATTAGTAAAGAGCCAAATCTACGTATATAATTGATTCGGCATAGGAGACACAGAATAATAAACTCCAAGATTAGTACACAACCCAAGATGGATGCGGAATCCATATCCTTTTTCATTAGGAAGGAAAGCATGAACTCTCTTTCCCTACACTACTCTCATAAATGATGTTTCTGGCTGGTTCCCCTGTCTCATTTCTCAAAGGTGTCCGCATGTGTAGACTTCCTTGGAAGTACTCACGCCAAATGGGCCAAAATAGCTTGAAGCTTTGGAGCTCGCTCATAAAATGCTCTTTCTCCTCACAAAATCTAGAAGTCTGATTTTCTGTCCCTGCACACAGTACAAAAAGGATACATTCAGCCACCTCCTGAATGTATCACATGCCACATTATTTCACTTCACCAGGACTGCTGTGATTTTCCATGATTTCTTTAATCAAATTTTCCTCGCTTCTTGTGACCTTGGAGTGTAGATAGGCCAGGCACAGAAGATATCCTCCCCTCTCGCTTCCAGACTGTTCAAAGACATTCCAGTTATCTCCTTAAACTAAAAATAATGATGGTAAATTCTTTATACCTGCAATGGGATGAGAGCATACTGTTATGGCACATACAAAGATACATTCAATAATTTCTTCAGTGACTGAGGAAACGAGACTGTCAACAACCTGCAGCTCTGGACCTAGACTGCAGGCAATTTTAACACACACGATTACATTAATATGCCACACTCAATTTCTTCTCACAGCAGTTTAGGTAATGCTTCACTCGATCTATTGGCACAACAGCTTAAGACATGCAGCAGCTCAGGTTTAGAATTTAGGCTTAGCAGCTATACCATGCTATGTCTGCATGATTCTGACCAGGCATTGCAAAAGAATCTGCAGCTGCTGACCCTCGGGCAAAAACATCAGTCTATGTAGGCTTCTTCTCCTGCTGGTCCACTAAATTGGGTTCATACTGAATCATGATGCATCTCAATTCTCCTGGACAATCACTACTTCTGCAGGGTTAATAGGCTCCTTCCCTCTCAGGTGGCAGGTTGGCTTCGAGGTGATTGGGACAAGGGTTCAGTTCTTGCAGAAAGAGGTAGACTGAGGTTTGAGCCATAAGCAAGCAGCAACCACAGTCCTATTCAGGATGTAAGCCAACCCCTAAATTAAACAGTGATCACCCTCTCGAGCAGCCAGGCTTAATTTAGAGGCAATGTGTAATGTAGTTGTGCAACACTTAAAACAGAAAAACAGTGAAAATCCTACACAAAAAGTTTCCACACCAAGTAATAAAAGAAGATCTGAATTTAATAACTAAAACAAGACCAAAACAAAAAAATCCAAAAAGAAGAACTTGAGCTAGGAATTTTGAAAACATACGCTGTAAATTAGTACTTAGACGCAAAAAGCTCCAACTGGCGAGATCTGGTCGCACTGGACTGGGCAAATTCAAAAGTTCAGGATGACCACGAAGGAGAGCGAACTGGCTACAAGGACCGAATTAGGCTGCTGAGAACCTTAAAATACAAGTTGAAGAGTGTTGCCTGGGTCAAAATCACAGATGCGTCACGCAGACATGGGGAGGTTTTAGTTCCGTGAGCCGACAAGGCTGTGGTGCGAAGTCCTGTTGTGTTGGCATCAAGTATCCTGTTGATGAAACTTGCAATGTGAAGCCCATTGTTTGATGCGCTGGGCAATTGAGGTGTTGCACCAGCATTGAATGGAGGAGAAGCTGCAATGACAAGTTTCAGTATCGTCATTGAGGCAGAAATCGACAAGACATGGAAGGAGCTGGTGCCGGGTAGAGGGCCACACTGTGGCAGATTCGAAGGTGATGCATCTCTCCAAAAATTCAGTGATGCGAGTCTGGTGTGTCAGTTTCGACCCATGCAGTAGTCGCAATATGGTGGTTCTGATCCATGCCCCGGCAGCAGCGCATCGGTTTTGCAGAGGATGCTTTGCTTCAGCTGAACCACACCATAGACCCACCTCCAAGGGTCAATGACTGGGTGGCCCCACTAGGCAGGACAGACTCACGGATGGCAGAGTCCAGTTGCAGAAGCACTGTGGTTGGAAGTCTTTTATGCCCCTGAGACTTCAGATCAGGAGGCCACAAAGCTAACCCTTGAATTCACTCTGCATTCAAGTGATGCAGGTCCAGTCCTTCTCAGTCAGGCAAAAGAGAACAGCAGACAGCAGGACAGGACAGCAAAAGTCCATCAAAGCAAGGCAGGAGTCCAGCGAAGCAGCAGAGTGGCAGTCCTTGAGCATCAGAGCAGTTGTTCCTGGCAGAGTATTTACAGGTCAAGAAGTATACTGAGTTGATGGTGTCAGAGGTCCAGGATTTATACAGAGTTGTGCCTTTAAAGAGCGGAAGACTTTAAAGACAAACCTTTGAATTGCACAGAGATCCTGCCTTGGCTCCAAACTCACTACAAGGGGTTATGCAGCTCTTTGTGTGGGGACAGGACACAGCCTATTCAGATGTAATTGAGGCTGTGCCCAGCTCCTACCTCCCATATTCCATGGATGGTCTAATAGGCACACATAAGCTCCCATTGTGTGTGGCTGTCTAGAGGGAATACACAAAGCCCAACTTCCACCCACCCCAGACAAGTGATCAGAGACTGGTAGCAGTCACCAAATGGATTAGTAAGAAAATGTCAACTTTCTAAAAATGACATTTTTAGAATTGCAATTTAAATTCTGACTCCAGCATAGGTTGTCATTTTAAATTGTGATTCCAGAGACACAACCCCCAGTTTATTTGTTCAAGATTGTGTATTACACTTTAAGATTTAATAAGGTAATTCCAATGTTATCTTATGGGAGAGACAGGCCTTGCTGTAGTGATAAACGACTTTGGGAGTTTTTCCCTACCAGGACATGTGAAACTTACACGTACATGTCATGCTTCTTAAATACATTTCTCCCTGCCCTCTATGCTGTCCAGGGCTTACTCTAAGGGTGGCTTATATGTATTGAAAACGAAGGTTGGGACTTGGCAAAAGGTTTAGTTTGGTAGGTTGACATGGCAGTGTAAAACTGCACACAACAACCTCTTGTTGCAGGCCTGAGACATGGTTAGAGGGCTACTAGTGAGGCGGATGGCACAATAAAAGCTGTAGGTCCACAAGTAGAATTTAATTCACAGATCATGGGTACATATAGTGCACTTTACAAGTACTTATAGATAAATTAAATATGCAAATAGGGTATAAGGTAATGTTACCATATTCTGAGGAGAGAGCTCAAACACTTTAGCGTTGGTTAGCAGTGGTAAAGTGCACAGAAATCTAGAGCAAACAAAAACATATCCAGTAAAAATAGGAGGAAGGCAAGAAAGGTGTAAGAAACTGTGTGGAAGCCATGGTTTTTTTCATGGTAGGCAGCGGTGCCATGTAAATGTTAAAACGTGTCTGGCTCAAATGGAAGCCCTGTGGAATGCAACAAGTAAAAGGATCAGATCTGAGCTTTGAAGTATAGGCCATCCTCATGCAGGCGCTTTATTAGATTTGCCTGGGAGGTAGTATCAAGGGACGCAAAGAGGTCAACTACGATGGAGACGCTCTCTGAGATCCATTGGTGTCTCCTTCAAGTGCCTACCACCTTCTGTAGTTTCTGGCCCCTACAAGAACTGCTCCCTCTCTCCACTCTGTAAGGGGCACCTGCCTGAAAACACCACTGCGTGAGCTCTGTACATAATCTCTGAATATGGAATTCCTTTAGAAATGGTGCAGAGAGTTGAGGAAGAGAGAGAAGAAGACATTGAGCAGAGGCAGGGCAGGGAGGTGGAAATTAGAAAGCAGCAACAAACATTTGTGAGAGAATGAGGATAAGAGCATCAAGGAGCTACTATAGTGGGGAGGTGGAAGGGAGGATTCAATGAGTAAATAGAGAGTGATGAGGAGATACGTGAGCATTAGGAGGTAGGCAACGAAGGCAGAAAAGCGCAAGATGTAGATACATGTGGGCAATCTAGCTGCGCTTGCATGGAATGCCTTCAGGATAAATGGTAAATAAACTTTATTGTAAAAGGAAAGATAGTTCCCTGACATCATCAGTGGAAGGATGCAAGTCAACCAATCAAATAAGAGAGTTAAGAAGAAATGTGCCAGGGTTGTGTGGCTCAGATATGAATTTAACTTATTAAAAGACAAGCAGTGGTTGGCAAAACAGTAACAAGTTGGTTTGATTAAGGTCAGCAGCCGGGAGAGTATCATTAGGGGCGCGTCTGAACAAAGTCTCTTTATGTACATAAGTTTGGGCGACAAAATATACAGTTTGTGAGGTACAATTACCCATCTTAAATTCTTTAGAAAAAACATCCTAATCCTAAACAACAAGAAAAATCATCCGATAAGGGAGACAGGTGTCTCGAGCCCGGGCAGAGCTAGTAGGGGTCAGATGGTATGTGCCCAGATGTCCAGCATAGACTACGCGTGATCACCACTTGTGGTGTGCATGCTGTGACCTGATTGGCTGAGTTTCCCTAACTTTATGTGGCATCTGACTTTTTGGGAATTTTGGGAACCTGCGCCTTTGGCCAAACGTGTTTTATTGGGGCCAATTTCCAGTGACAAGCTTGTTTTATAACTGCCTATCTGTGGAATCGATCAGGGTTTTCTCTGGGTACTTGTTTGCCTATGGGCTGAGTATAACTCCACATGTGACCTGTAATTTGGAAGGTGGGGCTTTGGGTTACAGGGCCTGTCTGACCACGTATCTCTGACTTGGGGTTGATGGGGACGTCACCTCGGGTGAATCCGGCAGAAATTACGCGAGTTCATTATAACAGGTACAACCAATATGGCGATCAATCAATCAGTGACACTTATAGAGCGCGCTACATACCCGTAGGGTCTCAAGGCGCTGGGGGGGGGGGGGTTGGGGGGGGGTGCCGCTACTGCTCGAACAGCCAGGTCTTCAAGTCAAGTCAAGTCATAAAATTTGTATAGCGCACTACATACCCAGAGGGTTTCAAGGCGCTTAGGAAGGGGAGGAGGATTATTTGTCAAATATCCACGTTTTAAGCTGCTTTCTGAACGCTAGGTGGTTCTGGGTGAGGCGAAGGTAAGCGGGGAGTGAGTTCCATGTTTTAGCAGCCAGGTATGAAAAGGATCTGCCTCCCATGGTGATCTTGTTGATGCGAGGTACGGTGGCGAGGGCTTGGTTGGAAGAACGAAGTTGGCGGGAGGGGGTGTAGAAGGACAGTCGAGAGTTGAGGCAATCTGGTCCGATGTCGTAGAGTGATTTGTGTGCGTGGGTGAGCATTCGGAAAGTAATCCTCTTATTGACGGGTAGCCAGTGGAGGTCTTTGAGGTGCCCAGAGATGTGTTCGTTGCGTGGGATGTCTAGTATGAGCCTGGCTGAGGCGTTTTGGATTCGTTGGAGTTTCTTCTGGAGTTTAGCGGTGGTACCTGCGTAGAGGGTGTTTCCGTAGTCCAGTCGGCTCGTGACCAGGGCGTGGGTGACTGTTTTCCTTGTTTCGGAGGGGATCCAGCGAAATGTTTTTCTGAGCATGCGAAGAATGTTGAAGCAGGAAGAGGATACGGCGCTGACTTGTTTGCTCATTGAGAGTGAGGGATCCAGGATGACACCAAGGTTCCGTGCGTGGTCTGTCGGGATGGGTGCTTTTCCGAGGGCTTCCGGCCACCAGGAGTCGTCCCAAGCAGAGGGGGATGTGCCTAAGATGAGGACTTCTGTTTTGTCTGAGTTCAGTTTCAGACGGCTTTGTTTCATCCATTCGGCAACTTCTTTCATTCCTTCGTGTAGGTTAGTTTTGGCGGTGCTGGGGTCATTGGTGAGAGAAAGGATCAGCTGAGTGTCGTCCGCGTAAGAGATGATGTTGAGGTTGTGTTGGCGTGCGATGGCCGCGAGGGGGCTCATGTATACGTTGAAGAGGGTGGGACTGAGTGAGGATCCTTGAGGTACGCCGCAGATGACTTCAGAGGCTTCGGACTTGAATGGAGGAAGGCGGACTCTCTGGGTTCTTCCGGTGAGGAACGATGTGATCCATTCAAGTGCTTTTCCTTGGATTCCGATGTTATTGAGGCGTTGTAGAAGGGTGCTGTGGCAGACTGTGTCGAATGCTGCAGAGAGGTCGAGGAGGATGAGGGCGACTGTGTCTCCATTGTCCAGTAGAGTTCGAATGTCGTCTGTTGCTGCGATGAGGGCGGTCTCGGTGCTGTGTTTTGCTCGGAAGCCAGATTGTGAGGGGTCGAGGCATTTGTTGGCTTCGAGGAAGGCGGTGAGCTGGTTGTTGACGGCTTTCTCAATGACTTTGGCCGGGAATGGAAGAAGCGAGATGGGGCGGTAATTTTTGAGTTCGGTGGGGTCCGCTGTTGGTTTTTTCAGAAGGGCGGTGAGTTCAGCGTGTTTCCAGTCTTCTGGGAAGGTAGCGGAGTTGAAGGAGCAGTTGATGACGTCACGGAGGTGCGGTGCTATGACGGAGTCTGCTTTGTTGAAGATGTGGTGAGGGCATGGGTCTGTGGGGGATCCTGAGTGGATGGAATTCATCAGGCGGATGGTGTCCTCAGTGGAGATTGTGTTCCAGGCGTTAAGGGTGTTCACGGGGGGGAGATGGTCAGCAGATGGTAGGGTGGGTTGGTTTCCGGGTTGGTTGTCGAAGCTGTTGTGGATGTCTGCAATCTTGTTGTGGAAAAAAGAGGCAAGGGAGTCGCAGAGGGTTTGAGAGGGGGTGATGTCGTTGGAGTTGGCCGAGGGATTGGAAAATTCCTTGACGATGTTGAAAAGTTCCTTGCTGTTGTGGGCGTTGTTGTCAAGTCGATCTTTGAATGCTGTTTTCTTGGCTTTTCGGATCAGTTGGTGGTGAGTGCGGGTGGCGCTTTTGAAGGCGTCCTTGGTGCTGGTGGTTGGGTCCTTTTTCCAGGCCTTTTCAAGGGAGCGGCAGAGTTTCTTGGACTTCTTGAGATCATCGTTGAACCATGAGGCTTTCTTGCTGCCAGGTTTACTTTGACGTTTTTTCAGTGGAGCTAAGGTGTCGGCGGTGTTGGATAACCATAGGGTGAGGTTGGCAGCGGCTTCGTTGGCGTTAGAAGAGAGGGCTGGGGAGTGTTGAAGGAGCGATGCGGAGATTTGGTCCGTGGTGATTTTGTTCCAGTTTCTTTGCAGGCTAGGTCGGGAGTGGTAGATGGGTTTCGGCTTGTTGTAGGTGAAGTGAACGCAGCTGTGGTCGGTCCATAGGAGATCCGTAGTGTGGCTGAAGGAGACATGTTTGCTGGAGGTGAAGATGGGGTCGAGTGTGTGACCTGCGATGTGGGTGGGGGAAGTGACTAGTTGTTTAAGTCCGAGGTTGGCGAGGTTGTCCACGAGGGTGGCGGTGTTGTGGTCGTTTATCTTTTCAAGGTGAAAGTTGAGGTCTCCCAGAAGAATATAGTCTTTGGAGGGGAGTGCGTGAGGAGTGATGAAGTCCGTGATGTCTTCACTGAATTTTGCGCGGGGTCCTGGTGGTCTGTAGAGGAGGGTGCCTCTGAGTGTGGTTTTGGGGTCGATGTGGATCTGGAAGTGAAGGTGTTCGGAGTTGGCGAGGTTGGTGTCAGAGCTGGTTGAGATGCGGATAGATTTCTTATGGACGATAGCGATTCCTCCTCCTGTGCCGGTACGGTCCTTGCGAGTGATCTTATAGTCTTCAGGGATGGCAATGGTGATGTCTGGTGCGGAGGAAGCATTCATCCATGTTTCCGTAAGGAAGGCGACGTCTGGAGAGAGGGTGAGAGAGCTTCTTCCTGAAGGAGAGGTGGTCTTGGGTCAGGCGCAGGTCGGGAGGGAGGGAGTTCCAGGTCTTGGCGGCCAGGTAGGAGAAGGACCTTCCTCCTGTAGTCGCTCTTCGGATGCGGGGGACGGCGGCGAGGGCGTGGTTGGCTGATCAGAGGTGGCGTTTGGGAGCGTAGAAGTTGATCTGGCTGTTGAGGTAGCTCGGGCCTTGGTCATGTAGTGCTTTGTGTGCGTGGGTGAGGAGGCGGAAGGTGATTCTTTTGTTGACGGGGAGCCAGTGAAGGTCTCTCAGATGTCCGGTGATGTGGCTGGTTCGTGGGATGTCGAGGATGAGTCTGGCTGAGGCGTTCTGGATCCGCTGGAGTCTCTTCTGGAGCTTGGCGGTGGTACCGGCGTAGAGGGCGTTGCCGTAGTCCAGTCGGCTGGTGACGAGGGCCTGGGTGACGGTCTTCCTGGTCTCGGTGGGGATCCACCGGAAGATCTTCCGTAGCATGCGTAGGATGTTGAAGCACGCCGAGGAGACGTTGTTGACTTGCCTGGTCATGGAGAGGGAGGAGTCCAGGATGAAGCCCAGGTTGCGTGCATGGTCTGTCGGTTTGGGTGCGGTGCCCAGGGCGGGGGGCCACCAGGAGTCGTCCCAGGCGGAGGGGGAAGAGCACAGGATGAGGATATACATATATATATATATATTATGTTTTGCATTGTCATGTTATCTCTGGTCATTATAATTTTCAGGACATTATCAGTACTTTAATCAGAACAAGCCAATATATATGTGATGAAATCCTGACAAGATTCTTGGTTGCACCAGTCACTTTAGAGTCCTGGTTTTCATGCACTGCATTGTTATGATGTTCGACTCACTAATGTGATTAATTATGTCACTAGTCTGGGACTGTTTATTGTATCTCTTTTTCACATTAAGTGGACAGTTACACTGTGGCTATGAATTTAAATGATTATATTTTTTCTACAATGCACTTTATATTTGATGAGGGAATTGAATTTGAATTTAATGTACTTTACAATCATGAGGAACAGAATATGCATAAGACTACTGTGAACTATCATGATCTTTAAAAAATATGCAATGCATATGATGTACTGTTTCTATAAAACATGACAAAATCCTACAAAAAAATGGCGGGTGGAAGTTGACATTATCCACTCATGAGGATATATAGTCTAGCTTCTATTAGCAGTAAAAATCGAAGAAGGACTGAGCACCTGTGCACTTTAAATTGACATTCTAGACGGTGGGGCTCTATGGTCCAGTAGAAGGCTGGGAAGGCGAAACGCGTAGGCCATTCTATTTTTCATCTGTGATGCACTGTGGTGTGTGCTAAAATAAAATAACCCTGTTATATACTACCCTGGAGTGGTGCCATGTTCTCTTGTTGAAAGCGAATGGATCAACGTGGTGTGTTTGAAATACTGGATGCAGAGGCTGTGCTGCCCTACACAAACACTCGTGGAGTGAGACTGAGCGACGGGGAACACGCAGCCATCAAACAAATTTGAGTCATAAACCTGCAGATTCTTCTGCTTGCCGAGGCGAACCAAGCATGTATTTGCTGAGGCGGAAACCACACACGTCGGCTGGTGACCGTTCTGGCTGTGAGTACGAAGGCGGGAGAGACTTATGGGTGGCAGCCCGGTCGCGAGGGAGGGAGGCAACCTGTATCTGACCACCGCTTATAGGTAAGCCGCAGAGACTGCACCAGACCCGGGGACAGAAAGACTATGGGGCATATTGCCAAGGGCATTATTGCCACTTTAGCGGGAATTTTTCCCGCTAAAGCGGCGATAATTGTATCGCCCTATTACCTAGCTGTCGCTAACACCAGTTAGCGACAGCTAGTAGGAGATAGCGGGCATTTAGGTGCCCACTTTGCATGTCAGCGATAATTATCGCTAATGACATGTAAAGTAGGCGTGCCAAGATGTTAGCGACTGGAAACAGTCGCTAACATCTCTATCTCCTATTACCAACTTTTGGAAATAATCGCGCTAAGCGCGATTATCTCCAAAAGCTAACGCCTGCCCAGAGCTGTTCTTAGCCATGTTATCCAATGGTAGGTGGATAACATGGCTTAGAGCATTCGCTCGGTAAAGCATGAATATCGCTGACTTTACAGCGATATTCATGCATTTCGGCTGATTTTTATCGCTTAGGAGATAAACCTTGATAATAGCAAGGCTCTTAAGCAATATAAATCGGCAGAGCTCGGCGATATTAATATTGACGCTAAACCAACATAGCGATAATCATCGCTAGTTGTTGGTAATATGCCCCTATGTAACTGACACAACCTTGTCTGTTTCCAGCCATTCCTGTCAGTATTGCAACAGTAACTCTCCACAACTGTGAATATATTGATTGTTGTCATTTCATCCTGAGTGGGGCTAATATCTCTGTGAAAGTCACTTTTACTGCGTTCATCCGTTTATCTCCCTCAACAGCCACCACAATCATTTTGTATCAAACGTCACAGGAAGTAGTTAAAAGCATTTCCTCGACTCTCGGACACTGCCAAAAATGTTTTGAGAACTACACAGAAGAGGATAAATGTTCAAGCAGTTTAAGAGCACACAGCAGTGGCATCACAGCAAATTGAGCTTTAACCCCTTCGATGCTGATGACTAGCTCAGCTCGTCATCAGCCACGGGTGGCGTGTGCTGATGACGAGCTGAGCTCGTCATGTAACGCGGTAATTAGAAAATAGCCGCACAGCGCAAAAATAACCGCAGCAGCGATGCGGTTAATGTCCTCATTGCTATTCTCCGCTCAATATGGCAGAGAGGTGCAGAACAGAACATTACATGTGAGTGAACTACTCAATGATGACGCAGTACTACCAGTGAGTACCACCATCGCCACGAGCCATAGAGATGGAGCCAAGAAAACAATTAACACTGTGAGCAGAGATTTAGAGCAAAATCGAATCTTCGAAGTTAACAAATGGTGGGAGAAAGCCACCCCAGAAAAATACATTGAATACAAAAGGGTACCTAGAGGGCTAGGAATTCTTATTCTGTCCACCTTGAAGGATCTTACACTGATCTAATAAAGCAATGGCAATCTGACACCAATGATTGCTCTCTCAAACATATGGGAACGCTGATTATTCATGCGAAAGGAAGCTTGAGACGATAATACCTAAAATCAAAAAACTAGAAGAAGAAATGGACCAATTTCCCAATAATCATGGGAAAAACGATCTAATAACTGCAATGGAAAAGAAATTTGCCAAACCTGAAACGGATATGGAAAAGAGAAAAGCCAGCAAGTTCAACAGAGATCGGTTGGACTATGTGAATGGGCGGATTTACACCTTTGCCCGGAAATACGATGCTTTTTGCAACAAGTCACTAATTGACAAATGCGCTTGATATAAAACCATAGGCAATGTGGATAGCTCTGACATCAGCTCGGCTGATGAAGAACCCAGAACCTCCAATTTGGATTTTTGTGGGGAGATGCATGTGTAAAAAATGATCACGCGAAAAAGAGGAAGAGAAAGAACAATGACACGAGGGAGAGGACACAAACCATCAGAAGAAGCAACAAGCACTGGCGTTGCCAATAGGTCTTGCATTAGAAAAGTTTGAGCTATTGATATTGTAAATGACACATTTTTTTATGTATATGTTGGTTCTGAAAATAGCGAAATTAATAGCTTTGCCATTTACAATGCCAATACTTTTAATTTTTGCAAATGTGACACCTATAACATTTGTAATGCAATATGTGTTGTATTTTCGTGACTTAGATGTATTGCACATAACAATTGCTTTAATTTTTTTTAAATAATTAATACTTAAATAAGTTATTGTAATTTATAATGGCAATAGCTTAAACTTTTATAAATAACTTTTGTGAAGATTATGTTCAGTGTATTTTATTGTGACGAAAATCCAAGAACAGAAGTGAAATATTAACATATTTTTGTGACATTTGTAATAAAGCTTGAAACATTGAGAGAACATATTTGAATCAGTTGTTGTTGAATGGTTACACAGATTGATGCTGTGGTAGTGCTGAGTGATGTTGTGGTTGCGACGAGTGATGCTGTGGCGTTCAGTGATGCTGTGGGAGCGCATAGTGATGTTGTGGTGCCTCTGAGTGATGCTGTGGTGGTGCTGAGTGATGCTGTGGTCATGTGATAGATAGATAGAGTGTAATTATGTGGCGTGTAACTATGTGGCACAGAGTGGTATTTGGAGTGTATGTTGCATTGAGTGCATTGTAATTATGTAGCATATAATTATGTGGCACTTAGTGTAATTGTGTGGAGTGTATGTTGCATTCAGTAGAATGTAATTATGTGGTGTGTAATTATGTGGCACTGAGTGGTATTTGGAGTGTATGTTGCATTGAGGGCAGTGTAATTATGTGGCATGTAACTATGTGGCACTGAGTTGTATTTGGTGTGTATGTTCAATTGAGTGCAGTGTAATTATGTGGTGTGTAACTATGTAACACTGAGTGGTATTTGGAGTCTATGTTGCATTGAGGGAAGTGTAATTATGTGGCATGTAACTATGTGGCACTGAGTGGTGTTTGGAGTGTATGTTGCATTGAGTGCAGTGTTATTATGTGGCGTGTAATTATGTGGCACTAAGTAGTATTTGGAGTGAATGTTGCATGGAGTGCAGTGTAATTATGTGGCACTGAGTGGTATTATTTGGAGTGTATGTTACATTGAGTGCAGTGTAATTATGTGGCGTGTTATTCTGTGGTACTGAGAGGTATTTGGCGTGTATGTCGCATTGAGTGTAAGCATGGGCGGAAAATCCGTTCCGCTCGCGGATTTTGCGGATTTTCGGTAAATTTGCAATCTGCGAACGCTCGCAAATTTACCGAAAATCCGCAAATTCGCACGCAGCGGATTTTTTTTTCTTGGTGATACAATTTTGCGGCGTGTGGTGTAAGTTCGCAATTGCAAACATGTAGGTGCGGCGGGCAGCAACAATCTCGCACTCGCGAAATTACAAAATTTGCAATTCTGCACAAGAAATCCACTAGCAAGCAGCATAGACCTTCTGAAAATGATGATTTTTATCAGAATAACACCTCAGGTTGACATTTGCCTGCCCTTTTTTGGATTTGAGGCCTTTTGACTTTCTTTGGATCACTTTTGGATTAGAAATAAACTTTCACAAGTAAGTTTGTTGGCATTACATTTGCTGTTCTGCAGAAAAACGAGTTTTGCTAAACTGAAAGCACTCAGCAGCAGGTGCAAAAGTTTAAATTCATCATTAGTAACCATTCCCTGTAGTGCTTCCTGACTGGGGCCCCTCCAGAGTTCAGTTGCTAGTTGCAACAATTGTATGACCCTGCTCTGACCCTCACAGCCGGATCATAGAATAGCTACAAGTAGGCCACAAATGTCCTGGAAAAAAAAATTGCACTGCAACAGAAGACAAATTACAGATAAGGAAGCAGGTGCAGACTGGAATTTTAAAACAGTGACACATTAATAAATCAACCCCAAATTAATTCATGTCAGTTGAAGCAGGGCAGGTGTGCTTGCTTTTTCCCCCCATAATCTACAGTGGGTGAAACAGAGGGTGGCAGTGTTGAAACAGAGGGTGCTGTGAACCTGTGATGATGAACAAGACGTAGAAACAACATAGTCGCGACCGTTGCGTGCCGACAAGTAAGTTCGCAATCGCGAACTGGCACAAAATCCTCGCGAACTTGCAGAAGCCCATGCGAACACAAAAAAAATATCCGCAAATTCGCGAGAATTCGCGGATTTTGCGGATTGCGAGTTCGCAAATTCGCAAAATTTGCGAACGCCAGATTCGCAAAATTCGCCCATGCTTAATTGAGTGCAGTGTAATTATGTGGCGTGTAAATATGCGGCACTGAGTGGTATTGTCTGGAGTGTATGCCTGTATTGACAATGCCAATAACGATATATAAATATAAAATGTCATTTACAAAACCAATAGCTCCAACTTTCCAAATGCGAAACCTATTGGCAACGCCAGTGCTTGTTTTTTTGGCATTCTCTTCCTCCAACCCACGCTACGCGCTGCATGCATTCTATACAAAATTTATTTTTTGCTACTTTATGCCAGTATTGCAAAAGCCAGCAGGCAGGCTTTATTGTGATAACCCCCATTTGCCCGTGCAATGCAAAAACAGCATTCAGGAATGGCCTTGCGTGGAGGCGTTGGCTTGCATTAAGCCAGTCCTATTGGCTTTGCCAATGACTGTTGTTTACTGTGGCATTTTTCATCACAGGAAAGTACCCTTTAACAGGTAGTCAGATGTAAACACGGAACCCCGTGTTTAACTCAAGCGAGTCACTTTTGCACGTGATTGGGCACGTTCTGTATAAGCGGCCCATTTCATACACGAGCCCTTAGCTTGCGCTGCTCTAAGAGGCATTGCCTAATGTCATTGTGGTGACAGTAATTGAAGATTGCTTCGTGCGCTCGGGTGGAAAGTCTGACGCACACGATGGTAACGCAGAGAGTTACATGCTGTAACGACGAAAACTTCACGATATGTGGTTGTACGTGGGTGCAACACAGCTCTGCGACTCGAGCAATACCCAGGGCTGCAGTGTATTGCTTTCATGATCTACCATGCGCCTTCTGTTTAGCTCATATAACTTTCTCGCATCTGGGCCTATCTTAACATGCCTACAGGCACGTTTGTGAAGTTCCATACCAGAGTGGATTATGTACATTAGACAGGAGGCAGGCAATTTTTGAAGCTCTTCAATGTAATTATGCACTCACATTTTACACTGACATGTAAACAACCAGCTAGTGAAAACAACACTATTTGGTACGGGTCGTGTAATGTTGATCAAACACTGTTGCAAAACTGCCAAGCAGTAGTGCAAAATGTTTTTTTATAATCTGCCACTGGTGCATTTTAAATGATCTAGCACCACATTCATAAATATTTTTTCTGTGAGCAGGGGTGACCTTACTACTTACACTTGAAGATTTGGCAGGTGAAAACCACATCTACTTATGTAACAAGGCACTTTACTGAGTGCCTAACTTTTATTTTTTTATATTTTATACCAGACATCTCATAAGTAGATGGCCAGACCTCAGAACCCAAACTGAGACCCCTTTGTCGCACTTAATGTTAATATAGTCACTCCAGTGGGCACTCACTTTGTGAGCCTAAAAAAAAAGATCTTCCATAGATGGCTGCTATGTTTGTTCTATGACGAGATGTGTAACAGCGGATGTTGCAGCGTGCAACTGATATCTATCTCGGAAAGTATAGAAAACGTTGGATATTTTAAAAGCGTCTGGCATTAGCAAAAGCAGCTATCGCCATGACTTGGGAGATGAGCAGCAGGGGAGGGAAATACGTATTTACAAAAAATGACATCTGCATTGGACGGATAAGCTAGATAGTCAGGCATAAAGCATTGCATACGTGTGGTAGAAACGCGGAATAGAGAGGAAAGCAGCACACCATCAGAATACCATCAAAACGGACAATACGGCTATCCAACAAAACAGTCCAAAGTAATCGCAAAACATGGGATACAACGCTACCTGCAACAGTCAGCAAAAGGCACACGTAACGAGACAGGGCACACATCCAAGAAAGTGCTGAAGCTGGGGAACAGATGGCCGTGGGCAGTCATTTTGTGAGCTTAAAAAAAAGATCTTCCGTAGATGGCTGCTATGTTTGTTCTATGATGTGTAACAGCGGGTGTTGCGGCGCACAACTGATATCTATCTCGGAAAGTATAGAAAACGTTGGATATTTTAAAAGCGTCTGGCATTAGCAAAAGCAGCTATCGCCATGACTTGGGAGATTAGCAGCAGGGGAGGGAAATACGTATTTAGAAAAAATACCTGAAAATATCGATTGTGAAATGGAAAACTCTGGGCTCGAACACGGCATCCCTGATGACAAGGTGTCACTGGTCACTTCAGAGACCGGGCAGTAATAGGTGGTGTGGAGATAGATGAAAGAAAAATGAGACACACTGGTGGGGGGTGCAAGAACTAGAGAAGCAGGGAGGGGTCGTAAAAGAGGGCGATGCAAACTAGAAAAACAAGCATTGGCGAACGGGAATAAAAATAAACAAGAGAGGCAGGGAAACTGAAAGTATGGCCGGCCAGCGGGCAGCCATGAATAATTAGGGGAGGAGAAGCCGCACAGCACACGCTGGGAGAAGCCCTTTGATGTGCTGTGCGGGCGTGAAAAAATGCAATTAGGAGGGAGGGAGGCTGATGCGCGTGCTTGTTTGGTCACGCGATTCATGTGAACTCAAAGAAAACCGCACGAACGAAAGCCTTGGTTTCACAAGTATTTTGAGCACTTAAATTCTCGCTCCGCTCAATGCGCTTGCGCGCATTGATGGGTCGCGAGACCTAAAAAGTGCAGCCAAATCAAAAAGAGGAGGAGGAAAGAACAAGTCAAACTAAAAAAGACCTCAAGTAAAAAAGACCAAGTTATCAACATCTGAAACAAAACTTTAACGGTGGATCAAATCACACTGCTAAATAAAGGTCTGACTTTCTGCCCAAATTATGACATTGCCGTTCCTAACTTTCAGATTGACCTATATAAATTCTGTCGCAAGTTGAAATTGAGGAAGCATTTTGATGATAACCAGCCAAACCAAAAACAATCCATGGACACAACCATTGAAACATCTATGTTGTGTACCAAAGATCTGCCCACAGTTCGCACACTAATTGAATTGGAGACCGAGCAGGATACTGAAGAGAATCCGTCAAATCAATCACAGGATTCAGACAAACAACTGTGTACACAATTATGGATTGCGACCTGGAAAGGAGGCAATAGTGAATTAAAGGCCCAATCTACCTTCTGTCCACAAATTAAACCTGGCAATAAGGTGGACCTCTTCCATGAAATCATAGTGGAATATGTGAACAGGTTACTACATGACAACTCAAGTCAGAAAAGGAATAACAAAAAAAGAAAAAAGAATTGGAATCTGACTTCTGGTGAACTATGAGCCCTCAAACAACTACGGGATGGCCCACAATTATCATCAAGGACTCGGACAAAGGTGGAAATATTGTGGTACAAAATCTGGAATCATATATTGAGGAGGCAAATAGACAATTGGGGAAGGAGGAAAATTATGAAAAATTACAAACAAGTCCTACGGAAACATGGGCTGAGGAACACCATTCATTGTTGACCAACTGGAAAGATCAGGGCCTCATTGATTATGAACAATACATGTACCTTAAAACAGACTTTCCCTTTGTCCCCACCATCTACGCAAGTCCACAAGTCTATTCAGAAACCACCAGGAAGACTTATTGTGAGTTCCAAAGGTTCGCTTCTGGAAAACACATCACGTTTCATTGACATTTTCCTTATGACATATGTAACCTCATTACCCTCTTATATAAGAGACACCATGGACTTTTTAAATAATAAATTGAATGGCAGGAAGGCCTAATCATGTCCACCATTGACGTCACTACCTCGTACAGGTCCATCGTCCACTCTGTGGGCATTGCACAGTGAAACAATTTCTCAGTACTAGATCAGTGAGCTTCCTCAAACATTCCGAAATGTTGGTAGACATGTTGACCTATTGTCTTAGTCACAATCTATTCTCTTCATGGGTGATATTTTCCATCAAAAGCAGGGGACATCTTTCCCGCCCCACCATGCAAATCTTTGATGGCAGTTTGGGAGACTGAAATTTTGAAAACCCCATTCAGCAACAACATCAAGTTATGGATCATATATATTTATGATTTTTTTTGTGATCTAGGAGCGAAATTCCGCTAAACTCGAAGAATTCCTTCAAACTCTGAACAACAACTCATAACCTCGCCTGCACCTAAAATTTCAGTGAATCTAGTGTTGTATTTCTGGATGTTGAAGTATTCATCAAAAACAACAAGATCTGTACCAACATGCACCAGAAGCCAGCTTCATGTAACAGCATCCTCCATGCTAACAGCGGGTACCCACAGCACTTAACATATAGTATACCCTACGGCGAGATACTCTGGGCCAAAAGAAATGAATCAGAAAGTGTGGACATGGAGGTCCAACTGGATGAAATGACTGGACGTTTCCTTGAATGGGGATACCCATTGAAAATTAAGCAAAATATGAGAAGTAAAGTGGAATCAAGAGATCGAAAAGATCTCTTAAGGAAACATCAGTACCCACCAGACACAAAACATGAAAGATCGCGCAGATCTAATGGCGCGACACTGACGAGAGACTCCTGAGGCGGAAAGCCGGGAGCGCGAAAGCTTGATTTTTAAAAATTGTGTGATACTCTGTCTTTTTAAAACTTACCTAGATACTTGCACATCCTTGCACTTCCTGAACAGCGGGTCTTACGCTGCAACGATTTTACATCCTGGTCGCCATTCCCGAGGGCGAGGTGCGCCACGAGACACGCCCACCTCTGTTGGCCACGCCCCCTCACCATATGTATAAATAGTGCGCGCAGATCTATTGGCGCGACACTGACGAGAGACTCCTGAGGCGGAAAGCCGGGAGCGCGAAAGCTTGATTTTTAAAAATTGTGTGATACTCTGTCTTTTTAAAACTTACCTAGATACTTGCACTTCCTTGCACTTCCTGAACAGCGGGTCTTACGCTGCAACGATTTTACATCCTGGTCGCCATTCCCGAGGGCGAGGTGCGCCATGAGACACGCCCACCTCTGTTGGCCACACCCCCTCCAACGCCCCGATCATCCAACATAAATTATGTGCCTTGGCAGGAAGCGCAGCGGACGAGCGCAGCGGGCGCGACAATTGCGCGCCGAAGGCGCGCTTAAGGCAAGCTCGTCTGCGCTCGTCCTCGACCGTCCGGGGCAAGGGGCATGTCACTCTGCACGTCCTACCATCTATTCCCCCGCCCATGGCCATTACCTGCCTCCACCTGCTCTCATATCTTGTCTCTTGGCCTATCTCCGCCTGCTCCCCTCGCAATTCCTCCTCCCCAACCAGCCCCCCCTCTTCCCTCTAGAAGTAGCGTTTCCCCTGCTACCTCTAGATCCCTCACGGCATTTTATTTGAATACCAGGTCTGCAGTAGCCCATGCTTATGAACTTTCGGTACTACTGGACCTTCATGCTCCCGACCTTCTCTTCTTAACGGAAACCTGGTTTTGCGATGACTCTCTCCCCGCCTTACTGGCTACCCTACCAGCTCCATATTACGCTATCCGTGCAGACCGTCTAAATGGCAGAACCGGGGGCGGGGTGGCGGTCATCGCCCGAACCGACCTTCCCTTTCAAACCCTGTCCCTGCCAGATATTGCTACCACGGAGTACTTAGCTATCCGTACTACTTCCATCACGCCCCCTCTCACCTGTATACTCATCAATCATCCCCCTCAATCCCCTTCATTGTTTCTCCCGGACTTTTTGGAAGTTTTGGCCACTATCACCGTCAACAACTCTTCCATTTTGCTTTTGGGTGACTTTAATTTTTGGCCTTCTGACCCAGCCGAATGCCCATCTTCTAAGGAATTTTCAGACACCCTTCACTCTCTTAATTTCATATCACACATCCACTCTCCCACTCACATCAAGGGTCATACCTTTGACCAGATTTGGTCCCTAAATTGCCCCGTAGAGTCCCCTTCTATCTCGCCCTGTACTTGGTCTGACCACCACCTGATTTCCTTTGCTCTTTCCATTCATCCCCCGGTCAAGCCCCCACTCCCCAAAAACATCTGGGTTCGTGCTTGGGGTCGAGTGGACCCTGATAGTCTATCCTCCCTACTTACCACTTCCCTTCCTTCCCTGCAAGGTCTATCTACCCGTTCCCAGGTCACAGCCATTGAACAATGGCTCTCTTCAGGCTGTGACTCCATTGCCCCCTTGAAGCGGGTCTCAACCAAACGAGAGAAGGACGCCAATCAGTGGTTCAATCAAGATCTTAAAGCCACTAAATTGGCGGTACGCCGAGCGGAGCGGGCTTGGAGGAGAAACTACTGCCCCTCTTTGCGTTTGGAGTTTACTAACATCCTGAATCTATATAAAAAAAACATCCTGGAGGCAAAAACCATCTATTTCTCCTCCAAAATCCTCGCAGCCGAAAACAAATCCAAGGAAATCTTCTCAATCGTACACAATCTGGCGTTTTCAGACAGAACCTCCCTTAAACCCACTCCTTCCCAGGAACTCTGTCACTCCCTCAATAACTAAAATATAAAAAAACTAAATAATTCAAAAAATTGTTACTATTAAAGCTAACATCCCCCCTCCTTCCCCTACCTTTGTGGACCCCCAGTGTCCTCCCCCCAAGGAACACCTTACTGCCCTCCCACCTCTAACTAAGGAAGCTCTGACTGCCATAATTCCACTCGTCAAATCTGGTTCCCCGCTAGATCCCTGCCCGGCCCATATTCTCCGCCACATCTTTTCTAGCTGTCCAGACCCCCCTTCACCTTCTCAACTGCTCTCTCTCTCAGGGCGTGGTACCTAACTCACTTAAATCTGCTGTCATCGTCCCCATCTTGAAAAAACCGGGCGCCGACCCCTCAGTCCCAGCTAATTTTCGCCCCATCTCCCTCCTGCCGTTCTTGGCAAAAGTACTCGAGCGCCACGTCACCGGCGCCTTGAGCTCTTTCGTGGAGAAGAACGGGGCTCTCGCCCTTCGCCAGGCCGGGTTCCGCCCCGGGCACTCTACGGAGTCCGTAGTGCTCTCGGTCCTTGATAACCTCAGGGAGGGAATGGACACCAGCCAACCTCAGGCCTTGGTCCTCCTCGATCTCTCAGCCTCTTTTGACACGGTAGATCATTCCATCTTGCTCTCCCGTGTCAGGGCGGCGGGGATTGGGGGCACTGCGTTGGTTTGGTTATCCTCCTTCCTGAGGGGCCGCACCCAGGCAGTTCGCCTGGGTGATTGTACTGCGGACTTCCGCGATGTTCGGTGCGGGGTCCCCCAAGGTTCCTTCCTCTCCCCCCTCTTATTTAACCTTTATATCTCCCCTCTTATCTTTACACTGCAACAAATGGAGGTCGCCGTATTCAATTATGCGGACGACCTCCAGCTTGTTTTCAATCTTTCCTCTTCCCCCGATTCTGCTCTTAATTTTCAAACCATCATGATCCACATCCGTGACCGGATGAACCACAACCATCTTAAACTCAACCCAGACAAGACTGAGCTGGTGTTGACGGGTGGTTCATCCAGCCCCTGGTCCCCCATCTTTTGGCCCCCTTCCCTTGGTCCCCCACCTGCTCCCTCTACCTCAGTTAAAACTCTAGGCATCAAGCTCAATTCCCAACTCACCCTTCTCTCCCAGGTCAGCTCTGTGGTTTCTTCTTCCTTTCTGGCACTGCGAACCATTCGCAAGGTGTCCCGTTTTTTTTTTTTCATTTGATGCCCTAAAACTGATTACCCTTGCCAGGGTCGTATCCCGCCTGGATTATGGCAACGCCCTATATGCAGGTATACCTGCTTATAGTCTTCGGCGTTTGCAGCAGATACAAAACCAGGTGGCGCGCCTGGTGTTCAAACTCCCAAAATCCCACCATACCAGTCCCCTCCTAAAGTCCCTTCATTGGCTTCCTGTCTGTGCTCGTGTCCAGTTTAAGCTTGCCACTATCACCTTTCAGGCACGACTGGGCACGGCACCGGCCTTCATCTCATCTGAGATTATCCCCTATGTTCCCTCCAGGGAACTACGTTCGTCTACCCAATCCCTTCTTACAGTTCCTCGGTTCCGGAGAAAGAAATGGGGAGGCTCGAAGTTTGAGACCCTCTCCCCGATTTTTTGGAACTCTTTGCCCCTGGAGCTCAGAGCTTCAACTTCGTACCTGCTGTTCCGAAAACAGCTCAAGGCACATCTTTTTGCTACTTTTTTTAATTAATACACTAGTTGTTCATCTTCTTTCTCCAATTTCAGCTCCTGCTTTTATGCTCAGTTCTCGGTCAGCTTAGCGCCATGAAACCGCTGGTGTACGTGCGCTGTATAAATAATTTTAAATAGAAAAATAGAAATAGAAAAGGATAACACTACTCGATTAATCATTGATTTCAGCAATCAACATAAAGATGAGAGTGATATCATCAAGAGAAATTAGAAGATACTTTTACTGGATGAGACATTCAAAACTACTCTCCCACTGCACCCAAACATCACCTACAGGAAAACATCATCGTTTGGTGGCATTTTGACACACAGTCATCTGATAATCAAACAGCTTATTACAACTATTTGGCTCAGCACCCCTGGCTTTTAGAAATGCAAAAAGTGCAAGGCATGTACCCATGACTTAAATACTAAAGGATTTCAGAGCAGATTATTGAACACATAACTTGTGAATCCAAGTTTGTGGTATACGTATTGCAGTGTCCCTGCAAAAAACGATACGTGTGGAGCACGATAAACAAACTGAAACTGAGATTTTCACAACATCTACGTGCCTTTAAGAACCTGGATTTTTCCTATCTCATGGCAAACATTTTTATGAATCTCACTCGAGTGACAATCAACATCTAAAATATTTTGACATCAAGATCATCATGCCCAAAAAACGTGGCAGTGATAAAATATTAAATTTAAGAAATGCTGAGTCAC
The DNA here is from genome assembly GCF_964263255.1 of Lissotriton vulgaris. Lineage (NCBI taxonomy): Eukaryota > Metazoa > Chordata > Amphibia > Caudata > Salamandridae > Lissotriton > Lissotriton vulgaris. Next base: position 215,052,383 of record NC_141686.1, read on the forward strand.
AATTCATTCTGGCCATGGGAACTGAGAAACCACAAAGGCATAATCTGGATGCGGAATTACACATACATCTACAATAATTTGACATGAACACCTGTCTTGTGATTGTCTAGAACCCTGCTCTCACTTTGAAAAACCAAAGCAGATTGCTTTTGCACAAGGGGAGTGACATGTCAGCAGCTCTCCTTGTGCAAATGCAATGCCGGCTACCGCAGGAGGCGGGGAGCCGGCAGGACCATGGGGTCTTTGGGGCTCTCCCCATGGTCCCCAACGCTAAGAGCCGGCGTAGGGGATGGGGTTCCCGGGGCCAGAAGTGGCCCAGGGGAAGGGGGCTACGAGGCCCCCTCCCACTAAATAAAAAAAATAACGTAGCCAAGCCCCGGGGGATGGGATTCTTGGGGCCAGAAATGACCATGGGGAGAGGGGCCACGTGCCCTCCCTCGCAAATATAAATATATATATATTTTTTAAACAAGGTCAGGCCCTGGGGGATGGGGTCCAGGGAAGGGGGCCACATGCCCCCCTTCACATTTAAAAAAAAATTAAATGCTCAGGCCCTGAGGGTGAGGTCCCCAGGGACTAACAATAACAATAGTTGAGGGAACTGGGGGCCACACAGCCCCCCATTCCAAAAATATAATAAAAAAAACCTTTATCCCTCTTTCAGCACCTCAGTTGCACTTTGCTTAGTTCTTTCTGCACTGCTGTTGCATCTTTCTATATCCCTCTTTCCTCTTTGCGCACCTCATGATTCTTTTGCACTTCTCTCTCCTCTTTCTGCACCCCCTTGCCTCTTTCTGCACCTCTGATGCTTCTTTCTGTACTTCTATTGCCTCTTTCTACACTTGCTTTGCTATTTTCTGCAGCTGTTTTGCCTCTTTCAACACCTCTGTTGCTTTTTTCTGAAGATCTCTTCTCTCTTTCTGCACCTCACTTGCTTGGGCCTGGTTAGTCAGAGTTAGTTACCACAGTCAGTAGAAATTTGGGGGCACAGGATGACTTTGCAACAAGGCATCTTTCTGCACCTCTGGTCGTTCTTTCTGCATATCTCTTGCTTCTTTCTGCACCTTTCTTCGTCTTTCTGGACTTCTGATGCCTCTTTCTGCACTTCTCTTGCTTCTTTCTGCACTTTTCTTCCTATTTCTGCAAACGTCCTACCTCTGTAGGAATAGTTAGAAATTATCATTCGAAAAAACCTTTGAAATTTACTGAAAAAAACATAGGTTTCAGGGACGTTATAGTTAGAAGTTATCATTTAAAAAACCTTTGAAATTCACTGAAAAAGCCATAGGTTTTAGGTACGTTATAGTTAGAAATTAGCATTTAAAAAACCTTGGAAATTCACTAAAAAAACAGAGGTTTTCAGGGACGTTATACTTAGTTAGACATTTCACTCGTACAAAATCAGTGAAATTTGTCCGTTATAGTTATTTGAGCTAACTAGAACTTGCGCGCCAGCAATGCACTGCTGATGACGTCACATATTACATCATTCATGACATGGTCAGTGACATCACTGATGACATCTCAAATTACATCACTGTTTACATCGTCCACATGATAATCTGATGCACCTCCTCATACCCTAATATAACCTTTGATACACCCACTCTAAAATACAGACTACCATTTTCGAAACCATAGACCCACCAATACCAGTTACTACATAACCATTCACTGATTCCTACTTCTACACACATCCACTCATTCACCCATACAGGCACTCATACATGCAGTCACTCATCCATATAGCACTGTCATATGCACTCATGCACCTATAAATATACTCATATACCACCACTCATCCATAGAGTTACTCACACGCCTAGTCAGTCATGCAAAGAATCAATCACACTCCCATTTACTCACCTATTCAATTATACACACACCACCTAACGTATTCATACAGATACTAACACACGCTCTTATACAAGCACTGATACAAGCACACACTCATCCATACAGCCACTCTCACAATCACTCATTCTCTCATATAGTCATTTATATACACCTAAACTCCCATATACTGCCTTTCACATATGTAGTTACTCACACATGTACCACTGAGACATCTCTTCACTCACCAACATACCCATACACACACTCACTCACCCATACAGCCCATGAATCACCCACTCACATCTATGCACAGAGTCACATACTCCCCCCTACCCACACAGAAACTCAGGCACCCATACAGATACTCAGACAACCAATCAATAACCCATACAGACACTCATGTAGCTACTCACCAACCCATGCAGCCGGTTACACGCACACACATATATATATATATATATATATATATATATATATATATATATATATATATATATATATATATATTCAATGAAAAAACCATAGGTTATAGGCCATATATAGTTAGGAATTAGCATTTACAAAACCTTATTTTACTCGCATAAAACCATTGAAATTCCATATATAGTTAGCTAACTATAAGCGCTAACTATATATCGCGCACCCGCAATCCACTGCTGATGATGTCACATATTACATCATTCATGACATGGTCAGTGACATCACTGATGACATCACTGATCACAACATCCAGTGATTGTATGTGTCTGTAAAGTTTAAATATGTTCCACATATTGAAGAATGAGTGGATGTATAAGTGTCTGGATGAAGAATTTAGTAGGTGCATGACTGACTGTATGAGTGAGTGATTAAATGTGTCTCACTGAGTACATGGGTTAGTGACTAAACTGTCTTAATTCGTGCATCAGTATGTTTGATGTTGTGTAAGCTGCTGCATGTGTTGATCAGTAGCTATAAGAGTGGCCATATGGGTTATTGATTGGTTGCCCAAATATTTGAATGGGAGGCTGAGTGTGTGTGTGGGTGGCTGGGAGGTGCGTGACTCTGTGCATAGATGTGTAAGCAGTTGATTCACTAGGAGTATGAGTTCAAGAGTGCATGTGGAAACAGCTATATGGGCGGTTGACTGTGCATGGGTGTGTTGGTGAGTGAATGGATTTCTCATTGCTACATGTGCAAGTAAGTACGTATGTAAAACACAATACATGTGAGAGTTGAGATATATAAATAACTGAACATAAGAGCCAGTGAATGTGTGAGTGGCTGTATCGATCACTGTGAGCTTGTATCAGGGATTATATAAGAGAGTAAATATGTGTTATTATATGTTTGAATAAGTAAGATGTGTATAACTGTATAGTTGAGGAAATGGAGGTGTGATTGATTCTTTGCATGACTGACTAGGTGTGTGAGTAACTCCATGGATGAGTGACAGTCTGTGAGTGTCTGTTTATACTGAGTGTATGTAAGGTTATATTAGAGTCTGAAGAGGTTCATTGTATTATCACATGAGTGATGTGATCAGTGATGACAAATGAGATGTCATCAGTGATGTCATTTGAGTTGTCATCAGTGATGTCATTTGAGATGTCATCATTGATATCATTTGAGTTGTCATCAGTGATGTCATTTGAGATGTCATCAGTGATGTCATCAGTGATGTCACTGACCATGTCATGAATGATGTAATATGTGACATCATCAGCAGTGGATTGCGGGTGCGCGATATATAGTTAGCGCTTATAGTTAGCTAACTATATATGGAATTTCAATGGTTTTATGCGAGTAAAATAAGGTTTTGTAAATGCTAATTCCTAACTATATATGGCCTATAACCTATGGTTTTTTCATTGAATTTTCAAGGTTTTGTAAATGCAAATTCCTAACTATATATCCACTATAACCTATGGTTTTTTCTGTGAATTTCGTTGGTTTTTTAATAGCAAATATGAAAAGCTTTAAAATGTCAAGTACGTGATAGATAAAAACATTTTCGTATTTATGCACGCTGATGTGCTTTGAACGCTGCCCCCCCCTCCCCTCTTTTGCCTTAGTAGTACTCTCTCTTTGCAGATACTGAAGGGTAGTTAACGCAAGCCTTTACCCCCGTTGTAATCCGTCGTGCCTCCTTGTCTCTCCATTTGATTGATTGTTGTCCAAGCATTTACTGTTTTAGAATTGGTTCTCTTTGGATCATTCTCTATTTACAAACAAGCACAAAGTCGCAATACTCTGTTTAGTCTTTGCAGATAGTGAAAAATCGTGTAAAAAAATAAAAGTAATCGAGCAAAATCAGTAGGCCACTAATTGGATCTCTTTTTGACCTCGCTAAAATAGAAATATTAGGAACAACCCTTCTTGAGAAATACGAAAATAGTGAGATGAACTGAGCTCCACACCATGAGGGCTGCAAGACAGCTCGGCTCCATCACCCATCCCGCACAAAATAACGACAAACCCTATGCAAATATTAAAAATATAGACAACACACCAGCAAAGAAACAGGGTAAAACATTTTATTAAAAAACTATTTACATAACGTTGGTTTATAAGATGATGTCAGTAGTGGACCGATGTGTGAATAGATCGAAAACAGCACAAGGCTCCAAGATCCGGATAGCAAGCTCCTGGATGTTGGGTGCCATAGTTTAGAGTTCTGAATTTCAGCCTTTTTCAATGCCTGTGCTTTGTTGAATCAAAATGGCGGCTTGACACAAAGCTGACTCAAGCGTTGTTACTGATGCTATGCAGACCAAAACTGGTTTTCAGTTTGTACATTTTTCAAGATTTTTCAATCCAAGTTTGGTTGACTTTGTAGAACGATGGCTTCAGATTTTCAACATACGGTGTGGTGGCGCTGACTGGGAGGGGGCGCTTCGCTCCTGCCCCCTCCCCAAGTAAGATTTTCATACGTGAAAGTACGTTAATGGTTTTGGTCCCTGAGATGCTTCGATGTCACTACCATTCTCAAATAGCATAAGTTCTGGATGTTGGGTGCCATAGTTATGAGTTCTGAGCAGCGCTTGTAACACTGTCTGAAGCTTATTTCCACCTACTGCAGCTTCACTATTCTCAAAGTAAGTGAGTGTCGTTTGTGGACCTGACTGCATTAGAAAACAATGTGATATGTTACCTTCCTAAACAGCTTGACGGAGGCCCCTGAGGGGCGGTGTGATGGCCATGGACTCGGAGAAGACGCTTGGCTCCGACACCCTCCCCAAGTATTATAGCACTGGTGTAGCCTGAGATCGCCCCCGACATAGGCGGCCGGCTCCCGGGGTCCGGCGGAACTTTTTGCCTTTTGATGACTCTTCAATTCTGGACCTTGTCCCACAATCCGTTTGACCTGAAGACAAGCTGTAGTGGGGCGCCCCTTTATCGTTTTAGTTGCCATTCCGCCCGCTTTTGCTACACTGTGCCTCTTCCGCCATTCAGCTGTTTTCCGCCCGCTCTTGCGACTACAGCGTCTCGCTCACCATGTAGTTGAGATGCGCCCGCTCTTGCGGTGCAGCGATAGGCGGCTGCCACAGGACTCTCAAAATGGCGGCCGGCTCTTCGGTTTTGGGCCTGGTCCACTAAAATGGCCCTGGGACACCTTGGAACTCGGACGCTTGTCTGCTAGGGCTTGGGTCCCATTCTCGAAAAGCGTCCCCTCAGCCGTGAAGATTCTACAAAAGTCTTGGGGGCCTCCGACTCCCGCAGGCTTCTGGTGGGGAGCGGCTGCCATGATTGCTCGTGGAATGGCCACGACGGAGCTACGAGATGGTAGTGGTCTCATGCTGACGCCAGCTTTAGTCTGAAACATCCAGAAACACTGTAGACTACCAATTCGATCAGTTCCGGTAGCGCCCCAACATGACCCGGAAGAGAAGAACTTGCCCTCCCCTCTTTGACTGATGGTTCTTGTTGCCTGTCCCCTCTGTTGTCATTTAACAGAACTTTTTGGACTGCTGAAAGGGGTTGTGTTCTGAACGCTGGTTGGTGGAGACATTTAGACTATATTCTTGACCTACGTTGTCGCGTAATGCGTTTTATGACACGCCGCGTTAGCGCACCCGGAAGTGATCCGAGGCGCGGCGCGCAGCGCGTAACGTAAGCATAACAGGTCATGTGACTTGTTAATAAAACTTTTCATTGGTTCATTTTACTTTTGTTAATTTAATGATGAAAAGCTTGGTCATATGACCTAAAAATTACGCTTTTTATTATTTTCGAACAATATTTTTTTTTCAAACATATGTTATAATATTCCAGGCTAATGTACTTTCCCGGAAAATTTACAACTGTCTTGCAAGTAAAATATATTCCTTTTTCGAGAAAAAGGGCGTTTCTTCCTTCCATGACGGAGCCGTTGAGTAAAAGAGATTCGGCCTGCTGTCTTAGTCGCCGATACGCCTGATTATCAGATTCTTATCGATCACTTTATGTTGCAGACATGAAAAACACAACTGCCCTTGACCATTTATCTTTACTGCGTTCCTACATATTATACCTTTTATCCGTCATGTAATTGGACTGCTTTATTTCACTTGCCTTTTACTGATTCGAAAACAGTCACTAAAAGTAAAAACTTTACAAATGAAAATACTACTACCGTGTTTTGTTTTAAAAACCTTTATTGTGAAAATGTCAGTATACAAATACGGGCCTATAACCACGTGGGCCGGCCACGGAGCAAACTGAAATCGTATATGATGAGGAGACATTTACACTGTAGAAGAACGTAACGAGCGGGCCATTAGGTGACAAGAACAAAGGTGTCTAACAGTTGCGGAATCGGTGGACGTACATTTTGTAATTAAAATACGACAGGGCCACTTACAATAACATTTTCTAGATATACATTTGCGGGCAAAGAGTTACGAGTCCCATTTATACCGGCGCCATTTTGGGCGAGGCCGGGCAGGTCCAAGATATAGTCAAAATGTCTCCACCAACCATCGGCCAGACCAGAACCCCTTTCGGCCCTTTATGCTACAAGATGGTGTCTTCCATTCAGAAAATATTGGTGGCAGCATTTTGAAAGGAAACAGAAACAGCCGTTCTCCTAGTGAGTTTCACATTGTTACATTTAGGAAGAATGTTGAAGAGTATTATGTGGAAAATCTGAAGCCATTTTTCTACAAACTCTCAATCAGACTTGGATGGAAAAAAAAAACCTGAAGAATGTACAAACTGAAAACCAATTTTTGTCTGTATAGCACCAACAGTAACGCTTGAGTCAGCTTTGTGTCAAGCCGCCATTTTCATTCAATCAATAGCGTCCCCCTGCACACATTCAGGGACCTGGTCGTGTCTTCAGATGAAACGCATTGTAGGAAAAGAAGCAGAAAGGAAAAGGAAAAAAGTTCCGCCGGACCTAGTGAAGCTGCAGCAGGTGCAAATAAGCTTCAGACAGTCTTACAAGCACTGCTCAGAACTCTCAACTGAGGCACTCAACATCCAGGACTTGCCATTCGGATCTTGGCGCCTTGTATTTTTGTTTTGTTTTTGATGGAGGGGAAACAACAAAAAACAGACATTGAAAAAGGCTCAACAGTGCAGGGCGCCTTGTGCTGGTTCCGACCTATTCACACATCGGTCCGCTACTGACATCACCTCATAAACCAACGGGGCACCCCACGCCGACTTTCGGCGCAGCATTGTAGGATGGCCACACCAGTGCGGCAATTTGCTGGACACCACCTCGGTGCCATCCAGATCTCGGCGCGTTCATTCAATCAATAGCGTCCCCCTGCACACATTCAGGGACCTGGTCGTGTCTTCAGAAGAAACGCATTGTAGGAAAAGAAGCAGAAAGGAAAAGGCAACAAGTTCCGCCGGACCTAGTGAAGCTGCAGCAGGTGCAAATAAGCTTCAGACAGTCCTACAAGCACTGCTCAGAAATCTCAACTGAGGCACTCAACATCCAGGACTTGCCATTCGGATCTTGGCGCCTTGTGCTGGTTCCGACCTATTCACACATCAGTCCACTACTGACATCACCTCATAAGCCAACGGGGCACCCCACGCCGACTTCCGGCGCAGCATTGTAGGATGGCCACACCAGTGCAGCCACTTGCTGGACTCCACCTCGGTGCCATCCGGATCTCAGCGCGTTCGAGTCACTGTGCCGGAAGAGTGACCGGAACTCAGCTGAACACGCCGTCTTTCGGCGCAGCATTGTAGGATGGCCACACCAGTACGGCAATTTGCTGGACACCACCTCGGCGCCATCCGGATCTCGGCGCGTTCGAGTCACTGTACCGCAACAGTGACCGCAACTCAGCTGGACACGCCGTCTTTCGGCGCAGCATTGTAGGATGGCCACACCAGTGCGGCAATTTGCTGGACACCACCTCGGTGCCATCCGGATCTCGGCGCGTTGTGCTGCCTTCGGCCTATTCGCTCATCGGTCCGCTACTGACGCCGCCTCACGTGCCAACGGATTTTCTACGCTTTTTGTAGCCCTATGTCGCATAACAGGTCATGTGACTTGTTTATAAAACTTTTCATTGGTTCATTTTACTTTTGGTTTCCTAAAGATGGAAGGCTTGGTCATATGACCTAAAAATAACACTTTTCATTGGTTTAGAACATTTTTTTTTCCCAAACGATGAAAGCCCCACCTTGTTTCTGGATCATTCAGACTGAAGCTGGCGTCAGCATGAGAGCACCACCATCTCGTGGCTCCGTCGTGGTCATTCCGCGAGCAATCATGGCAGCCGCTCCCCACCGGAAGCCTGCGGGAGTCGGGGGCCCCCAAGACTTTTATACAATCTTCACGGCTGAGGGGACGCTTTTCGAGAATGGAGCCCAAGCCCTAGCAGGCAAGCGTCCGAGTTCCAAAGTGTCCCAGGGCCATTTCAGTGGACCAGGCCCAAAACCGAGGAGCCGTCCGCCATTTTAAGAGCCATATGGCAGCCGCCTATCGCTGCACTGCAAGAGTGGGAGCAACTCAACAACATGGTGAGCGAGACGCTGTGGCCGCAAGAGCGAGCGCAACTCAGCTAGATGGCCGCCACCTGGGGAGGCCCGTTCACGCCGGCTCCCCCACGCCCCCCCCCCGGGCCGCCGCACGCCAATTTTCGGAGCAGCATTGTAGGATACCAAAACCAGTGCGGCAGTTTACTGGACATCACCTGGGTGCCTGTCGTACATGTTGTGTCAGCCATGTGACACTGGACACAGACCGCTACTGACGAGGCCTCCCCCCGCACCACCCGGGACGCCCCACGCTGTTTTTCTGTGCTGCATTGTAGGATCCCTAAACCAGTGCGGCACCCAGGCGACATCACCTGGGTGCCGTCCAGAACTCTGCACGTTGTGCTGCCTTGGGACTATTCGCACAACAGACCGCTACTGACGAGGCCTCCCCCCGCCCCACCCGGGACGCCCCACGCCAATTTTCGGAGCAGCATTGTAGGATCCCTAAACCAGTGCGGCACCCAGGCGACATCACCTGGGTGCCGTCCAGAACTCTGCACGTTGTGCTGCCTTGGGACTATTCGCACAAAAGACAGCTTCTAACCATTGTTGCTTTTTGTGTTGAGAAATGTTTAAATGTTTTTAGTTTTTGTTCCGTTTGTTAAAGTTAGTAGTTAATAAAGTTTTATAACCTTACTTTGTTGGAGTGTTATCTATTTTTTTAAAAACGGGTGAATGGGGCCTTGATTCGGGTTATTGTCATGTGTGGGCTTTGGAAGTGTGCTGCTGCAGGATCGGACATTTCAAACTCAAATGCACGTTCTTTTTCTTACCTTTCCGAAGCATGGAGCGCAATAGCAGGCAGAGAAAGGGTGATGCACGTGTTGAACACTACCTGACCTGGCAAGTTGCTGGCAGTGCCCCCCCGCCCGCTCCTGAAAGAGGGCACACACACACCGCCGCCCCGAGTACTTCACAAATCTTTAAAAGACCATGCGCTTGTTCATGAGGCTTAAATGGTTTATCACCTCTTCTAGAACCCCTACATCGACCCTCTGACGTTTCATGGAAAAATTACCATGTAACACAATACCAAGCCCTGTCAGCTGAAACCCCCAAGGAATCGTGGGGCATATTATCAAGGGGGTTTATCTCCGCTTTTTTGGCTTTAAAAACCATGAAAGCGGAGATAAAATTATTTCCCTATTATCAAGCTGTCGCTAACACCAGTTAGTGACAGCTAAAAGGAGATAGCGACCATCTTGGGCCCCGCTTTGCATGTCAGTGATACTTATCACTAATGACATGCAAAGTGGCGTGCCAAGATGTTAGCGATTAGAAACAGTCCCTAACATCGCTACCTTCTATTACCAACTTTTGGAGATATTCGCGCTAAGCGCGAATATCTCCAAAATCTAACACCTGCCCTGAGCAGTTCTTAGCCATGTTATCCAATGGGAGGTGGATAACATGGCTAAGAGCATTAGGTCGATAATACATGAATATCGCTGACTTTTCTGCGATAATAGCAAGGTTTATCTGCGATAAAAATCGCCGATGTGCGGCGATAATTTTTGTCTCTAAACAAGTTAGAGACAAAAATTATCGCTAGTTGTTCGTAATATGCCCCCGGGTTTTTGCTTGCAGAAATCGGGAGGCGGGAGACTAGCACTGAAATCAGTACTCACACGCCTGAATCAGGAGGATTGGCATGTCTGAATTCTCTACAGCTGGGGCCATAAACTACATCCGCAGGGTTAGATGATAGCCTGGAACCAGCCTGGAATCTAAAATGGCTGCCGTGCACGACAAAATTGTGGCATTCGAAAAAAGGCAAGATGGCGCAGCCGCTGGAAGAGATATATCAACATATATCAGCCTCCTCAGCCACCCTCAGGAAACATAAGGGATTAGGATATGTCTCCCGCACCCCCTTATACCTAGTACTTTAATTAACGAAGCACAAAATGGCGAATTCCCGTTTCGCTACCAGTTTGCGGCCCAGTTCGCGGCCCGTGAAGCGCTTCTACCGTGAAAAATCATTTTTTTTTATTTTCCCCACGGGACCCTTTAATAACCCCAACAACATTCCTAGGGGGTCAAGTGGGGGATACCTTGCCCCCTTTCATTAAATTCCCCCTTAGTTTTTCACCTTTTCTTCTCTCTCGATCCTACCGAGAGACAAGATGGCGGCCGCTCCGGACTGTCACGCAGCAAAAAAAAAAAAAAAGCTCACGCACAGCCGCTGGAAGAGATGTATCAACATATATCAGCCTCCTCACCCACCCTCAGGAAACATAGGGGATTAGGATACGTCTCCCGCACCCACTTATAACTAGTAATTTAATTAACGAAGCACAAAATGGCGAATTCCCGTTTCGCTACCAGTTCGCGGCCGCGCTTCTACCGTGAAAAATCATTTTTTTTTATTTTCCCCACGGGACCCTTTAATAACCCCAACAACATTCCTAGGGGGTCAAGAGGGGGATACCTTGCCCCCTTTCATTAAATTCCCCCTTCGTTTTCCACCTCTTCTTCTCTCTCGATCCTACCGAGAGACAAGATGGCGTCCGCTCCGGACTGTTTAGAATGTTGACAGACACCGGAGAGCCAATCAGCTTTCTGCGCGCAAAGTTCCGATAAGCGAAAAGTAAGCGGACCGGATCGCTGCCCAGAGCGCTGTTACAGATATATATCTTGGTTTGAACGTTAATTTCTCAAAAACTACTGGAGCACATATATTGAGACCTAGCAAAGGCACATCGGGCTAACAGTCCCTACAATTTTGCCAAGTTTCGTGCAAATCCATTCAGCCGTTCGAGCTAAAAGTGAGTCCAACCGCCCTATGGAAAACTCAATGCAAAAAACGCGTTTTGGGACCCCCCTTTTTTCTCAGCCCCCCCTTGACGAAACCCCACCAAATTTTCAGGGGCTGCTCAGAAACAAAATGTGCCATTTTCCTGAAAATTTCAGCCGATTCCGTCCACAAACGCCAAAGTTATTAGACATAGAATTTTCAAAAGTCCCATAGGGAAAAAATTCTAACTATATATACCTACTGGCGATAGCCAGTAGGTAATATATATATATATATGTATATATATATATTGCCACAACTCCTTGAATTCCTTAATAAAAGAGCAATCTTGTGTTTTCAATGTAATACAGATTAATAAAACAGAAATCCTGCGGCTGTTTGTTGTACCGGGTGGCGGAGGCGGAGTGCAGACCGTGAGCAAGGGAAGTGTAGGACCACACACCTCAGTGTCCTTTGCGGCTCCCAGAGCTGTTGCCCTGCCTGTGTACCAGGAGGCGCCTTCAAAATCGTCCAGGGGCTCACGCAGTGCGGGACGCCCTGCAGCTCTTTGTTGTACCGGAGGCGGAGTGCAGACCATGAGCAAGGGGAGTGTAGGACCAAACTTCCCAGTGTCCTTTGCGGCTCCCAGCCCCGTCGCGCTTCTGCCAGCATTGCCTGTGCGCCAGGAGGCACCTTCAAAATCGTCCAGTGGCTCCCGCGGCGCGCAACTCCCTGCAGCTGCTTTTTGTACCTGGAGGTGGAGTGCAGACCCTGAGCAAGGGGAGTGTAAGACCACACTCCCTAGTGACTTTGCAGCTCCCAGCACTGTCACGCTGCTGCCAGCATTGCCTGTGCGCCAGGAGGAACCTTCAAAATCGTCCAGGGGCTCCTGCAGCACGGGACGCACGTGGGTGTGCCCGGACGTGCCAGGCAGAGCCCGGGCCAAGGGCGAGCCCATCTGCACCTGTCCGAGACCTGAAGAGACTGGGCTGGGTGTGGTGAGTGCTAAAATCATCACAATATGAGGAAACGTACCACCACAATATGCCCTCGTTCCACCACCTCGATAGACAGCTGCTAGAAATAGCAGTCAACATTATATCTACGGAGATAGAGTTAACTGAGAGATGACTGTCCCTGGGACTGGCAGCACCTCAAACCACTCCCACGGTAGGGACTAACTGTGGAACAAAAGTGTTGATTGACTTGCTAAACATAAAAGGTTTAGGGTGGCAAATATTAGTGACATTATAGTGGTTCGAAGGGTAGGGTGGGTAGGACCCTAACAAAAGACCATTGAGGGAGACTCTGTTGTCATTAATTTTAGTGGACCTCCTCTTTTGCCAAATATAATTTATAACACCACTGGTTACTCTCTAACTCAAGGAGGTAGTTGGGATATGGACAGTAACAGGGACAACAAAGTTTCTGTGGACGATCTATCTGCGGCTCTTATTAAGGACATTCAGGCACATGCATCAAGCGATTTAGGAATCGCAAACGGTGCGAATCGCAAAATTCGGCCGTTTGCGATTCCGAAATCACTATTTGGGATGCATTATCCTAAAAGTGCAGAAATCGCTATTTTTGCGATTTTTTAAAGTGCGATTACTTTTAAGGAATCGCAATTTTGCGATTCCTTAAAAGCAATGCATGAAACTGAAAAAAATTGCGATTTCGCAATTAGAGAGAACAAATTACCATGAGGTTGGACCTCATGGTAATTTTGCGAAATGTTAGAAATATGCAAATTTGTGCATTTTTTTAACTTTCATGTTGTGCACACACAAGCCCTTAGGGCATGTGTGTACACAACATATGTGCATTGTTTGATTTCAGGGGTGCAACAGGGTGTCCTTTGGACACCCCTGCAACCTTGAAATCGCAATCACAATTTGCGATTAGCTAATTGCGAATCGCAAATTGAGATTGTCTTCCCATTCATTCCTATGGGCCTCTAGGATTAAGGGATTCCTTAATTGCGATTCGCAAAATGCTAATTGCAATTAAGGAATTTTAAGAAATCGCAATTTATTTAGCGATTTCTTAATGCATAGGCATTTGCAATTCCTTAAATGCGATTCCTTAAAAATCGCAATTAAGGAATCGCAAATGCCGAGATTGATGCATGTACCTGAATGTCCCAAATATGGATACTTCCCCGAACCCAGTAATCACAGGGGTAAAAAGGAAAAGAAAATCACCTAAACCAATTAGGGCAAAGAGGAAACAGCCACCTCGCCAAAAACAACAATGTACAGCCCTGAGTTCATGGATTAAAAGTACGGTGACTCCTGCGACCCCAGTAAATGTGGAACTCAGTAGCTTCATAGTGGATTCCACTGTTGATTTAACCTCATCAGAACCACCAAGCCCCTCCACCTATACGCTAACTGAGTATACAACATCTTACACAACTCGTATTAGACCTGGAGACATTTCAATGGACTTCATTGCGGATATGATATACGAGCGTATTAGAGACCTTGCGGAGAAGAACTTTACTGCACTTTGGAAATGTCAGGCTCACTTGGAATCATTGACAAATAAATCAAACACACACATTAGCACACTTAGACCTATAACCAAGCCAAGGGGGGGTACAGAGCTCAAAGTCCTCTAGCGTAGTGAACCCGAATCTACAACAGCAAACCCAGAATCCTACCCCCCCCCTTTAAGGTTGCCTGTGCAACGTGCAGTAAACTTAAGGAAAATGTTACGTCTAAATCCATCTCCACCCAGAATATTTCATCAAGCTTAGGACGTACAAATAGTACTAATAGCTCAAACCTCAATGCGCATTCAGCTAACCATGTTCCCACCACAAACTCCACAAATCTAGCCCCTCCAGGGCATAATGCTCAGAGTGCTATCCCTATTATTGAAACCCACGACATCAGGCTGCCACCTCAGACCACCTGAGACCACCTGCAGCATGTCCCTATGTCTTAGTCCTAGCATGTGTCCCCCAACTAAGAAAAAATCAGACTGAGACTTGGGACCAACTGCGGAACAAAAGCATTGATTAGCTTGCTAAACATAAAGGAATTAGGTTGGCAAATATTAGTGACAATATAATAGTGCGAATGGTAGGGTGGGTAGGACCTTCGCAAAAGAACGTTGAGGGAAACTGTGTTGGAAATAATTTTAGACAACCACTGCTGGTAAAATCGATCTTGAGGACACAGGAATTCAATAACAGCTTCCCCACTCTCATTTGGTCACTGCCCCTAGGCTTTTTCTATAAGCCACCCCCGGTGTCAAATCCCTTTGTCATCCCTACACACAATGCTTAACAGGCTCTCTGCCCTGTCTGGTTTAGACAGCTTAGATTGACTGTCGCCCTATCCAACACTGGCTAAGCCCGCCCCCACCAGATCCTCGCCCTATTTCTTGGACATTGTTATCCCTGAACGGCACAACCTAAATCTGCAGGTGCTGAGCTGGAATGTTACAGGTCTGGCCTCAAAGCTAAGTTCCACAGACTGGGACAACAACGTCCAAAAATATGATATTCTTATGTTCTAAGAAACCTGGTCTACAAGGGATTTATTCTTGGAGGGTTTCGCCTGTTTTAATAACATCGTACCAGCCCCTAGAGTAGGACGCCCTTCTGGCGGACTTTCTATTTGGGGAAACATCTCATCTGGTGGTAGTGTCAAGTCTCTCGCCACAAACGATGACAATTTTCAAGCCTTAATTTACACACGGGGCTTCAATCTGTTTTATTAACTTTTATAATAATGATTTTGTAACTTTATCAAACATACATTTTATTAATTTGTTTGATTGTATTGCAAATGTACAGAATCAAAATGTGTATCATAATTTGGCTGGAATTTGTCTTGGTGGTGACTTTAACACCAGGATTCCAAGGGACAATGGAATTGCCACATTACCCTCGGCCCATAAATTTTATTGAAAAGGGGGAGGGAACGGTTAGACCACTTGTCTAATTGTAATCTACTGAATGTGATGGAAATTGCGGCTGTATGCCAAGATATTAATTGCCCAAAACCCACCTATAGTGGTCCCGGATGTGCTTCAATAATTGATTACGTTTTCATATCTGCTTCACTAGAAGACTTTTTATTAAAGGCAGAGGTCCTATCCACCTTGCAGGGCAATCATAATCCAATTTTAACAACAATAAGACTTGCCCCTAGACCTAGTTTTGCAAAAGAGCCTGTGGTAAGCAATTTACCCGCCTCGACTGACAAAGTAAGAGTGGTTTTGGAAAGGTATTGATAACAAAAATCTGTTTTCCAACATGAAAACAGCATATCCATTGCTCATTAATACCTGCTTGTCATTCAGCGACCCTAACCCAAAGGTCATTAATAATAATAATAATAATCCACATTTGTAAAGCGCACAATCACCCGCAAGAGTCTCTAGGCGTTGGGGGCCTTCGGGAAGATTAAGCAAGCTATTGCCCGGAGTCACATGGTGCTGAGCTAATCTGACGCCGGTGCTGGCGATCGAGCCGTGATCCCCAGATCCGAGAGTCAGTCGTCCTAACCGCGGCGCCACATCTCTTCCATCATTAGTGCTTTCAGGTGTCTGTGTGCTGGCATCAAACACTAGCCACAACCCAAGATGGTTCAGTAGTGCTTGCTCGCAAGCAAATAGAGAAATTTGTGCTGCTCTGATAGCAACACCAAGGGATGCAACTCTTGTCAAATCTTTGAGGTCCCATTATAAACAAGTTGCTAGTAGTAGTAGGGATAATCTTGCCTGTGCCGCATCACTCAATGATGGAAATGGTTTCTGGGCAGTAGTTAAAGATATGAGGTCTGTGGGCCTCACCCTGACCTCTTCAAGCTGTAATATAATCAGCGAAGCCTGGGAAGCTCACTTTTCCAAGATCTACACTGCCCCACCGGAGAGCGAGGATTTCTTAAACAACCTTGCTGCCAACCGGATTTCTATATCCGAGTTAGAAGTTGAGGAAGCCATTCACCATAGCATAGGTATTAAGGCTCCTGGGCCTGACGGGCTCTCCATCGATCTCATTAAGTATAAACCTGAATTCTGGGCGCCTCTTTTACTTAATGTTGTTAATAGTTTAACAAGCACTTTTAACCCGAGCACTTGGTTCACCAGCATCATTGTACCTATTTTTAAAAAAGGAGACCGATCCAACCCTAGTTGTTTCAGACCAATCTCCCTGATTGATAACACATTGAAGAGTCTCTGGAGGATACTGTTTAACAAAAGAAGGTCATGGGCAGAAACGGAACATATTTTAAATAAGTGTCAGCTAGGTTTTAGAAGCATTATGGAATGATATTCTGGAGTGCAGTGAATATTATAGTATCCAATATCAAAATATTCCTCAAGGGGCAGACTCTTGGGCTCAGCTGAGAGCTATTAATATAATATTCACTGCAATCTAGAATCTCGCCCCATAATACTTTGATGGGCCTTTCGTTGGCATTGTATGTTTGCCCATAACTTTGCTTGGGATGGTCCGAGGAGGATGGGACCACCACTGAATCATTCAGCATGATATGCTCTTTGTGTTCAAGACATCTGCTTGCCCTCCCCCTAGGTTAGGGGTGACCTCAAAATCATCACCTCTCTCATTGCCTGGTATTTTTCAGAGTTCACTTTTGTGAATTGGTTATATGCTTTTTAGCATGTAAAGCTAATGTTGTTTTATCAAAGGGTTGTTGGTGCAGTGGCTAACTCTGCTACATGGACACGGAGTCTGATTTATTGCATGAATTCCGTGTTTTCAATGTAATGCACAGTTAACATATTTCCGTAGTCTCTATTAGTGGAGCGGAGATCTTTGCTCACGGTTATTTGAGTTGATTATGAATATTCACAATCCAGAGTAATTTAATGGCCTCTCTCATCATCTCTAACTTTCATGGAAATATATCAGCACCACAATAATGGGGGTGGGGCAAAAAAATAAAAGTTTGAACAATAATGGATACAAATACCCACATATTTTAATTGATCAAACTGCAGAAAGGAGCCTCTTTGGTACCATTGTTTGTCAAATCTGGAGCAAGGTTCTGAAATTACTACTAACATTGATAATCCTATTTAGCAAGTGCAGTCTATGGCCATAGTTTGGTTGTATAGTCCATTAAACAGTGACCTCTGATACAGGTCACTGCTACAGCCAATCTTTAGACTATTCTTTCTGGTTCTTGCAGAGCCCTCCTTTCTGCTATAAGCCACATGACACGACATCATAAGATACAAGGCTTTCTTGCATGAGCAGTTCATGAGAAAAATTCAAGAGTAGAAGTAACTAACACCATGAATCAAATCAAATGAGGCAAGTTACCCTGGCTGGGAGATACTGGTCATAGGCAACAATATCCTTTTTGGAATCCATACTTTTTTCTGGATGGACCCATATTCTGGCACTGTTGCTTGTGTAATTACTGACTGTGTAGATTAGGCAAAAGAACATTACATTCAGAGGTTGTTTGGTGTTCATGTGCCAATGTTGTATGTGAAAAGCACTTACATATCTGCATCCATCAAACACAAACAACTCGATCTCATAACCCTTCTACATATGGGGTTAGAGTGACATATCTGTTGGAACCTTGCCTTTTTAATTGCACAATTTTGTGGATATTTACAGCATTTCCAATGGATGAGCAAAACCCTGCCTCTCTCATAACAATACTAATGCTCCAGCCCTAACAGTAAACAGTATTGTAAAATATTATATACTTGTGGATTTTCCACTCAGGCATAAATCTATGCAGAGCCTGAGTCTGCTAGTGACAATTTGTGACTGAAGCTAGATATGTTTTAATATGTATAAAACAATCTAAAGAAAAATCTTTGTGCTTAGACATCTCATCCTTATACCCAGCACTTGAATCCAAGACCCCGCTCAAAGCTATTTTCCCTTTCATTCCCTTCTGAATGAGGACACACTAGGATAGTATCTGTAGGGAATTACCATCTTTGGTGTGATGTCCCCCCAGATATTTTGCTGTATCTGTTTTGGTAGCTGTGGAACTCTATGCACTTTACCCTTGCTGACCAGTAATACAGGGCCTGTGCTCCCATTTAAACTTGGTTAATTTGGAGTATCCCCGATTGGGACATTTAGGTTGCCTGTAAGTCCCTAGTGTATAGTTAAAAAGAGCACCCCTGGTAAGGAAGTGTTTTGCCACTTGTGGATTGCAGCTCCTATTGTGCCATCCAGTATTAATTATTTGAAACATGGCTTCAAAACTACCCAGTGTAGCACTAGACACTGAGATGCTACTTGGAGATCCCCCCTCACACCTGAGCAGAAGGGGCATCTTTAATACAGGAAGTCTGGGCAAATATGCAAGAGCATGGGCATATGGTGAAGGTGAGCGACCCGGCCGTACCCTGACTGGCATCCTCCACCCTTCATATCAGGTGGCAAGCATCACTTCCCTCTGTCTAGATGACAGAAATATCACCACAACAACAGAGGATATATTTTGCACTTTTAGAGATAACTACACCCATTTATTCACATTGCGTTGTAATACCCCTGAAGGCAAGATTGCGGAATATCTTGCAAAAATTGCCATGGTTTGATTGGAAACCAGACAGCAACAGATCTATCTCTTGCAATGAAATCTCTCAAGCAATCGATGACTTGAATGGCACGCGCGCCACCGGTCTCGACAGCTTCACTGGGGTTTTTATAAGGCGTATAAAATGGAGTTGATCCCTCACTTGCTAGAGGTCTCTCCAGAGTCTTTGTCACAAGGAATTCTCCCGCAGACAAAGCGAGAGGCGGTTATAACCCTTCTACTAAAACCTGGCATACCCCAAGAAAGATGCACGTTGTACTGACCACTGTCGTTACTAAACTACCTGAGAAAGCACTATCCCCTTGATGTCATTCAACAATTCAACACGTTTAAAAACAATCAATATATAACCAAATATTAATTTTTTTTATTTTTTATTCCAAGTATAAATGTATACAAACAATTTTAAAAAACACAAAGTAATGTACATCCTATAAAAAAACAATTCAATTTGGTTGGTTGGTTGGTTGATTGCTTTATTTCGATATGCATATATCATAAAAGCGGTACAAAAGATAAAAACAGCATGCCGAAAAAAGTATGACTGTACATTAGATGAAAGAGTAAAACACATTTGATCAGCATAAATTAGTTAAAAAAAGGATTAAATTGATATGGACAGTCTTCTAAGTCTAATCAACCAAGCCCATTTTCAAAAACTTGGCAACGGCACAAACAATAGGAGGGTCTGTATTGGTTAAAAGAATCCGAAGGGCAACAGAGTACTGGCGGGTACCCAATTCTCTGCAGATAGGTCCAAGCCAACGTGATCTGGGGCGACCATAGTCCGGGCATTCGAAAAGAAAGTGTGGCACCGTCTCTGGTTTATCGGGACAAAGAGCACAATAGCGTGATGAGGACTGGGATTTATTCCACCTGGAGCAGAGATCGGCCAAGGGTAGGGTTCCTAACCGGAATTTGATGTACAAGGACCGGTCCATGGCGATTGTTATTATGTCCATGTACGCCTCGTAGGCGACGACATCTTTTATCAGCAGAAAAGCTGCGGTGGTTTTGCAGTGCTGCTGATTACTGATGCGCTTCACACGAACCCACTCCCAAAAAAGTTTTTTTAAGGTCTCCTTCGGGGGAGCGGAGTGGCTATGCCAGCAGGAGTCCAGGCCTAGGTCCCCTAAAAGATGTTTAATGTCCTTCAGCCATTTAATGCTGTGCCAAGAGTGCATCACCTCAGCTAGGCCATCGGCATAAGATTTTAGCTCCGGTACCCTCCACAGGCGAGCCCAGAGCAAGAGGGGTCGAAGACGAGCCTGATCCCCTATTGCTTTACAGCCAGCATCCATGAGCACTGGGATAGTCGGACTACTCGATGGAATGGCAAGGAGATCTTTAATGAATTTGTTTTCGGCCTTGCTCAGTAAATCCACTTTGCCCAGGCCCCACAGTTCGGCTCTTTTAGAGATAACTACACCCATTTATTCACATTGCGTTGTAATACCCCTGAAGGCAAGATTGCGGAATATCTTGCAAAAATTGCCATGGTTTGATTGGAAACCAGACAGCAACAGATCTATCTCTTGCAATGAAATCTCTCAAGCAATCGATGACTTGAATGGCACGGGCGCCACCGGTCTCGACAGCTTCACTGGGTTTTTTATAAGGCGTATAAAATGGAGTTGATCCCTCACTTGCTAGAGGTCTCTCCAGAGTCTTTGTCACAAGGAATTCTCCCGTAGACAAAGCGAGAGGCGGTTATAACCCTTCTACTAAAACCTGGCATACCCCAAGAAAGATGCACGTTGTACTGACCACTGTCGTTACTAAACTACCTGAGAACGCACTATCCCCTTGATGTCATTCAACAATTCAACACGTTTAAAAACAATCAATATATAACCAAATATTAAATATTTTTATTTTTTATTCCAAGTATAAATGTATACAAACAATATTAAAAAACACAAAGTAATGTACATCCTATAAAAAAACAATTCAATTTATGTGAAATACACGAAGATCACAAATTAAAATGAAGCTAATACGTACTCAATTATGACCCGCATAATCAGAAAACAGACCTAAACATGTAAGACCTAAAGTTTGTTCAATACAAATTGTACATTCAATTTCCTATGATGTCACTTTGTCCTATACATAGATGTAATCTGTATTTCAACAAAAGTGTTGGAATCCTGAATTGTACTTGGAAAGTGCGTCGATGCGTTTCAATGGATACAGCAATTTACACCATCTTTATCTAGATTTTATATATTCTTTCTGTCATGTGAGAAAGGTCAACAGTAAATTCTCCACTTGCCACTAGATTACTTCTACTCGGATAAGGGCAGTTACTTGGACAGACTACCGGCTGAAGTTTTCATGTGAATATGGCCGTCAGACTGATTCCCAATCACGTATGAAATGCTTTATGGGGAAAATTAGAATGGAATCACCAACATTTATTACTTCGGGATTCAATAAAATGATTTTTGTTCCCTCTGTTCTTTTCTGATATGCGGATCCGTATGTTTAAGTATCTCTAAGCGGCAGTTCGCTAGTTGCGCCACCGATTATTGAAAAAGAAAGTGAAGTCCGATGTACTTGAGGAGTCTCGGCAGGCTACTTAGTGCTGCCTTCACGTGGCATCTCTCATGGAGTTCCGCGTTGTATTGCCCTAAACTACGACAAGAAAATCTTAGTTAAGGTCCTGGCCACCCATATTTCCCTCATTATGAACACAATTATTTACCCTTTACAATTGGGCTTCATCCTCAATTGCTCCACATTGGTTAATTTATGCACCATATTTGTGGCCCTCAATCAAATCAATCCTGATCTCCCCGCAGCAGTGGTTTTACTTGACGCTGAGAAAGCGTTTGACTTGCTGTAATGGTCTTTCTTAATGGCCATGCTGCACCCTCGCATTCCTAAGGGCTTTTGTGATCTGATCCGTCTGCCATATGCAACTCCATTAGCATGCCTAAAAGTAAATGGCACTACCAGTGACCAATTTGTACTTTCCCTGGGTATGCAGCCGGGATGCCCCCTGTCCCCTCTATTTAATATAGCTATAGACCCACTTGTACAGCATTTAAAGGAACGCCACTTAGCGAGAGGCCACCATTTCCAACATGTCCCCCTTTTGGCATCTCTATCGGCAGATGATGTAATGCTGTTTATCAGGAATCCCAAATCCAATCTTTCTCCTATTTTGCGCGAGGTTGTCCACTTTGGAGTGCTATCTGGCCATACGGTTAATTTAAATAAATCTGAGATCTTTCCCCTAACAGACGCCACAGCCCCCACTCCCCTGGAATTCATCCTATAATGTTGTTCAGACCACCCCAAATACATTGGTATCTATCTTCAAAGCTCTGAAGTTATAGAGCTGAACTATGACCCTGCAATTGATAAAATATCTACCCTAAATGAGCGATGAATAAAACTCCCCCTATCCATTGCAGGCAGAATAGCGATAATAAAGATGGTAGTACTGCCCCGTTTTTTATACTTATTTTCAAACCATCCTATAGTATTAACTAATGCATTCTTTAATAACCTAAGTAGTATGCTTACACGATTTATATGGGCTGGCAGTCTGGCAGACACCCCTGAATTGGCTGCGGTACCCTAACCCTACCATAGGAGTACAGAGGGCTTGGCGATCCTGATTTATATCTCTCTTATTTAGCGACACAGGTGCATTTTGCTTACCACTGGTTCCATTACAATGCACAACCACAGTTTCTGAAGCATAAAAGCTCACAAACCCACCCATCCGTCATACCCACTTTTTACACTCCTACCACAAGGATTACCTAAAAATTCCTCAGAAGTGCAGACACTCTTTTTTTTTCTTTGGGAAAACCTTTATTTACAACACAGTAGTACACAGCTATTCAGCCATACATCCCGAAGGCTTGGCAGCAAGACTTTATGCGGTGCACACAGAATACCGTACAGAATCACATGAGGTTTATTTTATAATATAAGAAAAAGGAAATAGTATAACAACGAAAAGCACTAATAACGGTGCAAGAGGGCAAGGCAAGAGAAGTGAATACGGCATCGCCCTATTTCGGGGCAGGGTGGGCTTATAGATGGAATAGAATACATGAACAGGTCACATGTTTAGACATCGAGGTGGGGAAGGAGACAGGACATAGTGTATCATTAATTCAGCTGGATTCAAGGGCTAAGGGGACAGTTGCTGATCCAAGGGCGCTGCATCCGGCGGAAGGCAAACATCACTTCTATATTCATTCCAGGGCCCCCAAATCTTATTCCACTTTTTGGGCCTACCCCTGGCAACATACACAGTTTTCTCCCGGAACATGCACCAGTCCATGTTAGCCTTCCACATCTCCACTGTGGGGGGCAAGGCCGCTCCCCATTTCTGCGCAATGTCCCTTTTAGCCACCATGTTACCCAGGGTGACCCACTGTGTTTGCGAACTGGTGTAGTCCGTGGGGCCCCATACATTTAATAGACAGCGTCGTGCCTCAGCGGGCAGGTCAACTCCCGTCACCTCCCTCATCACTATGTGTATACGCCTCCAATATGCAGCCACCGCCCTACATTCTCATATAATATGCATAAATATCGCTAGGGAACCACACCCCGTCTACAGAGACCATCCTCACAGTGACCCATGCGGACCAGCTGGGGGCCTGTGACGTAGAAACTATGCAGGATTTTCAGTTGTACAAGTCGCAGTCTAGCCGGGATCGCCACCTCCTTCGGAGATGAGACCGCACACTGCCAATCCTCGTCATCCAACTCAATCCCATCACGGGTCCACTGATCTCGCACCCCTAGCAGAAGGTCCGCACGAACGTTAATGAGTTTCTTGTAAGTCAGTGAGATAGCGCTGTCGGGCATATGGCCGTCCGGCAACCTGTCTTCCAATGAGGAGGATTCGGGGATCTTGTCACCTTCCGGTATAACTGCCAGGAGGGCGTGTTTTAATTGAGCGTACCTAAAAAACTCCCTCTCCCCCAGCTGAAATTCTCTCTGTAGATCCTCAAAAGGCTTGATCTGACCCCTGGCAATCATGTTTTCCACCCTAGAGATGCCTATCAAGTCCCACCGGTCAAACCCCTTCGTGTGCCATAAGTTACCCAGCAGATCGGAGTCATAGAGTGGAGTCCCATTGTGAGCCTGCCTTTCCATCCTTGTGCCTTCGTCACCGCTCTCCAAATGTGGACTGACCTTTTAGTGGGGCCTGTCATCCTACCATCCAGAGTCCTAGAGTATAGAGCCCTGTAGTATTTCCCATCACCCAGTAGCCACCGGTCCATGGCAAAGCCCAGGTTTACGGCTGGTCCATAGAAGCCGTGGTTAATGGCCACCAAATTGAGACACCCAGTAAAACCTGCGGATGTCAGGCAGCGCAATACCTCCGTCATACCACGGGAGAGTCAGTTTGGTAATACCGATGCGTGGCCTACCATCCCAGAGCAGGACCCGCTGTAGGCCCTCAACCTCCCTTAAATATCCCGACGGGACCAGATCCTGGGTATTCTGCAGCACATACAGAAACCGGGGCAGGGACATCATTTTGAACAATACCGCTCGTCCGAGCAAGGAAAGCGGCAACTTCCGCCATCCCTCCACATCACGCCGAAGGCGCGCGAGAGGGGGGAGCAAGTTGTTCGTGTAGCGTACCGTGGGGTCAGCAGAGATGTAGATGCCCAGGTATTTAAACCCCTGTCTCGCAACCTGTATGTTACAGTCCCGTGGGAGTCTTGGGACCTCACCCCTCAGGACATACAAATGAGACTTCGACCAGTTAATGACAAGTCCAGAGTATCTACCGAAGGTACCCAGGACATCATATACCACAACAAGGGACATACACGGAGAGGTGAGGTACAAGAGGATGTCATCTGTGCACAGAGACACCCTATCCTCAAAACCCGGGGACCACTTGATTCCCTTAATGTCCCGATGCCCTCTCAACCATGCCGCCAGAGGTTCCAATGCCAGTGCAAACAAAAGTGGGGACAGGGGGCATCCCTGCCTAGTGCCTCTACCAAGGGCAAATGGAGCCGATGCGCGGCCGTTAACCGCCACCTTAGCAAGCGGGTTGGCATATAGGAGCTTGACCCACCCTATGAACCCCGGACCAAACCCAAACCTTTCCAGCACCGCCCACAGATATGGCCACTCAAGGGAGTCGAAGGCCATCGTGGCATCCAAGGACGCCAAGACGGCCGGCTCCTGAAGGGTGCAGACCCTCGCGAGGGCCCCATGAAGTCTTCTCAGATTGAGGGCGGTGTTGCGATGTGGAATAAAGGCCGACTGGTCCGGGTGCACCAAATCGGCTATCGCTCCAACCAGCCGGTTGGCTAGTACTTTAGCCAAGATCTTGGGCTCAGCATTAAGTAGTGAGATTGGACGGTATGACCGACACAAGTCCCTGGGCTTCCCGTCTTTATGAATGACCACAATGGTGGCCAGCCTCTGATCAGGGGGAAGGGCACCCAATTCCCGCGCCTCTAGGAACATAGCCCGCAATGGCGAAGCGACGAGGTCCGGTTTAATCTTGTACAGCTCCACTGGGATACCGTTGGGGCCAGGAGCCTTACCGGAACGCAGTGAACGTATCGCCTGAGCGATCTCGTCCACTGTGATGTCTCTATCCATGTCTTCCTTTTCAGTGTCCGAAAGGCACGGGACCTCTATGCCTTGCAATAAGGCACCAGAGTCCTCCTGCGACATCTCGGAGGCCGAGGTGTAGACGGACGAGAAATAATCCGCAAAGGCAAGAGCAATAGCGCTAGGGTCGGTGACAATCACGCCATCTTCCCCCAGTACCTCCGGGACAACGCGGCTAGACCTCTCCTTATCTAGCCAGGCAATAAGCTTACCAGCTTTGTCTCCAACCTCATAGATTCGTCCCTGTTGCTCCCTACCCATGGCCTTCGCCACCTCAGTGACTGTGGCGCGATATTCCGACTGTTTGAGTGAAAGCGCGTGCAGGAGGTCTGATGTCGGGCCGGTCTCCAATTGGGCGTCGATCGTCGATATGTCGGACTCAATAGCCACTACGTCCCCGTCTCTGCGTCTCCGCACTTCAGCAATAAGTGAGAACGCCTCCCCCCTCAGGACAGTCTTGAACGCCTCCCATAAGGAGACAGTGGAGGCAACCGAGCCCGTGTTTTCGGAGAAATAGAGCTCCATGGCTTTGGCCAGGAGACTGCGAGTTTTGGGGTCACGAAAGTACCACGGGTTTATTGGCGCCACCCTTTCGGCCAATCCAACATCGAAATCGTAGGACACCCAGACCGGAGAGTGGTCCGAGATGCCCCTCGCCATCAATCTGGCCTCCGAGACCGCCGATGCATGGGCCGCTAACGTCAGGACATAGTCAATCCTGGAAAGGCTACCGTGAGCCCCTGAAAGGAACGAGTATTGGCGTTGGGTGGGATGTAGAAGTCTCCAGCAGTCAACAAGTCCTAAGGTGTCAAGAAAGTCAGGAAGCCAGATCTGCGCACCCCGGAGGTCTCTGGATGGGTTTCGATCTAATGTCCCTGAACCTACTGCATTAAAATCGCCTCCCAAAAGAAGCAGCCCCTCGGGAAGACCTAAAATGGCGCACCCAAGATCTTTAAAAGTGTCCGTCTGTAGCCCAGGGGGGACATAAATCGAAACTAGAGCCAGAGTATGCCCCTCCCACCTCCCCGTGACCGCGACGTAACAGCCTCGCTCATCGATCACCTTCGAGTCAATCTCTAGGGGGAGGGTAGAGCGCACCATAATCCCCACCCCCCGGGAACCCGAAGAGAACCCCGAGTGTGCCACCATCTTAAAGCCTTTTCTATTAAGTACGTAGCATGTGTTTCCCACAAAGTGCGTTTCCTGCAACAGTATTACATCCGGCACACACCTCTTAAACATTTGCAATACAATACCCCTCTTCACACGATTCCCCAGCCCGTTGACATTCCAGCTTAAAACATTCAATTTCCTACCCCCCCATCGACGAAGTCCCCACCCATCCCGCCCACTACGGGCACCGCCATTACATGAACAGAATTATACAGCCAATTGCCTTGCCAAGAAAGAAATGAAGAATAAAGAAATGCAACCCAAGAACGAAAACAAAAAACCCGCTCGCCCCCCACCCTGCACCCCTGCATCAGACTAAATAGCCCCCCCAACTCGCAGTGTGCCTGTCGCCCCTAAAAACTAATCTACGAAAAGCCCCCGAGGAGAAAGGAGGTAACCCTATCCCCCCCAATCATCCAAACAGAAAAGTACTGGGGAAGCCCCCTTATAAGTTCAGGATTACCAAACCAAACAACTGATGGTAGACCCATTGTCCAAAGAAGAGTACTATGGCCAATCTTCATTCCTGTCGGTCTTGGCCGCCAGTAGCTTCATCCGACCGTTCCTCTGTATCTGCACGTCACTGGGGCAAAGTGTCAAGCCAGTCCGACACCACCTCCGGTAAGTCAAAAAACTAAGCCCGGCCACCATGTTCGATCCACAGTTTAGC
The DNA here is from genome assembly GCF_964263255.1 of Lissotriton vulgaris. Taxonomy (NCBI): domain Eukaryota; kingdom Metazoa; phylum Chordata; class Amphibia; order Caudata; family Salamandridae; genus Lissotriton; species Lissotriton vulgaris. The sequence goes on from NC_141686.1 coordinate 215,079,939, forward strand.
TGGGAACAGCATAGCGTACTTCATACCCATGTCCCGTAGTCTCCGTTTAACTCCCATGAAACTTTGTCTCCGTTTCTGCACGGATTGGGTATAGTCTGGAAAGAAGTTAATGGCAGCGTTCTGGAACTGCAGAGGCCCACCGCTCCTAGAGGCCTGTAGAATGGAGTCACGGTCCCTAAAGTTAAACATGCGGGCGATGATGGGCCTTGGAGGGGCACCATCCTTCGGCCGATCCCCAGGCATCCTATGCGCCCGTTCCACGGAAAAGAACTTACTAAGTCCTTTGGGAGCCAGGTGGTTCTGGACCAGATCTTCAATGAAGAGGTCAACAGCCGAGTCTTCGGCCCCTTCCGGCACACCAATAATGGGGACGTTCTGCCGCCTGGCCCGTCCTTCATAATCCTCAAGCCTCCTCGCAAAAAGGTCGTTGGTCGATTTCAAGTTACGGACCTCGGTTTGCAAATCCGAGACATCCGTAGTGAGGCTGGAAGTCTTGATGTCGAGTGATTTGACTCGTTCGTTCGTTTTGCCCAAGTCCGCTCTGATCAGGTTGATATCAATCGCTAGGGTGTCCACCTTGTGTGTCAGCGCTTCGTGCTGCTGGTACATTTCGGCCTTCATGCCTTCAATGGCGCCCATTATGTCACGGAGCGTGGGTTCTTGAACCTCAGGCGACACCTCCCGGTGTAAATCCTTAGGTCTTGTGGATGTACCAGGCAAGCCCCTCGGCTGAGCGTAGCGCTCCATGTTGTTCGACTGTGAGTACGTAGTCTTCCTGCTGCCCCGAGGCTGTGATTTGTCAGCGCCGCCCTTGCCAGCCATTGTTAGTCTCCGGGCCACCTCGCCAGTCCACACGACGGGCCTCACCAGGTCACCTGTGCCCGAGACGAGTTGTCCCGCACTCCGTCTAGCATGTGCTTACTCCGCCACTACGCTAGCTCCGTTGTGAGCCGGAGCAGCCAGATCCATGCCTAGTCACCTCCACCTGGCACTGTCGCAATCACCGGCCCCGGCCTGAGTTGGGGTCCCTCTGCAGTCTGTGAACTTCCACACGATGTAACTGCGCCCAGGAATGTCGGATTTGGAATCGGACAACGGGACCCGTGTCAGCGTCGGTTCTCCTTCAGTATTTCACGAACATCGGAGAGGATGTGTGACAGGATTATTACGGAGGATCGGAGGGTCGTCGGAGCTCCGAGCTCACGCGGCCATCTTGGTTGCCCGCGAAGCTCCTCCTCCAAGTGCAGACACTCTTAAGCTCATGCAGGGCATGGGCCAAACTTCAGAGGTACCTCGGTTTTGACTATCTATGGGGCATATTATCAAGATAGGAGATAAAATAATGGCCGCTTTATCGGCAGAAAACTGCTGATAAAGCGGCGATAATGGGCTTGATAATATGCTCTATGGAATTCCAATCGAAGCCCAAGTTAGATGTGATGATAATATGCCCCTATATTCTCCACACATTTCCATCACAGGCAATCCGCGGCTACCCCTCACTACTGAATTGCTCACCAAGAGAACCCTGTCCACTTGTTGACTGCACAGCGTGGGCGATGCTTACACCGTGACTGTATTGCGCTCTGTCACGTCCCTTGCAGAGAGGCACGTTGTAACACACATGGACAGATTTATTTTACGCAGACTGCACAGCGTAGTACGCACCATGATCCCGATTGCCCCTCTAGAAACTCCTGATTTCCCCCTCCTGTCTCTGGTCATTACAACTCCAGCTGGGAACCATTGGATATCCAGACTTATCATACGCCATAAACTCTGAAACCAAACATTGACAGGGAAGCGAGGGCAGCTTGGGAAAAAGATCTAGGGACCCCACTGCCAACTAAGACGTGGTATTAATTCTGTGAGTAGACCAGAATCACTGACACAAACTACTACATTTCAAGTATCTGCACCACTCCTACACCACCCCCATTTGATGGCCAAATATGATTCCGCCAAATCCCATTGTTGCCTTAGATACGCAGCAGGTCATGCTGACTTCATACTCCTAGCCTGGAACTGCACACCTATACTTGCTTACTGGGAAGAAGTGTTTCATACCCTGTCACAAATGATTGGAACTGAACTTGCCCCAACTCCGCTGACAGCACAACTGGGCTTTGTTTGACAGGTACCGGCTGGGGTCCAGCACTATATTGCCATTGCACTTGTCCTAGCTAAATGCTAGGGGGCAGATTTACAAGCCCCTTGTGCCACTTTTGCGTCAATTTTCCCATGTTAAAAATGACGCAAAAGTGGCGCAAAGGGCTTGTAAATCTGCCCCCAGGTGTTCTTACACTGGGGGGCTACATCCATCCCCACGGTCATGGGATGGATTTGAGATCTGGTGAATTGCAACAACACAAGTGATATGCAACCCTCCAGCCACCCACCTCCAGGCCTAACAACATATAGCAACCACTGCGTACCTATTTACAACGTTTCCCGCTTGATGCCTGCAACCCTGACGTAAATTAAATATATTGCACTATGATGCAAATATATATAATCGTATATAACAGTAGCATTGTCACATCTCATAAACCAAGGCCCTAAATGACATCTCTCTGAGGCTACTTCACATTTTAAAGCATTACAAAGTCTTAAGTAACATAGATGTTCTCAGAGGGATATACAACATGTGCTTTCAGAGAAAAATATCATTCCCTTATAGTAAGATACACTAATAACTCTTGAATTCAGGAAAGCATCTAGCAAACAATCCAGATTTAAAGGTTGCTAAAGGAATAGCTGAGGGCATTACACATACAGCAGACTCTGTCAAACAATGAAGGTGTTCAGTGATCAGCAGGTCTTATTAAAAAACAATAGCATGAAGCATGCTCCAGGGACCTGCATACAGAAAGGATCCTCAGCTGCATCTAGAATTACAAAAGCTGTTTCTAAGCTGAAAGTTTACCACTGGATCAACAAAGGGCGCATTGCACACAGCGCTACTGGTGTTGAAAGAACCTCTACATGTAGAGAAAGTGTTAAACTAGGGCTTTTTCCTCAAGTTTGTTTTCGGCCTGTAAAAAAAAGATTTTAGGAGGGCAAGAGCTACTCATCTGAATCCAATATCAGATAGTTGACATGTCAGCAGCTCATGATTAGCTGTATCAAAAGCTGCCGACAGGTCAAACAAAATAAGAGTTGCTATGCCTTTATGATCAAGTGTCTCTCTGTTCTCTTCTGTTGCTTTGATTAAGGCTGTTTCAGTATTGTGCCTGCATTTGATTCTAAATGGAGTGGGGTCTAAAAGGTTGTTATCTATACTACTATTATAAAGAGAGAACCCAAACCTTTTGGCAAAGTAAACTCGGGAACCACAGCGCCAATCCACACACCCAATACATTGTTGTAATCCTCAGGGTGTGCAGATGGACATAGGCTATAGAAAATTTAAAAAAAACGTAAATTTAAAAATATAACTTTAAAAAAAAGTAGTGCCCTGAAAGTATCGCCGGCCGCGACGCTGACAGCCACGACGTAGCGCTGGCCGCAACGTACGTGATGACGAGGAGGAGCGGCGGTGAAGTGAGGAGCTCGGGGAGGAGCGGCGGCTCAGGTTAGGCTCTGGGACACGGGACGGGAGGGAGCCGGTGCGGGAGGTTGGCCCAGAACAACTGCAGTAAGGCTCAGGGTCTGGGGGCAGCATTTCAGGCTTGTAAGGAGGAGCGGCGGTGAAGTGAGGAGCTCGGGGAGGAGCGGCGGCTCAGGTAAGGCTCTGGGACACGGGACGGGAGGGAGCCGGTGCGGGAGGTTGGCCCGGAACAACTGCGGTAAGGCTCAGGGTCTGGGGGCAGCATTTCAGGCTTGCGTGCACTCCCGCCCCGGCCCCCACCCGCCACAACATTGTTTTTCTGGCAATCTGAAATAGGCCAGTACCTGTTCGTATCTGTAGGGCTAAGTGAAGGTGTCTTAGTAAGAGACAGTATTAAAGCGACCTTCCGTTGGGTAGGAAAAAGACTGGTGGTAAACCAGTGGTGGAAGATGGCAATGAGATTTGACTGATTCTGTGTCCAGTTTGGCTATCAAGAGGGGACAGGGGTACAGTGGGGAGCCAGATTGTGTGGACCTTATCAGCAAGATGACCTGCTCTAATGTGGGATCTGCAAATTTGGCAAAAATCTTAGGGCCCAATTAACAGAATGAACTTAAGACTCAATCCTAAACTTACTACTATTTTGGTATTCACAGAATGCACTTACTACCTTTGGCATTCACAGAATAAATTTACTACTTTTGGTATTCACAGAAGTTAGGATTTTGTCTTAAATCTGTCTTAAGTCTGTCTTAAGACAAACTTAAGATAAAATACTAACTTCTGGGAATACCAAAAGTAGTAAGTTCATTCTGTGAATGCCAAAAGTAGTAAGTGCATTCTGTGAATACCAAAATAGTAGTAAGTTTAGGATTGAGTCTTAAGTTCAATCTGTGAATCGGGCCCTATGTGTTGTGAGGAGTAAAATAAGGTGAACCAACAAGAGATGAAGCTATAAAGGAAGAAAACCTATAAGATTTCTTAAACTTCATTTTGAAAGAAACTGGCCAGATCATTACAGAATGTTTGACTACCATGGCTAGCTGTCTCTGAAAACTATAGTTGTCAATTTCTTTACTGTATGAAAAAGTTCTTTTACTGAATTCTGTTTCGAATTTTTATGTAAAGTATATGGACTTTACCTTCATCATGAAAGTTTTATAAATGGCAAGCTCTTGTTTATATTTGTTTCCCTTTGATTCCCAGTAACCCTTTCTCCAGATACGGTCTTGCCTTCTGCTTTTTTGTTTTTGGGTTTTTAGTATCTCTGTAAACCAAGGCGCTGAAGGATGATGTCTCTTTCTATGAAAGATCTTAGGTTGTCTGGGGAGTTAAGGGCTGAAATTAGCCAAGATGTATAATTGTCCACCTAAGTGTCAATCTTCTAAGTAATCAAAGGGAGGATCTTAACAGTACTTGCTGTAATTGGTATGGCTAAATTTTATGCCATGGATTAATAAAGAGTTTGTTGTAAGATGTCCTGCCCTGTCTTAGACAATGTAGTAAGTTAAGATCCAATTTTAATGCTGTGTGGTTGGACCATATTAAGGGTAGTAAATTCAAGTTAGTTAAGAAAGAGTTGTTGGTGAAGATGCCAGATAAAAATGAAATGGTGAACTGATTAGACACATACTCTATGAAAGGCATTATCATCTTGAAAAAATGGGATTAGTATAAGAACCCAACTCTGTTAAAGGGGATTTGTGTGGTCAGTCTCTCTTTATGAAGAAGGCATAAATTTGGCCAAGTGAATTGCACATAGAAGTGATGCAAGTATCTTGGATGGAGGAACTGACAGACAATATGTTTAAAACTTACTGAATGTTCTTCCAATCAAGATATTGTACAGAAGATGACATTTGTCTTCATTACCCTGATGCATTCGCTGAAACACTGATATAGTTCAAGGATTTTAAACACTGAATTAAGTTGCAAAGTGGAAATCTCCACACAGTCAAGAAACTCTTGGAGACTAAGTTAAAAAAAAGTTGACATAACTCTGACTGTCCCTGGGTTCTGCCTAATCAGGGCCAGTGCTATTTTGATAACACAGTGAAAACACACACATACATGAGGGTACAATAAATAATAGGGTACACTTATAATTAGCATGACCTACCCTATGAGTCCCTAGTACAAAATAGAGTTGGAGGATTAAAACTACCTTTAAGTCCCTAGTATATAATAGGGCGTGGCAGTTTAGATGTTATTAGCCTTTTTTGCACTTGCATACATGCACTGCTGAGAGGCTGAGGGCATTGGCCATGTGTTGCAGCACTGATTTTAAATGTAAATTGAGCCCAAACTCGACATTAGCGCTAGAGGCACTTAAAAAGGGATACAATACAAAATGTTGGCATATTAGGAACCCATAGGTGTCCCAGGGGTGGGGGCCAGGTACATGTAAGGAGGGTCCTTATAAAAAGAGGTGTTATATGCCTTGGGCATTGAGAAATTGCACATTTCGCTTCCACCATTGTAGTAAAGTGCTTCCCAAAATCGACTTTGGTGCTGGGAGCACTGTGAAGTGAGAATCTACATTTTTCTTGCATATTCAGGACGCCTTAAGTCTCCCCCAGGTGTCCCAGGGGTGGGTGTCATGTAGCTATAAGCAGGGTTCTTATAAAAGATGTTTTATATGCCCTGGTGTTGGAGAAATTGCACATCTAATTTTCCCTATTGTAGATCCCCAGCCACATAGGGTAACATGGCAATAGTTTATTATTGTATAACTATCGCTAGGAATTAGCGAAAAAATATCATTCAAGGACTTAGGAGAATGGTATTGATAAAACCAACAGTATGCTATTGTTAAATATATCCTAAAATATACAGAAATTAGTTAGGCGACTTTCTTGTCTGTAAGCCAAAATTCAGCCTTCCTGTTTGGTCACAGTTAACCGCAAAACACCCAAGGGTCTTGACTCGTTACTCAGCACGGCTGAGCCAAACTGAACTAGAAAGCAACACAAGCGCCTCTGCTGAGAAAGGTTATTTGTAAAACAAAGATGAATCTAACTGGTGTTCAGAGTAAAGCAAAAACAACCTGCTGAATCATTAATCAACTGGAAATTTATTCCTCTTTTCCAAAAAATATATTTTTGTTTATACGTGACACAATGTTTTTAGTGCATGGATAGAACGACAGTTTTTTATATATATATGTACAGTGAACAGTAATTACAAGTGAAAAAATTATTTACACACTCTCAACATTCGTGGCCTTCCAATCGTACAAAACACTTGCATACACAGGAAACAGTAAAACAATACAAGCAACAGTTAGGTACAAAAATACAAAAATACATGAAACCACGTATCGGTCATAAATCAGTCGGATAGATCCCTTGGTGTTTTTAGAGAAATAATCCTAAAGTCTTTTTAACTGAATTTCTGAAAAGGAGTATTCTTCTTAAAGAGGTTGATACATGGGCTGATTTATAACGCAACAAATGTAGACCAGATACGTAGGAAAGGTGGTCGACGCGTTTCGAACCCGTACAAATAATAGGGTTCTCCTCAGGACCTGTACTGGTTCTGTGGAAACAATCAAAAATTGGGGTGCTTAGTCTAGCCAGCTATTTTAGAAAAGAGAGACACTCGCCCTGAGTCAAACCAAAGCCTACCTTAAGCAATTGAACCAGAGTCACATAATTCCAGACTAGAGAAGTCAATATTTCAAAGATTTCACCGTGGTGTGCATACAGGGGCTATGAATAAAAGAGATAAAACAAGCGCGCTTAGTTTCAAACCTAAAGTGTCTTTCCTAACTGCGGGGCGCGGGTTGGGTATTTACCTGCACTGACGTCAGCAGTTGTTTTGACGTTTTAGTCCATGCTTCTGGTGATCCGCGGAGCGGGCTTGATTTGCGCCTCTGCTTCACTGTAAATGAAGCATGAGGTTTAGGTTTGTGAAACCATTTGCGTGATCAAAGGAGAACGGTCATCATGGGAGCTACATACCGGGTGAGACAACGGGTCCTTCGTCCTCGGAGTCGTGCTGCAGAATGATTCAGAGCTGCAGAGCTGTTTAGACTGGTACTTCCTGGTTGATAAGTCTCTCAGAGGCTTCTGGGACATGTAGTTCACTTCAAGACGAGTCTACGGGTTGAGTAGTTCAAGTGTTGGTTTTGTATATCTCTGACATCTCGTTCAATCCTCGCAAGGCAGTGTTGAACTTCATTATTAGTAATGCCTCACGTTGGGCTAATCTGGCATCCAAATCTCCGCCCCTGGGATCTTTTTCAATTTTCGACAGTACTGTCCATTTTAAGTCCGATTGTTTATGCTTCATGTTTGTCCAATGATTGACAAGTGGGGCGTTTTCTACGCCTCTCCTTATCCGAGATTTATGCTGAGTGATCCTACTCCTTACTTCTTGTGTGGTCTTGCCTATATAGACCAAAGGGCATGGGCAGATGATAGCGTAGACAACATTTTTAGTTTTGCAATTTGTGAATGCTTCGTGCTTCCAATGAATGTTTTCAAATGTGAAGACCGAGTCCTCAATGGTTTCATCGCAGCATATGCACGTGCCGCATTTGTGGTGACCTTTGGTGGGGGGTAGTCCAAACAGACTTTGTATGGTAGGTGATTTAGCCGGAGGAAGGGCAGCTCTTATGATATGATTAGCAATGCTTTTTTCTTTTTTGAAAGCAAACAACGGGGGGGCTGACAGATCTTCATGCAGATTTTTGAGTAGATGCCAATTGGATAGAATTAGTTTTTTGTATTGGTTCGCCGCTGGGCAAAAGGTGGTGACGCATACCATTCTTGTGAGATCTTGTTTCACTTTCTTTTCAAGTAGGGTCTCTCTGGGAGTCCACCATGCTCTTTTGAGGGAATTTTTCAAGAGTTTTTTGGGATATCCTCTAAGTGTCAGACGTTCTTTTAAATGTCCTGCATGTTTAAAATATTCCTCCTTGGTGGAACAATTCCGTCGAATTCTAAGGAATTGTCCATAGGGCAAGTTCTCTTTAAGGTTTCTCGGGTGGTTGCTGGTAAAGTGTAGCGCTTTATTTCTATCAGATGGTTTGCGAAATAATGTTGTGCTGAGACCCTGTGCTTGTGGTTGAATTTCCACGTCCAGAAATGTTATAGATTCCTTAGATGATGTGGCTGAAAATTGGATATTGGCTGTTCTTGAGTTAAGCCATTCCACAAACTTGTCCAGATCTTCTTGGTTTCCTGTCCAGATTAAAAATAGATCATCTATATAGCGCATATAGTTGGAGATATGATGGCCATATGGATTGTTGTTATAGATGAACTTTTCTTCGAACAGCCCCATAAACATTATCGCCAGCTCGGGGGCAAAGGGGCAGCCCATCGCTACCCCTTTAATTTGAAAAAAGAATTCTGAATCAAAAGTAAAAAAGTTCTTTTGTAGTGTCAGACGAGCTAGGTCGAGGATGAAATTGGTTGGGACTCTCATCGGTCGTTCACGATTTTCCAGATAAAAAGTTAAGGTTTCAAGTGCCTGGTCTTGCGGAATCTGAGTGTATAAGGACACTACGTCTAGTGTCACTAGCAGTTGATTTTCGCTGTTGAATTTAATCGACGCAATTCGGTTTAGGAACGCCGTGGTGTCTTTCAAATGGGCTGGGATGGTCTCAATAAAGGGTTTTAGGAAGAAGTCGATGTACTTCGCCACAGGTTCAAAAAGTGAGTCACAGCCGGATATAATTGGCCGGCCCGGGGGGTTGATCTCATCTTTATGCATTTTGGGGAGAACATAGAACACCGGGGTTCTGGGGCTTTTGTTCTGTAAAAATGCAAGTTCCTTGGGCCCGACAAATCCTTGATCAAATCCTTTCTGGATTATGTCAAATATCTGTTTTTTTATGTCTAGGGTAGGGTCTTTGCCGATCCGCCTGTAGCAGTTTTGGTCATTGAGTTGACGGAAGACTTCATTCTTATATTTGTTGACATCCCATACAACAATTGCTCCGCCTTTATCGGCCTGTTTAACCACGATGTTATTGTCATTCTTAATGGTTGATAAGGCTTCCTTCTCTGCTTTAGTGAGGTTGTATTTCACGAAGGTTTTCTTTTTTTCTAGGGCGGAAATGCCTGAAAGTACAGTTCGTTCAAATGTAATAACTTCCTTGGGGATGTTTGGTCCTTTTGGGCAGAACGATGATTTCTTTCTTAGTCCTGTCACCTCTTCTATTTGAACTTCTTCAGTATCCTGAAAGAAGGTTTTCAGGCGAATTTTTCGGCAAAATTCTAGTGTCTCCAATTTCATTTTTACATAGTCCGTGGGGCGTGATGGAACAAAATTGAGGCCTTTGGTTAAAATGGATCTTTCGGCTGGAGTAAGAGTTCTAGTAGAAAGGTTGAAGATGGGGGATTTGGTTAGTTCTTGTAAAACTTCTGGCGTGTTCTCATTTCCCATGGTTGGGTGAACCGGGTCCTGCCGCGGGGTTTCGGTTGGCCGCGTCCTAAAAAAGGCTGTTGATTTTGCTGCTGTTGATATTGGCCTTGTCGGTTGTCCGTTCTGTTTTGGTATTGGCGATTAGTATTATCAGGCTCGCTCCCGGATGAAGAAGTTGTGTCAGAAAATGTAATGAATTTTTGACGAGATCTACCTTGGTTCCCCTGTAGATATCGACGTGAGTCGGCCCGTGTGTAAAAATCCTTATTTAAGTAAGGGTAAGCGGATTCCAACGAAAAACTCTTTTTGTCGATTTCGAATTTGTTGCTTTTCTGCGCAACTGTTACGTCTTTAAATTCTGAAATTTCTTTGTCTATTTTCTCCAGAAGTGTTTTTGAGTCTGAGATTAGTTGGTTGTTTTCAATCTCTCTTTGGAGGGTGGATATTTCTTCCAATTCTTTTTTCAAATTAAAGGGGTAGCGATGGGCTGCCCCTTTGCCCCCGAGCTGGCGATAATGTTTATGGGGCTGTTCGAAGAAAAGTTCATCTATAACAACAATCCATATGGCCATCATATCTCCAACTATATGCGCTATATAGATGATCTATTTTTAATCTGGACAGGAAACCAAGAAGATCTGGACAAGTTTGTGGAATGGCTTAACTCAAGAACAGCCGATATCCAATTTTCAGCCACATCATCTAAGGAATCTATAACATTTCTGGACGTGGAAATTCAACCACAAGCACAGGGACTCAGCACAACATTATTTCGCAAACCATCTGATAGAAATAAAGCGCTACACTTTACCAGCAACCACCCGAGAAACCTTAAAGAGAACTTGCCCTATGGACAATTCCTTAGAATTCGACGGAATTGTTCCACCAAGGAGGAATATTTTAAACATGCAGGACATTTAAAAGAACGTCTGACACTTAGAGGATATCCCAAAAAACTCTTGAAAAATTCCCTCAAAAGAGCATGGTGGACTCCCAGAGAGACCCTACTTGAAAAGAAAGTGAAACAAGATCTCACAAGAATGGTATGCGTCACCACCTTTTGCCCAGCGGCGAACCAATACAAAAAACTAATTCTATCCAATTGGCATCTACTCAAAAATCTGCATGAAGATCTGTCAGCCCCCCCGTTGTTTGCTTTCAAAAAAGAAAAAAGCATTGCTAATCATATCATAAGAGCTGCCCTTCCTCCGGCTAAATCACCTACCATACAAAGTCTGTTTGGACTACCCCCCACCAAAGGTCACCACAAATGCGGCACGTGCATATGCTGCGATGAAACCATTGAGGACTCGGTCTTCACATTTGAAAACATTCATTGGAAGCACGAAGCATTCACAAATTGCAAAACTAAAAATGTTGTCTACGCTATCATCTGCCCATGCCCTTTGGTCTATATAGGCAAGACCACACAAGAAGTAAGGAGTAGGATCACTCAGCATAAATCTCGGATAAGGAGAGGCGTAGAAAACGCCCCACTTGTCAATCATTGGACAAACATGAAGCATAAACAATCGGACTTAAAATGGACAGTACTGTCGAAAATTGAAAAAGATCCCAGGGGCGGAGATTTGGATGCCAGATTAGCCCAACGTGAGGCATTACTAATAATGAAGTTCAACACTGCCTTGCGAGGAATGAACGAGATGTCAGAGATATACAAAACCAACACTTGAACTACTCAACCCGTAGACTCGTCTTGAAGTGAACTACAAGTCCCAGAACCCTCTGAGAGACTTATCAACCAGGAAGTACCAGTCTAAACAGCTCTGCAGCTCTGAATCATTCTGCAGCACGACTCCGAGGACGAAGGACCCGTTGTCTCACCCGGTATGTAGCTCCCATGATGACCGTTCTCCTTTGATCACGCAAATGGTTTCACAAACCTAAACCTCATGCTTCATTTACAGTGAAGCAGAGGCGCAAATCAAGCCCGCTCCGCGGATCACCAGAAGCATGGACTAAAACGTCAAAACAACTGCTGACGTCAGTGCAGGTAAATACCCAACCCCGCGCCCCGCAGTTAGGAAAGACACTTTAGGTTTGAAACTAAGCGCGCTTGTTTTATCTCTTTTATTCATAGCCCCTGTATGCACACCACGGTGAAATCTTTGAAATATTGACTTCTCTAGTCTGGAATTATGTGACTCTGGTTCAATTGCTTAAGGTAGGCTTTGGTTTGACTCAGGGCGAGTGTCTCTCTTTTCTAAAATAGCTCGCTAGACTAAGCACCCCAATTTTTGATTGTTTCCACAGAACCAGTACAGGTCCTGAGGAGAACCCTATTATTCGTACGGGTTCGAAACGCGTCGACCACCTTTCCTACGTATCTGGTCTACATTTGTTGCGTTATAAATCAGCCCATGTATCAACCTCTTTAAGAAGAATACTCCTTTTCAGAAATTCAGTTGAAAAGACTTTAGGATTATTTCTCTAAAAACACCAAGGGATCTATCCGACTGATTTATGACCGATACGTGGTTTCATGTATTTTTGTATTTTTGTACCTAACTGTTGCTTGTATTGTTTTACTGTTTCCTGTGTATGCAAGTGTTTTGTACGATTGGAAGGCCACGAATGTTGAGAGTGTGTAAATAATTTTTTCACTTGTAATTACTGTTCACTGTACATATATATATAAAAAACTGTCTTTCTATCCATGCACTAAAAACATTGTGTCACGTATAAACAAAAATATATTTTTTGGAAAAGAGGAATACATTTCCAGTTGATTAATGATTCAGCAGGTTGTTTTTGCTTTACTCTGAACACCAGTTAGATTCATCTTTGTTTTACAAATAACCTTTCTCAGCAGAGGCGCTTGTGTTGCTTTCTGGTCACAGTTAACAGCATTAGCCAGGCTGCTTTGAAGAAGTGATAAGTGGCTCACTGTTAGAAATGGGGGTCTCTAGTTCGCAGAGGTAGGTACCTTTGTCCAAGTAGGGACCCTTCTTCCTCGTCAGGGTAAGGGAGTTACACTCCTAGAATAACCCCTGCTCGCTCTCTTGGTAGCTTGGCACGAGCAGGCAGGCTTGTTTCAGAGGCAGTGTGTAAAGCATTTGCACATAACCAACAGTAATACATGGAAAACACTACAAAAGGACACCAACCAGTTTAGAAAAAATATCCAATATTTTTATATATTCGAAACAAGACCGAAAACTATAAGAATCCGCCATACAGTACCTAAAAAATATATACTTTGCAAGATATCCTTAAAATTGTATAAATACCTCAAAAACACAGTTCATACGAGTTGGTAACTCCGTCCGGGGCGACCTCGATGCTGAAAACAACAGAGTTTAACAGTTTCAGCTGACTGTGTCGGTATGGGCCAGCAGAAGCATGGACAGACTTGGTATCAGCACCTTTCTCGTTCAGGTGGCACGTTGGAGCGAGCCAGTTGTGGCAACCGTCGCAATTGCATTGTAAAATGGAAGCGGTGCAGGGTGCAGTGCCCTCTCAATGCGGTCCAGGCAGCGGCTCAGTGACGTTTGCCCAGATGGCATAGGTGACACCAAGGCTTACGGTGCAGGGCAAGGTGGTGCTCAATGCAGTGCTGGCAGGCTGCGGTGCAGGTGACAGAGCCGGTTAGCTGGTGTCAGTCGGCCCAGATGGCTGTATGGGACAAGGCTGTGCATCGTGAAACTTAGGAGCAGTGCCCCCAGCCATTATGCGGTCCCTGGTGTCGAAGTCAGTAACTGCGACAGCGTCGGTGAGACCAGGATGGTGAAGTGAAGCGAGGTGGTTCGGAGTGCGGTGCCCACTGGTCACTGAGCAAGCAGCGGCTCGGTGGCCGCGGCATCGCCAGTCGGTCGTCGTCAGTGAGACCAGGGTTGCGGTGCGAGATGCGGACGGTGTCTTCTGTGGTGCCGTCAGGACACAGAGCCAGCGACGGAGTCGGTTGTGTTTCCCTTCTCTGTGGCAACTGAAACAGCAGTTCCAGAGCGGTACCCAGAGGTTGGTGAAGTCTTTGTGGTCCCTGAGACTTCAAAACATGAGGTAAGCTATACTTCAAGCCCTTGAAGATATTCAGCACAAGTAAAAGAAAGTTCAGTCCAGTCCTTTCACTGTCCACAGAAGCAGCAACTGCAGGCCAACCCAGCAATGCAACAACACAGCAAGGGGCAGTAATCGTCCTCGCAGCTTTTCCAGCTCTTCTTCTTGGCAGGTTCCTTGATTCCAGTGAGCTCTAAAATTTAGGGTTCTGTGCCCCACTTTTTATAAATCAAAATCCTTTGCTCTCTGGAGGCAGAGAGTGTCTTTGCCCAGCCAGAACCAGTTCTGTCCTCTCTCGTCCGGCTTCCTGACAGGAGGTGGAGGCAGCATTGCCAGAGGCAGACCAGGCCGATTCAGGTGATAGGAAATGTCCTCCCCTACTAACTCTAAGTGCAGCCCAGGTCTATTCAGCCCGCCCTGTCTCATTCAGACTCTCTGGAGCCACTCCACACCCTCAGCCTTTGTCGCCACAAAGCCAGACATTCAATACACATCCTAGCATATTCACACTGGATGGCTCAGCAAGAATATACCTACTTTCTGAAAGTGGTATTTTCAGATACAGAGTGTAAAAGTCACCCTCACTAAAAGATGAATTTTAACATTCTGAGTTCAGGCATTCTAAACTTTCGTTTCCCGCCTTGTTTCCAGGGGTAGTTATGTTTATAAGCTGTTATAAGCAATCTCCTCATTCTATGCTATGGGAACAGGTAGCCCTGCAATAGTGAAAAATGAAATTTACAGTATATCGCTATTAGGACATGTCACACACACCAGGGCATGTCCTACCTTTCACATGCACTGCACCCTGCCCACAGGGGTACCTGGAGCCTACCTTAGGGGTTACTTACATGTAAGAAAAGGGAAGGGTAGCGCCTGGCAAGTGTTTGCACTTGCCAAGTCGACAAGGCAGTTCTAGGCTGTACACAGATACTGCAGTTGCAGATCTGATTTAAATTTACAGGCTGCTTATGTGGGTGGCACAATCAGTGCTGCAAGCCCACTAGCAACATTTGATTCAGCGCCTTGAGACCCTCTGGGTGAGTAGCGCGCTATGCAAATTTCTTGATTGATTGATTGATTGATTCACAGGCCCTGGGCACACACTGTGAACGGTACTAGGGACTGACTAGTATATGCCAATCCATAATAACAATTTACAATAGGAGCACTTGCACTTTAACACTGAACAGCAGTGAGAAAGTGCGCAGAGATACTAAACGAGCAAAAACAGAGGCAAAACCGGGAGGTCAGAAAGCATAAAGACAGGGTAAACATGCCAAAAGTTGGCAAGTCTAACACATGTCACCGAGAACTACCCAACCTCCTGGGCGTTCTCTTCCCTAAGGCAGAAGAACCTGGACATACCATCTGCGTTGCCATGTTCTGTGCCAGGGTGGTGTTCCACCGTAAAGTCCATTTCCTGTAGGGAGAGTGACCATCACAACAGTTTTGGGTTCTCACTCCTCATTTGCATCAACCATATGAGGGGCTTGTGGTCTGTCTGAACTTGGAAGTAAGTCCCAAACAGGTAGGGTTCCAGGGCCCGACTCACAGAATGAACTTAAGACTCAATTCTACACTTACTACTATTTTGGTATTCACAGAATTCACTTACTACTTTTGGCATTCACAGAATGAACTTACTACTTTTGGTATTCACAGAAGTTAGGATTTTGTCTTAAATTTGTCTTAAGACAAACTTAAGACAGACTTAAGACAAAATCCTATCTAGTGGTTCCGTCACGGCCCGGCTGCCGCGTCTGCGCTGCACTGCACTGATTTCGCGACTGCGCGGCGCGTTCTATTGAGCGGGCGGGGCCGTGACGGAACCACTTCGTCACAAGCACAGCGCACCCGAGGCTCGTAACAGAGTTGTTCCGTCATGAGCATGGCGGCGCCACACGGCCCCCCTCCCTCCTAGCGCTGCAGCAGAATTACCGCCGCAGCCAAGGGGTTAAGGGGGCAACAATGGTGCCATAGCCCCTAACAATTCTTCCATAGTAACCGGTGAGAACTAAAAAGACTCTCACCTCTGTCTGGGTCTCTTGGGGCTCCAAAGCCAGAATGGGGTCAATCTGTAGGGGCTCCACCTAGCCGCTTCCTACCTGGTGACCCAAGTACACCACAGAGCCCAGCCTGATCTGGCACTTACTGGCCTTGATCGTGAGGCCTGCTCTCTGCAGTGCCTTCAATACTTCCGAGAGGTGCTGCAAGATTTCTCCCCAGCTGGAACTGTACACGGCCATGTCATCCAGGTATGCAGAACTGAAAACATACAGTCCAGCCACCACCTGGTAGACCAACCTCTGGAAGGTGGCGGGCATTCTTCAATACAAAGGGCATCACCTATAATTGGTAATGCCCCTCTGCAGTTGAGAAGGCTGACCTCTCCTTGGCCCCAATGCTTACGGCAATCTGCCAGTATCCAGACATCCGATCAAATGTACGGAGGAACCTGGCAGCTCTCAACCGATCAATGAGCTCATCAGCTCTGGGGATGGGTTGTGCATCAGTCCTGGTGACAGCATTGAGCCCATGGTAGTCCACACAAAACCGCAGTTCTGGAGTGGCACTGGGTGCAGCAGCCTGTGGCACAAAGACCACTGGGCAGGCCCAAGGACTTCTGGAGGGCTCTATCGCCCCTAATGCCAACATCATAGAGACCTCCTCTTTGGAGCTGGCCCTGACCCGGTCAGTCAACCTGTAAATCTAATGTTTTACAGGAGGGCTGTAACCGGTGCCCACATCATGGGTACATCAGTGAGTAACACCTGGGGTCAGAGAGAACAGTGTGACGATATGTCCCAACAACTGGCAACAGTCACCCTGCTGCTCTGGGGTCAGTGTAGGAGAGGATTCTACGTTCCACTGACTCATCGTGCTCCTTGGTGGACAGGAGAGGTTCACTCTCCTCTTCCACCCCGTCATCTGTCATCAAGAGCATGCTCACTTCGGACCTCTCAAAGTGAGGCTTGAGGCGGTTCACATGGAGGACCCTCAAAGGGTTCCTCAGAGTCTGCAAATTCACTGCCACCTCAAAAGGCCCAGTCCAATTGTCCTGTAAGGCACAAGGTTCCACTGGGGCCATGACCCACACTTTCTGGCACGGTTGAAACTCTACAAGAGTGGCATTCTCGTCATAACAGTGTTTCATCTCCTCCTGGCTTGCTTTTAGGTTCACCTGAGCGAGTTTCCTGAAGCTGGCAGTTTGGTTCCTGAAGGCAAGCATGTAGCTAAATACATCCAGGGGAGTTTTCCGGGGAGCTGAGTCCCAGTCTTCCTTGACCAAACTAAAAGGTCCTCTCACAGGGTGCCCAAACAGAAGCTCAAAGGGACTGAACCCTAGAGACTTCTGTGATACCTTCCTGCAGGCAAAGAGAAGACATGGCAAGAGGATATCCCACTTACGCCTTATGTGTTCTGTTAGACTCTTGATCGTGCCCTTCAATGTTTGGTTGAATCTCTTTACCAAACCATTACCTTTTGGGTGGTAAGGAGTGGTGAACGTGTAGGTTACACAGCACTCCTTCCACAGGAATGTCATATACTTGGATGTGAAATTGGGCTCACGGTCAGAATTCACTTCTCTGGGGAAACCCATGCGGGAAAAGATCCCCATTAATGGCTGGCCTACCACTGGCACCGTCGTTGTCCTTAGAGGGATTTCCTCCGGGTACCGAGTGGCATGGTCCACCAAGCCCAGGATATACCTGTTGCCCATGGCTGTCTTGGGGTACAGTGGCCCCACAATATCCATCCCAACCCTTTCGAAAGTGGTTCCAACAACTGGGAAAATTGGAGAGGAGCTTTACACTCCTTCCAACTCTTAGACCTGCAATGTCCATCTGACTGCCTTTGCATTTGGGGCCAAAGAAGTGGGTGACAAGCCTGTCAAAGGTCTTGTCTTGCCCCAAATGTCCTGTCAAAGGCAAGTCGTGAGCCAGGCCCATTAGGAAGGTCCTGAAGCGCTGGGGTGCCACCAGCACACGGGCTGACCCAGGCTCAGCGACCTTAGGCTCCCTGTACAGGAGACTATTCTCCCAGTAGATCCAATGAGATCCAGACTGATCACCAGCTGTTGCAAACCCTCCAGATAAGGGCATTCTTTCTGCTACCTGCAGAATTCCTCCCTGGTGGGACCACCTTCTGATGCCAAGTGGACAGCTGAGATAAGTCCCCCAGTTTAGCTACCTGCTCCCATGTCGGTACTGGAATGTCACCATCAGGGTCAGCCTCCTCCCAGACCATAGGAACCTCAGAGGTGGGTTTCCGTGACCCCTGTCCCTTCTATTGGCAGGAACCTTGGCGCTCTTTCAGGCTCCAGGTCCTTCTGATCACCCTTTCTAGCCGCCATTGGCCGAGTGGTCACGCATGCCCACTCTGGCAACCCAAGCATCTCCAAAGTGAGACCCGAGCTCAACATCCTCTCTCAAAGACTGCTCCAGGTCGTTACCTAGCAGAAAATCTACAAGCATGGTAGGGCACAGAACCACCCTCAAGGGACCAGAAACCCAACCTATTCAAAGGGAACCTACGACACCATACACTGGCACTCTGAGTTATACACAGCAACTACTTGTTTGAATACCCCGGGGACTACTTGCTCCTCAGAGACCAGGTGACACTGGACTGAGGTCACACTGGTTCCAATATCTCTGAGAGTCTCTACCCTTTTCCCATTGATGGTCACCCAGGCACTGTATTTTTTAGTGTTAGCAGGCACCTGGTTTTCTGAGACCATCTCATTGTCCCCTAGTGAAAAGAGGATCATCCATAGGATCCCCAGCCTCCTTTGGGCACCCCTCCTCCCCAAGCTCAATATAGTAGCCACAAACTTGGTCTGTCCACCGTTGGGTGGCTGTGCCCTCTTGGGACACGTGGGGTCCTCCTTCAAATGACCCACCTGCTCACAGGCATCGTACTTGTGGGCAGGTCTCTGCAGGCTTTCCTGAAGAGGCCACTGCTTTCTTGTCTCCTGGGGATGGTAACCTTTACCCTGGGTATTAGTTTGGTGCCCTTTAGAGAGCTCCTGTGCTTTACCCTT
The DNA here is from genome assembly GCF_964263255.1 of Lissotriton vulgaris. Classification (NCBI taxonomy): domain Eukaryota; kingdom Metazoa; phylum Chordata; class Amphibia; order Caudata; family Salamandridae; genus Lissotriton; species Lissotriton vulgaris. The sequence goes on from NC_141686.1 coordinate 215,098,928, forward strand.
GTCCCCCCCCCCCCATTATTCGCTGGGGACCTTGCCCACCTTGGTCTGAGTCTCCCCCAAACACTTTCTTTTTGACCCTGGTACTAACCCAGCAGTCCACCTCCATAGCAAGCTTCCTGGAGTCAGTCAGCTTACTATCAACCAATTGCTGGCGCTGCTCTGCAAAACATAGTCTAGACAAGTGCTCCCATGCAATCAAATTGTAGAGCCCCTGAAAATCCATCATATTACTGCCCTTCACCCAGCCATTCAGTGACCTGCAAAACATATCTACACATTCCAACCAAGTATTGGCCTCAGTCTTCTTACTGGACCTAAACTGATCCCTGTACTCAGAAGTGAGACCATACCTGGTGAGAAGGGCTTCTTTTATGTCAGCATAGGTGAGGTTACATCCCTTACCCAAAGCCACTTCAGTGTCCCTTGCATCTTCTGGGAAAAGAGGCCACAATCCTGTCCCCATCCCCCAATTCTTCTCAGGAACCCCATTCATGTGGATAGAGGCCTCATTCCCATGAAACCACCTTTGTATGTCATCCCCATTTTTGAATTCCTTGCCTACATTCCTGGGGATGTGCAGAATACTATCGGGCGGCATATGTATATGAAGGGAAGGAGCAACAAATTCAAGAAAGATCTTTCAGTCCAATACTGTAGTCCAACAAATTTTATTGCAATCTTGATCCAAGATCCAAGGTTATCTAACAGAAAAAGATATATTCAATCCAGTGTAGATATTCCACACAATATTTCATCCAATTCAATGTCTCAATGTTCATGAAGCAAAATTACTTTAACACAGCCTATGCGTTTCGTCGTACTTGGACATCAACAGGGCTTCATTCATAAGCGATCCAAATTTATATTTGCTAAATCATATCACAAAAAACTCGAGGTTCAATCATCAATACCATTGAAAAACAGATTCTAGTTCACACTGGTGTCACTTTGCTCCAAGTGATACCGAAGCTTTCTTAAGTCCAATAAATAATCTAATTACGTCACAAGGTATGTAGACTGTAATCCTGTCACGGCGACATATCCGATCCTGATAAATCCGAAGTGTCTGGCGGCACTACGGTATTGCTGCCACCATCAGTGCTGGATTTTCTCTTCAATTCCACCTCCTTGAGCCGGAGCTCATGGTCTAATACCATCCTCTGTAATTCCATATTGAGCCTCTTGAGCTCTAGCTCATGCATCCCAACGTCCCTCTGTCCTCTGGGGACAAACCACTGCTACCGGGCCTGGAAGGACCACCCACTCTTAACAACCAATCTACTTTAGGAGTAGGCTCCTCCACTTCCCCACTAAGATCTACAGACTGTCCACTGGCCTGTCTGGCTGCTACCCAGGCCCTCAGCGCCTTTTGTAGCTCCTCCTTCCTGGTGAGGCCTCTGACTTTGTTTTTACAAATAGCCTTCAACTCCTTGATGTTGTAGGTTTCCAACCTTTCCTCCTCAAAGGCTAGCTCCGGGGATGCAACTGATGATGCTGCAGTACCAGGCATGATGCAGTAGGAAGTTTAAGTTCCAAACAATAGGACCACAAATACAACAAAAAATAGTATGTGGTACGTAATGGGTTGCAATTTGGTAGTAGTGTACACAAATCAGTGTAAGTCAAGTGCAAACACAAGTCCTATCCTCACCGCTGACAAACAATGTTAGAAATGGGGGTCACTAGTTGGCAGAGGTAGGTACCTTTGTTCAAGTAGGGACCCTTCTTCCTAGTCAGGGTGAGGGCAAGGGAGTTACACTCCTAAAATAACCCCTTCTCACCACCTTGATAGCTTGGCACGAGCAGTCAGGCTTATTTGAGATGGAGTGTGTAAAGCATTTGCACATAACCACTAGTAATACAATGAAAACACTACACAAGGACACCGCATCAGTTTAGAAAAATACCAATATTTTTATATATCCAAAACAAGACTGAAACGCGATAAAAATCCACCCTACAGTTATTAGATGTATCAAAAATCAAAATTGACTTAAAATACAGTTCCTTGAAGTTCATAGCTCCGTCTGGGACAATCATGGCATCGTGAACAACAAATACAAACAGTTCTGGCTGACTTTGGTGTGGCGAGCCGGTTACGGTGTCGGGAAGACAAAACAGTACCTTTAGAAATGCAGAGCGTCAGGGACCTCACTGTGAGCTCTGAAGAGCCAGCATTAGAAGGTGTTGGTTCTGGAAGCTTGTGCAGGAGTCATAAGGCCCTTGAAGTCACATGCATTGCAGATTGAACTCCGTGCATTTGAAGTCAAGCACGCCGGCGTCAACGGGCGTCGGGGCTGCTGTGCGAAGTGCAGCGGTGTGGTGTACTGTGCCCTCAGGTCACGGTGCAGGCAGCGGCTTGCTTACGGTTGTCCAGCGGCGTCGGTGAGACCAGTGCAAAGTGCAAAGTGGTGCAGTGCTTGTCGTGGTGCTGACAGTTAACGTGCATGCAGCGTCATTGTTGTTGCTGTAGTGCTGTCGTCAGCTGACAAACCGTAGTCAATGGTACTGGCTTCGAAAGGCCAAGGCTGTGGTGTAACTTACCAGTGGTGACCTCAATCCACGGTGCAAGCAGTGGCATCGATGCAGCTTGGAACGGTGTCCTCTGGGATACCAAGGCGGCGGCAAGAAGTGAGGCGGTGCCCACAGGATGCTTGATGGGGGCGGTATCTGTGAGACCAGGGTTGCGGTATGAAGTGTGGCAGTGCCCATTGCAGTGCCTTCAGGACACGGAGCCGGCAATGGCTTTGCCAACTGTGTTGGGTTGCTTTTTCTTCTGTTGCAGCATAAAACACACAGTTTCCAGTGCTGGTAGAGGATGAACTTGATGTCTCTGCTGTTCCTGAGTCTTCTTGAACAGGAGCCAAGCTCTACTTTAAGCCTTTGGAGAAACTCATACAAAGAAGTTGCAAAAAGTTCAGTACAGTCCATTCTCTGCCCAAGACAAAAGCAGCCACTGCAGGCCAACACAGCAAAGCACACATCAAAGTGGTAGTTCCTCCTCACAGCTTCTCCAACTCTTCTTCTTGGCAGGTTCCGTGATCCAAAAGAGTTTGAAAGTTCTGTGGTCCGGCCCCAATATTTATACTGCATTTCCCTTTGTTCTCTTGTGGCAAAAAGTCTTAGTCCAAACCAATTCTGTTCTCTCTGGTCCAGCTTCCTGGTAGGGGGTGGAGACAGCATTGTGCACAGGAGACAGGGCCTATTCAGGTGCAAGGAAAACTCCTCCGAATACTCTAACTACAGCCCAGGTTTATTCAGCTCAGCTCTGAGTCACCCAGGAAAGGCAGGACACACCGTAACACCCCCCATGACTGTCTGCAGTGAATGCACATCCCAAGCTCCAAACAATCAATACATAACCCAGCCGTGGAACATTGGATGGCTAAGCAAGAAAATGCAAATTTGTATATCGTGTGGCACACTGTGTTTCTCCGAAGTAATGTTTATGGTGTTTGTGATTCACAGAATGAACTTAAGACTCAATCCTAAACTTACTACTATTTTGGAATTCACAGAATGCACTTACTACTTTTGGCATTCACAGAATGAACTTACTACTTTTGGTATTCACAGAAGTTATGATTTTGTCTTAAGTCTGTCTTAAGTCTGTTTTAAGTTTGTCTTAAGACAAACTTAAGACAAAATCCTAACTTCAGTGAATACCAAAAGTAGTAAGTTCATTCTGTGAATGCCAAAAGTAGTAAGTGCATTCTGTGAATATTAAAATAGTAGTAAGTTGAGGCGCTAGGGGGCGCACAGCGGGATGGCCGGATAAACCTCGGCTCCGCCGGACGACCGTAAACAAACGGACTGTATACCGCCTTATTCCTCTCTGTTTCACACGACGAAAGCAGATAAAAATGTCGGAATACTTCGAGCACTTGATGAGCTGATGAGCGGACAACAAGCAAGTGAAAATCGTGAATAAACAAACTTTTTATGTTGGTGCTCGCATCCCCAGGACCCAAGATGGCGTCTGGTGCGATCCCGATCGCATTTTCCCTTCAGATCGCGCAGTAAGTGGAATGCAACCATCGCGCACATCGCGTTACACTAAAGAACTGTAGCTGTGATCGGTGGATGCCAATAGAGCTACGGGAGAATATCTCCGCATGTGAGATTATACAACGTGGGTCAAGCAAATATTAACGGCAGCTTCCCAAGGCAAGATGGCGGCGCCCACCGCGCTTAATTACTACAATCCCGAGAAACGGACATAAAAGTCCTGGAGCTGCGATACGGATCTCTGCCTCGATCCGATCGACTAGCAATGTGCCAGTCGCACACTGGCGCCCAAATCAGCGACGGTGGCATTCGGAGACATATGAAATCTGACGCGGCGGAAATGGCGCCAACAGACAATCGGTATGTGAACATGAGAAGCTTTTAAGGCGTGCACTAGAATACTGCAGCTGTCCCCGCACCCATCCCTCATGGTCTCCTCAACAGCGCCGTGACATTTGCTGGAAAGGGCGGCAAGATCCACTGCGCTCAGTGCACTATTAAATATCGCACATGTGCTGCAGCAACTGCGCAATAACGTGGAGTCCTTGTAATGTAAGGGGCTAGACTCCGAACAACATTGCACGTATTGAGGCACTTGTGGCCATAGCGCCGTTTCTAAAGCAATATTGCCATCTCGCCCTGCTCCTTCCGTGGACATTGTGCACCTGCCATGGCTTATCCCTCACCAATCTACCAAGAAACGCTGGTAATGATGTCGGAACGCATCAAGAGTCTGGGGAGCTAAGAGGCATACAGCGAAAACGAGGAATAGCTGAAATAATCGTGAAATTCCTCGGAGGCGATCGCTCCACTGGGACTTAAATTGGCAGCGGCGCGACTCCGTTCAGTCCCAATATTCGGAACGAGAAGTAAGTGCGAGGAGTACACTACATAAAGCATCGCCCACCTGTTGCATTCTACTGCTTTTTGTTACGGCGCATGTAGAAAAGTGCAAAATACACACAAGCCGACTTACAAGCCTTGGATAAAGTTTGCGCAATATACATCTCCCCAAGGCAAGATGGCGGCGCCCACTACGCTATGTTTATGTTACCCCGAGTGGCAAATATAAAGGACACAAACATCATAGAACGGATCTTTGCCCGACCCGTGGGACATTCAATGCACCACTGGCATAGATAAAAACATACAGTCGGCAAAAGAGATCGCAGAACTGTATCACTCGGCGTGTAGGAAATGGCGCCAATATACGAACTGTGAGGCAAAATGTTCAAATTTATTAGCGCCCACTGCAACTTGATCTCTGGCCCCACGCCGGTATCCCAGTCTAGCTGCAAGGAGAACTGTGCCCAGTCCTAACAAGCGCCACAAGCTCCACTGCGAACAGTAAACCGAGAATCGGCATACAAGTGCGGTGACCATTGCGCAGGGACATGGGGTCCTAGTGATGTCACATACTCCTAACGCCATCGTATATATTGGTGCACTTATAACTAACGCGCGGATTCCAACGCCATACGGAAGCATCACCAAGCGCCTTCGGCTACTAATTGCGCCTACTGCTGACCAACAAATGTGCGTATGACCATGCACTCATGCCAATGGTGAGGCCCTGAGGCCCTGGTGCAATACATCGCTCGTCCCCGATCTTTACCATTGAAAGGCAGCTGAAGTATAATACCACGCGCACACTACTGTAGTAGATATAGCAGTTACTTTCAGACCGCCCTAGTTGCTGGTTCGGAGACTACATCCACACAAGACTGGGGCCTTAAGCACAACGGCATCCACCACGTCCACAAGATCCTCGTCACGGCCAGTTAAACCACTGCCGACCCAGCCAGGGATGATGGTTAGACCGGAGAAACAACAACAGAAAATAAGCTTTGAGGCAAAAAAAACACCTAAAAGTGCAGAACAGATGGCTGAAGGCGGAGGACAGCCTGACTCAGCGCCCAACTCCAACATGGAGAAGATACTTCAAGCAATCCAATCCAACCTCCAAGATATTAATGGCAAGCTTGACCATTGGCCATGCAGAATGGATGGCATGACGGACAAAATTGAAAAACATGGTGAACGCCTAGACGTGGCCGAATTTAGAATATCAGTGGTTGTAGATGATTCAAGAGCAACCTCCATCAAATGTGCGGGAATGGAACGAGTACTTGAAGTAATCCATATAAAGGAGGAGGAATTGGAAGTGCGTTCTAGACGCAATAACGTTCGCATCACAGGAATTCCAGAATCGACAAACACTGGCAGAATGGAACTGTTTGTGGAACAACTATGCTCCGAACTATTCGGCTCAGAGGCCCTATCTAACGTCTTTATTGTGGAGAGAGCTCACAGGTCCATAGCACTACGGCCTCCTCCAGGTGCCACCCCAAGGCCCATAGTGGCTCGGATATCAAACTACCGGGACAGAGATACCATCCTCAGATTGGCGCGTGAAAAAGGCCCCATCACACATCAAGGGAACAAGCTAGAGTTCTATCCTGATCACACTGTCGCAGTCCAACAGGCCAGGAGAGAATTCGCATCAGTGAAAGCCAAACTACGCGAACTACATGTGGAATACTCGATGCTGTACCCGGCGCGGTTACGTGTCACATGGGAAGGCAAAGCTGTTATCTTGTCCACGCCGAAAACTGCACTAGAATTTGTTAAAAAGGCAGAAAAACAGATGAAAGCCAGGGCAAGAGACGACCAACAAGTAAACTCAGATTAAGCTTCGCCATTCCAGCATATGGAAGACTGCTTATCTAACGGTAAGGTTGAACTACTTGCATTTAAGTGAGAGGGAACAGACTTTTGTGCAACTCCTGAAGTAGATCGAACATTGTCTCCCGTGATGGGATGTAATTTTTCAGGTGGGTCCATTACAGACCCAAGACACTGTATGCCTCTGCACGGTCCCATTGTCACATGCATAATGCTCTATTGTAAGTGTAGGACGTTTAGTGTTACAGGGACTGTCCAGGGCAAAACGCCGTTCTTACTGGCTTTGTAATGCCTCTGATGAAAGTGACCCCAAGATATGGGAGGACTTATATGATGTAAAATTCGTCCGTGTACATAGACACTGTATCTTTACCAGAACTGTTCCCTGCCCCATTCCAGCTTTTTGATAGTTTGCTGGTTCAACTTCTGTTCTCTTACACAAGCCATCCACATGCTGTTGACATGTCGTTATATCTGGCAGAGCCCATTTATGTTACTCTAGCGTCTATTTGTGCAATATTGGATGTTATTAAGTTGGGAACTATGCTTCTGCACTGTTGGTCAAGTAACATTATATGCTATATGGTATCTAACTGTGTTAAGGACGTGGCCCACTTAACGGACATGAGAAGGTGCTTTCAATACAGGTTCGTATGTCACTAGAGGGGGCAAATGACTTGCTACCATCCTAGCTCCAGTGTAGCTGGGGCAACACTACACAACAACAGGTTCCACGTAGCTCAAACTCATGTAATGTATTATTGTCAATATCGTAAATCTGCATCTTAGTGTGACTGCACCTTGTTGTTCGAGGGGATATGTTTTTCTTTGCTTGCCTTCGAAGACTCCACATATCCTGTTTGACGTCATGTGTGCAATGTTCTTGACATTCAATCTAGATGAGCCGGACACTACACAGTCATAACACTTATGCGGTACAAGTTTACATTAGTGTCGTCCACATCCATTAAGTTGGATGCAGAGTTGTGCCCCGAGTGGACCTCCAAAAGGGAGTTCCCCACAAAGTTTTGTTCAAATGGGAGGAGCATTCACTCTTTCCAGGGTTAACATTGGTTATTTCAAGGGCAAATGGCTTCGGCATGGTTGGGTTGCTGAAGTGGGTGGGGGGAGGGTAGGGGGGGGGAAATTGTTACTGTTATGAGACCAACTAACGTGAGATTCATAAGAAGATGGTATGAAAAAGGTCCAGGAGACACTGGAATATGCGCACCCATACACTTTTTTTATCAGCGTACTCTAGCTCAGGTTTGTAGTGGAATGCTGGCATTTATAGGTTCACCTCTCTTATGCCTCAGATAACTGCCAGATCAGGTAAACAGCACATTAACCTTCTAACATGGAACGTTAGAGGCTTCACGAAACCACAGAAAATACGATAAATATTCGCGTATTTGACTAGATGGGATGTGGATATAGCACTAATAAAAGAAATGCACATTGCACCTGGCTCTCATCAATCACTGGGGAAAAGGTGGGCGGAATCCTCATACTCAGCACATTACTCGTCCTATTCCAGAGGGGTGATAACTTTGATTTGCAAGGGTACCAACTTCACGCAACAGCAAGTTATACATGACCCGAACGGTAGATACGTCTTAATGACTGGCACGCTGAGAGGGCAGAGACTCACGTTACTGAATGTCTATGCCCCAAACACTGATGCGCCCGAATTCATCCAGGAAATATGGGGGATCCTACAATCTCATAGAGACACACACATATTGTGCGGGGGTGACTGGAATGTGGTGCTGGAAGATGCCCTGGATAGATCCCCTAACTCCACGGAACCTCACAAACAGGCAAATTCAAAGCTCCATCACATGAAAACTGATCTAGCCCTAACGGACCTCTAGCGACACAAGTTCCCCGGGATCTCGGGGGCGACACACGTATCTGCCGCGCATAATAGTTGGTTGCGTCTAGATTTCTGGCTTGGATCTGATAACATGGCATTGTGGGCACAGGATATCCAGATACTTCCTAGATCGTTGTCAGATCACAATCCAGTTCTCCTTAAACTCACTCTACCGCATTACACTCCTCCTCCCTTTCAATGGAGATTTAATTCACGCGCCCTCACGGACGCGATTTATGCACACACCATACTCAAGGCAATAAAAGAATACTTCCAGATAAACAAGCCAGTGGTTGACGATCCGTGTCTACTCTGGGAAGCTTTTAAAGCAACAATTCGAGGGGTATGCATGGGCACCACGGTGGGCATATTGTGTGACATCAGGCAACAAATACGTCGCTGCGAAACACGGTTGAGAGAGATAGAGACGAATTACGAAACCACACAAAACGTTACTCTGCTAGCAGAATTACGCTCATTACAAACAGAACATCAGAACTTTGTGGATGATGAGATAAAATACATGGACAAAAAGCACAAAGCCAAAGCCTTTGGCGAGGGAGGAAGACCAGGCACGGTCCTAGCGGCTAAAAAATGTGAGGGTAAAGGCTCAACACCCATCTTAAAGATCAAATCTAACGAGAACGAGGTTAACACAATCCTCCGATATTCTAGATTGTTTTGTAGACACGTATGGGTCACTATACAAATCTCGTACCATTGCTTCTGCAGAGGAGATCTTACAGTATTTAGATGACGTCGCAAACGCGTGGCTATCTGATGGTCAGAGGGAGTACCTAGCGGCTCCAATTTCGGTTGAAGAGATCACCGAGGTGATTAAAACACTACTCAATAATAAAGCTCCTGGCCCAGATGGGTACACGAATGAATTTTATAAACAATACGTTGAGATTCTGACCCCGCATTTGGCGGCAATGTACGGCGCAGCCTTTGATCAAGAAATACTGCCCCTCACCCTTAGAGAAGCGATCATTATTGCATTGCTCAAACCCCACAAGGACCCAGATCTTTGTGACTCCTACAGACCGTTATCCCTAATTAACGTTGATTCCAAGATATTGGCCAAGATTCTCGCCGTCAGACTCACACCTCTAATGAACAACTTAGTACTCCCGGATCAGGCAGGCTTCATACCCGCACGGTCCACTGCACACAACACAAGAACGCTGTTCGCCCTTTCTCATTACTTACAACCGTCCACTAAGGCAGTTGCGATAATGCTTGATGCCACTAAGGCATTCGATTCCATCGAGTGGAGTTATTCAATAACTATCCTCCATCGAATGGGTTTCCCATAAAGATTCATTCAGTGGGTAACGCTGATTTACACCAAACCTTGTGCTAGAGTCCGTATAAATGGATACGTCTCAAATAGCTTCGAAATAGAACGTGGGACCAGACAGGGATGCCCACTATCACCCCTATTGTTCGCCCTGGCCCTTGAACCATTAGCATGCAGGATCAGGCAGAAATACAAAACATCAGCACTACGCTTCTCATCTAGGCCACTACACATTTCACTATACGCTGATGATATGCTAGTCTTTGTGCGTGAACCTGAAATACACCTCAACCCACTCATGAGAGAGTATGTACAATTTGAGGGACATTCGGGTCTGGCCATAAACTGGTCCAAATCCTACATAATCCCGCTCACTGATCTGGCTACCCCCGTGATCTTGGAATACCCACTACAGTGGCAACAAGACCCGATACGCTATCTGGGGGTTATATTCCACAGAGACCCTGAGGTCGTGATTAGAATGAATTACGGGACGACAATTTCTAAGTTGGAGGATAAGGTACGTCGATGGATTCAGCTGCCCCTGTCCTTAGCCGACCGCATCGCGATAGTCAAAATGAATATTTTACCCAAATTGCTATACTTGTTTAATAACGTTCCCATTGCCCCCCCAGCGGAAGTGTTCCGTAGGATTAAATCGCACATTTTACAGCTAATCTGGGCCGGTAAGCAGGCACGTATAGAGCTCCAGACCTTAACCCTCCCATATCTGAAAGGAGGCTTTGGTGTACCAGATTTTCTTTTATATTATCTGTGTGCACAAGCGCAGTATGCTGCCTACTGGTACCACGAAATACCATACCTTACCCACACAGCGATAGAAGCGGATGATACAGCCCCAGTCCCTCTCACCTCTATTCTCACACACAGAGGAGCACTACTGTCAATGCATGGCACAGATTGTGTCAGATCACACACAAAACGCCTCTATACGCTGCAGCACTACCACTCTCACACCATAAGGCATTATCGGTTACAAACAAAAAGGTAGGGATGTCTTTATTACAACAAGTGGGAATGGTACACCTGGGTGATCTCTTTAATGACCACAAATTCCTTGACGCCCCTGACTTGACTTATATACAAAACAAATCTCAGTTGTTCCACTTTACCTATTATAGGCTGAAACGGGCTATGAGAGAACACTATCCTTCTTTCCCCGATGAACCGGAGAGTTTAGCTGCCCTACAGATGATCATTACTTCTCAAGATACGTCACATCTAGTCTCATGATTATACACAGCAGCACAGGCTGAACTACCATGCACCACTGAGAAAGCCATGGAGAGATGGAACGCAGGATTAGACTCCCCATTGTCAGTGCAAGACTGGCAACAGACATGCTCCCTGGTCAGTATCCTCAGTCCTAATGGCAACCTTAGAATAATACATTATAAATTTATTCACCAGGCATATTACACACCTGCATGCATGTTGAGGTTTGGTCTGCAGGACGATGATAGATGCAAAAGATGTGGTAGGGAGGGAGCAGATTTTTTGCATTTGGCTTGGTTTTGTTTTGACATCCAGGTGTATTGGGTTGAGATATTCCACAAACTTTCATCATGTTAGATGCGGAAATTGAATGCAGTATAAGGGTTGGATTACTGGGCATCACCTCGCAATTTAAATCTACCAAACGCAAGTTCTGTATGATCTCCTTACTGCTAGCCAAAAGACAAATTGCACAATGCTGGAACGGTTCTCGGAAACCGACCATCCCGAGATGGTTAAAGGACATGGCTGGTTGTAGAGACAGATTACTTACATACGAGGAAGATCTTCCCGCAAAATCTAGACCCAAAGACTTTTGGTGTTATCTAACAGATTACCTGAACACTATAGTGTCAGATTCAGAGAAAGAACCGGCAGAAAACACACAGCACGAGTGAAGTGATTGTATTGTTAAGTGCGGTCTTCAGTGCTCCAGACACAATACCATGATTGTTAAAAAATTTACATTTTTATTTTGTGATGTACCATCTGTCAAAATCTACTGGTCTCTGTTAAGGGGTTTACATGTTTTTGTTTTCAGGTCACACTATGCATACTTTCGAAGTTTAAAATCAAGACTCAAGTGTATGTTCTATGCCGCCGCACCACCTGTTGTCGGCTGATGGGCTGTGTAATAACAATGTTAATATCACGTTATACTTACGTTAACAGCCGGCCTCAGGGATGTAGGCTACTGGCAGTGTACTGATTCTTTTTTTTGCCTTAATAAAGGTCTTGGAAAAAAAAATAGTAAGTTTAGTATTGAGTCTTAAGTTCATTCTGTTAATCGGGCCCTATGAAAGAAACGTGTGTGTGTGTGTATATATGTGGGTACCAAATCTGTATACTCTGTAAAAGTTCAATGTGTCAAGATGAACATAAAATCTGTTGAAAAATATTAAATGTGGGTTCGATGACCATCGGGTGAAAACCAATATTCATAATATAAATGTGTTTGGCATTACAAAAAACAACTGTATTCCATACGTTCATTTAAACCCTTTGGGATACAAGATTCCAATTTTTTAATCCTGTACATTTCATGTTGTAGTAATTTCTTTCTGTTGTCATTGCCTGGTTTCACAGAAACAACCTCCAAGATCAAAAATCTTAATTGACTTATGTTATGGTTGTTTGAGTTAAAGTGTGCGGCTACTGGTGCCTTCATGACTTTTTTCCTGATGGTACTTTTGTGTTCCGTTATGCGGACCTTCATCTTTCTCTCTGTCTTTCCAACATATGGAAGGCAGCAAGGGCATTTAAGTAGGTATATCAGATTTTTAGTGTTGCATGTAGCGTTGGTAAATAGTTTGATGGTTTTACCAGTGGTTGGATAGTTCAAGGTATTGCCAAGTATTATGTTGTTGCAGTGACCACAGTTTAAACAATGGTTTGGTCCGCTATATGTGACATTCTTGCTTATGGGTTTGGTCTCGAGCAAATCTTTCAGGTTCCTCGAGCGTTGGTAGGCAAACAATTGTTTGGAATTAAAAATGACGTTGAAGTCAGGTTCATTTTCAATCATAGGCCAATTTTTTAATATGATTTTCTTTGCCTGATAGCTCCTGTTTGAAAATTTGGACACGGATACTGGCCTGTTGCTGGTAGTTTCTTTTGCTCGAGTTGCTAGTAATTCAGATCTATTAATTGCTCCTGCCCTTTCCTTTGCTCTGGTCAAAACCGTTTCTGGATACTTCCTTTCTTTGAATTTTGCAAGCATCTTTTTCTGATTCTCCATGTATGTGCTAGCCTGTGAAGAGATTCTTTTTATTCTTAATAATTGGGAATATGGCAAATGTTGTTTCAAGGACATCGGATGACAGCTGTCAAAGTGTAAAGAGTTGTTCCTGTCTGAACTGGGGGGGCGGAGTGAGCTAAAGAACGGTGATGGATTAAACCCAGATCAGTTGACTGGGGGTGAGTGTTTGTATTGTCAACGCTCCGTCCATCACCCCCTTTGGTTTTTCTTTGTTCGCCCTAAGTTGGCAGGGTATGCTCAGACGTGAGTCCCTTGCTGACTTTGCCACTGGTTTCAAGCAAGCCCGGCTGAAGACAGCTGTAATGCCAGAAACCAGTCCTGGGAAGCTTGATTCCGGTCCAGGGAAGACATGGCTTGGCAGTTCGGGCTGGACTGTTCCCATGAGGCACAGGGTCAGACTGATTTGCATATGGCCATGTCTGAACTGGGGTGGCGGAGTGAGATAAAGAACGGTGATGGATTAAACCCAGATCAGTTGACTGGGGGTGAGTGTTTCTATTGTCAACGCTCTGTCCATCACCTCCTTTGGTTTTTCCTCTGTACTCGTCATGTATACATCTGTCTCAATCCTGTTGTTTTTGCATGTTACTAGGACATCCAAGAATGAAATCCTTTCTGTGCTAACTGCGTGTGTAAATTGAATATGGTCTTCTATGTTGTTGATGAATGTAATGAAATCCAAATCTCATCCGGAGGTCCCTTCCATATAAGAAAGATGCCATCAGTATAGCACCAAAATCTCAGGATCTTCTCATTCCATCTTAATTGTGGGTTTATATAGCGCTAGGAATCGACTCCCGGAGGTGTATCTCTGTGCTTCTTGGGTTGGATAAGATGTTATCCAATTCCAGGGGATGCATAAACAAGTTAGCATAGCTGGGAGCCGCACAATTGCCCATAGATGTTCCAGCTAATTGTAAGAAAAAGTCATTGGTCCATGTGAAGTAACTGTGATATAAGGTGTATTGGAGTACTTCTAAGAGAAAGATCTTTAATTCTTGTCTGATGTCGTGGTTGATTATAAATGATTCAATAGCTTCTATGCCTCTGTTGTGCGGAATAGATGTATAAAGCGCACATACATGGATCGTGTGTAAAGTGATTATAATGGTTGGATCCAAGGTGGTGGCGTTTAGTTTGGCTAAAAAATCTGTTGTGTCACGTATGTAAGTGGTCATTTGTTTCACTATTGGTTGCAGATGTTTGTCCCTTCCAGTTGGTTCATGGATAGATCCCTTCGTGGACACAATTGGACGGAACAGTGTTTTTTTGGAATCCTTGTGTATTTTGGGTAGCATATGTAAACTGGGGCTCCTTGGGTATTCTTGTATCAGATACTTTTTATCCTTTTCAGTGATCACACCCAGTAAGCAAGCATTCTCCACAATGGTTATCAGTGTTTTGGCAAATTCCCCTGTTGGATCCTGGGGTAGTTTCATGTATAACTCTAAGTTGTGTACTTGTTCACTGACACTCATTTGATAGTAGTCTGAATCCATTATCACAAGTGCATCTCCTTTATCAGCTTTGCAACAAACTATATTCTGATTGTTGACGATTGATTGCTTGCCTTTCTCTGATGTAAAAGAAAATTATATTAAAAAATTGGCCTATGATTGAAAATGAACCTGACTTCAATGGCCTTTTTAAGTCCAAACCATTGTTTGCCTACCAACGCTTCAGGAACCTGAAAGATTTGCTTGAGACCAAAACCATCAGCAAGAACGTCACATATAGCGGAACAAACCCTAGTTTAAACTGTGGTCACTGCAACAACATAATACGTGGCAATACCTTGAACCATCCAACCACTGGTAAAACCATCAAACTATTTACCAACACTACATGCGACAATAAAAATCTGATATACCTACTTAAATGCCCTTGTGGCCTTCCATATGTTGGAAAGACACTTCACCTCAAGCAACCACAACATAAGTCAATTAAGATTTTTGATCTTGGAGGTTATTCCTGTGAAACCAGGCACGGACAACAGAAAGAAATTACTACAACGTGAAATGTACTGGATTAAAAAATTGGGCTCTTGTATCCAAACGGTTTAAATCAACGTATGGAATACAGTTGCTTTTTGTAATGCCAAACACATTTATATTATGATGACTGTTTTTCACCCGATGGTCATCGAACCCACATTTAATGTTTTTCAACAGATTTTATGTTCGTCTTGATACATTGAACTTTTACAGAGTATACAGATTGGGTACCCACACGTATACACACACACGTTTCTTTCATAGTTATGATCGTTTTTTCCACATTTTTTTCATTTTATATTCCCGGGTCCTAACTTGATTCATGGACGTTTACCACGTTATACTGCTTTGGTGGGCTAACCAAGCATTATACTAGTCAAAGATGGCCGCCACGGACACTGTACGCCTTCTGTTTCCATCTAAACCCCTTAAAAACGCATGCGCCGCGTCTGACTGCACTTTTACGATTCCCGTAACGCCGACAGCGGATCCACAAGCTCAGTTACGTTTAAGGACAACCGATAAGACCTCTCGAGCACGGTCCGGTTTATCTGATATCCACTATGACATCTTTCCATGTCTGCCTAACACGACAGGTTGCTGTCTTGAGCACGCACGCTTTTACCGATTCACCCTGCTATGACATTTTTTCATGTCTGCCGAACATGATAGGTTGCTGTCTTGAGCACACACGTTTTTATCTATTTACCCCGTGTAAACACTTTGCGTTACGGACCACCTCACCGGTTTGCATTGAGAGCACCTCATTTAATTTGATTTTTTTTGTTTTATTAGTTCTTGCATATACACCACCATCCGTGAGAGTCTTGAGGAGCACCATAGAGTTTTGTAATCCTCGGAGCACGAGGATAATGAGAAGACAGTTTATTTCAGAACACGGGTGATTCACGACAACATTGAGTACCAAATAGAAGGTGGGAGTTTTTACCTTTCAGGACCATAAACACATGTGTTTTTTAACAAGCCTCTACATCTGTCTTAGTTCCACATGTAAGTACTGTAAGGAAAAAGGACGCCACCGTCAAATGCCTACTACTGAACGCCAGATCCCTAGTCAAGCATAGTATTGAACTGGCGGACCTCATACAGGACTCCAATGCCAAAATAGCCTTTATTACAGAATCATGGACAGATGCAGCCTCTGGCCCAGATATTGTTAAAGCCACTCACCCAGATTATGTATGTTTTACGCTAAATAGAGAAAGGAAACGAGGGGGTGGGCTGGCTATTATCTATCACAAATCTATCAGAGGGACCTTCCAGCCTGGCGCAACCGATCTAGACGAAGCACTAGTCTTTAACTTTACTCTTTCTGATCACCACTCTTTTTAAGAGGCTGTCTTATCTACAGGCCACCCGGAGCAAAAGCCCCATTTTTTGCGGCGTTGAGCAGTCTGCTAGAGGAAGTGGTATGTGCTAACACCTTTACAGTATTAGGAGACTTCAATTTCCATCTGGAAAACCTGTCAGACACTGATACTTTGAATCTTGTAGAACTGTTGCAAGGGGTAGAGTTAACACAAAGGATTTGCGGGCCCACTCATAGGGTAGGTCACACCCTAGATGGCATATTTTCCAGTCACCCCAACCTAGAAATTACGGATGTACAGCCGGTTTCATGGTCAGATCATGCCGCAGTCCACTTCAAAATTCTACTTGCCCCCCTTGTCAGACTTAAAAAGGTGATAATGCCACCGAGATTGATTAGAAAATGGAAAAACATAGAAGGCGGGACACTTGAAGATCTACTGAGAACCTCTACGGTTCCCCTTGCAGAAAATGCTGAAAACGCGGCTACAGGCTATACCAGCTGGCTGGACGCTGCATGCAGACAACTAGTGCCTCCCAGAATCTATCATTCCACGCGCACAAATCCTTCAGCACCTTGGTTCTCAGAACAACTCAGGGACCACAAAGTTCTTTGTAAAAAACTGGAAAGAACCTGGCGGAAGAACTACAGGGAGGAGGACAAAAAATTACTTAATGCAGAATTAAGAGTTTACAAGGAGATGATTCGCATGGCCAAATGTGCGTTTTTCACTAAACGCATTAAAGAAGCAAGCAGCTCCCCCAAGGAACTATTTCATACAGTGTCCTCCTTAGCAATTCCCAAACCAGTGGAGATACCTCCAAGTCGGCAGTTGTGCGAAGACTTGGCAACATTCTTTCTGGGCAAAGTGGAAAAGATCTTCCACCCCCTGGATAACCAAATCAAGACGAATGCCTTTGAAACAACTGTCTCTATAACAAGTCTTGAGACCGATAGAAACTCGGAAAGACTACTCAACTTTGCCCCAATTAATGAAGATGAGGTAGCAATCCGGCTACAGAGGATAAAATCTGGCTCCCCCCGGGACCCTTGTCCAGCCACTATTGCTAGATTAGCCTCCTCTACCATTGCCTCAACACTCACTCCAAGTTTTAATGTCATGCTTGAAGGTGGGGAGTTTCCAACACAATGGAAACATGCGTCCATCCTGCCCCTCCTAAAAAAATCCAATCTAGACATAACTGACCTGAATAACTATAGACCGATCGCCAGGTTACCCCTCCCAGCTAAAATCATGGAGAGTATTTTAAACACACAGCTGAGTACGTTCCTGGGGACAGGTGAATGTCTAGATCCATCACAGCATGGATTTCGAGCTGGGCACAGCACAGAATTGGCGCTGATTAAATCAGCCGAGGACATAAGAACTGTGATGGACGCAGGTGGCAGAGCTGCGCTGATCCTCCTAGACCTGTCCGCGGCCTTCGATACGGTCCACCACAAGTTATTGGTGGACCGATTGGGGGCCTGTGGGATCCAAGGAAAGGCACTTCAAATCTTGCAAGCCTTTCTATCTCGCAGGACCCAGACAGTGACCCTGGTGGATTTTGAATCAGACCCATTTGTGCTCCCCTGTGGAGTCCCTAAAGGGTCCTCCTTGAGTCCGACCCTTTTTAACGTGTATGTCTCCACCCTCGCCCCAATTATTAGATCCTTTGGTTTTAATCTTACATCCTATGCTGACATATTGTGTCGCTGCTTCCGGGTGAAATAGAGAGCACGGCAGACAGGTTCAGAAGCTGTATGCAGGAGATCAGTATCTGGATGGCAGCAAACTGCCTTAAGCTCAATTCAGCAAAAACCAAAGTATTGCTGTTTGGGTCCAGTGACAACTTCTGGTCCCCGCGCTGGTGGCCAGAGGAAATGGGGTTTCCCCCTGCCCGGTTTAAAGGTCAAAAACCTGGGAGTTGTGATGGATAACTCACTGTCCTTCAGGCCACATATTAATGCACTGTCCTCCACTACCCACTATGTGCTGAAAACTATTCGTAAAGTCTTACCGTTCCTCGTGGACGAACATAGGAGAACAGTGGTCACTCGATTGGTGATGTCCCGGCTAGACTATTGTAACAGCTTGCTACTGAATGCCCAACAGGGGCTGTTAAATAAACTTCAAATTCTGCAGAATGCAGCAGCTCGTCTGATAAACGGGCACACCCAAGTTTGCGTCAGTAGCCCAAGACTTGGTGAAGCTGCACTGGCTCCCAGTGCGTAAAAGAATAATTTTTAAAACACTCTGTGTAATTTTTATGGCTTTGCACGGACTAGGCCCCCAATGCATGATGAAAGCTTTCCAATGGTACAAGCCTATAAGAACCTTAAGATCTGCAGAGCAGGAACTGGTGGTAATCCCAAGAATTAGGAAAGCCCGATGGGGAGGCAGGAGCTTCTCCCTGGGAGCGGCGAAGACCTGGAATGCGCTGCCACTGAGACTTAGACAGCTTCCAGACCTCCTTTCATTCAGGAAGGCTCTTAAAACATGGCTCTGCACACACTAACGCCCCAGTTCATACGCACTAGTAATCACTCCAGCGCCAGGACACCTCTGGGTAACAGTGCGCTTCAAAAATGTCAAAAATAAATAAATAAATAAAATGAATTTAGATTGAAAGCATTTCCCCTGATGAAGAGCGGTGGCCCGAAATCCATTGGGAATCATGGAGTGAATTGATTGGAATGCATTGATGTTCACATTGCAAAAGTATATGAATTCCATCAATAACAGTTAATATGAACATTGTGATGTAACAATGGAGAAGATTTAAAGATTGAGGCAAATACAAGTAATCTCAAGCCAAGTTCAAGTTTACTGTGGTCATTCAGCGCAATTTGGATAAAATTTGGGAGAACGCGCAGAAAATTAGTTTAAAAGGGGAGCGCTTGATGGGCACACTGTCATTTAGTTAACAGTGCTTTTTTCACTGGATGTAAGCAAGAAAATGTCCACTTTCTAAAAGTGGCATTTTAAAACAAACAATTTAAAAAACATCTTTACTAGAAGATGTGTAATTAAATTCTGAGTTAGAGAGCCCAAAATCAATTTTTCTATCTTGTCCCAATAAAAAGCTAGATTTGTAAGATTTAACAAAGTATCTCCCATGTTATCCTATGGGACAGATAGCGTTGCAATAGTAAAAAATGAATTATACAGTATTTCACTATCTGGACATGTCACACACACAGGACATGTCCTAGCTTTCACATACACTGCATCATGCCCAGTGGTGTACCTTGGGCCTACCTGAGGGGTGCCTTACAAATAAGAAAAGGGAGGGTTTGGACCTGGCAAGTGGTTGTACTTGCCAGGTCGACATGGCAGTTTTAAAACTTTGTGCAGACACTGCAGTGGCAGGTCTGAGATGCCTGCACAGGGCTACTCATGTGGGTAGCACAATCAGTGCTGCATGCCCACTTTACATTTGATTTACAGGCCCTGGCACACCTTGTCTACTTTACTAGGGACTTGTCAGTAAATCAAATAATAAATCAAATTAGCCAAACATGAAAACACCAATCCATAAACACAATTTACAGTAGGAGCACTTGCACATTAATACTGATCAGCAATGAGGCACTAAACCAGCAAAAACAGAGTCAAAACCAGGAGGTCAGAAATCAAAAAGACAGGGTCGACATGCTAAAAGATGCAAGGTCTAACACCTATCACAAGGGGTATCGAGCAGGGCTCCATCGAGGTCTGCGTGGAAACTTGACTTTGTCCAGGTCAAGCACGACTAGATGTCCCAAGGTGGCACTATAGGTTTCTAAGTGCTACATAGTGCTAAAACTTTCAAATTCATATCTCATGTTCCCTACATTGGATTTTTGTCGTTTTGGTGTCATTTTAAAGTTAATAATATTGCCTATTTTTATAAAATGGTGTGGAATTTTTATTGTCTATTGTGTCTTAATTATTTACTGAATTGATGTTTTTAATAACTTTACATACCTGCCTATTTTGTTATGCCTGAATGCTCGCAACCAAACTACCAAGTGTTGAGCATTTGAATAATTTACTGAGGTCTATTCTGAGCCCTAGACTGAGTTAGTGGCCTTATTGCCAGTGGTAGATGCATATTTACCACTGCTAATAGCCCACTTTCCAACAAGTAGATTGCCACCGACTGCCAACAAGAAGGACATGCTGAGCATGATTGATAATATATGGAGTTTCAGTGTGATTGGTTTATCCTCAGCCTCCTCCCCAGTAGGGTTATATCTGGAATTGAAACTCCTTCTCTCCTTTATCACCATTTTGGGAGCATTTAATGTTCTGTAGAATTCTGTGTGAGTTGTTGTTAAAGGCACCTGTCTTCCAGTGCATTATGCAGAAGGTTGAAAAGGCCTCCAGCATTTGCAATGCTTCTAGGACAGCATCTTCCTTTATTGGGTTGATACTGCACAATTTTCTATATCTTTGGGCTCTGGTGTAGTGCTACGTGTCGTTTGTACCTTTAAAAATCAGTTGAATGTGTATTCTGAGAGCTAACATCAGTACAGCAAAGTCAAATTAAAGTGAAACTCATTTGGTTCCACAAGAACGACAGGGAGGATGATTTCGACACCATGGACGTTTATTAGAAGATTATTCAAAGTTACAGATGAAGGGCATGGTTACGACTTTGGTGGTCGGACCACCAGAGGTCCCTGGCTGTGGTCAGAAACAGACTGCTGAGTTGCGTTATTTCACCTGCAATTACGATGTTACTGCTGGTACCGCAGCAGTGTTATTGTCGGCGATGCACATATTTTGGAATTTGTTGATGTAGGTGAGTACATTGTCACAAAAAAATGTGGAATGTACAAACATGCATGACACGTGGAATTATGCCTTGTGCTAGTATTTAGCCATTGCTGGATTCTTGACCATACGAGCACAGTCCAGTCAATGGGTAAATTGGCACAACGGACTTACCTGGATTTTTGCGCCAAGAGGATCATTTTCTTCAAGGTCAATGCTAATGTGAAGAGGGGTCCTGGAGGCTGGGGTCCAAGTCTGAGACTGCAGGGGAGAAGGGTAAATGGGTGAGTAAGCACCCCATATCTTCGGATACGACGACGTAGCAGCCAGTCAGACCACCATGGTCAGCTCATCGAAAAGCCAACTTGTAATCCAGACAGCGGTCACGTTCTTTGTACCGCCCTGTGGCTTCTGCTTTTTCCTGACTGCTGTCTCGGCAGTCAAAGAATGGCTGTCGGAGTCGGTGATTCTCCAGAAGTCCTACGAAGAACAGACTGCTAACATCGTAAATCAGCGGTAGGACTGCCAGATATGAGGCAGTCAATCCAACCCCAACGCAGCCGCGGCGGTCTGACCGCCAAAGTCATAATCAGGCCCTTCGTCATTCAGTTAATAATTTCTCAGCATATGTTTCATAAAGTTATTCAATCCAACAGAATAAGATTAGGACGATGGTAACATAAATCATTTGAAGAGGACAAAATGTAAATCAAAGAAAGTATTAGTTCCATTAGGTAACGTCTCTAAATAAGGCATTTAAGGATGGCAAAAGCAGAAGGTGTCAGTCTGAATTGAATCAAATAAAGGTTGAGGGCCACATAAAGAGTCAGGGTATTCAAGAGTTTAACTCACGAACTAAGAATATGGAATCAAGTCAGAGTTAGGCAAAGGACTTCCCTTATAAGAGTCAGGACAGGGTCTCCTAAAACTATTCTAAGGCACTGTTATATATATTGCAATCTATGCAGAACTTCTTGCCACCAACTCCTCTGAACTGGGACCAATCAGGTTTTGCCATGTTCTTGAAACAGGCAAACTCCTCTTGTACCTATCATCAAATGCACACAGCTGCATGACTTTGAATGTAACAGTGTTCGGGATTGCATGGTACAGGAGGCACTTTCTCATTCCCACGCACGGTGTAAATGACAACAAACTACCAATTCAAATGATCCACTCTAACATTCTCTAAAGAAAACAATAATCTCCTTTATTAGCTAAGCTTGTTATCTTGCTCCTGAACTGATAAGGAAAATGTGAAAGCGCATTGTGAATTCAACATTATATTTAACAGTGAAAGGCTTTTGAACTTCAGGGGCTTACTTGCAGTTAGGCCAACGTCCATAATGCACATTTGGTTAACATGAATATACTGTAAGGTTATGATTGTACTTTGATTGCACAAAGTGCAGCTTCTTTATACATATTTAGCCACACATAAATATTTGGATCAGCATGTGATTAAAAAACATTATGAAGCATTCAATTTTTGCTGCTCTAGGGGTCATGATGAGCAGAATCATTCGTCATAAAGTGTATCCTACTCCAAACCTATACGTTGAACATGCTTGGACTCAGACCCTAGGCTCATGGCGGCCCTGGGCAGGGAGCGCAGGTAGGGGACCAGTGAAGAGGGGGTCCGGGCGGGGTGGAGCGTGGAGGCCAGTGAAGAGGAGGGGTCAGGGTGTTTGGAAGAGGAACAGAGCCGGAGGCCGCCAAATCCCTGCCAGGGGCCGCCATGCAAATATGTATCCATCCTCAGAGGATTATTATAATAAGGTTATATATGGCAGCTGGGGTTTGGTGGCCCTGTGCAGGTGCACAGCTTGCACATGTCTAAGGTTGCCCCTGTTGGACTCCTTGATGCTCTGGGAATTCTATTCCAATTGCAGATGTCTCAACATTCAACCTGCAAAGACTCCCCCCATACCTCCCAGCATCTCACAAGAGCAGGTGGCCCAGAAGGAGACCACAGCAAGTTTTACGAAGCTAGTGTGCACACTCCTATAGAAGTATTGATCCAGAAATCATCTGAGCTATCTAAGACAATCTCTTGCCTGAAGACATCAGATATTGCTTGGAGTATTAGGACTTCATAGATCGATGAGTACGAGGCATGTGATACTTCATCTAAAGGTCTGTGATTGCCATTCACTACATAACAGGGAGTATTCAGGGAGATGTCGAAGCCAATACATGATTTATATCTTTGAGAAAGATGTTTGCAAGGTACTATTTCATTTTTCCCACTACTGACTTTTTCACTATACTTTACCAATCAGGCAGGCTTGAGGAGGCCCTCACATAGTTATTGCATCTGGTCAGAGAGTGTTTTTGGAGGAGAGACCTTGCATTGGTAGCTATTTTGGGCTGCTTTTTGGGAGGTAGCAATAGGCTGTTCTATTTGAACCACTCCAAGTCCTTGGCCTGACTGACATCTGGGAAACATCAATAGATCTTTTGTCCCTAAAGAAAATCGACCAAAAATCGGCACGCATTGTCTCAGTGATCGAAGACAAGCAGGATCTAGCAAACAGGGCCCACGGCTGGATAACATTGGGTGACTATGGAAAAATACAACCGCAAGCATACCGTAACATCGGTATGAAAAGGGAACTCAAAGAAAAGCTGCTAAAACTATGCCTAGGCCTGATCCCCATACTCCCCCACCTTCCACACGGGGAAAGAAATAACTCTTTACAGCAGTGTCACCTGTGTAAAACCTCCAAGGAGGACATCGTCCATGTGATCTGCATCTGTCCTAGACTAAAAGACCTGAGGCATAACTTTTTACAACCCTTCTTTAAACCACATGCCGTTCGGTCCTGCAGGCAGGCAGTCAAATTGTGTTTTAACATCAATAACACTAAATTGAACTGCCAGGTCGTGAGGTTCTTTGATTTGACAAAGAAAAGACTAAACAGTGCTTGACGAACATTACACGGCTCCGAAAACAAGCATGAACTGATCTCAATCAACTCTTCATTTTTAATTTAATTTAACCTGATACGCCTAAGTACACATGTCTTTTAAAATGTATATATTGGTGTTTTTACAATTTTGTAAAGGTTTTAATTAACCATGTACAAACAATAAAAGTTACTTACTTACTTACATAGGCTGTTCTACAAATGAATTACTCATTAATGAAGTCACTCTGAGTGGGGTGACACTTTACCTTAAATGCAAAGATGAGGTCTGGATAAGCTGCTTTCGAACTGTATATTTAGATTGCTAGAGAATTGTCCTTGTATGGTGTCTTGGAAAAAGATGTATGGTATTCAGAAGTTGCTGTGAAGATTGCTCTTAGGGAGGAACTCTGAGAAGGTTACAGATTGGATTTTATTCTGAAAAATATCAACCCATTTGCACACTAGGTACAGGTAACTTATTGCAACTCTACATGGTATATCATAATTTGTAAGGTTTGTGAGTATATTGTTTACAAGGGCAAGGTTTGGAAAAAAACTCCTGCTAGAGCATCTCAACCTAATCTCTGTGTTCAGCTTTGAAAACCATCCTCAGGATAATTTACGTAGCAGGTTGACTCGCGAGTCATTTCAGGCGCTGTTGGTAATCCTTGTACGTGTGCCTTCTCATTGTAGGGTTGTCCTTCTGGAGTCGGTGATACTGTGTATGGCACTGGCATTCCTGCAGGCTGTCCCACGGTGTTCCCAAAAGACGCTGGGTAGTTGTGCTGCACCGCAAGTCCTGGCTGCCAAAACAAGACATTGTTATCAATGTATTTTCATATTCTTAGTGTAATCATTAGCAGCATCACATAATCAATCATAAACTCGTTATTGTTGTGGCCTCAACACCAAAATGCTAAGCATAGCTATTAAATTCACAAAAAATGATCTTTCACTCTTAAATTCATGTCCAGTTGTACACGGTATACAAATTAGGAATGTTGAAAGGCCCCCGCATGGCTGTCATTTGGAATTCAAACATGTACAAGTAATAATTCAGGATTATGCTACTATTGCATATTTGCCGGAGTACTGTGGAATTCTTCGGGAATTGCTGATATTTGAATTTATTTACCCCAGTTGAAAGCGTTTAAATCGGCCGATGTAGATTACAAATATCCTTGAGAATCAGCTTGAAGTATTCCCCCACCCCTGCCCTGTCTCTCATAGATGCATACACAAAGAAATCCCTGTTAACTTAATACAATAAACAGTAAATTGTAAATTGGAGTTGCACACCCAGATAGCCCCTGCCCACCCCCTTGGTAGTATTGCACAAGCATTCAGGCTTATCTCAGAGGCAATGTGTAAAGCATTTGTAGTTAACACAGTACAAAGTGAAAACACTACAAATGGACACCGCACCAGTTTAGAAAAATAAAGAATCTTTATCAAAACCAAACAAGACCAAAACAACAAAAATCCAACATACATATTTAAAAACATCACTTTTAAAATGTTTAAGTCAGTTCAGTTATAGAGAACTATGAAGTGTCACTTTTGGTGCAAACAGGCACAGGGGAGCTGAGGCCCTGAAAACCACAGTGATGAGTCTGTTCCTTACACGCAGGGAACGTGATGCATCGGTACCTTACTCACAGGGAAGGTGGTGAGTTTCTTCCTTGCTGCTACTCAGGGGAGGTGATGCGACATTTCCTTACTGAGAAAGGAGGTGATGCCTCATTTTCCTATTGCGAGTGGAGGTGATACATCAGTTTCCTTCTGCATGGGGAGGTGATGCGCCGATTCTCCAGTCACGTGGCCTCGGTTCCCTTCTGAAGCCCAGCATTGATGCACAGGTGTGATGGGTGGAAAATCCAGATACTGCGGCTCAATGCGACAACGAAACAGTTGCTGCATCAATTCCCATGGCCACAGACAGTTGAGGGGTTGAATCCTTCAGTCACCCAACAGGGCCCACGTCTGAGTCAGGGCGGTGGTCTCATACTTCGGATACATGGTGCGCTGAACTTGGGCAGCGGTGGTTTCTTCGGCTTAGGTCCAGCGGTGCATTGATTTCTTTGGTCGCACATTGGCAGTGCGCTGAAACGTTTCCTGCAGTGCAGTGCTGCATCAGAAAAACAGGTGCTAGAAGGGTGATGCATGGATTGCAGTAAAAGCAGCTAAATAACCTCCAGGGGCCCAGAACTGGAATTCTCACCACAAGGCAGGTCAGAACTCCCAGCAGTAAAGTTCAGGGATGCTTCAGATGAAGTCTCTGAGGGCTCTGAAACTTCTTAACAGCGGCCCCTTTTCAGTCTAAACTAGACGTTGATTCCACAGGCAGGCAGAGCCACAAGAAAATTCCCACTTTCTAAAAGTGTTCAAGGAGACCCCGGAAACCAGGGACTGTGTTCAGCACAGCTATTTGGGAAAAAAGCCTATGAACTTTTTGAAGATCGTTAACCGTTCTTTTATTCAGATATATTTAACAATTGCATCTCATGGTTAGAACCTCATAACGCAAAGTACATTGAAATAAAATATCTCATATTTCATGATTTGCAAAACGTGCGTATTTCATGACATTTATACAAACTATATGCAAATATACTCAATAAACAAAACTAAAAAGGGGAACCCAATGCATTTTGGGTTCACACTGAACCCTTCATCAGGGGTTGTAATGATTTTAGATGTTTTTGCGAGTCTTCAAGGGAGTGCGGTTCTGGTGTCTACAACAAAATTCACAATACATACAAATTAGAAATTTGGAAATTTTGAACTACGCCATGTACATGTAATCACCTTTAAAAACTGTCTCAAGGTTTGCATTCTCCGTAATATAGAATCAATAGATATCTAAAGATTATAAGTGCCTAATATGTGATAAGATAACACCTGTTGAAAGTATATTCCCAATACCAAGAGTACAAAAAAACAGAAAGGCATGTGGATGTGAATGTCACCCAAAAGTAAAGTAAGATGGACAAAAGTCAAATAAGTTGAATTGAGTGATTACCTCCCAGTTGCCGAAGATTAATTTCGTCTTATGAAAGCCAAATGCACGAAGGATTCATCAATATCCTATAAAAAAATGTAATCAAACTTAAGCTTACTAATCCTTAACTAATGAATGTGAAAACTTGTTCTTCCAATGTGGAATAAATAAACATACCACTCTAGAAACTCGGAGTCAGATCCAAACGATGCTCCATCAGTGAGAATTAATAGCTTCTACTTTCCGTCTAAAATTAAGTGAAACATACTGTAAATGTACTGAGCTACCTCTGGTTGACATGTTGCTTACTCAATTCTGAGATTAGGAAGTGCGTCTCCCTCTTACCTAAGGGCGAAATTCCATTCAGTAGAGTGATTGAGTGCAGCAAGATGATGTCCGTTCTCAAGTAACCTGGGTAGTCACCTGGAGATAAACATATAAGCCTAAGTATTTAACGAACAAAGGTCAACCTTACTCTGGTTGAGCCGCTAAGCATAACGTATTATTCTGCTTGAAACGTACCTTAAGCTGCCGTGTACTGAAAGCTATTTCCTCTCTGTCTCCACAAAAGATCCAAACGTCAGTCGCCAAACCGGCGAACAAACAACTGTTTGAACTAGCGTGTACCCTGTGTGTAATCATCATGGAAAGGGGACTGTACGGGTCGGGACACCCGTTACAAAATGGCGACTGCCTCGCGTTTCAAAAGTCAGGGTTTGAAACTCCTGACTGGAATGTATCTTGATGAATTATATGAAAGTGTGTAAAAATGTGTGAGAAAATGTATAGAAATAACCAAATGAAACTTCCAAATGTAAAGCATCTAAGTTTGAATATTATGAAGAATGCAATATTACCCCTTACATTCTATGTATTCAAGGCGATATTATAAAAAGCACAACAATTCATAGTGGTCATTGAGACCCCCCGGGATTACTGTACGCAGTTTTTTGATCCACTCTGTTTCTTTACGGGCCAGTGTAGTGTGAATGTCTGTGCCTGCTGTGAAGGTGATGTGTTCTAGAATAGTAAATCTAAGTTGGGGAATAGTGTGAGCACTATTCACCCAATGTGCTGCCAATGATAAATTCATGTTTTTGTTTCTGATGCGGCTTTTATGTTCTACTATTCTAGTTTTGATTTTCCTGCTGGTCCGTCCTACATGCACTAAACCACATGGGCACTTTATGGCATAAATGACATTATCAGTGGTACAGTCTGAAGTATGTTTTAGAGGTATAGGTTGTCCAGTTTTTGGATGTGGAAATTCTTTGCTTACAATAACATTACCACATTATCCACAATTGTGGCATTTGCGCATCCCCTTGTGTTGCGAATCCCTTGATTTTATTGTAGGTTTCTTCAACAATTCTCGTAAATTCTGTGCTCTGGTGTGCGCAAATAGTGGAGGCTGGGTGAAAATGTCTCGAAAATCTGGTTCATTCTCGATGAGTTCCCATCTTTTTAGTATGATGGTTTGATTGTGGAAGCTTGCGATGAATGTTTCAGTACAAAGACCTCTCTTTTATGTGAAGATTTGATCTGTTTCTTCAAGAGTTCCTTATTTACTCCACTCAGAATGATTCAGTATATGTTGATTTTCAAAATGTGCCATGTATGTATTCGCGTATGCCGGGGCCCCCGGAAAGCCCATTGAAGTACCGGTTCTTTGAATGTAAAATTCATCTTGCCAGCAAAAATAACTGGGGTAAAGGGCAAAGTGCAACAATTCTAGTAAAAATACACTTTTTTCTTCCTCAAGGTTGGATTGTAGTAATCTCCATTCTGTGGCCTCTAGCCCCTCACCGTGAGCTATGGACGTGTACAACGCCACAACGTCAATAGTGCAGAGGAAAATATCTTCATGAAATGCGTCTTTGATGTTGTCAAGTTTTTCTAAACAATGTGTCGTATCCCTTACGTACGTTGACCAAGATTGGAACAATGGCTGAAGATGGTAATCAAGATAATAACCTAGGTTTTCATGAATGGACCCACACCCTGCTACAATCGGGCGAAAAGGTGGGCTATTTCTGTCCTTGTGCACTTTCGGCAACATATATATGGTGGGAATATTTGGATGTTCATTAAACAAAAATTGTCGCGTTTTGGAGTCTATGACTCCCAAATCCATTCCCTTGTCCAAAATGGAAGTAAGAATTTGCTACAATTCGAGAGTCGGGTCTCTTTCCAAATGAATGAACGTGTCTTCATTCTGAACGTGTGATATCACACTTTGATGATAAAAATCTGTGTCAAGAATCACCAACGCTCCTCCTTTATCTACCGGAAGGAAGGTAATGGAGGGATCCTGTTTCAGTTTGTTTAAAGACCTCCAGTCTCTTGTAGAAAAATTAGAGTGGAAAGATTTCTTGTAATTGATTCCTTCCAAATCTTTTTTTACAAGTACTTCAAAGTTGTCCAAAGTTTTGTGGGATATCGGTGAGAGAAATTTGCTTTTGGGTTTGAATTGTCTTTCGGAAGAATCAGTGTCGGTGATGGCTTCATGAGAAAAGAACCAGCGTAACCTCAATTTTCTCATAAATTAAAATAGGGTCACTTCTGTCTCCAGTTCATTGGATTTGTAAGTTGGGACAAAAGATGATCCTTTGTTCAATATGTTTAACTCCATTTTGTTCATCGACTTCTGTGAAATATTGATAATCAGAGATTCTTCTGAAACTATTTGTTCTTCACTTCCCTCCTTGGTCTTCCGGTATCCACTGGTACGGTCTTTTTTGTTGTTGTTTTTTCCCCGGCGGGTCCTCCGTTGACTGTAGTTGTTTTGTCGGGTGGTTGTCTGTCCCCCTGGCCTCCCTCTAAAAAAGGCTGCCCTGTGTACTCGCTGAAGTTCCTGCCATTTGTGACTGAGATGTCGCACTTGGTCTGTGCATCGATAAGTCTTGATCCGTCACAACACTTTCCTCTGATGAAGCCGGCCCTGGTTTTTTAAAGGCTCTCCTCTGGGCATAATTGTCTGCCCAGGTATAAACTTCATCCAGTTTATAATCAATTGTGTCCCTCTTGAATTTACGTGTCTTACGTTCGTGCACCTCTCTCGCATGTATATCTAAAGTCCTGTTGATGTCCTCTAGAATCTTGGTCCATTCATCTTGTTCAGTTTTACTGGATAGTTCATCTTTGAGTTTGTCAATATCCAAGGTTAATTCCCTCAACACACTTGATATCTCCTCAATCAGGAGTAATATTAAATCCAAAGAGCACTTGTTGAGAATCGCGAACCAACGCGCCATGAAAGCCTTATCAAATTTAAATAGCATCGGGCGAAGGGCGATACATAATCCACGGGGAATCCTCTTGACCTTATGATATTCAATGAGCGTAGTGGCGTGTAAACGCTGATTAATTTCCTTCTTCATTAGGTATTCAAGTTGTCGTAGTTGGTTGGTTGTAGACCCAGTTGTTGAACCGAACTCTCTCACTCCTTTTACCAAAACGTAAATGGTGTCAGCTTCGTCATTAGTATATGCTTTAATTGCTGCCTGATTAGTGGTGATGTTTGAAATATCCTGCCACATATTTATGGGGTGCAAGAGCCACGGAGTGGTACCTTATGGTAAGAAACGTGAAATGTGGGTGGGTCTGCACACAGAGGGGGTCATTAGGATCGCGGACGGACTTGAGTCCGTCCGCGACCCCAGAGTATGAGGGAACGTCCGCATGGGCTGTGGCGTTCCCTCTGTGCAGATTAGGATGTGACCGCCAGGGTGGCAGTCACATCCTCAATCTTTAACATTGCGGCGGGTGCAGCTTCAAGCTGCACCCGCCGCAATGTTAAAAATGCATGCACAGCATTTGCGTGCACAAAGCGGCAGGCACCGCGTGGTGCCTGCTGTATTGTGCACACAAATGCAGGGGGGTACCATAGGTACCCCCCATGTGCACCCCCCCACCACCCCTTCACCCAGGGGGCCGCAACGGGCCCCTAAGTGAAGGTCCGTATGCTTTTCCATGGCGGAAAAGCCGCCGTGGAAAAGCATAGAATTGCAGACATCCTAATATGCCTGGCGGTGTCTGATAGACACCGCCAGACATGTTAGTGCTTTTCCGCCGCGGTCGGAAGGCGACTGCGGCGGAAAAGCTGCGGACAGAATATCAGACCCACCAGCCATCCGAATTTGGCGGTGGGTCTGTGGAGGCTCCGCAGCGGTTTTCCCACATCCTCCGGGCCGGCGGTGGCTTCCGCCGGCCCGGAGGATGCGGGAAATCCGCAATCATAATGAGCCCCCATATGTCAACCATATTTATCAAAGTGAAATGATGTGTGATTCAACTATTGTCAATATGTAAGCGTGCACGCTTACATATTGACAATAGTTGAATCACACATCTTTTCACTTTGATAAATTTGATTGACATTAGGTGTGCAGACCCACCCACATTTCACTTTCTAAAAGTGCCATTTTCAAACACACAGTTTAAAAACCAACTTCACTAAAAGATGTATCTTTAAATTCTGTGTTCAGGGAACCCAAATTTCAAATCTCTACCTCTTCCGAATTGAAATTTACACTTGTGAGATGTTACTAGGCAGCTCAGGAGATCACCTATGGGAGAGATAGCCTTTCAATAGTGAAAAACTAAATTGGCAGTATTTATCTATCAAGACATGTAAAACACACCAGCACATGTGCTACCTTTCACATTCACTGTACCCTGCCCACGGGGCTACCTTGGGCCTACCTTAAGGATGTCTTACATGTAGTAAAAGGGAAGGTTAGGGCCTGGCAAGTGGGTGCACTTCCCAGGTCGACATGGCATTTTAAAACTACACTGAGACAAGGTTACAAGGCTTCTCATGTGGGTGGCACACCCAATGCTGCAGGCCCACTAGTAGCATTTGATTTACAGGCCTTGGGCACACACGATGCACTTTACTAAGGACTTACCAGTAAATCAAGTATGCCAATCGTGAATAACCAATCAGAATCACAATTTACACAGGGAGAACTTGCACTCTAGCACTGTTCAACAGTGGTAAAGGGCCCAGAGCACATAAACCATCAAACACCAAGTGCAGTACAGAGTCAAAAATACAGGAGGTAGAAGCAAGAAGACAGGGGAAACCATGCCAAGGATGCCTTATATTATCAATGCCAAACATACATCAAACAATTGAATCCTAATACAAGGCATACTTTTATATATCTCAGTATTAAATACAATTTATTATATAGAGATACACTGTTATCCCCACAATCATCGTAAGGAGGTGTGAATCCCTTTCCTCTAAATAATCTGCTTTGAAAAAAAGTGGACTATGTTCTTGGTTGTTCGCCGTGGCACCTCGTATTATCACACTGGAACATGAAAAAATCACTCTGTGTTTTACCACGGGAAAGTGTGATTTGATTTCATTTTTTGAACCTGCTTTCTGGTTTTGCATCCTGATATAAGAAATTGTATTGTATATTGAGACATATGGAAGTACGCCTTTTTGTAGATATCATTCAACTATTTGATTTACAATTTATTGTTTATCTAATTAAGTTAGTATGTATATTATCTTCTGCTATTTGTAAAAAATAATTCTTCAGGGGATTTGTTCCTGGGGAGTTACTTGGTTGCCCTGGTGTGGTTTGTCTGTTTCTCACATAATCAAACACAATTCTTTTTCCTTGTGCTGGTGGAGAGGAAAAGCATGCTTGAAGATAGTCAGTGGAACCAGGCAAAGAGGAGAGTTTGACCCAAACACCCTTAACTTGAGTTTGCCATGGGATGAATTGTCAGTGGTGGAGCATTGAGAGGAGTGAGCACTCCCTAATTTTCTTGGAGACCCTGGCAAGTCACAGTTTTACGGGGCTGGTGGAGGCAAGAAAATGACTGGGTTGACAGCCTTTTCCTTCAACATTTAGGTCTAACATGAGACATGACCTTTTGATTTGAGTAACATTCAATATAACAAACACATAGACATCACCAAACATAGTACAGTACACCAAAGCAACAACACAAAAAACTCAGTGTTATAGTTCAGCAAAACAACAAAACGAGCTCCACACAAACTAACACAATACAAAAGGCATTAATATAATTCTTCAACACAGCAACACAACATGTAAACACAATCATACATTACACAAACACAAGCCACCAACAAAAAAGAATAACACAAGAACACAAAACAGTGATATGGTACACCAACAAATAAATAAACAGAATCCACAAACAGTACACAAACAACTAAAAAAACACACCAACATTCCAACAAAATGCAACAACACATCAACACAACCACACTGCTATGTTAGTCTATTGTATTACCTTACATAAATGTGTTAATTTTTTTGTAGTACCATGTTCTGTTGTTTTTGTCCATTTTGAGTCATGTTGTCAAAACAAGAAAACACAAGCCACCTTTGGCTGTCATCACTCATGCTAGGCAATTCTGGACTTGCGTGGCTTTCTGAGAGAGGCTTCAGTGGTAGGTTACTTCAGAGACTTTTTTTTGTAAAATTTTTATTTTAAGTTATAGAAGAAACAAACAAAGGGCCGCGGAGGTGCCGCACAGTACCCCACACAGGGGGCAAATCGTAAATCATAAAGCATTAGCGTCCCAAGACAACAGAAGCATCCCAGTCCGAGAACGAAGAATCAGGCATCTAAAACAGTAGTGCAAAAGGCTCGGAAAGCCTGTCAACTGGGCCAATACAGCATCGATAGTCAATATATTAACGGCTGGCCCTCGATCCCACATATCCAGGCAAGCAGGCTATGTACCCAGGTAAGAAAACCTCCACAGCCCTGGAAACCAGTACAGTCAACTACCCCCCCCGCTCCACCTCCCCCCCCAAGGTGGTGACTCCAGCCATAACAACATTCATACCCGCAAACATACTAAACTTGAAAGAGGTGTAGTGACTGCAGAGAAGCAGGACACACAGCCGAAGGCAGTCCCTTAGAAAGGAAAGTAACCAAGGGGCCCCACTGATACTGGAAATTCTTGAATTGGCCAAGGAAGATGTCCGCCACTCTTTCCATGCTTAGCAACCTCCAGAGTCGCGCGTGCCACAAAGAGATCGCAGGAGCTTTCTTATTTTTCCAGGCAGCGGCCAACGTGAGCTTCGCGGCTCCGAGGCATAGCCACAAAATCTTTTTATCCACCCTGGTCTGATGTTCAAGTCCAGGTTCACGCAATCCTAACAAGACATAGGCCATGGAGTCCTCAATGGGATAAGCAAGGATGTCCCTGGTGTGCGAGAGAATTTCCTCCCAGTATGGTCGGATCACCGGGCAATCCCACCAGATGTGGCGGAAGTCCCAGAGGAATCCGCATCCCCTCCAGCATTTATCGGAGGTGGCCGGATAGATGCGATGGAGCCTGGTTGGACACATATACCATTGCATGACCGTCTTGAGGTGAGCCTCCCTCAAATGTAGTGAGTGGTTAAATGTTGTCAAGTCCCGCCAAAGCGCCGACCACTCCATATCCGAGACATCTCTCCCCAACATCTCTTCCCATTGCCCCATATAGCGAGGCCGAGGCGCCATTGTCGATTTAAGGAGAAGCTGATACAGAAAGGAGATAGCCCCCTTCATGGCAGAAGTCCGTAGTATGAAGGCTCAAAGGGCGACGGTGGTCTTGTAGACGCCTCCAATGGCCCAGTGAAGCAGCTGAACATGACGAAATTGCTCAGAGCGGGGGACTCCATAGTCCCTCATACAATTAGCAAAATTGAGGGTGTCCTGACCATGAAACAGATGGGTCAAGGCTCTGCAGCCTCCCTCCCTCCATACGTCAAAGGGCCCCTCACGAAGCGCCGGCGGGAATGCCGGGTTAAAGTGCAAGGGCGTGAACGGCGAGGGGAATGTAGTCCAGCGGTCGTCCGTGGCGAGTGTATCCCAAACCTTCAACGTCGTACTCGTAGGAGAACTAATATACGCGTTGAGGGGGCGGTCCTTTTTTGGCTTCCAAGCCAAGTCCCATATCGACCTGCCCGCCACGCTCCGGTCCATATGCAGCCAATGTTTTTCCGATGTTTGCTGCGACCACTCCACCAACACTCTCAGATGTGCTGCTTTGTAATAGAGCTGCAGGTCAGGAAGCCCCACTCCACCCTCGGACCTCGGCCGACGTAAGACCGCAAAGGAAAATCGCGCCTGGCCCTCTTGCCATACGAATCGCATTATCTGAGTCCTGAGCCGCCGAAAAAAATCGCCGTCTAAGGGGATAGGCAGTGCTTGAAACAAATACAGATATTTAGGTAGGAGAACCATCTTAATGGCATGGATTCTGCCCAGCCATGACAAAAATTTAGGTTTCCACCTATCCAGTTCAGTCCGAGTCTTCGCTAACAAGGATGGAAAGTCAGATGGACCCCTAGGTAGACGATCGAACCGGCGGCCCAAGCCAACGGTGTCAATGGCGGCACACGATCCACCTCAGCCTGCGAGAGAGTAAGATTCAGGATATATGACTTACTGTAGTTGACCTTGAAGCCGGCCACCTCCTCATATTTCAGTAAGACCTCCCTAATACATGGCAGTGAGTGCTCCGGGTCCGCGGTAGAGAATAAAATATCGTCCGCGAAGAGCGAGATTTTATGTTGCTCCCCTGTGAATGGCAGGCCTCGGATCCCTTCATGTTCCCGCACCGCCACCACCAAGGGCTCGATGCTCAACGCAAACAAGAGGGGGGACAGGGGGCATCCCTGTCTAGTGCCGCGCGAGTGTGGAAAGAACGCCGACATATGGCCATCCACCGCAACCCGTGATCGGGGGCAGCAAAAATTAGCCCTCACCATGGTGATGAACGTCTTCGAGAAACCGAAGGCCGTCATCGTGTTGAACAAGAAACCCCAGTCTACCCTATCGAAGGCCTTCTCGGCGTCCAGACCCACAAGTACCGCCGGTATGTGGAATCTGTCTGCTTTTTCAATTAAATGAACCACCCGCCGCGTATTGTCGTGAGTCTGGCGCCCTTTTATGAAACCGGATTGATCCGGGTGTATGATCGCCGGCATTAGGTCCTGTAGCCTACGTGCCAGGATCGCTGAGTATAGTTTGGCATCTATATTGAGAAGCGCTATAGGGCGGAAGGAGGCACACTGGGTGGGATCCTTCCCTGGTTTTGGCAAAACTGTGATCACCGCCTCCGCCAAGGAGCCAGCAGACGTACCGGATACGGCCATGTCGTTAAAAAGGGATGCCAAAAAATCACAAAGTTCAGAAGCGTATGATTTATAGAAAATGGCGGTGTAGCCATCTGGTCCAGGAGCTTTGTGAAGTTTCAAGCTCCTGATGGCCTCGAGGACCTCCTCCCTGGTAATCGGGATCCCCAGCAACTCATTCCACTCCCTTGATACCTGAGGAAGGGGCAGGCGCCCCAGATACTCCCTTTGGGCTACCGCGTCCAACCCGTCCCCCGTGTAGAGGTCCGAGTAGAAGCGGCCGAAAACGGATGCTTTCGCTTCATCCCTATGTTGCAACACCCCTGCCGCATCACGAATCCCTCCGATGTATTCACGTTCCCTCCTATCGCGTAATTGACGCGCCAGATGCCTTCCCACCTTGTTTCCACATGAGTAGGACTGTCGTCCCAACCTCAATAGGGTAAATTCAGCCCTGTTATTATAATGGGCTCTCAATTTCCCCCGCACCGCCGTCAGAGGACGAAGAGTCACTCTCGAGGGGTTGAGTTTATGAGCCTGATCGAGGGAAGCCAGTTCAGCCTCCAGGTCTTCCCTTTCCTTGCGCCGCAACCGGTTGAGTCGCGCATTGAGGCCCAGGCACGTGCCCCTGACAGACGCCTTAAAGGCGTCCCAAGTATTGGAGACTGAGGTATCGGATGTCGGATTGAGCTCAAAAAACTCCCTTATAGCCGTCCGCAGCGCTTTATTAGAGGTGTCATCCCGGACCACCGATGCCGGGAAGTACCATTTCCGCTGCCCGTCGCCGGTCGATGACCAACGCAAGGTAAGCACCAGCAAGCTGTGGTCAGAAACTGAAAGCGGCAGAATGGCAGAGTCAAGGACATCTCCTCTAAGAGCCTGGCCAAGAAATATATGGTCCAGTCGTGAGTATGAGTGGTGTACATGAGAGAAGTATGTGCAATCCCGTGATGCAGGATGAAAAAAATGCCACCCATCAACCAGCCCCAGCTCCACAACCATCTGCTGTGACAGGGCAGAGAACACACCAGTGTCAGCCCTGTGAGCGCCGGAGCAATCCACTGCTCCATCCCACACCAAATTAAAGTCGCCCATGAGGAACAGATGCCCATCCACAAAGTCACCCACTCTCTGCAGCAGGCTATGCAGGAACATATTTTGACCAGCATTGGGGAGATACGCCACAACGAAAGTACACAACCTCCCCTGTACAAGCCCCTTCACCATCAGCCAAAGGCCATCCTTATCGGTGCGTATCTCTACAGGTTGAAAGTGCAGCGCAGCGCGAAAGAGGAGAGCCACCCCTCGATGCTTCGTGGAGGCAGAGGATCTGTATATCAGGGGATAAGCCTTATGCTTAAGGCGCAGCTCATCCTTGCGCGCTAGGCGAGTCTCCTGAAGCCCCACAACATCAAGTTGGTGGTCAGTTATATATTTCCACACCTTCTGTCGCTTTTGCGGGGAATTCAGCCCATTAACGTTCCAAGTTCCTATGCTAACAGGCATAATAAAGCGGGAAACAGGAACCGTCTACAGACACCTTATCAGACCCCCCTCCCCCGCCGGAAGGTCCCTCGGCCACAGGCAATACAGAGAAGGGTCCCCAGACACCCCCCCACACCCCGCCATCCCAACATGGTATCAACTGCAAGTTTGTCATGGACCACCCCCCCACATGCTCACCACCACCACCTTCACACATTCACGCAATACTCTCAATAACCCATCCGCGTCACCTCCTCCGACCCCCCTCCCCCCCACAACTCCCCAAACCTTCCCCCCAAGGCCCTCCCCCCCCCCAGAAAAACCAAACACAGTATTGTACAAACCAAACCACACAAGAAAGAAGGACCAAGCCTCCTGTGAAGATGACAGTTCAGAAGGTCCAAAAAAGTCCTCCAGGAGCCGGAGGGGAGACACCAGTCGGCGCCTCCCAAAGACCACATACCAGGGCGTCTTCCCACAAAGTACAAATGAACCCAAGGTACCTGCATGGTCATGTCCCTCCGGCGCCAGTCAGATCACCCTCCACAGATCACGCTGCCCCGGAACCAAGCTGGGAGGCCGACAACGTGGCAGAGGCAACCGAGGCCACCGCGTTGTCTCTTTCTTGTAGGCTGGTAGTCCTGTCAGGCATCCTCCTCCCTGCCTCCCCACCCACTCTGTGCCAGGAGGGGGACCTCCGCCGTCCCCTCGCGGAAGGGCTCCCAGTGCCAGGCGAAGATTCCGGTTTGTCGATGCCCAAGAGATCCTTCGCCACCTGAAGGGACCTGATCTGTTCAAGCCTGTTGTGCCATCTGAATATGATGCGGAAAGGGTGGCCCCAGGATTAAGCGATGTTGTGCTCCCTCAAAAATGCCGTCACAGGTCGGAACTCGCACCGCTTCCGCAGAGTGGTAGCTGCCAGGTCCTGGAACAGTTGAGGGTGATGACCACGAAACTGGATAGATGGAGCCTCCCGCGCCTTCTTCAGTATGCGCTCCTTCAACTGAAAATCGTGGACGGAGACCAGGATGTCCGGCGGAGGACCCCCTCCGCGCCTAGGGAGCCCAACCCTATGGGCCCTGTCCATCCTGATTTCGCTAACGCCCTCGTCACCCAAAATCTGTAGGAACAGCGCTAGGACATAGCCCCTCAGGTCGCCAGACTCCCCGTCCCATGGCACTGATCTGATGCGGATGTTGTTCCGCCTGGGGCGGTTCTCTAGGTCCTCCGCATGCGCCTGCAGGTCCAGGTTTTGTTCCGTGAGGCGGAGCACATCTTGTTGCAACTGGTGTACATCATTTGCCACATTAAGATCATGGTCCTCCAAGGTAGCCACCCTCTCGCCAACACCATCCAGATCCCTTCTCACCTCCCTAAGGTCAGATGCGAGTTGATCCCGTAGCTCGGAAATGTCTTCCTTAATGGATGCAAAAAGCTCTGTCATAAATGCTTTGGTGGCTGGCGCCTCGTCGTCCCTTGATGCAGACGAGGAACTCGCCCCCGGGGACGGCGGAGGCTGGGATCCCCTGGTTAGGCCATCCTTGCCATTCTTCCCTCTTCTTGGGTTGCCCGCCATCTTGGAACTCCAAGTCTCCGAAAGGCTCCTTTGGTGGTCGCGCGTAGCCTCCCCGATATGCGTGAGGTCTTCAGAGCCAGGTGATGCCCACCGAACGTCGCCACTGGGCCGGGCCTCCGATCGTGTCCCCCACGGTCCGACCACTCCGTGCCTGTCCCCCGTGCTCTGGGGCCGTCTCAGTAATCGTGTACCTCTTTCTGCAGTGACACCCAGGCCTTCGGTATCACCTCCCAGCTCTCCGCCCACCAGAGCGTAGGGGGCCCGCAAATGAAAGGGATCCTCGTGGCGCGGTCAACCCAGGCCTCCGCCGATCCTCCCACCGGATGGCGCCAAGTGCTTGGCCACTCGCCGCGCCCCTGACCGAATCCGCGACAGAGCCTAGGCCGCAATGGTGGCTCCCGGTCCCAGCGCACTCGCCGCAGCAGCAGGGGTGTCGTGGCGGCCCACCACGGCAGCAGTTCCAGCCTGACCCAGGTGCCTCGTGCGCGAAGACCACACGTGGCCGCAGTCCGCCACGGGCCTCCCAAGATGACCGCTCCGTAGGGTGAGTCACACCGCCCCCTACGGCTCTTCCCGCTGCTATGGCCCAGCCAGATTGAAGTTCCACTCCAGCGCAGCGTCCGCCGCGCGCTCCAGAGGCCCCCTCCGCTCACCGGGCCGGGGCCAGTGCACTTCCTAACCCCCTCCAGGTCGCACACCTCCGTCTGCTTCTCGGCCCCCACGCTCCGCCGAGCCATGCGAGCTCCGGCGAGCCCTCGGCACCTCAGGGCTCCGCACTGCACCGCACACCAGGGGAGGGGGGGAAAACCGCCCCTCGATAGCGCTGCCGTCTTCCCCCGGGCTCCGCGCTTGCAAGCGGACCCGGCCTCTACCTCGTCACGTCTGCCGCCGGCCCGCACTTCCGGTCCGGCGTCCTCGCCTACGCCAGTCCTGGGTCACCCAGGCCTTCCTCCGCCGCCGTCTCCGCAGCGGTTCTCTCCCTCCAGACGGCTCCGAGGGGTGAATGCGACCGTCAGGAGCCTCCCCACGTGCCCCGGCTCCTCTCAGCAATCGAAACTGCCGGGCAAGGCACGGTTCTAGGGGTGCTATACAAAGCTGTTCAGGAATCGGCGCCGGAGGGACAGCAAGGTGCGTCTCACTCCGTCGCCATCTTGGCCACGCCCCCTTCAGAGACGTTTTAAGGCATATGCAAGTAGGGCAATTGCTCAAGACGCCACCTTCCATGGGGCCCATGTGAAGGTAACTTCTCTCTTCTATTTCTCTATCACAAACTCTCTCACTCTCTCTACCTTTCTTTACCTCTGACTCTAGTCTCTCTCTCTACCCAGTATCATTTTTGGGGCACTGGGAAAGCCAGATTTCAACTGTTTTGTGTGGTTTGTGTTTTAACATATATTCAGTTTTCGCCCCAAGACACAGAAAGTACAGCTCATATTTGCTGACTTGGCCCTACTAATAGCAAATTACTCAATTACTATGAGGTGGAAAACAGCCCTCCCCCAACAATACATTCAAGGCACGGGGAGGCATTTCGATGGGGCAGCGCAGACAGCGCAGCCACGTAGAATATAGGGGCCTACGGAAAATACCCATC
This sequence comes from Lissotriton vulgaris, assembly GCF_964263255.1. Lineage (NCBI taxonomy): Eukaryota > Metazoa > Chordata > Amphibia > Caudata > Salamandridae > Lissotriton > Lissotriton vulgaris. The sequence goes on from NC_141686.1 coordinate 215,139,859, forward strand.
TCCATGGAATGGGATCTGATGCTGGAGAAACTTAAAGCAATCAAATGCATATAGTACACATGCCTCCTTACTCTAGAAAGTAGCCATGGTCGCCCACCCCCTACCCCTTCCTATCCGCAAGACCCGGCGATTAGGAATGCGACCCACTGAATGAGCCCCAGCTAGGAACAGATTGATGACGGGTCAAGCCTCTGTCCTGCTATAACTTAATTGAGGTGAGCCAGAAAAGAGTAAAGGGGAGGGCTGAATTGGGATGTTTTTCAATCTAATGTAGCGTAGAGACATTGACTGATAGGCAAACTGCAACGGTTCCATAATAGCTTGAGGATGCCAAAATATTAATGTCTTGCACAGGCAGTAGCCTTGTAGTGTAGTTCCTAGTTTCCCACTAGGCCCTGCGCATTGGAATAACATAAACAGTAGTATCGACGTGGAACTGCTTATATTCCAGGCCTCCACTGACTATGCTAAACTTAATTGGGTTGTGTTACCAACTAGCTCAGAGGTCACTGGAAACTTTCTTCTCTGCATAGGAAGTGATCAGCTTCCTTGGCACAGACAAGAAGGGATTCAGCTTTCCAACAACCGTGCAACATGACAACTTTGCTCCTCAGATCAAGAGTCGATCTCTAGGGTCGTGTGAAACAATAGACATAGATTTCACTCAGTCAGTCTAGTGCAGTTTACTTTCACAGTATGTAGAGAATAGAGAGACGGGCGTTTATCAATAAAGGGTTAACATTTATTGAACAGTCTTTCTTCTCGTACAAGAGAAATGTATTGCCACAATTGCAATAATTGTTATTATAAAAAGTACGTACAGTAAGATAAGTATTGCGAAATAGAACTGTAAAAGCATTGATATGGTTTCTTAGCCATACAATGGTTTAAAAGTAATAAAACATATATACAGTCATATATACATTAGGCTAACATACTCAACTGGTGCTTCTAACTAAGCCTACCCCAGTGTGCCTGACCTAAGCCTAACACGTGAGAAGTTGGAGTAAGTAAGTAGCTTAAGTTAAGTTGGTTTTGCCAAGGTTTGTTTCAAGAATTCTCGTCTAAGGGTTTAGTCAACACCATACCTCTGAATAGAATGATGGAGGATTGGTATCTCCTTCAGGGGTCTCTCTCGATATCCCAGTCACCCGCGAGGGTAAACCGGAAGCGCCGGGACTGGATTTCTCTGCACGAGAAAGGCAGCGGCTTCTCTCAGCGCGTCGAGGAAGGAGGGGTGACAGCGTCCGCGGGCAGCTGGGCTGGATGTCTTCGCAGAGGACGGCTGCACGGCTCCTCAAGCGTACTGAACCACAGTTCGCGCTGTAGCGGCGATAATGGTAATCAGTAGCTTCACCACCACAGGATAGCAGGCTGCAGCGACAGAGTGCTAGTTGTTACCAACACGGGGTCATGCAGGCAGCTGGCATCAGCAACAGGTTCGCTCATTGCTTAAGGCAACATTGGTAATATTTATACCTGACAGGTGCCGGGTTTGACGCAAGTTTGCTGGACATAAGACGTCAATTAAAGATGTCACTAGGAAGTGACAGTTATCAGTTGCTCATTAGAGTTCCATTACTAATCAAAACATAGCAAGCGGGGATTTCCAGGTTTGCTAAGTTTTTATCTTGTTGAAGAACTCGGAGTGTTATCTAGGAATATCAGATAGTGACTGCTGCTCTGTCATTGCACTAATTGGTCGCAAAGGAAGTAGCAGAGAGTCATGCTGGAATGTGGCTCTGTTCGTGTGAGGCCAGAGATGACTTTTCAGAAAATCGCACTTGAACGGTTATGCCAATATAGGGAATAAAGGGCTTTATAGCCGAATAGGGGCATAAGGTCACAGTATCGATCAGGAACCTAGATAAGCACGCAACACCCACTCCACGTATACATGTCCATCAAAATTACTAAAACTAAGCAATTCGATGTATGTGTAACATTGCCCACCCCAAAATACATAAATGCATTCGAAATAGGCGTACTTGTAATACATGGAATTTAGGTCATGTACGTTTTTTTTTTTAGCATAGTAATCATTCAAAAGGTATTGCATATAAAATCAATGAACGATTATGCATAAAGAAGTACACATGAAGTATCTCTGACAGAAGAAATGCGAGATAAATCATCACATAAAAATGCATTGTAATAACATGTGTGCTAGAGGCTGGTGTTATGTTGTTATGTCTCTAGATGTGTTTAGAAATAGAAGTGTGAAGCTTCTGTTCTCTAAGAATAGTTTTTACGTTAAGCAAAGAATTGTTCGTGCCAAAAAAGGTCAATATTAGAAAAAATTGTCCAAATTCAAAGAAAATAGTTTTCTAAAGCTCCTGGCAGTTTTTGTTGATCAAAACTGAAGGCCGAATTCAGAGTTCATGGGAACGCTGTGTGTCGGAAAGCTTCTCAAAAGTTATTGTTTCTCTATGGGTGAGAACATCGTATCAGACAGGCTCGCAAAGAATTGGTCTACAAAATCAGGTGATAGTTCAACCAAATTAGATAGCGCTGTAACTTGGCAGGTGTGAGAATGATTGCTGTCATCGAAGGCAGGACCAGCAATGCTCACAGAACGTTGTACCTGGATGATGTTGCTTTTGTCACTCGCTCCACTGTTACCACTTGGCTGTAGTACAGGAGTCTCCACGAATGCCGTCATCAGGATTGGTAGCCGCTGGGGACAACACAATGCGTGAGCCGTTATTGGACTTAGCAAAGTATCGACGTCCATTGGTACTGCTGATGGAAGTGAAAGACAGATGTCCAACACGCATTCCTCGCCGCAAAGCATACACCGTAGCACAGGTAAAATGCAATTTTGCCATATCAGTCTGAATGAAAGGAACCAGGTCATGTTTAGATCTCTCAGCCTGGCCAATCCGAGGGCGTTAGTTATCCTGTCCCTGTAGCGCATTGCTAGGATTGTCTCTTCCATTCCCATGGGAGCTATGTCTGAGCCGAGGCTTGCCATAACGTAGCAGGATGGTCAAAAATAGAATCCCTGCGATGAGTCCCAAAAATAGTGGTATACCACCAAAAATGGAGTGCACAAAATTAGGAAAGATTCCCAAAATTGCCTGGAAGGGTGTTAGCAGTCCCGTAAAGACTGTCTTAAATATGCCAGGGATGCTTGCTGCACTAGACACGTTAAGGAGTTGGCTGAACATTTCTACGAAATGCACGGGGCAATTTGTTGATAAAAGGTCATGGACTTCAGTAGCCGTCCTTGCGACTAGAAGATCATACGTCTCTTTAGATGACGTTATAGGCACTGTTGTCTGTAAAAGCACAGATTTCATTTTGCTTAATGTATCAATTCATATAGAATAGAGATTCAGACGAGGCCAGAGGGGAGTCACTATGTCTGGAGGCCCGCTCGGGAACAATGCTTGCATACAACATTTGACCATGGACGTTACTTGTACTAGATAACTTTTCCCTGGCGCGAGGCCGCAGCACCTGTGATCCGTTCTAAGAATGTAACTCCCGTTTGCGAGTTGCATAAAGAAGGGCTCTATCTGAGTTGCAGGTGTGACTAGCTGGTGACATGAGAGGTTGTTTGAATTTCCATCACATGCTCCGTGTATATTAATACCCTGACACAAAAGTATACCGCTTAGTGAGTGTTTACAGTTGTCACCACTAAGAAATACATTTTTGTCGCTGTCACTATAGCAAGAATGAGTGTATGGTAATTTCCATATAGATTTAACATATCTTTTACCCAATTGTTCATACTGGCCAGCAGGTATGTACTCAAGGCATTTATGAAATCGGAAAGTTGTTATCGGAATTGTGATAATTCCGTGTATTATCCATTCAATGACAGGGCTTTCTGACATTGTCAATGGTAATCTCTCGAGTTTCTCGATGCTCAAGATTGTATAGTCTGCTCCTTTCTGTGCCAAACTGATCTGTTTATCAGTAAGGTTAAAAATGGAAAATAATGACGTTGTGTTGATTAAACGCCAAGGCACATAGCCTGAACGAAGATTTTGCAGCGTCCAGCCTAGTTCTATAATAGAGCGTAATTGAGACTGGCCATGTTGTAACATTAGCAAATCTCTGTCTATCACATCAAAGGCAGAGGATACAATATTGTCCAAAGAATATATTCTGGAAGACAGAGTCATTAACCCATTGTCTACCACAGAAAGTGATTTCTCCAAATTAATACGATCAATTTCTCGTATTTTTTCAGCAGTTTCAATTTGCTTTACTTTCCAAGCCTCGTTGTAAGCAGCATAGATACTGGTCGCTATGAAACGCTTTTGACGCTGTTTGCGTGGTCCAAGAATGAAGTCGCGCAAATCAGCACCATCTTTTAATAAAGACAAGTGTTGCTTAATTTCAGCCAGTGTGGATGTAGTAAGCCATTCTAGGCAGAGTTTCCCTACACTGTATGTTGTTATAATCCCTGGATGTTGTCTCTGGGAGTATCTAGAGTCTAATCTGGTCATTTTTAAACCCTGTGTTTTATTCAGGAACCTATCTTGACAGCTATTTGTGTCTGTAGGCCAGATTAACCACTTTTTCCAATCAGGATGTGTTCTGTTGAAATGTAAAATGTTTGACACGTCTAATTCAATATCAGCTGTTGCATTTTCAGGTATTGGCTTTGGTATAGACGGTGTTTTCATTTCTTTGTTCTTGGCTAGGCCAAGACAAGATGTTTGGTGTACAGTGTCATTTAAAAATAACATTTGTTCTGGTATCATGCAGGTTCTTAACAGTGCTTCTATGCCTTGCACCTGCCAATCTTTTGTACCCCAAATCGTTTTCGTTTCAATATTATTTTTCCAATAATCAAAACCAATTGTCATCATTTTGTCATAAAATGCTTCTGAATATATCAATTTAGAATTTGTCAGCATTGTTTTCATTCCTGTTTTATCTAACAGTTTGTAATAAAACGTTTCTGCATTACTGGTGTTAAACCCTGAGAAGTATTTGAATTTCTCAAAAATGCTTTAGAACTGCTTTTAGGTGGTGTAGCACAATGTTCCCATTGATTATACATAAAAACATTTCTAGGCTGTGCAGATTTATGCAAGTAATGATCCCCATAGTGGGTGTAACAGAATAACTGCTCATAACTAGATGAACCTTGTAAATAATCATGATCTGTGAATCTAGCTGACATTACTAAATCAGACATCATGTCATTAATACTGTTAAAGTCCTAATCATCAGAGAATGTACTTGGTGTCACAAAGTCACTTAAGGAAACCTTTAGTTGATGAGGATACTTCAGGATTTCGACCGGACCATAGATCTCATAGTCTGTTTTCTCCCATACTACCCCACCAGGTATTGGAATTGCTGTGACATTTACTGTTGACAGTTCTCTTTTCTTCACGTGGGATGATCTGTGTGGTTTCAGGACTAGGTTGATGTTCTGACTTGCTGTGTCCATTGTAATATATTTTCCTTCAATGAATTTTCCCAAACACAGTACCATGATGAGCCAAAGCAGGAGGAAAAATACACCTAGACCAAACCAGAACTCTAGCCAAGGGGAAATTAGGTAGATTTCCTTCAGTTGATGAAAGAGTTCCGTTGCTTTTTCTTTAAAAGACTTTTTTGTTTCTGGCATCACTTCGGGGTCACTTAAATCTTCAGAGAAGTTGTCGAAGTTGATGAAATAACCAGAGGCAGTTCTGTCAATTGATGGGATTGTTCTTTCAATCTGTCTCTCGGTAGCACTTTCTGATGCCACATCATTGTAGACTGGTGTTGTTTCTTGACGAACTGTTTCAATCTGTGTTTCAAGAGGCACGAGTTCCATGGCTGTATTGCATAGTCCTTCATTGTGCACTGCAGGCTGATCGAATGTGATGAGTCTTTCAGTTTGAACCTCTTGGATTGTTGCAAGTTTGGGTATTCTGTTGTTTCTTGGGAGTCCACTGGGCCTACTGTTGATTATAGGCCACATGCTTGTGGTTTTACCAGATCGATGGACACGACTCTGTTCTCCTTTTTACCAGCAAGGGGCGGTAGCACAACTGATCTTGTTCCGGTGACTGCTAAGACAGGTACTGCTTTTCTGTAAGAAGGCCCAAATTCCTTCTTAACCGCGATCTTTTCTCTGACTAGATCCCCAATCTTTGGAATCCAGACAGGCCTTGCTGGGGCTGTTGCGGGTGGTGCCTCGTCAGTGGTACTTGGCTGTTGCTTTAACTTTATGTTGCTTAATGATTTTCTTGTTTCATTCAGTTCCTGTAAAACAGCCAAACGGTCTTTTACATCAAAGTGCGTTTTTTCTTCTTGTACCACTGACATCTGACTATCGAGGTCCTGAACGTTCATTCTAATTCCGAACAATAGTTCGTATGGGCTGAAACCTTTTAGAGAATTTCTTGGCATGTTGTTAAGACTAGTCTGGACACTTATTAAATGTTTGACCCACCCAGCGCCTGAACCTAATACCTTCGCTGTTATAGATTGCTTTATATCCCGGCTTTTTCTTTCTACCACACTTGTGCGACGGACAAGAATACCGCAACCCAATTCCCATGCTGGCCATGGCCTCCTTATAAGCTCGAGAGCTGAAAGCAGGACCCTGGTCAGAATGGAACGTGGTAATTGCGTATATGCCGATATGGACTCGCTAATCTTTTATAACCGTTCTAGCGTCAGCCGCGCGCTGGTGGCCTCATTTTTAAGTGCTTTTCGTCTAAACTGTGTACACTGGGACGCGCTTCTCTTCTTTGATTGCGCAGATAGACCGCCTTATGCTGTCTATAAGGGATCCTGAAACTACACTGGCCGGTTCATTACTGCGATCTCTATTGCAGTCTTCACAATTTTGAGCAAAACATTGAATATCTATACTCATTCCTGGCCACCAGTACTCTGATTGCAATTCTTTCAGAGAGGCTTTGATTGTTTGGTGTTTCAGACCCAACCCCATGTGTGCTTCCAGTAGGAGGAAGCCCCTCCTGCTCCTGTTTGGAATTACTCTATCCCCCACTCCAGGGATTCGAGCAAAAGGAACGGAGTTTGCATCGATTATGTATGCATAATTGAGTGGATAGTTTACGGGTAGTGCTGCACAGTCGCCTTTTATGGTCGTTTTTACTGCCAGCATGGTTTCCCCGTCTATGTACTTATCTGTACGCTTTTTTGTGGCTACGGAAGCCGGTTTAGTTGCTTCCGCGGTGGCTGTATTAGCCAATGAATTCCCTGCAACGTGAACGCCATCACGCTGAAGACTCTGTGCGTGAATCACGTGAGTCTTTTGTAGTTCTTTACTTAAAAGAGCTACCTCGTTCCAGAGCAATTTATGCTTTATTGTGGCACCTGTGTCATCTTTGTAGTCGTTTTCAATCCAACTCTGCAGCTTATTGTTGTAAGAGTTGACGCAAAAATGAGAATCGCACACGATAAGTGTGGGGAATTCGCGTTCTGCATTTTCGAGCGCCATCTTTAAAGATCTGATTTCAGTTCTTTGAACCGAACAGTTTCTTACAGATTCAGTTTTTGTTACTTTCGGTCTGAATTTACCGCACAGCCAACGACCTTTAATGATCGCACATGCTGCATTGTAGGATTTACTCTCTACATTAAAATGCTGTACAAAGCTATCTGTATAGATTATACAGGCGTATTGTGGGAGAGGCAGGATTTCGATTGGCAGAGGATATTCTTCTTCATATTCTAAATCATTCAGTTCTTCAAATTGCGGGGCGAAATAGTATTTCACATCTTCCGCTCCTAGAGAATCTATGCACTGTATCCATTTCGGGTCCAGTGACACTGTAGGCAGGTTTACTGGGCTGAATAGCGCCTCGAAGGCGGATTCCGCTGTAAGGATATTAATCCGTTTGCCGTGTGCTAGTTCTCGTTCATTTGCTAATGCGATTTGCACTGCGTTCACAGTTCTTTCTGTGGGACTGAATGTTTTTTCTGCTTGTGTGTACAAGTGAGATTTAATTGAAATTGGTACCTTTTCTCCCTCATTAGAGGTTAGGTACGTGAATCCGCATCTTCCTGGGATGACTCGGATTACAAGATCGATCGTGTTGTCACGTGTATCTAATTTTGTTTTTGCTAACATGTCTGTTTGCAGTGATCTCAAAATTTCTGTGTGTTTTTGAGTCCAATTGATTTGTTTTAAATCAGGTTTTATTAGTTCGTAGAGAGGTTTAACCCTTTCTGCGTAATTTAGTATGTAAGTTCTTCCGAAATTCAGAAAACCTAGTATTGATTGTAAATTCTTCAGCGTTTTTGGAGCTTGGAGTACAGCGCACTTCTCTAAGAAGTTGTCCGCTAGGCTTTTCCCTTCACTTGATAATTCGTACCCTAAAAATAGTACTGTCAGATGGGCAATTCGGGACTTTTTAAAGTTGAATTTGTAACCCTCTGCTGCGAACCCAAGTATAATGGTGTTCACTCTTTTCAAGTGAGTATCCAAGTCGTCGTCTGTGAGATAAATATCATCTACGTAAGACAATGCTTCATCATCATAGATTTGTAGTAACTCTGTTACCCTAGCTGAGAATAGTCCTGGGCTGTTCTTGAACCCCTGTGGGAGTCGACAGAATTTTTTCTGCGACCCAAATGCGGAGAAAGCGGTCAAATATCTGCTTTCTGGTGCAATGTTTTGACAAAAGAAACCATTAGAAATGTCTAATGTCATTTTATACTTTTTCCTAACTATGTTATTCATTAGGGCTGCACTATGCGAGTTTTGTACTGCAAAAGTTTTGCAACATGTATTAAGATGTCTGTAGTCCAAAACTAGACGATATGAATTGTCTGGCTTGGAGACAGGAAACAAAGGATTGTTCATTTGAGAGGTGCATGTTTCAATCACCCCCTGGTACTCAAGTTGATCTAAGATCTCCCTGACCTGTTTTTTAGCTTCTTGCTTTATGGGATACTGCCGTTGGGCAGTTGGTTCACTTTTTAGTTGGATTTTGTGAGGCGGTGAATCCTCATCCCATCCTACATGATTTTTATATAATGCAGGTGCCTGGGCTACTGCCCATTTCCTTGCATATGTGTATTTTTTGTGAATCGGTATGTGATTCGAGAAGGCAGGCATAATCACTTCTTTGCCACGAGGGCACTCCCTGACAAACTCCGGGGGCCAATCTTTTTCAGCTAACAGAATATCATAGCCTTTTGAGAGCTTATCCCAAAATAGACCCTTAATTTTCCTAGTCTTATCACCCTCTATACGTAATGTTATTTCGTATATTTTATGGGGCTCGCTAAGCCTGGCGTCGGCAGTTTCAACCTGAATGTATTCATTCGTGTCCACTGTCTCCAGATGACTCATCAAGATCTTGCGTGCTATACTGATTTCTGCTGCACTGTCCAACATTGTCAATGCCCACTCCCCGTTTTTCAACTGTGTCCTCAGTATTCTCGGCATGGTTGATTACTCTAATACTGGCTACCTTCTTTTTAGGAAATTGAGATTTCTTATTTTGAGCAGGTTCCTTGTCTTTGGACTTGGTGTGCTCTCCTGGGTCTGATCGTCCTCTTCTTTCCGAATTCTGTGGAAAAGATCGAGAGGGACGTGTATCAATACTTTGATATCTATCAGGTTTTTTTAGATTATCCCTATTTCTAAGGTTATATCTTTTCTCAGAGGGCTCCCGTTGGGGAGACTGGCGTTCTCGAGTCGGAGTTCTTTCCCTCCGTCGAGGAGACCTTCCTCTGGACTGGAAAACTTTTTCCTTGGGAGTGGATTGTTTATTTCCATCCCAGCTCTTTTTAGGAGTATTTAAATTATTTTTAATAAATAATTTTTCAGGATTTTCGAGCAGTTGGGGCTTAACTGGTTTTCCACCCAAGCTGTCTCTACCTAATTCTTCATAGCATTTTTCTATGATTTTTGCAAGCTCAACAGGATCTTTTATATCTGTTTCCCTCAACTTCTGGCGAATCGCCACAGATGCTGCTTCTCCCTTTATGTTGGCTAATAATATAGCCGTGACCTGCTTGAAGTCTTTCAGTAATTTCATACCTAGATTTAAAGCGGGCTCTGGACCGAATTCATTTTGAATCTGTTTTAGCACGTCTGGTATTACCGCCATAGACGGAACACCGTGTGTTTTTGTGTAAATGGAAGCAAAGACTGTACCCCAAGTGTCGCAGTCCTCCACATGTGGTGCGATTCCCATAGGAAGGCAGATGGTCAAGATTCTGTGTTTCTCAATAGGGGTAGTATCAGGAAATACTGCCTCTATTTGAGTGATTTTCTGGGCTAACCAGAAAGGAATTTGTTCCCGTTTTACGGGTGTTTTACCAAGACATGACTGTATGTTCTGTGGTGTAATTTTATTTGTGTTCCCCTGATGAGGGGTCAGCTGTGGTGAATTAACAGCTGGCTGGACTGTTGCAGTCCGTATTACATATTGGACTAATTGCCTATGTATTTTTATTAATGTGTTTAGCTGTGCTAACAGCTCTTCTCTAGACATTCTTGTAATGTCAGGATGTGGTGTGTAGCTGGCTAGAACCGGCCACGTGGCTCCTGGTCTACCTAGTGGACCGAGCCTTGTTATGTGATCATTGTGTTTTAGGGCGCCATTAAACCAGAGCAGGTGCTCTTGAAATTTAAGTGGAATTTCAACCTCCTCGAAAGGGGCGTACTCATCCGGAGATTCCTCTATTTTGTAATAGTGAAACTCTTGTGTTATAGCGTTTACCGCTGGAAAGTTTATCCATGAATAGAATACCTCTGTCTGCCGATACTCGTGAGCCTCTATCACGAAAATTACTGTACCACCTTGAGGTGGTAGTCCGTTTTCTATAAGTTTTAAAGTTATAGATCTTCTTAACTGGACCGGGATGATAATAGCATCCGGGTCTGTGTATTCGGGACCTTGCTGAGTCGCATCTGCTGCGGCCCCAGGGGCTCCGTTTTCTCCTGGCATTGTAAAAAATGCGAGGTTTTTGCAGAGTAGGTCTCCAAGGAGACAAAGATTAGGTGCACAATATTTTGGAACACTGTATCCTTCAACGTTGAATAAACCAGAGCTTTACATAGGAATCTCTTCCTACTAAGGTCGGGCGGATTTTAACCTTTCACCCACTCCAGACGTCTATTGGAGTATTTACGGGAGAAAGGGTGTGAAATATGCACGACTGAGTTACTCTACAAGTCTTGCGTTAGTTTATCGCCTTACCAAACGTTGGGCGCCATGTAGTGTAGTTCCTAGTTTCCCACTAGGCCCTGCGCATTGGAATAACATAAACAGTAGTATCGACGTGGAACTGCTTATATTCCAGGCCTCCACTGACTATGCTAAACTTAATTGGGTTGTGTTACCAACTAGCTCAGAGGTCACTGGAAACTTTCTTCTCTGCATAGGAAGTGATCAGCTTCCTTGGCACAGACAAGAAGGGATTCAGCTTTCCAACAACCGTGCAACATGACAACTTTGCTCCTCAGATCAAGAGTCGATCTCTAGGGTCGTGTGAAACAATAGACATAGATTTCACTCAGTCAGTCTAGTGCAGTTTACTTTCACAGTATGTAGAGAATAGAGAGACGGGCGTTTATCAATAAAGGGTTAACATTTATTGAACAGTCTTTCTTCTCGTACAAGAGAAATGTATTGCCACAATTGCAATAATTGTTATTATAAAAAGTACGTACAGTAAGATAAGTATTGCGAAATAGAACTGTAAAAGCATTGATATGGTTTCTTAGCCATACAATGGTTTAAAAGTAATAAAACATATATACAGTCATATATACATTAGGCTAACATACTCAACTGGTGCTTCTAACTAAGCCTACCCCAGTGTGCCTGACCTAAGCCTAACACGTGAGAAGTTGGAGTAAGTAAGTAGCTTAAGTTAAGTTGGTTTTGCCAAGGTTTGTTTCAAGAATTCTCGTCTAAGGGTTTAGTCAACACCATACCTCTGAATAGAATGATGGAGGATTGGTATCTCCTTCAGGGGTCTCTCTCGATATCCCAGTCACCCGCGAGGGTAAACCGGAAGCGCCGGGACTGGATTTCTCTGCACGAGAAAGGCAGCGGCTTCTCTCAGCGCGTCGAGGAAGGAGGGGTGACAGCGTCCGCGGGCAGCTGGGCTGGATGTCTTCGCAGAGGACGGCTGCACGGCTCCTCAAGCGTACTGAACCACAGTTCGCGCTGTAGCGGCGATAATGGTAATCAGTAGCTTCACCACCACAGGATAGCAGGCTGCAGCGACAGAGTGCTAGTTGTTACCAACACGGGGTCATGCAGGCAGCTGGCATCAGCAACAGGTTCGCTCATTGCTTAAGGCAACGTTGGTAATATTTATACCTGACAGGTGCCGGGTTTGACGCAAGTTTGCTGGACATAAGACGTCAATTAAAGATGTCACTAGGAAGTGACAGTTATCAGTTGCTCATTAGAGTTCCATTACTAATCAAAACATAGCAAGCAGGGATTTCCAGGTTTGCTAAGTTTTTATCTTGTTGAAGAACTCGGAGTGTTATCTAGGAATATCAGATAGTGACTGCTGCTCTGTCATTGCACTAATTGGTCGCAAAGGAAGTAGCAGAGAGTCATGCTGGAATGTGGCTCTGTTCGTGTGAGGCCAGAGATGACTTTTCAGAAAATCGCACTTGAACGGTTATGCCAATATAGGGAATAAAGGGCTTTATAGCCGAATAGGGGCATAAGGTCACAGTATCGATCAGGAACCTAGATAAGCACGCAACAGCCTGGGTTCTGAATCTACCTTATATGAATAGGGATTTCACTACTAACTCGTCCTCTGCAGTACTGTCTAGGTATTGGTTATATTCAAGACCACAGATGAGGTGGCACTTTGTAAACTCAATAAAGTATGTTTTTTTAAAAACAACAGCAAAAACATATATTCTGTTTTGTTGCTCATCAAGCAAACATAAATATCAGGAAATGGGCAATACAAATTAAATCATTCTGAACAGGGAGCCTCGAAGTATGTCTTTGACAGGAACCCAAAAATCTTTAGGATAGCACTGGGTTATTTTCAGCTTTGATTTTCAGGTTGAGATGTACAAACACATGTGGGATCACTAAAGGCATCGCAGATGTGCAAGGATGCTCTGTGAGGGATCGCAGTTGGGAGGCAACACACACAAAACACTAAGGCCCAGATTCTCATAGCTGTCAGTCAACACAGCGCAGCCCCCAAAGCGGCTGAGCTGCATTGGTTTGAGGAAGAGCTCAGGAAAACGTCATATTCACAGAGAGGTATGGCACTCTCCAGCCCTTTCCCTAGCACCAGCATTGATTTCGACTGTCGGCGGAAGGCACACACCTTTGCCCTAGCCGTCCTGTACAAAATACTATGCCTAGACAAGTTTAAAAGATGTTCCTACTTTGTATTTGTGCTGTGTAGTGCAGCATGCATGCAAAGGCAGAAAAGCATGGAGAAATTAAAACATTCTTCCATTTAACACCTGCTGTTCAGCGGCATACATTTTTTGCACTAAACCCTTTCTACCAATGTTAGTGAATATGGTTTAGCATAAAAAATCATGGGTGGTTTCATGGAAACGCACATGAACGGCCCACGTAACAACCCCTTGACACAAAGTAATGCAAAGAAGCGTTTTGCGCTGCTTTGCATTACGTTCCCCTACAAACTAATACCAATTAGCGTGGGGTTGTAAATCCATAAACAGTTTTAGTGTTGGTTTTTCCTTGAAAAAGTAACGCTAACCTGTCGCTAAAGCTTTGAGAATCTGGGCCTACGGGCAAGCCGTATCCTTATACTGGTCACAAAAACTGCCCACAATGTGCAACCTGTATTTTTAAATCCGAATTTTGTGAACCAACCTATGTAGTAATAGGTTGGTTTGTAAAATTATAACTCAAAGTGGGTTGCAATCCGACCTACTAATTACTATGCATTAGGTAGGTTACAAAATGGGACTTACTCCAATAGGATACAATCAAAGGGATGATGGCCAAAAAGAGTCATTAGTCCACAATGGCTGTGATTGTATTTAAATGAAGAATTATTTTTTAAGAGCATCCCAAATTTCTTAAAGGACAGAGGGCTCTTTTATTTTAAAGAAAAAAAAATCTCTTTATAAAAGTTTCACTGAGAATTGGACTACTGCCTACTCTACCAGAATCCTTTTTCACAATTTACAATGAAGAAGTGGTCTAAATCAGACCCTGTCACTTTTGCGAATGACTTACCACCCCTACTTTGGGGTTTGTAACTACTGAATTGATTGTGAGTGTATTCTGGCCACTAGGCATAGATTCATAGACTACCGATTTAGTGCCAAAAATACACTCTTCCAAATACCAAATGAGTATCCAGTCGCCATTTCATTTTCAGAGTCCGTAAAAGTGTAGCGATGCTTAAAATAGCATTGATATATGGGAAACCAGATTCAGAGCACTTCATACACTAATAATATTAATATTCAGACATGTTAATATATGTGACCCTAAATGCTAAATGACTTGACTAATGAAATATACTTTCATTACATGGAATATTCAAGGACTGGGACATCCAATTACACCCTGTAAGATATATTCATATGTACACAGACATAAAGTATATATGGTTTTGTGCCAGGAATCTTTCTAACTGCAAGAGCGTTGATCGGGAAGGAGACGCGCGAGCGTGTCAACCAAGATGGCCGCCGCCACCGGAGCTCCGTGATCCTCGGAGCCTTTAACATCGTTTTAACGACGAAATCCAGTCACAAAGTCGGCGAAAATACAGGCGCATGCACCCTGATGCATATTCTTACCTGTCGAGTCGTTTTATGTCGAGTTTCTACAGCGGAAGTGTTTCTCCAGCCTCCTTGGTTCCTGCTCCCAGCTGCTCCTCCAGGTATTGCCGGAATTGAGTGCCTGGGGGCAGAGTAATATTTATGACAGAGGCTGGCTTGGGCCTAGCTCCGCCTACTGCCCTGTTTAGCTGCTGCACCTGTGGTTTTACAGAGTTTTTTTGGTGTTTTTTGTCCTTATTTACTACATTTGTCTCACATTTTGAGGTTATTTTTCCTCATTATATTTATTCTACGTATTAAGGAATATTTTTTCACCTCAAAATGGATTCAAAAAATTCATCCACTAATAAAAGGAAGCAGCAGGTTTCTCCTCCTCCAACCAAATCTAAGGTGGTGGAACCCTCAGAACCTTCTCTTGCTCTAATTTTGGAGGAAATTAAAGCCTTACGTCTGAATACTGACACCATTGCCTCAGAAGTCAAAAATGTTCATAAGGATATGGCTTCTATTTCGATGAAGGTTTCAGATAATGTCATTAAAATTCAAGATAACAAAAATAAGTTGGACGCTTTTACACCTTTAATGGCCAAAATTATTCCAATGCACACTCAGCTGCTGGACTTGGAAAATCGCAATAGGCAATATAATCTTCGCATTTTTAATTTGCCTGAAGAAGTTGAAGGGACGAATTGTCGGCTCTATCTTGAACCTCTTCTGCCTGGTCTTTTGAATATTAAATTCACAGAAAAATTTGAGATTGGCAAAGCCCATAGAGTCCCGTCACACCGGAATCCTCGTCATACAAAGCCACGGCAAATGATATTTAAGGTGCTGCGTCATCATCATTTGGTTCTTATTCAAAAAGCTGTGAGAGAAATCCCGTCATTGTTGGTGAATGGAACCAAAATCTTCATCCATCAAGATTTTGCTAAACAAACTGTGGCTATTCGTAAATAATTCTCTTCCCTTCGTCCACTGCTGAGGAGCCTTGGTTTCAAATATGGACTATTTGATCCTTCTACAATGCGTGTCTGGAAAGACAATGTCTCCAAATATTTTCAGCATCCAGAAGATCTTCGAATTTTCCTTGAACAACAAGCTCCTCCATCCATGGATACACAAGATCCTAATTCTTGAATTTAGTTCGCTGACTTTATGTGGCACATTTATGCATAAATTTATTCACGGGCTCCAACGGTAACTGGCCATGCTTGAGGCACGGGTGTGTGTTTCCTTGTCTTTATTCCTGTTGCTTGTTTGTGCCTTACTCTCTCTTTTATGTTTCTCCCTCTCCTATTTTTCACTTAAAGTTACTCTTTTAACCTGTCTTTCTCTTACTTCTTCTTGTTCTCATTCCTTTCTCTCCTTTCTTTTAAATCTTAATGGCTAATATTCATAATATTAAAATTGTTTCTCTTAATGTAAAAGGTTTAAGACACCCAATAAAACGTATGAAAATTTTAGATTATTTAGGTAGTTGTAAAGCTGATATTTGTTTTGTCCAAGAGACGCACGTTGAAGATAAAGTTTTAAATCATATGAGCAAAAAGTGGGTAGACTCTATTGTCTCTTCACCTGCTACGGGTAAAAAGAATGGAGTCGCTATTTTCTTTGCCAAAAGATTACATTGTCAAATTTTAAATAAGATTTCAGATTCTGAAGGCAGATATATTATAGTCAAAGTCAAAATTCATGACTCTATTTTCCTTTTGTTTAATGTGTATGGCCCTACAGCGGATGATCCTGTTTTCTGGGCTACTTTTACGACTGAAGTTCTAAAGTTGGGAAAAGTTCCCTTGATTTTTGGGGGAGATTTCAATGTTTTTGCGGACACCTTGCTAGATAGATTATCTACCTCTAGATTTAGTCCGTCCAAGACCGTCCAAGACTTTTCATGCCTTTAAGACTTTTCTTCATACCACCAAGTTAGCTGATCTTTGGAGATTGCACAATCCCACAGGTAAGGAATTTTCCTTTTTCTCCAATCCTCATAATTCCCCAGAATTGACTATTTTTTACTTTCCCCCTCTCTCATTCAATTTGCAAATAATCCTACCATTGGTACCATTGACATATCAGAGCATGCAATGATTTCTTTTGTTTTAAATGTTTCATCTTCTTTTGCTAAACAATCAAGATGGCATATGAATACTGACATTGTCCTTAATGACACTCATAAACCCAAATTGTTGCAAGCGATTCAGGATTATTTTACATTCAATCCGGAAGGCTCTACCTCTATTACTAATCGATGGGATGCATTTAAAGCCTATGTCAGAGGTACTAAAATTTCTATTATGGCACATGAAAATAAGAAATTTAATTCTAATGTCAAATCTTTAGAGAAACAAATAGCTCATTTTGAACGTTTATTTATTACGTCTAATGATCTTCAATATAAACTAAAACTACAAAAACTAAGATATGAATTTAATGCTATTCTTAGTACGATGGCTGGAGTTCAGCTTTCTAAGTCTAATGCTAGATTCCGCTTTAACACTAATAGGTCTGGTAAGCTTCTTGCTAATTATTTACGTATTAAAAGGGATAAAACGCAGATTACTTCCATTCAAGGTCCTCAAGGTAAAATTGCACTTTCCCATAATGATATTGTTCAAGAATTTTTAAAATGTTATTCCACATTATATAATAAACCAGATTTTTGTGATGAGTCTTTAAAACATTCTGATTTACCTCATATTTCTCCCTCTGATAAACTTGGGTTAGATTTGCCTATTACTAATGATGAAATCCTAACTGCCATTAAATCGCTTCCAAAACATAAATCCCCTGGTCCTGATGGCATCCCTGCCGAATTCTATAAAGAATTTCAAAACCATCTTTTACCTTATTTGTACCAGATTTTTTCTCATTTTTCTTCGTCAGGTACCATTTCGGGCTCTTTTTCAGAAGCATTAATTGTTGTACTTCCTAAAACTGATAAAGACCCTACCCTTGTTGCTAATTATCGTCCCATTTCTTTGATTAACCAGGATTGTAAATTATATGCTAAAATTATTGCCTCTAGGTTAGCTCCTGTCCTTCATTCTATCATCCACCCTGACCAATCTAGTTTTATGAAAAATAGATATTCTGCTAACAATACGAGAACGTTATTACATATTATTGAACAAAGCTCCACAATTCCTGTCCCCGCTGGCGTTATGGCATTAGATGCAGAAAAAGCTTTTGATAAAATTCATTGGCAGTTTTTATTTAAAAATGTATTATCTTTTAATTTTGGACCATCTTTTATTCGTATGATTTCTGCTTTATACTATGCTCCCACTGCTCGATTGTTTATTAATGGCCAGATTTCTAACCAATTTTCCCTTTTTCAAGGAACTCGTCAGGGTTGTCCCCTATCCCCTCTTTTATTTTTATTGGGAATTGAGCCATTACTTAATTTTATTCGTAAATGTGAAAGCATTCATGGTATCAATATCAAAGATGTTACTGTTAAAACTTTGGCTTATACTGATGATGTGTTATTATTTATTAGTAATCCTGCTTCATCTGTTCCATTTTTGCTTGATATTATTTCTAAATATTCAGCCGTATCAGGTTATAAATTAAATGTTAGTAAAACTGATTTTTTTCCGTTAAATATGTTATGTACTCCTGATATGTTACCTTCACCGGATATTGTCTGGCAAAAGAGTACGTTGAAATACCTTGGCATATTATTTTCATCATCCCTACATGCTACCTTGAAATTAAATTGTGAGTTTATTCTTGATTATATTAAACAAAAAACTTCCAAATGCTCTTCCCTTCATCTTTCCTGGTGGGGGAGAATGGAGTCTATTAAAATGTCTATTGCCCCAAAAATATTTTATTCTCTTGCTATGATACCAATTCAATTTCCACTTAAATTTCATAAAGATATTGACAAACTATTATCTAAATTTCTATGGAATAATAAACCTCCCCGTATTGCCTATAAAAAATTAAAGATTCCTAAATGCCAAGTTGGTTTTGCCCTACCCGATTTCTTTTTATATCATAAGGCATTTTTCCTAAAACAAAGCTCATTATGGTTTAATATTTCACTTATTGTTAGTCCTCCTATCTGGTTTCATATTGAGATTTCACTTGTAAAAACCTTTTCCTTTACTGTCCTTGTTAACTATGTTAACTATGTCTCCTACCTCTAAGATTATACATTCCTCTTCTATAATCAAATCATCAAGATTAATATTTATTGATTTAGATTCCAATTTTGCATCCCCTTTACTTTCTACGGTGCATTTGTCCCTATGGCACCGCACCTTAATCAAATTCTATTGTATTCTATAGTTTTGGTAGAGCGCAAACAGCTGCCCCAGCAATGAGGCGTCCCGGCGCTAAGAACCCAGATCCTAGCCTGAGTGGATAAACAAAGATGAAGGGAAAATTACGGGAAAGGGAATAGAAGTGTTTTCACTGCTTTCCGGAATGCCGGTTGGCTTTCTATGGAGCGAATGTGTTGCGGCAAATCATTCCACAGCTTGGCTCCAAGGAACCTGAAGGAGCGGCCGCCAATGCGGCAGAGTTTTATGCGTGGGACGCATAGAAGGTTTTGGTTAGAGGATCTTAGGTTCCGTGACGGCGCGTAGGGAGTGAGAAGTGGTCGAAGCAGAGGGGGGAATTGAGTTTGAGGATTTTGAAGGACATAATGAGGGTCTTGAATTTGATTCTAGAATCAACGGGTAGCCAGTGTAGTTTTTTGATGGTCGCTCTGGCTGAGCATCTGCGGGGGAGGCCGACCAGGGTTCTAGCCGCAGAGTTTTGCACGCGTTGGAGTCGTGCTATCTCACTTTTGTTGGCGCCAAGAAGGAGTACATTGGCGTAGTCTAGACGCGAAAGGATGGTGGCTTGGATAATGAGCTGGCGAGTTTTTGCGTCGAAAAAGCCTAATATGTGGCTGAGGCTCCTCAGCAGGCCAATACAGGTGCCGGCAACTTTTTTGGTGTGGGCCTGAAAGTTGAGTGACGCATCCATCCAAACGCCCAGATTTTTCACTAGGGTTTTGGGGGGGGGATGGTGCCCAGGGAAGACGGCCACCAGTGCTCATTCCAGAGGCTGGTGTTTTTGCCAAGGAGTAGCACCTCTGTCTTACCGGCATTGAGTTGTAGACAATTCATTGTCATCCATTGGGCGACCGCAGAGAGTCCGTTTTTGAAGTTAGAGGATGAGTTGGAAGGACCTTCTGAGAGAGCGATGGCCAACTGTGTGTCGTCGGCGTACGATACTAATGTCAAGCCCCACTCTTTGGCCACTGCCGCCAAAGGCTGGACGTAGAGATTAAAAAGGGAGGGGCTCAACGCAGAGCCCTGCGGAACTCCCTGTGCAATGGGGTGGGGTTTGGATAAGAAGGGAGGGGCAGCGACTCGAAAGGATCTGTTTCCGAGGAATGATCGGAACCAATCCAAAGCATGACCAGATACTCCAAAAGTCTCCAAACGATTAAGAAGGATGTCATGGGATACCATATCAAAGGCCGCGCTGAGGTCCAGAAGAATCAGCGCAGCACTTTGACCGGCGTCTAAAATCGTTCGGAGGTGCTCTGTGGTGGCTAAGAGAGCAGACTCAGTACTATGGCCTGGTCTAAACCCGTTTTGCGATGGGTCCAGAATGTTGTTTTTGACCATGTGCTGGGATAGAGTACTGTTGACATGCGCTTCAGCGAGTTTGGACAGCCATGGGAGCAGGGAGATTGGACGAAAATTCTCCGGTTTTGATGGGTCTAGGGTGGGTTTCTTGATGATGGGCGAAACCCACGCTTGCTTCCAGGCAGATGGTACACACGCTGAAGTGAAGGAGAGGTTCAGGATAGCGGTAAGTGCCGGTAGGAAGAAGTTGAGTGACTCTAAGAATTGAGCCGGGCGCATGGGGTCCGCAGGGGAACCAGATTTGACTTTTTTACATAGTTTGATGAGGTTATCATCAGAGATTTCCGGGATGCAAGTCAAGGTCGAGTAGTTGGGGGAAGAGGAGGGACTGCTGGTAGTGCTAGGGGAGTGCTGAGGGAAGGAGGTGTAGATTTTCTGTACCTTATCGACAAAGAACCTAGCGAGATCTTCGCATTGTTGCTCGGAGGAGATACTAGGGAGGGGAGCATTGCTGCTCTGAAGTTCTTGCACGAGCTTGAAGACTTCTTTAGCAGGGGTAGGACTAGATTCAATTTTGTCGGCGTAGAAAGCGGTCCGCGCAGCACGGATGGCTTTGTGGTACGTTTTTTGTAGAAGTAGGTAATTTGATTTATCTTCCTTGTTATATTCCCTTCGCCAGAGGCGCTCCGCCTTTTTGCACTCTTTGCGTAAGGATTTGAGGGTATCGTTGTACCAGGGGTTGGATGGGGAGTTACGTCCTTTTGCCCATTTTGCTGGAATGAGGCTATCTAGTCCGCCCGTGATCCACTCGTGAAACGCACTATAATTGCCGTTGATGTCAGAGTTGGTGTCATGGTGGAATTCCCCTAGGGTGGTGTGGAGGTCATTGCGAGATAATTTATGCCATGGTCTTTTTAGACGGCGGGTCGATGGCGTATTTTGCCTGCTTTTATTGACCAGAATGGCCAATTTAATAAGGGAATGATCTGTCCATCCCATCGGTAAGGGTGACTCTGAAGTAAGTTTCTCTAGGTTTGAGAAAACTGGGTCTAGGATGTGACCAGCTAGGTGCGTTGGAGTGGAAATAAAGGAGTTAAGTTGCAGTGCGGAGAGATCTGCGAGGAGATTTTTGATCGTAGCATCGTTTAGCAGATCAAAGTGAAGATTGAGATCTCCTAGAATCGTAAAGTTTGAACTTTTAGTGATTAAAGAGGTTGTTGTCTCAAGGAGAGCCTCAATGAATTTTGAAGCGGGGCCTGGTGGGCGATAGATGTAGAGACCCGACACAGTGAAATTAGGATTTATGGTGATTTTAAAGTGGGCGCTTTCACAGTCTGGCAATTCTTCCTTAGCGAATGAGCAAGAAAACATTTTCTTATAGATTATAGCGATACCGCCTCCTCTTCCATCTCAGTTAATGGTCGACATAAGATAGTCGTCTGGTAGTGTAAGGTTGGGAATGGTAGTGGTGCCATCCCGTAACCATGTTTCACAGAGGAAGAGGATGTCTGGATTTTCATCCAAAATGAGGGTATTGACCTCAAAGTGGTGTTTGGCTAGCGATCTCACGTTGAGGTGAAGGATCGTGATGGAGGTGGTTTTATCCGGTTCTTGTAGCTGTCAAATGGAATGGGGTTTAGCAGTAGTAAAATTGCAGGTTTGACATTGTAGGCAAGTGAGACCGGGCCTACCTGTAATGTTAGCGCAGGACCGTCCCGGGTTCAAGGCAAGTAGTTGCTCTTTATCATAGTGGAGGGGTGGTGACGGAATAAGGCCAGGGGGACTGGCGAGAGGCGATGACTTGGCGAGGACGGGCGAAGACGGGCTTGCCTTAGGCGCGCCTTCGGCGCGCAAACGGCGCGCCCGCTGCACCCGTCCGCTGCGCGTACGGTACTGACACATCCCTTATGGGAGGAGAGGAAGGGGGCATGGCCTCCAAGGGGGCGTGGCCTGTCAGCAAACCGGCAATGGCGCCGTGGTAGATTTCGTGAGTCCGCTGACAGCGCAGGGAAGCTGTGCGGTATGCTTTTAGGACCGAGACCAGTGAAGCCTTGGTGAGTAAGTGCTTATAAAATCAGCAAGTTATTCAGTGACACAAAATTTTTAAAATCAATTAGCGTCTAACTCCCGGCTTTTCGCCTCAGGAGGTTCGAAGGTTCTGGCAGGTGAGCGCTATGGATCAGCGTTTTATACCTGTTCGGAAGGGGGCGTGGCCTTCAAGGGGGTGTGGCCTGTCAGCACGCCGGCAATGGCGCCGTGGTAGATTTCGTGAGTCCGCTGACAGCGCAGGGCAGCTGTGCGGTGTGCTTTTAGGACCGAGTCCCGTGAAGCCTAGGTGAGTAAGTGCTTATAAAATCAGCAAGTTATTCAGTGACACAAAATTTTTAAAATCAATTAGCGTCTAACTCCCGGCTTTTCGCCTCAGGAGGTTCAAAGGTTCTGGCAGGTGAGCGCTATGGATCAGCGTTTTATACCTGCTCGGAAGGGGGCGTGGCCTCCAAGGGGGAGTGGCCTGTCAGCACGCCGGCAATGGCGCCGTGGTAGATTTCGTGAGTCCGCTGACAGCGCAGGGCAGCTGTGCCGTGTGCTTTTAGGACCGAGTCCCGTGAAGCCTAGGTGAGTAAGTGCTTATAAAATCAGCAAGTTATTCAGTGACACAAAATGTTTAAAATCAATTAGCGTCTAACTCCCGGCTTTTCGCCTCAGGAGGTTCGAAATTAAATAGGAATGTCTCTTTTTTTTTGTCTTCTTGGATTGCTAATGGTATTTCTTATCTTAAGGACGTTTTCTTAGATAATGCATTTATTCCATTTAATCAACTCAAATTAAAATTCAATTTACCATTGTCAGATTTGTTAAAATATCAATTTCTATGTAATTCTATTTTAGACTCCTTCCCTAATGGTATCCCATCTATAGTGTCAGCTGATTTTTTAATTTATGTCAACACTGTTTCTTTATCTTCTAAAGCAGTTTCTGTATTTTATAAGAAGCTTACCGTCTCTTTAGGCTCCAATGTTGATACAATTTCCACTTTTTGGAATACTGAGCTCTCCTTGTCTATATCAACTGATTCATGGTCATTAATTTGGACTAATAGTATTTCTGGCTGTTTACCAGTTGTTTAATTCTTTATGGACTCCATTGCGTTTATTTAAAGCTAAATTATTACCATCAAACCTAGTTGGCATTGTAATTCACATCCTGGTTCTTTACGTCACATGTTATTTGATTGTCCTATTATCATGAAATTTTGGTCTGAAGTATGTGATATTGAAAATTTT
The DNA here is from genome assembly GCF_964263255.1 of Lissotriton vulgaris. NCBI lineage: Eukaryota > Metazoa > Chordata > Amphibia > Caudata > Salamandridae > Lissotriton > Lissotriton vulgaris. The sequence goes on from NC_141686.1 coordinate 215,163,444, forward strand.
ACCTCTTTCTGATTTGCTCTCCTATAATTTGATCATATGTAAATCAGTTGGTTTGAGTTTTCCTCTTGAAGATACCGAAGCAAAGTTATTTAATTTTTTGGTTTCGGCTGCGCTAAAATCAATCACTTTTTGTTGGAAGGATGCTACTTCTCTTTCAGTTCATGCTTGGTGGTCTTGGATTATCTTTACAAGAAGAGGTGCTCAATTATCTCTACAAGGTGTTCATCATAATTCTTCGCATTTTCAATCCTTTTGGTCTCCTATAGATTCATATGTACAGCTATGATTCTTGTTCTCTTATTGTTAATATTTTATTCATTGATTACCATACTGTTTTTTACATCTTATTGGTAACTCTATTTATCTAAGTTATTATGCTATGAACTGTATATTTCCCCTTCCATTCTTCCCTTCCCTTCCCTTCCCCTTCCCCTTCCTTCCTTCCCCCCTTTATTGAGTTATCCTTTGATTGACAATACTATTTTGCGATGTATTTTATTTGTGACTACATATTTATGATTGTTCTTATTCGCTTCCATGTCATTTAATTTTGTATGTATTTCTGTGTTTCTCCATTGTCAAACTTCAATAAAATCTTACTGAACTAAAAAAAAAGAGCGTTGAACGGGACAATTCATATGTACCTATTACTCAACTAACAAGTGCAAGGGCAGAGGAACTGGATGCCCCCCTCACAGTACTGAAATTGAGAAATGCAATTAGAAGATTAGTAATTCCCTTGCTAGGAGTAAGAAACTCCTTGCAGGATAAGTGAATGCTGAAACTGCTGGAGGTGTAACAGGTGGCGGGCATTTGGGGAAGTTTACCTCTTGCTACTAAGTAGGTGATGTGGTGGCTTTACTGATAACTCATGGGACATTATAGAAGTAAAAGTGTAGCAACTTTTACCTATATTTAGTCCCTGCTCAAAATAAACTGTAGGATATTGGGCAAGACCCTGCTTTACAGCATCTCAAAATTGATGCCTTGCCTAGTACACCTTGGTTGCCCTAAATAGAATTGCCCCCCTAAAACTTTAGGAGACTGTTCCATGTATTGAGCAACTCGTCGGTTGTAGTAGCCCACCTCAAGCAAATATAATATTAACTTGTCAGGCTATGCCCCACAATTCACTAAATTATCCTGACCTCAACCTCTTGGTAGCTATGGCACAAAGCAGTAACAAAACAGTAATAAAGTTAAACTACCAAACACAATTAAAAATGCCAAACTGAATTGGAGAAATACATCAAATTTTGATTAAGAGAAGCACACCAAACCCACAGAAACTAAATATGGAGAACTGAAGATGTTAAGATTTAAGTGAAAATAGCTCGAAAAAGCATTAAACACGTTTGATAGTCTTTTGATATTTTAACTTTGGACTTAGGCACTTTTCAGGCCGTCTGCGATAGAGAGCGGGTCAGATACACCAAACAGGTCTGTCCCCATTAGAGATTTTAACTTCGTACTCATTTGTTTTCATGGAGATCTAAATCCTCCCGCAGGGCACGGCTGAAGCTGTTTCTGAGGAAGCTGCCTCAAAAGCTCCATAGGTACTGTAATGCCACAGGTGGCAGATTTTCTACATCATATATTAGACACAGGCAAGTTCAATATGTCAATCTGGGGTAAGCCAATTTAACTATAATAAAAGGAGCAGTACTAATTTTTAGCAGGGATAGAGAACATAGAGTTCTAATATCAGCTAAAATAGTGTCCAGAATAAAGCAAAGGCTCTGGGTTGACCATGCAGAAAAGGGACATGTGCTACAGTATCAAGATAAGATTAATTTTGCAATGATGTGCTGAACAAACAGCCCACTTCATAAGTGAATAGACTGACTCCTGGGCAGGGTGGAGAGGAATTCATCAGAGATGCCACCTTTTCCTTCTCTTCTTTGGGTTAGAGATGAAGCTATTGAATACGCTAATGCACAGGAAGGGGAGCAGCAGAGTGATAAGGCTTGATGGATATATGCATTCAATGTATGTGTATGCTGAATATGCACTTTTATGTTACAGATGCACTAAAATATATAAGAGATGCAGTGGGAGTGGTGTGGCGCAGAGGCCAGGGCGACTGACTTCGGAGCATGGAGCTCATGGTTCAATCCCAGCTCCGGTGGCACCACATCCCAGCACCATGTTACTCTGGACATCAGCTCGCTTAATTTACCTACCGGCCCCCAGCGACTTGAGACCCTTAGGGGTGATTAGTTCACACTTTACAAACACTCAGTTAATAATTTATTTATTATTCAAATACTTAGATTTGGCGAACTGTCAGACCTACAAGTCCACAAGACTACATCTTTCTGCTCCAAATCTGAACATACAATGAATTACAATCTGAGTGTTCCCCTGATGTTGCACTTAAATGAGAGGTGGCAATGTTTAGGTATTTGAGCATTCAAATATATCATGATGTATCCAATTCCATAAATGTAGATTGGACTTTGCATAAAAACCTATGGATGTTCAAGCAGATCTGCCCACATAACAGCCCAATAATGCTCTCTTGATGCAAAGCGATACTATGGCATGCAAAGAATGTTTGATGGGGGAGAAATTGGCATTTTTCCAGCATTAAACACTTTTTGTTCTCAAAGTTAAATACAGTGAATAACATCACTCTGATGCAGGAGTTAAGTAAATCAGGGTCCTAGCTGTCAAGCAGCATAATGCTAATAAAGGCTAATGTAAACTTTAGTAAAATCATATTGACCAATAAAAACAACTTACATTTGTTAAACTGTGATACCAGCTGCAATTAATTTTGACGGAAGAATCCAAGAAATAACTGTTGAATGAAACAATACTGTGGCCTCTGCTTTAGTGAGGAGAGAGACATCAGTTCTAAGGGAGGTGAGTTCAATGGCAAGGGATGATAGGAGAAGTTTAACATTAAGGAGTGATTGGGTAAGAAGTGAGGAGTGAAGTGGTTCTATAGGGTTAATGAAGTTAGAGGGGTAGGAGTGGTCTAAGGGTCTGAGATAGAAGGGAGGACGGGGGGATAGCCTGGGGGAGGTTTGTGATGAGGGTGATGGTCGTCATTGGGAAGAGCGGGGTCACAGGAGATAGATGGGGATGAGGCGTTCAGGTTGGGTGGTGGGTTTAGAGAACAGGACAGTGAGATCGAGGGGGGTGGCGTTTCTGGTGTCTTTTGTGTTGCATGGGAGAACAGGGGAGTGTGGGAGGGAGGAATTGGAGGGGGGACGTGGGAAGTAGAAAGGGGCTGTGGGGGGATGTTAAGTGGGGAGGGTGAGGGAGAAATGAATCATAGGGTGGGGCGAGGAGGAATTCAGAGGGAGATGGGGTGTAGAAGAAACTGCATTATTAGTAGGGGTAGGAGAGGAGGTTGGGTTCAAGATTGGGTGGGTTTGTGAGGGGGAAAGTGGGGCTGGGGGGGAATGGGCATTAGGGGTAGTGTGGGAGTTAGCGGCACTAGTGGACTGAAGAGGTTGGGAATCAAGAATACAGATGGGGAGGGGGCGTGGCTAGCCGGACTGGGATATGGCAGCCATTTGATCGAGCTCCACCGGCCATGGTAACAAATCCTTTAATTATCCTGTGAAGAGGTAACCACGGAGGCTGGAAGTCGGCGCCTTACAATCCTACTCGACTGGTGTCCGCAGCGGACGATTTTCGGCTCCCAAGCTGTCCCTGCGGCTGAGATTGGAGGTTGGACGACTCATCCCGGAGCAGCACCCTTTCCTGAGGCCGCGACGGAGCAATCCCCTCCCCCGGGCGGCCGTAAACTACAGACTGCAGCTCCTTGGGCCCCACGCCGAGTTGGAAACCACTTCCAGATGGCTCTAACGGGCTGCGAGTCCGGGGTGGTGGAAGTCAGGTGAGGCCCCCCTATGAACGATACTGGTGTGACTCCCCCGACCTGAGAACTCGGACGTCGGAGGGGAAACAGACGGCGGCAATCCACGGCGACGCGAGACGCCATCTTTGGACTGGCAATTTGCACTCCGGATGAGAGGCCGAACTTGCGGGGGTGCAATCCTGCGAACCTGATCCTACAGTCACACTCCTGAGGTACGGAATTGAAAGGCTGGGGGCTTGCGAGTGTGGCGTGTGTGAGCCCCCCTAGACAAAGACACTTACGGGAGCTGCTTGACGCCGCAGAGTGTGTGTCCCTAGACAGCACTGTACACCCTGTGGGAGGGGGAGCGCCATACCGCCACCGCGCACAACAGAACTAATATCTACCTGGAGATTCTCTCCCCATGTGGTGCGGTGTTCTAGGGGAAGCGCTAGAATCTTGGGCGGGCGGCCCCCCCACCACATACTGCCGGGCTGCTCCTGGCGACACCACCCTTCTGGTCGAGCCCCGTGTAGATACACCAGGTGTCGCAGTTTCAACTATGGTACTTTACGGAGAGCTAAGTGGAACGGTGGGTCGGAGGTAACACCGCTTGCGGGTAGTGAGCCAACGTTACCAGGTATCACCCCCGCCGTATGCCCTGATTGAATCGTGCTGCCCGCATTATAACCCACAAAACAATACGGAGGTGGAGACAAGAAAGCGGGTTCTGCTCCGATTCTACCACCTACTCGATCGGGATGCCTGAGGCAATACGCCGGGCTTAACTGCTGCTGTACAAAGAGCTAAGTGGAGAGTTGGGCTGTTGGAACTGAAGCTGTGAGCGTTCACCTGAATTTGGGCTGGTGGCACAGGCAGTGGGGACTTATCCAGTGGTCAGCATGGAAAGAAACGACGCTAAACAGGCGAAGATATCTTTTGACAATGCCCGGCCTACAAAGCCTAAGGAGGTACAGACGGCGGAGCCCAGGGCAGCGGGGGGCGCAGACAATGGAATCGAGCGGGAAGAAGATCTTCGCTCCTTGATGCTAGACGTTCGATCCAGCCTACGAAATATAGATGCAAAATTGGACACGTTAACTGCACAGATGGATCAGGTCAAAACTCAAGTAACTGCTCATGAAACCAGAATAGATGGCTTGGAAAAAAGGCACATGGAGGGCGTAGAGTTCCAACGCGAAATGTAGGAACAACTCCTGCAAATGGACAGGCTGCTCATGGTGATCAAAGCTAAAAATGATGATTTGGAGGCACATTCCCGGAGGAACAACCTCCACATCACAGGAATTCCGTAAATGACCAACATAGGAAATATGGAGGTGTATGTCACTGACCTGCTCCATGAACTCTTTGACCCGAACTCGTCCCCGGTTTTCGCGGTGGAACGGGCACACCGAGCACTGGGCCCGAAACCGCCGGTGGGCGGCACTTCGAGGCCCTTCCTCGCAAAGATCCTCAATTATCAAGACAGAGACCTGGTAAATATCCCATGAAGGCAATAACATCTCCTTCTACCTAGACTTTATACCTATGGTACAAGCGGCGAGAAGGGAGTTCTTACCTTCGAAGAAGCTGTTACTGCAAGCACAAGTTCCATATGCGCTCCTTTACCCAGCTAAACTGAAGGTGACGCATAACTGATCGGCACATTTCTTTACGGATGCCAAGTCTGCCCTGAAGTTTGCCAAGCACATCTGCGGCATGAAAAAGAGGGCCCCGGACATGCAACAAGGCCCAGAAGTAGATCAGCTAAGTGATAATGATTGACTATCCTGATCTATTGAAGATTCATTATAGGGGATTGGCTCCAGGGTTGGTGTGGAGCGAATGGTTGACTGGACATAACTTGTTGAGTCATATCATACTATGCTGCTGCTCAGTCGCTTTATGTCTGGCTGAGGTTCTATAGCCTAAGGATCAAAGCAGGGGAAAATTATATTGCTTATTGAGATAATGTGGGACGCCGACGGGAAGCCACTGTGGTTGCTGAAATGGGTTCAATGGCCACCCTGTGCAAGCAGGGGTGTATGTCTGGGGATCCTCGCCCACCTGGGGGTGCATCCCAATGTTTAGTTACTCACACACATTGCGTGTATGCGGGGGGGTTATCACACAACCTAATTGGGGGGTTGGAGTGGGAGGTGGGAGGGCAGGGTTAGTTGAGGGTATGTTTTGTCTGTTTTTGCATAGGTTGCTGCTGTGTCAATTCTTATCCACAATTCATATTCCTGTATCTGACAGTTCCAGAAAACATGTACGAAAACTTCTGTCACTGATTCAATGGGCGCGACTACAGAAGTGATAAAAATGATCATGTGGAACATAAGGGGAGTAAATGATGGCAGAAAGGCACGGCTGATGCACGCATATCTGCAGAGACACAAGATAGACATCAGTCTATTACAGGAAACCCATCTTAATTCAAACCCATCAATGAGGCTGAAACACAGCAGGTGGGGCGAGGTCTACTCCGCTATATATTCCAACTACGCAAGGGGGGTTGCCATTCTGATACGCAGGGGATTGGAATACGTATACTGATTGGACTGCGGACATACTGATCCGGAGGGGAGGTACAGTGTGGCTCAGGAGCAGCTGTGTGGCAGATCAGTGGTTCTGGTTAATGTGTATGGCCCGAATACGGACACGCCTGATTTCTTCAGAGAAGTCTGGGCCAAAGTTGAGGCTACGGGGGGGTTCCACGATTATCTGGGGGGAGATTTTAATGTGATACTGAGCGACGCGCTAGATCGCAGGGGGACATCCAGACAGTTGCACCCTAATGCCAGCCTCGCTCTCTGTGACATAATGATAGAAGGAAATCTGATAGATGTATGGAAAGTGCAACATCCGGGCGTCCGAGAAGGCACATGTATATCCAGCCAACACTCAGCATGGTCTAGGCTAGATTTTTGGCTAACTTCTCCAGATGTGGCAACATAGACCACGGAGGTTTGCCACCTTGCCAGGTCCTTATCAGATCACTCTCCGTGCATCCTGGAACATTCTCCTCTGTGCGCTGCCCGGGGGCGTTCAGCTGCTGCCTCCCCCCACATGCCCAGCTGTTTTCTGCCTTTAAAGAGGAAATAAGGGGCAACATAACCGAATACTTCACCTTAAACACTGGGTCTGTGTCCACGGACTCGGCCCTCTGAGAAGCATTCAAGGTGGTAATCCGAGGGCAGTGTATTGCACGGCAGGCCGGTGTGCTAAAGGCTATCAGGGGCACTCTGAGTACACTGGAGGGACAAATTAAGGACCTCGAGGGGGAGTTCTGCATCGCCCCTCCTCCGGAGACAGCATACGTAATAAAAGAGAAATTATTGGAGTTTGCAGAGGAGGCGCAACGAGAACTAAGGGCCAGATGTAGGTCGGTCGGTAACGGCCAAAAATCGGTATTTTCGGCCGTTACCGACCGGTATACAAGAATTGGCATGTAGGGGCACAATTTTACAGAATCGGTAAATTTACCGATTCTGTAAAATACTGAATCGGTATTTTTACCGATTCGGTAAATCTCAGATGTAGGTGGAACTCTTCTGAGTCCCAAAGGCCCTACAAAATCGGTATTTTACCACACAATCCTATTGTGTGTTAAAATACCGAATTCAGGTGTGCATGCACATGTGTGCATGCACACCTAGCCATGTAGCAGACAGACATGCCCTTAGGGCATGTCTGTGTGCCACATGGCGCACATGCCTATTTGTGGGGTGCCAGAGGGTGTCAAAGTGACACCCCCTGCACCCTTGCAAAATGTGGTATTTACCGATTCTGTAAATACAGAATCGGTATTTCCCATTGATTCCTATGGGCTTCAAAGCCCATAGGAATCAATGAGAAATACCGATTCTGTATTTATAGAATCGGTAAACACCGAGTGTTACAGATTCGGTATTTCCACATCTAGAAATACCTACATATCCACTCCTTAGATTTACCGATTTTTAATTACCGAATCAGTAAAATTCGGTAACTAAAAATCGGTAAATCTATTTTACCTACATCTGGCCCTAAAATTCTTAGGTAAACACTCAGATGCTAGGAGGTACGGCGAAGGGGATAGACTGAGCCGCACACTAGCGGGACTCATTAAAAAAACAAGAGCTAAACCCTTTATTCACATGATTCATGATTCGGAGGGAGAAGTCGTGACAGGGCAGGAGAAGATACTGGAAAACTTTAGAGCCTTCTACTCCGATCTATATTCTACCACACAACCTGAAATCCCGCAACAGCTAGAAGTTTTCTGAGAATCCATAGCGCTAGTTTGGTTTAACGATGCCCACCGCAAATATATGAGCCTACCAGTTACAGTGGAGGATATCAAAAAAGTGATACAGGGGATGCCACTAAACAAAGCCCCCGGCCCTGATGGCCTGACGACAGACTTCTATAAAGCCTATTCAGAGGAATTAGCACCTAGGCTGCACGCAGAAAATGCGGAATTCCTAGAGACGGGGATTCTCCCTGCAACTATGCGGGAGGCCTTAATAATGACGTTACTTAAACCGGACAAGGACGAACACTCGCTTGACTCTTACAGGCCGCTTTCCCTAATTAATATCGATGTTAAAATATACGCCAAAATTGCGGCAGAACGCCTCCAACCTGTACTTCCAATGGTTGCTCTCCCAGACCAATCAGGGTTCATACCAGGTCGCTCGACATCCCACAACTTAAGGACGTTGTTCTCAGTGCTACATTACCTGCACCCATCGGTACATGCTGCAGCCGTTTTCTTAGACGCCACGAAGGCGTTTGATTCACTTGAATGGCCTTATATGTTCCGGATAATGGAACGCATGGGCTTCAGTCCGTTATTCATAGCCCAGATTCGACTGCTCTACTTGAGCCCGACAGCGAGAGTTTGCGTAAACGGCTTAGTTTCGGAACCGTTCGTGGTGACGAGAGGCACGAGGCAAGGCTGCCCACTCTTGCCTCTCCTACTTGCTGTTGCAATGGAGCCTCTTGCGGCAAGAATAAGGCAACATCACAACGCAAGGGGGATAGGGTTTAGTTCCCATAGCCTGCTGATTTCTATCTATGCTGATGATGTCACCCTGTATGTTATAGACCCCTCAGCTAATCTGGACCCCTTGCTGAGAGAGTTCGTAAAATTAGCAGGACTATCGGGTGTATCGATTAATTGGACCAAATCTGTGGTCTTCCCTCTGACAGATAGCACCCCTGAGATGCGATCGGAGTTCCCGCTACGTTGGTCGGCGGACGAGGTCAAATACCTGGGGATCTGGCTGAGTCGCAATCTCCAAGACATCTGGACTCTAAACTTTGGGCGCGCGATAGATTGGCTTGAAACTAAAGTAGCGATATGGTCTAAACTACCATTGTATATCGCAGGTAGGGTGGCACTGTCCAAAATGGTAGTCCTGCCAATTTTTTTTTATTTATTCGCAAATATTCCTACACACTGCTTTCATTGCCTCCATTCCCACTTGCTCTCTCTGGTGTGGGCTGGTGGACAAGTCCCAATATCCTGGGCCTTGCTAACCTTGCCGTTACGACAAGGTGGACTGGCCGCTCCAGATATGCATTTGTACGCGCTATGTGCACAGGCCCAATTTCTACACTTCTGGACACACCCCACCCCGTATCAACCACATGTCGCGGTCGAAAAAGATTCACTGACACCCCTGCCCCTAGCGGTTGCTCTTTATCAGAAAAGCCCTCGCCCTACAACTGAAGTAGACACAGCAAATACGTTGCGTTGGGCATGGCGCGAATTGCAGAGACGTGCAAGGCTACCAATATTGTTTGCGCCTGCTATTCCCCTAAAAAACAACCCTAAGCTGGCCTACCTGGAAGATTGTGGTGGACAGTTGGTTTTGGATGGCACCCAGATTCACACATTCGCTGACCTTTACCCAGATGGGAAATTTAGGGACCCACAGACGGCAGTGGAGGGAGCGCCAATCCCGTTTGGTGAGGCAATTGCGTACCACCGACTAAAAACGGCTTGTCTGTCCCTTTGGGATGGATTCCCCGAGGCCCCCCTACACTAAATGCCTTACAGAACGTACTGGCCCGCGCCTCCCCAAAGAAACTAGTGACTAGACTGTATAATGAAATGCAAGAGCAGGCCCCAATAGTGAAACCTAAATCCATGATACTCTGTAATGAAGAGCTAGACCCTCCCCTATCTGATGACCAATGGTCTTTTTGCTGCAAACAAATTTTGGAGCTATCCCCGAATTACAAGCTAAGGCTAGTGCATTTTAAATTCTTACATCGTTACTATCGTACCCCGGTGAGCCTTCACAGAATGAACTTGCGAGAGGACGCTAGATGCTGGAGGTGCGGGAGTGATAATGCTACCTTCATACACATGGCTTGGAGCTGTTCTAGACTCGCTGGGTATTGGCTCGAAATATTTGAGGCAGTAAATCAAATGGTGAGTAGATCAGATGACCCCACTCCACATTTGGGCCTGCTGGGTATTGTAGTGGACGCTGGGCCTAGTAGTAGGAAATTGCATGCTCTGCTGTAATTATATGCGAGAAGACAGATAGCTCTTAGATGGGGGCGAAAAAGATTGCCCACCTTCAATGCTTGGCTGACAGATGTAACTTATGGCCATACGCAGCTGGGCGACTATTGGGAGTTGATGCCGGCAGCATCTAGACCCCGAGACATCTGGGAACCCTTCAATTAGTGGGCTGCTGCTAGAGCGACGACCCCTGCCCCAGTGGAGGTGGTGCCTGCCATAGACGACCAGGGAGGGACGACGGGTTCATGATTATATCGCAAGTTCGACCCGGGCTGCCGAGCTGCACTGCCACATCCACGATCCCCCCACGCCCCTCCCCTTTCTTCCCCTCCTCACCTTCCCCCTCATCCTCCTTCGCCTGTGGTTTTCACGACAAATTAGTAGAGGGCGATTTAAGACACCTGTAGACCTGCTGCCGTCAATTGGACTGCTCCCCCCCCGAAAGCGCGCACCACTTACAGCTCGATGTAAATTATGTCAGGAGTCAGGGCATCTGTTAGACTGTACATGTCAGATATTTATAGTTGCCCCTGTGGAGAGCTATGAACTAATATATCCGCTCAAGATGATACTTGTAATAGCAACCTATGTTGTTATTGGTTTGAGTTCTGTACTGTTACTACTATTACTGCCTATAAGTCTATGTAACACCTATTATGAATCAGATCCAACATGCGCACAGGGTCTTGTTATTCTTAATGGGAATTGTAACCTTTATAATTGGCTGTCCCTGCTTATGCCTCATATTGAAATATATCTACAAGTTCGATCATTCCGAAAGATGTTGCTCAGTAATGTTGAGATACTTGAAACGCGGCCGGCACAAAGTGGTGGTAGGCATCATGCTGTGTTAATGTAAACCACTGTTGCGACTGATTGACACATTAAATGATACTGCACCAATGGAGCTGCCGGTCAGAGTTTCACCTGGTTGTAGACGTTGAGCTGTGTAACTGTGTTAATGCTAATAACGGTTTTGAAAACAATACAGATGGGGGTGCGGACGGTGAGATCGAGGGAAGGGGAAGGGGGTGGAAGAGACCATGGATAGAGTTGGGGTGAGTTAGAGAGAGGAGACATGGGGGCAGGGGAAGAGAAGAGAGGTGAAGGGTCGCGGGGTGGATGGGGTGATAGGGGAGCGTTCGGTGTTGTAGAAGGAGTTGAGAAAGTGCATGAAAGTGGAGTTTAAAGGTGTAAGGGTGGAGATCAGAGGCTTGGATGAGAATTGTTCCAGACTTGAAGATGGAAATGCCTACTTCACCCTTGAAGGCGGCAGATGGGGTGGTGGAGAGTTTCAGACCGTATGGGATCTTGCAGCAGGTGGGGATAGGGAGGTGTTGTAAAAATAGGCTTTTCCATTTAGAAGGGCGCTTGGAGAAGAAGTTATAGTTGGTGGGGATGGAGGAGTTGAGGCTGTTGTGGTGGTCGGCAAATAGGGTTTCGGGATGCTGACAGAGAAGTTTGTGTTTAAAGTTTTTCTTCCCATGTTTGGAGAGGTGGGGAGGGTAGAGGATGGACCAAGAGTTGGGGCCGAGCTTCAGGATGGGTGGAGATGTGATAGTGGGGGGCAGGTGAGGGGAGGCATGACTGGGAGAGAATGAAGCGGGGGTGTAAGCCAGGATCAGTTGGTTTTTATTTAGAGAGAGATTAGGTAAGGAGTAGAGGACTGTAAAGGCAAGTGCAGTTTAGTTGCGGGAGGGCCAAGCAAAGGGAAATGAGATAGGTGGGGGTAGATTGCTGCGACCGAGTAAACAGTGCAAGGCAGCTTATATGGTGGAGATGGGGCACAACTAGTCACATGGAGTAAACTGCACAACACAAGCAATAGACAATGCGATACCCGCAAGGCGAAGGGCACATCGCACTGCAATGTAAAAAGAGACGCCCAGACTGCAAAGCGCCGAGCTGGTAAAAGGGGGGGTGGCTTACGAGTGGTCGACAACAAGTGACCTTGGAGCTAGAAGGGGGTGGAGTCAGCATGGGGGCAATAGGTAGGTGGGGGGATGCTAATGTAACATAAACAATGAAAAGCAGTATAGATGGGGAGGGTATAAGAATACGTCAAATCACAAGGCGCATAGAAGCAAAGCATAAGCAATAGAGAATAAAATACATAATGCAGACATGGCAAAAGCATTGGAAAATAGAAAGCATAAAAAGCATGATGTGGACATAATGCACATAACCAGCATTAACATAGCAAGTATAGCAACATCATGCACATAGAAAGGATAGCACAGCAAGTAGGAGGGTGAGAGTGAGGAGGTAGTGGAAGAGATGTGATTACATATTATGGCGAGTCACTGTCAATGTAAACAAATTGAGTCAGCCAGGTTAAAAAGCTGAGTGGGAGGGATGAGAGATCAGAGTTGTTGACGGTAGAGGGGTGTCTCACCCAGGAGAACGGGATGTCGCGTTGGTTGAGGTGTAAAAGTTTAGAGATATGCAAAAGCCAACCTCATATAATTATGAGTGAGCCCTGCACCGTTCCTTCATATGAGTCACAGGTGCCAGCGTTGGAGCGATTCGTAGCGGTGTCTTGCCCCTCGTCGCTATCTCTTTAGTCTTTCGAATATAACCCTGCCATCTTGGGAGCAGGGTAGTCAGAGGATTCCACCTCGTAGGCGCTCGCAGTCTCCCTGGCCAACTGGCCATCTCATAGGGGGACTCAGGCCTGAAACCATATTGTCAAGGTTGCTGCCAATGCAGCGAGAGTCATAACTCAATCAGAAATGTCCCCACGGATAAAGTGTCCTAAATGGTGCAGCTAGGACTACCTGGAGCACAGCGGTAAAAGGCCTAAATGGAGCAGCTTGCTGCGCAGCTGTAAAAGGCCTAAACGGTGCAGCTGGCACTACTTGCTGCGCAGCTGTAAAAAGGGTCTAAGCGATGCAGCTGGCACTACTTGCTGCGTAGCTGTAAAAGGCCTAAACGGTGCAGCTGGCACTACTTGCTGCGCAGCTGTAAAAGGCCTAAACAGTGCAGCTGGTACTACTTGCTGCGCAGCTGTAAAAAGGGTCTAAGCGATGCAGCTGGCACTACTTGCTGCGTAGCTGTAAAAGGCCTAAACGGTGCAGCTGGCACTACTTGCTGCGTAGCTGTAAAAGGCCTAAACGGTGCAGCTGGCACTACTTGCTGCGTAGCTGTAAAAGGCCTAAACGGTGCAGCTGGCACTACTTGCTGCGCAGCTGTAAAAGGCCTAAACAGTGCAGCTGGTACTACTTGCTGCGCAGCTGTAAAAGGCCTAAACAGTGCAGCTGGTACTACTTGCTGCGCAGCAGTGAAAGGTCTAAACAATGCAGCTGGCACTATGTTTTGTCTCTGTAAATATAAGCCCTCTGTGGCTGAGCCTTGTAATTGCCCACACACGTTTAACAAAAAGTTCAATGTCACAGTTCTTAGAAATTTTTCGATTTCTCCAGGATGTGGTGCCCCTCTGTCCGCCACTCGATTTCAAGGCAGAAAGGAACAGAGGGGCCGCTGAGCAGCGCTCTGGCAAGAATGTGGGGGGCGTGGACCAAATTAACAAATGAATCCCGAGTGTGGAACCGGGAAAAACAGGTCCGAGTCAAATGGGCACATGTTCTCTGCACCTTGGACGGGGATGCCCTCGAGTCAAGGTGCGGGCCCAACTGATGGTTAAGATAGTTTTGCAGGGGGTCTTGAAAAGGGCTTCCTGCCCCTTGATAGTGGAAGAGAGAATCCTTTCTCTCTTTGCATCAGCCGCCAGCCACCTTCCGAGCAAACCCGGGACCCAGGCTCACCTCAGTGCTGATTCTCTGCTCCAGCCCGGCCCTCTAGGGATGAAAGGAGGTACTGCAGGATGGATTTTAAAGTATCCCGGCAGCCTCCTTCACCGATGCAGGGGGTCAAAGCAACAGCAGTCAAAGGTGGCATCGACCTTATTTTCAACAGAGCCTGCAGCATCCTTGCTACTCTACTGCATATAAGTGCACAGCGGCGAGTACTGGCACTAACATTTCTTTTAAAATTGGGGCATTATAAAAGGAGCACCGGCCACTCTGCATAACCTGAAGCTTGGCGTTGGAGACTCAGAAAGATACTCTTCGTGGATAATAAGCAATGCACACTCAGATTATCGCTCAGGACAGGAGAACCACAAACGTGCGGGCGCAACTGATGAGGTGGTCGAGGCAATGAAATATGTAAAGAGTCCGAAAATACCAAGTGTAAATCAGCACAACATGAAGCCTGGCAAGCTAGGAAGAAGCCAAGCTCATTACCTGGAGGGAGAAAATGAGGGAACCAATCTTGGTCTCAAGTAGGACACCCCGCGAGGGAGGTCAGAACGCTGAATGTTGATAATTCAGCATGCAGGACCCAGTGTCAGCATGGAAGTGTCTCCTCTGTAAGTGTTGGTGTACTTCTTTTATACCAAAAAGGTTCCCACATGGGTTCTACCTTGATCAAAATGTTATGGTTGCAATTATGCAAATTAACTGAATCAATAATTGCAACTGTGCACAGCAGGCCTGTCGTCCAAGGATGATGATGATTATTTGATAAATGATTATTTGTAGAGCTATTTTAAGCAACTGTTACTTGCGCTGACTTAGCGCGCCTTTTAAAACTTTTAAAATCGTTTTATTTTTGTTTTGGTGCATTATCGCTACTGCAAGCTGATTGCTAGCGCTTCAGATAGCTGCTCTAGTGCTGTATTGTACCTTATCGGTGATGGATCAAGCCCTGATCTTTGGACTGGGTAAGAGTGGTCTGTTTAACTCAGACACTCTGTTCATCACCACCCCCTTTTCTAAATCGTTTTTGGCCACTATAGGTGTGGCAGGGTATACTCAGACATGAGTCCCTTTCTCACTGCTCCATCAGGATTCAAGCAAGCCGGGCCGAAGAAGGCTGAAATGCCAGAAACCGGTCCCCGGTAGCTTGTCTCCTTTCTGGTGAAGAATTGGCTTGGTAGTTTAGTCTGCCCTGTTCCCATGATGCACTGGGCCAGGGACAGACTGATTTGCATATAGCCAGGTTCTGAGCTGGGATGGGGCAGTGAGATAAATAACGGTGATGGATCAAGCCCTGATCTTTGGACTGGGTAAGAGTGGTCTGTTTAACTCAGACACTCTGTTCATCACCACCCCCTTTTCTAAATCGTTTTTGGCCACTATAGGTGTGGCAGGGTATACTCAGACATGAGTCCCTTTCTCACTGCTCCATCAGGATTCAAGCAAGCCGGGCCGAAGAAGGCTGAAATGCCAGAAACCGGTCCCCGGTAGCTTGTCTCCTTTCTGGTGAAGAATTGGCTTGGTAGTTTAGTCTGCCCTGTTCCCATGATGCACTGGGCCAGGGACAGACTGATTTGCATATAGCCAGGTTCTGAGCTGGGATGGGGCAGTGAGTTAAATAACGGTGATGGATCAAGCCCTGATCTTTGGACTGGGTAAGAGTGGTCTGTTTAACTCAGACACTCTGTTCATCACCACCCCCTTTTCTAAATCGTTTTTGGCCACTATAGGTGTGGCAGGGTATACTCAGACATGAGTCCCTTTCTCACTGCTCCATCAGGATTCAAGCAAGCCGGGCCGAAGAAGGCTGAAATGCCAGAAACCGGTCCCCGGTAGCTTGTCTCCTTTCTGGTGAAGAATTGGCTTGGTAGTTTAGTCAGCCCTGTTCCCATGATGCACTGGGCCAGGGACAGACTGATTTGCATATAGCCAGGTTCTGAGCTGGGATGGGGCAGTGAGATAAATAACGGTGATGGATCAAGCCCTGATCTTTGGACTGGGTAAGAGTGGTCTGTTTAACTCAGACACTCTGTTCATCACCACCCCCTTTTCTAAATCGTATTGTACCTTCTGAGCGCTGATTGCTAGCGCTGGTTTCATTTGTGTGTCACTGCCTACCTGACGGTACATCTTTTTTTCCTGCTCTCCTCATTTTCACCACCTGAGGCGGAAAGCCGGGTGTTCTCCTGCTCCTGACTTTCGCATCTTTTCCTTACCTGTTTTCCCCGCCTTGCTGGGTGGCATCAGCATCGCGGTAGATTTTCTGGCTCATTTTCCCATACCTGCCCGGCTGACTAGGGGCCGCAAGGTATCCTGGGACCAGTAGGCTAGTAGGCTGCATTCTGTATTCAGCGGCCATCTTAGGAGGATTTCTGGCATGCTGGTCGGCGGACCAGTGGTTCGGTCTTCCCCACCTTCGCCGGATTTGTTATAAATTTGAGCTGCGAACTACCTCGGACCGATTGAGCACCCTCCCGCTGTATTTTGAGGCGGATGCTGGGTGGAGTTGGAGGGAGACATTAATGATTATTTGTAGAGCTATTTTAAGCAACTGTTACTTGCGCTGACTTAGAGCGCCTTTTAAAACTTTTAAAATCGTTTTATTTTTGTTTTGATGCATTATAGCTACTGCGCGCTGATTGCTAGCGCTTCAGATAGCTGCTCTAGTGCTGTATTGTACCTTCTGCGCGCTGATTGCTAGCGCTGGTTTCATTTGTGTGTCACTGCCTACCTGACGGTACATCTTTTTTTCCTGCTCTCCTCATTTTCACCACCTGAGGCGGAAAGCCGGGTGTTGGCCTCCTGACTTTCCCATCTTTTCCTTACCTCTTTTCCCCACCTTGCTGTGTGGCATCAGCATTGCAGTAGATTTTCTGGCTCATTTCCCCATACCTGCCCGGCTGACTAGGGGCCGCAAGGTATCCTGGGACCAGTAGGCTAGTAGGCTGCATTATGTATTCAGCGGCCATCTTAGGAGGATTTCTGGCACGCTGGTCGGCGGACCAGTGGTGCGGTCTTCCTCACCTTCGCCGGATTTGTTATAAATTTGAGCTGCAAACTACTTTGGACCGATTGAGTACCCTCCCGCTGTATTTTGAGGCGGATGCTGGGTGCGGTTGGACGGAGGAATTAATGATTATTTGTAGAGCTATTTTAAGCAAATGTTACTTGCGCTGACTTAGAGCGCCTTTTAAAACTTTTAAAATCGTTTTATTTTTGTTTTGGTGCATTATCGCTACTACGCGCTGATTGCTAGCGCTTCAGATAGCTGCTCTAGTGCTGTATTGCACCTTCTGCGCGCTGATTTCTAGCGCTGGCTTCATTTGTGTCTTACTGCCTACCTGACAGTACATCTTTTTTTCCTGCTCTCCTCATTTTCACCACCTGAGGCGGAAAGCCGGGTGTTCTCCTGCTCCTGACTTTCGCATCTTTTCCTTACCTCTTTTCCCCGCCTTGCTGGGTGGCATCAGCATCGCGGTGGACTTTCTGGCTCATTTCCCCATACCTGCCCGGCTGACTAGGGTCCGCAAGGTATCCTGGGATCAGTAGGCTAGTAGGCTGCATTATGTATTCAGTGGCCATCTTAGGAGGATTTCTGGCACGCTGGTCGGCTGACCAGTGGTGCGGTCTTCCTCACCTTCGCCGGATTTGTTATAAATTTAGAGGCCCTCTTCTCCGCGCAGCGGCCGGGCGGTGCGGATGCGCCTACTATTGCGCCATTGGAGCGCCTAAGGTAAGCCCGTCTGCGCCCGTCAGCGTCCTGGAGGCGGACGGGTGCGGGCGGAGCTTTATCCTTTATGGTCTTAGGCCTCTTACAGCATGCGCACATACACTTCTGAGGAGCTTCTTTCCTTAAGAGGAAAGTCTGGCAATTGCTACAGATTCTTCCCCGGAAGACATGTCTGTAAAAAACGTTGTTCGGCTTGCAGATGGGGTCTGGGTGGCCCTCCTGTGTCATCTTCTCGTGACCTGCCCATACTTCTGTCCTGTCTTCTTCTTAATACTAGGTCCCTTACTAGACACTCCCTGGACATTTACAATCTCTTGGCCGACACAAACCCTCTGTGTCTCTTTCTCACAGAGACTTGGTTGGGTGAATGTTCGGGACCCGACTTAGCGTCAGCAATTCCCCCCGGCTATGTTATCTTCAGGAAAGATAGGGCTCAGGGCAGAGGAGGCGGCATAGCCCTAGTAGTCGATAAACGTTTTCCCTACACTATCATTTCCACCGACGATATTGCGGGCTGTGAATCCCTGGGGTTTTCTCTCTCATTATCCCCTCATCAAACTTGTGCTGGGCTTCTAGTTTACAGACCCCCGGGACCCTTAGGCTCTTTTTTTGAAGAGCTTTACACAGCTGTGGCAGCTTTGTGCCTTAAAACGGACCAGTGTCTGCTGCTGGGGGACTTCAACATACACATGGACTCAGGCACTGATGCTGATACCATCAAGTTATTAGACGTTACCACCCCATTGGGTTTGGTCCCTTTCATCACTACTCCCACACATAATAAAGGACACACCCTGGACCAAGTGTTTTCCACCACCTCCATAGCTGTGTTTCCCCCCAAACCCGTTTTATGGTCGGACCACTATCTTGTTAAGTTCCAGATCCCTTTGGCCAATAAACATCCACCCCGACTTTTAGAATGCTTGCGTCAAACATTGAGAGCCTTCAATCGAGTATCCCCGGATATGTTGGCTCAAGCTCTCTCCTCCCACCCCTGCCAGCTGTCTGGCAGCCTCGAAGCTGATCTAGACCTCCTTCAAAGCTGGTTGGTTGAGAGATTTGATGAACTAGCTCCCACTACGACCTCACGTAAAAACGGTAATCGGGCATCTGCCCCGTGGTTTACAGCTTCTCTTGCGGATATGCGGCGTAGCTGCAAGAAAGCGGAAAGAGTCTGGCGCCGTTACTATGATCTTCGGACAAGAATGTATATAGGGAGTCCATCAAGCTCTATCATTGCAGCATCACCTTAGAAAAGAAAGCATATCTTGCTAAAAGAATTGAGGCCGCCGCTGTTGCCAGCAAGGAAATCTTCCTTATTGTTAAGAAATTTACTGCACCTAGCTCTGTTCTGCCCACGCACCATCACTCTGAACCCTGGGGGCCCGATTCACAGAATGAACTTAAGACTCAATCCTAAACTTACTACTATTTTGGTATTCACAGAATGCACTTACTACTTTTGGCATTCACAGAATGAACTTACTACTTTTGGTATTCACAGAAGTTAGGATTTTGTCTTAAGTTTGTCTTAAGACAAACTTAAGACAGACTTAAGACAGACTTAAGACAAACTTAAGACAAAATCCTAACTTCTGTGAATACCAAAAGTAGTAAGTGCATTCGGTGAATAACAAAATAGTAGTAAGTATAGTATTGAGTCCTAAGTTCATTCTGTGAATCGGGCCCTGGGTGTCTCAACTGGCCAATTTCTTCATTTCTAAAATCAAGACCATTCAAGATCCTTTCCCCCTACCACTTTAATAACTCCGTCTGAAATAGGTGCCCCTTCCTCTATGTTCCTTCCTGATGATGGTCCTATTCTGGCCAACTTTCCCCCTCTTTCGTTAACTTCTTCTCTAGATCTGATTTCTAAACTCAAATCTGGCTCACCTCTGGATCCTTGTCCTGCAAAGTGCATGGGAAAAATGGCCCCAGTGATCAATGATCTCATCAACCCGTTGCTCAACTGTTCGCTGAGCACGGGTGTGGTCCCTCAGGCCTGGAAGCATGCCCTGATCCTACCGCTTCTGAAGAAGCCTAATCTAGACCCTCTAGGCCTATCTCCCTCCTCCCGGCTTTGGCTAAAGTTGTGGACAAGCAAGTCCACGCCTCTCTTTCAAACTTCCTGAAAAAGAATAACATCTTGCATGATACCCAGTCGGGTTTCCGTGCCAATATGAGTACGGAGACAGCATTATTGGAGGTCACCGATGCCATCAGAGAGGTGCTGGACGCAGGAGGCAAGGCCATGTTGGTAATGTTGGACTTGTCGGCAGCCTTCGACACCGTTCCCCACGGCGATCTCCTTCTCAGATTAAGGGAGATCGGGCTGCGGGGAGCGGTGTTCAATTGGTTTAAGTCCTTCCTAGCTGGCCACCGCCAAATGGTCTGGGCCCCCCCTTCTCTGCCGAGATGCCGCCATTGGAGGTAGGGGTGCCCCAGGATTCTGTTTTGAGCCCTACTTTGTTTAACATCTATTTGGCAACCCTGGCGGCTCTGGCGGAGTCTTTCGGTGCCCAGATCGTGTCCTATGCTGACGACACCCAGCTTATCTTTACCTGTCAGAAGGGTGCAGACTTCGATGGCGGGCAGATCAGAGGCTGTCTGGGGGCTGTCTTCAAGTGGTTTGAAGAACATAGCCTTAAATGCAACTCTGATAAATCGGAGCTGCTGTTTTTCGGCTGTTCTTCTGACCCCAGATGGCAATCTTGGTGGCCGCCGGCCATGTTTCCCCCCACGGCTGCCTCCCCCAAGGCCAAGAATCTGGGAGTGCAGATCGATGATGGCCTCACGATGAAACATCAGATCTTGGGCCTCGTCGGCAAGTGTTTCGGCGTCATTAAGATGCTTAGGAAATTTCTTCCGATACTTTCTCTCGGCCACCGGAAAGTTACTGTTCTGGCTTTGATAGGTTTGCGCCTGGATTACTCCAAGGTGCTCTACCTGGGCCTGCCGGAGGTTCTCCTCTCTCGCCTGTAGGTTGTGCAGAATGCTGCTGCCAGAGCCATTTTGGCTTTCATCGCAGAACAAGCGCAACGGCATTAATAAAAAAACTTCACTGGCTTCCCATCAAAAAACGCATGGCCTTTAAGGCTCTCACGCTGACCATTAAAGTTCCCCATGGCGCAGGAGAAAAATACATCAGAAACCGATTGGCTTTCTATCTGCCTTCGAGGACTCTGAGGTCAGCTTCTCTGGCTTTGGCACATGTTCTATCTGTCAGAAGAGCCCAAATGGGTGGTCGTTCCTTCCGCTATCTTGCTCCTAAGTTTTGGAAATCTTTGCCTGTCTTCCTGAGATTGAACACTAATCTTCAGGAGGGGGCTAAAGTCCTGGCTCTTTGTCCAATAGTCTTATGTTCGGTCTGTCCGCCCCTGCTGCCCACTCTCAATTTTTTCCCAAAAGCGCCGGGACACTCCTCGGAGTAGCTGAGCGCTATATAAAACCAACCTAACATAACATAACATGATGGCAGTGACTTTTGTACTGAGTGCGCAAGGTATTAAGATATGATACTAAGAGTCCTCATGCATAAAAAACATGGAAGTTTTTAGAGAAAACCACACAACATCAGTTCCAAAACCATTATGTAGAGAAAGGTAGGATGAAACTAGGCGAAAGGTTGCCTCACTATGTAGTCCTAACTTATGATGTATAACACTGGAGTACACATTCAACTAAAATTTGATACTGCGCTTTTAAGCATGACATATGTTGAACTTTGATGTTATTCTCCCATTTGTGCTCCTGATATTTTGATCAGCCTACAAATGTGCTGCCATGTGTTACACATATGCTTAGTTTAACAATATTTGTACATGAAATAGGATCCAGACACAACGACAGAGATGGCTATTAAGTCATACCTTACAATATCTTAGTTGGTATAGTGTATATTTCTGTTTAATTTACCAATGAGTTCGCCATTCTAAAACCGTTCATCGATGGCACTGTGGCAGAAGATGTATGCATCATGTGCACATCTTCGAAATTTCGCAAGGATATTGATGGCCCACTATCACCTGGACATTTGTGGAGAAGTTATTCTTGTGTTTTATGAACAGATGTGATGTTGCTGCAGGGTGCACAAATTGGGCATTTGTGTCATCTACGGCACCAAGTACAAGAGGAAATCCAGCAATGGTTCAGAAGCCTTGCTTTAAATCCATTTTTTGTTGTATAGTTTTGGGGAAGAGAAGGTACGAGGGTGTGAGTTTTATGATGGCATGCAATATAGATTGGAGAAAGGCAGAAAATTCTCCCTGTAAAATGCCAGCCAATCTAGCCGCTGTGATTTAGTACATGGGCCAACATGTGTAGGATAGAAATAAATGTTGTGTGCTGGGATAGCACTGGTCCTTGCAGTTGCTGACTGGAAACCTGGCGCTATCTTCTCCATCAATTCTATGATGGACTCCCTCTTCAGTGTGTAGAACTGTATAACCTCCACCTCCCTGAGGTCAATAAGGGATATGTGCTGATGGAAAACACACTCCTTCTTCCTTCGTTGCCTATGTGGTTGACGCCTAGATACTCATACACCCAGTTGCAGAATAATTACTGGGCTGAGCAACACCTGACCTGGTTTTACCTGGTGTAATTCCACACCCTGTAAACCCGGTTAAAGTAAGGGTCTGCTGGACAACAGCTTGAGGCAAAAGGAATGCCCAATACCGGCTCAACCCCAGCTGGTAGTAAATGCCTGCAGGTAACGGCACATCACACTTATGATTTCCAAACCTCACCTGCTCACGGTTTTTAAAGTACTTGTGTCTTCTCCATAGGTCCATCTTTTCTAGCACCACGGTTAGAACCCTAAATTCCTTCTTCCCGCGATATCATCATCAGACCAACTTCTTAGCACTACACAATGTTGCTATTTAAGATTGAGTGGCTTAGGAGTCTTAGACCATAAACCTAATCTCACTAACACTGTTCAAAAACCATACAATTGGCTACGACTACCAACCCTTCAACCAAAACTGAAAACCTGGCTCTTTCACTCTTTGCCCCACATATATCCTGCTCTCACTCAACCACGAAAAGACACCACATATTTCAAAAACTCAGTTATTTAAATCTTTTTAACATAATTACTGGGCTGAGTAACACCTGGCCTGGTTTTACCTGGTGTAATTCCACACCCTGTAAACCTGGTTAAAGTAAGGGTCTGCTGGACAACAGCTTGAGGCAAAAGGACTGCCCAATACCGGCTCAACCCCAGCTGGTAGTAAATGCCTGCAGATAACGGCACATAACACTTATGATTTCCAAACCTCACATGCTCATGGTTTTTAAAGTACTTGTGTCTTCTCCATAGGGCCATCTTTTCTCGCACCCTAAATTCCTTCTTCCCGCGATATCATCATCAGACCAACTTCTTAGCACTACACAATGTTGCTATTTTAGAATGAGTGGCTGAGGAGTCTTAGACCATAAACCGAATCTCACTAATACTGTTCAAAAACCATACAATTGTCTACGACTACTAACCCTTCAACCAAAACTGAAGACCTGGCTCTTTCACTCTTTGCCCCACATATATCCTGCTCTTACTCAACAACGAAAAGACACCACATATTTCAAATACTCAGTTATTTAAATCTTCCTTATTGTTAAGAAATTTACAGCACCTAGCTCTGTTCTGCCCATGCACCATCACTCTGAACCCTGGGTGTCTCAACTGGCCAATTTCTTCATTTCTAAAATCAAGACCATTCAAGATTCCTTTCCCCCTACCACTTTAATAACTCCGTCTGAAATAGGTGCCCCTTGCTCTATGTTCCTTCCTGATGATGGTCCTATTCTGGCCAACTTTCCCCCTCTTTCGTTGACTTCTTCTCTAGATCTGATTTCTAAACTCAAATCTGGCTCACCTCTGGATCCTTGTCCTGCAAAGTGCCTGGGAAAAATGGCCCCAGTAATCAATGATCTCATCAACCCGGTGCTCAACTGTTCGCTGAGCACGGGTGTGGTCCCTCAGGCCTGGAAGCATGCCCTGATCCTACCGCTTCTGAAGAAGCCTAATCTAGACCCTTTGCTGCACGCTAACTATAGGCCTATCTCCCTCCTCCCGGCTTTGGCTAAAGGTGTGGACAAGCACGTCCACGCCTCTCTTTCAAACTTCCTGAAAAAGAATAACATCTTGCATGATACCCAGTCGGGTTTCCGTGCCAATATGAGTACGGAGACAGCATTATTGGAGGTCACCGATGCCATCAGAGAGGTGCTGGACGCAGGAGGCAAGGCCATTTTGGTAATGTTTGACTTGTCGGCGGCCTTCGAGACCGTTCCCCACGGCGGTCTCCTTCTCAGATTAAGGGAGATCGGGCTCCGGGCAGCGGTGTTCAATTGGTTTAAGTCCTTCCTAGCTGGCCGCCGCCAAACGGTCTGGGCCCCCCCTTCTCTGCCGAGATGCCGCCATTGGAGGTAGGGGTGCCCCAGGGCTCTGTACTGAGCCCTATTTTGTTTAACATCTATTTGGCAACCCTGGCGGCTCTGGCGGAGTCTTTCGGCGCCCAGATCGTGTCCTACGCTGACGACACCCAGCTTATCTTTACCAGTTCAGAAGGGTCCAGACTTCGATGGAGGGCAGATCAGAGGCTGTCTGGGGGCTGTCTTCAAGTGGTTTGAAGAACATAGCCTTAAATGCAACTCCGATAAATCGGAGCTGCTGTTTTTCGGCTGTTCTTTTGACCCCAGATGGCAATCTTGGTGGCCGCCGGCCATGTTTCCCCCCACGGCTGCCTCCCCCAAGGCCAAGAATCTGGGAGTGCAGATCGATGATGGCCTCAAGATGAAACCCCAGATCTTGGGCCTCGTCGGCAAGTGTTTCGGCATCATTAAGATGCTTAGGAAATTTCTTCGGATGCTTTCTCTTGGCCAGAAAGTTACTGTTCAGGCTTTGATAGGTTCGCGCCTGGATTACTCCAACGTGCTCTACCTGGGCCTGCCGGAGGTTCTCCTCTCTCGCCTGTAGGTTGTGCAGAATGCTGCTGCCAGAGCCATTTTTGGCTGTCATCGCAGAACAAGCGCAACGGCATTAATAAAAAAACTTCACTGGCTTCCCATCAAAAAACGCATGGCCTTTAAGGGTCTCACGCTGACCTTTAAAGTTCTCCATGGCGCAGGAGCAAAATACATCAGAAACCGATTGGCTTTCTATCTGCCTTCGAGGACTCTGAGGTCAGCTTCTCCGGCCTTGGCACATGTTCCATCTGTCAGAAGAGCCCGAATGGGTGGTCGTTCCTTCCGCTATCTTGTTCCTAAGCTTTGGAACTCTTTGCCTGTCTTCCTGAGATTGAACACTAATCTTCTGGGTTTCAGGAGGGAGCTAAAGTCCTGGCTCTTTGTCCAATAGTCTTATGTTCGGTCTGTCCGCCCCTGCTGCCCGCTCTCAATTTTTTCCCAAAAGCGCCGGGACACTCCTCGGAGTAGCTGAGCGCTATATAAAACCAACCTAACATAACATAACATGATGGCAGTGACTTTTGTACTGAGTGCGCAAGGTATTAAGATATGATACTAAGAGTCCTCATGCATAAAAAACCATGGAAGTTTTCAGAGAAAACCACACAACATCAGTGCCAAAACCATTATGTAGAGAAAGGTAGGATGAAACTAGGCGAAAGGTTGCCTTACTATGTAGTCCTAACTTATGATGTCTAACACTGGAGTACACATTCAACTAAAATTTGATACTGCGCTTTTAAGCATGACATATGTTGAACTTTGATGTTATTCTCCCATTTGTGCTCATGATATTTTGATCAGCCTACATATGTACTGCCATGTGTGACACATATGCTTAGTTTAACAATATTTGTATATGAAATAAGATCCAGACACAAAGACAGAGATAGTTATTAAGTCATACCTTACAATATCTTAGTTGGTATGATGTATATTTCTGTTTACTTTACCAATGAGTACGCCATTCTAAAACCGCTCATCGATGGTACTGTGGCAGAAGATGTATGCATCATGTGCACATCTTCGAAATTTCGCAAGGATATTGATGAGCATTCTCTGATGGCCCACTATCGCCTGGGCACTTGTGGAGAAGTTACTCTTGTGGTTTATGAACAGATGTGATGTTGCTGCAGGGTGCACAAATTGGGCATTTGTGTCATCTATGGCACCAAGTGCAAGAGGAAATCCAGCAATAGTGCAGAAGCCTTGCTTTAAATCCATTTTTTGTTGTATAGTTTTGGGGAAGAGAAGGTACTAGGGTGTGAGTTTTATGATGGCATGCAATATAGATTGGATAAAGGCAGAAAATTCTCCTTGTAAAATGCCAGCCAGTCTACCCGCTGTGATTTAGTAGGATCCTGAGGCCAACATGTGTAGGATATAAATAAATGTTGTGTGCTGGGATAGCACTGGTCCTTGCAGTTGCTGACTGGAAACTTGGCGCTATCTTCTCCATCATTTCTATGATGGACTCCCTCTTCAATGTGTAGAACTGTATAACCTCCACCTCCCTGAGGTCAATAAGGGATATGTGCTGATGGAAAACACACTCCTTCTTCCTTCGTTGCCTATGTGGTTGTCGCCTAGATACTCATACACCCAGTTGCAGAATAATTACTGGGCTGAGCAACACCTGACCTGGTTTTACCTGGTGTAATTCCACACCCTGTAAACCCGGTTAAAGTAAGGGTCTGCTGGACAACAGCTTGAGGCAAAAAGACTGCCCAATACCTGCTCAACCCCAGCTGGTAGTAAATGCCTGCAGGTAACGGCACATCACACTTATGATTTCCAAACCTCACCTGCTCACGGTTTTTAAAGTACTTGTGTCTTCTCCATAGGTCCATCTTTTCTAGCACCACGGTTAGAACCCTAAATTCCTTCTTCCCGCGATATCATCATCAGACCAACTTCTTAGCACTACACAATGTTGCTATTTAAGATTGAGTGGCTTAGGAGTCTTAGACCATAAACCTAATCTCACTAACACTGTTCAAAAACCATACAATTGGCTACGACTACCAACCCTTCAACCAAAACTGAAGACCTGGCTCTTTCACTCTTTGCCCCACATATAACCTGCTCTCACTCAACCACGAAAAGACACCGCATATTTCAAATACTCAGTTATTTAAATCTTTTTCACATTTAAAAGAAGTTACTCTGGAGAAATTAGTGTCATTTTAGAAAAAAAGCTGCTTTCCTTTTGGACATGTTTATATGGGAAAATAAAAAAAAATAAAGAATATTTAGAAAGAGGAGATTGTATAATAAGAGGGTGGTGTTACCTGAGTATCTGCTGTGTTGCCAGAGCAACAGACTGACTTGCATCCAAAGACTGAGGTGGAAAACGCCATGCAGAACTCCAGTAGTGAGAGAATGAGCAGGAGAATGAACAGCAAGGTCGCAAAGCCTTGTCGGAAGCCCTAAAATGGAAAGAAAACGTAGAATTATGACAGACAAAAACACGAAGGAACTCACATCACCTTTGGGTATCATACCCCATGTAAGTGGACTGTGGTTTTTTCCCACATGAAATGGATCTGGGCCCTTTGCATTGACTTTGCGTCACCCATGGCAATGTAATGACACTGCAAATGCTGCAGTTATATTTACAAAGCCACACCAGGCCTGATTTACACGACCTTGCGTGGTTTGTAAAGAAATGTAACTCAAAACAGCTGTTGCACTCCATTGAATTACATTTTAACTTGGCAAGTGTTCCATGGGGAGAGCATGGACGTTCCCAAGCAGTCATCCATAGATTTTGGTGTATTCTCAGATCTACAAAGACTTGTAAACTTGGGAATGTGTCAAAATATTACTCCTTTACAAATTAGGTGTAACATTGAGAAATATCTTTATTTTTCCTTGTTATTATCTCTTCTTACATGTGCTGCATTAGCCAGCACACATAGAGTGACAAAAATGCCTATAAAGATTGTTTTGTGTAGGAAGATAACCCTTCCTGCATAAAAATAATCCTGCTTGTAATGCAGGCCCCCTTTTACCATAGTGCAAGGGTGCATTCAGTAGCTCTTGGCCACGCACAGCGTCCCAGTTCTAGGGGACAACAAAGATGCCTTATATCTAAGTAGATGTCACATTTCTGCAGTCTCCTTTTCACAAAACACAGGACATCAACTTTGCTTGATGCCCTGGGTTGGTGTGTGAATTCTAGTTTTCTAGAATACAGAATTTGGCGCAAAATTCTCACTTTGGTGATATATATTCATGGTCAACATTGTTATCATTGTTAACAAGGTGGCATAGAAGCATTGTATTATTTCATGTTCTATTAATATGAAAGGTACAGAAACAGATAGGCTTCACTAGGTGTAGCTAGTGCTTCCCCTCGTGGAAGAGGTCAGCAAGGCAAAAGCAGGAAGAATAGGTAACAGGATTCTAAGAACTATCCCATTTTTTGTTTTTCCAGATTTATAGGTCTTTTATTTAAATGTAATAGTCTTCCTAGATAGCTTCTTGAAGTGGAAGACAACTGCACCTCTTACTGATGACAAGTCAAGGTCATATGTCCTCGTCTAACTTTCTTGATTAGCCTTGTCTGACCTGAGAAGGTCACTGAGGGCCTGAGAAATTAAACAAAGGTTCTTAGTTTTGGAAATATTCGTTGTTAAATCTTTCACAGCAATGTACATATTTTTCTATGGGACTAGCCCGCTGTAGCCAAAATAATTCCCCACCTTCATGCGCCCAGAGTACAGAGACGTTTTACGGCATGGGCAAAGTGGGCTCTGGCTCAGGACCCCTACCTTTCTATGGCTCCCATTATTACGCTTTCTAGACAGTTCCAGACAGTGGCACAATGGAGAGATTATAGGGTCCCCTGCATAATAGGAAAAGGTACTCCCATGTCTCCAATATCTCATAAATACTCAAATGCTTTGCACTGAACAGAGGACCCCTGAAGGACTGGGGTCCCCTTGAAGGTTTGTGGGCCAACAAAGAATGTTGTTAATGACCACACCATAGTTGCTGAGGGTGTGTGTTTGGCATGACAGCCTTAGGGTGGTCTTCCCAAACTTTTTGCCTGCTTACCTCCACTGTTTGTTGTATTCTTTCCTTTGAAACTTTACTACTGCTGACCATTGCTAAAGTGCATGCACTTCTCCTCTAAAACTGCTTTAATTAACGTATCCACTATTGGTATATTTAATTTATCTGTAAATCCCTAGTAGAGTGCACTACCTTTGGCCACAGCCTATAAATTAAATGCTACTAGTGGGCCTGCAGAACTGATTGTGCCACCCACACAAGCAGCACTTTAAACATGTCTCAGGCCTGCCACAGCATAGCCTGTTTGTGGAGTTTACACTGATATGCCGACTTGGCATTTAAAACCCCCTGGTAAGCCTTAAACTCCCTTATTATTATCTATATAGCACCCCTAAGGGAGGCCCTGGGTATCCCATTGGGCAGGGTGCAGTGTATGTAAAAGGTAGGACATGTACTTTTAAGCTTTGTATGCCCTCATAGTGGAAAACACCTCAATTTGATTTTCACTATATGAGGCCTACCCCTCTCATACGTTACTATTTTAGAAATGCCACTTTTAGAAAGATGGCATTTCTCTGCTCTTAAAGCTTTGTATGCCTACAATCTGTCTTCAATACACGTCTGGGGTGGGAGACAGCAGGACTTTGTGCATTCCCTCTAGACAGCCACATACAAATGTAGGGTCGGTGTGACTGAGTGCCCATCTGCATCATGACGGCTCATCCTGGGAAGGATTGGAGGAAGGAGCTGACACTTACACCTGAGTGGGCAGTATCCTGTACCCCCCCACAAAGTTTGATTACCACCTTGTAGTGAGTCTGGAGCCAGGGCTGAGAAGGGAGGACTTCAGTGCACTTCAAATCTCCTCTTTGAAGTTACCTCCATTACAAAGGGACAGCAGGGTATAAGTTCCGGGGTTATGACCCCACGAAATGGGCAACTTCTAGACCTGTAAAGAAACTCTGCCAGGAAGAAGGACTATTGTGCTGCTACAAGGACTGCCAACTCTGCTGTACTGCCGTTCTGGAAGAACTGCTTTTCTGCTACACTTCCCTGCTGCCTGCTACCCTCTGTCCCTGCTTAGAAGGAATTGAACTCTTTCTTGAACCCAGAGAGGTCTCCAAGGCCATGCTAGCTTGCCTCGTGTTTTGAGACTTAGGGATATCAAGGTCTCGCTTCCTGCCCCCAATGTCAGTTCGAAAGTGGATCCAGGTGCTTTCTCCAGTGAAATTGATGCATCGCCTGCTGCGTGAAGCAGAATCAAAGTATAACCGCTGTTGCAGGAACAATACCGGAGCATTGCACTAAGAACCAGCACATTCCTCTGGGACTGATGCGTTGGAACCACTGCATCGCTGGCGCAACAGTGAGAGAAGATCGACGCATCCCCTTGACTGCATGGAGAAAAATGGCGCATCAACTTTCGAATCAACACATCTCGGCTTCCGTCATCGTCTTCAGAACAAGTGCATCACCAAAATTGCTGCATCACCTCGAGTGCCGGATCGACACTGACGCATCGCTCAGCTGCACCCCACATCTCGCTGTTGCGAACAGGATCCCAGTATTTTGTTCAGCAGGCCTTGCGTGGCTCCAGTACCTGGCCCGTTCTCCATCACGGCCGGCCTGAACTCTTGATTTTGGCCCCAGTCCAGCGCGACCAGATAACCCACATAGGTACATATTGCTTCTAAGCCCTATTGACACTTTTAATCTTTAAAAATGCCTATCTTTGACTTCTACTTATTGGATGTTTGTCATTTTGGTCTTCTTTTATTCATTAAATCATAATCAACTTTTCTAAACTGGTCTGGAGCATTTTGTGGTGTTTTCACGGTGTTACTGTTTGAAGTGTTGCACCCATACTTTACATATTGAGTTAAGCCTACCTGCTTTGTGCCAAGCTACCATAGGGTAAGCATAGGGTAAGCACAGATTAATTTATAGTGTGCTTCGGACTTACCCTGATTAGGATTGTGGTTCCTGTTCAGACATAATGCATACCTCTGCCAACCAGAAACTTAATTTCTAACATGGCTTGAATGAGCTAAAAATTGATAATATATTCAAAGTTGTTCCGAGCAGATAGCCTCAAATTATCTTTTGCCCGAGGTCCCCAAAATCCTTAAGATGTCCCTACCATAGTATATTTATCAATAAACCCTGTTGGCCTTCTCC
Organism: Lissotriton vulgaris; assembly: GCF_964263255.1. Taxonomy (NCBI): domain Eukaryota; kingdom Metazoa; phylum Chordata; class Amphibia; order Caudata; family Salamandridae; genus Lissotriton; species Lissotriton vulgaris. The sequence goes on from NC_141686.1 coordinate 215,194,445, forward strand.
ACCACCAACACCTTCAAGGGCCCTTCTACTGTGGGGACCCAGTCTATAGGTTGCAATCCCATATTTCACGTGAGGCTGCAGCCTATTCTGGAGTATCAATGAACTTGTTGGTGATTCAGTGATAGGGGCAGATGTAACTCTCGCAATTCTGTGTAATGTAATCACATGGATTTACCCAAACATTCGGTGAGATTATGCAGAAATATGCGAGAAGAGCAATTCTGTATTGAGCACTACTTACAAATACACTCCCTTGCAGCCAAAATGGATGTGAGGATGCGTTTTGCTCCAAGAAACCAGTGCTTAGTGTAACAGAACATAAACAGCAGCACAAGCAGTCACTCGCTCTTGCTTATTGTGCTCTGGTGGTAGGATTTCTTCCCCGCAAGTTACTATTAATTACGCGAGCTGGTGTAATCACCATATATTGGTTATCAACCCCTTTCATTGAATGTTTCGCTGTTTCACTTGACGCCATTGCACCATGGGATACATTTCACCATCGCAGGAGCACAGAATATAGTGCTTTTCCTTTTTTTATGCACATCAGAGTCCTGTGTTACTGAATGGCCTGAGTCTATAAGTCTACATGTTTTCGAACAGCTCAGCGAGCAGAGTCTATCAATTCCTTACTGCTTGTTGCACGTCGCATGTCCACGGGTATGTGAGAAAGAGTATTCCCCCTTCAATCAATAGACCCCACCCCAATTATCTGACATAGCTCTATATGAACAAGTTACTTACCTTTTGTTTAATCCGTATTTGGTATATACTCTATGTAGCCGCAGATTCCTTACCTTAGAATTATCCCCAGGCGTCAGACTGGCTCCGGAATTGTTTTGTGAGCAGTACCCCTGTGCATCGTTAGGGTACATCGTTTGGCTCAATGTGGTGTAATCAGAGTCATCTGCGCTGGAATGTGACGTGCACCGTACCTCTATAGCCAGCGTACTGACATCAGTTTATTTTCACAACTTTCCATGCTAGGAGGCAGAGCCACAAAGGACACTGTAGAGTCTCTACCAATTAAGGCGTTACCGAAGGCAAGTCTGATACAGACTCCTAGCTCAAGATTCCTAACCTTGGAATAGATACCCAATAAATACTTCCCTGGAGGTGGGTCTGCGGAACAAATTCACACTAGAAAGTCCTGCAGGACCGAACAGGCAAAGTGCCCTTCCTGACACACCTGCCTGTCCAGGCAGTAGTGCTTGGTGAACATATGCAGCCTGGTGGCTATCCAGGACCGGATCTCTGCAGGATATTGCAGTATTCGCAGTATTTGCAGCCTCTAGCGCTGATGGAACGAGCATTCAAACCCTCAGTGGGTTACCTCTTGGCCAGTGAGTAGCAGGTTTGAATACAGATCGATTGAGAGATGATCCATTTCTGCATAGCTTTTCTCTTCTTGGTTCCAACATACCCCACGAATAGTTGGTTGTCCAACCATAAATCTTTTGTCCGGTTGAGGTAGAACAAAAATACTTTTTTGTTGTCATTTCTTAGAGGGATATAGCAGACCATAAAAGGTAGGCAGGGTGATGAACTGGCACACATAAAAGGAGGGCTAACTTTCAGCATAAAAGTCAGTCAAGTCAAGTCAAGTCAAGAAATTTATATAGCGCGCTACATACCCATAGGGTCTCAAGGCGCTAGAGGGAGGGTGGGGAATTACTTGTCGAATATCCAAGTTTTAAGTTGCTTTCTGAATGCTAGGTGGTTCTGAGTAAGGCGAAGGTGAGTGGGAAGTGAGTTCCAGGTTTTAGCTGCCAGGTAGGAGAAGGATCTACCTCCCATATGGTTTTGTTGATGCGAGGTACCGTGGCAAGGGCTTGGTTGGAGGATCGCAGCTGACGGGAGGGGGTGTAGAAGGACAATCGTGTGTTGAGGCATTCGGGCCCAAGATCGTAAAGTGCTTTGTGTGCGTGGGTTAGGAGGCGGAAAGTAATCCTCTTATTTACGGGGAGCCAGTGGAGGTTTTTCAGGTGACCAGAGATGTGTTCTTTACGCGGGATGTCTAGTATGAGCCTGGCTGAAGCGTTCTGGATGCGTTGGAGTTTTTCCTGGAGTTTTGCGGTGGTACCGGCGTATAGTGTGTTTCCGTAGTCCAGGTGGCTCGTGACCAGTGCGTGGGTGACCGTTTTTCTAGTTTCGGTGGGGATCCAGCGAAATGTTTTTTTGAGCATGCGAAGAATGTTGAAGCAAGATGATGAAACGGCGTTGACTTGTCTGGTCATCGAGAGTGAGGAGTCCAGGATGACGCCCAGGTTCCGTGCGTGGTCCGTCGGGATGGGGGCTTTTCCAAGGGCTTCTGGCCACCAAGAGTCATCCCAGGCGGAGGGGGAGGTGCCTAAGATGAGGACTTCTGTTTTGTCTGAGTTCAGTTTCAGACGGCTGTGCTTCATCCACTCGGCTACTTCTTTCATTCCTTCGTGTAAGTTGGTTTTGGCGGTGTTAGGGTCTTTGGTGAGTGATAGGATCAGTTGAGTGTCATCCGCGTAGGAGATGATGTTGAGATTGTGTTGGCGAGCGATGGCCGCAAGGGGGCTCATGTATACGTTGAAGAGGGTGGGGCTGAGTGACGATCCTTGTGGCACGCTGCAGATGACTTCAGAGGCCTTTGACTTGAATGGTGGGAGGCGGACTCTCTGTGTTCTTCCGGTGAGGAACGAAGTGATCCATTCCAGTGCTTTTCCTTGGATTCCTACGTCTCTGAGGCGCTGTAGAAGGGTGCTGTGACAGACTGTGTCGAAGGCAGCGTAGAGGTCGAGGAGGATGAGGGCGACTGTGTCTCCATTGTCCAGTAGAGTTCGAATGTCGTCTGTTGCTGCGATGAGGGCGGTCTCAGTGATGTGTTTGGCTCAGAAGCCGGACTGTGAGGAGTCGAGGGATTTGTTGGTTTCGAGGAAGGCGGCGAGCTGGTTGTTGACAGCTTTCTCAATGACTTTGGCCGGGAATGGAAGGAGCGAGATGGGGCGGTAGTTTTTGAGTTTGGTGGGGTCAGCTGTGGGTTTTTTCAGAAGGGCGCTGAGTTCTGCGTGTTTCCAGCTTTCCGGGAAGGTGGCGGAGTTGAGGGAGCAGTTGATGACATCTCGGAGGTGTGGTGCTATGATGGAGTCTGCTTTGTTGAAGATGTGGTGAGGGCATGGGTCAGTTGGGGATCCTGAGTGGATGGAGTTCATCAGGTGGATGGTGTCCTCAGTGGAGATTGGGTTCCAGTCGTTAAGGATGTTCAAGGGGGGTGAGGGTCCTGCAGAAGATTGGGTGGGTTGGTCTTCGGGTCGGTTGTCGAAGCTGTTGTGGATGTCTGCGATTTTGTTGTGGAAGAAGGAAGCTAGGGAGTCGCAGAGGGCTTGGGAGGGGGTGATGTCGTTGGAGTTGGCTGATGGGTTGGTAAATTCTTTGACGATGTTGAATAATTCCTTGCTGTTGTGGGCGTTGTTATCTAGACGGTCTTTGAATGCGGCTTTCTTGGCAGACCGGATTAGTTGGTGGTGTAAGCGGGTGGCGTTTTTGAAGGCGTCCCTGGTGCTGGTGTTAGGATCTTTTTTCCAGGCCTTTTCGAGGGAGCGACAGAGTTTCTTAGATTTCTTAAGATCATCGTTGAACCAGGATGCGTTTTTGATGCCTAGCTTGATTAGGCGTTTTTTCAACGGTGCTAGGATGTCGGCGCTGTTGGATAGCCATTGGGTGAGGTTAATGGCTGCTTGGTCGGGGTTTGAGGAGTGGGCGGGGGGGGTTTAGAAGAAGCGATGAGGAAATCTGGTCGCTGGTGATTTTGTTCCAGTTTCTTCGCAGGGTGGGTTGAGGATGGTTGTGGATTGTGGTCTTATTGTAGGTAAAGTGAACGCAGCTGTGGTCCGTCCAGTGAAGAGCTGTGGTGTGACTAAATGAGACATGTTTGCTGGAGGTGAAGATAGGGTCGAGAGTGTGACCTGCAATGTGGGTGGGGGTAGTGACGAGTTGTTTGAGTCTGAGGTTGGCGAGATTGTCCAGAAGGGGGGTGGCGTTGCTGTCGTTGCTCTTTTCCAGGTGAAAGTTGAGGTCTCCCAATAGAATGTATTCCTTGGAGGGGAGGGCGTGTGGGGTGATGAAGTCAGTGATGTCGTCACTGAATTGTGCGCGGGGTCCTGGAGGCCGGTAGAGGAGGGTGCCTCTGAGTGTGGTCTTGGGGTCGGTGTGGATCTGGAAGTGAAGGTGTTCGGCGCTAGCGAGGTTGACGTCTGAGCTGGTTGAGATGCGGATGGAGTTCTTATGGACGATAGCGATGCCTCCTCCTGTATGCTTGATGCGGTCCTTTTGGATGATCTTGTATCCTTCCGGAATGGCGATGGTGATGTCTGGGGCTGAAGAAGCATTCATCCATGTTTCTGTTAGGAAGGCGACGTCCGGTGAAAAGGTGTCTAGTAGATTCCAGAGGTCGATGGCGTGCCTGTGGACCGAGCGGGTGTTGAGCAGAATGCATTTAAGGTGGTTGGTGTCAGATCTCTGGTTGGTGTTAGTGGATGAGGAGTTGTTCTTGGTGCCGTCGAACTTGCAGGAGTTGCAAGAGAAGGGTCCATGGGTGTGTCCAGGAGCGGCTTGGACGCAGTTGGGGGAGCGGCCGAGGTTAAGGGCTAGGAGGGTGGTGGCATCGTAAGTGAAGCGAGTGGGCTGGGCATTACGGGGACCAGGGGGTCTGGCGCTGGGCGCGGTCCAGGCGCGGACGGGCGTAGACGGGCTTACCTTTGGCGCACCTTCGGCGCGGTCGTAGTGCGTGGACGCTGCGCGTGGGTTCATCTATATTAAATGGATAGTGGGGGGGCGGAGCGTGGGAGGGTCAGCTGGGAGGCGGTAGCAGGGAGGCGGGCCAGGGGAAATCACAACAACAAAATGGTGGGAGGGATTCAAAGCGAAACCCAGCGCAATGGCCTCAATGAAGGAGGGCTTCTCAAAAATCAATATTGCACAAGCGCTAATTTCAAACAGCAATTCAGTCACCAGAGCTACGATAACACAAGCGCTCTAAGGTACGACGCCCAAGCTCTAACACAAGCGCTATGAACTACGATGCAAATGCGCTCTAAATTAACACAGCAATTCAGTTAATTCTTTCAGCAGAGCTACAATACCAGACACGAGTGCAGAGACACGAGTGCTCAGTGAAGGTGCTTCAGCTGTGGGAGCGAGGGGGAGCGACCATTCGGGACGAACCAGCTTCTCTGGAAAGATGTTTAGGTGTGGAAGCTTACTGATCCTCTGGGCAGATGCAATTGCCACAAAAAAGGAGAGATTGATGGTAAGGAGCATGAGAGGACAGTTAAGTAATGGCCGAAAAGGAGCGCTCATTAAAAATGTAAGTAGTAGGTTGAGATCCCTCTGAGGCAGGATAAAGGGCGAGGGTGGAAACTTATGTTGGAAACCTTTCATAACCCTATTTACAACAGGGGATTTGAACAGGAATGTTGATCTGGCAACCTCCGAATGGCTGATATGACAGCAAAATAGCTCTCTAAGGTGACCAAAGCAGAGCCCTGCTGGGCAAGGGTAAGGATAAATAGAAGGACCTGAGAAAGGGGAGCAGAAAGTGGGTCAACTTGCATTTCTGCACACCATGTCACAAACTTGCCCCAGCAACAGGCATATACTGTCTTGGTGGAGGGAAGCCTGACTGCCAAGATAACATTACAGACTATGGGCAGAAGGTTGAAAGCTATCAACTGTTGCCACTCAATCTCCACACATGAAGGTGTAGCGCTGACAGGTTCGGGTGAAGAACCCTCCCCTGCTGCTGTAACAGAAGTTCCTGCCGAAGAGGCAGTCTGATTGGAGGACCGATGACCATGTTCAACAGATCGGAATACCAAAATCTCTGAGCCCAGTCCAGAGCCACAAGGATGGCTTGGGCCCGGTAATTCCTGATTGTCTGGAGAACTCTGAGCAGGTGTGGTTTGGGTGGAAAAGTGTACAGGAGGCTTAAGCTCCATTCAAGATGAACGGCGTCTCCGAGGGAGAGCCGTCTTGGAAACTGCAGTCTCAGAAGTTCTGGCATTGGGGAAACATCCTTTACAACGCAACTTTTACCACGCAGTGCCTTTACGACGCAACTTTTACAACACAAACCATTACAACGTATTGCGCTGGGGGGCGCTCTAGGATAGGGAATAAGTTTAATTTACTATCCAACACCTTCCCTAGTGTCCACGGGGACTAGAGTTGGAATAGTAAATTAAACTATTCACTATCCAGCACCCCAAAGTGGTATGCGTTGTAAAGGTTTTTGTTGTAAAAACCGCGTTGTAAAGGCATGCGTGGTAAAAGCATGCGTTGTAATGTCATACATCCCTGGCATTGTACATTCTTTACGGTTGCAAACAGAAATAACCAAGACTCTCCCTACTGCTGAAAGAGACCTTGCCCAATCTCTAGATGAAGATGCTACTTGAGACCTGCTAAGCATCTTCAGCTGATTTAATCCTTCCTGTCATTCAGAAGCCTGTCCGGTGTTGAACCATTGAGGATATGCATTGAGGTTCCACCCAGGTCCAGAGGTGCAGGGCCTCTTGACAAAGGATCCATGGCCATACCCCGGCCTGGTTGTTGCAGTACCACATGGTGGTGGGGTTGTCTGTGAACAGCAGCACTAGCCTTCCATTGATGGACTGTAGAAAGGCTTTCAATGCAAGCAGGATTGCCAGAGCTCCAGTAGGTTGAGCTGGAGTCCGTATTTCGCCTGAGATCAGAGGCCACTTTGCTCCACCTCTCCCAGATGGTTGACCCATCCCAGTAGTGAGGCATCTGTCACCACTGTCATATCTGGTTGGGGAATGGTAAGGGGTCTTTTGCTGACCTAATCATAGTTCGTTAACCACCACTGCAGATCCTTTGCAGGTTCCTCTGAGATTTGGACCATGTCAGAAAAATTTCCCTGATGGTGTGACCACTGCAGAGGCCCATATGCCAGCGGGCATGTGTCACAAGCAGAATGAAGGGGGCCATAAAGCACAGCAGTATCTTATTTAGTCATAAACATCCGTATCATAGCCTCAATATCCTGGACTTGCCATTCAGGAGGATTATCCCGAAACTGCACCGTGTCCAGAACAGCTCTGATGAAAGGGATCATCTGAGAGGGTGTCAGGTGTGTCTTTGTTACGTTGATAGTGAACTCCAGGACGGATCGGGTGATATCAAAGACCTCGTTGATTTTTTACTCTTTTTTTCTTGTGGCACTTACACAAAATCCTGGATGACTTTAACTGCTCTTTGACTTCATACTCTTTGTTGTCTTGTGGTACTTACACAAACTCCTGGATAACTTTAACTGCTCTTTGACTTCATACTCTTTGTTGTCTTGTGGTACTTACACAAACTCCTGGATAACTTCAACTGCGATGAAGATCGATGACTCTGCAACTGATCCCAGGACCTTCCTCTCATCTGGGATCGAGACTGTTGAGGTGTCTCAGGCCAAGCAACCAGGAGCTTGAGGGACCTTTCCCTCAAGACAATGGCATTCATGGTGTGGGAGTCAACGCAGGACTTCGAGTCATGGTCGTGCTCAAGGCACCAGACCATCACCAACAATAACATGACCATCACCAACATCTGTCGGTGACAGGCACCCCAGGTCTTGAAGCCAGCTTTCCTAGTGGACATCACTGTCACACCAGGACAAAGATCTCAACAAACTTCAAACAAAAGTTAAAAAAGATCAGTCAAATATCGACTGGGGGTAGCACGCTCCAGATCTGAGCTGACTGGTCCTGGTAAAAGAGAACTGATGTCAACGTTCTAATGAGGCGCCTATATAGGCACTGCGTACCTTACTTCTGCTGCTGACAATGCCGACAGCGCCACGCAGAGTCAAACAATGCCACCTACCGGCTTAGGAAAAAAACTCTGGATCCAGTATGACGCCTGGGGATATATCTAAGGTAAGGAATCTGCGGATAGAAGTTTCTATCAGATTTTATCTGTCAGAGCCTTAGTGACAAAAAAATGAATAATCAAGTGCTTTTTCTGGAACTTGATCTACTTGTGATTAGTATGCTTGATAATTAAATATTGAGATTTCTGATAACAGCGTTTTAGCCTATCAAAAGAAGAATATTGCTCTGTTATTCACACTCCAATATGCCTAGATGTAAACACATTACTGTGCAATGGAGACTGCACTTAATGGTCTGTCTCTTTACATTTTAACCCATCGTAGTGTAGCATATATGGTTAATGTCCCTGGTGCAAAGCACAACGTGTAACATGCAGATCACAGATTTGTGCTTAATGTACCTAGCTAAGTGGCTTACTGCTTTTGTCACAGAGATGTAAAATGTAAATCCGTATTTGTAAAGCGCGAATTACTTACCCTTACGGGTCTCAAGGCACTGGGGGCCGTTGAGGAAATTAAGTGAGCTGTTGCCCAGAGTCACATGGTGCTGAGCTAAGTTGCCATTGGAGCCAGGGATCAAACTGTGATCCCCGTGCTACGAAGTCAGCTGCCCTTGCTGTTGCACCACACCTCTCCACAGAGATCGTTTTGTTACCTGCAGTTCACAAATTACAATATGTCTAATGTACAGCATTATGGGCTTTAAACCAGCATCAAACTGCAATGAAAGGATTACAAAGGTATTGTTTATTTTCTCAATATTTTGTTATTCAATGGTTGCTATAAAAAAGGTTAATTTGGGTAAGAATTAACTCTTATGAATCCCTCTATTACCTACTCTGTTGATTTTAAACCCTGAGTTTGTGGAGTAGATTTCCTAAGACTCTGCGCTGGGTTTGCATCACAAAATTAACACAAGCCTGGTACAAAGTTTTGTTTTGGGATTTACTCTTAAGCTCAAATCCTCTTTAGCTTTGAAATGTAGCCCTAAAGTAATACAAAGTAGTATTAGGTTTGCTATGTGTCGAGGGAGCTTGGAAAGGTTGGTACATGGGTGTGATATCAAACACACAAAAAGTGATGGGAGAAATGCTTGCAAATAGTATAACCACTGGCAGTTGCTCAAGTTAGCATTGCAACCCTTCATTTTTTTGCCCACTATGCCAGCTCAGCTGAGACCCAGCCATATTCAAATCAGCCTTGACCCTGCTCCAATAAGAACTATCCAGCTCTTCTCTGACCTGGACACAAGCAACCTCAGACTGGTTTCTGCCTAGTTGGGTCTTCTTTAGTTGATTGCATCTTGGTTCCAGTAGCACACTGAGTGCAGGACCGACATCTGGTTATTCTTTTAGCCACTTTGGGTGTTATATAAAACACAGAAATAGTGATGGGAGTAATGCTTGCAAATGGTCAGACCATAACCATTGTCAATCAATTGGGTTAGTATTTTAACTCTCAATCAAGTGCAGACTCACCTTTTGTGTGTTTGATATAATGTCCTAAGTGGCCAAGCGCATGCCCCGGAGGGGGGCCCTTGCTCACTGTGCCACTGGAATAAAGCTGCACCCAACTGAAGAGGCCCAATCTGGCCTAAAATGGTTGAGGTTTGCATGTGTTTCAGTTCACAGAGGATCTGGCCTGGTTGCTGTATTTTTCCTATTGGAGCAGGACTAAGGCTGATTTTGATATGGCTTGGTTTAATCTAAGATGGCATGGTAAGTGAAGTAGTGTGGCTCACTGGTTAGAGGCGGCAGACCCGAGAGCAGAGGACGGCCCGGGACCAGGGTTCGATTCCCGACGCGGCAGGTTTCTGGACTAGGGTCAGCGGACTCGATAATTCTCTCGCCTCGGTGCCCACTCTGATCAGCGATCACACTCGGCAACTCTGGGCACTAGCTTGCCTCATCTTCACTAACGGCCCCACCAGACCGCCGGGGATGCCTGGTCTCACCCTGGAGATACCCATTAAGGGACCATCTCTCAGGGAAGCCAGGAAGGGTTTCGCAGCGGTCGAAGCGCGGAGGTACCCCTTTGGGAGTGATTCCAGCGCTATATAAGCACATAATTAATTAATTAATAATGGTAGAGAAAGGCATACACACAAAGTAGAAAAAGTATGAAAGTTTGTTAAAGCATAATATTTTTCACTAGAAGCATATCCTTCCAGTACAAATTCTATGCTTGACATCACACACCCTCGCACAAGCACAAGGCAGCCTAAGGTGCACTAGGGGAGAGAGCAACAGTGCCATATCATAGCAGATGTGGTGGTGTTGTGCCCTCTCTCTTCCCCTCAATACAGCAGCAGGACAGCAACTTTGGTTACTGCATTGTGCTGATTTAGAAATTAGTGGACTCCATCACAAGCATGACTCACATCATATCCACCTTATTACAAAAGAATTATATCATATGTCCCTCAGTAAATATACCCCTTTGAATCTTCAGACAAGCACTCATAACATTAAATGCGTAACAGTGTGCATGACATATGATGCAGAGACCTTATAGCCTCATTGTCTTATGTAGCAATTCCTATACATCGATTATACACTTTTCTAATTCTTAGAATGTGTGATAAACATTACCAAAAAATGCTAACGCAACTTTACACATCGTAGCACATCACGGGAAAATAACCCTGTGTCAACGTGGAATTCACAACGTGGATATTCACTACATGGCGATACCATGCAATACTCCGCCGAAAACGCGGCCAATCTCTGCGATACAACCACCGTGATGGAGATAAAAACACAAACCCCAATGCGTAAAAAGACGCGATGTGCCCAAACGCGATGAGAAAACTGTGACAACCAGCGAGAGGCATGCAATATACATGTATAATGCGGGAAAAAGCACAAGAACAGCATAAGGAAAATGCCACTAAAAAACTACATCCCCTGCGGAGTACCACGAATGCACCCTGACCGACTTTAGAGGACAACATGAACACCACAATTACCCACGGAGAAACACCCAGGAATACAGGGCTTGCGGAAGGCCAATGAGAAGATGAAGAGGAAGACGGGGTACAGTCGCCAAGAAAACCGGATTATCGCCACTGATGAGCCAGAACACCACCAACTGTACGTCACCTCCAATGTGTCATTGCCAACAAAGATGGCACACCACCTCGAACCATATGAAGGCTGTCGCATGGCAGATGAGGACAATGGACGAGCACAAGAGGCCCTGGACTGATGTGAATAGCAAAACCAAGCAGAAACTCGCTGCCAACACGAAAACAGCAGCCCACCCCGGAGGAGAGGGGCCAGCAGAACACCAGGAGCTGAATTACATGGAGAAGATGGTGGACACTGTTACCAGTTGGGAGACGGTGACAGGAGTTGGGGATCCGGACACCGTACAACATGACCTGACACCACATCAACAGGGTGCGCACTGACCAGGGAGTGGGTGGATAGGGGGAGATGGGCACAATGGCACACATGCACAATTAAGCAGAGCACACTGCACACCTACAATGACTCAGGACCATGTCCCTGATCCCACGGGAACACGCCAGCACACACATAAGCACCAAGTAGTCCCACGTACACCGTGTGCCCAAAGGGGTACCCACACAACACATCAACAAGCACACAACCAACACATGCACTCGTGCGAAACACAGCAAACATGCATATACGTCAGCCATACTGACAATGCAAGAGACACTGTGTGAGTAACAACAAATTGAGAGAGAGGGTGTTGTTAAGGACACTCTTGGTCCCCCTGGTCAATCTTTTCAAACAACAAAAGAGTGTCGTAAAAGAAAAAAAGAAAAAAAAAAGAAAAGATGTATGAGCACAGAACACAGAGAAGGAAAAATCGACCTGAATGAGTCACATTGGAAATCAGTAGGGATTTTTCAGGAAGCCCTCACTCACCACCCTGGGTGGTGTCATGCTTCATCATCGGGCCCACCAGGAGAAGCCGAATGCCTACCTGGTGTGCTACAACTCCAGATTACTGCAGAGCTGGTTATTTGTGGCAATAGTGTCAAAAGAAATGTGATTTAAAAATGTCAAAGGCTGTACCAAACAAAAAGTTTATTCAATGGTCAGTCTGACATAGATAAAATATATGTATTGGAAATCTACCAAATATTGGTTTGGTTGTTTCCACTTAAAGTGGGGTCGACATGTTTTTCCCCATCTATGTGTAATTTACTGGGCTTTCATCAGGACCGTAAGTAGTGTACCTCGGCGGTCTGGGCATGCTAAGGCCCACCCTTACCAGAGGACGTGAAAGTTAAAATCAGGTGTAACCACGAGGTCCGGTAGTAGGAGATGCTAGGTGCCGAGCGGGTGTCAGGCGTTGCGGGCGGTGTGCCATTGTCGCCTCCACCCACTCCAGAGACCTAGATTTTTTTAAGAAGTTTGCTGCAATTCTGCAACTGTATAATAACAAGAAGTAACGTGGTAGTTTCTTCTGAAACTATACATCCCAGCACACTGAGCGCTTCAAGCGGTTACTTGAAAACCAATGGCCTCAACAGATGTCTAAGCAGGCACATCCATTGGACAGCATCCACGGAACACCCGGAAGCTATTCGCGGACTAACAATGTGAGACAAACTACGAGCCAACGCAGTCCCGGTCCCGACCCCCTAAATCCTACACAGAGTATCCCGGAATGGAGGAATTAACGTTTCTCCCACTCCTCTTGCCCCTCAGAGTACGAGCGAGAAGTACCATCATGGAGCACACGACGGCCCTGATTCCATCAACAAAACGGGCCATGTAAGAAATATTGCCGGATTAGTTAAATATGGCGCCATGTAAGACATGCTGCAAACCATTAACAGCATCATTCCTGGTCTCTCCATTCCCTCTTTCCAGAATCTCCCCAATAACACTGGAGTTATTTGGAGGCATCCACACTACCGCCACTGGGTTAGCATTTTGCAGATTGGCAAGACAAAACCAACTTGTAAGTGCTATATATTAGTGTATTGCCGACCAACACACGGATTCTAAATGCAATGACAGGACGGTCACGTGTTGTTTATTCTTTTATCTTGTATCTTCTATTTCTGCTCATCTCTTCGCCTCAGTGCATTTCCTGGCCATAACAGTTATTATACTCACAGCTGATGAAACGATTCATGTTTGGCACCTGGTTTTGAACTCACCCAGAGGTAAGCGAAGGCAGATTGCAAGCCTGGTGGGGCATTGCTAAAGGCCATGTTTTGATTAGTGTTTTTCTTCTTCTTTTTTCTAGTGAGGTTTGGTCCTGATGAGAACCCCTGACTCAATGGGGTTTGAAAAGCGTAGACCATTGGAGTAACCAAACATTTTGCTTGGAGTTAGTTGTATGCTTATTAAATAAGATTTCTTCCAAATCAATTTGGGTTATTAAATGTAAAAAGTTTCTGTAAAAAATTGTACAGTCAAGTATTTCTAGCAAATTTAGATTGTAAAAAGCATTTTTGTTTGGTTTATATTGTAGGAGTGTATTAGGAATATATGCTTTGAGTATGGAATGTATGAATGGCGAGAATGGTGAGAATTGTTAAAGATGACTAGATTTTGCAGGTTTGTGCAATTTGTGTACAGTATTGTGTGGGTATGTCAAATGTCAAATGCTTTTATATAGCACACTTATCACCAAAAGAGGTCTCATGGCGTATAGTGTCTAATGTATTTTTGTATATTGAAAAAACTCTTTTGAAAAATTCAAATAGTACAAAAAAAGTGAAATAAAAGTTACAAATGAGCTTAAAGATGAAATGATGGTTAGCTCACACATCTTTTCTAAAGTTGATTTAAATAAGTAGCAGCATTGGCAATTTTCTATGGTTGTTGGTCTATAAGCGCTCAACCTCTCTGTTTATGAGCAATACCCTTTTTTGTTATTGATAACTTCAAAAAGTGGAATTTCTCCGCCAGGCACCATAAATCTGCGCACACCATTGCACAGCATTTATCCTCATGAGTTCATACATACTAAACTCGACCCTGCACTCCCCTCGTACCAGGAATTACTATGGGCACACTTCTCCCTCATGCATTACTATGGGAGGGCAGGCCAATCTTACTACACGCATTCAGAGAGCGCACACACTTTACACTGGGGCACAGTGCTAAAGTGCCCAAAGACTTCAAACCACTACCACCATGTCAGAGCTTAAGGCAAAAAGTTCAGGGGAGAACCTGCCAAAAAGGGCCAAGTCCAACAATGGACATGTCTGTGGCTTCCCCCCCATGTCTGTCCTGCACATCTACACCTTACTTGTCGTTGTGTACATTCCCATTCACAGAACACTTGCATCCTTCGCACATGGCTGCATTCCGCATCTACACATGTTCAGATGTTGTGTGGCTGTGGTGCCATGATATAGCTGTATTGTGTGCAGGGGTAGCCCAAGATCCCCATGGAGTGGTGTTGTTGTGTCTGGTAGGTGGGCATGTTGATTGAAATGTTGTATGTGGTTTGGTCATGTGTGAATTCCCACAGTTGTGCGTCGTGTAATGGTGGCTTTGAGGATTGTGGTGAGTGGGCAGTGGCAGTGCCCTTAGCTGCAGGGTACGGCGCCTTCATTTTACCTGGCTGTTCATTTTAAATAATTATTTCTTTGCGTGTGCTGCTATCTTGTGGGACAGCGGTTTTAAGATTTTTAAAAACTGAATTGAGCAAACATATTTCGGTAGCTCACCTGAGTGGGGCTGCACACTTGATTGAAGGCTGGTCTCGATTTCATTCCTTCCCGCCCCGGTCCGACGCGGTGAATAGCACCGTTGCGCGGAGGGCGAGAAAGGGTAGAAATAGTCACTTCCGGTGGGCCGGGGGGGCCGGTTTGCGGTCTAGTGCTCCCGAGCTGTAGAGGCTTGGTGGGATAAAAGGCACTCAGGGACCAGCCGCTCAGCGGCGAGTGGGCGGTGGCAGTGCCCTTAGCTGCTGCGTACGACACCTTCATTTTACCTGGATGTTCATTTTAAATAATTATTGCTTTGCGTGTGCTGCTATCTTGTGGGACAGCGGTTTTAAGATTTTTAAAAACTGAATTGAGCAAACATATTTCGGTAGCTCACCTGAGTGGGGCTGCACACTTGATTGAAGGCTGGTCTCGACTTCCTTCCTTCCCGCCCTGGTCCGACGCGGTTATTAGCACCGTTGTGCGGAGGGCGAGGAAGGGTAGAGACAGTCACTTCCGGTGGGCGGGGGGGGCGGTTAGCGGTCTAGTGCTCCCGAGCCGTAGAGGCCTGGTGGGATAAAAGGCGGATGCTTTAATTGGGCCCGTGCAGCAGGAGCACCAGAGGCGCACCAAAGGCAAGCCCGTCTGCGCCCGTCCGCGGCCGTTCGGGGACTGGGGCCAAAACCACTGGCCAAAATGCTGCAAGAGTTCAGTGGAGTGCAAATCAAAGCAAGGGGCAACTAAGCTTTCATGCGGTCTGCTGAATTCTAGATCAATGTGTAAACAAAAATTAGATATCTTTGATCTACTTACAGATAAAAAGCTTGACTTCCTATTCCTTACGGAAACTTGGCTGGACTCCGATTCGGAGCCTGATATTATTGAGGTACTTCCCATGGGGTACATTATTGTCAGGCTGGATAGGATAGGACGTCCGGTAGGTAGAGGTGGTGGGATAGCAATTTCCTTTAAACAGCCGCTAAGCTGCCAAATGGAACCCTTAACCATAGACGATAGCGAGGCGGATGCTTTTACAATTAGGGTTAACCCGCGCATCACTTTGAAAGGACTCTTGGTCTATAGACCTCCGGGTTCCTATGCACGCTTTGTCGCAAGCCTGTTGGAAGGTATTACGGAATCTGGCCTACGGAGGGATAAATTCCTTCTATTAGGGGATTGTAAGGGAGGGTCAGGAATGGGCTGCACACGGTGTCTGGGTAAAGCGGGTTTTATTTTTACATACAACTTCTTTTTCCTTAAAGTCAGTCTCTCTTTAGCAAACTCGGCAGTATCCGTGGTGCCGGCTGATGTGAGTTCTATCTTCCAGGACTGTCTTGGTCTGGATGCCGCTTCTCCCTAAGGGGCCTCTCTCGCAGGGTTTCCGGGAGACAAATAAAACAAAAGAAAAGGACCGATTACTTTCTCGTCCTCTAATTGATACTTCAGGGGACCCAGGGAGTGAGGGACACCTTCTTGTGTTTAGGCTTTACCGCGTTATAGTGCAATGACGTGAGGAATGGTATTTTACAGGGTGGGGGGGTTGTGCAGGATATCTAGGAGGTAGAGGACCTTTTTACTGCGGGAAGATACCCCCGCCGTCCCACCCAGCTCGAGAACCTGTCCCGTACCTGTCGTAGCCACACTCCTCCCTCGGAAGTGTGGCACGGCGCAGCACGGTCCCGTTGGCCTCCTGGCTCGTCTTCTTCGGCAAGCAGCGCTTCGCCTTCCCCAGCTTCGTCTGCTTCTCGTCCTGGTTTGGCGTTCTCCTCTTCTCCTTCCCAGCGTTCTTCCTCCGCGTCTTCCTCTCCTCGTCGCCCTCCAAGTCCGGTGACGTCACACGCCAACTCCTGATGTTCCGGCTTCTTATCCAATGCGAGTAAGGAAATATCACGGTGGGCTGTACCTACCTCCGTGTCGTTCTGCCAGTTAAAGGGGCCTGCCTGTATTTCGTCTGGAGGTATTCGCCACGAACAGTGCTCGTCCTGTGAGGAAGGATTAAGTATTTCTTCATCATTAAAAGACCACCAGTCCATTTCCTTGTTGTTTTCCTGTTTACCAGTCACCTGGTTACAGGGATCTTAATATGCATTTGGAGAATTCCCTTGATAGGGGGGCAGTAGATTTATGCCAGGAAGTACAGTCACTACAATTTAACCTGAACTCGAAGACCCCTACCCATCAGCACGGCCATTTACTGCATCCAGTATTTGCTAATTGGGGGGGAAGTTGAAGTGAACACGCCAATTCCCATCCCCTGGTCTGATCATTTCTTTGTTCCCTTTGTAGAGAAAATTCCAGAACCTAGAGCCCCTGAACAACCTATGTTAAACTACACGAGTCGCAAATGGGCTGGCTTCTCCCAGTCAAAGTTTAACGAAGCTCTGGCCAAAGGAGGACAGCCGGCGGGTATCGATGCCGAAACTGCCTGCTGTAATCTTGAAAGACGCATAAGAGATGCTCTTGACAGCACTGCCCCGCTACGTCTGAATAAGTCAATGAGTAGGTCTCAAAAATTGGCACCATGGTATAACGACGACTTGCGCCTAGCAAAGACAGAGTGCAAACGCCTGGGCCCTTATTTATGAGGCCTTGCTTCAGTTTTGCGCCGCCGGTGCGTCGCTTTTTGTGACGCACCAGCGGCGTACAAAATGCGCCTTGTTGCTCCATATTTAAAAAGTGACGCATCTATGAGATTTCACTGCGTCACTTTTAGGATGCTGTTGCGTCAAAATCTTGCGCCTGCCTCACAGCAGGCGTAAGAATGACGCAAGCCCTTTACATGGGGCTTTCCCCATGTGAAAGGACGCATTGCTGGAGTTGCGTCACTTTTGTGACACACTCCAGCAATGCGTCACTTTTGCGCTTACAGATGCGTCAGAAATACTGACGTATCTGTAAGTCCTTGCGACAAGATGCGTCATGCATTAAATATGACGCATCATTGGTGTCGCAAGTAGTGCGCAATGAAAAGTGACGCATCGCTGTTTGCACGCAGCAATGCGTCACTATTCATAAATGAGGCCCCTAGAGAGGGAGTGGAGGATAGCATTTCTCAATCAGGCGGAATATCAGGAAAAACGGAGAACCTATCATGGATTAATAAGACGGGCCAAGGCCACTTACTTTGCAGAGAGAATTGGGGAAGCAGAAAATTCCACTAAGGAATTATTTAAGATCTGTAGGGAAATGTCCTCACTTAAATTGTCTGCTATACCCACGGAAAGTTTGGAGGAATCCTGCGATCGTATTGCGGGCTTCTTCTCAGAGAAAGTGGCAAAAATATATGCCTCCTTTCCGGGAGCAAAAAAAACGGTTGTAGAGTTTGTGGAGCCAAAAAGGGCTGACGAGGGAGATCATAGGCTGGATAGCTTTACCACCCCTCCCCCCCGAGCTGCTACGTAAGGTCTGCAGTTCTATAAAGTCAGGCTGACCCAGGGATCCCGCCTCACCTAAATTGCTCAAAGAACGCCTTGACATTCCTGAGCTCTATATCAGGCATCTTTTAGATGTGTAATTTAGGACACACATGGTGCCTGACGGCTGGAAGCAGGCAGTGGTACTCCCACTTCAGAAGAAGCCCAACATCAGTATGGACAAATTGGACAATCTTCGCCCGATCTCGCTGCTACCTTACTTGGCTGAAGTGGCGGAGAAGGCCGCAAATCTTCAACGTATGGACTATGTGGAAGAAGCCAATCCTCTCCATCCTACGCAGTTTAGATCGCTCCACTCCACGGAGTCAGCTCTACTTATGGCCGTTGAGACCATTAGACAGGGAGTGGATGAGGGACAGACAATGGCTCTCATCCTTTTGGACCTGAGCGCTGCCTTTGACACTGTAGCACACTACACCTTGCTGCAGTGTCTGAATAAGGGCGGTGTCTCAGGTGCTGCGCTAAAATGGATTCAATCTTTCCTGACGGAACGTAGGTTCCAGGTCAGACAGGGCGCCCATTATTCTAGAGCGGTGAAACTGGATCAGGGTGTGCCCCAGGGCTCGGTCCTGAGTCCCACCTTATTTAATCTATACGTTTCCCCAGTGGCAAGTATAGTTGAGGGTTTTGGAATGCGGATTGTGTCATAGGCCGATGACACACAGCTGGTCATCTCGCTATCACGGGCACCTGATCTGGCGGCACCCAACTTCAGACTTGCATGCAGGAGCTTGCCTCCTGGATGGCCTACAACTGCCTGAGGTTGAATGGTAGCAAGACAGAGGTGCTCGTGGTGGGGGGGGGGGGGGCGTCTGTGTGGTCATCGGCATGGTGGCCATCCTGCTTAGGCCCAGTCCCCATGCCTTGCCACCAGGCTAAGAAGCTGGGTGTATGGGTAGATTCGGACCTTACATTTGAACCGCAGATCAGTCGTGTGGTGGGGGCGTGCTTTGGTGTCCTTAAAGGTCTACGCAAAATGATGGACTTTCTCCCTACAGAAGCTAGAAGGACGCTGGTGCACGCCCTTGTCACCTCATGATTAGATTATGGTAACTTATTGTATTTAGGTGCCACTGTTAGGAGCCTAGACCGACTGCAGGTGCTGCAAATGCAGTGGCTCGGCTGGTCCTTAGGCTCCCTAGAAGAGCCGCCTCGATAAGGGCCCTGGAGGCTCTTCATTGGCTCCCTGTCAGGGAAAAAATTGCGTTTAAGGCCTTATGTACGTTCCACCGGATTATTCAAAGCATTGGGCCTAGGCCCCTGCAGAACCTTATCACTGCCTACAGACCCATCCGGTTCCTTAGGTCTACTGGAATTGGCCTGCTGGTGATCCCTAAAGTCAAAAAGGCCCGAATGGGTGGCAGATCCTTCCGGCTCTTGGCAGCTAGGAGCTGGAACAAATTCCCTCTTGAGCTTCGCCTGGAACCCTCGGATATCAGGTTTAGAAGAAAGCTCAAAACACATTTGTTCCTTCAATAAAATTTCTGGGTGCCTGAAGCATAGTAGGGGGCTCTGGGACTTTTCACTCACTACAGCGCCGCGACTCGCCGGTGTGCGTAACCAGGCGCTTTATAGGCTTCCTTATTATTATTATGTGTTGATTTGGCACTAACCAACGAGTAGTCCAGTTCCATATGTGCCATCCTGGAAGCACTGGTTGATGATGGACTGTTGGACGATGTAGGAATCGTGAACACTGCCAGGGTAATTTGAGATGACACTGGTGAAGAGCCCCCCGGTGGTCCACTGTTGCCTGCACATTGATGAAATGTGTGTGCTTTTTGTTGCGGTAGTGGTGTGCAGTATCCGCAGGGGACAAAAGTGGGACTTGAGTGCAGTCTATTGCCCCCAACATGGCCGGGTTGGTTGAAAGGTACCAGAGGCCAACAGGTGCAGCACAGTCAGCAGCTTTGTCTGCGCAGGGATGTTGGTTCTCCGCTGTGTTGGGGCCGTCAACCTGTGGGCGATGTGGGTCATGATGCTGATGATGGTTATCCTTTTGAGGATATAGTGGCAATGACATCCTCGGGCGTTAGGTCTGTGAGACTGGTGCGTTTTCGGTAGGTCGGCTGTCTTACTTTGTGCTGCCTCTGTGGTAGTCCGGTTTCCAGGTTCTGCGTGTGGTGGTGGTCCTGGGGGTGGTGGCGGCGGGTGTTGTGGCCCTGCTGGGGCTCTGAGCTGCATGATGAGTAGCTCCATGGCATCGTTTGTTCTTCGGGTGTGGCTGTGTGCAGGGCTCCGTTGCTAAATACAGGTAGTCGTTCGGTTTTACACTTGCAGGAGGCAGGTGTTCAATACCTGCTGCTACTGTGGCTTATCGCGTGTTTTTGACTCGCATCGCAGATCTGGCAGTTTGTTGTGAAAGTGGTGTTGTGTTTTTTTTGTGTGTTTTTGCACAGGAACGCCTACTCTGCCTCTCATTTGGGTTAGTTGGTGGTGTCCACCGTGGAGATACATTTTGGGGCAGTTATCGCAGTAATACTGGCAATGTCTGCAGTTTGCACCAGCTTGTAAATGGGGTGTTAAATCTGTCTCCACTTTTGATACGCTAAGGAGGGGATAAATCGGAGATATCTCCTTGTGAATATCCCCTTTTGTCTCTGTAAAATATGCAAGCTGTTGCCGGCCCACCCTCACCTAGTATGAAGATAGCTTGAATTCTTCTCAAATAGCCCTTTTCAATCCATTATTAAAGAACACTTTGACAGCCTGTGTGCGAAGTTGGAGCTGATTTTAAGGATGTGAGAGAGGTTTTAATGTCTAAATGTGATCATGGGATAATGAAAATTCTGCCATCCCCTGGTTTACATCAGGACCAGCCGCCTACAGCGGTTATCTCTGAGTCAAACCAGGACACCCTAAAATCAAACCTCATTGACTCCACAGCCAACACCATTTTACCTTCTGGATGTTCTAGCTCTTTGGTGGTTAATTCATTCAGTAGAGACCTCCGCAAGGAAACTCCCCACATCCCGGCCCTGCCCTGTTCTCCTATAACCTGCAGCTCTCTCTGCATGAAGGCAGAGAATCTCATCTTGATGATTTCCGTCAGTCCCATCTACATCTTCCTCTAGAGTCGACCCCAGTTGTTATCGTTCTGACCAAGTCCCGCCTTGGCCCCCAGCCAAGAAGGATTTTTGGATGGACTTGAAACGCGAAGTTACCCACTGGATCAGGGCAAACTCAGGCTTGGCAGGCGATCTCTCATTGGAGTTCTTGACAGCCGGGAGGGTGTAATGGGTAGGCAGAGAACCAAAATTATCTTCAGGTGACTGCATTGTTATTAACTTTAGAAAACCATGCTTGGTGGGGAATTGCTTGCAGGTCTGAAACGCCTTGTCGACTCTCATGACCGAATCAGAGCTCTTCCCTAGGTGTTTTTCTATAAGCCCTCTTACAATCTTGGCCAGGTGAGACAAGGCATTGGCTGGGACAGGACAATAAGAATGGCTCCAGCCCAGGCATTGCCGATCTCCTTGTGTAATCACGTTTCCCCCTTGATTAATCTTGCGATTGACTGATGTCCACTGTCGCACTAATTCTCTTCTCCTCCTCTTCGTAAACTATCGCCTCCCCAAGGAATGTTTTGGGGCTCACCCCTAAACCGGATATTATACCAGAAGCTAATAGATATTCTGCAATCTCATATTTGTTATTTTGGAATCGTTAATTATCAATTTCTACATAAATGTGTTGGATAACCATTGCTCTGACATTGTGGCCATGCTAGAAGATTTGATTGCTGATATGATTTTATAAATCGAGCATAGTGATTACTTTGGGAGGGTGATTTCAATTGCACTTCATGCAAATATGGTGGGTCGCAGGTGTGTGGTTTAGAAATGATGAACTATTTTAGGCCTTAGGCCATAAAGTCAATCTGGAAACATGGGGAAAACATCGGAGTCCGATAGAGGAAACGGGCGTCTTGAGGGTGCCGCTACAACGATGAGACGATTAGTTGCGTCTTATCATGGTACCCATCTAAGATGTTTCCCCATGTTTCCAGATTGACTTTATGGAAAGACTCTAAAATCAAGTGTATAACAGGAACTTAACTCTGAAGTATGGTTTCTAAGAATCTCTACTGTGGCATGTACGATTAAGCTGCAGGATCATATTTGTCTGCAGTATACTCTGTTATACTTACTATTTAAAAAAGTCTACCATAGACGCCCTTACTTGAATCTAGCTGGCCTGGCTATCAAATTTGGATCATTTTACATAGCCTTTCTGATTGTAATATCTATTCCGGGTTCGACAATTTACGAGTTGTAGGAGCTGACAATTGGATCACTGCTCTTCGGGTTTATACACCCTCAACTTTGAGCACTGACAAGGGATTCACACTGACCAGTGACTGTAGAGCGACAACTGGAGTTTTTGCTTGATTCATCTACTACACAAGCAAGCCTTGAGGAAGTCACGGTTGTGACGAAATGCGCGTTGGCTGTTTCTGTACCACCAAGTCAAAGAACTGACACCTCATCTATACCATAAGGAACTGTAGAACTTGTGGCATATACTAAAAACTGTCTAAGATATTTCTTCTTGTATTTTTCGATGTAATAAATTGTGATCTAATCATTCAATACTCTTTGATTCACCCAAATCCTGACTTGGAAAGTCTCTTCACATTGTCAAAGGGTGCTTTTTCTGCTAATGTAAATGTATTTTTTAGCAATTGTTTCTATATTATTTAAGAGTGCCGGGGTTAGTTATTTTTTAGTATTTTTTGGATTTTGTAAAAGTGTAGGATGTCTGCATGGGTTTTGATCCTATAGTAGAGTTGGGTATCATCGGCATGTAGGTGGTAGTTGATTCCAGCTTGTTTTAGAATGAGGGTGAGGGGTTCCATAAAGAGGTTAAAGAGAGAGGGAGAGAGAATAGATCCCTGGGGGACTCCTAGGGAGACCGGAGTGGGGTTTGATTAGCAGTCGTGAATTTTGATTTGCTGTGTTCTGTGTTGGAGATAGGAGACAAACCATTTGTGGGCAGTTCCATAGAGGCTAAAGCAATCTCTGAGAACATTAAGTAGGGCAGAGTGGTTAACTGTATCAATCGCTGTGGAGAGATCAAAGAGGATAAGTAGGCTTGTCTCGCCATTGTCGAGGGAGTGGTGATGTCATCAACAATGTTAAGCATGACAGTTTCGGACCTGCAACCTTTCCTGAAGCCTGATTGTAGGGGGTCAAGTGAGTTGAAATTTTTGATGTGTTTATCTAATTGGAGCAGGAGACATTTTGCGAGTGCTTTGAAAAGAAGGGGAAAGTTAGAGATGGGGCGGAGATTGTTTAGGTCATTGGGGTCAACCTTAGGGGTTTTTAATAATGGGAGTGATGTGTCCAAGTTGAGGGGAGATAGAGACACATCCTGTGGAAAGGGAGGTATTGATGAATGGGGTCCAAGATGGGGGGATGATGTGCTTTAGGTCTTGGACAAGGTTAGACAGGAGGGGATCTTTATTATGGGAGGACAGTTTTATTTTAGCAATGATGTTAAAAACTTCACACTCAGTTACAGGGTGGACATTATGCCAGGATGCATTGTTTTTTGGTTGAGAGTAAGGGTGGTTAGTTTCAGGAGGTGTGGTTGTGGGTAAGCGTGGGGAGTAGTTTACAGGAGCTATTGTAGTTGCTGTGTGTGAGGAGTAGTTAAGGTGAGGTGAAGTAGGAGGCAAAAGTAGGGTGGGATCAGGGGGTGTGGGGAATGCGGTATGAACTTTTGAGGTGATGTCCGGAGTGTGTTGTGAGTTTGTTGGGATCTGAGTTGAAAGGAAGAATTGCTCTATTTTGGAGATTTTTTCTGAGAAGAAGTGGGCAATTTCTTCACATCTAGCAGATGAGGCCACCGGATTTGGAGGTGCAGAGGATGTTTGGTTACGAAGGATGTTGAACAGTTCTCTGGGTCTAACCTCTATACCGCTGACCTTGAGCGAGACCTATGTACAATCCAGGGAGACCCACCGAAATTGGGAGAAACACTCATAGTGAGTCTGCAATATGCGGATGATATTGAGCTTCTCTCACAAATTCCACTTGGCTTACAACGGCTGATTTTTAAACTTGCGCTGTACATCTCCAACGCACAATTAACAATAAACCTTAGAAAATCCAACGTCCTATGCTTCTCCAGCTCTCGAAAAAAACGACCAAAATTTGTTTGGAGGATAAATTCCTGTACTTTAACAACGGGGAGACAGTGGTACTCATCTTGCTAGATTTGAGTGCCGCATTTGACACCGTCTCCCATTCCATCTTGTTGTCCACTTTGAAATCTGTGGGGATTGATGGTTCGGCCCTGGCCTGGATTGCTGGTTTTCTCTCTAATCGCACCTTTCAAGTCTTTTCCTCTACTTCTGTTTCTTCTATCTTTACCTCCCCTCACGGTGTTCCCCAGGGGTCTATTCTCAGTCCCCTTTTTTTCAACCTTCATGTGAGACCTCTTGCTTTCTTGGCAGAGCAAGCAGGCCTCACAATCTATTCTTACGCAGACGACACGCAAATCGTCTACTCACTTTTCACTAATAAACATCTTCCCACGTCTTCCTTGCAGTCTGGTCTGAAACATATCTCCAACTGGATGCACAGACATAAATTAAAACTAAATGGGGACAAAACAGAGCTGCTCCTATTCGGTCCAAATACATCCCTATGGGGCCCGCAACATTGGCCTCCTCAGATGGGCCCTCTACCTACCCCTTTAGCTACAGCCCCCAACCTCGGGGTTCTTCTTGACAACCAGCTGTCACTGAAGCAACATGTTGTAAAAGTCTCTGCCACCTGTACCACCATCATCAGGTGGCTAAGAAAAATCACATGGATGCTTCCAGCTGATACCCTGAGGACCGTGGTCCAGGCCCTTGTCACCTCACGGATGGACTACGGGAACATTCTACTTCTGGGCGCCTGTAAGGAGGTAATAAAGAAATTTCAGGTGGTTCAGAACATGGCAGTTCGCCTGATCTGTAACTTACCTGTCAGGTCCTCGGCTACCATCCATCTGCGCAAGCTGCACTGGCTGCGAATTGAGAGCCGAATTAAATTTAAAGCCCTCTGCATAATGCACCACATTAAAATGGGTAAAGCTCCGAAATACTTGTCCTCTTTGGTGCAGCAATATGTCCCCTCCCGCACGTTAAGATCTTCCACACAAAACAAGTTTCAGATCCCGCGTGTCAACAGAGCCAAAATGGGCGGTCGCTCGTTCGCCTTATTGGCACCTTCCCTATGGAACTCCATGCCTCAATTCTTGCGTTCTGAAGTCTGTTATCTGACATTCCGTAAAAGAATTAAGACCTGGCTTTTTAATACTTAACATGCATGCTCATAGTCTCCTCAACTTAGTTCATCTTCTGTTTGCTTTAGCGCCGGGAAACCTTCGGGTAGCTGCGCGCTCAATAAATGCAATTATAATAATAATAATAATAACCCAGGTGGCTAAATACAAATATTTGGGAATCCTACTAGACCGTCAACTAAAGTACAAACATCATTAAGACCTTGGGAATTCAAAATCAAAACAACTCCAATTTGCTTTCAAACCATTCAAAAACACCTAAGTGGAAGCTCAACCAGTCACTTGCTAAAGGCTGTAGCAGCATAATTTCTGCCCTCGCTCACATATGGCTCGGAAATGGTGGCTACCATGGACTCTACAGTGCTAAACCTTGCTCAATCAAGATTGTTTAAAAATCTCTTCTCAATTCCGCAACATATTTCCCAAGCACAAATACGCTTGGAATACGGGTTAATAAATCAGATCCCGGCTAGACAAGGGGCCCTGGCCAAATACTATTGGCGCATGAGGGATGCTGAAGACAACACACTTGCCCACCTCTGCTGGGAAGAAGTCGAAAAACAGGCTAGGCAGTCCAACTCCACATGCAAGTCTCATAGGCAAGCGCTTCTATCGCTAAACCTGGAAGAAGCTTGGCATTCACCAATGCCTTACACTGCTTTTAAACAAATTACCAACAAAGCCATTAAACAAGCATCGTTGCAAATAGACAAAGGTTCAGTGGCTGGTAAAAGTCACGCCTGGATCGTCATGCCAACATACAACCAACTGAAACAACAACCTTATTTGCAAGAATGTTTCAGGGATCACTACAAGAGGAAACTAAGTCTACAGAGGTTGGGGGGGTTCCCGAGCAAAGACCTTACCCCTAAATGGCTTCGGACCTGGTCAACTTTAGATTGTCGCCTCTGTGACAAGGGTGAAGAGTCGTTATTGCATCTATTATGTATTTGCCCGGCCTTACAAAATCTAAGGAAGATTCTCCTGAAACCACTCCTAAGAGAAACTCAAGTCAGGACCTGCAGGGCGGCTGTGATAAAATGCCTCAGCGGGTCTTCGACACACCTTTCCTGCAAAACGATAAAATTCCTGGCTTTTGCTGCCCAAGAGCTTGAAAAAAAGCAGCAGCAAAATACGAACTGGGACACATGGTCTCCCCGCGGCTGGACCTGGATTCTCCATCATTTTCTCAATAGTTACCCTGCTTCCCACTTCCCCTCTCTGATATGTTAATACACTCCAATGCACTCTATTTGAGACAAGAGGGGACAGTTACATCTAATCAAACATAAGCCCCTATGTACATCGCATCCCCTGTCATAACAGTCATTTATTGGCCCCCATATTATAATGAGACAGCTACTCCCTTACAAAGTGTTACCCCTGTTTTTTTTGTGTTCTTTTTTTCTATGTATATCTGTGCAAAGTCGCTAAGGATACGGGGGCTTGTATCATTTTATGTGTCATTTTATGTCGTTTTTATGCTGACTCAAAGATGTTGATGTTTATAACATGGTGGTAAGATCCACCCTTTTATGATTTTAACAAATCAAATAAAGTATTATATTATTCAGTTCTCTGGGTCTATTTTGGCCCGATCAAGTTGTGTCCGGAAGAAGGATGCCTTTTCGTTAAAAATATGTTGTATGTTGTGTAATTCAGGGAGTGGGATAATTGTCTAGCTAATGTGAGGAGTGCGAGATGTGAGGGAGAGAGGGATGCTGTCTCCATGTTCTTTCCATCAGTCTAAGTGAGCATCTTTTGTTGTTGAGCTCAGAGTTAAACCATGATTTGGAAGGGATATTTCTTTGATTTTTTAGTTTAGGTGGGCTATTTGTTCTAAGGCATCGGTGACAGCTGCAGTAAAGTGTTCAGTTAGCTCATTTGCGTTTTGTGAAGGAGGGATGAGGAGAATTTGTGCTTGAAGTTTAGACTCAAGTTCACCAGGGGAGACAAGATTAAGATTTCTGGTCCATATCCTAGGTGCTGTGGAAGCAATGGTGAATAGTATGAGGTGGTGGTCAAAGCAGTCAATAGGGATGATATTGGTCAGGAAGGCCAAGTCATAATTGGCAATAATAGCGTCCTGGATGGCTCCTTTGGTGTGGGTTGGGGACAGGCATAGTTGTTTGAGGTCATTGTTCCAATGGAGGTTGAGATCACCAAGGAAGAGATTTTTAGAGTTGAGGATTGTTTCAGAATGTCAGATAATTCATCAACAAAGTGATGAGGGTCTCCAGGAGGGTGGTGGATATTGTGTAGATGAATTGGGTGGGAACCTTGTACTTTTAGTTCATCTTCAAGGTATTCGAAGGTAGTTTGGTCAGAATTGTTAACAAGGGAGAGCTAAAGTTCGTTTTTGAAGATTATGGCTAAACCACCTCCTATTCTGTCC
Source organism: Lissotriton vulgaris (assembly GCF_964263255.1). Taxonomy (NCBI): domain Eukaryota; kingdom Metazoa; phylum Chordata; class Amphibia; order Caudata; family Salamandridae; genus Lissotriton; species Lissotriton vulgaris. Next base: position 215,222,089 of record NC_141686.1, read on the forward strand.
GGTCTGTCTTTTCTGAGGATGGAGTATCGGGGGGAGGGGTGGGGGGTGAGAATAGGTCAAGTATACTCGTTGAGTGGTCAATGAGCCAGGTTTCCATGAGGAAGAATGTCAATGGGTTTGCTTAGGATAGTTTCCGAAATTTCTGTGACATGTCGGACAGCAGATCTACAGTTCACAAGCATGCAGGTAAGTGGTTTGGAGTTGCTTTTGTGGGGTGGGCAGGAGTGGATGGTGGTGAGTTGAGGTGGGGGTATGGGTGAGATGGGAGAGGAAGGGATTCTATTAGTCCACAGAATAACGGGGATGTTAGAGAAGGGGAGTGGAGGATTGTTGATTGATGAACTAGGATGGTAAGATTTGTATAGGTCAGTAAGGTCGGACCAGGAGAGATGGCTAGAGGTGCGGAGAGGTGTATGCATATGGCAGTGGAGAGGGGTAGTTCTCCAAAGATTGTAGTTAGTGGGGGGGTTTCGGCTGGCCTAGGGGGGATTTGCACGGTTGAGGTGGGTTCTAGAGCTTTGGGAATTAAAATCTTCTCCTAGTCCAATGAATTCTCTCGTCAATGTGGAGAGATTGTGTTCAACGTTGCGTAGAGTCTGGGTTATTAGAGTGAGGGGAGACACTATTGGGGAGGAGAAGGGGTATTAGGAGTGCTCTATGTTTGCTGTGGAGGTCTGTTGTTTGGAGGGTGTGAGAGGTCAGTGGGGAGGGTAAGAGGCGTGCTAAGGCTGTTGGGCGTGAGGGGATGCATGATGGGGACAGGAGATTCGAGACCTCAGAGATGAGGTAAGAGACGTAAGAAGGGAGTGAAGAGTGTGGAGAAAGACTGCATCACGGTTTGGGGGTGGTGTGTAATTCAGGGAGTGGGATAATGGTTTCTGAGAGGAAGATGATGGGGCTGGGGGGCACAATGGAGGATTCAGGGGGGAGGGATATAAATTCAGGTTTGGGGGTAGGTGGGCAGGATGGGGGTTAGAAATAGATGTATTTAGGGTAGGAAGGGACAGGTCATTAGAGTGCGTGTGTACTTGGGAGAGGGGGTGTGCAGTAGGGTTGTCAGGAAGAGGGAGGGTCATTGGAGGAGAGAATATTTGGATGTTGGTGATTGGGGGATGGCATTAGCTGTAGAGATGACAGGGGAGGGGGAGAATGATGTCGCTGGTTGGAGGATGGCATTGTCTGTAGGGATGACAGGGGAGGGAGAGGGGGAGAATGGGGTCGGAGATAAGGCAGAGAACAGAAGGGCATTGTGCGGTTGGGAAGATGGAAAGTTAGGGGTAGGTTTGTGTAGTTGGAAGGACAAGGTGTTAAAGTGGTGTTCAGAGATGGTGAGGTGGGAATTTAGTGGCTTAAATGAGGATGTTGCCCGTTTTGAAAATGGAGATGTCAATTTCACCTGGAAAAGCTGAGGAGGGAGAGCTGGATAATTTAAAGCCATAAGGAATTTTAGTTGAGTAGGTGACTGGGAGATATTGTAGGAAGATGCTTTTTCATTTGGAAGGGCGTTTGGAATAGAAGATGAAGTTGGCTTTAAAGGGGGAGGTGAGTCTGATGTAGTTATCTACAATATGTGTTTCAGGGTATTGGATGAGTAGTTTGTGTTTAAACTTTTTCTTAGCATTTTTTGGGATATTGGGGGGTAAAGAATGGACCATGAGTTGGGGCCATGATTGTATAGAGTAGAGTCATTGGGGATGTGGGCGTGGTTGAGGGGGGCATGTTGGGTCAGTGATGTGATGGAGAGACTTGAAAGAGAGCAATGTGAGCAGTGAGGTGGTAGGAAGACGAGAGCAAGGTAGTTGTTAGAGGGGCAGCAGGTGAGGGAGTCAGGTAGGGGATGGGGCAGGAGTTACCAGTGATTCGTTTGTACTCTGTGTATCTTACTATGCATTTGTAACAATATAAATATATATATATATATATATATATATATATATAATATAAAACTTGCATCTTAAAATAGATTTAACTCAATGGTGAATAGGTACAGGAGAGCTAATCCATGGCAAATGATCAGGATGTGGACAGAAGATAACATTTACCAATAATTAAATTGAAAACCATTTATATAGGGGATGTTCGGAAATTCTTGCCTCAATCCGGCCCTCCTGGAACTTTATTGGACAATCCTGGTTTAGATAATTCGACATGTTTATAAAATGTATAATTACCATTAAATGTTCCTTGAAGAGTTGAAATATAGCCCTCTGTGGGAAAGCCATTCTTTTTGCTGTGATCACCCCCATTTGCTTTGCTAGGCACTGGTAGTAATTGACTCTGCCTTTGCCCTGGGCTCTGCAAATTTGATTTTGGAATTGAAGGTACTTCCAAAGTATTACACTACTTTCGATTTACATATAAGTCACACCTAAGGTGCCCCAGGGTTATGGTGCCTTGTAAATATAAGCAGGGACATTATAAAAGATGTTGTATAAGCCCTAGTGAGTGAAAAACTGCCAATTTTGTTTTCCACATTGTAGCGAATAGCTCCATAGGCTGACATTGTAATATTTTACTTACGCATAAATATTGATAGGAGCCATGTAAAAATAAACTTCAAGGTATCAAAATAATAGTTAAGATACATTCAACAACTTGCCACTGTTAGATGTATAATAACCTTTGTAGAAAATAAGTTATTGAACTTGCTTTTCTGTGATCCAAGTTCCAGCTTTCCAGCTGCTCTCTCCTGTTCCCAGGCTGGGCAGGCTTCTATGATAAGGTGTGAAATGTTCCTGTCAGGAGAACTATTACTTTCTTGTGGGCTGGGGAAGTACAGGCTGCAGAGCAGATAGCTGGAAGGGGGTGAGATGGCCAAACTGGTCTTCAAAGGGAGAATGATAGCTTGGGATAGTCCAGGAACACCCCCACATCCTGCCACCACAGCCACACAGGAGCCTCTGTAATTAGATTAGGGAGAAGAATAGAATTGAGTGTTTAGGAAGATTAGCCAAACCAGTAGGTTGGTTCAGCCTGATCCAGCTCCTTTGGAGAGACTTTCTCCATTTTAGAGTTTGAGAGAAGTATACTTTCTTGGGTCACGTATATACAACACATGAGTAGCACCTTCTATACCATGGGTCAGGGGTGTCCTCCTGCTTGACATCCAGAAACTGTACATAAATATGGAAGAGCTGCATAGCTCCTCAGATCGTCTGTCTGAAGAAGAAGAAGAAGAAGAAGAAGGACTGCCCTGCTGACTAATTGGCTTTCACCAAGAGAGCTGCACTCATAAGGATTGTACCTGCTGCATGCTGTTGGACTCTGCACCAGAAGGACTTTGCCTGACTCAAATGGTTTAAGAAGTGGAGTGGACTCCCTGAAAGCTACAGTTTAACAGAGCCCACCAGCATCTACACCAAGAATCCCCATCCTGGAGGGCTCCCAGTGGAGTTTTAAGGTTTTGGCCAGGTGCTTTGTGGGAATTGTTGTCCATACATCCCAGAGACCATCTAGGAGATTACAGACCTGTGGATTGGTGTTTTGAACACTGTGAACCTTCAAGGAGACCTTCTGGAAGGGCTTCAAGATGTTTGGTGAAGTTTTGAGAACTTTTTTTGAAAAAGCTCCATAAGGTAACTGACCCGACGTTGAGTGTCAAGCTAGCAAACTTCAACTGCGACCCAGCCTACATTTCAAGTTTGTCCAGTCGAAAGCTCTGTAGCTCCTGACTTCCTGGATTTTACCAAGACCTTGTGAAGAGTCAATCCGACGACACGCATATAAGTCAGCCTGCTGGAGGGAACTGCTCAACGTTGAGAGAAAAATGCTACAGTACAAGTGTGAAGGTGTAATTTTGACTAAGATCTCCCACTTAGTGTATCCAGCCACGGCGACATTGCGGTCAGCCTAAAACTTTGCCCTTGTTCCAGTCAAACATGACCAGATGTCCCAGAGTGGCTTTATATGTTTTTACGTGCTAGAAAGTGTTTATTCTTTAAAAATGCATATCTCCCGATCCCTACATTGAGTTTTTGTCATTTTGGTGTTAAGTTAAGCCTGCCTGCTCGCAGCCAGCTACCAAGGGTTGAGCAAGGGAATACTTTATTGAGACCTTTACTGACCCCTTTATCATGTTTGTGGCCTTATTACCAGTGTCCTACTTACCACTACTAATAATCCACTTTCCAATACCATCTTGCAAATTCAGTAAAACATCTAAACATCTGCCATGCTTGCCTTTTTTTATATGTATGTTGGCTAGCATTTCAGTCTCCCTTACAGTTGTGTAATGTCAAACACCTATTAATTGTAAATATTCCAAAAAGGCGACCCCAATGTATATCTATCCCCAAAAACACTTAAGATATCACAGTTTTTTTTTAAATGTATGCTTACAGCATTGTGGGTATCTCAGACACTTGCTCAAAGAGCTCTGATGCACCCATGTTGTGTAATACAGCTTTAAGAGTCATTCCATGACGTCTCTATCTATTACAACTGGCTTATCCATGCTCTACAATAATTCTGTATCCCCAGTCAGGATAAATGCTTTGTAACACTTCTTATGCAAACTACTCAATATTCAACATTACTTTGTGACAACATTATCTTTGATATATAAATGGGTTACAAGAAAATCTTTTAATACTTCCAAATCAATGGAACTAATCCCAGCTGAAGACTAAGCATACCATTTACCTTGTGTTGTAATGCAAATAAATGTTTTGCATTCAGAGTGTAAATAACTAAAGATACATTCCCAGCTATTTGTGATGTTAAATATGACTCATGTGTCATGTTAGGGTTCTATAATGGTAAAGTTTTGTATGAAGTGTCTTAAACCAGAAAAGATTTCTACAAGTGAAAGCCTGTGATGGGTAGGACACAGTCAACCAGTCCATGACCCCAGTGGAGGCTATGACCTCGGCTTCCCTGGTAGCAGACTGCCCACCCAATTTATGGGTCTTTAGAAATCTGATTTCGATGTTGAAGCCTACAGTAGAACCGACATTGCAATGTTTAACCTGCAGATGAAGGAAATTCCCAGCAGGCAACCCAGTTGTTTTGATCCTGATCAGCGTTTCTGTGTGGAGTTATTTTTTTTAAAAAGCAATCTTTCACCCAATGTCGAGAAAGCCTTCTCTCTATATGCTGAGGACACTGGTTTATTTCCTCAGCCCTGGACCACGCAAGGCAGTCCCGAGCACAAAATGTTTGTGATAGTAATGTAATGTATGTATACTTGTAAAGCACACTGTTACCTCGTTACGTGGCGTCCTGGCGCTGTATACCGCTGTGGAACCCGTCCTGGCTTTCCCTGTGAGAGGGCACCCCCAAGGTGAAGCCAGGCATCCAAGCGCTGCTAAGGCCGTTGTGGAGATTAAGCAAGCTTTTGCCCAGAGTTGCAGAGTGGGACCCATGGTTAGCGTAGGCACCTAGGCGAGAATTATCGAGTCCGCAGACATTGACCCAAGACCCTGCCGTGTCAGGAATTGAACCCTGGTCCCGGGCCGACCTCTGCTTCAGGGTCTGCCGCTTCTCACCAGTGAGCCACACTCAATAGTTACAAATGCCTGTCTCTAATCCCTGCCAGCCCAGTGACAGACAAGCCAGCAGGTCAAGGGTTTGGTGCAAACTCTCTCCTTCCCTTCTCTCTAAATGGGGTGGAAGGACAAGCAGTACTTATGGCTTTTTTGCTGATACTCCACATCCGCCCAGCTCTAATTGTAACAGCTCATCATTAATTTACTATGTAAAATTTGGAAACAATAAATGATGAAACAAGATGATGTAAGGACAAAGAAGCCTAAGAAAGCCCAAGTCACTATAGTAATATCTGACTTTGATATGGTTTACTTACACAATATTCAAACGGGCAGCCAATGGGTGAATCAATGGCTAGATCGATTGAAATAATAATTATTTCGATTCCCGCAGAGATGATGCTGACAATATTCATCCCCAAACTGCCTTTAACCTGCAATGAAAGGATGATGATTAGAATCGGAAGGATTGAAGTACCTCTAACAGGGAAGTTTGTTGCACTGAAAAACCTAACATTCAACTTGTGAAAGACTTCAAGCACCCTCTGCAACAAAGTCTCACCATAGTCTTTGGAACAGTTGGCCATATTGTATTTATTTTAAGGGTAGAATTGTAGATTGGTTTGCCACCTTTCAGTTTGGTTGTGCATTAGAATATCATGTTCAGAACCGTCATCCGAGGTAAATATCATGTCTCAAGTATTGCTTATAAGAGAGTGGTTTTGAAAATAATAAGAAAATTATATAGTTTATAATAAATGTGCAGAATTAACCTATGAGCTATAATTAAAATAATGCGTTTAGATGTGTCAAAATGCTGTAAACAGTCATATGTATTTGTAATAGACCTCAAAAGGCTAACGCAATGCTGCTTGAAGAGCTGACTTGACTAAACATGCTAAAACATGCATACATTTTTAATTCTTGACCTTTCAAAAACATGTTTTTTAATAAATAATAGTGGCATCACGTTTTCATATAGTTCTGCAGAATGTTTCTACTTGAACAAAGATCACTGTTAACTCATGATTAGTTGCCACTTAATGTGGTAATGATTAGTTCATACATAAAGATGCAGCATTTAAAACATGAGCTTGACTTTTAACTTACTTGTTTTTCCAATAAATGGCGGATAAGATGAAATGTTTTTTTTCTTTTCATCATTTCAGATGTTTCAATTTCTACTTTGATCATTTTTAGCTAATGCACAAACTTGATATTTCAGAAGGTCAAAAGTAAGGTTTAATACGTGGGAAACTAGACCTGGACAAGACCCACATGAACTCATAACTGCTACGATTTAGTTGCAATTTTAACTTTGCTGTTTGTGGACTGTGGCATTGCGGTGAGAAGATGAGTAGTGATCATGTTTCCAGGAGTACATCAAACGCTGAATGGCTGATGGGAGATGAAAGGAGCAACATATTGCAAAGCTTCAGAATGTGATGTCTATATAAGTGCGTGTTTCTAGAGTAAGTTACTACAAGTTTTCCAGACCATTCTTTTTCCAGATACATCTTTATCCCGACCTAATGACACTTGCTTTTGAGACTCTACTGAGTTTCTAGAACCTTTTTTTTTTTTGAAAAACTTTATTGTGCAAAAATAGCATTATAAGTATGGGCCTACAACCCCAGGGGCCGGCTGCTAGGACATATAAAGCAATCTATGTAGGTCACGGAGCAACGACCGCTCTACTGTGGTCCAAAGTAACACGGGATACCTTTTCGGCAACACAGGAGGTAGGCAGGATATAGACATTTTTAATTTTCAAAAAAGCAAAAAGGAAGAAGAAAACAAAGGAAACAAAAAAAGACTCAAGGAGAAAGATAATATAAACACTGTCAAGCTCCGATGGGGGGGACCCACAGTACAAAAGGACCGATCAGGAGGGCATGAAATACAATCGGGGAGGGGGGGAGGTGGTGGGGAAGTCAGACAAATAATAATAAAAAAAGGAGAATAAACCGTTACAGGAACCTCCGGATCATGGGGAGGATGGAATGTCCAGAGTGTCTTCGAGGGGAGGTGTGCAAATGTTCCCTCGGTGGGCATTCCACTGACCCCAGATCTTCCTCCACGCCCTAGGCTTGCCCCTATCCACATACACCGTCTTCTCTCTAAACATACACCAGTCCATGTTCTCCTTCCATGTCGACACAGTGGGAGGCCGCAGGGAACCCCACAACTTTGCAATATCTCTTTTCGCAATCATGTTCCCCAGTGCCGCCCACCGGGCCTGGGCAATGTTATAATCATTCGGCTCCCACACATTCAACAGACATCTACGGGCCTCAGGCAGCAAAGCAACCCCGGTAACACACTCCATGACCGCATGCACCCGCTGCCAATACGCCGCCACCTCGAGACACTCCCAGAGGATGTGAAGGAAGGTGGCACTTATACCACATCCACGCTTACACAACCCATCCAGGGAAAAACCCATCGCAACCAAACGAGGACCTGTAACATATACACGGTGGAGAATCTTGAGCTGGACAAGCCGGAGACAAGCCGGAATGGCGACTTCTTTGGGGGAGGACAGGGCGGCTTGCCAATCCTCGTCATCCAACTCCAACCCGTCTCCGGACCAGACCTCCCAGAGACGCACAAGAAGGTCTACCCGATTGTTAATTAGTTTCTTGTAGATCAAGGAGATCGTACTATCGGGCAGATGACCATCAAGTATACGGTCCTCGAGTGGGGATGACTCAGGAACCAATTCACCAGCTGTGAAGACAGACCGCAAGGCGTGGCGAACCTGTACATATCTGAAGAATTCTCGGTCTCCCAACTCATACTCACCTTGAAGCATCGCAAAGGTCTTCACCGCTCCCTTCACCCAAAGATCACCCACTCTGCTGATACCAATCATGTCCCAGTTCTCAAAACCTTTCGTTGTCCAGAGGCATCCCAAGCGTTCCGATGCATACAATAGGGTCACTTGCGTCAATCGATCATTCCATCCCATAGCCGCATTCGCATCTTTCCACACGCACACCACAACCCTGCAGGGTCCCGTGAGGTTCCTCCCCGCGGCCCGAGAGTAGAGTGCTCTATTGAAGTTACCGCCGGGCAACTGATGTTTGTCCATCTCGAATGCAGGCGCCAGACCGGGTTCATACGTAGCATGGATAATGGTGGACAACTGAGAAGCCCAATAATACCTTCTGATGTCCGGGAGCGCAATGTTATGTTAATAACTTTTATTCGGCGCACAGCTGCCCCAGCGAAGGGGCGTCCTGGCGCATGATCAGGTACCACAACATAACAGGTCAAAGCTGAAAAGGGAAAAGAATCAATTAACAGAAGCGAACAGGTGGGTTTTAATGGCACGTCTGAAAAGGGTTAGGCTATTTAGGGCACGAATGTGTACAGGAAGGGAATTCCATAGATCAGCCGCCAGAACACGAAAAGAGCGTCCTCCCATCCTACTCAGTCTGAACCTAGGCTTAATCGCCAGATGGTGAGATTCAGACCTGAGGGACCGCGTGGGGACATACGGAGAGATAAGGCTCGCGAGGGGAGGAGGGGAGGAAAGCTTCAGAATTTTAAATGTCAGACAGAGAGCCTTAAATTTGATTCTCTGTCTGACCGGAAGCCAGTGAAGGGAGGTCAGAACAGTGGAGACAGAACATCGTCTCGGAAGGCCCACAATGGCCCGTGCAGCAGCATTCTGCACCCTCTGAAGCCTAGTAGCCTCAGCCTGATTAACTCCAAGCAGCAGAGCACTCCCGTAGTCCAGCCGAGAAAGGATAGAGGCCTGAACCACCAGTTGCCGCGTGGGAGGGTCGAAGAACTTGAGGACAGGTCTCAGTCCTCGCAGAATACCAAAGCAGGTAGCTGCTGTCTTCTTTGTATGACTGGTGAAAGAGAGGTTATAGTCCAGCCAGACCCCCAGATTTTTAACTTCGGCCGCTGGAATGGGGGACACCCCCAATTCGGGAGGCCACCACTGGTCTCCCCAAAGTTCCGCCTGCTTCCCTAAAATCAGGACCTCGGTTTTCTTAGCAATAAGCTGTAGGCAGTTGCTGCGCATCCAGTTGGCCACAGCTATAAGTCCTGCACGGAATCTGGGCGCATTCACCTCAGGGTCCCCACTAAGTGTCACCACCAGCTGCGTGTCGTCGGCGTACGATGTCATGGTAAGGCCACATTGCCTGACGACAGCAGCCAGCGGTTTCACATACAGGTTGAATAGTGTGGGGCTTAAGGCAGAGCCCTGAGGGACTCCCAGACCCAGAGAGTGGAAAGAGGACTGGCCAGGTGGAATGGCTACTTTCAAAAACCGGTCCGAGAGGAAAGAGTGGAACCACTGAAGAGCCTTCCCCACAATACCTACTTCCTCCAGGCGCCGCATCAAAATGTCATGAGACACCGTGTCGAACGCGGCGCTCAGGTCTAACAATAGGAGCGCCGCAGTCTGCCCCGCATCCAGCACTGACCGCAAATGCTCGGTCATAAAGAGCAACGCAGTTTCAGTGCTGTGTTGTGAGCGAAACCCATTTTGACTCTCGTCAAGAATATTATTACGAGAGAGATGGGCAGACAGGATGGAGTTTACGTGTGCCTCAGTGACCTTGGCGGTCCAAGGCAGGAGGGAGATGGGCCGGTAGTTCTCCGGGAGCAAGGGGTCTAGGTTGGGTTTCTTCAAAATAGGGCTGACCACAGCTTGCTTCCAGGAGGAAGGAACCACGCCCTCACTGAGGGAGAGATTGATCAGATCCAAAATGGGCTCACGACAGAGGGGCGGGAGAAGAGTAAAAAACTCCGGCTTCAGCGGGTCTAAGGGAGAGCCAGATTTAATTTTGAGGCTCAGAGTGTCAAATACCTCTTTAGACATGGCCGGTAAGGGGGACAGAGTTTCAGAAACCGAGACCTTCACATCACTAGGGGCATCCCCGGGAGCAGATGGTATAAATCCTCGGTAGATTGCCTGCACCTTCTCCACGAAAAAGGATGCCAAACTTTCACAGTGCGAGTCCGTGCAGATTTCTAGCGAGGTAGCCCGCTTCCCCATCAGGTCTTTGAGTACCTTGAAGATTAATTTGGAAGGGTTGGGGCTGTTGGAAAACTCAGCTGCGTAATAAGCGGCCCGGGTTTGACAGATAGCTCTGTGGTAGATTTTAAGCTGGGCAAAGTACAGCGATTTTAACGTGGAATCAAAGGATTTCCTCCAGGCCCTCTCAGCTCGCCGGCAGGTTCTCTTGAGCTCGGCAAGAGTCTCATTATACCAAGGACTGCGGGTTTTGGCGTGACATTTAGACCAACGCAGGGGTATAAGAGAATCGAGGGCAGTAAGGACCCAGTTGCAAAACTGTTCGTATCCCTGTTCCACATTCTGCGGTTTGCCTAGGGGCTGTGCCTCCAATATCCTGACAAACTCCTCCAGCTTGAGTTTACGCCAATTGCGCTTTAGGATCTGTTTATCCACAGGTTTAAGTTGTGGGTTATCTAAGGGACATGACACTTTAACCAACATATGGTCCGTCCAACCCACCGCCAGTGGGTCAGATGTTCTAGCCGGACTAAGGTGGTGACGAAGGGGTCAAGTATATGTCCTCCTGTGTGGGTGGGGGAGGTGACTAGTTGGTTAAGTTGCACCGCTTCAAGGTCCGCTAGCAAGGAGCTGATGGGTAGAGATGACGTCTGATCGAAATGTATGTTAAGGTCACCTACTATGTTAAAGTTGGCACATCTAGGAGCCAATGAGCTAACCACATCAGCGAGAGCGGCCTTGAAAGCAGTGTCGTTCCCAGGTGGACGATAGATAAGTACGCCACTAAAGGTAAATTGATGACTGACCGTTACCTTAAAAGAGGCGCTTTCACACATTGGAAGATCCAGAGCTTTCCACTCAGCCGGGAAGCAGGATTTAGTCGCCATGGCTATACCACCTCCCCTAGACGAACGGTTCAAGGCAATGCCCCCGTCATACTAGGGGAGAGTGAGTTTTGCAAGCGCAATGCGAGCACGACCGTCCCACACGAGCCTCCTCTGCAAACCTTCCACTTCCTGAAAGTACGCCGCCGGAATAGCGTCAAAAGAATTTTGAAGCGCATAGAGAAAGCGAGGCAGCGACATCATTTTAAAGAGTGCCGCTCGACCAAGTGGCAACAACGGCAGTTTACGCCACCGCGCCACGTCCACCTTTAGTCATCGGAGCGGAGGGAGGAGATTTTGCTCGTAGCGGGCGACTGGATCCAACGATATGTAGACTCCAAAGTACTTGAAGCCGGATTGCGAGATTTGAATGGGAAACCTACTCGGCAAGGGGGGAAGGCCGCCTGAGATGACATACACACACGATTTGGACCAGTTGATAATCAAGCCGGAGTTTTTACCAAAAGAAGTGAGAACATCAAACAGGACGTTAAGGGATTTACGGGGGGAGGTAAGGCATAGAAGGATATTGGCGGCATACAACGAAACACGATCTTCAAAATCGGGGGACCACTGAATGCCCTTTATTGAAGGCTCCCAACGGAGCCAGGCTGCAAGCGGTTCGAGAGCAAGAGCAAACAACAAGGGGGACAGCGGGCATCCCTGCCGCGTACCCCTCCCGAGAGCAAAGGATCGGGACACTCTGCCATTGACGACGACCTGAGCTAACGGATCCGCATACAAAAGCTTAACCCAACTAATAAAGCCCGCACCAAAACCGAATTTAGCCAGAGTGGCCCAGAGATACGGCCGTTCGATCGTATCAAAGGCCATCGTGGCGTCCAAGGAAGCCACGATGGCCGGCTCCGATATGGACTCCGCCCTAGCGAGAACACTGTGTAGGCGCCGCAGGTTGAGAGCAGTGTTCCGGTGCGGGATGAATCCGGATTGATCCGGGTGGATCAGGTCACAAATTACAGTGATAAAGCCATTGGCAAGGACCTTGGCAAGGATCTTATGCTCGGCATTTAGTAGGGAAATAGGCCGATACGACGCACAGCGATCACGAGGCTTGCCCTCATTAGGAATCACAACTATAGTAGCCAGACGCTGATCATAGGGGAGGGCACCGAGCTCACGTGACTCCCTGAACATCGCGCGAAGGTAGGGCACAACTTAGTCCGGGCGCAGTTTATACAGTTCGACAGGGAGGCCATTAGGGCCCATGGCCTTACCAGAACTGAGTGAACGGATTGCGGTAGCAATCTGATCAACCGAAAACGGAGCCTCCATGCGCTCTCGGTCCTCCTCAGACAGACAAGGCAAAGCAATGTCCCTCAGCAGCAAACGAGAGTCATCTTCATCTCTGTCGGACACCGGGGAGTAAACCACATGAAAATAATCGGCAAAACATTCCACAATCTTGCCAGGGTCAGTCACGCACACACCATCCGAAGTCAGTATCACGTGAACCACACGATTCGCTCTTTCCTTTCTATCAAGCCATGCGATCAATTGGCCCGCCTTATCACCCACATCATACAGTCTACCCTGCTGCTCCCTGAACATTGTCTTGGAGGCATCTGTAATATGGGATTTATAATCAAACTGCTTCAAACTAAGGGCGTGGAGTGTCTCCCGGGTGACGCCTGATTCCAGGTCGGCCTCTAACTCAAGTATTTCTGCCTCCAGTGACGAATGACAGTTTTGAATGCCTCCCACAGGGACACAGAGGATGAGACAGACCCCTCATTTTCCAAGAAGTAAGAGTCTAGGGACTTTATCAGGCTACTACGGGTCTTGGGGTCGCGCAGATACCATGGATTGATAGGGGATATCCGCCCCGCGGCGTGTGTCCCAGTGTCAAAGCTAAACCACAAAGGAGAGTGGTCAGAAATACCTGGGGCGAAATGTCTGATCTCCCTGACATAGGAAGACTGGACCGCAGGCATAAGGACATAATCGAGCCTGGATAGACTCCCATGAGCCCCGGAATGGAAGGTGTACTGACATTGCGTCGGGTGCATTAACCTCCAGCAGTCCACCAGGCCAAAAGTGTCTATGAACCTACCAAGCCAAGATTGGGAAGTGGGGAGCGTCCTGGGGGGGTGGTGATCCAACCCGCCTGAAAGCACAGAATTAAAATCCCCACCCATAAGAATGAGACCGTCAGGGAGGCTCAGCATCATCCGGCCATCATCAGAGAAAGTAGAGGTCTGGAGACCTGGGGGAATGTAAACTGTAACCAAGGAAAGAGTTTTACCCTCCCACCTACCGGTGATGGCGGCATAGCGCCCTCTATCATCAAGGGTAACACTATCTATCTCGAAGGGGAGGGAAGACCGGATCAAGATACCAACCCCTCTAGAACCAGTCGTAAATCCCGAGTGCGCAACCAGTCGGTAACCCCACCTATTTAAAGCATGACACACATTTCCCACCAAATGCGTTTCCAGCAAGAGTACCACATCAGGAGACAAAAGACGCAAATATTGCAACAAAACACCCCATTTGATACAATCCTCCAATCCATTGACGTTCCATGATACCAACCTCAACCCACTACCCCCCATCCCCACAAGTAAAGCATGGGTCACACCACAAAGAGCCGGACACTTGAAGCAAGGAAAAGATCACTTTGTCGCCTTGAAAGGAAAAAACGAACTCCCAAACCACCCCCAACCAACACCCGTTACAACTCCCCCCTCCCTGCGCCCCTGCAATGGACCAAAATGCCACCCCAACATGCAGTGTGCCTGTCGCCCTAAGAACCCCACTCTACAAAAAGACCCCGGAGAAGGAAAGAGGCCCGTCACCACCCGCCACCCAGACATGAACCGCACTGAAACATATTAAGAAAGAAACAGAACCCAGCTGAAAAAGGTCTAATGTTCGGAGGTCAGGGACCGAAAAAGTCACGCCCGCGTAGGCTCACCACTTTCTGCACCGCCAGGGTGCTCCGTCCGATCACCTCGGCCAGGCAGGGTATCCAGCCAGTCATTGACATTGTCCGGCCGATCAAAAAAGAAAATCCGCTCCTCATACTCCACCCAAAGTCTAGTAGGAAAGAGCATAACGTACTTCATCATACCAAGGTCCCGAAGCTGTCGTTTTACCCCATGGAAGGCCATTCTTTGTCTCTGGACCTGTTGGGTAAAGTCCGGGAAGAAGTTAACAGAGGAGATCTCGAAGTTTACCGGGCCATGTACTCTCGAAGCCTGTAGGATCGCGTCCCGATCTCTGAAGTGGAAGAGTTTCGCAATAATGGGCCGCGGAGGGGCGCCCGGCCTGGGCTTTCCACTCGGCACTCGATGTGCACGCTCCACAGCGAAAAACTTGCTGAGTCCCTGAGGGGGAAAGGTGCTTCAGGACAAGATCCTCGACCAGGAGATCCACCGAGTGAGGCTCAGGATTTTCTGCCACTCCTATGACGTGAATGTTGTTGCGTCGCGCCCTGTTCTCAAACTCCTCAAGCCGATGGGACTTCAGATCATTGGCCGATTTCAAGTTACCAACTTCCGTCTGAAGTTCGGAGTGAGGCTGGAAGTCTTCAGATCCAATGACTTCACTTTCTCATTGGTCTTGGACAGGTCGGCCCTGATCAGGGTGACATCGATGGCGACCGTGTTGATTTTACGAGCCAGTGCCTCGTATTGCTGACCGATGGTCTCCTTCATATTAGAGATGTATTGCTTATTGATTGAATATTGACTTGAAATAAGATTCTAATGACTAAACTTGATCAATTTATATTGTGATCGAATACAGTGATTTACAAAAAAATGTGATTACTAAAACCCTTTAACATATATCAAACCTCTTTCTTGACTGAAAATAGACTAGTGATTGTCATGATTTATGTGATGTTTAGTTCTACAATGGATGCAAACAATGGATGGGTTAGCGAATATTTTTTGTAAAAAATATATAGAGTACTATGGGTGTCCTCACTGATCCCAAGCAGAGATCAACAGCTAAAAAGGACAAATTGGCTCAGTGGTTTACGCAAATAGAGGCTGCCCTCACAAGTTTGTGAAACTCTGGGGGTGCTTGAAAGAATTTTATGAACTGGACATCATCAACACCTTCATGCAGTGATTAGTAGGTTGGATGTTGTTATGTCCGCGGTATTAAACCCTCAATTGTATTGGTACAAATGATGTTGCATTGCACTTACACAGGCACTGTGATTCCTGTGTGTTAAGATCCTAAGTGATATGTGTTGTAATTTACTTATGCTTGTTTTAGAATACTACTGGTGGTGTTATGACATCATAGAATGTTTGTTTGTGAAAGACTGGATTCAATAGGAGTTAGCCGACCAGTAGAAGGCGGTATGAATTGTTGGTGCTGTGCTGCTGAACTACAATAAATCTTCAAGAATTTCCACTTATTTTGGAGTATTCATCATTTTAACATTGGCGACGAGGACCAGAACTGTGCCTGATTGGGGACAGGCTACTTCAGCATTAACTCCCCTGTTTTGAAACATTTTCATTATTTTAACCTCCTTGGTCTACAAACTTTTGAATGGATCACTTTTCACTTGGATTACCTTGATCAGCTTGTTTACTGTGAGTAATTATTTGCCACTGCGCAAGACTGAACTTGTCCCACGACTGAATTTGTTTGTTCGAGCGTGTTACGGACTTTACTGGTTTGTTTTGACTGAACCGGCTCTTCTTTTTTAAATTGCAATTTAAGCCTTTCAATATTGGGTGCACCTTGGATTGCTTTCTTCTTTTATTTCCGAGTGCCACCAGAAATTTCTTCAGCGTATCTTTGCATTTTTTTAAATTACCTTGAGCACTTCGCATCTTTCAACAAAAAAAAAACTCACCAGTGCGCGCTGCCTGTGCTTTGATTCTTTGCTCATGCCAGCTTCGGCTGTTCAGCAGTTCGGCTGTTTTGTCACGTTCCTGTGCATTGTGGGAACTTGTTCCAATGCATTGTGGGAACGCCTGACGTCGTCACGTTTTCCACGTTAGCGTGACTGCCATTTTGTTTGTTTCTCTTGTTGCTTGGTAACTAGCAATACTTATTCCAGCGTCTGCCTTATGGAGTGAGCTTACGTTTCTTCGAAACGATCGATACTTTTACCGCGTGCACTTGTGGTGAGTCAAGTTTCTTTAACTAGTCATTTGGCTCTCGTGCAGCGTCTTCTTTGGAAATTATCGACGCTTTGTGCACTGTGCCTGAAACAGTTATCGCAATTGTGGTTTGCCTAGTGCATTTATTGCCGCATGTGGTGTGCTTCGTGCATTGGACAAGATTTATTAGCTTGTC
This sequence comes from Lissotriton vulgaris, assembly GCF_964263255.1. NCBI lineage: Eukaryota > Metazoa > Chordata > Amphibia > Caudata > Salamandridae > Lissotriton > Lissotriton vulgaris. Next base: position 215,238,744 of record NC_141686.1, read on the forward strand.
CTTTCAACAACTTTACCGGCATTTCTACACATTGTGAATTTTATTCTACTTTTGTGACACCATTTGGATTGTTCAATCTGGACTTCCTGTTACTTTAGACTGCGGTGACTACGTTCTTTATTTTAACCTATTTTTTTTTCTTCACCTAGACGACGGTGACTACCTTTATTATTTTTCCCTGTGTTGTCATTGTGTTTCTATTTTATAATATCAGCGACAAGTATGTCTCAACCTCCAGCTTTTCTTTCAAAAAAGAGGAGCCTATTCTCTCTTGGAAACGATGGAGAAACTTATTTGATTCCTACATAGTGGCTATTGGGGGTGAAAAATTATCTGCTTTCAGAAAGCAAGCTATTTTATTGCACAATTTAGGTGTTGAGGGGAGAAATGTATATGACAGCATGGATGTAATTCCGGTGGGTAATGATGATGGTGAACCCAACGACATGTATGAGATGTCAATGTTGGTGTTGGAAAAGTACTTCGGTCCCCAGATTAATGTGGTTTTAGAGAGGCACAAATTCTTTACTAGGGTTCAGAGTGTGAATGAACCTGTGAAGAGTTATGTTGGTTCTCTCAAAACCCTAGCCAGGACGTGTGAGTTTGGGGACTTGTCCGATTCATTGGTGAGGGACCAGTTAGTGTGATGTACTAATAGCACTTGTGTGCAAGAAAAATTGTTGTCAAAGAATCCTACGTTGAGTGAGGCAGTTGCGATTGTTGAGGGTATGGAGAACACTTCCTCTTGGGTTAAAGAGATGAAGAAAACCATGAGGATAAGAAAGAAGCCTCTAGTAGCATACATGCTCTCACTGAAGAGGAGTATTTTGAAGAAGTAGTGTCTAAAGTTTCTCCTGTGGATAAACACAAGAAGGTAGATAGAGAACCATGTATGCGTAAATTCAAATTTCCATTGGCCAAGGCTGATCGTGATACCTGTGGCAGCTCGACTCCTGGTGGGAGTGGTGGAAATTAAAAGAATATTAAGGATGTTTCTAAACCTAAATGTTTTAGGTGTGGGAGCTTCTCTCACTTATCTAACTATCCCCAGTGCTATGCCAAGGATGCGGTTTGCATGAAGTGTTGGACTCAAAGGACATTATGCTCGTGTGTGCAAGTCTGTGAAAAGCTCCGATAATGGTAGTGAAGTGGTGTGCACAGGGATAAACAGCATTCGGGATGAGGAGTGTCAGGTTGATGCTGATAAGATATGCATGCCTGAGTGTGACACTTCTGTCAATATTTTTAGGTTTGTTGTTCTAGCGGACTCTGGATCCCCTTTTACCATGATAGGAAATAAACAATGGGATGAAGTGGTGGGCTTAAGTAGTATGGTCTTGAATCCGCCGGACATTAATCATGTTAGCTATGGTGGTGCTAAAATTAATGTTTTTGGGTATGTTGAAGGGTGTATAAGGTTCAAAGACAGGGAAAAAGTGGGTAAGATATATGTGGCTGAAAGAGGTGATATTTTGCTTGGGTGGAGACACCAAAGGAATTTGGGTATCATGTTAAATCCCAATGCCAAAGACCCCAAAAATCAAGTAATGCTGGTGAACTGCGAGAAGGTTGAAGGTGTGTTAGAAAATCAGAATAGTGAGTATTTCAATAAGTTTCCAGGGGTTTTTACTGACAGTTTGGGCTGCCTCAGAGGGTTTGAACACTGTATAATTTTAAAAAAGAATGCGGTGCCCTCTGTGCACAAAGTGAGGAAGGTACCCAACATGATGATGGGCCCACTCAAGGCTGAGCTAGATAGATTACTGGAGTTGGGAATTATCAAGGAGATAGAGGCATCGGAATGGTTGGCCTGATTGTTTTTGCCCCGAAGGATGGTGGGGCCAACATTAGGATGTGTGTGGATTTGAACGGTTTGAATGAGTGGATCTGGGTTGATCGCCAACCCTTGCCTAACATTTCAGAGTCACTAAGTACCCTCAAGGGTGCCCGCATTTTTAGTGTACTGGACGCGTCGTCCGCGTATCATCAGGTACCTTTACACAAGGAATCGACACACCTCACTTCATTCGTGACACCTCTGGGGGCTTACTCTTTTGAGGAATGCCTTTTGAATTGGCGTCGGCCGCAGCATGTTTTCAAAGGGTCATGAAGAAAGTCCTAGAAGGTGTGAGCAACATAATGTTCTTTCAAGATGACATTTTGATTTATGGGGAAGACGACAAGAAGCACAGAGACACTTTAATGGAAGTCCTTGGCAGGTTGAAGAGCAATGGGTTGACTGTAAAGATAGAGAAATGCCGTATTGGGGTTGAGAATGTATCATATCTGGGGCATGTTATTTCTGGGGAGGGAATACAACCGAAGTTAGACTTGCCCAAAGTGTGTTAAAGGCGCCTGTTCCAAATGATAGACATAAAGTGAGGTCATTCCTTGGTCTTGCTGAGTTTTACTCAGAGTTTGTGCTTGGATTTGCAAGTGTGACTGAACCAATTAGAGTTTTGTTAAAAAAGGGTTCGCATTTTTCGTGGTCAAAAGATTGTCAAGAAGCCTTTGATGTTGTTAAGAGTGAAATTGGTAATATGCCCACCTTAGGACATTTTGATGTAAAACTTAAGACTGTGTTGACGGCTGATGCTAGTCTTAAGGGGTTGGGGGCGGTTTTGTCTCAGTTTGTAAATGGAGAAGAGAGAACAGTTGGGTTTGCTTCCCCTGCCCTAAGAGAGACAGAGAAGAATTATTCTTGTGTGGAAAGAGAGGCCTTAGCTGTGTTTTGGGGAATTCAGCACTTCAAATTCTATTTGGAGGGAATTCCTTTCCTGGTCAGATCTGACCATTGTCCTTTAGTTCAGATTTTTTCTTGCAGGCACAGTGATCATATTACTTCCAGGATCAAACTGAGGAGTGAAGGATTGCAAGAATATAATTTCAGAGTGCAATACTTGTCTGGGTCCAATAAAAAATCTGCAGATTGACTCTCTCGCCTGCCAGCTGGTGAAGGAGTATTTACAGAAGAACAGGAGAATGTGTGTTTTGTAGGGGAGTCTAGCGTTTTTTGGGTGTCTGAACCATCTTTGTCAAGAGAGGAATGGGTTAAAGGGGTGGAGGTAAATGAGATTTTGATGATAAAATCATGGGTTAGCCAAGGTTGGCCTGAGTACAAAACTCTGGATCAGAACTTGAAAACATATTGGGCTGTGAGAGAGGAGTTGTCTTTTACTTGTGGGAATTTATTGAGAGGTGACAGAGTGATTCCTTCTAATAAATTCAGGAATAGAATTGTAAATACTGCACATGAGAGTCATCTTGGGAGGAGTCTCACCAAAGGTAGGGTGAGAGAAAGGTATTGGTTGCCTGGCATGAGCCACATGGTTGAGGAGGTGGTGAAGGATTGCTCAATTTGTGCTGAGAGTGATGAGTCTCATGTCATTAACCGTGCGCCTTTGTCTCCAGTGGAAGTACCAGATCAGGTGTGGTCCAAATTGGGTTTTGATATTATGGGACCTTTTGAGCTGTTGCCTTCGTGGGAGCGGTATGTTCTCCTACTGGTTGACTATACCTCAAAATGGGTTGTTACCAGATGTGTTTCTTCAGTTAATACAAGGATTGTTGTAGATTTTCTCAAAGATGTGTTTGTCTCAGAAGGGGTTCCTAAATTTCTGGTGACTGACAATGGGTTGCATTTAGCTTCTCAAGAAATGGGTGATTTTCTCAAAGATAAAAATATTGTTCATTTGAAAACTGCATTATACTCACCGCAAGCTAAGGGTCTGACCGAGAGAATGGATAGGTTTGTTAAGGACTGTGCACAACGTGCTCTTTGCATGAGGTCTTCTTTCACTGCCATATTGAGAGACACGTGGTGGGCCCACCGTACTACTCCTAATGCCATTACACGATAGTCTCCTTTTGAGGCTTTGAGAGGAAGAATAGCAGTTTCGAAACGTAACCCTAGTTGGTTGCCTGAGAGTTCTAGTCAGGGGTTGAGTTTGGAGGAGCGGCGTTCCTGAATAGTAGATTATCAAAATAGGTACAAGGCTAGGTATGATTCTAAAATGAATGTGAAGAACAAGAAATGGAATGTGGGGGACAGGGTTTTTGTGAAAAATCCAAGAGATACGTTGAAAGGGATGAGTACCTTTCTTGGTCCTGTCACAGTTGTGTCTATTAAGAAAAATGTGGTGAAAGTCGATACAGGATGTACATGGAGCATGTCAAGATTGGTAAAATGTATGAAACAACATAAAGATGACTTTGAACAACCTGATACATAATCTGTATAAACATGTCCAGCTAAGGATTTATTGGGGTTTTCTCCGAGATCGTCCCTTAGATCCAAGAGAAGGCCTTTAAAATTCAGAGATTATGATTTAAGTTAGTTTTTGTTCTGTTTTAGTTAAATCTTTTCGTTTTGTCCCTAGAAAGGGAGATGTGTTGTAATTTACTTATGCTTGTTTTAGAATACTACTGGTGGTGTTATGACATCATGGAATGTTTGTTTGTGAAAGACTGGATTCAGTAAGAGTCAGCTGACCAGTAGAAGGAGGTATGAATTGTTGGCGCTGTGCTGCTGAACTACAATAAATCTTCAAGAATTTCCATTTATTTTGGAGTATTCATCATTTTAACAATATAGTTTGCAAGATATGACCACTGCCCAGGGGCGGCTGGTGACATTTGAAAGTGGGGGGGCATATAAGCTGTTAAGTTTTGCATTGCGTGCGAAGTGCGGGAGCACGAGTGTCATAAGGAGGGCTCGCGGGAGGGGATTCTCCACTTTCCGCTCAGATCTAGGCACGGCCCTTAACAACTACAGCATCTGAAATAATCCATTCATGATTCAACATAGAACATGCACGCACTATAAATACGTACGACATAATATAGGAGCAGCTAACTTTGTAGCTCTAAGTAAAATTAATCAGTGCTTAATTATATTTGTTGGTCAACAAACAGGGAAAAACATAATCCCAAAATTGGGAAGCCTTTCTGAAAAGTGCGCACTCTGGATAAAGTTATTCTGGTGAAAGCATGTGAGGTAAGGCATGTTCCTTCCACTATTTAAATATCTAGCTATATTTTTGAGAAAGTTCTTAATTCTAAAGAATGGACTTTATTAAAATTACTGATTAATTCAGACAGATTCTAGAAGAGAACACAAGGTCATATTGTTAAAGCGATTTGTCCAAGATTACACGTTAGGTTAGAGAAGCTGGAATCAGAACGGACCCCCGCCCCAGTCAGCAATAGGAATCAGATTTATCATCGTTAATTTAATAAAGCTTTGACGTATTATTTAGAATATGATCCAAACAAAATAAAAACTAAGGTGAAAACGCTCTTCCTACGGAGAGCAATGTTGAAATCTGGTGTGTACTGAGACGAAAGACAGTGACCTTGGACTTGTGCTGAACCTACCCAGCCTGATGTGCAGCAGTAAAACGAGTTTATAAAGTTCTTTCATTATCACTGAAAGTGAAACACGAATAGATAAAGTATGCCTTGCGTGCGTGTGAAGGCTCAAACAAGTGCCGAGCTCCCTGTCTGAAGCTTCCTGGCGCTGTTGGTCATGGGCGTTGGAAGTGTGGGGGACGCGGGGATATATCCTCCCCAGATTTTGGAGTGGGGGGGACATGGGGGACAAGGGTGGGGGGGATAAGGGGACAAAAGAATTTCCCCTCTCCCTTCTGTCATTCGCAGTGCCATTAGCGCGCGAAAGCGCCACCTAATGGCTCTTCACATGACCTGTGACCTCACCTGCCTGCAGTCAAAGAGGCCCCCGCCCTCTGCCCTTTGTTATGCTGCATGAAGGCTCGGTGTTCTGGGAAGGGCAGAGAAGGGGGAAAAAACTCTGTCTCTTTTCCTTCATACCCCGGGAGAAGGCAAGGACAGTGTCAACTTCTCCTGGTCTGCCTCTGGCAGTTGCCCTCCTCCCCTCTTTCTTTATTTCTCCATCTCTTTCTGTCTCTGTCTCGCTCCTCCTTAAGTTCTGATTTCAAGAGCTCTTACATACTCTCTCTTGCCTCTCCTTTTCTTCGTTTCCCTGTGAAATGGATCCAAAATAGGCGGAACACTTCGGCTGGAAATGTCCTCATTTGCTTACCGTTTTATAATTCCAAAGAAAAACCTCGGGATGGAGAGAAAAAATAATGAAATACCGAAATAAAGCAATACAGAGTGGTCAGCAGACACGCCAGATTGTTATTAGGAGCCACATACTTTCGTGCCACTTTACAGAGTTTGCCAGTGAAAGCGCTACTTTCTTTCTTTCTTCTTTCTTCGAACAACATTGTTTTCCCAGGGTGGGGAACCATTCCTAAAGGGACTGAAATACCTGGTTGATGGATGGAGTGGAAATGTTTAGTATGATCATTTTCAACTGTTTTAATTATTGTAGCTTATAAAATGTGTACTGCTGCTCTGTGTCGGGGATGTGGCCTTTTTTTAAACCAAACTGCTTACATTTTGAAAGGATATAAGCAATGGACATTGAAACAGGTCCCTTCCTGGTCCTGTAGCCATGTTCTGAATTTTTCAGGCAAAATCACTTACTGATTTCTGAATAATTAGTTTTAAACTGTTAATGTATCCATGTTGCTCCTGAATTCATTTCACATGATTTGCTTATTCTTGCATTCCTTATGAATGTTTGCTTTTTCCAGGGTGTTATTCATTTTTTTCAGGCAGCATTTTACTGTTCTCTAGTGCATAATTTGAATTTAGTCACAGCACAATTGAGTTGTAGCTGAAGGCAGTGCACATTTCTCTCATTGGGGCAGTATGGTGTGTAGCGTGAAAGAGGATGTGGATATCTGGCCAGAGCTGCTGAATTTGGAACTGGTACAAAAGGGGGTGGTGATGGACGGAGTATCTGAACCAATCAAACACTCACACCCAGTCAACAGATCTGGGTTTAATCCATCACCGTTCTTTACCCCACTCTGCCACCCCAGTTCAGACACGGCCATATGCAAATCAGTCTGACCCTGTGCCTCATGGGAACAGTCCAGCCCGTACTGCCAAGTCATGCCTTCCCTGGACCGGATACAAGCTACAGAGGATCGGTTTCTGGCATTTCAGCCGTCTTCAGCCCGGCTAACTTGAAATCCAGTGGCAAAGTGAGCAAGGGACTCACGTCTGAACATACCCTGCCAACTTATGGCGAACAAAGCAGTACAAAACGGGGTGGTGATGGACGGAGCCTCTGAACCAATCAAACACTCACACCCAGTCAACAGATCTGGGTTTAATCCATCACCGTTCTTTAGCCCACTCTGCCACCCCAGTTTAGACATGGTCATATGCAAATCAGTCTGACCCTGTGCCTCATGGGAACAGTCCAACCCGAACTGCCAAGCCATGCCTTCCCTGGACCGGATACAAGCTACAGAGGACCGGTTTCTGGCATTTCAGCCGTCTTCAGCCCGGCCTGCTTGAATCCAGTGGCAAAGTGAGCAAGGGACCGCTTTGTTCGCCATAAGTTGGCAGGGTATGCTCAGACGTGAGTCCCTTGCTCACTTTGCCACTGGATTCAAGCAAGCCTGGCTGAAGATGGCGGTCACCATTCCTTTTAGTAATTTTTGATCTGTTTGAGCTACAAAGTTGTTTTGGGTCAAATTGTTATATTACGCAGCAGATGATGTATTATGTGGCAAATATGATACATCCATAGTTAAGTAGAAAACATTTTTCCACTTAACTTAATTTTGCCCCCGCATTGTAGTTGATCAATTTATAAGTTCCCCAAACCCAAAAGTCGAGTTTGGGCACAATTTGCATTTTAAAAGCAGTCCTATAACACATGGCTACTTTTAAACTGACCTCGGGCTTCAGCAGTGCACACATGCAAGCGCAGAAAGGGCTGCTGGCCTCTAAACTGCCATGCCCTATTATATTCTAGGGACTTAAAGGTAGTTCTAATCCCCCTGCCCTATTATGTACTAGGGCCTTATAGGAGAGGTCATGCCAATCATAGGGTTACCCTAACCCATAGTGCACCCTAACCCATAGTGCACCCTAGTGTATGTAGGTATTTTCACAGTATCTTTAAGTGTCTCTTTCAGAATAGCACTGGCCCTGGGCCTGTGTAGGCAGAGGCCAGGGGTCAGAGTCAGGTACCACCAGTACCAGTCAGCAAAACATTGGGGAGTGCCCAGGGTCCAGGATGGCTTTGCAACACTAAGGAAGCACAAACTCAGAATTTAAAACATAACACCATGGTTGGGGGGGTTTCCTTTATTAATCAGAATTGATTTATATTCTAATTAACCCATTTTCCAACATTAGGATAAGGAAAGACTGGGGAAAAATCATAACGTTCTAATCTATACCTTGAGGTTTTCATGCAGCTCTTTGATGAGGTTAATAGCTCACTGTTCAATGTTAGGATTTAAACTGCAAATACCAAAAGAATCTCTCAGACAAAAGCAGTAACTCACTGACCTATTTACTTGATATGTATATTGTGATCTGCGTGGTACACATTCTATGCGGCAGGCATGTTACCCCACTGTGGCTACCTTACCAAGAGTCAAAACTACCACTAGACAAACCTCCGATCTCTCTCAATAAAGAACATTAATCACCAAAGTTATCTTCACATTTGTATTGTTGCCTGAAAATTGCTGGAGACCAGGAATGCAGGAGCAGGTACTTTTCAAACCATAAGGCACTTGCAAACATAACGCCCCAAACCTAAGTCAGCGACCTTTCTTTGCTTGCTGCATGAAGATGCAAGATTCATATCCATTTTTTTAAACATTTGGTCTGATTTCTATATGAATGTAAATAACTATAAAGCATACATGCAAACTGTGACTACATGTCTGCTTTTCTCAATATTTCACTACGAAAGGAATGCGATTCTATTTCTTTAATGGGCGGTGATTTGTATAGGGTCACTGGAAAGTCCACAAGGTTGTCCCTGTCCCCCCAGAATTTTAGTGTCTCCTACGCCCCTGCTGTTGGTACCCACAGATAGGTTTTCTCCTAAAGTCTCCTTTGTAACTCAGGCGCCTAGAACCCTAAAACACTCAAAATCTCAAGCCTGGTTTAGTCCTCCCACTTCAACGAGTCCTCTGCTGCAGGGAGGGTTGGGCAGAGAGACTCTGAAGGCATTAGATTGGGAACGAATCCAAAATCAGCTAATCAACAGCTAATCACATCCTGGAATTAGCAAATAAATATTGCGTCAAACTGGCTATATATATATATATATATATATATATATATATATATATATATATATATATGTATATATTATTTTACACAGACCTTGTTAATTTAAGAAATGTTCTTTCCTCACAGACTCGAGCCTTCCGCTGTGACTGCACTGCAGTTATACTTTGTGCGCCAGTGCTTTCCCTCCTGAACAACAAATATGAGCCAACACGAACACCTGCTGCATGCTCAGTCCCACGGAAACGAAATCGGAGCTGCCGGTGTGTACACAAACTCTTCCACAGCCCACTACCCCAGCTTTCATTGCCCAATCAGGAGGCTTAAACAAAAAGTGACGCAAACATGAAGGGAGTGGCTCGTTTGTTGTTGCCACCCACTTCACGTTGTCGATGTAGGCCTGCCCTCCCCACTGCATGTAGTTCAACGGCGCTGCGCTGAAAACCCCTGGGCTACAGCATAAGCGCCCAATTTAAAAGCTATTCATTGCTGTTTCCTCAGGCCACTCCCATCATGGTGACATTATTCTCCTCCTTGTGTGCCTCGAGGCGAGCAATAGCCCTCGACCGTACATATGCGCAGGAGAACTCGTCTGACCTCGTCCTCACCCCCTCCTTTACAAAAAAAACAACTAGAAATTGCACGCAGCAGTGAGCGCTGAGCAGAGCGCTTTAAAGCTGCTGCTCCACCTGGTGTGCATTTCTCTCTCTTCTTCTCCCGGCCACTGGTAGGGCAACGCCCCTTTCGCCCAGCAAGACCAGCCGCCACTGCCACTGCCCCCTGAATTATGAGATATGTCCTGCTTGCATCTTCTAACTGCCTGCTGTTGCAGCGGGGTCCTTGAACTTGTCCTGTAATGTGCTCATTGTTTGATACAAAATCAAATGATTACAATATGGGGTGAGATCAGTAGGAATTCAGTTTTAAGAGCATTAAGCTTCAGGTTATTGCGTGTCAGCCAGCTTTGCATTTCCAGCAGGACTGAGTTGAGGGACTGGTTGTCTTCGGGGGAGGTGATCTTCAGGTATAGTTGGGTATCATCCGCATACATATGATTGCGAATGCTGGATGATTTTAAAATTTCCGTCAGAGGCTTCATGAACAGGTTAAATAGCGTGGGGAACAATGCTGAACCTTGTGGAACACCCAAGGTGACTGGTGCAGGGAGGGACTAGGATTGGTCCACCTTGAAACATTAGGATCTGTTCTGAATGAAGGAGCAGAACCAGCTTAAAACCGGGCCGGACATTCCCATACTGTGTTCTAGGAGGTCAATTAGGTGATAATTTATGACAGTGTCAAATGCTGACGAAAGGTCGAGAAGGATCAGTATGCACAACTCGTTGTGATCCAGCATTCTAAGTACATCATCTACGATGTGCATTAGCGCCGACTCTGTGCTCTGACCTGGGCGAAACCAGATTGGCTTTGGTCCAGGAGTTGGAAATGGTCAATGTGATGACAAAGTTGGACGAGCACACATTTTTCGAAAAGTTTTGCCAAGGTGGGGATGTTAGTGATTGATCGAAAGTTAAGAATGTCAGTGGGACCTGCATTTGGTTTCTTTAGGATCGGGGTAACCTGACCTGATTAACCCCTTCCACGCTGATGACGAGCTGGGCTCGTCATGGCGTAGCCTCCTCGCACGCTGATGACGAGCCCAGCTCGTCACGTAAAGTGCGTTTTTAAAAATCTCAGCGTGCGAGCGGAATTCCGCTAGCGCGCGTGAGGTTAAAAGGCAATCCAGAATAACACCTTGCAAAAGAGAAGCATTGACGATCGCCGTCCAGAGAGTTAGTAAGGAGGATCTCACTCCGGGGAACAGGTTGGATGGCAGAGGTTCGTTGTAGTGATTGAAAGGTTTCAAGGTCAACAACATTTTGCAAATAGTGGGTTCATTCACAGTTTGTAACAAACTCCATGATGCATGGTTTTTAGGGAGGCAGAGTTGTTTATGTTCAGAGATATTCGACTCGGAGGGGCATAGGGTGTTCAGCGGACCTCTTGAGAGGTGAACCCTGGCTAAACGTAGTTCAGACTTGATCTTGGTAGTCTTATCCTTGAACGAAACAGCAAATTCTTCACAGTTCGGCACTGTCCCTTGACTCAGGGAGGTTAGGATGATTATTGGATTGGGACTTGATGAGTTTCGAACAACTTTATCAGACGGCTTTTTGCTTGATCTAGTTGAGTTCTAAAGAAGGTGGCCTCCGAGCATCTGATGCGTTTGTTGTATAAGCTTCGCAAGGATCTCAAGTGAAAAAGATGTTCCATGGAGGGATAGGCTCACCACTTCCTTTCTGCAAGTCTTAAGTTTCTTTTTTCAGCATTAATACTGTAATTCAACTATGGTTTGGAGATTTTAGCAGATACTCTTTTAAGCTGAAGTGTGCCACTGCGTCAAGAACATTAAGCATTGTGTGGTTATAGTGGGCCGTCAGGTTGTGAACATCAGACATGTTCATAGGGGGTGGGGGCAAATGTTATCACAGAGCTCCATCAGTTCTTACGAGTTGATGTTCCTTAAACATCTTTTCAACTTTTTTGGATTCTTAGGTTGGGATCTGCCTGCTCTTACCGATTCATGGACGAGGAAGGTGATGAAATAGTGATCTGCCTAGTCACATGGAAAGATCGACTCCAGGCGGAAAGAGTTGGGCTTACCAATGGCAAGATCTAACGTGGCTCCTTTGGTATGCGTAGGGCTGTCACATATTTGGATAAGGTTGAGGTCCAGTAGGAAGGATTTAAGGCTATTTACCAGCACATCATTTACATTGTTCCAGTGGAGGTTGAAGTCACCCAGGAAGAACTGCGTGCCTTGGAAATCCCTGTTGGTCGAAATAATGTCCATGATCTGTTCTGTGAAGGGAAGGTTGTCGCGAGGGGGATGGTAGAACATGTGCAGTATGCATGAGTGATGGTTACCCCTGTCACATCAACGCATAGGTATTCGCACAAGGACAGGAGGTCGACATTAATTACTTTCACTATTAAACTACTATGATGTAAGCAAACGATGCCCCCACCATAACAGTTAGTTCTGTCCAACCTAATGATATCAAAGTTGGGAAGCATTAGAAAGTCCAGGATAGAAGCGGCTGAGTCATTTAGCCAGGTTTTGTTCAACATTACAAGGTCAAGATCCTGGACAAGGATAAGATCGGCAATATCCGCAGTCTGTTTAACAGCCGATCTGCAGTTTAGGAGCTTGCATTTGAGACTAACAGGGGTGTCCCGATAAGAGTATTAGGTATAAGAGGAAATGTCCCTCTCCAGTTCCTTCTGACGGGTAACTGCCTGTTTATTAGCTAATGCGGCATCTCTCATAATTTGACCTCTAACCGTGGCTTTCGTGGCAGCCCAGGTTACACTATGAGAGGCCACTGACTTTTTATTGTCTGAGAGATACGTGGAGATGTGAGCGTTCAGTTGAGATTTTCCATGGGTGTGCAGTCACGCTATATGTTTATGCGCCTTGGTTTGCATCCCGAGGAGCCAAACCCACCTCTAGTGACAGTGTAACAAGAGAATGATCGGATAGTGCCACCTCTAGTATTCGAGACTCCCGGACGAGTGCGACTGTTCTCTGAGAGATGAGAGAGTAGGCCTGCCTGGAAGGCGTGCCCTGGACTGGGGAGGGGAAAGTATACTTTGTGTCTGTGGGGTGGCTTAGGGGCCAGAAATCTACTAGTCCATTGTCCAAAATCACGTCACTCATCCGGGCCCCCTCATTGTCTCTATCTAAAGGTCCCGTTCTGTCCAGGACCGGGTCTTGGGCAAGTTTCCAGTCCCCACCAATAATATATTGCGAGGCTCCTATCTCCATTAATAATCGATTCAAATGGAGGAAGAATGACCATTTTGCCCCAGTCAGTCCGTAGACAGATCCCACACATAAAGAGTTGTCTTCAAAGTGCAGTTTGACAAATGCTTATCTACCATTGGGGTTGGACCATGTCTTTGATACCGTGACGGGAAGAGATTTACAGAGAAAGATTGCGACTTTGCATTTGCTGGAAGGCCCGCTGTCGGAGGGTGTCTTTGCTTCTATACTGCTGTGTATCACCCTACCTACCCAGTCTCGATGGGCCCGATTCACAGAATGAACTTAAGAATCAATCCTAAACTTACTACTATTTTGGTATTCAGAGAATGCACTTACTACTTTTGGAATTCACAGAATGAACTTACTACTTTTGGTATTCACAGAAGTTAGGATTTTGTCTTAAGTTTGTCTTAAGACAAACTTAAGACAGACTTAAGACAGACTTAAGATAGACTTAAGACAAAATCCTAACTTCTGTGAATACCAAAAGTAGTAAGTTCATTCTGTGAATGCCAAAAGTAGTAAGTGCATTCTGCGAATACCAAAATAGTAGTAAGTTTAGGATTGAGTCTTAAGTTCATTCTGTGAATAGGGCCCGATGTCATTTTTCAGAATCCAGGGCATCTGAATGTGTCTCTTGTAATAGAGCCACATCTACCCTCTTGGACTGGAGAGCATTTTTTTCTTTAAATGTAGTGCGTGAAACCATTAATGTTCCTGGAGTGGAAACGCAGCAGATGAGAAGCACACATATCTGGGACAGGTGTGGTACACTGGTTCTCAGCCCTTGTGTGGTGTTACCGAGAGGATGTTAAGCAATCAAGTGTAGGACGGAGGGGTGTAAAAGGAGGTTGTACTTTAAACTAAGCTAAAATATGACATGCTAGTTGGTGAGATAGCGCCGAGAGTTATGAGCAGGAGCAATATGGTAAGGGTAGGGGTAGGGTTAGGTCTGGTTGGAGATATGGAGGAGGGGTAAGAATGGGCAGGGACAATAGTTGTCAGGATAGGGGGGCATTGGATGGGTAGGTGAGGAGTCACACAAGTGGGAGAAGGAAGGGGGATGGGTATATCCCAGACACGCAGGGTAAAGGCGCTCAAGTGTAACAGTCGGTGTCAAAGGGAGAATGGGTACCAGTATCTAGTGTGCAGATATCAGAAGGATAAATATATGTGTAAAAGCGGAGGGGAAGAGGGGGTGGGGTTAAGAGGTAACTGCTACTAAAAAATACAGCACTGGGAACACTGATCTGTATAATGTGGGTCTAAGCTTGCAGAGGTAGCGGTTTGAAGAGACCCCATCTGGGCAGCAGGGCGCTGGTAAAGTTGGGTCAAAGAGCTGGTGGAGTTGGGCAGGGTGAGCAATGTGAGCGGGGGCTCAGAGGATCTGCACGGGTCCCATCGGTGTGGGAGCAGGACAGATGAAGTTACAACTGTCATCTATGGACAGAGGGTAGGCTGTCAAATTCTTAGAGGTATGGTAATGTAGAGAGGTGGGTAACTCGCTCGCCCTCCAGTTTGAGATAGCCAGCAGATGTTGAGGGTCCAAAATGCTGACAGGAGAGTGGGGGCCAGAATGCAACAGGTAGGGGTAGTTGGTGACTATGTTTGTACCTGGAGAAGGGAAAGTGGAGGGTTAGGGCATGCAGGGGTGAGGAGTGGCCTCTTGCTGCCATTTGTCATCGACCTCCAGGTCCAGAATGCTGGAGGGGTGAGTGATGGTATCTCATGAGAATAAGGATGAGGATGGAGGGAGATTAGGGCTCAAAGCATACAATATGAATAAAACAAAGATTACAAGAATAACAATAATACCTATAACAGGCATATCAATGATCAATGCAGTCAGTTATAAAATTTTCAATACTGGGGGTGTGATACTCAGCCATCCGGCAGGCGTCGTTCCTCTCAGTCTTGTATTCACAGGTCCGGTCGTTCCTAATGCGATGCAGCGGTACAAGTCCTTTGCCAATCATTCAGTCGCGGGGCTGGGTTTCAGAGGGAAGCAAGAGTTGTCCCTTTCCTGATCTTGGTTGAGGACAGCTACTGCTTGGAGGGCCTGCGCTCCATTTCCATGGATGCGGGCTGCTCTGTTGAGATCTCAGCCTCGATGTTGGGACCCACTGTTGGTATGCCATCATCCACTGGAGGTGGGGGGAAGTGCTGTGCTATGGGTCACCTCGGCTAATGAACAAGAGGAGTCCATGTCCTGCATTTGAGAGCTGTCCAAAGCTGTCCAAGAAACAATTGGTCCTCCAGGTCGTAGAATTCTTTGGAGATGCCATCCTTAATAATCTGGAATCATGCTGGTTCAAGGAGGCCATACTTGATATCCATTTGGGGCAGACGGGGTCAAAGGAGAGGAAAGCCTTGTGGTGGTCACTGGTCTTTCTGGAAAAAACCCGTGCCATGCGTATTTCGTGACCATTGTATGTGAGCGGAACTTGACAGTGTGCCACGGAGAATAGTTGTTAAGCTTACTCATGGTGCGAGAAATAGGAAATAAGAGGTCGGGTACGTGCCGCAGAATCTGTGGGTAGAAGGCCAATGCGGTGAGCGTGTTGAATCTCCAGAGGAGGCTCAAAGAAGACACCCGTAAGCTTTGGGAGAGTGTCTCTGAGAAGGGCTCTTATGTTAAAACCCTGTATCGCTTCTGGAAATCTGAAAAATCTGACACTGTCCCTTAAGCTGCGATCCTCCAGATTAATTAACTTACTGCAGAGGAAAAGAAATTCTCGGTCTCTGTCCAGCATGTTGTCCAGGCTGCCCTCCATCACCCTCTTGTCCAGGCCATCCACGCTGGTCTGAAAGCCTACATTGTCTAGCCGTATCGACTTTATTTTCTCCACCTAGGTAGATATGTTAGCGTCCATGCCTTCCGGTCGGTGGCCCACAGCCAAGATTTCCTGTAGAATTCGCTCCATGGTACTTTATTGAGTGGTGGTCACAGGAGGCTGGGGCACAGCATTTGTGGGGAAGTGGGCCCCTTTGGTGCTGCCAGGGTGTGCAGCTGTTTAAGATCTTCTATGAAGAGGAGCGTCCATGTGGTTTTGCCCGTGCCCGTACCAGCTGACATTCGCCTGTAGTCGTTGTGGAGCACTCAGCATTCCCGTGGTACAGGCCCGGCGTCAAGTAGGGAGTGGTATTCCGGATGGTGTCTGCTGACCAGCACCTCCCAGTTCTAGACTGTAGGTCGGCTGTTCTTGTAGGCCATCCAATGGCTTTGTGTCGGGAGGTAGGAGCGGTGAACGCCCCTGGATGATCTGCATGTTAAGGCTGGTGGAGTATCTGCAGGTCTCTAGCTGCTGTGATTGCACAGCCTCCTGAGCAAGGAGGTTTGAAGGCAGTATCAGGGCCTTTAGGAAGAGCGGACAGTGACTATGCTGAGGAGGCACTCTTTTCCGGGGCGCCGGACTCTACTCATTATGACCGTAAAAGCTCCAGCTCCAGCCTCCGGCTATCTTCTTTGGCTATGGTCTCTGGTGTCAGTGTAACAGGCAAGCTGTTCTAACATGAGGGCTGGTCAGCTATGCAGAGTACATAGGTGCCCCATATATCCCTAGGTCTGCTGCAGTGCCCTCCTTGCAGGCAGGCATTGGGGTGTGAGGCTGCAGGTGGTCTGTGGGGTGATAGAGGCCCTAGGAGATGGGTTGAGAGGTCCTCTGCAGGAATCAGGGGGGTGAGAGGGCTGGAGAGTGGATTTGATCCGCCTATCTCGCATAGGTAGGGCAGAGAGGAGCACTCCAGTCCTGTGGATTCATGCCACATGGTTATGTGGGGATCTTGTGGGCTCCTGCGTTTATAGGATGTGGGGCAATAGGCAATGAGGCAGGATTCATCCGTGGGTTGGCAGCCTCTGGTTTGGTTGAATCCACCTCTAGTTAGGCTCCTCAGGAGATGTGGTGGATGGGACTGGGGGTCGGATGATCGATGACCCCCTACATACAGTAGATGCACCGCCATTTTCCCAGGTAATATGGTGGGGGAAAGTGCTGTGGTGGATTTGGGCCTTGGCACTCACTCTGGTGCCCGTGTGCGCCTATTGTCCGGGTCCCCATTTGCCGGTATGGCAGGAGTGAGGCAGTTAGGTGTAGGGGGGAGTATGAACCCCCCCCACCTGCCAGCAGTGAGTCACGTTGTGTAGACCTGAATCCAGGGCTTTGCGGCTGCCGTGGGTGTCAGTGTACAGCTGCGTGTAGGCGCCGTGCTGTCTAGGAAATGAGCTAAGCAGTTGTCATTGCCACGATCGTGGTACAGTGTGTCCTCTGTCTATGTCGGGCTACAAGCCCTGGGCTGCCGGCAGCTGGGGACCGCTTCCAGAGAAGGGTGAGGCTGCTAATTCATAGCTGGGGCTTCGCTTCTGCCCCAAGGCCCCGTAGTCTCGCTCAGTCACTGAAGAGTCAGTTTGGGCTGGCGGTTGCAGCGGTCGTCAGAGCTCCCTGGCTGGGCATCATAAGGTGTGTGCAGGCTTGGTTGTTAGACACCCGCAACACAACAGAAGCAACTGTCTCCGTTCGGGGCCCATCTCTTGACGAAGGTTCGAGATTATGCATCCATTCTAGTTCATGGCCAGAACACGCCCCTGAGTAGATTGTTTTCATGATTTCAGCAATGTCTTTTGGGGTGAGGGGGCTCCAGTTTCTTAGCTGCTGTTCAAACTTTAAGGTGGTGAGCAGATCGTGTTATGTGTTGGGGGTCGATGTTGCTATTTTTCTTGAGAATGTTGTTGTGAAAGAAGTCGGAGGGGTTGGTGCAGAGGTCCTGTGATGGAGTTATGATGTTGGTGGCTGCTGAGGAAGTGGCAAAATCTTTGAAGATATTGAGGAGCTCTTTGTAGTTGTTGGAGCTGGTTTCTATTGTCTGTGCATAATAAAGTCCTAATAACAAAGCCCTGAAACCTATCCTGTTCACACTGTTCTTTGTGGGCTTCACCACATGAATATACAGCCACCCTTGCTACTCTTTCAATGTTTTAAGTTTCTGCTCCTGTCATCCCATCCACTCTTTATGCTATTGCTCGACAAACTAGTCCAATGGTTTCTGGGTCAGCTATTCACACATCATTCATTAATATGTAACTACTATAGTTGTTTCCTGTCATTCCCTATTTTTGTCAGGGATCTGTCCTTGCGATGCAAAGTCTGGCGTCGGGGATGCGCTGCACAGTCGGGGTGATGCGTTGGTCCCAAAAAGCTGCAAGGTTTCCATGCTAAGTACGGCATCATGATAGAGGCTAAGCGAGGACCTGTGCCAAGGATGCATCGCACAGCTGTTGTTCGGAAGGAGCTGCAGGTGGTGATGCGAGTCTCCTTTTCGGTCCCAATCCACACACTAGTAGCAATGAGTCGGTTCTGCTTGGGGTTGTGCTGAGCAGCAGAGGTAATGCTTAGGTTCTACTGTATCCATAGAGGCAGGCAAGCACCTTAACCCCAATTCAAGGGTCCACGACTTGGGTGGGTCCACCTGACGGGGTAGACTCACAGATACCAGAGCCTAGGGGCAGATGCAAGGTTGCTGGAAGCCTGTTGTGTCCCTAAGGCTTCAGATCAGGAGGCCAGCCAGCTAGACCTTAGAGTTACTTTGGAGCTCTGGGTTCCAGAGATGCAGGTCTAGTCCTTCTCTCCCTCCCAGGAGGAGAGCAGGCAGCAGGTCAGCAAGGCAGGACAGAAGTTCCTTCATAGCATCAGCCCAGCAGAGTGGCAGTCCTTTAAGCAGCACATCAGTCTTTCTTCCTGGCAGAGCATCCATAGGTCCAGATGTTTACAGAAGGGTTGTTTTCTGAAGTCCCAGTTGTGCCTTTGAAGTGGTGGGAAAGCATCCTGCCTTCCCTTTCCTGGCTCCAGACTAACTACAGAGGTTATGCAGTCCTTTGTGTGGATACACGACACAGCCTATTCATGTGTAAGTGGGTCTGGGACCAGCCCCTCCCTCCCATCCTGCCAGTAATTGTCCATTCAGGCACACCTACACTCCCTATTGTGTCTGGCTGTCTAAGAGGAATGTACAAAGCCCAACTGTCAGCTTCACCCAGTCATTTGAGCCAGGAACAGGCTACATGCACTAAATGAATAGGCCAGAAAAATGCAAAATTTCCAAAAGCGGCTTTTTTTTAAATTATAACTTAAAATCCAACTTCATCAGATCGGAGTTAGGATTTTTTTTTTACAATTCCAAGGACACCAAACAAAAAGGGGTTACCTGTTCCCATCTGGAAATTACAACTTATTGAATAAGGTAACTCCAATGTTATCTTATGGGTAAGGTAGGCCTTTCAGAGTTCTCAATTGTACATGTCCAATATGTAAATATACTTTATCCAGCCCTTTGGGCTGTCTAAGGTCTACCCTAAGGATGACATATGTGGGGGGCGTGGCCAAGCAGCATGGCCGACAGGACGTGAGCTCTGCCAGCTCCCGTCCTGCGGACCCGAAAATCCTGTTGATTATCCTGCCCGGGCTCCGATGTGCCACCCTGAGCGACCGGACTTACTGCGGAAGGTGCGAGGACCATTCTTGCCGAATCTCGGCTGGCGGGAGTAGCGGAGAGGCCGCGGAGCAGCCCCGGTGATCAGAGAGCGGCCGCCTCGCCTACGCGAGCCCGTGGTCTGGGCCTGATCGGCCGGGAGTGGCCATATCTTGAAGTGCTTCGGTGGGCCGGCGGGAGACTTGAGGGGATTGTCCCGGGGGACGGCGCCGTGAGCGGAGGAGTGGTGGACGACGCCGGTCCGAGAGACGTCCCGAGAAGAAGCTCGGCCCCGGTGCAGGGGATCGCGAGCAACAGCTGGCGGACAAGGGGGTCCGGACCCGTGGGGGCGCCCTGCGTGCGCTAGTCCGGCTGTGCGGCTGCCTGCCTGGGAGAGGGTCCGTCACCCCGGAGCGAGGGAGAGACTGGAGGGCTGAGGACCGGAGCGTGCCCCTCCCCCACCGGGCCGCCATCTTGGTGTCGGTCATCGGGCCGTGGACACCGGAGTGACCGGCGGCGCCTGCAGGCCCGGGTCCCAGAAGACGCTGCGTGGCTGTGAGGTGAGAGCGGGCTGGGGGCTCAGAGGAGCGCAGACGGGCGGAGTGGACGGCGCAGTCACGAACACTGAGCCCCTGACAGAACGTGCAAGACCGGCACAGTTCTCCCGGGCCTACCTGCATCCTGGAGCGCAGGGGGGGAGGGGCGCAAGATCCCCCCACTGATTACCGGCGAGGCCCTGGGCCGTTGAGGACTCTACTGGTCGAGGGGCGCAGATTGGACTCCTGATTGCGGAGCCGAGGTGGGGCGCCTGGGGGTCCCCCCCCCCTTCCTGACTGCTAGCTGGGAGGTCAGGGCATACGAACTACGCAGCCCATACAAGCCGGGTGCGGAGAGTGGAGTAGCCTCCTCCCTGTGGGCCCGGCTGGACGGGGGGACGCAGCGCCGCACCCACTGGGGGCCACAGGGACCCTTGACGAGACCGTGCCACCCGGCTGGCGAGGTGTGGTTACCGGATTTCTCTTTGCTGGGACACGACGCTTCCCGATAGTGCCTAAAATCTCTGGGCCTTGCCTGCAATAGGAGTGTTGGGGGTGTGTGGAAGCCAGACTGACCGTGCAAGGCTGGGAGCTTGAGCGCGACTCCACACGGAACTCTTCACAGACTGGGTGGAGGCGAGATTGGGCTTGCTGCTGCTTTAAAGGCGGGCCATCCCCGCACTGGGATCACCCCGAAGATGCGTAAGGACAGGGCGTCCCGATCGTCACAGGCCAACACGATCACCCAGTATACCACGCAGAGACTGCCGCCCCAAAGGATTACACGCCAATCAGGCCAGGATGAGGAACCGGGGGGCTCCGGTGAGCCCAACCATGCGGAACTCCTAAAGGCTATCCAGGGCTCCCACACAGCGTTGGAGAGGCAAATAGAAACAGTCTCCATCGACGTCAATCTCCTGCGGACGGATCTCCGCAGGGTGGCGGACAAAGTCACAGATGCGGAGGCCAATATCGAGCAGCTACAGGGAGAAGTGGCCTCTCTTCGGAAGACAGTCACACACCTTACAGCGACGACTGGAGCCTTGGAACGGAGAGCTGAGGACGCGGAAGGGAGGGCGCGTCGCAGCAACATTAGAGTCCTGGGGGTACCGGAGAGAATGGAGGCGGGAGATCCTGAACGTTTCCTGGAAACATGGATTAGAGCGAAGCTGTGCCCGCAGGGTCTCTCGGAAGTGTTTGTTCTCGAGAGGGCACACCGAGCCCTGGTTCCCCCGCCGCAGCCGGGGGCCCCGCCACAAGATCTGATCGCCAAGATATTGAATTATCGGGATCGAGACTGCATCCTGCGAGCGGCGAGGGAAAAACCGGACCTAACCATTGAAAATAGCCGGATTTCAATATACCCGGACTATACCCACCAGGTTCAGGAGATGAGGAAATCCTTTTTGGGGGTTAAACAGAAGCTCCGGGCGATGCAGTTGCAATACATGCTGCTGTATCCCGCCAAACTCAAGGTGCTGGCACAGGGCAAGGCACACTTCTTTGAATCCCCGGAGGAGGTATGGGAATGGTTGGAGGTTAGGGGAGACGGGGTCCCACCGGGAGCCCGTGGTGGGTCCAAAGAGACATGGGGGAGCCGACCCCAACGGCAGCGGAGGCCCCGAGGCGGACGCAGACAACGCTCTACGTCGGAACACGCTGAGGAAATTAGAATCACGGTGGGGGCTGATGGAGGAATGCTCCTGGAACCCTTGCTACAGGGGGCCGGGGCGGAGTCTCAAAACCCACTGGAACCTACGGAAATCCTGGTCCCAGACACGATACCAGCTGCGGTGCGGGACATGACACCGTCAGACCTGGTGATTCAGGAGACTGGGGGAGCTGGGGCCCTGGAGGTGAATAGCCCGCCCTGAGGTGATGTAGGAGCCGTATATACTTTGTCTTTGGATGGCTACTGTGGCTCCCGGGGTGGAGAGGAGTATAGGTGGACACTGGTTTGACATTTTTCCAGGAGCCACCAGACTTTGCATTGGGGGGGGGGAGAGGGGGGCCGGTGGGTTTACAGTGTGGGAATTGATTGATTGATGTTCGGGAGACGGGGGTACAACGGTTGGAATTGGTCCTGTATGGTCGACTACAGTTGATCCGGAGCCGGGTGAATTCAATGCGTGCATTGGGTCATGCGGGGAGCTGGGGGGGGGGGGTGTATGCAGTTCATAGTTGTGTGAGTGTGTGATGGGTTGTGAGGGGTGTGTGGGGGGGCTGTGCACGTCCTGGCACCAGCGGGGGAAGGGCGGGTTGACAGGTTGGGTTGTTGTCGTTATCCTGCTCGTGGGCGGGGAGGGGGGGAATGTTCTGCTGATGTTGCAATTTTGGGGGGGGGGAGGAGCGGGGGGGAACTGTTTAAAAATGTTGGCATAGGCATCATGTGTATCACTGTTCAGGCCCCTAGGAGGCGGTATTTTGGCAGCAGACTGCATGGCCCGGCTGGGCACTTACAGGAGACATGGGATACAAATTTTTAACGTGGAATGTGCGTGGGTTGGGCACTTGTACCAAACGATATAGGGTCCTATCTTTCCTTCGGAGGCATGGCATATCGATTGCATGTTTGCAAGAAACGCATCTGAATGAAGGAACTCTTCAACATCGTGAAAGAGCTCTCCAACCCCAGCGCAGGAAACAACGACATCACCCCATCACAAGACCTCTGCAACTCCCTCGCTTCATACTTCCACAACAAGATCACGGACATACACAACAGCTTCAACAACCAACCAACGCACACCATGACCGAACAATCACCCCCCACCACCACCCTCCACGCCTGGACCCCGATCAGCACCGAAGACACCATCCGCACGATGAACTCCATCCACTCCGGATCACCGACCGACCCCTGCCCTCACCACGTTTTCAACAAGGCCGACGCTGTCATCGCGCCCCACCTGCGAGACATCATCAACACATCATTCGACACCGCCACCTTCCCTGAGAGCTGGAAACACGCCGAACTCAGCGCCTTACTCAAGAAACCAACAGCGGACCCCACCGAACTCAAGAACTACCGCCCCATCTCGCTCCTCCCGTTTCCAGCCAAAGTCATCGAGAAGACCGTCAACAAGCAGATGGCCGCCTTCCTCGAGACGAACGGATCCCTCGACCCCTCACAGTCCGGCTTCCGAGCCAATCACAGCACCGAGACCGCCCTCATCGCCGCCACCGATGACATCCGAGCCCTGATGGACAATGGAGAAACAGCGGCCCTCATCCTCCTAGACCTCTCCGCGGCATTCGACACGGTCTGCCACCGCACCCTAGTACAGCGCCTCAGTAACATCGGAATCCAGGACAAGGCGCTGGAATGGATCATCTCCTTCCTCGACGGAAGGACACAGAGAGTCCGCCTACCACCATACAAATCAGAAACCTCCGAAGTCATCTGCGGCGTCCCTCAAGGATCATCTCTGAGCCCCACCCTCTTCAACGTCTACATGAGCCCCCTCGCGACCATCGTACGCAAACACAACCTCAGCATTATCTCCTACGCCGACGACACCCAGCTGATCCTCTCCCTGACCAACGACCCCGCCTCCGCCAGAGCCAACCTGCACGAAGGGATGAAAGAGGTAGCCGAGTGGATGACGACCAGCCGCCTGAAACTGAACTCTGACAAGACGGAGGTCCTCATCCTGGGCTCTTCCCCCTCCGCCTGGGACGACTCCTGGTGGCCTCCAGCCCTGGGCACCGCACCCAAACCAACAGACCATGCACGCAACCTGGGCTTCATCCTGGACTCCTCCCTCTCCATGACCAGGCAAGTCAACAACGTCTCCTCGGCGTGCTTCAACATCCTACGCATGCTACGGAAGATCTTCCGGTGGATCCCCACCGAGACCAGGAAGACCGTCACCCAGGCCCTCGTCACCAGCCGGCTGGACTACGGCAACGCCCTCTACGCCGGTACCACCGCCAAGCTCCAGAAGAGACTCCAGAGGATCCAGAACGCCTCAGCCAGACTCATCCTCGACATCCCACGAACCAGCCACATCACCGGACACCTGAGAGACCTTCACTGGCTCCCCGTCAACAAAAGAATCACCTTCCGCCTCCTCACCCACGCACACAAAGCCCTACACGACCAAGGCCCGAGCTACCTCAACAGCCGGATCAACTTCTACGCTCCCAAACGCCACCTCCGATCAGCCAACCACGCCCTCGCCGCTGTCCCCCGCATCCGAAGAGCGACTACAGGAGGAAGGTCCTTCTCCTACCTGGCCGCCAAGACCTGGAACTCCCTCCCGACCGACCTGCGCCTGACCCAAGACCACCTCTCCTTCAGGAAGAAGCTGAAGACCTGGCTGTTCGAGCAGTAGCGGCACCCCCCCCCCCCCCCAGCGCCTTGAGACCCTATGGGTATGTAGCGCGCTCTATAAGTGTCACTGATTGATTGATTGATTGATTGATTGATTGAGGAGGGGGCGCAAAAGCTTGCTAAAAAATGGCGGGGTCAGGTCTTTCACTCTTCCTTTTCGACGTATGCGCGTGGGGTCTTGATCTGGGTAGCGCCCGGGGTCCCCCTCGCGGTACAGTATGCGGAGGCGGACATTGAGGGCAGGTACCTGCTGCTGAGGGTGCTGTTGAATGGCAGGGACCTTACGCTACTTAATACATATGCGCCTAACGTAGATGACGCCACCTTCTACCCACAAATGCAAGACGTCTTAGGGTCGGACGTGGACAGCCCTCTCCTGTGGTTCGGAGACTTTAACTGTGTCTTGGACCCTGTCCTGGATCGGCATCCTCCCCGAGCGGGGACGAAGCCTCGCATGACGGCGAGACTACGCGAGGTCATGGCAAACCTGGGAGCGGTAGATGTGTGGCGCCAGGGTCACCCGTCACAGAAACTGTACACTTGTTACACCCCTACGCACGACACCCATAGCAGGCTAGATAGGGTCCTCGCCGCAAATATGGATGCGTCGTACTCCCTACAGGTCA